>NC_136234.1:19219980-21928763 GCF_963402885.1 Antedon bifida | reverse complement strand
CTAACCCTAACCCTAACCCTAACCCTAACCCTAACCCTAACCCTAACCCTAACCCTAACCCTAACCCTAACCCTAACCCTAACCCTAACCCTAACCCTAACCCTAACCCTAACCCTAACCCTAACCCTAACCCTAACCCTAACCCTAACCCTAACCCTAACCCTAACCCTAACCCTAACCCTAACCCTAACCCTAACCCTAACCCTAACCCTAACCCTAACCCTAACCCTAACCCCTAACCCTAACCCCCTAACCCTAACCCTAACCCTAACCCTAACCCTAACCCTAACCCTAACCCTAACCCTAACCCCTAACCCTAACCCTAACCCTAACCCTAACCCCTAACCCTAACCCTAACCCTAACCCTAACCCTAACCCTAACCCTAACCCTAACCCTAACCCTAACCCTAACCCTAACCCTAACCCTAACCCTAACCCTAACCCTAACCCTAACCCTAACCCTAACCCTAACCCTAACCCTAACCCTAACCCTAACCCTAACCCTAACCCTAACCCTAACCCTAACCCTAACCCTAACCCTAACCCTAACCCTAACCCTAACCCTAACCCTAACCCTAACCCTAACCCTAACCCTAACCCTAACCCTAACCCTAACCCTAACCCTAACCCTAACCCTAACCCTAACCCTAACCCTAACCCTAACCCTAACCCTAACCCTAACCCTAACCCTAACCCTAACCCTAACCCTAACCCTAACCCTAACCCTAACCCTAACCCTAACCCTAACCCTAACCCTAACCCTAACCCTAACCCTAACCCTAACCCTAACCCTAACCCTAACCCTAACCCTAACCCTAACCCTAACCCTAACCCTAACCCTAACCCTAACCCTAACCCTAACCCTAACCCTAACCCTAACCCTAACCCTAACCCTAACCCTAACCCTAACCCTAACCCTAACCCTAACCCTAACCCTAACCCTAACCCTAACCCTAACCCTAACCCTAACCCTAACCCTAACCCTAACCCTAACCCTAACCCTAACCCTAACCCTAACCCTAACCCTAACCCTAACCCTAACCCTAACCCTAACCCTAACCCTAACCCTAACCCTAACCCTAACCCTAACCCTAACCCTAACCCTAACCCTAACCCTAACCCTAACCCTAACCCTAACCCTAACCCTAACCCTAACCCTAACCCTAACCCTAACCCTAACCCTAACCCTAACCCTAACCCTAACCCTAACCCTAACCCTAACCCTAACCCTAACCCTAACCCTAACCCTAACCCTAACCCTAACCCTAACCCTAACCCTAACCCTAACCCTAACCCTAACCCTAACCCTAACCCTAACCCTAACCCTAACCCTAACCCTAACCCTAACCCTAACCCTAACCCTAACCCTAACCCTAACCCTAACCCTAACCCTAACCCTAACCCTAACCCTAACCCTAACCCTAACCCTAACCCTAACCCTAACCCTAACCCTAACCCTAACCCTAACCCTAACCCTAACCCTAACCCTAACCCTAACCCTAACCCTAACCCTAACCCTAACCCTAACCCTAACCCTAACCCTAACCCTAACCCTAACCCTAACCCTAACCCTAACCCTAACCCTAACCCTAACCCTAACCCTAACCCTAACCCTAACCCTAACCCTAACCCTAACCCTAACCCTAACCCTAACCCTAACCCTAACCCTAACCCTAACCCTAACCCTAACCCTAACCCTAACCCTAACCCTAACCCTAACCCTAACCCTAACCCTAACCCTAACCCTAACCCTAACCCTAACCCTAACCCTAACCCTAACCCTAACCCTAACCCTAACCCTAACCCTAACCCTAACCCTAACCCTAACCCCTAACCCCTAACCCTAACCCTAACCCTAACCCTAACCCTAACCCTAACCCTAACCCTAACCCTAACCCTAACCCTAACCCTAACCCTAACCCTAACCCTAACCCTAACCCTAACCCTAACCCTAACCCTAACCCTAACCCTAACCCTAACCCTAACCCTAACCCTAACCCTAACCCCTAACCCTAACCCCTAACCCTAACCCCTAACCCTAACCCCTAACCCCTAACCCCTAACCCCTAACCCCTAACCCCTAACCCCTAACCCCTAACCCCTAACCCCTAACCCCTAACCCCTAACCCTAACCCCTAACCCCTAACCCCTAACCCCTAACCCCTAACCCCTAACCCCTAACCCCTAACCCCTAACCCTAACCCTAACCCTAACCCTAACCCCTAACCCCTAACCCCTAACCCCTAACCCCTAACCCTAACCCTTAACCTTAACCCCTAACCCCTAACCCCTAACCCCTAACCCTAACCCCTAACCCTAACCCTAGTATGTTCCGACTATGTTCCGAGTATGTTCCAAGTTTGTTTCGGGTATGTACAGGTTATGTTCCGGCTATGTTCCAAGTATGTTTCGAGTATGTTCCGACTATGTTCCGACTATGTTCTGGGTATGTTCCGGCTATGTTCCGGCTATGTTCCAGGTATGTTCCAAGCATGTTCCAAGTATGTTCAGAGTATGTTCCAAGTATGTTTCGAGTATGTTCCTATTATGTTCCGGGTATGTTCCGAGTATGTTCCAAGTATGTTCCGGGTATGTTCCAAGTTCGTTTCGGGTATGTACAGGTTATGTTCCGGCTATGTTCCGGCTATGTTCCAAGTATGTTTCGAGTATGTTCAAAGTATGTTCCGACTATGTTCTGAGTATGTTCTGGGAATGTTCCGGGTATGTTCCGGCTATGTTCCGGATATGTTCCGAGTTTGTTCCAGGTATGTTCAAAGTATGTTCCAAGTATGTTCAGAGTATGTTCCAAGTATGTTCAGAGTATGTTCCAAGTATGTTCCTAGTATGTTTCGAGTATGTTTCTAGTATGTTCCTATTATGTTCCGGGTATGTTCCGAGTATGTTCCAAGTATATTCCGGGTATGTTCCAAGTATGTTCCAAGTTTGTTTCGGGTATGTACAGGTTATATTCCGACTATGTTCCGCCTATGTTTTAAGTATGTTTCGAGTATGTTCCAAGTATGTTCCGACTATGTTCCGAGTATGTTCTGGGTATGTTCCGGCTATGTTCCGGCTATGTTCCGAGTTTGTTCCAGGTATGTTCCAAGTATGTTCCAAGTATGTTCAGAGTATGTTCCAAGTATGTTTCAAATATGTTTCGAGTATGTTCCTATTATGTTCCGGGTATGTTCCGAGTATGTTCCAAGTATGTTCCGGGTATGTTCCAAGTATGTTCCAAGTTTGTTTCGGGTATGTACAGGTTATGTTCCGGCTATGTTTCGGCTATGTTCCAAGTATGTTTCGAGTATGTTCCAAGTTTGTTCCGACTATGTTCCGAGTATGTTCTGGGTATGTTCCGGGTATGTTCCGGCTATGTTCCGGCTATGTTCTGAGTTTGTTCCAGGTATGTTCCAAGTATGTTCCAAGTATGTTCAAAGTATGTTCCAAGTATGTTCCGAGTATGTTTCGAGTATGTTTCGAGTATGTTCCTATTATGTTCCTATTATGTTCCGGGTATGTTCCGAGTATGTTCCAAGTATGTTCCAAGTATGTTCCAAGTATGTTCCGGGTATGTTCCAAGTACAAACTTGGATCACACCTGGAACATACCTAGAACATACACAGAACGTACTCGGAACAAACCCGGACCATACCCGGAAAATATGTAGAACAAACTCGGAATCTGCTGGGAACATACCCGGAACATACCTGGAACATATCCGTAACATACTCTGAACATACCCGGAACATACCCGGAACCTACTCGGAACATACTCAAAACATACTCTGAACATATGTGGAACATACTCGGAACCTGCTGGGAACATACCCGGAACATACCTGGAACATATCCGGAACATATTCGGAACATTTCTGGTAACAAGCTAATTTTTGCAGGAAAGGTCAAGAACTATGATTGGAACATCATACTAAAAGTCCTGAAAAATCCTCCTTGTGCTCTCCGAGAAATCCAAGATGGCGTCCAAAATGGCTGCCATTTTAATTAGTCTATAACTTTGTAACCACTTGTCATAGAGTATTGGTTTTGGTGTCAAATAGTTCACAGTATATACATTCCTATTTGCTCTAACAGAAAATGTTGTCAAAAAATGGCCGCTACTACAGTTTCTGGTAGTTTGACCTTTGACCTGGTCTTATCATATCTCGGTAATGGCTTGTCATAGAGAATTGAGATTAGGCCCAAATTGTTCAGAACATGCATCTTGGATTTCTCGGAGAGCACAAGGAGAATTTTTCAGGACTTTTAGTATGATGTTCCAATCATAGTTCTGGACCGTTCCAGTTCCCACACAATCCTTCTCTGAACATACTTGGAACATACTCGGAACATACCCGGAACATAATAGGAACATAATAGGAACATACTCGAAACATACTCGAAACATACTCGGAACATACTTGGAACATACTTTGAACATACTTGGAACATACTTGGAACATACCTGGAACAAAGATTTTGATTTATTCCAGCTGTTCGTTACAATCGTTGTAGTGCAGCCTGTTACGATGCGTTCAAATCTAGTTTTTATTCTGTTTTAGCAATTTTATACTTTTTAAATATTTTGAATTGTGTATATATAGGCTAATGTATTGTATTTGAAATTTGTGATTTTGACGAAATAAATGAATGAATCGGGTGTGATTTGTTCTTCATTCATTTATTCATTATACCATGGTATGTGGGATAGTCCTTGCTTAACATTGGTGGTAAGTCTAGTAATGCTCTGTGTAGTTCAGTATCCTCATTTTTATGTATTACTGTATAAGTCCGTCTTTATAAGTAAAATAATATCGTCAGTGTGTATGTTATCTACGTGCACATCGTTAGCGTTTGGTATTTAATGGCATTACCCATAAACAAGTTTGCGATCAATATAATCACATTACACGGCAAAGTGGTGTAAAATTTATTCACCAATAACGTCAAAAACTATCGACGGCCTTAGCCATACGCGAATGGGATAAAATTCCTTGCGTGATAAAAAAAACGTTATAAATTTTCTTCCAATTTTTAATATTCTATTACTAAAACAATTCCTCTTCAGAATTATGAACTTTTTTTTTTTATTTGAAAAGTTCAACATATTCAAACAATCAAATAAACATGCGTGGTGTAAAATCAAAACTAACCGTCAACTAAACCGTTTACAGTTCAGATACCGTCAACAGTTGACACTTATTGAACGATTTTGATTTATTCTAGCTGTTCGTTACAATCGTTGTAGTGCAGCCTTTTATGATGCGTTCAAATCTAGTTTTTATTCTGTTTTAGCAATTTTATACTTTTTAAATATTTTGAATTGTGTATATATAGGCTAATGTATTGTATTTGAAATTTGTGATTTTGACGAAATAAATGAATGAATCGGGTGTGATTTGTTCTTCATTCATTTATTCATTATACCATGGTATGTGGGATAGTCCTTGCTTAACATTGGTGGTAAGTCTAGTAATGCTCTGTGTAGTTCAGTATCCTCATTTTTATGTATTACTGTATAAGTCCGTCTTTATAAGTAAAATAATATCGTCAGTGTGTATGTTATCTACGTGCACATCGTTAGCGTTCGGTATTTAATGGCATTACCCAGATTTGTCTGCCATAACGCTATCGTGTTTGCTTGTGTATTTGCATATGAATTGGTACGATTTCTATAGGCAGAAGACAATAGATATTATGTGTTGCCTAGCACAACAACGCTTCGCTCTGATTG
This sequence comes from Antedon bifida, assembly GCF_963402885.1. Classification (NCBI taxonomy): domain Eukaryota; kingdom Metazoa; phylum Echinodermata; class Crinoidea; order Comatulida; family Antedonidae; genus Antedon; species Antedon bifida. Next base: position 21,923,031 of record NC_136234.1, on the reverse strand, counting down.
GCCGATTTAAAGGCCGAAGAGACGCTGTATTATTGTCCTATAACCCTAACCCTAGGTATAGTCCTTATGGTACAAGCTTTGTCTATCCGTGGGCCTGGGTGTAGAAGGTCTTAATCACTTGAATCTAGTAATTTTCTGTAATAAAAAAAAGTGTTACCTCCTTTATTTGAGTTCCTTGTTCATTACTAGTAAATCCAGATCCCAATAAAAGTCCAAAAGGTGTAAAATTACATAAATAAACTGGAGTTGATTTTGTCCACTATTAACTGCTTTCATACATCCAACATATTGAACTTGAAGGGCTACTTCATTTTTAAAATTGAAAAAAATGGATTTGCACATAGTCATCGCATCGGACATTGTGCAATGTGTTTTGCACACAGTATGTACCATAACAAATGAAACTAGATTTAATTCATCACCATGACGAATTATAGAATATATGCATTGATTTAAATAAAAATAATAAATAAAGACCACCATAAGAGTTGAGGAAATAATCGTGTAGTAACCACATTGGTGCAGATAGATTATTACATACCACCACAATGAATCAATGAATACTTTGTTACTATGATGACATCACCAAATAATCGTGTAGTAGCCACATTGGTGCAGATAGATTATTACATACCACCACAATGAATCAATGAATACTTTGTTACTATGATGACATCACCAAATAATCGTGTAGTAACCACATTGGTGCAGATAGATTATTACATACCACCACAATGAATCAATGAAAACTTTGTTACTATGATGACATCACCAAATAATCGTGTAGTAACCACATTGGTGCAGATAGATTATTACATACCACCACAATGAATCAATAAATACTTTGTTACTATGATGACATCACCAAATAATCGTGTAGTAACCACTTTGGTGCAGATAGATTATTACATACCACCACAATGAATCAATGAATACTTTGTTACTATGATGACATCACCAAATAATCGCGTAGTAACCACATTAGTGCAGATAGATTATTACATACCACCACAATGAATCAATGAATACTTTGTTACTATGATGACATCACCAAATAATCGTGTAGTAACCACATTGGTGTAGATAGGTTATTACATACCACCACAATGAATCAATGAATACTTTGTTACTATGATGACATCACCAAATAATCGTGTAGTAACCACATTGGTGCAGATAGATTATTACATACCACCACAATGAATCAATGAATACTTTGTTACTATGATGACATCACCAAATAATCGTGTAGTAACCACATTGGTGCAGATAGATTATTACATACCACCACAATGAATCAATGAATACTTTGTTACTATGATGACATCACCAAATAATCGTGTAGTAACCACTTTGGTGCAGATAGATTATTACATACCACCACAATGAATCAATGAATACTTTGTTACTATGATGACATCACCAAATAATCGCGTAGTAACCACATTGGTGCAGATAGATTATTACATACCACCACAATGAATCAATGAATACTTTGTTACTATGATGACATCACCAAATAATCGTGTAGTAACCACATTGGTGTAGATAGGTTATTACATACCACCACAATGAATCAATGAATACTTTGTTACTATGATGACATCACCAAATAATCGTGTAGTAACCACTTTGGTGCAGATAGATTATTACATACCACCACAATGAATTAATGAATACCTTGTCACTATGATGACATCACCAAATAATCGTGTAGTAACCACTTTGGTGCAGATAGATTATTACATACCACCACAATGAATCAATGAATACTTTGTTACTATGATGACATCACCAAATAATCGTGTAGTAACCACATTGGTGCAGATAGATTATTACATACCACCACAATGAATCAATGAATACTTTGTTACTATGATGACATCACCAAATAATCGTGTAGTAACCACTTTGGTGCAGATAGATTATTACATACCACCACAATGAATCAATGAATACTTTGTTACTATGATGACATCACCAAATAATCGTGTAGTAACTACTTTGGTGCAGATAGATTATTACATACCACCACAATGAATCAATGAATACTTTGTTACTATGATGACATCACCAAATAATCGTGTAGTAACCACTTTGGTGCAGATAGATTATTACATACCCCCACAATGAATCAATGAATACTTTGTTACTATGATGACATCACCAAATAATCGTGTAGTAACCACTTTGGTGCAGATAGATTATTACATACCACCACAATGAATCAATGAATACTTTGTTACTATGATGACATCACCAAATAATCGTGTAGTAACCACTTTGGTGCAGATAGATTATTACATACCACCACAATGAATTAATGAATACCTTGTCACTATGATGACATCACCAAATAATCGTGTAGTAACCACATTGGTGCAGATAGATTATTACATACCACCACAATGAATCAATGAATACTTTGTTACTATGATGACATCACCAAATAATCGTGTAGTAACCACATTGGTGCAGATAGATTATTACATACCACCACAATGAATCAATGAATACTTTGTTACTATGATGACATCACCAAATAATCGTGTAGTAACCACTTTGGTGCAGATAGATTATTACATACCACCACAATGAATCAATGAATACTTTGTTACTATGATGACATCACCAAATAATCGTGTAGTAACCACATTGGTGCAGATAGATTATTACATACCACCACAATGAATCAATGAATACTTTGTTACTATGATGACATCACCAAATAATCGTGTGGTAACCACTTTGGTGCAGATAGATTATTACATACCACCACAATGAATCAATGAATACTTTGTTACTATGATGACATCACCAAATAATCGTGTAGTAACTACTTTGGTGCAGATAGATTATTACATACCACCACAATGAATCAATGAATACTTTGTTACTATGATGACATCACCAAATAATCGTGTAGTAACCACTTTGGTGCAGATAGATTATTACATACCACCACAATGAATCAATGAATACTTTGTTACTATGATGACATCACCAAATAATCGTGTAGTAACCACTTTGGTGCAGATAGATTATTACATACCCCCACAATGAATCAATGAATACTTTGTTACTATGATGACATCACCAAATAATCGTGTAGTAACCACTTTGGTGCAGATAGATTATTACATACCACCACAATGAATCAATGAATACTTTGTTACTATGATGACATCACCAAATAATCGTGTAGTAACCACTTTGGTGCAGATAGATTATTACATACCACCACAATGAATTAATGAATACCTTGTCACTATGATGACATCACCAAATAATCGTGTAGTAACCACATTGGTGCAGATAGATTATTACATACCACCACAATGAATCAATGAATACTTTGTTACTATGATGACATCACCAAATAATCGTGTAGTAACCACATTGGTGCAGATAGATTATTACATACCACCACAATGAATCAATGAATACTTTGTTACTATGATGACATCACCAAATAATCGTGTAGTAACCACTTTGGTGCAGATAGATTATTACATACCCCCACAATGAATCAATGAATACTTTGTTACTATGATGACATCACCAAATAATCGTGTAGTAACCACATTGGTGCAGATAGATTATTACATACCACCACATTGAATCAATGAATACGTTGTTACTATGATGACATCACCAAATAATCGTGTAGTAACCACTTTGGTGCAGATAGATTATTACATACCACCACAATGAATACTTTGTTACTATGATGACATCACCAAATAATCGTGTAGTAACCACTTTGGTGCAGATAGATTATTACATACCACCACAATGAATCAATGAATACTTTGTTACTATGATGACATCACCAAATAATCGTGTAGTAACCACATTGGTGCAGATAGTTTATGACATACCACCACAATGAATCAATGAATACTTTGTTACTATGATGACATCACCAAATAATCGTGTAGTAACCACTTTGGTGCAGATAGATTATTACATACCACCACAATGAATCAATGAATACTTTGTTACTATGATGACATCACCAAATAATCGTGTAGTAACCACATTGGTGCAGATAGATTATTACATACCACCACAATGAATCAATGAATACTTTGTTACTATGATGACATCACCAAATAATCGTGTAGTAACCACATTGGTGCAGATAGATTATTACATACCACCACAATGAATCAATGAATACTTTGTTACTATGATGACAGCACCAAATAATCGTGTAGTAACCACATTGGTGCAGATAGATTATTACATACCACCACAATGAATCAATGAATACTTGTTACTATGATGACGATCACCAAATAATCGTGTAGTAACCACTTTGGTGCAGATAGATTATTACATACCACCGCAATAAATCAATGAATACTTTGTTACTATGATGACATCACCAAATTTGTTTAATTTAATATGCAATTAAAGATGTAAAAATAATTCTTAAAATGTTTGTTGTTGAATATGCCATTTTAATGTCCCATAATAGTTATCCACTTTGACCAAAAATTGGATTGAAAACAAATGTATTCACCTGAAAAACTGTTATTTAAAGCAAAAAATGGTCAAATTGGCTGCCAGCCAATGGGTTTTTTTGGTTGACTCCATTATATTTTTGTCTTTTTCTAAGTGAAAACATTATTTTTTCAGGCTTTTTCTACGGAAGTGATTATTAAAACGACAAAATAACCTATTCAAAGTCTGATTTAATGAACCTTCATTTTTCATGTTTTTAGGGGAACAATACATTTTTAATGATGACATAAGAAACTTTTTTTTCTTTTATTTTCATAATTAATCATAAATATGATACATACATATTCATATAAGCTAAATACGTTAATCAGGTAAAACTAACTAAACTAAATCGTACTCTTCTTGCACATAAAATTCATGATAAAATGGCACCTCTCACTAGTCTAGTTGGGCCGAAAATGACACCCTACACGAAAATATAAATCGAGAGCGGGCAGTATGCTCGGATTGATTCTTGGAACTTTCCCGGTTCGGGCCATGCAACTCTGTAATGAAAATGGCGCTCAAAGTCATATTCATAGAATAGGTCGAAGGCAGTCGGTGACGAGCCGAACGGATAATCCAAGATTTTTTTTTATTGTTTCCTTTGCATATCTGGATATTGAAGTGTTTCTTCAATATAACAGACTAAACATTTTTGAAAATTTAAGCCTAATACAGGTCAAATTAGCAATTGAAATGACAGGTACCCATCTCTTGTATTAACAACAGTGAAAACTCATGAGGTAGATTTTGCTAAGCACACCTGGCGTCACGTAACATTTACGGCGACGGTTGTACGGTGACAGCGCGGCGATATCATAAATCTCGCAATTTTTTCTGAAATCATATGTACACATCCCTAATACGTTGTCAAAATATGGTCCTCGGTCCTTTAAGTGCCGCGAATTCCACAATGTGCTAATTTTTGTAAAGGAGAATATTATGGTCAATGGTGTCAATGGCCTTAGAGAGGATATAAACAAGCCGATTGCAAACTGTCTATTTTTAAATTCATCTACGATTTTATTGATGAGACCGATCTCACCATATTGTTTTGCATAGTCTGCAGTTTATTTTTTTAGTGTTTTTGGTGCTACAGTGTACCATGATGAACACGCATAGTCTAAGTAGTTTTCAATGAGGGCATAGCCAAGAATTTTTCATTCGTTTTCTCTAAGAAAAGATGCTTGTCTATAAAGAATACAGTATAGTATACTTTGGATTAATATTTGTTCACCTGAGAGAGTTTCATCAAGTGATCGCCCTAAGTATTTGATTAATGACTATATAGGGATTTCATCACAGTATACTTTAAAGTATACTGTGATGAATCCCCGACCATTTTCATTTTATGTTTGGTTCCAAATATTATGTTATTATATTATAAGTTTTTCCCATATCGAGGGATAACTTGTTGACAATGAGCCATTTATTACAGGCTGACAATTCTGAACTCAGTCTTGAAGCTATTAGACATGGATTCTTTCCAGATACTAAAGAACATTGAAACTATATGACATTTTCTTATACCAAAACATATATTATATTAATATTGTTAGAAATTATATCGTAATCGATGTTTCTTTTACAAAATTGAACTTTTTCACAATTTAACAAGGCCATATACATGGCTGCAGTCGCGTGCGCAAGTTTGAGCTATAGAGTCGCGTTAAATAAATGTGACAAGGTTTGAAATTCTTTGTTGCAAAAATACCAGGTAATGAAATAAGTTATTACCTGCTCATATATAAACAATATAAAATTTCAGACATGAGTTATAAACAATATCATATTATATCAGAAGAGCTTTAAAACAGTTCATCGCTCAATTCATGTTTCCAAGGAAAGCTAGTTTGTGTTCCAGTTCCACATACACTGACAGATGCAATAGCGCAAGCTCGTTGGATTACTTCTTCTAACTGCAAGTCTGGATATAAGGCCAAATAGTAAGCTAATGACCCGATAAAACAATCTCCAGCTCCCTGTAAAAAAGAACTATATTTTATTAAGGTCCAATATAGAACTGAGAAAATATAATCTATATAAAATCTTGTCAAAACTGTACAATAAAAAAATACATCATAGGAGGCATAGAAGTAAGAGAAAAAAATGTTTTAGTTTTAAACACAATTTTGTCGTCAAATAAACTCTTCAGACAAGAAAGTTTCAGAACCTTTCTTTTCAACAATAAACGGATTCAAATCAGCATTGGAAAAATATTGGACAAACCACCCAATGAAGTACGACCCTTACATCAGATGCACTGGAGAAGTAATGAGGGGCAAACAAGCAACGCTTACATCAGATGCACTGGAGAAGTAATGAGGGGCAAACAAGCAACGCTTACATCAGATGCACTGGAGAAGTAATGAGGGGCAAACAAGCAACGCTTCCAGCCTCTAAACCCAAGTAAACCCAAGTAAACCACCCAATGAAGTAGGACCCTTACATCAGATGCACTGGAGAAGTAATGAGGGGCAAATAAGCAACGTTTCCAGCCTCTAAACCCAAGTAAACCCAAGTAAACCACCCAATGAAGTAGGACCCTTACATCAGATGCACTGGAGAAGTAATGAGGGGCAAATAAGCAACGTTTCCAGCCTCTAAACCCAAGTAAGTAGTAAGTAGTTCTCTGTATGATGGCTTCAGATGTTTAAAAACAGTATTTTCATTTCATTTCATAGTAACATTTATTTCCTTCATAATATACAAAATATAAATAATACAATACAAAATTCATAACGAGAAGTAAGGTAGTTAAAACAATACAATTTTTTTTTTTCATCTTTAAAATGAATAAAACAATATTATGAAGGAGGCACAATTTCTGGAAAGCAAAAGCTTGTGTTGAAGGTGCCTGAACAAAATGCTTAGCATTTTTCTAAAAAAAAACAACTAAATGACTAAACAGTATTACTACTAGCCTTAACAGTATATTACCACAAAATCCATTAGTGGCCTACAATTAATGGAACCTATGTAGGCTATTTGAACATACTATATAATCATGCACAGTATAGCACAAATCTTGGCCTTACCGTTGAATCCAGTGTCTTAACTTTTGTAACAGGAATATGTACTGGCGTTCTTGTATCAGATGATGCTAATATGGACCCTTGACCTCCTAGTGTAATTATTACTCTCTTACAACCTTTATCCAAGAGTGCAAGTGAAGCTATCTTGACTTCTTCAATAGATCTTACTGGAAGACCTGTTATCAATTCTGCCTTAAAAAATAACATTTAGTATATAACAATAACTATTTAAAAAAAATTAGCATTTAACTTCTATGAAACTAGATGTACATTTTGAGAAATGATACAATGTAATCAGATTCGTATTTAAAGATGTATTGTCCATTTAAACACAAAAAATGAAGGTCAAAATATTCTAAATTTAAATTGGCCATATCAAAGTAATATTAAAGTTATTCACTTTAAGTTGAAAATTCGAGCCAAAAACAAGAAGTTTACGTAATTAACAGGTAAATTAATTTTATTACATTTCTTCTGGAAAATCATCGCGAGCGAAAGTAAACAAAGATATCAAATCACGAGTATGCATTATGCATATGCTAATTAAGATTGTTTACAACTCGACATGGTTGAGAAGGTGTTTTCACACAGATCGCAAGGAAGTTTTATGATTATGCATACAGAGTAGCCAAACAAGCGCATTTCATTATGAGATATGTTTCGATCGAAATAATATTGAAGTGTTTCTTCAATATAACAGACTAAACATTTTTGCAAATTTAAGCCTAATACAGGTCAAATTAGCAATTGAAATGACAGGTACCCATCTCTTGTATTAACAACAGTGAAAACTCATGAGGTAGATTTTGCTAAGCACACCTGGCTATCAATTCTGCCTTAAAAAATAACATTTAGTATATAACAATAACTATTTAAAAAAAATTAGCATTTAACTTCTATGAAACTAGATGTACATTTTGAGAAATGATACAATGTAATCAGATTCGTATTTAAAGATGTATTGTCCATTTAAACACAAAAAAATGAAGGTCAAAATATTCTAAATTTAAATTGGCCATATCAAAGTAATATTAAAGTTATTCACTTTAAGTTGAAAATTCGAGCCAAAAACAAGAAGTTTACGTAATTAACAGGTAAATTAATTTTATTACATTTCTTCTGGAAAATCATCGCGAGCGAAAGTAAACAAAGATATCAAATCACGAGTATGCATTATGCATATGCTAATTAAGATTGTTTACAACTCGACATGGTTGAGAAGGTGTTTTCACACAGATCGCAAGGAAGTTTTATGATTATGCATACAGAGTAGCCAAACAAGCGCATTTCATTATGAGATATGTTTCGATCGAAAACTTCTTTTTTTTAAACAAAAAAACGTCTGTATTTCAGTTAAATGATTTTTTTTCGACAAATTTTTGGTGAAAGGTGAAACTATTATGATACTTCAAAATGACCCACTTTTTTTTCGAAATATTCTATTTTTAATTTTTTTGGAATTAGACAAAGGGACAATACATCTTTAATATTTGTTGTTGTTTTGTAAATTTATAGATTATGTTTTCTTTAATATGAGACTATCGACATTGAGTTGATAGATTATGTTTTCACTAATATGAGACTATCGACATTGAGTTGAATTGAGGTACGGTCAAGTCAACAAGATTCAACAAGAAAGGGGGTAATCGGGTTGTATACAGTGTAGTTAGATCACTAAAATGATTGAAACGATAGAAATTGTTAAAACAAAGGTTAAAAAAAAGATAAAATCATTAAAACTGACACAAATTATTTTTAATTTGTGAAAACTTATATGTACGCAGCAATACTTTGTCAATTCTCACAATGCAAAGATTTTTCCTCTTTAAAATACTTTTATTGTCAACATTATTAAACTTGAATAAATGTTAATATTGAACTTGCTCTTTAGAAATGTAAAATAAAGTCAAAATTTGATTAACACTCAACAGCACAAGAGAATTGTAAACAGTTTATTACCATTAGTTAGGGTCTAATGTAAAGCGCCTAGAGGGGTCAGTGATCCATTAGGCGCTATATAAATACTGTTTATTATTATTATTATATTTAAATAATTGTAAAAAGAATTAAACAGCGCCAACTTGATCTTGTTTTATCATAATATTCATTATCAATGTAACTCAACATCGTCAAAAGAATTTAAAATCTTACCTCAGTTTCATTTGGGCAAAATATGTCACAGTTTTTAAGAAATTCTTTATCTAGATCCTTAACAGCAGGTGCAGGGTTTAACACAGTAAACACTATAAAATAACAATATTACCATAAATTTACAATCACACACTGTGATACAAGATAAAATGAGCCCAAACAATACTGCAATACTAACATGTTGCTTAATGTAAATATTCATGCTCCCATTATTCTACATGAATTTAAAATCATTCAAATGATTTGGTCCTTAAAGTATAATTACTTTAATATCTTATTGACAATGCCCTACACATTTTAGCAAAATAAACTCTTGCTGGATGGGGCTCATAAAATATTGTTGAAATACAAAAAAATTTCAACCTTGTCTTATCTTAAATACTAACTACTACCTAGTATAGAATTCATGTTTGGGTATTCTACCCTTATATTTCTGTGATTTATACTGTACTATTGAGAGCTGAGTGAAGTGCTAAAGACATTATCCTACCTAAGCTGCAAACAATACAAACCTCCTCTTGATCTTGCAAGTTTCAAAGCTGCAAGTGTAGTTTCTGGTAAGATTTCTAACTGACAAAGCATCACCTTGCACGATGTAATATAATTAAAGGCTTCTTTTACATGACTTTCACTTAATAGATTATTTGCACCACTAACAATTATAATTGAATTTTGACCTATAGTAAAAGATGTAGGTAAGGTAAAATTAAATTAAAGTTTGATTTAAATGATGGACACAGCAAGATAATGTTTTTTGGTTAGAAATGTTATTTCTGGTAACAAGTGTCTATATCATGTAATATATCATTCTAATTAAAATGTAAATACATTTGACTCTTACATTCCAATATCGTAAAGCCTCAAAAAGTATTTACCTTGGTCATCTACAGCAATAGGAGCAGCACCTGTTGCTGCTTCAGATGTCTTAAAAACAAAATCTGGGGAAGAAAATATACCAAACATATTTTTCCTTTCTTTGTTAACCCCTCATATATTTTTAGAAGAAAAAAATTGTACCAATTAACCTGGACAACAAATTTTGTTTTTACACTTAAAGATACTATGTGAGACACAGGTAATAAATTACTGTGGATTTATAGGATGATTGAAATGAAAGAAAGTTCTTACCAACATCAACATTATTCATTTCAAAGTTTTTGATAGTATCATTTCCAAAACTATCATCTCCAACCTAAAAAGAAAGCAACATGTTATTGACAGATGTAGCTTGGTTATAGGAGTGTACCTTCCAATCCCAAGGTCCAGGGTTCAATCCTCACCTGTGCCTAACTCACCAATGTCTACTCCATCAAAAAGTAACCAGGTTTGCATAGTGAGAACACGATTTTGTGGCAAATCTCCCGATAAGCAGAAAAACACACACCAACAAGAGGCCTGTTTGTGCCTAGTAGTTACTGCGTGATTACTGCGTGTGTGTGTGTCCTGGATTTAAATTATAGTAATCAAATAGCATGCAACTATGCTTTCTCCCGAGATTTCTCACGGTTTGCCTATGCATTTTTTTTTTACTTATTTATTTATTTATTTATTCTGGTTTATTAAAACAAAGACATGGCAGTACAAAACTGAATTGCGTCCAGTAACATTAACATAAAATATATACCAAAAAACAAGCTAAATTATATTAAGTGTTTTGTAACGTTTTTTCTTCCTAAAAGCAGTTTGTCTATACCTGATAAGTTTTGTTAATGTATGGAGTAAAGGTCTATCGGTAGAATAAACTCGCAAATGTTTGGTAGGAAAAAACTTGTTGTACGCGGTGGTGAGGGTATCGTTAATTATATTCACTTTATCATCTACATCTTTTATACTATAGACCTGCGACCAGTCAAATTTGGTAATCCAATTTCCGAAACTTCTCATCGACGAATCAGAACAAGGCTTCAAAATCTTTGTAACCATTACACTTAATTGAGTTCAGCGGTTTCCAAATAATGACATTGTTATCACTTTTTCCAAGTGGGGCTTGAATTATAGGAGTCATATAAAAATCTTTAAGGTCCGATATTATGAGATCAAGAATTTTGTCTCCTCTGGTTTTTTCTTTAACAACTTGGTGCAAATCAACGACATATTTAATTAGAGGGGAGATATCAACACTGTTGAAATCCCCAGCAATAATGACTTTTGCTAAATTTCTCCTTGAACGAATAGTGTCAATCAAATTTCTAAGAGGTCACGTTGATGGTCTTTGTTTTGGCTAGGGCTACAATAAATGGTACACACAAATATTTCAGAAACTTTACGGGGAAGCTTATAAGGCTGTAATTTGACCCAAACACATTCATGTGTGTATGAGGAGAATCAATGTCAAACCTGTTACAGTTTATGCAGATGTGAAAAGAGTACTATTAGTTTTATGATTATAATTATCCATTCTGTAATTGGTAAGTTACTTGGATAATATATAAAACAATTATCCACCTATAACAACCTATATGCTCATATATTAGTACCAACCATAGCAATCATTGCAGATTTAGCTCCCAACCTTGATGACATCACACACTGATTTGCACCTTTTCCACCAAATCCAACACTAAATTTGTTTCCATGAATTGTCTCTCCCATTTTTGGTAGCCTAGATACATAACTAAAAATAAATAGTGAATTTTTTGTTTCTGTCTTTCAGAAGACAGCAGGCCGATATGTTTCAAATAGTTAAATGATGCGAGGTATCGATAAAGTAGATGTCAGTAAATTTGTCAAGATGAGTAGAGTGTCCAGTAAAAGGGGTCATCAACTAAAAAGTGAAATCGAAAGCAAACACAGAATATGTTTACTTGCCAAAAAATGTGATTGAATCTCAAAAAAGAATATATGTTCTGGTCAAGAGGGCACAGAATCATTGAAATGCTTTGTCTCAAAATCCCTGTCTGTAGCCTAGATTCAGGTAGTTGACAAGTTGACTGATGGGCCTCCTGAGATGGTTTTTGGGGCGAATTCGTAGTACTACTTTAATAGAAGTGCTAAATAAATTGCTATTATTGCAACTGATTTTAATTGCAAATGAAATGATCGGTTACTACCCCGGGTGGTAAAATTTGTACTGTATGTACACTATAGGCCCAACACCACGGCCGCCGTAGACTGAATGTCCCGGCTGAATGATAATTATAAAAATAGGCATAAGGGTTAGGATTAGTATATTATAGCCTAGGCCTTAGTAGTAGGCCTAGCTAGGCTTATATCTAGCCTACTACTAGGTCTACTAGGTCTAGCTAGGCTATATAGAGAGGCCTAAGCCTAGGGCCTACCTAATAAGGTCTGTGTTGCAACTACCCACTACCACAACTTCAAAATCTTTGCCCTTTCTCTCCGTTGAAGACATTTTATTATCTGTCTATATAGCCTACTATATAATAATAGACTAGTACAGTATTGTAATACATAGGTGAGTAGCTCTTCCCCCTCTCTCCAGGACAGTCAGTCATGTCCAGGCCATCCACCATACGTTGCTTGCACATGCTCCGCCTACTTTATGTTTATTCAACGACTTTCATGCATCACTAACTCTCTCGCTTGTTTTTTTTGGGATACCTACAGAGACAGAGTACAGACAGAATATTTTAGCTTTAGTTAAAATTGTCAGTATCCCGTGACAAATTGCACCCTGTGTGGTGTGGTATTGTTGGTGGTTAGGTTGGGAAAAGAGAACTAATTTGTAATGAGAAGTTTAGGGCAGTAGTAGGTTTAGGGCTAGCTAGCTAGTAGTAGGCCTAGCTAGGCTAGCCTGAATGAAGTGGATGCCTTCTCCCTTAGGCTTCTTCAAGAAGCTCTTGCCCTGCCCTTCCTGGTTTACGATGAAATCGGTCGCGATAAAATCATCTTCCGGTATTTTGTATGGCGCGCCGCTAGAGCTATACTTTTGATGAAATCGGTCGCGTTTGAAATCGGTCGCGCTATTTTGTATGGAGCGGGATGCATGCTAGCGGGATATACATTTTCTTCGTTTATATAGATTTAATTGATATTTTTTAGGAACTTACTAGATTATTTATGTGGATATTTTTTTATTTCGTTAATAAATATTTATTATCAATCATTAAATGTTTTTTGTTTTGTATTTCACAGGTCTCGGAGAAGGACTGTGTCTTTTAAAATGGCCATTTCTAAATACGTTTAATTATTATATTAGGCATGTAATAATTTACCTCTATTTATATGTACTGTAATTAATATATTATATAACCCGTATTAAAAGCCAGAGTATCCATTTTTTATGAATACTGTGGAAGATTATATCATTCATATCCATGTCGTTAACAACTTTACTATTCGATCACCTTATTTTTATTTATATTTTATTTATGTCCGTTATGTAGGATAATATTAAGTTTATAATGATTATTGTTAAGGCAAATCATGTGTATATTTTTATTTATAATGTTTAAAATAGTTTTTAGAAAATGATCATTATATGCAGATGGTTAAAAGGCGAGTTACTGAAATAAACCCCCGAATAAGCCATATCGGAGATGCGCCTTCTATGATCGTGCAGCTGTTTCCTCAACAATACGTTATTTTGGCGCTCCATACAAAATACCGGATGTTGATTTTATCGCGACCGATTTCAAGCGCGACCGATTTCATATGACACCCCCTTGCTGGGCCTAGCTTATTAGGCCTAAACTATCTAGAGTAGTGTAGTCTGGGTGGTCCCGTCTAGGCCTAGTAGTAGGTTTTCATTTTTTTAAGTGTAAAAGCAAATATTTTTAATTGTTATATTTAAGGAATGTATCATTTTTGACATGGGGTATACATCTGAGCATTACTGACATTTTTTAATATAAGAACTATCTATTAATATATAAACCCTCATAACTTTCAGATAAATTAGTAGTTTATAAAAATAAAGAAATATAGTTTTAATTTATTTACTGAAAACATTTCAAAATAAACTACATGTTAAAATTTTTTCCATAACATAAACATGTAACAACCTGTAAAAACAGTATTCCAAAAAGTATCTCATTGGCATTGATAGTTACAAAAAACATTATTTTGTAGGCCCTCCTATTACTTTTTTGACCCCAATTATAATATGTGTTTGTCCGTAACAAACAGACATATTACACGCAATATATACAGTACGAGTAGGTGTTATGTCTGTCCATAAACAAATTTAATTAGGTCTACAAAAATAATTAGAGCAGACAAAAAAAAGAATGCGCAGACAGTGGCATTATTGTATTTTAAAAATTTAGTGGTTTTTGACAGATGACGCCAAATTAAGTGAAATTGCCAAATTAGGGTTGCATGGTCTGTATCACACAAGGATACAGTAGGTCACCTAATTTTGCAGCACGTTCTGACGAGTTAATAATAATATTAAAATGCTGATATTATTTATTTCCAAATAAACAGGTATATTATGTAAAGGCATGAGTTGCAGATTAAGTAAGCCCAAAGAACTTCAGGGCAGTGCACGAGTGATACGAGACCACTGTGCTGACTGGTATAATCATGTGACCAAGTGGGAAGAACTAAATGATGCAGGACTTGAAACTGCTAAGGAAATAGTCAATCACAAACTACAGGCACAGTATGATAAGCCTTATATAATGACAATGATAAGTAGACTAATTCTATGATGTGACACATGTAAGCCTCTTTTGTCATTTAAAGAAAATATTTGGATTTGTTGTTCTTGAATTTATTTTAAATAGCTTTTACTTACAAAAAAATTGTATTTAAAATTTATTTTACCAGATATCAAACAGATTCAAACGAGCCTGTGGAAGAAGTATGTGGACAGGTTACCGAAGTTAACAAGGATAGTATGACACCCAGGTTGCAAGAACTTTGTTATGACTTACACAAAAGCTTTGATGGACAGGTACTACTTTACAGTATATTGTCACCTGAGCTGATACAACAAATTTAATCTACTTATAGATTTGAAATTTTATATCACAGGTTGACAAAAACTTGTCAAAGTCAACTATTTATTATTTATTTTAAATGCATTGAAGAAAAAATGAGTAAAACATTTATCAGTTTAAAACTGTTGGCATGGCAGTAGCTTTTTTATAATAATGGTCAAAATAAGATATCTTTTTTTTTTTCAGGGAAAGCTTGTTCACAGAATGAGTAAATTAACTAAACACTTTGAAGCAACAATTCAACTAAAGTCAGATACAAGTTTAACATTCCAAACGTGGCCAATTAAATATTTTTGTAAGCAAAATATTTCAAGTAATTTATACTGTAATACTAAAATAATAAATATAGCAAATTATCATTGGACAGTATGGTTTCAACCACTTTTTGATCAACCACATCAATTAAATAGAATTTGACTTTGGAGAACCCCACAAATGTCAGTAACATGGCTATAGCCCTGAACCTAAACTATTACTAATTTAATTTACAGATGAAACATCGCAAAAGATTCTTTCCATGTATGCAAAGGAATATTCTGTAAAACAAACTATTTTGGAAAACATAGCACACTCAAATAATAGAGATTTATTGATGATGTATGTGAGCATCTGGCAGACACAACCCTATATTGAAAAACATGCCAAGATTTTACTTGAGTCTATGCTTGTTGAAACTGGTCATAGGTAACATAGTGGATACCAAACAGAATGGTGGATACAAAGTGGTTTGAGAAGGGTATACAAAAACTAAGGATAGTTGCATTTAGAAAATCAGTTATAGCTCCATGCTACATTTAAAAACACAAAGGTTAACTACTACTAATGCCTGTATAGGTTATCGTTTTATTTAAATTATTTCCACATACATGGGTCTTGTTTGAATCTCAATTCATTTCATATCATGAAACTTTTCTTACTAAAATAGATTATTCTATGTAGTTTCTGTTCTGAATCATGCTTATATAGTTGCTAAAAAAGGAATATGGTCAATTGAAAAATAATCTGATTGTAAACATGCTGAAATGTATACAGGTACTATCATAACATCCTAGTAAAATTATTCACAATACATTTTTTCTGAACAAAAAATACTATAGTCCTAAATGTGTAAAAGATTTGTTACAAAATCACCACCCAAGTTCGTCATCAGTGTGTGGGCACATGATAGCAATGTGGAATGCTAAATATTTGTAATTTATCCAGATAAAGTAGAAACCTTATTTTAAGTTAAAGCCTTAATTAGGGTGAAGGATATCAATCCGAGATCATTCATACAATGTCTCTTGCCAACAGTGTGCAGACTGCCACCCACAATGTTACACAAAATAAACGCTTTCATAGATGCATTATCCCAAATCAAGAACTGCAGTTTGAACTCAGTGATTTGCTCATAGTAGACAACTTGACCAGTAGTCAATCACTAGGTACTACAATAGACAAAATATCCTACATAAATTAGGAAGACTCATGACTTCCTAGATTAGACATTATATTAAAAATAAAATTATTGGATTGCTCAAGACTGTACACGTAAAAGACAAGAATGATTACAAATATAGTAGGCTATAGATTTAAAATGTAACTTTAGCTTCCAGAATATAATAATTAAAATATAAAAAGTTAAATACAATGAAATCTCTTATTTTTTTGTATGTGTGTAAAGTTTTGTATTTTTATTCTCATTAAATTATTAGACTGCTAAAAATGAACATTTTATAAATAACATTAAATAATTACATTTTATGCCAAATACTGAATATCATCATATAGAAAAGAACATTTACAGTTTCACAAACTGGTGAAGGGATTTAGAAAGTAATTTTTTAATATTTGATATAATATTAATTGTGTATATTGGATATGAACTAATACACAACAAGACGGTATAGTAACAGTTTAAAAAAGGGTTAGGGTCATTGTTTAGAAGGCTCATAGGTAACCAGGATCAAGTTGGTGCAACCTCACTGCTCAAATCTGTTGGGTTGACATTTAATTCAGAAACCATTGAAACATCGGTTTCCATTGATGACATCTCTGTTGTGTCAACATTAGAGAATTGCATTCTACCATCAACTGACAACAGCTCTTGAATTGTCTCAATGCTCATCCCATCTGGTGCTTGGATCTGCATTGTTGTGCCATCTGGTCTCTGCACAATAAATATGCCATCCTGAAGTTGCATCAGTGTGCTTCCAACTGGCATGATATCTATTGCAGATGTGTCATCAACCTCACCAAGAACATCTTCTTCAACCATCAGCTCCTGCCAAACAAAATAATTAATCCAACTAGTGTGCCTACCTATACCTTAGTATGGTTTCTTAATCAAACGGGTCATGGGTTAAACACGACGGTGGCGGCCAGACCTCCTGGCAACCTAGTTCCATGGAATATTTGTCACAATGTGGGACTGGCATTCTGCAATTGCAGTTATAAGTTATATTTCTGTCTTGTGGGAGCAGAACTTATAGTGTATCAAATAAATACCAAAGTATGTTTTTTATTGTTTTGTCAAACCCTTTCATACTATAAGGTGGTATACTGTTCCCATAAAGACATTTGATCTGAATAGATAAATTAAAAAATGGTAATAATCATTATTATGTATTGAGAAAAGGGCTCTATACATTGAGATATAATGTGGTCTTCTTTCCAGAATTCTTGCTCCAGTAAGGATAATCAAAATAAAATTATGTTGACATTGAAATATGTAAAGTACGCTTTACCTGTAACCCATCACTCTCAACATCTGGCAGCAGTGGTAGTGCTGCTGATGAGCTTTTGATATTGAAATATGTAAAGTACACTTTACCTGTAACCCATCACTCTCAACATCTGGCAGCAGTGGTAGTGTTGCTGATGAGCTCTTGATATTGAAATATGTAAAGTACGCTTTTACCTGTAACCCATCACACTCAACATCTGGCAGCAGTGGTAGTGCTGCTGATCAGCTTTTGATATTGAAATATGTAAAGTACACTTTACCTGTAACCCATCACTTTCAACATCTGGCAGCAGTGGTAGTGTTGCTGATGAGCTTTTGATATTGAAATATGTAAAGTACACTTTACCTGTAACCCATCACTCTCAACATCTGGCAGCAGTGGTAGTGCTGCTGATGAGCTTTTGATATTGAAATATGTAAAGTACGCTTTACCTGTAACCCATCACTCTCAACATCTGACAGCAGTGGTAGTGTTGCTGATGAGCTTTTGATATTGAAATATGTAAAGTACACTTTACCTGTAACCCATCACTCTCAACATCTGACAGCAGTGGTAGTGTTGCTGATGAGCTTTTGATATTGAAATATGTAAAGTACGCTTTTACCTGTAACCCATCACTCTCAACATCTGGCAGCAGTGGTAGTGTTGCTGATGAGCTTTTGATATTGAAATATGTAAAGTACGCTTTTACCTGTAACCCATCACTCTCAACATCTGGCAGCAGTGGTAGTGTTGCTGCTGACGAGCTTTTGTCAACATCAGTGTATTCATTATCCTCCTCAGAAAAAGATTCAATCAGTTGGTCTTGTCCTGTTCTGGTCAAATCTGAGTTTGGTGATAAGCTGTCAGATATTATTGAAGGAGTTGAGATTGCAGGTTGAACACTATCTGATACAGAGACCTTTAAAGAATTCATTAAATACAATCAGATATTATCATGAACCATATGATTTACAATTTTTGTTTTACAACACATCAGTAGTAACACATGGGGTATCTAAATAATTGCAATTTATTTTTAAACTACATTTGAAAACTGCCTGGGTGTTTATTCGAGGGGGACGCTTCTTCCAAACCATGTTCCTATGGGGATGAATTTAATCGATGGGAGGGGCATTCCACAGTATTTGGTCCGTGGGTTTAAAAATTTTATTTACTGATTTTGATGTAACTCTTGGCCATTTCTCAAAGTAGACATGTTGAAGTTTATTAAATAACATTTTTTTTATTTTTCTGATATTGATTTTTTAAGTTATTGAATATTAAATATGAAAAAGTCATATTTGGCGTTACGGACGGGACATTTTTAATCCTATTTATTTCATAAACTATGCATCTTATTACTGTTTTTTCAACAGATATAGTTACTTTATGTCTCAATAATACATAATCAAGTATTTAATTAAAATTTTGTTGTTTATTAATTTCATACATCCATTTCAAATTCATAAATGTCCCGTCCGCGACGTTTTAGGCGGTTTTTTTACATTTATTTTAAAAGTAATGATGCAAAAATCTTGATATTTCATTTTCTCCTCCTGAGGACTATATCTCATTATATTATGAACAAATTTTTGGAAAATTTTAGATTTTGATGAAAATATCATATTTCAAAAATATATTGTTACGGACGGGACATTTTTGTTACGGACGGGACGTATCATTTAAATCCTAATTATTTCACAAACCATGCATCTTTTGAACATTTTTTTGCCAGATATAGTTACTCTATGTCCCTATTGTACATATTCAAGCATTTTATAACACATATTTTGTTTATTAAATTTCATATATACATTTCAAAATTCATAATTGTCCCATCCGCGACATTTTAATAGTAGTTTTATGGTGTTTTTTACATTTCAGTTAAAAGTATTGATACCACAATTTAATATTTTGTTTTCTCCTTTTAAAACTATGCAATACATTATAAACAAATATTTTGAAACTTTTGGTGAAAATATCATATTCAAAAATATATTGATGACATTTTTCGTAGGCACGGGACAGACATTTTTGTTAAGGACGGGACATATCATTTAAATCCTTTTTATTTCATAATAAAACCATGCAACCTTTTTGCCCATAAATATACTGCAGTTACTTTTTTTCAAAGTAAGCTCCAATTATTCATAATAAAGTATTTTATTAAAATTGTTTATTAATTTCATACTTGCATTTCAAAATTCATAATTGTTTCATTTCGATTGGGGGTTTTTCCTCACTTGTGTTTATTAAAGTAATGGCTTTAAAATTGTTATTTAATTCCTAATTTTAAATCTTAATTTTCAACTCCTAAGTATATTAAATTGCAATAGATTTAAACAAGTTTTTTAAAACTTGTATTTTTTTATTAAAAAAACATTACTATCAAAATTTATTGAATGTTACGGATGGGACATTTTTTTTATGGATGTGATGACAATATTGTAAGAATTAAAAAGTGTTTTTGTACTGTAGGCTGAGAAGTACTGTACAAAGGTGTTAACTGTTGTTTATTAATCACAAAACATTGTGGTCTGTATTTAAAATAACAATCCACAAAAGAACAATACCTAAATCCAAAATAACATGACCAGTATGAATGGGAGTATTGGGTGCGGTCATCGCTTTGTAGATTTTATTCTTTGGTGAATTTGCAACCAAGAACCTTTTATAAATCAGATACTAAATAATTAAGATTGAATTTTAATAGAAGTAGGCCTACAGTTATTAAACCCAAGCAAGGATAGAAGAAAATTTCAGATGCAACTTGGATCCACTAACAAATTCAGACGTCAAACGCCAACGCCAATTTTTAAAGATTCGTCTTAAATGTGTTAATATCTTAAAATCTTGTTTAATATGCCAAGCCTAACTTTTATATTAGTGTAAATAAATATTTTGATAACATTTTACAATATTGCTTCTCGTTATAACTCTTCGAATAATTAATTTTATAAATAATATTTCATATTTATGAATTTTAATATTTTCACTTGACATAAACTTTTAAACAGTGTTTCAAAGGTTGAATTATATTTTGATTTGTAAATAAAAGATTTCATTGATGTAAAAAACTTATTTTTAAATTTTTTTAATAGCAAAATTATACAATTTTCTAACGTGGACAAAGTTGTCCTGTCCGCGACGTTAGAAATGTCCCGTCCGTAACGACATATAAATCATATTTATTAATAAATTTGCAGTTTAATTTTTATAATTAACATTCAGTTATCTAAAACAACTATCTGGCAACATAATAATACAAAACAAATTTTAAAATCTCTTTTAAATGAGGAGAAATATTACAATACGTAAACCTTCTCAAAAGTCATGTCCATTTGCCGTCCTGTCCGCGACGCATACAATTTTCATAATAAAATTTTTTTTGTACAGTATTTTTTCTTTTTTTGACTTTCATAATAAACATTGGCCATATATGTATACATTTATTCTACTTTGAATCTTGTATTCTTTTTTATTTCTAAGATATGTCTAGTTATATTCTCAAAAATGTCCCGTCCGTAACAAAAAAATACTGTGGAATGCCCCGGGAACGTTTATTTGAATAAATTCAAATAAAACTAGTAGAAACATAAATATTTGTATATACTAACCTTATCCACGTCATTCATAATCGGTTTTAATTCAGGAAGTGGACGTCCTGGTGGAATAGGGTGCTCTGCAATTGGTCCAGGGGTGACAACTGATTTCAGATTAAGAGGTCTGTTACGAAGTGGTGTTAAAGTTGGCATAGTTTTTGGCACTTGAATCTATATAGAATATTTAATAAACACTCTGAATCTTCTATACATAATCATTGAAATAACACACAAAGTCTTTGAAAAAAGATTGGCAATGAGGCTTGATTAACTAGTATTAATCTTGTCTGTACACTTTGACCGATTGATTCTAACTCTACACATTATATCTGAATGTACTGATTTTTATGTCTAAAGCATACAGTAAAAAACCATTTCAGAAGATTATAAAGTAGTCAAGAATCCTTACAAGGACACTATTACGAAACCACATTATTAGTGTACAATACTAAAGTCACTTATTTTAATTATTAATAAATTGATTCCTGCATATCAAATGTTCACTCCGATCAGTGACTAAACAAAAATGTAACAAACAAAAAGTGTTGTTTAATACACAAATATGCTGGTTATAAATATTTATGATTATTACCTACAAAGATTTTTTCTTCTACAACATACTGAACTTTGGGAACCTTACTTATAATTTTCTTACTTAACTTTATTTGCCACAGAGAATTAAATTTTGTTTAAAGAAAATTCTTTCTGACTGAAGTTCAGTTTTAATATAAAAGTTTTGCTGTACAAACCAAATTAACCTCAACTTACCGATTCCATTTGTTCATTACGAGTTGTCTTCTTTGCCAGTGAAGTTTCCAATACTTCATTCTTTTTCCCATCTTCTTTCTGGATTAATGGAATTATTACTGGAGACATTACAGTTGGTTGTCCAGTAACAGCAGGTATTAAAGACTTCATAGTAACCTGTAGTTAGTCCTAATGATGCTGCTATAACATCATCCACAATATTTAACCTTATCTGAGATGAAGAACTATTGTCTTCAATACTACTATTCACTGTTGAACTTGTATCAGAAATACGTGTCACACTTCCACTGGCAATCTTTTTTATTTCTTTTACAAGAGCTAAATATTCATTGTAAATGTCCACAAAGTTTTTTCTTTTTGTTTCTTCTCCTTCTATTTTCATGAGAAGGAACTCCCAGGGAGTGAGTACCCTTGGTAATCGAGGTAGAATGACATCAAGGAAATCATCGTCCACAAATGTATTTAGTAACTGAAATGAAAAGCAAAAATAATGACAGGAGCTGTCGGGAATGTCCTAGGAACTGAGTGTGTTGGCAATTACACACCAATCCCTGGATGAGTGTGTTGGCAATTACTCACCGATCCCTGGATGAGTGTGTTGGCAATTACACACTGATCCCTGGATGAGTGTATTGGCAATTACACACCGATCCCTGGATGAGTGTGTTGGCAATTAAATACTGATCCCTGGATGAGGGTGTTGGAAATTACACAACGATCCCTGGATGAGTGTGTTGGCAATTACTCACCGATCATCCCTGGATGAGTGTGTTGGCAATTACACACTGATCTCTGGATGAGTGTATTGGCAATTACACACCGATCCCTGGATGAGAGTGTTGGCAATTACACACTGATCCCTGGATGAGTATGTTGGCAATTACTCACCTATCCCTGGATGAGTGTGTTGGCAATTACACACCGATCCCTGGATGAGTGTGTTGGCAATTACACACTGATCCCTGGATGAGTGTGTTGGCAATTACACACTGATCCCTGGATGAGAGTGTTGGCAATTACACACTGATCCCTGGATGAGTGTGTTGGCAATTACTCACCGATCCCTGGATGAGTGTGTTGGCAATTACACACCGATCCCTGGATGAGTGTGTTGGCAATTAAATACTGATCCCTGGATGAGTGTGTTGGAAATTACACAACGATCCCTGGATGAGTGTGTTGGCAATTACACACCGATCCCTAGATGAGTGTGTTGGCAATTACACACCAATCCCTGGATGAGTGTGTTGGCAATTACACACCTATCCCTGGATGAGAGTGTTGGCAATTACACACCGATCCCTGGATAAGTGTGTTGGCAATTACTCACCTATCCCTGGATGAGAGTGTTGGCAATTACACACCAATCCCTGGATGAGTGTGTTGGCAATTACTCACCTATCCCTGGATGAGAGTGTTGGCAATTACTCACCGATCCCTGGATGAATGTGTTGGCAATTACTCACCTATCCCTGGATGAGAGTGTTGGCAATTACTCACCTATCCCTGGATGAGAGTGTTGGCAATTACTCACCGATCCCTGGATGAGTGTGTTGGCAATTACTCACCTATCCCTGGATGACAGTGTTGGCAATTACTCACCTATCCCTGGATGAGAGTGTTGGCAATTACACACCGATCCCTGGATAAGTGTGTTGGCAATTACACACTGATCCCTGGATAAGTGTGTTGGCAATTACTCACCTATCCCTGGATGAGAGTATTGGCAATTACACTCCGATCCCTGGATGAGTGTGTTGGCAATTACACACCGATCCCTGGATCATGTTTTTGAAACCAATTAATAGAACTAAAAATCAAAATAGAGACATTACCTCTTTTGCCTTTTGTTTCCTCTTATCCAGTGGAAGTTTTTCTGTGTTTTTCATTGAAAACACCCCTGCAGAATCATAGGTCTTGTTATTGTAATTGCATACTGGGGGTCGTCCACGACCTCTACGTTTCCTGATCCCTCTACCACGGCCTCTCATCAATGGGTTGTGTACCCTTGATAGCCGAGAGGATGCAGTCTCAACAGAGATATATTCACCAGGTTCTGATGAAATCTGATCCAGTTTTCCGAAATCTTTAGAATCTATCTGTTTACTAATTAAAAAAGGCAATATTTTGTTATGTATTATATGCTCTCACTCATCAACCATTTACAACTTTGTATTTCATCACAAAGTATTAATACATTTTCAGATCATTCAATACACAAGAGTGCGAGTGGCTTTGCTGGCCATTTAACAAGTTCTGAAATAAATTTAAGTAGTTTTTTATAGTATGTTTTATTTTATACTGTACATAAATTCACAGGCATAGGCAAATTCTAAACTGTCCAGTCATATACTAGACATGAATTTAATTTTGAAACATCAAATTGATTTACCTTTGAATATCAGACTGTTTCTTTTCAGGAGATGGGCCTACTGGTGTACCATGAGTGGGGTTCTGCCGAAAATGACGATCTAAACTTGCCTGACCAATGTAAGATTTATCACAATTTGTGCATTTAAAGTTCTTGGGCTTATCCGAAAGGATAGAAATATCTTTGTCATTTTGGTCAGTATAATCTTCGTACTCCTCCTCTGATGAATCACTTTCAACTTCTTCTGTTGGAAGTATTGTTTTATAGTCTCTGATGCGATAAAGCGGTGGTCGAGATATCCGTCCAGATCTTGTTATTTTTTTCACAGGACGTGTCACTTTCAATGTTTTCTTTTTTTCATCAGGTTCATCAAATTTCTTTCGTTTGCGACCTACTTGTACCTGATTAGTTTTTGTGTTAGTTGCTGGGATGAATTTATTTGCTTCATTAATCGCAGATGTTATACTAGAATTAATCCCCCAATTTCCACTTCCCAATGACTCATCAGGTACCTGTACAATCGTGATTTGTTGTCCAGGATTTCGTTTCATCAAAGCTTGGACCTCTGCATTGTTAAGAATTGTTTGTAAAAGTGGCCCACTCATTGAACCACTTGGTCCAGTTAGTGATGTTCCTGGGGGTGTTTTAATTGTAATTGTTGCAGCAGATTTTGTCTGAAGCGGTATTGGTGATAACGTTCGCTCTTCTTTGGCAATTGGTTGTGGCACTGTAGAAGGTATTGGAGGACCAACCTTTGAAAAGATGTCGGCACTACGATTAGTTCTACTTATAACAGAAGAGTCCGAATGGTTGCTAGATACACTACTAGTTGAGATGGTACTCATTAGATTTGCAGCATTTGGGTCAATCATGCTTGCAATTGATCCAAGTATACTACTTGCCGCACTTGTAGACGATGATAGTTCAACCGGTATAGGGTTCATTCCAAGGCTACTGCTGCTTGCTCTAGTTATTTTATTCAGTTTTGTAGAATCAAATGTTCCACAATTTCTAGCAACGTTAATTGATGTCATATTAATAGTTTTGCCATTTTGAAGATTCTGTGTATTTCTAGGACCAGTAGTAGGTCTAGACAACTCTTCTGTATTTTTTTCTGTTTTCCTCAAAATTAAATTTTTATTTGATGGTCTTATTAACTCATCTTGCCCCATCATAAAAACGGGTGCACATTTTTCTGAAATACTACCTACCAGAGTACTAACAACAGACCCATCAGTTGAAGCAGGCCTACATGTATTTGAATCTAGGCCTAGGCCTAGTAGCCCTAACTCCGAATCTCTGTCTATCATTGAATGTTCACGAGCGACGATACCTTCTTCCTCCGTTTGGCCACCATGATTGTTTTCAGGCTGGGTTAGGCCTAGGCCTAGCCCTACCAACAATTCAGAATTACGTTGTGCACTGCTAAGTGCCATTGAAACAATATCCATAGTACCTATTTATATTATGATTAACCTAACATTTTCACGGACAAATTCTGGTTTTTCAAAGATCGGTTTTCATCACTTCTTCGTTGAAATTAGTGTGAAGACTAGGGCCTAGCCTAGGCCTAGTGTGAACCGATAGTATTAGTGTTTATGTCTGGCGGCGGCCTGGGTACAATGTGTGTTTGTGTGCAGTATATAGAGTGGAGTCGCGACATACAGTTGCGGTCACATGGTAAAATGAACGCCCTCAATCCCGAGCATTGGGACCAAAACTTTTTACAGTTCAGTACTTATGGCGCGTCATATAAATAAATAACATTAACAATACGGCCAAGATAATCAAAAAAAGGTCACCAAAGGTTATATTTCCTCAGAAACCTAAATAAGTTTAATGTTAGATGTTATTATTATTAAAATTACTGTACTTTGAAATTATTCTATGAAAGTGATTCAATCAGTACTAGTTATCTATTTTATTGCCTGGTTCGGTAATTGAAAAAAAACACACAAGAAAGTCTCATAATTACTAAGATTGATAGATCAAATATAATTGGTTGTACGGTTAATGATTTAAGATATCTTTATGAAAAACAGGTCTTAAAAGTAAAAGTTTAGAAAATAAGAAACATCTAATACATGTGAGATTTTATAAGAACAAGTCAGGCCGGCTACTGGCTCCTAGAGCTTATACGTCAAGAAACCGACTGTCATTGACATTTGTACCAAATTCCACGCATATTTTTAACTCAAAGATAGATCATAATAGCGCACATGCAATATATACGTTTACAAGTTTTACTGTTTTTAATTTTTAAGTGCTTAACTTAACCGGACCCAATGTTCTATCTTTGTCAATAATTGCATTTTGAAAAATGGCCCAATCAGGTTGAAGCAGACCGGGGACTTTTAGTATGTAACGTTGTTCCACATAACATTTAGAAACTATCCTGAAACATTCAGATTTAGTATATTTATTTCTACCTTTGGCCCTTTTTTGTCTAATAGGGCCTACTCCTGGACTATTGTGCTGATTCCGCCTGACAAAATGGTTATCCAATGATAAGATTACCGCGGAGTTTTGTTGGCATGCCAGTGGCGCACCAGAGTATGTTTAGCTGATGATCCCTTCGATTTTGTTGTAATGTTTAATCAGCCTGTGGAGGTACCTTTTTTTCAACTGATATTTTTTTCATTCATACTTTCATGTTAGCTTTCGTTATAGTTTATTTATTTGAACAATAATATCAATACAATAACATACAATACAACATAGAAGTAAAATGCTGGGCAGGGATAGCTTAAAGGACAACTTGACCGAAAACCATATTTTAACAACGTATTAGGCAGGGATGTACATTATGATTAACAATCGCGAGATTTAGGATATCGCAGCGCGCGCGCTCGCCGTACAGCCAGCGCCGTAAATTGCTGTGACGTCACAAGTGCATGGCAAAGTCTACCTCATTAGTTTTCACTGTTGTTAACATACAAGAGATAGGTACTGTCACTTCAATTGCTAATGTGACCTGTATTAGGCTTAAATTTGCAAAAATGTTTAGTCTGGTAATTTGAAGAAACATTCATTATCCAGACAGGCAAAAGAAACAATAGCACAATGCAACATTTGAATATAATATTAAATATGCCTCAATTATGGATAATTAATTTATATAATATTACATATCAAAATATGTAGTCCTACACCATAATTATAACAATAGCAAATCAGTATTATAATCGCAATTTTAGGAATTACAAAAATGATGATATTATGATTAATTTATGCCTAGCACTTTTGAGATGCCTTGCATACATTTAAATACATGCTTAGCTGCTACTCTTTGCCAACACTTTTCGTATTTAGTATGAAATTTATTCTCACTATCTTCAACTGCTAGTTTAAATCCAGGTCTTTATTTATGCATTAATTATTATTTATAATTGTTGCGTTTACCCTATTTAAATGCATAAGAAAGAAAAAAAGTATATAATACAATAGCCTAGTGCAGATAATATATATAAAGAAAATACCAGAACGATTTTAGATTGCATGTACTCTTTAATTGACTTTGAAATACAAAGATTTCTGAAGAAAGCATTCACAGCAGGTTGGCAGTCAGTTATCACAACACAGCAAGGTTTCAGTACAAAAATCAAGCTGATACCAGCCTTAAACTATGTTTATAATGTATTAACAGTGAGCATCAATTGGATTTGAAGGGTGTTTGATATCTTTATCAATGTTACCTCATCTGACTATATATAATAAGGATAAATTACTGTAGTAATATGGTAACTTTACCTTGATATTTTGTATCACACTAAATTTAAAAGTTCAAACATAATCATCAAATAAAGTTATTTAAAACCTACATCAGGTTATATAGCAGTTAAATAATAAAGCACCAGTTAAAACAATTGCTTTTCATGAATAAAACAATTATGCTGGATGGTTTCTGATTTTTGGGTTAGTTATAAATTCCAGTTAAATGTAATAAACATATAACCAAAAAAAAAATATAATTATACATTTTAAAATGAGGAAAGGGGAATTCTATTTTATATACAAATATATATTGTGCTATACTATCGCAAAATCGTACAGTACATATCGAAAGTAAACTAAATACATTATTCATAATATACCTGAAACTAGTAAAATAATGTAATATAGTTATTATAGTTAAATTGAATTGCCTTAGTTACACAATACTAGAATGCCATTGTATGTACTGCTCAAGCAATTTAACAAGTGAAATCTCACAATGCAATCCTGGCATTTATTCTCACAGGATCATTGGGGTCCAATACATTATAAATAATTACATAAATCATTACTGCATTATTACTTTATTATAGGCCTAGTGTATATTCAAATCACATAAGACTTCCTAAAATAGCTCTACCATGAATAAATAAGTTGTTTATATAATTAAATGACATGCAATTGTATTGCACAGTAATACATACATAATAGAATATGTAATACTATCTGTATTGATGGGTATATTGCACAGCTAAAAATATTTTAAATAATTGCTCTTAAAATGCAATTATGGCATACAAGCCTTTTAAATATTATTCTGTCATATAAGTTAACACCCTTTTAGAATAGAATGAAATCTTATAAACTCTACGCACACATACTCATAAGGAATCCATGAGTATACACTGTACATACCACACCGACACACATTATATTTTATATTTGTTAAATAATTCAGTACTGCCAATATATAATTATAAGTAAAAAATTGATTTTTTTTTAATATATGTATTTATTTTCTATAATAAGTTTGGGGAACAAGATGGTCAGTTATATATTACACTGTTTCCACCCTGTAACTATAACCAAATGCAGGCCTACATCATACATAGAAAAATGTCCTATACACTACATACAGTAGAAATCAAATTCATTTGTGCA
Organism: Antedon bifida; assembly: GCF_963402885.1. Lineage (NCBI taxonomy): Eukaryota > Metazoa > Echinodermata > Crinoidea > Comatulida > Antedonidae > Antedon > Antedon bifida. The sequence goes on along the minus strand of NC_136234.1, from coordinate 21,893,103 downwards.
TTTGATGAGTTGGCGATGTGGCATTAAAATACAAACACTTCACTCTAACTATCTAACTTATATTTTAACACATCAAAACAAACTTACTGACTGGATGCAATATCTTAAAGCTAATGTCATTGAGAATTAATTAGCATATGTGATTAAAATGTTATATTTAAAAACATTAAATGTATTTCAATTTATAACTGTATAATGTTAAATGTCTCCTCTGTATGGGAAATTGCAATTTTTTACAAGTAATATTACATATTCAAGTTCACTGAAACAAATGTACAATATTTATCAATACAGTAATAAATCTTAATCCATTAAACTGGAAAGTTTGTTTGTGTACCATTATTATGAATTATTATTATATAATTTCTAGAGAAATACTATTCATATACATCACTTTGTATATTTAATAAAGTTATTACTTTGGTTTTAAAAAAATGATTTACAAAAAAAGGTCAAATTTCACCAAAAACCCATTGACTCACATACAATGGGCTTTCAGGTGTTTATCAGGTACATTTTTTTCCTGATCCAATTTTTGGTCAAAGTCTATTATGTGAAATTAAAATGGACAATTCAACACAAAATTATAAATTTCAGGAGGAAAAGATATCTTTAATAATTATCAGATCTTTTTTCTATGAATAAGTACAGTATAATATAAATATTAATGAAATAAGATAAGCATGCTATTTATTTTGTTGGTTATATGTTAAATGTCAACAAGAGGAAATTATTATTACATAATAGATTTTATGCAAAAATTGTACCATTCCTACATACCATATATATACAGTATAATAAATATCCAACATTCATATTTCAATTAAGTTTGTTTTCTTAAATTTGTTTTTCTGAAATCTATAACCTACAGGCAGTGGGGTTTCTCAAGTAATACCCCTATTACACTGTCAACCACTGATTTGATCTTGGAGAGACCATCTCCATTTATGTGAAGAACCTGGTTGGACCCTTTACTACAATGATTGCCGATGGTGAAAAAAAAAATTATGTACATTAGATTATTTACATAAGAAATTACAATCAAGAGTCATATAAGCAAATTAAAGAAACATTCCCTAAATTCTTTTTTTTTGTAAAAATAATGCATATAACCTGTATTACTTTAAAAACATTAAACATTTCTTAAATGTATGTTCTATGGTCAATTATGACAAAAAAGAGGAAGTAGTTGAAGTGTAGTTCATGTCAATGTTGTCTACCTAGGCTAGTATCGTAGGTTATCAGGTTATATCATGTATTTTCCCTTCATCAACATGAGTTGACAAGGTGATACAATGTTAGAAATCTTTGATCCCACCTTTAAAGACAAACAAATTATCGCAATAAGTCCACATAGGATTCATTTTTACAAAAAAATATAGTTTGTGACCTTAAAATAGACTGAAAAAATGTTGGGAATGTGTCTTTAATTCTAAATACTGTCGCCAAACTATTTATAGTGAAAAATAAATTAAAAAGATTTAGCATGGAACATGAAAATGTTAAAATTTGACATTTGGAGTTCACAAGTCGGACTGTTTTCACTGACTCAAGTTGAGTAAATCAAGGACTTTCCCGGGAAGAATTCTGCCTCGATCCAGCTCAGTTTTATTGGGCACTAGATGACTGTACATCTGTTCATGATCACAGAGTTTGACATCCCGGTGTGTTGACTTCCGAGCTCAACCGAGTGTAGTGGTGATAATGTAGAAGGGGTATTATATACGAGCTAAGAACTACAGAAATTATAGGAGTACTGTTAAATGTTATTTATGCATTAATGTTTTAACTTATACTAATTCTTTACAGATTCACAAAGTACATGAAATATTGATCTGTAATTCCAACATTCAGGCACTCAGAGAATAACATTTGTAACTTACTTATCAAAGCTTAATAAATAAATCTAATCTTTAAATAATATTATATTGCCTACATTAAAATTGCACTACAATTTCAGCCAAACAAACCTACAAATCCCTAATACATGCACAGCACATCATTATGCCAGAGGCTTACTTTAATTATTTGGTTTGTAAAATTAATTGGAAAATAGATTTAACCTACAGTAGTTAATATATTATCATCTATCTATAAATGATTTACTGGAATAAATAAAATACATTATGCATACATTTTATCAATTCAAAATTCTAACTGAATAAATGTGTTTTTCTTTTAATATAAATTTATTACTATAGTAGTTTGATATCAACAAGCACAAGATGCTTATAAATGTACTTTCTTGTGTACAGCAAATGGGTTTGTAAATAAAAAAACCAATTGATAATTTCAATAATAATATAACCACTCAAAACAAAGACATCTGAATTTATTGAATAATACTTGCATAATGTACCCATGTTTCTCTATTGCTATTTTCTATGTAATTGGATATTCAACAATTCACATTTTGATTCAATCGGACAGCAGTTATCTTTAAAATCCTTCAATATAACCATATGCCTCAAAACTACATAACATAATGTAGAGCATCCAAATCATGACAAATGTAATTGTAGTTAGCATCTTGAAGTTTTTAGGGCCTCCCAATTCACCACCGATTGAGGATACTTTGCGCCTAACCATCAGAACACTAATGACAACCAAGGCGAATAATGTAAAAAGAGTTACCGAAAAACCAAGTGAACCAGTTTCAACAGTAAATTTTCGACTATTTATTGCATGATATACTGCTGCCAATGACCAGGCAATTCCTATACCCAGGAACACGTTTACTGCATTGCTTCCAGTCACATTACCAATAGATGCATCTGCATACTTGTCACCTACAGCTGCAACTTTACTGGCAAACGTATCTAAAAAAAAGCAATATTAAACTTAAAAAGAAAGAAAAGTATTCCTTGCATGTTTTCACTCACCCATGGATCACACGTATGGTGTAAGGCTGGCTAGACACGATGATGGAAAATTTAGCAATGACATCATTGAGGACCGTTGAGAAGTTTATAGTAAATTTTTATTCTAAAAATAGACTGATGCAAAAGTTTACTAACCTGGAACACTAGTGCCGAGTGCAACAAATGATATAGCTGTTACACTGTCTTTTAATTGTATAGTACATCCAAAAGATGAAGCCAAGTCGCCTATCACACCAGTTAGAATTCCAATCATACAGATGGAAACACAGAAACATGCCCAACCACCCCAGATATCCGTTGGTGGAACAAATGCAAACAAGATTTTCCAAAATATGGTAAGGAAGTGCATTACATAATCTAAACATGATGGTAGTTTTTCCTCACTGTCATCTCCTTCTTCATCTCCTGTAAAAACAATTCAATATTCCAATAATTCTTACATAATCAATCTAAAATACAAACTTCTTGTGTCATATCTGTTGGATACATTTCCGTTTTACATCTTGTTTAATCAAAGCTAGATTAAATCAAATCAACAAACCGAAGCTACATTAACTTATTTGGTTTACTTATGTGGAATGGAAATAAGGACACGGATCCGTGCGCTTGGGTTTTTTTCCCAAAACGTCAACAAAATGTCTCCCTCTATTTGATTGTTCCTGAACCTAATCTTAAAGCCTATTTAGTTTCTACAACACGAACATTTATTTAACCATGTAAAATGTTACCTCTATTAAATTACACCTTGAAACTAATATAGATTAAAATTGGTACATATTAAGAATTGTTCAAGTTGCAATGGAACAAAGTAAGCAAGGGATTGTCTTACCAGCACTGACAGCAAGGGCTTCTGTAAACTGCTCACGCCATGATGATGTACCAACAACAAGAGATAGGTTCGCTTTCTTAATAAGTTTATCCACAGTGTTCTAAAAGCAAACAAATAATTTTGTCTACATATACAGAATACATGGAATTTCAGTCGAAATATGGTCGGCAAAAATTTGATATGATGATTTTACAACTATTTACTAAGCAGCGTTTATAATCAAAATAATAAGCAAATGATTTCTAATGATATCCACCTCTGACTTCAGTGTTGTATCAAGGCCATTTCTACTAAATAACGTACCAAAACGCTCCATAACATCATTACATTTTGGATTAATTCGTCTAATGTCCTGAATCTATGTGGTGGTATCCAGAAGCTACAAGAATGGATCATCTGTGATGCATTTCAAGCGTTCTGTCATCCTATCCTTTAGGAGATGTAGAATGTCTTGAATATATAGCGGATACTGCACCAACAGGATTGTAATTTTTTGTAACTACTGTGGAGTAGCTTTGCTTGTTTTTGTGTGTCCCACCAGAAAATTAACTATTCTCAATGTACTTATATGAAGTACAAATTACGTTAGAGTTAGGCAAACATCTGACCAATTACTCAACACCCTGATAATAGTCACACGTGTACTGAACTGTTTCTAGTCTTTTTAACAATTTCTTCACCAATATTTCTTCTCTATTCAATTTTTAAAATATAAAAAGGAGTAAAAATCGAACATACCTTAAATTCTTGGCTTTCCATTATTCTTACTTGAATTCTGGTGGTCTCTCCAAGTTGAGGTAATCCCAAATCAGCAATGCGCTGATCATCATCTGTCATATTCATTATTGCATTTTGCATATCATATTCATGATCATCAGCACCTAAAAAAAGCACAAAATATCTAGAAATAACACACACTACAGATACTATGTTCAATAGAACATGAAACCAAGTCATATGAATATTGTGAACTATGTGCATCCACCCACCAAGTCATATGAATATTGTCAACTATGTGCATCCACCCACCAAGTTTAAGTCATATGAATATTGTCAACTATGTGCATCCACCCACCAAGTTTAAGTCATATGAATATTGTCAACTATGTGCATCCACCCACCAAGTCATATGAATATTGTCAACTATGTGCATCCACCCACCAAGTCATATGAATATTGTCAACTATGTGCATCCACCCACCAAGTTTAAGTCATATGAATATTGTGAACTATGTGCATCCACCCACCAAGTTTTTTGTTAGAAATAGTTTTTTTATCTTTCTTTCAATCGTCATAATAATAATATAAATATTTAGTTTTAATTTTTTACCAAAAAAAAAAATGTTTTGATATGATTTAATACCAATCCATTTATCTGTATTTGAGTTTACGATCTATGATACACCTTAAATTATAATATCCCAACAATTTCCTAGTTTAAGAAGAACATTCTTGTTGGTATTAAAACAACAATTTTGAGGGCATTGAAATGATACTATAATAATACAATTAATAGTATAAACATAGACAAGTCAGACATGGCCACTAAAAAGACACAACTGTAGGTTTATGTTTTTCTATAATATGGTATGATTTTCTCATTCTAATCAGTCATCTTTTGCCTACTCATTATCAATTTGAATTCCAAAGACCTATGACTTTGATCATGGGACAAGTACAGTATATCAAAAACTGAATAAGTTACAGTGAGGTAGAACAGTGGAAATGCAATGAACTAATCGAGCCACTCCATCAGAAATGAACTAATCGAGCCACTCCATCAGAAATGAACTAATCGAGCCACTCCATCAGAAATTCAGAGTCAAACAGAACTACAGTATATTTCGTATGCAAAATCTGAACAATAGCGCTGATCAAACATTCTGGTTTTTATATTGCCAATATTAGTTTATTTGAATTGTTATACAGTATTAAGTTTGATTTTTGACATAGATAAACTGACATGCACATGTTAGAAAAGTTAGTACAAAAAGAGACACATACCACTACCATTACCTCTTTTGACCAGTGACGGAGTTCCCAGCTCGATAGCAAAGTCCACATTCTTTTCATACTCTTCATCATCAATAATGTTGATTTCAATGTATTTCCTAAAAGAAAAAAAAATCTTTGATAGAGTAATATTAAAATAACAGAACATTAACTAAACTAGAAGTAACTTGTAACTTATATTTTTACCTCCATCAAGGAGTTGAATCAGATACAGTAAAACCACAATTATGGAAGAGTCCATTAATATGGTTTCACATTTTAATTACACAATAAATATGTCCCTTATTCACTGTGGTTTATTTGATTACATCCCTATGTCAACAATCACATATTTTTGTAATCATGTAGGCAATAGCTGGTTCGTTAAGCGATATCTAAAGTACTTTTCAATGTTTTTTTTTCAATGTGCTGAGAAGCTTTTAAAATTAATAACAATATTACTGGTTTATTATTAGCCCTGGGAATTTATTTAATAAAATCTTCATAGAAACAATAACAAGGTATTTTACCTTGCCTTTTGGCCAAAAAACAAAACAAAAATAGCCAAACAAATACAAAGAAACAAATAAAACAGCTGGTATTGTATAGTTGCTGCATCTAATTAACTTTTTTTGGCAGAATCTATTATTTTCACCAAAAAGTTACAGTTTTTTTTGCTTTTACAATCGATCGTGGGTGCATTAACAGAAGCAAAACATCGTGGGTGCATTAACAGAAGCAAAACAAAAATATAAATCCGCGAAAACAGTTATTGTATAATAGTATTTATTTTTATTTTTTTTAAGCTATATATATGCGTGTGTGTATTTATATTTTTTTAACACATTTTTTTTTTCTCTCATTTATATGTTTTGTTGCAATGTTAAAAGTAGTTGCAGTAAATTTCCATTTTTTTATACTGTAAGGCTTATTTATTTTTACATAAAATGCAGTTTGTGACCTTAAATTAGATCGAAAAAATGTAGGCAGAGTGGGGAAAGGTCGCTATTTAGACCCAATTCTGGCTGCTAATGCTATATTGGATCCAAAGATGACAGATAATGTTCAAATTTCATATAAACATTTCCAGTAGGCCTACAACAGACCCTTTTTAATAATATTATATCAAATCAGTATCAAAAGCATCTTAAAAAATACAATACTGTTATTTGAAAAAAAAAAGTAAGAAGTAATTAAATATTAAGAATTGTTAACACAATTCAACACAAAACTCTTTTGATGATAATATTGTGATACATCCTGTTTTCCTACATTATAATTATCCTACATTATAATGTAGGAAGATCGTATTCAGCACAAGTTGTATGATTCAATAATTATGTTAATGAGGCAGCACAGGCAAGATGTTTCATAATAATTAATGTACTACAAGGATGCTATAAATCTATGAATTCATGCATGAGCAAGTAATTGAGTAATTCTGTGCCCTTTGACTTCTCCTCTTTAAAATGTCTTTCTCAAGTAAAAATACAAACTAAGGATGTAAAAAATATGAACAATTGGTTCCTGGAAACATTCAATTTTTGAAAGACAATCTTGAGTCAACATTGAGATGTATCTTGTGCCATTATAGTTAATATATAATCTAAAATTGTTTGTGCTATAGTGCTATATATGATTGATATTGAAAACCCATACAAATTCACATTATGCTTATGAAGAAGAGTATGCAAATGAAGCTTGATTAAAGCTTATTATTAGTAGAAAAAATTGTCTATCATATTCTACTACCTACTGTAGAGAAATCACATTATATAAAAAATTCCATGGCAGATATGAACTTAATACTGATTGGCTGATTAAACTCATGTGGTGTATTTATTCAGATGCCTTACATATTTGCTATATTTCTGTACAGCTCATTAGAAATTTCAATTACACTCCACTACAATAATTGCATTTGTATCTCTTTCAATTTCAAGTTTCTAAACCATTTTGTCAAAATCTGTATTCCTTTATTAAGTATACTGTAGCATGATAATAATATAAACCCTTGTGATTGGCAATCCTTTTATTGGTTATCCACATTAGCATCTCTTGCTTACTCATTTACTGTAAATTTTATACCTTTCATTATAAATTTTATTTTATTTTTTATGAGGATTTTGTGAAATAACGCAAAACTTTAAAATTGTATGTTTAAAAATAGGCAATTTGTTGCAAATTTGTGTAAAAACATGCCTATTTTGAATCTATTATATTGTAGCTCTTCAGTATCAGTTACAAAATTGTTTGGAAGACGCATGCCTACTGTAGTGTGTATTTTGCTGTTACAGTATCGACCATTTCCACACAGCAGCATTATTTGGCATCAATGCTGCCTGTTAAGACTGATTTATTTTCAATAAAATCATGTATTTTTTGCACTCGACTACACTCCCTAGAGTGTCCCTTAAAAGGGTGTCCCAAAGGAGGGGTTCTTCTACTGTATTTATATTAGGTAGTCTAATTAATTCATTAACATCATAAATTCATGTAATTAACATTATAACAAAAATATAAAACATAATAATAAATTTAGTTATTTCTAATAATCATGATTGATAATTCAATGATAAATTTAAATGATGTACTACTATAGTAATCTAATTAAACAATGCTTTCTTATATTCAAATGATATCACCAGTGAGCAATGCAAGCTACCAGCTGTTAGTGTTCAGTCTGAGCTTTATCTAAGTGTTTCTGTTACTTAACCCATATCTTGAATTCCCATCTATCTTTTTAACAGTGTATGATGTCAACTTTCCAATTCCCAGGGAAGGCTCTATCAATTTAAGTTTCAGCATTCAAACAAATTTTGCAGGAGCATGGTTTTCAGAAGCAAAGAAGAAAATAAAATGAAAGAGAGACTTCCAAAATTGGTTAAAAACATTAATTTGCGGCTTTTCTTCCGATCACTTTTCTAAAAGACCTTGTTAGAAATTTCTGTTATGCCGAGTCAGATGACGTTCTAAAAAGTGGTGGTCTAAAAATGTACATTATATATATATGATAAATGTACATTATATATATATGATAAATGTACATTATATATATATGATAAATGTACATTATATATATATGATTTTTGTTAGTTTTTCAGGACATACAGTAGTATTTAAAAAGATATAACTTGTGCACATCTCACTAAAAAGAAAGAAAAGGTAACTTACCAAACCTCGTCATTCTGAAATTCGACTTCCCCTTGGGTGTGATCAAAATCCTTTCCATTTCCCTTAGCTGTTCCTTCTATAGTTTTAAATGGCACACGAACAACACCTCTAGCACCCGATGAACGGACTACCTTAAACTGAGCAACGCCTGTAGCCTCTGAAACATTGACCTCTTTGTCTTCAAAATGAAATATACCAGCATGGTCATCATCAAGAATAGTAATCTGACATTTTGTAGGTTCTACAAGCTCAGCAGATGGTCCATATGGATTACTATCGAACATTCCCTCTGAGGTACCAACGCGAATGTTGTCTAGGTTACAAAAAAAATGTTCATCTTCTTCAAAAACATCATCATCAATGATAGTAAGATAGATGTCTTTTTGTGCTTCCCCTGGTTTAAATACTAGTGTTCCTTCAGCATAATGATAATCAGAACCTGCATTAGCAGTACCATCAGATGTTTTGTAGTCTACATAGATTGTGTTATTCATATCTCCTCCTTGTCGTACAACACTAATGCTAAAACTTCCAACATTTTCCATGACAGTGTATGATGCTGGATCAAAGAATACTCGCGTTATTGTATCTTCTTGTGCCATTTCTATCTTCACTTCTGCAATACTTGCTCTTTTATTATCAAGTGTTTTTTTTAGAATGTTTCCAGCACCACACATTTTTCTAGTAGCTTGGATGCGATAGAATGCACGGCTCTTTTGCTTTTGGTTCAACGCTTCATAGTTTGCCATTTGCTCCAAAGTTTGAAGATCAGCCTCAGGGTGTTTATGTTTAAGTTCTTGTAGTAATTTAACAAAGTTTTTTCTTTTTTCTTCCAAGTCTTTTTCAAGGGCATCATTTTCCTGTCCTTCGATTCCTAACCGTTCTGATCCATCATGATTCTTTTTCATATGATTTGTATCTGCTTCTCCCATCTCCATGTGAGATTCTCTACGAACTACCTTTTCTGCTGTATATTTCTTTCGGAGAAAACGATAGAAAAAGATTCTTTTGTCAGCAACATAAGCCCATACAACAGTCACAGGAAAGAGCATCAGTGTTAACAATGCCTCCCAGACATCCACTACATTTTTTGATATGGTATCCAATATCATATACAACCAAATGTATGCTAGAACGCTAAATGCTGCAGTAACAAAAAATACCCGCAAGTGCTTGATTTTACGAATCTCCCCATCTGGTATGACATAAACACAGATTGCTATGATGACAAATAAATTGAAAGCAGCACTTCCCACAATTGTACTAGGACCTAAATCACCAGCCTCAAATTTATTTCCACAAATCTCTATAACAGAAAGCAAAATCTCAGGTGCTGATGATCCAAGTGCCATTAATGTCAGATTAGAAACTGTCTCATTCCAAATGCGAACACTTACAATCACTTCATCGCCATTTGGTCGAATTACTTTAACTTCCTTCTCTTTAGATGTAATAACCTCAATTGCAGACATAAACCTATCTGCGATTATAGATACTCCTAAAAACATAAAGATAAGTCCTAAGAAGTAAACAATGGCACGCCCAACTTTATCTGATAGGGCTACATCTGTTGGATTCCACATTGGAAGAAAGACACCATCTTTACAAACAACCTTGTTAGTATCTGTTGTTGAATTGTCATTAGTATTTTCTGTACTTTGTGCATCAATTTTAACCACTTGCAATAAACATAATATTAATAATGAAGTCCTCAAAGCTGTTTCTCTTGAGAGTCCAAAAAAAGCTGGAAAAGACATATCTATTGCCATCTTAATACTGGAATGCTGAAAACTGTATTTTGTATGAGAAAAAGCTAACACAATAAAACAGATAAATGTTTGTTCAATTAAGGCATCTTTTTTTATAGATCCTATTTATGTGTGTTAAGAAAGATGACATCTGTTTGGCAGTTTTGGAATCAATGTTTCCTTAACCCATTTACCTGTAAAGAAAAATATGATAATTTAATACTAGATTGGGCAACATTATTTTTAGCGTGTTGACTTTATTATGGAGGTTAGTCACCAAAATTGACTTTGTTATTGTTGAGGAGTTTTTTTCATTCTCTTTGATGTTCCAATTCACCTTTTAAAAAAAAATTAGGCCAAAAAAAGCCTTAAAAAATAGCTTATCAGAAAATAATAATTATAAATTACACAGGCACAATTGATGGTCAGGTTTACAGCATTTAAACACCATAAACATTTTGTTGAATTGCTGAATTTAAAGAAGTTTAATGCCAGGTTAAAGACACTTTCCTTGCAATTTTTGATGTTTTGTAAAATTAATGTATACTTTAAGAACATAAAAGAAAAAGGTATACAAGTTATGTTCACGATCAAATTTTTCAATTACGAATAACCTGGGGGATTGGGGTTCGCTGTCGATTAATGGGGGTTCTCTGTCGATTAAAGGGGAGGGGGAGGGGGGGCGGAACTCTAACCATAAAGGATTTACAAACAAACTATATAGAAACTGTAATTCATTAATGAAAACATGAAATATTGATCTTCCCGAAAATTAAATAACGATTGCATCCGTAAAAAAATAGAGCATAATGAATCATTTTGCAGAGATGACAAAAGTGGTGACCAACAAAAATAACATAACGTTATCAGAGGATTTGAGAACACTAAAAATCGTAATAGCTGAAAGCAAAACACAGTGTAGTAGGAACAGTGTGCAAAGCTTACTCTGCGAACAAACAGTAGTGGTACATGTACATAGCGTACGTATGCTACGCGAACATCTTAAAAAAAATGTTGAAATTCTCAAAATAGCCTGAAACGTTCTTGAAATTGTGTAAAAATTGATATTTTTTAGCGTGTGTGCGCACATAATTTTTTTAAGGACACTCCCAGATGGGGGGAAATGATACTCTTGTACATAAAATTCATGATAAATAGCAGTGGCGGATCCAGGATTTTTAAAGCGAAAAAAACGAAAAAAGCCCCATGTGGAGAAGCGCAAAGTATATATGTGGAAGACAATATGGATGGATGGGTGTCGTGTAAATAACTGATTCTAAAAAGGGAAAAAAAGAAATTCATACAGGCTTCTATTTTCCTTTTGTAAGCACAAAACCTTTATTATTTACCAATAATTAGTTTTACTAAATGTTATCAATACAATACTTTATTCTGTCCAATATACATGAAATACATATGGAAAATTGATTGGTTCCAGTGTTAATAAATAATTACATATACAAAATTGACCATTCATACATTATACATTATTCAACATTCATACATTGATCACACATTTAAACTGGTCATTGAGCGCCCCAATGGCTGATGGGGAAAAAACTGTTTCTAGCCTAGCAGCGTTTTTTGTTTACTGTATTACAAAAATATCTTTGTGGTACCAAAAAATAATGAAAATTCTAATTCAAACTGTGCTGTTTAAATATTTCTTGACAATAGAAAAAACGTATATACATACTGTACGATATATATATACATATATATAACGTATATACATACTGTACGATATATATATACATATATATAACGTATATACATACTGTACGATATATATATACATATATATAACGTATATACACACTGTACAATATATATATACATATATATAACGTATATACATACTGTACGATATATATATATATATATATAACGTATATACATACTGTACGATTAAATACAAATTATTGTAATTAAAATAGTAATTGTAATATGTCCTTATTTAATGTACAGTACTGTACGAGTACTTTTCATGCAACAAAAATGAAACTAAAATATCATCTTTGATCACATCACAAGTAATCTTTAATTTAAAAAATCATATTAATTTAAAATTTAATTATTAACACAGTCTGTTTTAGCAAAATGATAATACCATATATGATGAAAATATAGAAGATAGTAACAGCAAATTGTATGAAAAATAAGTATACCCACCATACATCTATGAATAGAAAATGTAAATGAAGCATAGAGATACAGCTATGAGCAAATGACTCTAAATACCAAGTGGCACGAGAAGTGAATTCAGTGTTATTTTGACATTGATGGCATTGCTCCAATGTAACATGCAAGCAGATTGGCCTACACAGCTGTTGGCTCTCCACTGCGGTTTTAATCATTGTAATTTGCATGAAACACTACAGCAAGCCTTGTTATGGTCAGAAACAGCAGTGCTTTGCAAACAATTAAGCTCAATAGATTTTACATGTTCTCAGTTTTCATCTCATTATAATAAATTATGATGGTAGATATTGTATAATGTGAATACAACAAAATTAAAGATATTCCTATATTTCAATAAATGTTAGTGTAGGTTCTAAATTTAGTGTTGATATTTCAAAAGTTGTATTCGATATTCCGATTTTGATATATTCGATTATTTTACAATATCTTTCAATGAATTTTTATTGATATATGAATAAATCTATTATTTGATATTAGATTAGATATTTTTGTTTGCAAATATTTTATTAATACTCCTAAATTTGAGAAATATCAATGTTGCAATACAAGAATGGTAATGTTTGTTAATATAGTCACATTTGTAAAAGAAATCAATAAGGGTTTTTAAAACACCAAAATCAATCATTTTATGTATTACAGTATTTAAGCAAATGGTTTTTAACGTTGCAACATATAAATGAGAGGAAATTAAAAAATATAATATTATAAGAGAGTATGATAATAAAGACAATAAGACAAAAAAAAAATCAATACGGTACAATTATTTTATTTTTGATTGATATGATATTAGTAGTATTAGTATTTAATTTACATAAATCAAATTAGTATCAATTTCCATATTTTATTATAGATCAGAGTTTTTCATAGATTACGAATCTAGTAATCGATTTAAGTAGGATACATTTGAGATATAAGGGGTCGAAGGTCAAAACTAACCAATTATAAACATTTATCAGATTAAATATATATGTAAATCAAAAGGCAAATTACTTTAAAAAATGCCAATGTGGGTATAAGTAGGATTCTGGGTCAGTTTGCCAACAATGGAAACAACCATTGATATGCTAGATCGCGACATATAAAACTCAGACTGCCGACTCTAATACAGACGTACTTATAATATTTCATTCTACGATATGTATAACATTTATTGTTTCAGTTAATAAAGTATAGTACCTAAACATATCTTGGTATGGTATTTTGTAATGTCTTTTTTTTCATCTAAAAACCATGTCAAATTCATACGCCTCCATCTAAAGTTGTTATCAATGATGGGCACAACTATACTTGACTACATATATTCTATCATGTCTGTATTTGTTCGCTCTATTTAGAGTGCGTTCATTTTGACAATTTTCAGTTTTTTACGACGAAGATTATATATTCGATAACCATCCATGGGCACATACCCTGTAGTAGTATTAATTTCCATTAATAAAATATTTTATCTCGACATTATGTTGCTATACATTTTATAATTACACAAATTCTAATATCAATATTTCTTCAAAGTAAGCTACTATAGTATGAATACTAAATGAGATTGGAGAAAATTAGAGTCCAAAATGAATACTGAAGCTGTAAAATGTACATATTCAAAAATATTGATTCAACTCAATTTTGAATGAAAAATGCATGAGCATCATTGATCTTTCTGACAAATCTTGAAAAATCAATCTTATCATGGCATGTCAAAGTTGAAATAAATCTTAGTGAATATAATCAGGATAGAGAGCCAAGGTATCATTTAAAAAGGAGCAATCAGAGATTGCATACCTCTGTCATGGGTTGACCTCTAAAATTAAAAATGATTAAGCCCCGTTTTTAATTAACATTGTTGAAAACACTATTAAGTGTAGGCAAAACAAGGAGTTGTCTAGTAACTAACATGATGTAGTTTTAAGATGGGGACACAAAAAGTTCAATTTGGCCTAGGTGGTCAAGAATTGGGATCCTGGTCCGAATTTCCTCCATTTTTAATTTAATCATTTCAGTGGTGTCTTTATTTTATGTTATTCTACTAACAGACAAACTAATAAACTAACGAACAAATATCAAATTATAACCTTTTTGTCTTTATTTTTATGTTATTTTGCTAACAGACAAACTAATAAACAAATATCAAAATATAACCTTTTTGTCTTTATTTTTTATGTTATTTTGCTAACTGACAAACTAATAAACAAATATCAAAATATAACCTTTTTGTCTTTATTTCTGATGTTATTCTGCTATTCAGACAAACTAACCAACAAATATCAAAATATAACCGTTTTGTCTTTATTTCTGATGTTATTCTGCCAATAGACAAACTAATAAACTAACCAACAAATATCAAATTTCAAAATATAACCTGTTTGGCGGTGGCAATAAAATTAAGAACTGATTACACTTGTTTGTACTGTAATTGTCTTTCAATGTCATAAAGTGTGGCATTATTTACTTGTACTACAGTCAGGGCATACTTGATATTGATACTTTTGTGTACATCATAAATTGACAATAAAGTTAAAACTAATGCTATTAACAAACTGAATACAGGTATGTACTAAATTTGAGGAAGATTTACAAGGTGTTGGCATGCAAGTTCTTTTGCACAATAACATTGACATGCACAAATAGTAGTTCTGCCGAATATTTAGCTTCAACATTTATAATGGCTCCATTTATATATTTTATTTTTAATTGAATGTTCAACTATATCAGACATTTTCTATAAACAACTAAATTTGAACTTGTACGTTAACGTAATTTGTGAATGGAAATTGGATATGTTGTATATCCTATACTGTATTAACCTGAAGTATGTGTATAAATGCTGAATTTGTATGTATTTGTAATTAGTATGTATGTCATATACATAGTTTATGCAGTTTGGCATCGTGAAATTACCTTATACTATAAGTTATAGTAAATGTACAGTAGTCGATAAATCTTGGAATGTTCAATGACTCAGGTAAAAACCTCACAGAAGGACTTTCTGGCCCATGGGAGTTTTTGCCAATTTTTGGAGGTCGGTTATTGTATAATTATTAAAATGCTTGCTATTCGTAAAAATAAACCAAATAATTTTCTCAGTGTCGTAGGGCTGGCTGGGGGCCCCCAGTGGTCAAAGGCCCCGGAAGCTCCAGCCTTTCTTCAGAAATACAGGCAGAGTCTTACAGAGGAGAATAACGCCTCATAACTACGTATTGGTCCCTGGATGTAGCATGAACCAGATATCAACGCCCGTAAGCTGGGCCAAATTCTAAAAAATACAGTACAGTTATAACTTTAAAAAATACGTACAAAGTGACACCGCCAGAGACCATATCACTAGTAACCAACTTTAAAGTACAACTTACCAAAGGCAAAAATGCATGCCCAGCCTATGGCCAGCCAAAGGCAAAACGGTATAAACAAATAGCTTTCGCTAGTCAATGGTTTGCACCTGATTAACAAATATAATACTGTTCAGTGCAAACCATTTTTGATAATATAATTATACGTGTGATACCTTGATAATAGCGTTATGTTATTTTTGTTCTTTACGCTTGGCTGGTCACCGTATTTGTCATCTCTTACAAGAAGGTAGTACTGTCAATGCAGTTATTGATACCGGCGCAACTATAATGAACATGAAGACATATAATTAATAAGCGCCTGCAAAACAAACCACAGCTACATAGTGAAAAAGTACCAAAGGTGTGCTTAACTGGAACCTTCACACAATTAACGTAACCTATAAATAAAACGAACAGCGTCATTCAGCATAGCAGAAACAGGAATCGAAACACTACTACTATACTACTACTATTCAGCAATTTAATGAGTTCTATTTGACCGTTCGGATATGAAATTCAGTAAAGGTACACTTATGTCAACACGGAACTCAACTCAACTGTGTCAACATAAGCGCTCCGGCCCACAAGTCAAGAATGCAATGTATCGAGACATAATTTTTAAAAACTTATGAAGAATGAGCCTTTTTAGGAGCGGCGTACGAAAAAAGAGCTTGAGTTGGGTCAAAATCCCTGACTGAGCATCATGCATGGCCGGATGCTTGTATTTATGGATGTAGGCTAATCTTTTAAAAGAATATAAAGTATAGGTATTCTATTTCTAGTAAAAATGTCTCGATTTTTAACACGGTGTGTCCGCCGGAAATACCGCCGACCAGGCCTCCGTGCGATACCTTGATAATAGCGTTATGTTATTTTTGTTCTTTACGCTTGGCTGGTCACCGTATTTGTCATCTCTTACTGCTGCACAAGAAGATGGCTGCGTGTTGCTGCTGTATTATAATCTATAAAGCCTAAGCCTTACGGTACAATAAATAATCAGGAGAGTGCAATTTCACTTCTCCAGCAATATATTACAAACCTGAATTATACCGTATGCAAAGAACACAACGATTTCCTCCTTGTACTGTATTTTACAAAACCAACAACTACACTCGATCCTAACTAGTCTTCGTCATCGCTAGCATAATTTTTAATAAGATACTACTGCAGTGTGTGTACATTAATATTTAATTCTAGAAAATATTATAATTACTTTCTACAGTATAGTATGGAACGCCGTTACTGACTTCTTCGACAATGCATTGCGTATCAACAATATTAAAATACAGTAGAGATTATCTTAGTTCTAATAAAGATCCCTTTTATATAAGGAATATATTTATTAAAGAGATACAGTAGAACTCTTCTTTTTAGGACACTTTTTCTCTTGAAACGCGGGGCAATTATGTGTATGTTTTTCACTTTCAACCATACCATAGAGATAATATTAAGAAGGTGAAGACTAGAGGGCGTACTAGGTGGGAGTGAAGGTGGATCTTCTTATAGAGAAGTTCTCTACAAGATCTTCTCTAACGAAATGTCTCTGGGCTGTTGAGTGCATTATAAATAAGGGCAACCGCGCATCTGCAAATCAATACTTGAAATGTTAATAGTTTTAATAGAATGTATTATGGCGCTCAATTTTCCTCCCATCAATTAAAGGGGGATTCTGTGTTAAAATTGCTTTTAAATATCGTTTATTTACTACATAAAAACTATTATTACAATATAGACATGTCAAAATGATAAAGTAATAACGAGAAATTTATAAAAATAAAATTTCATAATCATATATTTTTCATGAGACTTCTTTTTTCATCAGCTTAGAAGCTCATTGGCTTTACTCATTATTATTCATGAGATCAAGTTGATTCTTCCAAACTCACGTCGGCGCGTATATAGGCCTATATATATATAAATATGTAACGGTACAGTTTAGTAGGTCTATATGTATTTATTAACACTAACAGTAAACCGCTTTTATTGTTGGCAATGCTTTTAGAAGTCATTTCATTAAATTAACACTTTAAATTGACATGTCTTGGTATTTAGGAAGACCCGTTAAAACCGACGATTTTGGGGCTAACCTACCGCATAGAAAGAAAAACCCTGAACATTGCTTCCTATGCCTATCCTAACTAACACTTTAAATAATTAGTTCCTAAGTATATTATATTAGTATACTCACCATCGCCTTTGAGTACAAGGGTTAGGCCGGTGGATTACTATAAAAACCATCGTCTTTATTCACCTAAAATCACCGCGATCGTATTAAACAAGTGTTTAGTTCAATTCTATATGGTTGAATGATTCCAGAGCATCATACTTCATGTTTCTAGCTACTCTTTCGGGTCAATAGACAAGTCTGACAAAGCGCGAACATTTCTAGTAATAAATCGTAAAAAATGTTGAATTTATTTATTGTTTCTTTTGCCTACATGGATAATCAAGTGTTTCTTCAAAATACCAGACTAAACATTTTTGCAAATTTAAGCCTAATACAGGTCAAATTAACAATTGAAGTGACAGTACCTATCTTTTGTATGTTAACAACAGTGAAATGAAGTAGATTTTGCTAAGCACACGTGACGTCACAGCGATATCGCCGCACGGCGAGCATGTGCGACGATATCGTAAATCTCGTGATTATTCTGAAATCTATATACATCTCGAATACGTTGTTAAAATATGGTTCTCTGTCAAGTTGTTTTTTAATATTTCTTATTCCTATTATGTGTTCCCCTATGTTATGCTTCCAAAGTTGAAGGAAGGTCTTGTGAAGAACCAATATGGCTCATCTTTATTTGTGAAGTTTCATCAAATCTGTGCAGAAACTTCTTTGTTCCACAAGGAAGACTAAAAAACCTTTTTTCATTTTACACACCTTTATTATATTTTATGTGCATCAGTCTAACAATCCAAATAATGGTACAAAATAACAATGTATATTAAGAAAAATAAAAGATGGCAAGAGTTGTAAACGTCTTACTGTAGATGTTTATACTTAAGCATTATAAATACTTCAATTATGGAGTAAAAAATAAGTATGTACATAATGATTCAATATAAATAATAATAATTAAGGTATTGTAAGTACATAACTGTACTGTAAATCAGATTTAAGTAATAATTTAGTAATAATAAACTTTGTATACAATGTTAATTAACAATAAACCTTAAAACATTACAATAATTCCCATAGTATAATGTAATTAAAACATCCACACATTTCCATGTTTTTGGAAATTTTACTAAACCTAGTCACAGATAATTATTATATTGCCTTAGCCAAATTAGTGTTGCAAACAACTTGGTTTGAATATGTCAAATGTATTAGTTAGTAGTCAAAATGTAATTAAAACTGAGGGATTTACTGTAATAGGATGGTTTTGCAGTATACTACTAACAGGTTTATGAATAATTGCCTTTTGAACCATAACATAAAGGAAACCTTAACAATTCACTAAAAATAAGTATGTACTAGTATTGTAATATTATCAAAAATACAAAATAAAAACATGGCTCAGTTCATTTTACGTTTTGAATAAAATTCATGATGATGAAAATTCATTAAATTCAATATTATCATTTTCATTTTCCCATCAAATAAATATATGTATTATTTCTTATAATAAACATTTATGGATATATTCTGCATGGTAGATTATATTCCCCACTGTATTGCACTAGAGTATACAGTAGCACAGTGCACACATTATTTGATTCCAGAATTATAGTTCAAAATCAAAATACTTTAAGGTTTTCAAACAACAATATAAACATTGTACAAACATTGTAAATTACAGTTAATTACACACAGACTTGCATAGTATCTGTTCTTATCTTTGAAGTAAATATACTTAAGAGTTGTTATCTGTATTTGCTGTAAAGCACCCAATGTAAAGAGTTGCACCAAGCATGGAGGGATTCCTCCATGCACCAAGTTACGAAATACATTTTATTCTGTCTTATTGTTCTGGAGTTACCATAATACTAATACATTTTCTATCTGTAAGCTTATGGTGGAATATAGATTCTCTGACCATTGAATAATAATAATTTATGTAGTGCATATGGTAATTTAAAATTACAATGTTTACTGATATTGAATGTTGATATAAAGTTGGCAGTACACCACATACAGCTTTAGTTCTAACAAGACTACATACATGGTGTACTGCACATCCTATATAAACAGATAATGAATGTTTACATATGAATTTTGATCTTGCTTTACATTTATATGGATACCCACAGCATTGTCATTTTTTCACTAATTTGCCTTTAGATTTATAGGTAACTGCTATACAAAGCATTTCATTTTCTTGGCAAACAAAAAGTATAATATTTTAATCGGTATATTTGTATCAAAAGATTATTGAATTATTTGTAGGCCTGGTTTCGTGTGCTGTACCTCTCTGGCTAAACTCGTGATCAAAAATCAGTCAAACTTGTGTGTTATGTAACGTATGTAAGTTCAGCCTCTGAACACAAAGTCAAATCCCCTCCTCCATCTCTGGGTACTGTAGGTTTGGAAGACATGCAACACAAAGCTGTATACATGTAGACTTTGCTATAAAACTCCTGTTTCTTGCATTAGCATCTGGAAGTGGCCAGGCATATAAAGGAATGTAGAATAAGTGGCTGTCATCAAAACAAAAACTATCACAAAATCTAAACACATTATAAGTTAAGGCTTGAAACAGTTTGAATTGGTTTGTACATCTCTTTTTCTGCACATAAGTAGTAAGTATCAAACCAGTATTTCGTGTTTATTAAGTGATTTATTTGGAATACAAATTTGCTAAGCCCAGCCAACAACAAACTGAATTTTAATTTTGTTAAAAAACATATGTATATCGAAATTATTATTCTAATAAGAAATATTTTTTTTAGAAACTTTTTTCCTTAAAAAAAATAGGCAAACAACTATACATGAAAAACATAACCCTAACCTAAAATTATCACTATCTAAAAAAAGTGTACGATTTAATGCGAACTGCGCTTAAAAAGCGTCCAGGGTGATACTGTAGCGTTAGAAATAAAGGTTGTAATGTTATTTAAAATTGTTTTTCTTCTTCTTTACAGCGAACCTTCACTTCTAGCTGATGTGTAGGCTGCTTCATGAGAGTGAGATGGTAGCCATAGGAGCTCATTTTAAGAGAAGATAAGATCCGAAGACAGTCACCCCATGCAGTCATTGAATGGAAACTGTGGCGAGTACATAAAAGGTGCACGAAATACAAGATCATTGCTGTTAGCATCAAGCTGTGTCATCAGCTGAATCTCACGTAATCCTTAGTATCTAAATCGAGATGTGTCTAATACAAAATAGTAGTGCAATATTAACTATGCCACGTAAACCTATAATTTATTTTAAGCACTTACTATAATTGTGATTTACTGTTGTAAGCTATCTTGTTTCAAAGTTAGTTCTATAATTACAATCTAACTTCATGTAATAAGACAAAATTATTTGATGTGATTATTATTATTATTGATTACTGAAACCTCTTGTAGATTTATATTAAATGAATTAATGATAACATTTGTTTTGTTTCATAATACAAAATAAATCATTTGTTTATAATTAAACACTTATTTTATACTGTGTAATATTTAATTTTACCATGTGAAATAAAATAATGATGTTTTAATATTTAAGCCATGATCACAATTATGTTTAAGAATCTGAATTTTATAATAAACATTTTGAATAAAATGCGTATTGTTTACAGTTTCTGTGTGCATTGTTTGTAATTAAATAAAGTTGATATTGTTGTGTTGAGGTTGTGTGTTAATGCTAACGCCGTAAATGCCAAGTCACATGTTTTAAATAATTAATTGCGAACATGACATACTGGAACAAAACCATTACATTTGTTAGAAATAGTGTTAACAATTTGTTACTGGTAACATCTCTTTAATCAAAAAATAAATATATATCATACAAAAGTACATTTTAAAAAGTATCACGGCCTAGGCCTATATTACAAATTAGGCTCTTCATAATAAAAAATATTAATATAAATAATAATACAACTGTTGATCAGAATTGAATTTAATAAATATAATACTAGGCTAGGACAGGCTAGTCAATCCAATCAGCGGCCAATCAATGATATTTTAAACATTTACTGCATTTTGACTATACTATTATCATCATTATACTATAGGCCTAGGCTAGGCCCTCTATCTAGGCCTAAGCTCCTACTACTACTACTGAGTACTACCAGTATTAGTAATAGGCCTAGCTAGGCTATAGTTTACATTTTAATATTTAATAATTCACATACTTCATATGCATTTCAATCTAAAAGGTTGATCTAGCCTGGCTAGTATAGCAGTAGTACTACCTAGTAGTAGGCTTAGAGCTCTAGCTAGCAGATCTAGGCTGGGCCTAGGCTAGATAGAGAGGCCTCATCATGCAAAAAGGATACTAAATATGGCCTGTTCCCATGGTTCCAGCATGTTGAGAGAAAAGAAACATAAGTAGTTTATCCACAGCCAACGGAGTTTATTAACTTGTCTACCTATAAAACCGGGATTCTCGGATTTATTCATTATTATTTTAATAACAATTGATCCGACCACAGCATACAAATTACAATCTACGTATCACACCAGAGTCAACAAACGGATAATCACGGTTTGACATCGACTACACACCCTACACTCGGCCTCGTACGATCCGATTAGAGAGACGACTAATCAACAACGTGCGGAAGGGAGCCACATACGTCGGGAAGTTCACACTATTCTAAACAACACCAGTGAGCTGGGGCTTTCCCGTGATTACGCTTGCTTCATCCGTTATTCACCATGATTCACTTTATTTATTTGAAATTACACCTTTAGCACACTTAGAACAATATAGCTCAAAAGAACAATATAAGATATAACAATTAATTAATTTACATACAGAAAAGTATAAGGGCAAAAAGAAGTATCAACCCTACCCTGTCCCCACCCAACCAATTTTAATCGATATAATAACAGTAGATCATTACTTAGTTAATTAAGTAGATTTTGTGATGCACCTGTGACGTCACAGCAATTTACGACAACGGCTGTACGGCGAGCGCGTGCGGCGATATCCTTAATCTCGCGATGGTTCTGAAATCATATGTGTACCAGTGGCGGATCTAGAGGGGTGAATAGGGTGGCTAGCCACCCCCATTAATTCTCCAAAAAAAAGAAACATGCAAGCAACCCGCGACCGTCGCTAGTTAGACGTGGATTCGACGCACCTGACTCTTTTAATTAAGAAGAGTAGGCTAGCCTAGAGCTAGGGTTAACATACTTTAAAAAGAAAACGTGATTTAAAATCTTCGGAAAATACCCACAACTGAGTTATTTTCAAAACACACGAAGTCCTAACTACCAGTGTCATGTTTGTCTAGCTCGCTCCTCGTGTGAATGCTGACGTCATTTCTCTCCAAAAATTCCCCATTTTCAGTTATAACGTTAATTACCGCCCTGGTCCGTGTGTGTGCAAGCGTTAGCGTGGTATATTTACAGAGTGGAGTGTAATATCGTGAACTTTTTTCTCGCGTATGAATGTTTTTTATATAATAATGGTATGCAGTATAAACGATAAAAATAAACTAGAAATATGGTATTCTTTTATTATTTCATATAATAAACATGAAATGTCTTGTATGTACACGGCCGAAAAAAAGTGTATGGCGTATTTGGCGTTTTATTGATTTGTGTTATAGACACGGCGATTACTGCAATCATTGTATACTAAATTACATTGAGTTATTCACCCGGCTGTAGAGTATATATCTGAGGTTAACAGACCACCAAAACACAGTACACTAACACATGTACTATCGAGGCATTTTCGGAGTACCGCATTTACCAAATGTTCATTTCGTTTGAAGTGTTTTTCGATCAAAGTTTATTATTAGTTCGTCGAAAAAGATACGTACAGTATTTAGGAAGGATTTAATTAAATTTACATTATGTAACATTTGTTATTAAATGTGATGTAAACATTTGCTCTAGCCTATTAAACAGTGTGTAAGCATCTATTTTTTCAAAAATTTCCTGAGCCTCGGGATCGGAGGGGGACACTCGTTTTGTAGTTACGAATATGACTGGTGATATTCGTCAACACGAATACGCTTTACGAATATGAAATGGGGATCAGCTCAAAAGTTTCACAAATGTGTGACGTATCCGTTTTCGTTATCGTATTCGTAAGGTTGCGAAACCTCCCTATTATTTCTTGTTTTTATCATGAATCCAGGCTAGATTATTAGTGGACAGTCACAAAAGTTGTATACATCCTGACTTATGGCGGCGCCCTACCACATGGACAATATTACTGTTACCAACTGTTAATACAGGGAAAACCGCGGATCGGATTACTCATTCTTGTGCTTGTGACATTGTTCTTTGCTCACACGGTCACGACACGCGGTGAGCGTCCTGTGTTTTATACTGTAAAATCCTTTCTAAATGGATCATCCACGGGAAATAGCAAATACAATAAAACAATTTGAAGAAGCAATTGAACAAGTTGAAGAATTTTTTAATTCAATAGGCCGCAACACCGTAGTTTTAAAACCTGCAGTAGAAACACTGTCGTTGGCACCACCACCAGACAACAGCGACGACGGGCCTAGGCCTACTACTAGTAAGAAGAGTACTAGGCCTAGGACCAGTGAAGATGTCACCGATAGTGCACGATTTGGGCCTAGCAGTAAATTTGATAAAAACAGACCAAAAGACATTTTTAATGATGAAACAGACCACAATAGGAGTGTCGATGTAAGAATAATTAAATAGGCCTTTTTTAGTAGAATAGGCCTACAGCTTTTAAACAAATAAAAATGCTCTTTTCTTTTTTCATAACATTATTGCCAATTGGTACTGTCTGTAGGCAGGTTTTTCCGGGCCCTAACTTAATTTTGAACAGCAAAAATACACATACAGGACTGTATACAATGAAGGAAAAAATGATGGGGTCATGTGTGGGCATGTTTTAATTGTTATTGTAATGTGTTTTTCCCCTAATTAATATATATTTATTGGGCTTCCACATCACAGGCTTGCCTTTCATGCATGGATTGCCAACTTTCTTTTTACACTTCGTTGTACTGTATTATTATAAGGTTTATTTTTTGCTAATTAATAAATATAAAAAAAGAAAATAGAGAAAATAATAATTTTATGAGATTTAAAATAAAAGAGTAATGATAGGGCCTATGTTTTTTTATATATATTTATCAAAATGAATTATTTGAAATTCAATACTTACCTATCTTATTTATGTATCTTATTAATTTATATTGTAATACAGTTACTAATAGGCTAGTTTAGGAAAGAAAGAAAATAAATGTTATTGAACCTAAAAAGTAAGTTTGGTACCTAAAACTCAAATCAGTTATGCACTTGTCAATTGTATGACCCACTATACGACCCCTGGGAGAGGTGTGTCATTTACAAAAAATTACTGATGCAGGGGTGCGTCAAAAAACCTAGAAGGTACGTCACATTAATGAACAATGGTGTGTCAATGTCCGTCACTTTACCACTAAAAATATCATAAACAACATGGTCGCGTCATGGTCACTTAAAGGTAGGTCACATTTTTTACGAACATTTGCGTCCTGGTATTCATAAGGTATGACGCACATCGGACAAATGATGCACCTCTCCCGGGGGTCGTACAGTGGGTCATACAATTGACAAGTGCCTTAAATCTAACTAATTTTCATTTATTACAGCCAGATCCACTTAATCAAGCTAAGAAGCATTTAGTTGATGCATATGCTATCAATTCAGTTTTTTGGAGTAAGTTTTTTGCTCACTTTCCTTCCCCCACTTTTGTCTGGAACAGTACCTTTGTATCTTTGTCACTTTTATTATGTGTAGTTGTACAGCAAATGATGGAAGTCTGTCACGCATTTCAACTATGCACAAATAAAATTCTATGATTGATCATATTAAATTCAGAGCAAAAAGATATTTTTTAATAAAACTTAACAAAAGTATACTTCATAATATGGGTCAACTTATGTTATCACTATTTTATAATTTTAGTGTACCTATGTGTTCAAGGTGTTGATCCAAGAGGCCATATTAAACATGAACTGGTTAGTAGTGAATTTGTCATGTCAATCAATTTTATAACTATTTCAATACAAATAGAGAGACTATTTCTATCATCATTATGATTATCAGTACTTTCCCTTTCAATATTTTCATTATCATAATTAGTTTAAAAATATTTTTAACTATTGCAGGAGAGAATAAAAAAATATATGAACTTAATAAAGCAAGCTGTTGATAAACAAAAAGGTAAGTTAAACTTAGTGATTCAGTTGTATATCATATTAAATCATAAATTCGGCCTATGGGGCTATTTTTTTTAATATGGAATATAATGATTCCCAAATTACAAGGTTTATATACGATTCATACCACCATAAGCATACAGTATGGTAAATGTGCTCAATACAGTAGGCTTATTGTGAGGAACTTTGCTATACATGGTGTGAACGATCATAATAGCTCATAACATATTTTTCCTCCATACAAAAAAAATATGTTTATTCCTCAAATCATAATGTGAAAATAATTAAATAATAATGAAATACTCTTAATGGCTCGTGCTATATTAATGCAGCATATAGTAATTTGTTGAGATTGAATCATTTCCGTTACTCTAGCAATTTGATTTTTTTTCCAGCACCAAAATTGAATGTCAAGGCATCTAAACGTTTAATTAGAGGCGCAATGTTTGATACAAGTAAGTAAAAAATAGCTGTTTTTCATTAGCAGTATTGGTCACAGTCTTATTTTACTATTTAAAATGTTTTACTTTTTTTCAGATGAGACAAATAAGAAGCTAAAAACAGAATAAGAACATTATACTTTTCCTAACCTCTGCAGACTGTCATATCATTACAGTAGGCTGTGTACAAAGAAATGATAATTTATGCTTATTTAAAAAAAAAAATACAGAATAAAGATAAAAAGGACAGAGACACTGTAGCCTGTTGTGTTTTATGTTTATTGTGCCAAACTTCAAAACATATACTTTTCCACCAAAGTCATGTCTATACATATGATGTAGAAGTTGAGATATGAGGAAAAATCTGTCAATATTATCATATGGCAGCCATTGAAAATGGCGGCAACTGGGTGAACTTAAAAATGTTGTATTTGGATTCCTTGACCCTCAAAACCTACATTTTGCCACCAAAATCATTGGCATCGCACAACGTGTCCATCTATTCATTCATTATCTACAGTTGTTTCAATAAAAATATGGCAAAACACAAAATGAAGAAGTAAGTGTACTCTAGTTTGCAAAAGACAAATATCTTCTGCATCATAAGTTGGAAGCTGTAATAAAACTGGGTATTAATAAAGAAATTCATTTTCAAGTGCAACTTTAAAAACTTCAAAATGATGATTTAGTCCTTCTTTAGTATGTATCTTGTATTGTTTTCCAAGAGCTCCACATAAATCTGATGTACCGTAAAAAACTCGGCCAATCCTGGAATGGACTAATGCCATTGAACACCTTAAAAATGAAATCAGTAATAAAAAGTAGGTTTCAGCATTGCATTCATTACCACACCTGTTATAGTTACACATAGAGCCACATTGTACTTCAAAAATTGCCCCCTTTGATTATGAAAACAGGTTTCCCACATCTTTCTTTTGTGTAAAAAACACAACTTACATGACACATGGCTCTCTAGTGCAATAAAGATCCAGACCAGTGCATAAATATTGACATTCTTTAGAATGAGAAGTGGTTGGTAACTCAGGAATAAGCTCACTAAAACCATCTCCTGAATCTTCTGATCAAGATACAACAAAAATGATTATATAGCGTGTAATTATAACTATCCAGAATGTCAAAACAAATATTTTTCTCTTTTAAATTAGCTTTTTGGAATATTAATAAAGATTGTGCTAAAAAAACTATTGTTCCTGGAAAAGGGTGCTGGTTATCTTATACCAAAACCAACATGTAACTATGGCTACCTTGTACCTGAACCAACTCTTACCCTAATCAATGTAACACACCAACAACAATCATCAATATTGTAGCACCCTTAATTCATCTCTAATTTTAAAAAGTGATGACGATGTCGAAAAATGAATTTGGGACCTTTTGGACCTCAAGAAAAGTCTGGTTTTGGGAGAGTTTCCGATGTTCAGAGAGTCCGATATTGGGAGAGTCGACTGTATAATAAAAATAGCCAAGAGGTACTTACAAAAAAGAAAGACTATACTACATGGTGAAAAACAAACTCCATCGGACACCAGTTTAGTATTTCAAAGATCTTACTGTATGTTTGGCAAGCTCCAGAGCCCTGAGTATGTGCAACTTTATCTATACACACCATCACAGCATGATGTAACGGATGTTGGTGTCGGTAATCAGAGGAAAAAGCTATCACTTTATTACACTTTGGATTTACAATACAAGCACCTATACAAATCTGGAAAAATAAGGAAAGAGTAGAGATACATTTTGAAGAGTCGTGGTCAGAATCCAATATATAAATGGAAACATTGCTGAGGTTAGGAATTAGTCTCTAGTTGGGGTCCACATAAAATAGTTGGTTGTTCTTATAATCTTGTCTGCATTTCAAAACCATTTTTGATAATCTTTTAAATTTGGCTCATCATCATCAAAACATATAACAAGTGTATTAATTACAAACAATATTTTGACGATGGATAAACATTAAAATTGTATTCATTTTTATAAATATTAGTAATAAAAAAACATTATTTAGGGAAGGTTTAAATAACTTACCCCTGAGTGTTGTATGCTGTTTTTGGCAATGTTAACTGCCTTTTTCATGTTACACACTATTTGATTGATTTCATGTTTTTGGAATATTGTACCATCTATCAGTTTTCTTATTCTACAAATATAACACAAATCATTAATTAAAATTTCTGTGTAACAAAAATAAAACATTACTATTACAGTATATTATGTTTGTATAAGTATAACATATTAGGAGCTTGGTTGTGATAAAAAAAAGAGACAAGGTAATAACTGAAATGCAAGACATTTAAGCAATAATCAGATATAAAGGCATATTGAGTTTTCATTCATATCTTACTTTTTGTCTTCATGAAATTTCGTTGACCAAAGCTTTGAAGCCTCATTAAATTGATGCCTTGTTAATGGTAATTTGGTAGGGACTTCTGTTACCCTAGAATTTAAAAGACAATCACATCTTCTTAGTAAATCATGAAGGATTGTATCACCTTTACTTGTTGGACACAAGATAACTTCAAATTTATCTGTAATACAAATATTAATAAATAAAAATACAAATTATTTATATCAAAGAAAAATGTGAGCAACCATTTTGATCTTCACATTCTTTTAACTTTCAAAAATGAATCTGTATTATAACATACTGTATAATGTGACCACTCAAGCTTGCAATGAGTGATGCTGGATGTGAGGTAGTTTAAACCAACAGAATACATACCTGTTCCATTTTCTTTCTTAGAACATTTTATTCTTTTTAGGTGTTTTAATTCATCTAATGGACACAACTGTTCAAGGTTTCTAAATAAAAAGAAAATTTGATGTTGATACACTTGGCCATGATTTTAATGATAACAAGAGCATCAATATCCCACTCTGTCTGAAGTGTATACATAATTCAAAATTGTTGAACTTCAATAATATTGTACAAATATAGAATGTTAAGTTATGACAGTATATTGTACATTTTAGGAGAGGGATGAATCTGTTAAACTTTGCTAGCACGCGTCGATATAACAATTTAAATGACTCATTGTACAAAAGAATCAAATCTCCTCCACAACCTGGGGTATGGACCTTTCTTTCTGCTGTACTGTGTATCACAAAGTAATTCTAAAATGATTTCTTTACGTTCAAATGATACAGCAAGTAAACAATGTTATGACAAAATGTCAATAAATGCATTATATTTTATCATTATTCAAACAAATTTAAATCTGTTTTTGAATGAAGAGTACAATAAGACATATTTAGCAGTAGCCTACCCGCTGTTTACTTGCTCAAATCTAACCCCTAGCCATCAGCGCAAGCTTGGTGGTCTAGAAGTATCATATCTGGAGGTTGTGGGTGGTTCGAGTCCCACCCGAGAATTAAACAAATTAAATAAAAACACAAAACATTACCTCAATACATCAGAAATGTCTTTACAGTCTTTAACTTCAGCAACATTAACAGGAACTGAGTGGAAAAATAATTAATAAAACTCTAACTTGGAATAAACAAATTGATAATGTAATAAACAAAGTTCTTCCTATCTATTATCGTTATGGCTAAAGATACGGTACCGTATCCATACTTCTAAAAACTAAAGGTATGGTAATTATAGAGGGCGCTATGTAAGATAGATGTTAATCAAATATGTTATTGCAATGGTCTTTTGAGTTTTTTTGGAGTTTTGGAATGCAATTTTAGCGTACCTTTAGCTCTATAATTACTGTATCTTTAGTTTTTAGAAGTATGGATACGGTATCGTATCTTAGCCACGGCGATCTATTATACCTAAAGAAAGCAATTGTTTTTTACCCCAAAGCATACAATCTATCCATGTTCTGGGAATTGTTTACTACTAGCTCTCTAGATCTTAAATACCGCTTATTCTTCGATGATCTTGAAATCCATAATGAATTTAAAATTACACCAAATCAATTGACCCATGATGGATACGAATTAGCAAGTAAATTTTTCGACAAACATTGTAAAATTTTTTCTGACCATGGCTTGGAACACACAAAATGATATATATAATACAATTCCTTCTCAAACTTAATTTATTCATTTTCTTAGTATTTAATCTTTCTCAATTTTTTCAGTTTTCTTAAATTTTTTTTTTGTAATTTGTTCTTATGTCTAATTTCTTGTTTTGTATTTATATTTAAGTGTGTATGTATTATTTTTCACCGTAAACTTGTTGCACATCTCACTGAGACTGTGCCTCTGATTTAAAAGAGATACTGTACAATAAAAGTTCAGTTCAGTTCTGTAAATCAATAATCGCTCCCCAATTTGATTATTGTTATGTATGTGGGGAAGATGTAGACAAGTACTTCAAAATAAAGGTGAATATCTCTCACCTGTTGGTATTGATTCAAAATAACAATCTGCTAAAACTGCTGTAATTCTATCTTCTTCCATCGTAAATTAAATACTCTGAAATTAATAAAATAGTTGACCCATTAGGCGCGCCATAGTAAAGGAGGAACTGCCGTAAGAAAAAAAAAATCGCCAACAGAACGAACCGCGACCGGAATGATCTGTTTTCCTCCTAGGCTCGGCTTAACCTTACCTACTATAGAATAATATTATGTTTGTTAATTAATAATCTCAATAACTCCATATGGACATATATAGGTGTACCTTACTTAGGCCTACACCATACCACCAACACTAGGTTTAATTAATGATTAAAAATACGGTATATCATCGAAAATGGCACATGTTGAAATTGCTTTTTGGAAAAGTATAAACACTCTTGGAAAGGGCGCCCTCACGTTGAAACCACCTTCGTTGAGCCCAAAAATAATCTAATCTAAATCAACTTCACCGAGAACCATATTTTAACAACTTATTAATTAGGGATGTATGATTTCAGAAAAATCGCGAGATTTAGGATATCACCATGCACGCGCTCGCCGTACAGCCGTAAATTGCTGTGACGTCACAAGTGCATGGCGAAATTAGTTTTTACTGTTGTTAACATACAAGAGATAGGTACCGTCACTTCTATTGCTAATTTGACCTGTATTAGGCTTAAATTTACCAAAATGTTTCAACTGGTATTTTGAAGAAACACTTTGCACTATATTTATTATGAATGCAGGTGTAAAGTTAGTGACAAGTTTCCATAAAGCAAAGAAACTTGTTTTGTTTAATGGAAGTTGAAAGAAATATCAACAGAAAAGAAGAAATTAAACCTTTGGAAATTCCCACAAGCTTAAAATCATGGAAATCCCTAAATCAGGCTTAAAATCATAATTGTATATAAATAACGGCGGAAAGTTCTTGATTAAGGTTAAATAACCTCTCCTTACAACGATAGGCCTCTCTAAAATAATAGACCATAGTTTGTTCCAATCTATAGATTTCTGTGTACTGTATTCATTTATTTATTCAAACATACCATGATCAGACTATTATTAGTAAAGTTATACAAATTACTTTAATTACTATTTAGTCTTGTATACAAATAATTTTTTTATTTTTGTGCAACAGGGCAAATAACTTCATGAAATGAAAGACAAAATATATTTTCTCTAGGCACGAAGCCAAGTGAAAACACAATATGACATTTCATCTTTCACCTCATGAAATTATTTACCCCATTGCACGAAAATATAAAAAAAAATGTTTTATAACACACCTACACAACTACAGCTGAACAACATTCCTAGGCCTTAGTAATAATATATGCTACCTCATTGTCGCGAATTTGATGTCGGCCTTCAGTCTCGCCCCCTCCTTCGTATTCCGTTTGGCAGAACTGAGCGATTTAAGAAATCACCTGTTCCTACTATGGCTAGACTGTTAAATGAAGTTAATGTTTTGTAATGTTATTTTGATAATCTGCTTTTTTAAATATTTTATATTTTACCTGTTTTTATCATGATTGTATATTTATATTTATATTGTACGACTACGGTTTCAGCCATCGTCTGTTTGTGTCATTTGAATAAAGATATATTATTATTAACTACTCCATAGTATTATTAACTACTCCATAGTATTATAATTTTAACTAAATAAACAATAATTGATTGCTTGATTATTTTGTGTTTTATAAAATGTATAAAATATTTTTAAAAATCAAAATGATTGGAATGGAACATATGGAATGAAAAATTAAACATGTCTACAATTCTTTCAATTGCTTTTGTTGAAATGTAGATTGTTAGTATTTAGGAAATATAGAGAATTTGAATATTTCATTTTTTTAAACATTAATTTGATTTACACTAACAATATATATCTTCATAAAATTACATTTAAAAAATTATAATTACATAAAAATCAATATTATATAGAGTTGCACTCTAATTATAAAACTATTACTATACATATGCTGCTTTAAAGCTACAAAAATCAAGAATACTCTAAAATAATGTGCAATTTTTTCTGCCAAATTACTGGAATCTGATTTGAGTGACAGTAACAGCTCCAGCTACCATCAAAGTGTTCACAGTGTGGAAAGGAATTCTATGCTTAAATTCCAAGAGATGCTGACCATTCACAGCTACACGAAAAGCATCATTCTGGCATAAGATGATCACCTAAAAAAGTTAAACTCTTATACATTATACTAAATGAGGAGCATAACAAAAACATATATACAAACAGATACAAAATCAATACAACAGAAATAACTTCCCTTTACTAAAAGTGTAGCCAAAATTGCAATGGATGAATAGAATAAATAGAAATACTATAAAACTCTAATTTAAAAAGTAAATAAATAAATACCTCAAAGAATCCATTTTCAATAAATGGAAAGAATTGAGCATGTTTTTCTTCTCCTCCCCACTTCTGGTTTGAAAGGGCATTGACAACAATTGTACGAGCTTTAAAACGAGGGTTGAAATGAAGAGCAATATTTGGACGAGGGCCTCTACCCTCTGGACCACACTGCAAGTTTATATGGAACCTAATAAATAAAACACATTTTTTAACACACGTTTATTTTTATATACCTTTTTAAATTATCAACTCAAACCTATGATACTGTAGGACAATTTAATACAGTACCTGTATTACCATGTTGATAATGATTTTTCTTTTATATTTTTGCAAATAGTTTAAGAACCTGTATCCGTCATATTATGTATTGTTTTGATGTATTATGTTAATTTGGATGCACCACTTCTGTGTGTGCCACCGATGCAAAGGTGTCATTTCCTAATAAATTATTATTATTATTATTATATTATTATTATTTAATTTAAATATTTTAATAATTGTTACTCAAATTGAAATGGCATCTTCAGTGATATTCTTTGTGGAACTGTAGCTTTAATCTGCATTTAGGCTTTGACAAATTCATACAAAGCCTTCGAATTCTAGGCTTTAAAAGGTCCTATGTGTCTGATTTGTTACGAATATGAAGTTTAAATGGGCATCTAATTTTTATAATTGATTTGATCAAAGTAGACACAATATTTCAGATTTATCAGTTATTTTCAGGTATCCAGAATGCTATAACTAACCTATCTGCACCAGGTTTCACAATGCCAGAAACAAACACAAGGCGACCTGGTGTCATTGCTCCTTGGATACCTCCAGTAAATGGTACCGGCTAGTAAAGGAAAGAAGGTACAAAATTAAAATACAGGCAAGTATTAATGTAGTAGGTATATAATGTATAATTAAAAGCATTAGGGTAGCCTATTAGGGCTGAAGAAGAATCGTTGGATGAGGTTCGAAAATGTAGGTACGTGGAATTATAATTATAAATATGTAGGTGGTTCATCAAGGTCAAAATCATACACTAATCTGTTGGAGTTGTATGCCGTGTACGATAGCACTGGAGGTTATCCCTTAGTGTAGTGTATATTGCAAAACATACTTTAATCTATGATGCCTTCTTTCCTGATGAGTTATTATTATTATGAATGACTTATTACTCTTTTTGAAAAACTTACAGGATTAAAAATCGGTCCTCCTGCAACCTAAAAAAAAAAAGGGTTATAGATACATTTTAGTTTGCTTTATTCAAATTGAAACGGTTTACTTTGGCTTCTTTATATAGTTGCTTATCACAAGCAAGTTTGATATGTAAACACAGTGATAAACATTTGTATGCTTACCTGCGGCTCACCTCCACTGTATCTGATTGAATAAAGCTGTACTTTGCCATCAACAGCAAGTGTATTGATACGGTTTAGTTGTTCAATTCTGTGTTTGTATTCAACAAAATGCTGTCCATTCACTGCAACCTGAAAATCATACACTAACTTTTATATAATACCAGTATTAGATTATTTCAATTAATAGTTATCAGAACATAACATAATACTATTTTACTCAGTACCACCCACACAATCATGTAGGTATAAATCCACCACTAATGTGGATGAATTTTATGCTCACTGGTTGATGCAGGTGGGCTTTATGTTTCTTCTCCAAAATTGATAGATACATACACTGTAATAATTCTACACGATATACTATAAAGATACATATTATAATTATTTAAAATTACCTTAAATTGGTGTGGCTCACATAAGATAATAACTTGAAAGTGTTGTCCATGAGCAAATGGAAAATAGCTTCCATGATTTTCTTCCTTGCCCCAGCCTTGGCGAACTAAGGAGTTACGCACAACCTTTTGGGCTTGAAATCTTGGGTTGAAATGCATGGCAATATCTGCACGTGGACTGGTACTTGTACCACACTGCAAGTTGATATGAAATCTATCAAATAAAAGTAAAGCCTTTACTCGAATGGGTTATTACAGAATAATGATGGTATATGTGGTATACTTATACCATGTTTTGAGGATATGCCGTAGATACTGGCACTAACAAATTTAGATCCACTATTTCAATTTCAAAATCCATATCTGTACGTATTACAGTATTACAAAAATCACAAATTGTCTTTAATAGACAAATATGTGCAAACTGGGTGCACATTAAAAGTGTTCTTATTTTGGTTTGGAGTTGATGGTAAAACCAATAAATTACAGCTAAATGGTGAGCTGAAAATGGCCAAATATTACGCGATAATAAACAATGAAAGAAATACAGTGTACTACCTATCTGCTCCATGAGGTACAACTCCCTGGATGAATATCATTTTGTTGGGAACCATTTGTCCTTGAATGTTGCCCACATATGGAACAGGCTACAAAATGATAAATACTATTCCTGTACACATTGCAGGGATTAAATATTCAAAGGCTCTACATAAATCAGCAATTCTTTGAAATATTTATTTTCAAGTAAGCATTTTCAAATGTGTTTATCAGGGAAATTGGATTAACATGCCTATTATGAAATATAATATTTGCCATCAATGTGTAGTTTTTTGTTGTAATGTAATCAATCGTGGTTTAAGCACTGATTTCACAATATTTTGCACATGTTTTTACACATATTTTCCTTCAATTTCCAAAATGCTTAAAACCAACAATCCCACTATTGACTTTTGTATGTACTGTGTAATGGAGTTTTTCAAATTGTCATTTTTATATCAACATAACCCCACTCGCAAACACAGAACCTTTACAAACGTTCTGCTTTGATTTTGGAAAGGTCTGTATGTCTAGAACATGACCATGTTTGTAGTCAGTAGGTCTTCATCTTATAGAGTTCTGTGGTGTGACGTCACAACGATAGATGGCGCTGCATGGTAGCTAGCCAACCAAAAAATGCGTTTAACGCTACTATGTTGATAAACTGTATAGATCTGTATTTCTATCAAATTATGTATCTTAGCTTGATTTTTTTAACTTAAACTGTAGTTGAAGAATAAATAGATTATTAAAAACAAATATTTAGTGATCTTTTGAAATTTTAGTTTGTTTTTATTGAAAATTAGTAAGTTTTAAAATGACTACTTCAATAAGCCTATTCCAAACCATTGGTGACCTTGGAGTCACTCAGGCAGGTTGAACGCATTTTTTGGTTGGCTAGCAACCATGCAGCGCCACCTACCGTCGTGACGTCAGCACCGCAGGACTCTATATTTAAATATTATGTCTAGAATAATGTAAAAAATGACAATGTTTAGGTATTGAAATATATTATGGTAATTGCCACAAATTATGATTCTTGTTGGTTCCCATGTTTTGTTGATACTGTATATAAATATCAAATGAATAAAGTAAATAAAGATACGTGCAGAAATTGAAAAAAAAAGATCATTCTTTACCGGGTTCACAATAGGGAACTGCTGACCTGCTGTTGGATAAAACGCCATTTTTGATCTGCAAAAAAAAAACAATCTTAATTGTATTTAACTACTGTGAAGCAGCATTTCATCAAGGAGGAAGTAGGATCCAGGAAGTACATTAGGAACACTCTAGTGGGAACTTTTGGATATGCGTAAGTTTTGCAGGTTTATGCCTTTACAGCGTTTATTCGAATAAATATGGTATATACTAGATCGGAATATTTATTTTATATTTTTTCCAGAACATTAATTAATAATGATAAAACCAATATTTCACATTCGTGATGAAAGGATTTTATCCGTCTCTTTGTTGCACCAATGGAAGCATATTTGTATGGTATATTTGCACTAAACGAAAGATTTTTGTTTGTAGTATCTACCATTTGTAGGCCTACCTTGAATCATGTCGCGCATACTTTACGACCCTGGCTGAATACGCAAAGAACAATATACATATGGCAAATTGGCATGCCGACTATACGCGACCGAAGTTAACTGTAAACGCGACCGAAATTATTTGTAACCGCTAGGAGAGGCCTTATTAATATTAGTCTAGAAAATATGTTGTCTGGGCAAAAAAAAACAAATGATAGGCTTTAGTCTTACCTGAAACTAAAGCACGGTACCTACTATTAATATCAGCTACCTGTCTAAATCAACGTGCATTGGGCAAAACACCACTTATTATAATAATGCCGCGTACCAGGTACTATACTCTGTACCACCCGGAAGAAGGATGGAAAGTAAATACTCAAGAAACCGCCACCGTTACGACGTATTATATTACAAGGTAATTATTATACATAAGAAGCAGAGGTAATTTGCATATTCATGAGGGTCAAAAGGTCCTCAACGTATAGAGCGCCGACCGCCAGAGGGCGCGGGTGCAGAAATAATATTTCTGTCATGTACAGTGAGCTGTAAGCCGAAGGCTAGAGGGCATACTCCAGACTGAAAAGTGATTCCAAAAGGAGGGCCGATACAGTAGTATGAGAGTGACTACTACCAAATACCGAGAACCATATTTTGACAATTCTATATGATTTCAGAACAATTGTGAGATTTACGATATCGCCGCGCGCGCACGCCGTACAACCGTCGCCGTAAATTGCCGTCGCCGTCAAGTGTGCTACTACCTTGTCTTGACCGGACCGGCCCCGTGTGGCAGCAGTATGACGTATGTGATGACGTATTGGAATCACTCAACCATATCGCATTCACAACTTTCCTCTCCTTATGTGTGTGGTGTGATTGACACGCGACGCGACGAGTCGTCGGTTTGTGTTGATGCTGGTATACTACTAGATATGCCCACTACTAGTATACTAGGTAGGGCGCCTATGCCTAGTCTCGCCTAGGCTAGCTACACTACTAACTAGGTATCGAGTCGGTCTGATAAATTATGCCTAACTTCATAAACTTTTAGAGTTAGGCCGGTGGATTACCAATAGTGTAATACAATCATCATCGTCTTTATTCACCAAAAATCAACGCGATCGTATTAAAAACGTTTTGAGTGCGATATGGTTGAATGATCCCAGAGCATCATACGTCATGTTTCTAGCTACTCTCTTAAATTTTACTAAGCACACACTGACGTCACAACAATTTACGGCGACGACACGGCCCGCTCTAGGGCGAGCTCGCGCGGCGATATCGTAAATCTCGCGATTGTTATGAAATCATATGTACATGCCTAATATGTTGTCAAAATATGGTTCTCGGTAAAGTTGTCCTTTAAACTAAACTAAAATCTTCAACTCTTGGGTTTGTCCTTCAATTTATTAACATTTGGTCTTAACTTTCAGCTTGAATATCAATCTTTAAATTTTAAACTTCAGCATATTTTTTTTTGTTTGCGTGATCATCTGTCAATCAATAACACTCAGCTCACCAACATCAATTTCATTCAAACTGCAAACAGAGGAACTCTGGAGAACAAAGATCATCAACGTCTGCAATCAGACATGACACCAGAAAAAGTTCCACAAAGACACAACGATTTCCAACTTACAAAAATGTTTTCACAAAAGTTCAAAATAGTGGGTTTGGTTGTTAGTGGTAAATGAAATTGTTACATTAGTGGTTAATGTTACATTAGTTGTTGATTGTTACATTAGTTGTTGATTGTTACATTAGTTGTTGATTGTTACATTAGTGGTGGGTGATACAAGGTATATATTGTCAATTTAATAATACAGTATTGTATTATTATTTCATGTGTCCGATTTGGTCTAGAAGGCCTACAAATAACGTGGAAATGAAGTTGCACTTTGATGTTGTATATCTCATGTACAGTACATTCATTATTACAACTACTAATTGAATAAGAGTAAACAAGTTTGTATTTCATGCAAAGAAATAGAACATTTTAATGCTCATGATGTGTTTTTTATAATTACATCAATAACATAACCTTTTTTTTATACATAAAACAAGTATTAACTTTAACCCGAGGCAATTGGAAGCCTAAGGCATGCACACCTACGCCTGTACAACACTATTTTCAGACATTTCAGCTATATATAAGGCACCGGGAACTTTGCCACAATGCGGGCCAATTTGCGTTTTATAAACCTTCATTTGCGATTAAAAGTCAATAATGAAGAACAATCTGGCATAATATACAGGCAAGCAGATAGGTACAATATTATGATCATGAATTAAAAATAATTAACCAAATTGATGATACAAAACAAGTTACACATCGATACTACAGCTAGCTTTTAAACTTAGAAATATAATATGCATTTTGAATAAACGAAAGTGATACCTAGGAATCTAATAAAAAACCTCTACACAGTGCCATGTTACCGTACAATTGAACAGATAACATTCAAATTTGTTTTTATGTATTGAAATAAAACAATCATGTTAACATCATAACATGAAAGGTAAATAGGGACCAGAAAGAAGATGAAGTGATCATTTACATTTTAAATACAACATATTGATTGTACAATGCATCTAGATTTAATTAATGAAATTTCAGCATACAATAGCTATATGGTATACAATTTAATTTAAACTATAAAATCAGTGAACCATCATCATTTGTTTTATAACACAATATTCTGAAAAATTGTTTAAATGCACAAAAATACAGATATTTTGATCATAATGCCTTCTATTGATTATTACAATATATAGCTACAATTATTTGTATGTGGTTACATAGCAATACACGATACATGTGAAATACTACTGTATGATTCACAACCAATGATGGCATCAACAGATACTGAAGTATGGTACTTAAACAAGCTGACACAGTTTCATCTCATTATTTAAATGAATGACACATACTACACCTGTGGTAGTATGCAAAAATATGTTTAGATACACCTGTGTTTAGTTGTCATTAAACCAATTTAAATATTTTTACTGTTTGGGCAAACTGACAAAAATCAATTGTATTAAATTGCGTGACTATGGTACACATGCAATCATGAATTTCAGTTTCAATTGCTTGCAATCCTTAACTAGATTTGCTAAAGATGATTCAATCATTTGTACTAGCAGGCAGCATTACATTAAAATTGAATTAATTATTTAAACAGGAACACTTCTTTTGCTAAATATGTATACCAGCAATGACAAGAGTAAAGGCTATATCTATTTTTAAAAATAGTGAATAATACTGTTCATTACTACTTTGATAATTGTGCTATTTTTATATTATGCTAAGCATTTCACAATTCTCTCTAAACAAATTGGCGGAACGTTATATCAGCATTTCCAAGCAATTACTAACAATTAATTAATTGTTGTAAAACAGGTAAACACTTGTACAAAGAAAGGTAGGCTGTGTAGCCTTTTGCTATAAACATTTAAATGGCACCTGAAAATAAAAACAAAACAACACACAATTTATATAAATTGATATATTTTTTATATATAATTCAAATCTCCATAAAATCCATGGGTTTCAAAATATGTACACACAACTGTAATTCTAAATGTACGCTTACATCGACACAAAACTCATCTCATCTCAACTGAAAGGAACTAGTTGTGCAAGAGCGCTTACATCGACACAAAACTCATCTCATCTCAACTGAAAGGAACTAGTTGAGCAAGAGCCATTACATCGACCAGTTGAGTTACTTTCAGTTCCGTGTCAACATTAGCATACTTGAATGTTCTTTGATTTACAGACCAGAGAATCATTAATCAAAGTTAATTTCACCTGCTACAATTAATTCAAAGCTAATCTATGTTTGTGAGAATATTGAATCAAACCCATTGCACATTTCAACAGAAGAGATCTCTTGCAAGAATTATCATAGAAGCTACAATAAATAGAAATATAGACAATCTAAAATAAAAACCTGCAAATTATCCAACTGATTGGTCAGGACGAAATTAATAAAATTTGGAAACAAATTCTGCAAATAAAAACATATGCTTATGGTAAATATACATAATATAAATATAAAAGTAAAATATCTATTCCAAAGTGGAAAAAGTGGATGTGTTGGTGTCAACAGAAATCAATAAACATTTTTATTCACTGAAGACTGCATATTTGTATATTATATAAAATCATGGGTGCTTATCTATTTATCATCATCACATACATTAGGCAAATTAGATCAAGCGTGAAAGAAAAATTTAAAAGAAATTAATTTTGTGGTAAAGAATATTTTTTTTTTAAATGCAAATGTTGTTCAAATTTTGAAATGGCATATCTATGAAATAAAATATATTTCATTTCAATACTGTATTCTTGGTGGGATGTAAACAAAATTCACAAAAATATTCAGATATTTCAGTATGGTAAAACTAACATACAAAGTATATAGTACATGTAAAACCTTAGTGTAATGTTTGCTTAGATAATCCTCTGACTTATATGTACAAAATAATGTAATCAAATTTATGAGAATTATGAGTCAAAACAGATTAAATTCATTTGTTGATTTGTGCTGAAATAGTTTATTATTTTTACTGTACGTTCAATGGTGTATTAAATGTCTCTATAATTATTATGGCAGAAACATGTTGAGGCTTTCGTCCAGCAGTGGACTGACAACGGCTGATGATGATGATGATAATTAATAAAATATATCCATATAATTATAATAAACAACAAGTAGCCAAATAGTATTGGTTGGATATTCT
Organism: Antedon bifida; assembly: GCF_963402885.1. Lineage (NCBI taxonomy): Eukaryota > Metazoa > Echinodermata > Crinoidea > Comatulida > Antedonidae > Antedon > Antedon bifida. The sequence goes on along the minus strand of NC_136234.1, from coordinate 21,850,897 downwards.
TCTGCATTTCATTCTCAATAATTTGTTGCAGTGTAATATTATATATTCAAATAAATATAGTAATCAGTAATCCAAATTTAAACTCACTTGCATGGACGGTTGTAACATATGTAGGAGAATCAAAATTAAGCATGAATACTAAATAATCCACAATTGTATTGTTATAAGATGTTAAGTCATTTGCAGAATGGAATTTTGAAGGAGTTGTTCATTAGTAATAAATACAGCAAATAAATACTATAGGTTACTGCTAATGTTTTATAGTATAATATTTGTTTTTATGGTACAGAACTATTTTATATTTAGCATACCATAAATAAACAATCAATTTATGGTAATAAAATTTGTTTTTAGTTTTATATTGAAATAATCATTCTCTTTCATAAATTGTACAGTAGCTAACCAGAATTGAATCCTGTGAAATATTTCAACACATTTTCTATTATTTAAAATGTGACAACAAAAAAAACAAAATAAGGCCAGAAATCTATATGTACTTCATGTCATGTCATCATGCTCCCTTCAATTCCGAGCCACCTCTGTTTTTTTTTGTAATTTGTTGAAAATGACAAACAAAACCAAGAAAAAAAAAATATTATGATCAAATCGTAACATTTGATTATCGCAAACATACAGGAACGATTTGATTGCATTAATGATTTTTCTTGAAGTTGTATTAGTGATTCAGTTGTTGGTTGGTGTAAATTTATTTCAAATGGTAGCATAAATCAATGTCAAGGACATATAGTACTTCAAGAAAAAGAAGAAGAACCCCCCCCCCCCCACCCAAAAAAAAAAAAACCCTCCCTCCTCTGAAATAAATGAAAACACAAATCTGGTTTTTACTTTAAAGAAAGATAAGTGAAAGCGTAATATATGTAATTGAGCGATCAAAGACTAAATATTTCATTGATGAGTGGGAAAATTTGTTCAAATTGATTGTCTGGAAGTTTCATCTGCATAATATCACTGATGTGCCGTGTAACCACTTCTCGAACATCTGTCAATTTCATGATCAACTTTGCAAACAGGAGCTTGTCATCTGGATGCGTAATTTTACATAAGTTCTGCAACGTCATTACCATTGGCCTCTGAATGTCTTCTATTTTCTCTTTCTCCATAAGATCTGGACGATCTGTAAAGATAAATGTTCAGTTAAATGCAGCTGTTTTATTCAAAAAATAAAGAGGCAACTTCAGGTCAGTTCTATCTATGCCAGCGTTCATGGTTGGGGCTGAGGTAAGACAATTTTAGGAACCAGGACCTGTAGTTCCCTAGAAATGGCATTGTAATTTGGAGGGTACTGTACATCGCAATGATGATCCAAAGAAATTCAGCGCAGTCCGGGGTTTCCTTCATATCAGATGTTACCGAGCTCGCGTCACAGTTCACACAAGATTTTACATTACATCGCAATCAAAACTTTAGCCACACATCAATTGCCTAGCCAACGAGGTGACGATATGTACAATCTGTGTGGTGAGGCATTTATGTTCGGTGTATAAGACGCACCCTTAATTTAGAGGTCAAATTTGTGTGTCAAAAGTGAGACTTATACACCGAAATATACGGTATGTTAAAGGCAGTAAAAAAAACTCCCCCAAAAAACAAACAGAACAAAAATATTATACTATACGTACCAGGTGATATTATAGTTATGGCTTGTAATAATGCATATTCTTCTTTTGTCAAATTCATCGCATTCACAGTTTGAACAAATTTCAGTGTAGGTTCTGCTGACGTTCCAAATCCTGATGACATCATTGCATCATAGCTCCACTCACTGCCAGTAATATCGTCAATAACGGCATTCTTTTCAGGAACAAAACATTCTGCACATCTTAATATTAATACCTCAAGAATTGCATTTTTAATTAAAACAGCCTGATCCTCATATGTTAAGTCTCGAAACATTGGAATTCCCTTTGTAAATGCAACAGTTTGACGGATAACACAGCCCATTAGAGTCATGTTATACAAAAGTGAATCTGGAGGGTTGTTAGGGTCTATCTCTGGCATACCTCCCATTCCAAAATCAATATCAGTATGGCCCATGACTTCTTGTTTTACAGATAGTCCGCCAGTATGATTTTGTCCATTAACATAACCTGATGGCATCATTCTTGTAACATCAACATCATTCATAATACCATCTTCTCCAGACATTGACAAGTTCAAAGGACAATTTTGAGAATTTGAAATTCTCATTTTACCATCTGGTTTAAAACCATTTAATGTAAAGCCCTTTGATCCAAAAAGTGATTGAAGTCCATTGCTGGTTTGACTTCCTAAATCCAATGATGTCTTCATTTTTTCCAAAATTTCATCAAATCTACCATTAGGCTGCAAAAAAACCAGTAATAATTGATGTATATTTCATATGACAACATAGTTTTGTAAAATGAACGCTTCAACATTTTGTATATAAATATTATGTACCACATGCTGTAGTGATATATATCTTTCCAACAAATTCACCATTGAGGAGTTTTATCCAATGAGTCTTGTCGTGTTAATTGTCACTGCTGTTGTTGATTTTCTCAAAACAAAGATTTCATGAGTTGAAGGTGACTCTTATGTTTTCATTAGTAACTCTTCATATTAATAAACAAGTAAATAAATAAATAACCCCTCATTTTATAAGGATTTTCAAATATAGATTACGATTACAGTATATAACAATCTAAAACAAATTTAATAATTAAAATGAGCCGGTTGCATTTTCATTGACCCACTGATATAAATGTTTACTTTACTGTAGCAGAAATGTGGTCAATAACAAAATGGTTTAATCCGTTTTGAAATAAGCACATGCTATTATAATTCTAACAAAAATAATTACGTACTTGATGAACTTTATTTGATGTTTTTGCAGAAACTTTAGCCTTTTCTAAGCAGCGTATAAGTTCTTCTTGGTCTGGCAACAATTTAGGAAACTTTTCATCTCTCATTGTTTGTATGGAATTGACAGGGCCTTGACATGGTTGAGGGCTAACAGTCTGCTGTGGAGATTGCTGTTGATGTTGCTGCTGTTGGTGTGCTTGTTGTTGCTGTTGTTGTTGATGGTTTTGTTTCTTTTTGTTCTTTCTTTCTAAGGGCTTACGAGTTTCAAGCCTTTTCTCATCCCAAACACCTATAGGATATTAAAAAAATGTTTTAATTCGTTTCCATTGTATATGTAAAATATATTTATATTTACCAATGTAAACCTTTAAAGAATAAACATTATTTATGTAAATGTTACTTTATTCGTAGGTGTTGATCATTAAAAGTACCTACAACTATCTTTTACTGGTTTATATAGTTTATACCAAATGATTTGCAAAAAAAATTAAAGCAGCAGATGGTTTGAGATAAGAGTAAATTCCAGGTATATACAGTATGCTTCTATAAATTCAGGATTTCCAGGTAGTTGTAGTAAATCTAAATAATAAGATACAGGAACTGACAAGCCCATATGATTGTGAAAGCAATCATGGAAGTCCCATGTATTTAACAATAGAATTCTACTACCACTACAGCTACTAATACTCAGTTTAAAAGTTCAAGGTTTTTATTTCCAATAACATAATAACCAAGTTAAACGAGAAAAGAAATATTAGTAGTAGTGATCTTTCTATTTTAACATAGTTTTTCTACCAACCTTCCCAACATGCAATATTTAATTCATAAGAAAATGTTATTACATTATTATTATTATTATTATCACTATACAATAACAATATTCTTTAGATAAAAATCAATTAACTAAACTACCTTATCTTAAACATTATAATATTAATTGACATGGAATGTGCTTGGTGGTTGTCAGTTCGGGAATTCAGCCAGAACACTATAAATAACATCCGAAGGGATTTGGTGATACTAGAAATCATTGAACTCTGAAATATGAATTTCAACATGCACACCTGAACACCACCCTCAGTTGGCAAAAACAAGAATAGTTGGATTGTGAACTAAAAGTTTACTTAATAGTTAAGAAAGAAATTATGATGAATGATTTTTTTTAGCTGTGCCTTTAGGCAGTTATTATTCAAGAGAACAGAATGGATTTTAAATAAACAGAAGTACAGAGAAAAAATCTTACGTTCTGGTTTCATTCCTACATCAAGACATTTTTTTAAACGACAAGCAGGACAATGACGACGTGTGTACAAATCCATCACACAGTTTCCATTAGCTTCACATGTAAACTTTGCTTTGCTTTTAATCTTCCTGCCAAAAAAACTCTTGCAACTTTCACAGGAGATGACAGTGTAGTGGAGACCACTTGCCTTGTCTCCGCACACAAGGCACTTCTGTTTCGTGTAGTCCACAGACATTTTTTCAAACCTGCAAGAAAAAGTTAAAATATTTAAAGCAATTTTAACTTGAAAGTAATTTAGTTCTTAAAAGAACACACCATACTGTAATAATATTGGAATATATGAGAAAAATATTTACCATGTACTACTTTGATAACAAATTAATATAAGTTTGTTTTATTTATCAAGATACTATTTTTATGATGACCTGAATGACCTCTCCTTTTTTTTATTTACAATATAGAGGAATAAAAATACTATGAAGGATAGAATGGCATACTTCTACTATTTGAAGCAGAATACATTTTCTAAGTAAAAATTAAAAACCTGAAAATATATTTGATGTTTAGCTAATTCGCTGTCGTAAGCCTAAGGTACAGGTATGCTGTTGGCCTGCTAATTGTGGTTGTATCTTGGTTGGTTTTCGACTGAAGGTTAAAATCACTTTTTGAGTTACACATGCATAAGGTGTTTTTTCTTTCATTTTTCAGTTTAAATTCTAAATTGACTGATAGTAGGTTCAACGATGAAACCAGGATTTGAATGTGTATGAATACTAATAAATTAATTCAAAAGATACTCAAACTAATCGCTGAGAGATCTGCAATACTATCAATTATTACTTGTTCAGGCTTTTACAAATCACATGCTTTGTTCGATTTGGCTTATTATCATCGGTTATAAATATCAAGAAAAGAAATTAATTTATGTCATTGAGATGTGCAGCAGTTATGCATTACTTTAAATCAATGGAAAGTAAAACTATTAGGATTAAACAACAATCTATAGTCTTATGTCACCCATCATAATGCTACAGTATTGTGTGTGCACAACTACCATTTGCAGTAGGAATAAATTGAAGTGATGGGCCATTAAATTTGACACAGAAAATTAATCTTTTCAGAGTAATTATTACTTGTAAGGCTAGATAGATATTTTTATTGTACGTATTCCTCTTAAAACATCAATTAGGAAATAGTGTACAAAGTATAGGCAATTAATTGTTATACCTTATATTATGGTACAAGATATAATTAGTAAAACTCCAGTGACAAAAAGAATCTTGTACAGGAGTATTATATGCTAATAAAAACCTCTAAAGTTATAACAACTTCAACAACTTGTTATGGCAATTTAAAATTCACAGTTAAAAATAGCTGCCTATAAATAATCTATATCATAATCTGACAAGTTTTTAAAAAATCATTAGAATTATATTTATTATTTATTGTTGATATTAACATTATGGGCAACTGATATTGTTCGTGCAATAAATAAAAGAATATAGAAAATATTGTATATGTTGTATTTTGTGTGTGTAATTGTCAGACTATAAGTAGAAATAAGAAATGATACATATTTAATTTGTATGCATTGCATTCCAATGTGTAAGGCTGTATGAACAAACAAAGTTGTAAATTATAATACTGACAAGAAAGCTGCTGCACATCAATGTATTGAATTGTTGATTAAAACAATTGTTTCTTTGTTAGTGATTATCTCAAAAGAAAATATTTTTATACTTATAGCATTGGAATCAGGAGGAAACAGTCTAGGATGAATTAACAATGACTAAAAAAAAAAAAACCAACCCATCCATGACACATTCACTAATGTCCTACTCCACAATGCAGAATTGCTGGCCATTAGCCTAAAAACAGAATTATGCAATAAAACTGAAAATACATTAAAAATAAGGCAATGGGATATAAAAAGCTAGATTGATAGGAGACAATCTGACGAGCAACACTAGCTGCTACTTAAAATAACTGCATTTAACAGAGATGGATGAATTTCATTTTAAATTATGCAAAAGTACACACCAAGAAACATGAAACATCTATCAGTCTTATGTAGCATCTAATAAGCCTGTTATCCAGCAATAGAAAAAAGGTACTAATTGCAAAAATGTAGTACAGTTGTATGGGCTAATTTCAAATTTATATCATAAAACTATCTGGTTGGTCTATATTAATAAGTATATCATTTTATTTCTAGTACAGCTTGTAATATTACTATACCGTATTTATTTGAATAAACACCATGCTTTGAATAAACGCCCCCATAGAACATCGTTTGAAATAAACGCCCCCATATACTGTAACATCGTTTAAAAGCCACCTAAACAATAAACACACCGGGGCGTTTATTCGAATAAATACGGTATATGCTTCTTTCTAAACATTATTTTTTTTTTTCATTTAAAGTACACATTAAAATAGAGAGCTAACAGCTGGAAAATGTTGAAAATTTATGTTAATCTGTAAGTGAAAATGTTTAAATCAATAATGACCTCTAACCACTGCACTTAATCACTTTCTCAGACAGTTTATCTTTTGTATAGAATTTGGTCCTCATGCATTAAATTTAAACATTTTTTATAAGATACAATTTTAACCAGACTTTAACATGCAACATTACAAACTTCGGAAAATCGCAGACTAAGGTTACGAATAGGGAGCGCTGTTCTACAACTAGCAAAGTTACAGTACTCCTAGCAACCACTAACATCTAGTAATTGCCAGATGAAGACTTGTTGGAAACGTCGCACACATATTCATGGTTTAACGTAAAGAATCATATACAGATTACAAATATGGTTAAGCGCTTCTCTTATTCAATTCAAGGCGGTGTTTATTTTTTAGGATGTAATTTGGTAATATGTATAATCAACTATATTCTACCTAAGTAACGAGGGGGCATTTATTCCAAACGACATTTGTTGGGGCTGTTTATTCGAAGGTACTACTACTACAAAAAAACGAACAGTTCAAACAAACAAACAAAATTGAACCCACCGATCGTGTGTATGTGCCTGATTGTCGGTTTCTGTTTTGGAACCAAGGCTCAAGATAACATACCTCTACCTGGCCTGCCTAGCAACCTATGACTTCAGCTGCCTAGCTATGGTCAAGTAATGATCATTGATGTTTAATAAATCAGCACTTGCCACACATGGGCCTAAACTAGGCATAGAATGGCTCACTAATATGTGACTGTCAAATGTCATGGACTTGTGGTGAAACGCTTTATTGGGGTTCAGGTGCAATAGTAACAGGAAATTTATTTGATTGTTTTGCTTTGATAAAATCTCAAAGCAGTAAGAGTAGAAGTTTCCAGCTCGTCTGAGAAGAGCAACGACCGTAATGACCAGACGATCACGCGTACGTGATGATGCCATCATCAAAATGTTCGTACAATTGCTCGTACCTGTTTAGCATAAACTAAAAACATGTTGCACAACTACAAGTTGACAGAACAGTATTATCATTCTTTCTTCATTAAATGATGCCTTTTTTTTTATTGACATTCTATTTAATAATGCAAGAAATAATTATTTATTATCAATTATTTTTGTTTATCAATCAGTAGTAATCATGTTTTCCCTAGTTACACACATTATGCCAACATTCCAGAAACAAAATTTTCTAATAATAATAATAAATTTTCTAATAATTTACCATAGAGGAAGGATTGTTTTGACCATTATTCAATGATAGTGACAGCCAAAAGAACAAGGCCATACACATGGCTGCAGTCGCGAGCTCAAGTTAGTGTTTACCGACCAACCGATCGAGCGACATAGTTTTTTTAAACTAAAATCATTGTTAATTAAACAGGTCTTACAGACTATAACTGCCTGCACACATCTCATAGACTCTTCTCCCAGACGTGCTTTGGGGTTTGCTCATTCCCAGTCCGAATTTACAAATTTTCCCATTTTTCAGCCGTAGTAAACTATAAGCTTACATGTGATACAGTTTCCTAATGCTACCGTCCTCTTGAATTTAACTGCCTAATAGCGCTTTCTGTAAAATTTTCTTTGTCATTCTCTTATTTGTCTTTAATCAGTATGTTGCACATTAGTAGAACCTACATTTAAGCTGAAAGTTCAAATACTATACAACAAGCATTACTTTAATCCCATATGTGTGGACATTGGTCATGTGAAAGACCTTTAACTGTACTTTTTAACCCACATTTCAAGTTTATACAATGACCTGTGAGCTATAGAAAGTCTGCCCATTGAAAAAAAAACCATTTAACTTTACATTTTCCACATGTCCAAACTTCTGCATCTGTCATTTTTTTCATTGTATAAATCTGCAGCTGAGAGACAGGTAAAGACAAGATTTAACAGACCTGCCAGCCTGCTGCTAATTGTGAATACCACATTTATTTGAATAAACTTCTCCCATATAGCATTTCCCCACATCCTGGGGCGTCTATTTTTAGATAGCCCCACCACAAACTACCTCATGACGGAAGAAATGCTCCCCCTCAAATAAACGCCCCTCCACATATACTTATACATACAATATTTATTATACAATTCTATTTGTAGACTTTTTGTATTTTGATACAATTTTTACAATATAATTTTTTTTCATATTTTACTACATACAGTATAAGGAGTATTTATTTGATTATACCATATTGCACATAAAAATAAAATTCTCCTGCTAATAAACGCCTGCTTTGAATAAATTTCCTTTCCTCCTAAAAACACTCCTGAAGTTTGAATAAATTTGGTGACAATAAATTTGAATGTATTTCATGTAATTGTAAGATAAAGCAAGTCACATCAATTAGATGAGAAGTCATTTTTTGTTTAAAGTTTTCTAAATGAAACAAAGTGTATAACTATAACAATGAATGGTTGAATGTTATTTGCTGTTGACTGATTTTGCTCGGTTGTTAACCGCTGGAACAAAAACTAGGTTAACTTATAATGATGCCAATTTCACTGTCTGTTCTTAATCATTTTCTGTAAACATCCATATTGCATCAATTTTACTTCTACATTCTGTCTATAATCAAACAGAAATAAAGAATACAAACAGAGCAATAGACTAAAATGTAACAGTAGATTATAAATTGCACCTGAAAATGGCTTTTATTCTATCATTCCTGTCTGTATAATCAGCAATGAATTTGTGCTGCTTAATTTAGCTTTATTAGACTGTTTATTCAAGATACATTTATTTAGATGTGAACACCAGATTGGCCAACACTGGATGCGCCATATTAATGCGACATATCAAGCAAGCCGCTTTGAAGTGAGTCGGCAATAAGTCAAATGCAAACGTTAATGGCAAACCTTAATGGTGGCTGGAATGGTTCACTTGCTGTAGTAATTGTTCTATACAATAGTTTTTCACAAGGGAAATAAAGGCAATATTAGTGTCTCCTGATGTTGCACATCACACTACTGACCATCTTATCATACAAAACTTAATTATTATATTTTAATTGAATAATCAAGATTATTTTATTTAATTCTGTATTCTTAATTTTTTAATATTGATTTAATATGCAATATTTAAGAATTTTTACACCTCCCAAAAAATTAATTCTTGATCTGGTTCAGATCTACTACTACAAAGATTATATATATTAAAGGTAGAGCACCTATGCCTAATAACTGTACAACTGAATATTATATCTTCGAAAATGTTTTATATTAAATATCTATACAATTCTTTACATTAAACTAGTAATAGATACGTACGTGTGACGTTTCATTGCCAGATGAAGATTTGTTGACAACAAGTCAAAACATGTATCTACTGTATTACTGGTTTAACGTAAAGAATTTTATACAGATAAATATTTTATATAATATTTTCCAGTAATTTGCCTTTCAATTTGGAAATAAAAAAGCAAAAGCTAAATCAAAAGATTAAATAAACAGGCAGAAAGAAGAATATGAAGTTTAGCAATAACAAAAATAAAATAAATAAATATAAATATAAAGGAATGAAAACTATGAACATTAGAGAAATATACATTGTACATGTATGTATTATTTATTTATTATGCAGAAAAAGCTTAGTTAGGCCTTTTTTAAGGCGTTTTATTTTCAAATCTTTCCTATAAAATTTGCAAGCATGTATGTTCAGACATTGCATTTGTGCAGATCATCTACAGTGACAAGTTAAAATCTAGTTATTATGAAAGAATTGGTTTGAGAATTACTGTGGAGAAACATCAAGAAAACACTAAAGGCCTAAACTAGGTAAATCATTTTCCAAAATATATACATAATAATATTTAGTTTCAAACTCAGTGAACAGTTTGAAAGCAAACAGATACAAAATAAAATATAAACACCGTTTACTGTACAATCCGGTTTAACCTTGAAAATAAAAATATGCTGGTACATTAATCACAAAATTTACTAAGTCAACATGGCCTGGCCACAAAGTAAGAAATCCAAATGGTAACATACAAATGTTCAGGTGAAGAAGTCTTCTTCATATTGTTAGTCGTCGTTGAAAACAAAGCATCCATGATCATAAAATATTGCTCATTGCAGGTCACAACTCCAACCTAATATGACCTGACTCACAGTTCACTGATGTGGACTTATTTGTCTGTAGGCAATAAACTGTTTGGATTTCGCACATATTTACCAAAGAATCATAATTCCCTATTATCACAGATCCTATTCATATGCTAATTCATACCTGGGTATATAGTGAGGTCCCTGGTTTGATCCACACTTTGGTATACAAACACTTTTTCAAGGATGACCTTGGGTCGAGGTTTTATTATAATACATGAATATGAATTATACTTTAATTAATTGAACAGTAGGGCATTTTAAACTTTCTGATATAAGGCCTACTTGTTTAGTGTCACCTCCCTCACTTGAATTTTTGGAAAGAAAAAAAGTAAATGACGAAAATCTCTTCGAAATAACAAAAGTCATTGTTTTTATTTAGATAGTAATTAATCAATTGCACACGACCAAAGACCACCATAACAACATCGAAAAAATATACTTTTTGGCAGATGGGAAAAAATCCCTCCCCTCCTGAGTTTTTGTGGGAATTGAAAATGTAAATATGGGGGAAATAACATGTGTCTTGCAGCCTAACAAACAAATGTGTCTGTACACAACAACAGGGACTGAATGAACCAGTACACCAGAGTAAGTCACTACTCTTTCGAAAGATGAACTGGGTTCTTTACAGTGCACACAAGCCAGATATCTGAGCCAGCCTTATCTGAGAAGACTTGTTCTACTACCAGAACAATGGTAGAGAAGTGACTTGAACATGTACTAATTGTATAGCTACTGTATGGTTTGCAGTGGCCCTGCCTTAACTGCTTGGCCACTCGACTCGGCAACACAAGTATTTTTTATATGTGGCCTAGTAGTAATATAAATAAGAGCATCAATGATGCAATATCCCACTCATGTTTCAACTGTATATACATAATTGAAATATTTTGAACTTAATAATTTTATTATAATAAAAAACAACAAATACAATTAAGACATATTTAACTACTTAATTTCAATTATCTAGTTAGTCCTAGTTTACTGTTTTTTTTTTGTTTTTTTGTTTTTTTGTACTATATTTATTGAGGGTGATCCATCCAGCAATTGCTGATCATTAGGGACCCTCAGGGGTTCACAAGACAAACATATACACAAGATGTTCTACATAAACAAAGTCTTATTAAGTATTATTAAGTCTTTGGGAGTGGAGTTGTAATTTTGTCCTTAGAAAAAATCCCAACATGTGACGGGACTTGAACCCAGGACCCTTGTAGTGGTAGCCAAGCATCATAACCACCCAGCCACAACTCCACTTCACTGTTTTAAAAAAATGGATACGAGTTAAGTGTTGTTTTCGTCAGAAGAAATTAATGATTTAGTTTATAAAAAAAACCAAAATAAACAGTTAAATTAAACCACAAACCCATTGACTTCCTGACAATGGGCTTCCGTCCGGGAGAATATTTTATTCTTCAAATTACAGTTTTATCGGGTAAGTAAATAGCTACAGTATTAATATGTGCCATCAAAAATGACATATCTACAGAAAGATTACGCATAGTAGATATGAATGAAGCAGTAATTTTTTTCTGTTGTAGGCCTAGTTGTAACTCGCTTCAGGACACCTTACTATCAATAGGCCTAGTAATATTTTGCTAAATCAATATATTTCTTAAATTAAAAGTCAATTATTGAGCTTCCTCACCCCGATAACCAATCACCTAAAAATCCTCTAAACGAATCGTTCAGCCTCCCTAAAAAATATTTCCGAATGCTGCCGTTACTATACTATATTTTTTTAGGTGCCCACGCTTTAAAAAAGATTTCTGTAGCTTAGAAAACCAATTTGCCACAAAGGTCTCTTTTTGTCACAGAAGCAGAAATCATCAAGAAGGAATGTATTATTAACATCACAATTATAAATAACATGATTAATATAAAATTAGGAAGCTTCCTTCATAGCACAACATTAACACGTTCACTGCCACGGCGTATTTATACGTCAAAAATTGCGTGTCGCTACTTGCCAAGACGTAATACTACGTCAAAATCGTAGCTCTTTTGTATTGTATGTAGAATCGCTGGCAGTGGTGATTGGAACAGGAATTATCGCTTGGCAGTTTATGAATGATGTACGTAAACGATAATCTAAAAATAAATGTCATATGTTTGTTTGTGTTTATTCCCTCATGCATTGAATATGGTTGATACGATGGCGCCCTCACACTCAATATAATCATCTCAAACATGTCATAAATTGCGCTAATAGTAAATAAAAATAATAATGCACGTGGACAATGACGTATGAGCGTGGACAATGACGTATATGAACAGTTTGACCGATTTTAGCGCGGAAAATCCCCGACGTATATTTACGTTCCTGGCAAAGTCAATAAAATTGTTGGACCATTGCCAGTGACGTATTTATACGTCTCAACGGTTTTTCCCGCCATCGTATTTTGAATGACATCATGATAGTCTGTGACCAGATGTTACACTTTCAAACTGTAATTTAATATGTAAACGGGACTTGGCACTGGGACAGAAATTACGGAAAATGCCTTGGCAGTCAATGTGTTAAGTGTATACTAGTACTTTGCTGGTGTATCAAACTATTGGCCAAATGATTACAGAAGACAGTATATGGTTGCTGATGGAACTAAACCACAGTCATCAAAGCACATGTTTAGGGGCGATTAAAATAATGACAAATCAGAAAATCATGTGTTGTGTGAAAAACTAATTTTTGTTAGCACTATTAAATTGATTATTTTAATTAATTTAAAAAGCTGCAAAGATGCTATACAAACCAAAAATTATACTGGAATTGGAAATTACAGGAATACTACTACTGTATAGTGAAACAAAATGTTGACATGTACTGTATAACAAATAATAAAAGTGAACAACCCATGTGGTCCAACTACCAGTAATATCATGCTCCAGCACCTTCCAACACTTTTAATGGATAACCTACTTTCAAACAACCAAATAAACAAAGAATATTTATTATTAGTCACACCTTTGTCAGTGGGAAAGGTTACATTTTAATGTTTAGTCAAAGCTGTTCCTACTTTTTCTTTAAATCTTTGTTATATCATATGACCCAGATAACAAACAAAATTCCTAGGCCCTCTCACAAGTTCTGCATATTTGTATTCCACAGGGCTCTCCAATGGGAGCTCTTAAGAGCTTTAAGGCCTAGGTCAGATGAACTTGACTGCAGAAAAAATAATCAATCTTTCAGAGTAGTCAGTAAAACAATTGTCTCACTAGATATTTTCCTTTGATATTCATGGCACTTGGCTAAAGAGGTGGATGTCCTTTCTAACTCCTTAATTACAGAAAGTAAATGTACAAAAATTGCTCTGCAAGCAAAGCAGATTATCAAAGCCAAGCTGGTGAGTAAAGGTGAACAGCAATAAACAACTATGAACATGCACACGTTCGTTTTAACTGATTTTACACATTTCAAACTTGCAAAAAACCTGGTACAATCACAATTTCAATGTTTACCAGAGGTGCATCACGCATTATAGAAACTAATCAGATTAATTATTTAAATACAAAAATAACCTCATAAAATGGAATTCAGACAAACATGGGTTTGAAAAATGTTTTTAACTTAAATTTTGGGTGATTTGTTAATTTTCGGGAGATTGGATGAAAATTTGGTAGGGTTGGAACGACAGAACATTTTAGTATAAAATTCTTCAGAAAAAGGTAATCCAAGGTGCAAGGCAGACAATTTATGCGACTGCATTGTTTTACCACTTTCAAAAATGTGAAGTATAATCATAATAGTGACAATGTGCAAGGCATTTTTTTCGCAAATTTGTGCATGTGCACGTTGATTCTTGTTAAATGAGAGTATTTTACACCATAAAAGGCTGCTGACGGATCGGCTTTAAAAAATCAACCTGTAGTGTACACGTGCCATCTATAATTATTCTATGCAGCGCCCAAAATGGGAGTGCTGCATTTGAATGATTTGATCATGCCTTATTTGGCGCAGACACAGAAGGAATATGGTTCACGCTCTAATGAACTCATGTTATACGAAAATAAATCTTTTCTATCAATTAGAATATGTATATACATATAAATCCAAAGGCAAATTACTGAAAAAATGACAATGCTGTGGGTATCAGTGGCTGGATCTCAATGGAGATACAAAAAAAAAAGCGCGAATAAGCTAAATCAAAACGTTAAGTAAAACAGCCATAAAAGTTGGTAGAGCTTTCGGGCAACACTAGCCCTTCATCAGTGCAAGTGTTTGTATATATATATATATATATAAATTTGAGTATAGTAAAACATGTATTTTACGAACGTTCAAGTTTACGAATTAACAATTTTACAAATGGGTTGTGACATTGATGACGTCATCAACAAACAAATAAAATGTTTAAATAATTGATTTCCAACTTAAACTTAAAATTGATCGGTGGACGGCCTAGAAAAATATTCTTTATAATTCCACGCCACATGAATGTTTTATGATTATGATATTGTTCAAATTTGGTTGAATAGCGACTCTTTAACATGGTACACTACTGTATTCCTTGATTGTACACAAATGCAACAGATATCAAATTGATATGGTCTCCATCTTTCAGTGTATTAATTCACATATTGCTGTTGCAGCATAGATCAGTATGAATAGGTTATAGTTTTATAAAAACCACTAATTACTCTATAAACTAATGTTCACACTATTATTAATTAAATCATTTGTGAATATACACAAAGAACTGAGCTATTTCAAAATATGGAATAGCTTCAATGGATTATTAAGCAACAAACAACTACCTTAGTTAATGATATACAGCCTGAAGACAATTTCACACACAAAACACATGGTCTCATTTATCTAGCTTCTTTTGCTAAATTTCTAATAGCACAGATCCACACAATAATCTCTCATTCCATATTATACATTATTAACATTATATTAAATAGTTTACCAATTATCAGCAACAAAATTAAAATATTTTTTTCCCATTCTATAATAAAGAAATATTGATTGCACGAACAGAGTTGACTGGATTTGGAAGGCGCAGAAGGTAAGGTATTGGGTGGCATTGTGCCAGTTTATCTGTAAAGTGTCTGTCTGTTAATATCATCTTTAATCACAATAGTCGGCAATCTTCAAACAATATCTTCCTAATCAGTATAAAAACCATTCTTGGTGTGCTGTATGACTAACAAGCTGTAATACTAATATAGAAGCAGTAATACATTTTCACCCTAACTTTGTTTAATGCATATATTTTTTAATAGCAATTTTATACTATAGTGATTAAATACATCAGGGGAAAAAAAAACGAAACTAAAAGGAAAAAAAACCAAAACAAAAGACAAAATAAATGATTAATGATTAATTGGAAAGTTGTAATTACCATGAAGGCTAATCTCATATGTTTATCAATTATTTATTTGACTAACATCAACATATAACACATTTAGTTACTGTATATGAATATAAATACAGTTTTATTGTTTGATTTAAAAAAAATAATTATACTATAATATTATAATATGCTATTTATGTAAGTGATAAATATATACTAACTAAATTAAATATTTAATTAACAGTAAAACATAATATAATAGCAATATACAAACAAATGTTTTTATATCTAGTCTAAAATAGAATGATAATAGATCTTTAAGATTGTCTCAACATTCCCTAGAGTATGGAAATCGCAGATAACATTTTAGCGTGGAATTTATCTCACAGACATCGTTTTACACATTAGCTTGAGTTGTGTGTTTGCAAAGCTGCTGGAAACTCCTATCTCTCCCTTCCTACCTTAGGGCACACTGCTTTCCACAGATAGGCACGTAATGCCATCAACTACGTACCTCAATTATACCGATCCCCTACCGTTAACCTGACTCAACTGTTTGTCCTCACGGCCAAACATTTCACTGTCATTTCGTCGTAAATACTTTAGACTACTCTTCAGTTGAATCTCAACATAAAAGCTACAATTTCTACATTATTAATTGAATGTAGTGTTTAACTACAGGCATATCCTTTACAGTTTATTAGTTTTTTTCATTAAGTAATTTCTGAGAGATAAAAACAATTATTAACTATATTTATTGCTTATCTATAATACCATACTGTATACAAATTATTTGAAATTTATATCTAAATTTATACCAACTAATGCAATAGCCTACACATATGTGAACAGGCTCTTAATCAGTTTCATTTTATGGTCAACTTGGTATGAAAAAATATAGCTGTAGACAATAGAATAATAAATTAACATCACATATGTTTTTATAAACGAAAAATAACTTTAAAACAAAATGTTTTATGACAAAATGTCAATTTCAAATTTCTTTTTCAAATAGCTTTTTAATTTTCTTCTACACCAAATCAAAATAGAAACAAATAATTGTAAACAAAATTGCATTTTGTAAAACTGCACTGAAGTCTGTAGTATGGTAACTGTATAATAAACATGCATGGATTTTTATATGGTGTCGCCGTATAATTTATGAGCTAGGCTAAATTATTACAACAAGCCAAAACTCTTCAAAGTAGAGTAGGCAGCAAGGCGACGACTCTTTACATCAACAAAAAATATGGTGAATTTGAATACTATATCATTCATACCGTTACAGGAATATATTTTATTTATGGAGATCATTTTGATCTGATAGTTATACAGGCAGTAAACAAAAGTGAAAACACAAACCATTAAAAAAAACACCGACTTTTTCAGCAAACAGAATGAATACATTATTATTACTGCTTTTGTTTCTAATTTATAACAGGGACTGGATACAAATTGGTGGGATTATATTCGGATTCACTAAAAACTTCTCTACTTTTTTTGCTTTTGCGATCGATCAAAAGTGGGTGCATCACAGAAGCAAAATAAAGTATCAATCCACGTTTATTTATAACGGGATGCTTAAATTATTAAAGTTGACTTATATTTCACATTTTTACAATTTAAAGGCAAAAAATATTATCGCAATAAGCCCATACAGTATTTAAATTTTCATAAAATGCAGTTTATGACCTCAAATTAGATCGAAAAAACGTAGGGGATGTGGCTTTAAATCTTTATAGATACAAAAGTAGCATATAATAGTTGATATTATAAGACAACAGATGTTGACCTCGTTTTTGAATAAAGTAGGCCATTTTCCTATATTCCTAACATTTTTGGAGCATATATTCTGATAGTTTGTGTTTTTATTTATAAAAGCAGTATTTATATACCCAGAGAAGACAGTTCTTGACTGGCTGAAAGACCTTAAAATAACAAAACAACAAACAGCATTTGAGAAAAACGTCCTGTGAATCTGCCTGGAGACAACATGTTTATGAATGCTGCATGTTATGGATTTTAAAAGATTTCAAAGATAACATTAGTGAGAATAAGACAAGTTGTTATACCTTATTCCATCAACAATGAGTACTAGTAGTACAGGGCCGTAGGAACCTGGTTAGCAATGAGTATTGGACTACTAGTTGAGCAATTGCTTTTGATTTGCGTCGAGTTGCGTTCAATGTGAACGTCTATGAAAACAAGCATTAAGCGCCGTCAAATCATTTAAATACTGTACTTACGAAAAAATCTGTTATCATTCGACATTTCATATTGAATAAACCACATGCAACAAAATAGATTACTATAGTTAACAACGCATGTTGCTATAGATAATAAGTTCCACTTTGTTTTGTGGACGAAATAAGGTTTTTATTTTTGCCTGAACCATAAAACGGCCCTTACGGGCCTGTAGTAGTTTACCAATAAGTTCAGTCGAATCGCATATTTCATTATCAAAATTAGAAATTTTAAAACTGAACAACTTAAAATACATAGGTTGTACAAAAGGTTAAATATATTGAAATTGTTGATTTTACAATAGAGTAATTCATACATTTACATTATTATCATTTATAGAAATATTCATTTAGATTTTGTGAGTCGTTTTAATACAAATAAATATATATGCTGCAATCCGTCAATTATGGATAGCAGTCTCATGAATAATTCTAAAAAGTAAATTACATCTCCAAAATTATATATTTTAGTGTTCAACCGACATGAAAAATTAAAATTCCCATACCACGCTTCTAGTCTGACAAAACTGATATTATTTATGTTTTCTTTGTAATATATTATAATATAATAATTCATTTGAGGTGAATGTACTTGTTTTTGCCCTTAGCTTAAGATTCCATAGACTGTGGGTAAGAGATCATCTTTCGTGACCTGGGGACTACTGTATATAAAACTGGAGACAATTTAATATATAACAGATTGGTATGACTAGAATTGATTCAGAGTTGTGTTTTTTAAAATTCTTCATTCTTCTTTTTGCTCACACGAACAAAGTTTCTGATCACATACTAACGTAAATAATATTTTAATACTAAAACAATTGATAAATGCCTATACAGTGAAATCACATACATAGTCATACTGTAATTGTTTATATACCAGAAGTACAAGTAGCAGATACCATAACAATCATAACATTTAAATCAATGCAATAATTTGGCATATTTAAACTTTAAATCTTGCACTTTTTATATTAAATGTTAAAAAACACCAATAAATAATGTCACAACATTGTTCATTGTCATTGAACTTTGAAATAACCCATTAAATACTCAATGAAAAATAAAATGCTCAACATCAGAAAAGACTAACCTAGCCTAATCACAATGACAAATGAATAGAAATGAAACAATGACAATGGAATTAAAATAATGAGAATCATGATGTTGAAATGTGTTTTGTTAAAAACTCACCCCTGAAACAGATCCTCATTCTCCACAATCTTTTTCCAAAACACCTCCATTGAGTTGTTGTACATATAATCACTTTTGACTTGCCAGCTTTTTACTTAAAAAATCAATTAGCACACTTCTACTACAATCTAGCAGAACTAACACCAGTCAATAGATGTATACATATCAGCAACATATACTAGAACAAAACTTATTTTTGAATTTGTAGAGTTTCATTAATGAAGAATTTGAGAGAGCTACAATGTGCTGCTTACGGCTTATTTAGCATGAGGCATAGAGTACATCATTGCAAGAAGCCAGACTGTGATATGGTGATAGCCAACAAGATGTGCAATATTGTAGCTAGGCAGGCAATTCAGTCAAGGTCAAATTAGCTCACTCCCTAAGTTGCTAGAGATTTTAAGCAGCATATTTTATGCAACGAAGGTTTGGCATGAGTATAGACTCCCTGGCTCATCAGGCATTGACTCTTAAACATTATATTCAAAGACGAGAAACACAAATTTGAACAATTATCAAAATGTGTACTTTCAGAACACTTTTAACACGACCTATTTATTGCATTGATTGATATAATTATTACCTGTACATTTTATACTATGTACTTCTAAACTATTAATATCTATCATTACAAATTTGTCAACAATTTAAAGAAAGCCATCAAATAGTTATTTTATGGTAAAATACTGTCTGCTTTGCTTTTTCTATAATAATTATTACTTAGTTTTTAATAATTTGAAATAATTAACTTATTAACTAATATATCAGTGACTACCATGAAGTTCAAACAAAATATCAACACCAAGAAATAACAGAAACTAAAAAACAATCAAATACATTTTTTTATGAATATAAAATTTATAAATAGTATACTGAAGATAGTAACAACAGAATGTAAAGAGGCAGAAGTTATATCATAGCCTGAAATACAGAGAAGCATAGCATTTCAAAAGGTTGATCCTTGTGATCATGATGACTGTTGCTGAAGGTTTACCTAAGCTTGGAAGAATTTAATAATAATACACTTATCAATTAATAACTTGTTCATGACCTACCCCACCACTTACAACCCAGCAGATTGATGTTTTTAGTAAAGTTTACTATCAATCACAATTGTGCTGAACTACAATGTTTGCAAATATAAAGAAAAACCAATCAGTGTCTGTGAATGAGTTTGATCATTATGATCAGATTCCATTATGATCAGATTCTAAAAATTATTCCAATACTGTACCAGGGGCGTGTGCAGGATTTGTAAAACCTAAATACTATGAGCTGAGTCAGGGGCTGCCAAGGAGCCTGGTCGGGGGCCAAGGGGCACTAGTCACTAATGAATACAATTTTAGTCCATGATATAACTTCAAAAATCCAAAGTATAAATTGTAGCATAAAAAATATACGTGAACCGCGAAAATAGTAAAACGTACCCAACACACAGACGGATATTCGTACATTAAAACAAATTTGTTTGTGAACCTTTGTATCTTGTTGTTGTATGAGCGGGCATGATACAATTAGTACAGTACTTTTCACTTCTAAATATTAAGTTATTATTACAGTATTATCATTATCTTAAAACTTACTTATTTCAAATAGTGCTCTTTAAACATTTATTTTATGTATTACTTCGTTTCTGTTATTGCCTGTACAGCACTTTGATCTTTCTTTGTAAAGGCACTTTAAATATAAATAATGAATAATAATAATAATTGATTGATGATATAAAAAATAATTCAATGCCATAGGTAATTGTTGTGTTCTTTTATAAATACAACTTGTTCATCTTCAAGGAAATAAACTGACTATATTCTAAAGGTTACAGGTCAGGAGAAGTCAATTTCAGGTCATCATGGGACATCCTAAACCCTCAGGTTAATAGTTTTTGCATGTTTGCAAATGAACTTGGTGATAAAAGAAAGGTGTTGATGGGTCAACAGCTAACTTAGAAATGTATTGTATTCTGAAAATAAAGAGTAACATGTATGTCTATATTAATTTATAGAATTAATCTATAAAATGGTTGATGGGTATAAAATGGTTGGTAAAAACTAAAATGCATGCATTCAGTTATAGCAACAGAACTGGCCTGTAGCCACAATTTTTAGACAGGGGTTCAAATTTGGCAGAGAGGTTAAAAAGATAATCTGATTCAGGATTTCGGTTGTAGGGGTGCAACTTCACCACCTAAGCCTCACCACGGTCCTGAGGTAAGTAAATGTTGATAATAGGGAGCTTTGAGTTGGCCGGAAATTGATACCAGAAGCTGAATGTATTCACAAGAAAAGATACACTTTTAAAAATAAGAACCACATTTCTATAGAGCCCTTTTCGAATAAACATGCTTGCCGGCCAAAGTAAGTAATAGTAGTGGCTGATGCTAGATTTAGTATTCATACTCATAGGGTTTAGGATATTTAACCATCTCAGCTGGCCCCACTGTGATTGGTGAAATTTGGCATCAATCTATCATTTAAGAGGATAAGTTGCTGTTCAAACAAATTATAGCCAGTTGTGTAGCCTTTTTTATTACAAAAACTCATTCTTAAAGTGTGGTGTAATAATTAAAGTGTCAGAATTATAAAGAGGTTTTAGCTTTTTACAAATTGAAAACAAAAGTTACTATCTATCAGCAACCTTACATTTCGAAAATTGTAATGCAAAAAATAGGATATCAAATTAAAGCTTAGCAGATAGCACTTCATTTCACCACCATTTTAAAACCCTGCTCTTCCCAACCCTATTTCAAAATCCTGGATGAAAATGGTTTACTAGTGGTCAATGAACTTGACCTATAGTTTGGTTTAAAACATTAATGAATATACTATACATAAAATGAATGCATAAATGGCATACTAGAAGTAGTTAAACTTACCTACCCTCATTTCATATACAGAACACAGTACAATATACAACTTTCGTCTGCAATTCAACTTTTGGTTTTTGCCTAAAGTTTCCAAATGGGGATAATGTCAAAGGGTAAGTACATCATTAAAGTAGACAGAAAACCTATTTCCACAGCTATTCCTTTGAGACAACATCTTGAAGTGATGATGTCTAGGCTATGTCTGTTTTTGTCAGGCCATATGAATACAATGCTACATTCATATAAACTGTTCAGGTCATTACCAGCTATGACTAAATATTTCCAATTAAGTTACTAACATATAACTTTCATAGTAATTGAATAAAGACTGTTGACATATTTGTTCAAATCCAGTTATTGACATATTTCTTTATAAAAATAAGTTGGGAGACTTTACTAATCATACCTTTATGGGAATATATGGAGAATATCTTTCAACATAGGTTACATGGTTTTTTTTTTGGTTATTTATAAACAAAAATTGCACTGCAGCCTAATTTTGAGTCACAATAAAAAAACTAGTTTCATGTGGTGGTCATTTTGTGGCTGGTTTTGTGATGACGTCATTATCCAATCGGTCCTGTTTCTGCCACGAAAAAATAACCGGTTATTATAACTGTGTGAAATTTCATGCAATTAGTTAGAAACAGGACACATTTTCAGTAACTGATTAAATGGCAGTCTGGCAGTTAAAAACACCTAATCAATTCTGTGTTACTCTTTCTCTTCTTTATCTAGTAAGATAAAGAAGATGAAAGAGTAAAAACATAATCATCACATCATTCCCTTCAAAGACTGGATACCATTGTTTATAAATTGACCTCAAGAAGCATGATGACCTTTGAGGTTAAATGACCCAGGAATATAATCATGGTATTGACCACAAAAACAAACCAGGCTTTTAGTTGACCACCTTAATTGAGTCATTGATGAAAGATTTAGTATTTTAAAAAAATGTACACCTTTGAAGCCAGTACAGGTGTGATTCGTTAAAGTGGATCTCCAATTAGAACATTTCTTTTTTTTCTATTGTCATAATTCATCATATGCACTGCTGACATAGTGGCAAAATCATAATTATGCTATTATACAGTAGCATAATTCTGAAAAACCAATTCTAAAGCCTGTTTCCCGCCTTCTGATACAATGTTTTGGTGACATTTGGTTATAATTGTGTCTGGCATAATATTGTGCTGCCACCTAGCATAATTTTGTTTTCATCGCTGGCCACCCTGACTGCTGATAAAACAAGCTATGTAGCTGCTCTCAGCTCTTTGATCCAAAAAGTATGAATTGTTTAGGGTGAAATAAAAGTAAAAATGGCTAAAAAGTAGAGTGACTTTCAGGAAAGAATTGAATGTACCCTAAGATCTAAAGATTGGTTCCCATAGGACAAAATGCAATGAAACACATGTAATTTAACCAATCACAACAAGCAATAGAGGCCAACAAAAGATCCATGGCTTAATATTTAATATTGGTCAAATTGTGTTTTTTTCTTACTTGCCTGTTAATGGATTGAGGTAACTAATATGGTTGCAGATGGTCGAATTGAATAGTAGTCACTTGTTTGTGAATTCAAATAAATGATGTCTATAAAATTATAAAGCCTCCAAGTCAAAGTTTGAACAAGTTCCTTTACAAATCCAATGGGAAGGAAGTAGGAACAACAACCTAGATCAGCCAATCCTCTCATCTAAACAATCCACACTTGATTCCCAAAATTAAAACATGTGAAAGTTCAGAGTTTAAGTTATGAAACTGTCAATAGTCTATAGTTGTTATGTTAACAATAAAAAGTAACAATAATTCTAGTTTAGTTACAGAAAGAAGGAAAAAGAATAAGATTTCTGTAAGTGGCAGGCTCCCCACTTTAGAGTGTGAATTGAAATAAAATATTTAGAAAAAATAAATAGAAATAAAAAAAAACAATAAAAACAACATAGTCTCCAACACTGCTTCATATTTAGAAAAGCTATCCATGCAGTATAATAATAATGACATTTAACCATCCAAGAGAAGTACTTTTGACAGAAATTGTATATCTAAAATGGTATTTCATACAGTATTTTGAGGAGATGCAAGAGAAACATCAGGCCCAATAAGGAATATCCTTAACATCAGTCTGTTGTATAAAATGATGACTTTAATAATTGATGATTAAAGCTACATTGAGATATGGATGGAAAGTGTGGTGATGATGCAAACACCTAAATAGTTCATTTACCTCTTAAATACTTAACTAATATGTTAATAGTACAAACTCTGGTGACTCCCTAGAAAGTGAAAAAAAGATGGTGGGTATACGGTGGATAATTTTTGCCATAGCACGAAAATAAAAGTGAATAAAAACGTATAAAACATAAAATTCAAGATATATTACCTAAATAATCATCTGATAACCTTTTTTACCACACTGTTTATTTTTCATAGTTTTCACACCGCTCCTTTAGGTAGTTAAATTCAAGAGAACGGAATCATTTGGAAACAGTTGGCATGTGGTAGCTTATAGTTTACTACCGCTCAAAAATGGGTATTTGGAAACTCGTACTAGGCATGTCTGAGAGAAGAATTCTTGTCTTCTTTGCCACTATAGTATATTCTGTGTCCTTCTTCTGAGACCAACAATGTGCCAGTTATATTTTTCCATCTTATGAGTTCGTTAACGTTCCCTGTAGCACAGAGCATCCTGACATTCCATCTACCATTGTTATGTTATCCCTTCCTCCATTCTTTTTTTGTCCTCCAGTAACATACACCTCTGTCCTAGTTTACATCAACAGAAGGCGCGGTCCTTGTGGCGGGCGACGATTGAGCCGGTATTACTTTGAATTGTTTTTAATCATCATAGGTGTGTCTAGGGCAATGTCACATGGTGGAGCACATCCCTCTACATTTCTCATCCTGGTTATATGTATATATTTAGGGTTGTATTTGATAAAGAGCAACAAATAAAAAACAACCAAACCAATGGCTTGAGAAATGAAGTAAATTAATTACTGATTCGTATAGTATCATGAATATATCTATCATTTACTAAAATATTGACACAAAATCAATGTTTTTATGAGATTAAAAAACAAGAAATAAAAAAAAATGAAATCATTATTGAAATGAATTGAATAAAGTTCAAAGAAACAAAGTTTAATAACCATATACTGCCTGCCTATATCGTTCACCTAATCCCACTTCAAAAGCCAGGCTTACTAGATAATCCAATGTCTTCATATCTCTACTAACAGGAAGATATATAATCCACAACACTTGCCACAAGTTTTCAGCATAATAGTTTCTGGCACAGTTTCAGTGTTAACACATTTGAATTTCCATTAAAACATTGTTTTTATAAATAACTAATTTGTCCAACTTTTAAAAAGTATGATGTGAATCAATATCTACAGATTAGATTATGATGCTGTGATGTTCATTTATGTACTCAAATTATTTATGCATAGAGTTTTCAAGATGTCCACTATTGGACTATTATATATCATGTTTATCAGTTAATATTATGAATTTAGTGAGGCCGTGTGGCGCAGTGTGTTGTACGTGGATTACTGATCGTGGTTCCAATCAAACTCTCACCGCATTGCTTGTATTCTTTACTTACATTTGCCTCTCTCCACCCAGGTGTATAAAATGGGTACCAGTTAGATCAAGACACAACTTTTACTAGCATTATTATGATAGTATGTTTCCATACGTGTTTGATCCAAAAAATGACCACGGTAATAATGTGCAGCGCATTGAGAGCTATTATTATTATTAACAAAATTGTATTTCAGACAGAGATTTTGAATATTAAACTGAGCATTTAATTTGAATCATAGATACATTTTCGATATGAATGCCACTGACTGCAGTAGGTAATGTTGAAGTGGCCACATTAAATTTAATATTTGTTATTTCATCCAAGGTCTTCTCAGAATTCTATTTTAAACTTGGGCAGCAATAAATCATTAAAAAAGCAGCGCCAAATCTAGGATTTCAAAATACAGATTCACATAACGGAGACTTTTGCAGTGCAGAGAACTCGTAAAATGTTCAATTTTCTTTTTTGTTAAGTTGATCGAACACCCACTTTTGTGCTCCCAGTTTTCGGGAGCACAAACTCTACTTACTACTACTAGCAAAAATGTGGTTGGTATTTAAGTTTTATTTTTAAATCTATTTTCATTTATAAACAGTGCGGAAGAAAAAATGTACGTCCGTATATTCTTGATCTTTCTTTTGTGATTTCTATCCACATAGAATCTTGAATAATAAAATCTAAATCAAATTCTTTGAACACATTTTAGCAGAATGAACATCAAATGCAAATATGAATCAGATTACTATTGGTTTGTCCATCAAGGGAGACACATTTTTTACCAAATTCAAACCCTCAATAAAAATCCTAGTTACAGCAGGAATTCACCTCCCTAGTTACAGGCCTGAATATCTAATGAAGAACAATGTTCAGTAGAGCAGAGTTTATGGCTGCATCACTTTAATTTAAGATTCAATGAAGCAGGTCCAAACATAATGCACAAAATTAGGAGTGCAATTAATACACCATAATTAATATATGTAATTAATTAGTTTAAGCCATAATTAAATTAAATTTAAATTTCTTCTAAATTTGAAACTATTGATTAAAACACCATAAAAAAATAATTGTTTTGGTTGATTCAAAGATCTTTACTTCTTAAATAGAGATATCAGACATTATTTTTACATCACATTTGGCTTGTCAGTTGGTGAGTTTGTATTTCAAGTTAGTAAAAAATAATATAATAAATGTACATTCTTAAATCAAATTTTATTAATTTATAGATAGGCCTACTCTGGACTATTTGAATCACCAATATAAACTTTAAGCTCGCATTTGAAAACATAAAATTGGTAAAATTAAGTGGGAGGGACAGACTGTCAATTGATGTCAGGTAAAATCATGTACATGAATAGTTTGTCACGTTTCAAAGTCAGAGCAAGTAAAACTTATGAATCCAGAGCTTAACTGATAAAGTGATAGTGCCTTTGCCAAGTCAACCTCTAAGTGCTAAACATTTGGCAAAATCATTAAGTGCTAACTGTAGACCATCCATTGGGATCAACAGCAATACAGCCCTGGCCTCAAATTCACTGCATTAAAATTATTTATTACAATCACAATTGGTCACTGAGAGTGTATAGAAATTGTAGGTTCCTGCTGTGTCTGCTGCAAAAAAATAACCAATTTATTTATTTATTTTTTTTTATTTATTCAGGTATATATCAAAAATTTACAAAAAGCAGACAAAGTTTGAAACAATTGTAGTACAAAGATTGAAACAATTAATTAACCCGTGTGAATAAATTAACCACAATTTCTTAGAAGCAGAATAACAGCACAAATTACCGATAACCAGTTAATAACAGCCTAAAAATAATAGTTAAAAACACCTAATGGATTTGGTGTTAGATCATCATCTCCAGTTGAATTGCTGTGCAACTTCTAGCTGCAACACAAAATAATTATTATTTGATTGACCACCATTGACCTTCTATCAAGTATCCCATCTTGAACATTTGTCTGCCTCAGCACATGCATTTTGGGTAGCGTTATCTTGTATCATATACAGCATTTGAAGAGAGATCTTACAGTTGGAAGTTGAGAATGATTATAATAAAAATGTAGCAATACTCTAGTTAGTAAGAATATTATAACTTAACTGTTTGGGTAAAGTTCAAGTAATTTGAAAATAACTAATATTCCATATTACATTTAAGTATTGTTTAAAAGATGGCAGCCCTCTCTTTTCACAATGAACATCTTTGACATTTCCTAGTTAAAATTACTAAAAGCAGATTAACGACTTTGATCCAATATTATTATAAATAATAAAATATTACAAATTAGAAACATTTATTAGTAAAATAGTTTTTAATTTTATCCTATACAGTATACGTCTTTCTTGTATGCAAATTTCTATCAAATGAATTAAAAATATTCTTCAATTTTAATTTTGGTCAATTTTGTCACTAAAATGCTAAGTTTAATTTGTACATAAGATGTAAATCTGTTTGCTGGTTTGTCATATTTCTGAGGAAAAGTCTCTTTTAGTTTATAATCAATATTGAGATTTTATCCCAAATCTTTAGGCTAATAAACAGATTTAGACAAAAATAATTAAATTTCCCTCTCAAAAAACTTTTATCTCATGTTCTTTGTGTATATATCTCTTAGAAATATATGATTCATAGATATTTATGTTTTTTCTCCTTACAGTTGGGAAGTGAATCAAAAATTTAGAAAGTTGATGGCTGTATGATTGAATTGAACTCAAACATGACAGCATTCGTCAAATATCCATCAGAAATATAATGCGCCTTGACATATTCAACAGACTTGAGTGACAGAAACATATCACATTTTTTTTGTTAAAAAACTTTCTTGCTTTCTTTACTTTCATTTAGTAAAATATTGACATTTTAATAGTTTGTTTAAGAAGTTTCCTAAACTAACCTAACTTTTCAAAATCATATTGTGTTCTACTACGATGTTTATATATTGATTTTTAACATTGTAGTAAATAGTAGGAGTATAGCTTTAAATATTGAGAGCCATCAAATATGATATAAATATAGTTTAAAAAATAATGAAGAATATTACATGTTAAAACAATAGCATTCATTTACGAATGCAGTTTATTACATTAGGTAGTTAAAATGCGGTGCCCTACATTTTGCATGTATCATGGGATATGTGAACGAGCCAATAATAAGTACACTCGCACTCTGTTCTCAATTTGTTTCCATTGCGTACATGTTACGATTGGGAAATGCTCTAATGTTTGTTCACAACTGGTGCTACTCAAGCATTACTTTTTAACATCTAAATACAGTCAACAAATCGAACATGTCTAAAACGGCATACCGAGTTAGCATTAATCACAATATATAAATTATACTACATCAATTTATACATACATCCAACATCGACTGACCCATAAATTTTACAATGCGTCAACAAACAATAAAAAAGAAATTTGATTGAAAATAGGACAGCGTTCTACATCTAGATTAGTGGCAACAACTCAGCATTTTGGTACGTTTTAAGTAGGGAATTAGTTCATACGAAAAGCAGGCCGCATATATTTGAATATTTTGAGCGAACTAGAAGTTGTAAACTACTATTAAGTCATTACGCATAACTTTTTGAAAGTGACATTTTATTGTTAAACAAAAATTCTGATTCAACAAAAATAAGCTTGGAATTTACTTTTATCTGAAAAATATTATATTAACAATGTGTGGCTTAGCAAAACTTTGCACATGCTTTATCAGTTGTGAAATGGTTTGTGCCTGCACAATGGAAATTTAGAAATACTCAAAACACTTCCCAAATCTATTAGAGCAAAAAGACATACAGTAAGAGACAGAAGTAAAAAACTAGATATAATGTTCAATATAACATGAACCCAGTCAGAGGAATTTTGACCCTTGTGAGACGCGCAATGTTTAACGACGATTAGCGTTTAAGGAGAGAGAGAATCCTAAGTTTTAACAATATAAATTAACCAAGTCAGAGTGGTGATTTTTTATGAAAATGTTGTAATTAAATATTATGATTTATAATAAATGAATGCTTATTGGCTCTATGTAAATTGTAAATGAAAAGGAAATCCCTTTTGGGTGGACACCCCTGATTTTGAGTGTGGTAAATGTTGATTCCTAAAGGGGACAATATTTTTTCAATCCCCAAACAAAAAAAAATTTAATTTTAAAGAGAAACTACGTACCACCAAATGATGTCATAAACATGTTCAAAAGCACTTTACATAATGAATGAGTTCATACTTAAATGTTACACTTTTCAACTAGTACAGTCAACTTTCTCTCCATTCCGAGAGGAGTTATTATTAAACAAAGGCACCATATTATCTTGAAAGTTTTAAAGACAGCTGCACTGCCCTCTGTTGTTGAATTTTAAAAAAACAGAGCATTTGGTGGCGTACATCACATGTATATTATGCAGGTATAATGCTATATTCAAAATTGTGTTGTTTCACAGAATGGGTCGCCATTCATTTTTTATTCGATTTTATCAAGCCAAATGCATTCTGGGAAGTCTTATCCTCCCTTGCAAAAGTTTATTAATGAACACAATGTTGGATCTCTAAGGCATATAAAGAGATTAACAAAATATTTCCCCGACATCATTTTCATGAACCATGATCTAGTTGAAATAAAGTAATAAATAAAGTTGGTTGATTTTAATAATTATTATTTGCTTCTCTGACACGCTTCATTAAAGTTGTGATAGAAGATAATTATTCCAACATTAAATTAAAAGGACCGCGCAAATGCACACATGTTAAAGTATGTACCTACAAAGTATGTCATCTCATGACCTGAAGTATATATGTTTTATGGTGCTAAATTTTACTTTTTGCTGCACTTTTGCAAAATTGAGAAATACTCAAAATAGCCTAAATCGTGCTCTAATTTTATTAGAAATTGATTTTGAGCATATTAAAATTTGCACACACAAACTCCTACACACGTATACACATTCTGATATGTTGACCCTTGACTGCAGTCTATGTGTAGTGAATTTAATTGATATCTGATAAGCAGTTCTGAAAAAATAATTACAGCCGGTTTTTATTTAATTGGAAAGATATTATAGAAATTGAATTATTTAAGATAATCGGTGATCTTATTAAGATCACCAAATCATTATTATGTAATTTGCATAGTGGGAAGATGAACAGAAAAAATGTGAATGCCTAAATATAGCTTGGTAACTCTACTACCGTAGAGGACAGCAACACATTTTTAATTTCACTCCTGAATGGAATATATAGAGGGCAGTAAATCAAATTTTACTCAATTCATAAAGATATAAATTTATACTAGAAATTGCAAATGCTGTGAGAAATTATATAAGTGATATGACTTAAGAGAGTGGAGGAGGGGGTTGCAATCAATGCTGAACAATCAATTGGCTGGCATTAGACTGAATTTTGGGGCCATTTTAATCGATTGAATATACAGTAAATTTTACAAATGGACATTTACATGTCATTACATACAATATTACAGTATGTATAGGCCTATACTGTATATACAGTTCGTGAAATTACAGGACCATCAATTATTCTAATTTTTAACATAATGACATCATCAAAATGAAGACAACAATTTCAGAAGATAATTTTTTGAGCAAGAACATATTGAAACTTGGAAGAAAACCAGGCATGTAGAAGCGAGATGCGCGCTCTTTTGACTGTGATGAACTTTCACGACAAAGGGAAAGAAGTAGATGAGAGGGACATGCACGTTGAAGTCTGTCAATCAGTTGGCAGTTTAGAACATTTCAATGATAAAATATGAATTAGTTAGGGTTTTTTATATGGTTGATATGTGGTTATACTAATCTACAAATGTATTTACAGTTTAAAAAAAAATTTGTTTTAATATGAAGTACAAAAATAAAAATTCCGTATGAAACAGATTTCGAACTCGACTGTACTGAGCATTGATACTCACTGAGCTAACCGTAAATTACGAAATAACCAGGGATACGTGTAATTATTTAAAACTCCGACGATACAATCAGTTGATACGGTTGGCCGGCTGCCGAGACTAAACACAAGTTTTAATTAGGCGGCCTGGCATGGTATTTGTAGATCCGGCCATTGCGGTACACGATAGAGGTGGTTGCATAGTTGACGCAATAAAGCATAATGCAATATTGCAATAAGTATTCAACCAAGCATCATTGAAATTATTTAAGAAAAACGAAACATTTCTAGCAAAAAATCCCATAACTTTGATCATACTAAACAGGTGGAGATTGTAAAAAGGCAATACAATAACTTAAATAATTGACTATACATTCAGTAGTTTACTTTTCAATTATCAAGGCGGTTTTCATTTGTATGTACTTACTTACTGACAATATTTTCTAACTACTAACTACTAGGCCTAGTGATTATTATAGACATATTTACTTATTCAGGATACTTAAACCATTATTTATGCATATTACCTTCATGTACATGACTAATTTATATACAGTATATACTATTATATTATATATATAATTCATGTTATAACAAATTGTGATCATCATGAATAATTAGCATTAATTCTTACAATACCCAGCAGGCCATATATAAATAATTAAACTGGGAACAAAGCAATAGCCAGAAGTATAAAACCTAGAGATCCTATCTTTGTCATACTGCTTTAAAACTGCCAATATTATTTATATATGAATAGTAATACATCAGGGGCGGATCCAACATGTTAAAATAGGGGGTTCAGACCTGACACCACCACCTCCCAAACAACAACCCCCCCCCCCCACTCCCCCACACACACACACCATGGTAGGGGCTGGCTGTGGCAAAGCAAAAAATTGGTCAAAGTGGTACTGTACTTTGCTCATAAAATTCATGATAAATGGTACCTCTAATTGGCCGGGAATGATACTCCCATGTATTGCGCAGCAATCAGCAAATCAGCGGTAAATAAAAACACAGGCAACATTACATTTTTGCCGTGTTCTGTGTGTACCGCAGATTGTTGATTTTTCTTTTCAGATTATTCAACACTAACAATGGAATCAACTCTTGGTAATAACGCTAAATAAAAATCCATCCTTGGATCCGCGCCTGTACATTTTATTTTTAAAAATATAATTATACAGTAGTGCGGCTCACAAGTGAAATG
Organism: Antedon bifida; assembly: GCF_963402885.1. Taxonomy (NCBI): domain Eukaryota; kingdom Metazoa; phylum Echinodermata; class Crinoidea; order Comatulida; family Antedonidae; genus Antedon; species Antedon bifida. Next base: position 21,817,943 of record NC_136234.1, on the reverse strand, counting down.
TATGGTTCTGCTTCACTGCTATTCATAACAAGTGACATCATTGAATCCTTGGCATGTATATTTCTGATGGTTGTGAATGCTTGGTTTTATTTGTCAGCACTTGTGTTCTTTACATCTAATATCATTATTATGCTTACAAGTTCAAGGTTGAATATAGGCAGCAGCTGGGGAATATACACTATCCCACATAATGACTGCAAATACTTATTTTAGAAGTCATTTTCAACTGTATTTTTTATCTGTAGATGAGTTGGAAAGTGAAAAATAATTTTAATCTTTTTTACATGGTTAATTAAAAAAATATATATATATTATAATAATATTCAAAACAAGGAATTTCCTTTTATTTACAAAAAATGAATGAATACATAAATGTATGAGGAGGATAAAATTGAGTGAATTATTAATTGATTGATTAAGTGAATAAATTATGAATATACTAAATGCATACAAGAGCGAGTGAGTGGCCGAGCGGTTAAGACAGTGGACCAAGCTTTGATCAGTGAACTCCAGGTTATCCAATACAAACATGTTACAGCTGATTCTCATATGTTAAACTTCCTGCAGTATCATGCTGCTTATGACATCATAGCATCCAATGCAACCTCGCTTCACTTGCAACCCCCACCCCTCAAACTCATACTAGATCAGCCTCTGATAAGGAATATACTATGAAATCAACCAATTAAATGGTAAGGATACCCATTTTAACTGATAGCCAAAATACTAAACAAACATTAGCAACAAAAACTCTATAGACTAAACAGTACAATACCTTTTGTTATAGAGAATTTGTTTCCTTGACGTCTTCCTGCCTAAACAATACTTTCCTGCCTACACTTTTATATTCGGTGGCAATAAAAAAAAAAGAATAACTGGAAGGTCTGTACTGTAGACTTGTTCTAAGGTTGAAGTAAAATAGGTCGCAAATACTCTGGAATGTTTTGTTTTAACTTATGAAACTTCAATTGTCTACAGATTAGTAGCTAAAATACAGGTATTACTATTATCTCATATGGCTCTCAATATTGAGATAGGAAGTAGAAATAATTTAAAATAAAATAGTTGGTAAAAACTAGTTTTGGGTTGACAATAGCCTACTACATGACGGAGAGAGGGAAAGTGTATTTTGCAGTAGATATGCTTACTGTGTACTTCAGCAATCACACTCTATTCTGGCTTTACAATTTATGGTAATTGAAGATGATTAAAGAGATGAATTTCTTACCCTATATACAATTTAAAGCCATCTTTTTTACATGGTTTCTAGGATTTAATCAACAAAGGCTTAGTAATTACTCAATTGGAAAAGAGATGAGGAACATTGATGAATATTATATCATAACAAAATATGTTCATTGACAATCTATTTATGTTTTTCTTCAGTGCAAGTAGAATTTAGCTTGACAAAATGGGCAGACTAGAACCAGGTCAGGTCACCGAGCTGTAGATATTTTTTATTAGCAGACAGATGTACAACAAATATAGCTCAACACTGGACATGCATACGGAATTATAATTATAATAACATTGTGGCTTGATTTATTTTTTTTTTGTAAAATGTTTTCACTTGTAATTTTTGGCGTTTCAAAATGGTATGCTTCACAAAATTTAGAAATCACACGTCATCTACAACAATATGGTTCATGCCCATGTTAGAAAAAATGGCTGCACCAGCGTTTTTAGCCAATTTCAATGTTTTACTAAGCTGATCTGATTGATGTATTTTTTATTTATTTATTTATTCAATTTTCTGCCATATACAATACAAAGAAGACAAAACAAATATAAAAGGCAAGGAAAGACCAAACAGGTGCTAAACACCTATGCTAGTTGGTCAACCCAGAACAGAGCACAGAAAGAAACAAACAAAAAAAATTACTAAATTTAGATTTAGATATAAATGTAATTTACACTAAAAGAATCATAAATACAATAGTACCAAGAACGTTATTCAAATCACAATATGTAAATCATAACAGTGAAAAAAGTAACCCACTTTTTTAAATTTTTCAAATTAAGACTATTTGCACATATATACTGTACACTTGAGAATCAAGCATTATAAAATATCTTCTCAACAACCTAAACTGCAAGATTGACTGTATTTTACTCAGATATTTCTCTATTGGGAGTTACACTGGGGCTTAGATTGTTCTGTGATGGGAAACGCTTAATTTTGAATCTTTAAAAGAGTGAAAACATGAGCACTTACCACGGATGTAACTTGGATATGATTTGGATCAGCTTAAGTATAGTAAGACAGAGTTTATAACTACGTGTAAACACAGTTTTAGAATGACTGATTTTTTTTGTAATTATTTGACTGGGAAAAAGATACCAAATTTGAAGATAGAACTTGTTTATCAGTTTGACAAATGACTTTGTAATAATTTATCTTGTGTTATCAACTATACTGAAGATCAGTAATATTGAATTCAAATCTTATCAACAACTTGCAGGTAAAAATACTATACATGATTGATAGTTTGGTTTCAGTTTCTTTGGAATTATTGTCATTTCTCTCTGACAGGTCTAGTACACTTTATCATACTATTGCTATTGCTATTTGTCTTTCTAGATAAATGCTTCATCCATTTACTTGTAAAAAGTTCAAATTTCTGGTTATGTCCTCTTCCATATTAGCTGATTGAATAGCAACCTATTTTGCTGAAGACAATTTTGCATTTAATAAAGTAAATGGAGTAGATGTGTCGTGAATATTTTAAATGGATATGAAAAAAAGATGAAAAAGATTTGATATTATAATTGTAGATTAAATTAATATATATTGACTGGACATCAAAGTTTGTGCACCCAAAAAAACAAAAGTGGGAGGTTGTCGTCTAAACAGTAATCATTACCCAAAATGCAATGTACTCAGGTTACGTTAACAAGGTGGCGTTAGTTAAGATGGGGTATGTAGCTATCGTATATAACGGCAAGGACATATGGTTGTGAGTTAACAACACCACTGCTTAGATCAGATGCAAAGGCGTACACTCAGATGGTCAACTAGATCTCTGAACTTTGGTTTAACTCTGTGTGCAAAATGTAAATGGATTTGTATGACATGATTATGCCAATGATGATGTTACAATTCAAACTCATCAAATTCCATACATTCTATAATTATCTGTTCTAATACAAATATCTTAATATTTAGGGTATTATTTTACAGCTTCACCTACTGGACGACTTTCACTTGATGTAAAATATCTCTATGGTATATCAATGTAAAACAATTGATTGATTAAAAGTATTTCTGATAGACTGATTCATATAAATTAATCATCCATTTGGCTATTGATGGAATTTGAAATTCATTAATGATAAATTTTGCAAATATAAAACCGAAATAGAAAATATGATTTAATATTAAGACATTGTTATTGGCAAGCGGCAAGAAATCATCCCATATTTTTAAAATAATCCTCTGGAGGCACACCTGTGATGATACTGAATACTTCTAGAGAAGTCATTAAATACACTAATTTTAATTATAAGCATCATTAAAGGTTCCAGCTTGCTCTTCAATTTGTCAGTTGTGATGTTGTTATGGACCTTTTATTGTTGATTGCAATGGGAATAAGGTGGCTTATGATACAACTCGTTTCAACTTCTGAAGTAATGAAATTTGACAAATCAGAAAAAATTAAGAAACACAACATTACTATAAAATATTTTTTAATATAATGTCATTGAAATTTCAATATCAACCCATATTCCAACCACTGAATTATTCTGCTTTCAAAATAAAACAATCTTGTGAAAATTAAATCAAACTTCTTCAATTAAGGCACACAGTTATTAACCATTTTCACAATGAATGAGTAGGATCAACCCATAAACATAGATTTGCATGATTCCACCCTCTATCTTACTTTTGATTGTTATTTATTTATACATGGTAACCTCTTCAGTCAAAGACTGGTCTCCTAGAGAGGGCCCAGTTATAATCAGTGGCTGTGATGTACTAGTACACCGGGGTAACCCCTACTCATCTCGAAAGATGTACTAGGTTTTTTAAAGTGCACATGAGCTAGATGTGTACAATGGACCTACAGTTTATAACCCTTATCCGACAAGACTTGTTCTAACACCAGAACCATGGAGAGAGTGAAGCCTCGAACCCTTGCCGATGAACCCTCGGCCACTCACTAGTACTGTAATGCATACTGCTTAAATAGAATGGAGCTGAAGTCTAAGTATGCAATAATGATTACTGACTTGAAATAATAGTGTGAAATAAATGTACCAGAGTAAATAAAAGATATCTAAAACGCCAAACTCATGAAAATACGACAAAAAAGCGTTTCAGATACTTTCCACCATTCAAACGTTTTTGACAAACAACCATTCTCATTATGCACCTCAATAATATTCATAAGCTAGGGCACCATTTTACAACATGCCTTCCAAAACAAAGCTAGGGCTAGCTATTGTCTTTTGACAGTCAAAACAAAACGTTGACTTTCAAACAGGTTTGTGTCATGCACTGGTAGCAATCCATTTTGAGAAATACCCTTAATAACCTAGATCTGTGATTACTAGAAAGGCTTGGATGGGTTTAGTGGTGCGTAATTAATTAGAATTTTGGTGTTGCTAAAAATCTCAGACATCCCTTCTATACAAGGTTGTGGAGGTCATTGTCGGTCAGGTTATTGCCTTGGTGTAAATACTGACCTGGAAATCTGAAAAGTTCACTGAATGAGAACCTCCTAGAGGGAATCTCCATAGCAGTAACCTAATTTCTGGCTCTCATTGAGAATTGTGCCCTGAGGATATTCTGCTGCTGCAGCATCCCCAATACAATCGTTGACAGAAACATGGTAGAGGAGTAACACAAGATCAAAATAGCTTTATTACACCAACTTATCCTGTATGACGACAACGCTTAGGACAACTGCTATGCATAAATGATCAATTCACTTTCTACATTTTAAAATTAAACAGACTAAGAAAGATGAACCATTTTGTTAAGTAATCATATGAAGAATTGAACAGCACCATTTTGTTAAGTAATCATATGAAGAATTGAACAGCACCATTTTCCTTTCGTTATTGGACAACCATGACTGTAGTTTTTATTTCATTTATTTTGTCAATTTAAAACATGATAAAACAATACAAATAAACTTAACAAAACCCATGATGTTGACTAGATTAAACAAAGGGAAACTTAATTTTCTCCGCCGTCACGAGTGACATATAAAAGACTATTTGAGTGATTTGAGTATAAAAATACTAGATATTCAATAAAAAGATAATAAATATAAATATATCTGATTTAGATTATCATACACAAGTTAAAATACTGCAACAATGAATCTGTTAAATCTGTCTATGTTTAGATATCACTGAGCAAATGTGCAAAATACCTGATTCGTTTATGCTTTGTGAATTAAAGTTACAAGATCAATAGCAAGATCCATCCATATTTTAACTAATAATTACTACTCAGCTGTATCGTATTATGCATGCATTCAGAATCAATAAAAACTTATTTTTCATACCATATACAACACAAATCAATGATGAATATATAAATACTAAATTATATAAATTGTAAATATAAACATCATTGACAATCAAGAGAGAGAAATGGATAACCAGACGTCTAAGATGAATTGGGAATCAATCATCAAACCCATTCCTATTACACAATATGCCTTCTCAAAAATAATAGTTCAATGTTTATTTTGTAAAGCTAATTCCTGGCATATTTATAATTATAATTGCAGGTTATATTTTTATTAATTTACTCAACCTAGTATATGCAACTTAGATTTTGATGGGAGTAAACAACAACCGATAATCAGTGTAGATTCTAGGCCCATTATTTGTTCCCCCACCTACCTCCAGTGTTATTTGTACTACTATAATAGCAAGGCTCTTTGTTAATATTTCGAGTCATCACAGTGGTTCGTCATCATCGACTATGCCGTTGGTATGGACAAATTTAAATAATGTTATCAGGTTTTATACCTATACTAAGGTATTGTATCTATTATTTTCTATTACTGTTCGGTGACCTCTTCAGTCAAAGACTGGACTCTGATGAGTGATATTGTAACAGTGACTGGGTAACCGGAAAGATGTACTAGGTTCCTTAAAGTGCACATGAGCCAAATGTGTACTGGACCTCTGGTTTATAGTCCTTATCCTTCTACCACCAGAACCATGGAGCGAGTGAGCCTCACTCAAACCCATGCCGATGGCTACATACGGTTCCACTGTCTCGGCCACTCACTCATTGTTATTTTGGTTTTTATACAGTAGTTGTACAAACTATTTTACCTAGTCTACTGCTGTTTACAATATGCTACTTGCTAATTCATGTGACATGATCACAGTTCATCATTTCATTCACTTCACTTCATATAGATATTGTTTAAATTGGCAAATTTCCTTTGTTTAAAGATATTTATTTAGTAGATTACTCACACATTTTGTATAAAATGTCTTGTGTGTAATACATAAGAACACTAGCCATGGACCATCTTTATATTTTAAATTGCATCAAATACATATTTTTAAATTATATCTGCCTTATTTTCACTTAGACATCTTCAATTACTGTAATACTTCCAATAATGACACTATCATCTGTTTTTGTAGAATGTATTTGATACAATGCTAATGTACTGCAATTGATATGGATTTACCACATGTACTTGAAACCCAAAGCAGTTGCATCGTTCAAGGTTGGCTAAATGAAACTTCACTACTACTAGTTTGATAGAAAATTGCAAAAAAAACCACAAAATATACTTTGGCGTTAAGCAAGAACAATTATTATTATTTGTTCAAATTAAATGGAAAATATATGCTTAGTCAGGGATACACTAGATGCACATGCAACCTTTCGCTGAGGTAGAATAGTTCCGCTTCTGGCAATGAAAACTTAAAAGCAACAGTTTAAAAAATACTGATCAAAAACATCGGACCAAACCATCAAAATCTTGCTTATAATGTGGTATCCAGGGGCGGATTTAGGGGGCCCAAGACGCAAAATAGAAACTCGAATAGACGATTGGGGCCACATATGATGGGGCCAAGTGTTTAAGGCCTAGCTTATTTACGGCCGAATTTCGATGAGTAGAAGAGAATATTTAGTGTGTTAGGCGGAGTAATATTTAGGTTGATCATTTAGGTTTGTAATTTATTGGCCTCCGATCGTCATGTGTTATCGAATCATGTTTTTCGTTCGCTGTGTGGCGAAGTACCGTATATCGCTGCGTATCAATTTTTAAACTTAGGCTAGCCCACAACTTTCAGTTATATTGTTGGGAGTTGGGTACGCACTGGCCTATCGCCAAGTCGCCATGGGCGAAAGTGTTTCCAGATTGGCGAAAAGTAAAACGGCTGCTTCAGCCATTTTGGCGATGACATATGATAAAATAGATAATCAAATCATCATTTTGGCGAAAAGCATAAAGTCAAACTAAATAGTCCACTTGTAGATCTCCAAGCATTTATTTTGTTCGTTATCATGTTGTTTAATTCAAGCTCCATTTTTCGGCAACTTGTCTCGTTGTACCAAGCGTGGTCTCTTTGTTATTTCAATTTGATGGAGATAGCAGAGGTAGACTGCACAGAGAGACAGACATGGTGTTGTGTAATAATCGGGATGGTAATTTCCCCTGATGGAAACGCTTCAGCGCGGCCATAATGGATGGCCTATATTATCTGTACGTTCAACAATGATATGAGTGTTCGTTTGCTAGGAGTCTTCCTCAATAATTTTAGTATACGTCGTACGTAAATTTGTAGGCTTAGGCCGACGCTATTGCACTTTCGCACCTCTTGAGCTTACCCAATTGAAGAACATTCAGCTGATGTGAACATGAATGTCACTGGTTGTCATCTGGCAGTTTAAATACACACAAACCAATGAAATTCCAGGGTTAATGATTCAGGTGTAATGGAAATTTATCCAGACATGACCACAGATTTTTTTTGTTGACAAAAGATGCATAGAACTTGGATAATGTTTAAATTGAACTTCCTACAATATGGATATTTACTTTCATATATTAATTGAAGAATTCATAGAAAATAAAAATAGTATGGAGTGCAGTTAATATATAAATAATGCCTTGGCAGATGGTTATATCTAGCTACAAGCCATTAAAAATTATATCATACTGTAAACAAAGGCATGTGCTAGTATAATGAAAATATTGTTTGAAAACTATACTATTATTAAGATTATTCATAATTAATATAAACTATACTATAGGCTCACGATATCCGTTCGCCAAGTTACCAACGACAATTGGAAAATCGAATTAGCTAAAAATTGGTGACTGTATTTTGCTGGACGCAAAACACCTCAACAAATAAATAGCAACAGTCGGTAGCACATGGTGGAATCAGTTTCGTGATTACAGAATATGCGATTGTCAATTTAGGGGTGCAACGAATTAATCGTTTTGAACAAACAGTCAAGTTGAGGCACAGGTGTGTTCTTAAAATAATAGACATCCCCATCAATAATGGAATCTAGTAAGCGCTGTGAAAATTCTGCAATTATTGATGTTTTGTAAAAATAATGCATATAACTTTAAAAACATTAAACCAGGTCATTCCTTGTCGTCTTAAATGTAAGGTTAATTATGATAAAAAGAATATACTACCTAAGCTTGTGTCGATTGTTCTCTCATAGATGGTGTTAGGTCTAGTTAGGCAGGCTTAGTTTTGTAGTCCTAGCTGATAAAGTGCGGTAATGTACGAAAATTGTACGCTAGAGCTAGGCCTAGCCTGATGTCTCGTTGCAGAATTATTTGTCTTTCCTGTTTTGACAGAATCCGTTAAATTAGGGAAGACCTGGTATTTTTGCTGAAGGTACTGTATGGTTGTTTCAATTGTTTCCCTTCACGATCGACCGAAAGTGGGTAAGTAATATGAAATATCAATCCGTGTGCGATGCATTCTGGTATTTATAGAAGGCCGCTTGAATTACTAGACTTATTTTTCACATTTTTAACTGTTAATTGTTCCATTTAGTATTTATTACATAAAATGTAGTTTGTGACCTTAAATTAGATTTTTAAAAAACATAGGTAAAGTGGCTTTTAGGGGATACATTCGGGTCAAATACTAAAGTGAACAATAACTAATCTGGACTCAAGAAATTGAGAAAAATTAAAAATTTGCACCAATGAAAACTGTCAAGACAGAGAAAGTATCATGATTGACGATAACCATTTTTGTATTTGAATAACGATTAATATAATTATTTGGTTTTTGTTGTTGTTTTGTTTTTTTTGTTGTTGTTTTTTGAAAAAAGTAGGGAATAGGACTTTAAGTTCATAACACCGTCTTGGATATAATATATGTGAATTAATAAATGAATGAGCACCAATAAATCATTCTCCAGCACATATTTAAGGATAAGCTACGGATGCTGTTCATCTAGTCTGCTCTACAGTAGCACTGCTATTATAATTTCAACCAACTTTATTGAGTAAAATTGGCTGCACAACATAGGTCAAACCTGGTCAAGTACCAGTAATATTTTGCAAATGACAATGAGGCATATTACTGTATTTTCAAAAAGAATCCTAGAACAACTGTAAATTGAACTATAAATAAATAATAATATATAATTACACCATTTGCAATTGATTATTTTTACAAAACAGAATATGAATAGATTGTAACAAGATGTTGAAATGTTTTCCTTAATTGTAGGACTACAAATAACACACTTTAAGTAGTAATTACATTTATCAGAATCCAGGTGCGGATTTAGGCGGGGCTGGATTTAGGCAGGACTAAACACCCCCCACCCCCCCCCCCCCCCCCCCCCCGCCCAATCCAGGTGCGGATTTAGGTCGGGCCTAACCACCCCCCAGAATCCAGGTGCAGATTTAGGCGGGGCTTACCACCCCCCTAAAATTGAACAGTCATGTCGTTTTAAAATAAAATAACGACTATATATTTTTTTTTAAGGTTTGCATGGCCGGCGAAATCAACTGTTGATATAAATTTTGCGGTACACCACGTGTATTAGTTCTGAAAACATCGAGAAACTCAACAGTTCTTTTCAGAACTAATACACGTGGTGTATCGCAAACTTTATATCAACATATTCTGCAACACGACGGATCGGTTTTATAATTTATGAAATATTTAGCCCCCTCTAATGTATAATTTGCTAGATCCTCCCCTGGAATCATATTAAAAATGACACCAACCTGGCTCTCTTGAATGGCGGTGCAATGGCGGTGTTGATCGGGCTTTTGCTTCGAAGACTTGATGTTGTTGAAGAGCTATGTTCAGACAGAGGCATTTTCAAACTCTCTGAGTTATGAGAAGTCAACCAATTTAGATATTTTCTCATTGGTACAAAGTAACAGTTTGTTGCAAATTACTGATTCAAATGTATACATAAGGAAAATTAATTGATCCACTGGATAATTGAATATTTAGTGAACACTTTCACAGCCAACCATCTAATGTTGAATGAAGATTCTCCGCATTAATCCTTTTGTTATTTAAAATTGTAAAATATCCAGGAAAGGTTCCAATAAAAATATTATAAGGAAACTGATCAGAAACTTAGCCTCCAAAGTTGGTATAATCATATACTTGACTCCATAAACAAACATATAAACCAGTGATAAAGGTTTATGGTTTATCAAAATCAATGTTAGCTTTTAAATCCATTAGAAATAGTTGTCTCTGCAGCCAAACTCTAAAATGATTCAATCCACAAATGCATTAATTACCCTCCAAATTCTACATAAAGAAATCAATAAATAGATGGTAGTTAGTTAAGTAAATATATCAATGTGCCAATGTACTGTAGATAGGCATCACAAATATTTAAGTATTATAGTTCATCAAAATGTTCATTTACTTTAGACTAGCCTATACAGCCTTTAGGGAATTCCACTCAGGGCTTCCCACCATTTTCACAACAGAATAAAATGGTACTCACAAGGCCACAGCAGCAAAAATTGAGTCAGTGACTCACAAATCTACACAAAGTACATATCGTAGAAAATCCCACTAATACCTCGTCACAGACACAATCATCAGAATAATCCAAGCCAAAAACGATGTACTATGTATGGAGCCAGGCAGGCTAGATGGACAGGTCTCTCTTCAACTGTAGTCTTAGTCCACAGGTATGGAAACCGAGACGTGATCTAAATGATACAGTATGAAGCAAAGCAATGTACGGTACTGCCTAGTCAAATCAACAGGGAAGCTCCCTACTGTGTGGAGGTTTATTATTGTCACAGCCAATTACAGTGTAGAGGCTACACATACACAATAGCTCCAACTACTCACTCAGTCTTGCTCAATCAAGTTCACATGAGGTCAGGTGAACCTTTCTTCCATACTGGAGCTACCATATTTAAATATTAATACGTTTGGCTTGAGACTTATTTGCATATTTATAAGTTAGTATGGGATGCTCTTATGTTCAGACCATATGGCTCTGGTGACATGACCTACCTTTTCCTACCTACCTATAATACTTAGTTGTGTGTATTATGCTTATAATGTTACACTTCACTGATTTTGCGTTTTTTATGGAGTTAAATAATACAAATTCAGTTATTATTTTGTGTGTAACAAAGACACTGCTTATATTGTGGGTTAACAATTTGTAATTTAAGGAATAATAAAATGTATACTAGAGTTTATGTATAATCTTTGTTACTGTTATTGCTACAATGTATTTATATTGTATTAACAAAACTACCATGTAAATTATCCATAGTAAAAGAATATTATCAAGTTCAAATATACATTTAATTTTATTAATACAATTTTTAATCATACAAAATTGTTTTCTAAAAATAATAGTGTATTTAAATTAAAATCATATCTCATGAATCACAGGCATGAAAATAGGGAACTCTGGGTCTTGTTGCTGGGGCTTAGTGGTAGGGGTGTTAAATACAATGGAACTCCTATTAAGGAGACATCTTCGGGTTTAAAAAAAATTGTCCCCTTAATAGGTGTGTCCTCTGAATAGGGATATCTCTATTCAGGAGTCACTAACTAAAAAAACAAAATTGTTGAGTCATTTATAGGGGTTTTCTTGGGGAAAAACAAATATAATAATAATATAATAATATACCAGCCACTGTTTCAAAAAATGAAAACTGTCGAGCAGATAAAGTATTATTATCATAATTATTATGATATCCATTTTTATTTATTATGATCCATTTTTGTATTAATGGTATAAATGGATATAATTATTTGGTTGTTTTTTATTTCTGATGACAAATCATATTGTTCCCTTAACTGGGTAGTTAATGCATATATTTCCCCTCGTTTTTTGGGAAAGTGTCCCCTGAATAGGGGTGTTCCAAATCCCTTTAAAATTCCTCACTAATATTCCTTTAAGAGGTCTAGTTCTGAGTCTCTACTTACTCATCCCATCCATCCGTCAACAAAGCATTATGGTTTTCGTTTCTTGGGCCTCTGTCGCCCTTTGGAAGCGCTTATTTTACGCTCTGAAAATTCACCTTTTTCAATCTTTTTTCTTTTAGTTTTGAAGCGCATTAGTATTATTAATGGAGACATTAAGAAAAAGGTTTACTACGTAAACTGGTGTGTTGGGATCGTTTGGGAGAGTATGCCCCACTTGGATGTTTGTTCATTATACACTTTTTGCTACTGCAGTTTTGTGACCTTAAATTAGATCAAAGAAACGTAGGGATAACTGTGTTTTTAATATATAATAATAGAATACAGAGCAGGCTATTCACCTCTCAGAAGGTCTCAAGGTAAAAAAAGGGGATCAGAATAGATTGACCATGACTATCATTTAACTTGTCTATATCTCCTCTATTAATCATCTGTCTTAAGTTACCTTCTAAACTAAATATCAATTAGGCATACAATCATTCCATGGCCATTCAACTTTAAAATATCTTACTTTTAAAATATTACATATTATTAGATATTAAATTTCAATTTTTCTTACTCAGTGCATACAGTTTCCAATTATAAATTATATTTGAATTTATATACTACATAATTATGTTTAAGAAGTTATGAGTATACAGTAGCATCAAAATAATTTTACTATAAATTTTGAAGACGAGTTGAACATTTGAACTATGGTGTTGTGCAGTGTCTTCAGTGGCGGATTTAGCGGTGGGTGTAGCAGTGTATATTTTGTTAAAACGTATTACTATTAAAATAATAGCAATGCTGTAGCATTTCTTGTCCCTTTTTAATTTTATTCGCTGTTTCGTCATTCACATTAAAAAAAATCGGCATGAAAAACAAAGTAGGCTTACCTTTCTTAATTGTTAGGTCGGGTGCACGAGATGTACTCCTCCGACATATCACTAGGAAGGAGGGACTCCAATTCCTCTAAAAATGTCTTTTTCCTGAAATATGAAATTTATTTATCCTTTATATTCATAAAATTAAAACATTTTTTTTTTGAACATACAGAAAGATAAAACATCTCAATAAACAAATACAACAATAGGTTACAGAGTAGTTGTACAATATTGGGAAACCTCTATACTAAGCACCTCGGTCATTTTTGGATCAAACACATATCATATGAAACCATATATACTCCTATGTTGCAGCTAGTATCAGTGCAGTTAATATTGTCAACAACTGGGTATGGATTAATAGGAAGTGTGGCTATTTAAACAGGGTACTTAAAACATTTCCCCTCTTGGCTTGGATAAGAACTCAAATATTTATTCTGTGAGAAATCTTGAACAAGGTCTAAAATTCATTAATAATATTAATATGATTAACTGTATGCTATTGTACATTCTTTTTCATGGAAGAGATACTTTTATATACATTTACAGGAAGAAATTCTAAACTGCTCTAGAAGCAATTTCTTCATCATTACTTCTACGAATGGATGTACTGCAGAGAGCAGGAACTAGTTATTGTACAAAGCAACTTGTACTGCTTTGATTTTTTTTAACATGTTGCATCAAACAAGAAGAATGAAGTAAAATGAAGAAGATTAAAATGGTATGAATACATAATTAGACTGCTGAACGATACGCCAATTAAACAAGCAATGAAGAAAACTTAAAAGAAAGTAAAAAGACCACCAGAAAGACCAAAAGTAAACTGGATAAACCAAATAAAAAAGGATTTAAAAGAAAAAAATGTAGACTTAACACAATAACAAATCATCATGCCCCAAAAAGAAACTATAGAAACAAATTGTGGAAAGGCGCGTAATGTCGGAATGACGGAAAACGTTTTCAAGAACAGAGAAGAGACCGTTCCATGAATGCGCAGCACATGATCAGAATGATTTCCGACGATAGTCATACCTGTATGATCATAGGAAACTTGGAAGGAAGGGTTTTTTTTTTGTGGTATTTGGGTTGTTGATTTGTCCATGTAATTATTGTGTTTTACCAGGGTTTCACATACTTTTATAGGTATGTTCGTAATATCTCCACATATATACGTAATTGCCATAGTAATCATGAATGTTCCGTAGTACTTGAGAACTCAGCTGCTATAATAAATCTCTTTGAGATTCAAATTTAAAGAAAGAAGAAGATGTATTATAAGGCTCAATTAAGAGTGTTAGAAACACTAAAAAGGATCAAATTACCATCTGAATTTAACAAACATCTTAAATGTCCTTACAAATAAGTGAAATGAAATCATAACATTTGAAAAGATAAATCGATTTAGAATCTTTAAATTTTACGGTTTTCAATTACGTCAAAGATAGATCATCTCCAATGAATTTCAAATTGTTTTGGATAACTTCAATTTTGTATTCAATGCAGGTGCCTGCTCCAGCAAGTTTAGTGCTAAAATTACCTTAGGCTTTCACAAGGAAAAAGTTTAGAAAGAAAACCAATAATATGACAACATAGACTTAAGTGAAAAGATGATTTGTGTCCAGAGGGACTCATACTAAATGCATGCCCAAAGGCAGAATAAAAACATTAAATTTGGCAAATATATTTGCTGCCAATTTAAATAGATGTCTGTGGAAAACATGACATACGATGTAACGATAAAAACTAGTACACTATAAGTGACCTTTCTAAGCTGAATGAAATAAATTTATAAGCAAAAAAAAAAAAATTAAATTGTAGTTGGTTGGCAATTGCTCATATCTATTTTGTATAATTCTTAGAAATATAATAATAAGCAGACACTTTATGATGTACTGTATTAATGATACATTTTACAATTATGCAATTTTAAAAATAAAGTTATTTAATTTATTGATGCAACAAAACAAATTCAGTAAATATCCTCTATACACCACTGGCATTTACTTCATTTTGGCACCACCTCTTAGAATAGCAAAAAAAGAAACCATGGATCTTTAAGTATCAGTCCTAATAAGTCTTAATGCACATACAGTATATAAATCAATGGCCAGTGTACTTTCCAACTTTATAAACTTGTGTGTATACAATAGGAGACAATCACACACTATAATTGTCATGTTGCCATAATAAATAAAGTTTGAATGCCATGTGAATGCTCAGTTGTTACATGGAGGAAAATATTTATAATTTATATATTTTTTTTCTCCATGGTTATAAGTAGTGATTTCTGGACTTTTTAAAATGTTTTTGTTGATAAAACATACCTCAAAATATGTTTGTGTTTTTATAACATTGCCACCAATGAGACTTTTTGCATACAACGTTGACCATAGTTATCATATTATTAGTTTACTTAAAGGTTGGTTAAATAACAATATATGTCCTTAATGGTAACTATAATGGAAAAAACAAATTTTTTATTGGGATAGGAAAAAGTATTAAACATTTGTTTGTTTTTTGGGGGGAAATTTCATTATTCATCAGTATCATAATCACATTATAATACTTGTTGTTTTAAAAATATTCCATGAAAATAAAATATCAAATATAATTTTATTAATAAATACAAGATGCAATACTTTCATTTATACTTTCATCCATTTGAAGAAACTACTGATGAGATGAGAAGATGCAATAGTTTACATGTAAAATACATTAGTCTCTAGGCAGACTAACCTTGGCACACTTTATGCATATTTTTTTTTTTATGAAACAGAGCTTTTCATATTTTCTACTATAGAGAAGACAAAAGACCTGATTATATAGTCAATTGTATGATTTATTATAGCATCAATTTCCATAGAAACGTAATCAATATCAAATGCGTTCATTTATGATACTAGCAATTTCGTGGGTGGGTTTTTAGTCCAGTCTCTGCAATAACACTTATGGAAAGTGTTTTCCACATAGATCCTAATGCACATTAATAAAAATATGATGTAAATTTAAAGTGATCTGTGAATAAAAATTCAAACAGTGTATAATCATGGCAATATGGTTGATTTTGTAGGCAAAATGCCATCTTTTTCTGTTGCTAAAGAAGTACTGTAAAGAATAAATTACTTCTGGTGGTACTGGTTAAAGAATTAAAGTGATTAAATTTAAAACATTGTAATTTTACTTTACATTGGTTAGTGGTGTGCAATTCAGGGACCATTTGACAAACCAGTAGTGGATTTGAGGCGGTATAGAGTCATCTCTTTTACAATGCTACCAGTTGGATGAGTAAAACAATTATGGATGCTCATGTAAAGCGGGTATGCTGCAAAATTTGATGTTTTTGGTGGTAAAAAAAAAATATATATTACAAATATTAAAACATTCTTGTCTTAAAATGTCTGTTTTCTATGGTAATTGTAATAAAAAACTATGTATTTTGCATCAAAGGTTCTCTACTAGGCAAAGTGTTGTATCCTCTACTCCTAGCCTGATATTTGGGCAGCATTGTAACTACAACTTTTGATTATTATTACTTATTATTATTTACACATATTGTGGAAAAAAACACCAAAAAATATCAATCCATTGATAACATGAAGATATTTTATGGAAGGCCACAAGTTAAATTATTAGAATTGATTTATTCAATAGCAGCAAAACTGAGTTTATTTAAAATACATACTGTATGATAAAAATATTTACAGAAAAATATATACAACCACAAGGAAAGACATTTACACAGGAAATAAACAAAAATTAAAAATATATCACAAAGTCTGTTTCTAATTAATGATACAATTATTTAAATTTTTTTCGTAGAAATGACAACATAGCATCAACATATCTATGAAACAAATGTTAAAGCATGGTAATTGACAACAAACAAGGTCAATAAGGGCATTGCACTAAATTTTAAAATGATTTTATTAATATTACAAAATTATAAAATGATTATTTCCTCATTGAGACAGCAAGAGAGGAAATGTATATTCCTATATGTTTGTTTTGTATTTGATGGGTTGATATAAGTAACTTTTAGCATATGCTTAGTTTTTAGGCCCTACTCCAGCCTGGTAATCATACGTATGAACTAGGCCTACCCGAGCTAGCCTAGTCTGGTTTTGTCTTGATTGCTAAATTAATTTTTTTTCATGACCGACTATCTCACTTAAAGTGGACTTTACGAAAATAAAAGCCCCTAAATAAAAATTGTGCTGTGTGAATATTATTCTAGGATGCATAACAGTTGATGATTGGCCGGCTTCTGAGACAAAGACTTTATTTATCTAGCGGCCCGGCATAGCATTTGATACGTAAAATTACGCGACCAATTTAGTAGCATTAATATAAAGATAAATGAATCATAATAGTAGGCATATAAAAATATACATAAATTCGTCTAGTTTTAATGCTGCAAACAAATATAAAAATAGTTGTTAACCTACCATACACTAAAGTAAAAAAAAACAGATTAAATTTTTATAAATATTATCAATGCTGAGCCTTAAAATGTATTAATTATGGTATTTCTTCCCTTTTTGTATCAAAGTCTTAATAATTTTGTACCCAGCCTTTCCTTCAACAAAAGGCTTTGCCTTTTTGAGATTCCCTCGTCCCTAACAAGTGATAATAGTATGATTTATTATGCTTATAAATATGCATAGTTAACTGCATGTTATAATATAATGATTTGCACAAAAAGCTAATGATTGCATAGAAAGGTATAACAAGGCTGCAGACAGTGAAGTGAACCAGTTTTATTAACAGTTCAAGGTAACACAACTTGACACGCCTCTTTTATTCCCTTACAATAATTGAACTGTGAAGATGAATGTTAAAATAACCAATAATAGATAAGGAGGAGACAATAACTTATAACATTTGTATCTTGTATTATTAAACAGTGGCCCAAAGCTGACCTGGATGAAGAATGCTGCTTAGGTGTTATAACAATGATGGCATCTCTTTTTAATATTCTTGTAGATCTTAAACCATTTCACATTATTTTTCAATTAGCAATTTAGGTTGTTTTAAGCAGTTTACTTGCAAATAACAATTAATATATTATAATTAATCGCAATTTTTTGGATCGCAAGTAAGATCGCAATGTTTTATCTTAAGTAGTTTTTATTAAAATTTTAAACAGCCTGTTATTGGCGATGATTCGCTGTTGGTCCGGAATGAAATAAAATAAAAAAATAAAATAAAAGTATTAAGAGGGCCAGTCACTAAAAATCAAACATTAGGTGGCAAAAGTCAAAATTTTGAATTGGCTCATATTTTGTACATTGGTAGACCTTATTGTACGAAAATCTGATGTGTAGTTAGTTCGAGTTCGAGAAAATATTGTTAATTTTTGGCCTGGAGTATAATTTACATTAAGTTTAACAACCTCTCAAAGCCAAACGTAACAACCTAGCATTTTAAAATTGGCATCTGGACAATAATTCAGTTTCAAAAAATGTATTGAATCTAAAGATTTTTACTAATTAATAATTAACATACACCGGGTTTTCCCTTTTATTACGCACACAGTATTATGTACAAAAAGTCATGTGAAAAGATAAGAATTCAATGATACATTGTTGAACTCGGCACTCACTAGAATTAAATATTGTTCAAAAGAAGATTTTTAAAAATTCAATTGAAATATTCAAGGTCGTTTATATAGCTGGCCTTGGGTTTATTTTAATAATAATTGCTTGAAAACATTTGATAAAATTACACCTGTAAGATGACTGGAAGCAACAGTACAGTGTCGAAAACTGAGATCTGCGCTAGTGACTGGCTTGTGTTTATCTACAATAATATAATTTATATACTAATTTATATGGACAATTTTATGAATAAATAATGCATTAGAACTCAATACGTCCACTAATTTACTGTACAATTTAAAGATCCATAGAAAAAGAGATACATTGCAAGGTTGGCCCCTTTGCTGTCGGACTATAGTCTGTAGATCCTCTTGGGCTATTTAAACCATGCCCCATACCTAGTAATTTTGTAATATTATTAAAATATTATATCAAGATTTAATCAAAATGATAAAGGTTTAAAGTTTTCATTGAAAAATATCAGATAACCACTACTGAAATGAACGAATACGAAAGAAAACAAATGTAGGCCAAATAATGTTGAAGAAACATGAATATTTAAATTAAAGAAAGTTGTTTGCTGCAAGTAAATGTTATTTCATTCAAGGCTCATACAATCACTCTGCATAATCAAAATTTATTGGCTAAAGATTTTGACCCAGTCCCACTTATCTTTTTGCTTTTGCAATACAGTATGCTTCATAATATCTGCTTTGCTAGCTGGTTAAAAAAGCATATTGCTCCGAGCATTTGGATATTTAAATGAAACATTGTCCATAGTAATTTCAATTCAGTCAATATTGCTATTGTTGGCATGGGCGGTGAATACAAATCTTATTTACCCAATACATTTAGACCTACTTTTACTGTTATGCTTTGTGACATAATAATTATGTCATGATTTTAACAATGCCATTAATAGATTGAAATATGGAAATTCAGATTGTTGAAACTGAAACTGAATTTTAAAACCAAGACAACCTTTGTAGTTCGATTAGTGGTTGTCTATTGCAGTTTCTTTTATTATTTTCATGTTTGTATAAAACTTCATAACAATTAATTATACCTTTCTTATACTGCCAGTAGAAATGCTGAGTTTATATCCAGATGTAACCAGGGTCACCAGAACATTTTCTTGGACCAAAATAACAAACTTAACATTACATATTTTCTTCCAAATGTTGATATTAAAGTTGAAAGTATGTATGATTGAGACAATCGTTTTATATGGTATATGTTTTATGAGACCCATTTCTGCAGAAACAGGGACATAGAAAAAGAAAGTACAGTAGGTAACAATTATATTAAATAATAAACAACAAACTCATAGCTTTTATTCAAATGAAATAGCAACAGATGAGCCTGTTGACTTATTGACAGCTACTTAACATTTTCTATTGAATATGACTTGAGGTTGCTGAAAAATTATGAGTTCAATCGTAGTCCTGTATTTGGTTTTCCATTAGTAAAATTGAAAAACTAACTGTGAAAAGCAGCCTAGAGCTATCTTTAGCTTTGTTTCTGATGTAGTTCATTGGGAAAATGGTAGATGCTACAATGTAGCAGGCAGGATGAATTTCCAGCCAAACACATTGAGGGTAGCAGACATGTATAATATTACAGAATTAATTATTACGAAGCCTGGAAGTAGGCTAGTAAAATCCTTCAAATTGTGATAACGTTCTGAAACTTGGCACAGTTTTTTGGGATTCTTTTTTGAGGTGTGCTTTTCAAAATTAATCTCAGGCTTCTTTGTCAAGGTTTTAGGGTATATTTATTTATTTAAAAAAGAGTAAAAGATTACTGCCAATTTACATTGTTGAAGCAGATTAAGATTTGCTGCAACGATTTGACAAACATTTCTGTGTCATCTTTTCATTGACTATAGTTTTGATTGCAATAATAACTTTGCATTCTAAGTCCTGTAAGTGTAATGCAGTAGACTATACTTTTTCCAATAAGACCCTATGATTAGTAAATAGGGTGTGGTCTAATAAGTATTTTGAAAGTTTACTGAAGAATACAACATTTTTTATAAATCTACTTTACTACATTAATATGATATACAGTATAATGATAAAATACGATAAAATAAAAATAAATAAATAAAATGAAATAATATAATTGAAAAATTACTACAAAGTACTGTATTCAAAATAAAAAAAGCTATCCCACGATACCAAACAGTATGGTATTTGGTAAAATTAGATGTTGACCTTTTGACCTTCATTGGTCAGGTGACTTGTTTATTGCCAAATAATTGTGTAATTATGACTTTTTGCATATGGGTATAATTGAATAAAATGATCAGTATTAATTTCTCTTTCCAATGACACCATGGATGACCATGTTTAGTGTGGATTGTTTTTGGCCATTGTGAAAGCCAAAACGGCCGCTTTCCCCTGGCCAAATTTTGTGCAACCCATCCATTTTATGTTGTTGATACACCAATGAATAACTGGGTCAAGTTTTAGAATGTTGTCACAATTTGAAGGATTTTTGCCTCAAATAAGCACCTTAACAGTGTTAACACATTACCTCCATGGTTAATACACCTACTATACTGTAATTTAGTATCACAATATCAAGAAGGAATTAACAATAGGCCTACCTTAATCATTTAAATTGGTTTTTCACGCCGCGCATTTATTCAAGAGAACGAAAGCTCAGAACTGCAACACACGTGTGGAAGCTTACTGCTTACTATGTCAGTCAACGCCCCCGCCCCCACCACCTTTATTTTTTTGTAAAAAAAAAAAATAACTGACACATGCCACGTTTACGTATTCATGTACTGCAATTTTTATAAAATTGATTCCATCGGATCAATTTTTAAAAAAAAATGTCCATTAAAATCTACATCCAACCAATCGTAATCATCTACGCACGTTTCAACGGCCGCGGCCGGTATAGCTTTCTTACGCCAAGATATAGTTCCAAGTACATGTGCTTTTTTTGTCTGAGAAATATGCTGAAGTGCTAAAAAAAGTTTTTTCGATATACCTTTATTATTCAAATCTTTTAGAAAAAAAAAGCACCATAAAAGAAGGTCCATTTATTTTTTTAGTTTGTCACTATTCCGTGAGACTCGACTAAAAACCACGTGTTAGAGTGTTGCGCTTTTTCCCCGTGACGTGTTACGCAAACGCCAAGTAGCGGGCCACGAAACACACCTATCAAGGTTTAATCATAACTCCGTGGTTTCATCTGAACAGATCTTCACTGAATTTGATTACACAACAAACAATTTAAAATCTGTATCTGTATACAGTTTAGTTACTCGAGCAATTAATAATTCTCAATGTAATTGGTATCTTTTCAACTGATCTTATCTCAGTCACCATTCAACAACCAACGGAGACAAACTATCTGTTTAAAACATGTTTCTAGGACGATGCGGCCACACACGCCAAAATTGCTATAAACTTTTATTCATTAAACATACCAAATTATTTTGCATGAAACGGATATTTCGCTACTAATGTAGCAACAAATACAGTATAATGTGGTACGATGTAGAATAATAATCTTCTAATGTAAAAGATTAAACAGAATCGTGTTGACCGCGAACTAACAATACCATCTTCCTACCCCGTACTACACCTGCACAAACTCATTTGCATAACAACGCGCGGCATACCAAACTATACCTCTGCCTATGGTATCATCGTACGTACTGTAAGCAAGCTAGCTTTTTTCCCCATGAATACTGCTTCGTTATTCACTATGATTCACTTTATTTATTTGGAATTACACCTTTAGATCGGTGGCATCCGGGGTGGCATCTTCAAAAGAACAATATAAAATATAACAATTAATTAATTTACATACAGAAATTTAGTATAAAAGCACAAAGAAGTATCAACCCCTACCCTATCCCCCACCCAACCAATTTGAATCGATACATACAGTAGATCATTACTTGACACAAATGAATATACAAAACAAAATATAGTAAATAAAATCTTTACAATTACAAACACCCAGCATTGTTACTTAAGTATGCTGCGTACTCAACCAATCCAAGTCTTGAAATTTCAGAAATTAATGTGAGAAATAAAATAACACTTTAAAAAAACTTTTTTTGAAATTATTTATTACAATAATGCATATGTATTTAAACAAATAGAGAGAATACACTAGTCAGACTAGGCATCGGCATCTTTACACATGTCTATTTATTTGTTCCTACTTTTCTGACATAACTTAGATGTTCTTAAAATTGATGGCGCCAAACATAAAATTTACTAGATCGAAAGGAGACCACAGAATAAAAAAAAAATTATGGTGTGCTCCCTTGCCTCTAGCACGGTAAGGCCCTCTCACAGCCTTGGGTCACGACATCAGATGCTTTGATGTTATTGCCTCATGATGACGTGGTGGAAAGGGGGGCGTTTAAATCTGTGAACCCCAAACACAGAAGCTCGCATAGCTTTAACTCTTTTCCACCGACCGGCATGGGGTTTGAACCCACGATAATTGTGTTCTACGACTCTCTACCAACTGAGCTATCCGGCCCTCTGCTTTATAGCAAGGTTAAAACTAGATTCGTTTTCTCAATCTTACGTCATGAATATGCAAATTTATGACGTACGATTACAATGACGTATGATAAGCGCGTATCGAATATACTATTGTCATCCTTCATTACTCGTGTACATTGTGGCATAACGGGTAGTGCTCTAGTAACCATCGTTTGAATTCTCTCAGCTCTACTAGCTGGGGTTCGAATCTCTATGAATTTTTTTTTGTATAATTTTTTTTTTTAATTTTGAAAGAGAGATGTTTAGAGTTTTTTTCTAGACCATGGAGTTCTCCATGTGTAGACTTATAATTTTGTTTCATATTTTAATTTTTAAAATTCAGATGACCATGATGACGTCATAACATACTTACGGTCTAAATCTCACCTAAATCTTTTATAATTAGTTAAAAAATAGGGGTCATCGGCCATTCTCTAGAGAGCTATAATTAATTCAAAAGAGACATATTCTTACACAAATTTGCATAAAATTACCCATTTTCAAGCACACGATTTTTAAAGTTTGACGTTCATGTGTGTCATTATTTTACATTAACAATTCATAAAAAATGAAAGGAATTTATCATAAAAAGTACAAAGAACAACAATCAAGTGTAAAAACGGTCTTTCTAAGCTGCGCACGAGCTCAGTGCGCAAAGGCGCGCGCGCAATGCAACATTTTTTTGAAAAATGTGAAATGCTTAAAATGTCCCTTGACAATCATAAAGCATATGTGTGTCCAAGTTTTATTTAAAAAATACTTTTATTTATAGTAAATTTAAGAATTTAAGAAAATCGTTTGTAGTCTAGTTACGCCATGCGACCATATTTTCATTAAACCAAAGTCAGGTGGACAATTACATAATATATATGTGTACCTAGTAGCCGAGTTACAGCTGAACTGCTTTCGCCGTTTTAGAGATCTGCTCTACAGAGAGCGACAGCCTAATAATAAAGATTTTATACAATAACAATAGGTGATCATTTTATTCTAAATGATCACCTAATAATTATTATTGAATAATAATAGTGTAATAAAAAAATGCAGTATATACATTCTCAATGTATTTCACCAGAAATATCCAGAACAACTCAAAAGAGGAAAGAGACATTTAAGAAATGTATTAATAATTAATATTGAATCATTGCCATGTATCAGTCAATAATTGATGTGTTATTTGCATATTATCTGGGTCGGTTCCAGCCGGTTCATCTTATTCTTATGAACAGCAATTGCCAGTTGATTAGTAGGCTAAAGAAATCTTTGTGTCTGCTTTTTAGTTTGAAATGCCTGTCATATTAGTTTGTAATCATGTATATTGACATCTATACAATGATTGCTCATGTATTTTAAATACGGTATGTGTAAACTGCTTGCCATTGAAGTGCTTACACAATTTTAAATTATTCCTTTCTTTTACACAAAATGTTACTAGCATTTTGCAATTTAAATGATTGAAATCCGTTTCTTTCTTCTTTTTAAAAAAATGTACGATTTTCGGTTATTTGGCAGAAATGATTATAGAGGTTATAACTTTTACAATAACTCGCGAACAAACCGCCTCCAGCAGCCTTTAGTGAGTGGGAGACGCACGTGGAAATGACGATGTACAAGAATATCTCCCCCTACTAAAACAATGCAGAAAAAAGTTGGTACATTCAGCGTGACAATTACAATGATTACTTTTCAGTTGTTTATTTACACAAAACAATACAGCAAGTGAAATAAAATATTTAAATTGTAACAAGAATGTAAACTAACGGTTAGCTTATACCTTGATCTACTTTTACACAATATTTACATAAAGTTTAAACCCACATATGAAGCAAGATGAGTGCATTATAATGCTCTGTCTACACTATCAAACTAGTTTAACAAAAAAAGTGTGATGTGCCCAAATATGGTAGTGATATGACATCATCATGTCCATATATGGCATTTTTGTGTCCATGTTTGAAAGTGTAGGCAGAGCTTAAGAAACAAAATTTGAAACTGGAGCAATCTCTTTACTTTGTAGTACAGTACTACAGTAATTCCAAGCAATGATTATGTTGAACATTGGTCCAAATGAATAGAAACAAATGTATTTATTAATGATACAGTAATTAATCAACAATCAAAATGTTTTAATGGTCATTTAAATTGTTTCCCTCAATATTTCCCTACTAAAAAATAAAAGGACCATTTGACATCTGCTGCAGTATGTAGACTTAATAAACCTTCCTTCCAATGGTATTGATGTTTCTTAAGAACATGTGGAAGCCTCTCTTATCTCCTATCACTACATATTGTAATAGTGATTATGATGATTATGATGATGATTATGATGATGACATGGTTTACTATTCACAATTATTCCATGTTATCATATTAGATGTTCAAACTTGAGTTAAGAATATGACATGACTGCTTCTTATCCACCGACCAGTCATGTAGTCATGAATAATATCAGGACCATCAAGTAATTACAAATGACTTCTTGAGGCCTTTTAAATAAATAATGTCACTTCTTGTATGCTTTCAGGATTGGGTAGATGTTGTTAAATGCATCGTTAATTTCTGATCTAACTTTAGCACCTAAAAATATAAATAGTATAAAACAGATTAATAAATAATATTTCAAGTAAGGATAATCTTGTGACGTTTTAATTAAGTTCATTCTTCTAGCTTGTCAAGTAGTCACAATTGAATGTCCACATATGACATGCACAACTTACCGGTTAACACAACTTTACCAGATACAAATATAAGTAACACAATTCTGGGCTTCACCATTCTATATATCAGACCAGGAAACAGTTCAGGCTCATAACTAAAGGAACAAAGGAAATTAGTTCATGACCATACACTATGCAAACAGTTTATGCAATTTTGTCTTTTTAAATAATAATCAAGGTTTATTTATTACAATTGTTATATCTCAGACACCGTTGTATAAGGCTAATTTATTTTGTTTGGTTGGTTTTCCAGTGGATCATATTTGTGAACTTTTATAACAATTTGAGACAGTCAACAAGGGAGCTCCAATTCATTTAACATGGAATAACCCCATTTAGGATGCAGTATAGCTAAAACTACTAAAAGACATTTTGCTATGGATGACAAAATAGACACAATTCTACAAGTCTATAAACAATTAATTCAGGTGATAAGTTGGCATAATAAATTGTCTGCATTCTAAAGCACTTGCAAGTTGCGTTTGCGCATATCAATGATTAATTTCATGTCTGTTAAGACTTGACTTTTCAAATAAGAGAATTAAAAGAATGTACACAACGCATATTTACCTTGAAAACTGCCCATGTGCTAAAACAAGGCCTTCTAACCGGATAGGAAACTTCACATCACAACTTCCTACCATATTTTGTATACGAAACTCAATGAACTTAGCCTAGAAAACAAATACAATTATGAAAATGCGAGAGGCTTAGAGCAGCTACAGTAAGTAGTGCCTTTCATGGATCTTTTATTTACATTTATCACAGAGAGAAAACTATATTCATATTTTTGCTCTTTTCTTTGTTAATGGTTTCTGCCCATGCAATACATGGTCAAGCTGCTTTAGATGAAGGTCTGAGCCATGGATTCCTCTAAGCCAGTTTTGCCAAATCATTAATAAATAAATTATTTAAAATTTAGTTGGATAGTAAAAAAGCAATGTTTATTACCGGAAAACCCAGTTTCTGTATGACACGGGCATATTTTCTGGCTGCTAATCTGGACAAATCTTCACTTTTTGCACCTGTACAAACCATTTTTCCAGAACTGAAGATCAATGCTGTTGTTCTTGGATCTCTGATTCGCATTATAACTGCTGCAAATCGCTGTAAGAGAAGGTTTTTATGTTTAAGAAAGGACAATATTGAAATTATCAACCAGTATGGAAATGTAATGTTTTCATCACTCAACAACCATTCTTGAGTGGGACAATCTATTTCCAAAGGCAAATGCTTCAGGAAGAGTATTGCTTATTGGAAATCTTTACGTTGCATTTATGCGTATCCCCTAACTCGTCATGGTGACTAGTTTAAATCTAGTTTACCTTTGGATTATACTCTGCATTTCTTGCATGCAACGCTATTTTCTTTAGATCTAATTTACAACCAAGGTTCACAGTTGACACAATATTTCTGAAATAAAAAACAAAACAAGTTTTAAATATATAAGAGTCTCTAGGACCCAGGCCTCACCATGCCAGAGGTCGTAAGTTCCCAGAAATGTGTAGGTTTTTTTTCTATTCCCCCCATTATTTAATTCCCCCAAAATCTGTGCATGGACTTTGCTAGTTTTCAGAACAGCAACTCTTAAAATTATCAAAACATTTAAAATACAGTAGTATACAGCATTTATAAAACATTTCCAATAAAATTGTCATTGATAATACAGAGAGTATACATCTAAAATAAAAATTAATATCATTTAAAAATCAACAAAATGCACAAAAAATAACTGGCAAGATTCATTAAAAGTAATGCAAGAGATAATAAAAGTAATTGTAAGTAAAATGGAGTAGAAGTTAGCAAGTACAACTCACTGTAGTTGTGGAAGAATGCCTGTGTATTCACTAGCTGGAGTTGCTGGGTTTATTGGCGTCATAGGTGAACTACTTGGTGTTGCAGGATGTTGCCATGAATATGGTACAGATGGTGTTGATACACTGGCACTGTGTGAAGATGAAGATGCGCCAGATTGTCTAGCTTGTATATTTTGTTCATCTTCTGATTGTTCACTCACCTGCAACATTTTAAAAGAAACTTGTCAATTTAAGCCCATTAATAGTAGATAGTAATGAATTTTTTCCAACATAATACTGTACTGTATGTGTGTATTATAATTGTGTGTGTATGTATAGTCATATGAATATATTTCAATGTATGAATCGTCTAAATGATAAATCGTCCCGGATTCTAATTAAAATAGTAAATACTCTAGGCCTACTGTATTAATAATAGGCCTACTAGCCTAGCCTAGGTAGGCCTAGCCTAGGCTAGGACTAAATTAAATAGGCCTAGGCCTAGCTATGTGAGTCAATCGAATCAGATAATAATTAATTAGGACTAGGCCTAGTATTAATTTTGTAACAAGAAAATTATGAAAATATGACAACGTACTTTTGGGGGGCGTTGAACCGGTGGTTGCATCAGAAGGGCGGAAGGTGTCATCGGTGCATGGTAAATGGGATTTGGAGTTCGTCCACCAGCAGCACCAGCAGAATTCGTTGTTGTAGCCGCCTGTTGTTGGACCAGGCCTAAGCCTAGGCCAGGAGAAGAAAGATTGGGAGCAGATTGATTAGAATTCATTTCCGAAATGTATTACTATCTTGCTTGTTTGACATAAATCTTTAAATATTTATGAATAAAGTGAAGTCATCTCTTTATGAAAAATACTAGCCCAAGCAAGGCCTACTCGGCCTCCTGTTATTAGCAGCCGAAAAATGAGGTATATTCAGAGCGTCATTCTGACGACTGGAGCATTCTCTACTTCTCTACGGAGCGCCATTTATGCCTTTATTAACTTCAATAATACAAATAGTACTATGTTAACTGCTCAAGTGGACCCAATTTAGCACCAGGGTAGCACAGTGATAGAAAAAAAAATAGAAATAAAAGTCACTAAATTTTAATATCATTTCGTATAAAACACTGTGCTCAAATGGACACAATTTGGTACCAGGGGAGAAGTGATATAAAATAGAAGTAAGTCACTCAAGTTTCAATCTTTTATGTTAATACTAATACACTGTGCTCAAGTGGACTCAATTTGGCGCGAGTGGATTTTTTTTAAATGGAAAATAATGAATATTGTTTTTCTTTTATTTTGAAAGAGAGATATTTTGAGGATTGTAAATGTCAAGTGGACTTTTTTTTTGCATAGACATTATTTTCAATTAAATAGACTGCCATAAAACCTCAAAAAGAAGTCCATGTGCTCCTTCATTTTTAGTACTCTTGGGTGGGCTTCTTTTCCACATGGAGTTCTTTTCGAGATTACTTTTGCAAACTAAACGAGGGGAACTGCTAGCTTCCCGCCCGGAAAATATTTTATTTACATGATTTGAAAAATCTTCTAATGTAAATAATTAACAGCATCAACATTTAACAGTGTGGCGTGTTGACCACGAATGACTAACATACCATCTTCACCATAATACACCTGCACCATAATACACCTTCACAGACTCATTTGCATAACAACACACGCACATACCAAACTGTTTAAAATAGAGCTAGCTACAAGGTACCCGAAAATGACATCTATTATGTTTTCAAACAACATGCATAAGAATCTTCAGTACCCCACTATGCTTGGGGCTGAGCAAAGACAATTAAAGCGACTGAGCTAACTGATCATTTTGGTTTTAGCAAGGTTAATAGGATATTTATGACGTAATGATGAATTACGGAATACACGTATAAATAGACTATTATCAGCTGTTCAGTCATGTTTCAGTTTGTGGTGCAACGGGTAATGCTCAGTTTTGAGTAGTATCAGCTGGGGTTCGAACCTCTACGGATATTTTTTTTATAAATATTGTTTTTTTTAAAGAGAGATATTTGGAGGGTTGAAAATGTCAGGCCTAGGCAAGTGGACCTTAAATCATAAACAAAAGTGTATGGAATTCATTTTTCCATTAAATAGACACAATAACACCCCGAATGTTCCTAATTTTTTAGTACTCTTGGGTACGATGGCTTCTTTTCAACGGATAAGCTTATTTTCCACATGCGGTTCTTTTCAAGATTACTGTTGTAAACTAAAGGAGGGGAGTTTCTAGATTCCCGCGCGGAAAATTGTATCTTTACATGATTTGAATTTCTAATAAAGATTAACAAAATCAAAATTTAACTTTTAAATTTAATTTTGTGGCGTGTTCACCGCGTAGGACTAACAACACCATCTTCTCCATTACACCTGCACAAACTCATTTGCATAACAACGCAGGGCTTACCAAACTGTTTAAAATAGCTACAAGGTCCCCAGAAATGACACCTATAGTATTTTGAAACATGACATATAAGAGTCTTCACTATCCCACCATGATTATGAAATACAGACAGAGCTAGCACACAAAAGCCTACTTAGTAATTTTAAATTTAATTTTGTGGCGTGTTCACCGCGTAGGACTAACAATACCATCGTCCCCATTACACATGCACAAACTCATTTGCATAACAACGCAGGGCTTACCAAACTGTTTAAAATAGCTACAAGGTCCCCAGAAATGACACCTATAGTATTTTGAAACATGATATATAAGAGTCTTCACTACCCCACCATGATTGGGGCTGAGCAAAGACAATTTTGAAAAAAATATTTATTGAAATATGAAATTAAATATTAAGTCTCCGGTTAAGCTCACCATGGTTGGGGCAGAGCTAAGAATGAAAGCTTAGTCCCCGGAAATTATGAAACGACCAGTCATTCAATGGTGATTGTTTCCCAAGTGTGGGACATGCAATGCACACGGCCGTGACAGTAATTCAACAAAACAAAATTATGAAATACAAACAGATCTAGCACACAAAAGCCTACTTACTAATTTTAATATTTCTATAATTTAGAAAACAATAACAATTATCACCTTTGATAATTATAATGTTAAATTTCAACTATCCAGATGCGAATTTTAGGTTGGTTTTTAAAAAAAACTCGACTTCATATATGCTTCAATTTCGAAGATCTGCTTAAAACATATTTATTTATTTATTCTGCCATAAACTTTTATTCACAACATATTAGTAGGCCTACAATACAATATCTTGCATGAAACGGATATTTAAAAATACACTATAATGTGTAACGGTAGAATTACAATTCTAATGTAAAAGATTAACAAAATAAAAATTGAACAGTGTTGTGTGTTGATCGCGAATGACTAACAATACCACCATCGTTCCCACAGCACATGTGCACACTCATTTGCATAACAAACGCACGGCATACCAAACTACGATGAGATAAAATTAATTCTCTTCTAAACACGTAACGAAGAGAATTAATTCCCTTTTTTTTACATTAAAATAAATTGAGGGCGCTAAACATAAAATTTAAACCATCAAAGCAGTTGGCGAGAGCGAAAAAAAAGATGGTAAATGTGCTCTCCCTGCCTCAGCACTAAGGCCCTGCCACAGCCTTTTGGGGTCGTTTCCACCACATCACCAGATGCATTGATGTTTTCGCCTCATGATGTGTGGTGGAAAGGGGGACATATGAACTGTGAACCCCAAACACAGTGGCTCGCATAGCCTTAACTCTATTCCACCGACCAGCGTGGGAATCGAACCCACGACATACGTGTGTTAACACGACGCTCAGACGACTGAGCTACAGATCATTTTGGTTTTAGCAAGGTTAATAGGACATTTATGACGTAATGATGAATTACGTAATACACGTATAAATAGACTATTATCAGCTGTTTAGTCATGTTTCAGTTTGTGGTGCAACGGGTAATGCTCAGTTTTGAGTGCTATCAGCTGGGGTTCGAACCTCGACGGATTTTTTTTTTATGAATATTTTTTTTTTTTTTTTAATTTTGTATGGCATTCATTTTTCCATTAAATAGACACCATAAAACCCCAAAAAGAGCCCATGTGTTACTCATTTTTTAGTACTCTTGGGTACGGTGGCTTCTTTTCAACGGATAAGCTTTTTTTCCAAATGGGGTTCTTTTCGAGATTACTTTTGTAAACTAAAGGAGGGGAGTTTCTAGATTCCCGCCCGGAAAATTGTATCTTTACATGAATTTCTAATAAAGATTAACAAAATCAAAATTTAACTTTTAAATTGGTGAATAACAGATAAAGCATGCGTAATCACGACGGAAACAGCTCAGCTTAGCTTACTGTTACACGTACGATGATATCAAATATACTACACAACGTGGTTTTGTAGCAAGGCCATAGGCATATGAGGTATAGTTTGGTATGCCATGCGTTGTTATGCAAATGAGTTTGTGCAGGTGTATACATGTAGGTGTATTGTTAGTCATTCGTGGTCAACACGATTCTTTTACATTTGAAGATTATTATTCTACACCGTACCACATTATACTGTATTTGTTGCTACATTGGTAGCGAAATATCCGTTCCATGCAAAATGATAATTTAGTATATTATGAATAAACGTTTATGGATAGTTTCTTATATACTGTATTTTGTTCCCATATTTCAAATTATAGGTGTAATTTTAATTTATAGGGAACTAGCAGCTCTATTTATCAAAATTTACAATTAAATGTCCTTCAGCAGACAGCAACCATCTTACGCCTCTGATTCCGCTTATTCCATGATTATACTTTTTGCGCCGCGCCTTTTTATGCAAGAGGACGAAGGCGTTAGGTAACTGTATCACGCGGAAGCCTATACCATCATGAAAGTTTGTTTATATTTGACATGCTTCCTATTTGAACAAACCACCAATAACGACTTATCGATCGATGTTTACGTATGGTCTATTAATTACATCACGTGACGTTTTCATCACAAATAACCAAGCATACTAATCCTATATTGACTGAAATTAATTAATTAATTAATTAATTGATATTTCATATTTTCAGCTTGTTTTTTGCGACTTTATTTGATGTCGTCTTAAGCTAAACCGGTAATTTTTTGCTTGTATTTATTTGCATTTCCATAACCTATATCGATTATTATAAATGGAATTTATATTTTAAAGGAAATTCCTTAAAATGTAAGAAAGCTCCAGTATTGTCTCGTTTGTAATAATCAATGGCCTTAATTGATCGACAGCATATGTCTCATCACAAAAACACGTCATATGCTCGTGAATAAAGTTATCCTTCATTAATATCGATCCTGGATGCTAGCTACAGTATTTTACGATTAATGCTGTTATTCAGTCTCCGCATATTAGATTTAGTAAACCGCCATCGCGTCGATATACTCATTGTTCTGTGTAACCATACTTGCTTACACATCGACTGCTGCTGTGTTTCTAAAAAAAGAGGTAAGATGCATACATTTATTATGTTTATTTGTTAGGCAGCGCGTTTCTATCGAAAGATGAGAACCGACTATACTGACTTGAAGCTGTTGTTTTTGCTTACAGCCATTTTCACTTTGCATAAGCAAGAAACACAGTATGAAATAATATACAGTAATAATCAATTCTATTTTTGTAATTGCGAAACGTATGGAGCATGTTGTTGTAACAGTGTCCTTCATTGTTACAGTCGTATTATATCTTCTATGTCGTTTTCATTGTTATATACCGTAGTGTTCATTCTAGGCCTCTAATAGACGTTTTCATTGTTATAGAACCATTACCTCCGTCTTGGAGGTTAATATTTAATGCAATGCATCCAGAATTCTAAAGACAAGAATAAATAATGTTCGGTCACAATGTAGGCCTCTTCAATTTGTTACAATAATATGGTTATGATAATATTTAGGTAGGCCTATATATTGACAGGCAACGATAACAATAATTAAATTTAATATGAATGAACCGTATCGGATTAAATAAAGATGTTTTTACATTGGCTGTCAGGGTTAGCTATTATAATGTTGTCATTTTCAATACTGTATCTTTATTAACGATTACAAAAAGGTTAAAATGACTAATGTCATGGTTGATCATTTGGATAGGCCTATACTCCAAGAATGCACTTTTCTTACCAAAATTTTGATTTTCATTCTCAAATGACATTATAACTATATTTCAATGCAATTCAAATATTTGCTGAGAACCTCCAATCATTGCTAATTAATTACGAACGACATTACGAGCGTTGGATGTTGCTTGCTTACCAGGGAAGCTATACCGCTAACCACGCTCTCATTATAATAATATAATAGTAAACCAGACGTTTTATGTTAGGGCCTACGCCTGTATATTTTAGAATGATTCTATTATCGGTAATTAAGGTAAGTGTGTTATCTTTATCTTCTTGGATACTGGGCTTGTATACTTGTTTTGTCATGTGTCTGTCGGTAAAATTCTCTTTACAGAATATTAATTAATCTGAAATACCCAGAAGATGAATAATTGATAACATTGAATTGAGATAATTAAATTACGAAAACAGACAAGATTGACTGGGTAACGATTGAGTTAGCAATTTCATTGTACGATAGTAGTCTACCGAATATTAATCTAGGCTATCCTCAAGATATAGGTAAATTGGTCGTTAACTGAACTTTCTAATAATAGAATTAGCAATAATTGCCGCTGCACTATTTAGTGAGACATCATGGTACTAAATCATGTGTGTATTAGGCATTTGATATTATTAAAATATTTCATAATCAAAGAGAAACATCTTTTGAAACTATAGTGATAAAATTAAGACTGATAAACCGTTCACAGGTATTATTTTTATCTGAATATCGGTAACTTTATCGACTAGGCGTATTGCTCAAATGCGAGAGGCGTTGTAAACTCTTCTTACTTTTCTAAAAGGAGAACTGGCCATTAACATCGCTCGACATTTGTAAAATATATTTTTTTAAATAATTGTAATATTATTGCGCTCCGTGTAAAACGCAGTCAAAGTAAAATAAGAGAGAGTTGATGACAATAAACAGAGGATACTTATTTATTTATAAGGCATCCAGGCGTTATTTCTTTGGCTGTTGCGATAAGATGAAAATGATGTGAAATAAAATGAAACGAAACGGAACGTAGCACAACGAAATGTGCACTAACATTCGAAATGAACATCTTCTGTATTTTATTAATTAGACCTCTATACTAAATCAAACATATTTATATTAGATGTTATTATTTGTTCTCAAGAAAGCTTATATCGTATTTTGTTTAATTTTAATAGAAAATAATGTGTTGGAATGAGAAGTCATGGTTAATATAATATGCAGTTCCGCCTCATTAATGGAATCGACAAACATTTAGCACGGTGATGACGTTGCCATCTCAACACTGTGTTGAAGGAATGTGGGTTGCTGAAATAATTTAACCCGAGGCAAATATACAGTATAACTCTCGTATTTACTGACACATAGGTCATCGTAGCCGATTATGCTGATAGTATTTTGAACTAAACTAAAATGTGTTTATCAGCTATTTTGGGCATCTTCGCATTCTTCCATCTTACGTTGGGTTTAGTAAGTTTCACTGTTGGATGTATCTCGTCCAGTCAAGCTATGGTGTGGTTGGCACATACAGTGTCACCAATATGGAGTGGAGTTTGTGTAAGTCTCTTTTGTTTTAAAACACAGTGCATTGGATGTGGAATAGTAGTATGATTCTCCTATTCGAGAGCCACTTATAAGCATGACACAAAATACCTATTATATATATATATATATATTATAGCTTATCTTCTTTCAATAAGCTACATGTGCTTATGGATTGATCGAACAAAACAACAAATCTATACATAACAAATTACAAAAAACAAAAGCGTTTAAAATACAAAATTTACAAATCAAAAAACGCAATAATTACCAGATGTTCCTGTTTTTAAATCATAGCTTTATTTTGTCGACATTTTATTTGTTTCAGTTTATTGTTTGTGGTGTGCTGGGTTTTATTAGTGCTCGGAAACAGACACCATACACGGTAAGTATAATTATCATTACGTTTTCAAATGTCAACCATGTCCACATGAGGCATCTCTCAGCATTGAGTGAATTCCGTGGGAGAAGTATAGTAGGTTGCTGAACAAAGTGAAGTACGTGTTCCTTTCCACTGTCTTTGTGATACGATGCAATGGATCATAAAATACAATATAGTATTGTTTTTTATTTGTATTTTGTGGAAACCCACCTTTATTATTTCCTCTCTTTTTTTCTTTGTTTTATCATTACTTCTTACATTATAAGTGTACACCACTTGAATGAATGAATGACAGAATGAATGTGTT
This sequence comes from Antedon bifida, assembly GCF_963402885.1. Taxonomy (NCBI): domain Eukaryota; kingdom Metazoa; phylum Echinodermata; class Crinoidea; order Comatulida; family Antedonidae; genus Antedon; species Antedon bifida. The sequence goes on along the minus strand of NC_136234.1, from coordinate 21,781,705 downwards.
AAAATGGTAAAAGGTCGAATACTTAATTTATAGGAATTATACTCTAATTATTGCAATTTGTAGCACACAAACATAATACTCATGATTTTCAACAATGCATTAAAATATATGTTTATGTATTCTAGGTTTTATGTTTCACGGCCTTCTCCGTAGTAAGCATTATCATAGGTATTATTAATATTCAACTGCTACGACTTGGCCTTGTTGATCACACAACTGATGGAGAGACGTTTATGAAGAAAGATAAGGATATTTTAGTAGTTATTGCATTGATTACCGCGTGTACAGAATGTGGCATTAGCTTAATCACAGCACTTGTCAGCTGCGGAATTGCAAAACACATTAAGAAACTGACACTGGGGAAAAATGCTAATATTTTGTCGAAAGAAGAAAGAGTTGCTGAGCGTCAAGAACAAATCCGAAAGGTAATTAAGAGAGCTTTGCCTCTCATAAAATACAGCTCACTTTACGTAACATCAAACGACATGGGTTCACAAAGGTAATTAAGAGAGCTTTGCCTCTCATAAAATACAGCTCACTTTACGTAACATCAAACGACATGGGTTCACGCAAAGATTCTTACATATACATTACAAGTATTTGATTTTTTTTAATTTAACGAATATTTTCATTTCATATATTTATTTTCCACACATTGAACAAAATACTACAGATAATTATACTTCTGAAAAAAAGGATACAAAGAGGACAATGTGTGAAAGGAGATCAACATAAGTAATAATACTTTAAGCATTGACCACCTAATTATAATAGTGTTTCTTTTTAACTAACTCATTAAAATGATTATACTAATAAGTCTATTGGATAAATTAGGCCTACATTTCATAATTTTGTTTCGAATTCTTTCAAACTCTAGTTCCTGATCTAGAAATTGTTTCTATAATTTATTCATACAATGTCCTACTTTAGAAAATGGGCTCTATTTTTTCAGTAATTGAGCAAAACGCGTTTTCATATAAAATGCAAGCTATAATTTTCTATTTTGATAAATCTCTCTCAACAAAAATCGCATTAATAAAACATAGGCCTAATTGCAATATAGTTTACATAGAAATTAGCAAATAATATTATTTATATATAATATATGTAAATTGTATTATAATTTGTTAGAAGTTCATCAATAAAGAATGCAACATAGTTTTCACTTTAATTTTAGGAAATTTTTTAAACATAAGCACTTTTCTAAAGATATTAATTTTACTTGAAAATTGGAGCAATCACAGTATATATTTAGTCATAATAAATAAATAAATTGGCCGATAAAATAGAAAATTTAGTTACGTTATGTATAAAAAAGGTAATTTAGATAGGCCTAAGGCAATTTTTTTTAAGATAATGGAATTTAAATATCGTTAAATTTACTGAATATTATATCTAAGCAATGTCAATGTAAATTGTTCAACAGAGATGAACTAATTTGCTCCATGATTACCATTATAATTTTTCAAATAATGATAATACCATGTGATTATAACGTCATAATTATGTGATTTGGATTGAACGTTTGTACCGTATATTATTTATTTTACAATATAATTTGTTGTTTTTATTTTTATTTTGTTTTTAAGTTTCATCAGCAAAGAGTGAAATTACAAGTAGTAATGTCACACTTCACTGGTTTTATCTACTATTCTTTTATACAATTATTTTATACTTTATTTCCAATTGTCTTTACAACTTTAACTTCTTTCTGTCTTTTTGCGTGAGTTTACTTTTAATTTCTTATTTCACGTTTGTTTCATTTTTTAAATATAATAAATGTCGTAACTCATGAGTTTCTTTAAATTATGCATTATCAAAACACATTCAACAAAACTTAAGTTAATCTTGAAAGATATGGTGCATTTCTGTTGTTATTTTGCGCATGTTGCTTTATTACTTTACATTTGTATTTTATAACATGTATTTAATTCAGCGTCGTTTAGCTTTGAAACTAGCTGCTTTCGACAAAACAAAACCTCATATCATATCTCCACAAAACGATACAACTGGCAACATATTAGCAATGGCTAGTACATTTTAGGAGAAAATGGAGATACGGGGTTTATCTCTAAACTAAAGTCATTTTTGTTCATTTTCCTACTGTTTTCAAGCTGCTTTCGTACGCATTTGCTTAAATGAACACTATTGTAGCTTTGTATAATTCTCAGCTTTATTTGTCTCTTTCTTATCCAGCAAAAACAGCAAGAGAGAAAGGCAGCCGCTAAGGAACGAAGTCGAACTGAACGTTATAAACACGTATAGTATTGGCTTAAACACGCCACATGACTGCTGACACCACTATGGACTAAGTCTTTGATCTGATTACTATATTTTGTATCTTGGCAAAATAGTTGAGCATCTTGAACTTTGAACTTCAGATGACTATACGACCAGTGTTTCTAATCTTATAGATAATCGTACTACTGCATGCTTCTTATTGTTTGCTTTATCTTTCAATGGAATATCCATGGTCTGTATTGTAAATAAAAATAATTAAATAATGCATACTAGTACATGTTATAAAATCCAGGCCTAATGAAACAATTACCAGCTAGAAGTTGAAGGGATTATACATCTTACACGAAGGCATGTGATCTATTACGTGTACATGTTATAAAATCCAGGCCTAATAAAACAATTACCAGCTAGAAGTTGAAGGGATTATACATCTTACACGAAGGCATGTGATCTATTACGTGTACATGTTATAAAATCCAGGCCTAATGAAACAATTACCAGCTAGAAGTTGAAGGGATTATACATCTTACACGAAGGCATGTGATCTATTACGTGTAAGATGACTATATAAAGATATTCCCTTTAGGCCTAATGAAACAATTACCAGCTAGAAGTTGAAGGGATTATACATCTTACACGAAGACATGTGATCTATTACGTGTAAGATGACTATATAAAGATACTCCCTTTAACTTCAATGTATCGATCGATTAATTATTATGTCATCATAACCTCCATGAAAGGTCAATTAACGACGTTAGAAGAAGAAAACGAATACGATTTTGAACACCATGCGTACATAATGTAGCTTTAAAACATATCATGGTCGTGTCGTCAGAAAACCTTGCAAAACTAGTTTCCGAAGACCACCTGAAATGTTTGAAAATTGTATCTATTGGATAATTCAGCAGACCTAACATGGGACTATTCCATGAACTAACAGAGATGTAGTAGGCCTACCCCGAATATTCTCTATACAATAAAATAAATTTCTTTTGAATTGAATACAGTATATACTTTTACATTATCAACCGACTTAACACATCAATGGATTAGAAACCCACAGATTATCCTATAGTAGACCCTCATTGTGTTTGCTTTATAAATGAGGATGCACGACCGTATGACAGGTACAGTACGGACACTCACTTGGGATAGGCCTAGTGCTGTCTACCATCTTGTCAAATGACTTGCGAAATTATATGCCAAAATATCAAAACTTATCTATCTATGAAGAATTACAATTAATGCATGGTCACTAGACGAATAAAAAAAGATACTTAGGCCTATAATAGTTAGAGCAGGGAATTAAGAGTGAACTTTACTCTTCCCTGGTTAGAGTAGTAGACGACCACACTGATAAAATAAGCCTGTTGTTGGCGAGCCCCCTATAAATTGTGTAGCAATGGATACTGTTCGTCTATTATACGTTCCTCATATTACATAATTCATCGTTACATCATGAATATTATTCATCAACGTCATTGAGGGAACGAAGCTTGTACGAACCTTTTTATTATAAACAAGATGACCGGTTAGCTCAGGCGACTGAGCGTCGTGTTAACACGAATGTCGTGGGTTGAGGTCCCACGCTGGTCTGGTGGAATACAGTTAAAGCTATGCGAGCTACTGTGTTTGGAGTTCACAGAATTATACGTCTCCCTTTCCACCATCATGAGGCAGCAACATCAGCATCTGGTGATGTGGTGGAAACGACCCCAAAAGGCTGTGGCAGGGCCTTAGTGCTGAGGCAGGGAGAGCACACCATAACATCTTTTTTACCCCTGTGGCTTACGCCACCTCCGAAGTTACTTAATTTTATGTTTACCGCCCTTAATTTTAAGAAGACAATAAAAAAAATAATTTATTATTTCGACAGGGAAAAAAAATTGTTTTATTTTATTTTTTTGTAGCTATGTTGAATGTTGAAATTTCGACATACGTATGTCTAAATTTTGACATATTCTTTTTTTATTTATTTTTTGCTATACACTGTACATAGCTACATGTGGCTGCTGAGACGTAATGAACTGTTTATTATTCATTCACACGACGACGAGTGTTGTTCAGCCTAGCGTGACAGTGTATGCAAATGAGGCAATCACCAACGTAACCACCGTTGTTAAGTTGTTGCTAATGACAACAACAACAATATTAACCTATAATCGAGGGCGCTATTTCTCAAAACAAAAATGGCTTCGAAATCAAAAAGTAAAGAGAAGAAAAACTCCAAAAAAGATAAGCCTGTTGTTATAGAAGAGCCCCCTACACCACCTGAGAAAAATATTGATAGCATAGATAATGAAATTTTAGAACAAAATCCTACAGATGATACTAAAAATGCAGAACAGGAGCTTCCAACAGAGCCAGCGAGAAGTCCGGTACCCGATGTTGAGGAGCCGTCGTTATGCGAGCTTATTGTAGAATGGTAAGTGCCCTACTGTACTAGAGAGGAGAGCCTATCTACGGTGGCTAGGTATTAGGTAGGGATGCTAGTCAAGTCGCCCTATCGCAAAGTCGCCCTATCGCAAAGTCGCCCCATACAAACTCGCCCCTTCCAAACTCCCCCAAAACAAAGTTGCCATCTGTCCCTCTGCACAGTCGACTCACCCCATTTTGACCCATTATTACATACAAAGTCGCCCCAACGCAAAGTTTCGTCCCATCACAATAAAGTCGCCCCATCACAATAAAGTGGCCCCTAAACGTTAAAATACCCTAGGCCTAAAATAGTGTAAAATTAGGGTGTGTAAAATTATGCAATGATATTCTTGCGCAATTTGAACACAAAATTACACAGATAAAATGGGAACCCCTGCAATTCAGTCTCAGGTCGCACTAGCTCGGCAATGCTCCCATCCAATCCATGAATTTCTTAGTAAAATGATCATTATGCGGTTAATTATAAAAACTAAAGGCGACTCACAATTTCTGAAACCAATTGGAGCTGCGCCTTCTGGCAACTGCTTCCTCATGTTTCTGCTGACTGGGAATTCCCCTTTTTAAAAAAACATGCACTAATCATGGACGAAACGATATGTACGATCGTTTTTTCCATGGTCAAAATGTGGCGTCAACAGTTGTTTTTGCCCATGCACGCAAACATACTAGTTGACGCAACAATACACACATTATTCACACATTTTTGTACATTCTTGAGGATGATCGATTATTTAACATTTTTATGCCAAAATCGCTTAAAAAATATGAAGATGATACATACAGTATTTTACCATTACTATTTTCAGTTTTAATGGAGAGGTTATGCATGGGCTCTTTGAAGGAAATGGTACCGCATATTTTTATGGAGGTCATGTTTATCAAGTAAGACACATGATCATTGCTCATTACAAGCATTTTTTAGCTTTCATAATGCCCCAAATTATACACTTGTCCATCTGTAAATGAACTGGTATGAAATGTTTAGATTAGACGTCTAGATTATGATTATACTTCATTTTGCAGGGTGAATTTATTCAAGGTTTAATGCAAGGTCATGGTATCTACACATGGGCCGATGGGGTCAAGTATGAGGTACAAGATAATTATTTAGTATTTGAGATTGTTATGTTTTAAAAAATTACATTTTATCTAAAATAAGTAAATAAAGTTGTTTAAATTGATATTGATTGATATTTTCTTTTTTTAGGGTGATTTTAATAATAACAGTGTCACAGGAAAAGGAGTTTACACATGGCCAGATGCAAGTACCTATGAAGGAGAAGTAGTGAATGGCAAACGGCATGGGCGTGGCACATTCCGTAGTGTATCATCACCATCATCGTACACAGGCAACTGGGTACATGGCAAAAGGGAAGGACCGGTAAATGTCACATTAAATCAAACCTTTAGTAAAGTTCATGATTGGTAAAGAAATGGTGAACATAAATGTGTCTTTTTCTTTACCCAGTCAGCTTCAGCTTGGCAACTTTTGTACAGTTCAAAATCACTATGTCTTTTCTACTAGCTGCGATTTTCATTTTCATCGCTCATTGAGTAGCTTTCCGCCCAATCGTCTGCCCTCCCCGCGTTTTTTGTGTAAATCGTTTTTTTCCACGTACCGTGTAATGTTACAGTGTAAATTGGTCTTAATCCATATAAATTTAAATTAAATTACTATTCAAATCATTTACTTTAGGGAGTGATAAGGTATGACACAGATGGAATGTCTTTCTATGAAGGTGATTGGCTGGAGAATAAGCGTCATGGTTTTGGAGTGAGGAGGTATCGCTCAGGTAATGTGTATGAAGGTGAATGGCAGAACAATCAGCGACATGGTGCAGGTGTTATGCGCTGGATAGACGTTGATCAAACTTATGACGGACAGTGGTACAGAGGTGTACAGGTAAACTGCCTAAATTTTAGTTAGACAGGTAGTACGATATAAAGTCCAAATTCAATTCAATGTACCGTAATCCTTGATAGAAATGTGGAATGCTTATGTTGTTGAAAACATGGTTTATGCACATACAGTACATTAGTTTGATGGCTAGAAGTGTTAAATGAGCCAATACCATTTTATGGTCCTTTTCATTATAGCATGGACAAGGTGATCACAGTTGGTTCTTGAAAAGACTACCTGGTTCTCAATATCCATTGCGTAACCAGTATATTGGACAGTTTGTGTATGGCAAACGTCACGGTTATGGCACATTTTACTATGCTAATGGAGCCAGGTATGAAGGAGAATGGGAGAACAACATGAAGAATGGTAGAGTAAGTACACTTTCTTGAAATTCAAACTTCAGCTTATATGTTCATTTATAAGCTATTGTAATTAAGTTAAATGGTGGTGGGAATATTTCATTGACTGCTCTATTTAACCGCCGTCTATATATTTACTCTCACCATTAGATATCACTTTTCCACAAAACTAAAACACTCTGGTGTGTCATAATGATAGATAAATTACTTACTAAATTAGAAAATAAACTATTTTTATTTATCCATTAGGGTGTGTTTACCTTTAAAAATGGTCGGGTTTTTGAGGGAATCTTTCACGATGATCGAATGGTTGAGTATCCAGACTTTGCTATGGATGGTACAAATACACCTGATATTACAGGGATTCGAACCAGAACACCTGACCCACTAGGTCCAACGTACGTAGGTGACAACACCACTGCCAGAAGTTTTGAAAGTCGTAACACATTAGGGCCAAGTCTAACACTTGATATTGAACATCTTCTGAACCAGTTTGATGATAGTGATAGAGAAGAAGAGCTACAACAAGTATGTTTTATTAAGCTCTTCTTTGAAATTATTCCATTTAAATCAAATAATTCTTGGTGAAAATATCTTACCACTAAACATTTATTATTTTACTTTTTTATTCAATTTTCAGTTAACCTGCACCAATAAAACTAAATTCAAAGCATTAGTTTTCTTCGCATTTGTAACATAACATTACAAATAACTTTTATTGCAATGAATATATTACATTTTGACACTAGGTTATGTTTGTAACACTGCGTCACATCACACATTTGCGTAAAGTGTACAGTTTTTATAGCAGTTTGGGCCATGACATGGCTTTAGACAATACATTCATCATGACCCGTCTTCAATTTTGGCGTTTTTTGAAAGATTGTAAATTTCATCAAAATGGAATTACTCTCATGGAAATGGACAGAATTCTTGGTAAGTATTTTATAACCTAATTCTGTTTTTCAAAAGCACAAACTGTTCCTGCAATATCTTGATAAATTATGCATTTAAATATTCATGACTATTGTACTTCTCCCCAGGCATAATGGAAACAATGTCTGTAGGTAGGCTTACTATCTTTATCAACAACATTCAATAATCATGAATATTGAAATTAAAAGCCAGCATCGTTAAATAGTGTGTCAGACCATGATATTGACTTGGTGATAAATATCTTACAATTTTATTAACAGCCCACATGCGTACACAATATTTCCATGATTGTTTTATGCCGAGAATGACATGATTTTACTTTCTTCTAGCTCCTGAAGATAAGAAAGCCACAGACATCCATTCTCCATTGGACAAATTACTATTAAGAGAATTCTTAAACCACATCATCACTTTGTCGTACCACATGTATGAAGAAGATCACAAGTAAGTAGTGATTTAAATTTTCCAGGATGATTGAAAACTAATATTTTCCATATTTCGTGCTACTCAGTCTACCTGTGGCGCACTTTATACTGTAGCCTTGTAGTGGGAATATCCTGTAGGAAAGTATGTAGCACACATTGGACAATGTTTTCCACTTTATGATGTGATCTTTCTTAGATTTAATTAATAAAATTATACATTTTCAATTTCATTTTTGTTAGTGGCGAGGGAACGATTGTGTCATGGTGCTTTTCCAAAATGATTAACAACAATATCATTCCTTTTGCATGTGACGTGCAGGGACGTTTCCTTTACGAGCCTAGATATGCTGTTAATGCTCTTGGTTATTTTGAGCGGACCATGGAGCTCTATTATGCTGTTTGTACTCCACGAAATGTAGGTTACATTTATTTGACTAATTGAAGAATTTGCATTCGTCAATCAATAACAGAACACAAAATAGAAGAAGCACAAATTTGCAGATTTTTAAAATGAAACCTTTACACACACCAATCTTGCTTAGATTTTGTATTTTAAATGATGTATTTTATCTGTATTTTACCAAATTTTAACCTTTTTAACTCATTTTATGTGAATTTTTAACTTTGAACAAACAAAAATAATTTCCATCCATGTACTATATGTTAGGTGTTTGACCATGAATAAATGAATACTGAATATATTGAAAATTGGTAATTTTTACCATTTTTGTATCTGATATAGGAGAATGAATGTGAGTTGTCGCTTACAATGCGTGAGTTCCTGTTCATGCTCAAAGACTACAAACTTATTAATCAGAGACTCTCGCCTAAAATGATCATTCAGATTCTAGCCTATGAGGATCCAGCCGCTTATGATTCTGAAGATTACAATCTTGAGTTGGAGGTAATTTTATTGATATTGAATTTTAGGAAACTATTCTCTACAAATGAAGGTTTGGTATGTAATGTGTAAATCTGTAATTTATAAAAGATAAAATACAATGAGAAAAAAATATTATGCAAAATCAGATAAACTGGATAGAGGTAGAGCTAAATAAAATAAAACGATACAAGATGAACTAAGATGACTTATTCACTACAAAAGTAATATATATATATATTTTAATTTAAATGAAAAGAAAAAGAACCCCAAAAATCAGTTACAAATATCTCACCTGGAAAAACTAAAAATGAAATTTGGTTTAGAAATTTCTAAAGTTGTGGTTTTTTTTTTCAGTTGACATTTCTAGAGTTCTTTGAAGCTTTGATTGGTTGTGCAATGGAATTTGTTACAGAAGAAATTGTAAAAGACCCAACGACTCCTCGGCCTAGCACCACTATATCAAATGCTGCACAGAGTAGCTATGGAACATCTACACCTGCCACAGCATCTAGAGCTAGTCAGGTAAAGAATCAGGAGTACCTTCCTCAATAGCATTCCATTCCTGTTTTTTCAACTAGACTTTAATAACTAAATTTGCCTTTACAAACAATTAATTACAAACATTACAATTAAAGTGATGCTTTAATTCTTTACATTATAGGTTGATGAAAATGAAGAGCAAGGAGTTACTAGAGGAGCCTCCCCACATCAAAGCATGTCACCTCCAATATCGCCAACACAAAGAGTTAGATCATCAACAGAGGAACTTCCTCATAAAGCATCTAGTGAGGTATTAAATATTAAAATACAATTTATATTGACATACATCTTCGAAGGAATTTGAAGGAATTAAAGCTCTGTCTACATTATCAAACTAGTTTGACAAAGAAAGTGTGATGTGCCCAAATATGGTAGTGATATTCCCAAATATGGTAGTGATATTATTGTTGTCACATAAAGTTTGGTGTAGACAGAGCTTTAAGATGTATTTTGATGATTTTGTTTTAACTATAGAAGCAAGGATCATTTGCCGTAAGTCCAAGAACAGAAGCAGGACCTGAAAGTGCGCTGGACATTAAACAGTCTAAATCAGGTAGACATCATTTAGTCATTTATTTTGTTATTGCTGATGTGCAGAGTAAATAAGTTAATAGAACCTCTATTGAGGGGACACCTTATACATAGTTACTTCATTCATTTGTAGTATACAAACTTATGATGGTTATCTATTGGCTATTAAATTAGCAGATAACTGAAATAATAAACCAAACATAAATCGATCAATCAGTATAACATTTTTTTTTTATATTTCTTTAGATGTTGGTATTGAAACCAAGATAAATTCAACACAAAGCATTGCAACAATGCTGTCTGGTGGCATTGATGAAAGTCAACCTCTTTTACAATCTATGTTGTCAATGGGTGAAGTCAATGAACAAAATCAAGGTATTCATCTCTATTTCATTCAAAGTTAAACATTCTAGCAAATAAAGTAATTCCCAAACAGTCATCTCATCATCATCTTCCTATAGTGTGCAGAACCTCATTTGAGTATAGTCACACATGGTTGAATTGAATTGAATTGACCCAGAGGGCCCAGTTATGATCAGTGGATGTGATGTACTAGTACACCGGGGTAACCCCCTACTCATCTCAAAAGATTTACTAGGTTAAGTGCACATGAGATAGATGTGTAGATTTTCTAGATTGTAACTCAATTTTACAACATTTATATGCTGTATAATTATTTAAGATTTTGTTTTGCATGTTGCCTTTAGATGATGTAATTGAAGAAGAAATGGATGATGAAACACGCGAGTTTAATTTCTGGACGCATCAGATTAATATTTTCTTCTTAAGGAAGTTGTTTCCTACATATGAACATATGGAAGCAGTTAAACAAATTCAACAATCAATCAAGGATGAAGAAGAACAGGTGAGAGAAATTCAGTGACTAATCACAATTACAGTTCCATCATCCGTAGTATGATGATGATTATGATTTTACTAAAGCAGTCAGGGAAAAATGCCAAAAGGCTTCCTACTTTCTAGGAGTTTTATCAGATAATCTATATTGTTTTGACAACTCTTGTAACATGAAGACAGTGATGATTTTGCCATTTTTTCCTGTAAATTAAACAAGAAGTTGATTGTAATTCTATGAGTCATGACATGGGAGTGGAGAGAGATGTACCATGCATGTATATCACAGCCTTTAGAGCATCAGACATGCCAACCCCTGGGTTATACAAATCTGGTGAATTAAAAAGACATGGAGATTTAACAAAAAATTTCCAGAATAACCAATAATGATGCAAGGTGTTAAACAAATAAATATTTTTGGGCGTTTCCCTTTTTCACTTGCCTTTTAGTAACAATTTGTTGTTTTTTATTTGCACTTTAGGCTCAGTTGAAACAATCTCTTTTGCTGAAACAACAACAAACCAATATGGAGTATACAGAAAAACATTTAGCATTTGAGACCAGTGTAACAGCAGTTCAGGTGTGAAGTATTTGTCAGAACACAATGCAGAGTTCAGATCTAACAAAATACACAAAAGAAAACCTACAGAATACATTGCACAATTGGTGGTGGTGGACACAATATAAACTTTCAGCAAAGAGAGATGTGATTCATTGATAATTGATTGAACTACTTATAAAATTTGAAATGTAAATGTACTGAGTGTAACACAATTATTTTGCTGTTTGAATAAAACTGGTTATTAAATATGATATTTTGCTGTTTTTGTTTACTATACATACCATTCTTCATTTCAATATTGTTCACTACTGATAATAAGATATCGACTTTTTAATATTTATTTATTATCCAATAATAATGCCATATATGCACATATATTGCATTATCATCATCTTATAGAGTGATAGTAAGCAGTTTTGTCAAAAAATAAAAAGGTCGAAATTTGGTCATTTTTGGAAAATTTCCTTGTACTATAGAATAGTACAGTATTATAGTATAAATAAAAAAATTATTTTATACCAACTTTATTCACATCATCATACATAAATAGTACAATACAATATGTATGTGTGTGTGAAAAGGAGCCAAAAATAGCTTTCGCTAATCAAGGTTTGACTCCTGTCACAAAAAATAAATTAGTCATAATGCATACATTTTCATCTATCAACAATAATTCAATAAGAAAGAAACAGCAACTATATAAAAGAAATAACGTAAACAAGGGCTAACATTAATATTTTTGTAAAAGTAAACATTTAACTTCATTTATGAATTTAAATCTAGAAGAGGTACATTTTATAACTAAGGGTAAATTATTCCAAAGTTGAGCTCCATTAAAAGAAATTCTAAATTTACCAGCATCTGTGCGAGCTTTCGGAATTGCAAAATTATATCTATTACTAAATCTGGTACTAGCATTATGTGTAATTAAATAAAAGTATTCCATTGTTTGATGTGGTGTTTTGCCGTTAATTTGGTCGTGAACAAACTTAACTATACTTAATTCAAACAACTTAAAAACGTCTAAAATACCCAGATCTTTAAATAATGGAGAAGATGGAGCCATAAAATCAGAGAAAGTTATACATCTAAGACACATTTTTTGGACAAGTAAAATACTATAGGATATAGATGCGACTTATACGTGCTACCCCAGACTTCTAAACCATAAGTAATATTTGATTGAATAAGTGATTTATAAAGCATAAGTAAAATATTACGGGGTACAATATGGCGTAAACTAAACAGAATTCCAGATTTCTTTTTCATCCTATTTTTAATAAAGTTTATATGGCTCTTCCATGTGATGTGTTTATCTAATTTAACACCTAAAAACTGAATTTCATTGACTTCTTTAATCATAACATGTTTGTAATAAATATTGTTTGATTTATTAATAGTTTTAAATCGGTTACAAAAAATAATATAATTAGTTTTAACTAAATTAACAGTTAATTTATTAGCGTCACACCAGTTTGATATTTTTTTTAAATGATGATTTACCATAGACAAATTAATATTACTGCCTGCAAAATTGTGATATAAGGTAGTGTCGTCAGCAAATAAACGATATTCAAAAAAACTGGAAGAATTTGGTAAATCATTAATATAGATTAGAAAAAGAGTGGGTCCAAGAACCGAGCCTTGCGGAACACCGCATTGAATTGATAATTGATCGGAGCTTTGACCGTTCGAAAAAACAAGTTGGGATCTATTTTTTAAATAATCGGTAAACAAAAGTAACGGTTGCCCTCTAATACCATAATAATATAATTTGGATAACAAAATTTGGTGATTAATTGTATCGAAGGCTTTAGAAAAATTAATAAATATACCTAGTGAAGACTTATTATTATCAACTTGGTAAAGAAAATTATTAATTAGATTAATTAGGGATAATTTTGTACTATATTTTTCACGAAAACCGTACTGGTGTTTAAAGAACAAATTATATTTTTCAAAGAAGATAATAAGTCTGTTATTGATAATTCTTTCAAAAATTTTACTAAATAAAGGCAAAATGGAAATTGGACGATAATTACCGGGGTTATCTGTATTACCTTTCTTAAATAGAGGTATTACTTTTGCTACTTTCAAAGCAGTGGGGAAACGACTATGTGTAAATGATAAATTAATAATGTAGGATAGCGGCATTACAATGACGTTTGCAGCTATAACAATCAATTTAGCCGGTAAATCATCATATCCCGCTGATTTTCTAATATCAATACCTTTTAATAAATGAAGAACTTCGTCATAACATGTAGGGTTTAAAAAGAAAGATTTGTCTGAAACATTTGTCAAAAAATCAGAATACATTGATGTAGATGCAATTTTCTCTGCAAGGTTGGGACCGATGTTAGTGAAATACTGATTAAAGGTATTTACAATTTGTTCGGGAGTATCCTGAACTATTTCATTACCATTATCGTGTTTAATTATTAATTTTTCAGGTAGGTTATGATTAGATTTGTTTTTCCCAAGAAGATTATTGATAGTTTGCCATGTTTTCGAGGAATTATTCTGGTTGTGTAAAAGTAAAGAAGTATAGTAATTTCTTTTAGCTAGTCTAAGTACTTTTGTTAACGTATTTCTATACTTCTTATATATGGATACTTTACTAATTTCATGTCCTGATTTAATCACCTTTGAATACAACTTATATTTTTTATCAATTGATTTTTTAATTGATTTGGTAATCCATGGTTTGTTTTTTGTTTTTGCTTTTTTTTTTTTTTTTTAATCCTAGTAGGAACGGTTATGATTTGATTTAAATTAACACAAGTTAAGGCTGTAGAAAATGCATCTATCGACTTATCATCGTCCGATTTGGACAGATCAATATTAAAGTCTCCTAGCAGAATACATTGATGTTTATCTATTTTAATAGAATTAAGAACATTTATTAACCCGTTGTGAAATTCATGTATACTAGTGTTTGGCTTTCTATAAATAACACTTACAATAATAAAGTTATTACCATCTGAAACCTCTAACCACAAAGATTCAGTATTTGGAACAGTATAGGGAAGAACTTTATATTTAATTGAAGAGTGAATATATGCAGCAACCCCGCCGCCTCTACTATTTTCCCGACAGTTATATTCAAGAGAATAAGAATTTAAATGGAATAATTCTGGGTTGTCTATTTTCCATGTCTCTGAAACTCCAATAATTTTAAATTTGCCTATCAGTGTGTCTTCATAGAGCAAACGAGTTTCTTCAAAATTTTTTTTAAGGGAACGAGCGTTTATGTGTGTTACAGTGAATGCATGATTGAACACAGTGCTGTAAGACGCATTAAATGCAGACGGTGTTACTGCATTTTTCACACTTTTGTTATTTAAATTAATGTAAAGGTCCTCCTCAAGATAGGAATCTATAAAATCCTGCATACCAGGTTACTGGCATATCTAACTAAAGTAACGTAAGCCCAACTGAGACAAAGACTAAAATAAATACACAAATACAAACATTTTTTCAAAAACGTCATTATAAGAAAAAACAAAGTTTATTTCTTCAATACAAAGAGTGGAAACACGGTAGTCCTCTCACCGCCAACAAAAATTAATCTCAGTACAGTATAAGTTAAGTCTACTTCTTGGTCTCACTTACTTCATTAGGGTACACTCTCTTTAGTTTACCATCAGTACCCTTTATTAACATGTATGCTGGAACAGTAAATGGGATTATAGCAAACTGTCCTCTTTTTCGTATTTTAATTAAATCAGCTCTTAGTTTTGCCCTATCCGATCTAACTGAAGCGGATACATCGTCGGTAAAAACACCGTGTTTTCATGGTAATATTTACCTTTCAATGCTTTCGGCGCTGAGCGAAGAACTAGTTCCCTGTTCGCGTACCGAAGGAGTTTTACATGTATAGGGCGTGGCGATGATCTGGTAGCGGCTGCAGCAGAGGCTAATTTTCCCATGGGGCTACGATGCGCTCGTTCAACTTCTATTTCTTTATCAATTTTTAAAATCGATTTAACTATATCTAAAAATACTTCAGTACAGTCCAAAGAGTTTTCCAAGCCTTCACACACACCACATAGAACAATATTATTTCGCCTAGATCTGTTTTCCAAATCATCTAACCTTTTTTCTAGCTTCAGTAGCGTACGTATCCTTGTTGACACAATTTTCAACTTTACTTTTAGTTTCATCTAGATCGCTTATTAAAGTGTTAACTCCTACCTCGAGTTGGTTAGTAATATCCTTGATTTCATTCTGATCCTTTTCCAATTGCTTTTGTTTTTCTTCTATAGTAGACAGCCTGGTTGCAATACCTTGTAAAAGTTCTTCTATGCTGTCGCCCAGCTTACTTAATTTGCATAATATTTGTTCACCTTTATCTCCGATTCCAGTGGTAGTATTAGTTGTTTCTTCTACTTCTTTATTTCCTTGAGACTTTCTTTCAGGCTTTTTATCCTTTTTGTCATTCATTATGTCTTCTTTAATAAATTGCCAAAGCTTAAATAAGCTTAAATAACTGTGACAAATAATAAAAACTAGCTTGGCGCCGAGAAGGACGGGAGCGGTTTTACAACACGTCTGCACTCAACAGTTGCATTATGAAGGGTAGCTGACTCATTTGACTGATGTATTTTGCTTAAGCTGCCCCTACCCAGCATTGCATTATGAAGGGTAGCTGACTCATTTGACTGATGTATTTTGCTTAAGCTGCCCCTGCCCAGCATTGCATTATGGGTAGCTGCCCCTGCCCAGCATTGCATTATGGGTAGCTGCCCCTGCCCAGCATTTTTTTCATCTCTTCTTTTACTCTTTCTAGGATCTTTCTACCACTGTTTAAAAATCTTTTTGTTCATTTTACGTGTTTCAAGTAAAAACAAAAACAATTTTTTTAGTTATATAAAATATACTTTAATATGTTTGATACAGTGTGCGCACATGCTTATTTCATTCCTTAGCTCCAAATATGGAAAGCTTTGTACTCCCTGAACATTGGAAGATTCCAACATTATTAATTGACTCTGTCTTTTTACCAATAGAAATATATATATATAAAATGGTTTCTACCAAATTATGTCTAATAAGATAATCTATAAAGCAAGCAAATCATAATTGACTGATAAATGTTATGTCCCATGTCCCATTAATGGAAATCTTGAACAATTAATAAAACGTTCATATTTTATAAAAATAAATTCTATACTACGTTATAGCTCATTAAATAAATAGGGTTTGTGAAATATCTATGGTATTCCTTCTGTATTGTACAACCTAAGTGAGTCATCATATGTTATAACATTACATTTTTTGGCCCAAATTAACTGAGCTAGTGTGCAAATACACTAGAATTATACCCTAAAATCAGCTGTACTCCAGTGACTTGGTTTGACTGTTAGTTAGTTAGTACACTGGAATTTTTTAATCCACCTGACCGTCTGATTGTTTAGTTTGACTTGGTTTAACCAAAGAAAGTTCAGTGTGTAAATTCAAAAAACTAAATAAAAACTTAAATTATGGAAGATATTACAATAACAAGAATACCCAAACAGTTATACCAATAAAAACATTATTACTTTAATACATACACTAATAGTAAATTGCAAATAATAATATTTACCTCTCAATTACATTTAATTAACAACCAAATCTTTTATAAAAATAATAATGAAGATAAATAAAATTAAACTTTGAGTAGGCCATTTTGTAATTTTAATAAGTTATTCACTTTGGCTGATTTCGGATTTCGTTAACAAACTAAAAGTTGAAGCAGAAACCCATTTTCTTTTGTTCAATAGACTTCTAAAAAAAGAATTTTTCTCAAAATGTTGGGTTGGTCAGGTTTGTTACTATTACTAAAAAAGACATTTACAGTCAATAGTAGGCCTAAACCATAGCTTAATAAACTTATTCCTTCTTTCCAAGTCTTTCAAACAACACACGATAAAAAGAATTCATCTCATCCCAGTCAATATAAGCTCCCTCTAGGTGGCGCTGTACACCTTCAATTGATGGATCAATTGTGTACTCTGCACGACCATGGACCAGACGTCTGTTGTCCATGCAAATGATATCTCCTTTAAAAAGAATATAATAATAATTTAAACTAAAAACCAAAGATGAATGAATTCTCTGGTCCATTCTATAGAACATAGACTTAATTCATCAGTGACAGAGCAGGTATGCCAGTGAGCGCTCACTGGCTTAACCCAGGAGCCCCTGAGCTAAGTGCCCAGAGGAAGAAACAGGCATTAAAATATGTCAAAAAGGGCTAAAAGCACCCAAAGTGGTCTCAGGTCTCAATGTTACGCCACTGGACCAAACCGAGTACTGTGCAAAAGTCAACTGAGCAAATTGGAAAAAAAGATAGTTAAGAGCAAAAGTTTACCTTCAGACATCTTGTATTCCACAATGTTTTCTTTTTTTTGAAGATAGTAAACAAACACTTTAAGGGCTTTGTAGACATCATAAACTTGTTCAGCAGGAACATTCATACTATGGTGACGACCAAAATGGATGCTTACTTGCCGAAGACGTCCTTCATAATCGTAACTACATAACAATTACAACTTTATTAGTACACTGTACATACACTTCTTTTCGTTAAGATAGACTTTTTTGATGAAATTTTGGAATGAAATGAATTGGTTATTAAATAAATGTTCTAGAAATGAACTACGAATATGTTAAAAAATGAATGTGAAAAAACAGTATGATATTTTAAAATGTACCTAAATGCAGGTTTGGAGCTTCTGAAGTAGAAATCGTTGAATTCTTTGCCAATGTCTGTAAACTCAAAGAGTGTGTTTTTGAGAGTATTGTAAACGTCTGGCTCTTCTTTCTGTAACTCTGGTATAATTTTGAATGTATCAGCCAAGATATTGCTGCCTCCTGATGATGACTGCTTTATGCAATGAAGCATCTGCATCTAATTACAAACCAATAACAAAATAATTTTAACATTAATTATTTGAGGCACTGTTTGCGTTTTGGAAGGAAACGTTTCTATTATTAAATTACTCTCAGTCACCATCATATCACTCAAAGCAGTACCTAAACATATATTGTATTTTCAAGGGAGGGATTTGTTTGAGTGGGACATTATATTTATTATTTTTGGGCTTAAAATTATGACATTTATGCTCGATATGAAAAACACCAAACATCAAAGAGTAATCAAATATAGTACACATTTTTAAAGTAAGCTTTTTCAGGTAAAAAAATATTATATGAGGTAAATGACGTTTGGTTAGACAATTATTGATTGTGTTTCCTGAAAAATGAATTGTTCAGTGGAGTCGACCAATGAAAAGTTTGCTTGAATTAATTGTCTTTCTTTTTGACAGAATCTGTTAAATACAAATCGGGAAAGACTCTTTTCTTCACAATCGACTCAATCACACCAAAAGTGGCCCAGAGTGGATCCCAGAAGCAAAATAAAAATAAAAAAATGTATTGCTCAAACATCAATTCACATTTTTAAATGTTTAAAGATGACAACAATTTGTATTATAATGTTTTTACATAAAATGTAGTTTTGTGACCTTAAATTAGATTGAAGAACGTGTCTTAAATACTTACTCCTGGTTGATTGTACAGAGCACAAAGATCAGAGTGGAAGTCAATTGCTGCACCCGTGTAGGTAATGCTGCTTGGATCCAGTTTTGACATCACATGATACGTTTCTCTAAATAAAAAAATGTGACCATTTCACCAAATTAGTAAAGTAAATCATCAACAAAAATAAGATACTCCATTATGGATTGATGTACTAGAGATGGATCCTGGTATGCAGAGAGATGAACTGTCTGTCACAATGGCAGATAGGAAGTTATGAAGGAATCTAGTGATAAGTTCGGGTCTAAGTAAAGTACAAGTTTGGACTTAATAAATCATGAACCTATAAATTATAGATCCATGAATAAATTGCGGTGCTATCAAGTATGCATGGAAATCCCACCGTTTTGACAAATGAAGAATTTTCTCTCTTCTAAATCGAGCTAAGTATGTCAGGATAAACTACATAAAATATATTCCTTCTGTTTTTCAATTTAAGTTTTAATACATACCCGTAATATGTTCGTTTTAAGTATGCCACCTTTTCGCCAATTTTGTTTACTTGCCCCACTTCACAATCCGCATTTTGTATAACTGCAATCCCTTTTGTGTGCAATGCAGTTAACCACGCAAACAGATCTTCATCCTTTGTTAATATGTCAGAGAATTGAAATTTTGGAATTTGCAACTCATTACCCCACAATTCTTGTTTCAACTGACGT
The DNA here is from genome assembly GCF_963402885.1 of Antedon bifida. Lineage (NCBI taxonomy): Eukaryota > Metazoa > Echinodermata > Crinoidea > Comatulida > Antedonidae > Antedon > Antedon bifida. The sequence goes on along the minus strand of NC_136234.1, from coordinate 21,761,782 downwards.
AATGGATCGGAGAACGCTGGAAAATGTTCGCCTTCAAGAAAGGACAATGGGTAGAAACCTTCATGTCCATCAGACCAGTTGATGACAATATCCTTTCCACTCTCACTTACATGCATACTTTTTGCTTCAACATCAATATCCAGGTCAACAAACTGCAATAACCTTTGTGATGCTACCTCATGGTAACACTTACTACACTTGCAGTTATCTCTCAGCCAGACATATGGGTAGTTTTTTTGCTTTTCATCAAATTGAAGTGAGAGCCATTTATTTTTGGCATTTAAAAACGCTGGTGGCACATGGCTTGCATCAGACTTCGGCAATTGGGACATCCACTGCTTTCTGATACTTACACGCTGATGCTTAATGTAAGAGCCACATCCTAGTAACTTTTTTGTTTGAACAAAAGTTGATCTTAGTAATTGAGATGCCATAGTCTACAGTACTACTACTACAAAAAAAAAACCTGCTTTACTGTTAGTGCACTTACATTGAGTACCTCAAGACTCTATGTTAATTTTGAATGCAATGTGGGTGCTTCCACAAAATTTACTATTGAAATAGTAAAATTAAAGCCCCCTTCCCTACGTTTTTTAAATCTAATTTAAGATCACAAACTATATTTAATGTAAAAATAATACTATATGGTCCTATTGCGATAACTTTTTTCGTCTTTAAATGGTTAAAAATGTGAAAAATAAGTCGATTCTAATAATTATAGCGGCCCGCTATAAATCCCAAAATGCATTGCGCACGGATTGATATTTTTGTTTTTCACCTGTAATTCGCCCACTTTTCGATCGATCGTGAGGCCAAAACAAATAGAAGACTCCTAACTTTTCAGCGAAAATACCGGGTTTTCCCCAATTTGTATCAACGGAGTCTGGCAAAAATAGAAAGACAATTAATGCAGCAACTATACAACGTCAGGCTAGGTATATAGCTAGCGTACGATGTTCGTACATTACCGATGTTTACCAGTTAGGCCTACAAAACTAAGCCTAGCTAGGCTAGGCCTAAGACCGTCTACGAGAGGTCGATCGCCGCGAGCTACTTAGGTAGTGCATTGTTTCTCACTTTTTATCATAATTTACCATAAAACGTACATTTAAGACAAGGAATGACATGGTTTAATGTTTTTAAAGTGATATATATGTATTATTTTCCAAAAAACGTCCAAAATTGCAGGGAAGGGGTCTTTAATAATGTAGAAACTGTATTATGTAGTTAATTATTGTAGACATCATGCACCATATAAAAAATCACCTTTTATGTGGAAGCCTAAAATATGGTTCCCAGGACCAAGACGCAGTCAAGCAAATGTTAATATGGTTTGATTTGTAAGCCTGGGTGGAAAGAGACAAATGTAAGTCAAGTGTCTTGCCAAATGATACAAGCAATGCGCCATGAGCAATGATCCATTCGTTGGAATAGAATTTAAGAACTCGTACAGTACATTATTTTATCAAAAATGTTTAAATTGGAAATGAACGATAAACAATAATAGAGCCTACTTAAACCATTGAACTTATAGATAAATCATTTACTTTTTTCATTTTACACACAGATGTTTAAAAAAAAAAAGGTACCTCCACTTTATAATGGTATATACACTGTCTCTGGGTAGTAGACACACAAAATTGCATAGACATTGTTCTGGTACAATGAAGAGATAGGAATTGGTGTGCTTAACTATACACGCTAATTATATTCCAAAAAACTCCAACAATTAACAATTCACGAATGGAGCAAGCAAATTAAGCTTGGGGTCGCGGACATGTGGGCGGGGAATCGGATTTGAAAGTGTGAGATAGTCGACTCTAATACCTAAGTTCACTCCTCAGACCCACGATCATGGTTAGGGCACCGAGGTAACAACAAATCAGTGATTAATTGCTGTAAGATACTAGAGGTATACATTACATGAAGTTAGTTTAGTTTGGTGATTTTTTTTTATGATAAAATATTTTGAAATGCAATTATTGAAAAAACTGAGCAATACTGTATGATAATAATTAACAATAACATTTTACCAAATCAAATCGGAAATGAACCCCAGATTAAAAAGTACAGACCTTGTCTGCAGCTAAAAGAGCAGGATAAACTCTAAAAAGGATGGCCTAGATGAACATTACCTGACACAAGCATATTATACCAGGTCTTGGTAACAGATTAGGGTTAGCCTCCTGGAAAAATCTGCTTTATCTTTAAAGGGTGGCTCCTAGATGGGCTCCTAGATTATCATTTATTTTCAACATAAAAGTATATAACAATATAATTATGGGAGTATGTTTCCATATATGTTGATACAAAATAAATGACTGGGGTAATAAATTTCAGCGCTTAGAGGTTTCACAACATTAGGCGCTATATAAATCCAGGATATTATTAATATTAATTGTCAACGAGAATAAAATTAAATATCAGTTGGGATTCACGTCATCCATTTGTCATCAGTCTGTGTTTCCTCAGCAAAAAATTAACTGATAAAAATTGATAAACTGCCTGTGGAAACCGATTACGCTTGAGAAAAATTAACCAATAATTATCTTCAAATCGTATAATTATCGAATAAATGCAACAAATTTTAACCTTTGACCTGAAGGACAAATTGTTGTGTTGTGATTGGGCACTTAGTCGTTTGGTAATGAATGATCATGTACACTTTTTTCACGCTGCTGCTCTAGCCCGCTACGTCCCATTAGGACTACTCAATCAGAAGCTAAAGCAGGCAGCAGTTATAGTATCTAAGGATGACAGAAATGCGAAAATGGAAACTCCACTATAATTTATTGATTCCAGCAGCTACAACCAAAAAACGTCTGGGAAAAGAGTCTATTAAGACATGTCATGCTAAAATTACAAATCCCAAAGCATTTCTTGTATTTATGAGTCTTATTTGACTGTAATTCACTGTCAGATATTCATTGAATTATTATCAAAACAGTCCATTAAAGTTTGTGTTTGAAATAGGATACTTCACACTAGAAATATCTAGGTTGATGAAGTGACCTCCAGACTTGACCTTAGCAATAAAATTAACTAAAGTGACAGAAATTGAGTATTCACTTCTGTAACCAAAAAATAATATTTATTCACATATACAAAAGAGAAAAGAAACTACAATTTAAGTATTTGTTGCTTTAAATTACCCTTTTTTCAGGTAAAATAACTATTATGTGACAATAAAATGACACATTCAAAAACAAATTTGAAATAAAAAATATTTGTCAATAAGCGAGCAGCGTTTTTTGTAAGGAATATTTCTTGTTTTATATATCACGCCTCGCTCAAATATTCGGCGTGCGTCGCATGCCTCGCACTTTGTCAACACTTGTGATTTGAGTACAGCATGCAGCAGCTATACATGTTTATGGGACCTCATCTGGGCCCTGGGATTTTTGATGAGGAGCTGAACCTGACTAATCCAGAGGAGATACAACCAAACAAATAAGTAAAACAGAAACAATCAAAACCTTGATGATACGGTAGGTCTATAAGCTAAAAATGATAACCATTATTTATAAAAACTTACGTTCTTCAACGTATATTCACTATTGGATCATCTAGGGAGATCGCGTTACAGACCGTCTATTGTAGCAGCAGGCGTCCGCGACGAGAGTTCACAAACCTCGACAATACCATTATATTTACATAAAACAAGTACTTTCGTTTTACCATGAACTCAGAATAGATACCTACTGTACTATAACCAGTTTTAACCGGATTTCTAATTATTATTTCTTTATTAAATGATGCTTTTTTTAAATGATATTTAAGAGATAATAATAATAATTATCAATTATTATTAGTTTAACCGTCAGTAGTACCGTAAACATTTTGTGTAATGTAAAATATAGTCTGAAATTTATGTTCCTAATTTTCTGCTATTATGACGGGAGTGTTCTTAAAATTGAGGGCGCTAAACATAAAATTTACAAGATCAAAGGAGGTGGCGTTAAGCAAGAGAAAAAAAAGATGTTAAATGTGCTCTCCCTGCACTAAGGCCCAGCGCCACAGCCTTTTGGGGTCGTTTCCACAACATCACCAGATGCATTGATGTTGTCGCCTCATGGTGTGTGGTGGAAAGGGGGTCGTATCTGTGAACCCCAAACACAGTAGCTCGCATAGCTTTAACTCTATTCCACCGACCAGCGTGGGACTTACATTTTTCCTTCTGTAGTTGATTTAGCTGATCAATCAATTAATTCAATCAGCAATCAATCAACTTTTATTTCAGAACTAAGTCCGTCGTCGCCGTCGTCGTCATCGTCGTCATCATCATCTTTAATGTGCATTAACTTTTTGTGTATGTAGTGAGTTTTTTATGTTCTGTGTGGGTCACTATATTTTCGGTGATAGCGTTACATCTACTTTTCCATTGTGTTTATTTGTAGTGAAAGGAATGGCCCGGATTAAAGGACGCATTGAAACAAAATTATTGGTATGCCTGGTTTCGGTTGATTAGGTCTTACTATATCGCAATAAATAAGACAAGCAAGATAGCAAATTGTGAATACTAGTATTTTATTTCATTTTCATTAGCTTGGCTACTCTGTGCAATTTATACATTTTGCATAAAAGAATAAAGTAGAAAACAAAGACTAGTTTATTGAAGTTCACAAAGAAATTATTAGTTATCTTTTTATGTATTTTTTTTAAAATATTTGATTAACGTTAAAGCAGTTATTCTGTTTTGGCAAATGCCTATAGGTGAAATTTATACATTTTTATCAGGCCTACTTTTCTGAACTTGCCGAATAAAATTATATACAATTGTTATTATCAGCTGCATGTTAAGACTCACAGTACCATTTGTGGTTATGAGTTTTTATTTAAATTAGTGGTAGCACTAGATCAAAACCTGAACCTCCAAATTCAGTCTCATACTATTGGTTCCCACTAGTACGCAAAACAAGGTCATAGGTCGCAACGCAAGTGAATCGACCAATTACAAGTCAAGCTACAGAATCGCGCTTTTGAATGATTGCATTGTGGTTTGTGTCCTTGTGTTGCATCCTAGTGGAAACAGAGCTTAAACATGAAATCTGCTAGATAAAAAAAGGAAGAGCCAGTATTTGGCCATATCCCGTGTATTTGTTTGTATTTACATTTTACAGTCAACTAATAGACTGGCCGCTTACGTCACTATTTTGTAAATCTTTCGAGCAGCACACGATAAAAGGAATTCAGCTCATCCCAGTCAACGTAACCTCCCTCTAGGTGGCGCTGTACACCTTCAACTGACGGATTTACCTTGTACTCTGCACGACCATGGACCAGACGTCGGTTGTCCATACACATAATATCTCCTTTAAAAAGAATATAATTTAAATTAGTAAAAATGTTCTCATTGCTGGAAAGGACATTTGGGTCATCAATTTTGTCTCTACAGAAAGGGAATTGTTGGCAATTGTTATTAAAGTTGGAAAACGACTCTCTGGGTATTACTAAAATACAATCAATGGAGAAAACAGTTTATTTAAACTTATTATAGGTGAGAGAACAACTAGCGTAATTTACAGTAACAGTAAATATCTTCTTTATAATATTACAACATATCATCAGTACAGTATTCATATTTTAATCATGTCAATTTTAATAAAACTTGCACCCACTACTTTACAATGAAAAACAGTTGAGTTTAATTTCTATTTTTTTCTGAATTTTATGATTTTGACCTTTTTACGTATCAATCAACCAATCAAAATTGATTCCTCAATTAGACTACGTAAAATGATCCTCTGCATTATGCTGGTCAAAATTAAGAAATATAAGTTGGTTCGGTTGTCCAGGTTGTTTTATATTTTTTTACTACAGCTAACTTGGTTATATTTAAGTTACTGAATATAAACATTAAGGTGCCATTTATTCAACCAGTCTTCAACCACCATTTTGAATTTCAAAATGGTTGACATTCAAAATGCTAAAACGATTCCTCTACTCATTTTTATTCCATTCAATGTATATAGTTACAAAGTTATTCGACAATTACAAAAAGTCAGTTATTATTATTAACAATAAACCAATAATTGGGATTAATTTATTACGGTTATAGTTTGTTAAACAATACAGGCCCCACTGCTGGATATGGTAACAAGGAGACGATGCTAACTAATGTTAAAAGGCAGGTTACGTTCCCATTAATTTATATAGATTATTTTTTGTATAAAACAATGGATAATTATATTGCAGCAGAAACAGATCCATAAAGCAAACTTAGCATACTTACTAAAAGTGTCAAACCATTGGTCATGTGACTTGTTTTATTGCTAAATAACTATGTTTTTGTAATGAAATAAATAGATAAGTGTTATATCATCTTTTCAATGACATAATACATGGCCATGTTTATTGTGGAATGTAGGTCTTCCAAATGACGTTGAAGGAATGGTTGAAAATATGGCTCCTAACATTTTAATTCAGTAACTCGAAAATAACAAGGTTGGCACCATATCCAACGCACTAAAATTGAAAGCTGAGGGATGGAGTATGACAAGATAGAAGAAGATGGAAGTTCCCAAGGGCCAAAATCACAGGTGAAACAATGCTATGGAAGTTCCCAAGGGCCAAGATCAAATCACAGAATCAAAGAAATCTTCGTGGAATGGGCTGTGCTGACTGGAGGAGTTTCCCAGGGTACGTCACTGGCTGCTTTGATATCTTAGCAAAAGTTTGCTACTACTGTAATGATTCGTTGACAGGTGTTGACAATCGATGCCTGGAAGTATATCGACGACCAAATCATTGAAGACAATTAACTTAGGTTGTGCTTAGCCCCCTTGATCAATGGAATGCTGAACTTAAATTAAATCTATCTAAAGGCCAGGAAAAGCAGGTTCTATTTTGGTCATCGACATCTTCCAGGCATCGACATACGTATATCTAACCATCTGTTACCCGTTTTTCACAGGTTAAACTTCTTGGCATCATGTTTGATGATAATTTAAAATGTACAAGTAACACGTACTGTACCGCTTACTCGAATCGAAAAATGTTGATTGTCACTAAAAGAGCTGGTCTCAATGCTTCTGAACTTGTTGACATCTATGTTCGACCTGTTGCTGAGTATGCTGCCCCCGTTGTGGCATCCTGACCTTACTCAACAACAGTGCACACATTGAACAAGTCCAGAAACGGATCTGTAGGAAACCAGTATACCTCGTACGACAATGCCTTGTTGGGCGAGTTCGGTTTGGAGAGACTGTCCAATCGTAGAAGTACACTATGTAAAAAGCTGTCTGCTTCTAAATCTGAACGTCACTTGGACTGGTTTCTAAATACAAAATACTCTCCGTAATACAAATATATACAAGCAATTACAATTTAAAACGATATGCGTTTAAAAACAGTTGAATATTCCCAACCCCCTTGAATTATGTATGCTTGCGACAGATTTAAGTCCTATCCCTGCTCATCCTGGGTTTAGTAAAAGACTGGTAATTATAAAATTAATATTTTGCTTAAATGTTTGCATGCAGAATGTATATTTTTGTTTTGCCGCTATTTTGAGGTAGCCTTTTTGCATTGTGGTTCATGATTGGTGATGATTTGTTGGTGCCCTTAATTCACTTGCAATAATTGTATGCTTACTGACAAATTAGTTTCTTTTGCAAATACCAAATATTTTGTGCCTTTTTTTAAAGAAATGCGTCAGCTTGAGAGGCGTTGAAAGTATGAGACTCGCGCAGACGCAAGACTCGCGCAGGCGCAAGGCTTGGCAGGTATGCATCAAATACAGATTCAATAATATTATACCTACCATCATCTGTTAATTCAAGTTAAAAGTTAATTAAATTAGCAAGAAACAAACATTTATTTATATTTAAGTAACTTTTGTAAATAAAACTTTGTATACTTTATAAAAATATTGTAGTCTTTGAGAACTACAAAAAAAAATTACAAGGTCACGCGCAAACAAATTAGCAATTAAATTACGCATTATATACCCTTTATATAAATCTGCAAAAAAAATGTATTCATATTTAAGTAACTTATATTAATAAAACTTATATTATTAGGCATATAGGCGCGGACAATTTAGCAATTAAATTACGCATTATATATCTTTTATTAAAATCTGCAAATAAAATTGTATTTACCTTCAGACATTTTGTATTCCACCAAGTTTTCTTTTTTGTGGAGATAGTGAAAAAACACTTTAAGGGCTTTGTAGACATCGTAAACTTTGTCAGCAGGAACATTCATACTATGGTGACGACCAAAATGGATGCTTACTTGTCGAAGATGTCCTTCATAATCATAACTATATAACAATTACGACTTTATTAGAACTTATATCGTCATTTATAATGTTCTTATTAAAGTGTGGTTCCCACTAGATACGCAACGCAAGAATGTACGCGCCACCGAGTTGACCAATGACAAGCCACTGTTCGAATCGCTTGTGATTGGTCAAATCACTTACGTTGCCAAGCTTAATGTATCTGTATAGGACTATATTGTAGGCATTGCATGCAACAATATCACAATAAGCATTTTAGATGATACGTCAGTTAAATTATTTTTTTCTGTGTTCCGTCGTGTGATATAACTTGCAATTGTTCTTTTTATGATATTTTAAAATGTACCTAAATGCAGGTTTGGAGCTTCTGAAGCTGAAATCGTTGAATTCTGTGCCAATGTCTGTAAACTCAAAGAATGTATTTTTAAGAGTATTGTAAACGTCTGGCTCTTCTTTCTGTAACTCTGGTATAATTTTGAATGTATCAGCCAAGATATTGCTGCCTCCTGATGACGATTGTTTTATGCAATGAAGCATCTGCATCTAGAAAATATAAACTCAAAATTTAAATAATTAAATTTAATTACGTTAAATAATTAGGGATGCCGAAAATCATTGATAAGTATGTTACAGCAGGTAAGAGTAAAATGTTTAATCTTCAAATTAGAAATAATTAATAAAAAATCATTATTTTTTAAATTATTAAATAGAATATCAATAAAAAACATAATTTATGAAGAACAATAATAAAAGTTGTTACGCCAAAGAGTGGAGAGGCGTTTTTTGTAAGAAATATTTCTTTTAGTTTTGGACTGCCATGCCCGCGGGCTATAATTTATTGATTTAATTTTCTTCTGGCGACCTTGACCAACGATTAAATTCTTTTTTGTATTATAATTTTTATTGTACTTTTATTGGCTGAATATTTGAAAGGAGCATACATTGTGTTGCTTCGTGACTTAGAAATACACAATTGAGTTCATTCATTTAGTTAGCTAAGACTACAAGCACTTTCTCGCGATTTTAAGCTTGAATTTTCCTACTTTTTTTCTTCTCTGCTAAATAAAGAAACCTGGAAATATAAGTATGTACTTACTCCTGGTTGGTTGTAAAGAGCACAAAGATCCGAGTGGAAGTCAATTCCTGTACCTGTCCACGCAATGTTGTTTGGATCCAGTTTAACAGTCACTTGAAACGTATCTCTTAAAACAAAATATTATTTGATATATTTCATAATACTATCGCTGATAATCATTGAGACAAATTGGTTTTTTTAAGGATAACATTTTCTACTTTCTTTAAATAATACATACCCGTAATATGTTCTTTTTAAGTACGCCACTCGGTTGGCAACTTTGTGTAATTGCCCCACTTCACGCTCCGCATTTTGTATAACTGCAAACCCTTTTGTGTGTAATGCAGTTAACCACGCAAACAGATCTTCATCCTTTGTTAATATGTCAGAGAATTGAAAAGTTGGGATTTGTTCTTGCAACTCACTACCCCACAATTCTTGTTTCACCTGACGTAAAGGATCGGAGAATGCTGGAAAATGTTCGCCTTCAAGAAAAGACAATGGATAGAAACCTTCATGTCCATCAGACCAGTTGATGACAATATCCTTTCCACTCTCACTTACATGCATACTCTTTGCTTCAACATCAATATCCAGGTCAACGAACTGCAATAACCTTTGTGATGCTACCTCATGGTAACACTTACTACACTTGCAGTTATCTCTCAGCCAGACATATGGATAATTCTTCTGATTTTCATCAAATTGAAGTGAGAGCCATTTATTTTTGGCACTTAAAAACGCTGGTGGCACATGGCTTGCATCAGACTTCGGCAACTGGGACATCCACTGCTTTCTGATACTTACACGCTGATGCTTAATGTAAGAGCCACATCCTAGTAACTTTTTTGTTTGTTGAAAAGTTGATCTTAGTAATTGAGATGCCATAGTAATCCACTAAAAAAAGAAAAAAGAGAAACAATAATACAATACCATTAAAATATTTATAAAAAATAAAATTGAGAGCACTTGAGAAATTGTACACAGTAGTAAATGAGGTGTCCGAAGAATAAATTACTGACTTTACTAAGTATGGTAATAATGTGGTATTTTATTTTTATTTCTTTTGTATTTCATACGCATCCAACAACAGCAAGTAACTTGTCAATTACAGGATGGATAAACTATTTAATAATTTATCGTGCTTATAAACTCATTTGAGGCTTAGCGAGTGGAGTTGAAAAGTCGTGAGTTACAACCCTGGCACTCAGGATAGAAACTCGGACCTTGGGATTGAAAGTAAGCACATTAACCACCAAGCTACATCTCCACTACATTATATATCTTAAGTTAATAGAAAAAGGCCTGACCAATTATTTCTTTCGAAAAACTGAAGGTTGTTACATCCGGATGGCGAGGTTTTCTCATGAAATCTTAGCTTAATATGAATGGAACAACAATCCACACTGGACAATGTCAGATACAGATACGGTTTAAACATTATGTTGCTCTAATGATAATGAATTTAGTTTAGATGTTATTTGACTTCCCTTGAAATCATCAACCAATAAATAAACAAATCGTCTGATTTTTCTTATTGAAACAATGGACTACAACGCCATTTTCAAAGCTATAATGCATGCCTGTGCCTTTGCACTATTTAGATTAACACATAAAATGTGATATTATCCACATTACTATTACAAATTGAACTAGGTCTACTACAAAAGTATAGCAATGAATTATGGTAGCATAAATTAAAACAAAAAATGGGAGCCAAGCTTACCAAAAAGCTACTACTACACAAAAGGGATTCGTCCTTATGTCTTCACAGCGTAGCCTACACTGAACAAAACAAAATACACAAAGCCAACGCAGCCAGTACACCTGGCTGAACATATGCAAATGAGCACGATATAACGTACAAAACAGGTGGCAGAAAAATAATTACAAAATATTTCAGGTGAGCTCCTGTAAATTAGAGCAATTAAGAATTTTCCAAAAATCTCTTTAAATAATTGAAGTTAGGATGAATTTTGAATGAAAAACATTAACGGCTGTAAGAGCAACTACTATGAATATGTCGCCAATCAAAAGATCGAAGGAATTCCTATCTTTGCAAGGTGAACTCGGCGTCATGTTGTTAGATTGCCTTGGTACAAGTTTGTACATTTTGGACTAGACTTGCCCCAAGTCTGTATTCATCGTCTTATTTATTTCTTCTTTTTTATTTCGATTTTTGTCTGAAAACAACTCAGAATAATTTTGTACCAATAGTTATTTCTCTTTAACAAAACCACGCTGAGATAAATTGAGTTAGTTTTCTAATACAAATACTGTCCATGCGCAGATCTACAGTTAGATTATTAGACATAAGAAATGTGTATCTTGCTTTATAAACGTTTTCACGTTTCCATGATTTGATTCAATAGGCAGCAGTTTTTCACAATTAAAAGATAATTTTGTATGCGAAAATACAAACCACAGATGGGGCGAGTAATTCAGAAACAACTTAAGTTTAGGTGTACTCTAATTAGATTTCACTTTTGTTGTACAGTTCAAGGTCACTGTTAATTTTATTTTATTTGGGCTCTGTCTGCAATTTTGTTTTAAATTACTGATTTAGATTCTATGGCTGAAAACTAATTGATAAAACAAAATGGTTACTGAACCGTTTTATCTTAACTTAAATAATACTATTATTGTATCACCGCGACAGATCGACGAATAAGATCTTTGACTTCAATTGACAAATGTAATTATATAATATATAATACCTAAACGGTTTTAGCCTAAGGGTGGTTTTCCGGATATGGTGCAAATGTCTATGTTGTCAATTATAATTATTTATAATTGATGAAATTCGGTACAGCTCGAGTACAGGATCGTAGTGGTGACCTCTTTATATATTATGCACTTTTTTATTTCCTGCAAACAGGACTGTATCATCTGCGATTACTTGATCATTTCGTTTTACTGAATTCCAATTTCCAATTCAATTAAAAATAATACTGTTGTTATACTGTTGACAAACCTAATGCATGCAGATTCTGCCTAATGTCACATTTCATTTCAAACCTATCCATTATCAACAATGACACATTATCTATGTTGTTATTATTTGCATTGACCTATTTCCAGTAAAACGATATCTTCTTCATGTTATGTTAGCAAAGTAATGCGTCTCCAAATTTCTGGTAGAACATTTTCACCAGCTACCATGTTGTTCTTGCAGTTTTACATTGTCCGAGAAAGCCCGGGATCGTTGCAATGCAACAGTTAGTTCAGAATGGTATAAAAGCGAAGATGTTGCATTGTAAAATATATTGTGTTGGGTGTGGTCTACAAATTGTATACACGTTTTGGATGTTAGCCTATACAATCGCGTGAAGATGACATTGCCTATATAATTAATTCTCAAGTTGAAAATCATAAGCTTGACTTTTATAGGCGAAGGTGAACGAAATTAATGTTAATATTTACAGTCAATTTTGATCTTAACAAATTATGTGACGATAAAGCATAATTAAGTTTGTTTTCCAAACTTTGATAATTAAATTGTTTATGCCACAAACGGTAGGCTATAAACAAATTACGCCCTCTGTTGGTGTATTATGACATTTGACATGAAATATGATGTTAAATGTTAACAAAATGTTATGTTGTTTGTTTAGTCGAATTCGACAATTTACATATCCCATTATTTGTAGTTACCGTACCGTATTATATTATTAGTGCAGACAGACCATGTGACGTTCTATGAGGCGATTTGCATCAACCAATCAAAGCACCACCACAATTTAGAAACACAGCCGATCACGAGAAAGCTCAGCTTTGATTGGCTACGAATACGTGAAAGCACATGGTGTTTTTGGAGTTGAACCCAATGGAATATTCCAAAACTTATTATTTTTTTAATAATTTGATTAGGCCTGAACTGCCGACAAAGTATACTATTTGGTACCGTACAAAACCCAGATTGGCGCCATGAAAAACACCGATACTCTTCCCACACTTTCACACCGTTATAACAACACGTTTGGATTATTGAACTTTTATAGAGAACATTTAAAAGGAATTTTATAATGTATTTTATAACCGCTTTGTATTTAATTGGCGAATATAATAATTCCAGGTGTAAGTTAATCCACAACACCCACATGAATATTTAAACATTTGATCTTTCATGTCTATTTCTTACATGTGTGTGGTTTACATGTCTATTTCTTACATGTGTGTGGTTTACATGTCTATTTCTTACATAAGTGTGGTTTTGCTTGAATTTTATGACCGTTACTTGCAGAAGAAAGTTTCTTGAACTTACTCTATTTTTATAGTCTGATTAGTAAAATTGATCTTAATGTTAAACAGTTAGATTTAACGATACTTAGTACGGGCCCACAAGGCCAATAATAGGTCGATAATTTTATTATTGTAAAGTTTAACGCTGATCACCACAAACAATATTTTCCAACGTATTGTGCTTTTGTAGAATTTAAATAAAGAAACGTTAAAACGCCTCCAGTTTTTATACTTTATAATTTATATCGAACAAGTTCTTGGTGGTTGTTCTTGTGTAACTTGCCAGTGTTCCAAATGTTGTCATACTTTAATAAAAATGTTTTGACTTTCAGTCACTTCTGTATATCGCGTTAAAAAAATGTAATATGGTACTGACCGTTCTAGAGGTACATTGTTACCTTGATATCTTCCCGTCACTGGTTACTTTTTAAATTGTTGTTATAGCTGTTACTTTTTCCTAATGTTCCATTTATTCTTATATGAACTTTTATAGACATTTCAATAATTTCCAAGTATTAATAGAATAATAAAACGTTTAAAAAAGAAACCAGGACCAAATCATCACTACTGATCATTCAGCTTTTCCAACCATTCATCATAGACCTATCTAGATAAAGGCAATGCCTGTAGAATATCTTCAAGTTCGTTAAAAACAAATTGATCAGCGCTTCTTATATAATGGCATACTTAGTTCTTTCCCTATAAAAATATTGTTTTGGCTTTTCTCAATCCAATCTTCCAGAACGAGACCAATTGATACGGTAACTTTTGAATAGGTATAAATGGGTTCAAATATTTGTTTCCATTATATCAAGGTTATTGCTATCAAACAGACCTGAAAGTTGTTGAATACCAACATTTTATCACATCGAAAATAAATACATTTATACGGGATGTTTAGATTCCAAAGTATATTATTTTCAAAGGATTGGTAAAGTTTCTCTTTTATAGGTAGTTCCCACGCTGAATATTTTATTTGAAGACAGTATATAAAACTACTATCGTAAATACGGTACATAATGTACAGTTTATAATTTTCAGTTATTTACGACAACATTTACAGTATCCGATAACCATCTGTTGGCAGTGATTCTTGTTATATAATATTTGGAAATGATGACAACGAATAATTAACATCATTGCTAAAAATATATAAATAATAATTCGACACCAAACGAGATATAAAATTTGAAAAGAGACTGAAAAACAGGACATAGAGTTGATTGGTCAATAAATTTCGAAAATTATCAAAACGTAATATTAACGGGTACTGTTCGGCTGGCGTAATAGTGAACGATCTATGAAACGCCAGCCATGTAAAATGCGGAATGTTTGAACCAAAATAAACTAATTATTTGCCGTTATCTATTAATTACATATTTTAAAGTTTAAAATGCTTCTGATCAAGCATCTTTAGCAGCACGGCATCACCTGGCCCACCCCTGGGCATTTTACTCACTCAGGAGAACTGAATCTGACTAAATACCCCGTGAAACAATAAAGTAAAATAGTCAAAAAAAAGTTTTTTACCTTGATAGATGTTTAATATAAAGCAACAACAAGATGATTATCGTAAGTTCTTGACAACAATTAAACGCGTCTTTTCATAAATTCTAAAGATCGCAAACTGTGTGCCAGGCAGGCTGTTCAGGAGCTGAGGAACAGCATCTCGACGATACCATTATTGAAGAGGTATAAGAAGTTACTGTAGACATTGTTAATCTTTGCCGTATATGGCATATATTAAGTTGAACAAATATAAAAACAGAAGGATGTCAATGGAAATTAAAAGCAGATTGTTTAATAATTCATAGAAAGAGAAGAGTGGCAAACTGAAACTTAACTTCGTTGAAGAGATCCTAGAATAGTACTACAGTACTGTTAAAGATGTTAAAGTCCCCAAAACCTGAAAAAAAAAATTAAGATTAATAAAATCAGACTTTGAATAGGACATTTTGTAATTGTAACAAAGTTATTAACTTCTGTAGAAGAATTAAAAAATTAACAAACATAATGATTTTATTTATCGAAAGACGGTTAAATTTGACCAAATATAATTGTTCAAGGTCATTTAGCAGTTTATAAATAAAAATAATCACATAACACACGAATAAACATGGACAAAAACATCCATAACCTAACCGGGCTACCATTTAAATCATAATTCAAGTCAATCAACTATAGGATAATTGATGATTTTCCTCCAACAAAAGTTTCAAGAAAAGTTTTAAAAAAGGTTCATTTTTAGAAAATTAAAACTGCAGATGGCTGACGGAAATTATACACTGTTTTGTAAATCGTTATCTTTATATCAATATACAGCAAACTCAGCCCTTACGACAACTTCCGCAAATACGGTTTTAATAGGGTTTATGTAACGACTTTACTGTCACGTTTTACGTTTACTAAAAAGTGGAAGGGAAAAGAGGGTCGAGGGTCCCAATGCTATATACCAAGTTGCAAACATAAGTTTAAAATTGGTTCTTCTAACCTTTATTTTATAACCTATGCTAATTGTGTCGCTGCTGAAGCTACATTTCGCTTTGCTATTGCTAAGTTTCCTATTTCAGTATAACTGCTTTAACTTTTTCATGAATGCTATTGCCAAAATTCTACTATTGTTTATTAGCAACGTTGTTGCTAATATCTACTATTACTGCTTTTACTGTTATAGTGCTCAACGGTTGCTTAAGCTGCTAAAACTTCTATTGTTATTTTTTTTCTCTGGAATTTTACCGTCATGTGCTACTATTTAAGTTTTAAATGTATGTGTTAAAATACCTACTGCAAAGTGGAATCGCCGGGTTGTTTTAACAAGGTACCGGCTGCCGGGGAAAAAAAGCCTGCAGCATGATATTGGCTTTACATAACCCGGCTATGTATTGACAAATATTTTGCGATAATGTAAATCATTTTATACAATTTGGATTGTAGTTAAATATGGTGTACTTTTGGATGGGAGTGGGCGCATGCGCGATGCGAACATAGGGTCACATTTATGCTGCTGTAATAGTTTGATTGATAAGCCAACAGTTGTATAATACAAAATGTACCTATAAATAATGTACTCAAATGAAATTACCCTTTTTCCTTCACATATTATATATACTATCAATTTTATGTTGTTCGTCGTAGTTCTATATCTGTAACTTTATTTTCTAATAAAATCTTTCTGTTTGATCACACATTTTGTACATTGTATCATAAAAATTGACGTGTATCACAATAATTAAATTATATATGTAAATTATGTTATCATCATGAAATGAAACTTAAATGTAAAGTACAGGTTTAGGTTCAGAAAAAAAATCAGCGACACAATAATAAATAATCAGAGTTAACATAGTATTGGTATTATTAATAGAATTGTTTGCATGCATGTCATATACTGAGCTACAATCAGGTTGCTGCGAAACACGCTGTACAATTTGCGATTGAGGTCATCGAACTATATATATGTATTCAATCTGTCTGTGTATTGTTATCACTTGTTTACATAGAAAGTGTTATGGTATTATGTTTTATAGAAATATGATGCTGTAGGCCCACTTACTTACACACTCGTAATATTATTTACAGAGGATAAGGAATATTTAGGTATAATACAAATAGCAATATTGAAGATGTAAGCGTATCGCATCATAAATCATTTTTGCAGGCAATAATCAATAGTAATATAAAGGTTTAGATGTTTTTTTTCACTGACGGAACTTGTCCAGAACTTGTACTATAGTACAGGGATTTTTTCAAAAATGGCTAAAATATGCATTTTTAAAAATTCAATTATTATGCAGTAATATTGCCATATATGCGCATATATTGCGTTATAACCATCTTAGAGAGTCATAGTAACCAGTTATATCAAAAAATAAAAAGGTCGAAATTTGGTCAATTTTCAAAAATTTCCCTGTACAGGGATTTTTGCAAAAATGGCCAAAATATGCACTTTTTAAAATTCAATTATTATGCAGTAATATTGCCATATATGCGCATATATTGCGTTATAACCATCTTAGAGAGTCATAGTAACCAGTTATATAAAAAAATAAAAAGGTCGAAATTTGGTCATTTTTCGAAAAGTAAAGTTCAACGATGCAAAAATAACTAGATTTATTTGTCAATGAACTAAACTAATTCTCTTCAATCGAAATTGTATTTGATTCTTTTAAATTGTAGGCTTCATTTGAGAAATTAAGTCTCCAGATGGCCGGAAATTATACACTGTTTTGTAAATTTGATATCGTTATCATCATCATCTTTATATAACAACCCTTGGAGCAAACTCAGTCATAGACAACTTCCGCATTTATAGAGAAGGGAAATAATAGAATAATTTAATATACCTCCCTGGATAGATTTAGAGCTTCAGAGATACCAACTGCACGTAGTACAATGAATAAAGATGACGATCTCAGTCAAAATGTTGAAAATATGTCATTACAAATAATGGTGAGTATGTTGCTGATAACATGATCCTGTCACCGCCAATTTCTGCTTAGTTTTCAGGTCTAATTACTATCATATAGGCTTACATAACACTTATTTTTTAAATTACTAAAGGTTACAAAATTCATATATTGGAATCCCAAATTCTAACAAAAAAAACCCAAAAATGAATTGATTCCAAAGGAATTTTCTATTCTGAGCTGTTGCTGCTGAAAATCTTCATAATAATTATATCTAACTGTAATGTCATTCAATTTTTATAATGATTTTCCAAATAAAATTAAAATCAAGTTACAAGTTATTATTGTAGTACACACAAATATTTTATACATCTCTCTGAGTACACATGACTTTATAAACTATAGAGCGAGCTATTGCGCAAGAAATGTTTAACAATTTATCCTTTTCGCTGAATATAGTACGTCGTCTGTTATCGTCTGTTCTCACTCGTGACACGCAAGTCAC
Organism: Antedon bifida; assembly: GCF_963402885.1. NCBI lineage: Eukaryota > Metazoa > Echinodermata > Crinoidea > Comatulida > Antedonidae > Antedon > Antedon bifida. The sequence continues at coordinate 21,743,309 of NC_136234.1, read as the reverse complement.
TTCTGTCGAATGCCTAGTATGAAGTTGGTTACTTGTTCCTAGTCAGTAATTCACATTCTATCAAAGAGACAGTCACAAATATTAAACAAAAAATACTAATTTAAATCTAATTTAGTTGATATTTCATCAATATGTTAGCCTTCAGGTCAAAGTTTAATTACTTTTTATGCATTTACGCCCTCTACAGCGAATAACTACCTTTACAAACGTTATAACACAAGTCTTGACCTACATATTATTATCGTCCTGAATGTCGGTGTTAATATGTATATAGGCCTACTTACAGAACATGCCTATTATGTTTCAGAAAAATTGATATTGGTGACGTCACAAAAGCTTATATTAAAATCTGACTCACCTGTGTCTTCTATATGAGATGAAATATTAAGTTATAATTATTAAGTAGTGAGCCCTCTATCAGAATATAGTTTTCACTGAGAACATCTTTTGCAAAGTACTTCACTCAGTTTCTGGGTGAGTGTTTTCATTTCTGTTGATTGTTCAGCGCTTAGAGAGGCGCCCTGCATTTTGCGCTGTATTAAATTTAACTTTATTATTATTTTTTTTATTATTGTGTTTATCATGAACCATTCTTGATAAAAAATGTGGTAGTTGCAGAATTTTCTCTATAATAGGTTCTTTTTTAGGAAAATTAACGAATTCGATTAAAATAATCTAAAATACGTACTTGCTTTGAATGATACCGGTAACCGCCGAACTCAGACATTAAATGATAAAGGATACGCGTTAAAATGCGTTATATTTATTTCCCTTTATAAAACATTACATAATTATAAACGTATTATTCAAATTGCACAAAGAGCAAGACTAAATAAAACAAGTTCCATTATTTTAAACCATGGATGCGGCCACAGACAAATATTTGATGTAGGTTCTCTCGTTCTTTCATGACTCTTACTAGGATTGATTTACTGTAGTAATTTATAGTTAGTCAGTTAGATCTATATATTATTCTAATATTGCATAAGCATTATAAATTCAAATACAAACCTATTGTTATTTAGGAAGGCCATCTATGAAATGCATCTTAAACTATGCCCGCTATCTCTATTAATAAATTTATTAAATGTCTGTCATTTGATTGGGCGATTGTGGTTCACACGGTATTATATCATCTAATTAGATTCCGGTCATTTTGATTGGACGATTAAGCTATATAGAGGGTAAAGGTACCTTCTTTAGATGTTATAAAAAAACAACAAATACCATGAAATAGTACCTTTTTCTGTTTTTTTCTCACGTACGAAAAAAAATAATTCCGGCCCCGCGTAAAATCTAACAGCGCCGCCTGTTGTTTTGCAACAACTATTAACCGCAGGGAGATGTGACATCTTCATACGATAAAGTATTCAATTCTATTTTCATCTCATAAATTATCTGTACCATCGAACTCATAAATATTCATTATTTTTATAATATTGCATAAGCATTAAATTCAAATACAAACCACCCATTGTTTAGACCATCAATTATAAAGTCCATTATCAATACCCACTAGGTCTATCTACTACTATGTTCGATCGATTATCCAAAAAGTATGTTTATCTGAATCTGTGTATTAAGAATATTATGAATCATAGATAATACAAGTAGGTTAAAAATAATCCCTTTCGTATAGTTTAGTATAATTATCTTGTTATATACATTATAAATAAATTGTAACAGGCGTATTGCCTAACTTATTTTGGTTGCACAGCCGTTTGAACTTAATAAAATAAGGAGGAACTCAGCAATATTGAAATGCTTTTTTGAAATGACAGCCTTATAAGCTTCCCCGTGAAGTTTTCTGAAATATATGTGTGTACCATTTATTGTAGCTCCAGCCAAAACAAAGACCATCAACGTGACCTCTTAAACCATCTTAGAAATTCGATTGACACTATTCGTTCAAGGAAAAATGTCGAGGTTTCAAAATGATTTAATCACTGTACCCTCAAACCATTAAAACAACCCGATCGATTTCATAAAATAAATACAATTTAGACCCTTTTAAAAAAAAATCCTACTTACTTAAAGAATTGACAAGGAGACGAGTTGCAAGTAGATATTATAACATTTTTTGAGTAGATTATTGTCACTTGATTGGAGGAGGAGTGTGCTTGTCACGTACTTTTTAATAATACTCCACAAGGCCTATATCAAGCATTCGTACTAAGTGCAAATGATTGCGAGGAGCATGACTTTATACCCTCAGACCCAAACAAATTGCCACTTTAATAGTTCAGGGAACATTTAACCAAAACACTAATAAGGAGTTTTCACGGCCAAAAAAACCAAAAACATTTTAGTATTTGATTTTACATTGTTTAGGCCCTATTTCAAAATCTGGATCCGGGATTTTGGTTAGTAACATTTCACAGCAATTTGGCTTTACTGTGCACGGGCATTAACTATGGAAATGTGGCGATACTATGGGGGGAAAATGGGTGTGGGTTATGTATCAGTTAGTGTACTTTACAAAACATGCATTTACACAGTATAAGTTACTGTCTTTATAAATATGAAGAAGAAACTGCTGAATGTGGAGTATCGGCAATGAAAACTATTATGCATTTGGCAAAGAAAGTATCACAATTATTATGCATCTATATTTAAAAAAAATCCACTGTAAATGAATATAATGATTTTGGTCTTTTTATTGATGGAAAATTCCTTTAAAGGAGTTTAAATCAACCATTTGGCACATTCAAATGTCCGTCCCTTTAATAGGTGTCCCTTTAATGGTGATTTTTGTTAAATAAAAATGGTAGTGATAGGTTATGCAATGGAATGTGCACAAGTTTTTGGATGTCTGATTGCAATAACGTCATTAATTCATCGACTTGCACGGTTTATCATATCATAGAACTCCTTCCTGTGATTGTCGTCAGTTCTTGCTAATTGTTACAGTATCGTTTTTAATAGATCCTCTAATTCTGTATCTAAAATACTTTCAAATCCCGACCCAGTAGTATTAAAAGATGTTTCTTCATTTTCGGATATTGTGTAAAGATCAGGAATTGCTAAAATTGTACCCCTACGACTTGCTAAATCGGCCGGAATGGAGAAGCTACTATTGCCACTACATGATGCTATAGAAGCTCTTCTCAACTCCATCAAGACTAAAACTCGTTTTACAGCTCCCCAAAGTCGCGAACGTACACTCTTTGATAATTTGTTCCTCTGATAACGCCTGGTTGTCGCTTTAAAAATTGCAGCTAAGACACCTAATCCAAGAAGAAGATACAAAATAATTACAATTGCATAGAAGGTGTGCTCTGCTGTTTTCGAACTAGATCCCTCACTTCTGGAACCCTCAGCAATTTCAAGATCACCAAAGCCGATTGTACTTAACGTAATAAACGAAAAGTATATTGCTTGAATAAAACTCCAATCGTCTTCAAGTAAATAAATGAGTAAAGAAGGCAGAATCAAGATAACACTCGATACGAGAGCACATGTAATAAATATTATCAAATTATTACGTAATCGAGGAGCGCTTATAAAACGTATCAAACAAGAATTCAGCCTTAAGACAAAATCTTTGACTTTTCCCTCGAACAAGTCTCCGATAACGGATAGTAGCCATCCTGTCAAAGGGATACCAAAAAAGGCGTATGCCACACATATCACCTGGCCTTCGTTGGTTTTTGGAGTTATATACCCATAACCTGCAAGATAAAAACAAAATCAGACAGTGGTGTGTTTGTTTTTTAAGTGTGAATTTCTTGATTAAAATATAGCAACAAAAATGTCACATTAGCCGTTTACCTAAAGTTCATTCTCAACGTCACGTGAACGTATCATACAGTTTATATATTTTTAAAATCAATGTAAAATATAAATTACAATATATACGGTTTGCAATGTGTTGATGTTTCATTGCAGAAAATATAATTATTATAACCTTAAATGAAGTGGCGATTAAATGTAATAACATGCATGACATTATAAACTAATTACGTGGCCTAATATGTAATGCCTTTCTACACTAAAAACTGGAAGAACTGTAATACAAAAATCGTGTTGGAACGCGGTACTAAAAGGAATTAGGCAATGTGATAATCTGGGAAAGAGGTTTGAGGCTATATTCTGAAAGATTAAAAAACAGTTTGTTGGTTAAGTAAGCTGATGATAAAAAGTGTTGTGTTGTAGAAATATGATAATCACTATAATCTTTAACACTCTAAGACCATATTTCTACAACACACACTCATCATCAACTTACTTCTAACCAGCAATTTGTTTAAAACATAGACGGCTTAACCGGGAAAATGACCCGTCAAGAAAAGTGTGCAGGCAGATAAAAGTCTAGGTATACATTTTGTGTATTGTTAAATAACCATTGCTATTTTATTAGATTTATGGTAATTCAAAGAAAGATTGTTGGGGACTCCATGACCATATGTTGCTTCAATTATATGATACGATCCCTAAATGTAATCTAAATGTCACGGGGGTGGGAGTCTGTGGAATATGAAGAGAGGTAACTTAATTCTGCAATTCAACAGAACTGAACAACGTAGCGGAATAGATACAGTAGTATCAATAACATTGATTAAAATAAACACTCACCACTTCAATAACATTTAGTTAGATTCTAACATTAGCATTAGGGCCTATTTGTGTTTGCACATTTTCTCATAGCAAATACATTGGTTGTGTTATACAGGCTTTAATAACCAACACATTAAGTTCTATAGACCTACAGTACTACTAATGATAATCAGCTAGCTAGGTCGTAACTCTCGACTTAGTAGGACGCGTCATATTTCATAATTAAAACGTTACAGTTTATAAATTAATTACCATACTAATAATCATAAACGGGACTGGAACACACTTTCACCATATACAGCACATACTTCAGCAGTCATTTAGGGTGAACCGCCATTTGCTGATGCTGCTTCTTTTGTAAACGAAAACTAACAATTGCCTTGGGCAAACCATCTTCCAAAATTGGCCTATTTTAAATGTCAATAGAATCATGAACCTACTAATATATTGTTATAGCATAGTTTTCTTCAAATTTAACATAAATCATGATACTATCACTTCAGGAAAGAGTGAACATTTCATACTTCTCTGGTACAATTTTATCTAAATCTAAAGACACAATAAAAGACTATAATATTTACGTATTATTTCTCTTTCCAGTGACTTCTAAGTCTACGTTCGTTATGATAATGTGGTTAACAGTTGGCAAAGCAAGTAATCTTAAACTCAGCAGTTGTGTTTCTAACCACAAAGTGGAGAGTCGACAAAATACGTAGAGGCCTACTTGTAAATTGCGCTTGACCATTTTCAAAAACACAATTATTTTAATGATCTGAACGTTTTATATTCGGCTGGAATAACGTATGTTGGGGATTAGGGTGACGGTGGACAAAAGAAAACGCATCCTGAAGTAATAATCAAAATGATTGCAATTTTCATAGTAGAATGGCGTTTATTTGATGATCATTATATTCACTATACAAATTGTGTGACAAACGTTAGTATGTTAATGCATTGCATTTCAACGGCATCGGGGATCCATAAAATTAAAAGTAGACTATAGATAGTATAAAATTAATTGATTTCCTTTAAATACATCGTGTAAGTAACACGGTTACATATAGAGTAGGCATATATTTTCAATGAATTCTTTGAAATACCTCACGTTAGTAAATGGCTGTCAGTACTTTGACTAATTGCTACGTGACTCTAAATCATAAAGCAAATTAGATGTTCAAATAAATATCAACACACACACAAGGTAATGAACGAGCGATGAAATGAAACGACACAGACGATGATAATAATGTAATGAGTAAGGAAGAAGAATTGATAGAAGTGATAATGATGATGATGAAGATGGTGAAGACGATGATAATAATGTAATGAGTAAGGAAGAAGAATTGATAGAAGTGATAATGATGATGATGAAGATGGTGAAGACGATGATAGTAATGTAATGAGTAAGGAAGAAGAATTGATAGAAGTGATAATGATGATGAAGATGGTGAAGACGATGATAGTAATGTAATGAGTAAAGAGGAAGAATTGATAGAAGTGATAATGATGATGAAGATGGTGAAGACGATGATAGTAATGTAATGAGTAAGGAAGAAGAATTGATAGAAGTGATAATGATGATGATAAAGATGGTGAAGACGATGATAGTAATGTAATGAGTAAAGAGGAAGTATTGATAGAAGTGATAATGATGATGAAGATGGTGAAGACGATGATAGTAATGTAATGAGTAAAGAGGAAGAGTTGATAGAAGTGATAATGATGATGATGAAGATGGTGAAGACGATGATAGTAATGTAATGAGTAAAGAGGAAGAATTGATAGAAGTGATAATGATGATGAAGATGGTGAAGACGATGATAGTAATGTAATGAGTACGGAAGAAGAATTGATAGAAGTGATAATGATGATGATGAAGATGGTGAAGACGATGATAGTAATGTAATGAGTAAGGAAGAAGAATTGATAGAAGTGATAATGATGATGAAGATGGTGATAAAGATGATGACGGTGATCATGATATATGATGACGGTGATCATGATATATGATCATTACTATAGAGATGATAATGACACTGATCATGAAGATCGTTATGATCCTTGGAGATGACGACGGTGATAACGATGGTGATGAAGACGACGACGGTGATCAAGATCACTATTATGCAGATGACATTGATCACGAAGGCTTGATCTTTGAGGATGAAATTAATTGATAGAGAATAGGATGATAACGGTGAAAAAATGATGTTGGTTACGGCACATGAATACTATGTCCTTGATGATGTAATAATGATAACAATTAAAAATCAATATTATCGTGTCAATATTAGAAGCGTATTTGGACAGCTTGTTAGCTGAAATTTTATCTTTCAAATTAAATAATAAAGTAAAGTGGTGTATTATTTATATTTTCAATAGTCATAAAGATTTTCCATTATAGGCATAATTAGGTAGGAGTAACTCGTTGCCAATTAAAATTACGTTGTTGAAATAACATTAGTAGATATTGATAAAACGAATAATGTATTTTCGTAGGCCTACTGTACTGATTTAGTTGTTTTAGTTGTTAGGCATAAGAAATAAAATTAGAAAATGATAATTATGACAATTTGCTTACCGATGGTAGTTATAGTTGTGGCACTGAAGTAAAGAGATCTTGGTAGTCTCCAGCGTGAACCATTAACAAACAAGTCATTCGACACAAATATAGCGCCATTGTTTTCAGCTTCTATCAACTTCTGGATAAATGCATGAAGTTGTTCACGTTCAACACAAGTATTATTTTCAAGAAAATAATCCAATTCATCAAAGAACAACCGGCGTGTTTTCTTCTCGTGTTCACTCTCACAGAAGCTAAACGTGAGTCCACCGACAAATAAATATGCATAAAATGAGATGAGAAGCACGATGAGTCGCCGTGCTGCCTGTTTCATATCTTCCAACAAAGTGTATTTAAATGGTAGCCGTATGAATCATTTTAGCGCGCTCACTCCCCAGTCAGTTGATTCGATAATAACCGACTTTGTCGTTTGGAAATGCTCGTTAACCAATAACATTACTTGCCGCATAAATCGTACACGACGAGTAACAATTATATGGAGAGAAAAGTCACTGATGATAATGTTCATGCTGGGTTTTGTTTTATATAGTATACCCGGAAGCGTGCAATCACCATTTGAATTAAACAAATTTAAAAGGCGTATCTTTTTTCTTTCCTTTATAATTATATTTATTCTTCATAATTTCTCTAAAACATATATTATTATATTATGATGAAATAAACATACATACATTTCCATATCATGCTAAAAGTGGGTCGGAGGTGACGTGATGCGTGCAAGACGCAGGTTCTTGCGTGACATGCACCAAACGATGACCAACCGAGAAAGAATGTAAGCGTAGACATTAAAAGCAAGCACCAACAGAATCGTCTTCACACTTATTAACGAAATGGTCACGTTTACAAATAATTTAGTTCGTAAGTTAGTATATTTTAATAAGTGCATTTTATGCAGCAATATGTCAGAGTATGCCACCATATCATAAAAAAATACATTGAATTGTTCCATTCGTTGTATTATATGACAATGGATTTTTAATATCTTACCAATCAAATTCAAAATCTATATGGTTTCCGAAAACACCGAAACTGCGCTGTAGTCCGTTCACATTTAACGCGAAATGTATGAAACGCGTTTCAATACTGGTAGTTTCACTCAAAGCCATATAAAAAGTATTTATAAGAATAATTTTTACTATATAAAAACAAGTAATCTACAATTTGTTATCGCATCATTTCATTGACACTTCATAAACTTATTTAAGTTAAATTGGACGAAGCATTCAAGGTAGCCGAGTTGAGAAAATGATTTGGGGTTGAATGAATCTTGGAATCGATTTGAACCTGCCACGTACGTCCACAGAGGCTCAAACATTAATTAATCCATATTGATTTCAGAAACATTATATGCGTTAACATTACAAGCACGCTTGGTTAGTTTCCACCAATCGATTCCTTGGCTTGCTATTCACTATAAAATGTTACTCACGAATATCAATGGTGTTACATAGGCATAGGATTTTGTGTAATCTTCCATCCAAATCAAAACGGAGGTATTTGGACCGATTATGTTGCGATTCTAGGTTTATTCTTGTTTCATATATAATGGCTATTCACTCGCAAAAGACTGAAAGGAATTTTTAGTCGATGGTTTTCCGAAATAAAGAGAAAAATAAATCATAAAAGCAACAAAATTAGCATGTAAAAATGCATGTTATATTAGAAATATTGAAGAGGATGACATTTCAATTACACTTTACAATTACTTATTTAATTTAAAAAAGAAGTTAGAAAGTGTTGTTTATATCATGATAAATAGACTTCCGAATCAATCAGACAATCGAACGTCAATACTTTCTCAATTTACTTCATTTCATTTTACTAACTACTGTATTTCATGTGTTATTTATAAACAATTTGAATTCTTTATGATTGTTTACATTTATATTTTACCTTTCAAATTGACAGGCATGATTAAAGCTCTGTCTACACTATCAAACTAGTTTGACAAAAAAAAAAGTGTGACGTGCCCAAATATGGTGGTGATATGACATCATCATGTCCATATACATTTTTTGTTTGATAGTGTGGACAGCAGCATACTTCTGTTCTTTATCCAGCTTTACTTATGTTTCTTTTTAAACAATATGCTGGATTTACAAAGGCATTTAAGCCTTAAGTATAATATTTCTGAACGAAACATAATTTTTTTAAACCTACCTTTTATCTGTGACAATTTTCAATAAATTGTTCAAATCAAGTATTAAAACTGGTATGGAGAAGATCTATCTAACTATCTAGAACTGAAAATCTGAAGGAACAAAACTTGTGTCTGAGGTAGTAAATTTGGAAAGCACAGAATGGTATCATTGGCTATTGAGTATCACCAAGCATCTCCAGGTATCATTGGCTATTGAGTATCACCAAGCATCTCCAGGTATCATTGGCTATTGAGTATCACCAAGCATCTCCAGGTTGAATTTTTTTCATCTCATAAATTATCTGTACCATCAAACTCATAAATATTCATTATTTTTATAATATTGCATAAGCATTAAATTCAAATACAAACCACCCATTGTTTAGACCATCAATTATAAAGTCCATTATCAATACCCACTAGGTCTATCTACTACTATGTTCGATCGATTATCCAAAAAGTATGTTTATCTGAATCTGTGTATTAAGAATATTATGAATCATAGATAATACAAGTAGGTTAAAAATAATCCCTTTCGTATAGTTTAGTATAATTATCTTGTTATATACATTATAAATAAATTGTAACAGGCGTATTGCCTAACTTATTTTGGTTGCACAGCCGTTTGAACTTAATAAAATAAGGAGGAACTCAGCAATATTGAAATGCTTTTTTGAAATGACAGCCTTATAAGCTTCCCCGTGAAGTTTTCTGAAATATATGTGTGTACCATTTATTGTAGCTCCAGCCAAAACAAAGACCATCAACGTGACCTCTTAAACCATCTTAGAAATTCGATTGACACTATTCGTTCAAGGAAAAATGTCGAGGTTTCAAAATGATTTAATCACTGTACCCTCAAACCATTAAAACAACCCGATCGATTTCATAAAATAAATACAATTTAGACCCTTTTAAAAAAAAATCCTACTTACTTAAAGAATTGACAAGGAGACGAGTTGCAAGTAGATATTATAACATACCTGAGTAGATTATTGTCACTTGATTGGAGGAGGAGTGTGCTTGTCACGTACTTTTTAATAATACTCCACAAGGCCTATATCAAGCATTCGTACTAAGTGCAAATGATTGCGAGGAGCATGACTTTATACCCTCAGACCCAAACAAATTGCCACTTTAATAGTTCAGGGAACATTTAACCAAAACACTAATAAGGAGTTTTCACGGCCAAAAAAAACAAAAACATTTTAGTATTTGATTTTACATTGTTTAGGCCCTATTTCAAAATCTGGATCCGGGATTTTGGTTAGTAACATTTCACAGCAATTTGGCTTTACTGTGCACGGGCATTAACTATGGAAATGTGGCGATACTATGGGGGGAAAATGGGTGTGGGTTATGTATCAGTTAGTGTACTTTACAAAACATGCATTTACACAGTATAAGTTACTGTCTTTATAAATATGAAGAAGAAACTGCTGAATGTGGAGTATCGGCAATGAAAACTATTATGCATTTGGCAAAGAAAGTATCACAATTATTATGCATCTATATTTTAAAAAAATCCACTGTAAATGAATATAATGATTTTGGTCTTTTTATTGATGGAAAATTCCTTTAAAGGAGTTTAAATCAACCATTTGGCACATTCAAATGTCCGTCCCTTTAATAGGTGTCCCTTTAATGGTGATTTTTGTTAAATAAAAATGGTAGTGATAGGTTATGCAATGGAATGTGCACAAGTTTTTGGATGTCTGATTGCAATAACGTCATTAATTCATCGACTTGCACGGTTTATCATATCATAGAACTCCTTCCTGTGATTGTCGTCAGTTCTTGCTAATTGTTGCAGTATCGTTTTTAATAGATCCTCTAATTCTGTATCTAAAATACTTTCAAATCCCGACCCAGTAGTATTAAAAGATGTTTCTTCATTTTCGGATATTGTGTAAAGATCAGGAATTGCTAAAATTGTACCCCTACGACTTGCTAAATCGGCCGGAATGGAGAAGCTACTATTGCCACTACATGATGCTATAGAAGCTCTTCTCAACTCCATCAAGACTAAAACTCGTTTTACAGCTCCCCAAAGTCGCGAACGTACACTCTTTGATAATTTGTTCCTCTGATAACGCCTGGTTGTCGCTTTAAAAATTGCAGCTAAGACACCTAATCCAAGAAGAAGATACAAAATAATTACAATTGCATAGAAGGTGTGCTCTGCTGTTTTCGAACTAGATCCCTCACTTCTGGAACCCTCAGCAATTTCAAGATCACCAAAGCCGATTGTACTTAACGTAATAAACGAAAAGTATATTGCTTGAATAAAACTCCAATCGTCTTCAAGTAAATAAATGAGTAAAGAAGGCAGAATCAAGATAACACTCGATACGAGAGCACATGTAATAAATATTATCAAATTATTACGTAATCGAGGAGCGCTTATAAAACGTATCAAACAAGAATTCAGCCTTAAGACAAAATCTTTGACTTTTCCCTCGAACAAGTCTCCGATAACGGATAGTAGCCATCCTGTCAAAGGGATACCAAAAAAGGCGTATGCCACACATATCACCTGGCCTTCGTTGGTTTTTGGAGTTATATACCCATAACCTGCAAGATAAAAACAAAATCAGACAGTGGTGTGTTTGTTAGGACATTTTAAGTGTGAATTTCTTGATTAAAATATAGCAACAAAAATGTCACATTAGCCGTTTACATAAAGTTCATTCTCAACGTCACGTGAACGTATCATACAGTTGATATATTTTTAAAATCAATGTAAAATATAAATTACAATATATACGGTTTGCAATGTGTTGATGTTTCATTGCAGAAAATATAATTATTATAACCTTAAATGAAGTGGCGATTAAATGTAATAACATGCATGACATTATAAACTAATTACGTGGCCTAATATGTAATGCCTTTCTACACTAAAAACTGGAAGAACTGTAATACAAAAATCGTGTTGGAACGCGGTACTAAAAGGAATTAGGCAATGTGATAATCTGGGAAAGAGGTTTGAGGCTATATTCTGAAAGATTAAAAAACAGTTTGTTGGTTAAGTAAGCTGATGATAAAAAGTGTTGTGTTGTAGAAATATGATAATCACTATAATCTTTAACACTCTAAGACCATATTTCTACAACACACACTCATCATCAACTTACTTCTAACCAGCAATTTGTTTAAAACATAGACGGCTTAACCGGGAAAATGACCCGTCAAGAAAAGTGTGCAGGCAGATAAAAGTCTAGGTATACATTTTGTGTATTGTTAAATAACCATTGCTATTTTATTAGATTTATGGTAATTCAAAGAAAGATTGTTGGGGACTCCATGACCATATGTTGCTTCAATTATACGATACGATCCCTAAATGTAATCTAAATGTCACGGGGGTGGGAGTCTGTGGAATATGAAGAGAGGTAACTTAATTCTGCAATTCAACAGAACTGAACAACGTAGCGGAATAGATACAGTAGTATCAATAACATTGATTAAAATAAACACTCACCACTTCAATAACATTTAGTTAGATTCTAACATTAGCATTAGGGCCTATTTGTGTTTGCACATTTTCTCATAGCAAATACATTGGTTGTGTTATACAGGCTTTAATAACCAACACATTAAGTTCTATAGACCTACAGTACTACTAATGATAATCAGCTAGCTAGGTCGTAACTCTCGACTTAGTAGGACGCGTCATATTTCATAATTAAAACGTTACAGTTTATAAATTAATTACCATACTAATAATCATAAACGGGACTGGAACACACTTTCACCATATACAGCACATACTTCAGCAGTCATTTAGGGTGAACCGCCATTTGCTGATGCTGCTTCTTTTGTAAACGAAAACTAACAATTGCCTTGGGCAAACCATCTTCCAAAATTGGCCTATTTTAAATGTCAATAGAATCATGAACCTACTAATATATTGTTATAGCATAGTTTTCTTCAAATTTAACATAAATCATGATACTATCACTTCAGGAAAGAGTGAACATTTCATACTTCTCTGGTACAATTTTATCTAAATCTAAAGACACAATAAAAGACTATAATATTTACGTATTATTTCTCTTTCCAGTGACTTCTAAGTCTACGTTCGTTATGATAATGTGGTTAACAGTTGGCAAAGCAAGTAATCTTAAACTCAGCAGTTGTGTTTCTAACCACAAAGTGGAGAGTCGACAAAATACGTAGAGGCCTACTTGTAAATTGCGCTTGACCATTTTCAAAAACACAATTATTTTAATGATCTGAACGTTTTATATTCGGCTGGAATAACGTATGTTGGGGATTAGGGTGACGGTGGACAAAAGAAAACGCATCCTGAAGTAATAATCAAAATGATTGCAATTTTCATAGTAGAATGGCGTTTATTTGATGATCATTATATTCACTATACAAATTGTGTGACAAACGTTAGTATGTTAATGCATTGCATTTCAACGGCATCGGGGATCCATAAAATTAAAAGTAGACTATAGATAGTATAAAATTAATTGATTTCCTTTAAATACATCGTGTAAGTAACACGGTTACATATAGAGTAGGCATATATTTTCAATGAATTCTTTGAAATACCTCACGTTAGTAAATGGCTGTCAGTACTTTGACTAATTGCTACGTGACTCTAAATCATAAAGCAAATTAGATGTTCAAATAAATATCAACACACACACAAGGTAATGAACGAGCGATGAAATGAAACGACACAGACGATGATAATAATGTAATGAGTAAGGAAGAAGAATTGATAGAAGTGATAATGATGATGATGAAGATGGTGAAGACGATGATAATAATGTAATGAGTAAGGAAGAAGAATTGATAGAAGTGATAATGATGATGATGAAGATGGTGAAGACGATGATAGTAATGTAATGAGTAAGGAAGAAGAATTGATAGAAGTGATAATGATGATGAAGATGGTGAAGACGATGATAGTAATGTAATGAGTAAAGAGGAAGAATTGATAGAAGTGATAATGATGATGAAGATGGTGAAGACGATGATAGTAATGTAATGAGTAAGGAAGAAGAATTGATAGAAGTGATAATGATGATGATAAAGATGGTGAAGACGATGATAGTAATGTAATGAGTAAAGAGGAAGTATTGATAGAAGTGATAATGATGATGAAGATGGTGAAGACGATGATAGTAATGTAATGAGTAAAGAGGAAGAGTTGATAGAAGTGATAATGATGATGATGAAGATGGTGAAGACGATGATAGTAATGTAATGAGTAAAGAGGAAGAATTGATAGAAGTGATAATGATGATGAAGATGGTGAAGACGATGATAGTAATGTAATGAGTACGGAAGAAGAATTGATAGAAGTGATAATGATGATGATGAAGATGGTGAAGACGATGATAGTAATGTAATGAGTAAGGAAGAAGAATTGATAGAAGTGATAATGATGATGAAGATGGTGATAAAGATGATGACGGTGATCATGATATATGATGACGGTGATCATGATATATGATCATTACTATAGAGATGATAATGACACTGATCATGAAGATCGTTATGATCCTTGGAGATGACGACGGTGATAACGATGGTGATGAAGACGACGACGGTGATCAAGATCACTATTATGCAGATGACATTGATCACGAAGGCTTGATCTTTGAGGATGAAATTAATTGATAGAGAATAGGATGATAACGGTGAAAAAATGATGTTGGTTACGGCACATGAATACTATGTCCTTGATGATGTAATAATGATAACAATTAAAAATCAATATTATCGTGTCAATATTAGAAGCGTATTTGGACAGCTTGTTAGCTGAAATTTTATCTTTCAAATTAAATAATAAAGTAAAGTGGTGTATTATTTATATTTTCAATAGTCATAAAGATTTTCCATTATAGGCATAATTAGGTAGGAGTAACTCGTTGCCAATTAAAATTACGTTGTTGAAATAACATTAGTAGATATTGATAAAACGAATAATGTATTTTCGTAGGCCTACTGTACTGATTTAGTTGTTTTAGTTGTTAGGCATAAGAAATAAAATTAGAAAATGATAATTATGACAATTTGCTTACCGATGGTAGTTATAGTTGTGGCACTGAAGTAAAGAGATCTTGGTAGTCTCCAGCGTGAACCATTAACAAACAAGTCATTCGACACAAATATAGCGCCATTGTTTTCAGCTTCTATCAACTTCTGGATAAATGCATGAAGTTGTTCACGTTCAACACAAGTATTATTTTCAAGAAAATAATCCAATTCATCAAAGAACAACCGGCGTGTTTTCTTCTCGTGTTCACTCTCACAGAAGCTAAACGTGAGTCCACCGACAAATAAATATGCATAAAATGAGATGAGAAGCACGATGAGTCGCCGTGCTGCCTGTTTCATATCTTCCAACAAAGTGTATTTAAATGGTAGCCGTATGAATCATTTTAGCGCGCTCACTCCCCAGTCAGTTGATTCGATAATAACCGACTTTGTCGTTTGGAAATGCTCGTTAACCAATAACATTACTTGCCGCATAAATCGTACACGACGAGTAACAATTATATGGAGAGAAAAGTCACTGATGATAATGTTCATGCTGGGTTTTGTTTTATATAGTATACCCGGAAGCGTGCAATCACCATTTGAATTAAACAAATTTAAAAGGCGTATCTTTTTTCTTTCCTTTATAATTATATTTATTCTTCATAATTTCAACATATATTATTATATTATGATGAAATAAACATACATACATTTCCATATCATGCTAAAAGTGGGTCGGAGGTGACGTGATGCGTGCAAGACGCAGGTTCTTGCGTGACATGCACCAAACGATGACCAACCGAGAAAGAATGTAAGCGTAGACATTAAAAGCAAGCACCAACAGAATCGTCTTCACACTTATTAACGAAATGGTCACGTTTACAAATAATTTAGTTCGTAAGTTAGTATATTTTAATAAGTGCATTTTATGCAGCAATATGTCAGAGTATGCCACCATATCATAAAAAAATACATTGAATTGTTCCATTCGTTGTATTATATGACAATGGATTTTTAATATCTTACCAATCAAATTCAAAATCTATATGGTTTCCGAAAACACCGAAACTGCGCTGTAGTCCGTTCACATTTAACGCGAAATGTATGAAACGCGTTTCAATACTGGTAGTTTCACTCAAAGCCATATAAAAAGTATTTATAAGAATAATTTTTACTATATAAAAACAAGTAATCTACAATTTGTTATCGCATCATTTCATTGACACTTCATAAACTTATTTAAGTTAAATTGGACGAAGCATTCAAGGTAGCCGAGTTGAGAAAATGATTTGGGGTTGAATGAATCTTGGAATCGATTTGAACCTGCCACGTACGTCCACAGAGGCTCAAACATTAATTAATCCATATTGATTTCAGAAACATTATATGCGTTAACATTACAAGCACGCTTGGTTAGTTTCCACCAATCGATTCCTTGGCTTGCTATTCACTATAAAATGTTACTCACGAATATCAATGGTGTTACATAGGCATAGGATTTTGTGTAATCTTCCATCCAAATCAAAACGGAGGTATTTGGACCGATTATGTTGCGATTCTAGGTTTATTCTTGTTTCATATATAATGGCTATTCACTCGCAAAAGACTGAAAGGAATTTTTAGTCGATGGTTTTCCGAAATAAAGAGAAAAATAAATCATAAAAGCAACAAAATTAGCATGTAAAAATGCATGTTATATTAGAAATATTGAAGAGGATGACATTTCAATTACACTTTACAATTACTTATTTAATTTAAAAAAGAAGTTAGAAAGTGTTGTTTATATCATGATAAATAGACTTCCGAATCAATCAGACAATCGAACGTCAATACTTTCTCAATTTACTTCATTTCATTTTACTAACTACTGTATTTCATGTGTTATTTATAAACAATTTGAATTCTTTATGATTGTTTACATTTATATTTTACCTTTCAAATTGACAGGCATGATTAAAGCTCTGTCTACACTATCAAACTAGTTTGACAAAAAAAAAAGTGTGACGTGCCCAAATATGGTGGTGATATGACATCATCATGTCCATATACATTTTTTGTTTGATAGTGTGGACAGCAGCATACTTCTGTTCTTTATCCAGCTTTACTTATGTTTCTTTTTAAACAATATGCTGGATTTACAAAGGCATTTAAGCCTTAAGTATAATATTTCTGAACGAAACATAATTTTTTTAAACCTACCTTTTATCTGTGACAATTTTCAATAAATTGTTCAAATCAAGTATTAAAACTGGTATGGAGAAGATCTATCTAACTATCTAGAACTGAAAATCTGAAGGAACAAAACTTGTGTCTGAGGTAGTAAATTTGGAAAGCACAGAATGGTATCATTGGCTATTGAGTATCACCAAGCATCTCCAGGTATCATTGGCTATTGAGTATCACCAAGCATCTCCAGGTATCATTGGCTATTGAGTATCACCAAGCATCTCCAGGTTGAATTTGTGTTTGAAAAACTGATGCAACTCCTTAGCTCTACTTTGCGAAATGTTGGCCTTCTTTTCAAGCTTATCTGGTGTACTGTTCATAATGAAAAAAAAAAATAATTTCTCTAATTGAATGAACTATTGATTTGGAATAAATAAGAAAATTTGATAAATACAATCTTACCAAGAAATTAATTCGCTGAATGTGGAACAATTCTTTGAAAGACACATGGCACCGGCAAAATTCAAAAAAGGTATAGAAAGACAAAGCTTGAATATCTATAGAAAAACAAAGAAGATTCAGTTTACATAGTAATTATGATGATGATGACAATAATTAATTAATAATACTATAATTTTGTTGATGGTTTAAGGGAAAATGAATATTGAATGAGTGTAACCTGCCAAAACCAGACAAATGTATGATTTTAATGCAATTCAACAAACATTTATTTCATCAAATGCCATACAAATAATACAGAGCATAAAATGAGGACCAACCTAGAAGTAAACTGGTCTCAGTTGGCCCTTTAACATGGTTACACAAATAAAAAGAACAAGTGAGAATAATGAAGCATCAGTAATTATATATAATAAAAATGAAATGTTTAATATTTAAGTAAAAGATATTTCTTTAATTCTTTTCTAAATTGAATAAAATGTTTGATTTAGTTAGAAGCAGCAAGACGAATTGTGGTAGTTTTTGCAATATCTTCAGAAAATGATAGATTATAGCCAAGATTTGATAAACATACTATGTAAAATATCATATCTCAATGTACGAAATCCACACAAAGGATCATTATTTTAGTTACAGTTGTGACACTCAATACTTGAGTAAATATGAAATTGAATATTTTAATTACGGATGTATGGTTTACATTACATTGTTGCTGGCAGTAAGAGCAGTAATGTCAAGCTACATCATCAAGTGTTGACAATAATAGCTTTTACTGTACTTAATACTTTGATTATAGACACATTGTTGACATTATCCTAAGTACTGCTAGTGTTCTAAGCACACAACATGGAACTACATAAACTGAAGTCCCATTATTAGGAACGGTTTATTCTCAGTTTGTACAAAGGTTTATTGAAGGAAAAAGAAACATATTCTTATGTAATTTTTACAGTTTTGGTAATAATTTGTTAATAAGCTTTGGTTGTGAGCCGACAATAAACATTAATGTATATCATACTATCAATTTTTATGCATAATATAATTTAATTAATTGAAAAGTTATCAAATCGCACTATTAGGTCATTTGCCTGGCTTCAACTGTATCAAACCAGATTCAAACTTTTCCCTTTTCGTTTAAATGATCCACACAAGCAAGATGCAACATGTAAATTGATACGCCTTCATTTGATCTCTTGTGTGCGTGCGTACAATTGAGGGACTAGTGCAGTTCCTCCGTACTACGCCGAGAGTGTTAAGGAGTCACTATCCAATTGGGTTTGAACATGAAAGCCTCAGTGGTCTAATGGTTAGAAAATCTGCATATTCAAGCAAAAGACTTTTTCTCATTCTCACAGATTTCATCATCTTTATCATTTCAAAATATATATATTTATTAAATATATATATTTGAAATGTTAATATGCAATATTGAAAAAGAAAAATAATTAGCAAATAATTTTAATTGAAATTCAGTTGAGAACAAGAAGAATAAGTTCAAGATTCCAGGTTATGATACTCTAGTCACCTTACACAATCAGAAAAATTTTCCTGAATATAATATCATGATACTTCCAGAGGGATTATTTTACCAAATTATGCCAAAAGACTATTAGCTGTACACTAATGACACACATTACTTTTCAATCAAAGTATTTAGAAGATAATATCTTTTACAAACTGCAGATATCAATAAGTCGTTACATTAAGTAAAATAAATCGAGCAAAGAATTTAGATGATTACAGTAACTTGTATTAGGTATCCACATTCTAGGTTATTTGAAATTATCCAATTGTTAATTAGAAAAATAAAACAGAATCTTATCTCTCCCCTTGTTGATTTATCACCTGTGGGAGACCAGTACATTTTTCTTGTAGGAATATAAAATATAAACTTTACCAATAATAAAGTTCATAACTAGAAAGTCAATTTTGATGCAATATAATTAATGTTTATCAGATGAAACAATAACAAGCTGTCATATTACTTTGAATGAAGAGGAAGCATATGATTCATATTATATTCAATATTCAGATATAAATACTCTGCAACAGAAAGAAATAATTATGCTAAAAATTGTACTTTTGAATATAATTAAAAACAGTTTAACGATTTTAATAGTTGCCCATAATGAACAATCTTATTGTTAAAACACTGGTATTTACTGTACTAGTGGTAAATCTATTATCAATTGGTTTTATTGCACATTAAGTAAATAAAATATACATGACAACACAATGAATCAAGTCTCCAAGGGTCCTGGGTTCAAGTCCCGTCACATGTCAGGATTTTTTTAAGGACAAAATTACAACTCCACTCCCAAAGACTTGTAATAAGACTTTGTTGATGTAGAGCATCTTGTGTATATGTTTGTCTTGTGAACCTCTGAGGGTCCCTAATGATCAGCAATTGCTGGATGGATCACCCTCATTAAATATGGTAAAAAAAAAAAATCATTTCAAATATTCATTTATCACCGGCAACAGAAAAATTTATTAAAGAAGATGAGGTGAGAATGATCAGATAAACCTACAACACAAATCAAGATATATAGTTTACAAAAATGATGTATTGTCTCCCAAAAACATGAAAAATGAAGATAATAATATCATATTAAAATCAGATTTTAATAAGCCATATTGCAGTTAACCACATTAAATGAAAAAAAAAAAGTTAAATTCAACGAAAACCATTTTTTAAGGTAAACATTTTTTTTTTTTCCAATTTTTTATCCAACTATGTGAAAATGACATTAAAAT
Organism: Antedon bifida; assembly: GCF_963402885.1. Lineage (NCBI taxonomy): Eukaryota > Metazoa > Echinodermata > Crinoidea > Comatulida > Antedonidae > Antedon > Antedon bifida. Next base: position 21,722,640 of record NC_136234.1, on the reverse strand, counting down.
GGCATATTCACTTCAGCAAAAACAATTAAACAAATTATTTTCTCAGAGGGACAATTATATAATTAGTATTAATTACTTTACGATTTACCAGAGCAGACAAATGAATGTCAGTCTATATTATATCAAGAAATTCTTGTAGAATCTTTATGAAATTCAATCCACACTTAATTTAATGTTTTCAACAAATGTATATTAACTAGCAGGTAACCGTTCAATGGACGGGCACCATCTTATAATGATTGTAAGGTTCGGGAATCAAAAAGATAGTACAGTAATATAGTACAATGCAGTATAGACACAAATCTATAAATGGATGTGCAGAATCTTATTGAATTCAATCCACACTTATTTAAATGTTTTCAACAAATGTATAGTACATAAATATTCCAGACTACAATTCTATTGCAGAAAAGAAAATGGAAAGGCACATTGAAAGTACATCTGGCTGGTTTATACACTTTGCATATTAACATTCTCATTTGTCAAACTGTTTTCTGTAACAAATAAATAATCTTGCATGTTTATTGCTTCATTTATGTGCAATCTAAGGAAACGATCTAATTAAACGTCTCATCAGACATGCAAAATAAAAAGTGCAGCTACTCGCTATTCTAGTGGAAGGAATATATTGTTTAGTTGTTTAAATTTTAGTTGTCTAAATAACGACTTAACAGAAAGGAGACGTGTAAATTTGATCTCTTATGTTTGACCTTTACCAGGTTTTATGACTTAAGTTAAGCACTGAAGTAAGTACAGTAGTAGGTTTAATGAATGACTTAAGCACTGTAGTAGTAGGTTTCATTGAATGCTGCTTTTCATGGAAATTTTAAATAATAAGGTATTCAACAGTCTAATCACGTATTCATTTATTGATAAATTATCATGTCAAAAAATGTCAATAATGTGGGTCACCTAATTTCTACTGTACTGTATACTATATGAAACAAAATAGACAGAATTCAGCACTAACAACATATTATTTTCTTGCGTTATCTTTTTCTGTGTACATTTAATGTACGTGCATGTGGCGTTTGTCGTGCTGATAACTAACTCGTCAAAGTGGCGAGTTCAAATCTAGTTGTATTTGATTTCACTACAATATCCCTATTGTAAAATACGTTTGTTCATTGACTTTAAGCTTTAGAATTAATGATTAAGAGAGTTTGACATACCTGCTCTTGTTTTTCTGTCAACTTTTCCAGTAATTGGATTGAGAAGCCTTTCCTTGATTCCATGTAAGTCAAATCTGCTAACACAGAAGCTGTTTCATCTGGAATGAAAAAAAATTGGCATTATAAACTACTTGACACTAAAGCGTGATTCTCACTAGCGACACAATGCAATGACGTATCGATGCAAAGCGCTGAATTGCGTAAACAGTGGGAACGCAATCGTGCTGCAAACATCTCAGGTTTGATTTCACGCAGGAGGGGGAAAACACAATTATTAGAAGGGCATTGTCTTACGTTGCATAGGTTGAGCTACGTTGCGTCGCTAGTGGGAACCAAGCTTAAATAACTAATGCATGTTATGCTTTTCGGTACAGGGGATCCTGATGGTTTTGATTTTAATTTATTGTGAAATCCAATCATTCAATCTATCCTTGTTTAAAACTACTTATTTAAAGCAACCATTTAACCTAGTATTGTTAAGAAAATTGAGATATCAAAATGCTAAATTCTTTTTCAACATTTGAGCTATCTGCTTAAGATAAGTTTTATAAATGAGCATCATTTCATGCAGGTTGTTATGATTAATTTTGGACAGTGAATGAGGTTGCTGAGCATCACAAGCATTCACATAAATAAGGATTGTGATTTAGTTGAATGCAATATATGTATGAATAGTTTTGTATATAATTTAATAAGATATAAAGCCTTTAAATTACAGCTCTTTTTATCATATCCCCAAGAGCATGCTATCCATCAATTGTTGGATTAGTCTCACAGAATATCACACAATTTTTTAAATATTCAGAATAAAATATTTCTCTATAGAATTTTCCTGGGCAACAACTGGCTTTTTATTTTATTGTGTCCCCGACTTTTGCTGTTATTCTTGCCTTTTTAAATTTTGTATTTGTTTGTGTTTTCACTGATTGTGTGTGTCCATTTTATTATGATAGCTTTTATATTTTTATATCGTATATTGATTAAACTTCAATTTGTTAAACCAAGTTGTAATAAAGAATATGATTATTATAATTATTCAATTAATTAATCATTTGTTATAGTCTCTGTTAATTTAAATATTTTTATGATTTAAAAGTTAAAATCAGAAATAATTGTTAATTGTTGAGTATCAGACTAGTAAACTGAATCAATGCTATTTTCAAACCATGGTTGACAGAATTTTACTACATGTATTAAAAGCTTCATTTCACGATTCTGATGCAACTAGATTTCATTAATATTGTTTTATTATTTATAAAATGTCATAATTTGTGAGTGGATGGAAAGGGTGTTATGACCAGTTTGTTGGTACAAAAACGCTCGTAATGGAAGGGTTCAGTTGGCTATTTGAGGTACTGTAATGAGGTACTAACCAAAATTGTACTGCCCTTGGAAAGGGTTGTGGGTTAGAGTTGGTGCTTTGGGTTGGGATCGAAGGTAGGGGAGTAAGGTAATGGAGTATAAGTGGAGTATAAGTACTAGTGGTAATGTGGTATGGTGGTGTTTAATGTTTTTGATGTTTTATATGAAATAAAGAATAATAATAATAATAATAATAATATAAAATGATGTGTACTTAACAAAACTTTATTACATCGTTTGTGAAGAGTTGGGTTTTATCCTGGTGCCTTAGTATATCATTGTTGCACATAATATAAAAGTTATCACCTATTAACCTGCATCAAGTGTACTTTAAAATGTTATCAAATATAAAAAATAATTACCTATTGAATCAGTGAAGATAAGCTTCAAGTGTGTTCTGATTAACTGTGAGAGTGTCCTATCCAAGTACTTGGTACGATTACTGTCAATCAGAAATAACGTGCAAGAAAAAGAATAAAAGAAATTAAGAAAATTAATTATTAATACAAATCTTATTCATTCATTCATTTGCATATAAAATGTATAGGAATTATGTTTGCTCTGAGAACAGATAAATGAAAAACAAAAACAATTACAAAGTGTCACATCACTCTTGTAGGGTATACTGACAATTGTTCTCTTATTAACTATGAATTTTTATTGAGGGGGATTGAGGTTTCAATTTGCCTGCTGTATCGAAATCACCTATACTTTCTGTCTTCAGGTCTTATCCCCACTGACTATTTTAAGTATAAAGTACAGCAGGATTTATTTTGTCTTCGTAACAGAATAATACTACCACCTGCTTTAGTTATAATTCTTTTTTTATAGAGTAGCCACGTTTACGAGCAATGCTCTTTTGTTTTTTCCCACCGTATTTGCTTTATATTAAATTTCAATTTTATTATATTATCACATGTATGATTCGGAAATAAATAAAGATGAAAGTTGAAGCTATACTGCTTCAGCTGCAATAAATGTTATACAGAGAAAAAAATTGAAAATATTATTTATTAAATACTTTTCAATACTATAAAATGTGTTTTTTAAATTTAATTTAAAAAAACACATTTTATCGTAATTGTCTAATTGAATATTTTTTTAGATAATTATTTTTTTAGATAATTGTTTTAAATTTAAATGTATATAGTAGATTCGTATTAGTTAAGTATATTATATTATATATATTTTGTCATTTTAAGAGGGCCCCTGGATATCAGCTGGTCTGCGGGTTCAGCTGGAAGGGTTACCTTCTATAAATAAAGTTGAAATAAATAAATAAAATAAAAAATAAAAACTATTCAATTTAATCACCACTTCTACCTGGAATCCAATTTCATGACTAGACGTTGTAAAAATGAGGTGTTTTGGCTGCAGATTGTTGACCAATCAAATTGCAGGTACATTGTGATAGTAAATATTCTCAGTAGCCTCTAATTTAACTGTTTAATAATCAACCTTTCTACTGTTTATATATGCAATATTTAGTATTGATGAATACAGTGAAATGTGAAGATACAACTCTCAACATATGTTATTGTGTGTTTACTTTAGGTAAATATCATAAAACAAAATATTGTACTAGCATGTCAAATCTAATAATCATAACTTGATTTCACATTATATGAGAAAGATTTTAATTAAATTTCACAATTCATGATATAATTGAATTAAAATACTGTAAATGAATTAGCAGCTGCTGAATCTGGGCATGGTGTCTAAGGCCCTGTTTCTGCTGCCAAACAAATAGTGCATATAATACGGTATTTTTGGAATACTGTCGCACATATCATACAGTATATTTTTGGCAGAAGAAAAATGGTGCATTATAAAAATTATACCATATACCATTATTTTCCCCACAAAATTTGTAGTTAACATACAGTATTTAAAATGTACTGTAACAGTACCACCCAAAAGGTACAGAAAATGGTGTACTCAAATATGGTATCAATTATATTTTAGACCATACTGTATTTTGAGGATATGCAGCAGACAGGCCCTAAATTAACTGTTGGCTATTTCTGGCAATATAAACTCATCATCAATCATATTTAAAAGTCAATGTATTTCGTCAACAATGTAGTAATTGTTGCTAAGTTTTCTCAACACACAAAGAACTGTTTATTCAAAATACAATGACATCAAATGCAAATCATTTTAACCACTCAAAATAATAAATTACCATGCCAACAGCAACAATAATATTCTATTTTTTATATTGTCCTAAGAAAACTAATAAATCAAAGAGTTTAAGCAAGATAAGTCATAGAAATGATTACTATTGTCTGCTTTTAATGCTTTTATTTTAGACATGAAAAATTCATTTTATTACAATAGGTTTGATTTGATATGTTGTCTGTAGGATTTGTATTGTATAAAGAAATAACAAAAAATACAATTATTATCCATTAAAAAATGTTTGACAAAAGACTAAAAAAGACTAAAATGTTATCATATTTGTATGCTCACTCTAACCATCTTCTTTCTTTTCTACTATAGGTTTGTGGGCCATCTTGATTACATTTTTTATTGAAGTTTAATTTACTCATTCAATGAATATTCAAACATTTGATATTTGAATTAATAATAACTATAATAATTAATATGTAATCGATTTAATGTGAGCAACAAATTTCTTTGAAAGGATGAAATAAAATAAGGATGCATTCTGAAAAGGTTTGGCACATTTTAGATAGCCATGTTCTATAAAAAAAATTAAATAAAGTAAACCCTTACAAACACATTGTACATTGACAGGACCCAACAAAGTAGGGGTTCTCTGAATAACAATTGGCTGCATCATTCTTCTTTTAATAAGTATATGTGAAAATCTATCTATAATTTCATGCAACGTATGTTGAATAGTTGTAATATTCTTGTGTTGCAAACATATGCTCCATAACTCAAACAAGTATTGTAGATGGAGTAGAATCCTATATATTTAAGCTTAGAGTTTGCGATTTTTTTATTTTACGTTTGTTGATATGGATGAAATATTTCCGAAATAAAATAGATTGAATTGGGGATCCAAAGGAGGGTGTTATACCATTGATGACAAGTGCACATATAGCAATACAGTTGTATCAGTACTTACATTATTCTCTTCTCATCTGGTTTCTTTAGTCTATCTGTCTCGACAATTAAGCAAGGTCGGTCGAACAACTGACAAGCATAGCGTACCTGATCAATCAGTTTATTTCTATTGGCTCCATTAGCAAAATCTAGTTGTAAATGCAATAATTGGAAAAAATGTGATTTGTCTGAATACTGCAGCAGATAGGAGTTGAATATTGGTTTAATTAACAGTATACTTTTGTAAACCAAGGTTGTAAAAAAAAAAAAATACTGGTGACCTTTGTAAAGAATATTTCAAGCCATATCATCATAAATTTTATTTTTAATGCTGGTAGATTAAAAATGTTTATTATTGATCAATGATAATTTCACACTTGTGTACTTTTGAGTTTTTTTTGCAATTTTCCACTTTTTAAAAATCTTCCGCATTTAATTTTTTTGCGGATGCTAAATTTTCAAGCCCAGACAACCATAATAATATATGTTAGTTTATTACTTGGTAAAGTTTACAAGCATAGAGAAAGGTTTTCCCTGTTCTGCTGTAATATGGAATGGGTATAGTAATACATACTTTTTTTTCAATTTATTTCATAACATTTATTTACAAACTCTGACCAAAAAGGAAAAGAAAAATACAATGCATATATTTAATGATATAGAGAATGAAGGCAGATGCCTGGAAAAATCATCTTGTGGTGGGTGAGCCTTAAAAAAAATAAAAAGTAATAAATAAATAAAAACACAGTATGGAAAAGACATACATAATATTATGTATGTCTGCATGTACGAAAATAATAATAATTTCTATGTAACAGGTTATCTTGGCAGAATTCATAAGAGTTCCTGATCTAAAGATTCTTGATTTAACGACCAGATAAAGCAACTTGTTAGATCGGAACCTAATTATGCAGTATAGACAGCCATTGGCTCTACTTATGTATGCTATTATATAGTAAGCCTTATGATAAGCATGATAAAACTAATCTGTAGTTGAGTTTTTCTAAAATACTGTATGATTATTGTACTGTTTAAATTGTTGACGTTTTGTTAAAATAATGAACTATATCAGTATATATATCAGGTCATTCTTTTTCTTAAATGTACGTTCTGTGGTTAACCTATAAAGACAGAACAGTGTACCTTAAATGTAGTTCAAGTTCTTTAAGTTCTGTCTACACTATGTGACAAAAAAATGTGATGTGCCCATATATGGACATGATGTTGTCATATCACTACCATATTTGGGCATATCACCTATTTGGGCACATCACACTTTTTTTTTGTAAACTAGTTTGATAATGTAGACAGAGCTTTATGTCTCTACTAGTTTGTGGCTCTACAAGTAACCTCATAACAATGTTAACATATGAATGTCATACTCCAAACACTAACCTGAAAACGACTTGCGAATGACACCCATCCGATTGCTGACCATGAAGTCACATGCTGTTAGCTGATGAACCATTGAGTTAAGATTGTGCTGTAGTTCTAGAGATGATGCAATGTGTGGACAACTTGATAACACTCCAGGATTCACCAAAACAATTGGCTCAACACCACATCTTTGAATCTAAATGAACAAAATATCAGATCAATCTTCTAAGTGCAGTATTGACTCAACTTTTTTAAAGAATTGTTTCATTAAGACAAATGTGTCTACTGTCAACTAATACTGCATTAAACATAATTATTTATTATTATTTCTTTATTGACAACTGGGGATATAACAGTGTCCAACATGGCACACAAATAGTACGGTACAAGCATGAAAATAGCAATAACAAACTTAGATAATATTTTCACTAACTTTAAGAACTTTAAAAACAAATTTTGACAGTAATGAATGTTCAATAGAAAGGCTAAGGCAACGTCAATTTTGGCGTATGTGTGCAGTAAATGGGCATTCACATAATGAGTGAAGCTCAGTCTGCACCTCGCCTCATTTACAAAGATGTTCATCAGGTGGCGTGCGAGATCACTGCCCAGATTTCATTGTAAGGTATATACGATATAAGTCGTAAACGTGAGAAATCTAACCTTTCATGCTCAGGTACATTATGATCAAAATACATTGGATGAATATCGAGAGAATTATTACATTATCAACCGAGTAACAAAGTACATTGACACGATAACAGTTATTGCTAAGGGAATATATTATTATATGAAATACAATACAAGATTCCAAGCAACATGAAAGTGGATTAAGGTTTTACAACTAGGCTAGGCTAGGCTAGGCTAGGCTAGGCTAGGCTAGGCTAGGCTAGGCTAGGCTAGGTTTTACAACTTCACTTCAAACAAATGACTATCTCCTCTTAACCAAGCTTTAGATAACGAAAGAAGAAAAAAAAAATTTCATATCATAAGATTGTTGACAAGTTTATTGTTGAAAAGTTCCAAAATTATTTCATAAAGTTTTCTCCATCTATCAGACCGAACGTAAAATCAAAGGCAGTTCCGACAATAAACAAAGTATAACACTGGACTCATGAATTCAAAGATTAATATTTTGTATAAATTAATGTCTCCATTCGTCTACCACTCACTAAATTGTAAACTAATACAGTAGGATGTTTACATCCCTTTAGGACAAATGTGATTAATTGATTGTTGAAAGTTTCACTAATTACTTATTTTTAACAGAATTAGAATATAGAAATAATTTGAAGATTTGGATTGAAATGCATACATCATAATAAATGAATTTATACTCGTCGGTTAAAATGTATATAAAAAAAAAATGTAAATTTATTATTTATAAAAGTCAGTAGAGTTTTAGGCCATTATTGTTTTTCATCTTCTTTTTACATTATTTTAGAATAATGTATTTTAAATCTGTAAACACTGTTCATCTATTACAATAATAGATTAGGTAGTATATTTCATGTTCTTCCATTTCAAATAAAAGGAAGTTTCAACGTAGTTATATCACCGACAAATTAATTGTATTATGTTAAATTGGATCACAAGTTGACGATAGTATGTTTTTATGTACTGCAATATACAAATAATGAATGTTTATGAGTGCAATGGTACAAATAATGGCATGATCGTTTAATAGTGCATACTATTGCACGCCAAACACGACATTCGTCCAATCAAATGACAGGAATTTATTTAGGTGTTATATAACAATGAATATTTGATGCGTGTAACAGTTAAAGTGATAATGAGTATAATAAATGATTAATTTGGTTATTATCAAACTTGATTTGTAGGTTGTTTGACATGTTCAGACAGGGCTTTCTTTCGTCAGTTTAATAAAAGTCACAGAAGAAACTAGTTTTAATTATTGTGACTGTGAATCTAGAGTCTCACATGCTCGAACATGGAGAGGTTGAGCAGGGCGGGAGGATTGGGAACAGCCAATTAAATCTGGGTCAGGGTTAAAATCATTACATTATGAGGTTTGAAAACTATATTGCCTGCTTATTATAGATATTTAATTGAATTGTACAAATGCAATTTACATAATTATAATAAACATATGTTTAAAATAATATTAGTTTGTGTAAATATCAGAGAGAAGAAAAACATAATTATTTTAATAATATTAACATATTTCCAAACATATGCTTAAAATAATATAATACAGTAGTATTAAAATAATACAATAGTATGTGTAAATATTGGAGAGAAAAAAAACAATCATTTTAATAGTATTAACATTATTTCCAGATGGAAGTATCAAATACTCTCTTTTGTATTAGAATTTCCTACGATTGGATCAGATTTCAGTAATTTGTATTTGACCATTTAGTGCCATTCAATGTCAATACAATAAGCTCTAATAATATGAATGCTAAATATTGGATTCTGTAGAGGGGATTCATCTGTGATTATGCACACCAATTATGTAGGTTACTCGTTATGCTGTAAGAAATACGATAGCGATAACCACAAGGGTATTTACTACTATAATCTAGGACAGCATAGATCTACATGATCTATTTACCAGCAATGTACTGTATTGCCATTGTAATGTTAGTTAAAAGCCCTTTGCAGTTTAAAGGAACCCATTCAAGGAGATGAGCACTCAGTTAAAGGAACAGAACCTTTTGAAGTTAATAAAGGAAAAGCCACTGTCTGTTAGTGTTATGCCAGAAAAAAAAGAGATTTGCTCTAAAATGTTATTTCCATGGGTAAAATGAATGGTTTATACTACCAGTCCCAACAATTCTAAAGTTAAAGGGATGAAAGAGATTCAGAAGTACGTATTTCAAAATTGAAAACATTGTGTGTGATCCATTAAAAAACATTGAAAGAAGGGAAATGTTCAAAATGATTACATTTAAATAATTTGAATATATAAATATTAAATAAAGGATAGGAACTCTCAACCAGCCAGCAACAATGGCAATGAAATTTAATAGATATTAAAAGAGCCTGTTCTGGAACTTTATGATTTAGTGGTTCAGGGGAGTAATTAAAATAACCAGAATTGTATTGGGAATGTTTTAAAATAAATTTGAAAACCATCATTGGATTGTACTGTGAACGTTTTATACATCATCATTGTATACTTTTTTATATTTTGTGAAAAAATAAAATTGAAAAAAAAAATTAAATACTTTTTCTGTAGCAATAGTTATTTTATTTTATGCATTGTGTTAAAAAAAAAAATATGACCTTCTAAATTACATTGGAAGAGAAAAATGATCATCAGCAGGTTATAAAGAAAATATTTTGAAAACAAAAATATTTGTTTTTGATAAGCTCAGTAGCCTTGCTAACAATCTAGCTGAGCTACTCAAAATAATTATTAATATTAATTGGAATTAATAGCAGGAGGACAGTGCTTTATCTGAACAAATCCAATTACTGTCAGCTGATAAATTGATGTATGCCACAATTAGAATTAGTGCTGTAAACAATAAAGCTCACTTACCATTAGCATAATATATTGTAATTAGATTCTAATCAAATTAGAATTTAAAATTACATTAAATTATTCTCTTATATTTATAAAATACAAACAAAATCAAATTTACTTGTACTTTTATTAAAGTTATAAAACAGTACAATAACAAACACATTATTTAAGTACCTTATTAATTTATATTTTGTAATTGTTTATAAAAGAAAGAAAATAAATGTTTACGTTGAACTTAATCTTGAATATTATACCTGCACTTAGAAGAAAATGTTCAGCTTTCTAAATTCTACAAGGCATTGATGGCAAACTGGCGTCATCGTCAGAACAAAAGTTGCCTAATTAAAGTAAAGAGCTATCACAACTTACCTTTTGACTCAGTCCATACTGTTCCTTCAGATTACATATTCCTTCATCCACATTTGTTTTTTCTTTTGATGTAATTAGTTGATGACTTGAGGTTATAGCTTTGTCATTATTTGATTTCATCTTTGTGTCGTTATTGTCATGTATTTTACCATTATTTTTTATTCTGTTTATAATGTTAATTTGATTCTTATCAGTTGATAAATCTTTCAAATCCGATTTTCTAAAATCAGAATTTTCAGATGTTCCAGATATTTTATCTTTTTCTGCCATTTTCCTTCTGAATTCTAACTGTTTTTCCTTTTGTCTTTTCAGTCTTTCTTCTCTTACAAGCTGTTCACAAGTTTTGTTACAACTGGAAACATCATTACGAATTACAGCTTTCATTGCAGTATTTTTTATTGGATTATCAACTGTTTTAACTGAAGGTGACACATTTATTTGCGTGCTCTCAGTGTTTCTATGTTCTGAAGAATTTGATAAATGTTTATCTTTTATAACGTTCTCCTCTTCACTGGATGAATCATACATGAAAACTCGCTTCCTAGTCTGTAATTTACTTGATTCTTTATTATTCATTGGTGTTTGTTTACTCTTATTGCCACGCCTTGTTTTTGTATCAATAATATTATCAGGATTAATTGTCATCTCAAACATATTGCCTTTATTAGTTTGTTGGTGATTATCTTCTTCATAAACAACAAAGCTATCATCTCCATAATCCTCATCTTGTTGAGGTATCTGTGAGAATATCATCTGATCATCATCGTCTCTTTGTGGCGCAAGTCTATATCTGTTGTTGGTTGTCTGATTATCAGAGTCCCTTAATGATTTTAAGTAAAGCGCCTGCACATCACCTCCTGAAATTTAGATAGTAAATGTTATGTATGTCTTAATGCAAAAGAAATTTGTTTTTAACTGTTCTGTATATATCTTTCAAATTATGTATTGTATGCTTTCATTTTTCTGTATTATTATAACTTTTCTTTACTTTTAAACCTTGTAACTGGACGATTTTGAAAAGCAGTACTACGTTACTGAAAATGCAATCCAGTCAAAAGAAAGAATATTAATAAACAATAAATAATTTCTCTAATGGTTGTATACATGATATCGATATTATCACAATAAATATCAAACAAAAAAACAATTTCTTGATTGTCTTCATCATAAATATACCGTATAATATGGGAATTAGGTGTGGGATTATACTTGGAGTGAAATAACAATGGAATTCAACATTTATCATACATTTTAGTGGAGGTGGGATTATACCTGAGCTTGGGATTATTATACTAATATATACTGTAAAGCCCTTAATGTTCGCGTGCCCTTAATTTTCGGTAAAAATAGGACTATACTTTTTATTTACTTACTATTATTTACCTGTCATTTATATTGTGAATACTTGTACATAAATTATTGTTTAATAATTAGATCATAATGTTTCCTAAGTTGTAATCAGAGGAATTTGTAATCGAAAAATTACAATGCATTTAATAGATCATGAACTATAGTTGAACTGTCATTTATCAGCAGTGGATATAAAAGACATGATGAATGAATGAACTCTTACAGCGTGAAATTATGACAAATAAGAGCCAACTATTAATGTACAGTATTTTAGATTCAGATTAATCAATAACTATACTTCATTTAATATAGTTTAATTAAATATGAGTTTGTACGCCAACTGTAAATCAACTGTTTCATTATAACATCTTGAATAATGTGCATTTCTATTGCAATTTTTTTTTTCATTTGGAGTACATAATTACAAGATGTTTTTAATGTCACATTAATAACTGAAAGGCAAGTTTGAAATTGAGAACACTCTAGAGGCAACAGATCATGTTATTTCATGGAAGTGTTCCAATACACTCCAAAGTGATGTAATCATCACGCCCGATTACAATTTTTCTTACAAGACTTGTCATCTTGTTTGTCGTGATTTATGTGCAATTTTCTAAGGAATTGTTATAAATATTCAGAGAAAGCATCACTTTAATATCAATGCTCCATATGGGTCATTAAATAACAGTAATGAATATTTTGAAAATTTCAAATGTGAAGTAGTGGTTAAAGGTAAGGATTTGGAAATGACTACTCTTCATACTACACAACAATGTTTTTTCTAAAACTCTGTCTACACTATCAAACTAGTTTGACAAAAAAAGTCTGATGTGCCTAAATATGGTAGTCCAAATATGGGCACATCACATTTTTTTTTTCACATAAAGTTTGATAGTGTAGACAAAGCTAGGCTTCAAGCATTAAAATGACAGACACTACTACAGCATACACTCTTTTGGGGATATAACAGTTTTTATTTATTTTTAAATAAAGTATGTGGCACACACTGTAGTCTTCAATGTATCTTTTAGAGTCTCGTGTAACCACTATTATCAGATTTTTAGTTTGAAAAATATTTTTCTACACATGACTTGACAATTAGGGGACGGTAAACCCATGCTTTTTAAAGTTTGATACAAAGTGGTAAATTAATCCTATTCTACAATTAGCAAGTCCTGTGCTTTCTATTTTTTAATTGATCTATTATAATTGGTACATTATACACAGAATTTATCTAATACATATTGACATAGAACTTAAAAATACATACCAGCTTGAGAACAAACTGTGTTATCATTAATGAAGTCCAATATGGATTTATCAACTTGGCTGTTATCATTCTCATCTGATGAACAGTCTACATCACTATCAACATCAGCTTCTAACTCAAAAAGGTCTTGTATTGCAAGCTAAAACAAATAACAAAACTATTATCAAGCTGTGTAGCATGTATATTGTAAAAAAATGAACTAATACCCTTTTCACATCTGCAAAAAGTAACAACTTGTTACAAGTTGAAACCAAGTTTGCATAGTGTGAATTCAATTTTGTAGAAAATCTCTCGAGATTTCACTGGGGACCTCTGTGAAATCTCTGGTGATTTTCCACAAAATTGAAAAACACACTGATGAGAGGCGAAAAGGTTAAAGACAATTTATAACAATATATTATATATGATATGATATATAACAATTTGTTATTATACTCAAAAAAAGTTCAGTACAAAATCTCTAATAATTTCCTTGTAAATCAGCTTTTTAGTGAATAATCAAGTTAGTTTTAGAGAGCTTGCACAATCTAACCTTATCAAGTCAAAGAAGTGGAATAATAAAAGTCATTGAAAGCTCCACTGTACATTACAAGCTCTATCACACACACAAATACAAATGTGAAGCTTTATTCCAATTCAAAAAGTATGACAAACATTTTTTGGGGGAAATAGACATGTCTGAATTGAGTAGTACTGTAGAAGTAGAATTTCATTGTACAGTATCAGCGGTCAATTTCTGAAAGTCTATTGCAAAAGTCTAAGATTCAGTTTCCTTATTCAACCACGCAGAAGCTATTTAATTTCACTACAGGAAATTAAAATAAATTAAGACTAATTTGTAAACAAAAACACTGTCAATACCTGTACACTGTAAAACATTACTCCATCAATATAAATTCCATTTAAGCAATTACAAGCAATTACAAGCAGATACAATAATAACCGTAACAAACTATCTATATTTGTTTTACACTCAAACAATAAGTAGGCTAAAAATCAAATTAACTTCAAGTTATTCACATTTGATTAATCATCGATTTTAAAGATGACTTGAGCCAGGTTGTTGACAATGACATGGTTATATTCTTATCATTTTATTGACAATCAAATAAAAAACATAAAACTAAAAGAAGAAAAAGAAGCCCATGGGTTTTTTTTTTTTTTAAATACTCTTTGGAAGACTTCTTTTCAAAATGTTTTCGAGATTACTTTTCCAAACTAAAGAAGGGCTCTTTTGGAAATAAATTCTACTACAATAATGGCAACTAAGACATTATCATGGCATTTTTACATTTGAAATTCCATTTTCATTATTAGTTGGTACTTAAAAGGCCTCTAAGCATTTGACGTCCTCTCTGCTATGTCTTTTTGTACAATCAGTTATCAGCTCTTGGTGGCATATGCTGTAGACGTAACTGCTACTTATCTCAAGATGCATAAAACAAGCTATAGTAGCTTTTGGCAAGGCTTTTGTATAAAATGATGAGTTACTGTGTCAATGTTGATGATTAGTTCCCAAGTTATTGTATAGTGAAAAGCAAAAACAGATTGGATTATAAGACTCATCACAAAGCAGCAAATGATCAATAAATTTAAAACCTGAATATTACCTACTTAACTACTGTATAAAACATGCTTTTCAAATGAAACATTTTGATTTCATAGAATAAACAATTATTGAATCCCATTTATTAAAAATTTGTCAAAATCTGAAATTGTAGACATGCAGATTCGTGAAACAAAATCTAATTTAAAATGTGTGTTTGTTGCATTTGCTATAGACATCTATTATCTAGGGCATACGCTGTGACTGCTTGCCAATAGATAGAGTTTATCAGCTGCTGCTTGAGGTAAAATAACCCGATGATAAATCCAAATTATCTTGTTGTTCACATTTTCTATAGTGGTAACGAATGATAAACACCCTGACATATCATGAAAGAAACGAGTTGTAGTACATGTATCCATGTACACGTGTGTCCCCATTTAGTTGCCAAAATTTAAGTTGTTACCTTTCTCAAAATTCTAAAATTATTAAAAAGGTTTCGAGTTTGTAGCTGGCGTAAACTAGTCAACCAATAATCGTCGACACCTGTCAAAACATGTGACATGTTCCACTAGACGGTATTTGTGACCTGATGTATTATACATACGAGATGCCATATGTGCTAAAATATTTATCTTATATTCATTTTAAATATGGTCTAGAACTTAGACTACATATTAATATGTGCATACATATCATATGATAATAACTTGACTAAACCTCTTGCGGTTGCCCAACAAATTATTAATTAATATAAATTAATAAATAAAAATGCTACTAATTTTACAATGCTTTTTTAGTGTCTGGTACAATCTCATTGTATTGATGGTACAGGTCAGAAGACTTATAATTTAATATTCTGATTGAACTACTACAAATTATTCCACTAACATGTACCATAAGAAGAGGGTAAACAAAGTGAGCTCACCATACCCTAGAAAGGTAATTTTCAATTAATAATTTTTGAACTAACAATGAGGATTAACATAAATCCCCTCAGGATTGAATACATGCATTCATTAATCAAAATAAGTTGAAACTAAAATTAATTTCAGATTGTGAAGCTGAAGTGAGAATAATTAAGGAAATTTTTTAAAATCTGAATAAAATATATGAATATAAATACCTTTTCATCCTGTCTGTGTTTTCGTTTATATTTAGAATTTGAATCTATCTGATTTTTCTTTGTTGTGATAGGCTTTCTAGCAACCCCTTAATAAACAAATGAAAAACTAAATTTTACTGTGAAAACAACCATCCAAGTATTCAAAGAAACATAAATTATGATGCAAATATGCATGACATGTGACCCACAATCGTCCAATAAAATGACAGAAATTTATTTAGGTGTTTATATAATATGCACTATTGAACGGTCGTTCAATAGTACTTGTTAAAAAAAAAATTGTTTAAAACTGTAATTTAAAAGTGTAATCTCATATCGATTTTTAAAATAGTATGGCCAGTATCTGAAATTTTTAAATGTTTCAAAATGTATTGTCTATTTATATTTTTTATAACATTTTTATTTTACCATAAGCAACTTGGAAATCTTCATCATCATCATCACTAAGGTGATTAAGTAAAGTAGATACTGTTTCTGATGACTTCCTAAGTAGTCTTTGTTTCAAGGGAATGACCAATTCATCACAGCTTATCTGAAACAACATCATTATATAAGAATTAATTACAAAAACAATAAATAATTGTCACTAAAAATGAAAGGTAATTCATGGTAAAGGTATTTTATGTGCAAATGATACCCTAGTGTCAAATTCTGTGTTGCCATAAAAAGCAGGAACAATAATTGTAAAACATTGCTTGAAAGTTCTCGGATAACATTTAACAAGTTAAAAATACAAAGGCTATCGTAGACGAACATTGAGATAAATTTGTGATTGTAACATTCTCAGCAGTTTATTGTTGTAGTATTTCAAACACTTTTTTTTCTTTAACTTTTATTTTATTTACTCTGGACGCAACGCCATTCAAGAAGTATGACACTGTTTCAATAGTGTAGCTTTCAAATATCACAAGTGGTCAATATTTATTCCATGCAAATTTACATAAAACCATAAAGAGAAGCTCATTTGCCATTTTGCTAGGTAACATTATGCAAAACAAACATTAAACTGTCTACACTATCACACTTTATGTGACAAGAAAATGTGATGTGCCCATATATGGACATGATGATGTCATATCACTACCATATTTGGGCACATCACCACCATATTTGGGCACATCACACCTTTTTTTATCAAACCAGTTTGATAGTGTAGACAGAGCTTTACAGTATCCAGTCATAAATCAAGAGTTCAATGGCAAAATACTTTTTCAAATTACTATACTTGCTCAACAAACAAGGATTTTGGTTTTAAATGTGGTCAATGCATCATCCTAGTTTTCTTTCAATTAAAACTACAAGGTAATTCATCACTATGACAAAAATAATACCTCAAGCCCTATTAAATAGATAGCAAGTCACTATTGTGTGCTAAGTACAGCTCAATCAACCACTAAGACGCAGACACATCTTTAAAAAAAAACAATCCTTAGCCTCTCTCACCCTGCTCACTGCTGCCATGTTGTATTTTTTTTACTCGTGGTATTTTTTGGAGAAAATGAGTGAGCAATATTTTTGTATACTTTGTCTATGTCAATTATTATTTTATGATTTAATAATGTTGCTATTATATATTGTTGGAAATCAATACTTTAACACTGAAGAGTCATGCAGTATAAAAACAGTAATAATAAAATTAAAAACAAAACTAAACCCTAAAAGGTAAATTAAAATAAAGTGCTATTCCGAAAATGTATAGCTGTGAAAATGGGGACATTCATTATACTGTATTATGCCATGGTTATCATCATCCTCATCTGACTGCAACAGTGTGTGTAACTTCAATTTAAGTATCTGTTAAGCATTCCTCTAAGAACTGTTGGTTCTTACTAAAGATACAATGCAAGAAAGTTGACCATGCACAAAGCAAAATAACATCATAAGGTATCAGTCGACATAGTGGACGCAAATTGGAAAGTCCCTCTTATATGTATGTGGCCAACGAACCACTTGATCCTAATGATAGTGTGAAAAGCAATGAAATAATACAAATGTGCACTCACTGACTAAAGCTCTGTCTACACTATCAATCTAGTTTGAGAAAAAAAGTGTGATGTGTCCAATATGGTAGTGATATGACATCATCATGTCCATATATGGGCACATCACATTTGATAGTGTAGACAGATCAAAATAGCAAGCATAATTTTTGACAAGTTCAAAATACCTTATCCTCTTCACTGTCACTGGATATGACTACACATATGGACTTCTTTGCTTGTTTGGTTGGTGTTTTAAATGTGGGAGTTGACAACACATTCTTCTTTTTCTTTAATTTTGGCTGAATTTCATCTTCACTATCATTGGATATGACTGCTTGTTTGGTTGGTGTTTTAAATGTGGGAGTTGACAAAACATTTTTCTTGTTTTTTAATCTTGGCTGAATTTCATCTTCACTATCATTACAATCCTGTAAACTGTTTCTATGTGTCTTAGAATCTACAAGAAACAAAGTATAGAAAACATTCATTTCATTCTTCAGTTCAACCAATGCACAACAACAGGATGCTGAGCTCCGGAGAACAAAGGGTTTATCTGTGACTACAACATCAGTTCCACATGAAAGTGTCTCCTTAATAGAGGCGTACCAAAGAAGGGGTTCTAATGCATAGGAAATATCATTATTTTTTTATTTTAATTATTGTAATTAAAATAATTAATTCATCTCAGATTAACAATGTATATAGAATGGCAATACCTTGCATTGTGGGAGAGTCCAACTGAAAACTGTCTGCAAGAATCTTTCTCTTTTTCTGCCCAGCAGGTAATGGATCACTCTTTCTTTTAATTCCTTTTGTATCAGTTTCTTTTACTTGATTTTTCTTATCATCTAGAGATGACGTCGATATTTCAAAACACTTGTTTGTGTTGAAAACAGTGCTTTTAAGAATTGTTGTATTGTCCTCGGATAATCTTCTTGTTTGTACCATATTGGGCGATGCATTCTGATGTGTTTTTATCGATAGCTCATCAAGTGACAATGACTGTCTTACTTCTGTTGCATCACTTAAATTAGGTTTAAACTGTGGTTGGCCAAAGTGATTAGGAGTTGAAGAATTCGACGGAATGAATGTAGTTGCTGGTTCTTTGATAGGTCTTCTTCTGGATAACAAAGATCTCCCTGACTTAATATTGAATTTGTTTGGTGAAGGTGGAATTATTTCATCATCCTCCTCAATATTCTCATCATCATCATCATCATTTAAGAAGTCATTAAGATTAAATTGCAGATCAAATTCTTGTTTATTTCCTGATTTTTCAATTTCTTTAAGTCCAAGGCAATCTTTATTCACCAAATCTACATTACTACAATTTGGAATAAATCCCTGAGATGGTGGAGGTGATATCCCAATAGTTCTCACACCTTCTTTAATGGTTGGCTTAGATGAGATACAGTCTTTGATATTGTGATGCTCTTGCAAGTTTTTGCTACACATTACATCTTCAAGTGAGATATCATCAATATTTAAGCCTTTTGTTGTCTTGTTAACACATAATTTGTTATCGTTAGGATTCCTAACTTCCATTGACTTTTCACTCGCTTCATTTTCAACATCTGACAAATCAAAATCCCATTCTGAATCAAGATCAACAGCTTCAATCGCTTCACTTTCATTCTCCATCACAGCTTCTTTCACATCACAAACTATGTTTGTATGATTTATCTGTATAGTGTCAATTCCTTCTGAAACTTTTATTTTTTCTGATATCTGTTCAGATTTCTTACTTAAATCACCAAATTTAACTAAAGACTTATTGAAAGAATCCAAGTTGTTAATAGTACTTTTTGATATTTGAAGACTTTGCTCAAGATCATCAATATCATCAAGAAAATCAAGACTTGAAATATTTGGCGCTTTAGGAGGAACGGTCACCCTGTCTGAAACTGCTGGCAATCTTTCCCCACAAATTACTTGGGTCTTTGGAAATACAACAGATATTTCACATTCCTCATCAGGCATGTTAGCATCTAAAGCTCCCTTAAATGATTGATTTATCTGCATACATTCTGATTCCTCAGTGACCTGCTCTGAATAGAAAGAAGATTTTACAAGTTCTTTATTTTCTTCCACGTTATTTAAACCATTGTCAAAAACACTTTTACACTGAAAATCATCATTATCATCATCAGAATGCACAGGTGATAAATGTTTGGTTTTCTTTTTTCGTTTACCACAAATGCCATTGTTTGCCTGTCTTGGTGAATCTTCTAATTCTGACATCTTTTTCTGTATTAATAACAATGACAAAAACAACACCAATAATAATAGTTAATTCTATATAGCACATAAAATCAAGCTCTCAATGCGCCGCACATTATTACCCCGGCCATTTGTTGGATCAAACTCTTATAATAATGCAGCTAGTAATCAGTGCAAAGATAACATAATGCCATACCTGATTTGAAACTGCCATTTCTTCATTTAAATCTTTATTTCCTTCATAAACTGCTACTCCACCATCTTCTTTCAAATATTTGCATTGAAAATCATCGTCATCAGAATACACAGGTGGATACACAGGTGACAAAATCTCAGGTTTTGATTTTTGTTTATCAGAAACACCTTCTTGTTTATCAAAATCCCTGTCGCAATTGTCTTTTTCTTTTTGTTTCTCAGTGCCATTTCCCTTATTTGTACTATCACCAGATATCCAATGTGATTTACTTTTTGGAACATGATTTGCCTCGTCTTCCTCTCGATTATCATTTTCTCCCAATGAACATTTGCCATCCAATTGCTTGTTGATACAGAATCTCTGAATCCCTCTCTTATTTCTAATGATGTCATCTTTATTTAGGAATGTAGCCATTTCCATCCCATAGACATCTTCTCCGTCAGCAAACCCTTGCACTTCTAAAAACTCTTCCATTTCAACAAAATGTCTACAGCGTTTTGAATGGTCAACTAATTTAGTTGGCTGAAATTTAGTCTGCCAAATTGACCACTCTGATAATGAGAACTCACCAGATACACTTTTTGGTTTCTAAGGAAAAAGATAAATAGTATAAACTTTACAAAAAAAATAGTTCATTAGTATATATAGTTCATGTTAGCTTTTAAAAGTAGACAATAAAACTAAATAGTAGGGTACAGTACATTATAAGTGAGATATTTTACCTTTTGAGATGTTCTGTCACCTATAGTCAGGAACCTCCCGCCAGCAGGAATGGTCTTAACAAGATTTTTTTCATGATCCTCTAGTTTGTAATGAAGATTCCAATATGCAAGTTCCTCTACATTTAGGAATGAATCATCTTTTCTACCTAATGAAAAAGTATACCATATTTACATTTTCCTTTCTTTCACTTTACTAATAACATATATAAAGTGGAGGAGCCTAAATGAAAGCATAGCTTGTAGTGAATAGGCCCTGCTTTGAATAAATATTACATGTTAAAAACAAGTCACAATAAAAACAGTTCGTTGAATGGAACCGTTAAAAACTTGATTGAACAATTGAATAGAACAAAAATGAATTATAATATCAACCAATCGAATGACAATAATTTTACCTTGGAAATTGTTATTTTTCATTTTAGATTGGCGTGAGGCTGAGCTTGATGCTTTATCTGTTTTACTCTTGAAGGCTGTTGCTACTGTAAGGTACATCTTATGTACAATAGGATTCAAACCCTTTGGTACCATGCGCTGGCTATTGTTATAAAGATCAAGTTTTTTACTACTGTTCTGCAGCGCTTTATGGATTCCTTTCTTATTTGACAAACTCTGATTGTAAACTTGTTCTTCTTTACCCTCTGTAACTAACATTACGATACGGCCTTTTCTCTTTCGACCGGTTCTCCCCATTCTCTGCACCAGGCGTATTGGACTCTTGTAAGCATCGTAACAAACAATTAAATCGACATCCCCAATATCCAAACCTTCTTCTCCAACGCAAGTAGAAACAATAGTATTGTATCCCCCTGTCCTAAACTCTTTCACAACCTAAACAAAATCATTAGATTTCAATTTAAATATTCAACCAACACAATTTTAATTATAACTAATTTTATTTTAGTAATGTCTTTAGATAAAGTACAGTAAAACATGGGATCTTGAAAAGGTAATTTTAAAAGCTGGGTTGCACACATATATTCATTATTTGAAGTGTCAGGAAAATAAATTATTAATCAATAAATTTGATTTGAATTTTGTCATAAATGTAAAAAATGAGATATTTTTAAAATTGGCAGAGAAAACGGTTTTATAAATACATGCTTACCCGAAGTTGTTCTTTCTGGGTAAATCCTTTAGTTGATTTACCAGCGGATGATTGGCCGACAAATGACATGCATTTAATCGTTGGTTTATGTCGATTTAACATATCTGTTATTTCATGTACACTGTCACGATACTGAGTAAAGATCATCACACGTGTGCTCATTTGTGCATTTGAAGTGTTTTCCGTTTCTATATAACAAAAAGCATTTCATTTATAACAAGATTCCAAAAACAGCCTTTCAATCAATTTTGTGAATTTAAATCACATTTTAAATTGTTTGATGTATTTATTAATTAATTCTCTGCTGAGTTTGTAACAATGTATAATGTTGTATGCAGGGCCCCAATGAAAACCAGTTCATACAGTTTGGGCTACCCTGGGTAAAGAAATGTAATAATAAAAAATATAAATAACTTAAAATAAAGATACATTTGAATATCAGCACTTACCACTTTTGAAATTATCAAAATGCAAATGTACAACTTCTTCCAGTTTCTTTAGTTTTGGATGGCTATAAACAAACGGCTTCCTAGCAACTGAACTTGAGCAGTTTAATGACCTATTAATTATAAAAATTAAGATTAAACACCATTTTTTTTTTAATGCAATTGTATATAATTATTTATAGACATTTTAATTATCGTAGTTGATATGTACCATTTGCTGTAACCTTTTATAAGACTTTTTTCCTTTGATGTATTGAAATGTTAAATTTCAATTTGTTTACAAATTGCAATCAAGATTGATTGAAATACAGATACAATGCAGATCTTTTAAAATCTTACCTATCAGCAGCATTAGTCTCCTTTTCTATGCTAAATTTCATTTCCAAATCACGCATCAAGGTTTGGAAGTTATGACTGCGCATAAGTTCTGTCTTAGCTCTTGATAATCCTTTGGATCCATCAACCATGCTTGTGAGGAAGCACTGTAGTGAATGCATACCGTGTTGAAGTAACAACTCATAGCCGTGGTACAGACTAATAAGAATAGCAAAGTCACCTTCTGCTACACCTTGCTGAGCTCTCTGTAACAATTCAATATTTCTACCTTTATTATTTTATTTCGGTATATTTATAAAAAACATACAAACAGAAGCACTTTTGTTAACATTATAAAAAGACATTTTTTAAAGCTCTGTCCACACTATCAAACTAGTTACCTGCATGTTTTGAGGAGGGTCTTGTCTGAATGCATCACGACACATCAGTACTTGGTACTTTGTCAATGATTTAACATTCTTTGTGTATAGACACCTGACATTATTGAGCCTGTTAACATAATAGCTAATAATCTGCAATAGAAAAATAAAATAAAATGTCATACTGTATATTCTCAGTAGCTAAATTTAAGGATGGAAAAGTTGTAATGACACATTGCAGAATTATTCAAGAACTTCTAATACATATTTTTTATATCTTGTGTATTTTTATTGTTTGGAGTGCAGTTTGGAGATCCAATTCAATAGTGCTTATGAAATGAATAAAATAAAAAATACACACAAACCTGTATGTACTTATCTTGAACAGCCTGTAATTCATCTCCCAATGGCACTACATACTTGTCTATTGTCCTGCTGTGAACATATTTCTGAATATCTATTGCTTCTTCAGATCTTATTTCAATATGTGATATCTGTAAATTGCTTATTACCTGCTGTACAGCCTATAATACATAGTAAAAGTGAATATTTTTGTTAATAACTGTCATTTGTAGTTGCAAGAAAGCTACAGAGATGCCACATATCAATGAATTGCATTCAAGAGGAAAAAGTTTAAAGCCACACTCTCTACAATTGTTGACGTTTTGTAAATATAATGCATAAACATTAAACCAGGTCATTGCTTGTCTTAAATGTACATTTTATGGTTAATTATGATAAAAAGAGAAAAATGTTTAGTAATTTGTAGATGTTGACTCCCTTACCACAATTGCTTTGTGTACAGCATTAAGAACTGCTTGGTAAATGTTAAACTAGGCTACAATTAGATATACGGCACTGGATGTTATTTGTGAGTATTGCCATGAGACTACAAGATGTATTTGAAAGAGTTAAAAATGATATAATATACCTTAAGATCAGTTCCTGGAGTTGCACTTAAAGCCAGGACTCTAAAGTTTATTGTGTACTTGGAAAGCTCCCTCACTACCTGCCAAGAAAACAATAATTGATTGAATTTCTGTTGACAAATAAAAAATACACCAAAAGGCAGATGTGTATAAAGTATAATATATTATTAGAGATTCTAGGCTGTACAAACATATTTAAAAATTGTTTTTGAAAATAAAGTTAATTTGGTAAATTAATCAACTTTAATACAAATAGGACAAAGTCTGTCTTTTATGTGAGGTATACATACTTGGCAGTAAGAATGATTTCCCAGGGCCTTATGCGCTTCATCTACCACTAGACATTTCACAAGATGAGCAGGGCAAGCTTTACGGCTTAAATCGTTCATGAGTACTTGAGGTGTGAGGAAGAATATCCTTCTTGACTGCCAGACTTGCTTTCTCTCTGGAGGATGCATGCTCCCTGTATATAAAACATGTTGACACTTTTAGTACTGTATTATTATTATTTTTTTATCTTTCTTTCTTTATTTCCATTCATCATACACAATCACAAACATACATAAATAAACATAGAACAAAGAGGAAAAAAAATAATGGAAATTATTGTTATATAACAAAAAAAAGAGCATGAATAAAAAAAAAAAGGAATGACTTATCCCTAATGATAATGTACTTATCAATGGTAAGTGAGAAGAGTTATGATTCCTGATTTAACAAACAAATATGGTATGTTAAAATGAAGAGTTTACAATCCAGATCTGTTTTATACCTGTCATTTCTGCAGTGTGATTTTGTGGTATTCCCATTATATTATAACAAGCTTCAATTTGCTGCGCTACCAGTGGTTTTGTTGGTGCCATGAAAACAATCTTCCCTGATGGATACCATCGATAGAAATTATACATAACAACTGCTGCAATGAAAGTTTTACCCAAACCAGTTGGTAATGTTACCAGTGTATTCTTGAAAAGAGACTGCTCAACGATGTTAAACTGGTAGTCACGAACAGGCAAGTTTGTTGGATAAATCCATATGTGTCCAGAGGATGTATCAAACCCTGGTAGATCTTCCAATGGGGTGCCTTGTGTTTGTTTAGCAGCACCACTGCTGTCCCATTTTTGGCACGCTGCCAGTAACGTTTCATCATCAAGGTCATTACTATTTTCTCCGTCGTCATCAAAGCATTCACTTGATGTTTTAGAATTTGAGGCATGGCTAGACGGATTTGTTCCCCAGCTCTGAAATAAGGTTGACTGAACTTTCTTCATCTTCTAAATTTCATCATTTTAAAATCTACAATAAAAAACAAAATTGTTATTTATTATTTTTTCCAATTTTTTTGAGGCCCTACTTACTAAAAATGATATACGAGGACCGACCAACAAATGTAAATTATCGTTGACATCCCTACTACTACTACTACTAGGCCTACTAGACTAGCTAGGGCCTGTCACGCCAAATGAGGTACCGCTGCCAAATGAGGTACCGCACTTAATTTGGCGTCTAAGGCGCCAAATTAGGTACTATTGCAAAATGAAGTTCTATTGTCATTTTTTAAAATACAGTTTATATAAAACAATCATATTTAAGCCAGTATTAAACTACAATATGTATTATGTGTTGTTACGCCTGTTATTAGATCACCATTACATTAAATTAAATATAAAGCAGAAAATAGTTATCCTTTTTTGATTTTCGTCGAATAGATCGAAGCGGAAGTGCTTCGGTCATGGTCCGCAAATTATATGATACGCCTTGTGTGCCAAAATCTTTTTACTGCTTTTTAGTTGTGCTGCAGTGCACTGTCTGTGATCAAGCAGAATCTGAGGATTTACCTGTGCTTGGGGGTCTGTCTATCAAGGTACAACATTTCGACGAAGCCAATTTAATATTTTCATTTTTTTTAATATCTGTAGAATGCGTCGTCATTTATTCTGAAGCTAATACTGTAGGCCTATATACCGTAATCAGGCGGTATTAAGGCTAGTTCACGTACAGTAGAATTCACGTAGAATTATGTGGTGTTGTTGCTTGATTGTAAATTGCCCAGATTCTTCATTAGAAAAGAACTGATATTAAGGTTAATTCTGGAACTGATATTAAGGAGTTTTTAGAACAGATATTAAGATGTCCTCTATAAACGGAGTCCTCACAAACTCATATAAGAGGTCCTCTTGTGAAATCAGGTTCCCGTCGAATTTATTTCAGCTAAATTATCATGGATTTCGTACCCACCATTCCATCGATAGCTTTTTTTCTCTCTTTTGTGGCGCAAACATATTATTTAACACATTTGTTAATTCCCAATGTCGTTACAATTCATCAGTAACATTTTTACATTTATCAATTCCGTATTACCTCCTATTTCATTAATGTTCATATTTTTCTATACACTTGACAATGATCATCATTATCATCTATATCTCGTTTTAACATATTTTACACATAAAGAATTTGTGAGATTTTCATTTGTTTGTTTTCATTTTACAACCCGGATTATACAATGTAATTTATATACAAGATGAAACGAAATAAAATCAGATCAGTACCACCTGTAACTCGTATCACAGAATTCCTTTTCTGATAATCGTAGCAAATTAGAAATTATATTAGCATAATAGTATTTCTTAAATCTACCCATTTTTCTATACTTGTTTCTTTATTGTTATATGTTTCACCGTGATTCAATGTTATATAGCATATTGCTTTTAAATGAATTCCATAAAAATTTACCCACTGGCTTATTTAATGCTGATTTATTCTATAAATAGTGAAGGCTGCAAATGTGTAAATATCGGCCTAATCTACTATTCCATCGATATAGCTAATTAAATTACTGTATGTCAATAAATAATATATTAACTTGATTACAGTAGCATCCCACTCTCATCACCCCACAAAGTATAACAGTGCATGCATGTTCCACATTATGTACGACGTATAATTGATGGAACGAACAACCGAGATGAAAATAACGCATGCAATCTCCATTGCAAAATTAGGTTCCATTTAAGTATAAATTCTAATATTCCCGACCTCAAAATAATTAGTGTTATAACTAACTGTATTTAGCTTCCTAGAATTTCGTCCACCCCTCCAAACGTGTTTCCAACATCGTATCAAACAAGGTGACCGACTTCATTGCAAAATTAGGTTCCATTGCATTATTGCGAATTTAAGGTTGTTCCCCCGACTTCGAAGTAATACTTGCTTAGAATTTCGCTCAACGCCCCATTCCCATCCAAACTTTTTTCCCACATTGTAATATGATCTGAACAAACGACTTTATTTGCGAATTCACGTTGTGTTCCCAACCTTAAAATAACTCATGTATTTAGCTTGCTTAGAATTTCGCTCACCACATTCCCGTCCAAACATTTTCTCACATCGATATGAACAAATGAGATGACGACTTCATTGCAAAATTAGGTTCAATTATTTGCGAATTCACGTGCTTTTTTCCAACCTCAAAATAAGTATCATGTATTTAGCTTGCTTAGAATTTCGCTCACCCCATATCTCATCCAAAGTTTTTTCCCATCATATGAACAAGATGACACGACTTCATTGCACAATTATGATCCATTATTGCGAATTTATGTTCAAATGTTCCCGATATCAAGGTAAAAAGTACCAGCTGAATAAAATATCTAACATATTGCAAAATTAGTCTCTATTATTGGGAATGTTTCCGACATCAAAGATTGTTAAAACTTGATGAAAATGCCATTAGGATTGGTTAATTAATTAGTTAATTACCATTATTTATTTATTGTGATATGCATGTTCAACTGTTACCTTCTATTACGGTACGTGACATGAAAAGATTGATAACAAAAGAGAACAACGCAATATCTCAAAATTTGGTTTCATTATCTATTTATGTTCTAAATGTTTCCGACCTTATGAGTTATTGTTTTGATGAAACAATTTGATGAATTTCCCCTCGAAGTAGGCCTACCTGTCCTGCCATCCCTTATTTATTTATTATAGGTGACACACACACGTGTAACAAATGAGATGATGAAATTATAACAAATATCTAACTAACAATTTGCGACTTAGGTTCGCCATTATTCCGAATTTATGTTTTAATGTTTCAGACATCAAAGTAAATATAGTGTTATACTGTAGGTATAATAAGTGAAATAAATGTGATCATGTAACTCATATTCTTAAAGAACTTATAAATAAAAAACATAAATAACATTATACATTTTAAAAAAACGGAATTGATTAAAAATGAAACTAAAAGGTTAGGAAACTGTATAGTTAAGCAATGTTAAACAAAAAAATATATACAATATAATCAATAGAATAACGGGATACATTCATATTCAATGAATAATCATTTTAATTTGACATAAACATAGAAATTCATAAAAACGAACAAAATAGTAACGGGAATAATGTACCGACGAAAGGAACGTCAAATCAAAATATTACTAGGAAATAATGCAGAAATGGCGTCCCATAACTCAAACAATCAACGTTTTAGCGCTAAAGGCAAATTGTCCCAGACCATGTCCGCATAACATGCAGACGTGACTTCAGACACTTCCCTTTGGCGCTAAAACGAGTAGTCTTCTTTTCCAGCTGCTTAGAAAGGGGTCGGTAGGCTTCCCATCATGCATGTCGAGTTTTCTATATTTTTCGATGGCAGTACCTTTCGTTTTTTACACTAAAATCGTAAATTTTCGTCGTATGTTTCAGTTATAATGGTTTAATTTCATACAATGAATAAAGATTATTAGGTTAGAAATACTCAGGTTATTAATTTTCAGTTTGTGTTTATTTGGAAATAAATAATATCAATATTTAATAACACGATTAGCTCGCCAGAAACGTGCTGCCAAATTAAGTGACCTAGCCTTGTGCGATACAGACCACGCGCACCTCATTTGGCAATGTCACTTCATTTGGCGTTACAGGGCCTCCCAGCCTAGCTAGTAGTACGGGAACAGGGAAATCAACTTTGTTTTGATTCTTCTATCTAGTCTAGGCCTAGCTAGCTAGCTAATTAGGCCTGCCTGGGTTGTGGGTTAGGCCTAGGCCTACTACTACTACTACTAGCCTATGACTAGATAGGCTATGCCTACTAGGGTAGCCTATTACTAGCTAGCCTAGCTAGGCCTAGGCCTAGTACTTACTTTGTTTGGCCTAGCGCCTCTAGTAGGCCTAGCTAGGCCTATGCCTAGGCTAGTTCTAGCTAGCTAGGGCATCGATCCGTTCTAGGCCTAGCTAGGCTAGTTGTAGTAGGCCTAGGCCTATTTATTTTATTATTATAGGCCTAGCCTAGACTAAGCCCGGATCAAAACTTATTTAATTTAGAGCTAAATTAGTCAATAAAATACCTTATTTTGAAGACCACTTTAAAATCAAAATTCGCGCAACACAATGTTAGCCTTTTGACCTCTTCATGTACAACGACCTTTTATACATAAATTGCACCCTCTATGGCGACAAAAGTTCCACATTTTATAGTCTCTTCTTCCAAACGTGTTTTAGGGTTTGAGCATGCCCAGTTGAGTTTTAATATTCAGTTAAAAATTCAAAAATGCAATTGTAACCCGGGTGTTCTTAAAATTGAGGGCGCTAAACATAAAATTGACAAGATCAAAAGATATTATGGTGTGACTGTTCTCCCTGCCACAGTCTTTAGGGGTCGTATCCACCACAACAGATGCATTGATGTTGCTACCTCACGATGTGTGGTGGAAAGGGGGACGTATAATTATGTGAATCCCAAACACAGTAGCTCGCATAGCTTTAACTCTATTCCCCCAGCGTGGGACTCGAACCCATGACATTCGGTTGTTAACACGACGCTCAGTCGACTGAGCTAAACGGTCATCTGGTTTATAAAAAGGTTAATACAAGCTTCGTTCCCTGAAGATGACGTTGATGAATATGCATATTCATGACATAACAATGAATTACGTAATATGAAGCACGTATAAATAGACTATTGCTAGCTGTTCATTCATGTAGGCCTACTTTGTGGCTTAACGGGTAATGCTCTGTTTTAAGTGCTCTCAGCTCTAGCTTGAGTTCGAATCTCCTACGGATTTTTTTTTAATGGAAAATAATTTTTTTTTTATTATAAGAGATATATTTAGAGGGTTAATCTAGGAAATAGGTAAGCTATCTTTGCGATTCCTACAGTCACACACATTTAAAAAAAAATAGAGCTGCTAGGTCCTCACAAGATAAGATATATAAAGCGTACATATCCACAAAGGCGCATAAATTGCACTTATCATGATATGAGTGAACTGTAAAATAAGATTATTATAAAATGATTATATTTTCGTTGTCTGCCGGCCACACGTTCTCACTCTCATATAGATTGAAAACTAATGTCGTCAATATTATTTCCGGTCGAATTCCGTCGATAATTATAAATAAAACACGTATTATGAATACAATATATTACTATCATTACTGTTATTATAAGTGCTTGTTCAATTATTAGACAAACATGGTCTCCTAACATTGTTTGCTCCTAATTAAAGTTATCTAGAAATATCGATTTAATATTCTCTAGTTATACGGTGGTATTGTGACTGATATCCTAATTGGTATCTAGCTAGTATCGTCATGCATTATGAATCATTAAATATCACTTGGTTCTTCGCATGATGATGTTTATATTGACTGTCTTATCTCCATGCTTTTTGGGAATAATGAATCTTCACCCAGCAATGGCTGGTAAGTTTTTGTTTTATATTGTATAACATGGGAAAAGATTCTCTGAAATATTTGATAAAACATATTTCAATAACATAGTATAAAAGTGACTCCAAATAACGAGAGGCAAGCCATGATTCAACGTTTCGATATCTTTATTTGATCATCATCAGGAATGAACAATAATTCCAAAGGCAAACAGTTATAACTATTCAAAAGCGTGTAAATTAGATATAAACAATTAGCCATACAAAAAGAAATCAAAAGTAATCAAATATTTCAATGCACATGTTTTTATAGCCACTTGGTACTGACGATAAGTCTGTTCTAACGGAGAACCTGGTAGCATCATTCATTTCATTTATCTTTTATTTCGGAAAAAAAAATTCTCCATAGCTCAAAAACAAATTAGTGTACATTATTATAAATATAACAAATATATATATATAATGTTCTTTGCCTACTGTGTTTATATATATATATATATATATATATATTTATAGATATATAAAAAAAACCTACGCCACATAGTCACGTGGTTAGAACAATAGCTTCATCCATCTACCATGTAGATTGGATGAAGGAAAAACAAATTCATGAATACATTTTATGACAATATTGCCTGTCCTTCCCAACCTGCACAACATGCCAAACACCTTACGTTGTAGTTCGTAGAACGAGCAGATGTGGTTTTCTACAGACATGGTGCTGGCACTGCATGACCTAGGTTTATTAAGGAGCAGGTTTCTGGTGAATGGAATTCAATTGATGCTATCGCCCCTGATTAATAATAATATGGGAAAAGTTTCTCTGAAATATTTGATAAAATGTTTCAATGCACATGTTTTTATAGAATCTTGCACCGAGCCACTTGGTATTGAAGATAAGTCTGTTCTAACGGAGAACCTGGCAGCATCAAGTGAATGGGATTCATTTCATGGATTCCAACGTGCAAGACTCAACACTCTAGCAGACGTGAGTGGGACAGGGGCTTGGTCAGCTTTATATAATGATCAAAACCAATGGATCCAAGTCGATTTGATTTCTGTGAAAACAATCACTGGTGTCATTACTCAAGGTAGAAACCGTTACAATCAATGGGTTACCGCTTATGAAGTATTTTACAGTGTAGAAGATAACAACATGTTTGATGCAGTAACTAATTCGTATGGTCAAGTTACGGTAAGTTGACCTATTAATTCGTACGCTCATTGAGTTTTCTGGCAAAGTCTGGCAAATCGCGAACATTTCTAGTAAACACACTTTGTAAATAAATTGTAAAAAATATAAATGTTCATTTTTTTATTGTTTCTTTTGCTTAGCTGGACTCATTAAGTAGATTTTGCGATGCACCTGTGACGTCACAGTAATTTACTTTTTTAAAATTTGTGTTGATCGAAAACAATTATTTACCTGAAAACAAAAATGTAATTTAAAGTACAAAATACTTAAATTGTCTATCAGTGTTCTCTTTATAGAATGCTCCTAAATTAATTTCCTAAAAGGATGTTCTATTGTAAGATATTGATCATCATCAAAGATACAGAATCCCTATTAAGTGTTCTCTTTATAGAATGTCCTCTAAATTAGTTTAGTAAAAGGATGTTCTATTGTAAGATATTTTTCATCATCAAAATGACAAGAAAAACCATGATTCTGATGATAATCTTCTTTTGTTTTCCTATATAGGAATTTACCGGGAACTTTGATCAAGACACTTTAGTTACAAACATGTTTACAAGTGCTGTATACGCCCGGATTGTTCGTATTCATCCAACTAATTGGCACTCTCACATTAGCTTACGATTTGAAATTCTTGGATGTGCGGCCACCGACGTCGATGGTAAGTTGTATAATAGCGATAGTCCAATCAACTCAAGCCACAATGAGAACAATAGACTTAGACTACTTAAACAATATTGCAACAAATCCACAGTCACAAGGCCATAATATCAGATATATCATATAATCTATATATAAATTTATGTAAGGGAAAAAATCGGTAAACCGCGCATTATTTCTAGAATTAATTTACTCGATGGTATATAAAGTTGGTTCGTACGTTCGGCACTAATTTGAACCACCTAATGTAACCTTGTTTACTAATTAATTTGAGTTAGATAATTATTTATTGACGATTAAAACGAATTGAGTTTCAAAGATTTATGGTAGTGATATTCCAAAATATGGTAGTGATATGACATCATCATGGGCACATCACAAGTTTGATAGTGTAGACTTAAGAGTGTTCCCAATATAATTGCGTGTGTTCATCATAAAAAAATGCTAAATATCTCTACTAACCAGATATTACATAAAGCATTATGTTTATGTTTTACAGTAATGGTCCATGCGGCATATTTCAAATCAAGTTCTCTGAGCAATACAGAACTTACAAGACACTCCCTGGTCTGTGCTTTACAATGTATACGAATAGTTGAATGTAAAGCATTTAAGAGCGTAAACGGAGGATGCATCCATTTTACATTTGATGATGATGACAACGGTTACCAATGTAATACATCTGGTTGTATGCAAGAAGGTGATTGGCTAATAGTGTCCAATGAGAAAGCGAAATAGTAGGCTGAAGTGGTGGTGGAATGAAGAAGAGGATCGCAACATAATATCGTTTATTTATGTGTGATTAATTTGTAGAAACTGTTACGTAAAACCATGAAGAAATAGTTACCCAATGGTAAAACATACTAGTCTGGGTTCCAGACGGAGTTTTGACTTATTAGTAAAAGATAAATATTTTGGCACATGTGGCGTTTCATACGTATACTACTTACGCTTGTATTTTCAGACAAAAATAAAAAAAGACAATATACAGATTTGGGGAAAGTATAAAACATACCTGTATATTAATGCTGTTGGTACAGATGGAATCGGTGTCTTGTCTAATGTATTACACATGCTTGAAACATATCATTGGATTATTGTATTGTTTTGATTGAATTGAATGGATTTTTATCTTCAATTCAACAAAACATTTATTTTCTTCCTTCTAGAAAGTAGGCAGATGCCCGAGAAGGTTGAAATATTGCATTGGGCCAGTCTAGATTTAGACAACGGAGAACAATAAGGACCAAATAGTCACAATACATGACGCATGGCAGGGACAATATAGGACAACTTGAAAAAAAAAGAAATATATATGAGAGAACATATCTTGTGCTTGTCCGGGACTGAAATAGATACTCGAAAAGAGTATAGATTAAGGACATTCCAGAGCGTGACCATACCATGACGCAATTCTAATGATCATCTCTCTGGGTTCAGGTCACGTCTTTGCAGCAGGACTAAGTACATTCGACAACAATTAAGCTAATTGAAATTGCTAATAATAACTTTAAATCAGGTAGCTAGCTAGTATGATTATTTTATTCTATCCATGATTAAGTGCAATTTATGGGGACCTAGCAGCCTTTATTTTGTTAATGTTTGTGACGGTAGGAATCGCAAGGAATGTTTACTCAACAGGACCAAAAACCGTCATTTTGTGAATCCAGTAGGTGAGGCCTACACCAAACAAATTGTAGACTCTTACTGGAACAAAGCTAAGAGCAAGTTTAAAAAAAAGATTATTATAAAATGATTATATTTTCGTTGTCTGCCGGCCACACGTTCTCACTCTCATATAAATTGAAAACTAATGTCGTCAATATTATTTACGTTCGAATTCCGTCGATAATTATAAATAAAACACGTATTAGGAATACAATATATTACTATAATGATTATTGTTAGTATAAGTGCTTATTCAATTATTAGACAAAGATGGTATCGGTGACATTCGCATTCGCTCTTAATAAAGTTTATATAGAAATATCGATTTAATATTCTCCAGTTATACGGCGGTACTTGCGACTGATATCCTAGCTAGTATCGTCATGCATTCAAAATCATTAAATAATATGATGTTGTTTATTTTGACTGTCTTATTTCCATGCTTTTTGGGAATAATTAATCTTCACCAAGCAATGACTGGTAAGTTTTTGTTTTATATTTATTAATATGGGAAAAGTTTCTCTGAAATATTTGATAAAATAATATTTCAATAACATAGTATAAAACTGACTCCAAATAACGAGAGGCAAGCCATGATTCAACGTTTCGATCTTTATTTGATCATCATCAGGAATGAACAATAATTCCAAAGGCAGACAATTAAACTATTCAAAAGTATGTAAATGAGATATAAACAATTAGCCGCATACAGGGTGTTACAAAGAAAAATCAAAAGTAATATTTCAATGCACATGTTTTTTATAGAATCTTGCACCGAGCCTCTTGGTATTGAAGATAAGTCTGTTTTAACGGAGAACCTGGCAGCATCAAGTGAATTTGATTCATTTCATGGATTCCAACGTTCAAGACTCAACACTGTAGCAGACTCGAGTGGGATAGGGGCTTGGTCAGCTTTATATAATGATCAAAACCAATGGATCCAAGTCGATTTGATTTCTGTGAAAACGATCACTGGTGTCATTACTCAAGGTAGAAACGGTAACAATCAATGGGTTACCGCTTATGAAGTATTTTACAGTGTAGAAGATAACAACATGTTTGATGCAGTAACTCATTCGTGTGGTCAAGTTACGGTAAGTTAACATATTAATTAAAAAATACTTTTTAAAAAATTTGTGTTGATCGAAAAAAACTATTTATCTGAAAACAAAAATTTAATTTAAAGCACAAAATACTTAAATTGTATATCAGACAATGGTTTTAAGTGTTCTCTTTATAGAATGTCCTCTAAATAAGTTTCCTATAAAGATGTTCTATTGTAAGATATTGATCATCATCAAAATGACAAGAACAAACATGATTCTGCTAATGCTCAAGGGTTTTTTCCTATATAGGAATTTACCGGGAACTTTGATCAAGACACTTTAGTTACAAACATGTTTACCAGTGCTGTATACGCCCGGATTGTTCGTATTCATCCAACTAATTGGAACTCTCACATTAGCTTACGATTTGAAATTCTTGGATGTGCGGCCACCGACGTCGATGGTAAGTTCTATAATAGTGATAGTCCAATCAACTCAAGCCACAATAAGAACAATAGACTTAGACCATGGACCTATAGGTCCATGCTTAGACTACTTAAACCATATTGCAACAAATCCACAGTCACAAGGCCATAATATCAGATATATCATAATCTATATACAAATTTATGTAAGGGAAAAATTCGGTAAATCTTGAGTTACTTCTAGAATTAATTTACTCAATATGGTATATAAAGTTGGTTCGTACGTTCGGCACTAATTTTAGTAATCGAAACCAGGTTGTTGAAATTGATGATGTTAAATCACTCCCGCTTGGTATCGAATGTGGCGTTCCACAAGGAAGCATTATTGGTCCCATTTTATTTTTGTGTTATATAAATGATTTACCTTCCAGTGTAACTTGTAAAGTCCTCATGTATGCTGATGATACAGCTCTGATTGTTTATGGGAAAGACACTAAGAGTACCTCAGATTCGCTTACACATACTATTGAAAGCTATAACCAATGGTTTATTGATAACAAATTATCTATTCATCATTAATTTTTTCGACTTTATGGGCTATCCTAGGTTTCTTGTGTACTGTGCAATACTTTACATGTTTCTATTTGCATTATTAATCTTTATCTTGTAATTTTATGGTGAAACCTGAATAAAATCAAATAAAATCAAACCTAATGTAACCTGGTTATTAATTAATTATTATTATTATTAATTTAAGTTAGATAATTATTTATTGACGATTAAAACGAATTGAGGTTCAACGATTTATGGTAGTGATATTCCCAAATATGGTAGTGATATGACATCATCATGGGCACATCACATTTTTTAAAGTTTGATGGTGTAGACTTAAGAGTGTTCCCAATATAATTGCGTGTTTCATCATAAAAAATGCTAAATATCTCTACTAACCAGATATTACATAAAGCAGTATGTTTATGTTTTACAGTAGGCCTAATGGTCCATGCGGCATATTTCAAATCAAGTTCTCTGAGCAATACAGAACTTACAAGACACTCCTTGGTTTGTGCTTTACAATGTATACGAATAGTTGAATGCAAAGCGTTTACCAACGTAAATGGGGGATGCATTCATTTTACATTTGATAATGACGACGATGGTTACCAATGTATGCAAGAAGGTGATTGGCTAATACTGTCCAATGGGAAAGCGAGTAGGCTAAAGTGGTGGTGAAATGAAGAAGAGGATCGCGACATAATATCGTTTATGTGTGATTAATTTTTAGAAACTGTTACGTAAAATTTTGAAGTAATAATTACTCAATGGTAAAACATACTAGTCTAGGTTCCAGACAGAGTTTTGACTTAATATCAGTAAAAAGATAAATATTTTGGCACATGTGGCGTTTCATACGTATACTACTTGCGCTTGTATTTTCAGACAAAAATCGAAAAAAAAAAATAAAAAAGACAGTATACAGACTTGGGGAAAGTATAAAACATACCTGTATATTGCTGTTGGTACAGATGGAATCAGTGTCTTGTTAGTCGTTACTCTAATGTATTACACGGCTTGAAACATATTAGATTCTGGTATTGTTTTGATAGAATTGAATGGATGTTCTTCCTTCTAGAAAGGAAGAAGGAAGTAGGCAGATGCCCGAGAAGGTTGAAATATTGTATTGGGCCAGTCTAGATTTAGACAACGAGCAATAAGGACCAAATAGTCACAATACATGACGCATGGCAAGGACAATATAGGACAACTTGAAAAAAGAAATAACGAAAAAAAAAGAGAGAGAACATAAATGTTATGCTGGCCCGGGACTGAAATCGATACTCGAAAAGAGTATAGATTAAGGACATTTTCCATTATTCCCATTATTGTAATAATTATTATTTTTAAAAAAGAATGGTCGTGGATTTTTGGACTAGTGGTACTTCTTTAAAACAAGAATTTATCACATGTGATTTATGCAAATTATGCATTCCAGAGCGTGACCATACCATGACGCTATTCTAATGATCATCTCTCTGGGTTCAGGTCTTCACTAGGACTAAGTGAAGTCGACAACAATTAAGCTAATTGAAGTTGCTATTAATTACTTAAAATCAGGTAGCTAGCTAGTAGGCCCATGATTATTTTATTCTATCTATGATTAAGTGCAATTTATGGGAACCTAGCAGCTTAATTTTGTTAATGTTTGTGACGGTAGGAATCGCAAGGAATGTTTACTCAACAGGACCAAAAACATTTTGGTTTCTATTTTCTAACGTAAAGCTATTGAACGTCGCCCCCAGCCTGTACTTACTTATCAAGTTTATGATTGGAACTGCAGTTCAGA
The DNA here is from genome assembly GCF_963402885.1 of Antedon bifida. Lineage (NCBI taxonomy): Eukaryota > Metazoa > Echinodermata > Crinoidea > Comatulida > Antedonidae > Antedon > Antedon bifida. The sequence goes on along the minus strand of NC_136234.1, from coordinate 21,684,181 downwards.
CTTCATATAAAAATGAAGATTTTTTTTCTTAACTATTACTAATATATTTATTTTATTTCAAGTAATATAGATTATATAAATTATTTAAGATAATTTATTTAAGATAATATCAAAATATGTCAATAGGGCCTAATTAAAGAAATTACAAAGAACCTTCAACCAATAAATAGTCAGTTAAATTATAAAATACCCATTGGTAAATGTAATACCACTTTTTATTATCGTGGTATAAAAGCTTGGAACGATCTACCTAATGACATAAAATATATTAACAATAATAATATTTTTAAACATGCTGTTAAAAAGCACTTATCGAGTCTCATACCATTATAACAAATATATAATTACATGTAATTAATATTTATTTATAGTCATCAAATTTTAGTGTATCATATTTCTATTATATAGTCTATTTCTCTATGCCATTTTGTATTGTGTACTCTGTACTTGTACTCTGTATTTGTAATGTTAACGTTTTCTGTTTTTGTCGCTCTAGTTTATCATAATAGGACCCCGTTGGAAATATGGGCTATCCTAGGTTTCTTGTGTACTGTGACAATACATGTTTCATTTTGTTTTTTAAATTTTTGTCTTGTAATTTTATGGTGAAACCTGAATAAAATCAAATAAAATCAAACCTAATGTAACCCTGTTTGCTAATTGAACGTCGTCCCCTGCTTTACTTATCAAGTTTATGATTGGAACTGCAGTTCAGACTTCATATAAAAATGAAGATTTTTTTTTCTTAACTATTACTAATATATTTATTTTATTTAAAATAATATAGATTATATAAATTATTTAAGATAATTTATTTAAGATAGTATCAAAATATGTCAATAATTAAAGAAATTAAAAAGAACTTTCAATTTAATAAGAGATAAAGGCAGTGAATTCCAGAGTTTAGGTCCAGTGTATAGAAATGTGTTCAATTTTAAGATTGGTTCGAGTGAGCTTAGAATAAAAAAGGAGTTTTTGAGTATAAATTAAACAACGAAATCAAAGAACATTCTAATAAGTGTCTAATTGATGTACCGCCGCTCAAGCGCTCTCCACTCTCCGCCCATTCTTTTGAAACACGCCTTGCGCTAAATCTGTACTTCACAAAAGTAAATCTAACAATACCTTCCTTAATAATAATGCAGCAAAAGCTATAGAAACATTGATTCGCTCCGCCCTAAAAAAAAGTATAAATTCAGAACAATTTTGCCAATTGTACCATATCTTTCCTATCACTTTTATAAATTAAGACATATTGCGATAAATCTACAATTTAGGTACCGGTATGTTACCAAAGATTGGTCCGTACGCTTTCAATGGATTAGATGACTACATGGAGTTTTTCCAGCGTAGAGGTCTGTATCCCACAGCGAAGAATTGTGGGTATTGCAGCATTCCCATGTACACGTCAACCCGTAATCGTAAGTTATGTTTTGCATCTACAATAATATAATATTGTTTATATTGCCTAAGAACGGACTGTACGCAAACAAATGCACTAACTATGCAATTATACGTAAGACAAAACATCCAATTATACGAGGACATTTTTAAGAGTTACGATTTAGAAATATAAAAGTTATACTTATTCAATTTGTACCTTGTATTTTTAATTATTAAGAAATCAAATGCAAAATGTATGTTGTTGAATCCTGTGTGCTTTCAATTTTTACCAGTTTTATATGTTTTTTAATGTATATTGATAAATAATTGTATGTAGTTAAGTTCTTCTGGGCCAGACATATCATGTTATGGTGACTCTGTTTGGTTTTGGGGTTCCTGGACATTTTTGATTTCGAATAAATGAAAATGAAACTTTAATATGTTAAAGGTTCTGATGGATTGGTTTGGCGGTGTCATCGCTGCAGACGAACGATTGCAATGCGAACTGGGACGTTCTTGTCTGGCCAAAAGATAGAAATGGATAACTGGTTGAATCTGGTTTATTACTGGGCCACAGAAACACCTGTAAAACAGGTAATTAATCAACAATATTTCCCAAATTTAATGTCCATTATAATATGCTGTGTCATTTTATAGTTATTTCATTTTTTTCATTATACATTTATTCATCAACAATTTAAGATAATTTTAACATAAATTGGATAATCAGAACAAGAAAATAAACTGTTGATAGGGCCACAAACGGAGGGCCACAAGCGGAGCCTTTTCTCATGAGATGATCAATTCTATATTGCATTGTATGGTGTCTTAGTATAAATATAAAAACTTAACTTACACAATATGTGTCAATATCTATCCACAATACACACAAAAAATAAATAACAACAAACATAGGGACTGCATGATGTGTATGATGAGACCGTATTGATTTATCCATTAACAATTAAGTCTACTGTATTTGAATATTTATTTATTTACAGGCTATTGTTCACACTGGTCTGAAGCCTAAAGTGGTCATTCAACAGTATCGGTTCCTCCGGGACCTATGCTCTAGGAAGCTATTGGCAACACCAGCAGCATTATTCGGGGGCCCTGGTGTCATTGTGCAGACCGTTGAACGTTGCTTCAGCCAAAGTAAAAAGGTAAGGCTCTCACGTTTGTTTGATTTGTATTGAACGTTGCTTTGGCAGAAAAAAGACTAAAACAAATAATGTAATCATTCACGATGACATTGTTAAAGACGTCAACGTCTCCAATTTTATTAAAGCTGTTCTTGATTCCATCGCCATTTTGAAAACTAAAAGACATATACACTAAGTGTTGAAGATCAAATCGGAATTTTTAAAATGAATACCTAGCTGCTTTAATTTAAATGTTTTTGCTTTAATCGCATCATCATAATCATTATTATTTTTTAAACAGAATGGTTGTGGTCAACAGTGGATTTTTGGACTGGTAGATACGTCGACGAAGCCAACACGTGGTTATCTACATTACGTGGAAGATCGTGAAGCGACAACACTTTTACCCATCATCGAGGAAAATACCCAGGACGGCACGGTCATTCACTCGGACAAATGGACCTCCTATAGAAGAGAGTCCACCCTTCATGGAATCGCCGACAACCGTCATTTTGTGAATCCAGTAGGTGAGGCCTACACCAAACAAATTGTAGACTCTTACTGGAACAAAGCTAAGAGCAAGTTTAAAGCTATGAAAGGGGTTAAGAGAGAATGGATTAATGAGTATTTAGATGAGTTTATGTGGAGGGAGGAGTATGGCAAGGATCTGCTCCAATGTTTTGAAAATATTATTGACCACATCGCTGAAATTTATCCTCAGTAATCTCAAGATATAAGATAGTTTTAACATTAAAACTGATATGCAATATGTTTAAAATGTTTTTATTTAAAAGTGCAGTTTTTATAGTAATTTGGGTATAATACATGTTACCGGTAGAAGTTGAAATATAAGAATTATTAAATTTAAATTTAAAAAAACCAATTCATTATAAAGTTTTTCTGAGTTTGTGTTGTCGTATGTTTTGTAAGGTTTTGTTTCTGCTTGTATTTTTTGATAAAATAAATAAATAATCCAATCAAATCGATTGAAAAGAACAACATTTTGTTGCTGAAATATAATTATAATAGAAAATCAACAGGTATAAAAAGATTTGTTTTTTCTATATTGCCTTTTTGGCGTTCCATATTGCGTCGGTAAAATAAAAACGCTACAAATGCGATGCGATCGCAAATAAAGAACGACGTTACCAAAACTGTCATTAAAATACTACGCTAGCCAGCCAAGGGCCTAGAGTAGAATGACAGATTATATAATATACGAAGATAGTGATGAAGAGGCAGCAGAAGACCAGCAGAGGTTAGATTTTTGTTAGAAAATGAGCTCCCTGTAAAAATGTATAAAAACGTACTAGGCCTAGGCCCTAATAACCACTCATCCGATCCTCACTCAGTCAGCTCTCTAGCCAACATGGCTAGGCCTAGGCCTCCTAGATAGAGGCTAGGCCTATCCTATTAAATTTTAAATGATTTTCCCCCATATATATATATATATATATTTAGTCAAATTTCAAAGTATAACTATAACCATAAATTAAAAGCGTTAAAAAAAAGGTTAACCTTTCTTTAAAGTTAAATGAAAGGTGGCATCCCTCGCTAGCTAGCTAGGCTAGGTAGAGGCCTGGCCCTGGTGGTAGGATTTTATGATATAAATTGATGTCAAGACCCCTTGGATTTGTAGCCAAAAGCATCATAATAACCAGCAAGCCACAACCCCACTCATTCAAGAAAAACAAAAAATGTTTGTTTATTAAATAATATTAGCAATTCTCATTTAATAACTTGTATCTTATATTTATTATTATATTTAGTTCTGAAGATGAGCTTGATATTCTTCTTCATGGAACACCAGAGAGAAAAAGAAAACTGACTCGGTCTTTAAGTCGTGGAAGTCTACAATTATCATCAAGTGAAGATGAATTTGATAAAGAAATGGAAAAGGAATTAAATGAAACAATGAAACAATATGAAAAAGCACAGCTCAGTAAGTAGTCCGGGAGTATTAACACAAAGGGCCAAATATGCTCAAGCTGAATTTGTTAAGATAGTTCTCAAAAAATCCATTAAATATCCTAAAAATTTTTCTTTTTAACATAATTTAATTTTTTTTCAAAGGTAAATCTGGTGACTTGAGATCTGATAATTTGAACCCTGGGAATCCAGCAGAAGAATGTTATGATGATGTTTATTTTGATTCAGATGATGAAGATACAAAATCAGGTATAACAAAAAACTATGGTGCAAAATAATCTATAACAGAAGTCTAGAAAAACAATTTTTGTTGATTTATATATTTGTTTATTTTGTGCAGGTAAAATAAAACACAAAGTATTAACAAATGATGAGCTAATGTACGATCCAGCTATTGATGAGGACAATCAGCAATGGATAGATAAACAGAGAAAAATGTATCATCCCAATAATAAGCATCCACCAGGAGTTGGACCAAGCTCTTCAAGCGACAACAGCAGCAACCCATCTAAAGGACCTCTAAGTGATGCAGTACTAAACTGCCCAGCTTGTATGACTACATTATGTATTGACTGTCAACGTCATGAGAAATATCACCATCAATTTAGGGCAATGTTTGTTATTAATTGTAATATTATCCATAAAGAAATACTGCGATATAAACCAAACATTACAAAGAATCGTCACAAGAAAAAGAAAAAAAGTAAAGAAGATGTTGCAGGAGGAAGTTGTACAGACCCAGAGGAGGTGTTCCACCCTGTTCATTGTAGTACATGTAAAACTGAAGTTGCAATGTATGATAAGGATGAAGTTTATCATTTTTTTAATGTTTTATCTAGCGTAGCTTAGCAGCATATACCAATCATCAATTTTGATATAGACAGTAGTACCGTATTTATTTAAATGCCTCCCTCGAATAAATTCCCCTTATAGTACATCATTTTAAACAACCACACCTCCTCCTCCAATAAACGCCTGGGGCCTTTTTTTTTATTAAACACATGTATTTGTTGTAGAATTCAATGTTAACATGATCTACAATTTACCAAGCATTTTAATGTACTGTATCTAGGGGTATTTATTTGATGCACCGTGAATAATCACTACCCGCATACCCCTCCTCTGAACAATTTATTCAAATAAATATGGTATTCTCCCCAGGATAAGATCCAATCATTATTTATGAACATAAATGACTGCTAATGTACTGTATTATCAATAAAAATTTTACTTACTATAATTGTTAAAAGGCCTATTTTTTTATACTCTGCAGTTGTAATAAATATGGGAGGCCTTCAGGGCCAGAACAGACAATGTATAAATTTGCCGAAAGGACCATGTGAGAGCGTGTGGTGCAGTGTAAGTTCTAATCGCTTGTCGCATTGAATCCTTAGGCAAGACACTTGACTTACGTTTGCCTTAAATGGGTACCACAACCGCCGTTTATTCTCACCCCAATATTCAAACATTAATACTATCTCAATACTTTGTTGCCAACAAACTATTAATCACAATTAACTTCATCCTGTTTGGGACCCCCTTCATCCTGTTTGGGACCCCTCCGAAGTTAAAAACATTGACCCGTCTCTCCTGATGACGTGTCATTTCACTATACAAGGACGATAATTCAAATCCTTGATCACGGTTTTAGTGAAGGTTTTTTCTTTTTGATGTAAATGGCTAATTCCGTAATCTCCCAGGGTACTCTCTATCAGCAGGTATGAACTTTCACTCAAATGAACAGAAAAAATTGATGGCAGCGCAAAAGACAGTACAAAAGAAAAATAAGCCAACTCCAGAACTGGATGGTTTATGTTATTTATTGAACGTAGAAAATGCATTGAAATCAAAATATTTAAACCACATAGATACAATAGAACAAGAAACCATTGTCATTTACAATACACATGTCATAGAAATATGATTTCATTTATTTCAAGACCAATTAACTTTATAGATATGAAATTAAGTAAAAATTAAATTTATGTGCAGTAGTTTTCTTTAAGTTAAAACGTAATTACAGTAGATTTAAACAGAAATTTATGCAAAACAATAATAGTAATACTTGATATTAAAACAGTACGAAATGTTGAAAGAACAACACTACCAACAATTGAGGGAACAGCAAGGTGTATCGGAAAGGTTGTCTATTTTATATTTTAGAACTTAACGTCAACTTTGCATTATGCAGCTATTGCAGGTCACACAGCCTGCTGCAGTCTGCTGTTGGATGCAGGAGCAGACATCAATCTCAAAGACTTTGCATTATGCAGCTATTACTGCTGCAGTCTGCTGATTGATGCAGGAGCAGGTGTCAATCTATCAGACAGAGTAGGTCATACATTCTGTCATTGTCATATTTTTGTATTTTGAAACACTATGATTCCTCTATAAGAAAGAAGTTGGAGAAAGACCTCATGATCTCATACCTAGCGACTTTCCAGAAAATGAAGAACTACTTCGTAATACATAACTGTAAATATGATTTCATTTATTTCAAATATCTGGTGCAAGACCAATTAACTTTATAGATATGAAATTAAGTAAAAATTAAATTTATGTGCAGTAGTTTTCTTTAAGTTAAAACGTAATTACAGTAGATTTAAACAGAAATTTATGCAAAACAATAATAGTAATACTTGATATTAAAACAGTACGAAATGTTGGTTAACAATCCAATGGCTGAAGGAAAAATGTGTGTTTAGAAAAGGCTTATTAAATAAAATGCAAATACAGGATCAGCTACGTTGATCAATCATTTCTTTTCTAAACAATCTAATTTTTAAAAAAATGTCTAATAATCTTCAAAATTTACACTGTGATTGGTATTGTCATGTTATTAAAAACAACCCTGATACAGTACTTAACAGCATGTCTAGGGAACTGCCCTTGATAAATTATTTATCACATACTAAGGAGGGATAAAGCTGGACAGTGTCATGTTATTAAAAACAACCCTGATACTAATTTGTTTACAACAGCATGTCTAGGGGACTGGCCTGGATAAATTATTTATCACATACTAAGGAGGGATAAAGCTGGACAGTGGCATGTTATAAAAAACAACCATTATACTTGTAATTTGTTTACAACAGCATGTCTAGGGGACTGCCCTGGATAAGTTATTTACCCTGTACTCCTTCCTAAAAGGAGACAGAAAGACAGACAATGGCATGTTATAGTTACAGGTGACTGCCCTGGACAGGTTGTTTACCACTACTAAGGAGGGAGAAAGCCAGACAGACAGTGGCACCTTTAACACTGACTTGTTGATTTGCTCCCAATGAGAGAAGATGTGTTTGTGGTATTGTCTGCCCATTTATTAATGTGCTAACGGATCCCAATAAGGTGCAAATTATGTAACAGACGGTTAAAAATACGAATGAAAGAACAACACTACCAACAAATGAGGGAACAGCAAGGTGTATTGGAAAGGTTGTCTATTTTATATTTTAGAACTTAACGTCAGCTTTGCATTATGCAGCTATTGCAGGTCACACAGCCTGCTGCAGTCTGCTGTTGGATGCAGGAGCAGACATCAATTTCAAAGACTTTGCATTATGCAGCTATTACTGCTGCAGTCTGCTGATTGATGCAGGAGCAGGTGTCAATCTATCAGACAGAGTAGGTCATACATTCTGTCATTGTCATATTTTTGTATTTTGAGTCTGCTGATTGATGCAGGAGCAGGTGTCAATCTATCAGACAGAGTAGGTCATACATTCTGTCATTGTCATATTTTTGTATTTTGAAACACTATGATTCCTCTATAAGAAAGAAGTTGGAGAAAGACCTCATGATCTCATACCTAGGGACTTTCCAGAAAATGAAGAACTACTTCGTAATACATAACTGTCATACCAGACAGAATTTAATATTAATTTAAGAAGAAAAAAATGTGGTGTACCATTGTTACATAGAAAAATATCTTGCTAAAAAACGAAAAAGCTAAATATGTCATTGGCTACTGGCAGAAAGACCAATCGTATAATCAGGGAGTTGTACCTGTTGGTATAATGATGGATTTAAAATCTCACCAAACAAACTGGTTGGGAATCTGATTAGTAAAGATTTAGGTATTTTTTATACATTCATTTACTGAAATCTAATGTAACTTAAGATTAACGATGAGATTTAAAACAAAATATATCAACCCTTAACCAAATTCATTAGATGGGCCCAAGAAAAAAAACTTTGTGATGGCACATTGGAAATATTACACTTTTAACTCTATACATATAACATCTAAAGAAGACTGTAAAGTTGTTGCTTATTGTTAAGATATGAATGTGAAATGAACGTTAAGATATGAACACGCTAAGACAAGAACGTGAAATGAATTTGTAAACGTAAGAATGTGAAATGAATATGTTAAGATATGAATAAAAAAAAAAAAATTGTTGCTTTAGATGAGTTTACCAGGGGGTACTGTTGAGGATTACAGCAAACATATTGAGGACTCACTAACAAATATTGCCTCAACATTGTTGAAAACAACAAACAACACTATCAAAATGTCTGAAGTTATCAAATCTTACATAGTTGAACAATTCAAGAAAAGGACATCATCCACAAACCGCACTTTTGCCGTCAGAAATATAATTACAGACAAGAACGACAGAGTGGTCTTGTGTTGCCCATTGCACAGGTGATGTTATATTTGTGGCCAACTATAATCATCCTGGAATTTATATGTCAAATATAAGTTCAAATGACAGCACAGAAGTGCTACAGAGATATAAAAAAAAGAGGACAAGGACAGCCAAAACAATGACCATTCTATTAAAGAATGGTATTACAAAACTGTTGGGGAAATGTCCAAGACAGAGAAAGATTCTGGAAATTTGACAGCCTGCTCCACCCAGGGCGTCTTACGAAAGATTATCTTATGGATATTTGTAATAATGCCATAGAGATTGTGCAGGATCTATCGGAAAGTTTACATATTGACCAGGTAGATACGCCATGTGTAGGAAGTTCATTCTAATAGCTATACCAGATTTCACTCTGTGGTACTTATTAAAGAGAACAATCGAAGAAATGGAGGAGTACAATTGGGAACTGGCGTTAGACTACCCATACCCACAGGCATAATGTATTATAGTCTAATTTGTCAATAAATTTTTTGGATTTTTTTTCATTTGGTTTGTTTAGCGAATGCCAAAGAGCTGTTGAAGCTATAGTTAGTCTATCGCGGGCTAAAGTAAACCATATTGTATCTGACGGTAATATCTCAGATGTTGGGTTACTCGAGGATTTTGTTTTTGGTGACCAGGACTTTGATTTGCCGGTCAGCCAAAGTTTTTCTAAAGCCAGTAGCCTTTCTCTTATGGATATTTGTAATAATGCCATAGAGATTGTGCAGGATCTATCGGAAAGTTTACATATTGATCACGTAGATACGCCATGTGTAGGAAGTTCATTCTAATAGCTATACCAGATCCCACTCTGTGGTACTTATTAAAGAGAACAATCGAAGAAATGGAGGAGTACAATTGGGAACTGGCGTTAGACTACCCATACCCACAGGCATAATGTATTATAGTCTAATTTTTCAATAAATTTTTGGGACAACAGACATATCAATATTTATGCAATTCAAAATTCTTGGAAAGATTGTGTATCCTCAATGTAATTGCATTCTTCTTTAGATGCGTTTATTAAGAATTTTAATTGATATACTGAAAGCACTTTGTAAATTTGATGGGTGTGCTAGATATACATTTACTATACAGACAAGTCTAAAAGGAAAGCGAATAGTAAAGATGATTGTAGAGCAAGAAGGACGAATATGCCATGAAAGCAAAGAAGGTGAAAAGAGGCACATAAAGAGTGATCGTCGACGACTAGTAGGGATAGAAAGGGAACAGACAGGAGTGCCCATGTGGTATTATAACACTTTTAAAATTCCCTGGCCAACTATAATCCTCCTGGAATTTATATGTCAAATATAAGTTCCAATGACAGCACAGAAGTGCTACAGAGATATAAAAAAAAGATGTTAAGAAAGATAAGAAAAAGACCTTTCATGGTGACTTTTGTCAAGAGGTGGACATTGTTAGACAAGGATACGCAGATGTACACCCTTCAGCGAAGTATACAAATGGTGGATTTATACAATATTTCCATTTAAAATTCACATGATTGATGAACAAGATCAGCTCTATTTAGACCAATTACGACACACTCGCCATCCATTAAATGGAATGACTTTGTAAAGTTGACAAGGGTATTTGTGGAAGCGAACAAACAGGATATGTAGCAAGCATTTTTTAAACAGTAACATCGAAAATTATTTTCATGTTTCGGAAATGCAGAAGACTGGGGTGGTAGTAAGGCCAAGATTAAAAACCAATGCTTATCCCACCGTAAAAGCTCCGGTACGTGAGGAAGAATTAGGTCTACCACCCAGCCCAAAAAACAGAAAGTGCGGCCTCGGACTGCAGCATATCGAAGACGCGAGGTTGAAAGGGTAAGTAAGATTTTATTAATTTTTATAAGCCCTGGCCAACTATAATCCTCCTGGAATTTATATGTCAAATATAAGTTCCAATGACAGCACAGAAGTGCTACAGAGATATAAAAAAAAGATTTCAGAAAGAAAAAGACCTTTCATGGTGACTTTTGTCAAGAGGTGGACATTGTTAGACAAGGATACGCAGATGTACACCCTTCAGCGAAGTATACAAATGGTGGATTTATACAATATTACACAATATTTCCATTTAAAGTCCACATGATGATTGATGAACAAGCACAGCTCTATTTAGAACAACTAAAGAACGGTCCAGTGACACTGCACCTCTTGCAATCACTCACTCCAATATTCTCAAATAAACTAAAAAAACATTTATTTCTTTCAACAGAAAGTATAAAGAAGATCAGTGGTTGCTACTGATCAGTAAGAGGTTGCAAACAGGATTACATGAAGGGGTCAGTCAGAGCACGATCAGGCCATCCTATGAGCTATATTAAAGAAATTGAATTAAAAATATCAAAGAATATTCCTTTTTACCCGTTCATATTTTCCGCAATAATGTTCCCTTATTCTTCAATTTATTTTACTGTAATATTTTATGGGCCAACAACTATTCTTCAAATATGAATAAAATACACATCCTTTGTAATGTAATGCTGATATATGTAAAGTTTTGATTAGCTTTCTAAAGTCTGACAAAGGATGTCAAATTATCAGGCCTTTGAATCCATCCGCCCCTGCACATTCTAGATTTTTGGCATTCAAAGCCTTAGGCATTCAGGAGGGAAGAGAAGACATTTTAGTAAATCAAACGCAATTTAATGACATGCACTATGGGCCCACCTTTTTAGGCCTAGGCCTGACATCTTCAAAGTATAAGTGCGATTATTGAGGACTTGGCAGCTCTATTATTTAAAATGTTCTTAGCTCAGCCCCAACCAGGGATATATAAATGTAGGAAAGTGAGACTCCTATATTTTGTTTTATATTTCAAAGTATACATTCAATTTCCGGGGACCTATTTACGATTTTTGCACAGCAACCAGCCTACGCCTCTGTGCAGTACGTGGAGGTGTAATTGGAAACAGGGCGGTTAGTACCTACGGGTAAATAATACTGGACCATTACCTGTTTGGTGCTGGCCCTTTTTTTAAAGTCAATAGTTGTTTTTTTCTGCAAAATTTGTATACAGAAAAAAAAAAAAAGATAAAATATAAATAAATAATGTATCAAAAGAGACATATGGTACAACAACACAGATATTTGAAATGAATTGGGGTTTTTTTGCGTACGCACGCTTTGAAAGTTAAAAATCAATTTCTAATCAACTTTCTACACGTTTCAGGACATTTTAAGCATTTCACATTTTTCAAAAAATGTGTTGCATTGCGCGCGCGCTTTTGCGCACCGACCTGTATAGTATATCACAAAATACTGTGTTCTTTAAACACACTAAAATAATATAACATAATGTATAAACCTTTCATATCAGTAAGTAAAAGTTGCAAACCAACCCCCTTTTTGTCAGAAAGTATATTTCTGATCAGTATGAACCTGAAGTGACCAGACCTCATGTTGTCATAGTTGAAAAGCACAGCCTCCTTAGTCAACCAGTATTGTAATCAGCATGTTACCATAACTGAAGTGACCAGATTTGACGTTGTCATAGTTGAAAAGCACAGCCTGCAGTCAACCAGTATTTGTGATCAGCATGTTACCTTAACCGAAGTGACCAGACTTCATGTTGTCATAGTTGAAAAGCACAGCCTCTTAGTCAACCAGTATTTGTGATCAGCATGTTACCATAACTAAAGTGACCAGATTTGACGTCATAGTTGAAAAGCACAGCCTCCTTAGTCAACCAGTATTTGTGATCAGCATGTTACCTTAACTGAAGTGACCAGATTTCATGTTGTTATAGTTGAAAAGCACAGCCTCCTTAGTCAACCAGTATTTGTGATCAGCATGTTACCTTAACTGAAGTGACCAGATTTCATGTTGTCATAGTTGAAAAGCACAGCCTCTTAGTCAACAAGTATTGTGATCAGCATGTTACCTTAACCGAAGTGACCAGATTTGACGTCATAGTTGAAAAGCACAGCCTCCCAGTCAACCAGTATTTGTGATCAGCATGTTACCTTAACTAAAGTGACCAGATTTCATGTTGTCATAGTTGAAAAGCACAGCCTCCTAGTCAACCAGTATTGTGATCAGCATGTTACCTTAACCGAAGTGACCAGATTTGATGGTGTCATAGTTGAAAAGCACAGCCTCCTAGTCAACCAGTATTTGTGATCAGCATGTTACCTTAACCGAAGTGACCAGATGTCATAATTTAAATGCACAGCCTCCAAGACAAAGAGATTCACCCGTTTTGCTTTCTTTCGATAGTCTTGACATCTTGACCTAAACAAAGCAAAACATGTTTACATCATTCATTTCAATGTGATTTTCTGTATTTTCTGATAGAAAATATATATTTATATCAACAAGGCAAGGTGTACTGGTCCAGCTCAGCCCTGTGCTGAGCTGGTGGCAGCTTCTATAAGACACGAAGAGACCCTTTGTTGTATGTGATTAGTGAATTTGAGAGGGGTAAACAAATGATTGAATTGTTTTGTATACCTTTGGATATTTATCTCTAGTAGACATGTAACCCAGACACATGCTATCTGTTGTGTGAGCCCAAACAAGTTCAGCATTATTTTGATTGTAACTCAACACAATAGCACCACCTAGCTTCTCACTATCATTACAAAGCAGTGGGCTATCTGTAAATACAAACAAAAAATTAATTCATCAATCTGACAAATTATAGGTTACCACTATAAAGGCCTACAGTAGGCAATGCACACAATAAATCTGTGATAGCAAAAGAAAATATTGCAGAAAACAATGTGAAAGCACAAGACTTGTACCTGTACCACAATACTAACAATCTTTCTATAAAACAATAATTTAATAGCTGCACTTACTAACAAAGTCATTAGTGAAGGTTTCTTGAATAGCTTGAAAAGGGTTGTCTTTATTAAGTACATTCTGGCAACACTTTGAAGCCAAGTTTGTTCGTATAATCTGTTCTCCACTACCGGTTGCCGAGCAGGATACTCCAAAGTTATCTTCTTCACAATTATGTGACCAGCAACCACAACCAAACATGGCTGCCTAAAGTAATATAAAACAATTGTTAAACCTTAATAAAATAGTAAAATGCTAGAACAGAACAGACATTATCTGAAAACTAATTTTAAATGACTAAATTAATGTAATATTTATCTGTATTTCGTGCTAAATATTTGGTTTAAGTAAAATAAAAAGTCTTTACATGTCCAATTCGCCCAGGATGTTTTAACAAAATTCCTCCACTAGAAACCGCAGAACTGATGTTTCCACTTGTATCCAGACATATTGCACCGACTGTATCCATAAGAAAACTGGACCCCTGTGGACAACAACCACAGTAAACAACATTAAACAACAACATTAAACATAAAACATAGCTTTATTGAAATTATGTCCACAAGAAGAATTTTACAATGATAAAAAAAATCATTTAACCAAAAATATAAAAAACAGCACAGTATGATACACAATATACTGAATAATTAAAATATAAAAAACAGCATAACATTATACATAATATACTAAAATAATTAAATATAATGTGATGATATATTTTTTTTTAAATGTAAGAAAAAGATGAAGACATCTTCGATCTAATTGTAAAACAAAGGATATGAAGTATAAACAGACAGCAATTAGACCTTTAAAGGCTTGTTTCTGTTGTATTTTTTTAATTTGTTGCTGTAGTACATTTTAAGAGGAGAACCAGCTGGGAACACAGTTTCGTTTGTACAGGTTTAAATTTGCCTCCGAATTTGTAACAATCTCTGATGAATAAAGTCCTCTTTCACAAGAAATGGTGTAAAAAAGACTAAAAAAAATCCACCACTGTCACAATGGGAAACGGAGGGAGGAGAAACCTGTAAAATCACAGCTTCAAATTTGTCAAAGAATAAATACGACAACAGTATTATTGGTCTTTACTGTGACGATGATTTAGTTAATCAAGAAAAATATTTGTCAAGTTGACAATTGATGCAAACAAGGACTGAATGCATTTAAAAAAAAATGTAACAGCTAGAAAAAGATGATAACATCTTAGATCTAATTGGATATGAAGACAAGATGATAACATCTTAGATCTAATTGGATATGAAGACAAGTCCACAAATGATCCAATGCTGACTCAATGGATCAAGACGACAAAATAGTATTTTTGTTAGATGGATTAGATGATATTATTGATCTTTACTCTGATGATGATGATTTAGTTAATCAAAAAAGATATTTGTCAATTGATGCAAACAAGGACTGAATGCACCAAATGAATGGTCACTCCCAGGCGACTGTAAAGAGAGAAGACACAAGCTTAAGCTTTGCCACGCCAGAATCAAGCAATAAATTCAGTATAAATAACGGTGACCCTGGGTAAGATACATGTTCCAGGGTGCTTCAAACCACTCGCCTGCAGTAACAGATAGAAGGCCCAAGTGCAGTGGTGGGCATTAAACCCGATGGAAGAGGTGGGCCTCAGCAATTGGAGAACTGAGGCCTGGATGATGAGGCACCATTGTTATTTACGATTGACACACTTTTATCCAGTCACCTGGGATACGGACTTATCCGTAAAATTGTATTTTTTATAAATGTAAGAGAATTAGAAAAAGATGAAGACATCTTAGATTTTAAAACAACTGGATATGAAGTCCACAAAACTTCCAAATAATCCAATGCTGACTCACGAGATGGCTCAAAACAAAATAGTATTTTTGTTAGATGGATTAGATGGATAAGAGGAATTAAGATTTAGTAATGCAGGATTAATTCATCTTTTCATGAAAGAAACACTAGAAAAAAGTACTGTGGTACTTATTTCACAATCAAAAAACATATATGAATTCATAAAATGGAAGAAGGAATTGTCATTAGACAAAAGTTCACAGCACCAACAATTGATTGGCGATTGACAATATTTATATGAATTGCACCAGTAACATCCAGAAGTAGGTACAATATGTAAAAATCCAATGTTACTACTTCTGTCAATCTGTATGCTGTGGGAAGAAAATCAAAGTCTTCCTAATAATAAGACATTTTCCATGAAATATTTTGTAGTATGTTGAATCAGTTTAATAAACAACAACATATAAAAAGATCTCTAAATTAATAGATGCTCCAATGGAGTATGAATACTGCTATGACTTTGTTAGGAAAGTGTATGTATAATTTTATACATATTTTACATTATATACTGAGCAAGAGCAGACAGCTTTTAACATGAGCCGTCCAAAGACTAGAGAAACATCTGGACAAACCAAACAGGAATCTGTGAGGAAATGGATGCTAAATTTTCCACTCTTGATCATATTACTGTCCTCAAAGCTTGATAGAATAGGCGACCAGCTCAACACTATTGAATCGTGCTGTGACTACATCGAATCCAACCAACATGACTGTTAACAATGCGCTATTGATGAGAACACCAAGTTGCATTTGTCGCAATATCTTAGCTAATAAGACCTTGAGAACAGATCAAGACGAAATAACAAATGGTTTGAATACCATCGCTACAGGAAGCAGGAAGGATGGCCCAAGATTAAGAGACTTAGGCAGGAAACAAACTGTAATAACAATATATGAAATCTTAGAATGTAATTAAATACATTCACTTCTGTATTTATTTAATTTTACAGCTGTTGAATTCTGTGCTTCATTTTTATATTATGGATGTGCAGTTTTCAAAGACATCTTGCCTAAAGAATACTACGTACATTTTTGTTTACTTTTGACAAAAAATTATGACATAATTTCTATTTTTATTGACTAAAAACAATCTCAATCACCTCATCTTCATCAACGGAAGAAGAATTCAATTTACACTTCGATGCAAGAGGAGATTGCCCAGAGTTCCTTGCAAGTGGCAGAGACTTTTAGTCTTAATACCAATTCATTCAAATGCTACATTCTTGGTTAAAATTGAGGATGCATGTCATGTTTTGTAATGTCAATATTTCCTTTTGTTTAAAAAAGCAAAATAATCAAACTAAGTTCACAATCGTGTTTTCATACTAATTTGATTAATTTAGACCAATCAGTGGTTACTGAAATGTCGGATATGTTTAGATACAGTACCATTCTGTAGATTTTTTTTCTCTGATATTGTTTTAAAATTTCAGCTCATCAATGTTTGAAACTTCACCGTTTATTACCATGAAGATGAGAGTTTTAGCAATCGATGGAAGATGGAAATGGATCGGACATGTATTGAGAATGAACCGAAATATATAATACACCAAGAATAGCATTGACATGGCCACTTGAAAGCAAGAGTGGGGAGACCTAAAGAAAACTGGAGAACTGTAGAAAAGGAAAGGAACAAACTTGGGTACATTTCCAAGATAGGGAAGTGTGGAGGACAGAAATACTAGGCCCTATTCTTCATGGTGGGGGATATTTCTGATGTTGATGTTCTATGGGATGGAAAGTTGGTTCCTACAGCTATTTGTAAACTGTCTTGTAATCCACATGAACTACACAGACAAAATTACTTTGCTATACAATGGAACAGAACTTTCAAATTTACGAAACAACAGTTTCTGAAAATCTTAAGAAATGATTAAAGGAAAACACATCCGTATATCAAACATACTATTACCAAAAAACCTGAAGCAAATTATACGGAAGATTCAAAGATTTTCCAAACGTCAACAATTGACATTCCTGAATCAAAACTGACTGAATTTTATCATCCTGCAACACACACAGTGTCCGTGAAAAGAATTACAGAAGGAACGGCTATGGGATCTACTTTATTGCTAAATAGATCCACTCATTGCTAACATCTTCCTGGAGGAGCTCTAACAACTAGCACTTTACTCCAACAAGCGACCAAAACTCTGGCTTTGATATGTCGACGACATATTCATCATTTGACAGCACAACGTGGACCTAGATTGTTTTCTAACGCGCATTGACTTTGAGGGTTATGAAACCAAAGTTTCAAAGAATCTTCACCAAAAAATGGTTAAAGGAAAATGCATTCGAATTTTAAAACACAGCATTACAAAAAAACCTCAAGCGAAACTGACGGAATTTTACCATCCACCCACATACACAGTTTGCGAGACATTAACAATGCCGGCAACAATAACACTAACAGAGGTGCAGTAATAATCACATTCACTTTTTTAAAGGTAATGCCATGCTAAAAATATATTGAGCATAAGAAAATAAAAGTATTACACATCACATTCTTACAGGTTTTTTTCCAATAAAAGAAGGAAATGGATGGAAACGGAGGGATGTCTTTTAGGTCAACAATCCAGCAGAGAGACAAAAAAAAATTAAATGCAAACTGTGGGACAGCAACAGTTCTAGATAGATGAAGTAGTACAGTAACAATAAATGTTTAGTGCACAAAAGGACATTGAAGGTTTATGCACTCGCAAGCTTATACATGGATGATGCACAAACTTCAAAATGAGCAGCGCGTCAACGAAACTGTGCTCTCAGCTGGTGTTCCTGCTTAAATGTACATATGAAGATGAAAATGTGTATTAAAAATATAACATCTTGAAACAAGATCGTCGCTGTCCAAAAAAGCTTATGCAATTTAGCCGAAAATCACTCCTCCATTTTAGAAATTTGGATCTGTTGATTTTATAAAAATGCAAAAAAAAAATGAAATATTTAATATAGATAATTGTTCTATGAAGATTTAAATTATGTATAGTATAATGATGAAAAAAATCACTACAGTTTACTACTACATTATAATAATAATACTATTATATTATATTTTATGACTGTCAACCCTGTTAATGGTGACGTTTTGTCACTGTAGGGTGATGAAATAAAAAAATAAATAAAAATACAGACATGAAATTGGCAATATTTACCGCCAACTTGAAGACAATTTGTAAACATAGATTTTTATGTTTTATTTTAAAACATAAACATCTATGTTTTAACTAAACCATTAAACTAGACATATTCTTATTAAAATTTAATTTAAATTGTATTGCCCCCTGAAAAATGTTTTTATTGAATAGGCCATTTGAAATACAGTATTAAAAAATTGGATCAGGGAAAAAATAATATTACCTGAAAAACTTTTTTTTAAATTCAAAGTTTATTACTCAACATTTGCCATATTTTGGGGACAATACTGTACATCTTTAACATAATGTTGTTTTTCTAAACACATTTCATAACATGTTTTTATACAAAGGTAATTATCTAAAAAAATTCAGTTAAAATGCTTGTTTCATAAGAAATGAAAACTCATTGTCAGGTTCATTTTTTCACCATTGTCAATGTTTTTAACTTAGATGTCAATTTTGATTCACAAACTACAGTGTAGTAATATTACATGTTTCAATCCATAGTGGTGCAGTTCAATTTGTACTCATCAACAGTTGCAATAAACATTTGGTATGGTTGCAATGCATGTGACGTTTCAATCCATACTGGTGCAGTTCAATCTATTTGTACTCTATCAACAGTTGCAATAAACATTTGGTTTGGTTGCAATGCATGTGACGTTTCAATCCATACTGGTGCAGTTCAATTTGTACTCCATCAACAGTTGCAATAAACATTTGGTATGGTTGCAATGCATGTGATGTTTCAATCCATAGTGGTGCAGTTCAATCTATTTGTACTCCATCAACAGTTGAAATAAGCATTTGGTATGGTTGCAATGCATGTGACGTTTCAATCCATAGTGGTGCAGTTCAAATTATTTGTACTCCATCAACAGTTGCAATAAACATTTGGTATGGTTGCAATGCATGTGATGTTTCAATCCATAGTGGTGCAGTTCAATCTATTTGTACTCCATCAACAGTTGCAATAAGCATTTGGTATGGTTGCAATGCATGTGACGTTTTAATCCATAGTGGTGCAGTTCAATCTATTTGTACTCCATCAACAGTTGAAATAAGCATTTGGTATGGTTGCAATGCATGATGTTTCAATCCATACTGGTGCAGTTCAATCTATTTGTACTCCATCAACAGTTGAAATAAGCATTTGGTATGGTTGCAATGCATGTGACGTTTCAATCCATAGTGGTGCAGTTCAATCTATTTGTACTCCATCAACAGTTGAAATAAGCATTTGGTTTGGTTGCAATGCATGTGACATTTCAATTCATAGTGGTGCAGTTCAATATATTTGTACTCCATCAACAGTTGAAATAAGCATTTGGTATGGTTGCAATGCATGGGACGTTTCAATCCATACTGGTGCAGTTCAATCTATTTGTACTCCATCAACAGTTGAAATAAGCATTTGGTATGGTTGCAATGCATGTGACGTTTCAATCCATAGTCGTGCAGTTCAATCTATTTGTACTCCATCAACAGTTGAAATAAACATTTGGTATGGTGGCAATGCATGTGATGTTTCAATCCATACTGATGCAGTTCAATCTATTTGTACTCCATTTTTCAAATTCCACAATTCCTTACGAAAATATGTATCCTTACATTTTATTTCCCAATCCAAACAATTTAGTTACTTTCCTTTTTATTTATTCCAGCTTCCGTTGGTATTTAATTTTCAAAGTCAAGTCAATTCCGCTTTCCTTTAATTTCCATAAATTGTTAATGAATGTTTCTTTTTGGAAGTTCTGGAAATGTATTCAGATGGCAACATAGTGCAAAACATCTGACCAATGAGAATACAGCAATAACAATTCAACAATCGTTGGCTGCCAAGCTCCATGGTAAATAATGTTATGGACAAAATAACTAATCATATCAATTCAATGTTTTTATCTTTTCTCTCAATTGTTCCTTGTCATTCAATGTTTTTGTCTTTCCTATGCATTGTTCCTTGTCATTTAATGTTTTTGTCTTTTCAATGCATTGTTCCTTGTCATTCAATGTTTTTATCTTTTCCCTCCATTGTTCTATTCAATGTTTTTATCTTTTCCCTACATTGTTCCTTGTCATTCAATGCTTTTGACTTTCCCCTGCATTGTTCCTCGTCATTTAATGTTTTTGTCTTTCCCCTGCATTGTTCATGTTGTTGTCTCTTTATCATAAACAATTTAAAGTATGTTCTAGTTCTTCTTTTTACTTCTTGATTTAAACTGTATGATATTTTATTTTAACAAGTTAACGTACAGTACTGTGGTATAAAGTCAGCAATGGCCTTGTATCATGCAGTTTGCAATGCAGTGAAATAATTGTCATTCAGTCACATTTTAACGGTTATTTCCAATAATTGTCTTCAGAAACCAAATAAATTCCTGCAAATTTCTTGCAAATCGCATTAATTATTATCAGTGACATGAAGGCTTGCTTGTTATTTTGTGGTGTTTTTTTTTTTGGTGAATCAATCATTACTAACAGTTATCATTTCCCTCCATGCTTTTTATTTATTTCAGCACAAATTACACAATGGATAAAGTTTTATTTTAGGCTTAGGGAGTGAAGTAAAAACAGTTTCTGGCAAGTATGTTTTGCATTCCAGTACGTTGAACTTTCAAATACTTGACTGTTACAAAATCGTAACTCCATCCCGCACATACATTAGACTCTAACATTTTACATTTCATTATGTTATTTTATATATTTGTTTACTCATAAGTCAGAATTTAAACAAGAGTGTGATTAAATAAATACACAACAATTTCATAAGTTAAAGATGTATTGTCTCCAAAAACATGAAAAATTAAGATTAATAAAATCAAAATTTGAATAGGCCATTTTGTAGATTTAACAAATTTAATCACTATGGTAACAAAAAAATGAAAAAAATAATGTTTTTATTTGACAAATGACAAATAAACAGTTAAATTCAATCAAAAACCCATTGGCTGGCAGCCAATTTTACTATTTTGCTTGAAATTACAGTTTTTTTCATGTAAATAATTGTTTTTTTTCGATCCAGTTTTTGGTCAAAGTGAATAACTATTACGCGACATTAAAATGGCATATTCAACAAAAAAATTGTAAAAATTATTTTTTCAGCTGCGACAATACATCTTTAATACAAAATAAGAATGTTTTTAACATAAATCATTAAATGTGATCACAGCTTACATACAACTAAAGCCTTGTCTACACTATCAAACTTTATGTGACAAAAAAATGTGATGTACCCATATATGGACATGATGATGTCATATCACTGCCATATTTGGGCACATCACACTTTTTTGTCAAAATAATTTGATAGTGTATATAAGGCTTAAAGATAATGAACCCTACCTACCTCTTGGCATTTCTGGAAACCTTCATGTTTTGTTACACCTTCATGTTTTGCTACACCTTCATGTTTTGCTACACCTTCATGTTGTGCTACACCTTCATGTTTTGCTACACCTTCATGTTTTGCTACACCTTCATGTTTTGTTACACCTTCATGTTTTGCTACACCTTCATGTTTTGCTACACCTTCATGTTTTGCTACACCTTCATGTTTTGCTACACCTTCATGTTGTGCTACACCTTCATGTTTTGCTACACCTTCATGTTTTGCTACACCTTCATGTTTTGCTACACCTTCAGAGAATCGTCTTTTGTACTTCTTGTAACTTTTCAAGGAACGTTCTGTGGTCATTGTGCCTGGTAATGCTTCTTCAATCCCATGATCCTTTGCAAACTGTTTGGCACCATTGCCCACGAGAAAACTAAATTAATAAAATTTAGACAATATAAATTTATTACACAAAACAAATGTTATCAATGAAAAAATATATATATTTTATTGTATTAAATATTAATATATTTATAATTTGTTTAGCTCTTTTGTATTGCATTATTATTGTTTATCATTTGACATGCCTAACTAATAAAAGTTTGGACAATTTAACAGGCACATTCAGTGGCAGATCCCGGATTTTGAAAAAGGGAAGGGGGGACAGGGCATACAAATGTTGAAATGAATGGCTGAGCTTAATTTGATGTCCAATTTTTGCATTACAGTTTGCAAAATTTGGGAATGACCGGGCCGGATCCACCCCGGACATTGTCTCCTTGTCCCTTTCGTTATTGAGTTTGCATTTTCAGTCAATGCAACACAGTAGCGGGACAAAACAGTATAAATTGTTACCATGGTGGAACTCTACCTAGTGGCATTTTTCCCTTCATCTGTTCCTTTAGCAAACAATGTGCAGCTTCTATAGGATTTTTAACACCTGGAATAAATAAAAATAAATGTTTTGGAGACCCGACTACAATTGTTCATAGTTGTTTAGGGATATTTCATTCTAACTCAACAAAAGGCATGAATGGCTTCAGAGGATTTCTTTTATTTTAATCACTTTAAACTTTGAGTTCAAATCCCATTTTTTTTATTATCACCCAAAATGCTAACTTTATTTTACAAGAATACATAATGCGTCATCTAGTTATAACTGTAAATTGTTTAGCACAATACACTGTTTAATTCAGGCTTAGTTTTTATCTTGAATTATCTGTTATTGTGCGATTACTTTTTTAAGGACATTCCAATATATTGAGTTACAAAGCGTATGACCTAAAAAAACTATTTAGTTGAAAAAGTAGCTGAATCTTGGACAGTTTTTGTTTTTTTACCTTGTAAGGCTCCCACAGAAGCTGACAACTTGGCTTTACCATCCATTACACTAGCATCACATTCCACAGTGCCATGAAAAGTCAGGTTCGATCCAGTTCCAGAATTTGTAAACGGATCATCCTATTTTGTAAAGAAATTTATAGAAACAAACATTAGTAAAGTATTGAGGCCAACTTAACAAGGTGAAGCCTCCTCTTACATAAACAATGGTGCTGGTAGGGAGCCTGTTTGTGAAAGACAGGACGAGTCGATAGGTGAGAACACTGTCGATCGTGCAGCAGGTCACCGACCAGCTATACCGTAAATTTTTTCCGAATTATATTTTCAGCTAATAGCACCTTGTTTTGTCTATACTGCTAGCCTAGTCAACAACGTCATGCGTGTATACCACCAATGACATCATGCTATATTTAGACGTTGAACAGGGTTTGCCCACTGTCTGGTCATGGTCTTGGTGAACGTTTAAACAATGGTATATTAAATAGTATCAGTATATGCAATCAAAATAGGCAGGATATTGAAACGTGTTAACTCCAAAATCAATGGAGCGTGTCTCCTGTTTCTGCTGTACTATCATGAATATTCATTTGCTTATTTATTAATAATCAATTTGCTGACGTAATTACTTAAATCCACAAGATTATGAATAAAGGAGCGTTAGTGTGTTAACCGCAGTAAACTTTGTGTTTACTACGTTACACGGAGTAATATAATTTTGACACGGCCCCTTATTATGATCGTTTGCGAAATTCCAAAATACTTCTCTACAAATTAGATGTGCATTCAAAAAACAAGAGACACAAATGAGTGCTTCCATCTAGTACTGTAGAAAGATATTACAAATATCAATTTTGATTTGTTTGATAAAATTGATTTTACCTCTAATACTTTCATAACAGCAACTAATGTAGCTAAAGATGAAGAATGGCTCTTTAACATTTCAATGCCCTATAAATATAATATAATAATAATAAATAATAATTAATAATATAAATAATAAAATATGCAAAATAAACATTTATTTCTAATAATCACTATAAATTTCTTATTAATACAGTAGGACAATAATTTAAAGTGGAGCTCCACTTAGACTCTCAGCTTATATTATGTTTAAGTAAAAAAAAAGTAAAAAAAATATGGAATGGCAATAACATTTTATTAATATACTGCACTTTTCAGTAACTTAGGGGTTATAAATATTAGTTTACAATACAGTATATCGCGAAACGTGTTACACTTGGTGACGGACGAGTTATAGTCACCGTGGTGAACGCGTTGGTATAATTTCTCCCTTTGGGTAAATTATAGTGTCAAAAAATGGCGAATCAATTTTATACACAATTAATTCAATTTGTTTAGGCCCAAGTAATATTTCAGATAAAAATGTCAGTATGTTTTACATAAAACATCATGATTTGCACTGTACAACAGCATAATCTTAATTAACTAGGACTAGCTAGGCTGCCTACTCAGCCTAAGCTAGCTAGGCTTGAATTCATGTCTAGGCCTATGTATTCATGGGTTTGAAAAGGCTTGGTCGTTTCGCCCCATTTATCACTCTTGGCTTTTCTCGCACATTACGAATTTTGAAACACAAAATCCTCTAAAAACAAACTGTATTGCCCACATAACAGAATAGTATGGATGTATATATGGAAACTTAGGCCTGACTGAAGAGCAATTCAAGTAGCCTATCATTATTGGTAGTTCGGGCGGGGCTTTGTGCCAGAACAAACTTCACTGCTGTAAGGCTATCACGGCCTAGTTAGGCCAAGCAGCATTGGTACATACCTTGTAGGCCTAGGCCTAGCTTTATTGAATATATAGCCACGCCTTTCTCTGATCTTGTTAAATTTGATATTTTAGTAATAATCTCATAATCACATCATTTCACTGTGAAACATGATATCGTCACATCCAGAATGTTTTAATATACTTTTCACCCGTTAAAAACAACATCGCATAGAGAACAGATTGCCAGCCATGCCAGCAGTGTGTGATCTTGAAAAATGTCACATGATCATACTCTCTAGTATATTGGTGAAGTGTCTATTGATGCAAAATTGCGCAATGTATACTTAATAAAAAATACCAGAAATAGAAGGATCTGGAAAAATGGGTGGAGCTCCACTTTAATGTTCTGTACAGAAACAGCCGTGCAATTTAATGTCTTCATTTATGTATACAAACAATATAATATAGTTTTGCCATGTACATCTCACATAATATAGTTTTAATAAAAACAGGTTTTTTTGTATCATTCCCTAAAATTTGGCTTAAATCATTTTTTTTGCCATTCAAAATCGGCCTGTTTGGGCTTTACAGTTTACACGTTTAATAGTCGCATGTGGTGACGTGTAAATTTGGAGATAAACCAGCTGTTTCAAAAACCCAACTCATGAGGTAGATTGTTCTTAAACCGCATGCTGATTAACAGCAAGATAATGAGCAATTTGACCTTACTATTGTAAAAAGAGGCATGAAATATGACCTTGCTGGGTAAATATTAGTTTGCATGTGCAAATTTGTTGTTTACTGAACAGTTCGTTTGGTTAGTCCAAAGAGTAATTTAGATTACATGTGCAATTGAGTTTAAAGTCCAAACACAGCCTTAGTAGTTAAATTTACACAACCATTTTTGGTAAGTTAATTAAGTAAAGGTTTATGATAACTTACTCTTGCACATGCCAGCTTGCATACTTGATTGTAACCGGCTTCTTTAGAGGGAGCATGATACCCAGCACCTAAATATGAATAATACAAATGCTCGATTTTAGTTTAGTGTGTGTACAGTTTTTTTTTTTTTTAGTCCGGACCAGAATTTTCCATAGATTACAAAGCTGGAATCTGTAATCGATCAGGGTAAAAAGCGTTTTTTGAGAAAAAAAATAACGTAATTTGTTGATAAAAGTTTTACATACCTACTATTAATTATCTTCTTAATTTATTAAACTATCCCAAAACAATTAAATCAAATTATTACAAACGTATTCTGTATATTTCAAGTCTAAAACTTGCCAGACAGGCCAATTAGGCTAGGCCCATGGAGTAAAGAATAAGAGGAGACACAACTTGAATAGTTCAATCAGTTCACCGTATTTACCGCTTCCTTAAGGCTATGCTTGTAATGAGTATTTAATAGGTGCTAAACACTGCCGTTACGTAACCCAATTAGCAAAGATTACAATGTTTACTGCCCGCGGTCAATTTTGGTGTAAGTACACATGCGTATTAGGACGTCACAATACTCTTCCTAGGCGATGTGCGTTCAAGCGTAAAAGGTGTACTACAGTATACTGTTTGTAGACCTACTGAACTTGTATTCCGACCTTGTTTATTAATTTTTATAAAAAGCAGCGCTATTCTACTGGATATCTTTTATTAATAAATTAATAATACGAGTTTTATACGGCACCAATAAAGGAATTATATGTATATGGTTTACTGTGTACTAAATGTTGGTAATTTCTCCAGACAACTTATCATGAATCATGATGGATTAATGGGGGGGGGGGGGGGGCTACGGGGGCTGTATCCCCTCGTCGGAGAGCCTATCTCCCCCACTCCCCTGTCTGGGAAACGCGAGTACTTTTCGTCGGGGAATATGATATACAGTAAAAATCATTCGCGTTCACTTCGTATAACTTCAGCGCCTAGAAAAACCGCGACGTTCCATTTTTTTAGTACGTCGGAGCGGAGGGCTATTGCACTTTATATGCATGCATATTGCCAGCGATCTAATAAACAATGAATAGGTACGCGGTTCCCCTTTGTACGAATTGTTTATCATTGGGCCTGCTCCATTGCGGTTTACGTGTGATATCATGTTCCATCCAGGGACCAGAATGTGTACTGTACTAGTTACTTTCCAGGCGAAGTTTACAGCCGCCTCAGTCGTGTACTGTGTATCGACGTACGCAATACAGCAAACGGGTACGAATAATGTTGGCGATCTATTGTTCGTATGTCCGATTTTTTAATTTTACGATTAACCGCTAGGCCTATGTACCGAACTGCACATAATCCTTTTAAACAATGGCTTATAATTACAAATAAGCATAGACTATATTTGTAATAATTTTTAACCAACACATATAATTTGTAGTTGTTGTTACGGGTTGATACTAAACGAATATTCTCGTAGTACCATTTTATACCATATTTTATAATAACGACTATCCGAAAACTAATTGATTAATTTCTTCTTTAATAAAATATTACTACTATTTCTAACGTTATTACAATTATTAATATATTAATATAGACCTACATAAAAAAAACCTATTGCTATTATTATTGATATTGTTTATTATTACTATAGGCGCGCCTATGCCTGAACCTATTAGGCCTACCGGTTACGGTATGCAATAAATATGTCCATCATTATGGGATTAAATATTATCCTTATTTAGGCTATTTATTAAATAATAATATATTACGAACTGAGGCCTACTAATTTATGTAGTATAGGCCTATGTGTAGCCACAAATCGTTAAACGATATATAATTTAGTTCTACAATTTCACTGAACTCTAAGTATGTGATCGTAAAAATCATATATTTTATGATATTAATATCATAAATAATTTAGTTATACAATATCAGACTAAAGTAGAAGAATTTTAGTTTTGCTAAACGGTCATAATATAGACTGAAACATAAATTAAATGTCATATACAGTAATAAAAATAAGAAATTGTGTCGTTGGAATTCTAATATACGTATATTTTTGAATATTCATGAGAACAAATTATATAATTTTTTTCTAAAATATGATTTTAAAATAAGTTGGAGTCTTTAATATGCTACAAAATGCACTAGGGTTCGTAAATTAAAAAGTTGCTTAAACGGTAAAATTTCGATTTACCAAATGATACGTCTATGGCTTGATAAAAAATATGATTAATTTGTTAGCTGGTATAAAAACTGCGATATCTCCGTGAAAATTTACTCGATTTTTAAACGGTTTTTTCGAGAAAAAAGCTCAAAGAACAATGAACAACTGCACAACGGTCATGCTTCACTATGATGTATTAGAAACTACTGCGCAGCCTCTGTTTACTTTTCTTGTCACCGATGTCATGCCTGGCTTCTTCCTTAATTAGGGTGTTACGTAATCAGAGCCGACTCTGCAGCGAGCTGCACGGGTAAACAGGATGTTCTTCAAAGGATCGTTATGGGAAGTTTATTACCCTATGCTTAAGCACTACCGCACAGCGTGATACTAATTGGATTAACTGGATAGCTAGGCCGTGTTGTGCCTCCTCTTATTCTTTACTCCATGGGCTAGGCCTAAGGCGTACCAGGACATCATCATCCCTGCCTGCTGGAGTGCATGGAAAGCACCCAGCACATTATTGAAATAGCACATCGCGAACTGCAACGGCTAGCTACGATGACCATACTATAAATTTAGCTTAGTTTGTGAATGTTTTTTCAATAAAAAAAAACATTCGACTCTCAGTCAATATTTGTAAACTATTGTCTGGGAATTCCATTTTCCCTTGCTGCTACTGATTGTAGTAGCTTTCAAAAGGTAAAATATATGCGGTCCAGACCCGACTTAATATTTAAACTTCAAGAACAGGTTCGTAATTTAAAGTTTGTATCAAAATATGCAATAATAAATTACGAACGCCTCTCATCAGACCAATGTCTAGGATACGTAAATGAGAAGGTAGACTGTAGAACCTTGGTTTTACGTACCTTGATTTTACGTTCCCTGGATTTTACATATGCATAAAATGACCGATGACGTCATCATTTTTCGTAATTTAATACATAAGCATTACTTTCTGGTCTGTTGTTAAATTGCACCCTCAATGTATGTAGGGAAAATAACACTATGTAATAAATTACTAAAAATAATGACATCAGCATTATTTTTTATTTATTTTAAAACTATAGAGGGCGCTTTTAGACATAATCACAAGACAAACTGACAAAGAGCCATTTATATTTATGGCTTTTTAATCACTCAGCAATGAGTTCTGGAAATATAATAATAAATTAATAATGAAATATTAATTTAATCTCTATTATTCTATTAGATTACGCCAGCCGGATGTTATAAAACTGCCATCAATATTAGTTTCTACATTTTTTGGGAAAATGAAACATATACATTCTGGCAATTAATTCATCAATAAGACTAAGAAGAGGGCGACCGGACCATATTGTTAGTTTTAATTATTATAGCCTAGCTAGCAATAAATAGGCCTACCTACAATACAAGTATGTGTGTACCTACGTGTACAGCAATTACACCCTCGCGCGAGATCATATTCTGAAAAAACAAGCTAATACTAGCCTATACACAGAGGAC
Source organism: Antedon bifida (assembly GCF_963402885.1). Lineage (NCBI taxonomy): Eukaryota > Metazoa > Echinodermata > Crinoidea > Comatulida > Antedonidae > Antedon > Antedon bifida. The sequence goes on along the minus strand of NC_136234.1, from coordinate 21,654,309 downwards.
TAAAATATGATTCCTTCTCTCTTCTTCTGCTCTCTCTCCCCAAAAGAAAATCACATGTGAATTTTACAGCTTTCGATCCCTTTATGCAAATGATGGATCATGACGCAGTTTTTATTTTTTCTGTGGCGCCCTCTGTCGCCAAAACCAACCCGCAGCATAAGATCTTTGCCCGCAGCTTAATTTTAAAATTGATGGCGCTAAAAAATAAAATTTATAAGATGGCGTAATTTAAAGCGCCGCAGAAAAAAAAGAAGATGTTATGGTGTGCTATAGAATAGCAATATAGGGCTGTAATCTAGAGCATTTGATAAATTCTTTAAAGAAGCACCACCAAAAATATTTCAACAAGGTCTTGATGGATCATGATGAGTGACACATTGGGCCCGATAAAGCATGTTCCATTCATCGCCAAGCAATAGGCCTACATTTGTAAACGTATATTAAATCTATGAAAACAGTATTTTGTTTAATAATGTTGGTTTGTCTTCAACATTAAAATGCTGTAATCTAGCTGTTTAATCGGTGTTCAGCTATTAAAAACAATTATTGTAGAAGGAGATAGGTAAATGCGCAAATGCGAAGCATCCTCTTATTATGTGTGCCGCATCGACATCCATACAGTCTTATACCACGATCGGAAAACACCTATTTGGAAAAATATTTTCTAAATTCGTTTTAATTGTCAATAACTAGGCCTAATTATCTAACTCGACTTAATTAGTAAACAGGGTTACATTAGGTGGTAAAAATCAGTACCGAAAGTATAAACTAATTTTATAGGCCTATAGTATAATTACAAGTAACGCGTAATTTATCGTAATTTACAAATATACCTTATTTAATCAATACATGCGTGTGTACAGTATTCTGTTCATGGGTCATGGCCCTTAAAATATTATACTCGGTACATTGTTTTTTGTTAGCCATACCTCGACAAATATCCCATGAATCTAAATTGTGGCATGACGTTATCTGTATAAGGAAGAAAAACTAAAACTACTTATAATACAGCAACCACGACAACAAGGTGTGTACACCAACAATGCCTACATACAGTATAGTAGGCCTACTATTCAAGTTTGTTTGATAAAGAAAACAAGGTTAGTTACAAACTAAAATAATATGACTTTGTGTAGAAACAAATTTGAGAAAGTTTGCATTTCGTCATTATAGGCCTATGACAATAATATGGTGATTTACCAGGAGTTTCCCATACATTTAGGCCAAATCATATTATTTTTGCGTTTGCAGGCTATATACTGCCGTAGTATTTTATCTCCATTTCTGTACTTAATGTTGAAAATTTTCTTTTGAAATGAATAATGGTTATAGTTTAAAAAATATAGATTTTGGTTAGATTCTTCGAAATTGGATTAAATTCCACCGATACTCGTACGGTACTGTGTCTAGAGACAATACACGGTGGGAATTGGCAGTTTTTTTTGTTTTCTAACCGTAATATTTCTAGGCCTGTTCTCGTCTAGAGACAATAAACAGCCCCGCAGTTCATTGTCTCTAGAAATAGTACCGTGTGAGAATTAGATGTAAAAATGCATAAGCTTAGACTAATCTAGGTTCTAGACGGAGTTTTGACTTAATATATTAGTATATAATTCAGCAAATTTTAATGATTTCTGTTAACCATTGTATTAAACAATTGAAACAATTGTTTTATTTTGGCAACGTCGTGTACCAAAAGTGCGTTGTAAGGTTTATTTTAGAAATGAAATTATTTTTTAATAAACAGTAGGCCCTACAATAAAAAATAATTAAAATACAGTGAATGAAATATTGATACATCTGCTGCCAAAGTTGATTTTAAACAGGACCCTACAGAATCTTCGGTATGAAGTATCATTTCTTTGAAAAGGATTGTTAAATATAATTGTTGTAGGCCTATACTTTAAAGCTTCCTTATGATGGATAATGTTGTAAACAGAAATATAACATTTCTTTTCAGAACTAATATACGTGGTTTACAAATATCAACATATTGATTTCGCCAGACGTTCAAACAATTATATTTACCTCATTTCCATTGCCGGGAAAGAAACAATTACTTTGTTGTCAATTGTATTATAGTTTACTTCCCAACAACTTCCTACATAATACTCAGTTATTTCTTTGAAAAAGATTGATAAATACAATTGTTATACACTTTAAAGCTTCCTTATGATAATGATGGTAAAAACATTACCAGAACAACGTGTTTAATTTGTTCCGTTTAAAATACCTAATTTCCGCTATATCGGGGAAGAAACAATAAGTGTTGTTGTTTTCTTACCAATTTTATTATTTTTTTAATCTGAGAAAATAGAAAATAGTGTTGTACTTCTTATAATTCCTTGTCATGATATGTAAATATAAAAATAATCTTATAAGGATCGTAGTATGAATGTGTTTCATATTTCTTTTACAATTACCGAATACATCAATTTATACAAAAGATGCTGTTTGCTATTTCAATAATACGAGATATGTGGATTAAAATCATCATCATCTCGTCGTCCTCGTCCATCAAGTATTGTAATAATACAATTGCGAATATTCTTCGAAGTGTGGAAACATAACAATGATGTACCGTATTTGATTGTGTTTCTGTTCATATTTAACAAAAGCTGTTTAAAATAGTATGATATTTAAAAGCCATCACGTCATCATCATCAGCCACTCCAACAACAAAGCAATATTTAATCAGATAACTTTTCTATTTAATCAATACACGTTTTTAAAGTATTCTATTCATGGGTGATGGCTTTTAGATATCATACGATTTTAAATAGCTTTTACGCAAATACGGTACATCATTGTTATATTAGTCACACCTCGAAGAATATTGTTTTTATTATACTTTAAATCAATACATATAACGTTTGTACCTATTGTAAATTAAATTGTAATTTCTCTCTTCCCTGGTTTGTACATCTGTTCATGCTTGATGGCCCTTAAAATATCATAGCCGTTGTTAACTATTAAGTTTGCATTTCTTAGTATGAGTCGTTGATTTAACAATAATATGGTGCTTTACCGGGAGTTCCCCTTACTTTTAACAAAGTAATGGACACAATTTACGGATTTATATGATTTTACTGTGTTAACTATTGTATTAAATAATGTTTTAAACAATTATTTTATGTTGGCAACGTCTGGGCATGGAGGTAATGGTCTGGGTCCTAAATGATTTAGGCCTATTCTTTTAGAAATGAAACTGTTTTTTTACAGTAAAATAAAAATTAATTAAAATACAGTAAACGAAATATTGATAAATCTGCCAAAGCTGATTTTGAACACTGTTGAAGGACCAACAGACGACAGAGTCCTACATAACCTTCTTTGAAAAAGATTGATAAATATTATAAATGTTGTAGGCCTACACTTTAAAGCGTACGTCCAGATACACTTTTGCGCCTCGGCCCGCCTCGGCCTCTAATGTGAATATGTACAGTAAACAATCTTCGGATCATGTAATTTGTTTTATGTAGTTAGTATGCATTTAGGTAGTCAAAAACTAATGGCGCCCTTTTTTATTTATGCTAATTAAATACATATTGGATATGATGTTCATTTGGTAAAATACATGTTGCAATTTGTTAACTTTTTAACTTTTTTATTTTTCAGAAATTAAGACAGACAGAAAATCTAGTTTGACATGGCTGAATCAGGTATTTGTGTAATATTTTCTGTTTTTGAACGTAAAAATAAAAAAAATCATTTTTGTCAGCAAGTCATATTATCATATCTCACTTTTAACCCACATGACAGTGTTATCATCCAAGAAGTTAAAGGCCTATGTTTTTCATGTGAACAATTGGCAATAACGCTACATGGCATCTAATGAAAGACTTATGTTTGTATTGTATAACATGTGGCAGGTGGAATATCCTACTGGCATTCGTTAAAACTGCAGTTCGATATACCGCTACACATATTGTACATGAGATTAATAAATTAACAATGCCGTATTTATTCGAATAAAAGCCCAATGCGTTTATTCAAATAAAAAATGGCAGATACCAAAATTTATTCTAGTCACATCTTGACCTCATAATTATGCAAAATGGTAAAAATTATTGACAATAAAAGAAATACAATTTATTGAGAACAAATGGGTAAAATATTGGAATGAATTTCGGTAAAATGGTAATACCAAATTATTTAAAAAGATATAATCTCAACATATGGCAAATCTTTGGAAAAAGGCAATATAATATTATAGATATAGGCTTAGCCTACTCTGTAATATTTTTTTCTGTATTTCTACAATAAATCTAATCTCAGTACAAAATAGCAGCACATGGTACTTTACACTTAATTAGTTACGTTTACTGACATAATTTAATTTAAACTGAGATGAGAGGGCAAGGCCGAAAACAACAATAATACTAGCGCTTCATGCACAAAATATCATAACTCTTCACATTATTACCCCGGTCATTTTTGGATAAAACACGAATTGAAACATACTCACAAATGCAGCCTCAGCGCAGGTGTGTTTGACCCTACCAAGTACCCAACACCTGGGTGGAGATAGGCAAAAGGTAACACACTGCACCGTACCACACAACCTTACACAACGGAGCTTATTTCTATAAAACAATTAAGTACTTAATCAAAGGTCAGAGCCAGACAGTGTAAAGAGTTTTTAGCTCCATGAATCTTAAACTGGTTACTCAGTGTCTTTTTACTTCTAGAAAAAGACTATGATTTTTACATACTAAGTGAAAATGATGCGTGGGAAAATAAAGTGTTACAAGACCTACAAATGATAAAACCAGAAGTCAAATGTTTACGGATGAAGGATGGGAAACCTGGCAAACTTAAAATCGAAAATTTAATAGAACCCGTGCAGAGATGTAAGAAAGTTGTAGTAGGGTTTGTATCTCAACCTACAAATGATGAGGTCAAGTTCGTTGTGGCAACAGCTATTCAAAGAATGTTAGACAGCAACACACTGGATCAAGCAAAGTTGATTCCTGTTAAAGTTACCAGAGATGCTGTGATACCACCTTTTTTAAAAGCATTTCAAGAAATTAATGGTTGGGAAGGAAATTTAGGTCAAAAGCTGTTGAAACAAGGTAAATTAACTTTTCCCTGTTTCACTGTTTGAAACTGAAATTGTCGAAACAATGGACCAGAACGTTTTTTTACCTGAGTTATTAAACATTCCGAGAACCATTAGAGTGAGCAAGTGAAGGACGAGCTCTATATTATTGTTTTTTTATTTCTCATAATATCTGTCACTTTTTGTAGCTTGGTCCTTCCCTAATTAAGTTTCGACATTAGGCCTAAATAATTTAAAATGTCAAATGCGTCACCAGAAAATTATAAAGAAAAGCTTGTGTTCTTTTATGTCATTATTTTGATCTCTTGTGTTGTTACGTTGTTGTAATTAAATTTGGAGAAAATGCTTGATTGAATTTTAATGAATTAGTATACATATAGTGAAAGGATTACCGATATGTAAAATGTTGGTAAAGATAGCTAAATATGCATATACTTTCTAATTTTAAATTTCTATCAGCATGTAAAGCAACGTAATATCGTTAATTCATATTTTGTATTGGTTGTTATTTTATTACAGAGAAATTTGAATCCCAGTTTTCGGTAAAAAGCAAACTGCCGACTAACATAAGGAAAGAACAAGAGATTCAATCAAAAACAGGTGCGCTATTTTGTGCTCCAACTTACGGTATCGAAGGGGAAGAAGGTAAGTTATTTCAATTATTCATATACAAACAGCATAATAATACAACTTTGGATAAGATCAATGGTGAAAACAAAATTCTCCTACCAAGCAGCAGAAAATGAGATATGTCTGGTATCAAAAACAATTAAATTCACCAACCTTATATTTCACAAAATCTATTAGTTGAAACTTTTAACATTGTCGATTTAAAGCAGCATGTAACTGTACATGTACAGTACATGTAAAACAGCCAGGACAATTTGCAGAGCTTTCGGGCAACACTAGCCCTTCATCAGTGCAAGTGATTATTATATATTTTATTTTTTTTTCATTTTAGAAAAAATAGAAAAGTATTTGTTTAAAAGACAAGTGATATTGTGCAAAAAGGCCAATTTGTTTACACCAGCAATAATGAATGATAAATATATTGTTGACATGTCTCAGATGTTTACCAATATTGAACTACTCAAAGAAAGTAATAACATGAAAAGCAGCAAACTAACAACATTAGAAGATGTAGCAGACATTATCAAGTCCACACCTAAATGTAGAGCTCTTATAGACGGACAGGGTGGTATTGGTAAAAGTACTATTTTGAGGCGTTTAGCATCAAACTTGGCTACTGACTCATCCGTCTTTAAAGGTAAAATAATATTTTTGTTAAATATAAGAGAGTTAGAAAAAGGTGAAGACATCATAGACCTTATTAATAAACAACTGGATATGAATGATTTCAAAAGGTGCACAAAACTTCCAAGTGATCCTATGTTGATTCAAGATTTTCTAATGGCTCATGATGATAAAATAGTGCTGTTATTAGATGGATTAGATGAATTAAAATTTAGTAATAAATGTTTAATTCATCTTTTCACAAAGGAAACACAAACACTACAGAAAAGTACTGTGGTAATTACATCGCGATCAGAGAACATAGATGAATTCGTAAAAAGGTGTAATGTACATATAAGAGTTAAGGGATTTAATGACCAGAGCATAGGAAATTATATTGACAAACATTTTAGTTATTTTGAAAAACTAGAATTGGGAAAACGTCTTAGAGAGGAATTGGAGATTGACAAGCCTAATTGGAATCGTACAGGTAAACATCAAGAAGTAAATTTAATTTGTAGAAATCCAATGTTACTTCTGTTAATCTGTATTCTATGGGAAGAGAATGAAAGTCTTCCTCATAATAAAGCCGACCTTTTCAAAGAAATATTTTGCAGTATATTAAATCAATTTAACAAACAAAAGGAAACATACAAAAAGATCTCTAAATTAGTAGATGCTCCATTGGAGTATGTTAATGCTATGCTTTTGCTAGGAAAGTGCATGTATAATAGCTTAAAAGTAAATCAACTTTCAATAAACAAAAATAATTTGGAAGGTAACAAGGATATGGTTGACATGGCTCTAAAACTTGGATTTGTATATGAAGATACTCCAATTTCAAAATCTAAATTTGAAAATATTTTCATGCCTCCTCACAAGTTGATAGTAGAATCATTGGTAGGATTTTACTTGTGCAAGTTATGTGAAATTGAAGGTATGGAGAATAGTTACACAGAAGACACACGACTGTTACTTACACCATTCGACGGTAAGGAATGGGAGGTAATAAGAGAATGTGAGCATTTAACCGTGGCAAGAGAGTTTGCAGTTGGTTTTCTTGGTGATAAATCAGATCGATTTCTAAGTCATTGGGTAACAAATAATTTATCAACATATCGCTCTCTGCCAAGTAATTTAAAATATGTCAAAAAGGAACATGAGGAATCTGTGTTAAATACATTAAATAAAAACATCAAACACACTAAACTCAGTACACATATGGATGATATATCCGCCTCCGTAAGAATGTTTATTCATCACATTAGCCCAGGTGTACACTATGATGGAAATTTTATACATCTAATAAGGCAACTTTATTGCAATAAAGATAGTTTATCCACCTTTTGTAAGAAGATGGCATCTGATTCTAAGGGAAGAGTTATTGCACATATCTTAGGCATTGTAAGATGTAAGGAGGTTTCTATTCAGAATTTATCAAGTGATGTAATGAATGACATGATTAGAGAGTGCTCGGATATAGGAGTTCAATTAGTATTAGATTTTCTATATATATGTGATAACAATTTAAGCAACATTGATGGTACATTATTGGGTTCTTTAATGAGTATGTCTCCTAAGCTGAACAGGCTTGATATGCGTAATTGCAATCTATCAAGTGATGTAATGAATGACATGATGAGAGAGTGCTTAGATAGAGGAGTTCAATTAGCTTTAAATAGTCTTGATATTGATGATAATAACCTGATTAACATTGATGGTCATTTACTGGGTTCTTTATTGAGTATGTCTCCTAAGCTTAGAATACTTGATATGGGTAATTGCAATTTATCAGGTGCTGTATTGAATCACATGATTATAGAGTGTTCAAATAGAGGATTTAAATTAACATTAGATTGGCTAGATATACATGGTAATAATCTTAGCAACATTGATGGTACTTTACTGGGTTATTTTTTTATTATGCTTTGGAGAGTTGACATGCGTAATTGCAATTTATCAGGAGACGGGATGAATAACATGATCAGAGAGTGTTCAAATAAAGGAGTTCAATTAGAATTGCTTTTCCTCAATATCAACAATAATAACCTTGGAAACATTGATGGCACTTTACTGGGGTCCTTATTGATTATGTCCCCTAAGCTGGTGTGTCTAAAAATGCGTAATTGTAATCTATCGGGTGATACGCTAAATCACATGATCATAAAGTGTTCAAATAGCAGAGTTCAATTACAATTGGAACGGCTAGATATCAATGATAATAATTTCAGCACCGTTAATGGCACTTTACTGGGTTGTTTATTGATGATGTCACATAAGTTGGAAAGACTTTACATGCATAATTGCAGTCTGTCAGGCAACGTAGTTAATAACATGATCAGAGAGCTGTGTTCAATAAGAGGAGTTCGATTAGCGTTAGAATCACTAGTTATTAGTGACAATAATCTCAGCAATGTCGATGGAAATTTACTGGGTTCCTTGCTAGTTAAGTCTCCCAATATGTCGATACTTTACATGCGTAATTGCAATATATCAGGGGATGTAATGAATCATATGACTAAAAAGTATTCATATAGAGGAGTTTATTTATTTTGAAACTACAGATTATGGTAACTACTATCTACAACACTGCTACCGCCATATGAGTTTGTTTTGATTAAGCCTCACAACATAAGAGTGGATAGTTAATTTAAGATAATGGAATATTTAAGAAATTCGCGTGTAACGTGTTGATTACTAATTTAAAAAATATGCTTATCTATATTGTCAACATTTTTTATAGTAAGACAGGGGTGTAATAATAATGAATAGTTTTTAGGCTGTTCACAAAGAAGTAAACCTGCTACAGTAGTGTAATTCACGTTATGGTCAGAAATTATTATCAATGTTTAAAAAGGGTAGTATCATTAGGATTATTATTAGAGACCCATGGTGTCACTACGATCGGTTATGTTGTTCAAATAGGCCCTACCCTATGGTTTACTGAATTCTATGTACAATGCCTTTTATACCGTAATTGTTTAACTTAAGGATTAAAGTATCGTGATCTATAATATGCATCAAATGCTTTTAATAAAGCAGACATAGACTAGTCCAGATTTTCATATTTCCGCTCTAATAAGATGCTGTAGGCATTTCATGTTGAAAAGCAAATGTGACTTCTAAGTAATAGCATGTTATATATACTATGTTTTATTACACACCTACTGTGAATTATGTCAGCATAATTATAGTTGTTCCCAATAATTAATCAAAATCATACTATTTACGATCTAAAGCTAATAATTCAGTGCTTTTTTGGACTAAATTAGTTACATATCACAGCAAAATGCTATAAAGACCAGAGCCATTTTTAATGTTGTTTACGCGCCAAAGCCAAGGAAAACATTGGCGGCGCTATTGGATTTTCATCGCGAAACTTGAAAAAGTGCTATAGTGCAGTTATTTAATATCATGTGACCCACAATCGTCAATCAAATGACAAGAATCTACTTAGGTGTGTTATAAAACCATTGTCAATGGGTATAATTGGCAATTCGACGGTCTCTAAAATTGTTTATCTAGTACAATTTCAATTTTATGTATACTTTTTGTAATAAGTGTTCGAGTAGGCCTAAACTTTTTAAAAACTTTTTATCAATTTATGCATTTGTATCGTATTTTAACTCCAAAATTGTTACCGCATTTTAAAACTGAAGTTATGCAATAATTTGTGTGTATTCTATCTTTCTGTGTCTGTTTTTTTATCGTACTAATATTTGCCAATCTTTAAGATGAATTTCTATTGTTATTTTATTATGATAATGGACAAATAAAGTATTTCAGTATTGTTTTCAGTATAATGTCGGTGGTTATTAAACCTATCGTCACTGACATTAAACATGATAATTATATTAGAGGTAGTATTAGTAAATCCGTATATAAAGATTGGATTTGAAAACCAATCATAAAGATGGAACAAGCAAATCAATTATTCTGAACCTGTTGCTTGCTTTTCAATGACTACTTTTATTAACAAATTTCGAAATTAGAAACTAATTGTTTTTATGATGTATATTTTCATACTATGTGTGTTGGTAATTAATAAAATATTATAACCGGACTTACGAACAGATGTTGTTTTTGTTTTGCTATCGAATATTTCATTCTTTAATGTCAAGTCATAACTAATATGTTGTAGGCCTACTTTGTTTTCTAAGATCTAGATGACAATTAAAGGAAGTAGATAATAAAATGATGGAGTGCGAACATCTACAGTACTGTAGAACTAAAATGACCTTTTATTTAGATTGCTGTATCTGTACCCACTGATAGGCCTACACTATGACTGAATTACGCACATTTGTGACTATACGTATGGGCATGTCGGAGGTGATGCTATTATAAATGAGTTTATACTGTAACAATGGGTGGCTGCAAAGTTAATCATTCAGGTGGGGGGGGGGGGGGGGCTTTTTTTCACATATGAAGCTATATTAATAACATTCTAAATACCATAATCTACTTGTATTGTGTCTCTTTATTATTTTTATTTAATTTTAACTTTATTCAGTTCATTTAACAAAAAATAACATTTTCTAACCAGTTCGGATTTCCGATTTTTGTTTTTTCTTGGATCGGTATGACGACATAAAGGGAAATCCCCATTACAGATCATGTTTTGTTGTTGTCTTTGCCAGATCATGCGTGAAGCTAACTGGAAAAGATGCTAATTGAATAACGGCTAAAAAGGGTGATTATTTTGTTATCTGTTTTCACAAATGTATTTATCGGAGGTCAGGGTACATTTTATTTCAGAAAGAAACATGACCTGAATCATTTTAGACTAGAGTCTAGGCGCGCCTAGGCTACGAACGACTAGGAGACCTGAGTGAGTGAGCCTCAGTCAGTCAGGCTGAGTGAGGCCCTTCTTCTCCTTCCTAGCCCTAGCTAGACTACTCTAGGCCTAGAGTAGGCTGACCCTAAGCTCTACACCAAGCTGAACTATAGGCTTAGTCTATAATGGACTGGATACTTTATATACTACTACTAGTTAGTAGGCCCGGCAATAGAAGAAGGAATATTTAATTACAGTAATATTACTAATAATATTAATAATATACCTGGCTACTGTACTGGACTGCTATGCCTATAGGCTTTAATAGTATGTTAGGCCTAGTCCAAACTAGTGACTGTGTACTAAATATAAGTAGAGTATACAGTATATACAGTACATCCCTAAAATGTACAGTACAGCCTAGTTGTACTAAAATCATTATTTATTATACACATACAAATCCAATATTTTGACAATGGATACATGATTATTTACAGTGTTATGTTCATAGATTAGTTTATAAAAGTTGTGTCACAGAGGTTAGTTACCTTGCAATGTCAGGAATTGAAGAACAGTTGGCTGAATATAGAGCTAGAAAACGTCGAGAAAACCCAGAAAAGCATCATGGTATTACAGAAGACACTGCAAATACTCCAGTTGCAACACCTGCACCAATTACACCCACAGGACCAATGATATTGGTAAGTTACACAAACATGTGTGAGCATACACCTATCATGCGGTGGAACATTGAGTCATTGAGTACAGGGGTTAGGGCGCCTTTATTGAGAGGGATGTTTTATTTACTGTAGTATGGGGGCCTATATACACTGAATGAAATCATTATGTGTAGTACTACGGTTCTTAATTTTTATTTATTGTGTATCCACCGTTGAATGTGCGCTGAAGAAATGGTGTTAAAATCAAGTGAAATTCATATAGAAATGAAACTTGAATTTTAGTTTCCTGACTTTTCTTTTGCCAAAAAAAGCAAACACAATTAAACAATATCTTTTTAAAACTACATTTTTTTTTCTATTTCAGCGAAATCGGTGGATAGACAATCTTTATGTGTATGTTGAGAATACAAGACTTGTGAGAGCTATAATCAACAATAATATAATTTCTAATACCACATTCTTAAAGGTTCTTCTCTGGTTACTACTATTTGCTTTATTTATCCACATTGAGTTTGGTGTCATCTTCTTCATGTTGAGTATATTTTATCTGATGTATATCACGATGACAGTTGGAATACCAAGACGCTATGGAGAACTAAGTGCGTATTCAGTGTTTAATCGTGATTTTGAACGGATAGATGGAACGTTTACCGCCGAGCAATTTGAACGAGAATTGTTACATGGTGCAGGCTCAATACACTAAGGCCTCGATCACACTGCTACATTGTGAGCATTGAGTGTGTGTTTACATCACGCCTGGATTTGGTCCCATCACACTGCTACATTGTGAGTGTGTGTTTACATCACGCCTGGATTTGGTCCCGCGCCCCGAGAAAAGTATTGTGAGCGCCCAAGAAAAGTTTTGTGAGCGTTGAACAGAATGTTGTATAACTGCACAAAAATGAAATAACTTTATAACATTTTATTTATCTCCCTTTGCCATTTTCTTTACATTTATTATAGGAATTTTATTCTACATATTATTGAGTGCAATCTCTTCTTAGTGGACCTTTATTATTATTTAATATTTTACAAAAAAAACATGATATTAATGGACATTTTTTTAAATTATGAATTTATTTTGAACTTAACCAATTACTTATTTTAAAACATGTAGTATAGTTACAAATTATATATTATTACGGTATTTACGTTTCTATTAATAAACTACAAATTTAATTAACGGTGGAAAAAATTTAAAATTTGCCAATATTCTATTAGCTTTTTAAATGTTTAATGAATTAATACAATGAATTCTTTTAATTATACATTCAATACAGTGTACTCCTCTGTCTATTGAAGGAAAACCTGTGTTATCAATGAACAGATATGTATATGTTTGTATATAACTATTTAAAAAAGTTTATATAGATATAGAAGATACTCAAGTATTTTACATCCATGATATTTTTAGACTTTTTTTTAACAATTCTATAAAGAAAATTATGTTTAATTTTGATGATTAATGTCTCAGAATAGTATGACACATTATTTGTAAAACTCTTGTTTTTTTCTTTCTAACCCATTTTCGTATTGATACACAATTTTTTAGTGCAATTCTTAGTTTTTTTTCTTGGACAATTCTTTCATTTTCTAGCCATTTTGTTTTGTCAACTCTATTTATTTTTTAGATCAATAAATATTTAATTCATGCTTTCTATACTTGTGTTTTTTTTACAAGAACATTATTGATTGATTCAAAGTTGTGATGGAAGATTAGTATCATGGAAATATGAAGATGTTGCTGAAATAATAGTGATCATAAAATCATAACTTGGATATGCTAAATTTTTTCTCGATGTAAAATTGAAATTAACCATCAGACCACCCAAGTCTCCAAATAATGGCGGAAGTCTCCAAATAATGGCGGGAGTCTCCTACTATGTCCCGCTCTCCAGCTAAAATGTAATTTTAGATAAAGCACAAAAATCTCTACTAGATTAAGTCTAACACGCAGATTATACTAGGGTATATGAATTTTTATTTAAAACCATCTGCAGTATCAATGTGAAGACAAACAAATTATTTCCTGATTAATTAAAAGCTTGAATGTAATTAACCACACTATTTTAATTCAAAAACTTGAAAACCCATATCGTTTGGTTTGGTAAAAGGTGAATGTTAGTAAAAGAATTTAAGTCATGTAAGTCAACATTGATAGATGATGCTTGTGGTGTACCACATGCTTCATGTTGGACCATTTTTATTCTTAGTTTAGGCTAATTATTTAGTTAGTATGTTGCATGTAATATCTGGAAAAAATGTAACAAATTTTACATAAAACAATTCTCTATATACCATAATTTATGAATTCTCCTTCACCCAGCCTAACATCTAAGAACCAATGGTAACATACAACTATTTTCATATTTATATAGTCCAATTTATTATTGTGTCTTTATACCCCAGTTTTATATCATCTATGTTGCACTACACTACCACAGTATCTTATAAACAAAGACCTTGTCTTTCTGTGTATTACTCAATTCAATACAGAGACCCTACTGAATATAAGTCTACTAGACTATTGAGTTGTTTTTTAACAAGTTTAATTTATAATTTAAACAATTCTTTATATTTAATGATTAATTTATAGAAATATAATTTAAATGTTAGACTCTTCTGCCTCTCTAACTTTTGCAATCTTTTTAAATTCTGTTAAGAGTTCGTCCGATGTCTTTTTGACATGAGATTCTACAAGTTCACTGAGCTCGGCATAACCTTTGACCTGGTCCTTCTCAACACCAAGACTTACAATCTGTAAAGAAAATAAAAACTTGTTAAAAACAATTTTATCAGAATAATAACTATTGCGGGTTTTGAAAAAGTATTTATCGATGATACAATAGTAAATTAACAGAACACTACAGTAATGGGGATCTTTCAGAGACTAGGCAAAAGGGATTGTACATAAATGTTATTTATTAGTTTTATATGCGCCACACATTGTATGCACCAAAAAAAACGGCTATAGCCAGTGGAGCAGTAGCCTTCAACGATAAACTTTGCTACTAAATGGAAGAAGAAGAAGTCTTCCTAATATTTTCTAAGTTGGGATCTCTGATTATTTACTGACCTGTTCTCCAAACTTCCTGACATCAATGGCTAGCTGTAGTCTGATCTTATCATCATCACTTAACCCTTGACTGCTCTGGGGAAGTCCAACGTCACTCTTGCGCATCATCTTTAGTCGCTTCAAACTCTCCTCCATCTTCTTTACGGAGGTCAACAGGTCAGATGACACACTATGATATCTTTAAAAAAAAGTATTTTTAATTTTTATATTAAAGATGTATTGTCCCACAAAAACAATAAAATTAAGAAAAAAAACAATAAAATTAAGAGTAAAATCACACTTTGCAGTTTTAATAAAGTAAAAAACAAATATAATGATTTCACTTTTAAAAAAAAGACAAAATAAACAGGTTAATTTTAACACATATAACAAATATATACTAAAAGTGCCAACAGAAAATATAATACATAATAATTTAAAACAACAATTCCACTAACTCTTGTACAATGTGTGTAAATATATCTGCAAATAGTTGTTGTTTCCTAGAAGCCTGTAAAACATCACCATGTTCCTGAATAAACAGCTGTAATGGTTTCATTGCATTCTGGACATAATTAGATGATTTGCTTGGCACCTATCAAATGGAAGCATACAAATGATTTATTATCCCAAACTCTGGGCAAATTCATTGGTTGTGGTAATACAGGTAGTACACCTAACAAACTCTTATTCTTAAACCATAATAGATGCACTTGCAGACATGCTCGTAAAAAGAGGGAATTCTCCTTGTGGCCAACATGTTACTAGCACTACAGTGCTCAGGTAAGCCTATGATTTACTAGCACTACAGTGCTCAGGTAAGCCTATGATTTACTAGCACTACAGTGCTCAGGTAAGCCTATGATTTACTAGCACTACAGTGCTCAGGTAAGCCTATGATTTACTAGCACTACAGTGCTCAGGTAAGCCTATGATTTACTAGCACTACAGTGCTCAGGTAAGCCTATGATGTACTAGCACTACAGTGCTCAGGTAAGCCTATGATTTACTAGCACTACAGTGCTCAGGTAAGCCTATGATTTACTAGCACTACAGTGCTCAGGTAAGCCTATGATGTACTAGCACTACAGTGCTCAGGTAAGCCTATGATTTACTAGCACTACAGTGCTCAGGTAAGCCTATGATTTACTAGCACTACAGTGCTCAGGTAAGCCTATGATTTACTAGCACTACAGTGCTCAGGTAAGCCTATGATTTACTAGCACTACAGTGCTCAGGTAAGCCTATGATTTACTAGCACTACAGTACTCAGGTAAGCCTATGATTTACTAGCACTACAGTGCTCAGGTAAGCCTATGATTTACTAGCACTACAGTACTCAGGTAAGCCTATGATTTACTAGCACTACAGTGCTCAGGTAAGCCTATGATTTACTAGCACTACAGTGCTCAGGTAAGCCTATGATGTACTAGCACTACAGTGCTCAGGTAAGCCTATGATTTACTAGCACTACAGTGCTCAGATAAGCCTATGATGTACTAGCACTACAGTGCTCAGGTAAGCCTATGATTTACTAGCACTACAGTGCTCAGGTAAGCCTATGATTTTCAATGCAAATAACAACACATATTTACCTCACGATTAGTTCTTCGGTACAATCGTGGAATATCATTGGCTGATTTAAGGTGCGCTGAACACAAGCCACAAACTTGTTTTACAATGAATGAACAAAATGAATCTTGTAACTCAATTAGTTTACTTCTAGCTTCTTCAAATGATTCTAAGTAATAAAATAACAATTCTAATGAGTTTCAACTACTTACAAAGAGAGATTTGACAAACATTTCTTAATACTGGTATTTATAAATTATGATATGATAAGATAAAACTGTAGGGAAAATTGTGTCTGAATTATAGAAAACTGTAAAAAATTTAAACAAAATATGTGTTATGATTTATGTGGTTCTTCATAATATTATATTTTATCAATATTAAATAATATATGGTGGCCATTTGGTGGAGTTCCTACCCTTTTCACTCCCTACCCTTTAAGTGCCTTGAGCACTTTTGTGCATTTGTGCACTGTATAAGTATTATTATTATTTCACATGATTATTTAGCTATCTAGTAGATTAAAAGGTAATAACTCAAAACAATACAAACCTGTTAGAAATGAAGTGTCTTTACAAATACTAGATAACTTGACTTGAATGCACTCGGTAAGCATTGACGGTAACTGCAAATTAACATAATATTTAAGTAGTCAATGTGTAATTAATTAATGATTGTAATCAATGGGTCAAAATATTCAAATTGAGGTCAAAGATGAATTTTAAACATGGGTTTTTATAACCAGCATGCTTCAAATATTCATAAAACACAGTTTACACTTTCCCCATGATTTGCACATGAAGGCACATTTTTTTACATAGGTCGTTGACTATCATTATCAATAATGTTTATCACATGTGCAATAAAAGTGGGCTGTCACCACAAAAGAGAAAAAAGGGTAATAAAAATATATATGTTTTTTTTCTTTAATTAATTATTTTCAAATGAGTGACATTTAACAGGAACAATGTCAATCATTGTGTTGACAAATAATTACCTTTTCATACAGTTTGTCAACGTCTCCAATAAGAAATATCATTTGTGCCATGGTAACTGGCGGACTTTTGTCATCTGTAGCCCTGTCTCCATCACTTGAAAATGCTTGGTCATCTGTATTCGTTGGTTTGTCGTTCATCTATAAAATAAAAATTAGGATATTATTGACAGCTTAGTGCAGCTAAAATTTTTCCAAGAGTTTATGATATAGTTTATCCTGTAATTGGCAAGTTACTTGCTGTGTATGAAATAAATAAATATACAAACCTCTTTTTCGCTAACCTCAGAAATCCAAGTGGTACATCTCAGAATAATTTGTAAAGTTAGCTTCCAGAAACGATGAGCTAATGGGGTTATGTACACCTGATCTTTCCAACACATTTGTATTGCATTCCATATAGCATCAAATGCTGATAGCTTAAATCCATTATCTCCTGAAAAATTAGAATGCATACAATGAACGTCTATGAGTTTAATGGGTGAATAATTACACACAATACCATGATGACCAGTGAAAAATAGAATTATTACAAATTATATATAAAGTCTAAATTTAGATTTCTTGTATTATAAACATACCAGTAGCTGTATTAAATGGATTCATTAAGGCTGTCTCAACAGAACCAGCAATCTCTTGAAATCTAACAAAACAAATACAAAAGTAAATTTAAAGTATATTTACAGGTCATGTGGTTTGGTGATGATTTAGATGAGTAGTCAGTCTGTACAGTGAAAATAAAATGTTGATTTAGTTACAATTATATACATGAATCTTACCTTATTTGGAAATAGACAGGAAGACTCCATTTTGACATAAAGGTGTTATAGCTTGGATGAGCACGTAACCTTTTAACACTACTCTGTGATCCACACTCCCTCTCAAACTTGTCAACAAACTCCATACTTATTAAGTATTTCTATAAATAATGAGCACAAAATTAAATGTTTTTCTTAAAATGAGAACGAAAGTGTAACATAGTGATGAGGCTTTATTTATTTTTTTCTAAAATACTATACATTTTCAGTAAAAGAAAACATATAAAATGTACTTTTTCAAGAAAGTGAACTTAAATTAAAAACCAATAAAGTACAAATATTAATAAACAAAATAACTGATAAAAAACCTCACAAAGTAGACCACTATACCTGATGAAATGTATCTGGGTTTCCAGATGCAAAGATGGATGCTACACGACTTTCTAGGCTGCTAACAATCTCAGGCCATACAGCATTTACCATAAAGTTGTACCCTCCTACAACTTTTTCACTTCCAGAACTACATAGAACAAAAAAGAACCATTATAAAAAAACAGTAGTAAATAATGCTGCTAAGCTCTGTCTACACTATCAATTACGTTAAGTGACAATAAAATGTGACGTGCCCATATATGGACATGATGATATCATATCACTACTATATTTAAGCCCATCACTACCATATTTAAGCCTATCACTACCATACTTGAGCATATCACATACTTTTGTCACATAAAGTTTGATAATGTAGACAGAGCTTTAGATTGAGTGGAATATCAAACAAAAGTAAATACAGTGATATGCTTAAATATTGTAGTGATATGACATCTTCATGTCCATATATGGGCACATCACATTTTGTAGTGAAATGATAAGATCATTTTCTCTTGTTCTTACCTAAAGAGAGGAGATGTTACTTCACGTATAAGTCCACAGTGCATAGGGATAAACTCCATGACTTTGTTGAACATTCCCTTTAATCCCTGAGGGTTCATCTGAATAAACCGTTCACTGATTACCTGAATAAAAAATATACAGTTTTTGTAAAATTGTTCATGTCGCTCCTTTAGGCAGTTATATTCAAGAGGAATCATTAGGAAGAAGTTACCATGCGGTAGCTTATAGTTTACTATGGCAGAAAAAATGGGTATTTGGAAACTCGGACTGGGCAAAAGCACGTCTGGGTAAAGTTAAACATATGCCACTTAAACACAAAAGGTCAGAGGAGATGCTAGAACAAAAACAAATTGCAATAGAAAATTCATTAGTATCATTTATTATTACTCATTTACTAACCTCTGCCATATATGGAGCTACAGACACCTTTCTAAAGAGAGCCTCAGCATCACGCATCTTATCAATTGTTGCATATGTTCTCAGACACTGACGTAACATATCAACATTGTTGGTCTGAAGACTCTCCTTAAACATACGCTCTAAACTATGCTGCAATGTCACTGTAATAGCCGCTATTCTCTGTAGGTTTACAAACAATTGTCGCAAACAAAATCAAAGAAAACAGTATATGGTATGAATAAGAAAGGAAGTGTTTAGGGTATAGTGTTAGTTCAATAACTACTATACTTCATTTACACTTAGACCACGGATATAAATTAATTTATAGTTAGTTAATTAATAGTTGACTGCCTGCAGAATTCTGACCCACATAAAAAAAGGTCATCTTTCGTCTGGGTGTATCAGTGGCTGGATCTCAATGGAGATGCAAATAAAATAAGCAAAAAGCTAATATATAAAAACAAGTACAATTTATGATACACTGTGTTCAGTATGACCATACTTGTTCGAAAAAAACGCACCTCTTTGAATAAATACCCTACCCCTATGGAATATCATTTAGATTAAATTTGAATAAATACTCTAATTGAATGTAAACTATCATTTGAAGCTAAATATTATTGTTCTTACTGGTCTGATTTTTTCAACAAGTGGCAATCCCTTGCTTTGTGTTACATAATACTGAAGTTGGTTGAACTCTGAAGCAACTCTCTCAATCTGCTGACCAGTCAACTCACTGTCAAATAAAAAAAAGATATCATTCTGTTTGTATAAGGGATTATAAAGGGAGGAACTGACAGTGTCCTTGCATTATGTAGGGCTCCAGGCCAGACTGGGTCCATTTGTAGGCATTGTCTAAACACTAAGGAGGTCCTTTGCTAAGCTTATAAACCAAAGAGATTTAATTTAAAGGTTCAGCTATACAAATAACTCACATTTCACCGTCATCATTTTCAATGATTTCTGCAGACTGCAGCCCACGCATACCAAGAATAACCTCCATCTTCTCAACTGATTTGTTAATGTTGATCAGTCTCTGCAGGCAAGCCTAAATTAGAAATATAAAAAGTACTTTATAAAGACCCAGGGCAAACATAATATCTGAATAAACGGGACAAACTAAAATGATTCATCTTCAATTGATTGTAGAGAACATAATTTGCATAATCTTTTCTATTTTTCTATTATTACTTTTATTTTATTTTATTAATTTTGGCAAACACATTTATACAAACAAACAAGACAAAAAATAGTTAGATTGCGCCAATTTCTAATTTTAATATTCTTAAGTCTTAATTTCTTAATGTTTTGTAATTTGTTATTTTAATTAAGTATTCTTGAATTCCCAAATGTTATTTTATATAGTAAAGTACTACCTTCTTTTCTCTAATTTTAGATCTTGCAAGTAACTTATGTTGAACAGCTTTTTCTGCATCTTCCATCACAGATTTCACACTCTATAAAGAAATATTAATTGCCAACCTTTTAATAAGCTAACATGTTATTATTGGGACAGAAATTAGAGGATATTTACATTAAACAAACATAAACTCACCAAAACCTCTTCCCTCAGTTGTCCTAATGGTATTGATAAATTATTGATTGCTTTGTCCATTCCAACCTACATTCATAAAGTTATACAAAAAATTAAAATGATCCTCTGTTTTACTGTTGGGGTAAGTGCAAAATTTCTTTAATCTCTGTCTACACTATCAAACTTTATGTGACAAAAAAATGTATATGGACAATATTATGATGATAGCAATGACATATTTGCACACATCACACTTAAAAAAAAACTAGTTTGATAGTGTAGAAAGAGCTTTAGCCTAGTATTATTCAAACATTGCATCATGTACAGTCCTGTATTTGGTTTGAAAAATATTGTATACTGATAATTGATATGTGATATTTAGATTTTTGTTAAAATAATATAATTGTTTATCTTTATTGCTTTTTTAGTTTTCAGTAATTTTTGTTTAAAAGTAAATAACTATTATGCGACATCAACAATTTTTTTTTTAGTATTTCTTCAGGGGGACAGTGTATCTCTAAATAAACACAATAGCTAATTTTTATAATGTTTTTGTTATATTTTGTAATAATATTACCAAATTTGATGATAGATTAACAAAGTCAGCATAATCCTTGTTGATCAGTTCCACCATAGCATTCTTCAATGACTTGAAGTAAATGTCTAGATCATCTTTGAGTTGTTCCAGCTGAACACGACGACGACAGTCACCGACAAATTCATCAACATCAAAATCATCCTGAAAAAGAAATGTTGGTTTACTCGTATGCAAATTTCTTGTACGTGTCTCGCTCGCCTTAACTAGGCCTAGCCTACTCAGGCCTCCCTCTCTCTCTCTACTTTTATTTAATTAAATTAGTTAGGCCTAGCCTACCCAGTCTAGGGAATACCCTACCCTCTATGGCCTAACTAGGCGGTAGTACTACTACCTAACTAGGCCTAGGCCTATCTCAGCTCCTCCTAGCTGCCTAGCATATAGCTAGGTAAGCTAGCATTAGCTTGCTTTTACCAGGGTTACTCATTTTCTACATGTTTTAATGAAGAACTGGTTTACTACTTACCTTCATAAATTGGTCTTTGTCGAAACAAAGCGAAGAATTTGAGAGAGTATCCATTATTTAGGAACTTTCATTTGCGTCGTGTCAGAGGTATATTCAGAGCGTCATTCTGACGACTGGAGCATTCTCTACTTCTCTACGGAGCGCCATTTATGCCTTTATTAACTTCAATAATAGAAATAGTACTACGGTAACTGCTCAAGTGGACCCAATTTATCACCAGGGTAGCACAGTGATATAAAATAGAAATAAAAGTCACTACTTTTAATATCGTTTCGTATATATCCATATCACAAACTGACAAACAGAAACATCTTGGCATTCACATTGATTCAAATTTATCTTTTTCTTTTCATGTAAATAAACTCCGTTCCAAACTGGGCTTGTCCATCTCCATCTTATCGCGTGCTCGGTCATTTCATTAATAAACACACATCCATACTCCTCTATAACACTATAATCCTCCCACACATTGACTATTGATGCAGTGTTTGGGGAATCAGATCGAATATTGACCGAATACAGACCATTCAAAATAGAGCACTTCGCATTATCTTTAAAGCTCATCCTCTCACACCACGAACTAACATTTACAACACCTTAAATATTCATACAGTCCAAGATCGCATGCATCTACAACTGGGCTGCCTTGCCTACAGGTCTGCAAATGGTTTTGCTCCGGAATACCTTGCCCTGCGTCTTGCCAGAATTCCAAATCATCGATGTACCCGAAGTGTCAGTGAGAGGAAATTTGTCGCCCCTTTCCCTAAAACTGAAACTTTTAAGAACAGCTTCATCTATAGAGCACCAACATACCTGAATTTGCTACCCACCAAACTAAGAAATGCGGTAACAATAAATAATTTTTAAGTCTGCTCTAAAAAAATATTTAATCCCAAAAGAAAAAACTGAACGTTTTGTATAGTATTGTAGGCTATATTTTTGTATTTAAGTACAT
Organism: Antedon bifida; assembly: GCF_963402885.1. Taxonomy (NCBI): domain Eukaryota; kingdom Metazoa; phylum Echinodermata; class Crinoidea; order Comatulida; family Antedonidae; genus Antedon; species Antedon bifida. The sequence continues at coordinate 21,631,332 of NC_136234.1, read as the reverse complement.
ATATATTATACATTTTTTGAACATAGTTCATCCGTTTTTTCATATATGTTTTTGACTGTCTGCATATGCTGTTTAGGGTCACCCTCACAAAATAAGGTTTAATAAAAAAATAAAATAGAAATAAAGTCACTAAATTTTAATATCTTTTCGTATGTTAATACAATGTGCTCAAGTGGACCCAATTTGGCCACAGTGGAGCACAGTGATATAAAATAGAAATAAAGTCACTAAATTTTAATATCTTTTCGTATAAAACACTGTGCTCAAGTGGACACAATTTGGTACCAGGGGAGCAGTGATATAAAATAGAAATAAAGTCACTCACGTTCATGTGCTCCTTCATTTTTAGTACTCTTGGGTGGGCTTCTTTTCCACATCGAGTTCTTTTCGAGATTAATTTTGCAAACTAAACGAGGGGAACTGCTAGCTTCCCGCCCGGAAAATATTTTATTTACATGATTTGAAACATCTTCTAATGTAAATAATTAACAGCATCAAAATTTACCAGTGTGGCGTGTTGACCGCGAATGACTAACATACAATCTTTACCATAATACACCTGCACAGACTCATTTGCATAACAACGCACGCACATACTAAACTGTTTAAAATACCCGAAGATGACTATCTGTTTAAAACATGTTTATTCTGGGACGGCGCGGCCATACACACCAACTACTATGAAGAATCGGACATTTCGCTACCAATGTTGCAACATTGATTAACAAAATCAAAATTCAACGGTGGGGCGCGGTTGACCGCGAATGACTTAACAATACCATCTTTCCTACTACACCTGCACAAACTCATTTGTATAACAACGAACGGCATACCAAACTATGATGAGAGATACATTCTCTTCTCAACACGTAACGCGTAACGAAGATAATTAATTCCTTTTTTACATTAAAATTGAGGCCGCTAAACATAAAATTTACGAGATCAAATACATGTAGCGAAAGCCAAAAAAAAGGAGTAAAAATTCAAAAACTCATTTGCATAACAACGCAGGGCTTACCAAACTGTTTAAAATAGCTACAAGGTCCCCAGAAATGACACCTATAGTATTTTGAAACATGATATATAAGAGTCTTCACTACCCCACCATGATTGGGGCTGAGCAAAGACAATTTTGATAAAAATATTTATTGAAATATGAAATTAAAATATTAAGTCTCCAGTTAAGCTCACCATGGTTGGGGCAGAGCTAAGAATGAAAGCTTAGTCCTCGAAAATTATGAAACGAAATATAAAAGTCTTCAGGACCAGCCATACAATGGTGATTGTTTCTCAAGTGTGAGACATGCAATGCACGCCGCCGTGGCGGTAATTCAACAAAAAATACAAACAGAGCTAGCACACAAAAGCCTACTTGTTAATTTTAATATTTCTATAATACAATTAGAATTATCATATCACCTTTGATAATTATAATGTTAAATTTCAACTATCCAGATGCGAATTTTAGGTTGGGTTTTAAAAAACTCGACTTCATAATTATGCTTTAATTTCGAAGATCTGCTTAAAACATATTTATTTATTTATTCTACCATAAACTTTTATTCACAACATATTAGTAGGCCTACAATACAATATCTTGCATGAAACGGATATTTAAAAGTACACTGTGTAACGGTAGAATTACAATTCTAATGTAAAAGATTAACAAAATAAAAATTGAACAGTGTTTGTGTTGATCGCGAATGACTAACAATACCATCTTTCCCACAGCACATGTGCACGCTCATTTGCATAACAAACGCACGGCATACCAAACTACGATGAGATAAAATTAATTCTCTTCTAAACACGTAACGAAGAGAATTAATTCCTTTTTTTTTACAATAAATTAAATTGAGGGCGCTAAACATAAAATTTAAAACATCAAAGCAGTTAGCGAGAACCAAAAAAAAAAGATGGTAAATGTGCTCTCCCTGCCTCAGCACTAAGGCCCTGCCACAGCCTTTTGGGGTCGTTCCCACCACATCACCAGATGCATTGATGTTGTCGCCTCATGGTGTGTGGTGGAAAGGGGGACGTATTATCTGTGAACCCCAAACACAGTGGCTCGCATAGCCTTAACTCTATTCCACCGACCAGCGAGGGAATCGAACCCACGACATACGTGTTGTTAACACGACGCTCAGACGACTGAGCTAACTGATCATTTTGGTTTTAACAAGTTTAATAGGATATTTATGACGTAATGATCAATTACGTAATACACGTATAAATAGACTATTATCAGCTTTTCAGTCATGTACTTGATGGCGTAACGGGTAATGCTCAGTTTTGAGTGCTATCGGCTGGGGTTCGAACCTCGACGGATATTTTTTTTTTTTTTAATATTGTTTTTTAAATTTTAATATTTTTTCGTATAAAACACTGTGCTCAAGTGGACACAATTTGGTACCAGTGGATTTTTTTTTAAATGGAAAATAATGAATATTGTTTTTCTTTTATTTTGAAAGACAGATATTTTGAGGATTGTAAATGTCAAGTGGCATTTTTTCTAAATCAGAAACAAAGTTGCATGGTATTTTTTTCCATTTTCCAGACTGCCATAAAACCTCGAAAAGAAGCCCATGTGCTCCTTCATTTTTAGTACTCTTGGGTGGGCTTCTTTTCCACATCGAGTTCTTTTCGAGATTAATTTTGCAAACTAAACGAGGGGAACTGCTAGCTTCCCGCCCGGAAAATATTTTATTTACATGATTTGAAACATCTTCTAATGTAAATAATTAACAGCATCAAAATTTACCAGTGTGGCGTGTTGACCGCGAATGACTAACATACCATCCTTACCATAATACACCTGCACAGACTCATTTGCATAACAATGCACGCACATACTAAACTGTTTAAAATACCCGAAAATGACTATCTGTTTAAAACATGTTTATTCTGGGACAGCGCGGTTAATAGGATATTTATGACGTAATGATTAATTACGTAATACACGTATAAATAGACTATTATCAGCTTTTCAGTCATGTACTTGGTGGCGTAACGGGTAATGCTCAGTTTTGAGTGCTATCGGCTGGGGTTCGAACCTCGACGGATATTTTTTTTTTTTAATATTGTTTTTTTTTAAATAGAGATATGTGACACTGTATTGTCGAACATGTATGGTACCATACCGGTAGGTATTCAAATATGCTTAATACGAATATTAAAATTCAGTGACTTATTTCTATTTTATATCACTGTGCTCCACTGGCTCCAAGTTGGGTCCACTTGAGCACAGTGTAGTAACATACGAAAAGATATTAAAATTCCGTGAATTATTTCTATTTTATATCACTGTGCTCGCCTGGTGCCAAATTGGGTACACTTGAGTACATTGTATTAAATACGAAAAGATATTAACATTCAGTGACTTATTTCTATTTTATATCAATGTGCTTCCCTGGTACCAAATTGAGTCCACTTGAGCACAGTGTAATAAAATACGAAAAGATATTAAAATTCAGTGACTTATTTCTATTTATATCACTGTGCTCCCCTGGCTCCAAATAGGGTTCAATTGAGCAAAGTGTATTAAAATACGAAAAGATATTAAAATTCAGTGACTTATTTCTATTTTATATCACTGTGCTCCCTTGGCTCCAAATAGGGTTCAATTGAGCAAAGTGTATTAAAATACGAAAAGATATTAAAATTCAGTGACTTATTTCTATTTTATATCACTGTGCTCCCCTGGCTCCAATTTGGGTCCACTTGAGCACAGTGTGTATTAACATACGAAAAGATATTAAAATTCAGTGACTTATTTCTATTTTATATCACTATGCTCCCCTGGCTCCAAATTGGGTCCACATGAGCACAATGTTTTAACATACGAAAAGATATTAAAATTAGTGACTTATTTCTATTTTATATCACTGTGCTCCACTGGTGCTAAATTTGGTCCACTGAACCAGTTACCGTAGCACTATTTCTATTTCGGAAGTAAATAAAGGCATAAATGGCGCTCCGTAGAAAATGATGCTCGATCGTCGAAATGACGCTCTGAATATACCTCCGTGTCACACTAAAAAAACAAGAGTTCGATGACGATTGAGGGCGTTTTTTCTAAACCAACAAACACATGTAATTACAGGAAAATCCAGGGTCCGGTGGTTGCGTTCATTTGTTTTTCCCCCTTTTTCAACGTACATAGGCCTATTGACTTTACCGTACGTTACACTACAGTATTGTTAATAATAATAATATATATATACTATTTTAGGCTAGGTATTGGTTGAATGTGTAGGCTTACACCCTACGTTATTAGCTAGAAAGGCCTATAATATAGTATTATAATCTATTCTAGGCCTCCCTATATAGTCATCCGTCCCTAGTTAAAAGGCTTTCTACTACTAAGTTAAGTACTAGCTAGGCCTAGTTAGACCCCTAACTAGCTAGAGGCTAGGTGATATGAGCAGGATGTAGTACCAGGCCTGGCCCTAGGCCTAGTAGTAGTAGATGATGAGTGCCATAATTAATTGGCCACATTACATTGTTGTCAATATATAATAATATATTATTTTCTATCTGTATTTATTTTGTTTTATTTCAGAATAGATTTAGGCCTAGTTTGAAGTAATTGTAAAAAAATATATAATTGACATCCTATTGAACTAGAAATTGACAACAGTTTATTTTGTTTTATTTCAGAATAGATTTAGTAAACATAAGCAAGATGTGGGTGTTGATTTTAGCAGCAGTATCAGTAATTCACTTGTTAATTTGTCCGTTTACCAAAGTAGAAGAGAGTTTTAATCTTCAAGCCATGCATGATTTACTCTATCATACATCTAATATCACAGCAGTAAGTTTAATCCAGGCGATCCTAACAACAGGACACTGAAAGCGCCTTGCCAAGATAGGAACTTGTAACAATCATTTGATCTTATGTCTGGCTACGACAAATACCAACAGTACTGTACTATGTACATATTCTCTATGACGCTCGGTGTTAAAAGAAGGGCGTGGAATTGATCATGTCACAGCCACAGATAAACCCTTTGATCTCTGGAGCTCAGCATCCTGTTGTTAGATTGCCTTGGTTTGATGAATACTCAATGGTAAATCTGATAAAAAAATGGCTGTATGATTAGAAATTAACAAATATACAAATGATTGTCACTACTCACTCCCCTTCTTCTTATATTTAGTTGCCACCTTCTCAACATACTAGTGCCACCCATGGCCATAAATTCAAAGTTTATAAACATGTTATAAAGAAAAGACTGGAGTTAAGAAGAAACTTTTATCAGCTTTAAGAATCGAATGTTTAATAAGTTGATACTTAATATATTATGTGTTTAAACGAGTATTTAATTTCTATGCCAAAGTAAAAAAAAGAATTATTTTGTTTGTTTTGCCAGTATGATCATCATATGTTTCCTGGCGTGGTTCCAAGAACTTTCATAGGGCCATTGGTGGTTTCACTTTTGTCTGCCCCTTTTGTTGCATTCTTCTCTCTGATTGGAGCATCCAAAATCATATCACAGGTCATCGGTAAGTTAATGATGTTAGTTATTAACGAGTATAACACACCTGATTGTATTTGTATTACGCATCACGTATCATTTGGAATTATCTAACGAAAAAGTGATGTCTAATGGTGATAATTAAATTATTGGAAAATCTTTGTTTTGCCTACTTTTTGTATAAATACCTAACTCATAAATATTCTGTGACATTCATTCCACCCTTCTTTTGGTAGATAAATGCATAATCCGTTATTCTTTAACGACACAAATTCTAAATAGTGCATTTGTTTTTTGTTTTCAGTTCGTTTCTTTCTTGGTTTCTGTGGGCTTGTGGCATTCAACCAGTATGGTAAATCCATCAACAACAGATTTGGTCAAGAAGTTAATAAATATGTCATGCTTATTACAGCTACACAGTTCCACTTTGTCTTCTATATGACCAGACCACTGCCGAATGTATTTGCTCTTGTTTTAGGTAAAAATGAATTCAAAAAGTGCACAATTATCTATTAGTCCATTATTAATTGTACTGATATTTAGGTTGCCTATTGTTGAGTAAAGCCTTGTCTACACTATCACACTTTATGTGACACAAAATGTGATGTGCTTATATATGGACATGATAATCCTTATATAGGCATAAGCCCTCCTCATGCCTAAATCGTTGTGCATATAAAACACTCCTTTGGTTGTCTGTAATCATGTATAAGCTTTCTGTATGAAACCAATCATCTGACACAATAAATGATACAAAATGATACATTATAAAATACAACATGTTTAAAATATTATTATTATTCAGTTTTAATAGCAATTAGTGGTTGGATTGATGGTAAACATGCCTTATTTATAAGTCTGTCAGCATTTGCTATCATCGTCTTTAGAGCTGAGCTAGCTATTCTGATGGGCCTAATGCTACTTATGGAACTTGCTAGTGGTAGACTCAACATTATAACGCTTATCATGTATGCAGCACCTGCTGGCCTCATCAGTTTAGGTTAGTATAATAAAAATTTTTTTGCCGACAAATTTCTCATCTTCAATAATAAAATACATTGTGACTTTTTGCCCTGCATTTAAGAGGTGAAAAGGGGCCTTCAAGGAAATGTTTTCTGGGAGAACCCCATCTACCTGTGTTTTCCCCTACCCCCTACTTCTACTCCCTAATAGAGTTAAATGATATATTAACATCTTGAAGTTCCATAAGAACTGTTTCTTAAAAGTGCAAGAATAGAGGAGCTAAGGTTTATAAACATATTTGTATAAATACAAATTGTGAATTGATAATTTATTATTGATACATTTTATAATTGTATTTTTTTTTAGGTTTTACTGTCCTCATTGACTCATGCTTTTGGCAGCGGTTCCTTTGGCCTGAGGGAGAAGTTCTGTGGTATAACACAATAATGAATAAAAGTTCTAACTGGGGTGTATCCTTCTAATATTAATATTTCAAAACTAAATACTTCCAATATCAACTTACACTTATTCAAATGTTAGTATCTTAGATAGGAATTATGTGCAGATTCTGTTGTTTACAGACCATGTTCCGTCGATCAATTGTGACTCCGTCTATAATTGTCCAAAATTGGAGAGCTGCATTGAATTGATTGTGATTTCTAACGTTATTTTGTTTGATAAAATTCTTTAGACATCTCCATTTCTTTGGTATTTTTATTCTGCCATTCCAAGAGCACTTTCCAGTAGTCTGCTGCTGGTTCCTATTGGTGCGTATGTTGACTCCAGGATCAGGACTCTTCTCCTACCAGCCTTTGGATTCATCTTTCTTTACTCGTTTCTTCCTCATAAAGAATTGCGTTTTATAATCTACGTATTTCCCTTACTCAATACAGCTGCGGCACGTGCTGTTTGCCATTTGTAAGTTGTTTGGTTTTTGTTATGTAATGACGAAAATTAATACTGTATACGACAAATAAAAAATTAAAATTCACATAGGTTGTAATAAACTATTTGAAGGTTTGCATGGCGAAAATCAATATAAAGTTTGCTGTACACCACATACCACTGTTGAGTTACTCAACCTTTTAGAACTACTGTAAATACATGGTGTATCGCAAAATTAATATCATATACTGTTGTTAACATTTACTTCGAGAAAAAAATACTTTTTGACCTGACACCAGCAGGATTCTTTAGTATTGATTTATTACTAATATGTTAATTAGTTTATCAAATAATTATACGAAATCTGATCTTCTGATTATTATATTTATAGTATTTCCTTTTCCTATTAAGTTTCAACAACAGAAAGAAGTCTGTACTAATGAGTTTGATTTCAATAGCAGTTATCGGCCATTTTGTTTTTAACCTAGCAACGACGTCAGGTTTTCTGTATTTATCGTACAATAACTACCCTGGTGGAGACGCTATTACTAGATTGCACCAACTTGTACCAAAAGAAGGTTAGCATGCTATTTTATGGTCTTACCAAATATTGATTTTAGCATCTGAATTCATTGGCTTCATCAAATGATATTACTGTATTGTGTCGTTCACTATATTGGTTTGTACTTATTTTATGCAATTCCAACTCAATATTGATTTTATTAATTTTAATAACCAGAATAAGTTGTACACTACTACTTGGTTTAATTGCTTTTAAATCAAGACAACTATTCTCCAGCCAATTCTACTACAGTAGTGTATCTAGCCGGATGCAATACTTGGTATAGCAACATTAGCAAATATGACATTATATACCATTACAAATAATTCCTACAAATTAATTATTGTTTATACAAGCATTTATGAACTATTAATCTGCTATGATATTCCAAACATTCAGATTCAGTTTATTTTGTTATTTGTTAAAACATTTATAAACTTCAAATCATTTCATTTTACTCTTTAGAAAACATACATGTTCATATTGATGTTGCAACAGCGCAGACAGGGGTGTCGAGATTTACACAACTAAATGACAACTGGATGTAAGTATTTATATTGCTAAATTTTTTAGAAAAAAATGATGTATATCTAATCTATATGTATAAATTATGTATTATGTATAAACATTTTTATTTTACAATTGGGGCACTGCAAACCCCAGCCAATCAATGATAGTATCGGCACAGGTTCAGGCACTCCTTGTCTATGTAGTTCTGGTGATACAGTAGAAGTCTTCTTGGATAAGGACTTAAAACTGGCTTGTGTGGGTTTACCCCGATGTTCTAGACCATTTTCAGCCCTCATTTATTCTAACAGGACCTGTCTGTAAGCTTTGTTTTCTTAGTTTCAGTATAAGTTAACCATTTATCTTTTCAGCTACAATAAAACAGAGGATCTAAAGCCAGGTGGAGCCGATATGATGTCGTACGATGTTCTCTGCATTGGTGCCGCTAGCGAGAATGCACCTGAACTTTCACCTTACAAATCTTCACATTATATACTGGATCATGTCAAAGGTTACGCAGGAATTGACACTAAAGGTTTCAAATCATTCCCTCAAGTTCTATTACAACCAAAGATTTTTATTTTAGAAAAAAAGAAATGTGCGAACTCATAAGGCAAATTGTATTTAAAGGTGCATACGTTCACTAGTTTCAGTATATTAGCACAACAGAACAGTTACTGTATTTTTATATACAAACATCTAACAGTCAAATGGCTGATTACTGGATGCTTTGTTTTGCTGAATTAAAACAACACTCCATTGTCTTAGGAGGAAAGCAATTTACTTTGGTCTTATGTTTTGACTTAATATTAGTTAAAAGATAAATATTTTGGCACATGGTTTCATACGTGTACTACTTGAGTGTGTAAACATTGAAAAGCCCCGAAATAAATACAGACTTGGGGCACATGTTAGTGCTATATTCAGCGATGTGTTCACATGTTAGTGCTATATTCAGCGATGTGTTCACATGTTAGTGCTATATTCAGCGATGTGTTCACATGTTAGTGCTATATTCAGCGATGTGTTCACATGTTAGTGCTATATTCAGCGATGTGTTCACATGTTAGTGTTATATTCAGCAATGTGTTCACATGTCAGTGCTATATTCAGCGATGTGTTCACATGTTAGTGCTATATTCAGCGATGTGTTCACATGTTAGTGCTATATTCAGCGATGTGTTCACATGTCAGTGCTATATTCAGCGATGTGTTCACATGTCAGTGCTATATTCAGCGATGTGTTCACATGTCAGTGCTATATTCAGCGATGTGTTCACATGTTAGTGCTATATTCAGCGATGTGTTCACATGTCAGTGCTATATTCAGCGATGTGTTCACATGTTAGTGCTATTCGTTTTTTCGACTGAATTCATATCATTGAGGCGCTTCCGACGTCCAAGTTTGCGATTCCAAGCTTCTATTATCTGTAACGATAAAAGTCATCAATTATATAGAGTTATAGACATCACATTCAATTTTTACGATTCAACATTTAAAAACATATATAGTTTACCTTCTTGTCCTGCAGACAATAAATGATGAAGATATAAACCCCTTGAAATGAGTTGCTGATGGCGAACAGGTACTGAAACAACACGTGTTCAGAATCAAATGCAAATATAGCAAACAGCCAAGTAAGGCCAAATATAGGAATCAGAACTAGCATTCCCCGCAATGTCCTCCTATAAAAATAAACAGAAATTACCAGATTAAAACTTATCCTGTAGCAGTAATTGCTATAAAGAACGAAATCGACTATAAACAATAATTTAACGCCGGTACCATTCCGAGGTGATCGAACATAACAATACATACAGTAATTACACGACTAAAACTTACTGTAGTAGTAATTGTATGAACGAAATCGACTATAAATAACTTAACCGAGAATAAACTAATTTATATCGTTTTAATGCTTACAGTAGGGAGTAGAACGAGTCAATCCTGACACTAGGTCAGGATTGAATTGAACATTAGACATTGGGATTGGAACCACAAATGCACTCTTATCTTACTTCATCTGCTGGTTTTCTGCTTTATGTGCTTCTTTGACTGTTTTTGTGGCCGTGGATTGATTCACTGGTTTTGACATTGATGTTGATTCCAATGGATGACTGGCCACTCTTCCTTTACTTCTTTCGTAAATTACTTTTGCAGCTTTTAATGTCACCATTACATTACACTGCGAATAAATCAAACACATTTAAAACACTGTTCTTTCATTATTAAAATTTAAATTAAATATAAGAAAACTAATAGTAATAAAGTTATACGATAATATCTCTATAATGGTTTAACAGAAATTGTCCGGGGACATTCAGGGGTAGGCTAATTAGTATTAAAATGAAATAAACTTATTAAACTTACAATGAGGATAATGTATATTGGAACCAGAAATGCAAATATCGCACCACTGCTGACGTCAAGCCAACAGCTATAAGTAAACAACATCATTTACGACTGTATAATCACTCATAATAATTAAAGAAAAATTGACATACATTGTCAATGTCACAATACCTATACTATTGTTCGTAATGTGACTGTACTTTCTGAACGATTAGTTATTGTTACAGGAGATTATCCTGGTAATTAACTTTATCATTTCATATTGAACAAAATAAAGATTTATTAATTTTCCATACAAACAAATATATTACATAAACTATTCATAATGAACAAGTTAATGTGTGCTGGCGGGGAAATAAGTTCAAAGAACTTTAAGCTTATCCACCAAAACATCATTTTATAATGACGAGATAGAAGAATAATGTTAGGGTGAGGAGTTGAGGACGGGGAAGATTGTAAATCGTAATTTAATTGTGTGAAACATTTGCAGCCATCATTATTTCGTATTACTATTGTTTAATCAAATAAAAGCTTACATTCCATCTGTAGCATAATTGTCCGGTGAGATAGAAATCGTTACTGCTACGATAATGGCGGGAATCGAATAGCAGACAATCAGATAATATTTCAGTCGATTCCATTTGCTTGTTGTTTTGCGAACCACTTTATCTAGAATGTAGACTGCTTCAGCCGCCATCCATGTAAACATACACAATAAGAAGTAATGAAGAAGTATAGCAATTACACGGCAACTATCCTGAAATTAGTGACAATGTTGTATGTTATTTTATAGCTCATTGTCAATATTATTTACTGCAGTTACCAATAACTACATCATTACCATTTTATGGGACACAAGTCGCTAATATACCCCCAAAATGTTGACTATGGACGTCCCTTAGAAAGACTTTTATCATTTTTCTAACTAAATATCACATTTCTGTATTATGAACAGAATAAATGTTAGTTTTAACATATTAGATATCGATTTGTTTCATTTTTAAAGTAGTGTTATTGCTTTAATTAAGTAGTGACGTCACTATTCGGTGATGTTATTCTATAATTATGTCTATTAGTATGTAAAGTATTAAGATATATTGACATATCATGAGGGTCCACTACTGACTTTAATATCTTATAATATAGAAAAACGCTGAGACATGCTATTATGTTTATTTCGAACTTTTCTAGTACCATTTTTTTTTTATTGCAATAGCATAATAAAACGTATTTTTTTATACTAATTGAAGATTTTCTAAGACGGTACATTAACTGATAATGGCATTAAGTTTATGATATGACTTAGGTCTGCATTTAAACATGTTAATTTGTTTTATTGTATCGTCCAAGTTGACAGGGGCTGTTAAAGCACATCACAAGATGACAGTTTTATTACTTTTGCTTTTCCGCTACTCCCCTGTTATACTTATATGTTTGTTTTTTTGCTATGTAGAAAGATTGAAAATAAAATAAATAAATGTGTAACACTACCTCGTGTTCAGTTTTATCGGCACCAAAAACAAACAATGCATTGAAGACAACCATGCATGTAACCAGGTTTTTATGAATGTTATTCCTAAGGCAGTTCCACAATTCCCTTTAATAAAAGAAAGAAGGAATTATTAATGTTACATATTCTATCAACAAACCTAAAAAAGAATCGATGCATTTTCTGTAGAGGACTGAAACATGGCGTACTAGACGTGTGCTGGTTTGACGTATGGAATGGCGTGATGAAGTTCATCGATGTGGAGCTATACAAGTTTAATCAGACACCACCACCACATCACGAAGAAGCAAGTTGTTACGGTATGATACAGAAATCATAGACTAATTATTGTTTGATGGAATACTCCATTGCTCTTTATATAGATCGTGTGGTAGGCCTACATTATTTATGTTTTCTTGAAAGCAGAAAAATGTTTTTATTTTTGTTTTACTTCCCAGATGTAGCCTGTGCACGCCTAATCAGGAGAAAGAATAAGCATGGAAAAATTACCAGAGAAAAATGTACACAAACAACGTGATCAGCAAAGCCACCAACGAAATTGAAAGACCAACCAGTGTGATGTACTTCAGGATGTTTTCATGCACGCCCTCGACCTATTTAAATAAATGAAAATAATAATCTATAGACCTACTGCAGAGAAAAAAATAGGCGCCAATAAAAAACCGCCAAACCATAGGCGTATTATATTGCTGCTCAGAAAGTAACCGCGAGTGACCAGTTGAATTTAGCCTATGATTACGACTTACCACGATTTGTTTTTATGAGGCTTATTGTCCGACGACCACAATGATCTCAGTTTATTAGTTTTATTGATCATTAATTTAGTGAAATTTTGAAAAATTATTAATTACGGAATATTAACAAAATAACATAATGAAAAATTGATCCAGGGATATTAAATTAGGTCATCATTCATCGAATGATTTGTGTTATTTTGTTAGAAGGACAGTATTAATATAACGTTTTGTTGCTAACTAAATTCAAATACTATATTAAAAGTTTAAAAATTGGTTAACAATCGTATTATTTATATTTCAACAATAATAATCAGAATACGAAGGCTTTCCTAATCACAACATTTTATGTAAATTTTATGCAAATTCAACAGGTGTATCGTAGTAGTTTTTAAAATGTTAATGTGTGTATTTTTTCCTATTTGAAATAGATCTGAAAACATATTAATAGTTGAGGTATGATAATAAAATACCAATCTAATTATAGAAAAGCACAATTAATATAACGGTTTTAGACTATAAAATACGGTAACTTCCAAACCTCGTTTTCAGTAACTTGAACAAGCAACGCAAAATTAGTGGTATGAGTGCAATGGCATGACGTCACATTACTTTCAGCGTCATTGTGAGTGGCACATCCGTATGTCGAGAAAGACCTAGAAACGAGCAAAGAGTAATACAAAGTACCATCATCATGTCCATATATGGGCACATCACATTTTTGTCAGAGAGCTTTAGATTAGACCGTTTTCACCAACCTATCTCGCAGATATTGATTTCACATCATATTAAAATTATACATTTTTTCAGGTAAATATGGTATATCCACTAAATACAAAATTAATTTGAGTATTAATCTTGTAAAACTACAAACCTGTGAATTTCATCCCAAAAGCTGCAAATTAGCTGCGCGTCTTCAGTTTCTTTCAACTCCAAATTTAACAAGTACTGAAATTTAAATGTAATTAAAAAACGTTTTATGAAACAGTAGAGCTCTTTGTATAAGGTTTAACAACTTTTGCTTATTGTTCCATGAGTGTTAAAAAGTTTGTTTTCCTAAGTAACTTCAATGAAGTGTGTTTTAATCACGCTGGTTCCCACTAGAGAGACGCAACACAATGACGTAACGCAACTTAAATGATCTGAATAGGTATGAATGCAACAAGTGTGGATAATGCTAATAATAATGTATATATAAATATACATGAATACTAACCTCACCCGAATGCTTGAATGTGAGTGTGACATTAGTTGAAACTGAAGAGTAGCCAACACCGTCATAAACAGTGTAACTGTATATTCCACTGTAAAGAGTAGCGTTACCGCCCCTGTCAAAGTTTAATGTTTTAGTTATACATTTAACAAAACAATATCTGCATACTAAAACCCGGGACTAAAACGTACTTAGCGAAAACACTGTAATACAGGTAACATTTAAATTATAATTATTTTCAGACCATTCTGATATAATATGCGTATTAGAAAAAAAGAATCATTTGGAAATGTCGTATTTCTAAAAGGCCAAGTAAAATCATATAATCTTTATCAAACGATTATTTTCTTCGGAAGAAACACTACTATTTTAGTATGACCTATGACCCGGTATACTGTCTATCATGTTTCTTTGAGCAGAGCTACAACTCGCAATCTTACTCTATAATATTAACCACTGATCCACTTTCCTCTTCTGTCTTCGAGTACACCGAATAGATGACTATATCTGTGTTATATAAAAAATCTAAGTTATGTACCAATTTGGCATACCTCTTTTAAAGCATAAAACACTCAACGAAATATCATGAATTGAATGATTTAAAAAAAAATGTTTTTTTTATTATAATCTATGCCAGGTGTACAGGAAGATTTCTGTTGTGACAACAAGAAATAATGTTACAATAAGAAATAATTACCGCCGTAGTTTGTAGTTATGTTGGTTTCAATCCGTAAAATACTCGTTAGTTGCGTTGATTCCGGTATGATCAGTGTGGTTGATATAGACTGTCCACTAACATCACTAAAAGCTGTAATGCTTCCAACTAGCAAGAAAAAATCAACTTTGCTAAACAAATTCTACCATAGATTGATATCCCCCATCCGCGATTCTCCTCCCTTCCATTAGGAATCTACTCTAGTTACTGCAGTAGTAACTACATTGTTTTACTGCAAAAAGTTTGTTTGTGTTCATATAGGCCTAGAAGTTGATGAGGCAGCAATAAACGTTATGTATGATTATCCTAAAGCATGTCTCAATCCCAAGTACATTATATAATAAATAATACCCTTGAAATCGATCATTAATTTTTATAACATTGGAATTTCAAAAAGTAATAATTAAGGTTGTTCATGACCGACATCCTACACCAGACTGTTTTCAAGAGTCTGTCTGCAAGAGAGGAAATTACTATAATTTACCAACAACTTTACTAGACAGCATGGTGTCGAAAATTGTCCGTATTTCTTTTTTATCTGGAGGGCACGTGTTTTCTAGGAGAAGGGTTTAATAAGCACATCTACTATCATCAAAATGTTCGTGCCATGTCTGGCGACAATAAACAGCAGGTGTAGTTGCTTTCTTTCTACTGACTAAACCCCACCCCGCTGAAAATATACATTGCATTGATTTTTGTTTTAGTTTAAGGAATGTGTTGTTTCCAAGTTTGACCACAATAAAGTGTGCTGTCATGACCTAAAAATGATATTAAAAATCCATCTATAACATCAAATGTCAAAATTAAGATATTATGTTTACAACTTACCTGACACATCAGATAAAATTTCTATCGACGTTGTTTTATCATCGTTGTTTGAAAATTCTACAATAAGCGTCTGCTCCTGTGAATTTAAATCCTCTATGTGAACTTCCAGGTCGTTGTTCTGTACAATAAAACAAATTATTATTATGGCAAAACATGTTTGTTTGTGTCATTATATCATTTTTGTCATGATTGTTGACATGAATTATTTGTCATCTTTAGTTTTATGGACAAACAAAGCATTTTATGTTCAAAGACTGTACTTTCGTATCAAGACAAAGATACATGTTTACCAACATTATTCACTTACGTTTTTAGTAGTGGGAGTCGTAGGCCTAGTTGTAGTAGTAGTAATAATAGTAGTAGTATCACTAGTGGTAATTGCTGACACATCAGTATTTTCTATTGAGAAATAATTTGGGTTTGCAGAGGTTTCTGAAGACATCGTAGGTTCTGTAAACAAATAATAGGGACTTTTAGATTGAGTGAACGTGCACACGACGGTCACGTCCACATGGATCGTAGTCGACTGTTCCCGTCGACAGATAAGAACTTTCAGATTAAGTGGACATTTACATTTTTTTTTCTACATTGTCAGAAAATCATCGCGATATCATTCTCCGCCATGATTTTGTAAACCTTTGCAGTGTTATGACGTCATACGTGCACTTGTACTGATGTCAGAGAGAGCGAACGGCAAAACGTAACGCCACTGAACAAGTTCTCAACTTTGGCAGTCGACGTTCCAGTCGACTTGCGCATGGGCATATCATACAACTGACGTCATTGGGGTAGCAGCCGACATAGTGGACGCGTCTAAAATTCCCTACCTGCTGTTGAGCGAGATCCAACTTCAGATTCGGTCTGTAGCCAAGTAAAGTCGGTACTTGTCTCAAATTCATCCTCAGGTGAGGACGTAAATTCATCTATTGATGTGTATTCGTCACTCTCTCCAACATCTACTTCGTCTGTGACCATCACCGTTACAATCTCTACATCTTGATAACTGTTATCCCCATCGGTTGTCAAGAGGTCAAGAGGTGTCGGGGTTTCACTTACGTCTGTTGTCATTCCAAGAGTTGTCGGATCTGTAAAAATGAAAGTAAAATGTTACCCAGTTTTCTTTATGAGCACAGAGAACTCATTGATTACAAAGAACGAGAGCAGAGGCATGGTGAAAATATGAAACTATACAGTTTCTTCACGTCGGAAAGACGTTTTAGTTGTTTATGCCGAAAACCTAATGATTTTTAATCACCACATTGTTCAAAAGTCTTTCTTTTTCTGTAGGCCTAATGACTCTTTCATTAACATATGGCTTTGTTAGGAATGAACTGTGTGGTTGAATTCAGTGAGAGGAATCAGAGCAATACTGTTTTATGTAACTTATGTTCTGATGATGAGAATAGTTACTCGAAACATGTCACGATATTTTACGTCAGTTTGCCTATATATCAATTGCCTCACAATCTTAATTTTAACTCGAAAGTTTGGTGGTAGTGGTACCATACATAATTTATCTAACTTATATATAGAAATAAGAAGCACATTCAGGATATTTGACTGGGTTAAGGCGGAGTCAAAAGAAGTTAAGTACTATCTAAAGTGGTGGGGTCAAGAAATAAATGCGATCGTAGCTATTCATATCTTTAAACTCACCAGATTGCTCACAGATATATCCAGAAACAGTTAATTCTTCCTCTTCTTTCTTTAAGTCAAAAATATTGCTGCTTTCTTCCTCAAATGTTATAAACACCCCTGCATTGTCATAGTCAGCTACATTCGGTTCTCCAACGTTCCAATTAAGAACAGTTTTAATTGGAGTTCCACTTTCACCAGATGACCATGTCCAACTAAAAGGGTCTGTTCTTTGTTCACTTGCGTCACGTTTTAAGCCTATGAAAAATGTATTACTTGTACATGGTGTGGTCAAATTCAACGCTTCCTCCTTTACAGCTTCGAGTTCATCTGGTGTGTTGAAACTCACTAGATTACCTCCGTTACTATTACACATTTCTTCCACATCTGTCCATGATTTAGCATCAGTGAAATGATTCATAACAATACAGGTGAAAGTATAGCAAGACGATCCAAACATAACGTCACAACTGTCGACATGATCTGGTGAGCAAAGTATTTTAAATACCAAAATTAATACATTTGTTATCAGGAACATGAATAACGCTATAATGACAATTTAAACTTTAGTGTAGGCCTATACTATTATCAGTGGCGCTTTGGGGTTAAAAACAAACTATTAGTATAGTAAAATGGAGTAATTGTGAGAAGTCCACAGCACAACATCGATTCAAAAACGACGTACACTATCATTATAGATACACATACTCTGTAATTTGTTTTCGTGTGTTTTCGAGTACAGGAATGTACGTCTAATGCTACTTTCTAAAATTATATCTCAAATTATAGGTTTACCGATAAACATGCGGTATATATAAACATTTTATGTTGTGGTGGGTAAACAATTTTATTTCTGAAGATGCAGAAACATAGAGTTCGAAATATTGAATCATAATGGCGAGTTAGTATTTAAATTATTATAGTAATTATAAACAATTAAGGTATATTAGTTCTGGAAAGAACTGTTGAGTTTCTCGACGTTTCGATAAATATGCTCTGATCGTCCTCAACTCCCTCCCCCTCCTCACTCCTGAGGACGATCAAAGCATATTGATCGAAACGTCGAGAAACTCAACAGTTTTTTTCAGAAATAACATACGTGGTGTGTACTGCAAACTTTATATCAACATTTGATTTCGCCATAAAAACCTTCAAACAATATATCAATTATAAACAAAACAATAAATATAAATCTGATCAACTTACGAATATAATTGTAGACAGATAACATTACAATGACGCGTAGGAGCGTGTTCGAGTATAATCGCTCCATCGTTTACCGTATCTTCTTTAAACGTATTCGTAAACGTTTACCGTTTCTTCTTTAAACGTATTCGTAAACGTTTACCGTATCTTCTTTAAACGTATTCGTAACCGTTTATCGTTTCTTCTTTAAACGTATTCGTAAACGTTTACCTTCTTCTTTAAACGTATTCGAGGATAATCGCTCCTTCCTCGTTTACCGTATCTTCTTTCTGATATTGATCAGACGATACCAGAAGATAAAAGATCAGACGACTCACTTTTATCAAATACAAGAGCCATTTGATTGGCTTACGAAATAACGGCTATGACGTAAGTGGGATGAATTATTTAAATTTGATTAGTCCGACAACAAGTATTCAAATTATATGTAATCCTTCTTCCAAAAAATAAATACGTTTCTCGGAAACATTTTGTATAGGCCTAAACCAAGAAAATCTGAATAATATGTTGGATTGCAGTGTAAATATAAGTATGTTGAGAGTAAATAAATACATGTTTAGACTTTCACTTTTGTGTCAGTGATAGTAAACATACTTTAATTTTATACACCATTAAATTTCAATTTATTTATTTAAAGATGCCTAAAGCATCGTTCCCACTAGCGACGCAGTGCAACGCAACCGACGCAAACGTATAAGAATGCCCTTCCAATAATTGTGTGTTTTAAATATAACTGTATTTTGCTAAAGCTCTGGAAAACAACTTTTTATTTTTAAAATTGAATCTTGAAACCTTGGATGGATAAATAAACTATCTCATGGGTAGTGGAATATTGAATTGCATTTTCGCGACATAATTAAATGGGAAAGCTAGATCAATATAAGACACAAGATAACATAGATTAACTTAATATTTTTATACCCAGAATTGGATATTATTAAGAATTAATTGACTGGCAATCGTTTTGATTAGTGTATTAAATCAGATTGAGGAACGATGAAAAGACTGGATGTTGGCATGGATACAATTGTTGTTTTTTTAGCTCATCGTGATTTTTATGAAAATTGGCCTATAGGCATTTCTCAGGTACAGTAATCGAGTAATAGGATGCCTAATACAAATAATACAACATTTACAACAAGATTTATGAAAATTGGCCTGTAGGCATTTCTCAAGTGGTACAGTAATCGACTCGACTGTAATAAAACAGGCGATATTTGTTATAGTATATTCAATTAATACATTCGTAAACAGTCATAATTAACTTAGCAATCATACAATAACAAGCACAAACAGTCACACGATAAAACATCATAGCACCAAGAGTCCTTAAACCGCATACAGACGTTCGTTTAACATTTTATTTTTATTAAATGTACGATTTTACGGTTTGAAAATGGCTAAACAACAACTTTTCATTTTCCTGTGACAATAAATTGAAAATTATTGTAAAATGGAAAATTAAAATTGGGTAAAAATACATTCACCTGAAAAAGTTTACATTAAAAAGCCTCATTGCAGTTAGAAGAACAGAATTTCGTAATCGTTTTGTTTTCATCGTAGGAAAACGAATTCTTCCACTTCTATTATATATTTATTAAGCGGATGGGTTTTGTCGGCAATAATAACTTTCATTTTTTTTGGTAACAGCTTCTATGGCAATTTCTTCTGATGTTTTAATAATGATTGATAACAAATTATTTTACTAGCTGCTTTAATTATTTCCCCTAATTTATGAAGGGGTTTGTTCGTCAGTTCATTATAGTATTAGGTACTATACTTCATAATGTATAATAATATATGCCCATAGACAAATGGTTCGGATAACATTGTGTTTGAGAATGTTGTGAATTTTAAATTGATTGACTCAATTTTTTATAGACATCGTTATTAGACGTTATTATATATATTAACTTGTGTCTATTTCTCTAATATCCGGTTCCACCACAATAATGCCTTGAATGGAACAAATCAATATTGATTATGAGTTAACAAACTGTTGTGTCGCATCTAAAGAAATTGTCCTGTGTGTCTTCTGCTTCATCAATGATTCGGTTTATGTAGTTTTCATTGTCAAAAATTAATATGATAAAGTATTAGACGGTCGGCCAATAATCAAAGTGTTCATTTTATTTGTTCATGCAATTTTATCGAGTGTATAATGCATGCACATATTTAAATCGTTAAAGTTACCACGGTTATAAAAAGAGTCCTTGTATTTGCTATCATTTTAAATTTATATTTTATTATCTACAATCAATAAAATCTATGTTTTGTTTGTGGGATACATTCCCACGTTAATAGGTCTATTGATATTTACCTCTCCATGAGAACACTGTGAGAAAACCTTTTTGTATTAAAACACTTTATTTTCACTTATACGAGGTATCAATGGTCATTTTAAATTTTCAGATCCTGTAGACCTGAATTTGTCAAAATTGAAGGAATAACTGGTATCTGTCATTATTAGGTAAGGTTTGTTTATAAAGGAAATACACACTACTTCCATCACATCACGTGTTCAGTTTTCTACTTAAAGCTTGGTTCCCACTAGCGATGCAACGTAACGCAACCTACGCAACGTAAGAAAATGCCCTTCCAATAATTGTGTTTGCCCCCGCCTGCGTGAAATAAAACCTGCTTGTTGTTGTCGGTTGCCGTAGACTTTGATCTGGTTCACCCCGCGTATTGCGTGAAATTAAACTGATTTGATTTCCTGTAGCGATGTTTACAGCACTGTTGCGTCGTCGGTTCCCACTTGTGATTACGCAATACAGCACTTTACGTCTTACGTCGCTGCGCTGCGTTGCGTTCTAGTGGGAAACTACGCTTAATGCAGCAGGTAGCAAGTTGATAATGATTGTCATTACTTGAATCCAATTAACAAGAACATTGTACACTAGTTTTCATTATCTTGCCATTGTACTGAGCTCTTCTTTTCACAGCTATTGTGATAAGCGTATAGTTGAATATTCCAATACCAATACCAACGTTGTACTACAGATAACTCGGATATCACAAACTCCTTCGAATATTTCTCGTACTGACCAGTGATAATATATGTCACCCCAACCGTCAGATCGGGGCATGGGCACTTGCGTGAACGACCGTATGCTATTAAACTATCCTCGTATTTTGGTTTGCGAACTCCTTTGTCAATTCTATACAGATATGGAACAAGCACCTTGATTTCTTTATACCGGTTAAACACTGAAACTTTCTGAATTTGGACAACAATTGCTGAAACATAATACAGAATTGCTGCAAGTCATTTTTATATGTACAGTTTTTTTTAACTCTCACAAAATAGTATGTTTATGAATGGTGCGAGTGTATACACAGTTTTTTTCTTCATCTTTTCTTTATTTTGTAGTAAGTTAAGTGGTGTATATACCCTGTATTCCAAAAAAAAAACTCTTTCAATTGTTGTAAAGCTTTTTTTAATTTGTATTTTTTGGGGGTTTTTTTGGAAAGAAAGTTCCACTGACATAAAAGTGAAGATACCAAAATACTATTATCTCATATGCTTTTTTTGTCAAACTAGTTTGATAGTGTAGACAGAGCTTTAGGTGCAATGTGCCCAAATGATATGCTTAAATATGGTAGTGGTATGACATCATATGTCCATGTATGGGCATATCATATTTTTTTTCACATTAAGTTTGATAGTGTAGACAGACCTTTAGTAAATTAAAAAATATCCCTGTCAACACCCTTATATTATGCATTTTATACAAAAAATATACAAAAATACTTCACAACAAAACAAAACATTATTGTTTGTACGTACCAAAAGAACTTGTGCAGTATGTAACATTGGTTATGCTTGGAGTGTTACATGTCTTTGGGCATGTACTAATCTCTGAAAAGTAAGCAATTTAAGGCTTTAGAAAACATCTATCAGTCATGAAATTGTTAATGTTCAGGGCCGGGGACAGCATGAGGCAGACGAGAAGACAGGACCACAATGCAAAACAGTTTTTCTGTTACCTGATTGTGTAATCCTGTATAAAGATGTTGTTAAATAAATAAATATAAAGTAAATTGCTTAAAATGTGGCTAACTTACTTGGTTTACTTGGAGAAAATGGTGTAATTGTGCCTTTGATTCTAAATTCTTCTTCATCAATTGGACATTCAGATGGACTACTTCTCCTACAAATATAAACTATTTAAGATGAGAAGTAGATAATAGTCCATACATTTTCTCTTTTTAGTTTGTATGATATTAATTGAAATTGTAATTATCCAGGGAAGCAAATTTATACAGGTTTAATGAAGCAGTCTGTTACTACAAGCCCAGGATAGCAGGTGCTGAAATCCAGGGAAACAGCTTGCTACAAGTCCAGAGAAGGAACTTGTTACAAGTCCAGTGAGGCAGCTTGCTAAATGTCCAGGGTAGCAGCTTGCTACTAATGTCCAACAAGGTACAACAATAAAGTAATACTTACAATGATGGATCAACTATTCTATATACTTTGCCTCCAGCATGAGAAGTACTTGGTGCATTAGTTGTCAGCATGTAAATCTCACCTGTAAATTATCAAGTAATTAAATTAATATTTATTTCTCATAATAGGAATAAAAAACATATTCATGTAATAGCACATAATAACTTATATTGATTAAGCTACTACATGCATGTTGTCAACATATGAATCTCACCTACATTAAGTATAATGTAAAAGTAGATAATAATATTGGAAAATGTTTCATCATCAACAAAAATTGATAATTTGTGAAGGTGCATTTTCAACCTACATTTTGAAGTGATAGTCATAAAATATAAATATATTTATTGACCAATTATCTTGTTTCCCTTTGTTTTCTAAACCTACATTTTAAACATAAATATTGATCGATCTTCTCTGTTTCTATGCACAGAAAAATATTTATTGATGCTAAAATTTATTATATCATTATTACACCAAACCGACAATTATGTCTACGGTTATATAGTACAGCACTGTAGAAGTACACAAGACAATCAATTTTGATATATGATGCTTTGTTGTGGAAGAATGCCAATAAGATGGATTTTTGCTTAATCAAATTACTTGCTTAGCAACAGCATGAATTCTTTTCATAAATGAAACTTTTAAATTTTAAATATATATTTTCGAGAAGACACAATTGCACTCATTAAATATCTAGAACACACTTGTGTAGTGAGGTCATTTTTCAACTTGTATCAACGATGCTATAAACATCATATTAAATATCATATTACACAACAGAATTACATCACAATGTATCCTTAAGCTCTCTCTAAACTATCAAACTTTATGTGACAACAAAATGTGATGTGCACATATACAGACACGGTGATGTCATATCACTACTATATTTGGGCATATCAATACCATATTTGGGCATCTCACTTTTTTTGTCAAACTAGTTTGATAGTGTAGACAGAGCTTTACTAGCTGATCTGCTTATTTCTTATCAAGTGTCAGTATCAGTTCTATTGCACAGTAAAAGTTCTATATATTGGTTCTATTAAATGGTTCTACTGCACAGAAATAGTTCTATATATTGGTTCTATTAAATGGTTCTTTGTACGTTCAGTTTTATGTAAATATTTTGAGAATGTTGTGCAATGAGGTTGAAAATTGTTGGGTTTTTTAAATCTGTAGTGTATGAGCTGTCTATAAATAATATACTTCACGGTTAATATATGCAGAGTGCTGCCTCCTTCGACATTAATTCAACATGGAGCAGCAGATTAATTGAACAAAGGTTTACTTTAGAGAGTGAGTGTGTTATAAAAACAAATAAATTAAACGTATTTATTGAATGGGTATAATATTTCTATTTAACTCGGTGCCTTGTCTTGAAATTAAAAACTATCTATATAACGATATTAGGAAGATGATGTTTGATGATAGAGCAATAATTTATTTATTAAATATGAAAAAAACTGACCTGATTCATCTTCTCCAAATGAAAGTATATGAGATGGGTAGTTGTTAAGTAAGCCTCCAGTACAAACGGTTGAATCTCCTAAACATATGTCACTGTTCTCCCATGTGCCGTTCACTCCACTTTCAACTAACTTAAACAATTTTCTGTAATGAAAGATATTATACAAATTGTATATGAAAGAAACAACATTTGTATGAAATTGTATCAAAAAGACAATTAAAATATGAAAACATAATAATCAGTTGTCCCTCTCCCAGATTGCTTGGCAGAATCCACTCAATTGTGTATGTTTGTGGGTCATCTTTAAACTGAAAAATAGTTTGTTATAGTTTATAATTTGTATAAAAATAATTAGTTTACCCATTCATGAAATCTCCATATATGTAATGTCCATTCATATTGGGGAATAAACAGCCTCGATAGATGTGACCGCCGGTCACTGACTTGCCAACAGTGTGGGGATAGGTATGGATGGGTAGCTCTTCATTCACTGAAAGTAAATAGAGGATTGTGGGTCACTACGACATTTACAAAATATTATTAAGCTCTGCCTACACTATCAAACTAGTTTGACAAAAAAAGTGTCATGTGCCCAAATATGGTGACATGACATCATGATGTCCATATATGTGCACATCACATTTTTTTGTCACATAAAGTGTGATAGCGTAGACAGAGCTTTAGGCATACCTTGATTAAGCCTGGTTCCCACTAGCGACGCAACGCAAGGACGTAATGCAACGTAATTGATTCGACCAATCACAAACGATGGATTATTTGAACAGTGGCTTGTCATTGGTCAACTCGCTTGCATTGTGCGTTTGTCCTTGCGTTGCGTCTCTAGTGGGAACCACGTTTTATAGAAACTTACCTAACCATTTGGGATCAGAACACATTTCGTCATCATAACATTCAAATCCTTCTTTGGCACGCCATCCGTAATTACCACCTTTGACAATAATATCAATCTCTTCATAGTCAGACTGTCCTACATCACCGCATATGATACGCCCTCTGCCTTCACCAGTTTCACGGTCGCCTTTATCCATTCCACACCTCCAAACATTGCGTAAACCATATGCATATATTTCCTCTCTTGCGGTGGTGGATCGATTATCACCCATAACATCTCTGGCAGATTGATTATCCATCCGAACAAATGGATTTGAAGGAGGAATACTGTATTCTCTATCATCATCTACTGAATTGACATCAATTCGTAAAAACTTACCCAATAAGTTTTCTCTGTAAAAGTAAGGTGTAAATTCACATTTAAAAATTAACTGGACACTAATTATGTAATTTTTACACGCCTCATTATAAAGTATAGGCAGCTGGTGTGTTCTAGAAATGGTTACTGTGCATACAAGCAACATTAGGAATCAAGTCCTTTTGAAATGTACACATGCATTGTGCAATGACACACACATTTTAAATGTACATTTTACAGGCACACACTTGTGTTTAACACACGTACTGTACACTTTTGCTGCTTGTGGCGCCCCATAGTCCTACCAGGGGTTCAAATGTTGGCCAAGAAGACCACTAATACACAGTAACTGTGCATTAGCTTGGTACAACGGCATTGTTCTAAAGCTCTGTCTACACTATCAAACTAGTTTGACAAAAAAAAGTGCCCAAATATGGTAGTGATATGCTTAATTCTGGTTGTGATATGACATCATGTCCATATATAGGTACATCAGATTTTTTTGCCACATAAAGTTTGATATATTGGCAGAGCTTTAGGCCTATATATTGTATAATGTTAACATTATTATTTACAAGTTTTGTGAATTTCCATATTCACCAAATGGATCTCCAGCCTTTCCACCATCACCAACTGAAATGTACAAGAATCCATCAATGCCAAACAATAATTGACCACCGTTGTGATTGGCTGCTGGTTGAGCAATCTCAAGTATTACTTTCTCGGATTTCATATCTACTCTGTTTCCATTATTAACTTTTGTTGAGAATTCGCTGAGGCGTACCATGTCTATATCTGATTGTTCATCTGTCGTTGTGTAGTATACAAACAATCGTTGGTTTTCTTTATAGTTTGGATGGAATGCTAATCCAAGAAGCCCTCGCTCATCACCCCTTCTTCTTGTTGTCAACACCGACTTTCTTAGATCAAGAAATGGTTTATCAATTTTTGAACCATTTTTTAAATAAACGTGAATCACGCCTAGTTGCTCCGCTATATAAAGCCTATGAGTGCTGTCGTTTGCATGTACAGCAAGGAGCGGGTTTCGGAGTCCATTTGCAAATTCTTCCAAACACAAGCATCCATCTCCTTCACCACCTAATGCTCTATCAAGTTCAAAGTTCAACTCTATATCATCTATAATGTCAGGGTAGCAATAATCCATGTCTGGTATTTTCACAGTATCACAGAATTCTACACTACCTATACGATACGAGGAAAGTTTATTGCAATCTCAAATAAAACTTTTTGAAAAAACAAAATGATTATGAAAATATATAAAAAGTGTACGTATAAAAATATAGGTAAAACAAATATACTGCAACTCTTCAACATAATATAAAAATACATACCTGCTCTTGCTTTCTTCCGTAGCTGTGTATCATTTGTTATTAGTGGAATCACATTTGAGCACAGACTATGGAAGTAAACACAGTAATGATTACACAGTCCTGGGAATGGGCGCGCTTCTCCGGTTGTTTCTGCGTCGTACAAATGAGCAGCGTACGGCGAACATTCCTGGCATAAGATATCACGAATGTAATCAACACAATACGAAGGATCATCTGCACCCATTTTTCGTGTAATTTTGACATACTGTTTGTAGAGTTGTTGGTCACGTTCATGGGAACAGCATGACAGCTCATAGTACATTGAGCAAAATGTTAAGTCTTGCTTATTTTCAAATGGCGGGTAGAAATCCAGACATTGCGGGTGACAAGTTACCTTGGAAATATCAAAAATGAAAACGAAAACAATCCAAGTATACCACATTTCTGGAATATATCAACGACAATGTAGAAAATAAAAATAAATCCCACTTCAAGATGTCATGCCGTCACTTGTACAGTCTGTAAAAGAAACAAAATGATAAATGTGTTTATATTAATAGATTTTCAAGTTTGTTTTGTGTTATTCTGTCATTGCAGTAGGCCTAGGCCCAGAAAAACAATTTGTAGACATACAACTATAAAATGTCTCCGGTAAAATTATACTCAGCCACAATTTAGGCCTAGGCCCTACCGAAGAAATGGAGGAAATAAATTGGAAAGAAACTGCATGATAGATCTATCACTTTTAATTTGGTTTTTCCTACCAATGTGCCAACATTCCCCGACAACATACCAAATTGGGCCAACAAAGGCAGCACTGTATGTATAGCACCAACTTACCCAAGAACACCAATGCTCACCAGTATTTACTAATAAAAGTAGAGCTAATATTAAGTAGGTCTACATAAAATAAAAACTTTGATTCAATACTGTTAAGAAATAAACAAATAATGCACATACCTTGAGAGAACATTGAACATAAAGTTGAAACTTGAAACCAAGTTGTATCAACAATAAAGAAGTAATTTATATATTCAGGAAGAGTTATTGAATGATACAGGAAATCAAGCATCTGTTAGAATGGGCATGTTTGCGATATGGGAGGCATTATGTCACCACCATCGAGGCCATGTATGCATGCCTTGGTCATCAGGAGGCTTATCATACTTAATCAATTCAATTTCACACTCAGCAGTAAACAATTGTAAATATTAAATGCAGTGGTTTTGATTTGTAGGACTTCCCACAATAAGCTACAGGGTGTTGTGTTGTTTTCTTGCATTATATTACGTCATTTGTAACCCACTGGAGCAAACTATTTAATCCAACATGTTTCATTTTCACATAATTTATTACTTATTTTCCCAATTCCATTTATTATATCATTTGCATAAAATACATGGAAAATTGTGTTGACTCTGAGAATACAGCACAATACAATAAATAGTTTATCCATCCTGTAATTGGTTAGTTATTCGCTGTTGAATGTGTATGAAAAAAAAACAAATACAGAAAAGAAAATGTTGGTATGTTTTAAATAAATAATGATAAATTACTGGGCTGACAAAAACTACAGTACAATGTTACTCGCTGTTGGATGCGTATGGGAAAAAAAATACAGAAAAGAACATGTTGGTATGTTTTAAGTAAATAATAATAAATTACTTTGAATAGAAACTACAGTACAATGTGTTAAACTAAAAAGGTGATATTTATTTTAATATCGTCACTGAAGTTACAAAGGCTTTATACATATGCAATCAAAGACAAATTATTTCAATGCAACATTATCTTAAAAAAACAGATTCAATACATGCTTAATGTTAATTGGTAGCAATTGCAGAAATAATGTAAACGATACTATAACAAATATTAAACACATAATTTTTATCATATCATGAAGTTATTTTATTTCTCCATGGTTTAACTAAAGCCAGGAAGCCAAACTTTTTCACACTATATTTAAGATTTTAACATTTTTTCTATTTGTTATATTACTTATTTAGTAGTCATTGGTTGGAGGTACACACCTAATTGGCGACAGTGACTTAGGCTGCTTTTGCGCTTTCCTGGCAGCTAGATAAGCAAGAAAACCTGTATGTATACAACAATATACAAGGCGTGTATTTAAACAAAATGGGCTTTAAAAACAACACATTGAAGATTAACAGTGAACATTTACAACAACTTGAAAGTTCTGAGCAAATTCAGTACTAGAAATTGATCACCTTCCTTAATTAATAACAATAATAATGCATTCATTTGAACAGTTTAGATTGTGCATTGCCATATAAGGGCACACATTTACTTTTAATTTGTATTAAACTACAGGACAAGTTGTACATAATTATACAACTAACAGTTTAGTTTTGTTTATTTACATCTTTGTCTGGAAACACTAGATCAGCATACAGTTTATTTTTCTTATTTAGATCTTCTAGAAACACTAGTTCATACATGATTTAATCTGTTTAAAACTAGTAATCATGTTGAACTTTGACCTGATCACCAATAAGGGTAATGCTGAACCATGAACGCTGCAGTAATCATGTTGAACTTTGACCTGATCCTTCAATAGTTGTATTTGTAACAAATTGTAACACATGTAGACACAACATAGTTTACTGGTTT
The DNA here is from genome assembly GCF_963402885.1 of Antedon bifida. Classification (NCBI taxonomy): domain Eukaryota; kingdom Metazoa; phylum Echinodermata; class Crinoidea; order Comatulida; family Antedonidae; genus Antedon; species Antedon bifida. Next base: position 21,601,648 of record NC_136234.1, on the reverse strand, counting down.
CAAAATGATCTAAAGAAAAGTAAAAATAAATTATATTTCATAGTCAACAGTATTGTATGGATGAGCGATCTATAATTTTACATTTACTTATTCTATTTTTTAAAAAATCCTTTGTGGTTGTAATTACAATGAAGTATATATATGAAGTACATATCTGTGTACACAGTGGCCATTGTAAAGGACAATACTTCGGAAAGTGTTGCCCTCATTTACCTCAGAAATACTTGGTCCTGTTGAGAGCATTATGGGCAAAGTTATCGTCCGTCATCTTCTGCCAATCCTGTTGAGTTTGTCCTACAACAAACCCCATTGCTCTTTTAAGGTCTTGATCCTTCTTCTCCTCGATGTCTGCCCAACGTACCTACAAAAAAAAAAATATCTATTATCTATTCTCATTAACCAGCAACACATCTCCTGTCAACCAGTTAGATCAAGACACAACTTTGCAATGATTACTAGCTGCATTATTATGGAAGTATGTTTCCATACGTGTTTGATCCAAAATAATAATGTGCAGCACATTGAGAGCTTGCTTATATGCGCTATCTAAGAATGAACTATTATTATTATTAACCACAGTATAAGTATAATTTTTTCATTTCTTTTAACATTAACACTTTAGCTAATAAACCATAATATAGTCGTATTATGGTCGAGAATAAGCCCCATTTATTATTATTGTTACAATCATTTATTGAATAAAACTAACCCTCTTCTTGCCGGGTTCGCATTTTCTGTAGGCATAGTCATCAGTAACTGACAGGTACTCTTCTAAGCTTTGCGCCGGCATCTCACTCTCAGATCGTCTTCGTTTGAAAGATCTAATACCATCCAATTTATCTAAAAGAAAGAAAATAAAGAGAAAATGTTTAGATCATCACGTCAGATTTGAATTGCTTAGAAATCAACGGCAGGTAACACACGTTTAATCAGACAATTATTCTGAAGTTTAATTGGAACAAAAATTTCTTCTCCCAACAAGAATATTGTTTTCCATATGCAGTAATTGAATGATTAAATGTGTGACTGCTAAAAAAGTCTAAAAATATTTTATTAAAGTATTTAAATGCTTTGATTAACTTTTAAAATATAATCATACAAAATTCAAAACACCTTTCCTATAATATGCAACCAAGCATGGGCATCAATTACATTAAGTATTCAAAACATATCTAACTGAAAGACCACTATGGTCCAAGGTGCTAAACAAGAAAACATACATATGTTAATATACTTCTAAACCTAAAGACATCTTTAATGTCATAACCTATTTAAGAAATCTTTAAAAACATGTTTTTACAGGTAAAATGTGATACAAATATCCTCTTATCCTCAAGCTTTTCATGGTAAATTCATCTTCTTCAGTAGAAAAAAAAAATTACGCGAATTTTTACTAGCAAAATGTGCCTACCGTAGTGTCTCACACGACTACTGTTTTGGATTGATTAGTCAAAATCCTTTGCTTTTAAATTCTAAAAATATTTTCTAAATGAATATGTTGGTATAAAGTCTGCAGTTAAAAGTTTTGTTTTAAATTAAAAATGTTATTTTGTAGACAAATATATAAAACATTTGTGGTGTTTTTTTTCTCCCGAAATTATTGACAATACATTTTTGATGAATTGAAAGTACTGTAGTTGCATTTCGGTTCTATTTTGCTACAAAAAAAATGGCTGATAATTTAGTAATTTAGATTTAGACATTCCATAAATTTGACTCATGGGTGACAAATCAAGTTTGGGCAGGAACAGTATTTTACACCAGGAGAGAGTCAAGTGCTTTACTGCATTTAAAATAATACAATTCCATTTTTTAATTTAAATTTTCAAAATGTATATTTTTCATCACACATGCATATTGAGAAATGTTTGCTACATTTGCTACAGATACTATTTAGTTTTTAAATATTACTATTTCATTTTAATCTATTACTATTTAGTTTAGTTTAAATATTATTATTTCATTTAGTATGTTACTGTTTAGTTTTGAAAGAAGAAATCATACAACAGATATATAAGTATTATTCTTTATTGAAAACATACATTTTACAATTCATAAACAACACTTAATTAAACCAGATTAAATCATACTACTAAAATAAAAGTTTCTAAATTTAGAGAGATCAATATTTATCTGTCAGCACCCAGTATACTCCCAACAACAATTTTCTATTTTTTTCTACTCAAAACATGTTTAAAGCTCTGTCTACACTATCAAACTAGTTTGACAAATATAGTAGTGATATGACATCATCATGTTGAAGCAACTCTTAAGTGAATCTGCATATGACGTGTTGCCATGGTTTACCAACACCACAAACACATCACATTAAATTTCACGAGTATTACTTATTTTATTTGACAGATACTGAGCAGATATTGATGACTTGAGAAAAGTTAAGATAAAATTTAATTACTTTTTAATTTGGTCAGAAATGATAACAATCGGTTAAATTGTTTTTAAAAGTCGCTCACTAATGTTTTCTCAAAATTTAGCTAGAGCTATGGTCACTGAACTATTATTTAGCATTTACCAGCCTGTAAATTATTAACAAACAAATATTAGAAAAATATGTGAAAGAAGCCAAGTGGAAAACTCGCTTTTGTTTGTTAAAAAATCTGGAAAAGAAACTCATCTGAACGTAGAACTCAGTATAATAATTGTAAATAGAAAAAACAACAATTAAACCAGTATTACTAAATGTTTTTAAAAAACATAGTTATTAATATATTAATGTTATTCTTCTATTTATAGTATCTACTTTGGAAATGTCTCCTTGAAAGTTTCCTAAACTTGGTATAATTCTTAGGTTTTACATCACATAAAACCCAATGATCCTTTAAATACATTGCTAATGATAATGTCTGTCAACCTGATAAAGTCATTTATATCACTACTCTATCATACTAGATACTGTAGTGTAGTTAGACACTAACTTTCTATATCAATTTTATTCTATTGGAAATGTTTTCCATTGCAAATGTTTTTAAACTAATCTGGTAAGGAAAACAAGTTCTGTATTCATTAGAAAACATGATCTATTAAAATCGACTGTTTGTACATTAAAACTCTAGATAGTACTAAGCAAAATTGAATCATAACACAAAGGTCAATAATCATTTGACCTATGCAAATTACCAATATAAGTTTGTACTTACCTAGTTTTTCAATGGTGTATTCATCCCAGCGGCTTCTAGTTGCGTCCGTCTACAAAAGTATCTCAGAAAGTGAAAAGGTGAACGGCGAAAACATCAAACATTTGTCAAATAACTAACTCGCGAGCATTGCAGCAAGCAAGAAAACTGTTGCTAAGTCTTTGGGATGTCTAGACCAAGATCTGTATCAGTGCCCAGGTAGTGAGGGCAGCAGACAAGGTGGATCTAAACACTCCAACAGACTGCAACTAAATCCATCTACTACTAAATCAAAAAATATAATAATCATAAAGAACATAATAATTAGGTATATTGCAAATTAATAGATTAAATTACAAACACTAACTGCTACATGATTAAACATTACACCTGACATGTTAATATGTTTACACCTGCATTATGCAAATCTGAAATGAACACCTGAAAAAGAAAAGTAGTTTTAGTTTGAAGTATATTACCATCTGCCCTTCTGGAGGTGCTTCATTGGAGGTTGCTGCCATCTCTGTAGGATCACACTCTTCCATTTCCACATCATCAATGGCAGCTTCTTGTAGAAGACTTCTCACATCAACCATCTTATAATGACTTGGGGTTGCCTCCCAATTCTGTATCATCTGTTAAATGGGGTTTTTGTAGCATTAGAGACAATGAATATTAAATACAGGAGTAATGGATGGTAAAGGAACTGAACAATTTATCAAATAATTCATAGTAATTACAGACAGATTCTGTTTGGTTCCCAATTCTTCAGATGAGAACCAAAGAACCACTGCTAAACCGGTGACGTTATACACAATAAGTCAAATTTTTCTCACCATATCATTACCTGATTGAGATATTACAAACAATATTTTAAAATGTGAGGAACTTACCAATTCAATGCTCCTGAAACTTCTATTATGCTCGCATCTTTTATGGCAAATAGATACATCCTGTAATACCTCCACTATATACACCTTTAAATTACAAACATGATGGTAAATATATTTATTGTAAACTAAAGAGAAAAAAATCTCAAACTAAGATTCAATTTGATAAAAAATCTAAAAATGTGATAATTTAAAAGTTTCATTTAATTTCTAAACAGCCCACCACATCAACGTGAAATTTACATCAAATAAGGAATGCGCAAACAATCTAAACATTAAAGGGCTTCCATCATGTAGTTTCAAATCCTTATTGTAACTATACCTCAAATCCCTTTGATCGGCCATAAGACCAAAACTGATCATAATGCTCTCTCTTATTATTAATAGCATCCAAAATGACGAAGGAAAAAAGTCCACTGTCAATAGTCTTTTTGAACGATTTCAGTAAACTTGCACGGTATGTTTCTTCCATTTCGGGTTCAAATTCATACTCCATGACCTGCGATATAACATTGACATTTTATACTAATGGCATGAATAAGTAATAATAATATGAGAAAGATCTGAGGAGCCCTATCTGGACAAAATTAGGCACAGGCATGAATTTTGGTCAAATGTACAAACATTTAAAATGCTGACAACGAATCTCTCTTAAAATGGTCAAATACAGAATAAAAGCCAGTCAGACTTTTTTCAGTAGTTAGGTAGTACATGACTCTCCAAGAAAAAAAGTTGGTGGGTATGCAGTGGATCATTTTTGATATAGCACGAAAATAAAAATATGAAAACATTCCAGTTATTATTTATTTCTCACCTTTTTCTTTATCATTTTACCAGTTTCGGAATCAGTTTCGGTTTTCTCAGTTTCCATCATGAAATAATCATCCAAGCAAAGCATTCTGGGAGCTTGACCGCCATTTTGAATTTCTTTTTCTTTTAATAATTTAGCCATAAATGTCTTGCCAGCTCCTGGTGGCCCTCGAAGGATGATAACAATCTGGTTTGTACGCGGTCTACCAGATGGTGTCAAAATGTCAGTTATGTTAACTAACTCTCTTTTTGGTGCTGCAGCACCTGCTCCTTGCACCAAATACGGATTGGTTTGTGGTTGTTCATACACATTTTGATAACCAACAGGTTGATCACTAAAATAATAAATTTGTTAGTGATTAATATATTTGTTGTTGTCCTCTTGAATACTCCACAAGGAAGTCTGACAAAGAGGCCTTGGGGAGTGGCTTACTAATTGGACACTACCTCTTTTAATATACACTATTAGTGGCTTTAATATCTACTTGGTACTTGCTGGTTGTCCTCTTGAATAGTCCACAAGGAAGTCTGACAAGAGGCCTTGGGAAGTGGCTTATTAATTGGACACTATCTCTTTTAATTTATCACTACTAGTGGCTTCAATAGCTTGGGGCAGTTCATTCCACTTCCTGACTGTTTTTGGCAGGAATTCTGTGTTCATTTGTTAACATTTTTACAGAAAGCAATTGTTAGCAGTTGCCATGTAGCATACCTTTGGTGTGGAGATGAATAGTCTACAGCAGGTTGAATGGTGCCATGACCATAATCAATGGTTTGAATCTTCACTGCTGGAGGTGATGGAGAACGTGCAAATCCACCTGATAATAATTAATAAATACAACTGCTAAGTGATGTAAAACAGACGCAGTGAAGCGATTCGACACTCATACAAACAAAGCAAGTACTATACTTATATAAGGAATTTAACACTGTGATAAGAAAATTAAATAAAATGAAAATACTTACGTCTAAAGTAGTAATCATCTGATGGAGGTGGGGGTAAACCTCGTTCATATCCCCATTCTCTTCTGAAACAGAATGTATACATATATCATATTTGAAGACATCTTGTAAATAACCAGTAACCAAGAGAAGCTTTACAAATAATTACCTTAGTTACGTAATTTCTATCGAATAAAAACTAAAAATGTATCTGTACCTATCGGGTGCACGTTCCCGCATTCTGTCATCTACTCGGTCATGGTACCAGTCTTGTGGCCTACTATACGGGTCGTATGGTGGACGTTCAAATTCTCTATATCGATCCATTTTGTAACGATCCTTAAAAACAAAATATCCATTTAAAAAACTAAAATTTAAAGATTTAAAGGAATTACAATTATTTGTTATTTCATTTGTTGCTGGTGTAGGTATTTTTAGGAAACTTAGCAGAAGCTGTAAAACCTTTTATTAAAATCTGTGATCACAATTAAAAAAGGGTTTCTCTATTTGGAAATATAAAACAATCCGCATACTAATGATGATGACACAATGACTCACAATTTGATACTTACCTCATATTCCAATCTTCTTTCTGGAGGATATGCTTCCATTGGATAGGGTGGTCTTCCAGAAGGTGGTGGTGGTGTTCTTCGGCCTCCAAGCTGACCCTGGTATCCAAGAGGACGTTCTTCTGATGGCATCGCACGACCTCCAAGCTGAGCTTGGTATCCAGGAGGGCGTTCTTCTGATGGCATCGCACGACCTCCAAGCTGACCCTGGTATCCAAGAGGACGTTCTTCTGATGGCATCGCACGACCTCCAAGGTGAGATTGGTATGCAAGAGGAAGTTCTTCTGATGGCATTGTACGACCTCCAGGCTGAGTTTGGTAGTCAACTGGTCTTTGTGTCGACTGAACTTCGTTGAAATTATAAGTATTAGCTCCTAACTCTTCTTGGGATTTTATATCTTTCTCATTTATGATCTTTTCTCTATTAGGACTGAACCTGTCTCTAGCTTTATCCTCAAAGCGTTCATTTTGTTTGTATCTATCATTATCTCTGTTACGATCTCTGCCAAATTCTCGATCTCGACTTCTGTCCCTACTCATACTATGGTTTCTATCTTGATCACGAATTCTATTTTGATTTCTCTCATTATTTTGGTTTCGAATTCTCTCTAGACTTCTATCACGGCTACGATTTCGATTTCTATCACGATATCTGTCACGGCCAGTAATTTTTTCCCGGCTATTGTGTCTTTCCCTATCTCTACTGCTTTGTCTGTCTCTTTCACGCGACCTAGAGCGCGACCTTTTAATATCTCTGCCAAACATATCTTTTTTTCCACCATTACCCTTTTTATTTGCAGCTAAACGAGACAACTCCTCTTTTAATGTTCCCTTTGTTGAAACATCTTTATTCTTTCCTTTATCATCTTTAGTTTTATCATTTTTCTTATTGTCTACATTTTTATTATCAGTTCCCTTTCCTTTTGTTTCAGACTTGTTATCCTTGTCTTTTGGTTTTTCCATTTCTTTTTTAATTTTATCTTCTTTTTCTAGTTCACTAGTTTCTTTTTCTTTTTTGCTTTTCATTTCACCATCCTGAGTCTTAGATAAATCTGATGAATTGGAATCAATTTTTGTTTCATTCATCATCTGCTGCAAATCCCATTTAGTTATTCCCCCTCCTTTCTTACTTTGTGGTTGTTTTTGTTGCTGTTGTAACACATGAAGTGGTGGAGGGTGTGATGGAGGGGGAGGAATTTTTCCAGGTTTATTTATAACATCCTTTTTAGCAGTAACTGTTAGTGATGTAGCAGTAGAGGTTGCTGAACTTGTTGGAACAGTTGTCTCAATAACTCCATCCTCAGCAGACTCTTTTCCTATTACTAGAAAATTTGAAAGTTTGTCATTGGGTTTAAAACGTTGAACTGGATGTTGTTCTTTTACAAGTGGTTCTGATGGGTTAACGCCTGGTGGATGTTCAAATTGCAGTGGTCTGTTTTCAAACTGCAGTGGTCTGTCTGCAAATTGCAGTGGTCTGTCTTCAAATGGCAGTGGTTTGTCAGCAGCTTCATTAGCTGCATCAGCATGTTGAATAAGTTCCCAATCATTTGCATTTAAAATTGACCTTGAAGTCATATCAGTTTCTTCACCTTTTGAATTATCAAGTACCTCATTATCATTGTGTGTATCAATATCTTCATCTGCATTCTCGTCATCTTCATCAGAATAATCTAGACTATATTCATATTGTTCCACACCTGGAGGTCTGGAATCATCAGTAATAATTGGCTTGGATTTATCACTTCTGCGTTTTCGTTCCATTCGGTTAACTTTAGCCAATCGACGGCGCTTTCTTCGTAGTGATGAAGCAGATTGTCCATTGAATGGTTCTCCAATTGGCCGGTTTGATTTATTGAACCCATAAGGTGCAAAATTCATTTCATCGTCAATGTTATCGCAATTTTGGCCTCCCATACCCATCGGGCCTGGTCCTCCCATACCCATCGGGCCTGGTCCTCCCATACCCATCGGGCCTGGTCCTCCCATACCAATCGGGCCTGGTCCTCCCATACCCATTGGACCTGGTCCTCCCATACCACCTGTGCCCATCGGACCTGGTCCTCCCATACCACCTGGACCCATTGCTCCCATATCACCTGGGCCCATTGTACCTGGTCCTCCCATACCACCTGGGCCCATTGGACCTGGTCCTCCTATACCACCTGGACCCATTGGACCTGGTCCTCCCATACCGCCTGGGCCCATTGGACCGGGTCCTCCCATACCGCCTGGACCCATTGGACCTGGTCCTCCCATGCCACCTGGACCCATCGGACCTGGTCCTCCCATACCACCTGGACCCATTGGACCTGGTCCTCCCATATCACCTGGGCCCATTGGACCTGGTCCTCCCATGCCACCTGGGCCCATTGGACCGGGTCCTCCCATGCCACCTGGACCCATTGGACCGGGTCCTCCCATGCCACCTGGACCCATTGGACCGGGTCCTCCCATGCCACCTGGACCCATTGGACCTGGTCCTCCCATACCACCTGGACCCATTGGACCTGGTCCTCCCATACCACCTGGACCCATTGGACCGGGTCCTCCCATACCGCCTGGACCCATTGGACCTGGTCCTCCCATACCTCCTGGACCCATTGGGCCTGGTCCTCCCATACCTCCTGGACCCATTGGGCCTGGTCCTCCCATACCACCTGGACCTGGTCCTCCCATACCACCTGGACCCATTGGACCGGGTCCTCCCATACCACCAGAACCCATTGGACTTGGTCCTCCCATACCTCCTGGTCCCATTGAACCGGGGCCTCCCATACCACCTGGACCCATTGGACCTGGTCCTCCCATACCACCTGGACCCATTGATCCTGGTCCTATGCCTGATGTTTTCTGCCTGAGTTCATTTTCTTTTATCTCAATTTCTTTCTCAGTAGCAGCAGACATCTGTCGTATCTGTATTTCCCATTGTCTCCATTGGTGTTCATAAGATCTGTATAAATCTTTGTCAGGGTGACTTTTGTTTTCTTCTTTCCACTTCTTAAACTTGGATTCCCATTCCTTAACTTGCTCATTAAATGTTGCCTGCCGTTTCTTCAACTCGTCCTATAGTAAATAATTAATTTACAAGATATCATTTATACATTAATATTGACCATATACATACACATTTTTTTCAAAATCAGTACAGTCAAGTCGAATAATTCATGGTAAAGTTTGTTATGAAAGTCTCAATTCTTCTCTATGTAAGCCATGGCGAGGGTTTTAGGCCTAAAAACTAAATTATCGTTGCACATTTTATAAATATTTTCAAATAACAAATGGGAGAACAATTGTATTGTACGTAATTAAGGGGATTTGTCAATCCTAGTTTGTACTTAATGTAAAGATATTTAGGTGTGTAGACTTACTAATGTAATATCTGCAGAGCCTCCTGTGTTCTGCTGCATCATTGGTTGATTTTGCATCATGTCTGCCATATTGGCCATATTATTTGGTACTTGTTGTTGCCATCGTGCTGCTTCATTTTGAAGTTTCTCAATTCGATTCTCATCCTTAAACAGACAAAATTGGAATATCAATCTCTTGTGCACGATGCATAGCGGGCCACTTAAATTATTATAACTGACTTTTTAACTGTTTAAAGACAGAAAAACTAATCGCAATAGGCCTATATAGGATTATAGTATTCAATTTTACATAATGCAGTTTGTGACCTTAAATAAATATTAAAAATGTTGGGAAAGTGTCTTCAAACTTAAAATACTATTCTTTTCACAATTTTCTTACTTTGCCTTTGTTTGGTTCTTGATTGCCAACAAACAAATTATGAATCTTTTGTTGTTGCATGTTACCGTCAGGTTTATTTCTAGGCCTAATACCCATTCCGCCTCCTGGTCCCATTCCACCTCCTGGCCCCATTCCGCCTCCTGGTCCCATTCCGCCTCCTGGCCCCATTCCGCCTCCTGGCCCCATTCCGCCTCTTGGCCCCATTCCGCCTCCTGGTCCCATTCCGCCTCCTGGCCCCATTCCTCCTCCTGGCCCCATTCCGCCTCCTGGCCCCATTCCGCCTCCTGGCCCCATTCCGCCTCCTGGGCCCATTCCGCCTCCTGGACCCATTCCGCCTCCTAGACCCATTCCGCCTCCTGGTCCCATCATTGGCATTCCTCCTCCACCAGGTCCCATTCCTCCACCACCACCGAAACCAGGTCCAAAACCTGGTCCACATCCAGGTCCCATTCCACCAAAGCCTGGACCTCTTCCTTGATTCATAAACATTCCACCTGGACCGTTGTCCGGACCTCCGAAACCTGGGCCGGGACCCCCGCCGAAACCTGGGCCTTGTCCTGGACCCATCATGCGAGGGCCTGGAAAGCCGCCAGGCCCATGCCCACTTCCCATCATTTGATCATTCATACCACCACCACCGTTGAAATTTGGACCGTTCGGTCCCTGAAATCTCATTCTCATAAGATCCATTATTGAAGGGATCCTTTATGTAGTAGAAAAAATGTTCAATTTATTAAAATATGTACGAAAAATCAAACAAATCCTGAAGTGAAAAACGAATCACCATTTTTATTTTCAATAACGACGTGCTTGTATCGTCTGGCTCTCTCTCCTCGTCGTCTGCGGTGTGTGACGCGAAAAACTGAAATATGTCGCCCTCTATGATTTAGTTTAGGTTTCCTTGTTGTAAATAGGCCTATTGTTAAAACTTTTATTTTACTTACTCTGGACGCACCTTCATTAAAGAAGTGTGCCACTGTTTCAAAAGTGTAGCTTTTTCTAAATAAATTATTATTATTATTATGAAATTACTATAACAAAATCAAGAATAAACAAACAAATCTTGTTAGCTATTTTTATTAACTGTAATTGTTAAAGTTATTTATGTCTAGTCTAGTCAGATAATATGAAAACATGGCGGACCTCCATTAAAACATTTAGTGACCATCCAGTAAATAATATCATTTGTACAATACAGTGCTCGACATAAAATAATGATGACCGGAAGAACCATTACAGATTTGAACTGTAAATATCACATTGCAGCTATAAATACTAGTTCATTTCATGCAAGAATATTTTAGTTAAAGATGTATTGTTTCAATTCAACTGTATTTCTAACTAAAAGTAAAGCATTAGTGTGATTATACTGTATAAGCTCCAATAAAACTAAAATGGTAAATAAACAAAACAATACATCATTTCTTAACCCATTTATCCATCAATCAATCATTACATTCCAAGTGGCTGCAAAATAGAAAGGCCTAAAAAGTGGCAATAATACCTATATTATTTTTAAGAGATACAAGAAGTTCTTGTAATTTTATTAACTTATACAAATTTCTAACTGAAATTTCAAAGTGAGATGCCATCATATCCAAAATTGGGGGCTGCGAGAAGTTATTTTTTATTTTTATTCTTTAATCAGGTACTTGTAGAGTACGACAACAAAATCACACAGGAGCTTGGTTTAATATTCAATAGTAAATAGTATTGGTAGATAGTGCAACTTTGGTATGTAATGATCACACACACCAAGAACCACCTTGATACTACAATACAACATGTGGACTACCTCTCACAACTTTACAATAGTTTTGGGAAACAAGTGTTGCTACTCAACATATGGAAAGTAGTTATACATAGAATACTATTTTAACCAACAAAATACTGTACATATTTACTACACTGGTTATGCATGCATAGGGGGTTTTCTAGATCATGTTGAATTCTGTATGCCATCCGCTAAACATTGTCAATTTGTTACCATAATGGAATGATTCTCTCATTTGTTTAAAAATATACTTGTACATAAAATGGAAAAAAAAAATTTTTCAAGGTGCAGCTATTGGAATATGACATACATATATATGATATACATACCTGTATCAAACATAGGTGATCAGGTATTTATTAACAGACAGTAACTTAATTTACCAGAGTACTCCTACTGCATTTTGGTTTATGAGATGGAATTCAAATCATAAGCATATGACTGTTGTGTAACCTTTATTTTTACAAATTGTAAAAATTGAACTTGCAACAAAACTCCTCCTTGTAAAGGAATTTTAACTGACTTTTGCAGTAAAAGAAATAAAACTGAAAACCCCATTGAAACAATGAAGGTGAACACCACCCTGTTTCCCTGTAATTTAAGTCCATACAAAAAGCGGCCATAGTGCCGACTAACAAAACTAAACAATTCTTAATACAGGACAAAACTAAGAATCTAATTAAGCCGGTCATATAATGAATCTAAAAACGTGAATATTATATTGGAAGACAATACATTAAAATAATTGATTTTAGTATACAAGAATGATAACTATACACGGCGATTTTTGGAGGAAGCTTCTTTATGCGCTATTGACATAGATATAACATAAGTACAAGATCGTCAACTGTATGGACACGAAGTGATTCCAACAGGAAGGGGAACCGCCGTAGTTCAAATTATCTAATATATACTGTAAAGCATTTTTAAAAACTAATAGCGATGAAATGAATAATTTATTGGTAAATCGTCCTGCATTTTTGCATAAAAGGATCGTTTAGAATACATTCTGTGTTAATAAACTCTACATGCTTGTGAGCGCAGGCGTAGTGTGTGACTGTGTATGGGGGAGTAACTATTGTATCGAATGGTGGATCACAGTGTGGTTCCTCTCTCCACGAAAAATCACTTTTTGAAATATGATAACATTGGAGTTGACAATCTAGTACTTAAAGTGGGTGATTGTATATTCTTTGAGATGAGGCAAATATACAGTACACACAAAATAAAAAACATTGCCACAAATGTGTAGCTGACCAAATATAGGGTGTATAGGGGATTAAAAAAAACACTATACAGTATGTTCGCTCAATAAATGTAAATAATTAATACTTGGCACTTTGTTTAGTATCCAATTATACATAAATAATAACAAAACTATACACAAAAAATCAAACAGTTAAGGTAAAATGCAAATACCATATTATATTGCAACTAAATCTATTTTAAGGTGTATTAACTTATTGACGAAATGATGAAATTTGATATAAATTTAGTTGCATAGATAAATCTATGTCATGAAATTTCATTAATAATCAGGAAACATAATATTTAATTGAAAATTAAATAGTTTTACTCTACAAATAAGTTCATTAATTGAATCAAATAACATGGAAAATATGCCTTTAAATAAATTTAAATACACAACAAATTTGTCAGATATATTTACAATATAAAAACTTAATTGGAATTAATTATTCCATAAACACCAATGTACATTATAGTTGAAATACTGAGACGAAGAGGTGAACTAGCTAGCAAGTGCTGCAGTGTATACAATATATGTTGAGGTACCAGTTTAGCATTTATTGTTCCTCAAAATGTAGTAGAGATCACCTTGCTTTGCCAGATATGGAACTGTACATACAATAACCTCTTACACTAAATCCTCCATTAAAATATCAAATTATGAAATGGTTTTTAGGTCCTGTTTCTGCTATGTAAAAATAATGGATTAATAACCGGGTAAATATGAATTACCCCAATTTCATGACGGTTTATTAGGCGCAACGGAGCAGAAACAGCTCTTTACATACTGTACCTTGATGGGGCCCAGTTTTTAATTTGTGCTTACTTAGAAAATCTTACAACTAAAGTGTTATAATGTACAAACATACAGTACTCTGGAACAGTCATTTTGATATTCTTTTGGCGGAAGATTTAAGGTATCAGTAAACACTTCAAGGTGAATATAGCATACTATAGGTTTGTTTATGAACTATTCATGCTTTAACTTGTACATTCATTTTGACTGCTCACTACCCCCATACTTTGGTCGACCAACCGGTTTATACGAGGGCGGTATATTATGAGCTGGAACGTCAGAATTATCTTCAAGCTTTCTCCATACCACCTAAATCAACAAACGAAAATAGTTAGTAATAAGAAACATGTATACTGTAATACAACTATAATTGGCCGGTGTCTTTTATATGTTTTAAGCTCTGTCTACACTGTCAAACTACTTCTGACGAAAAAAGTGTGATGTGCCCAAATATGGTAGCGATATTCCCAAATATGGTAGCGATATTCCCAAATATGGTATTGATATGACATCATCATGTCTATATATGGGCACAGAGCTTTAGAAAATAACAATTCAGGAATCAAAATATAACTTACATTACACATCTCGCGTACAATAGCTCTTTCTTTGTCGGACATAGATTCATTCTCCAATGGAAGTTTACGATCATCTATCTGCTCATGTACCTCCAAGACCTTTCAAAATTAAAAATAACACTAAAATTAATAAGTTAATTTTCAGATGAAAACAACTGTGTAGTAAGGAAGTGTGTATCGATATCATTAATCATTATAAATTTATCCAATGCACTTAAGAAACTGGCGTTTCAACGCAGGATGGCCGTATACAAATTAAAATTATTTTATAAGCTTACCTTAAATGCTTGAGCTACAGCCTCTTTGCCACCAGCTTGATAATGAGGCATCATCTGTAATGAAAAATATGAATTATTAGGTGAATGTGGTACCTACTTTTCATAGATTATTATAGCGAATTGTCCATCACTTGGATCTACGGTTTATAGTCCTAAGCCTCGAACCTTGCCGATGTTATTGCTAGGTAATTACGGTTCCACTGTCTTAACCGTTCGGCCACTCACTCACTAAGTATGATGAGGTAATTTTAATTTTAAATATTTCTCTGCTTGAGGAAATACATACCTGACAATGAATATTTCAACAAATTGAAAAACCTTAATCATAAATTAAACGATACTTACAGCACTCCCACTAGTGTTGGGGGAATTCATTTCTGGGCCTTGTCCATCTCCCTGGCCATTTCGTTTCAACTGCTGGGTGAAAAAAATACCAATATATTAATGGCACATACTACATCTGAAACAATGGATTTAAAACTATTTAGCCTAACTATCTGCCTTTAGAATGCGTCCTCACAAATATATTTACTGTAAATACTGAATAAATGCTTTAATAAACCCCAAATGATTCTAGTTTTGAAAAACAGTTTTAAAAACCCCAGTGTACTATTATTATGATTTAGAAGAAAGTAAACAGATTTGTATCTCACAATTCTTACACCAAAGTTTGAATTTCATTTGAACATTAAACATCTATTATTTACAGTACAGTATGATATTGTACAGAATCCAATTTTTAAATGAGTATAATAAGAAACCAGTGTCTGTTCATTACGCCCTGATACATGATGATAATAAATCAAAAGTACTTCCATTTAATGAGCTCAAGTCAGAGATAAAATGGTAACAGCACAAGCTAAGAGAAATGTGAGACATAAATGTGGCAACATAAATCACTAAACACTAACTAAACTAAAGGTTTCTATGACAACATCTTGTTATCCACTTTTATTGATGGTGAAATAAATTGTTTCTGTCTCTTGGCAAATATTTGTAAATGGCAGTCGACAAAGTTATTGGGTCTTGAATTGAAGCATTATAATGAGCAGCATTTTTTGTGCTGTACAGCAATATTATTGTAAAACTTGCGATGTTTCATTTTTATTAACAAACTAAAATACCAATTCCTACATGATAAATACTTAGTTATTAAGTTTGAATTTTGGAAACAATGACAAAAAGCAAAAATACAAGAGACCCGTGCATACTACTAGTAAAATATACTGTTATGTCACTCAATGGTTTTCAACTCTACAACCATAAAATACTGTTCTTTTTACAAATGAACCATTCCAGCATCTTTACACTTTAATTGACCTAAAGCCTGTAAAGGTAAGCTGATAGATAACATCACAGTAAGCCAACAGAGATTATCAATGGGATGCTTGCCCAGAAAGAATGTATGTTCAAAAACTAGGTCTGTACCTCCCAAGACTTAAAAATACATTAATATAGTATTATCACTGGTAAATCTAAATGCAATAACAAAGTCTACAGTAGTAAGTAGTCTACAGAATTTGGGATTTGTCTACCCTCAATGCAGTGGCATAACGCAGAGGCCTGATTGGTTATAGGGAAATGGCCATCCAACTTGAGGCCTTGGGTGTTTTTAATGCCAGTTTCCTTTTGGCCCTGCTCAGGGGGCACCATTTCCAAAATACAGTACTGTTAATTATCAACATTATATTGCTATCAGTAAAGGCCAATTTACACAATTTAAAAATCTATTATTCCTTATACACACAATGCGAAACAGATGGGCGATTTCTGCTCAGGATAGATCAGATTCTATGTGGGACAATCTACGCAGTTTCCTCTTCCGTTACAGCTCACTGGCCTTAATAGTAATACTCAAATGGATCAGTGTTATGTATGAGCTCACCTTAGCTAGTTGTCTTTTCTCCTCTTCTAGTAACTTGACACGCTGCTCCAATTCACGGATATAAATGGCTGCTTGATCTAAAGGAAAAAAACATTTGAAACAATTTACATGCAGATTTTTAACCCAAAGAGACATTCTTTCAGTACAAAAAACAACCATTGGAAATAGTCTGAAATAAACAAACAAAATTTAAATCCTGTGATTGTCTAAATAAATTTTTAATTTCACAATTCCTCAGCAAGACTTTAGAGAGCTATTTTAAAATAAAATAATTGTTCAGTTTTCCATCCCAATTAAAATTACATTTCAGGATCGTATAGCATTCTGTGTGGGTGAACAGTGACTTGAATTTTAAAGATCATGTTGATACAACACCACCTACAAAAGTCCCTCATCAAAAAAGAAATTTAAAATGGCCTTTAAAAATCTATCAAAATGGCTGTCAATTTACAAAATCAGTGGTTTTCATCTTAACAATAACATGGTAAAACAGAACCAAACCACAGTCATGGTTGAACTGTAACAATCTTTACAAACTTCTTTTTTGCATTCATTGTGACCACAACCATTTGAGGAAGTCTATTTGAAAGAGAATGTCTAATTGTATTGAAACTTTGTACAGTACAGTAACTAGTGAATGAAAGTCAGTCTTATGCTTTGTATTTAGTATTACTACTTTCCACATGACTCTGAACTCTAAATTCACACTTGTCAACTACTCATGCGGAACAAATCTAACAGGTCTTCTTATGTCAACCTGTACATCAGGTGTATATTTGATTAACACCAAAGTTTGTTGTTACAAATTGTTCTTTGAAGCACAAAGCCATTAAATAGCACAATGATGGATGAGGTCAATACTTATCCATTACATTGGTTCTGTTTCTACTGTAAAAAAATACCAGTTGTTAACTGTTTGAAAAATAACCAGTTATTAACTGTGTGAAAAAATTACCAGTTATTAACTGTGTGAAAAAATTACCAGTAATTAACTGTGTGTAAAATTATTATTACCGTAGTTCATCATTATAGTATTTGGTTTAGTTCATTATTGTTTTTTTTAACTTGTTTTTAAACAATCTTGAAAGTTTAATCTTTTATAAACTAAATCTTTTCCAGTCGTAATTGGTTAATCAAACACAGTAGTAACTAGTATTTATTGTACCTTGTGCATTCATAAAATCAAATTAAAAAAACAATAGCCAATAGTATATCATTTCAGGATAATACCATTACATTGATAAACACGATATGAGTTCAACAGTAGATATATTAATAAGGATTGTTTTTCATTGTTAAGTTGTGAATAATTTCCTACACTTGAAATAATAGTTGCTTTATTTAGACTGGAGTCAGAAAGCCTAAAGTCTATTGTTCTTTGGTACACTATTTCAACAATGAATCATCATAACTGCAAGGGATACTTAATAAATCTACACCACAATAATCTATTTATAGACAAATATGTACTTACCACACATATCTAAAATATTTTAAATTCATAAGATACTGGTTTCATTATTCTCTAGGTAATAATCTAAAATTATTAAATTATTTTGTGTAGGCGGATTTTACGACCCCTTTAATTTAAATAATCAGGTAGTCATTCGAATAAATGTCCCAAAACACCTCCCTCGAATAGACTCCTTCGAACATCATTTTGAATAATTAACGCCCCCTCGCATAAGCGCTCCAGGTCCACCTCCACGAAGAAACTCCCCTTAAAAACCCTCCTGAACAATAAATACCAGGGTTTTCATTCGAATAATTGCATGAAAGATGTAATAACTATAAATAACTGGTTAATTTTAATTAATCATCATAATTTATTATTTTTTCAAAATTTGCAGCAGTTAAAAAGTATCAATGAAAAAACAATTTATAAATTTCTTCTAATTGAAAAGTAAGGTAATGGGAATGACTCATTGTATTACCATAGCAACATATCCACACCTAACTGGAAATATGCTAAACTATTCTGTCCTTGATATTGAATTTAGTAAATTGCATTTAATTAATTATTCTACTAAAGAATAACATTTTACAAAAAACAAAATACATGCAATATTGAACTTCAAAGTTCTCCAACCTATGTTTAAAATTTTAGGGAGTTAGCTATAGGGAGTTAGCTATTGGTGTTTCTAAAACAGTCTTACAATCAAGGACCAGAGATCGAAGGTCTCGGTTTGCGAGAAATCTAAAAAACCTGAACAAAAATATTTCAATTGCTGTAGATAGGGGATCTGTTTTCGAGAAATCTCTTATGGATGATTTAACTGTAATATTGGGAAGCTTTTGTGTTTTGTCTTCAGACAAATTCATGCAATAATCGAAATGCTGCAGCGGAAATGTCAAAAGGCTTCCTACTTTCTAATAATGTTGTTACTGTACTGTAACATGACCACAGTGCTGATTTTGCCATTTTTCCTCTACTGAATACTAAACATAAAAAAGACAATGCATACTGTACTTGGGACAAATCTATGTACCACCACATTATACAGATTGATAGAGTGTATAAGAAAGCAGGTGTGTCTTGTTTACTGTGTATTACTCACACCTTGATCTACACCAATGTAAACACCAATGCCTTTATTGGTGGACAGAAACCTTTTGTTTTAATCTTAAGTGCGGTATAAATGGTCACAAGAATCAACACCACATAAACTAATTCATTATTTGTATTGTCCCCAAAAACATGAACAATAAAGCTTAATAAAATCAGACAGGCCATTTTGCAGTTTTAATAAAGTTATTCACTTGTAAAATTAAAAAAAAACCACATAAATTTCATTCATAAAAAAGACAAAAGAGACATTTAAGTTTCAGGTAAATATTTTTTTTCCGATTCAGTTTTTGGTCAAAGTGAATAACTATTATGCGACAATAAAATGGCATATTCATAATAAAAATATTTTGTTCACTTACTGTTGTTATTGATACTGGTATTAAGACTTGTAATTGGGTTAACTTTGGGCACTTCAGTAGGACTAGACTCATCATAGCTTCCATCACCCTGGTCTCTTGGAATTGAGCTGAGGGTAGAATTACATTGACTACAGATTGAGCTACGACTACCAGTCTTCTCTTCATCCAACATCATGCAAACATCCTTCAGCTCTAAATTCTCCGTGATAAGCTCTTCCTGTCTTTCACCAAGTTCCTGCAGTTTGTTTTGGTAAACAGCAACCTCATTGCGCATAACATTAGCGGTGTAACGCCCAAACCGCTGCCACTCTCGAGCAAGTTTGCGCTCTTTCTGACGACCATCGTCAAGAAAGTAGCACAAGTCTCTAAGTTCTTTATTTTCAGTGTCCATAGCTTCTTTTCCTTCTCGTAAATCTCTTATTTCTGTCAAGTTAATTTGCATACGTCTATTAATCTCTTTCATTTTGGCACCGTTGTCCGACGTAGAGGACAAACGATCCATTTCCGATTTCCGTAATTGACGAATTAACTCATCTTTAGTTAATTTATTTAATTCCTCTTCGCTTGGGACAATTCTAGGTTTGGGTTTTGGTGCTTGTGAAATATTTTCTCCCTGATATTGTCTAATGGGAACATTCTGTTCACTAGACCTTCTGCCCTGGTCATATATTGAGGAAGAGTTTGGGTCATCAGAGTTCCACGAGTTGCTGTTGGTCATAGTATTCTGTGGCGGTCTGGTGCCATAAGGTTGATCTACACTGGTATGTGGGTCTGACCTATTATCCATTGGCCTGGATTGACCATCAAATGACCGATTAGAGCCAAGAGCTCTCACCTCTTCAGCTGATCTACTTTTGTGTAAATCCATTTTTCCTGAAGGTCTGGAGGCATACATATCAGTCCTGCCTCTTACATTAGGATCAACGAGACCTTCCTTTGCTTGAGGTGAAACACCAGCCTTACTACGAGTCGGCTCATAGATTACATTTCTAGATTCTGGTGGTTTATATTGTGGGGGTGGGGGTCTACCCCTGACAGCATCAAATGAATCATAAACATTTTGACCTCCATGTTCCAACATCCTGCGCTTTTCAGGGTCAGGTTGTCGATAAGGAGGTTCACCATTAGGCGGAGGGTTTCGGTAATCATTACCTGGTGGTCCATACCTATATTGATCACTACGCCTTGGGTTATTATCACCAAATGGAGGTCTTGAACGACCGCCTTCCCCAAGTCGTCCATAAGGTCCTTCATTGTTAACCACAGGACCACCTTGGTGGTGATATCTTGTATGTTGTTCAAAATCAGTAGAAGCTGGATGATTTCTATGGGAATCATCGGCTGTATGCCGTACATTTTCAGAATGCATCCTTTGCCGTGAGCTTTCCCAATTTGGATCTGGTGTTTTGGATCTTGGCTTATCCTTGACATCACCGCTTGGTCTCATTCTTGGATCCATTATGTCAACTGCTTTTCCTAAACACTGTGTAGAAATAAAAACAATTTTATTCCAAACTACTTTATATAGCAAATGTAAAATTGAATTGAATTTTTAGGATTTCCTTGCGCAATTTGAATATTTTGATTAAAATTGCACAAGGAAATCCTAAAAATCACTTCATCTAGCCTATCTGTAAACACGAAAATGATCACGCCCTCATACAAAATAGAGTGACCACAATAAATAAAACAATTTCAAACATGACCAACATCATCAAAAGTATATAGCTCTAGCCTAGCTACAATAGTAGTAGTAGTAGTAGTAGTAGGCCTAGATCTAGTAGGCCTACCTACCGGCGTGCCATATATAAATAAATCATCAACAAAAAATGTCGGAATTTGACTTTTTCACAAACATTAAACAAAACAAATAATTAAATATTATGCGACCAATTTTTCTTGTGATGCAACGCATAGGCCTAGGCCTACTACTACTGTAGGCCGTCCCCCACTCTACACACAAGGGCAGAGCCTCTATCTAACAAGGCTAGCCTAGGTAGGCCTACCGAGGTCTAGCCTATGCCTAGCTAGTAGGGCCTTATTCTAGCTAGGGCCGCCGTAGGCCTATACAACTTCAAACAAGTCAATCCGACACACACACATTATTCAATCAACGATAGTTTAACTTACATGCTTCTGATTTCAATCACAATAATATTAATTCAACAAGAAAAGTGTTATTTCGATTCCATCTTTCCTTTACACCTCTACATTCCTAATGACACTCCCGTATCTGCGGTTTTATAAACGATAATTAATATAAAAAGTCAAAATGCTCTTTCTCCCCTCACACTAAAGAAACAAGATGACATGATACCGGATGCAAAAATGGCTGCGCCCACAATGGGATTTATATAAATCCATTCTTTAAACACACACCCTCTGTATTTTTAAAATTAAAATTCAGAATTCATGTATTTGTGAAATAAATTTAAACCTAGGTAAACATATTATAATGCATATTATTTGATCCTAATAACACTTATTAAAATGACAATGTGCTTTATGTAACAATAATATAAACATAATTTTCATAATATTTTATGGGGGTGACTTCATTATTTTCATTTTTAAAAAAAACCTACAGAGAGAGGGCAGTGTGTAGAGATCGCCACCAGAGCCATATATTGAGGGCGCTAAACATAAAATTTCAAACATCAAAGCAGTTAGCGAGAACCAAAAAAAAAAAAGATGGTAAATGTGCTCTCCCTGCCTCAGCACTAAGGCCCTGCCACAGCCTTTTGGGGTCGTTCCCACCACATCACCAGATGCATTGATGTTGTCGCCTCATGATGTGTGGTGGAAAGGGGGACGTATGATCTGTGAACCCCAAACACAGTGGCCGCATGCCTTTAACTCTATTCCACCGACCAGCGTGGGAATCGAACCCACGACATACGTGTTGTTAACACGACGCTCAGGCGACTGAGCTAACTGATCATTTTGGTTTTCACAAGGTTAATAGGATATTAATGACGTAATGATCAATTACGTAATACACGTATAAATAGACTATTATCAGCTTTTCAGTCATGTACTTGGTGGCGTAACGGGTAATGCTCAGTTTTGAGTGCTATCGGCTGGGGTTCGAACCTCGACGGATATTTTTTTTTTAATATTGTTTTTTTTTAAATAGAGATATGTGACACTGTATTGTCGAACATGTATGGTACCATACCGGTAGGTATTCAAATATGCTTAATACGAAAAGATATTAAAATTCAGTGACTTATTTCTATTTTATATGACGTAATGATGACTTCAATAATAGACTATTATCAGATGTTCCGTCATGTAGGCCTACTTTGTGGCTTAACGGGTAATGCCCAGTTTTGAGTGCAATCAGCTGGGGTTCGAACCTCTACCAATATTTTTTTTATGAATTTTTTTTTTTTGAAAGAGAGACATTTGGAGGGTTAAAACTGTCAGGCCTAGGCAAGTGGACCTCAAATCTTAAACAAAATTGTATGGCATTCGTTTTTCCATTAAATAGACACCATAAAACCCCGAAAAGAGCCCATGTGTTCCTCATTTTTTAGTACTCTTGGGTACAGTGGCTTCTTTTCAACGGATAAGCTTCTTTTCCACATGGGGTTCTTTTCGAGATTACTTTTGTAAACTAAAGAAGGAGGGGAGTTTCTAGATTCCCACCCGGAAAATTGTATCTTTACATGATTTGAATATAGAGATTAACCAAATCAAAATTTAACTTTTAAATTTAATTTTGTGGCGTGTTCACCGCGTAGGACTAACAATACCATCTTCCCCATTACACCTGCACAAACTCATTTGCATAACAACGCAGGGCTTACCAAACTGTTTAAAATAGCTGCAAGGTCCCCAGAAATGACACCTATAGTATTTTGAAACATGATATATAAGAGTCTTCACTGCCCCACCATGATTGGGGCTGAGCAAAGACAATTTTGAAAAAATATTTATTGAAATATGAAATTAAATATTAAGTCTCCAGTTAAGCTCACCATGGTTGGGGCAGAGCTAAGAATGAAAGCTTAGTCCCCGGAAATTATGAAACGAAATATATAAGTCTTCAGGACCAGCCATACAGTGGTGATTGTTTCCCAAGTGTGAGACATGCAATGCAAGCTTTTATTCAAAACATATTAGTAGGCCTACACTACAATATCTTGCATGAAATGGATATTTAAAAATTCTAATGTAAAAGATTAACAAAATAAAAATTGAACAGTGTTGTGTGTTGATCGCGAATGACTAACAATACCATCTTTCCCACAGCACATGTGCATACTCTCATTTGCATACTTAAGCTTGGTTCCCACTAGAACGTAACGCAAGGACGTAAACGCAACGCAAGCGTTTTAACCAATGACAAGCGAAGTTATAGACAGTTAGCAATCACAAGCGAATAAGCCATCGCTTGTGATTGGTCAATTCACTTGCATTGCGTTACGTCCTTGCGTTGCGTCGCTAGTGGGAACCACGCTTAACGCACGGCATACCAAACTACGATGAGATAAAATTAATTCTCTTCTCAGAAACACGTAACGAAGAGAATTAATTCCCTTTTTTTACATTAAAATAAATTGAGGGCGCTAAACATAAAATTTAATTTTGGTATGCCGTGCGTTTGTTATGCAAATGAGAGTGTGCACATGTGCTGTGGGAAAGACGGTATTGTTAGTCATTCGCGATCAACACACAACACTGTTCAATTTTTATTTTGTTACACTTTATAGTGTATTTTTATTTTATTTTATGATTTGAGGTCCACTTGCCTAGGCCTGACATTTTTAACCCTCCAAATGTCTCTCTTTCAAAAAAAAAAAAAATTCATAAAAAAAATATCGGTAGAGGTTCGAACCCCAGCTGATTGCACTCAAAACTGGGCATTACCCGTTAAGCCACAAAGTAGGCCTACATGACGGAACATCTAATAGTCTATTTATACGTGTATTATTGAAGTCATCATTACGTCATATAAAATAGAAATAAGTCACTGAATTTTAATATCTTTTCGTATTAAGCATATTTGAATACCTACCGGTATGGTACCATACATGTTCGACAATACAGTGTCACATATCTCTATTTAAAAAAAAACAATATTAAAAAAAAAAAATATCCGTCGAGGTTCGAACCCCAGCCGATAGCACTCAAAACTGAGCATTACCCGTTACGCCACCAAGTACATGACTAAAAAGCTGATAATAGTCTATTTATACGTGTATTACGTAATTGATCATTACGTCATAAATATCCTATTAACCTTGCTAAAACCAAAATGATCAGTTAGCTCTGTCGTCTGAGCGTCGTGTTAACAACACGTATGTCGTGGGTTCGATTCCCACGCTGGTCGGTGGAATAGAGTTAAGGCTATGCGAGCCACTGTGTTTGGGGTTCACAGATAATACGTCCCCCTTTCCACCACACACCATGAGGCGACAACATCAATGCATCTGGTGATGTGGTGGGAACGACCCCAAAAGGCTGTGGCAGGGCCTTAGTGCTGAGGCAGGGAGAGCACATTTACCATCTTTTTTTTTTGTCGCTAACTGCTTTGATGTTTTAAATTTTATGTTTAGCGCCCTCAATTTAATTTATTGTTTAAAAAAAAGGAATTAATTCTCTTCGTTACGTGTTTAGAAGAGAATTAATTTTATCTCATCGTAGTTTGGTATGCCGTGCGTTTGTTATGCAAATGAGTGTGCACATGTGCTGTGGGAAAGATGGTATTGTTAGTCATTCGCGATCAACACACAACACTGTTCAATTTTTATTTTGTTAATCTTTTACATTAGAATTGTAATTCTACCGTTACACATTAAAGTGTACTTTTAAATATCCGTTTCATGCAAGATATTGTATTGTAGGCCTACTAATATGTTGTGAATAAAAGTTTATGGTAGAATAAATAAATATGTTTTAAGCAGATCTTCGAAATTAAAGCATAATTATGAAGTCGAGTTTTTTAAAACCCAACCTAAAATTCGCATCTGGATAGTTGAAATTTAACATTATAATTATCAAAGGTGATATGATAATTCTAATTGTATTATAGAAATATTAAAATTAACAAGTAGGCTTTTGTGTGCTAGCTCTGTTTGTATTTTTTGTTGAATTACCGCCACGGCGGCGTGCATTGCATGTCTCACTTGGGAAACAATCACCATTGTATGGCTGGTCCTGAAGACTTTTATATTTCGTTTCATAATTTCCGAGGACTAAGCTTTCATTCTTAGCTCTGCCCCAACCATGGTGAGCTTAACTGGAGACTTAATATTTTAATTTCATATTTCAATAAATATTTTTTTTCAAAATTGTCTTTGCTCAGCCCCAATCATGGTGGGGTAGTGAAGACTCTTATATATCATGTTTCAAAATACAATAGGTGTCATTTCTGGGGACCTTGTGGCTATTTTAAACAGTTTGGTAAGCCCTGCGTTGTTATGCAAATGAGTTTGTGCAGGTGTAATGGGGAAGATGGTATTGTTAGTTCTACGCGGTGAACACGCCACAAAATTAAATTTAAAAGTTAAATTTTGATTTTGTTAATCTCGATTAGAAATTCAAATCATGTAAAGATATAATTTTCCGGGCGGGAATCTTATAACTCCCCTCCTTTAGTTTACAAAAGTAATCTCGAAAAGAACCCAATGTGGAAAAGAAGCTTATCCGTTGAAAAGAAGCCACCGTACCCAAGATTACTAAAAAATGAGGAACACATGGGGGGTTTTATGGTGTCTATTTAATGGAAAAACGAATGCCATACAGTTTTGTTTATGATTTGAGGTCCACTTGCCTAGGCCTGACATTTTTAACCCTCCAAATATCTCTCTTTCAAAAAAAAAAAAACAATTCATAAAAAAAATATCCGTAGAGGTTCGAACCCCAGCTGATAGCACTCAAAACTGGGCATTACCCGTTAAGCCACAAAGTACATGACGGAACATCTGATAATAGTCTATTTATACGTGTATTATTGAATTCATCATTACGTCATTAATATCCTATTAACCTTGTTATAACCAAAATGATCAGTTAGCTCAGTCGTCTGAGCGTCGTGTTAACACACGTATGTCGTGGGTTCGATTCCCACGCTGGTCGGTGGAATAGAGTTAAGGCTATGCGAGCCACTGTGTTTGGGGTTCACAGATCATACGTCCCCCTTTCCAGTGCTGAGGCAGGGAGAGCACATTTAACATCTTTTTTATTTAATTTCTTTTTTCAACCTGTATTCGATCTCGTAAATTTTCTGTTTGGCGCCCTCAATTTTAAATGACATTGCATTTTTATTTCATCGCAGGTACGTGTACGAAACGGTTTGGTATGCCGTGCGTTGTTACGTAAATGGATGTGCAGGTGTAGTGTGGGAAAGATGGTATTGTTAGTCAACACGCCACACTGTTAAATTTTGATTTTTCTTAATCAATGTTGCTACATTGGTAGCGAAATGTCCGATTCATGCAAGAAATTGTATTGTATAATTATGTTATGAATAAACGTTTGGTAGTTGGTGTGTATGTCCGCACCGTCCCAGTATTTCGTTTTGGTTTCACGGTCGCGTACATTGCATGCCTCTCACTGGCTGGCGCTTCGGCAACACTCACCATGGATGGTATGGCTGGTCAGTTGCAATTTCCGGGGACTAAGCTCTATTTTCATTAGCTCTGTCCACGTACTTACTATTTAATTTCATATTTCAATAATAGGCCTAGTGCACTTTTCAGGAAGCAACTACAAGCTCTATTTTAAAAATTGTCCTGGTGAGTAATCTGGCATAATTCCGAAAAACCAACCCATGATCTAGCATTTTTCCTAGTATTTTTGCAAAAAATCTAGCATATAAAACCTGATAACCTTTTTTTGGGCCTTTCGATTTTGTGGTACATAAAACATATTCCCCGCCCTCTTATACAATGATTGTTTTGATGACATATTTTGGCCATGTGGCTAGCATTTTGTTTGCCTCTGTCTGGCCACCACACCCATTCATCCCCCCCCCCCCCCCGCACCCACCACCCGCACCCCCGCACCCACCACCGCACTCGCATCCATCTTGGTTACTATTAGCAACGCGATAATCAAAAGAAGCTAGCTAGGAGGGCGAGGCTAGGCGGAGGCCTAGAGAATAGTATCATTTCCCAAGAAGGGGAGGCCTACATCTTATTAACCTGGTCTTCTGCAAGCTTATTCGACTATAAATGATAAAAAACAAATATGACGCTTTATATGCCACCAATGTTAAGCAAGAGGAGAGTAATTACCAAATACAAGTAAGCCTGTCGCACTACGAATGGCGATGCACGGCACGCACGGACGGTTAGCCTACCTATATATAGGGCTAGGGTAGCTAAGCTAGGCCTATATTATAGGTAGGCTAACCTGTAACTACTATAGGATAGGGCTTAGGCTAGCTAGGCCTAGGTACAATGTACAAAGTGTAGGCCCTACCTAGGCCTAAGCCTAGCTTGTACTTTTGAATGTACAAAAAGTGTAATTCTTATTTTATTTTACTGTTTAGGCCTCGATCCTAGGCTGCCAGATACGCTAAATAGTGAATAAAATTGGGATTCCATTGTATTATTTCATTATATCACTTAATATGCCTACAATTACTAGGCATACATAGCTTATTGTATTTTTAGTTAAATATGTAGGTAGGCTAAATTGTGTAGGCCTACTGTTGTTAAAAAAAAGTATTATAGCCTATAGGCTAGTATTAATTATTCCTTTCCAGTTTGTATAACTTTTTTCTGAATCTAGCCTAGTATACCTCTTATCTTCTACAGTAGTCCGGACACCAGTAGAATATTTGGTAACAAAAAAGCAGACACACAGTTTCAAAGTCACTATTCAGCAACCCATACAGGGGAAAGGAAGCCTCCATTAGAAAAACGACCAGCATCCAAAAATAGACACCATAAACCACATCCAGAGAAGGTAGGATTCCTAGAACAAGACTGCAGACTGTTACACCAACCAATTTGTCATGTTGCCACTAAGATAGAGGTGAAAGAAGCTGAAGAAAACCATTGGTGGCCATCTAGAACATCAGATGAACCTCTAAAGAAACATGAATATAGCTACAGTACAACAAATAGATCAGACTATGGTGACAAACAAAGTCACAGATATCAACAGCAGATATCGAGACATGGCAGTAATCCAAATTCAAGACCTGCTAATGGAATAGGTATTGTATAGTAGTACAAACCCTACAAAAAATGAAGATGGAGAGTAAATTTGTATCTTGGCGAGTGACATTGTAGCTTAGTGAGGAGTGAAGTATCTTGCAGAGAGGAGTTGTAGCCTGCGGATTGGAGTTGTAGGCTGAAGAGTGCCAGGTGTTGTAGCTTGGGAGTGGAGTTGTAGCTTGAGGAGTGCTAGAATTTGTAGCTTGCACATTGGAGTTGTAGCTTGTGGTTAAGAAGATGCATGCTACAAATCCAATGGTTCAAATTACTGTACTTAAAATACTTGATGCTCATCACATTCTTTCCTTTTTCAGTTCCAGTAACACACTTGCCTCCAGAAAATGGCCCACGTTTATTAGTTGAGAAGATCTCTTATAACCACCAATACAATGCAAGAGCTAAGCCAACTGAACCAATTAGAGGAAAGGTATGTAGGAATTATTGGTGGCACCATTTGTAATTATCTAAATGCGTCTCTTGTTGCTGCAAAGCGAGGTGCTTTGTGTACAGTACAACAAGTTTAATATAATGTGTAATTATTATCATAATATCATTGTATTGAACAGTATATACATTGAAGTTAATAAAAACAGGGAAGCATTGTAATATTTTAATGATTACTATGCCTTTTTATGATTTTAAAGTTTTAATTGGTTTCGCAATATAATAATTATTGTGTTTTTTTGTAGCTACATGGAAGCCTGGTGTGGGATACCCTTTATCCTGTTAACTGTGACGATGGTGCTAGTGACGGATCTTCCATGCCACCTGCAGTGTCTCCATGATAAAATTGTGCTATCATTCTGTTTTAGGTGCATATATATATATAATTGCAATTTTTATACTTATATTTTTAAAATCCTATTTATTGAAACTTCATTAAATTCTGTGAGTTCTGTACGATAAATGTATGTGTAAATGAATAATTTACCTGTATGAGCCTATGATTTATGGGGCGGCTTAGGCAGCAGAAAAAGTCTGTTAAAACTTAAATGTATTTGCAAAAAGTACATTTTAATTTAATTCTACTGTAGACATTTGCAAATGTTACTTTTTCTTTCTGATTTGACATTTCTGACATTTTTAGGCCTAATATGACAAAACCAGTATTCTTTTGGTTTTTTTATGTTTTTTAGCAACATCAAATTTTAGAGTTATTGTTTCTTGTTATTCTTAATTTTATAGTTGTATATTTTTGTAAAAGTTACTTACAATTTGGCCTCTGGCCATGATCTGTAATTTATTTTATGTGGATTATAATAAAGTGAATATTATTATATGACATCTAAATGATTCCTGTCATATCAAGTTTTTAAAATTCAATTATTATTCGGTAATATTGCTGTATATGATCATATATTGCTTTATCATCATCTTATAGTGCCATAGAAACCAGTTATGTCGAAAAATAAAATGGTAGAAAATTGGCTATTTTCTAAAAAATCCCTGTACTATAGTAGAGGGATTTTTTCGAAAAATGGCCAAAATATCCAGTTTTTAAAATTCAATTATTATTCGATAATATTGCTGTATATGATCATATATTGCTTTATCATCATCTTATAGTGCCATAGAATCCAGTTATGTCGAAAAATAAAATGGTTGAAAATTGGCTATTTTCTAAAAATCCCTGTACTTAATAGTAGAGGGATTTTTTCGAAAAATGGCCAAAATATCCAGTTTTTAAAATTAAATTAAAAGGGTCGAAAATTGTAAAAGTTTCATGAGGGATTTGTACCATCACACTCATAAACATTCATTATTTGTATTCTAGATTATATAGCTCTATTTTACTGTACACATAATAATATATATAAACTCTTCACACATACTATTAAGCTCAAATATCACTTTAATCTGTAGTGCAATCATTTCTATACATTATTTTCATTTACATAAACTAATATAAGAAATTGTTAAATTAAACAATTGTTATTCATTTCAGATATTCACATTAAGGTTTCTTAGGATAGGCACAGGCCTATATAATAATCTTGGCAGCACTTATTTTGACATTTAATACCTTGTTTGGTTAGATAATAGTTTGTGGTTGTTTTATAATGTAATTTTAGTAAGTAAGCCATTTTACAGTAGGACCTATAATTTTATGTACAGTTTAAGACCTTAAATTCACTCCCAGCAGGTACAGTAGGCCTAAAAACAAATACACTTAACACATAAATAAGCATACTGTACTTTCATGTATTAAATTGCCAAAAAAATATACATCATTGGTCATTTTAAAAGTACATAAAATACAGGATAGGTCCTACTGTATATGAAAATGCCAGGATAGGACTTGAAATCAACCTATGTCAAAAATCAACATTGATTTTCAATTTCTTTAGTAGTTACAGAAATTATATATCTTACAAATGAAATGTATTGGTTGATAATAGTTTGATAATAGATAATTTTAGCAAAGAAAGACATGGCTCTATTTTATTATTAGGACCTATATTTGTATTTGTATGCAGTAAACAATTGTCATTTAATTGCACTGTTTATACATAAGTAAATATTGACAACTATTAAAAATAGAGATCATTTTCAAATTGAGTTAAAACAGTTACAAGTTTTCACAAGAAAATGTATACAGATAAAAATCATAACAAATTAGTTATTCTTCTAGTATATGTGCTATTGTAAAACCAGTATACACCATATTCATTTCATTGTCTATAAATTAATTTCCTGACCGTTAACAAGTCTTCCTTTGATTCTCCAAACATCCTAAAAAAAAAACCAGAAAAAGCAAGTTAGCACAAATGTACAGTATGTGTATAATAGAGGGAAATGGTGAAACATGATAACATGACAACAAATAAGGTATAGATTGTAAACAAAGACACAATTATAGATGTCTGCCATTTCCCTCTATTGGTGTTCTTTTGTATTGTGTACAGCTCTGAACAAGTACCAGTAATAATGTATGTACCATGCTAGTTTTTGTGTAAAACAAGTTAAAAAGTGTACTTGCATCAAACTTTAATTCAACTTCATCTCCTAATTTTCGTTTGGCTATCTCGTAAACTTCTTCAGCAATCGTTTGTTGTGTTGTTCCACCCACATCAATGTACTCACACTCAGACGCTGCATAGTGACATGAAATAGCCTTCAAAATCAACAAGCTTTGTTAGTATAAATCTATCTTGATTGGAGTCAAAAGATAAAGTTTAATTTTATTTATTTTATTTTATTTTATGTCTTTAGGCAATGTGGCCAAGGATTACCAATAGTGAATTAATCACTGTCCTATCAGATAGGTGGTAATCCCCCTGATACAGGGGCTATTGTGTGAACCAGTTCACCGGGGTAACCCCCTACTCTTTTTCGAATAATGAACTGGGTTCTTTAAAGTACACACAGGTTATAACTGTGTACACTGGACCTACGGTTTATAGTCCTTATCCGAGAAGACTTGTTCCACCACCAGAACTAGGAGCGAGTCGGCCTCGAACCCTTGCCGATGTTGTTGTTGGCTCTTTAGGTACGGTAAACGGCGCCCCTGCCTTAACCGCTCGGCCATATGACTCGTTAATGAAGATAAAGAAGAGAAGTTTGCAATAAAGCAAGTGATAGCACCATTTCTTTCTCTTTTTTATTTATTTATTTTTTTAATATATATATTTAGAAAATTGCCAAGGATAACCATAGGCCAATTCATTCACTATTCTTCTTAAAGGTGACAATCCCGTTCACAAGGCAAACATATACACAAGATACTATACATAAACAAAGTCTTTGGGAGTGGAGTTGTAATTTTTCATTAGACAGGACTTGAACCCAGGACCTTTGAATTGGTAGCCAAGCATCATAACCACCAAGCCACAACTCCACTCCATTGAGAACCTAAACCTCATCATGGTATTAATAACCCATTATAAATCCTGCATGCTACAGCAACCATTAGCCATAGCAAACCAATAACGTTTATTTATTCCAGCTAAATGCATGAGTAAACACAGTTAAGTCCAGTTGATTTGATATGATTTAACTTTGTTTACTTAAAACAATAATTGTTTTGCAATTAGTCCTGATTTGATGTAACGTCTGAATTAAAGTATCAGATTTACACATTTCATATTTCAATCTTTAAGAAATTAGGTCAAATTTCAAATGAAGCAAAATAGTGCGCAACAAATCACAGCTCTGGAAAAGTGTAGTCACACCTTTCTATTGTAATTCAATGATAGCACACATTTTTGTCTTTGTGAAAACAATGAATCCATGCGAATAAATTTGCCTAGTGGAAAACAGGCTTAACATATAAAGGGTGATTTGAACCAAATTGCATATACAATAAAACGTATGACATAATGTAAATGATGCCAAAAGGTACACAATTTATATGTATTTTCCTCATTCCAACATTTCAAGTTTCATAAAATTTATTTACATACTCTGACATGAAAGATAATAACATACAAAGCAAAACAAAAAGATATGAGGTCAGAGTTTGAAGGCAGATGCCCTGGAAGATGAAAAAAAAATACAAAGTTTGTGGGCGACGTCAGTTTTGTGAAATTGGTCAAGACTCAAAATTAAATTATTATAAAATGTTAACCTTTCTAAATCCTTGGGTTCTATTAGTACCAGATCCATGTAATAGTAGTGGATGGAAGAACACGACATCTCCTTTCTCCATCTCTAGATGAACACGCTCTTGGTCAGGGGTGTAGTCCAATACACCATGGTACATCTTGTTTACACCACCCTTTTAAAAGTAACAAATATAATTTCTGACCATGTAAATCTAGCACAGTATAAGAAAGTATTATTTATCGACCTGTCACACACTCGCCATTTTTACAATGACCTGGCTGTAGAAACATTGAATATCCTTTATCCATTGAATGGAATGCAATTAATGCCATGTGAAACTGAATTGATGAATGGCAAGGAACAAGCAATATTATTTCATTTGCAATGCTGAGATACAGTTTCATTTAAGTGTATCTAGCATGTTATGATAAAGTGAACTAAAAAAAATCAATTTCTATCCGTAAAGCTTTACCTCCCATTGTGGATAGCCATGTTGTTTTAGCTTGCCCTTGTGAGAGCCTGGTACTACTACCAGACATCCATTAGAGCGATCTACTTTCTCCATAGCACACCATGCACAAACAATACGTTCAGCTGGCCTGAATGGAAAGTAGTGCAAATCTTGATGCATAGGATGACGAGATGACTTGGTGCCTAGCAAAGTTAATAACAGTAGAGTAATTACAAACAATAATGCTTAGCCAGCTGTCAAATGTATGACACACAAAAAACATTAATTTAAGGGTAATGTAAGTGTAAAAAACTGCTAATTTTTCAAATTAATTTTTAGTAAAATCAAGGATTTTTAAATTTTTTTTTATGTTGCCTCTTTTGTAGCTTTTATAGTATAGACTATTTGAATATCAAAGGAACAAAGTAATTTAATGCTAGATATGATGCAGATATGATGCAGATATAATGTATGATCGAGTTTATATCATACATTCAATTTAGAGTTTAAAATGGAATTTTGATAACATTTATGTAAAAGTGGAAGGTAATGTCTAAAAAAATCTTATTGTTGCAGTAGCAATTCACAAGACCTAATCAAATTAATAGCATTGTACAATAAGCCTACAGTTAATACTGAACTGTGCACATGTGTCAATTAGACCATTAAACCAGAGCACTTCATTAGAGAGTGGCATTACCATAATAATATTCATTCAACACATATATTTTGATGAAATTGAGTTAATGTTTTACAAGGCTTGTCCAACCAGCATGTCCTACTTTAAGTAGGTCAGAAAATAAAAAGCAAACACTTGTATGGAAGGTCATGTTTTTAATGTGAAATAATTCATTTTCTTTTCTTTAGAAGTGTTTATATTTATTTTTTTATTCTTGTTTGTTCATGCTTTGTTAACTATCTGTGTTTTAAGGTGTAAACTAAATTGCAGTTGGGTCAACCGGCTTAGCTACAGTGATTTAGTTCACTTACAGTGGGTTTACGCTAGTTTCAGCAATTCAGGTTTTTTTTGCTGTTATGTAAAATCAAAAGGATCAACCAGAATTTGATTTTGCTTAATTTATTTTTTATTGATTGGAATCCAATTCAATTTCGAATTTATTATACAATTTAAAGAAAATTACAATAAACAAAGCATGATTTTATTTGCAGAAATAATAGTGACGATATGCACACCAGATCACTGACTGCAGGAAAATGTATGTTGAGCAGTTGGTGCCTAGTAATGGGTCCACTGTGAGAAGTAATTTAAATGCAAATGATTTTATGTGTGATATTTTGACCTACTACAGTACTAGTACTATTACTACAGTTTGGTTCTAGGATACAAGGAGGTTATTTCTTTATGTGGCACAGCAGTATTACATCAAAATACCACAATTCAGTTTTACTGTGTGAACAGACCTTCCAAAAAAAAAATGGAAAAATAAAATGTCCAGTTTTATGAAAGAGGGCGCTATGGTACTGTATTACAGAATTTAAATTTTTTTTTGAATGTTCTATTCATCGCCAATCAATACGTTTGTATAAACGTATATAACTGTACGTTATAATAATAACTTTATTCACAATCTCAGATCAATTTAAAGTATACATAAATAATTTTATTTTTGAATATTAAATACAAAGTACATGCAAAGTTAGTTTTCCTATGATACTGGAGAAATCTATACACAGTACTGAGAATCAGGTGCAACCACACCATTTATTGAATTCTGAATGACAATGTTGCAAACTGAGGTTACCTGAATCTGGTGGCTTGTTTATCAGCATTGTGTGCATTGCCATGATGTTTGGTCCTGTAAAACACTCCACATACTTAACAATCTAGTAGCAAAACAAATATAATATATATATATATAATTCATTCAGCTCAATAAACACAAAAGAAAATCTATGATTGTCATTAAAAACATCTTTTATTTATTTATTATTTTTTATTTTATAAAGGCTATGGATTAACGGTAGCCCTGTCTTAAAAACCACAAAGCCATGACCATCAATCCACAACCTGTTTTACGCTTATGAGCACATTTTGCACACAGGATCCAACAACTCATAACAGCGGAACTTGTCAGCTGCAAGACTTTGGTTTCTGATAGCCTAGCTAGCCTAACAGCTATTAATTCCATTAAATCTCAGCCTAATTATGGACCATCACGCAGCAATTTAATGAAAAAAACAGTTTTAATTGTCATTTTTCGATTAGAGCTAAATTCCGGAAATTTGATCACCGTTATGAAATTATAGACTTGTCAACTCTCACAGGTGGGTATCTTCATATTACGTTTTAAGCGTGCAATATATTTTTTCACGCCTCATTATTTATTCATTAATAATACAGTCCATAACATTTTCAGTATCACAATGGATACAGAATACAGACTCTTTATTGGTCCACATGCAAAATACATTTTGTTTTCATGCTTTGACTTAAAAAATATACAGACAAAAACTAATAATAGAGTATATATTCATTTTAATAAATACATTTTTCTAAACCGCAGTGGAGAGACATGGACATAGAAAATTAATTTTGTTGCCATTCTTAAAATAAACAGATAAAAACTAATTAACATATAAAGAGTACATATTCATTTTAATAAATAAATTTGTCTAAACCGCAGTGGGGAGAGAATCTTTATTGGTCCACATGGAAAATTCATTTTTTTTTCATGCTTAACTTAAAAAATATACCTGAGACAAAAACTAATAATAATATAGAGTATATATTCATTTTAATAAATAAATTTGTCTAAACCGTAGTGGAGAGAGAATCTTTATTGGTCCACATGGAAAATTCATTTTGTTTTCATGCTTAACTAAAATATAGAGACAAAAACTAATAAACATATAAAGAGAGTATATTCATTTTAATACATAAAATTGTCTAAACCGCAAATGGAGAGAGAATCTTTATTAGTCCACATGGAAAATTCATTTTGTTGTCACGCTTAAAACATACAGACAATTTATAAGAATATTCAGCACAGAAGCTTAAAAAGGAATATAAATAATATAATACAGACAACAATTTGAATTGTTAGTTATTAAAATAACTGGTCTTTATATGTTTATAAAAATTGATGTAATTATATACTGTATTGTTTAGTATATTGAATTGAATTTGTATCATTTTGTACAATTTAAAGAAATTTTACAAAAATGGTTAGCAATTGTGAAGTATTAAAAGGAGGAAAAACAAGAATTACACGATATTTATTTGGTTTTTATAAATTGTGTAAATTTGATTTTTACTGGTAGTGTTTGGGAGATTAATCCATGACTTAGTTCCATGGCTTAAAAATGTTCTGTTCTTCGTACCAGTTTCCCATTTTGTTCCATTAAGTTGTTATTTGGCTTATTTCTTGTGCACTGAGAATGGCTATTAATGTTACAAATAAATTTGGCATACACTCAAGGAATATGGAGCCATTTCACTCAAGCACTTACGCGTTAAAATGTGTTTCTTTTGTCTATGGTTGGTGAAATAAATGAAATAAAATGTTCATTCAATATTTATTGTACGTTTTTCTATACTAACTGTATCATAATTTCATTGATGAGAGTTTTATTATGATAGATAAAAGAACCCAATCTAGTCAATTATGAAATCTTAAGTTCAATTTATAAATTGTGAAGGTCAAATGTTGTATTTGTTGAATACGATCACAGTGGCTAAGACAAAAAATAAATAAAACAGGATGCATTGTACCCAGACATTCCAACCCTCCTGATTGTCCGGATATTAACAAATCTTCCGAATTTTTGGTTTTAGATAAAAATATTCTTCAAGCCCTGTCTATTTATTTTTTGTATTTAATACATAATTAAATCCGATTAGTTGCTAGAATGTGCAATGCACCTCTGGTAAACAGTGAAATATACCAATTGCGCGGGGTATTTTGTGAGTTTTAAAGAAGGCAAAATCATACGGTAACAGACTTTCCTCTAAGTTAAACATTTTCGAGAGGTTTGGGGTTGGAACATTGTTGTTGTACCGTACATGAAAATAGTTTGTTTTGTACAGTATAACATTTTTGTGTATTACTGTATTAGATTTTTTTTAAAGATGAGTTTTTATCAATACAATCTATACAATCTATTCAACTGACTGACCGTTATACTATGACAAATGGAAGGAAATATTTTAAAATATATTTTTTTAATAATAAATAATGAATTAATACTGTTCTTACCTAAAAAGAAATAATTATTAAAAAGCATTTATTATCTAGTCTAGACTCTATTCAGAGAAGTTATAAAAGTAATGAGTATTTGATTAGGCTATTAATTATTTTTCTACTCTAGATATTGTACTGCTATCGGGTGTAACAATAAATTGCTGTATGCTTTATTTGTCCATTATTATCATAAAATAACAATAGAAATTCTTCTTAAAGAAAAAAACATGAAATATAAAGATTAAAATCAGATTTGAATAGATTATTTTGTGGTTTTACTAAAGTTAATCACTTTCGTAGACAAAAAACAGGGAAAATTAATGTTTTCATTTATAAAATGACAAAATAAATGGTTGAATTCAACCAAAAACCATTGGCTGGCAGCCAATTTGACTATTTTTTGCATTAAATTACAGTTTTTTAGGTAAATATATATTTTATTTCTATCCAATTTCTAGTAAAAGTGGATAACAGTTAAATGACATTAAAATGGCATATTCAAAAAAAGAATTTTTTTTTTAGAGGAACAATACATCTTTAAAAATTGGCAAATATTACTATGATGAAAAAACCGATATAAACAAAAATTATTATATCTCTAAATGATACGCGATTATGGCATAACTAGGTCAAATTGAGACCACATGTGTTGATATGAGCATGATGATGATGTACACTCAACATGAACGACATTGTAAACAATGAACAACGTTCTCAACTGGAACTTTAATTTCAAGTATTCACGAGATGTTTACTCGACTTAACTTGAGAAAATTAAATATTAGGAGGTGTTACAGAATCATGTCACAACTATAAGTATAAAACATTTTAAAGTATTTTTAATACATGCCAAAGGCAGAAAATACAATACCAACTCATTACATAACTTTTTTTTTTTGTTAGAGTACAGTATTTTATCGGGATATTTGTTTGATAATCCAAAATATGGGAAGGAGTCTGCATTTCATTATAGGGAGAACGGGAGATGACTAAAAATATTGGGATTCATTATCAGGAGAGTTAGGTCGTCTGTTAAACTCGACACAAACAGTGTGTAAACTGGATGGATATGAGGGGTGTGTAACTTGACATGGCCATGTGTAAACTCACAATCAGTGTGTGAACTCGAATAAAGTTGTATGTAAACTTGACAAAATGTGCGTAGACATGAGCGGTGTGCAAACTCAACATGTGATCTCAAATTGACATATTAATGTCCGTCCTGGCGTGCTATATCTGACACTAATGGCAAACAAAACTATAAATATTCTTTTGTCTTCATTTGTAATCTGTCATGTATGTTTGTTTGAAATGACCTTTTCACTATTTACAATGGAACAAAGGTTAGAGAGAACTGGTGATTATCATGATGTTGTTGGCATTTGAGAGGAATAGATAATTACATGTGATATGCTTGCATGTGTAATACCTTGAGGGAGAGGATAGTACACTAACTACCACATGATTACACATGATTACAGTGACAGGCTACATTACATATATTGTTTTGTTAAAGATGTAACCAGAGATAATGTTTTAATATTCAATAAAAATTATGTTTTCATCACCTCTGGAAGTGTACAGAAATCAAACAAAACTGGGTCAAACTGGAAGTCTTGTATTTTGGTGATAGCACGTTCTCCTTCAACGAACTCTGACCTCGCTATTGAGACGTCTTTCATGACAGTCAAACCAGGCACTTTAACTTTGCCGCTACAAATATCTTTAAACTCTGAACTATCAAAGGAAACATACAATATCATTTCTTGTTATTTTTTTTATTTAACTTGTATAAAATACTAAAAAACAACCAAAGGTTAAAATGAAGAGTTTATAATATATAATAGTTTTATAATAATTCAGAACGCCTAAACAGTACATAGAACTAAACAAAGAAGAAATATGACAATAACAAATATGATTTAATTTCTTTTATTTTTATAAAATGGAAAATGAAGAAAAAAAAATTAACATAAAATATTATCATTATATTCAATGAATTAAAAAAAAAATCTTCAATGATATACAGAAATTTATTAACGATATAATATCTCCCTGAAAAAATTGTTGTAAATTTTGCTTGTTGAATATTCCATTTTAATGTCGCATAATATTCTCTTTGACAAAAATTTGATTGGCAAACAAATTATTTACCTCAAAAACTACGAAAGCAAAAAATACTAAAATTGACTGTGTCATACAATGGGTTATTGTTAATGTTTCACAACATTAGGCGCTATATAAATCAAGGATGTTATTATTATTTTGTCTTTAAAGAAAAAAATTAATTAGGTAGAGTGGTTTATAGAAAGAATATATAGATAGAATGAACTTTAGTATTATATAATAAGAGTAACAGGAGTTCCGAATTATCTCATTTTTATAATTGACCTCAGCACTGCAGTACTCTGGGAAATTTGTTTCTAATTTTTCATACATAATAATATAGATCACATGAAAAACTTATAGATAATGATAATGATATGCTTTTCACATATTAAAAAGATTCAGAGTTATCAATTAACGATGAAAGGAATTTTCAATTAACGGTGAATGCAGCTTTCAATTAAACATATTAAAATATTTAAAGCTTACCAAAATTCATCAATTTTGTCATCCTTTACCAAGCCTTTGATCACAACAAATCCATCTTCCTGATAAGCATTACACTGCTGCGGTGACAGTAGCAACTTGTTATTTAACACATACTCAATGTTATTCCAATGTTGTCCCACAGAGGCAGATACTGGAGATACAGACTTAAGTACCGTTAAGTTAAAGAAAAAGATGAATGTGTCACTGGCCGTTTATGCTGCATATCACCATTATAACAATATGCAGTATAACATTTTTTTAATAGAAATGTTTGATACTTTTTTCATTTCAATTTAAGTTAAGCACGTACAATAATAAATAAAGATAAGTAACTTTGTAAAAGCTATGTAGAAACGGAACACTAGGGCAACCACAATACAAGCAAAAAAAGATTTTACAAATAATGGTGCCAAAAAAAAAGAAATCTTTAAAAGGGATTTAAATTAAATCTTTTTATATAAATAGAAAAGTTTGATATTTGAATGATGTATTTCATTTAAATGCAAGTTAAGCACATACAACAATAATAAATATAAGTAACATTGTAAAAGCGAAGTAGAAATGGAACACTAGGGCAATCACAAAAAGATTTTACAAAGGTAGAAATATACGGTACATATTGGAATATACCGTATACCCACAAATGATTGAGATTAATATGGTATTACTGTTGCCTCAAAAAAATTACTGTATAAAATATACTGTATATACAGTCTATTCTTTGCAGCAGAAACATGGCCATTGTCCATTTATACATCCTATTTTTCTAATGTTAATGAATGACACCAATCTAATAATACCAGAGGGAGCAATCTTAATTTTCAAGTACCTATATTTAAAGCAGCTGCTCATATTCAGCAATTAAGAATGCCTAATTACCCATAGTAATAACACATTCTAAATCTATAGAGGAACATTTTATAAATAGAGTCCTTGAAAGTGAATCAAATATATTAATTTTTAATTCGTATTCAGCAAATACATACAGTATATATTTTAAAATGTAATAGTGTTTTTTTACTTTTGCTCATTATTTGTATTTCTTTCTTTCTTTTAAAGAGGACTTAATTGGAAATAAGTTCCTCTTGCATCTCTAATAGTCCTTGTTATTGATATTTTTTTAATTCTTCTAATGTTCTTCACTGCAATTTTGTTGTAATTTTATAATATATTCCAGTTTCATGTTTCAATGAGATGCACAAAAATCAAATCATTGGCTGGGGACAAGGTTGTTAAATCTAATGTTGATTAAATACATAATTTTGTATCTTAACTGCCGTCTGCAAAACATTTCATAATAATATTAGCATAACAATGTTTTACAAGCATATTTACATTGTTGAACTAACAACATTTATACATTCATGAATGGTGAATTTAAAAACAATGTTATAACAATCGAAAAAACCAGAGTGAACACAAAATAATACATTAGTCTAATGTTTGCTTTTAAAGACACTTTCCCTACGTTTTTTTTATCTAATTAAGGCCACAAACTGCATGTTACGTAAAATCAAATACCATGGGCCTAATTGCGATAATTTAAATGCTTCAAAATAAGTTGATTCTAATAATTTATGTGGCATGCTGTTATAAATACTGCTGTACCAGCATGCATCGTGCGAGGATTGATATTTTCGCTGTGCTTCTGTGATGCAACCATCGTGAAAGGAAAACAATTGAAGACTATTCAGTGAAAATATATTAATTTGCACTACTAATAATACTAATTTTTCCAAAAAAAGAAAGACAATTAATTTAGCAACGAGACAATGCCATCTTGATTTTTTGTGTTTTTGGGGTACAATACATTTCCTTTTTTTTTTCAGTGTGCTGATCTGGTAGGCGCTGCACTGCTGGCTGCCGTGGAGGGTATAA
Organism: Antedon bifida; assembly: GCF_963402885.1. Lineage (NCBI taxonomy): Eukaryota > Metazoa > Echinodermata > Crinoidea > Comatulida > Antedonidae > Antedon > Antedon bifida. The sequence continues at coordinate 21,559,222 of NC_136234.1, read as the reverse complement.
TCCGAATTTCTTCAGTTTTTTTTGAGGACCAGAATAAAAATAACATTTTTTTAAATGTGAAAATTGAAATACGGCCATATCAAATTCCTGTGAGTTAAATTATTCTGAAAGTCACTCTCTTTTAACCATTTATTTAATTTTCTTTCACATTTCTGCTCTTTTAGACCGAAGAGCAGAGCATTTCTGAGCAATAGCTTGCTTTTTATTGCCTGACGACGTAGCGTAGTGAGTGTTAACTGTAAACAACGCCAATGTCTAAGTTCACACGCAAAGGCTTATGATTCGTCAACCTTACTTTATGCTGTATGCTTCAACATAACCTTACGAGTGTATGAGAACGCTATGACAATGATGATGTTTTTAATACTTGTGCATTGCTTTTTTTAAACATTTCTGCATTTAACATTCAAGTGCACCTAATAATAGGCTAGAAGCTATCAAGATGTGTCTATGATTACTATATAAAGTATCTTGTAGTTTTTGTACAGTTAAGTCTTATTCACTTCCGATGAAGAGAACATTACACATTGTTACTATGAACACATGTAATAACATAGTAACAGATGAAAATTCAAAAGAATTACAAAAGCCATCGGGATCTGTGCACAACCTGCAGGCCAGGCCAGGTTACAGGTTCAAGGTGTTATCACTGTATACAGTATCTCTCCATACATGAATGAAGCTACATGCCAATCATGTGATTGCATTGTATTTGCAAGTTAACATTCAGGAGACTGGAAACAAAGAATGTTAAAACAAAATGTTATGCCATGTTTCATGCCAAACTGATTATGCATTTTCCTATCTTATGTTACCGTAATGTATTATACAATTATGGAAATTCCGCTCCTTGTTATTGTGCTATTAAACGAAAATAAATTTAAAAAAAATTAAAATAAATTAATGTAAACTGAAAATTTGTAAAATTGTTTTAATTTAATTGTTCTGTTTAACTGTCCTGATAAGGGCTAGAGTGTCCATCTCCGGATGGATGAGGAGTAGAACAACATTATAGATGCCGTACACTACAGGTTAATTTTCGAACCAGATCAATCAGCAGTCTAGCCTATTGCACATGGTTGCTCATTGTGTGACAAGAATGAATGGACATAATAACAAAGTTCACCATTGTTATTAAATATCATGTGACCAATATGCTTCAATCAAATGACAAGAACTTTTACAGTATATGTGTTATAAAATTATTTGTTTGTCTAATCTATGGATACAAATTCCAAAATTAAAGATGAATTGAACAAATATTTAATAAAACAACTCTTGCAAGAACATTTAAAATCTTTGTCATTAGGTTTGTTCAGTGTCACCAACCTTTGTCTTGTCTAATGACATTTTGTTTGTTTACTGTAATAAATTACTGATTTATTTGCTGAATAAACTAAACAAGTGCAAATGGGTGATAATGCCTAGCATAACATGGTTTGGGTGACGCAGGGCCCTTCTAAACACCAACCAAATGTCTATATTAGAACTCTTCCCATTGGATAACAAAAGTACAATCATCCATCGCCTGTAATAATTTATTTCACCAGCAGAGAGCGAAAGCCGTAAACTTAGCCTAGGCCATGCGGACAGATCTGACAAGCAAAGCGCCACAGGTCAAATTGCTGTCCAAAATATAAATATTAAATTGTCTTTTTGTATTTGTCGCTTCTATTTGAGTTAATTCATAAAGTGCTGTTGCTTTTTTGGACTTGTGTCCATGTATGTTTATTGTCTGTAGTGTTGTATTATAAAATTCTGACTTAAATACCAGGATATAAAAAAATTATTTAATTATTCTAATGGCAATGCACAATTGTATGACGCACTATACGACCCCCAGGAGAGGTCATCACTTTAATGATGCAGGGTTACGTCAAAAAATCTAAATAGAACGTCCACTTATAAATAAAAAAACAATATGCGGCTTACAACAAACAGTGTCAAGATGATGAACGGTGTTTGATTTGACATACATGGAACGAAAATGTTAGTAAACGCAAAGAATGTATGTTTGTTATGCACGAAAATCATATGGCCGCCTAACCCTATGGAAAAACCTCAAAAAGAAAACAGCCAAAAAATCCAAGCAGTAGGCCTAGCCTAGCTAGTACTATATAGCTAGTAGGCCTAGGCTTAGCCCTATCTAGGCCATTGAGGTATCCATGCAAAGCCTAATAGTACTCTAGGCCTAGGCCTTCTATAGTATAGGTCCTAACGTGCGGGATACGCTACATAGTACATATATGAAAGCCACAACGCCTACCGCCTAGCTAGGCCTAGCTAGGCCTAGCTAGGCTAGATCTACAATCGAACTGAAGGATACAACGATGCCTTCTTTTCTATCCTGCTTCTTCAGATGAGAAGTGATAATTTTTAGCCGTTCCATTATGACGATGGATACTATTGATGGCTGGGCTGCAGGAAACAACTAGCTCTTGACGTGACAACAACCAGGTCAGGGCAGCAGCAGCCCACTTTTTTACACCCCTGTTTTTTGTCAACAATGAGTATGGAACGCGGTTGCTGCCTTTTGACCACATGTCTCTTTTGTCTCTTTTAGATGGGGTGAGTGGTGTAGGCAACACACCCGCTAAGCCCAGCCCAGCCGTTCAAAAAATAAAAAATTTTTAATATAAAGTTAAACATTATTCTTTCGGGGTGTCATTTTGATGAGGTGGCTCTTTTGAACTATCTTCTCTTGGATTTTCAAAGAGCGGAAGAGGATTATGTTCCCGAATTAACCTTTTAACTCTGTTCCAGTCATAGTGGGGCCGAGGTAGTGCAGCATCTACACTGTGTATTGCAGATTCAAATATCTTTTAACTTTTAATCTGGAACTGTTATTAGCCTACATGGTCTACATGGTCATGGTCACATTGCAATTAGTTGAAACGAAACATCGTTCATAATTCTAACCTCCCCGGTATACAATTTATTTATTTATTTATAAACTTATTTATAGACATTTTTATTGTATATTGTTCTTATAAAAGATCCATGATAGATAATAAGTAAGAAATACTGTTAGTTTAACAATACATTAAGAGTTTTTTTTCCGCTGGACATCAGAACTAATCAAATCTAACCAAATAAACGTTTTATTGTTATATCAAACAAGAGTCTCTTATTCGGATTAACTAAACAATCACCACTGTATGCGAATTGCTTGCCAATCTGCAAGTAGGCTTTCTACTCAAAGCTGATACATATCATAAAAAACTTGCAACGGTAAATTGATTTTACATTAGAAGTGAAACAAGCAATCTAGCAGAGTCTGTATAATAGGAGACAATTATTGTCTTTTTAATGTGATGAACTACCGCATTCATTAACTCTCACGATACAGTAATAGGCCCACTGAGTGTTTCATGTATCTGCAAAAGGTCAACATGATTATCATACACAATACAATGTATAAGATGTTTTTCATAATCACATTTGTTTAACCTTGTTGAAACATTATAAGATAGATAGAAATTTGTTTCTTGTTCGGGTGCATGTGGGAAGGCCACCTAGAAATTCGGGGAGCAAATAATATAATCATCCTTTTCACCAAGACAACAACAGTATGAGAAGAAGAGAAAATGCAAAAGTTTAAAAGAAACAATTTCATTTCCATTTTGTACATCCCCACGTCCGTTTACGGGATTGGCTTGTTAAAAAATCTATTCATTACTTTCAAGTTCTAGCTATAAGTTGCAAAATCCAGAGGTCTTTCTTCTCCCAACTACTGCATAGCATCAATTAAAGTCACCGCCATGACTTACAGCATATTCACACTTTGGAGTTTATAATTATGCTTCGCTTCTTCTTTTAAACAAGCCGATAATGTCCCATTTAATTTTTTTTTCTAATTCACAAATACGAGTTTCTCCTGAGGTATGTATCATGTTCCAATTATCAATTCCTTTAGAGATCCTGTCCTAGCTAACCCTTAGATTCTTGTCACCCTCTATTCTCTTACATATCCTTCCACTCTCAAGAGAACTGCATAATTTGTTGTAAAGTGATTACTTGGAAGTTTTGGCTTACTCGCCATACTTTACCAGATAACAAGTAAGTGCGGGTTGGCGAGGTGAATGGCACAATGGCACAATCCCATTTTCGCAACTATAAAATAACAATAAATAAATTACACATAGGCCGATATTCATTTTCTATAAAATATTCAACTTCTTTACAGTTAGAAAAAAAACCAATATTATTATATTGATTGATCAATTGACGTTTGGTCTTTATTTCAGTTATCTGCTAAAGTTAGCCTATATCATCATAAGTGTGTAAACTACAAACAAGATGAAACAATTATGTAGGCCTATGTATGTATTAAAAAAATTATAATTTTAAACTTTTTTTCGGCCTTTGTTATAATATCCAATTCATTTAAAGCAAAATGTTTGCTTTTATAATAAAAGATAAACCAAGTAATTTATTGTATGTTTGGTTGGAAAGCACTTAGCAATCATACATGATTAAAATCTGTACCTTTACACATTGTCTGATCTTGTAATTAACAAGTATGTGTGCTTGCTGTTCACTTTCGACCTTATTTATACATTTATCACACATACATCAAATATTCCAGAGTTTTAAGCTATTAGTAAGATTCAGTGTAGTAAATTGAGCAACCTTAAAGGGTAGCTCCGAGTATAACGTTTATATTACTTTTATTAAACAATTTTAATAATAACTTTTAATAATTTTCGTCGGTAGTAAAACAGACCGATCATCGTGAAATAAGCTATTTTGTTTTTTTAAATGGTGCTACGGTGCTACATAATTGTACGTGTTATACATTAGGCAATAATATAGAAGAAAGAAAGATTCCTTCTTTTCTATATGTTTAATACATTTTTTTAAATATAATTATATTTTTTCGTCATAGCATTTTTATTTTCATAAAAATACGGTTTAATTGGATTTTTGGACAAATCAAAATGCAACAATGTACTAATGATATGCTTATTGTTTTTTTGTGTGTATAATTTCGAAATGAGTGGAACTGATTACACTACTAATGATAATATTTATTATTAACAATGATAACAATACAAATACTGATCATAAAATAAATATGGGCAATATCTCTATGTGGAGCAGGTATTTTTAAGTGTCGCGAAAATAAATTAAAGCTAATGGATAGGATAAGAAAGACAATAACCATTAATAAAGAGCTGCATCCTTAATGTGACGTTGATAGGTTGTCGTTCTCGGGCCTGTGCAAACGTATTCCCCAAACGACAATCGTTTATCATATCCCAAGATACTCGAGATTAACTCTTTAAAATACTGTATTTAGATTCTGATCAAAATTATAGACCTATAACCAAACTTATACTGAGATGCGTATTGAGCTTCAGTGCTAAAAAACACGCAATAAAAAATGGTATACATATTTATGATAATAATGTTTGCTAGAACTTAGCATAAGTTGAATTTGTTATTAAAATGTATTTGTAATATAAGATAAATAATAGTAGATCTATATTTTTATAATTTCATTGTATCAATGTGTTTTGTTGGGGATCCCTTTGTAAACAAGCCTTTTGGCTTAAAGTGTTATCCCCAACTTTCCATGTTTACTTTCTCAAGTTTAATGTTTGTATTATTCTATGTATTTATTTTCATTCATGTTTTATGCTGTAATATAAATTGTACTGTTCTTGGAAAGCAATGAAAATTACTTACTAAGAACAAACAATATATGTAACTTACAATGTAAATATTTAAAATTCTAACACCTAATAATCTCTTTATCTTATATTTCAAATAAAAAAAACCCACTACGATATTTTTGAGTGTCATTTGTACAATTTTGTTCACCTAAAAATCATGTTTTTATTTGTTAAGTGTGGACAATTAATATATAATTTAAATATCGCCCTAATACGGTTTGCATTATATCGACATTTTTTTTAATCATGGTAATTAAATATTTAATTTTTGATAATTATTCACACTACTTCTGTTAGGAGGATCTAGTCTGCTTTTAGAGAGAAGTATAATTATGGATTGTAAGAATGTCCTTTTTGATATAGGGTTAGGCTTAGGCCTACATTATTTTAAGTTTTTGAAAGTGTCAAGTATCACAACAATTAATGGTCACGACAGTCTATTTCGTGCCTAGCTTACCTGGATAAACCAACAATTGCATTAGGCTCCTCGAAGAGCGAGATATAACTCGAAAAGTATAAGTTTTCAGTATCAATGCGCGGCGGTCAACTAACTTTAATCTTGATAATGAACTAGTCCAACTACCTCATTAATTAGTAATAGTCGGAAAATGTGCCTTAAGGTTAATCTTGTTGTTACGGTATTCATTTAGTGATATGTAATACAGTGTGGGATGGAAATTAATAATAATAATTACTATTATTGTCTCAGGAGAACAAATAATCCATGTGGGCATTAAGTGCTGATCACTCACCTGGGAAAACACAAACAAAACGAAACACATAATTACATAATAGGTATTTATCAATAAATTCCAATAAACCTACCATAGGTTTAATATACAGTATTATTGATATAAAATTTTCAGCGGTTAGAGGCTTCACAACATTAGGCGCTATATAAATAAATAATAATAATAAGTATTATTATTATTATTTCATTTAATCTATTGTAAACATTTATTTGCTTTTTCTGGCTGGTTAAGATGCTCGTATATAAATTCCCGAGTCATGAGTTCAAACAATGTTTAACTCACGGCAGGAATCTTAAAGGATATACAACTTTGTGGGTTTGCGTCGAATGGGGTTCCATGACCCCCTCCCCACAACACAATATATGCACTGATACTCATCATGCGCTTTAATCAAATACATAATGATGATGATGCTGATTATAATGATGATGATGATGATGAGAATATTAATAATATCAATAACTTAACACTTTTTAACAAAATAACTTGAATAACAAACAAAATGATATTATTTAAAAATTAAATTCCACTACTTCGATTTAAAAAAGAAATAAAAAAAGATGATATTGGCCACCTGCTAAAATTCTATTCTATAATATTGATGATGATAATGATATTAATAATAATATCATTAACTTTTAATTTAACATTTTAATAAAAATTAATATAAATAAAAACAATATAATTATTTAAAAACTATAATTCCCACTACTTTGATTAAAAAAGAAATAAAACATATATTCATGGGCACCTGCTAAAAATCTATTCTATATTGTAATAAATGAATTTCAATTTATTTGATTATAATAATGGTTTTAAAATATAACTTTTGTAAAATTTCATTTCTGTTGTAAATATTTAAACTGTAATTATAACCGATAAATTTGGTACCATATAAATTGTAGAAAAATGTATTAGAAAAACACACACACACCCACATATCTTATTATATATGTATATACAATTTCAGTGATTCATAGAAGTCTTTCTTCCGAATACAAAATACATATCATGACAGCTGCAGCTTACTTGAAGATGCTTTTCCGCTTAATTGATCCTCGGAGAATATGTTTGTTGAGTTTCACGCGAGAGATTATTCGATTGGCCAGGCGCCGACTATCTATGAAGATAGCTAGGAAAAACGTTTGTAATTTCATTATCTTCTTTTTAGGATAATGGCATAGAACAGCTCTTATAAATTAACTGCTCTGTCAACTAAAACATTTGCTCATGCAACATCTTGTGAGTATACGACAACAGTCCTCTTATTGATCAAGACAGTAAAATATCAAGTGACAGATAGCTACCGTACTCTTAGTATGTTTTGATACAACGAATAGTATACTTTAAGATGTCTTACTTTTAAATGGTAAAGGTAACAAACAGGAGCATATAATCAATATGATTCCGCTTTGTTCAATTTTCTTCACGATCTTATTATTATTAGGAACATTAGTATTTGTGTCCGCGAGTACTTTACGTTTTAGTCTACAACCAGCCGATAATGACGCGATCGAAGGAACCAAGACTTTGTTAAGTTGCTACGCTGAAGGACTAGAAGATGATATGGTTATATCATGGATGCGAGATGAAACAAGGATTAGTCAAGGTGAGCAACTATTAAATGACCAATATAATAAACGTTACAAAGTTGAGATAAATACTTCGGGACAGACGGGACAGATGAACACTCTTTACATTAAACCAGTACGGATGTCGGACGCTGACCATACATTTATGTGTGCAGTTTATGAAGGTGATGTACAGGTCCTTCGTTCAAAACCATGTACCTTGAAAATAAAACAAGTTCCATCTTTACAGTTTCCAAAATGCTCAACAAGCAGAGCAAGTTACATTGAGGAAAAAGATAAAGTAACGGTAACGTGTACAACAGAAGACGTTGATCCCAAACCCTCAATTGTCCTCATATATGAGAACACAATACTTGAGGGAACAACTGAGGACAACTTTAATGGTAATATTATGGTCAGATATACATTCACCGCTGATCGAGAACATGATGGTAAGACAATTATTTGCACTCAAAAAACCCCAGCTGACAAATCAGACATAAGGAATTGTAGCGCTGGTCCTATAACAGTGAAATACAAACCGGCACAAGTCAAAATAAAAGGAGATGTGTTTTATAATATTGGAAAAGAAGCACTTTTTGTTTGCAGTGCAGAGGCAAACCCAGACCCTACGCTGTTTGTGTGGTCATTTGACCCACCTCTTGCACCAGACTATTACAGCATAGAAAACGAGGATCGAGTATTGCGAATCAAAATTAGATCTATATATAATGGCACAAGGGTCAAATGTGAGGTATCTAATTCAGTTGGAAGCAGCTTGAAAGAACTTCAAATTTTTACACATTCCTACACTAGTCCAACTATTATTGCAGAAAAAGTAGGTTCTGGTCAAAATACGCGCAGTGGTCTCAGTTCGTCTATAAACTCTACAACCATGTTACTGATTGCTGGAAGTACATTAATGATTACTGCTCTACTTATTGGAATATTACTATGTTATTTTCAAATCTGTAAAATACAAAGGCATCCAATTACAAACTCAGGATACAGAATTGCACAGCCAGAGGTATATTTTGTTCCCAAAGACAGTATTGCACCTTCATTAAACAACTGCGACTGTAATGATTGGAAGCGTACAGTAGGCATACAAGTTCCTACAGATTTGGACATCGAATCGGTCTATATGGACATCGAAGACGATAAAAAAACATGTTCACATAAATCGGTGTGAATCTTCCGATTATCTTATTTATTTAAGAGACGTTTACTATATATAACCTTAAAATCAAGTTTAATGACAAATAAGATCGACGTTTCGGAACCATCGTGGAACCATTCTCAAGAACAAATGAGTAAAATTACACTTTTTATTCTTTGTTATTAATATTGTTTATAGTATTTCCTGTCACCCTTTGGTGCTTTGTACTTTGTTAATTTTACTCATTTTGTTCTTGACAATGCTTCCATGATGGTTCATAAACGTCGATCTTTTTTTCATTAAATTTTATTTAAAAAATATCTTATATATTGTTGTAAAAATGTGAAACTCTGATAACTTTACTCACTACCATCAATGTTCTAACTATGAAGGTCATATTTGTGAACATTAATAACAAGGCAAGACTAGTTTATAGACATGTAGACACTGAAGTAATCTATTCATGATCTTAAAGAAAATTAATTTGAAATTTGAGCGTAATTTACATGCACAATTAACTTTCATAAAGCAAGATCATTAGAATTTCAAATTTAATTAGGAAAATGTAAACTACTAGTCGTAAAATTAAATTGTGGATTATTTTTATGTAATATAAACTGCAAGAAAATTAAATTGTTTTACCGAAAATCTACAAAATGAAAAAAGGAATATTATTTTACTTTTTCATTATGAATTTAGCCAATTAATATCGCTGCTAAAGAAGTATTGAAGTTTTGTGGGTTGCGTCCTGCTTTATTTCACATTTTAGTGTCTGTTATACAAAATATTATATACATAACTTATTTATTTATTAATATTTTGAAGTTTTAGTTTTTCACCGTTGAGTGGAGCGCCCAATTTAAAGCGTTCTTGCTGTGGCGTCCCTTTTCCACATGATATTATTATGTTGGTTTTGTTACTGTGTATTTTGCTCTATAATTTGTGGAAATAAATGTTATTATTATTATATACATCCTTTTTACATTCTACCCGTTAATTCACATAATTTCTATCTATAGTCTTAACAAAAATAGTCATTTTACGCAAACATTAGAACTGGTTTTGTTTTCAAACAATATGCTAACCTTTTCTCTATTGGCGCGTTCATCACATTCATTAAATCATCTTCATTATTTTATTGTATTGCAATGAACGTACAACTTATTAATTATTTTTGTTTCTATTTTTTGTTGATAATTTGTCTATATCTATTATTTATATAAGCAGACCTTCCGTCGTCGCGAATCAAGCACATTACGTCACGAGGCAATTTACGCGGTACGCCGTTGGCCTTCAGATTAAAAAGCAACGTATGATTATTTCTCCATGGTAGGCCTATAAACAGGCGAATAAGTAAATAAATATCTGTATTTAATATTACAATGTATTACATGCTACATATACAATCTGTTGCTTTGATACTCAAAATATAAGAAACAAAGAAATGCCGTTTTCAATGACCTTCCATACATACAACGACGACGGCCTCAATTTACTATATGACTGTAATTACTTAGACCTTAATAATATACCGTACATTTTACGGCATACATCAAATGTTTTGTACACCAGAAGGTATTCTTACTTGATTGTTATCCATAGGCATATATTAATTATCGAGAAATGGTAATTACGATGGGAATTTTATATATTTTGATTAATAGAAACCTCTTGATTGATGATGGTGAGGTGATACTACTTTATAGATTGTTGAAGAATATTAATGAATAATAAATTAGTTTCAGCAAATAATAACATACCATTAATCACTATGTTTTATTGGGGTTAATTTACAAAATTAATTGTTTTTTCTATTCTGTTGATTATGGTTATTTATTATTTTTCTCTTGTTTTACAACATAGATTTTACAACCAACTTTTAAAAATTTATTTTATTTTGAAAATTGAATATACAGTAAGTGTACCGGTATATAAACGGTATTTTATCGCAACCTAACTTGAGCTCTTAAGACGAACTTTTACTCTAATGTCTTTTCTTCAAATATTATATCGATTTCTTTCTCATAGGCCTAAGCCTTATATAATTATTGTTATAATATATTTTACATATTTTGTAATGCTTTTCTAATAAAAATCATCATATTTGTTACAGTTAATAACAGTTCCATAATAATCGGTATAAGGGATAGTTCGATTCAATATTTTAAAATTTAATTGTGGATATCAAATATTAATTGTCATATTGTTTATAGTTTCCAAATCCCTGGCTCGTTATTGGATCACTGAATTGAGGCGACTAAACGCTTGTAAATACTGCATATCATATTTATTAGTTTTTCTTGTCGACCAAAGGTCATTTAATTAATATTAATTTCAACATAAAAATAGTACATGACGTGGAATCCAATATCATCATCAATTTCTATTGACTTAATGTAACATTCTTATGTAATGTTTTTATATTCTTTTAAAAAAAATAATAATAATGATAGTAAAATTATTCTTTAACCTTCACATGATAAAAAAAATCTTGAATTTGTTACTTTTTATTAGTGTTAATTTTTTTTTTTGCTTTATGTAATCATTTCTAAAAATAGGCCTATATATTTTTTATCTTTTCTTGTTCCTATTTTAATATATGATGCACCATATTAATATAGGCCTACTGTACAATAAACTAAAACCGATATTATGTTATGACTACAGGCCAAGTACATACACAGTAACGTAATTGGCAATTAATTTAATATCACTTCGTTTCTTTTGACTGATGTATATTTTAAGGATTTATGTATGTTTTTCTATGTTTATTCAAATCTCCTTGTTTTGAAATTATAGTATAATTAATCTTCAACAATCAAATATTGGTTAAGAAATTCTTAAATTGCTACCGTAATTATTATTATAATAGTTTTGTAAGACGGTGTAATTGTACCATTTTTGGATTGCTTCAACAAATTTAGTGTCCTATTTTACTTTTATTTTTTTATCCAGTTTCATTCAAAAACTTCCTGTTTATTATTCTTTATTCCACTTTATTCTTAAATAGACAATTAACGCGTGACATGCTATAATGGTTCTTTCTCAGATGGTAAAGTTTTGTTACTTCTTCCATGGATAATGGATGATGAATATACGTATTTGTAATACGGTTTCACAGCAGTAACCGCCTGAGCATTGGAATAGGATTTTACACATCAAAAATTGAGCTAACTTCATGAAAAATGATAGGCCTACTTAATTGGAATTGTTGGTCAAGTTTGCAAGATTGATCTCTACGTTGTGAAATTTGTTTAATTCAAGTCATGTAAACTTTGTTTCACACTCGAAATTGCCTATCATTAACCCAGAACTCTCTGGTAATCTTAGCAGTGGATTCCTTTTTTTTTATTGCAAGGAAAAACTTGTCCAGACGATATATAAGCTGATATACAAACAATACGCAGTTGAGGAAGTTTTATTTGCATAGAATTATAGCATTCAAATCAATTAAAAAAATTACTTCCATTGTGTAAAAGACAATATTAAAAGTAAAAGATACATTATATTAATGGAGCCCTCCTTCAACGATTATAGCAAAGTAGGCCTATTTTAGCCAAACATAATATTCAACATGCTCTTAGAGTCAGCATAATAATCTCATACGATGAGTCTTTTAATATATTCGTCTGAACAACGTTCTTCCCTCTGGCCATAAAAAGTTCTACTGTTAATTAGCAGAGAGGTATTTGAAAGCAGAGTGATTAGCGAGATGATGGTGGTGAGACTGAGGAGCAGAAGAATAATTGATTATTATAGAAAAGTGCTGTTCGCACATATCGACATAGCAATTGGCTCTGCTGGCCTTCGATCCTATACAGGAGGCATGTGACGGGTTTCAGTCACGTGATTACATGAACGCCCTCAAAACTTTTAACTCTCGGGTTTGCACAGATTACATTTAATCTTAATCAAACTACACCTTCCAATCTTAATCAGATTAAACCTAATCTAAATATGATTACAACTAACCACCTAATGTTAAATAATAGACTATACCTAATCTTAAACACACCATCAGAGGAATTATTCCTTTATGAACAGAATACACCTAATCTTATTCAAACTACACCCAATCTTAATTAGATTAAACCTAATCTTAATCAGATCAAAACATAATCTTAATCGACAACAATTCAAGCTAATTGAAATGGCTATTAATGACTTAAAAAATCAGCTAATATGATTGTTCTATTCTATCCATAATTAATTGCAATTTATGAGGACCTTTCAAAATGTGTGAGTTTACCCTATTTCCTAGATTAACACTGGTTACCGGTTAGCTCAGTCGACTGCGCGTCGTATTAAGAACACGAATGTCGTGGGTTCGAGTCCCATGCTGGTCGGTGGAATACTCTATGCGAGCAACTGTGTTTGGGGTTCACAGAATTATACGTCCCCCTTTCCACCACACATCATGAGGCGACCACATCAATGCATCTGGTAATGTGCTGGAAACGACCCCAAAAGGCTGTGGCAGGGCCTTAGTGCTGATAGTGCAGGGAGAGCACATTTATCATATTTTTTTTTGCCTCTCGCCAACTGCTTTAAATGTTATGTTTAGCGCCCTCAATTTAATTTACTGTAAAAAAAAAAGCAGGGAGAGCACACCATAACATGCTTCGATCTTGTGAACATTTTATGTTTAGCGCCCTCAATTTTATTTATAATGTCAGAAAATTAGGAACATTTGTAAAGATGCCGAGACCATTCGAAGTTGGTCTAATCCGCCGTCGGGCTAGGCATAAAGCCAAGTTTTTAAAGTAGAGAAAGCCCCACCTAATAAAACTTTGAAATCGTATCTTGATATTAAAATTAATAATTAGGCTTTTTTGTGGCTCGCGCTGTTTTATTTTTATAAACCGCGATGGCCGCATAAATGCATGCAGTGTATTACTCGCTAGCTCGCACTATGGGAACACTCACAATGTACTAGGGCTGGTCCTGCTACTTATTTATTTCGTTTCATATTTCAAAGTAGGTAGGCCTACTGAAGATTCTCATATATTTTGTTCCTATATTTCAAAATATATGTATAATTTCCAGGGAACTAGCAGCTCTATTATAAAAATAAAATTTACAATTGTCGTACCCTCCCAGCAGACAGCACCATCCTTTTTATTCAAAAGATATTAGCAAAAGCTATACTTACTACGGCTGAGAAAAATTGTATTTGGAAACTTGGACTGGGCATGCGCAAACCCTAAAGAACGTCTGGAAGAAGAAGAAGAGAATCTATGAGATGTATGATATGCAGACACTTTTTGTTGTCTGTCATGATGCTGTACTCTTTGTTACGTCTTTGTTCTCTTTCTTTTTTTTTCAATTTCTGTGTATCTGTTTTTTCAATAGTTAAGGGATAAATTTTAATTAATTGTATTTAAAAAAATGTAAATGAATGCAAATGTGGTTTATATAACATCGAAATCAATCATCTTATGAATCTGAATTTAGCTGTTGCTATGCCCATCCATAGGCCTATGGCCTACCAGAGAATCGGTTTACAATATTACGGCAGGTCCCCTGATCTTACTTCTTCCAATTCTGTCTTTACCTTTTAAAACAATTGATATAGTGAGACTGTGATAAGTGATAGAGTGGTAAAATCAGGGGACCCACTATTTCACGGGAGATTGGCATCCGGGAATTTACCAGGTCAGGTTGACTGGAGACAAAAAGTAAATTAAGCAACTTGTTTGGACACACAACCTCAACATCTCAATCAAAACTATTTTAAATATGATATTGTTTGATTATTTGGCTTCTTTTGCTTTCAGAGCGATCCCGGACGCATCGCCCCTCCCCCACCCCAACACTAAATAGATATTATTTTATACGTATACTCTCCAGCTATCCCTTCGACTCCTTGATCATGCACACTTACTGTGTGTTGTTTTGTACTTAAGCCGAGCCCCATGACGTCATTTACGTCACTCACCTTTTACCTAAAGTTATCAATGCGCGATTTTAAAAGTTAAAAAAATTATAAATTTTAAAAATAATCTTAACTATAGATATGATGTATACTACTGTAAATTTTATTTAATTTATTTCTCTTTTTGCTTACATGATGGACATGTTAAATTAGGAGAAATTATGTACTATATTTCGAAAACTTTCCGGGCGTATATACAATTTGTTTACTGTAGTGATAAACGGGGTCACCAATATCTTGCGTATTTCGACCACCATTTCCGGAGATGCTCTATAGAAATGTGAAAATAATTGCACGCTAAATCGTCCGTAAAGCATTTTTTATGGTAAGCCATTTACCTGCAGATATATACTTTGATATATTAAGAAAATGCCTGTGCTTGTTTCAATTGTATTAGATAGTCTATGACGAAGCATTTTTGCAGGATATATAGGGTATTCGTTTCAGCATCCCGGCGGTGTGTTTCCAAATGTGCACGAACGAACGATCGACGGCTCACTGAAAATGGCTATTATAGCCTATATGCACACAGCAGACAGACAGTCGTGTAAGACAGTTTAGATCCAGAACTTCCAGCCTATTTACCCTTCAAATTCCTACAATACTTGTTTATAAAACATTACATAGAAACAGAAACAAAGTGTACACATTATATATTTAGGCCTAGCTAGGCTAGCCCTAGAGTGTGCATGATGGTTTTCCCTTTTTTATCATGACCAGTGGAGTGCTGCTTGAGCTCGGTTCGCACATTCATCTGCAACGTCATCCATGCATGCACACATTTCAGGTCGTTTCGTCCCGAGTCTTTTTTGGTGCTAGGCCTAGACGCACTTTTATACACTGTTAATCTACTAAGTATACAATGAAACAGATTAAGTGATGCATACACAATTTTTTAATTGAAAAACATTTTACTTTATTTAAAAAAATAACAATTTTTTGATAGGAAAAATGTGCCGACAAATAAGGTGTATCGCAAATAGCTTGATTTCTGGAGGAGCGTCATTGCACAATGCAGCTATGACTATTGTTCTGTTTGAATATTATATTTAAAAAAAAGAAAACTACTGTGAAAAAAACATTGGAAAATTGGCTATATACTAAGAATAATTCCCTGGCCGTGACATTATGTACTTTGTAGCGGTAAATTGTCCATAATTTCAAGGGCTGCACACTAGTGCTGTATGAATTTTTCTGTCCCTACCCACTTTCCTTATTTTTAAACACAAGCGGAAAAGTGAAATTGGACCATTTTTTTCCTAACTTTTAATGGATGTGCTACAAAGTTGCCATGGAACAACTTTCATTAGAAAGAATTTTACTTCTGTATAATTTCCAAAGTGTCAATAAATCTTGTAAATGTAAGTCATTACTTTTTGCTGTTTATTTTGTACCAAAATATTGTAACATTTTATTCATGATGAGGAAAGGTTAATTTAACTTCTATTGTAACTTATGATTCAAAATGTTTCTTGTTTTTTTAGGATGATGGATGGTTTGGATATGTGCTAAGACTTTCAATGGATAAGGGCTCAACATGCAGCAGAACCATAGAAATCAATTGTTGACTTCACCTGTACCTGAGGATTTGTCAAAACCTCGTGTACTAATGATCAACACAGGGCAAAGACGTCTTTCTGCTGACAGTTGTGGTACACCTGTTCACACTCCAGTGAACACTGTAGCGCCACCAAATGCATTGTCGCAGAACTGTACACCAGTTCACACACCAGTGAACACCGTTCCTCCGCATAACCCCTTGTCATCTAATCATGGTACGCCAGTACACACACCAGTCAATACTGTCCCACCACCAAACCCACTGTCAAACACAGTTAATAATAGTGTTGCAATGTCTGCTGCAGTGGCCTACCAGTTGCAACAGCATCAGCAGCAGCAACAACAGCAGCAGCAGCAGCAGCAGCAACACCATCAGCACCAGCAACAACATCACCAGCAACAACACAGTTACCTTACAGATAATATGAATATGAACTTAAATCAGACATTGGAACAACAAGTACTTGCTCAGCTAATTGAAAGAAATGCAGTAGTTCCAACAATGAACAACCAGAGTAAAATTCCATCAGCTACACCTCCAACACCTACATCTCCAAGAGATCTGTCCATGAGGGCCATGACAAGTACGCAGCATGCTGAAAATGATGTTGCGCAACAACAACAGCAGTACAGTCCTGACTATCAGCATCAGCCAGTCATTCGTCAGAATCACAATGTTATCCAGGGACAAAGAGGATACCAAACGAACATCTATCAGAGCAGCGTGTGGCCACAGTTTAACACACAACCAGTAACTAGGTTTGCATTTCGCACTGGTCAGGATTCTATGACTGGGTTCAATCCAGCAGCATTTGCGCAGTTGCAACATAATGTGATTAACCCTATGAATAATTTTCTTAAACAGGAAGATGGTTTTGTTAACCAAGGCATGGATGCATATGGCGTTGCCAGAGAAATATCACATCTCAATATGCAACATGTTCCAAATTTTATGAGACAGCCGGTTTATATACCAAATACAAAAATGCCTTTAGTTAAAGGGTCTAATGAGAATAACAATGATAAATCATCACCTAATATACAATCAATAGTAGATACTGCTCAAGGTCCTGTAAACATGACCACAAAAACGATATCACCGTTATCGGTAAATGTATCTCTGTCCTTAGCTGATGTATCTCAGGATAGTCCATCTCTAACTCGTCAGAGTCCGGCGTTACGTTACCGTCCTCCTGGTGATCAGATGCTAAGTGCCATAAATTGCAACGAGGAGTTGTTGCAAGATGGAGGGTTAATGCCAGAGGCTCAAGTGCCAGTATCTTTAGAAGATTCTCTTTTGCAAAGTGGCATGGTAATCACAACAACTGGTGGAAGGCTGAATGATAACACTAATCTAACTCTTGATTCAAACCCTGCAAGTGTAAATAGCAGTGCCTTTGATATCTTTGAAAATAGTGGAGATGTTGAGGATCAGAATTACATTGCAGATGCATTGTCACCACAGTCACTGAGTATGGAAACTGAACCAACCAGTACTATATCATCAATGACAAGTACATCTAGTGATGTTAGACATAGTACTATGAATGATCTACCATCATCTTTAATCGGTGAGATTTTCCTCCAAAATATTTACTAAATTTGAATTAAAAATTTTTTTTTATGATTGCTAGTTTGATAAATCGCATGATAAACATTTAATCACCATTTTCTCAAAGCCTTCACTATAAAAAGCCCAATTGGCAACCTTTATTGTTTGCATGGAGTATTTAAAACAAACCGTGCTAAAGAAGTATTGAGCTTTTTTATGATTCTAAAATACATTACAATAACATTCAAATACATTACTTCCAATTTTATCCCTTTTTTCAGGACAAAGTGGTGGTCAGTCTGATTCAGTATCGGCACCAAAGGCTAAGAAAGGACGTCCACGTATTGGTCAAGGACATCGTTACTCGCAGGCATGTCCAGTTTGTAACAAGATATTTGGAAGTTCCAGCGCTTTGGCTAAACACAAACTAATACATAGCAGTGAAAGGCGACATAAATGCATCATTTGTGCCAAGAGTTTCAAAAGACAAGATCATCTGTAAGTAATCATTTCATGATTTTTTTATTTTATGTCTTTTTTAGGCACATGTGGCCAAGGATTACCACTAGTAAATTAATCACTGTCCTATCGGATAGGTGGTAATCCCTGATGATCAAACAGTAGGTCATCAATTATTAAAAATGCTAAGCCTAGAGTCTTTCACATTCTATTTTTGAATAATATTAAACAAATATTGTTTACACAATAAAATGTGTATGTGTCTTTCGGTTGTTGTGCGGTTACTGATGACCAAAGTTACTTTTTGAGTTACTGTACTATTGTTCTTCCCTCCGAGGGGAGAGACCTGTGTTGGTTTATCCAGTAAGCCCAACTCATAGACAACTAACACCATTTCTGGTTTGTGCTTTTCTGGAGGTCAGGGAGGTCAAACATTAAAAATATTCAAATTCGAGCTCAGTCCATATTTCCGCCAGTTTATGAAAATGTTTAATCTTTTTTAACCAGTGTTTAAAATGCAACCTATCCTTTAAATAAAGTGATAGGATTTCTTTGGTATTCCCATGACGGTAAGAGATCATTAATATGTGAATTACCAGTTTTGTTAAAAATTCAATTTTGATGACCTTGTCACTTCCGGAGCAAGTTTCCTGGATGTTCTATTGCGGTATATTGCTGCTTCACATTATCTCATTCAATAGGATAGGAACATACTTGGTTGCCGTTAATTCAGTTGTGGTGAGGGATAGAATTTGTTTTTATCCACTATCGTTTTTTGTAGCAAACCTTTGTTGCTTTTGTAACAACAAACTAGCAATATGAGACACTAGCATAGCAAGTATTTTTGTGGGTAAATTATTCATACAGTACATACAATCTTTATTTGTCAAAAAACATAAAAAAATAAAGTCAGATAAAAGTAACAGAGACAAAAAGAAACCATCATGAAGCCCAAAATGGCTTGTTATAAAGAGTAGAGAGGTGCCAATACTTAATCATATAAAAATCACAAATAAACACACAAAAAGCAACATTACAGAATCAGAAGTATTTTAGATTAATCAGTTTATGAAAAAAGGTAAAATACAACTCTATTTGATTTCAAGCGGCATGCAAAATAATTGATAGTTCCACTTCCGACCGAGTTGAATGGCAGGATGCTGTTATTATTCTACAGCAAAACTTTGAAAAACCATTTTATGTATTGAAAGAGGTTTGTTCACTAGTATCAGTGCAGTACCTTATAGTACTCTGTGTAATGGCCCTCTCTCTAGTTGTTAGCAGTAGCCGAGAGTTTGTACATGCACACTTTGGTGAGACAAAAATTACAGGAGAAAATGAACGCAATTGCATTGTAATTTTAAAGACCACACTCCCTGATAAATGCTCTACAACAGTACCAAATTTGTGTTTGATTTGAGTGCCAGGGAAATCCAACAGGATTTTCCCCTTGAGTCTAACATACCACCTGCAACCACCCTCCCCATGCCAAATGTCACGCATTTCAAATCTCTCTGGTTGATTCCTTTGAAGAGTCCCATATTGGAGTTTTAAATTTAATAGGTCATTTGTGAGGTATTTTACTTGCTCACTTGGTATAGAAAATACATTGGTAGTTTGTATGCAGTTACAGTCAGCCGGTGTCTACTGAAGCATGACGTTTAAGGTCATTGTTATTATCTATCATGTTGTTCCAAGTCCTATTTTGCATATTGTCAATTTCAGTCAATATCTTTGTATGCTTCAATGGTATACTTAGTAAACGTCATATCTTTTTGGTATTTACCATTACAAATTTAAAATACTGTAGTATAGGTTCCTAAATCTATAAATGTTAGAGATTAATATTGCCTGACACAGTGAACTGACAGTGAAAATCCTTCCAAATCTCTGAACAGTGAAGTAAAGTAAATAATTCTGTTAAATAATTATTTTATTTGAAGGTCAAAGGTTAAATACTTTGTAATGGTTGCCTTGTTCAATAGCAAAGTAGGAAATAATTATCGGCTAAGGTATTCTTCTAGAGGAAGTGTTGTCATTCATTCAGTCTTTTACACTACACTTTGAATAGTTACTCTAAGTCTGTCAGTACAATAGGCCAATTGTTGAAATTATACTGGTGGTTGATGTACAGTAGCTGTGTTGTATTTTTACTATTGAAATATGATTACTGTAGCTAGTGCAGATTTATAGAGTGGACATGCAGTACTGTTCAAAAATTATGAAAGGCATAAATAACTCAGGGCATTGCTCAAGGTGGGTTATAGGATTGTTTAGGTTTAGTATTGTTGGCAATGATAAGAGGTGAATACATTCAAAATGTTTTCATACACTCAAGGACTTGCAATGAATTGTTAGATAATTGTATTTTGTCCTCAACAAATTTAGTAACAATTTAGTAACTTTGTAATGTTTTATATCGCTGACAATGACATTAAAATTTACAATTGTTGATAAAGTTCAGAAGGAAAATGCAATCTAGAGTTATAAATAAACAAATCTAACGTTAAAGATATATTCATTTATTATTAAATAGTTTAAAGACCCCTTCCCTGCAATTTTGGACGTTTTTTGGAAAATAATACATATATATCACTTTAAAAACATTAAACCATGTCATTCCTTGTCTTAAATGTACGTTTTATGGTAAATTATGATAAAAAGTGAGAAACAATGCACTACCTAAGTAGCTCGCGGCGATCGACCTCTCGTGGACGGTCTTAGGCCTAGCCTAGCTAGGCTTAGTTTTGTAGGCCTAGCTGGTAAACATCGGTAACGTACGAACATCGTACGCCAGCTATATACCTAGCCTGACGTTGTATAGTTGCTGCATTAATTGTCTTTCTATTTTTGCCAGACTCCGTTGATACAAATTGGGGAAAACCCGGTATTTTCGCTGAAAAGTTAGGAGTCTTCCATTTGTTTTGGTCTCACGATCGATCGAAAAGTGGGCGAATTACAGGTGAAAAACAAAAATATCAATCCGCGCGCAATGCATTTTGGGATTTATAGCGGGCCGCTATAATTATTAGAATCGACTTATTTTTCACATTTTTAACCGTTTAAAGACGAAAAAAGTTATCGCAATAGGACCATACAGTATTATTTTTACATTAAATATAGTTTGTGATCTTAAATTAGATCTAAAAAACGTAGGGAAGGGGGCTTTAATATTGAATATTTTAAAGTTTGGATACTAATACTATTGATGAATAGAATGAATTGAAATTAACACAGCGTATCCTTATTTTAAAACTGAGTGGTTTAATTTTGTATCACATGATGTTTAAGTATACTATTTGTACATGCAAAACATAAAAGTCCTAATGTCAGTTAGTGTTCACCATCCTATAATTCTCTCACTCTGTGGCCAAGGTTCAAGTACTACCTTTTTTAATGGCCTACAGTAGCTTCCCCACACCCACTGTATAAACAAAATAATTATTATGAAGCCTGTCTACCAATGATGTTTTTTATTCTTAAATTCAAAACCAATTTTGTTTAAAATTTATTATTTTCAGTATTTGGTTCGATTTGGTTATGAATTACTTTTTGAAGATTGTGTTTTGAGATTACTAATTACTAAGTAATTTTGTGAATTTCTAAAAATATTTCTTGCAGTACTGGACATTTACTAACTCATCGCACCAAAAAGCCGTATGAATGCATCGTGAACAACTGTGGAAAGTCTTACTGTGACATAAGGTCACTCAGAAGACATTTTGAATCACAACATCATGGCTTAGTTATGGAAGACAATATGCATTTTTCTGGCGATGAAAAGGATGAGGTACTTGCACAGGCAGAGGCTGCAGCTGTTGCACAAGCCACTCAACAAGATACTCAAAAGAACAGTATCACATCATCTGAAGTGATCTCAGACTTTTTAAACACTATGGACACATTAAACAGTGATCAAATAGTACAGACTGGTAATGGGGATAGTTCTAGTGCTAGGCTACAGTTTCTGGCTCAAACAGCAGCTCATCAGCATGGTCAAGGTGGAAACCAGGGTAGCCAGTTCACAGGTCAAGATGTGTCACCAAATCAGCCATTGTCTCCTCAACAGAACCAAAGCATGACTG
Organism: Antedon bifida; assembly: GCF_963402885.1. NCBI lineage: Eukaryota > Metazoa > Echinodermata > Crinoidea > Comatulida > Antedonidae > Antedon > Antedon bifida. Next base: position 21,536,471 of record NC_136234.1, on the reverse strand, counting down.
CGCCATCATTCTTGCAGCAGACGATGACATCTGGTGTGAACACGTTGACCGGTATATCATTGCCATCGATAGTTCTACCACCAAGAAGTAATGTACATAATTTCAGGCAGATGACGCGATTTGAATTACCAGGTGATAGGTCAAAAATCCCAAGCTTTCCAAACAGGATGTAAGTTAATAAATATATTATTATATTATTATTATTATTCTAGAAATTATATGGGATTTGCTAATTTTCTGATATTTGAAGGTGATTAAACTGTTTAATATCCTTTCATTTGATTGGACGACTGTGGGTCACATGGCGTGCAATAGTACTGTTTAATATCCTTTAATACTTGATTGAAAAAGGTATCTCTACTTTACTGTATTTACAAATCATCATAAATAAAAATATAAAATCCAAACTTTTTACTTATTTGTTATCATTTTTTTAGGATCGATAAAACGTTGGAAAAAAGACAGCCAGTAGAATGCTCAATATGCAAGAGAAAATTCAAAAGTATGCCAGCTTTAAATGGACATATGCGGTTACACGGTGGTTATAACAATACCAGAAGAATTGCGCTTACCACGGCTAGTGCAACAATAGTTCCACGGCCATCTCAAGTAGAAACGGGTGCGACTGCCACTATGCCGGTTTCTACCATGTCGGACTACAGAGCAGCAATTCAAAGTGATGCTAGTACTGTAACCGTACCTAGTTTAAACCAAAGTGCTAATATAGGAAACTACTTCCAAGCACCACCTGGAATTAGTAGGACTTTGGACACAAATTCCTCATATCCTTACCCAGGTGGGAAACCCAACAGTTGGGCTGTATCAATGTCTGGACGCGCGTCACAGTTCCCAATGCCAAGGTTGCCACCCCCTACTTTGCCGCGAATCGGTGTAGGACTTGTTTCGCAAAACCTGAACACATCTAATTTTTCAACTGGACAATTAAACATGCAGCAAGACACGTCACACCTTCCAATTTCTTATAATCAGACTTCCATAGCATCAAGCATTCCTGTACCAAACCTACCATTGAGTCTAGAGAGTCTGATGCAAAACACTCGTTTACCTCCAATGCAACAAATGAGCACCATCATGAGTGTTACACATAATAATATTTTACCGGAGACATCGGTGAAACAAGAAAACATACTTAACGTAAACGAGGATGTATTGCGTGCCACTGTGAAACGAAAACATGAAGATTTAGGCCCACCAGTACTTAAAGCCATGTCCCCTGTTTTACCTCACGTCACCACTACAAAGGCTGAGCCCGAAGAACCGGAAAAAAAGAAAGACGATATAATTTTTCAAAAACCGACAGAGGTAAAAAATCCAAAGAAAAAACCAAGGCCATCCCCTTTAATTATACCACCCTGTGTGAACACAACTTCTGGAGTTTTACTTCCTGGAACCTTCGCTAGTCAAATGAGGTCTCCTCGTGATCTTGGAACCATGTTCTACGGAAGCAAGTCAAGTACTCCACCACCATATACACCACCACCAATGCTAAGTCCCATTCGTAGTGGTTCTGGTCTGTACTTCAATAATGTTACTGTACCGCTTCCTGTACCAGCTACCACGCCAAAAACGCCAAGCATGATTCAGCTCCACAGGCGAAGTACAGGTGGGTACAAATATTTTTTATGTTATACTCGTAGTGACTATTTTATTGATAGTTAACAAATTATATGTTTGTTGAATGTCTTATATTTGATTTCAATATTTACAATATAATTAGATAAATATCTGAAATATATTTATGTTACCATTTAAAAATTAAATTATTTATTTATTTAAAAAAACAAAATTAAAGAAGGTACATTGTTGGTACTACTGTACTAGTATGGTATTCATAGTGGAGAGGAATATGTTTACTGATTGTGTTGCGTGTGTGGTATACTGCCATTCATTACAGATTTAGCATTAAGTGTACAATATGACCAAATGAGAAACCACAACTGCATATTTCCACTAAATAGTATATAAAAGGGTGATCACTACATGGGTAATCATGAGTTTGGAGCATTACATTCTATTTTAACATGTTTATTTTTCTCTCCTAGGTAGCAGCAGTGAAGAGGCTACAGAATTTTTATACTCTGAACCGTAAGTTCCGTCGGAAAAATAAAATGAACAATTATGTTAACGAAATTAATAAATTTACATCATCTGTTGAAATTTTTACCTAAATGTTAAATTCAAGACATCTACTGTAGTAGTACCAACATCCAGAAGGTATTTAGGAAAACCAAACAAAAGCTGTGTTTTTTATGTACACCACAATCTTTATCTTTGCAGGCATATTAATGTAGGATCAGATTACCAAGCAGTGATGCCTCCATGTAGTAAGTAATTCACTACTTAAATGTTTACTACAATGCTGTATTTAATTTAAAGTTTTTTTTTCTACAATGTAATGTAGAATTTCTTGTGTAAAGAATTGCTGCTTTATGTGATTTTGTTTGAGTGAATCATTAAAAAGATACAATAATGATTTTTATGAGAAAGATATTTAAGATATAAACAAACCAGATTAATATTTATTAAAAAATTTGTTTCATTTTGTTTTACTAGGAAGCAAAAGTTATATGGATTACGGTCCTGATCCTAGAGAAGGAACGCTGATGTGGTCTCCACAATATGAACACTTGTATGCAGAAAATGAATGTAAGTATGACTTCACAAAAAATTTAATATTAAAAAAAAATTTTTTTAATCTCATTTGATAATGATAACGATAATGAAGTACAATCGAACCCTATCAAACACCATGTGACCCAAAATAATCCAATCAAATGACAAGAATCTATTTAGGTGTGTCTAATAATACTGTCTTCTTCGTTCATTTAGTCAACAGTTTTGTAGAGTTTGCAACATCAGGTGCTATACCTGGAGCTGCTAGGAACTTAGAGTATGCTTACCACTGCCTTGCTAGGGCTAAAGGTGACATGGAGGTTAGTCATATTGCTACATTTTTATTGTGTAATTGCTGTGTTCTTTGATTTAGTTTTTGTACTCAGATATACTTTATTAAAAAACACTATCCACAGCATGACAAACAAGCAGCCAAGGGCAGAAACCATTATCTCACATAACCAATTAAGGCCAATTTACACAGACGAGCGGTAATGATACTAAAAATATAGAACCAATGTTATTTCTTATGACTATTTACACAAAACACAGAGCAGACATCGGGTCTATATCGGTTTACTTGGAAAGCAAACAGAGTGTTTGCGAAACGTTGTAGTCTAAGAATTGTTTCTACTCAATAATCTTGCATGTTTTTATTGTAGCTTGCCTTATTAATGCTGATGTCTCAAGATGCTAAGGTACCCAGAGGGATGGCTGATAACTGCCAGGATTATCGATATGACTGTAAGTTTACCTTTAACTAACAAGTGTGTATAATAAGCTATTAATATACCATCAAACCTCATGGAATCTTGGGTGGGCTTCTTTTCGAAAATGGCCTTCTTTACGAGATTTCTTTTGTAAACTGAACAGGAGATTGTAACAAGTAATATATTTAATTTTTCTACAGTTCCTGAAAGATGGAATTTACAAGAACGCAAGGCATTCAGGGATGGCTACAAATCTAAAGGAAAAGACTTTTTCGAGATAGGCAAATGTGTAAGTAGAATACTAAAACAATTACAAACTAAATGACCAACTTGCATTTCATTCATTTATCCATCCACATTCATACAATCACTAACTTGTGTCTGTATTGTAGGAGAGTGATTAGGAAAAAAGTACACAATCAAGAATTACTAGGTGTTTGTGGATTAAGATTTAACCCGGTCAAATAATAAATAATAATAATATTAACAGTCAGTTCTTATATAGCGCATATAAGCAGGCTCTCAATGCGCTTTACATCAAAAATAAAAGCAGGAAATGTTAAATTAATGAAAAGCTTGTTGGAAAAGGAAAGTCTTAAGTTGAGTCTTAAATGAGTTAAGCTAAGTGCACTGTCTGATTGTGATAGGTAGAGAGTTCCACAAATACACTTCAATTAGTTGGTTATGTATAGTTGGTAGTGACTTTAGTGGATTTTATAATACACAAAGTTGAGATTTGACACTGTTGGATTAACAATAGTAGTTAGTTCACATTGCAATATATTAGAAAGATGTTATTTAACTTTAGGTTCCAACTAAGACAGTCAAAGATCTTGTTGAGTATTACTACCGATGGAAGAAACTTTATCCGTATAACGCTGAAATGCAGAAATTTTGCCACCATAGTAACGTCAATCCAACTGACGAGACAAGGTTGATGGAGTGTGTAAGTATAATTTTGTTTAAAGAAAAAAAATTCATATTGCCATTTATTCAGTATTTTCAAAATTATATGTTATGTTGATGTTTTTTTTTAAATATAATTTATAAATTATACAATAAAATGTTACAAAACGTGAACAAAACCTACAGTGATGTACGTCTTATTTTATATTGGACGTCCTGTATATCATTCTTTTATAATATTTAATTGGATAGGAAAGTTAAAATTACAGCTGGCTGCAAGTTTGTTTAAAGCATTGGGTCTATTTTACATATTAAATTATTAGTATACCAATTGCTTCCTATTTTATAATGCAGTACATTAATTGTGTATTAAAAAGATAGCAAAATGTGAAATCATGAACAAGTTCCTATTATGAAAATACTGAATGTTTTTTGCTGAAAGTAATATCTGTGGATTGAATTGTCATAACTCATGGTTGATTACACCTACAACAGAATTTGCATAAGAGGCAGCATGCTGTCCAACACTACTACCCTACCTACATCAGCATTTGCATAAGAGGCAGCATGCTGTCCAACACCTACTACCCCTCTTTTCATTTTGGGACGTACCCTGTGTACTCCTTGATATGCGTGTTACTTTTTTGTTTGTGCTATTTTTCTAAAAAATATAGTTTACTAACATTAATAGTATAGTACAAGTAGAATTACTGTATGAAATAAAAACTAATTTTGTTTTGCTATTTACTAACTGTAGTAGTATATATTTGAATTTAATAATGTAAAATTATGGAAGATATGAAAAACCAAATAACAGTTATTCTGGTATTTGAACTTGCCAAATTATTGTATTTTACTTCTGAAATAGAATAAAATTTAAATACCACATGTTTCAACCAGCCCTGTGAAATTCAGTGGCATAACATTTTGTTCATTTATCAAACTAAATCTTATAAAATAAATATTAAATTATAATGTTGACGTCATTCTCAAATCAATTTAGATTTAGACATCATGAATCATTCAACTTCTCAATCATTCTACATTACACCTTCCTAAGTTGGTTATTGGTACATTTTTAGGATTTGTTTTCTTCTCATATTTCTTTTAAACCCTATTTCTTTCTTTTTTAAAGATGCATTGTTCCCCTAAAACATTAAAATTATGATAAATAAAATTATACTTTGGATAGGCCATTTTGAAGTTTATTCACTTATGTAGAAAAAAAAACAAAAAAGTGATTTCACACTTAAAACAAAGAAACGTTTAAATTTATAACTAAAACCCATTGTTTAAAATTTGACTATTTTTTGCTTAAAATTACAAATTTTTTTCAGGTAAATAATTGTTTTTTTCGATCCAATTTTTTTTATCAAATTAAATAACTATATTATGACATTAAAATTACATATTCAAACAATAAATTTTTTTTCAAGGGGACAATATATCTTTAATGTTGCATTTTGATAAAAGCCTTTGCAACTCCTAACCATAATATTTTTATTTATTACAGACATGCTGTATACCAGCAACAATAGCCTGTTTAAATCGCAAGTCTATAATACTTCAATATTATAGATTCTATTTTATAGGCATACATTAACATTTGTACTGTATACAATTAACTGTTTATGATTTTATCTATACAATTTATTTTATATATAAAATTGTCAACACAATACAATTATATAATATATGGATGGTAAATTTATTTTTTGGCTAATATATTTTATTTTTAACTTTTTCCCCATATTTCTCTGTCCTTAAAAAAAAGCAAAAAATATGTAAAAAAAATTGAGCTGAGAGATGAAAGAGTGAATTTTTAATTTGTGCATATAAATAAATAAATATACGTAAATAAATAAATATACGTAAATATATAATACGTTTTTATTTATAGTTTTACTCTTCAATCCTGTTGATGAAGCACTACTGAGTAATATTTTAAATCAATACATATTTTGATTTTGTGTGTTGTTTTTTTAATACTCAGTAGATGAACCAAATAAACTATAAATTGTATAGGGTGCATTTAATGTTTATTAGTTGCAAATAGACACAATTATAAAGTAATATAGTTTGTATATGTCTGTCTGCAGTGTACTTGCTTTGTTGCACTGTGACATTTTGACTTACTATTCGTCTGCTTCTGTTTGTGAGCATTCTACTAACCTACGGTCTTGTCCCTTTTTTCTCTCCAACCTTTCCACAGGATCTGATGCCGGGTGAAATTTTCATTGATTACGTCCCTTTCAAAGAGTATAGACCCAATAAGTATTATAGAGGAGGGGGAAATGATAGGTCCAATAATCATGTTCCACACTCTTCCAATAATCAGGATAGCAAGGCGGATACAAATGGCCTGTTCAACTGTACCTATGCTGGATGCACGGCGGTGAGTATTCATTATTTATTACTTCACTTTGCATGTCCCCTTCTATTTTGTTGGCTCCTCGGTTGGAATCTGTGGTGTTTAATGTCCTGGTTGTTTTCTGTTGATTTGTCCTGTCCCGTGTCCCGCTTGTCTTTGTCTCTTCGTTTTGTGTCCTAGGCAGACCCGACGCAAGATCCTGTATCTTTCCAGGATCCTGCCTTCTTCCTTTCAAGATCCTGTATCTTTCCAGGATCCTGCCTTCTTCCTTTCAAGATCCTGTATCTTTCCAGGATCCTGCCTTCTTCCTTTCCCCACCTAGATTTACTATTGTTTCAATCTTAAAAAGCAAGTATATAAATGTTATTTTGAATTGAGGAAAAAAACCTAGTTAAATAGTATGTAAATAAATTAACACCACTATCTTGACGACAACAACAAGACCAATATGAGATCAAATATAGGGTGTAGCTAAGCCATTTAACACCGTCATGCATTTTTGAACAATTTCAAGTGTCAACACATTGTAAAAAATAAAATAGATTTGTTTTGATTATAAAGCAATGATTTTTCTATTAACCTTCAGTCATTCAAGTCTAAACAGGCCCTAAATGGACATATTCGAGTACATGGCGGATCTAATAACCGAACTAGTACAAGAGCTTCCAAGAGGAGTCCTTCACCAATGTCAACGACCTCTAGCGATAGCAGTGAAGAGACCCTTCGTGCAGCACCACAACCAGTGGTAGTACAACCTCCTGTACAAGAAGAGTTTCCATGCAAGATTTGTGGCAAGTGAGTACCAAAGTTAAGCTCTGTCTACACTATCAAAAAAAGTGTGACATGATGTAAAGTGTAAATATGGTAGTGATATGCCTAAATATGGTAGTGATATGACATGTCCATATGGGACATCACATTTTGTTGTCACATTTGTTGACAAGTACTTTTTTTTAAGTTGAAATCTTTACTAGATAATAATTATTAAATATTGTTTCATGTTCTGCTATCAAACGTAAACCTTTATTCATAATTTTTGTTAAATATACTATATTTTATAGTTGTTAAGAAGATGTTCATTGTTTAGTATTTTCAATATTTTTTTTTGCAGAGTGTTTTATAAGGTAAAGAGTCGAAGTGCACACATGAAGAGTCACTCAACCAAAGTTAAACAGAATGCTCAGAACAAACAGAACAAACAAGTCATAGTTCCAGCTCCACCACCAGTGTATATAGCTCCTCCTCCTCCTCCTCCTCCTATAGTAACGAGTATCAATGAAGATGAGTGTGAAAGCCAGAGTGAAGATGATGATAATGATGATGATAGGAATGACAATGATCGAGATGATAATGATCGAGATGATGATGATGATGATGCCAGTGGCAGTGATGAGGATGACAATGAAATAGGTGATGAGGACAATGATGAAGTTGATGATGATGAGGAGGAGGAAGAGGATGATGAGGAGGATGGAGATGAGATGGAAGACGGTGGAAGTGTGAGCGAAACAGAGAGTATGAGTGAGACCGCAAGTGATGAGGATTACAACATGTAACACTGTACATTTTGTATATTATTTTTGTAGGATTATTAAAACAACTATTAAAATGATAACATTTGCAATGGCGTGTTTAGGATACTATCATCAGTCGCATAATTCTTTTGACTACAGTTCAGAACTTTTAAATAAGGTTTTTTATAAGATTATTAGTAATTTGACATTCTCTAATTTGTAGGGTGGGTGTGTTGTAACCATGGGTAATGGGCAAACAACCTTGTGGCACTTTTAATCATTCTATTATTTGGCAAAACATTCTTATAAATGCCATTATGGTAATTTTTATGACATTAAATAGTTTATGAAATCAAGATTTTAGGTCAATCGATAATGTGTCTCTTTTTCAGTGCAATCATGAATTATGGACGATATATACAATTGTGTATTACTAGTAATTATATTAATTAAAACACATTTGATACTAAGTTTTAAAATTTAAAGATTAATGAATACACATTTCAAAACCTTTTGATCATATCCAACTGATTTTCCTCAAGAACTAGGTTTTTCTTACTCCACTATATTTATAATGTTTCTAAACAGGATTTTATTCCAACTGTATTCATTAAATTGTGGTGATAGATTGTTAGTTGGCAGCAGGAGGTTTGTTAGTGGGTAACTTTGCAATGCCTGATTTTCATAAAATAGATATGTTCGTTCTTAACCACTGTTAGCTTGCAGGTACTAGTAGTACACTACAAAGAGCTACATTGATTATCATCATCCATTTAGAAATGTACTGGCTCCTTTCAGACATGGGGCAGTGTATTTTGTAGTTACAAAAGTCTATTTTTGTCTTAATGTTTAGGATGAGTCTGTGATAATAAGATTAACATTAACAAATAAGTATTGTTAAACTAGTTTGCGAAATTACTTTTTTTGTAGAACTTAGGTGAATATCGGACAACCCTATTTAAGGGACACCCCTCTTTAAGGGGACACTGTCCCATGAAAAATGTAATTGTTACTACTTAACTAGAACCAACCCCAATTCAGGGGACACATCTATTAAGAGGACACTTTTGATGGTTCTTGGAGGTGTCCCTACTGTTTGGGAGAGTGGAACCAACCATTATAAGTTCAAAACTTGTTGTGTAGCAATGTTGAATGTGGAAACCATGCTTGGTAGATTTCTATGTATTTAGTTTGATTGATGGATACACTAGATGTGCAATTTGCATACTTATATCCGGTGCTGTAGATGATTTTATTTTTCTGTTTAGAATATATCTTGATTATAAATCAAATATTGAATCTTTTGAAAATGTTTGTTCTTAGTTATATGTGGCCATTGTATGGCAAATCTAGTTCTTGACCTAGTCAAGCTATGATAGTAAGTGTGAAGTAACTTGAAAGAAATTTGCTATCTTTGGTTATCATTTGTTGTAAGCCAATATTGTATCACTTACACTCTTGAGATTATTTGCATGGTTGGAAGGTGAAAGAATATTGATGTAGGAATTGTTATATCTCTGTTCTTCCATCACAATGTTTACATTACTTTAGTTTTTTAGTTTCATGGTGTCGATGTACTTGGTGCATTAAATAGATAAAAATAGTTATATTTTTCAGTAATATTTTTTTTTTCTTCAACGATAAGGTCTTAATCTAAATAAATTAGAGAAATGATTTTAAACTTTTTTTTGGTTGAAAAAGATGAATTGATAATAGAGCATTACTGTAGAGTGATCAGAATTAAATACTCCTGTATAAGGCACACGGTGGTACAGCTACACACTTGACTTAGTCCCATACTTGACTTAGTCCCACACTTAGGCTGTTTGACTCATCTTCTGGAAAGATGTGTAGAAAATACATTAAAATGGTGAAAATGCCTTGGAAGAAAGAGATGTATTTTTGTAAGTTTTTATTTTTTAAAGAATAACTTGGAAAAATTATATGACAGTGTGCAATGAATAATACAGATCTTTCACGATACATTTCTGAGTGTTAGAAATGTGTAATTGAGAAAAACAAGAAATTATTATAACGAGATAAATTGTCTGCATTTGAAACTGCCAACCTAATTGAGAAGTTGAATGCAGTTTCTTAAAAACATTTTTTTTTAGATTAAAACAAAAAAAATCTTTACAACTGTTTTCTTATACACTTGCCACAACATACAGTACAATCTGTTAAACAATGGCAAAATGGATATAGCAGAAATGACACATTTTATATAGGAAAAATCTACTTTACATCATGTATATATTTGTATATATAAGAAACATTCATATAATTGTATATAATTTTTAGAGAAATGGCATGTTAAAAGCATGTATAGTAAAGATTGCACTACATAGTATTTTGCTTAATTCATTATCAGTAAATGGTGGAGATCTTTACTACTACGGCAACCTAAGTTGTTATTAATAAACTGTAGAATGGTCGTTTCTACAACATTCGGACCAAATAATAATAAAAAAAAAGATGCATGATTTAAAATAATGATGATATTGTATATCCCATTCTGAGTTTACGTTAAACTTGTATCATTTTGTTTTCATACTAATAATATTGTTACCATTACAACAATAGTACAGTATTAGTTCTCTGTCTTGTTATTTTTCATGAATTTACAAGTTAAAATATGTGTATAAAGTTCTGGGTTGGTATCAATAAATTGAGAAAATCTTTATCTTGTAATAAATTATTGGTTGTATTGGATTGTTTATCTGGTTCATTGATATTTTTTTATTTTGGACTGAAAGCCATTCTTTACAGCATTTATATCAGTGTATATCAGTGCATATATTTTTATTTTGTTTAGTTATGTAAATAATCTTTATTTGAAATTTGGCAGAAACGTTTGAGTAATGTGTAGGCATTTATTAAATGAAGAACATGACACGATCATTTGACTTTTCTTTCAACAATGACTTTTAGACAGAACAATCGGCTAGTTTCCCATAATTTATTTTAAATAATTTACTACACCTAAATACACATAACTTACTAAAATATCCACCAACATTGGTATTAATTTATTTAAATACAAAACTCCCCTTTCATACACTTACATACTATTTTATAGTCTTTATACCCATTTCACACTTGGAACAAAATGTAAACAAATGGTTACATGGCTATCTCCTTGGATAATCATGCATTCACACGCTAGTTTATCATGGTGTAATGTAAACGATGTTAAACTTCATTAGAATTTAGAAAGATGTGTGCATTTACAGATACTGGTGTAGCAGTGTTCTGTACATGATGTAATGTGTTTAATGTTCTTTCATACCAAGATAAACAATTTGTCACATTTTAGCATGTGTGAATCGGGTATTAGTTAAATTAGCCTAAATACAACATTTTACTAGCATTATTTGTCATGCATGTACTGTACATTTCAAGATCTAGTAAAAACCTAATGAGCATAGTATGGATTTGACAACAAGGCAATGGATACACTGGAATTGGGCCTGGAATTATCACCTACTTACATACTAACTAATCTAAATATGGAATAGTTTTTTAGAATGAAAGCTAATTTTGTTTACAAAATATAATTTCAGATTCATCCTTCCCCATCATAAATGTATATTTTTTAGTTTGAAAGATACCCATTGGCAAAAATAATCCGGTCCCATGGCAGTAGGCCTATTTCATTTTAATCTAAACAAATAAATGAAATTAAAAATGCTTTATCTTCATTTAACTGATGGTATGCAATATGTCAGTAGTGAATATTTTATATACATGACAGTATGCTTAAGCACACTGATTTTTAAAGTATAGAATTATCAAACAATTTTAAATATTTATTTATTATAAATAAGTGTAGCACCGACAGTGAAACGCAAGCTACCATAAACAAACAGAAACTATGCAAATTATTGGAGTAAACTAAACATTAGACCTGCTATTGTATTTCAATAATGCATAACATATTTTATACAACAGTAACAAGTCATAGATATTCGTGTGTTATAAGGAACACCTTGATTGAGAAATAGATTATGCTACTTCTATCATGTGCGAAATTCGGCCGTACAATCAAAAAGTTCATCTTCAAGATATAATACTGAAATTGATGGTTATAAAAAAATTGCCAATATTTTCATTCCTTTCAGTTTAAATTTTACAGAGCACAAACAATTATTTTCTTTAATGTTTGTAAAAGTGCCTAAAAAGGTCTAGGACTAGCTAGGCTGCCCCCTACATGTACCTTGAGCTATTGCAAAGGTCTAGGACTAGCTAGGCTGCCACCTACATGTACCTTGAGCTATTGCAAAGGTCTAGGACTAGCTAGGCTCCCCCTACATGTACCTTGAGCTATTGCAACATGCTTACATGCAAACAAATCTGGTGCTACCGAAATCCTGCACTGCAGACGAGAACCATACTGTATCTTGGTCATATACGTTCTCTAGTTTTAACACTCAACATTGTATTGTTTTACAAAACTAAAAAAATGTATTTATATTTTAATATTAGATAATTTCACACTTCATAATATAAGTCTTAATTACTTCCCACCCAGCCGTGCAGAAAGTAAAAAAGTGTGAGTATGTCCTTTAATAGATTTACTGGTCAAATTCTTAGGCCATGTTGGTGGTAAGTTGCTTCTTGTCTTCTTTCTTGTCCTTTGGGGTATCGCGACAGGTTTTCATGCAGTAAAACACACCAGAAGCAGCAGTTAGGCACCCTACATAAAAAAAAACAAACAACAACATTTAGGGTATGTTCAGATCCATGGAGTGCTTTGGTATCGCAAGCAAGGTCATCGAGATAAATTAAAATCTTTTATCTAGTGTTTTTTTTATAAATTCCGTACATACCACTTGTAACATAGAGTACGCTGAAAAGCTTCATGAAACAAAATATGGAGAGCAGGATATAAAATATTCCTCTCTTCCAATTGTCAGCCCATCTGATAGTCTTCATACAACACCCAGACTCCTCAGTGTTCCTTTATGGGATGAAATATACAATTCTTAAAAATAATATTTGAAATAAGATTTTGTATTTAACATAATAATGATAACTAGACATGAAACTCGTCACTTTGACGAGTTAGTTATCCGCACAACGACAAACGCCACGTGCACGTCATACGTTGGAATATTGCACACAGATAAAGATTATGGCATTATGACAAGAACTGAAGAATATGATATGCTGTTAGTGCTGAATTCTGTCAATTTGTGTCATATAGTATATACATGCAAAGAGTATAATCTGTATACATATTACATACAGTGTAGAATAGGTGAAATTACGGGACCCGCCATTTATTCCAATTTTTAACATGGCGACGGTATCAAAATGAAACACTTAAATAGCAATTTCTGGAGGAAATTATCTCAGGAACAACATATTAACGTGTAGAAGAAATTTGAATACGTAAAATATAGATGCGCACCCTTTTAAATGTGATGAACTATTACGCAAAATATGAAAATACGACTTGTTTTATTCAACTGGCCATATGATGACGTCACAACATCCGATTGGCAAAATGTTTACATGAATTCGTATCTACAATCCAATAGCTTCCAGAAAACGTTTTAATCGTGATTATCACATTTTATTCTTACGAGCTATTACAGATTAAAATTTACTGTAAAGATGAAATTAATGACCCACGTAATTAAAATTTTTAGGCATGATGACGTCATAAAAATTAAAATATTTTTATCTCATGCTAAAGAAAGTTGATTGACCTACACAATATATAAATTTAGGAGAAAAAGGAATACAGATAAGCATGATGCGCTCCATTGAATGTGATGAGCAATAACGAAAGAGACAAAAATCCTATATTTTACATTCGTGTGGCCATACGATGACGTCACAATGTTTTTTTAGCCTTATCGATGCATGATCCGATATCTACAACTCATCAACTTCTAGATTTTGTAATAAAAATAAACGGTTCACGGTTTACTTTAGAAACTATGACTGTTTAAAAAAAGACATAATTTTGACGATTTTTTAAGCTTTTTCATAAAAAACGCGCACGAATTGTCTAATTCAACGTGTTCGTATGGCGTTATTTAAACTGGAAAAGGTCTAAATTGTTTTCAAAATTACTAGGAAAGACTTGAAAAATATAATTCAAGAGAAAAAAATATGTTTTTAACGCTACGTGCGCACCGCGTGCGTAAAAAATTGCGCGCCCGTGGGAATTTTTGACATGCTCAAAATGACAAGAAACGCATAAAAAGTTGATTAGAAATTAATTTTGCGCATTTTGAAATTTTAAATGCGCGTGCGCGCGTAACTTCTTGTGAAACATGCCATTTTTAATCCGTAGAAAGTTTGCCCCTGATATGACTTAAATTTTGTCAAAGTGTCAATACTAAATGACTTTTGGTTTTTAATCTATAATCAATCATTGAAATTCATAAAATTGCGCGTAAGTCATGTTGCGCAACTATGACGTCATTCAAAAATAGGAGGTGCACAACTTCACGTAAATGCCCATATGTTGTCAAAGTTATGAAATGTTATGTTTACACATTTTAGAGAAACGTGACTCACAAAAAGGAAGGAAGGATCAAAGAATAATACAGAAAAAAACTATTGATCCCATACAATAACAAGGAGTTATCCGCTTGGTATACCAAGCGGATAACTAATAAAATTGCTAAAGCAAAGAAGTACAACCTTTGTACAGTGTATGCTACTACTCTATATATACAGTTGTCCTTCCCTCAAATTTTGACTTTTTTTAAAAAGCTAAATTAAATTTTATTTAAAAACTATTCTAATTTCATTTTGTAATGCAACTCATTTTAGTCTTCTTTATAAAATCTTAAAAACCTAATAACTGGCCGGGGACATCTTAACAGCCCTGCATCCCACTTCCCTCATCACCAGTTTATCTGTCGCCGCATCTTACTTTTAGAAATATCTAAAGGTTGATGAATACTTACTTCATGCAACTCGTCGTGACAGACACAAACTCCATAAAGAGTATCAATACTCCTATTGCACTAAAAATAAAAATGTTGAATGTAAAGTAGGCTTACTTACTGATGTTGAAATGTCACTAAAAATCCAGCAATTTCATATAGTATTAACTGTATGTGACAAACAAATGATGTGCCCATATATGGACATGATGACTATATCACTACCATATTTGGGCACATCACACTTTTTCTGTCAAACTAGTTTGATGTGTAGACAGAGCTTAAAGTTCAAATAAAAGAGCATAAGGACAGAATTTAAGTCATTACAATTGTGGTAAGGTTAGACAGAAAAGAAAATAAATGAAATGCTTTTCATAAAGAATATTATACGATCTTTCTCATTAAACTTACGTAACATATATGTTAATAATCAGATTGCCCGGTCCTTTTATAAACTGGGAAATACCAATTGCCAGAAGACCTACAGTAAATAAAAGAAACATTAACTTCACCAACCATCCATATGATGTATAGATGAAAAGTGTGAGTGTATGCCGCGAGAACTCAATTATAATGGAACGGATTTACAAACAATACACTTGCCTATATCGGGCCCAAAGCTAAGCTATCGGGCCCAACGATTAAGACTATCGGGACCAACGGCTAAGACGATCGGGCCCATAAAGAAATGGGCCCGGTCGTCTCTATGATGGGCCCGATCATCCATGCATGGCCCCGATCATCCATGCATGGCCCCGATCATGTGTTTACGGCGGCCTATTATAGACTAGCTAGGCCTAGGCCTAGTAGGTTTATCTTGGTTTTAATATCAAGTGACTGGCACTGACAGGCTTATCAATAATATCAATACTTACTGAAAGATGTTAAAAAAGCAAAGGTTATTGTAAAGAACGCGAAGAAACGACCACAGGTGCTTTTCGAGCTTTCATTAGCCATTTTGTGTGTATTTTATTGACGTGATGAGAGAGAAAATGGATGGTGGTGTTTTGGTATAAAGATATTACGTCATTGTGGTCAGATGACTGCTCTGCTGACGCATTGCTGCAAAAAGTACTGGTAGGCTAAGATCTTTGTGGTAGGTCTACTTCTGGTAGGAGGCGCCCTACTAAATAAATAATAAAAATAGCAAAACTTACTGGCATAGTGATATAAAATAGAAATAAGTCACTGAATTTTAATATCTTTTCATATTAAGCATATTTGAATACCTACCGGTATGGTACCATACATGTTCGACAATACAGTGTCACATATCTCTACTTAAAAAAAAACAATATTAAAAAAAAAAAAAATATCCGTCGAAGTTTGAACCCCAGCCGATAGCACTCAAAACTGAGCATTACCCGTTACGCCACCAAGTACATGACTGAAAAGCTGATAATAGTCTATTTATACGTGTATTACGTAATTCATCATTACGTCATAAATATCCTATTAACCTTATTAAAACCAAAATGATCAGTTTAGCTCAGTCGTCTGAGCGTCGTGTTAACAACACGTATGTCGTGGGTTCGATTCCCACGCTGGTCGGTGGAATAGAGTTAAAGGCATGCGGCCACTGTGTTTGGGGTTCACAGAATTATACGTCCCCCTTTCCACCACACATCATGAGGCGACAACATCAATGCATCTGGTGATGTGGTGGAAACGACCCCAAAAGGCTGTGGCAGGGCCTTAGTGCTGAGGCAGGGAGAGCACATTTACCATCTTTTTTTTTTTTTTGGCTCTTGCAAACTGCTTTGATGGTTTAAATTTTATGTTTAGCGCCCTCAATTTATTTTAATGTAAAAAAAGGGAATTAATTCTCTTCGTTACGTGTTTAGAAGAGAATTAATTTATCTCATCGTAGTTTTGTATGCCGTGCGTTTGTTATGCAAATGAGTGTGCACATGTGCTGTAGGAAAGACGGTATTGTTAGTCATTCGCGATCAACACACAACACTTCAATTTATATTTTGTTGATTTGATTTGATTTGAATTTATTTGGAAAATCATCATAAAAAAAACATACAAAGTGATAACATAAATTACGGACATTACAAATAATACATTTATAAGAGATTTTCCAGGATAGCCCAAAAAGCTTATCAGCTTATTTCCATTGGGATCCTTTTACAATCTAAAATAAAAAATATAATCATTACAAAGTATAGCATTAAACACGTAAATATAACAATAATATAAAAAAAACAAGTTAAATTAGAGACTATGATTGACTTATATAGTTATTTGGTAGAACAGAAATGTGATTTAACATTTTTCTTAAAATTAATCTTTTACATTAGAATTGTAATTCTACCGTTACACATTATAGTGTATTTTTAAATATCCGTTTCATGCAAGATAATTGTATTGTAGGCCTACTAATATGTTGTGAATAAAAGTTTATGGCAGAATAAATAAATAAATATATTTTAAGCAGCTCTTCGAAATTGAAGCATATATGAAGTCGAGTTTTTTTAAAACCAAACCTAAAATTCGCATCTGGATAGTTGAAATTTAACATTATAATTATCAAAGGTGATATGATAAATCTAATTGTCTTCTAAATTATAGACTATTAAAATTAGTAAGTAGGCTTTTGTGTGCTAGCTCTGTTTGTATTTCATAAATTTGTTTTGTTGAATTACCGTCACGGCCGCGTGCATTGCATGTCTCACACTTGGGAAACAATTACCATTGTATGGCTGGTCCTGAAGACTTTTATATTTCGTTTCATAATTTCCGGGGACTCAGCTTTCATTTCATTCATGTATTTGATCTCGTAAATTTTATGTTTAGCGGCCTCAATTTTAATGTAAAAAAAGGAATTAATTATCTTCGTTACGCGTTACGTGTTGAGAAGAGAATGTATCTCTCATCATAGTTTGGTATGCCGTTCGTTGTTATACAAATGAGTTTGTGCAGGTGTAGTGGGAAAGATGGTATTGTTAGTCATTCGCGGTTAACGCGCCCCACTGTTAAATTTTGATTTTGTTAATCAATGTTGCAACATTGGTAGCGAAATGTCCGATTCTTCATAGTAGTTGGTGTGTATGGCCGCACCGTCCCAGAATAAACATGTTTTAAACAGATAGTCTCCGATGGTTTTTGCATAGGGTTAATGGAGAGTGAAATAAGATCAAATATAGAACATTTGCAAAGATGCCGATTTCCAGACCAATTTCGAAGCTTAGACTAATTCCGCCGCCGGGCTAGGCCATAGTCATATACGAAGTCAAGTTTTTGAAGTAGAAAACCCCACCTAAAATGTTGAAGTCGCATCTGGACAGTTGAAATTTTAACATTATCATAATTATCATAGGTGACTATAGTAATAAGTATAAGTAAGTGCCTTTCTGGGCTCTATTTTCATTGCTCTGCCTCAACCATGGATGGGCTAGTACTGGAGACTTAATATTTAATTTTATATTTCAATGAATAGGTGCACTTTCCGGGGACAAGCTCATATATTGTCCTGGTGAGTCTTATATAGTTTGTTTTATTCAAATAATGTAACGCCATTTTTTCGGGCGGGAACCTATAACTGTATACAGCTCTTTTATTCAAAATTGTCTTTGTTCAGCCCCAAGCATGGTGGGGTACTGAAGATTCTTATGCATGTTGTTTGAAAACATAATAGATGTCATTTTCGGGTACCTTGTAGCTCTATTTTAAACAGTTTGGTATGTGCGTGCGTTGTTATGCAAATGAGTCTGTGCAGGTGTATTATGGTAAAGATGGTATGTTAGTCATTCGCGGTCAACACGCCACACTGTTAAATTTTGATGCTGTTAATTATTTACATTAGAAGATTTTTCAAATTATGTAAATAAAATATTTTCCGGGCGGGAAGTTAGCAGTTCCCCTCGTTTAGTTTGCAAAAGTAATCTCGAAAAGAACTCCATGTGGAAAAGAAGCCCACCCAAGAGTACTAAAAATGAAGGAGCACATGGGCTTCTTTTCGAGGTTTTATGGCAGTCTATTTAATGGAAAATAATGCCATGCTACTTTGTTTCTGATTTAAAAAAGTTCCACTTGACATTTACAATCCTCAAAATATCTCTCTTTCAAAATAAAAGAAAAACAATATTCATTATTTTCCATTAAAAAAAATCCACTGGCGCCAAATTGGGTCCACTTGAGCACAGTGTATTAACATACGAAAAGATTGAAACTTGGGTGACTTTATTTCTATTTTATATCACTGCTCCACTGGTACCAAATTGTGTCCACTTGAGCACAGTGTTTTATACGAAAAGATATTAATATTTAGTGACTTTATTTCTATTTTATATCACTCTGTGCTCAACTGGGGCCAAATTGGGTCCACTTGAGCACATTGTATTAACATACGAAAAGATATTAAAATTTAGTGACTTTATTTCTATTTTATTTTTTTATTAAACCTTATTTTGTGAGAGTGACCCTAAACAGCATATGTAGACAGTCAAAAACATATATGAAAAAACGGATGAACTATGTTAAAAAAATTTAAATATATAATATATATGTACTTAAATACAAAAATATAGCCTAATACTATACAAAACGTTGAGTTTTTTCTTTTGGGATTAATATTTGTTTAGAGCAGACTTAAAATTATTTATTGCTACCGCATTTCTTAGTTTGGTGGGTAGCAAATTCAGGTATGTTGTGCTCTAGATGATGAAGCTGTTCTTAAAAGTTTCAGTTTTAGGGAAAAGGACGACAAATTTCCTCTCACTTACACTTCGAGTACATCGATGATTTGGAATTCTGGCAAGACGCAGGGCAAGGTATTCCGGAGCAAGACCATTTACAGACCTGTAGGCAAGGCAGCCCAGCTGTAGATGCATGCGATCTTGGACTGTATGAAGATTTAAGGTGTTGTAAATGTTAGTTCGTGGTGTGAGAGGATGAGCTTTATAAGGATAATGCGAAGTGCTCTATTTTGAATGGTCTGTATTCGGTCAATATTCGATCTGATTCCCCAAACACTACATCAATAGACAATGTGTAGGAGGATTATAGTGTTATAGAGGAGTATGGATGTGTGTTTATTAATGAAATGACCGAGCACGCGATAAGATGGAGATGGAAAAGCCCACTTTGGAACGGAGTTTATTTACATGAAAAGAAAAAGATAAATTTGAATCAATGTGAATGCCAAGATGTTTCTGTTTGTCAGTTTGTGATATGGGTATATACGAAACGATATTAAAAGTAGTGACTTTTATTTCTATTTTATATCACTGTGCTACCCTGGTGCTAAATTGGGTCCACTTGAGCAGTTACCGTAGTACTATTTCTATTATTGAAGTTAATAAAGGCATAAATGGCGCTCCGTAGAGAATGCTCCAGTCGTCAGAATGACGCTCTGAATATACCTCGAAGAGAAATAAGTTATCTCCATGGTTGAATGAACTTGAAATGAACTATAAGTAGATAAACAGCTGATTGCTATACAGTACAAACAACTTCAACTACTGTATGTAGATTATCATTTGGTGAAGATTTCATTGTATTTATTTCGACTCTACACCGTAGCATGCCATTACTAACCGTCTATTCTCAAACAAAGAGAACTGAAATGAAACAACATGCCAGGCCGTGCATTCATTTTGTTAGATAATTTACATAAAGGTGTTCACTGTAGAAAAGAGTTAAATGCATGTGCACAACTAAAACGAAATGATGAACTATTCTTATGAACAAAAAGAGTAATATATTACTTATATATACCCATAATTTACATATTTTAAAGAACCGTCCGAAAATAACGAGATAAAATTATGTAGGCACAGAGAGGAGGTCAACGATAAAAAAAAAAGTGTCAGCAGTGACACATAAGAAGACAGTAGCGTTCCATAGGAGCTCATTACAATATCATGAATATCCATGAGGCGAGGTATGTTTATAATAGTCTTGTTGTTAGATAGTTACCACACGTGAGAACAAGTCAAGTAAGGTAGGCATGCTCTACCTTGCTTTGACCCTAACCCATCTCCGAGCCTTTATCGGTTAAGGAGACCTCAGTTTCGTGTGGTTCAAACCTATCCACCAGTTTTACACCTTTCTGGGGGTGCGAGCTGAGAGTGTTTGTGAAACAAAAAAAGGCGAACGTGTTCTTTGAGTGTTTGGTTGGCCTTCGGCTGTGTTAGTTGGAAATGGAACCTGACCGTAGCTATCCTAGTCGCATCTTTGTGTGCAACGCTAGGACCAGCTTTGGTTGTTATATAGGTTTCGTAGAACTGCACGGCCAATATTAACTTGGGTTTGTCAGAACAATATTGTACATGTCCTGATGATCTCATTATTTTGTCTTGTACATAACTTCTGACATTACCCTACATGTTTTTTTTTAAAATTTGTTCCAGGTAGAAATGCATGAACCATGAAGATAGCTGACAGCTAGTTGGACAATATTTTTTTTCATTTAAAGTAGAACAGAATGTTTAAACGCATTTTTAAAAATTTAACTGTTGCATTGGGGTTTAGCCAGTGTAAGACGGACTCCAGCACAATGATTGCCTTGAATTGAATACACCATGCAAGTTGGGGCTTTTTTTGCATATTTTAACCGATTGCGCTTCACACTAACGCTAATTAAATGTTGACATGATTTGGCAAAATTTAGCATAGTTTTGTCCTAATTATGGCCCTAATGGCCGCCCATATTTGTCCTAATTTTGAAACATTTATTTTTTCAAATTTCTAAAGCAGATTTTAAAGAAATAAATAAGTGAAGAAACTAAATTTTAAGTGTCATCCTTTCATATAATATTATAATGCCTATGAGTATCAGGGGGAAAATACAACTTGGGATAATTCTACGGTAAAAGAGTAAGACGGTGTTACGATTGACCTCGACCCCTACAACACACTAAAAATTATGGACCTGTTCAAATTTAGGGTTTTGTATAACATCTGGAATAAATGGTAGCTTAAATTCCTATAGGTAGTAATTGCAAAACAAACAATGAATTCTATTCTTTTATATGAACAATTCTATTGGTATATATATTATTTGGGCCAAAAATGAAAAAGATAAAAAATGGAAACTTAGAAAGGAAGAAAGCAGGTGTAATGCCAAAGTGTGCAAGCACCCGTTAATTCGCAACGGCACATTGTACATAGATGGATGGAACATGGAGGTAAAAAATAATTATTTTATACATCCCTGGATGAAATACTATCGCGAGTATAATCTATTGACCTTCTTCAGTAAGAATGTTATTTGAATAACATTTCAAGTATTTAACACACACACGTAGGCCTATAGAGTATAGATATCTGTGTATTCTATTTTTAGAAGGTGTGTTCGCATTGCATTTTATGTACATAATCGAGAACCCTTATGTTGGACCATCATGGACCCGATGATTTGGCGGAGCAAAGACATTTATTTATAGACTTACGTTATATATTGTTTGAAGGTTTACATGGCGAAAACAAATGTTGATATAAAATTTGCGGTACAAAGTACCACATTAGTGAGGACGATCAAAGCATATTGATCGAAACGTCGAGTTCTTTTCAGAACTAATGTTGTGTACCGCAAACTATATCAACAAGACTTACGTTGTAACGAACCTGAATATTTATAATGTTTTCGTGACGTGCCTTTAGGCTTCAAGAAGACGGGAAGCATTAGGAAACTGTCGTATCACTTACTACGGCTGAAAATGGGACTGGGCATGCACAATCAATGTTTGGTCTTTCATTTGCCCTTATATTTCGTTTGTCTTTTCTGTGTATTGTATATGGCATAAAATGAAGAAATAAATAAATAAAATCTCTCAGTTCAGGTCTTTGCAGTTGAACTAGGCCTAAAGTCGACAACAATTCAAGCTAATTCAAATAGCTGTTAATAACTTAATATCAGGTAGCTAGTATGATTCATGATTGAGTGCAATTTATAGCAGCCCTATTTTTCAAAATGTGTGCGACGGTAGGAATCGCAAATAAAGCTTACCTATTTCCTAGATTAACCCTTTAAATATATCTCTTAAAATAAAAAATAAAAACTATTTATTTTCCATTAAAAAAAAATAGAGATAATGGCCGAAAATATAGAAAATCTATTTTTATACCTCCATGATTAATATAAAGATGCAGATGTCTAGAAATGGCAAGTAGTAACATAAAATGGATAAAAGAACAAAAGCGCACAACATTAAAATGTATACTGTATACACATCTCCACATTACGCGTCACGACAATACACTTTTGCTTCATTATTTGTGTACTTAGCGCCCTCATCAGGTTTTTATGCGTTACGTACGTCATGTCATCAAAGAAGAGTGATAAGAAGAAGAATTCCAACGCACTTCTTCGTGATCATTATTGCGGTAGGCCTGAGTTGTAGCTGCAGCAGCCCTAGTTTTTTCCCGGAGATTTGCACAGGTAAGAGTGGGAGTGGATGTTCGTTGAAATTAAATTATACATACTGCACTAAGTGTACGTGATCTGTTGAAGCTATAAATCACATCTTTATTAAATTATTGCTTTTAGAAAAATATGTGCAATGGATTATCCGGCTCCAGGAGATCCTTTTCCAAGGTACGACGGCTATGACCCCGAACGTGGACGAGGGAGCCCAACAAACAGAGGTTACCTTGAGCAGCCATACGCTGCTTCTGGGGGATACAGCAACCGGGCTAGCCCCATACATCGACATCAACAACACCTGATGGAAGATCAATCAGGCTTACCAAGAGAGGCAACAGAAAGTGCAAAGAAAACACCTCCACCGAGACCACCACCACCAAGACAGAAAAAGCGAACTTTTACAGAGGAGGAAAGTAAAACAAAAGAATTATCAGCCCCACAAATCAGATGGTTTTACAAAGATGATAGGACTAAAAAATGGTGCCCATTTATTGGATACGATTCTTTGCAACTTGAATTTAAATTTCGCAAAGTATATATACATGGTGAAGTATCGGAGTCGGGTGTTGATAGAATTGTAGTTCGAGGTGGACTTTATGAAGTGGATATAAATGAGAAAAAATGCTATACAATTTATTGGAATGGTAAAAATTGTTCATTCAGTTTAGATACGCCCTTTTTCACGGAAAAGATTGATGACAAACAATGCTGTGCATTGAAGCATAACCAACAGAAATAACATAGCGTTTTCAGGGGATTTCAGGACACCATGTTAATTTTTTTTAAATCGTATATTAGAACAAAAATTACTGTAAAATTTCTTAAAAGAACTGTGTGACAATTTGAAGCATTTTTTCTACCGCTTAAAAACCACTGAAAAATACTTTTTACAGTAAAAATGTTGTCCATACAACTGTCCGTTAAGAAGTTACAAATTTTTCAGTAACTTGTCCTCAGAAAATATACTCGCCTCGCTATTTCTGTTGGTTACGCTTCCCTGCACAACATTGTTTGTCATCGATCGAAGATGTCTTCCGTTTCGTGAAAAAGGCATATTTAGAATACAATTCATGATTTTCATGCTACATAAGCCATCTTGAGAGATGACACACATTATGACATCACACCGATAGCGATATCCAGGGATTTATGGACTAGGTGTTAAATTAAAAAATTGTAACTCCTGCATAGGGGGTTGTGTAGGAACAATTGTTTATGTAAAATTCATTGGAAAGAAAAAAATCGGAGCACATCAGAACACATACGTCAAATGCATAAAATGTTACATGAATTACATAATCTCTCAAAATAATTAAGGTTAAAAGTTGATACTGTATCAATGCCAGGTGTATCATGTATTGTATGATAACATGAATATTTTAATACTGATTATGAATGTGTTGTTTATGTAGAAGAGGCAACAGATGTTATGAGAGGTATGTGGCACCATTACAACACGTCTGAACCTCTTGAAGAGGACCTAGCAAAAGAAGTGGAACGCAAGCATTTACTTCACTTTAGAGGACAAAAGATAATGTCACTCTCTGAAGAGGATGGAAACAAAGGACCAAAACCAGGTAGATAAGATAATTCACAGTTTCCATTAATCCATTAATTATTATTACCAAGAGGGCTACCCTACTAAAAGAACACACAATAAATAAATAAATAGTGAGATTTCGCATTGGGTAATTTAAAAAAAAACGTTTTGAGTACATTTAGGCTAGTCAATCTAGCATTTTGAGTGAAACAAATTGCAAACAGAGATTTTTTTTTTTTAAATGGTTACATATGATAAGGTGATTATTTTTTGAGCATCACACCTCTGACACTCATCCCGAAGGTATGCAAATTAGCTTAAATATGCAAATTAGGGTGAAATTACAGGGTTACCATATCTTAAAAACTACTAATCGTAGAGAGTTCATTTTTGCACAGTCTGGTTCAGAATATATATATTTATATTTGCTCTAATGAGACATTTTACATAAAAATGTCCGGAAGTACCAAATTTTGACCCTTGACCCCATTTCTCAATATTTACATAAATATGTGATTAAAATGTCTGTAGAGACTTTATTTTGGACTCAATGACTTGGATATTGTTTTTCAATACCCACCATAGAACTGTATTATAATTCCCAAAATCACAACTTCGTCATGCACCTCGAAAGTATGCAAATTAGTAGTACAAGTAATATTAAATATGCAAATTAGGAAGTGAAATTACAGCGTTGCCATATCTCGAAAACCGCTAATGCTAGAGTGTTGATTTTTTCACTAAAATATTTAAAATATATATATTTATATTTGCTGTAATGAGACATTTTACAAAAAAATGCCCGGAAGTATGACATTTGACCCTCGACCCCATTTCTCAATATTGCATATATAATGAAAACTAAAATGTCTGTAGAGACTTTGTTTTGCCCTCAAATAACTCGGATACAGGTTTCTAATAGCCAACATAGGAATGTTTAGTAAATCTCAAAATCACACCTGTATCACTCACCTTCAAAGTATGCAAATTATTAGTACAAGTTACATGAAATATGCAAATTAGGGGGTGAAATTACAGGTTCCTATATGTATCGAAAACCACTAAGGTAGAGAGTTGATTTTTTCAAAAACTTGTTCAGAATGTACATATTTATATTTGCTCTAATGAAACATTTTACGAAAAAATGACCGGAATACAACAATTGACCCTTGACCCTATTTATCAATGTTTGCATACATAATGCGACTAAAATGTCTGTAGATAATTTTTTTGGACTCAAATGACTCGGATACAGTTTTCCTATCGTCAGCATAGGACCTCTTTGTAATTCCCAAAATCACATCTTTGTCACACACCTTGAAAGTATGCAAATTATTAGTACAAGTTATATGAAATATGCAAATTAGGGGTGAAATTACAGTCTTCCCATATCTCGAAAACCATTAATGCTAGAGAGTTGATTTGAATTCAGAGTTGATTCAGAATGTACATATTTATATTCGCTATAATGAAACATTTTACGCAAAAATTGTCTTGATTGAATTATTTGACCCTCTACCCTATTTCTCAATATTTTCATATAATTCAACTAAAATATCTGTACAGACTGTTTTGGCCTCAAATGACTCAGAAACAGGTTTTATAGCCAGCATAGAACTGTTAGTAATTCTCAAAATCACACCTTTGTTACTTCCCTAGAAAATATGCAAATTAGTAGTACAAGAGGTGAAAGTTGCCATATCTCTATCGGTCATTAGCGTTTTTCGAGATACATAAGGCTGTAATTTGCATATTTCATATAACTTGTACTATTAATTTGCATACTTTCGAGTTGCTTGACTTTTGGAATTACTAATCCTATCCTGGCTATATAAAACCTGTATTCAAGTCATTTGAGGCCAAAACAAAGTCTGTACATACATTTTAGTTGCATTATATGCAAATATTGACAAATAGGTTCGAGGGTCAAATGTCATACTTTCGATAATTTTTTTTTTCGATAATGACCCAGATACAGGTTTTCTATAGCCAACATAGAACTGTTTAGTAATTCTCAAAATCACACCTCTGTTACTTCGCTTGAAAGTATGCAAATCAGTAGTACAAGAAAGTTGCCATATCTCTCTCACTCGGTCATTAGCGTTTTCGAGATACATAAGGCAATTCACTGTAATTTGCATATTTCATACAGCTTGTACTACTAATTTGCATACTTTCGAGGTGCTTGACTTATCCTGGCTATATAAAACCTGTATCTGAGTCATTTGAGGCCAAAACAAAGACTGTACATACATTTTAGTTGCATTATATGCAAATATTGACAAATAATAATATCCTGGTTTTATAAAGCGCCTAATGTTGTGAAACCTCTAAGCGCTGTACATAAACTAATACGAAAAAAGGGAATTCCAACCATGCCAAAACGAAGGCGTGATTTTGGGAATTACAAAGCGGTCCTATGCTGACTATAGGAAACATGTATCCGAGTTATTTGAGTCCAAAACAAAGTCTCTACAGACATTTTAGTCGCATTATGTATGCATTGCAAACATTGATAAATGGGGTCGAGGGTCAATTGTTGTATTTCCGGTAATTTTTTCGTAAAATGTTTCATTAAAGTAAATATAAATATGTACATTCCGAACAAGTTATTGAAAAAATCAACTCTCTAGCCTTAGTGGTTTTCGATATATAGGAACCTGTAATTTCACCCTCTAATTTGCATATTTCATGTAACTTGTACTAATAATTTGCATACTTTGGAGGTGAGTGATACAGGTGTGATTTTGAGATCTACTAAACAGTCCTATGTTGGCTATTAGAAACCTGTATCGGAGTCATTTGAGGGCAAAACAAAGTCTCTACAGACATTTTAGTTTCATTATATATGCAATATTGAGAAATGGGGTCGAGGGTCAAATGTCATACTTCCGGTCAATTTTTTGTAAAATGTTTCATTGGAGCAAATAGAAATATGTACATTCTGAATACGGCTGTGAAAAAATCAGCTCTCTAGCATTAGTGGTTTTCGAGATATAGGACAACTGTAATTTTTTCCCTTATTTGCATATTTTATTTAAATTGTACTACTAATTTGCATACTTTCGAGGTGTGTGACAAAGGTGTGATTTTGGGAATTACAAAGTGATCCTATGCCGGCTATTAGGAACCTATGTCTGGGTCATTTGAGGGCAAAATAAAGTCTCTACAGACATTTTAGTCACATTGTATATGCAAACATTGAGAAATGGGGTCGAAGGTCAAATGTTGTACTTCCGGTCATTTTTTCGTAAAATGTTTCATTAGAGTAAATCTAAATATATACATTTTGAATAGATCAGTGAAAAAATCAACTCTCTCGGACTAGTAGTTTTTGAGATATGGTAACCCTGTAATTTCACCCTAATTTGCATATTTAAGCTAATTTGCATATCATCGGGATGAGTGACAGAGGTGTGATGCTCAAATTTTGATCTCCTCATCATATATGACCATTTAAAAAAGAAAAATCTCTGTTTGCAATTTGTTTCACTTTGGGCTGTTTTTTTTGCTAGATTGACTAGCCTAATTTGAAGAAAATAAAGTTTAAAATGTTATTTTTTGGTTGATTTGACAGGATTTTAAGTTTGAACTTTAAAGAGTAATGTACAGTATGTTTGATTACTAGTGTAGAAATAATTTGTTGAATAATTAATGATTTATACATGGTGTTTGAAAATATTTAATGAAGAATTTAAATTTCAAATTGAAATAGACTGAAAGATTCTGAGATATGTAAGTTCTGTAAGTAAGTTCTGTTATAGGGCTACATAAATCCATGTTTAACAATGTTAAAGTTGAGTATTGTCACATAATTAATTCACTTTGACCAAAATGGGATCAAATTATTTACCTGATGTAATTATAATATAAAGATTTAAAATAATTAGCCAGAAGCCAATTATCTGGAATTCAATGAGTTTTTCATTAACTGTTTTAAGCGTTTTGTATCAACATAATTTAATTTTGTGTTTATTCTCAGTGATATGCAGTCTACAGTTTAAGGATTGCCATGTTGACTGGAATAGTGTGAATGATATATTTCTATACAGTGAATCTGCAAGTTCAAGATTAGCAAGATCTATAGGACAGAGCCTTGGTTTCTCTAAAGGTAAGAAGCACGCATACACTATTTTGACCTTATAAAGAGCTGCTTAATGTAATATACAAATAATGAATGTTTATGAGTTGGATGATGACGTTCGGACATCAACTTGCTGTGCGCACCTTCTATAACTGTTCTACTTCATGTCTAAAGTTAATGCACTGCCTTTTTTAATGGCCTAACTTCCCGGTCTAAAATTCGTCGATGGATAACTTGAATAAAAGTAGTTTTGTATTCGTTGAATGGAAGGAATGTTTTATTCAATAAAAAATTGACTGCTCTATTTACAACTCAGCTCTGCCTCGTTAAAATAGAGCAGTCAATTTTTCAACTCATGAAATATTCTCACCATTCAACTCATAAATATTAATTATTTGTATATAAGACAATAGGTAGTAATATATAAATTGATAAGGGTCATTATATCATAGACCCTTAAAAACAAACAATAACATTTACTGGTACTGTAGGTACAAATACAAATAGAATTTGTGCTGTATGTGCACTACAGTGTCAAAGTGAATTTCTCATTCCACTGTTTTCAAACGGAAATATCATATTGATTGTAGCTTATGCAAACAAGCAAAAAACAGATCATTACTCTCTTAAAATGATAAAATACAGAATTGTATAACTTTGCATGTAATAGTATAATGGTATACATAGCGCATGCATGAGCTTGAACCACATTAAATGAAAAAATTAATAAATGAAAAATTAAAACAAATTGATAGAAAAGATGAGATTATAGATCCGAGATGTATTTGGAGAGATAATGATTCAGATCTCCACATGTATGTCTGAACAGGTCACAGTTTAACTATTGACCCAGCCACTACACTTTGATAGTAGTTTATCCTATCTCTCTCTAGCGTGCCATTAGCTCTACCTCATTTGGTACCCCTGATTAAACACTATCTTGATAATTAAATCTAACAGTTTAAGCATAGCATTTGCTGTGGAGGTTGATACAGTTAGCTACCTGTACAATTTAGAATTTTTAGGTAATAGTAGTACAGTAGTAACATGGAGAAATACTAAATTATTTTGCGATGGTACAGTAGTAGTAGATAAACTGTAATAACCTACAGTACCATTAGATTCCAATTTAAATCGTGACATTTTGATTCAATTTTAACGATAGACTACAGTTAGTAAATGTAGTAAAATCATGTATTCATGTTTTCACAATGTTAAGGGTATGGCATACTGAACAGCGCTTAAAAAAAGCTTATAAATAATGGTTTTGAGAATAATAAGTGTACGCAATACAGGGCTATGCTTGCTTTGCTTGTATTTTGATACCCTTTAATTATTTTGAATATTAATCTAAGAAATACAGTAGTAAAAAATAATATTATACACTTAATAGTAAAGGAATAATACAGTATAGCCAAAAGCAGTGAATTATGAATAACAATAACAATGGCATCAATTTCCACAGCTCATGACAAATTAATGACTTCATATAACACCATCTGAATATTGATTTCTTGTGAGCTGTATGCCGATATTTTCATATTGTAAACAATGAAATGTATGCTGATCGTGTACAATCCAATATTTAAAAAAATAGTCTTACTGTCTTTTCTTTTCGTACTGTTTAATTAGTAGACAAATATATCTGTATTTTATATTTCATTCAGTTATTTTTTCTTTTAATCACCAAACTAAAAATTGAGATCTAATAAAAGAGGTATAAATAATTTATTAATTGTGAATGGAAGCTGAAAAGGGGTGGACTTATATTTTGAATTAATCTTATATAGTCTTATATTAATGAATCATTTATTTTGTCTTTTTATAAGTGAAATAATTAATTTTTTACGTGTTTTTCCACAGAAGTGAATACTTTATTAAAACTTCAAATGGCCAATTAAAAGTCTAATTTTTTTAATCGTCATTTTTCATGTTTTTGGGGGACAATACATTTTTAATTGCTACATTTGGCTGCGCAATTAATCTCAAATCAGCAAGACAATGTGTAATATGCGATTGTTCACACAAAATTCCTTCCAGTATTGGGTTGTGGCGAATATTCCATGTAATATATGTAATGTAATTAATACTAGGTTACCATGTGTTCTGTGACTATTACTGTCATTTTTGGGTTATGAGTATATTACCTGGTGTTCTAATAGAAAGTACTTATGTTGGTAAAATAACAACTTGTGGCCATATTGACATTGCTCTTTGTTAAGTAATTAAATATTTAAGGTTTTTTCCTAAGTGGTTTTTACTAATAGATTAAATTCTAAGCATTTCACTTAATGGCAATGGTGAATATGACCATTGGTGACTTGAGTGATTAAAAATAAAATATCTGTTCCCTCATAGTGAAAATTAACAATCTGATAATAAGAAATGTTTTTCTTTTTTTAGCATCCACCAGTGGGTACCGTTTGCGGAGAGGTTACATGAAAGAAGCTCGCTTAGAAGACAAACCCCCACCAATATCACATCTAGTGCTAGTAGTGCATGGTGTAGGCCAGACAATGGAGGCATCAAATATTACACGTAGTTGTTCTGAGTGAGTTCAGTACTTTGGGAAAATATATATTTTTTTTCATGCCATTGGAATCTTCTTAATGCTCGCTCTTCATAAATAAATTGTCTGGGACGATCAGATGACTGTTAAAATGGACCCTGTCAAATGGTATTTATCAAGAATAAGTTTGTAGGCCTACTGTGTCATATTTTTTTTAAAGGAAATGTGTCAAGAGAACTTTTGTATCTTTCTAATGTTTATGAAAGTACAAACGATGATATTGCATACATTAGTGCTTCCTCCATAGTACTTAAGTACAAAAATATGAACAATAATGTCTCTTGAAACTGAAAGTTTCAATTGCAATTCACTGCACAATACAACAATAGCAAAACTTTGGTGATGATTTTGATGATGATTATTTTCACATACAGACATTTGCAAAAATTAAACCCCCGTAAAAATAACGAAGAATTGTGTAGATGGATTGTTAGATCATACTCTATGAATTGTAGTATACCCAAAGTCCTTGTAGACGACCATTATAATACTACTGTACATGTACAAATCTGATATGTGAATATCTATCATCAGAATGCACTTTAGATAGTAATCAATGGACCTTGGAACAGATTTTTTCATCTGTACACATTAGTAGATTGTTCCAGAAACCAAAAACTGAATACAATAATTTTGCAAGCCAATGTATCTTGTCACACACAGTGGCAAGTTTGCATTATGGTATTTATAGCAGGCCGCTTAAATTATTAGAATCGACTTATTTTCACATTTTGAACCGTTTAAAGACGACAACAATTATCGTATTATTTCGATATGGTATATTTTATATCAAATGAAGTTTGTGACTTTAAATTAAATCAAAAGACGTAAGGAAAGTGTCTATTTAGTATTAAATAAATAGATGCCTACTCAGAATCATTCAGAATTGATTGGAATTTGATATTATGGTGCTGATTTCATAAATATTAATTTATTACTATACATAAGGCATTGGTCATTGCTGGCAAAATGAATCATTTTAATATGTATCCATCATGCTGAGTTTATTTTTGGCCAGTTTAGCCTTCAATTCAGAGGAATTACTTGGATCGAGTTGCTAGTAATAATTCCCTAATGAAATTGCTGATTTAATAGATGAAGATATTGATCATAATATGCGTTGCAATATAGAACTTCACGCTACTTTGACTTTATTAGCTTGTCTCTACTACGTATGATAATGCATTATGACCTTGTTTACTCTCTGATGATGTCAGCAACCAGGGATACCTATGATCAATTAATCAGAATATTAATATCTTGGGTTTTTGGATGCAAACCATGTAAATGGAGGATAGTGGTATTTAACAAGTTCAATTTAAAACACATTTATTTTCGATCCAAAAGACAATAAAAACAAAAAACAGTAATGACAGATTGGAATTATTGAACAAAAAAGTAATAGACAAAAGTAGAATCTAAATTAAGAATTTAAATAATCAAGATATTGCTTTTGTTTTATACTAAATTTTCTATTATTTTTATTTTTAAAATTTTATTTCATCATCACCCTACAGTGACCATAAGTCACCAACAGGGTTGAAAGACATAAATTATAATATAATGTACATGCATTATGTTTTTAAGTTTGCGACGAGGTGCTAATAAATTAATTGAGAAGCTGTTTCCAGATCTCAAAACTATGGTGTCAACAGACAGGGTAGAGTTTCTTCCGGTTGAGTGGAGATCATCTCTGTACTTAGACGGTGGTCTCATTGACGGTCTCACGCCTAACAGGTTAAAGAATTTACGAGCTGTTCTTAACAGCACTGGTTTAGATCTTCTGTATTACCAAAGTCCACTCTATAGGTCTGAGGTATGTTAAATTACAAATACATAATATTTAAATCCTCTTTAGAGTAGAGTAAACAGAAGACCAATTACTCAACTCCCTGACGCAAAGTACTCCACAGTAGTTAAATGCAATTATCCTGTTGGTGCAGTACCCTCTGCTTAATACTTGGGCTCAAATTTAACCCCTAGCCATCAGCGCAAGCTCGGTGGTCTAAGAATATGAGCGCCAGGCTAGTGATCTGGAGGCCATGGGTTCGAGTCCCACCCGAAAACTTAAAGATTGATTGTTTAATACGCTCTGCCTTGTTTAAATAGTTTAGTCAATCTTTCAACTCAGAAAATCTTCCCATTCAACTTTTATACATTTATTATTTGTATACTTTATTCTACTTTTCAGGGTAAATTAAACACATTATTGTTTTTACATTTTACACCTCATCTTTTACAGATTCTTAAGAAACTTCAAGAAGAGTTAAACCGACTCTACACGTTATTTTGCCATCGAAATCCTTGGTTCGAAGCCAACAGCGGCAAAGTATCAATATTTGCCCACTCTCTTGGGTCTGTAATTACATATGATATACTAACGGGATGGAACCCGATTCACCTGTATGATCAGTATCTGTCTCACGAGCAAGGGCGCCATCCAGATCTAGACACGGTTGGACCGGATAACCAAGAACTTGCTGCCAAATTAGCAAAGGCTCGGAAAAAGTAAGGAATTATGTAATGAAAATGCTTTTGTATGAATATGAAATCTTTGGTAAATATAAGATAAACAAATATTACTCCAAATAAGAGAGGAAAGACATGTTGAGTATCTGGTGAGCTTGAATCTTTATTTTATGATGATGATTACAAAAATATATATATTTAGGCAAATTGCCAAGGATAACCATAATTAAATTCATTCACTATCCTTCTTAAAGGTGGCAATCCTGTTCACAAGACAAACATATACACAAGTTGCTCTACATATACAAAGTCTTTACAAAATACAAACCTTTTCAAAATTTTTCTGAATATTTAGTTTATGATGATTTTAGATCCTAAAAAAATACAAAATTTCAAGTGTGTTCTGTAGAGTAGGTGTAATCTGAATACATACATTAAATTACACTTTTGAAATCTAGAGTTGTGGAACTTGAGGAAAAGCTCCTTGCAACCAATCAGATTGCTGCAGATGAGAATGCACCAAAGCTTATTTTCAAGGTAATAATACTGAATATTTCTATATAGCTTCAGTTGAAGCGTCTTTCATACCTGTTTCGACACCGACTCCTAACCGTTGTGGTTTAGGCTCCGGCTGTATGTTCATGTTATTTCGACCCAATTCTGATTGATTGGACTTGCACCTGTGTCAAAGATGAATCAGCAATACACAGAGATGTATACTATCTCACAGCTCTGTGAAATTGTTTTAATTGTCTTTTACAATTTGATTTTTAAGGTTGAAAATTTATTTTGTGTTGGATCACCTCTGTCAGTGTTTCTTGGAATGCGAGGTATACGTCCCCAAGGCAACGGATCAATAGACCATATCTTGCCACATAGAGCTTGCAAAAGACTGTTCAATATATACCACCCTTCAGATCCAGTGGTAAGTCATTCATTTTCAATTCAATTCAATTCAACTAAACATTTATTTCTTCCTTCAATAAAATTAGGTGATCATAACAAATTCAAGTAAAATATAAAACAAGTCAATTGATGATAAAAAAAAAAGTATACAGGTATCAATAAAAGGAAGTAGGCAGTGCCCAATAAGGCCAGCCTATTTACAGACACATTAGAGTACTCGGTAAACTCATATAAAATAGTGGCCTTATTGAACTAGCTATAAAACATGGTGCGATTGTTCTTATTTTACTTGTAAGACAAAGAGTGCAAGGTTTCCCAAGTAACTATTATTTAATAAGTGTTTCTATATTTGTTGTATTGTAGGCATATCGAATAGAACCTCTGTTACTCAAACACTACAGTAGTATTATGCCTCTTCAAATTCATCGTTGGGAAAGCTCTAAGCAAGTTGCATATGATCTCATTAAATCTAAAGTCTACCCAAAGGTGTTGAAGGATGGTGGCAAAGAGATGTCGCCAAAGTCTAGTATGTCTGAGACATCATCTCGTCGAAGCTCATCTTCAGGTGCATTTCTGCATGGTTTAATTCAATTCAGAATTTGATTATACAAACCAATAATTAAATTAAAAATAAAAGTGTATAGCAATACATTCTCCGTAATGAGATATTAACGTAACCTGAATATGTACTTGGTTGTTGTTAATGAGGTATCAAAATAGGGTGGGTATATTATTATTGGTATGTTATATTATTTTGTGATAGTGTTTTTTTATTGCAGTACAATTGCACTTCATTGCACCCTGAAGTCTAAATAAGAATACTGATAGTAGTTTGTAATGTCACTAGCTTGATACACTTATTTTGTTTCGGTATACATAGAATCATCTTCATTGGATGGCCGGAGTGAAAGTCAGATGGAACCTCCATTTATTCCTCAATCCCCACCTGCTTCATCTACAAACTACTCATTCTCATCTCATTTATCGGACACTTTATCAGGTAAAGTTCATCCTCACTCATTTTCATTTCAGGATTGATCATCATCCTTTATCTTCCTACATTCTACATCACTCATTCTCATCTCAAACAAGGTTCATTAACATCATCATCATCATCTTCCTACTAAATTCTACATTACTCATTCTCATCTCAGACAATGTTCATCAACATCCTTTATCTTCCTACTTCATTCTACATCACTCATTTTCATCTCATCAGACAAGGTTCATCAACATCCTTTATCTTCCTACTTCATTCTACATCACTCATTCTACATCACTCATTCTCATCTCATCAGACAAGGTTCATCATCATCATCATCATCTTCCTACTTTATTCTACATCCCTCATTCTCATCTCAGACAAGGTTCATCAACATCCTTTATCTTCCTACTTCATTCTACATCACTCATTTTCATCTCATCAGACAAGGTTCATCATCATCATCATCATCATCTTCCTACTTTATTCTACATCCCTCATTCTCATCTCAGACAAGGTTCATCAACATCCTTTATCTTCCTACTTCATTCTACATCACTCATTTTCATCTCATCAGACAAGTTCATCAACATCCTTTATCTTCCTACTTCATTCTACATCACTCATTCTCATCTCATCAGACAAGGTTCATCAACATCCTTTATCTTCCTTCTTCATTCTACATCACTCATTCTCATCTCATCAGACAAGGTTCATCAACATCCTTTATCTTCCTTCTTCATTCTACATCACTCATTCTCATCTCATCAGACAAGGTTCATCAACATCCTTCATCTTCCTACTTCATTCCACATCACTCATTTTCATCTCATCAGACAAGGTTCATCAACATCCTTTATCTTCCTACTTCATTCCACATCACTCATTCTCATCTCATCAGACAAGGTTCATCAACATCCTTTATCTTCCTACTTCATTCCACATCACTCATTCTCATCTCATCAGGCAAAGTTCATCATTATAGTATCTTTTCTGCTTTTTGTTTAACCAACATTTTGTGTTTTCTTTAGGAGGAATTGGTAACATCATGGCAAGATGGGCAAAGCCTGATGAGAAACATGCAGAAAGGGAGGCTTTAGAAGATTTAGAGAAAGTATTAATGAGAATTGAA
Organism: Antedon bifida; assembly: GCF_963402885.1. Classification (NCBI taxonomy): domain Eukaryota; kingdom Metazoa; phylum Echinodermata; class Crinoidea; order Comatulida; family Antedonidae; genus Antedon; species Antedon bifida. The sequence goes on along the minus strand of NC_136234.1, from coordinate 21,499,372 downwards.
AATATGGAACCAGCACATCCTATTGTGGAATCACCCCAAGATGATGATCATGAGTTTGATCATGTTGGTAGGTCTAACACACTGCGTCACATTCCATTAGCAGCACAATTTAAGTGATAATGCCTTTTCTGTTGTCGAATAAATGATGTTTGATTCTATTCTTTCAGTCTTAAGAAACAGGCCCAATTATATATGCTTATTCAACCGGTTTCCTCATTTCTATCTGAGTAGTGCATAGATCCTTTTTTCATCTGTAATCTGTATTTATTCAATTTTGTTTCTCTTTTCTCTATAAAAAAGTAAAAATAGAAATGTAATGTGAAAAAACCAAAATGTGTTGAAGGGCGCTATTAATTTTGCTTTTTTTTCTTGTGACAGAATTAGAGCATCGTCTTGATTTTGAACTAAAAGAGAGTAATTTCAGTAATGGATATATCTCAGCATTAACATCTCATACATCATACTGGAGTTCTCTAGATGTCACGCTATTCGTTCTTTACCATTTATACCCAGGCTATTTGCGTACCAAGGAAGAGTTAAAAACCATCAGCAAATGATTATTGTGAAAATCTGTCAATACTATGCACGTTTCTATTTCTCTCATCATTTAAACTGTTGTTTTAAAGACCCAGGCATTTTCAGCATGAGATATTTAATTTAAAGATATATTTTCCCCCTGAAAAAATAATTTGTTCACAATTTTTGTTTGAATATGCCATTTTAATGTCGCATACTAGTTATCCAATTTGACCAAAAATTGGATCGAAAAGAAATTTATCTGAAAAAAACTGTAATTTAAAGCAAATATAGTCAAATTGGCTGCTAGAAAATGGGTTTTTGGTTGAATTTAACCATTTATTTTTTCATTTTATAAGTGAAAACATTGTTTTTCCCATTTTTTTTTCTGCTGAGGTGATTAACTTATTAAAACTACAAATAACCTATCCAAATTCTTATTTAATTAATCTTCATTTTTCATATTTTTTGGGGAAAATACATCTTTAGTAACTTCAGAGATCACATATAATGATATTTAATTGCTAAAAGGGTTACTTGGGTTAGTTTTCATGTATAACTGTAAAGACTTGGCCTCTACAAAATGATACATAATTCAATATGTTGTCAAATATAGAGTGTTGCTTAAAAAACTATATTTAATTAAAAACTAGATTTGTTTTCATTTTAGTTATTTGCTTAAAATAACGGTGTGTTAGTGAAAGTGAGTTAAAATAAAAAAACTAGAAATCATTCAATGATTATTGATATTCCATTTTCATAATTTAAAGAGCAATTATAACAAGCTAGTGTATGCCAAAATAAAAAATAGGTATTAGTAAACATGAGTATGCATTATAAATAAAAATAGAGTTGTTTGTAAACACAAGTATGCATTAAAGATAACATAGAGGTATCTAATTTTACTTGATTACAAGATTAATAATAGAAATTTTGTTTTAAATATTGATGCTAGTAGTATTTTAACTCTAACAATAATTTTTAATAATAACATTATGGTTGTAAGAATTGAATGCTTACAGTCTAAACATAGGCCAATTTCTGAGAGAAGTTTTCTCCACTTGTGAATGATTCTAATTAATGTAAAAAAAAAATGTGTTTAATAAGTTATATTTTTAGTGTCACCTTTTTGTATTTAGTTTCTAAATGGTAATTTAAGTTTTCATAATTTTAATCCATCTTAAATTTAGTTCACCTTGCAGTAATTATTTCACCTGTCAAGATATGTTCTAGTTCAACACCAGTTCTTTGTTAGTTATAAAGCATTTAATAATAATAATATCAACTTCTGGCTAATTGGAAAATACACTTATGTAAGTTGACAAGTTGATATGTGTATAATAATTTTTTAAAACGGATAAAAAAAAGTTAAATCATTTAAAATATCATTGTTTAATCCGAGCATAACTTAAAACCTAAATCCTGCAAATAAATTAGTTTACACAAATTAAATATTATTATTTAGGCCTAAGTGTCGTTTGGGATAAATTTTGAGTTTATATACTATTTTTGTATTTTAAGTCAATTTGTTATTTAGAAAATTAAAAGAAAATTTAAAGTTTTTAAAATGTTATTCATATATATCAGTTAGTATACTAGGTAGTAGTAATTTGATTTCATAATATATACATTTATAAATATAAATGCAAAGGCAAAATACTGAAAAAATGACAATGCTGTAGGTATCAGTGGCTGGATCTCAATGGAGACAAAAAAAAAGCGAAAAGCTAAATCAAAACGATAAAGTAAAACAGCCAGATAAATAAATATATATTCATACATTTAAATTGTTATTATATCCGGGCCACAGAAATGGTTTAAGGGAAATATTATGATTTATATTATTATGATGCAATGTTAAACATATTAAGTGCAATATGTAATAGTTGGTTTAATAATGTTATTTGTTATCGAATATAAATATACACAAACTATTTGTTTTTAGTATTTATTTGTTTGGATTATGGTTACCTGGAGATTATATATTTTAGCCAGCATGACTTAACCAAAATTAAATACTCGAAATATCGGAACTAAATTTTATTTTGTTTTTGTTAATTAAATAGATGTCAAAAAGATGTACCCCAGCAAGAAAGAAGAAGGATTTGGACAGCATTGCTTATTTTTTGCATCGGAGAAAGTGACGAATCATCGGATAGCAACTTAAGTTCGGCATCGTTGTCATTATCATAATCACCATCTCTATCTCTATCAATGCAACCACAATGCAACCATCAATGCAACCATCAATGCAACCATCAATGCAACCATCAATGCAACCATCAATGCAAACATCACTGCAAACATCAATGCAACCATCAATGCAAACATCACTGCAAACATCAATGCAACCATCAATGCAACCATCAATGCAACCATCAATGCAACCATCACTGCAACCCTCAATGCAACCATCAATGGGCACAGTGTCAGCATCGCTATCAGGTGTACAAGTTTCAGTACGACAGCCATCATCAAAGTCTATCAAAGTCTCTATCAAAATCATTTATTGTTTTAATTTAGCTTTTTGCTTATTTTATTTTGCATTTCTATTAAGATTCAGCCAAAGCATTGTCATTTGGTTTAGTAATTTGACTTTCGATTTATATATTCATAATACATAAATAACTGACACTTAAACAATCGCGTAATTTATAGGCTTCCTTATAACTTTCTGGGAACTTATTGAATTTACCGGAAATTGCGTTTGTTTATATGCCGGTATGGTAAAGGATAGGAGTATTTCCGTATCTTCGACAGAATGGCGGGGTTCGGTTGTTTTCTTCTGCTAATTATGCCTTTAATAATGGGTATGAGTATAGGTAAGTTACAATTTTCCAAATTATTTATGCCTATGTCAATGCCATGCGTTGTTCGATGTCTTGTTTGGCATTTGCTATTTTAAGATAGGCCAATAGTTATAGAGATCTTTCGAACGTCGGATAAGTTATAGTTCTTAGCTGTAGGCCTACATCAAAACTAACCGGGCTATATAACAAATATATTAATTGTAGAGGCCACTTCCACAAAATATTATAATATATGGCATTCGTAATTTTTGTTTAATGTATTTTTCTCAATCATAACACAAACATATAAATAATATAAAAAATAGCCTATACGCATAAAGTTTTCTCCATTTTACAACTGTAGTAATAATGTATAGTTAGCATAGAAGTGTATTGAGTTTTGCTCCTATTAGAACATTTGGTTTACCTCCATGAAATAATAGACAATATATATTATTACTCAATCGGTCGATTCGTCGATCAAATGTAGGCTTTGGATTATATTAGGTTTGGTAATGGAGGCATTGCATACCTCCATGCTTTGATAAAACTTTTGCTGCAACAAAACACAGAGAAGACCGAGAAACTTGACACCATTCTTCCACAAACCGCTACTTGATCCTTATTTCCTCTACGTGGTTTCCAGTAAGGGTCATTATAATACATAATAACCATTTACTGGAAATCACGTAGAGGAAGTAAGGATCATTAGGCTACTTGACATGTAATGTACGTCGTACAAGTTTGTAGAGATACAGTTATTTTCCGTCGGCACCTTAAGTTTGAATTTAATTTCAGGATATGTCAGAATCTATTGGCCATATATTGTTTACCTCACCGTTATAGCCCGTCCATTGAATGTTGTAGGCCTAACTATATTCGGAAGAGCAGAGGGTTACCATGGTGTTCTGGTCCATTCATTCCGTTTGGTGGTAGCACTCGGCACGAAGGGACCCTGGGGGAGAGAAGAAAATTATTGTATGTGCCGCCCAGTTAAGCTGCAAATCACAAGTTATTTCCCGTCCCCACACTCACATACATTTCAAACGTCATAGCTTGGATAACATTAATTATAACGCTACAAGCCACTAAATAGCTAATGATTTGACCAATCACAAACGCTTGTCTTTGGTCAACACACTTTCGTTGCGGCTACGTCATTGCGTTCATGGATTAATCCATGATGCCTTAGTGTTCAAACAGTTATCAAAAAGAAATTAAATTTTTCCAATTTTTAATCTTTTTACTGTATGTTAAAGTAATTATGTTAAGTTCCACCATCCTTACCTTCTCTAATTATTGTCTAATCTAATTGTCACGTAATTGTCAAATAAGTTATAGCAGGATTATGCAACCGTTAATAGGCCTATAAAATATAATTTAAATTTTGATTTTCTTACCGTAACTTATTTCTCCATGATATAACTTAGAGATCTTAGATTGAATGCACACCTAATGTTACCACCAGTAATCTATTGTATTTTAGTCCATATGCAAAATCAAAAACTGCCACATAATGTTTGAACTGTTATTAATTCGTCCACTCTTTTAAAAATCCAAAACTTCCTTCAAATCTTATCAATTGTATGATACATTAATTTCGATTTTACTATGATACAATTATTAATAATTAGCTGACACAGAGTTCTGTACGGATCCTTTGGGAGTAGAAGATGGAACAATTACACTTACATCATCAACAGAATGGAATGCACAACACGGACCTGCATATGGAAGACTTAATATGACTCCAAGGAACGGTAATATTGGTGCTTGGGCTGCACAATCAAATAACCAAAACCAATGGATACAAGCTGACATTGGTGCTCTAAAAAGGGTGACTGGAGTGATTACACAAGGACGTAATGGAGGTGGATATGACCAATGGGTTACAGCTTTTGAAGTGTTGTACAGTATCGATGGAAACAACTTTGAAGACATTGTTGAAGCCAATGATACTGCTATGGTAAGTTGCTCTTTTTAACGGCCCTACTGTATGTCACAAAATTATTCAAAATTTGGCATTATTTTGTATGGAATTAGTTTATATATGGTGCAGTTTTCCTATCGAGAGTAGCTTCCAAAAGAATAAATGGTACCGAGGCTAATTAACAACAATTTTTTCATTAACATTTAAAAAAAAAATTTAATTATGTATAAATGTATAAACTAATTCTGTAATATTTTTTAAATTTCAGGAATTTGTTGGAAACACAAATCCTGATTCTCAAGTTACCAATCTGTTTCCAAAACCAGTGATTGCTCGTTACATTCGTATTCACCCAACAGCTTGGAATAATCACATTAGTTTAAGATTTGAAATTCTTGGTTGTTCAGGTATATTTTAGTGATATTTTTAAACTACACCAATTTATGCAGTACTTTACATTATTATGTTATTTGCAATGAATAATAGATGTGTACAGTATGTTTACATCATAAAATGTATGAATTAGAGTTAATCAAATTCATTTTCTAAACGAATGTATTCTCTTCCGCACAAACTTGTAGGTGTATATCTATATAAAAATAGAGCAATACATAGGAAATGTATAAGAGCTTATCAAAATATTTCCAGAATAAAATGTATGGACATTGAAAAGGAAACTGAAATTATGTTGTTGTATGGTATAACTAAGTGTTTCTTTCATTTTATTGCATATTCACATTGATCTTTTCAGCAGTGACTTGCACTGGTTCAAAACTTGGCATAGAATCATCAGAAATTCCATCGGAAAACATCCGTGCTTCAAGTGAATACAATGCACAACACGGTGCTCGTCGTGGTAGATTGAATATTGAACCTAATAGTGATGGAATTGGTGCATGGGCAGCCAAAACCAATGATCGTAATCAGTGGATTCAAGTTGATCTTAATGAAGTGAAAGTAGTGACTGGTGTAGTTACTCAAGGACGTAATGGAAATTATGATCAATGGGTTAAGTCATATGAAGTCTTGTATGGCATGGACGGTTCTAACTGGCAGACAATTATGACCACTGTTGAAACATCGACGGTAAGTAAGACAGATAGTTTACAAATGGAGAATGCGCTTAAGATGATTTGTATGATTAGTAGCATTTTCTTGTATTGGATATTGTTGTTTATTTGTAGGTGTTTGTTGGCAATACAGATAAAGATACACAAGTTACCAATCTATTTCCATTTGAAATACATGCACGATTTATTAGAATCCATCCAATGACTTGGAACAACCACATTAGTATGAGGTTTGAAATTCTTGGCTGCCCAGGTAAATAAAACCATTGTAACACATTTTAACTATAAATACATAAATCATTTTTGTGACAAACTTCGATTTTACAGGTAAATATATGTGAATATTTTATTATAATCGTTTTATGTTTAAGACCTTTACAGTTAACTATGTGAATATTGCTATTATTAATAATAACATGCATTTTTATTTTTTTTACTATGGTACAATTATTAGCCAAAACAAAGTTCTGTACGGATCCTTTGGGAGTAGAAGACGGAACAATTACACTTACATCATCAACAGAATGGAATGCGCAACACGGACCTGCATATGGAAGACTTAATATGACTCCAAGGAACGGTAATATTGGTGCTTGGGCTGCACAATCAAATAACCAAAACCAATGGATACAAGCTGATATTGGTGCTCTAAAAAGGGTGACTGGAGTGATTACACAAGGACGTAATGGAGGTGGATATGACCAATGGGTTACAGCCTTTGAAGTGTTGTACAGTATCGATGGAAACAACTTTGAAGACATTGTTGAAGCCAATGATACTGCTATGGTGAGTTGCTCTTTTTAACGGCCCTACTGTATGTCACCAAATTATTCAAAATTGGGCATCATTTTGTATGGAATTATTTTATATATGGTGCAGTTTTCCTATCGAGAATAGCTTCCAAAAGCTAAAATGATACCTAGGCTAATTAACAGCAGTGTTTTTCCATTAACATTTTTTTGTTATTTTAATTTTGTATAAATGTATAAACTACTTCTGTAATATTTTTTTTAATTTCAGGAATTTGTTGGAAACACAAATCCTGATTCTCAAGTTACCAATCTGTTTCCAAAACCAGTGATTGCTCGTTACATTCGTATTCACCCAACAGCTTGGAATAATCACATTAGTTTAAGATTTGAAGTTCTTGGTTGTTCAGGTATATTTTAGTGATATTTTTAAACTACACCAATTTATGCAGTACTTTACATTATTATGTTATTTGCAACGAATAGTAGATGTGTATTGTATGTTTTACATCATAAAATGTATGAATTTGAGTTAATCAAATTCATTTTCTAAACGAATGTATTCTTTTCCTCACAAACTTGTAGGTGTATAACTATATCAAAATAGAGCAATACCTAGGAAATGTATAAGAGCTTCTCAAAATTTTCGAGAAAAAACTGTATGGACATTGAAAAGGGAACCTGAATTATGCAGGCATGGTCTAACTAAGTGTTTCTTTCTTTTTATTGCATATTATCATTGATCTTTTCAGCAGTTTCTTGCACTGGTTCAAAACTTGGCATAGAATCATCAGAAATTCCATCGGAAAACATCCGTGCTTCAAGTGAATACAATGCACAACACGGTGCTCGTCGTGGTAGATTGAATATTGAACCTAATAGTGATGGAATTGGTGCATGGGCAGCCAAAACCAATGATCGTAATCAGTGGATTCAAGTTGATCTTAATGAAGTGAAAGTAGTGACTGGTGTAGTTACTCAAGGACGTAATGGAAATTATGATCAATGGGTTAAGTCATATGAAGTCTTGTATGGCATGGACGGTTCTAACTGGCAGACAATTATGACCACTGTTGGAACATCGACGGTAAGTAAGACAGATAGTTTACAAATGAAGAATGCGCTTAAGATGATTTGTGTGATTAGTAGCATTTTCTTGTATTGGATATTGTTGTTTATTTGTATAGGTGTTTGTTAGCAATACAGATAAAGATACACAAGTTACCAATCTATTTCCATTTGAAATACATGCACGATTTATTAGAATCCATCCAATGACTTGGAACAACCACATTAGTATGAGGTTTGAAATTCTTGGCTGCCCAGGTAAATAAAACCATTGTAACACATTTTGACTATAAATACATAAATCATTTTTGTGACAAACCTCGATTTTACAGGTAAATCTCTCAGGAAATGTTTATGTGAATATTTAAACTCTTTACAGTTAACTATGTAAATATTGCTGTTAGTATTAGTTATGATAACTTGCATTTATATTTTACTATAGTACAATTATTAGCTAAAACAAAGTTCTGTACGAATCCGTTGGGAGTAGAAGACGGAACAATTACACTTACATCATCAACAGAATGGAATGCACAACACGGACCTGCATATGGAAGACTTAATATGACTCCAAGGAACGGTAATATTGGTGCTTGGGCTGCACAATCAAATAACCAAAACCAATGGATACAAGCTGATATTGGTGCTCTAAAAAGGGTGACTGGAGTGATTACACAAGGACGTAATGGAGGTGGATATGACCAATGGGTTACAGCTTTCGAAGTATTGTACAGTGTCGATGGAAACAACTTTGAAGACATTGTTGAAGCCAATGATACTGCTATGGTGAGTTGCTCTTTTTAACGGCCCTACTGTATGTCACAAAATTATTCAAAATTTGACATTATTTTGTATGGAATTAGTTTATATATGGTGCAGTTTTCCTATCGAGAATAGCTTCCAAAAGCTAAAATGATACCTAGGCTAATTAACAACAGTGTTTTTACATTAACATTTTTTTGTTATTTTTAGTATAAATGTATAAACTACTTCTGTAATATTTTTTTTAATTTCAGGAATTTGTTGGAAACACAAATCCTGATTCTCAAGTTACCAATCTGTTTCCAAAACCAGTGATTGCTCGTTACATTCGTATTCACCCAACAGCTTGGAATAATCACATTAGTTTAAGATTTGAAGTTCTTGGTTGTTCAGGTATATTTTAGTGATATTTTTAAACTACACAAATTTATGCAGTACTTTACATTATTATGTTATTTGCAACTAATAGTAGATGTGTATGTTTACATCATAAAATGTATGAATTTGAGTTAATCAAATTCATTTTCTAAACGAATGTATTCTCTTGCTCACAAACTTGTAGGTGTATAACTATATCAAAATAGAGCAATACCTAGGAAATGTATAAGAGCTTCTCAAAATTTTCCAGAAAAAACTGTATGGACATTGAAAAGGGAACCTGAATTATGCAGGCATGGTCTAACTAAGTGTTTCTTTCTTTTTATTGCATATTATCATTGATCTTTTCAGCAGTTTCTTGCACTGGTTCAAAACTTGGCATAGAATCATCAGAAATTCCATCGGAAAACATCCGTGCTTCAAGTGAATACAATGCACAACACGGTGCTCGTCGTGGTAGATTGAATATTGAACCTAATAGTGATGGAATTGGTGCATGGGCAGCCAAAACCAATGATCGTAATCAGTGGATTCAAGTTGATCTTAATGAAGTGAAAGTAGTGACTGGTGTAGTTACTCAAGGACGTAATGGAAATTATGATCAATGGGTTAAGTCATATGAAGTCTTGTATGGCATGGACGGTTCTAACTGGCAGACAATTATGACCACTGTTGGAACATCGACGGTAAGTAAGACAGATAGTTTACAAAAGGAGAATGCGCTTAAGATGATTTGTATGATTAGTAGCATTTTCTTGTATTGGATATTGTTGTTTATTTGTAGGTGTTTGTTGGCAATACAGATAAAGATACACAAGTTACCAATCTATTTCTATTTGAAATACATGCACGATTTATTAGAATCCATCCAATGACTTGGAACAACCACATTAGTATGAGGTTTGAAATTCTTGGCTGCCCAGGTAAATAAACCAATTGTAACACATTATGACTATAAATACATAAATCATTTTTGTGACAAACCTCGATTTTACAGGTAAATCTCTCAGGAAATGTTTATGTGAATATTTAAACTCTTTACAGTTAACTATGTAAATATTGCTGTTAGTATTAGTTATGATAACTTGCGTTTATATTTTACTATAGTACAATTATTAGCTAAAACAAATTTCTGTACGAATCCGTTGGGAGTAGAAGACGGAACAATTACACTTACATCATCAACAGAATGGAATGCACAACACGGACCTGCATATGGAAGACTTAGTATGACTCCAAGGAACGGTAATATTGGTGCTTGGGCTGCACAATCAAATAACCAAAACCAATGGATACAAGCTGACATTGGTGCTCTAAAAAGGGTGACTGGAGTGATTACACAAGGACGTAATGGAGGTGGATATGACCAATGGGTTACAGCTTTCGAAGTGTTGTACAGTGTCGATGGAAACAACTTTGAAGACATTGTTGAAGCCAATGATACTGCTATGGTGAGTTGCTCTTTTTAACGGCCCTACTGTATGTCATAAAATTATTCAAAATTTGACATTATTTTGTATGGAATTAGTTTATATATGGTGCAGTTTTCCTATCGAGAGTAGCTTCCAAAAGCTAAAATGATACCTAATTCTGTAATATTTTTTAAATTTCAGGAATTTGTTGGAAACACAAATCCTGATTCTCAAGTTACCAATCTGTTTCCAAAACCAGTGATTGCTCGTTACATTCGTATTCACCCAACAGCTTGGAATAATCACATTAGTTTAAGATTTGAAGTTCTTGGTTGTTCAGGTATATTTTAGTGATATTTTTAAACTACACCAATTTATGCAGTACTTTACATTATTATGTTATTTGCAACGAATAGTAGATGTGTATGTTTACATCATAAAATGTATGAATTTGAGTTAATCAAATTCATTTTTTAAAACGATTGTATTCTCTTCCTCACAAACTTGTAGGTGTATATCTATATAAAAATTGAGCAATACATAGGAAATGTATAAGAGCTTATCAAAATATTTCCAGAATAAAATGTATGGACATTGAAAAGGAAACTGAAATTATGTTGTTGTATGGTATAACTAAGTGCTTCTTTCTTTTTATTGCATATTCACATTGATCTTTTCAGCAGTGACTTGCACTGGTTCAAAACTTGGCATAGAATCATCAGAAATTCCATCGGAAAACATCCGTGCTTCAAGTGAATACAATGCACAACACGGTGCTCGTCGTGGTAGATTGAATATTGAACCTAATAGTGATGGAATTGGTGCATGGGCAGCCAAAACCAATGATCGTAATCAGTGGATTCAAGTTGATCTTAATGAAGTGAAAGTAGTGACTGGTGTAGTTACCCAAGGACGTAATGGAAATTATGATCAATGGGTTAAGTCATATGAAGTCTTGTATGGCATGGACGGTTCTAACTGGCAGACAATTATGACCACTGTTGGAACATCAACGGTAAGTAAGACAGATAGTTTACAAATCAAGAATACGCTTCTTAAGATTATTGGTGTGGTTAGTAGCATTTTATTGGATATTGTTATTTACTTGTAGGTGTTTGTTGGCAATACAGATAAAGATACACAATTTACCAATGTATTTCCATTTGAAATACATGCACGATTTATTAGAATCCATCCAATCACTTGGAACAACCACATTAGCATGAGGTTTGAAATTCTTGGCTGCCCAGGTAAATAAATTGTAACACATCATGACTATAAATACATAAATTATTTTTTTGACAAACCTCGATTTTACAGGTAAATCACTTTGAAAAATGTTTATGTGAATATTTAAACTCTTTTATGTTAAAGACTTTTACAGTTAACTATAATATGTGAATATTGCTATTATTAATGTTTAAGAAAACATGCATTTCTATTTTACTATGGTACAATTATTAGCTAAAACAAAGTTCTGTACGGATCATTTGGGAGTAGAAGACGGAACAATTACACTTACATCATCAACGGAATGGAATGCACAACACGGACCTGCATATGGAAGACTTAATATGACTCCAAGGAACGGTAATATTGGTGCTTGGGCTGCACAATCAAATAACCAAAACCAATGGATACAAGCTGACATTGGTGCTCTAAAAAGGGTGACTGGAGTGATTACACAAGGACGTAATGGAGGTGGATATGACCAATGGGTTACAGCCTTTGAAGTGTTGTACAGTATCGATGGAATCAACTTTGAAGACATTGTTGAAGCCAATGATACTGCTATGGTGAGTTGCTCTTTTTAACGGCCCTACTGTATGTCACCAAATTATTCAAAATTGGGCATCATTTTGTATGGAATTATTTTATATATGGTGCAGTTTTCCTATCGAGAATAGCTTCCAAAAGCTAAAATGATACCTAGGCTAATTAACAACAGTGTTTTTCCATTAACATTTTTTTGTTATTTTAATTTTGTATAAATGTATAAACTACTTCTGTAATATTTTTTTTAATTTCAGGAATTTGTTGGAAACACAAATCCTGATTCTCAAGTTACCAATCTGTTTCCAAAACCAGTGATTGCTCGTTACATTCGTATTCACCCAACAGCTTGGAATAATCACATTAGTTTAAGATTTGAAGTTCTTGGTTGTTCAGGTATATTTTAGTGATATTTTTAAACTACACCAATTTATGCAGTACTTTACATTATTATGTTATTTGCAACGAATAGTAGATGTGTATTGTATGTTTTACATCATAAAATGTATGAATTTGAGTTAATCAAATTCATTTTCTAAACGAATGTATTCTTTTCCTCACAAACTTGTAGGTGTATAACTATATCAAAATAGAGCAATACCTAGGAAATGTATAAGAGCTTCTCAAAATTTTCGAGAAAAAACTGTATGGACATTAAAAAGGGAACCTGAATTATGCAGGCATGGTCTAACTAAGTGTTTCTTTCTTTTTATTGCATATTATCATTGATCTTTTCAGCAGTTTCTTGCACTGGTTCAAAACTTGGCATAGAATCATCAGAAATTCCATCGGAAAACATCCGTGCTTCAAGTGAATACAATGCACAACACGGTGCTCGTCGTGGTAGATTGAATATTGAACCTAATAGTGATGGAATTGGTGCATGGGCAGCCAAAACCAATGATCGTAATCAGTGGATTGAAGTTGATCTTAATGAAGTGAAAGTAGTGACTGGTGTAGTTACTCAAGGACGTAATGGAAATTATGATCAATGGGTTAAGTCATATGAAGTCTTGTATGGCATGGACGGTTCTAACTGGCAGACAATTATGACCACTGTTGGAACATCGACGGTAAGTAAGACAGATAGTTTACAAAAGGAGAATGCGCTTAAGATGATTTGTATGATTAGTAGCATTTTCTTGCATTGGATATTGTTGTTTATTTGTAGGTGTTTGTTGGCAATACAGATAAAGATACACAAGTTACCAATGTATTTCCATTTGAAATACATGCACGATTTATTAGAATCCATCCAATCACTTGGAACAACCACATTAGCATGAGGTTTGAAATTCTTGGCTGCCCAGGTAAATAAATTGTAACACATTATGACTATAAATACATAAATCATTTTTTTGACAAACCTCGATTTTACAGGCAAATCACTTTGGAAAATGTTTATGTGAATATTTAAACTCTTTTATGTTAAAGAACTTTACAGTTAACTATAATATGTGAATATTGCTATTATTAATGTTTAAGAAAACATGCATTTCTATTTTACTACAATTATTAGCTAAAACAAAGTTCTGTACGGATCCTTTGGGAGTAGAAGACGGAACAATTACACTTACATCATCAACGGAATGGAATGCACAACACGGACCCGCATATGGAAGACTTAATATGACTCCAAGGAACGGTAATATTGGTGCTTGGGCTGCACAATCAAATAACCAAAACCAATGGATACAAGCTGACATTGGTGCTCTAAAAAGGGTGACTGGAGTGATTACACAAGGACGTAATGGAGGTGGATATGACCAATGGGTTACAGCCTTTGAAGTGTTGTACAGTATCGATGGAATCAACTTTGAAGACATTGTTGAAGCCAATGATACTGCTATGGTGAGTTGCTCTTTTTAACGGCCCTACTGTATGTCACCAAATTATTTAAATTTGGCATCATTTTGTATGGAATTAGTTTATATATGGTGCAGTTTTCCTATCGAGAATAGCTTCCAAAAGCTAAAATGATACCTAGGCTAATTAACAACAGTGTTTTTCCATTAACATTTTTTTGTTATTTTAATTTAGTATAAATGTATAAACTACTTCTGTAATATTTTTTTTAATTTCAGGAATTTGTTGGAAACACAAATCCTGATTCTCAAGTTACCAATCTGTTTCCAAAACCAGTGATTGCTCGTTACATTCGTATTCACCCAACAGCTTGGAATAATCACATTAGTTTAAGATCTGAAGTTCTTGGTTGTTCAGGTATATTTTAGTGATATTTTTAAACTACACAAATTTATGCAGTACTTTACATTATTATGTTATTTGCAACGAATAGTAGATGTGTATGTTTACATCATAAAATGTATGAATTTGAGTTAATCAAATTCATTTTCTAAACGAATGTATTCTTTTCCTTACAAACTTGTAGGTGTATAACTATATCAAAATAGAGCAATACCTAGGAAATGTATAAGAGCTTCTCAAAATTTTCCAGAAAAAACTGTATGGACATTGACAAGGGAACCTGAATTATGCAGGCATTGTAACTAAGTGTTTCTTTCTTTTTATTGCATATTATCATTGATCTTTTCAGCAGTTTCTTGCACTGGTTCAAAACTTGGCATAGAATCATCAGAAATTCAATCGGAAAACATCCGTGCTTCAAGTGAATACAATGCACAACACGGTGCTCGTCGTGGTAGATTGAATATTGAACCTAATAGTGATGGAATTGGTGCATGGGCAGCCAAAACCAATGATCGTAATCAGTGGATTCAAGTTGATCTTAATGAAGTGAAAGTAGTGACTGGTGTAGTTACTCAAGGACGTAATGGAAATTATGATCAATGGGTTAAGTCATATGAAGTCTTGTATGGCATGGACGGTTCTAACTGGCAGACAATTATGACCACTGTTGGAACATCAACGGTAAGTAAGACAGATAGTTTACAAATCAAGAATACGGTTAAGATGATTGGTGTGGTTAGTAGCATTTTATTGGATATTGTTATTTATTTGTAGGTGTTTGTTGGCAATACAGATAAAGATACACAAGTTACCAATGTATTTGCATTTGAAATACATGCACGATTTATTAGAATCCATCCAATGACTTGGAACAACCACATTAGTATGAGGTTTGAAATTCTTGGCTGCCCAGGTAAACAAACATTATGATTAAAAATTTGAATACATTGATTTAACATAGAGAAAAAAATAAATACATTAACTGAAACGTATTAGTTAGATCGTTGCTGATTAGGTAGATTACACCCCTGTCCACATTTACTCATTTACATTCAGATAATGTATATAACGTATTATATTTTGTAATAGAAATATGATTCCTTTCAATCTTACTCCGTTTTTACATAAAAGTATCCTGGAGTTAGATTTTAACCTTCTATTACAATACTGTTAATCCTAGTAAACTTTAAACTGTGGGTAAATAATATGCAGACGAGCTGAGATCTAAATATGGAATTTATTCACTGTTATAGCATTCGTTTATAGTATCATTATTATTATTACTATAGGCAATGTTATCATTCTGTTGGTTTATTATCAGACCGTGAATTATGTATTACTCATAAATTGAATTTAAAAATGTCTATATAATTACGTGACATCATTCTCGCGTAGTTTTCTGAAAGTTAATAAACCGTTTTTGTACAGTGTACTATTATAAAAACTGCAGTGTACAAAACCGTAAATTCAGATTATACGACCATTTGATTTACAAATTATTCGTCACAAATTTCAATTCACAGGCAACAAATCGTGTATTGATATAACAGCACCCAGTCACGGAGTACTGATAGGTGATGATTTTACATATCCATCTACGGTTACATTTAAATGCAACGAAGGCTATGTTCTGACAGGATCAAGATCAAGGTCTTGTAGAGCCGATGGCAGCTGGTCAGGTGAAGTAACAGAATGTCAAATTGTCGAATGCAGTAAACCAACGTCAATTTCGCACGGTACATGGAGAAGTCGTAACAATAACTTCACTTTCGGAAATTCCGTGTATTATGAATGTGACAGTTATTATGATCTGACTTTAGAAAGTGAAAGTAGTAGAGTATGTACTACTGAAGGTGTATGGCGTCCCGATGAACCAGTCTGTGAACAGATTTGTGGTGAAGCTGATGTCCCCCCTAACCCTCGACCACTTGGTGATCGTCAAATAGGTCGTATTTATGGCGGTAGAAGAGCCGTTGCTGGATCATGGCCATGGCAAGCCTTACTAAGAATCAGAAGAACGAAGTGGGACTATGTGGAATCAATCTGTGGAGGAGTTTTGATAAATGACCAGTGGATACTGACAGCCGCCCATTGTCTAAACGATACTACAGCACCATTTGGTAGAGGTGTGCTCCCACCCTCTTCTGTTGATATCTTTTTGGGGTCTAACGAACTGTCAAGCCAGGAAGATAAAGACTTAGAGGTATACCATTGTTAATCATCCACGACATAATACCAACAATATTGCATAATGTAACTCCATGAATAATCTTGTAAATAATAGATATAGGCCTACCATTGCCTAAAAGATTATTTACGTTATAAGATTCAACCCCACCATCTTAAATTGCCAAATTTGCAGTAATTTCTGAGTATTCGGTAAAAATTGTCTTTGGGTAAAACGATTACATTTACTTATTAACATAACAAAATTTGTCGTACGTGTCATTTCCGACCACTAATGCTTCTTTAAACTATGAACCCCAGTTCCATCCAATGTTTTGTAGACCATCCCATAGACACACATGTTAACAATGGATTAGGTGTTGGTTCTTCCAGAATACACAAAATAAGCTATTTATTTATTTAACAACATCTTTATACAGAATTACACAATCAGGTAAAAGAAAACCTGTTTTGCATTATGGTCCTGTCATAAATACAAAGAAATCAGGAAAAAATGTGTAGTTTTTGAAAAATAATAAGATCTGTATCTAGCTTTTTAATGAAGCAATTGTTAGGGAATACTTAATTTCAGTTGATAGGTTATTCCATATTTAGCGCCTGCAATTTTGAACAACTTACCCATTCTAGCATATCCGATTCTCAAAATACTACAATATATCATATGAATATTTGGTACTATTATGATACAGCATCTTATTGTATGTATCATGTAAGGTTAAGGGTTATGTTATGATATATGATACTAGATGATACATGTGGAACACATGCGATGTTGTATTACCAAATATTGACAAATAATCCAGATACAGTATCGAGAATTCTTTATCTGTCCCAAAACAAAAGTTAGAAGGTCCTTTACAATATATATAACAATCATATTATTTGCATTTTTTTAAAGGTTTATTATCCAGAAAAGTGTGTAATGCATCCAAAATTCGACGTCAACGCTCCATTTGATGCTGACATAGCTCTTATCAAACTAAACCAATCAGTTCAATTTTCCCGTGTAATACGTCCTATCTGTCTACCTGAACAAAGTAACACAACGGATAACAATAAAGCCAATGTTGACCACGCTGATGCACCATCAATGAAAGGTGTTGTAATTGGTTGGGGAGAAATATCCGTGTATCGTAGCACTTCGAATTACTTACGCGAGGTATATGTGTCACTTGTCTCAAGAAACACTTGTGATGATGCGTTCCGACCACCGGCAGAAGTCACTGAAAACATGGTGTGTGCAGGAGAAAGACATGGTAAGATTAATTTATTTAAAACACAATATTAGAGATAAGATATTATTTAAACACAATGTACAGGCCAATTATATTCTGATAATAGGCCTTTACTTATAGAAACTCTAAGCAAAGAAACTATCATCTGATTTAAACGAATACATTCCTCCCAGCTAGTGTAACTAAAACCCAGCTAACGCATAAGTCTAACCAGTTATTAAGAATCTTGGATACTGTAGGAATACAGTAGGGTGTGTGTGTGTTGTTCGGTCAATTCTCATTACGTTACCATGCCATTTGTAATGGTTTGTTTGGTTTTAAATGTAGAAGGGAGCTAAAGTTATACAAGTAAATGTTAAACATAAAGAGAATCAACCTCTGAATGAAAAAAAATCGTGCTTATTTGAAAACTAAACTATTGACCAATGTTTTATATTTGTTGTCACTAAGTTATCAACAGTTGTTAGGTTAGAAAACAGTAACAATATTATCATACTTTTTTACTTCATGTAGGAGGCAAAGATGCATGTAGAGGTGATAGCGGTGGGCCTTTGATGTTTAGAAATTATGACCTGGCTTATTTTGTACATGGAATTGTATCCTGGGGCAACGGTTGTGCCAAACCTGGTTTCTATGGTGTTTACACTCGGGTTGAAAACTATGTCAATTGGATAAGAGATACTATACAAACAGGGTAACACAATCATTATATATCATTTAATTGAGGCAACAAGTTATAGTTGTGTAAATGCTTGTAGTTTATTAATACACGAGACATCGTTGCTAGTAATAATATCCCTTTATTATTTGTTTGAAGTTGAATGTAACTTTAGGCCTTTAGGAACTTAGAATACTATTTCAGAGACACCGAGGCCCATGGTAGTTTTTAACCAGAAACCTCAAATAAATAAGTATTGCAATGACGCTAGTCTCCGTTATGCTTGATTAATATTAATACTGTAGAATGACGTAATGTATAAACGGTATAAATTCGTAGCTTCCATCTTAAATTTTTCAAAAAATGACCAAATTTCGACCTTTTTATTTGTTGACAAACCTGGTTACTATGACTCTATGATGATAACGCAATATATACACATATATGGCAATATTATTGCACAAAAATTGAATTTTAAAAAGTCGATATTTTGGAAAATTTTGAAAAATTGACCAAATTTCGACCTTTTTATTTTTTGACAAAACTGGTTACTATGACTATATAAGATGTTGATAACACAATATATGCGCGTATATGGCAATATTATTGCATACTAATTGAATTTTAAAAAGTCGATATTTTGGCAAATTTTGAAAAAATCCCTGTAGGCCTACAGGAAAATTTTCCAAAAATGACAAAATTTCGACCTTTTTATTTTTTAACAAAACTGGTTACTATGAGTCTATAAGATGATGATAACGCAATATATGCGCATATATGGCAATATTATTGCATAATATTTGAATTTTAAAAAGTCGATATTTTGGAAATTTTTGAAAAAATCCCTGTACTATAGTACAGGGAAATTTTCCAAAAATGACAAAATTTCGACCTTTTTATTTTTTGACAAAACTGGTTACTATGACTCTATAAGATGATGATAACGCAATATATGCGCATATATGGCAATATTATTGCATAATATTTGAATTTTAAAAAGTCGATATTTTGGAAATTGTTGAAAAATCCCTGTACTATAGTACAGGGAAATTTTCCAAAAATGACAAAATTTCGACCTTTTTATTTTTTAACAAAACTGGTTACTATGACTCTATAAGATGATGATAACGCAATATATGCGCATATATGGCAATATTATTGCATAATATTTGAATTTTAAAAAGTCGATATTTTGGCAATTTTTGAAAAATCCCTGTACTATAGTACAGGGAAATTTTCCAAAAATGACAAAATTTCGACCTTTTTATTTTTTAACAAAACTGGTTACTATGACTCTATAAGATGATGATAACGCAATATATGCGCATATATGGCAATATTATTGCATAATATTTGAATTTTAAAAAGTCGATATTTTGGCAATTTTTGAAAAATCCCTGTACTATAGTACAGGGAAATTTTCCAAATATGACCAAATTTCGATATTTTTATTTTTTAACAAAACTGGTTACTATGACTCTATAAGATGATGATAACGCAATATATGCGCATATATGGCAATATTATTGAATAATAATTGAATTTTAAAAAGACGATATTTTGGCAATTTTTGAAAAAATCCCTGTACTATAGTACAGGGAAATTTTCCAAAAATGACAAAATTTCGACCTTTTTATTTTTTAACAAAACTGGTTACTATGAGTCTATAAGATGATGATAACGCAATATATGCGCATATATGGCAATATTATTGCATAATATTTGAATTTTAAAAAGTCGATATTTTGGAAATTTTGAAAAAATCCCTGTAGGCCTACAGGGAAATTTTCCAAAAATGACAAAATTTCGACCTTTTTATTTTTTAACAAAACTGGTTACTATGAGTCTATAAGATGATGATAACGCAATATATGCGCATATATGGCAATATTATTGCATAATATTTGAATTTTAAAAAGTCGATATTTTGGAAATTGTTGAAAAATCCCTGTACTATAGTACAGGGAAATTTTCCAAAAATGACAAAATTTCGACCTTTTTATTTTTTAACAAAACTGGTTACTATGACTCTATAAGATGATGATAACGCAATATATGCGCATATATGGCAATATTATTGCATAATATTTGAATTTTAAAAAGTCGATATTTTGGCAATTTTTGAAAAATCCCTGTACTATAGTACAGGGAAATTTTCCAAAAATGACCAAATTTCGAACTTTTTATTTTTTAACAAAACTGGTTACTATGACTCTATAAGATGATGATAACGCAATATATGCGCATATATGGCAATATTATTGAATAATAATTGAATTTTAAAAAGACGATATTTTGGCAATTTTTGAAAAAATCCCTGTACTATAGTACAGGGAAATTTTCAAAAAATTAGCAAATTTCGATCTGTTTATTTTTTGACAAAACTGGTTACTATGACTCTATAAGATGATGATAACGCAATATATGCGCATATATGGCAATATTATTGCATAATAATTGAATTTTAAAAAGTCGATATTTTGGAAATTTTGAAAAAATCCCTGTAGGCCTACAGGGAAATTTTCCAAAAATGACAAAATTTCGACCTTTTTATTTTTTAACAAAACTGGTTACTATGAGTCTATAAGATGATGATAACGCAATATATGCGCATATATGGCAATATTATTGCATAATATTTGAATTTTAAAAAGTCGATATTTTGGAAATTGTTGAAAAATCCCTGTACAGGGAAATTTTCCAAAAATGACAAAATTTCGACCTTTTTATTTTTTAACAAAACTGGTTACTATGACTCTATAAGATGATGATAACGCAATATATGCGCATATATGGCAATATTATTGCATAATATTTGAATTTTAAAAAGTCGATATTTTGGCAATTTTTGAAAAATCCCTGTACTATAGTACAGGGAAATTTTCCAAAAATGACCAAATTTCGAACTTTTTATTTTTTAACAAAACTGGTTACTATGACTCTATAAGATGATGATAACGCAATATATGCGCATATATGGCAATATTATTGAATAATAATTGAATTTTAAAAAGTCGATATTTTGGCAATTTTTGAAAAAATCCCTGTACTATAGTACAGGGAAATTTTCCAAAAATGACAAAATTTCGACCTTTTTATTTTTTAACAAAACTGGTTACTATGAGTCTATAAGATGATGATAACGCAATATATGCGCATATATGGCAATATTATTGCATAATATTTGAATTTTAAAAAGTCGATATTTTGGAAATTTTGAAAAAAATCCCTGTAGGCCTACAGGGAAATTTTCAAAAAATTAGCAAATTTCGATCTGTTTATTTTTTGACAAAACTGGTTACTATGACTCTATAAGATGATGATAACGCAATATATGCGCATATATGGCAATATTATTGCATAATAATTGAATTTTAAAAAGTCGATATTTTGGAAATTTTGAAAAAATCCCTGTAGGCCTACAGGGAAATTTTCCAAAAATGACAAAATTTCGACCTTTTTATTTTTTAACAAAACTGGTTACTATGAGTCTATAAGATGATGATAACGCAATATATGCGCATATATGGCAATATTATTGCATAATATTTGAATTTTAAAAAGTCGATATTTTGGAAATTGTTGAAAAATCCCTGTACAGGGAAATTTTCCAAAAATGACAAAATTTCGACCTTTTTATTTTTTAACAAAACTGGTTACTATGACTCTATAAGATGATGATAACGCAATATATGCGCATATATGGCAATATTATTGCATAATATTTGAATTTTAAAAAGTCGATATTTTGGCAATTTTTGAAAAATCCCTGTACTATAGTACAGGGAAATTTTCCAAAAATGACCAAATTTCGAACTTTTTATTTTTTAACAAAACTGGTTACTATGACTCTATAAGATGATGATAACGCAATATATGCGCATATATGGCAATATTATTGAATAATAATTGAATTTTAAAAAGTCGATATTTTGGCAATTTTTGAAAAAATCCCTGTACTATAGTACAGGGAAATTTTCCAAAAATGACAAAATTTCGACCTTTTTATTTTTTAACAAAACTGGTTACTATGAGTCTATAAGATGATGATAACGCAATATATGCGCATATATGGCAATATTATTGCATAATATTTGAATTTTAAAAAGTCGATATTTTGGAAATTTTGAAAAAATCCCTGTAGGCCTACAGGGAAATTTTCAAAAAATTAGCAAATTTCGATCTGTTTATTTTTTGACAAAACTGGTTACTATGACTCTATAAGATGATGATAACGCAATATATGCGCATATATGGCAATATTATTGCATAATAATTGAATTTTAAAAAGTCGATATTTTGGCAATTTTTGAAAAAATCCCTGTACTATAGTACAGGGAAATTTTCCAAAAATGACAAAATTTCGACCTTTTTATTTTTTGACAAAACTGGTTACTATGACTCTATAAGATGATGATAACGCAATATATGCGCATATATGGCAATATTATTGCATAATATTTGAATTTTAAAAAGTCGATATTTTGGAAATTGTTGAAAAATCCCTGTACTATAGTACAGGGAAATTTTCCAAAAATGACAAAATTTCGACCTTTTTATTTTTTAACAAAACTGGTTACTATGACTCTATAAGATGATGATAACGCAATATATGCGCATATATGGCAATATTATTGCATAATATTTGAATTTTAAAAAGTCGATATTTTGGAAATTGTTGAAAAATCCCTGTACTATAGTACAGGGAAATTTTCCAAAAATGACCAAATTTCGATCTTTTTATTTTTTAACAAAACTGGTTACTATGACTCTATAAGATGATGATAACGCAATATATGCGCATATATGGCAATATTATTGCATAATAATTGAATTTTAAAAAGTCGATATTTTTTCTGCAGTAGGAAGAAGACGACGACGTTATAGTACAGTAATTCCGTATGACGTCATACATTCTAGATCATATAGTAGGCCGTTCGAGTAGAAGCAGTAGTCAGATAACAACAACAACAACCTCAATTTACCATCTACATGTCCGTGGTAGCTAGCATAAATTGCAAAAGTTACAAAAATACACAGTGAAAAATAGTGCTTTTATCATGCATTTATTATCACTATTTACTAATTAAAACAATTAATGCCAATTGGCAAAACTCGTTACCGTGCATTGATAGAAATAGAATCAGGAGTGTCTGTATATAATGTACAATATGTTAAGATAGCTGTTGATTTGCGACCACCCATAGTAGCTATTATGCTTTAGAATCAAGCCGTCCAGATGTGTAAAATCGATCGGTCAACTTGACCTATACTCGACGATATGACGACCTGTCAACAATTTTCAAACCACACTCAACATTTTGTAATATATATTAATAATATAATAATATTATGACGTCAACAATTCTATGTCTAGGTCGTCGCAAAACCGAAAGCACTTATAAGCACTGTTTATAAGATAAAATTAGCAGAATAGAATACCCAATTAATAATTTCAATATAATAATAGTAGTAATAATAATAAATATAATAATAACCATAAATCGTGGTGATTAGGATTCTCATTGAACCAGAAAAGGTGACTTAATATTATTTCATTTGTGTTTATAATAAAACAAGAACAGAATAGGCATATACTAAGAAGAAATTAAAGGTAGTATCCGTTTTTAAGTTAAAATGACTCATAAGGAAAGTGTTGCATCCTACTATGAACACAGTATAAACAAGAATGCTATAAAAACAGGAAAGAATAAAGTGGGAAAAGGAGAGAAATGGAATGAAAAAGAGAGGAATATCCAGAATGAATTTTAAAGTAAAAACAAAGAAAACCTACCACGAGAAGATAATTTAAATTGGAAACAAGATGACCCTGTATATTAAAAAAAAGGTTTGAGGTTAAACCAATAAGACCCTGTTTAATGAAAAGAAAGGTTTGAGGTGAAACCAAGAAGACCCTGTATAATAAAAAGAAAGGTTTGAGGTGAAACCAAGAAGACCCTGTATAATAAAAAGAAAGGTTTGAGGTGAAACCAAGAAGACCCTGTTTTCTGTGGAAAATATTTGACTAATGGAAACATGTTGACCATGTATATTAAAGAGTAAGGCTTGATGTGAAACCAGGGGGCGGGGAGAGTGGAGTAAAGTAGTAAGACAATATGTTGCCATAGAGGAACGTGTAATGTGAGAAAAAAAAGACATCCAGAAAAGAAAGTAAAAAAAGGAAAAGGAAACGCAACGGCAATCATTAAAGGAGAATATCATAAAATTGGCCTTGTTCATACAAAGAGCGAAGACCTTAAATAACTTGATTGAATAATTCTAATATACTATTCATTCTTATATATTGTTTAAAACAAATCAAAATCCGTAGTTAAGCCGGTCGATTTCTTCTTCGTCAAACCATCACCTGAAAGAGAAAAAAACATTTTTCCAAATTAATTGTAGAGAGTGTGTGAGGTGATATCGAAAGTAGAAACTCTAGACCCATACATGTACAAGAGAACCGAAGACAAAGAAATGGAGATTCAACACAATACAAAAATCGAACTGAAGCTATTTATTTTTCATCCTTTCTATTTCTGATTAAAATAGAAAAGAAACATGCACATTTCCTGCCTACCTTTTGTTCTTGTAAACGCTCAGTTAAGTTGTATCGGCATCTTCGATGACATATGTCATGTAAAAGCCTCTGTAGAATTTATCTCTGACGGAATTGTTAGCAGTCTTGAATCTGACAACAACTGATTCAACGTTTTCGTAAGTGAATGTTTGTGAGGCATCATTACCGCTAATTTGTTCTCTGAAATGAAATCCATCATGATAATGCATACGAAGAATTTTTCAAGGAGAAAAGGTTGAAATAGATCTTTGATGTAGTTTATATATTCATAACATATCGCTAACACTAATGTATTGACAAAATAAAAAAGACTATTTCAAGAGTTGAAAATAGAGCAGTCAATTTGTCAACGAAAGAACTATTCTCAAAGTTTACAAAGAGCTGAGCGTACATTAGAGAGCGTCACCATTAGATATACCTTTTCCGTGAGGTAGGGCTAATTCAAATGACACGTGATGCGTAATTAACCAATCAAATTGCATGAATACATCATAAGTTGTGAAATTTATGATTGTGTCTATTTCAATTAATTACTCAAAAGACAGAAGAAACACTTAATTTCATTTGTAAATTCATAACTTATTTAAATCTAGACAATGGGCATCCCAATACAATTATTTAAACAGAGATCTAAAGGCTACTTTCGTGAAATTCTTAGATTGAGAGAAATTAAATTTGCTATAT
Organism: Antedon bifida; assembly: GCF_963402885.1. NCBI lineage: Eukaryota > Metazoa > Echinodermata > Crinoidea > Comatulida > Antedonidae > Antedon > Antedon bifida. The sequence goes on along the minus strand of NC_136234.1, from coordinate 21,473,370 downwards.
GTATGTTTATTATGTTTAATTAAGTGTGGTTTCTTGTTTATTCTGTAATATTTGTTTAGGACCACAATGGAAATAAGTTTGCCGTCTCGGTACCTTATTGTGTTTTTATCCTATTATTTTATGTCAGAATAAAGAAATAAATAAATAAATCATGTCGGTCGGTTGGTCGGTCGGTCTGTAAACACTAACTCAAATTTGAGCACGCGACTGCAGCCATCTATATGGCCTTGTTAGTCAGGGCAATAGCATTGAAACGTTGAAACGTATTTATATTATTTCTGTTCAGCTAAACTTACTTGAGGCTACCTCGCTTAAGAAACAGTTTGCTTTTGGTCCACGATTCTAAATCGAGGTCTTCGAAAGCAAACGTGATTTTCTTTCCAGATGGTACATCCACAGTGATCTCACAGAAATTGTACGCATTTATGAAATAACTTCTTGGGTACTGAAACGGATATTCCGGGGACTTGATGATTCCTCCAGTATCTGTAGTTGTATGTTGCATTGCTGGTTCACACTCTAAAAAAAACAACAAACATCTTATCTATACACAAAAAAAACCTTCAATTAGATGTTTGATTTACATTCATTCGTGAAATAAGACGTGAAATCAGTGGGAAAAAAACATAATTAGTCAATTAATTTATCAATTTCAGTTGTATAACAATGTTTAGTATTGCTAGCCTAGGCAGATATAGGCCTACTTAGATCTGTTGTTCACAGTAGATGTGTTATGAAACCAATAATGCATGTTTATATTTTGTTAATACAATTCAATTTTGTGGAAGATTCATTCGGCTTTCGCCTCAGAAAACGTTTCATCTTTTACCTCATGAAATGTTTCGTACCATTTTACTCATAAACATTCATTTTGTTTGTATACTGTTTAGCCATTGTATATCCTATAATAATATAATACAAATACAACTCTTACTATCAGTACAATGACTTAGGTCGCACGAAATAGTCTGCATGTTTAAGCCTATGCACGTTGAGCCAGAACAAGTCCTAGTTCGTTGTTTATACCCAGCTCCACAAGTAGCACTGCACTCTCCCCAACTGCTCCAACTATCCCAGGCTAATAATAATAAAGAAGCTATAATTAATTCACGTACTCCCTGGTACACTGACGTTATGCTACATACCATTTTAAGTTATTGTATACATAGGCCTGGTATTGGAAATAAAGGAGGTGTGGTTAGGTTGGGTTTGTGTGTCGGGATGCTATCTTTTCAGAGAGATCAAGGCCTTTAGTATTAACCAGAAAATGTAAAGTATAATATTTCTTTTATATTATACTGTATATTAAACGTGTATACACATCGTTCTAAAGTAGTGTTTTATTTCAATTAATCCGCCCTCTACCATCTAATGTTGAGGCCGGACCGCTCACTTACTATAATTCTAATCTAGTTTTTACTTCTGTTCAGCAATAGTCGAATCAACTTAATCACGTAATGCTATAATCAATCGCTAGGCTGTAAACGTTTTAATATTTGCTCATGGTAAATTATGTATTTTTAAATTAAACATTCATTAGAATAATTTATTATGATTAATTTATAATGTAAAATATCTGTACTAACTAGCAGGAGCAGTCGATTGCACCACAAATCTGAGCTTAAATCCAGTCCATTCATATACATTATCCGAATAGAATTTAATAATTGCTTCATTGTTAAAAGATATATCTTCAGGCAAATTCTGTCCACAAAATCTATAGAAAGTAAATCTTTATAATATTATTATTACTCACAATAATCTTTTTTTTAAATTAATGAATTATTTGGAAATTGTTACCATGAATTAATAAAATAACCACCGTGTTTCCCTCATATAAAATGTGCTACAAACTTTTGGAGGTCGTTATCATCAACTCCGATTCTAATGTGATCGTAACATGCATCAGCACTGGGGTCATATTCCAGATCCAATCGGTCAAAATACAAATAACCAAATTTTCCTTCTGGCACCTAGGGAGTAATGACATTGAAATAAAATAATGACGGATTGACGGGAGGTGTAAGTAAGGAGGAAGAAGATAGGTGAGGATAGATGTAGACACGACAAGAAAATGGAGGTGACATGCCCGAGTGATGTATATTACTATGATTAATAATACGATGTTTAAAGATGTACGTGTGCTGTAGGTAGAATTAACATCGGATGTGTATGAGATTCGTAGATTGAAATTGGATTAGGCCTATATTATAACCCCTCTCCACAAAAGCGACTTCGAAAAACTCTAGAGGGCGCCATATTTAAAAGGTCAATCGGGACAAAAAAGTTCTTTCTAGGCGCGAGGCAGCAGGAGCGATGATGTAAATTTACATCACCCGCGCTAGCCTAGATGGAAATGTGGCAGTTGTAAATTTAGATCAACGCGCTAGCGCGCCTAGATGGAAATTTTGGTCCCGATTGACCTTTTAAATATGGCGCCCTCTGGAGTATCGAAGTCACAATAAGCCATTCTTATGACAACTTTCTGATACTGTTATCAATCAATTAAAGGCAATTGGTGATGGGAACTGAAAAGAGATACATTTTTTTACATTCAATTATATTGAAAAACCATTATTCGTTTTTCATCATTCAATATTTTGATAACATTTATTATTGGCTTTATTGAAATTTGGGGTTGCCGCATTTCATTTATCACTAACAATGCGTTTGTACAGTTACAAAACACTATAGACTAGACTTATTTTATAAGCAAAATGTAATCACTTACAGTAATAACCCATCTGCATTCTGATTCAGTAGGATATCCGCTTGGATAGTTCTCAGATTGGATAACATCATAAACATTCTCACTAGCATCTGGTGTACAACCACCGATAGCAGGAACTTTTGATTGTATCGGAGAAAAAAACATGGTTAGTATTAGTAAAGAGGCACTGTTTAAACATTACAAAATGATGCTAACGTAGCCTACACCCCACACGATTTAATTAAAAATTGCAATAATAACCTATATTTTTTTTATCATTATCGATGATAACGATAATAACGACGACGACGATGACACCAGAATTTAGAAGATGTAATAATTCATAAACATAATAGTCAGTTATTTTCCAAAAAATAATATACTACTTTGAGCATCATTTACCTGGACATCCATCTAGATCACATGATGTTTCTTCCGTAGTGTCACCAATACAGTCAGTGGTTGCGCATTCTCTGCTACGCGTCTTGGTTGCTGTGCCACAAGTAGCACTGCAGTCACCCCATTCAGACCAAGAACCCCACACTGTAAAGAACAGTATATTATCTAGTATGTATAGACTTATCATGACAAGTGAAAATAAAATGTTATTATTCATTTGAATTTTATTTTATAGGTTTTAATTCGTGCTTAAACCTATAGCATCTAAAAAAAATAAGGAATATTTATCTGCGGTCTATAAACAACTAATTTTATCTTCAATAATACAGACAATAAGATTGAAAATGCAACTATGTTTACAATCCTACATGACGTATGTCTGATCTGTATTTAACTCACCGAGAGTTGAAAAGAAAACAAAATGACAATCCTACATGACGTATGTCTGATCTGTATTTAACTCACCGAGAGTTGAAAAGAAAACAAAATGACAATCCTACATGACGTATGTCTTATCTGTATTTAACTCACCGAGAGTTGAAAAGAAAACAAAATAGCTTGTCACACATTTGTTAATTACCAATATACTATACGTACCATTTGGACATTCATCTAGATCACATGACAATTCTTCCGTGCTGTCACCAATACAGTCAGTGGTTGCGCATTCTCTGCTACGCGTCTTGGTTGCTGTACCACAAGTAGCACTGCAGTCACCCCATTCAGACCAAGAACCCCACTCTTTATAAGAAGAATATAATATCTAGTATTTGAAACGTTCAAGGTTTATAACATTTATTCAACAATGGTAAAATAATAATATATGGGTAAATGTAGTAAAACAATAATAGTAGTAATGACAGAAAAGCAAACAAAATGAAAGGCCGCTAATAATATACTTTGAATGGCAATTTTTATCTGATATCACAGAAATACGATTCCGTTATACGTACCATTTGGACATCCATCTAGATCACATGATGTTTCTTCCGTAGTGTCACCAATACAGTCAGTGGTTGCGCATTCTCTGCTACGCGTCTTGGTTGATGTACCACAAGTAGCACTACAGTCACTCCATTCAGACCAAGAACCCCACTCTTTATAAGAACAGTACATCAATTAATAAATTAGGTATAGACTCGAGGCTCTACTTTTTGCTTAATATATTATTTGGTAACAGACCAAGAACCCCACTGTGTATAACAATACATTGTCTAGCATTTAAAAAAAAAGTTTGTTTACGGTAATGTTTTATGCTATGTTAAGTTAATTTGAAATGTTGAACAGTATTTTAACTTTTGTTCAGCTTGGTAAGGAACAAAGGAACATTGTGTACTTTTTCCAGCTAATTAGTAGGGAATGCGACATCGCATGAGGCTAATATACACGTAATGTAAATAATGCGTTATGCCACTAATATGTTTTCGTAGCTAAGCCATGCAGCAAACATGAATTCTTCAGTAGTCTGCTACCTTATTGAATATGCATTAGGAGTGAGTTGATCTCCTGATGAATAAAGGTCTATAGGCCAAATAGTCTATCGTGTCTGGAGAATGCCAATCTTATCACAGAAATACGATACCATTATACGTACCATTTGAACATCCATCTAGATCACATGACAATTCTTCCGTACTGTCACCAGGACAGTCAGTGGTTGTGCACTCTCTGCTACGCGTCTTGGTTGCTGTACCACAAGTGGCACTACACTCACCCCATTCAGACCAAGAACCCCAATCTTAATCGGAAACAATAAAGTCATTTAAAATGTTTCTTCAATGACACAAACACAATGCCACGCAATTAAAGTATAGTTATCTAATATTATTTGATCTGATGTGAAAAATAAATGTTAATACATTTTGGTAAATAAGTATTCAACATGTTCTCATTTTCAGCAACGTTAGTATTAGAACATAAGCCTAAATATTTGATTTCATTGATTTGTTCCAAGAATGACGAAATATCCTAGACTTGAATGACAAACAAATATTACAATCATAATTTTCAAATTATCACGATCTCAAATGTTGTCCTATTAATTCAGGGTTATCTTCATATGCTATCTTTTTAATATCCTGGAGTGGGTCGAACTTAAAGTCTTTCTGATGACTTATTTGACTCCTTCCCCCACCACATGACTCAACTACTCTTTCTTGTATTTATATGAAATTTTATGTATTAAAAAACTAGTTTAATATGATGTCATTGTGTATAAATTATTAATAATATTAAAATGTGTATAACCAATGCCTTAAAATGATATTTCCTATATTAGAAGAGTTTCAACTTGAAAAAGCATGTTTGATGATTTGGTCTGCTACGGATAGTAGGCCTAATGATCAGAAATATAGATAGAAATAATATTCTGTTTTATAATATCCATTACTATGCGTACTGTATGTGCAATATTCTTACTAGATACAAATGTGTATGTGGCAATAAATCCAGGTTCTGTCCAGTAATCATCTGAGTGAAACTCCACCATCATAACATTTCCAATTGACTGTATAATTTCCTGCTGAAGGGAGGTGCCACAAAACCTACGAAAATAGGTTATATGTTTAGTCATTATGCTTGTCATTTGTTAATAAAGCATTTGGACAAAAGATTCGATTCGAGTGCGCTATAGAGGAATTGTTGTAGGCCTGGATTTGATGTTTGTGTTAAAAAAAACAAACAAGCATGAACAAACAAGCATGCAAACCTAACTTAACTTACACTGTAATACAGTGCACATTGACAGTGACGTTCATTTCGGCCGTTGGATATGGGACGTCAATTTTATAGGTGGGCCAATAAGAACACATATTCGTTTGGACGCCATTGAATCGAGTCACCGCCTAAGGAACATACTTACCAAAATAGATTAATAAAATGTCCTAGGACAAGAATGGTGAGTAAAGATGGCAGTGATTAAGGCCGACCAACCCTCGTCGTACCCAAGACAATTGAGTACATTATGACAAAAGTGGCACACCATAATTAATTCGTCCCAACTTGCGGCCGAAATGATCAGACACCGAAATGTATACTACGGTATTGAAATTAATACCGGTAACGTACCAAGGCTCTGATGTATCAAATTGTAAGCCATCGTAACGTAGATAAACGTAGTCGTAATAACAATCATAATCTTCAATCGAAAATGCTTCAAAATATAATACAACTGTATAGCCTTCCGGTGCCTAAAACAAAAGGAAAAATAGTATCCCTCAATTATGCGGGATCTACAGTGGTTATTGTTTAACATATCGTATTCGTTTTGGATTATTATGTGCAACAGAAAAAATATTAGGTATATGTGCCGGATTTACTCTTAAATAGACACAGTTCAGCACTTCCTCTTCATAGGACAGTTCACATCAACATTTTTTGTAATTAATATTTTGTTGCAAACTTACTTCAATTAAGTAGGTGCAGTCTATATTTAGTGGATAGTCTTGAGGATAATTCGGCGTCTTTATGTTCCCGTTGTCACTCGTGAAATGACCACCACAATCTTTAATACGCCATAATATAAACAAATAATACAATTTGTTTTCGTTTAGTAAGTTATTTCAATGTCACATAATAATTGAATCGAAATATAAATTACCTGACATGATAAAGCCAACATTTAAGTAAAAAACAGATTTAAATGTAAGCCGTTTCTTCATAAGGAAAATCATAATTTAGACTAGGTTTTTTTCTTAGAAAGTGTAAACTTTATAAAACTACAAAATGACCAATTACAAGTTTGATTTTATTATCTTAATTGTTCATGTTTTGTGGGACAATGCATTTAAAAAGGAACAAATTTCAATTATTTGAGTCTACTTACCATCCACATCTGACGAGATTGCCGTTAAAGACTGGCAGTAATCTCCGCCTAATCCATCTGGGCAAACACATGCGCAGTCCTTACCGACAAAGCCACCGTTTTTACAGTTTTGCTGCAATTCACTTTCACTGCAATCAGCTTTAAATTAAAAGAAGTTTTAATTAGAAGAAGCTATATAGGAAATTATGGATTTGACAACAAAATGAGAAAATAGACAAACTACTGACATTAATTGGTAAGAATAATACATTTTCAATTTAACGATTAAGATGAAAATATACATGAGTTTCACCAGGAAGAACAAATATATTGTTTGAAGGTTTGCATGGCGAAATCAAATGTTGATATAAAGTTTGCGGTACACCACGTGTATTAGTTCTCAAAAGAACTGTTGAATTTCTCGACGTTTCGATCAAAATGCTTTGATCGTCCTCAGGAATGAGAACGTTCTCACTCCTGAGGACCTGAGGACGATCAAAGCATATTGATCGAAACGTCGAGAAACTTAACAGTTCTTTTCAGAACTAATACACGTGGTGTACCGCAAACTTTATATCAACAGGAACAAATATGTAATTATATCAAGAAAGAAATAAGAATACGGCGATAACTGGTCGTTCTTACTGCGAGGACGATTAAGGCATATTGATAGAAACAGTTCCTTTCATAACTATAATACGAGGTGTACCGAAAACTTTGTATCAATACTTAAGACTGGTCAAACAATCTATTTCATAAACTACTTTTCCAAATGAAATCTTGATCCAATACATGTTGACAATGTGTTGGTATGTGTGGATTATGACATTAATAATAATTACCATTTCATGACATTATTTTAAATGTAAAAATAAACATAAATTGAAGGAATAAAATTGAAAGAACTTACCGTTACATTCGTAAAGTGCATTGATAAACTGACTGTCCACGTGACTAAGGGATTGCTGTTGTCCAAAACTCAGTTGTTTCATAGCATCATGAGTTTCTATAACATAATCCGTATCCGCAAGATTATTTCTTCTGAATGTCTAATGAAACAAATAAAAATAGCATTTTTATTAGCTGAATTATTTTGATTTTGATCATTGGAACAAATAAAAAACAACATTGTCTAGTTGACGTCATGATTTTATCTTTTCCTTAATCAACATCATAATTTGGAATCAATCAAGACAAACTGTGAGATGCGATGTAGGCCTATAACTAAGAAGAGATGAAAATTCATTTTAACAATTTCAGATGAACAAATTGTATAACGAAACTTGTGAGAAGGCATTTACATAATGCATACCAAAATTAAAATAGACACTAATCTCTACAGGTGTGAAGAACAAATTATTCAAGTGCAAAGTTTTTTTTGTTACGCTGAAACTTTACTGAAAGGAAGATTGATATTATTAAGAAAGCAGACAATTTTTAAAGTAAGAGTTCTGAAAAGTAAAAATTATCTTAGATTCACTTGGCAGGATTTTAATGTGATTTCGTTTTCTTTGAATCTCTATTTTTTATGTGGAATTTTGTTATTCTGAAATAAAGTAATCAATCAATCAATAATATAGAAATAATTGTTCCAAAAATTAATTAATACAAACTTACGTAACGACTATAATGCATAACAGAACCAAGATCGTATGGTACCGAAAGAGTGCTCTGAGTCTGCTCTATATCAAACTGCGATTGGAAGCCGGATTCGATGTTTTCTGTTATCACATCTATAAACTCGTCACGATCTGGCCGAGTATGTTCGTGACGCCTTCCGATAGCATGCCCTATCTCGTGTATCACGACTCCGATCTGTTGATAATGTAAACAAACAAATCAGAGAGTTGCAACCTTCGCCAGGAGTAAAACGAGAAAATGGATCAAGAATCGTAGTTTTGACGTACAGCATAAAAATATTTAAAGAGGTCCATAATTTGTATCCTGATGAGGATGATTCTGGACTGGTTATTCAAGGAAGCGTCGCTGCCATAGGAGGCGGATCCAGGTTTTTTATTTTTTTTTGGTTGAGGGTGTTTATTATTTAGTTTAGTTGTTGATTATTTTGTATGACCTCGGCTGATTTTGTACATTCCTCGCAACGAGTGACTGATCTTTCTTACCTTCTTGTTTGTCTTATTTTGTAAAATGTATCTCATTTGCCTGAATAATGAACAAAAAGCAAGTAAGCAACAACAATAGCAAACTATAACAAAACAATAAATATAAATTCGAACAAAAAATTGGATACGTACGGTGTTACAACCTGAATTCCCCAAAAAAACAAAGTTATGTTCAGTATCATCCGTAAAGCCCAACGACGCATAGCACCTATAATTATAATATAATAAAAAAAACACAGAGTGTATAGCATAGGCACCACCATTACACCGCAATAAAACGGTGGTAAAAACGTCGTAAGCAGCGTACACTGTGGTATTTTTTCGACTGATATTAGGCGATCACATTTTTTTTAAAGTGATATAGGTCAATTTTTAAGGAACACTTTATAATAATGTTTTGCTCATACGACATGGTGTCCGGAAATCCCATAAACATAAGAGTGCTCATTTAGCCATTGAACCGCTTTTTCAAAACTGCACAGGTCACGGAGCATCGTCAAGTTATAGCGACTTCGGTGGGATAGGCCTAATCTACAAATCTTTTGCAATTTCCACCATCCGAGTTATCAGGGGATTTCAGGACACCATGTTAAATAAAAAAAATCTGAACAGAGGGTCATATGAGGAAAAACATTACTGTAAATCAGACAACAATGCATTCTCAAAATGCCTAAAATGAGAGCTGAACGTGCATTCGAGCGCGTTATCACAATTAAATAATACTTTTGTGTTATTGAATTGAGCTAATTCCAAATTACACGACAACTACGCAGGTTAGAGCCTAGAAATGGGCTAGAAATATAAAAACACAAACTTACCCGCCATCAGGAGTAGCAAACACTAGTCTTGGCTTCGAATCTGCCATAGTACTACTATCAAATTCCTCGAATGTGAGACAAGTCTTATCCGATAGTATCTCCATAGCTTCGCTTATTCGACTTCCATGATTAGTTACTGTTTGAGGAAAAAGTAAATAACATACAAATTAGGCTAATACCATGTAATTGCAAATTTTAAGTTTTAATGAATATTTAATTCTAGTAAATTTTACTATCCTTCCTTTCAGAATCAGAATTTGATACTAAATCAAATAATTTTAAAATGCGTTTATATTCCCCACAGTAAACACAGTAAAAGAACTCATTTCAATATTGAAAGGCTATTATTTAAAAATACAAGTACAATTATTGTAGTTTAACAAAATCGATAATTTAAAAAATGTCTTAATTATCATTATAACAATACCACTTTTACACTGCCTAGCAACACACAAGAGTTAATACAAACCCAGGCGATCTGCCTAAAGCCGGGAATCGCAAGTTTCAGCTTATACACATGCGCATTCATGTTTCTATGGCGACTCTCTAATTCTTTAGTTTTTTGCTTCAGCGGAATTGTTAGTTCGAATTGTTTCTATTTCTAAGAAGCGAAAAGTTGCGCAACCCATCAGAGCTTAGGAAATTAGCGTTCGTGAGTATTAATTAATACTAGGCCTAATTAGTAGGCCACTACTTCGGAATTGAATGAACATTGCAGCTATTCGCTCTTGTGGTTGAAGTGTTTTTTTCTCTGCGAAACGCTGGATTCATGCGGTTTGGTGTGTGCAAACTTTGGTGTTTTTCTATGTGAAAAAGAAAGGTGTATAGCGTCTTACCAATTGTGTTGTCGTCAGGTTTATATTGCCACGTTACGATTCCGTCAGGCCACGTTGCTGGACCGCTGTAGGCAGTGCGCCTTGATCTACCACTAGTCTTTATTCCATCGATAATTTGTTGCTGTTCTTCACTGATTATCATATCATTAACATATTCATTAACGTTGATTTCATTGAATTTTGCTTTTGACTGTATTAAATAAGGAGAAATAGTTTTAATAATCATCAACCAAATCATGACAAATACAAATCCATTTAAAACTTTCAGTACCAGACAGACAGTCTAAGATATAAGTATCTAGAATTCTAAATGAGCTTGCTGAAGAATTAGCAGTATTAGAAATAATGTTTAAATTAGTATTGATACGTGACGCCAATATCTAAAAAAAGGTCCAATAGGCCTAGACCTACCTTTCTTTTTACTTTTTGTTACAAAAAAATAAACCATAGGCCTACACGTGCTAAACATAAACAAACATAGGATTTATCATGTATGAAGTAATCAAATCCAGCCCCTAAACATTGAATAATAACATACATAATTGAATAAATACATAAATAAGGGTAAGCTTTCTAATTTTTAATATTATACATAAACTTTCTTTTAAAACATTGCCATCATACAAATATATTTTATTTTTACCACTCTTCCTAAATTATCAATAATAATTTCCCATATTATTTTATTTGTATTAACAATTGTTCTGTGTAGAACATTTTTTTTGCTATTCTTAAGGTGTTTTAAGGTAATTACAATAACCTTCTTTAGAACATAAGGTTAAAATAATCTTTTAGAAGATTTAGTCATAATATCTGAGACATGCAAATACCACTTTAAATAATTCTGAATATAATAGCTTAATATGCTGTACGTTATCTAGACCAATTTCATTAAGAGTAAAATTAAGCATCAAAAGTTTGTTTCGAAGAAACGAAATTTGGAATTTGCAATTTGAGCCATATCAAGTTCAGTACACCACTGATATCTAAGTATAATTGAAAGAATTTTAAAAGCACAAAACAAAACGATAGAATATTTAAAAGTGGATTAAAGAAATCTTACCTCATGTTTTCTCCTCGGTTTTTCCATAGGACGGGCTTCCAAACCGACGGCCAGGACCAGCAGAAGAAAACACCAAATAGTCTTCATGATGAGTGTGTGACTTACCACTGAAAATCCTCCTTTTTATATATTCTCAGTATTAATTAAGGTATGATTAAATTAGGTTAAACTATAATATTAGAAACACTTAATAGGATATGTACATGCAATATTAAATATTTACTTATCATTGTATTTCCCTTTTAATTAGGATACAAAATGAAGCATATGTATTTGAAATAACTTTAATTAAAATTGTATTGATATGTTTAAATATCTAATGTGATATAGGAATGCAACTAATATATTGGTGATTTGCAAAATGCAGGTAGCGTGACGAGTCATGTAACTTGATATGTTATTATTGAAAAACTTTTATTGGAAATATTAAATTGTGAAGTAAAGTTTGCAGTTCGTATCATAATTGCTGAAAAAAGAAGTAGGTAAAATTTAGTACAGTTTTTTAATTATGATTAATTTTTAACGACATTCTTAAAATGAATTAGGCCTACTTTACTAGTATGTATTTGCCATGAAATCATTTAAACACATTTTCCACTAAGCGAATTTAGACAAAAGATATACAAGGTTCTAGGTATTTACTGTGATATCAAATCATGTACCATTCAAAACCTCGCGTATGTGCCACTAAAACATACGTAATCCGACAAAACATAAAACTGTTCTGTTTCTGATTAGCTGTTGCTCTAAAACATATTTGGTACAGAAAAATCAGTTAAACAAATGAAGAAAAGAGGTTTTGATAACTCCATTAGAAAAAAACGCCAAAATAATGTTTTCACTTATAAAGATAAAATAAACTGTTAAATCCAATCAAAACCCCTTTGTCTGACAGAACATTTGACTATTTCTGTATTAAATTACTGTTTTTTCAGTATAATTCCTAACTGTTTTTTTCGATCCAATTTTTTTCAAAGTGAATAACTATAATGAGACATTAAAAAAAATGTTTCAGGGGAACAGTGTTTTTTTTTCTTTAATAATAGTTATTATAAGTCGCGTGCGTGCAACGCGACTCTACAGCTCACTATGTCGGTCGGTTGGTCGGTAAACACTAACTTGAGCATGCGACTGCAGCCATGTATATGGCCTTGTTAATGATAATAACAGATGAATAAACAATGACAATGAAAAGTGTAATGTATAAAGATAGAAATAACAGTTGAAATGACAAGTAAAATATAAGGCACAGTATGAAATGAAATAGTTACAAAGAGTGTAATATTTGAACTGTTTATTTCATCGAAATGTAAGCCTAATAACACAGCTTTAATTAACCATCAGACTGATGTAATTAAGAGGTATATTATGACAACATAATAATATGTTAACAAAATTTGTTTTAAAATGTAAACAATTTATGTTGAAATGAGATTGGTAAATTGTCACGAAATGTTGACATACCGATAACAGATAACCCTGAAAACAAGTAAATAATATAATAGTGTAATTAGATATTTATTATTAATTAAATGAGAAAGGACAAACATGTATCACACGCTATGAATAATGAAAAACGATTTAAGCGAAATGATGTGATTGGACTAATGATTATGATGAAATACCTTTCTGTAAGAGTTTCTCTATATGTGACAATATCTCCTCCTACAATTCAAACATTTGAAATGTATACCATTTCAAATAATTAACCCTACTCCCTAATCCTCAGCAAGTAGGCATAATGGTGACAGACGGTTTTGTATTTTCCTAGTAACGCGTTTTCCTTTCCTTTGCCCAAATATGGTAGTGATATGCCTAAATATGGTAGTGATATGACATCATCATTAGTGAAGAAATAATAAAAATCTAAAAAATGTAATATTGCTATTGTGCACTTGTTAATTCATTTAAATTTAAATTGATACAATAACCGTCTAATTTCACATATTCTCCAACTAAATATATAATTACTTTAAATTAAATTAACTATTCTTTTTACATTCTAATAAATAAATTGAATGTTGCTATTTAAAACTAGTTGACTTGTTTCAATCCGTGTTGTCTTCACATTCATACATGTTGAATGCTGACGTAGACACACTGTAAAGACAATACATTTAACATTACTATAAACATCACATGCACAGAATAAATTCTAAACCGCCCAGTGATAATACTAAAATTTTATTAATTAATTTGAAACGATAAAGATGAGGAAATCTGTGAGAATGAGAAGTCGTCCCAACCGAGATTCCAACCCGGACCTTCTGCTTGATATGCAGATGTCCTAACCATTAGACCACTGGGGCTTTCATTACTATAATGTATATACACGTTTGAATGTCCTTATTGTCATGAAGTGATATTAAATTAGAGTATTCAAACATCCTAAGTAGAATAACCATTATATTAGCAACTTGTCATATTAAAATATATACCATTAATTGTAAGGATGTTAGTTATTGAATATATTTATATTATCTTATTAAAGCCTGTTTTGTTTATAAGCAAATATATTCGCACGAATCGAACATTCTTGAGTCATGATTGGTTGTGCATTTTTCCACGTCACAAAAAGTAGATGAAAATACGCATGCGCATTAGTAAACGCTTTCGATTCGCGCACCTGAGTATGTAACTATTTCATTAAACGATATATCTTACCATCAGTTGAAAATATATTTCATGTCAAATCCTCGGCTAAAGGTATTGTAGAGCAAAGCACTATCAGTTCTAAATATCACCTCAACCGGTCCTTTAGTAAAGGGGGGCACCTGTACAGATTTGTCATTACCGCACAAAATGTACCTACAATTATAAAAATGTTGGAAAATTATACATAATATTGTCATGTATGCTTCAAATTAGGCGGATCCAAGGGGGTGTAGTCTTCTTTAATATTTACAAGAAATACAATAGACAAACCCTGGTCAATATTGATTATTGGGTCGAATGTTTTAATAAATGAATAAATTCGGAAGATATTTGTATCATGAATCTTTGATAATTAATGTGGAAAAATAAGAGAGAAAGATTTGTATAAATCTGAGAATGTTGCTAACACGCCCACAATGTTACATAGACGTCATCTTAGCTGCGCATGCGCAGTTAAGCTGACATCTCCGAAAAAGAGTTCGATTAGCCCGGTGATTCGCTGTTACGTAGAACATGACAGAACCAATAGCCAATCACCAGGTAGGTCTACATAACATAAACATAATAATAAGCCATTATAAGTAAAGACATCTTGATCCAATCGATTATTTGATAAGCTAGAGACTACCGTTTAATGAAATTGAAAATTGTTCACTACAACAACAAAATATAATAAGAGGGCCACGGGAAGAGATATGGTATTGATAGACCGTGTGGTTTTAACATAGGCTTGCAGAATAAATGGCCTTAAATTAATGTTACCCTCGATATAGACTTGCCCCCAAGTCTGTAGTTATTATTACAAGCTCAAGTAGTACACGTATGAAACGCCATATATGCCTGGAACCCAGACTACCATCGATACAAATCCTTCTCTCTCAATTTATCCATGGATTAACGAAAACATTACTTTTTATCTGGTGAACTAAACTCCAAATAATCGAAATAGCAGGATGTTGAGGACGTCAGGTCTAAGTCATCAAAATAGAACGTGACTGACTTGCCAACTGGCACATCAACAGTCACGCTACATAGTGACCATCCACTAATAAAATACGACTTTGGATACTGGAAAGGATAGCCGGGTGACAGAATTTGACCAACGCCTTCAATTAATGTATGTCCCATTCCAGGCTCACATCCTGTTAATGATAATAAAATAATATTTGGCAAATTAAGTTTTACCAGATGTATTTTCTGACAATGATTTCATTTCACAACAAAGTAAACATAAGAAAGAAAGAAAGAGAGAAAGGAAGAAAGAATAAAAAAGAGAGAAAGGAAGAAAGAATAAAAAAGAGAGAAAGGAAAAAAGAATAAAAAAGAAAAAAAGAAAGTAAAAAAGAAAGAAAAATGGCAAAAAGAAAAAAAAAGTGAAAAAAAAGAAAGAAAAAAAAAGAAAGAAAGAAAAAAAAGAAAAAAAGAGAAAAGAGAGAAAGTAAGAAAGAAAAAAAGAAAGAAAAAAAAGAAAGAAAAAAAAAGAAAGAAAGAAAAAAAAAAGAAAAGAGAAAAAGAGAGAAAGAAAGAGATAGAATGAAAGAGAAAGAACGAGAAAGAAAGAAAGAAAGAAAGAAAGAGAAAGAAAGAAAGGGAAAGAAAGAAAAAGAAAGAAGAAACAATTTTTGCAAATAAATGATTCTAGTTAATTGGAACAATGAATGTCTCTTTACCATTTGCACATTTGTTGAGGTCACATGATAAATCTTGTGTAGAGTCACCGATACAATCGGATGTTGAGCAAGCTCGATGACGTGTCTTATACCCAGACCCACAAGAGGCACTGCACTCACTCCAGTCGGACCAAGAGTCCCACGCTAAAGTAAATAATAATAATATTTAACATAAAATCACGAGAACATAGAGTGATAAAGAGAAACGGTTGACATAATGTGGATTGCTTTCTATCTATGAGAAAAGTCAAAAGACCAAGATCTGGGAGTTTTCCAATATTAATTTCTTTATATTAATATTAAAAAACCTGTTAAATTATATTATAAAATGTTATGTTTGTAGATTTTGCAACTTAATTTCAAACTGCTATAATATAATCTAAGTTGTATCTTTAAAAAAATCAAAATGCCAATTATATTTCTATTAGTTTTCTTCTAAATGTCACATTACTGTCGTCCCACATTATTACCTGGAGGTTCAGTAGATTGTACTTTATATTTAAGTGAGAAACCCGTCCATTGGTAGATATCATCTGATGTAAAGCCTATGATGATATCATCATCGGTGGAAATATCTTCAGGAATTTGTTGTGCACAGTAACTGAAAAAAGTTTAGAAATGTTTAATCTGATAAACCACTATTTAAAGCTGTATACCAAATTATTCAATAATGTATGTAACGAATTGTTTTTAACAAAAAAATAAACCGACCGTCACAAAAGTATTACATTAGTCAAAATGAAAGTTTAATTTTCTAAACTTATTAGACGTAGTAATATTCAACACACAAAAAAAAATTAATAAAAATATGTAAATATTATTTAACAAACATAATGTTCAGTAATGTGTAGATAGTACTAATGTGATCCAAAGTTCTATCTACACTATCAAACTTTATGTGACAAAAATTGTGCCCAAAGTAGTGCAGAACTATTCTATATGTGTTAATTAGAAAGTTAATTAGCAAGTATATTATGTTTTATTAGTTTCTTTAACTTAATGAATCTTGTGACTTAGTTAATTAACATCAAGAAAACAAAATGTCTACATTAAATTGTAATGATCATAAACAATTGTTTAGTAATACTACTTACTGGTTTTCAACGGAAACACGAATATTTCTAAAATTCCTTTTAAATGTTTTAATTGTTAAATAGTCATAACAATATATGTAGGTAGAAATGTATGCCTCAATGTCAACGGTTCGTTCAAACCACATGTATGCAAAATGACCATCTGGTACCTGTTAAGAAAATTATTTGTTTTTGTTTATTTCTATCAAATAAATTAATAAAAATTGATTTTTTAGTCATGTGTGTTTGTGAGGGTATTATTAAGTATTATGTTGACGTAACAACCATTACAACATCCTCACAGATTTTTAAAATATATAATTTCCTTGTTCACATTTTTATTCAACCAGACTACTGTCTGTCTCTATAGTTATTCTTTTTACGTTTTACGTCTTTTCCCCCAATTACTGTATACAGTTATGGCACGCCTTATGTCCACCTAGCCCACACAATAAAACATACAAATCAAAAACAAAATGTTAGGCAGCTACAAGTTGCATAATACATTAATGTAAATCAAATGAGCCAGCTAGTGAAAGCTTACATCGATTTGCCATTGGCAGTTGGTGTTTCTTTCATATGGTCCTGGGTAGTTTTCAGACTGGATAGAGCCAAAGTAAGAATCCACTTTACTGCCACATCCACCAATAGCTAAACATAATATTTGTTTAATTTTTTATTAATATTACTACTAGAAATAAATAAACATTATTAATTGCTATAGGCGTCACGAACTGCCTGTTTATTTATTTCTTTATTATGCATTATTATATAAAATAGCCTAAACAGATAGCACTCTCCATTAAGACAGGCTGTCACATCAGTTTCAATTACTGTACAGTAAGAAGCTTTTTTGGGACAATATTCAGAGGAACCAGTTAGCACTCCGTGAAGCAAACGAAGCATTTTGGCCAACTTATCGCCAACACCTATTCAGGGAACACACCAATTCGTTAGGTTCATGCTATTCTTCTTCTATTATATTTTGTCGAGATAAACAATATGCATTCTGGTTTGATGCAGACTTGCTTGAAGACAATGATAAGAAGAAGTATTAATATTTCTATTTAGAGATGGGTTTTGTTAAAGTTAGTTAGCTAGTCATGCGACGAATGGCAATAAACATTTTACCTGGAACTTCGATTGACCCTGAAAGTAAAAATAAAAAGTATAATAAAAACTATTAATGGGTACACAACATTTCTTTGGTAATATCAAGAAAGAGAGTGAGATTGTAACTCACTTGACGAATATATTGAGCATGCGCAAAACATTCCGAAAAAGCTTTATAAATAATTTCTCAACATATGTTGTGAATTTTTTTTGTGAATTATATATTTATTTTGTTTCCCCTTTCACGTCATCTACAAAAACTTCCGACCCGCGCACACATCATACAAAACGCCGCTGTTGACACCCTCTTCCCAGTTTGTGCAAATTTCGAAATTCATCTAGGTGATGTGAAAGGGCTATAAGATAAGGCTATATTTTACTGTCAATATTTTATCTGTACCTGAACTCGTAACAGTGATATCGAATGTACACTTATTTTCATTATTTGAAGAGTCTGTTGCAAAACAATCAATTTTGGTAACACCAATCGAAAAGTCCATTCCAGATTGAGAAGAACAGCTTGCTATAATGTTCTCTGCTGAATTATCATGCACAGTCGGCAAGTCGAAGTTGACAGTTGCTGATATTGCCGACTCTGCTGCCTCAACTGTTATCGAATCCGGACAGACGATTTCCGGATCTTCTTCATCTGAAATTTATTGAAAATCATAAGATTGTCTAACTAGAATGCTAATGCTGAATTTGACTAATCTTTCTGAATTAACTACTAAAACTTTTATAATCGTCGACTCTAAAATCATTTCAACGGATAAATCAGATGGCACCATTATCATCACACATTACCGTTTGTAATATCAATTAATTTGTTTGTCGTTAGCCAATTTTCAGTTATGCTCATTTACGTCACGCGTCATTAATATTCAACAAAGTAAAGGTACAAAATGTAACTACTGTAGGCCAAGTTTTAAACATGTAATGTGGTCTAGGCCAGCCCATTATAGCAAAGCAACAAGACAGTAGGCAATCGACCGTCACAAGCAACAAAACCAAGTGAATACACATTTGACTACGAGCTGAGTTTTTAACGATACCAAACAAATTTAAGAATTATAGAAAAGACGGTTTTCATATTACCTTATTTAAATATATGTATATGCCTACTGTATAATATTTTAACGTAATATTATTTGTTACTATAGGCCTACCTTTAACCTCGATTGGAAAAGCACACGTTCCTTGATTGTTAGACGAATCGATAGCAAAACATGATCCGGAATGCGTTCCGATGCCTAGAACGCCAGGTACACCTGGTGTACACTCTGATTGTAACACCTCTCCTGAATTATCAGTGACCAGTGCGTTATCGTAAAGCAGCGTAGCTGTAGCTTCACCAGGATTGGTCAATAAGGTAACCAAAGATGAACAGGTCAGTTTCGGAGCTTCGTTATCTGCATAATAACATCATCGAAAACATAGATTGGGATATTTTCACGGGATATAAATTACAGTATAGTGAAAGATATACTTTATTGAATTATTATGACTTCAGTGAAACATGTAGTACTAAACGTGAATTACCACGAGTGTAAACCCATTTTATGTTGTATTACCTATAATTGTTATGTTGAATCCGCATTCATCAGAGTTACCAACGGAGTCAGTTGCAGAGCAGATAACGTGAGAAGTGCCAATATGAAACAAACTTGACGGCGGAGGTTGGCAGATTGCAGTGAGTTCACCATCCTCTTTGTCATGCGCATAAGCTAACTTGAAATCTACACTAGCCGTTGATGTCCCATCGTCAGTCGGTGACTCATGATTTGAACCGCATGTGAGATTTGGCGGATAATCAACTGAAATACATAAATCACGTGTTGTTATGCTTATTCTGTATGTGTATTGTAATTGCTGTTTTTTCTATTTTTTTTATTTTTTTTTCAAAAGACATGATGATGATAACTCTCAGATATAAAGATAAATAAAAATAGTAGGGGAACATCTACAGGTGTACTGATCTGTGTAGGCGCTGAACTGGCTGTCGTAGTATAATCATAATTATCTCTGTTTCCAGTTAAGCTTGCGAACGATGATAAATACCTTTATTTTTATGTTATTACCTTTAATAATGATATCAAATTGACATTCTCCGACGTTTTTCATGGAATCAATTGCAGAACAGACCACTGTAGTGTTGCCTAGCGGAAACAGAGTGGAAGGTGGTGGTTGGCAAGTGGCCGTAAGTCCAGGATCTTCCGAGTCTTGAACCCCAGCAGGCGTGTAATCCACAATCACTTCTTCTGCGTCATTTGTTATTGGTATTATTTGAGTTGATGGACATGTTAGCACGGGGGGATAATCAACTGAAAATAACAATTAATAGGGAAACATAACACATTTTTTTTTTGTAAAAGAGGATTTTTTTTATATTGAAAAATATTAAATATATTCATTTAAAAGTCTAGATTAAAGAAAGTATTAAGAGTACGACGGTTTACAAATAGTGAAAACAATAGAAGGTAAAACATTATTTTTACACAATGATGACAAATGGAATGTTAAAAATCAAATTAAAATTCAATCTTTTTGACCAGTTATATGTGCAACATATATTGCACCGTGGCATTCATATTGAACAACAGCCCACCTTCTACAATGACGTCAAAGCTGCAGGAACCCTGGTTGCCAGAAGCATCCACAGCTACACAGTCTACCACAGTAGTACCAGCGTTAAAACTACTTCCGGAAGGAATGGAACATGTTGGTTGTAAAGTTTCTCCAGAATTGTCTGACACTGCGGGATCATTAAAGGTGATGACAGTAGGCACGTCATCTTCTACTACCGTTACCGTTTGTGATGACGCACACGTTAATTGCGGGGCTTCGTTATCTACAGTACATAAATATTATGATTATATAATTTTATTGAGAAATAGTAATCATTCAAAGTTGATGGATGATGGTAAATGTCAAAGAGACCGCTTCAAGGATACATGATAGCCTCACGATAGAAGGCAGTTATAACAATTATTAATTAAAGGTGAAACGTTGTTGCCAAGAGTGTTATTTTATGTAATAATCATACAAATATGGAACATTTTTTAATTGATAAAAACATTACCTGTAACAATAATGTTGAATGAGCATGTTTCGATTCTTTCAATGTCATCTACAACAGAGCAAGTAACCAGAGTTGTACCAACATCAAAGACACCGCCTGATTCTGGTGTACAAGTTGGTGTCAAAATAACACCATTACCGTTCGTCGCTTCTGCGTTTTCATACGTGACAATGGCTTGGTAACTACCGTCGTCTGTCGATACAAGCTTGTCTGGAGAGCATATGACTTCAATTGGCTGAAGAGCTAGTATAAATATAATACACACATTATTGACAAAGAAAAGTTTGAAATAGTAACTTAACTATCTCACTATCATAAAAATGGGCTTAAAGTGTGAAACTAAATATATCTACTTTCAACACAAATTAAAAACGTATATCATTGATACGTATACTTTAAAAATGCATTGACCAACAAAAAATGAAAAATAATAAAATCACACTTTGAATAGGCTATTTAATAAAGTTAGTCACTTCTGTAGATAGAGACATTTCACTTATAACAAAAAGACAAATTAAACGGTTACATTTATACGAAACTCCACTGTCCGAAAGACAACTTAAGTATTTTTAACTTTAAATTGTTTTCAAGTAAATATATGTTGTTTTTTTTTCGATCCAATTTTTAGTCAAACTTCATTCATTCTTTTAATCCTTGTAGGAGGATTTTATTTCAATAAGTTAATGCTTTTGGTTTTTGTAAACCTTTATGTACTGTATATACATTATTTTGCGATGTGCTGTCTTCTTCTAACAAAACTAAAATAAATGTCAACCACAAAAACTTGTGTTAACATTTCGTTACAAATCAACATTTTAAACTTTAAACTTAGTTATACCTTTAAACAACGTTTCATTTATCTTAGAAATATCTCATATAAAATTTAAAAAAATAAATCACCTTGTATTGTTACATCAAATGTACACGTTTCAGTGTTTTGGTCAGAGTCAACAGCAGAACACGTTACTTGTGTGGTTCCAACCGGGAAAGAGCTGCCAGAGGGCGGTGTACACGATGACGTCAGATCATCATTTGAATTATCAACAACAATCGGAGAATTGAACTCGACAATAGCACTGGCGCCATCAACGGTAAGCAGACGATCAGACGGACACGTTAAGCTTGGTGACGTACCATCTTTTTAATTAGAATAAAATGTGTTGTACTGCATTATAAACATTTATTTAATATTCTTATTAATCCTTATTTGTTTCCTTACAGTCCTTTGTTAAGAATTATACTCATAAAGTAATTCATAAAATAATTAATTAAAAAAAACATTAACAGTGTGTTAAGAAATAACAATATATACTAACATTTAAAAAGGTGTGGTTGAAACTTTATAAAAAAACAAATACAAGCAGATACAGGCCTAAGTTAGAATAAGTATTTGTATTGCTTCGGAACCTGACCAATAGTAAATATTTATCTTATATCTTTAAATACTACATTTACCAGATATAGACAGATTTTCTCAGAGCTCATATCATTTCAGAAATGTGTGGTCTTAGAATGAATACATTTTTGTAAAAATTGAATGCGGTCAGAGACCTACCTACGAATGTATATGTTGCGCGGAAACCACGTTCAGTTATATAGTCGTCTGAGTACAGATTAACATACATAACATTACTGAGAGATGTTACAGTCTCACCTGCCAGCGTATCTCCACAAAATCTTAAAATAAAATAAACCAAATCGATATGAAAATGATATTTTTAAAATCGAATTAGTAAGCGCCACCTAAAACATGCTTTATCAATAGTTAGTGTCACTCATGAAGACCTTGTTGAAATAATTATGGTGGTACTTCTATATGTGATTTATACAAATTATGCAGTCCAGAGCGTGACCATACCATGACGACGCCATTCTAATGATCATCTCTCTGTTCAGGTCTTTGCAGTAGGACTAAGTAAAGTCAGCCTTATTTAGAGAAAATCTTGAAGCCGGCGTTTGTTGAGTAGAACATAAAACAGAAATACACCGACTACCTACCTAGCTGCAGCGTTATAGTACATAGGCGAGTCATGTCGAATTAGTAACTGATCCCAGTAACAGTAAGTGTCATCCTCAATATAAAAATCATCATCAAATGTTAGCTCAATGGTGTAGCCTTCGGGGGCCTATGACGAAGAAAAACATGTTTAAAATGTTTAATTTTCTGTTTAACAGTTCAACAATTTTCGTACGCTCTATCTACATTAAATTATCAAACATTATGTGACAAAACAAAATGTGACAAAAAAATAATAATCTTGTAACTAATTTAAACAATTAAAACAATAATTGTTACCGTGATTAGATAGTTGCAGCTGACCAAATCTGGATAATTGGAAGGGTAGTTTGGTGACGTTATCTCACCGTTATCTTCGGTAAAATGACCTCCACAACCTTAAACAAAAAAGTAACAAAAAAGTATCAAAAGGGAGATTCAAAATGACAGACTACTGTGAGTGAAAGAAAGGAAATTTGGCCGGGGGATTTGTTAGGGAAAATATTATGTTAAAGATACTTTTCTTACATTTATACGGTCTATGTCCAGGTCATAAAGTCAATTGTGACCACTTTGCTCATATGATCTTGTTTTTTATTTTACTGTTTATTTGTATTTCTTAAGCATCCAACATCAAGGAATTCCAATTACGAAAGTATACACTATTTATCACTACACTTATTTGAGGCTTAGGGAATGGAGTTAAACATTGACAATGTAGGTCAGGATTAAACAATGGTGAAAACTGGTTGGTGAATTCCACCCACTTGTATCAAAGGTCTGCCCCTACAGTCCTTAACTTACCTTCAGTGATAGAAGGTGTCATGACTTCACAATAAGGACCTTCTAAGCCCTCAGGACACTCACATGTGCAGTATTTACCGACGAAGCCACCGTATAGACACGGCTGATCTAGTTCAGCTTCAGAGCAGTGGTCTAAGAGTAATAACATTAATAATTATCAAAACAACAATAGTAATATAAACAGGATTATGGTTTAAGATAATTAGAATAGAAAATAATAAAGTATCAGATGAAAAAAGAATTTTTTATTTTTTTATTTCAACAATATTTTATGAGGGTGGTCCATCCAGCATCAGCTGATCATTAGGGACCCTCAAACAATACAAACAGTAAATACAAAATAAACTATAAAAACACAAAATCAACAAAGATAAAAAAAATAAATATATATATATATATATATATACAGTAGAAAAAAGAACTCTCCCTGGCGGGGAATTGAACCCCGGTCTTCCGCGTGACAAGCGGAGATACTCACAATCTAGGCGAAATAGCACATTATTTTGTCCATGATTTTTGTTTCATATGCATGTCTGTCAATCAATTAGTTAATTCTCTAAATCTAAATTACGCGTAGACAAATGTCCATTTATGCAAATTAGAAGCCGGCTTGAATACTTAACGTTGATTGGCTATGAATGTCAACGAATAACTTACCCATGCAACTGTAATGTTTGTTACTAAACAACTTGTCGAGGTGACTGAGTTTACCGTGTTGGCCCATTGCGTCTTGTTTCATTGGATCATGAGCTACCATTGTAGCGTAATCTGGGTTGTATGCATTCTTACTAAATGTCTAGAAAAATAAATTGCCTATTCAAAGTCTGATTTTAATGATATTCATTTTTCATATTCTTGGGTGACATACATCTGTAACCTTTAAAATTACATAAACGCATACATGCATGAAATTCATGATTTCTGCCTTAGCCTCTTTAAGAAAAAATACTGCACTACATTGTATGTAAACTCGTATAAGGGGTATACGTTGTTGTATACTTTGTTATTAACTACTACTAATCCTTGTCTTACCCATTGACTGTAATGCATAATAGATCCAAAATCATACGGTATCGTTTCGTCTTCTGAATGATAAACGATGTCATACTGCGAGATATAGCCTTCTTGTACATTGTCTTCAATAACAGTTAAATAGTCATCCCTGTTTGTTCGTGTTTGCTCATGTAGTAGTCCAAGGGTGTGGCCTATTTCATGTAAGATTACACTTATCTGTACAATTAGAAAATATACGGTATTGTAAGTCTACATGTTGTTGGATCGTGAGGTCGTGGGTTCGAATCCAACGCTCGTCGCATTGCTTGTATCCTTAGGCAAGATTTACTTACTTTCTCCATCCACGTGTACAAATGGGTACCTGGTGTAAGGTCAAGAAACAACTTTGCGCTTATCACTAGCTGCAATATGGGAGTGTGTTTGATCCAAAAATGACCAATATAAGTAATAATAGTACAGCGCTTAGGGGACTCACGACATTAGGCGCTTTATAAATCCAGGAATTGGATATTATTATTATTATTAGAATTCGCAATTGTGGCAAACCTGGACGGAATAATCCAATGCAAAACCACCAGGTCGAAATCTTGTTGCCTTGATCTGGTTATCCACATGGAACTAGAAAGACTAGTCAAAAAGCACTCTTTATTTATTGGAACTAGAAAAGATAGTCAAAAAGCACTCTCTATTCTTTGATAAAAACAAAGTATGAGAACGAATACACCTAAGACACACCCACTAAAGACAAGAAAGACACGTTTAAGATACTTACATGCGAACAACCCGAAGCAGCTAAGTAGATACCTTGTATATCACCTATGTATCCCACATACGAGTAACATCTGTCAATTAAACATTAATAAAACTTCTACTTAATAATTTAAAAATAAACAACAAACTGTAGCTACCATTTAAAAATGTATCTTATAGTTACGTAATACTCAAGCGTGGTTCACACTAGCGACGCAACGTAACGCAACCTACGCAACGTAAAAAAAATGCCCTTCCCATAATTGTATTTGCCCCCGCCTGCGTGAAATCAAACCTGTGATGTTTGCAGCACTGTTGCGTCGTCGATTCCCACTTGTGATTACGCAATACAGCACTTTGCGTCAATACGTCGTTGCGTTGCGTTCTAGTGTGAACCACGCTTTAGTAATTAACTTACCCTGATAGAGTACTGAGAAATTGAACACGATGTTGGTTTGGGTCAATGTAATCGTACTCCTCAAATGTAATGCACGTGTAACGAGACCAGTCATCTATGGCTTCCAGTACTAACGGGATTAAGCTACTGTCTGGAGTAAACGAACATAATGACAATGGTTTGATAAAATGAAACACGGTACTTAACATGAAAACATAATATTTAAAACCTTTCAACATGAATGTTAGTATTTATTTTACCTATATCAACTATTTCAAACACGACATGTGCGTTTGGCCATGTCGTGTAATAGTCACTCCTTCTTTTAACGCGTCCACTTCCTCCATCGTCTTTCTTATTCGATGCCTTCTGTTCATCAGTTAGCAACATGTCAACGCCCTCTTCTGCTGCCACTACCACCGCGTCACCTGAAGCCTAAAACAACATTTATTTTCTCATAAAAATGTTCATATACATTAATACTACTATATATGTATTTTAGATAATTTGAATAACAAATTTATTCTAAATAAAAATATATAATGGGTGGAAATTACTTCAACAAGAAAGTTTGCATTCATTACATGAAGCGCAAGTTATAAGCATATCTGGTAGATTGGTTGTAGGAAACCCCCACCACATATCTGGTAGATTGGTTGTAGGAAAACAACAAACACACATCATAGAGTTTTTTTTTCTTGCAATGCGAATATTAAACAATTAAGTTTTAGAACGTAAATCTGTATTTTAAATGTATTTATTTTTTTTGTATTTTAAACTTGGAACAGATTTAAAAAAAAAAACATATTAACATCTGAATCTATACAGATTCTTTTTCAAATTAATAATTTGTTTTACATAGTGGTTTTATTTAATGGAAATAAACTGCTGTAATTTTAAAATTATAATAGTTGTTAACAATTAAAACTTCAATTTTTATATAGGCCTTATTATTTCTCAAAAACAAACAGTTTACTTGAAGCGCATGTGCTGATAGAACATTGATGTTGATAGTGTATAATGTAGTGCTATTAATAAGTTTTACAGAGCCGAGATAAGCCAGGAAAAATGTTGATGGGAAAATGATAATTTTAAAGACACGTACCTGCCTGCGTTGGTCAGTTTCATTTCCGGGTGGCCTAGCATCGATTACATGTGATAATGCTACTACCAAGAAGCCACATAATAACCACAAAGTAGGTTTACTTGTTTCAAAGATCTTCATTTTTTAGACTAAAGTATAAACCAATTCAAATCCAGCGTAAGAAAAAAAATATAATCTATTTGTATCAATACTGACTAAAACTAATGATTAATGTACCACTACTTTAAAAAAAAATTAATTATTGGTAGATAAGCATCGTACTTACCTATATCAGCGATTGATTTCGCCGCCGGACGTTCTTCTTAAAACTGAACACATTTGAACGATTTTTGTTTAGTTTTATAGTTTTCTTGAATGACATCTGGTACATTGCCATCTGTCAAACCTGAATATATAGTATCGTCAACTAACAAGCATAGTTAATTTAAACGAAATCACAAAATTTAATTACAATGGGGTATAAATTAAAAGTAGTTATCCCATTTATAATTAATAATATTGGTAATTAACTTGATAATGTGACGTGTTATTAATTATGAGTGATGTCGTAAGTGAATGATAAATGTGCATGCATGTCAAAGACATGCTTCTCAAAGTTTGGCGAAGGGTGTAAGGCCTAACAATTGTTAAATAGGGTTAATGTTAAATTATGTAATTTAAATTGGTATGTATATGCATGTATTTTAATGTTTAGAGTAAAAATTAAATAATAAACAATGGATGAATAAACAAAATAACAAGCAAAATAATGAAAAGGTGACCATAAACGAGATATCAAAATTAATAAATGTGGGAAAGGTAAATAAACCAACGAAAAAATGAAGTTAAATGATTAAACGCGCGCATTAAATGTATAAATAAAGCTAATAGTTATTCACACTTGCTCCGTTCGTTTCACGGAAAGGAAGACGAAGTCGGGTTGTAAAATAATGAAAAATCATTACAGAATTAAACGGCGTCGATTTTCGTATGAATGTATAGCTTTAACAAACGAACAAGCAAAATACAAAGGAATGGGTGAGTAAATGAATGAATGAACCAACTAACCAATGAATGGGCAGGCAAAACATAATGTTTGTACTATAACATTGATAATTATATAAAATGTAATACACACTGTAGGCTAAATAGTAACTTTTAGAAACATTATTAGTAAATGGTGATATATTGATTTAAGTTCATAATGATTAGTGACATTTTGTCTATTGTGATTCTAATAGGACCTACATGTGTTACCATAAAACGTACCTAACCATTATAAATTCATGAATAATTTATGTAATGCACATTAACGTATTGATTGGTTAAAGGGCTATTAGAAACGTGTCCTCTTTATGACGTTTTAAATAGAAAAACTCATTATAAACAATCATCTGTACTGTTTGCCTTTTTACGATACAACACGATGCATTTGTTATTGTCACACTAACATGTTGTAATAGTTATTTCTTACTCGATACATTTGTTATTGTCACACTAACATGTTGTAATAGTTATTTCTTACTCGATACAACACGATGCATTTGTTATTGTCACACTAACATGTTGTAATAGTTATTTCTTACTCGATACAACACGATGCATTTTTATTGTCACACTAACATTTTGTAATAGTTTTATTTCTTACTCGATACATCAACAACATAGAAAAACTACACGAAATGAATTTCTAAACTGAATTTGGACTGCTTTATTAAAATGTATATTCTTCAAAGTAAATTATAAGCAAAAGACCTACAACGCTTACAAGGGATGTCAGGATTGCCCATTTAGTAGACACTACAATTAAGGCTGACTTATTTTAAAGGTGATCTGGTTTCCAACGGGGCCATGTCCAGCTTCAAGTTTTGCACAATGGGCAGCAAAGTTAGTTTTGAACTTAAGATGTTTGATCATGTGTCTCATTTTATTTAAAGCACTTCGTTGGCCTGCTTAACATTGAACAGCGTATCATCTACAAAATACCCACTCCCACCAATCAATTAAGGTTCTGCACTAACTTTATTTGCCCGATCTTATCTAATGTAATTTCCCAACTTCTATTTAATTTATTGACGCTATAGTTTATTCATCATGTAAATTGCGAATTACCTGCTGTTGGATGTGTAAGAAACATAAAAAATATCTTTATGGAGGGATCTGTGTTGGGTATTGTATTTGATTTTCTATATGGACATACGGTTCTCAGAGTGGAAACTTGTTTTGAAATTGTTGCCTTGGATATTCTACGTATGTTTGTTTGTTCTCATTAACAGTATTGTGCTTTGAACTTGTAATAATGTATAATGTATAATGGTCAGTAGTAAATACAATGTTGTCACCGATTTGAAAAGTTAAGTCAGTTTTGACATGTTTTCAAATAATGCAAATCTTGTAATGTGTAAAATGACGTGTGCGGCCTACCAACTCATTGTTGACGTTTGATTGGATTTCTTTTAAATCACAAATCAGAATTTAAATATTTCAGTGATTACCATACGGGTACGCGACCACCCACTGGTAAGCGACCGCGGACCTCATTTTTTTGGCAATTGAATATATTGTATTTACCTCCAGTAAACGACCACCTCCTGTAAGCGACCACAGACCCCATTTTTTATAATCAACTTTATTGTATTTTATCTTTCATAAAAGGAATCATACTGATGTAAGAATGTAATTTTGTACCGTACTGTAACTCATATTACAGAATCAAAAACACAATTGAAAAAAAATGTAATGATAAATAAATAATAACTACATTACAGCGCCTTAAATACTGAAGGTACATTTATTCAATCACATTTTCAGTGAAATAAGTAAACAATGTACTCGCCTTTTTGGATACCTTAATACCACTGTTACATTTTCACTTGTTTTGTTGAAGTATTTTGTAAAATCATGGTGGAATAAATAATTCCTCCATGACAAAATCAATTCCACAAAATAATTGGTATTATATTTGTAAATCTCAAAACGGAAAACAAATCTATGAAATCTGAGGTGGAGTCTCTTAAACAAAAGTGTTTAAAATTAAACTGAATGTAGGAAATATTGTAAACATTTCCGGGAACCAACGAGTGAGTCAGCTGACTGACAACGTCACTATCATGGAGATAGTCCTACTGACGATGTACCTATAAGAAAAGGTGTTAACGACCGTACTGTTAAAGTTCATTCTTATTGGACAATAACTTAATTCAAAACGTTTCACAGCTTTTAATAAATGAATAAAGTTAAATATAGAAATGTTCGTTTGTTTTGGAAATATCTTGTTGAGCCGGTAAATTCAATAATCTCCATAACGAGCAGTTATTGTTCTTCGTAATTGAATTTCAATGTTCTTAATGATGCTGCACCTATTGTTTTCTTGTATTTGTTTTGGCATTCTGATTTCCTTATCTACTAGTCAAATAGAACTGCAGTTTGTATCATTTGTCACATGAGTCTCGAACTTCAAACTTGTCATTACCACCTCATCACTGAAGCCAACATAATGTTACGCTTGTTTTTAATACTATTTTTTGTTAATAAGATTCTTTCAAAACCACTTGAATCAACATCTGAGATATCGGTAAGTTTAACATTTCTTTTCCATTTGAGTTTCCAATTCAAACTAATTTTGTTTGTTTTCAGGGGTGAATGTATTTTTTCAACATTTTAACTCACGTTTTTCTGTTTTTGTTTTGTTTTATTGTTTAATACCATTTTACTCTGTTTATGTGTATTGCTATCTTTTCTTGTTGTTTTGTATACATATTGTTGAAAATGATTTGACCAAATAAAATGAATGAATTTTTATTTATTTATTTAACAACATATTTATACAGGATAATACACAATCAAGTAGAAATAAACTTGTTTTGCATTGTGGTCCTGTCGACAAAAACGGATACAATTTTATATCTTATACAATTACAATTAATAATGAATGAATAAATGTTATTACAATATTATCGAAATATTTGATTCATTGTATTTTCCTATTTGCCATTTGCTTCAATAATATAGTAATATTCAATGTATTTAGAAACAAAAAGAAGATAAAGATAAAGATGCCTTTGATTGTCCGTGGTGCTTTGAGGGTGATATGAAAATGACGTCGGATCAGATAGACATGCTACAAAAAACTGAAGATGATTCAACAACCAAACGAAGTAAAAGAAAAGCTACTTCTAACCTATCCGAAAGATGGCCATATGCAAAAATACCATATAAAATACATCCTGAGTTAGGTAAGTATATGGTCTTTAACAACAAAGTATAGGCTAATTCAAGTTACTTTTTTCTTTTCGTATGAATGATTTTGACAGGGGCTGGTCAAGCACATCACAAGATGACAGTTTTATTACTTTTGCTTTTCCGCTACTCCCTGTTTTTTTTGTTATGTAGAAAGATTGAAAATAAAATAAATAAATGATTTCAATATATACTATACGATTGATAAACTTCCAAAATATATATTTTTCAGAGGAACACACGGATGCGATCTTAACAGCAATGAGTCTGTGGGAGGAGGTTACTTGCGTAAGGTTCCATCATAACGATAACAACAATATCATGCCGCTTGGACATTCTGTCTACCTCCACTTCTTTAAGGGCATGGGGTAAGTTTCGATATTGCGTATTACATATTTTCATTTACATCGTTAATGGACTTGTCCTTTCAGTTGGGAACTATACAATATCTGGACATTCAAACATTGAGTTTATATTCGTTATGTTTTATAGATGCTGGTCATCAGTTGGCAAAACTGTGCAATCTGGACCACAAGAAATATCAATTGGCGGCGGATGCCAGCATGTAAGCCTAGTATTCATAGACTAGAAGCGACTTAAAAGCTGTCTTTAACCAATAATAAGTTTGATATGAGATAAAAATGTTGAAGCAAGCCTAATTCTATATTTCGAATTGTATTTGTTTACTTCTACTTACTTCTTACTTCAGCTTCCAGGTAGGCTTTCGCCTGTCAGTGGTGCTAGCCTCTTTCTCCACCTTTGTCTATCCAGCATCTCTCTGCTACTTAATTTCTATTTAATATATCTGTTATTGTATACATCCACCCTTTTCTTTTGGTTCCTTGCTACATGGTTTCCAGTTCTAAAAAATGGGGAAAATGAGGCAAGCCATTATAATTCTATAATTCGAACTGTTCATGATAAAAATTAAAAAAAAAGTGAGGCAAGACTTCGATTTTTCAAACTTCATTTGTTCATATACACGATTATCTTCGAAATAGAATCATAATGGCTCTCACATTTTCGGAGTTTGTTTTCTATTATCACAATATCAAACTTACCAGTGTATTTGGTCATGTACAGAAATAATAAAGCCTCAGTAATTGTTTATTTTTGCTATAGTACTTAATTTTCATTTGTTCATGAGTTCGTTTATCATTTATGCTCAAACATTAAACATTGATTTATTTCTTTAAATCAGATCAACTCAATAGTCCACGAGATTGGTCATAGCCTGGGGTTCATCCATGAACATTCTCGCTATGATCGCGATGATTACATTGAAATAATCGAAGAAAACGTAAATGAGGGTGCACTTCGAAACTTTTATAAATACCAATTTCATGAAATTATCACGGATGGTGTGAAGTACGACACCGGTTCTATAATGCATTACGGACCAAAGGTAAGCAATGTTATCTATAATTATACAAATTATAATTAATAATAATAAAATACAGCTATTATTCCTTGACAACATCACATGCTTATAGGAACATAGTGCTGAAACTCAGAGATGTAGTTTTGTAATCGTGGATTTAAGAAGCTGCTAACTTTTTGTATCACTCTGCTTGATATAATGTATTACCATTTGTTCATGACATGCCCAAATTCCATTGAATGGAACCCAATAATGGCCTCTGTAGTATAGCAACATCGTCTTTCTTTCCATCAAAATGTTTATATGTTGTTTTAAAAAAAATATTTTTCAGTTTTTTTCGAGTAATAGCCAACCTACTATCCGCGCACTTAATGTAATTGATCAGTGGAAACTTGACAACCGAGATGGTCTAACCTTTTATGACATCAAACTTGCTAACTCTATTTATCATTGCAACGGTAAGAACATTGTCATTTTTTTTGTATTAACTACAAAATCATTTTTCATGAATTAGTTACAGTTAGCTTCAATAAAAGGAAGCAATTTAAAGTGGTTTATGACGCTGCATCCAGTAGTTTAATTCATTATCATTTACCATTATTACTTTACAGAGCCATGTGGTCAAATTCAGTTGCAGTGTGAAAACGATGGTTATGTTGGCCCACAATGCAACTGTGTTTGTAAACCAGGGTTTTCGGGTACCCTCTGTCAAACTCAAGAGCCGGCAGATCGAGGTAAGTGCACATAAGTAACAATATTGTATTAACAACTTTTGTCAAATGAGTCGACTTGATAAATTAATGATTACCGTATACGCTTATTGTGTGTGTGCACTGTGTGTGAACTTTAAAATGTGTCGCACTACCAAACAACCGATTATCCTAATAATAATTCATATGATACATTCCATATATCTGTGCATTTATGTATGACGTAATTTGATGCCTTCTGAAATACTTATTTCTTACTCGTTAGTTGTTCACATTCGTATCCACAGTAAAGATGTCTTTAATAAGCATTTTCAAACTTCTTCTTTAAGGTTGTTCTTACCAGCTAACGGATGTAAACGGTGTAATAATGTCACAGCATTACCCATCACAGTATATGAACGATCAGAACTGCCTCATTCTCATCACCGTAAGTAACTTTTATACATAATTATTTGTTATTATTACCTACTTTATTATATAATATTTAGAAATACCCTAAATCATTTAAATGTAAGCAAAGTAAAACATGGAAAAAATTTGAGAGTATAATAATATTCTTTCAGGGTGAAGTTGGATCCACTGTTTTGTTGATGTTTGATTATTTTGACCTGGAACCACATGGTCAATGCTTTTACGACTTTTTAGAGATTCGATCTGGAAATATTAATGAAGAAGGAATTAAGTAAGTAGAAATTGCCAAAATAGCAATCATAATTTTTAATTTTAAAATCATTATTCTTCAATGAACTCCTCTCTGTTTATCATTGTAACTTACCGTTATATAATCATACTCTTTTCAGTAACAAATCTGCAACTAAAGTATACACGTATGAAACGCCATGTGTGCCAAAATATTTATTTGTGAAAACATTTTTTTTCAGGTATTGTGGCTCATCATCTCCCCCACAAATTGAAAGTTCTGAGAACGAAATACTTCTGAAATTCTACTCCGATGCAAGTGTGACGGGTTCTGGATTTAAAGCGTCGTACATTATAGTGAACGATGTAGGGGAGTGGAGTGGCTGGTCTGAATGTACACCATCGTGTTCAATCGGTTCCAAACAACGACGTAACCGTCAATGTACAAGTAACTCTTGTTCTGGAAGAACGGTTGAAGAAAGGGAGTGTGATGTAGAGTCTTGTTTTGGTGAGTTCAAATCAAATCTAATTCGTTGTAAATCTTACTTCTTACTTCAGCTTCCAGGTAGGTTTTCACCTGACAGTGGTGCTAGCCTCTTTTTCCACCTTTATCCAGCATCTCTCCGCTACTTCTCAGTGTTTACTTAGGAAGAGTACAATGTTTCAAACTGATGTATTATTCATAAATAACATTTTTAAAACTGATTATTTCTTGAACAGTACCAGTTACGGTAGCACCAGTGTGTAACCAGGAGCTTGTGGAACCAACAGGAGTCATAACATCTCCAGGGTTCCCATCCGAGTACAGCAATGGAGAAGACTGCCACATATTAATATCTGTGAGTATACAACGATGTTAATATTTATTTACTTACTTAAGGCAAGAAATGAGCATTGTAATTTCTATTATATTGGGCAATAAAAGGAATCTGTATCTGTATTTAAAATTACTGTTTATGTATAAATAAACACAATACCTATCAATATATATATCATCTACCAAGTGGAGTTGTGGCTTGGTGGTTATGATGCTTGGCTACCACACCAATAAGTCCCGTCACATGTCAGGATTTTTTCTAAGGACAAAATTACAACTCCACTCCCAAAGACTTGTAATAAGACTTCGTTTATGTAGAGCATCTTGTGTATATGTTTGTCTTGTGAACCTCTGAGAGTCCCTAATGATACAAGATACAAGATAACTTTATTGTCAAATAGCTCGTCAACGAAAGATTTGAAATTGGTTTTTCTCATGGCAACATAATATAACAAGGCCAACAGCCATAAGTCGCGTGCGAAAACGCATAGTGATACCGGACCGACAGACAGACCGACCGACCGACATAGTGAACTATAGAGTCGCGTCCACGCGACTAAAAATAGAATAAAATCAGCAATTGCTGGATATACCAATGCAAAAACTGGCGTGACTGTATTTATTATTATCTTTTTCTATTTCAGGGCGGAGAAACTACGACTATTAAACTTACATTCGAGTTTATAGAATTGGAATTTTCAACTGGTTGTATTTATGACTTTATTGATATTATAATCGACAACACTGATACAGATGGAACAAGGTAGAGAAACAATATACATTACATACAAATACAAAGTTGATTTATAGAAGCATATCTTACAGCAAGTTTCTTAACAAGTTTTGGTTATTATAACGTGTTTTTTAATCATTTTCTAGATATTGTGGTACGACTTTACCGTCAGTTATAGAGAGCGTTGGTTCCGAAATGCGAATGAGATTTTTTAGTGACGGCAGTGTAACAGCGACAGGATTTAAGGCATTGTACGAAATTGTCAACCATGTTAGTGAATGGACGGACTGGTCTATGTGCTCTAAACCTTGTGACGGTGGAGTCCAGAATAGAACGAGAGAATGTATTAGCCTAGACGCCGTACCTGAGGCATGTAGCGTCACTATGTTTGAAGAACGAACATGCAACGAAGTACCATGTCCATGTAAGTTACTTTTTGTACGTTTCTTTGTTATAACATTGATAATTTAATATAGTTACCGTTAGATTACGTACGAAACCTCCACGTATGAAATGCTTTTATCGCAATCGGAAATAAAATCATTCACTAAAGAGTAACATACAACTTGTATTCTGATTAATGTTACTTAAATTGATTTTTAGTTATCGGATTAGATCCTTGTGATGAGCAGTCGCTGGAATGGTCAGAATGGACCGCGTGTTCGACTTCATGCTCATTGGGAACGCGTGAGAGATATCGAAGTTGTCAGAGTGTTAATAATATAGAAACGATCGTATGCAACCTGAGAGATTGTCCAGGTAAATACGTTTGCATGTATGATTTAGAATTGAAGTTGTGCCCGGTATCAACTACTAAATTACCATGGAGGATGATATGACATTGTGCCCTTTACTTATTTATTTTTCTTTTTAACTACAGTATTCAGTGATTAATGGACACGGTGGTCAGAATGTGCGCATCTTCACGGACAGTACGAAAGACTTCGTCTTCTCTTTTGCACGGAAGGCGATCACCTTTGCAATGGATCTCCGGTAGAAACAGATTCGTGTGATGTAGGGATGTAACGATAACCCAGAAGTCTGATGAAATTAACTTAGGAAAGCAGATTTTCTATTAGTATACAATAATCAAGGTTTACAAATATTAGGCTTATACAAAATTAAAAATATTATAGGATTTGATTTACACAATGAATTGTTTGTTAATATTTACACCAGTAACGGTGACGCTTAATGTTATATTTTCTGCCTACCGTTTCCCTTTTTAATGTAAAAACGTATCTTATAAGATCATGGACAAGTGAAAGAGGATAGGATAAATCTGTATTTTCATGAACACAATATTAGCGAACATGAAACTTGGTTTTCTAATTCTTAAAAACACGAAAATGTACAGTGATAACATATTATATACAAGAGAGGGTTAACATTTTACATAATTATAAAATAATAAAAACCCGCAGAAATCCACAATAAAAAACCAGTACTTATAAATAAATAAAATACAAAACTATCTCTTGAAAGAAGAGAGTTGGATACATACATTGAATGATTTTATAACTTACACATAACTTCATGCTGCAGTCTATTGTATTAAAATTGTATATGTGCTGTATGATGTAATTTGTTCACACGGTTATTCCAGATTCAGTTCCATGAGAGAATGTTAATAAGAATAGTATTATGTCATACTTTACTTCATTGTACTAAAATCATCAAATAACATGTGTGTGTATTAAAGTTAAGTATTAAGTCTGAAATAATACAATATAATTATTTTTTTATTATTAGTTTTTCTAGAATTTTTGATTAGATTAAAGTGAATATTATTTAATTCTTTGTAGAAATAAGTACTGTAATTACAGTTCACTGTTATAACCATTAAGTATGTATTTGTAAGAATTAAGTCAAGCATTACGTCTGAAATACAATGCACTATTTTGTATACTACGTGATTGTTCTACTAGATAAAGTGAATATAACTTAATTGTTATGCAGAAAAACGTATTGTTAAGTTCATGTAGAATATCTTTGTATAATATTAAGTTATGTATTAAATCTGAAATAGACCAATTAAAATGTTCTAAAGAAATTTGAACAAACGATTATAATTCATCAATTATTTTGATATTTAATGAATTATTGGCACTCACACCAGACAGTCAATCCCAAGCAAGCTACTCATCATACCAGGAAGAAATCATCATCCTTCCTACATAATCATAACCAATAGAATATAATTTAACAAAGATTTCGATTTATTTTTCAATAATACATTTGTTATAACATAATTTTAAAAAGTCCCATTCCCTGCTACGTTTTTTAGATCTAATTTAAGGACACAATCTACATTTAATGTAAAAATAAATACTTTATATGATCCTATTGCGATAACTTTTTTCG
The DNA here is from genome assembly GCF_963402885.1 of Antedon bifida. NCBI lineage: Eukaryota > Metazoa > Echinodermata > Crinoidea > Comatulida > Antedonidae > Antedon > Antedon bifida. The sequence goes on along the minus strand of NC_136234.1, from coordinate 21,435,101 downwards.
TCTTTAAACAGTAAAAAGTGTGAAAAATAAGTCGATTCTAATAATGTCAACGGCCCGCTATAAATCCCAACATGCACGCGGATTGATATTTTCGTTTTTCTTCTGCTATTCACTCTCTTTTGATCGAACAAATAGAAGAATCTTAACTTTTCAGCGAAAATATCGTGTTTTCCCCATTTTGTATTAACGGATTCTGGCAAAAACAGAAAGAAAATTAATGCTAATGCAGCAACTAGGCAACGTCAACGTCAACATTTTTTTTTCTAAGTTTAGAACACATAAATCGATCAATCTTGAGGACAAAGTGCGAATGACGTCAGTAGTGTGGGACAAAAACAGCATGTACCCTCATGATTTTGCTTACCCTTCCCTATATAAACCACCACTTTAGTACAAACATCATTCTGGTAAATTTTGTTACGCTTGAAGTACATCGCAGGGCAGAAGTTGAAAAATGAAGTTAGCAGCAGCACTAATATTCTGTACACTATTTCCAACAGTTTGCTGTATGTCAATAAGCGGCCAACGGGTAAGCTATATGTACTAGTTAACACTGTATTATGTTTAAATCTATGTTATAGCTTCGCAAGTTTGACGGTCTCTTTGTTTTGTTAGGCCTATAATTTTATAATATACTAATATTGAATTTTTATGAGTTGGTTGCTGAAAATATTTCACGAATTTAATGACTCTATTTGTTGTATGACACGTGATGGCAAGAAAACATAACTGGTGTGTTATAATACTGTACCGTATTACTATTATTTACATTTATTCTAGCCGTACAACCAGATTAATCTGGTATCCTCTTCTTTGAGGACGAACACTTTGTATGGTTTAACATGTTTAACCATGAAGTATTTGTGGTATAATGGTTATGAGGCTCGCCTTGTTAGCGAGATGTTCGAATCCCGTTTGAGGCATTTATCACACAATCAATATATGGGATTGTTTTGCTGTGGTATGCTATGCGGAATCATTGTAACATCCGAACGCACATCCTTCATTTAAATGGAAACATAACATTTACAAGCAATTCGTTCAATTATGAATGTTAATTGTTCCCGATGTGAGTGTAACTGCCTAAAACATTGTTTATATAGGCCTACCTAAATATATTTAGTATATAGGTCTATCATAATTTCCTCATTATTATAATTTCCAGGACAAGTTTCCAGAACAAAAGTCCCTTCCTGGTGCATTCGAATCTGACATCATCCTGACGGAAAAGCAAAGAGCAACCTTTGCCAGATTAGCAGAACTTGAAAATGAAAACAAAACCAAACCGAATTCTAGAAAGGCTATAAAAAGTCTTTCAAAGAGATGGCCAAATAAACACGTTTACTACAGCATCTCACCAGAATCAGGTATTTGAAAACAATGTTAAAATAGGCCTATGTTATATAATTATGTATAAAAACTATGATTACTTAACAAATAAAACAACGATAATAATAATTCTGGAATATTACATAAAAGTTCATTGTTATAAGGAAGAGTAGAGTCTTGATCAAATAAATATTTAACAATTTACGTTTTTTTTAGAACTCGACAGGATTCCTATTGAACAGGCTATACAACAATGGAGTGATGTGACGTGTTTGACATTTGAAGAAGTTTCTCTGGGTTCAAGTCAGAGTCACATCCGATTTATCAAAGACGCAGGGTAATACTAAACTAGCAAATATCATCTTCACTAAAGATATTATATCATATCACCACCACCATCATCACCAAAACACCTTTATCTATTTTAACCTTTTTTGATAGAAGTTTACAGAATTATCATTTAACAGTTTTAATATTTTTGCATAGGTGCTACTCTTATATCGGCTACCTAGACAGAAGTCCACAGGAACTGTCAATTGGATTAGGCTGCGAAGTGGTAAGTCATGCTTATCTTCCATTCTCATGCTACTGTGGGAATGTTATAGTTATAGTATATTCTTCTTCAATTGCAAAACTAAGAAATATGAAATACTGTACAAATACTACAATCCACAATTAAATGAGATGTGAATGAACCTGTATATAGGAACAAACACTTTGTTATTGATGATAGATATAGATTATGCGCATGTAAATAATATAACTTCATTATTTCATTCATTGTAGGTTGGAGTAATCATGCATGAGATTGGACACGCTATCGGCTTTTTTCATGAACAATCACGTCGTGATCGTGACTCATATATCCAGGTTAATTTAAATAATATTCGGGAGGGTTTGGAAAGACAGTTTGAAAAATATCCCGCTGATGTCGGAACCACTGAAGGCGTCCCTTACGATGTTGGCTCTATCATGCATTACAGCAAATTTGTAAGTAAAAGCAGATTTTGGAGAATAATTTTTAAATCATTATTGATATATTAGAAATAAATTTGGAGTAAAATAACAAAATGATGCACGCTTGTTTTGGCACGAGGAGGTGCTCATTTTAGGTAGTTGGGCTTTTAGTTTGAATCAGATATGGGCAGAACGAAACTTGATTAACGGAATGTTCCATTTCGCGATCTTTTTAAACTACGTTGAAAGTAGAAAAAGGAGTCACAGATTGCTCACCAACGGCGGAACTATTCTGTCTCGTGCGATAGGATTCACACAACTTATCAAACTAGTTTTGCTTCCATTTAGGCTTTTACAAAGAACGGAGAGCCAACGATTCAAGTACTAAATCCACTTGATAGAGATAAGCTTGGAAACAGGAACAAACTTAGTTTCTACGACATCAAATTGGCCAACACCATTTACCAGTGCAGCAGTAAGATTTTGTTTTTGTTTTTTTTTCCTAACGTTGGTATAAATATAACAGGGAAGTTGTGTAAAACCGGTATAACTAACTTAACTAACACGTATACGATTACTTCATTTCGTTGACCCCATCTACTTAATTATTGGTACATTTAATACTACGATAAACCCCATTTAATGAATCCACCATTGTGTATGCCAAATTTATAAAACAACATGTATGATTGGTCTTTATTTTGTGACGTTCTACCACCGAGAATTTAAGTTTTTTTCCCCATGTGGTACAAGATAGCCTCGGTAGTCCAGACAACTGCATGTGTCCGGTGTTTTTGATTGTTACTACTAATGTACGAATCCAGTACAAACATATGAAGACTACAGCTACATTTATTATATATATTTTTTAAAATTAAATTTCTAGCTGGGTGCAGCTCTTTAGACTGCCAGAATGAAGGTTACGTTGGGCCTGATTGTGCCTGCGTCTGTAAAGAAGGTTTTTCCGGATCTAACTGCGAGATTCAAAGTATGTATTAATATAATGTAATAGGTTTCAACACAAAATGATCGTTGGTCATATTTTAACGTTTGAAACTTTTATCGACGATTAATAGACAATGCCTAGTGCCTAATGCCTATTTGGGAATAAACAATTGGGAATTTAAAACAAAACGTTATGTTCATTACGATATGCACTAACTAACATACGCTTCTATCTATAAGGCTTTGAGTGCTCTTATACAACTGAAGAACCGATTGGAATGATTGACTCGCCTAACTTTCCACAAAATTACGACAGTAATAGAAGGTGTACAGTTATTATCAAGGTAAGCTTAGTGCCTATTGTCAACTTTCCCAAAAAACATAATTGGGTGGGAGAAATGAAATTAGGTTCTAGATATAAACTTATTACATGCGTATATTAAAAGCTTATCTAGGCCTATGTTAATTTATTTACCAGGATCATCATATCATTTTGAATCATCCCCCTTTATAAAAAGCTGAACATTTTAGTGAGAAAGACTATTTGGCGCGTCGTGAAAACGAAAAGACGTCTATTCATTCATCTGAAAATACGCATCCATGGAACAATCTTTTACCGAATTCTGGCCTAAAATACGTAATCATTAACAAACATGTAATTATGTATCTTGTATTATTCTCAGGCGCCAGTCGGAAGCACTGTTACACTAACGTTTGATTCATTTAGTCTTTAATCTGTCAATTCGTGTTCATATGACTACGTCGAAGTACGGGACAATGCCAATGGTTTCGAAAATCCTCAACGGTACGTATTCTTAACAACAATCTCACTCAAAAACAATAATAATATTCGTTTTTATATACCCCTATTGCACAATGCTTCTAAGCCCATTATTACCCCAGCCATCTTTTGTTTGGATCAAACACGTATGGAAACATTCATTCATTCATTTATAAATACATTATATATGCATTTATCTAAGCAAATATGATTGTAAAAAACCATATTCTTATGTGAAATTATAAACTATTCTTACCCTGTCGTCCGGTTTGTCTAGGCCTATATGTCCATCCATTCTTCAAGGCTAAGAACGTTTCTTGCAGGCGAATTATTTCTATCGCTACAAAATGTCTTGGCCTAGCTTCACTTCGCGTAGTCAAATTTCCTCTAACATTCCTCGCACATCAATTAGCGGGTTATATGTACTTACTGTGCAATCGTAATTACCAAAAATTAAACAAATTAATCTGTTTTCAAATGATATTTATGAAATATTTTCAAAAACCAAACAAATCGCATGTTTTCCATCTTGTTTCAAATTTACCCCTTGAACTCATAGTTTTACTCTCCAAACGGTAGAGGGCTTGGAAATATCTGTATATCTAAACCTATGTCTGAGCAAGTATAATGAGTGTCGACTTTTCTCGACATGGGGGATTTGTGTTGCTTGCCGTTGTCGACTTTTCTCGACATAGATATTAAGAACATCAATTATTATTATTACGTGGCTTGGCATCTTTCAAGATATATAGTATATATTTATTTGTCTGCACGATAATGTCCACAATTTTCAAGTTATTATTCATTTTTTTAAACTCAGATTTATTATGCCTTTAATACAGTATCCTTTGGCTCTTTTACATTAATAAAAAATATTTATTTATTCATGCAGGTTTTGTGGTAGTAATATACCAAGACCGATCACTAGTGTAGGAAATGAAATGGCAGTGATTTTCAAATCTGACGGCAATATTCAATTGTCTGGGTTTTCAGCAAGCTTTATTGTAAACGGTTATGTCATTCCAACAGAGAGTAATGAGGTAACAACAACAACAAGAACAACAACAAACACACCAGTGCAGCCCACTACAACCATGGCACCTCTTCCTACTACAACAGTAAATAGTGGTGTTGTTATTGACGGTAAGTAAAAATACAACGATATCTCTTTAGGCCTGCAAATGCATTAATTTTGTAAACATGTCGACAAATACGCTACGCCAGAAACCAACACATATCTACTGATTGGTTGGATCAAAATTGTCTCAATAAACTGAGTATTTCAATACATATATTAAATTAGGTAATCAGAGTTTATACATGCTATCATTTATCATATATCATAATTTAATATAATATTTATATTTACAGGCTGCAACATTAAATCAACTCTTGAAAGTGGAATATTCACGTCACCTAACCACCCATCCCCGTATGATAATGAACGAGATTGTAATTATACTATTTTGGTAAGTATTATTATAATTATCAGTTATAGTTAATTTTATATAAAACACACTATTATATATAGTGATTTACCGGAATGGAATTAAATCATGAATGTATACCAAAATGAATGAGTTGAAAGCAGAGCGTTCATCGTTCATTAGTAATAATAATGAACGGCACGTGATGCGTAATTAACCAATCAAATGGCAAGAATACAAGAATGGGTGTTATAATAAATATAATTTTATATATATTAAGGTAATTAAATATATATTAGGGTATAAGGAAGTCAAACCTAACAAGTAATTTCTATTTTTATTATAGGCAACAGAGAACCAAAGAATTGCTATTACGTTTACCGAATTTAGTGTCGAACGTCACCGATTCTGTTTATATGATTACCTGATGTTAGACGGAAAACGGTAAGTATTCTATAAGTGAATTAGGTGACATTCATATTTATGAATTATTATTGCGTGTCTATGGGCACAACCTATTATATAAACAGTTAATTAAGTAATAGCACGGGATATTTAGTTCGAATTAACGCCTTGATTCCGGCTTACATTAGTTTCCACATTCGCCTTCGTCGAGCTATAAAATCAATATCGCCTCACCTGTACCTAAATGTAGATTACTCCGAATAAAGCCTCATTTTCACAACTTCGAGTACTTAAAGTCATGGAAATATTCTTCCCAATGATCCAACCCAACCTTATCATCGTATTTCTGTCGATTTTACATAACTGTTGCCTTTGTGATTTTTCGCTAAACGATAATATTAAATCATTTTCTAGATATTGTGGAACCACATCACCTGGAAGTTTGGTGTATGACTTAGGAAGAAGCGTAACTTTTACCTTTCACTCGGACTTCAGCCTTGTTGCGCCTGGTTTTGTTGTCGAATACAGACTTATGACGTTAGATGGTACATACTTAAGTTTCTCTGAATGGAGTGAATGTATATTGGACAGTACATGCAACGAATTTAGAAGGTTTAGAATTCGCACCTGCGATAAGGGACCTGGAAGATGCGTTGGCCCTGCCGTTGAAAGCGAACAATGCAGTCTCACGACATTGACTTGAACCCATCTACCAAAATGTAACGAAGTGACTTGATGATTTTATATTGATATGTAATAATTTGAAGTGCTTGCATTTATTCTAAATATCTAACTTATTTAACCAAACTTTAATTGATTTGTATTTTTCATATCTTGTACTTACTGTACAGTATCTTGTATGGAAAAAAAAATATCATTACTATTAACTATTAGTAAGAGAGATAGAAACATATAATTCCTATTAAATAACTTCTGCAGCTGATATCCGTCTTTGGATTCTCTTCCTCCGACATTTAACTGTAACGATGTGTAAAAATGACCGATAACTTCCGAGCCCGCGTTGAAGATGTTTGGATTTTTAGCAAATTGACATTTTCACCTTGTCAGGTAGGCCTACTAATAATACATAATAATATTAATGAAGGCTCCTTAGACACAAAATCACTTCAATCAATATAGATTGTTTATTTTTCGAGAATGAAATTAGAAAATAAGAAAAAAGTAACACAAGACCTCTTAATTACAGTTGATTATTGATTAGAATGAATGATTTATGTTTACTTAAATAAAGTAACAATTGTTTTAAAATTTGCATAGCGTATGTGTTTCATTATTAAAGATATTACCATGTACAAAAAAACCATGACGATTAAATTATCATTACCATTATACTGTATAATCAATAAAGAGGAATTAGTAGTAGAAGAAAATGAAGAAGGAAAAACAACAGAAATAGGTAAAATGACAACAAAAGTACAAGAAAGAAGAAATCAAATAATAAAGGAACCTATCGGGATTTTTAGGAGTGATAGTTGAGAAAATGAATGATAGAAAGGAGAACAATTTCTAAAATATAAATCGGTAGAAAAGATAGAACAAATTAGGTAAAATAGAAATGGTTTGAAAAGATTTGAAGAATGGAAATAATACAAAAAACAGAGAAAAGGAATAAACAAAAGTAGAATGAACATGAACGAATGATTAAAATGTTTGAAAAAAGAAACAAGAAAGGAAGAGGAAGAAAATAGCCAAAATAGTAAAATAGAACAGTAAAAAGGAAAAAAAATTAAAAGAGAAGAAATGTAGAAAGGTAAACAAATAAGTTTTCATAAAATAAAGATAAACTATTAGAAGTGAGATGGAAAACGCAAACATAGTAAATATTAAATGTAAAGTAGAAAGGAATAAATAGAAGACTAGTATAAAGATAAATATAACACACCTTATAACAATAGAAAGGACGTATAAGTAAATGATAAACAGATTAATGAAAGAAAAGTTGAAAGGTAAGAAGGAAAGAAAACAAGTAGAGTAGAATGGATGAAAGTGAAGGATAAAAAAATAAGAAAGTAGAAAGTTTGAAAGTGAAGGAAATAAAGAAGTAGAAAGTTTGAAAGTGATGGAAATAAAAGAAGTAAAGTAGAATGGTTAAAAGTGAAGGAAAGAAGAGAAGAAAAGTAAAATTTTAAGAGTGGAGGAAAGAAGAGAAGAAAGTAGAAAGTTTGAAAGTGAAGGAAATAAAATTATAAAGTAAAAAGTTTGAAAGTGAAGGAAATAAAAGAAGAAAGTAGAAAGTTTGGAAGTGATGGAAATAAAAGAAGTAAAGTAGAATGGTTGAAAATGAAGGAAAGAAAAGAAGTAAAATAGAATGGTTGAAAGTGAAGGAAAAAAGAGAAGTAAATTAGAATTGTTGAAAGTGACGGAAAGAATAGAAGAAATTAGAATGGTTGAAAGTGAAGAAAAGAATAGAAGAAAGTAGAATAGTTTAAAGTGAAGAAAATAATAGGAGAAAGTACGAATAGAATAATGAAGAATAGAAGTGAAGAAAAATAGAAATGAAAGGATATAATAGAGGAAAAGTAGAAAGTTTAAAAGTGAAGAAAAGAATAAGTAAAGTAGAATAGTTGAAAGTGGAGAAAAGAAGAGAAGTAAAAGTAGAAAGTGAAGGAAAGAAGAGAAGTAAAAGTAGAATGGTTGATAGAATAGAATAATGAAGAATAGAAGTGAAGAAAAACAGAAATGAAAGGATAGAATAGAAGAAAATGAAGGATATAATGGAGTGATAGAATAGAAGAAAATAGAATAGTTAAAAAAAAGGATAAAATAGAAGAAAATTAAAAAGGCAATAGCAAGGATAAAATACTGTAGAATACAAAATAGAAAAGTACAAATGAAGAGCAGGTAAAATGGAAAGATAGAATAAGAAGTAAAGTAGAATATTTATAAGTGAAGAAGGGATTAGAAACATAGACATTTAAAGGGAAGGATAAAACAGAAGAAAAGTAGAAAGATAAACATGGATAGAATAGAAAGCACGAAATTAAACAGGAAGGATATGATAGAAGAATGTAAGATAAAAGGAGGAATAGAAGAGAAGATAGTTTCAAGACAAATAGAAAGGATAAAATAGAAAAAAAATCAAAAGGTAAAAACGGATAGAATGGAAGAAAAAATAGACATAGAAATGCAAAAAAGGGAAGGATAAAAGTAGGTGAATGGGAGGGATAGTATAGAAGAAAAGTAAAAAAGTAGGATGTAATAAATAGAAAGGAAAATGTAAAGATATGATAGAAGTAAGGTAGAATATTATAAATTGAAAGAGAGAATAGAAGAGTAGAAATAAAAGATATAATATAAATAGAAGGAAAGAGAAGAATATAAGAGGAGGACAAAGAAGAAGTAGATTGAATAAAGTATAGTCCTAATGATATACGAAACAAACCAAGGATTTTAGCAAAATGTAAAATTTAGCAAAAATATTAATTGGCCCTCAAATAGCATTACGATAATATAAGACGAAGAAGCTATGCCGATAGCTGTAGGCTAGAATGAGGAATGAGCAAGAAGGATTAGCAGGAATAAAATGATACAACAAAGTAAGAGTGTAAATAGTTAGAGTTGGGATAGGCATAGACCTACGTTGCAGAAACTATACAACGGTTTGCGTAGAATTATTTACAAAATGCACCGCTCTTTAGGAAACAATCATGGTTATTTTACAAGAAAAGTACATTGTAAATATTAATGCTACATTTTGTGTCAAGTGTCAATATGGTTTTGAAAATAATAATGGAACAAAAGATTATATAAGGAAAATTGCAAACCACTGAAGGATCAACTATAGTAATTACTAAAACTAAAGGTTAAGTTCAAAGTTGTTAAATGTTATTTTTGTGTTTCTACGAAGGCGAAATCATATTATAAAAAATTCGAATTAGGAAACAAGCAATAGATAGAAGAAATAAGAAACAGAACAAAGAATAGGAGATAGAACAGAGTAGAAGAAAAGAATTTATTCGTTTATTGCACACAATAAACCCTACAACCATTTCTGCAAATGGAAATACATGATGCTTCATAACAAAATAAAAACAAAATAATATAAAAAATATCACCAAAATTGAGAATAATCATGCGAATGAAATAAATATTGTTTAGTCGTATTCTGTCATACCAAAAACAATTCTAAAAATAAAAACTTCGTAACTTATTTTGTTTAACTGTTCATTTGATTTAACATCTATATACATTTATAGCGAAATAAAATAAACAGTAGGCAGGCAGATAGTTCTATATACAATAAAATAATGCCTATTAAAAAGGATGGTAACACACCAAACTACTTTGGTGAACTGAGATTCAGTAAGTATATAAATATCTATAGATTTGATTTTGGCATAATTATATTTAATTCACGTGATAATTGATAAATTTCCATCATCTTGTTTGAACTCACGATAATTGGCAGCTTGATTAGGATTTTTACAAAAAGTTCTTTTAGGATATTTGGAATTTCTGTTTTATCCAAGTTTAAGTCTTCAAATTATTTTGGACTCATCATTTCAACGAATTCTGGAAGCAAAAACAGAAAGTAAATAGTAAAAGGAGCATTGATATTTAATGATTATGATGATAAATGAATGAACATAAATTGTTGTAATGTTCAGAGTAGAATAATGTATCCGAAAACGATGACATTAGGGGGACTTTCAATTTGCGACCAAATTACGTCACGATCGTAGTTTCATGCGCATTCGGGAATAGTGGGACGTGTGTCCTCGCACCTCACCTTGACGCAGGTTTTATGGTGTGTAGGTCCAGGCGACGACCAACGACACAAAGATTAACCTGACCTGGGTCGGTAGTCAGTCCTCCGTGGTCGCAAATCAAAAGCAGAAAACATTGTTATTTTACCATGAAAAAGGGTATCCAGAGCAATCTGTTCAGTCTAAATATTTTAGTCTTATTAGGCGCGCTATGTCGCAACACGTGATGATGATGATAGCAAAGGGGATATTTGAGGTTAAAAATAATACAAAATAAATACCTTCATAATTAACTTGTCCATCACCATCCATATCGGCTTGTCTGACCATTTCATCAACTTCTGTGGCCGAGGTTTTAAGACTTGTTAAAACTTCACGAAGTTCTTCGATACTGTAAATAAAATTGTAAAACAGTGTCTACGTATACAGTAGTATGTGTTCATATTATACTCTTCTTGTGGAAGAAAAGAAAAGCCGTAGGCACAAAAGTAGGCCTAGGTTCAAATAAATTAATAAATAGAAATCAAACATCACATCCACGGTACAGCTGCAAACTATAAACATGGGCTAATGTGAGATTATTTAAAGGTTTGGTAAGTTAAGTTAGGTACTGCAGCTTATTATCGAGAAACTACATTCATTGAAAAAATGTTTACGACCAGAGAGTTACGATACCTTATTACACCATTGCCATCTTCATCAAACATTCGAAACGCTTCTCTGAGTTCTTCTTCATCATCGTCCTCGTCTCCATCACCAATTGACATAACATGTGCCATCAACACAAGAAAATCATCAAAACTAATTGATCCATGTTCTTCAAAATAATAATAATTTAAAACAAATTTAAAATCGGTCGCTGGTTCAAACGAGGTAATAATTATTTGTTTTGTCACAGGGAAAATAGCAACATTTCCTAGGTATAAATTTAATAGGCATTAATGAGCTTAGATTGGTTGCGCATTATTTCCCGTTAGAATACATCGACACGTAAGTAGGCGTCGAAACCTAAGTGTTCAATGATACTGTAAAAAAATGGCGTTTTACCAAATAAAAAAAAACCTGACACGATACACCAATAATGGTCGTATGGCAACTTACCGCCACAGCCAACTTCGTCTATCATATGGTCTATTTCATCTTGCGGTGGTTCTTGACCAAGCTTTTTCATTATTTCTTTCAGTACCATAGCCTTTATACATCCTTCATGTTTTGAGTCGTAAGTATCAAATGTTTGTTTTATTTCTGTAAAAATTAAGAATTTCAATATTAACTGTTATCAAACTAAATGGTCGTGGTTGCCTTAGGTGGTCACTACTCTAATAAAATTAGGCTTATTAAGAGATAATTTGCATTTACATTTATCATTGTCATCAGCAGCTAGTCTTAATTGATTGATTCACCAACTAACACATTATTAATATCAACAATACAAACAATAGTTACATTTAGTAGGGGGCATGCTTTGTCTTTTGAGGCGGCGGAGTGCCATCACTCGCCTAACACACTCTTAAACTACCCTTGTGGAGTGCGATTTACAACACACTTAAAGTTAAACTTCTACACACCAAAATATAAACAAAACACCCATAACACCAAAGAATGTATTAAGGAGTGCAATTTGTAGCACAATTTTCAAAAGACAAGACCCGAGTAGGCTCTACTAGGCTCAGGACAATTCACTTCTTTTCAATTTCATTGTTTTAGTGTCGTTCATTTATCTTCTTCGGTAACGGCACTATTGCATTGTCAAACTTAGTTTTTAGATTTTTGAGCGCAACAAATGTTAGCTACTGTTGTTAGCTACCGTATATGTTTGTATAAAAACTGCGGTTGACTGTTACGCATGACTGATCACGACGACCGCTGACCGAAATTCGCGCACGGAATATACGCAAAGTATATAATAGCTTACCTTGAACTTGCTCCTTACTAAAATCAAGTTCGTCTGCCTGTAATTTGAGAATAGAAAGAATGATTATCAATATTAGACTAAAAATAAAATATATACATATATATAAGCGTCACCTCTTCCCCCTGATTTCCGAGGAGCCGTCTTTGTCTTTTAAAATGTTTGTAGTTTTTAAAAATGACAAGAAAACAATTTAACTACTTACTATGCTACCCATTTTGTCTGATGTTTCGAGACCAGCTCAGAGATAGTGTTGTTTCTGAGGAAAAAATCAGATAGTAAGTTACAGGTAAAGACACTGTTTCTTTTTTAGTAGATGCGTTAGATATAATGGTCTGTAAAACACTATACACTTACAAGTTAAATCCTTGTAAGACGAAATGACATATTATACGCAGCTACCTGGCGGCATTAATAATCTATCATGGTTCATTAGTTACAACTGGTGTGACGCGTGGCTATCTACATAAACATGCCAACGTACCAAATATAGGCATTACAGACGGCTTACTGTCATTCCTGTCACACGCCGAATTATCATATCACACTGTGTTTACTCTTGGCACGGGTATCGAATAAATACGACCCTTGTTTATACATATCTTATCGGACTACCATATTATTATGCTCTTAAATTGACAGTACTCGTAGTAAATATTTAGAATAGGGCCTACTATATTATGTTCGTAGCCATTTAATTTTCGATATCACGACAAAAACAAATAATGAATCAGGCCTACATTTCAATTACATGTAACAACGTTGGTTTCTAAAACCACTATTAACGAAACAATTATACGTCATATCTTTGACATAGTTTATCTAAAAAGAATGTTGCACTATCAATGCGGACAGGGTGTATATTTTGGATTTCGTGAGCGTTCAACAAAACACATCACGTTATATATTACCAATAATAATTAGGGAAATTGTATTTTAAACCGCAATACACTACATAAGAAATACAAAAAAAATCACAATCTACAGTCATTTTAAATTGATCATGTATAGATGTACATATTGAATAATAAACAAAAACAGATTGCTATTACTTCTTTTTAGTAGTAGTCAGCTACAAAACACTCACTTCATTCACACAGAAATTTTGAATATATTATTTCATAAATTTTTGTAAATCTAAATTTAATTTAAATAATATATGTAAATCACTTCATTTAGATAATCTGCCAAATGAATTTATTAAATGGGAGTAAATACTGAGATAACTTTTGTACAATTGTCCTACTACTGTACCGCTACTCAAAACTGTCAAAAATAATTCACAATATCAATTATACTATTAAATTAAGGAATGATAACAATTACATTAACACACGACACAAAGTCAAATGTATATATATATATATATTTCCGTAATAATACCTTATTAATAATAAAACATTACTGGGCACAACAAATTTATGACTTCAAACCAAAATAATTATTGTTAATGGGTTAAATTTAAAGAGAAGTAAAAAGTTTGTCCTAAATATACGTTGAAAAATTAAAGTGACGCATACAGAAGCGGGCTACACTACCTTAGAAATGAGTGTCCAAGTTGACAAGTTACCGCTTAGCGAAGGTGAATCTTATCGTAGGCTCAAAGCTGGTAATAAACGGCGCTAGCATCAACTTCGCCAACAAAAGTAAATCTTGTCTGTTCATTGGCTTTGATTGCTCTGCACTGCGGTTCGTCCGCACATCTATCCCACAAGGCTGGCAACAACTATAATATTATCATCAGTTGTTGATGTCAATCCTGGTCGCACATATTTCGCGTTTTTGTCATTCCAAACTCATATAAGATCGTCGAACCAGGGACCGTGGTATAACTACACTAGTGAGAAGTAATTTAATCAAGAGTGCTCATTTGGAACGACCTTTATTATAAACTATTCAAGTTTACTTTTCACATAAAATATAACAGTGATGTTTGTGTTCAAATTGGTCATTTATAATTAAACTGTTAAACTTAATTATTATTAACTAACTATGATTAACAGCCTAATTAATAATTATGGCCATCCACTAAATTTCAATATTTTTATCCAAACATTTTACGCACTGTAGTAAAAAGTGTTAGTATTTTAATTGATCATAAAAATAAAAGGTAGGATAACGTATTTTAAAATGATTATTAATTATGTAAATAATATTTGAAATGATTGTCTTGCTGAAAGTCAAATATTAGTAAATGAACATTTTCTTGATAACATTTAATAAATAAATAAAATAAATGATTTATTTATTTATTGAAAAATAAGAAAAGCATGATAAATCGATTAAAATGAAAAGATTTCAGTAATTAAATAAAATTATAGCCTCGTCTGCTATTTAAAAAATGACATTAAATGTTGTTTGTGTTTAATGAAAAAATAAAACAATAAAGTGCAATCATAATTAGTGTTAATACAAAAAGTGTAATTGTTACCGTATGTATAGCACTGTACACTGTACATTATCAACGCACACACAACATTTATGACTTTTCATAAATCATAGCGCCTAATTAAAACATGGCAACTGCTTTCTTCCGGTAATTATTATGTCTTCTGTCTGGTGACTCAATTAAATACAATCAACTAACTCTATATTTTCATAGATATAGGAAAGGAACATAAGCGACCAAACACAAAACGTGTAACAAAAATGAAGTAACTCACTGAATAACAGAATAATTGTATTATATAAATATATGTATATTTAAATGTAACATGTATACATTTAAGATGAACAACAAAGTTTAAAAATACATAGAGGCTTAAACAGCAAACAGCAGAAATGCTCTCTAGTAGTCTGTCACATACGTAGGCTTAACATTATTCAATTAATTGCTTTGTGAAAATTATGGACATTCGTATTATATAATATTTCGACTGGTCATTACAAATAATGTCAGTGCATAATGCATTATAATGCATAATAATATCAACACTTGATTTATAATTCTGTGGAATGTTAACAATTCAAGAACGCCATTGGCTGCAACTTAAGTGATGTCATGAATATTCGCTAATTGTTCTGGGTAATATTACTGAAGCATGACGCAATGCGGTCAATAATTCATCCAATCAAATCGCTCTATTTTCTAAATTAGATCAAATATTTTGTTTTAGTTGGGAGACCTTTCCTTGGCGTATAGATTTCCTCCCAGGCACAGTTTTCTGACTTTGTTTCGATCCGGCAGTTTGAGATTTATTTCTAGGGCTCTACGGTAGACGAGGTACGGCGTCTGTGTGTAAAATCTAGCATCCGAACAACTAATAATATCGCCTAACAATGTGAGTTTGACGTGCTTAAATAACAAACTAAGTTGTATTAATAACTATTTTAATGTTTTCTACAGCAGCTTCAATTGTTTTATTAGGTTTTATTGGTATTGGTACATCGCAAGTAAACATTTTAGAAACAATTCAGCAATTAATTAAAAAATAAATTGATGATAGGCCTTTTCTAACTTATAATTATGCTTTTAAAATAGGAAGTTCTAAAATAGAATTACCATAATGTTTTTCTGTATAATATTAATATTTATGCAGAGTTTAATTTAAACATTTTTTTTCACAAAAACTAGAACAAGAAAGACACATAAAATTGAAGTGTGTTTTTTTTGTTCAGTTTTATTATTACGAAAAACGTAAAAAAAAATAATTTTTACTAATAGGCCTACAATTTCCTATAA
This sequence comes from Antedon bifida, assembly GCF_963402885.1. Lineage (NCBI taxonomy): Eukaryota > Metazoa > Echinodermata > Crinoidea > Comatulida > Antedonidae > Antedon > Antedon bifida. Next base: position 21,418,936 of record NC_136234.1, on the reverse strand, counting down.
TTGTTGATTTCATAAACTGGTCTAATCACAATTTTTGTTTTATATCAATGTTTCATTCGGAATAATATTGCCCCTGCGTAAAATAATGGTAAGTAGATTTAACAAGTTTTAATTGTGTTTACTTATTTTATTACGTCAACCTTGTGTTCGCTCTAATATTCTAAAACTAAGAGGAGTTATTATGTAACGCAAACACGTCATTTGTAACGCAAACACGTCATTTGTAACGCAAAACACGTCATTTGATAATACAAATCTGTGTATGTTTCAAATAATATTGTTTACAGTGTTCTATCTTAATATAAGTTTGTTGTGTTTTTGTCTACTTAAGTATTGTTGATGCTTTTAATATTGATTTCTTATTAATTGTATTGTCTCAACAAAAAGTCATTAATTGCCGTTGTGTATACTAAGTGGATACGTTGCGTAATATTTTATAATAATTTATACGTTCTTGAAAATGTTTTCTTTGCTATTATTAATCATTGTTGATATTTACAATTTAACCTGAATGGAAATTCAATACTGTTGTTTATTTTGTTAGAACATGTTTGTTATTTTCAGATTTTATATAAATGGCAAAGTATTACCATAAATATATTAATGATTATTATTAAATATCACTTGATTGTAAAGCTAAAGATGACTAAATATACGGTAGCATCTAGGTGCCTCTGTTTCGTGTATTAAACAACTTAGGTTGTAAAATTGCAATACTTTAAATATTCTCGTAATGGAACACAAATAAATTAACATAAAAATAAAATGTGAATCCTGTTTATGTTTCTATTTAAATTTTATGTTTATTTTTCAGGGATTCAATACCAGCAAACATGGTAATTATCTTTATTATTTAATTACTCTTTTTGAACTGTTAGGCTAATGTTTATTATTCTTGAAAATAATGTTACAATTACGTTCTTTATTTATTTCCAGTAATATCACTTCATTATTCATTAATACTATACACGATTATATTGTAAAGGAGCGATACATCGCATACACATAGATAAACTATGTACATAATACATAAAGCATTTTAAGTAGGATAATGTATAACATTTTATAATGTTCCTATGATTATGGTTAGTATTATTTTACATATTATTGACGCTATTATTCATAAATAAATTTCGTTTTATTCTATTTCAGGCTGAAGCTTTTACTGATGAACAAATCGCTGGTGAGTTCACATTCATTCATTCCAACTAACTAAACTTGTTGGTAGATAGTAGTATTTTGGATTTTAATACTGGTCTAGTTGTACACTTTTTGAATAGCTATTTGTACGGGGGGCAGCTAACCCCCCTCTTAGTAGATTCGCCTCAATGTTTATGCTTCAGTTATGGGCTGATCATCATATCATATCCTTTTAACGTTGTGTCCCCCATCAACCCTAACCCCATCACCTAGTTTCATGTTTCACTATTTTTAATAATTTGTACTTTAGAAGTATAACAGGATATAAATTCTCTACACTGTTTTGAAATTGAAATTTGTTTGATCAGAGTGTATAGAAAAAGTTTACAGTTAGGCTTTATAAACTACCCTGGATTTCGATGCTGACATTAAGGCTTATCAAAACATATTCCATGTAACATATCTATCTAAATCCCCCATATAGTTGTTGATTCTTGTTTTCTAATTTCACCACAACCACTGAAATCCAAATTAAATTCCAGGTTTCTTTTTTGATGCAATTTTCCAAAACATTTTACTATCAGCTTACAGAAATCAAAACACCCACAGGTGAAATAAAGTAAAATTAGAAATTCTAAACGGAGACATTTATCCAGCTTTAATAAAGAATATAGTAGCAAGTAATGAGTTGATAGAATAAGACACCATAAAAGGCTTAACACAGCATCAGCTATCCCACTGGGAGGGAAATAGAGTTTAAAAATTAGGAACCATAACAAAATTCCTTATAAGCTATTATTAGTCAAAGTAGCCAACGGCTATCAATCTGGCACATTTTAAAAAACGTGATAGCTTTCTTTAAGTGTGAAATAAATTGCCATTTATTGGAATAGTATATAGATAATTATTGTTTACTTCTTTATTATTCGACTGCTTACAAATATTAAATACAAAGCAAAAGGGCAGCGAAGCATCATCACTACTCACCCTCAACCAATTTGAATAATCTTCTATGTTTATGATGCAATTAGGCCTAAAACAGATATAAAGATGATTGCATTGATGATCCTATATTGACATATTTATTTCATAGATCCATTTAAATAGATTTACTTAAACTTATCATTAAGTTCTTGCTTTGTTTTTGGCATAGGCCTACTGTATATTGTTTTGTCTTGGCTAGTGTCATGTTTTTTTATTGTGGTATAAACGCATACTTTAATTTGAATTAATAGAACTTTTTTTGAGGAATCTGCACGCGTTATCTTCTTTAAGATGGTAAATAAATAAAATAAATGTATGTGATTCTATCACTCTACTTTATTAATAAATATGATATGATTTTGATATGACGATATTATTTATTTTTACAGAGATGAAAGAAGCATTTACGCTTTTTGATAAAGATGGCGACGGTACTGTAACAGTAAAGGAACTTGGAACAGTTATGAGATCTTTAGGATCGAACCCATCACAAGAAGAGATTGAGGAAATGGTCAAAGAAGTCGACACTGATGGTCAGTTTAAAAATTATATATATATAGGCCTACACACTTTTATAGCGGTTATTTTAAATTCAAACACAATAATTATCAACACGCTATAGACCTACTAAAATAATATAACTATAAATCATACAGGGTAATTTAATATTCCATGACGTAACCCTCCATTACTTATTTATTTATAGCATTTATAGAATTTTATAGCGGTTATTTTAAATTCAATCGAAATAATTATCAACACGCTTAGACCTACTAAAATAATATAACTATAAAATAGTAATTTAATATTCCATGAGGTTCATTATTTATTTATTTGCTTAATTTTATTTAAGCTTTCTTTAATATTAATTAGAGATGATAGAGAGTCTTTGTGTCTATACTACCTAAATATTAAAACGAAATCGTGTATAAGAAAATAATATTGTTATCATCTAGGCCTATAGCGTACCCCATTGATACAAAAGGCTTACATCAGTTTCATGCACCGATGAAGACCTGGAGCATCGCCTACTAATATCTCCAAATAAGGGCTTGATTTGCCGACAAGGTCAGCACCAGGCTACACAGTGATATGCAACTAGAGCTTACTGTCATTCCAATTAACAACACAGCTGAGATATCATATCATTATCGGTACCACTACGGGATGCGAAATACAGACATCACATACATATGTATATTCATTGCACCGTCCTCGTAATTAATATAATTAAAATCAGGGTTAACACTTAACCATGATTAGAATAATATAATATAATATACAATAGAACTCATCCTTTGGGACACTTCACTCGAGGGTACGAGGGGAAAATAAAATATGTTATTACTATTCAGTCATGGGACACCTATTAAAGGGACAGAGACGCTTCTGAGTGTGTCAAATGTTTGATTCACCCCTATTTAAAGGGACAACATTTTAATTTTATTAATGTAAATACGATGTATTATTGTAATTAGTAGACGTATAGTAGAGTTCAGCGGTTAAATAACTTGTGCCTGTTGGGACTGGATAGGCTACAATTGTACTACAAGTGTACGCAATTTCAATATTCAAGATTTTATTTATTGTCACATAAATAACATAACATTTTTCCAGAGCTTAGCAAAATAATATGTCTACAATTAATTATCGCAACACAAAAATGCATAGATATGACACCTTAACATTTGAATTATAAAGCTGACTCTCATGGTAAAACGAGTCTTTTCTTAAATTCTACGGAACTGTGTACAGTACCATATTGGATGAATAGTATCATTATTAATGTTTAGGAAGAAATATAATTGTTATATAATTTACATCACAGGCTCAGGATCAATTGAATTTGAAGAATTTCTTGTATTGATGGCAAAGAAGACAAAGAAAGACCCAACACAGGAAAACAAAGAAATATTTGGTGTATTCGACAAAGATGGAGACGGTTTCATTACGTAAGTATATTTACATCATAAATAAGTTCTTTATCGCTTTATCGTGAATAAGTGCAATGCATTTACACAGGACCAACGACACGTCTCATGCGAAGGACGTAGAAATGACAGTTATATGTTTAGATACAGCACTGAGAATCGGCATGCGCATCTGCAGACAGTTTTGCAGATATACCTTACCATTACGACATAACATTATTGGATGCATTGTATAAGCGCTGTGGGTCCGTAGAGAGTGTATTAGTTTATAAAGAAGATACACTATTTGTAAATTTAGCTCGCAAATTAAATTCATAATTACAAGTTACTTGTTGTTTAAACAGGGCAAAGGAACTCCACTTTGTAATGACCAACTTAGGAGAGAAGTTGACTGATGAGGACATTAATGATATGATAAAAGAGGCTGACGTAGATGGAGATGGCCAGGTTAGCTTTGAAGGTAAAGTCTGTTCTTAATATTATATGTTTTTAAAATAATGCTCGATGCCTACTTTTTTTAAATACGCGCTTTTTTCAACCTCGCTTTCAATCCGACCCGTGCGTTTAAATAACTTTATATAAGAACAATACATTGGCCTACTAGATTTTAATTCGACGAATTATTAGCGACCGTTGTGATAGAAGATAAAATGTAACATACGCACAAACAGTCACGTACGTTAAAATATGTGCGCATAAAAAATGTGCCGTATGCCATTCTACTGTAGGCCTATGTCCGTAAGCATATTGCTAATTATTGTTAATCTTAAATAATTATACTCTCATTGCCCGCCAGTCGTAACTTTTATGGTTCGAAGATCGACCAACAGGCCGTTAAGTGCCCATGCAAGTACATTTCCTTTCACTGAATTAAACCTCCATCAATGTCATTTCGGTTTCTTTAAAATGATAAGTATTTCCATTTTTGGTCATGACTGTGAATGGTCACGGAATGTCAATTATCAATAACCAGATGTAGTAGTAACTACCTTTACGTATTTGAAGAACTGAGTTAATTAATTGATCGTGATTTTTAATACAAGAAGGGTTACTATGAAAGCTATGGGTTATGTAAACATTTTGTTAATGATATTTTTTTTACTTAAATTGAAAACCATTTTAACGCAAACATGGGCAATTAGATCCCAAATTATTAATTGTGGCGTTTCTCTTTTCTAATATTTAAGAACAATTTTATTTTTTATTTCTCAGAATTTTGTTCCATGATGTCGTACAAATAGGCTGTGAACGATAACCAAGATGTGTTGATTTTACTATATCTTTATATTTAATATATTTATAATGTCGCATTTACTGCATGTTGGAGATCATGTTGATTTATACGGTGAAATTATGAAGGTTTAGGAGTGAATTCTCACTCTTAAAGAGTGAACGGTAAATGATAACAACAAATTTAAATCTTTGCCGTTTACCTCAATTATAACAGTTATTCAAATTCTATCTTTACTGAATTACTGATTATTTTCAATCGTATAATGATTAAAAAAATCTGTATAAATTTTGTTTTGATTTAATCGATTCAAACAGTTTCAGTCTTTAATCGATTGCTTTTTTATATCAGCTAGATTTATAAAGCAACAATTCAATTTGAATGGATAATTCTGTATTATTACCCAGATTTTACAGTTTGCAAATGCAGCAATGTATATTAAATGTTTTCTATGATAATCATTGTTTAGTGTCTGATTTGCTTTCTTGTAGTTTTCTATTCTAATATATATTTATTTATTTATTTATTCAATATATCGTAATCGCAGCACAAGGCTGAATTAAAACAATATTAACATGATAATGTACACATCAAAAGGACAAAAAATCTAAAAAATTACAAATATAAAAATATAAAGGTACAAAATTCCAAGAATCGATAAAAAATATACGAAATTGACTAAAAGTAGCACCAAGCACGCGAGGAGAAATTCCATATGACGACCAATAAAACAAGAATCATTTAATCATTTAACTTGTCATTAAGGAGTTTGGCGAGAAAGGTTAGTATTATAGAATTCAATCGCTGTGATCTGAAACTGTAGCTGACTGAGCACGGTAATAGGCCTACATGAGTCATACACAGTTACATTGTGCATTGGTAAAAATCAGTTAATAACATTCTTCTCCTTCCAAACATCATACCAATGAATTTCCCGCAATCATATCCAGTAGATCTTATAGTTAATGTGATAGGGCCTAGGCCTAATTGTTCGCGCGAAATAACGTCAATAACAACACTCGACTGGCACTGATTTATTATTTAACGTATTTCATACTTGGTTGTATTGTAATTCAAATTATGTCCTACATAGTGCAAATATCTATTATGTGAAACTATACAACCATGATGAAAAACTTAATATTCATAATATTACCTATTTTCAAATACAAATTGCAACGTACCTTATTTGTATTGGAATGCTAATGATTTTATCAATCTTGTAATTCTTTTAATTTCATTTTTCATAATTAAGTTGCTGTTTTAAATGGATATGAGAATGTCATATTCTCCCTTTTTTCTTTCAACATCTATATTTTTGTAATTGTGAGTAAAGCTTAGATAAATAGGAATCATCAAACTACGTTTGATTGCCAGAGTGATTTTATAATGACAGGTCAAAACGAATGCTCAATATGTTATACTGATCTAAACTCTGGTGGTGAAACTTGGAAATGTAGTCAGTGTATACTGACTGTCCACTTATCGTGCATACTGCGTTGGTATCGCACTTCGTACAATCGAACATGTCCGCAATGTAGATTTCCTATGTCTGAACCGTCTGGTATTAATGAGATGTTATTCGCCGAATCTGATAGAAGTTGGATTCGTGCGTTTGAATTCTATACCTAGGCGATTCATTATCCATGGTATTAATTATCTTAGGAATTGAGTCAGTTATTCAATGACTCTAGAAAGTTACTTGGAAGTGACTTTTTGACTAAAATCGATGTTGCGTAAATAACAGGTCCAGAATTGTCTATTGTACTACTACTACTGTCTATCCGATTGAAATTAGAAGAACTTTTGAAGAACCAATAATAAGATTATTTATTCCAACCCACTATCATAATGGTACACTAGGCATCGTAATCAACGATTTTTACGGCATACTATATACAGTACGTGCTGTCATTAATATCAGTTTTACCAAAGAAACATTTTACTATAAAACATTTCTCATCCCCCGTGCTCAAACCCAAAGATATGCCAAAAGTGCTATAACAATCAATATAATTCTTTACCTATTATTCATATTCTTTGATATAATGTACAATCATATGTTTACGTCACAATGTGCTTTTATCAACTTTTATTGTGTGCCTGTGGGATTCTCACGCGGCATTGTTCGAAACGCGAAAGAGCGTAACCGCGCAATATTCGCAACAACTAAATCCTTATTCTATTGTGTTACGCTACTGGTTGCTGGGACAATTGTATACTTAGTATCCACTCTGAAGTTGTTTTGTACACTAACGATTCTTGAGCCTCCCTTAAATATTTACACTTTATTGTGTTCTCATTGACTGAGCATTGATTTCAACTAACACTGAAGAGCAGAACGATTACTGTAATTGTAATTTATGTTGCCTGATTTGTAAGTCTGGCCAAAAAGTCAAACTTATTAAGGATAGGCCTAGCTAAGGCTAACTACCCGTCAAATCCCCGGACCATAGTGCGTATAAGCCTAGGCCTATAGTAACGCAGTAGTAGTAGTATTGGGGGGAAAGCAGGCCAAACTTAATTTTGATTGTTGTGTTTTGGAATTACTATAATGTCGCTGGGAGAGGAAGAAAACATAGTCTGCACAGATCTATCAGCAGATACAAGTGAAATGGTAAGATATTGTTTGTTTTTCTGGGTCATAACATGAAACATGAACAAATGATAGGCCTTTAGGCCTAGGGCCTATCTGTGGTCATTACTACACCGCAATACAAATCTACACATTAAATGCTTTATATGTAATTTGCTTGTTAATTTATGTTTACAACACGAATTTCACAGATAAACTGCGTTGAGGTCACACAAAGGTTCTGGCACAATCTATTGGCCAAAACTTTTCCTAAATTAAATTTAGCGATCAATATAGAATTATGTTAAAATAACGTTTAAGCAAATATTTCTGCGCATTACCAGCAAATCTAGATGATGGTATTGTACATTGCATGATCTGGTTTGATAAATATAGCATCAGTTTTACACTTAAGCAAATCTTAATTTTCTTGACTTTAGCAAAAAAATGATAAATATGATTTAAATATGCCTCTACCAATCGAGTATACGTGGTAAATTATATATTTTTTAAATCAGAGTGTTTCTTTATTCTAAGATTGTATTTTAATAATGTTCACGTTTTGATATCTAATGTGCTACGGTAACCTTTATTTGTAGAGAAGAATCAGATAAATATATTACAATAAAACTAATTCCAAATATATTCATGTTATATCATCGGCATACTAACAGTACCGGATAACATGTATTAAGCCATTGTTAATAACGGACCCATTAATAGTTAATCCTACCCATTGTATTATAAGGTGTCCTGATCAATATATTGACGACTCCTTGAGTTAACTATGTTAAGATACAATCACGTTACAGGGGTATTTTTAAGTGTTAAAATGGTTGCCCAGAATATTTCGACATTCTATTGTTCAGCTCAACGTCAATGCTGCCAGCCTTAACATAACTTTCTGATTTCAAAAATAAACCAGCAGGCTTACCGTTGACTGGTCCTGATTAAAAGTAAACTATTCTTAAGTCTATTGTCTCCAACTGGAGAAACTAAATCCCAATCACTCTACTAACAAGCACCACATCGCAATCACAATGAGAACCGCTCCACAAGCAGAATCATCACTAAAACCGTTATCAACACCCTCTACCACAACTACATTTATCACTATCACCATACCACCTACACCTGAAATTATTACCTAAAAAGTCGGCCTACATTAATGAATATGAACAGCAACTGTCACAAACCCATCAGATTGCTAATAATGATGACATTAATAAGTATACTGGTTATGCATTAGGACGGTTTCATGTCTAATAACAAGAAACTGCGGGGCTGTTTCATAACAAGGAACGGTAACATGCCCAATCATATAGCACGTATGTCGCACTGAAAAAGAGGCAATGTTACTTCAGGATGAGGTATTAGTAATCAATTTTGGAGAAAGGTTGTGTCACTTGTGACAAGAAACTGCAGGTTGTTTTATTGTTGCTAGACATGATACAGCATCATACGGTACGAGAATCGGGTGGAATATGTTGATAATCATTGTATAACAATACCCTTTGTATCCAAAGCTGTACTTCTTATATCATGTTATCAATATTGATCAATAGTTTCAATAATTCAAGCGTCATAACTGCAGCTCGTGTAAAAGTCAACTTAATTCAGGTATGAAATTACTGAACAACAATGCTCATATTATTCTCATATAAAGACTAAATTAGATCAATAGAATATAATGTACGGTCGCTTAGCGACGATACACAGAAAGTATGGATCACGATAACGCGTGTATGGAGTTATGATATAACAATAAATTATTTGAAAACGAATTATTATTGCATTGAAAATGGAGTCACGAAAATTACCGAAACAGCAACGGAGGAAAATAATACAAAAGGTAGGAATAAAATAACATGTATTATACTAAACTATTAAATAATATTTGAATTATTTTTTGTTATTATGAGGAAAATATAACTTTAAAGAAACAATAATGAAGTATTTATTGACGCAATGAACACAATTGCAATTTTTAGGGGTTTTTTTTCTGAAAAAGGCCAACAAATTTTACTCTCAGAACTACAATTATGGAAATGTCTAATCGCTTTCGATTAAGTCCGATTACTGTACCATACTTTCTTAATTAATAGTCTTTATTTGGAATGGTATCCTTTAGCTCTATGATACAGCATACATGTACATCATATGCTACAACTGTATCATAAGGATTATTTGTAAGGTTAAGTTGTTATGTCAGCAACATTATAGTTTTGTATACAGAATGCAAAATTAAAAGCGAGCGAATTATTATAATAATGGATTACTTTTTCATGGTCACGTAAAATTAAATTTGTAAAAATGTCCGGAGGCCTACAGGTATTTATTAAAACGAATAAACATATATTTATAAGGATATTATTCTTTAGTTCTGTTATTCAGCGTCACATGTTCGTCACATGTTACAAGTGTTGTATCATGTGTTTGTGTGACTACAACAACAATTGCCTTATTTAAATACAACTGTGTAGTAGGTATATAAGTATACTCTAGGTTTTGATTACAGTTCTGATGATGATGAGAATATATTTCTCGAAACAAGTAATTTTTGTGGTATTATACATGATTTATCTAACAATAATTGTATGTACAACATGCACGGAAAAATGAGAATGATTAATTATGAATTACTTATTCGTGGGCACTTACAAATCATCTAACACATTGTATTGCCAATAAAATATAAATGAACATGATGACTATAAGGGAAGCGTCGTCGTCACACAAGATATAGATGAATATTAATGAGTTAAGACTGAACAAAAAGAAAAGAAAAGGGAATATAAATTATACAATAACAATGTGCCGGTTTCTGTCATTATTTTTCGATTGTTAGGATTAAGAATACGAACAATATCAGCTTGTCAATAGCTTCTCTAAATGAATTCATTATTTTGAGAGAACATAAAATAACGAAATTTTGCAGAACGTACAGTAGATCGATTAATTTAGGGAATTAATGCATTAATATATTTATCTTTGATGACTATAATACTATAGGAATGAATAGAAGATGTAGCATGCTTACCCTTTAATTTATTGTGTTATCATAGAAACTTTCAATTTAATAGAAACAAACAATCCATTTTTATGTTTTATATTATTATATTTATTGGGGTCATGGGTCAAGACATTTGTGAAGAAAAGTAAAATGACAATTGATAGAAAACACATTTGTGGATATTGATTGAGGCGGATAAAACGTATCCGTTTTGTTTAGCGGAATTTCTCAAATGAACGAAGGAACAAAACTGGTTTTACATAGATCATGCTTATTGTGCTCACGTCACCGGTATCCGCTAAAAACAAAGTAAACAGTCAATTAAATCAAGTGTTTTTATCAAAATAGTTTATTTATGACCAGAGAGGCGGACATAAAATTGTGTGAATGAGATTGGTTCATTTAACAGGACTTTGGAACAATCTACGGGTTTATTATGTTGACTTAGTGGTTTGTGTTGCGCCTTGGTTATTATCGCCAGTTTTTATCATTTCATCTATTAGGTACATAATGGTGAGCTGCAGGTAAACAGTGATAAACCGGAATATGAGGACGAGTCGACCGAAACGAGCAACCGTAGACTGTCCAGTCTACCACTATCCAGTGTTCATCTAGATCGGAATATGAACAGTTTGATCAAAGAGACACCTCTTAAGGATGATGACAGTGACAGTGGGTGGGACACGGACTTGGAGATTGATGGGTTAGGTAAGTTCAACATCGAGATATGATATAATAGAACTACCAGTATAAGCTGTTTATTAAGGGCGTGTATTGGGGTAAACAAAAAGTATATGAACATTTCGAATAACTTGAGATAGGGTAAACTGTGGGAAGCCCATAGCGTAGAGCAAAAATAAAAATTCAAAATTGTTATCAACGAAATTTAATTATAATGTAAAAAGTATACCTTTTTGCTTTTATTATCTCTGAAAAAATGTACTTAGGAAAAACACGTTTATATTTCAAGTTGTTTCAAGTTATGTTGTGTGTTTAATAATTATATTATTATTGTTTTTAACAACATTCCATAACTAGCAAATGGATGCGCGTCGTACGCAAGTCACGTAAAAACAACTTTAGGTTACGGAACAATTTTCCACGTTTTGTGTACCGCGGAGATACCAATGGTGTTATCTACAGATAATATATTGGTTGTCATGGACAATCTCTATGGAGACGTATACAATGTGAATTTTGATAACAACGATAAATTTCAACGGGTTTGTTAAAAAAATAGTTTAAAACTAATTTGCAGCAACCGTTTCAAATCATAGTGACGATGCGTGGCAATTAAAGATATGCCTTGAAACCAGTCTTTTCAAATATTATATTTGTAACAATCGCCAAAAACAATCAATAAGAAAAGAATAACGAAGCAAACGTGATAGCATACACATTTCAATAAGCCCTGCATGTGGTAGAAAATAACAACACACACTGATGATTAAAAACGTCGCGTGTGATTTTTGGAAGATAAAAGACGCAATATTTCTACCGATTCTATTGATGAAATAGGGGAGAGAGGGGGAGAGAGAGACAGAAAAAAGAGTGTTGATCATTATCTTTTGTAGATATAGGAATGTTTAGGAAGACAATATTGTCCATAATTCATTTCAGATTCATAACGTGTTCGTTTTAAGTAGTATCTTGTTGGTAATACATGACAAGCTTAAGGCTGCCTCACCTATGGCGATAATGATCGACGATAAATAGATAAACATACATTTTTCTTACATAAAACAAGTTTTCATTCTAGAACCATGGGATAACCATTTATGCTGTCTTATTCAAACCACCTTTTACTGGCATTTAGTATCATACAATATGAGGATAAAGTCAACTCTTTATATATATTACACTTTTACGGGCTAGAGAGTCAGTGCATGTTAATGTTAAATGTTAATTTAATAAGGGAAGAGTGAAATATTCCCTGATTTAATGCATCTATTCCTTTGGACGGACAACTATAATGAGTTTTATTCCCATCGTTTGCAGGGGAGGTGTCCAAAGTATCTTTTGACGCATCCGGTAAGAAGGTGTACCAGCAAGCATGCACGGACCTGGGCGTTATACCTGTGTCTCACTTTTTGCGCCACATGCAAAGCTCAAAAGTTGTGATGAAACATCATGGATTAGGCCCTACTGGTGCTAAAGCCATTGCTATTCCGCTCGTGGTAAGATTTCATGAATTATTCTCAATGTGTAGGTCTAATAACGTTAATACTTTAAAAATCATGTGCTGGGCAAGACAGTTTAATGGAAATTTGAATCTATTGTGTTTTTTTAATTAATTTCTTAAGGAGTTGTGAATACACTTTTTGTACAATTTGGCAGATTCGATATTATGTAATAATAATGGCCTTCTAAAATGTCTTTCTTCATAGTTACCATCTTCCTTATCTATGTTCGATTCTTTTGAAATGTTAATATTATTGAGATTTAATCATTTAAATATGCGGTTTTTTTTTACCTCTATTGTTATCGTATACTAGTCTAGTACAGCAATTGTGTAAATCAAAGTGTTTATATTAATGTTTATTTATTTCATATAGACAAACACAACCATTTTAACATTAGACCTGGAAGATAACTGGATAGAGAGTGATGGTGCCATATACATTGCTGACATGATGAAAGAAAACTGTTATATTGCACACTTGGTAAGAAAACATCAACCAGTCAAAATAAAGTATTATTTAGAGATCAAAATTGTTCTACTGCAGTTGCTGCAGTAACTACATTTTCTTAATACAGCAATGATTTTTGTTTGTTACATGATGCAGTCACTGCACTAACCAGTGTACAAGTCTGCACAGAAAAGATTGCTAAATAATTGCATAAAAAGATTAAAAAGTAAACAATGTAATTACTTCAGTAACTGCAGTAGAATAATCTTCACATGATCCCTTAGCTTTTATTATTTTTTTTTCTAATTAGCAATACCATACAAAACAAGTTCCTTATTAACAAAATACGGGTGCCCAGTTAATCTATGACATCTACTGTTAATTGGTATATTTTATTCTTTTGCCTTTTACTTATAGCGTTTAAAACTAATTTACTGATAGTATGCCGCTATTGGCCTTAGCATTGTTTGTCATTTTATTATTATTAACATAATAAATTATTATCAAAATATCACAATAAAAAAAGTCTTTAAAAAATCAATGAGATTTTTTTTTAAACTGAAAGTCCTTCCTAAGATTTTAATATAGTTGGTTGAATATTCGGCATGGCCAATTTCATGCACTGTACCAAACACATTTCTGCCATATATAAAGTGTATTATTCATAATTTTCCAGCCCACATCTATTTAGCATTGCACTTCTAACATTTGGTTTCAGTAGAAATCTACAATAGAATAAAAAATATATATATTTAGAACTGAAAGATAGGTGACAGAAGAAGAGAGGGTTGGTTTATTATGGTCTTTTTTCATTTGATTTAATGATTTTGATTTCAATTGATCTACTATAATTAGAACGAAAATTATTTATCATTCTAGAATCTAAGTGAGAACAAAATTGGCAGCAAAGGTGCACCAGCTATGTGTGAAATGCTACATGACAACCAGAGTCTACGCAAGGTCATTTTGTCAGGTAAAAAATATTTTGTTAAATACTCAACCCCCACTAACAGGACACCATATTTTAATATTAAGGAGACAATTTGTTGGGTCCCGAATGTGTCCCCTTAATAGGGGTTCTCTACTGTGTATTATTAATAGTTTAAGATTAAGAACAAGCGTTTTGAATAGTGAAAATGATCTTGTTAGGTGCACTACGAACTATCTGTACGGTTTTCAAATCTTTCAACAAAATGAGAGAAAATCCTATTTTAGTGTGATTTTTCGTTTTCTTTGTATTGTTTGTTTTTTATATGGAATTTTGTTATTTTGAAATAAAGCTGTTTCAATCAATCAATTTGGTTTGATATTTGTTGTAGGAAACGGATTTGGAGATAGAGATGCTGAACACTTTGCATATGCACTTCAGGTGAGTACTGTACCCAACAGTTTCTACTATTCTTGGATTCAAATAATCAAACTTAATTACTAGCAGAAGTACATGGAGTACTCAGTCAATACATGCTTTATAGCAACACACTAATGTGTAATGTGCCAATACTGATGTAATTATTATTAATGTTATTGGCCTGAATATTTCAATAACAAGGATGAATAAGAAAAGCACTGAATGAAATGTATAAAAATAGACCAAAATTAATGAGATTGTATGACTATACAATACATCAATAATAATACAACAAGGCCATATACAAGGCTGCAGTCGCGTGCTCAAATTTGAGTTAGTGTTTACCGACCGACCAACCAACATTGTGAGCTGTAGAGTCGCGCTAAAAAAAAAATTGTAAGAGATTATTAGGAAAACAAGCACAGACTTTTAGAAATTAGTAAAGCAAAATTACGTCTGTTATTTTACACATTTTTCATGATTATGGATAAAAAAGAAAGAAATTCGCACTGAACTAAAGTATACAAATGTTCTGGAAACTACTACTACTATTTCAAACAAATAACTTTTCTTTCCACAGAGCAACTACAGTAGAGTAAAAGAGTTAAACTTGAGTCACAACGAGTTTTCAGAAACTGGTGGTGAAATTCTTGGCCCAGCCATAGGTAAGAAATCCTATTTGACAAATAAAGACCCTGTGTTTGAAATATTTCTTGTTTTAGCCAATTTTAATGTTTTTTCACATAAATTTACTCATGTCAATTAGTCATCCAAATGGATCAATACATTTTACATCGATTAAAGGTCTTCCAAATCCCATAAACAAATATTTTTAGAAAATAAATGTGCTACACTTTAATATAAATATTATATTTATATTTCTACCACCATAGCAACAAATGAGACTTTAGAAGTGTTAGATCTCAGTTGGAACCACATTAGAAGGAAAGGTGCAATCAGTATATGTAGAGGATTAGCTGTAAGTAGTTGATGTTTTTATTTTAAATAAATTGCTTGCGTTTGCAAAAAAAACAAAAGTATTTCTCAATCCACATTACCAAAACACGGACAATTGCGTATCAGTTTTTTTTTATCTGAATTAACAAATATTGTATCCTTATATTTTAAAGGAAAATATAGGAATCAAAATTCTAAATATATCATGGAATGGATTGGCCAATGAGGGTGCTCTAGCAATGGCGGAAGCTTTGAAATTTAACAGCAATCTCATTGAACTAGATCTAAGCAATAATAGAATAACTAATGAGGGCGCTATTTTACTTTCTAAAGGATTGGAAATAAACGACACGTTAAAATTGATAAAGGTAAGGATTTTCCAATGTGAACTGTCAAACAAATTTTATACAGACAAATACATTAAAAGTCTACACTATCAAACTAGTTTGACAAGAAAAGTATGATGTGCCCAACAATGGTGGTGATATCTCCAAATATGGTAGTGATATGACATCATCATATAATGAGTTCATTTCACATTTTTCTATAGTGTAGCACAATTTGATCACATGTATATATACAGTACAAGCAACATTTTCTGCTAATGAATTACATTTAAGTTCAGCTAGCAGCAGTATTAAAAATATTGTAATTTTTGTTGGTATTTTGGCAGCTGGTATGCAGATATACAAATGAAATCAATTGAATAAACAAAGTTATAATTGTTAGAGAGTATAAAATGTATTTATAATAGAGTGTTTAAATAAGCCAAAACCTGTAGTTATGAAATCAATATTTAGAAAACACAACACAGTGGTGTGTGCTATGTGGCTACATAGGGCCTACTGGACAAGTAGGTCATTTGAAATGATTACTAACTGTATGTCTCGGGAAGTTCTTTAGAATGAATAGTCATTTACCATTTATTTTCAATATTTAAATAATCAATTCTCAAAACACACTTCTATAATTGGAAAAATAGACAGTAATATTTTGCAAAATTGATTAGCCTCTACTAAATTAATTTTATTACATTTTAATAATGTCTCAAATCAATTTACACATTCTTTTTTTTTTATTCTTTACAACTTTAAGTAAATTCTAATTTTAATCTTATCAATATTTTAATTTTTTTATGTGAATCTATATTATGATTAATTAAATGAATAAATAGAATATATAATTATTGTATAACAATTAAAATAATGTCTTTTATTTTAACAGCTTGGTTTGAATCCTATAACAGCAGCTGGTGCACATGCATTGCTGTTAGCCTTGCGTGCCAATACGAATAGCGCACTTATTGATTTGGATCTCACGGTGAGAACTATTTTGTTTTACTTACTAAAGGAGGTGAACAAGTATCTTTCCTGATTAATGTAGTACTAAAAAAATACATTAAATATTAATAAATGTCATACATTTGTAGATGTATTCACAGTAAATTTCAATAACTTTAAATCATTTAGCTGGTCTACTGGCAAATTTAGGACAACTCTTCTTGCCAAACTTGGAGTTTGCAAAATAAAGTTTTCTAGAGTAAACTAATTGTACTAAAAGTACTCAAATCATCTTCATTACCAAAACAATATTATTATTGAATATCTCAGGACATTATGGTGAACAAGGATTTCCAAGATCTGTTAAAAGAAATTCAAGAATTGCGTCCTGACTTCAAAGTGTATTATAAGGGTGCATTTGGAGCATTCAAAAAGAAAGAAAAAGAAAGACCAGATCCACTAAAGATGCTTCGAGACTACATTGATAAAAACAACATGCGTGTGTGGGATTTGTTTAAGGCCTACGACAAGGACAAGAGTATGAGCGTCTCTAAAGAAGAATTCAAGAAAGGCATAAGTGTAAGAAAAACTTTTAAATGGTTATGAAGATCATAATTAATACTGTAAGACCTAAACAATATGAAAGTGCATATGCATAAGCACATACAGTAACTTAAAAATGAGTTTCTATTTCTTCCTCTATTTTTGTGTTTATATTTACATACATCAATTGTCACAAATAGTGCAATAGTACTTTTAATCAATGCAATGGGAGAAAATAATGCACATCACTTGAAACAAAATCGACTATAAAATGGCAAGGATACACTTCATCACATTTTTTTGTCACATAAAGTTTGATAGTGTAGAAGAAATTAATGTAAAACTGAATGTTGTATTATTGTAGGCATCAGGAATCCCTATGACTGAGAGCCAGGTGGATGAATTGATGCACACACTTGATAAAGATGGAGATGGTGAAATTGACTTCAGGTTAGTAGGTCAAAGGTTAACCAATCATATTTAATCAATATATTTTTTGATAGATATTTTTTTATCTATTTTTTATACATTCAGTTATTTTTTGTAAATTACTAGTTTACATTACTTTATAGAATGTTTTCTGTTAATTTGATAGGACATTTAGTCAACTGGAGGAAATGTTAAAAGAGTTACCCTAGCCAAGGTTTATGGTTTAGAGATGTCAGGTCTACAGAGTGCAGGATAGCTTTAGTAACATTACAACATGATTTTAAAAGAAATAGAGAAATTATTAGATATATTTTTTATACTGCTTGGAAAATAAAGGATAAAAAAATACACTTTGAATATAGAATTTTTTATAGAATCAGAAAAAAATTATACAAAGGAATGAGATACAAAGGAATGAGATACATACATTAGGATCAGATGTCTCACTAAATTACATATGTAGATGATCTAGTCAGCAACTAAAATCAAGATTTTGGAATATTTTAATTAATTAAAAAGTTAGATTAGATGAATACTACAGTATCTTAGAAGAAACAGTGTGTACAATTACACATTTAAATTGTGAGTATGTTAGCCAAGTTGATTTTTAGTAACGAGTATTTTTTATTACATAACTTTAAAAACTTTCTGCCCAGTACTTTGTTTATAAAATGTATTTGCACAATATGAAAAATGTTTATTTTTATGATACAATAATTAATAATATTAATAAACATATATTTATTACATTTCTATGACAAAAATGTGAATTTGAACATTTTATTTTGTATAGTGAGCTTGTCTTTGGACACAAATCATCAAAGGAAACCGCAAGAACTAATCGTAAAGAAAGAATGAGCCGAGTGTTTGACAGACGTTCTGACGCCACATTTATTCCAGTCGCTCAGAAGTTTGTTGATCTCGATATTGACGATTTAACTAAGAACATGTCGGAGGAACGAAGAAATAAACTGAACAAAACATTGCGCCCCGACGTAAGCCAATGGGATGATCGTGGACGTAAAGGTCAAGCTGTTGGTGCGGCACTCCGATCTCTTGACGCAACGGTCGATTTGAACAAAGACATAGGAACACAGTATACCAAAGAAGAACGGTTCTTGAGTAAAACAATGGACTTTGCAAGTTTAGTAATTAGTCCTGATAAAAAAGATAAGAAAGTACGTACTAAAGGAAAGAGGCCAACAACACCAAGAGACTCTTTAATTTCACCACGTAGAGGTAGTCCATCTAAACTGGATCCACAGCCCCATGAGCTGCTAAATACCTTATAAACATATTTTCTTGTAATCTCCTGCCGAACTACTAAAAGGTGAAGACTCTAGGATCAAAAAGTGTGCTTTTATCACTTCACTGTAGCTGAATCTCCATCAGTCTTTGATTTGATTTATTTTGATACCATAAAGTACAAGTACAAACACAGATAAAAATGAACAAAAATCACAATCATTTTGTATGGTACCAGGGATAGCCCTGGGAATTAACAGCCTGAGGGGTCCCCACTTCATGTACTGTACAGTAACCTTTGTCCTGTTTTACGAATAGTCTTTCTAACTGTCCAATATTTAGAATTACTTTCTCCAGACTTATGCATAACAAAGTAGGAAAGAACAAAATAAACCTTTTCGTCAAAAGAACAATTTGCAGGAAAGTTAAAGAAAAAAAAAAGAATTAATTTCTCAGTGAGATATCCAGACATAGGTTTAACAAAAAATATGTGTTTAAATAATAATAATAAAATAACAAACATTCAGCATTGAATAAACTGTGTCTAGTTGATCAAAATTTGATTAATTGTTGTTCTGTATTGAAATCATCAAATTATGCAATATTAAAATTGATCTGTAGTTAGTATTGATAGCAAAATAATTTTAAAAATGTAATTTTCTGTAATAAAAATATTACAAACAAATATGATTGAAATATGTTGCTAAATCTGTACATCTGTGTTATTGTTTATTGATTCATAATATGTAAATAGACAAAATTAATTTAAAATCAATATTGTATACAGTATGTACACATTTTGAATGTAACACACACAGTAGGTTTAATAATTCTATATTACTACAGAGCATGCTAACAAATTCCCTAATGGATTCTTCGATTATTTTGTTTAATTCTTTTCTTTCTTATAGGCATTTAAATATTTCTTTGTATACTGTAGATTTACTTAGGCCTGACTGTAATTCTTGAATTTTTAAAATGCAATATATATACTGTATATTATATATTTTAAATATATTGGACAATCATGTATTTAAATTATCTATTATCAATGTAAATAAAAATTGTTTTTTTATGGTATGGAGTGATTGTTTGTTTGTTAAAACATTCTGATGCACTTTTAAGTATGTGCTACAGCATTATTTATAGAACCCATAATAAGGAGACACCTTTAAACTAACAAATTGTTCCCATAATAGGGGTGTTTCCATGAATATGTGTTGACATTGTTCATTTAACAGGAAAATGTCCCCTTAACAGGGTGTCTAACTGTATTTAAAACAATACAAAGCTTTGTCATCCAGTATAGTACTCATTGTAAACTCTTTTAAAATTTACATGTAATATAAAAATGAAAAATGAAAAACAAATAAGAAAATGTTCTTACTGATAAAGTTATCAATCCATAGTAAATATCCGTGATGCAATGTCATCTATCAACCAATCAATGCCACTAAGAAGATTCAATCCAGTCACTGCACTGCAGCCGATTATCATCCAATGATGTGTTTTAATCTCATCTAAATTCAACGCCTGGAAACACAAGACTAACATCAGTTAATAGGCCTATAATAATCACATTCACTTTCTGTTGCAAAGTAAAAGTGGTTTACTTTTTGTGAAATGGAGAACTTCATGACAATGTCTCCTGCAGGAATTAGGAATCAAGTTGACAGGCTTGTAGTTAAACAAATTAAAAATCTAATAAAAAAGATATATTGTCCCCCTGAACAAAATTTCTTTTTTTCAATTTTCTATTGTTGAAATGCCATTGTTATGTTCTATAATATTTATACACTTCGACCAAAAATATGAATCTAAAAAAAATTATTTACCTGAAAAACCTGCAAAAATGTTAAATTTGGTTGAAATTAAACCATTTGTTTTGTCTTTTTATAAGTGAAAACATTAATTTTTAGTGATTAACTTTATCAAAACTACAAAATGGCTTATTCAAATCTTCATTTTAAATTTATCATGTTTTTGGGGGACAATACATCTTTATATTTAAATTGTTAAATATCACATAGTATATCAAAATCAGTAGACCATACATCATTTTAAAAGAATAATTATAATAATCACGTCATCCACACACACCTGTCTGATTTCTTCAGGGCTGAGTGATCCTGGAAGGTCTTGCTTGTTGGCAAACACTAACAGCGTGGCACCAGCTAATCTCTAAGGTTGACAGAGAAAGTAAAGGTTTTCTTGTTAGTTATTCAAAAGTAAAACAACAGTTCACATCTAGACTGACTCTTGTCGCTCATGTATCACCCACTAACGTAACAATCAAACACTACTGAGTAGAGTCCAAGGAGCACGGCTACATTTAAGTGGGACTAATTATGAATTTACAGTACTGAATATATCAAATAAAACATATCTAAAGATCTTTTTTTATGTCAACTTTCCATTAAGATATAATTATATAACAACAATTTTAGAAATTCCAAGGTTAATTGACAAACCTCTTCTTGAAGGAGTTCATGCAACTCTTTCTGACAATCCTGCATACGTCTCTTGTCAGCACTGTCAACAACCCATACCAATCCGTCGGTGCTTTCAAAGTAATTCCTCCAATAAGAGCGTAGAGATTTCTGACCTCCTACGTCCCATATATTTAGTTTAAAGCTGTCAAAAATGAAGCAAGAATTATTATAGTCATATTTAATTTATTTTAGTTTTAAAGTTATTTTAAATTTATTATAAAATATTATTTATTAATGTACTTTATTTAAAATAAAATTCATATCTCAATTGGGTTGTTAGGATAGACCTCTGTACAGTAATTGTCACATCTGCACAATTTATACAAAATACAGACTTAGCCTACTGATAGTTAATACGATAGTATAGTTCAAATTTAAAATATGTACATGAACAAACCATAAATTACACTTTTAAATCAAATTTATACGTGCAGTCATGTTTTGTAAAATAGATACCCGGTAATGAAAATTGCATGTAATAATAATAATTTCAATTTTTAACTTACTCACGGTGTTCCAGTGTTTTTATATTGAAGCCTAAGGTAGGTGATATTGTATTGATGTCTTCACCATTAAACTTCTTAAGAATAGTTGTTTTACCTGCATTATCTAGTCCACTGGATATTTTTTTAAAATCATGTAAAAAAAAAGCGAAAAAAAATCATTTTTAAAAATAGTTTTCTTTTTATCACAATTAATTATCTCAAAAAACAGTATTGAAAATGAAAACACCAAATACTCAAAACGCTAGATGTTAAGTTAGGGCTTACTACTACTAGCCTAGCTAGTAGTGGTACTAGTAGTAGAGAGGGCCTGTCCCTAGCTAGCTAGGCTCTCTAGGGCCAGGCCTACTCTACTATCTAGGCCTATATTATACGATTATACCGCCTAGCCTAGGGCCTATAGCTTATTTACACACTCCTTTTAACATAGTTTTATGGAACTTACAGCATAAGTAACCGCAACTCTTTTTCTTTTTGCTTCATCTTTCTTAATATGGAATGAAGACCCATATTTAACAATATATTTAATAATATTAGGCTAATTATGATTGCGAAAAATGGTGGTTTGTTCACTTCTTTTTTTTTTGCAGGTCAAAGGTCTTACGCACAAACCTCTAGTAAATAGGCTGGTAATAACAAAAGTATCATAAAAGTATATTAGGCCCTAGTATTATTTTTTTATCAATCAATCATAATTTAATAAATCAGCAAAGTTTTAAAAATGTTTTTAAAAATATTTTTTTTAAATTTTAGCCTATTAAAATTAGAAATTAAAGCATAATGTTCAGAGCATCGTGTAAATACCGGAAGTAAGTTTTGGCAGTCCGGTGTTCGAGGTATATTCATAGCGTCATTCTGACGACTGGAGCATTCTCTACTTCTCTACGGAGCGCCATTTATGCCTTTATTAACTTCAATAATAGAAATTGCTCAAGCTCAAGTGAACCCAATTTAGCACCAGGGTAGCACAGTGATATAAAATAGAAATAAAAGTCACTACTTTTAATATCGTTTCGTATATACCCATATCACAAACTGACAAACAGAAACATCTTGGCATTCACATTGATTCAAATTTATCTTTTTTTTTTCATGTAAATAACTCCGTTCCAAACTGGGCTTTGTCCATCTCCATCTTATCGCGTGCTGGGTCATTTCATTAATAAACACACATCCATACTCCTCTATAACACTATAATCTTCCCACACATTGACTATTGATGTATTAGTGTTTGGGGAATCAGGTCGAATATTGACCGAATACAGACCATTCAAAATAGAGCACTTCGCATTATCCTTAAAGCTCATCCTCTCACTACGAACTAACACTTACAACACCTTAAATCTTCATACAGTCCAAGATCGCATGCATCTACAACTGGGCTGCCTTGCCTACAGGTCTGCAAATGGTCTTGCTCCGGAATACCTTGCCCTGCGTCTTGCCAGAATTCCAAATCATCGATGTACCCGAAGTGTCAGTGAGAGGAAATGTGTCGTCCCTTTCCCTAAAACTGAAACTTTTAGGAACAGCTAAGCTTCATCTATAGAGCACCAACATACCTGAATTTGCTACCCACCAAACTAAGAAATGC
The DNA here is from genome assembly GCF_963402885.1 of Antedon bifida. Classification (NCBI taxonomy): domain Eukaryota; kingdom Metazoa; phylum Echinodermata; class Crinoidea; order Comatulida; family Antedonidae; genus Antedon; species Antedon bifida. Next base: position 21,395,043 of record NC_136234.1, on the reverse strand, counting down.
GGTAACAATAAATAATTTTAAGTCTGCTCTAAAAAAATATTTTAATCCCAAAAGAAAAAACTCAACGTTTTGTATAGTATTGAAGGCTATATTTTTGTATTTAAGTACATATATATTATATATTTTTATATTTTTTGAACATAGTTCATCCGTTTTTTCATATATGTTTTTGACTGTCTGCATATGCTGTTTAGGGTCACCCTCACAAAATAAGGTTTAATAAAAACATAAAATAGAAATAAAGTCACTAAATTTTAATATCTTTTCGTATGTTACAATGTGGTCAAGTGGACCCAATTTGGCCCTCAGTGGAGCACAGTGATATAAAATAGAAATAAAGTCACTAAATTTCAATATCTTTTCGTATAAAACACTGTGCTGCTCAGTGGACACAATTTGGTACCAGGGGAGCAGTGATATAAAATAGAAATAAAGTCACTCAAGTTTCAATCTTTTCGTATGTTAATACACTGTGCTCAAGTGGACCCAATTTGGCGCCAGTGGATTTTTTTTAAATGGAAAATAATGAATATTGTTTTTCTTTTATTTTGAAAGAGAGATATTTTGAGGATTGTAAATGTCAAGTGGAACTTTTTTTAAATCAGAAACAAAGTTGCATGGCATTATTTTCCATTAAATAGACTGCCATAAAACCTCGAAAAGAAGCCCATGTGCTCCTTCATTTTGAGTACTCTTGGGTGGGCTTCTTTTCCACATGGAGTTCTTTTAGATTACTTTTTCAAACTAAACGAGGGGAACTGCTAGCTTCCCGCCCGGAAAATATTTTATTTACATGATTTGAAAAATCTTCTAATGTAAATAATTAACAGCATCAAAATTTAACAGTGTGGCGTGTTGACCGCGAATGACTAACATACCATCTTTACCATAATACACCTGCACAGACTCATTTGCATAACAACGCACGCATATACCAAACTGTTTAAAGTAGCTACAAGGTACCCGAAAATGACATCTATTATGTTTTAAAACAACATGCATAAGAATCTTCAGTACCCCACCATGCTTGGGGCTGAGCAAAGACGATTTTGAAAAAAAGAGCTGTATACAGTAGGTTCCCGCCCGAAAAAATGGCTTTACATGATTTGAATGAAACAAACTATATAGGACTCACCAGGACAATATATGAGCTTGTCCCCGGAAAGTGCACCTATTCATTGAAATATAAAATTAAATAGTAAGTCTCCAGTAATACTAGCCCATCCATGGTTGAGGCAGAGCAATGAGAATAGAGCCCAGAAATGCACTTACTTGTACTTATTACATACATAGTAGTCACCTATGATAATTATGATAATGTTAAAATGTCAACTATCCAGATGCGACTTCAACATTTTAGGTGGGGTTTTCTACTTTAAAAACTCGACTTCGTATATGCCTATGGCCTAGCCCGGCGGCGGAATTAGTCTAAGCTTCGAAATTGGTCTGGAAATCGGCATCTTTGCAAATGTTCTATAATACAATACAATATCTTGCATTAAACGGATATTCAAAAATACACTATAATGTGTAACGGTAGAATTACAATTCTAATGTAAAAGATTAACAAAATAAAAATTGAACAGTGTTGTGTGTTCATCGCGAATGACTAACAATACCATCTTTCCCATAGCACATGTGCACACTAATTTGCATAACAAACGCACGGCATACCAAACTACGATGAGATAAAATTAATTCTCTTCTAAACACGTAACGAAGAGAATTAATTCCTTTTTTTAAACAATAAATTAAATTGAGGGCGCTAAACATAAAATTTAAAACATCAAAGCAGTTAGCGAGAACCAAAAAAAAAAAGATGGTAAATGTGCTCTCCCTGCCTCAGCACTAAGGCCCTGCCACAGCCTTTTGGGGTCGTTCCCACCACATCACCAGATGCATTGATGTTGTCGCCTCATGGTGTGTGGTGGAAAGGGGGACGTATTAACTGTGAACCCCAAACACAGTGGCTCGCATAGCCTTAACTCTATTCCACCGACCAGCATGGGAATCGAACCCACGACATACGTGTTGTTAACACGACGCTCAGACGACTGAGCTAACTGATCATTTTGGTTTCAGCAGTGTTAATAGGATATTTATGACGTAATGATCAATTACGTAATACACGTATAAATAGACTATTATCAGCTTTTCAGTCATGTACTTGGTGGCGTAACGGGTAATGCTCAGTTTTGAGTGCTATCGGCTGGGGTTCGAACATCGACGGATACTTTTTATTTTTTTTTAAATTTTTTTTTTAATTTTAATATCTTTTCGTATAAAACACTGTGCTCAAGTGGACACAATTTGGTACCAGGGGAGCAGTGATATAAAATAGAAATAAAGTCACTCAAGTTTCAATCTTTTCGTATGTTAATACACTGTGCTCAAGTGGACCCACTTGGCACCAGTGGATTTTTTTTTAAATGGAAAATAATGAATATTGTTTTTGTTTTATTTTGAAAGAGAGATATGTTGAGGATTGTAAATGTCAAGTGGCATTTTTTCTAAATCAGAAACAAAGTTGCATGGCATTATTTTCCATTTTCCAGACTGCCATAAAACCTCGAAAAGAAGCCCATGTGCTCCTTCATTTTTAGTACTCTTGGGTGGGCTTCTTTTCCACATCGAGTTCTTTTCGAAATTAATTTTGCAAACTAAACGAGGGGAACTGCTAGCTTCCCGCCCGGAAAATATTTTATTTACATGATTTTAAACATCTTCTAATGTAAATAATTAACAGCATCAAAATTTAACAGTGTGGCGTGTTGACCGCGAATGACTAACATACCATCTTTACCATAATACACCTGCACAGACTCATTTGCATAACAACGCACGCACATACTAAACTGTTTAAAATACCCGAAAATGACTATCTGTTTAAAACATGTTTATTCTGGAACGGCGCGGCCATACACACCAACTACTATGAAGAATCGGATATTTCGCTACCAATGTTGCAACATTGATTAACAAAATCAAAATTCAACGGTGGGGCGCGGTTGAACGCGAATGACTTATCAATACCATCTTTCCTACTACACCTACACAAACTCATTTGTATAACAACGAACGGCATACCAAACTATGATGAGAGATACATTCTCTTCTCAACACGTAACGAGTAACGAAGATAATTAATTCCTTTTTTACATTAAAATTGAGGCCGCTAAACATAAAATTTACGAGATCAAATACATGTAGCGAAAGCCAAAAAAAGAGTAAAAATTCAAAAACTCATTTGCATAACAACGCAGGGCTTACCAAACTGTTTAAAATAGCTACAAGGTCCCCAGAAATGACACCTATAGTATTTTGAAACATGATATATAAGAGTCTTCACTACCCCACCATGACTGGGGCTGAGCAAAGACAATTTTGAAAAAAATATTTATTGAAATATGAAATTATTATTTCAAGCTGTAATGTAATAACATACGAAACGATATTAAAATTAGTGACTTATTTCTATTTATATCACTGTGCTCCAAATTGGGTCCACATGAGCACAGTGTATTAGCATACGAAAAGATATTAACATTCAATGATTTTTGTTTCTATTTATATCACTGTGCTCCACTGGCTCCAAATTGGGTCCACTTGAGCACAGTGTTTTAACATACGAAAAGATATTAAAATTAGTGACTTATTTTATCATATATATTTATCACTGTGCTCCACTGGTCCTAAATTTGGTCCACTGAACCAGTTACCGTAGTACTATTTCTATTTCTGAAGTAAATAAAGGCATAAATGGCGCTCCGTAGAAGTAGAGAATGCTCGATCGTCGAAATGACCTCTGAATATACCTCGGTACGTGTTTGACGTTTCTCATGCATGATGGCCACCAAGACGTCGACAAGAAAAAGAGAACAATGGGTACGAAGCTTCACAGTTTCTGACCCAGTCACTCATCCTAAAGGATTTACCATTTACAAAGTAACATATATGGTAAAATGTGTTTTATTTTTCCACTGAGGCCTAGAGTAGGCATAATATATTAATTAGGCCGCGCCTAGCTAGGCCTGCTACTAGGGCCTAGCCTAGCTAGGGCCAGGCATAAACATAAATGTAAAGGCCAGAGAGTAGACAGTGGGACCATTCGGTCCCAGGCCTGAAAGATTCGGCCCCGGGCCCGGAAGATTCTGCTCCGTGCATGTATGGACTCTGGATGATGGGCGGTAGTTTCTATGGAGGATGGCCCTGCCTGCGTCATACTACTAATAATAATAGATAGATTGTCACAACAACCCTCACTTATTACACTGCAATTTCTAGTATACATTTATTATTTTTCCAATGTTGTTTTTACAGGGTTTTGTAATAAACAAACCAGAAGAAACCATAGAAGTAAGTAATATGTGTATTAAATTGAAGAATAAACCGTTACATGTGTACATTACTAGTCCAAATGTCTACAATTGTCATTTTTATTTTAAAGGTATATTATTAACGATAATTAAAAAAAAATTTAACTTATAGGTAACAGTTTGGAAGCGATATAATGATTTTAAAAAACTCTATAAGGCTTTGTTTACAATCCACCAACAAATGCGACGTCCTGAGACATTTCCACCATTTGCAAAGGCAAAACTATTTGGTAGGTTTTTTTATTTCCAACATAGTTTTACCATTTAATAACTCAGACAGTAACTGTGTTTGGAGAACTCAATTGAGTACTGTATTAATGGTTGTTTATCTCTAGTACCTAGTACCAACCCCTAAACAGAAAAGTGATATTCAATGGTTACATTCAATTGTTGAGGCTGATAAATGCGAAACCAAATAAATTAACTTGCAGATTCTATAATTTCTTGGAAATAGAACAATTCTGGTCTAAAATGATTTATATTAATACAATCGTTCTTGTTTCAGGTCGGTTTGATAATGATGTAATTAAAGAAAGACAAAGGAGTTCTCTTAAGCTGTTAGAGTTTGCTGCTACTAAGTCTTACTTGGTTAAGAGTAATTTTTTTGTCAATTTTTTTGAGGTAAACAATTTTATCATGTACTATTGTAAGAAACCATCTCAGGACCATTTTTATATCCCCATAAGTGCCTGCAAAAAAATCTGCAATAATTCTGTTATAGGTATTTGTTAAAAGGAATGAGGACAAAGCACTACAATAACTCTGTTATAATATATTAGATATATGTTGTGTTTAATACAGAACCTGATGAGGACCTGTAAAAATAATAGGATATTTAAATATGTTCCATCTTTTATTTATGTCCCATATAGGGTGGAGAAAAGAGACTTGCAGAATCAAGAGGCCAGCCAGTTGACAAAAATATATTATTACCAGATGTATTGACTCAAGACAGAACGACGAAAGAGCTTTCACCATCTGAGACAATAGAAAGTAGCTCTGGCGCAAGTTCACCAAACCTAGGCCGTCAGGTATCAGAAGCATCAAACTTAGGTGGTGTGTGGCTCCACCGGCAGCATGAGGACGACGAAGAAGATCCACTTGCAGAGCTTCGAGGCCTAGAGACTGATAGCGATCCTACAGGTTTTGATGACAATGATGATGACAGGACAACATTCAGTGAAGATTCTGTGCCATCGACACCTCTTCCACAAGTTCAGGATGTTTCCTTCTTTGATCCTCTCAATGATTCTGGTTGGTCATTTAACTTTTTGTTTTTTTCTCCAATATGTGTACACTGGATCTCCAGTCCTTATCCGAGAAAACTTCTACCACCAGGAGAAGATTGAACCTCTTCAGATTTGTTTTACTATGGGTTGTGGGGCGCACCCCTGAATTATATTTTACTCTGAAAGGTGATTGAAGAAAAATTCGCTTATCAACTGACCAAGGAGGACAGACAAACCTCTTTAGATTTGTTTTACTATGGGTTGTGGGGCGCACCCCTGAATTATATTTTACTCTGTAAGGTGATTGAAGAAAAATTCGCTTATCAACTGACCAAGGAGGACAGACAGACACCTTATGAAAATAGCAAGAACCTAAAATGATACAAATTTGCATATTTCAACCACCTTTAAGTAAAAGGATAAAAATCATTTTTGATTCATAAAGGTTTGAAAGCTTCCTAGTATTATTTTATAATTGTAATTTTTAAATTCTGAATCCTCATACATCGTTTGTTATTTGAAGATCTAATTTGTTTTCTAGATTTGCCAGCTGAATCCAAAGATGGCATTATGTCACACAGCAGTAGTTGGCTGTTTGAAGCAATGTACATGTGTGCTGGATTGCAGAATGAAACATCGCTACCTCCAGTTGCTGTAACTGATCCTCCTACTGATGCAATCACGCTAAACTTTCCAAGCCAATCAAATAATAATCAACCAGTTGATTATGCTGACGGCGTTTTAGAATCTAATGATACAAAAGTAGTAGAAAACACAAACAATGATAAAGCTGTTGGAATAATTCCAGCACGTAAAGATGATCATCAAGCCAAGTCAATGGCAAGAGCTTATTTGAACTGTATCCGTGCTCAACAAGCTGCCGAACGCGATGAACAACTCGGTGTCGATGGCGGTATAGTTGATAGTAGGAATGCATTGGTGCAACAGTTACCTATCGGGGTGCAAAATAAAGCGTTGCATGATTTAGCAACTCGTGATAGAACTACATCAAACATATCTGTGTCTACAATGGATCTTGGTGGTGAAGATGACTATTTGTATAAAGCTGCTAGTCATATTAAACTAGCTTTGGAAAATGAGGCTTCAGGAAACTATAAATCAGCATTTACATATTACAAAACTGGTGTAAATGTTCTCTTACAAGGAGTTGTTAGTAAGTTTTCAATGATATATTATTTCATTCATTTATTTCAGCCGACTGCAGGTGAAGGCCTTCCCAGGCTGAACCCTGTCCTGTGCAGCTCTCAATTCAGGATATATGCTAGCAAATGCTGTAATCTCACTCTCTATGCTCTGTTCTTGAAGTTCATTCTGTTATGAGTTTTGGTAATTTCCCATGTCTCTACTCCCTAGGTCATAAATAGTAATATACTATTTTGATATTTTAAATTTAATTCAAATCAACTGACAGAGATAACCTCCAATAATTTGTTGACTGAGGTAACACTACAATTAGAATACAATCATACGTACATGATGTTTTACACAAACGTCGTGTTGGGATCTTTAAACTGTAAAACGCATTTAACAACATGTATGTTTGTCATATATTTTTTTTCAGCGGATAACAACAAGGATCGACGTGAGGCTGTACGACGTAAAACAGCACAATATCTTATGAAAGCAGAAGATCTGTACAAGAAATTCCTTTCTGCAGAGGCTGCAAATGTTGATCGCTGGAATGTATGTAATAAATCGTCAGCATTTTCTATAGAAATTGTATTAAAAAATGCAATAATATCTCAATTAATCTAATAATATTAATATTCTAAATCTATTACTAAAGCTCATAGTTTGGGGTTGTTTCTTTGAAAAAAAAAATGGTCTAAAGTTGTAAAATATTTTCTGTGTATATTGTCAATAAATTATTTTCTTTTTATAGTCTGATCAATTTCATGTGGATATGGATCACAACTCACTACATTTACGTGGGTCATTTGATGACCTCAAGAATTTTAAAGTTATTGGTATAATTGACAGAGTGCTATTAGTTCTAGATATGGTGTCTAACCAAATGTTTGTCATCAAAGTAAAGTATTATTGTTCTTATTTAATGTATTACCATGTATTTACATTAGTGCCAGTAGCTGATGATGATTGAGAGTAATTTATTTTTAGACAGATTACTAAAAACTTAACTCTATACAATTCTGCAGTTAATTTTTAAAAAAGAAATAAAGTTATTGTTTGTTTGCATTAATACACAAAAAAACAATTTTTTTTGCTAATTAATAGGGTATTAATTACAATCATTACTTGATCAATTTACAGAACACATTATTAGGAACACTTTTGCAGAAAAAAATATGTTTTAACACTACGACCAAACCTATGTACACTTTGTCCTTTTTGATTCTGAATATCTCCAATGTTACTACTGTATTTCTTACATTAGGTATTGTTTTTTGTTCTAGGTTTTACAAAAGTGTGCTGTTCTTTCAAAGAAAAGGAAAACTTGTGTTCCAGTAAAATGCCGTTTCATGGTTCAACTCTGCCAGTATTTTGAAACAGAAAATGCCATATACCTAGTTATAGAACACGCTAGTGGTGGAAAACTGTGGGATTACGTAAGCGGGTATCTAAAGCAAGAAGAAGACGCCATGGCTAAACAGTCGCTGACCAATAGTCTGGACAGAAGCAGGAATTCTAGTAGGGCATCAAAACGATCTCGTGACAATAGTGTCCTTGAAGAAATTGCAATTGAAGAGGAAGAGGTTTTTGAATCAACAGATAAAAATGATATTCATGTTGAACCTGCAGTTAATTCTTTTGAACCGAATCCAGAATTAGAATCAAACGAGACAAGCCCAGTCCCAGAAAATAACCAAGACTGTGCCAGCAGTTATGTTGAGCTTGTTACTGACTATACTCATAATATTAATTCATTAACTAGTGATGACAATATTTTAAAAGAGCAATCTGATTTTGAAAAAGACTCAAAGGAGCTGTTAAGTAATAATCAAGACTTTACTGACACTATGCCATCTGTTGCTGCGCCAGATCTCTCCATTTCAAACACCACTCCATCAGATATGGCATCGGATGTGGAATCAGATGTTGTGGATGAAACTGATGATTTGAGTATGAGCACTCTTATGGAAAAATGCTTGCAGTATGATGATGATAATTTACAAACACAACCTGATAATGTGTTTATTGATAATCAAGAAGCTTCTTTGCCACAAACCACACCAGACAGACAACCTCCTCCAATGTGCTTGTTCAGCATTGACAGCTTAGAGAGTGACTTCTCAAGTCCAGAACATGTGATGAATGGAGATATTTTCAGTTTCGATCCACGTAAGTCGGGTAGAACTTTAAAAGACATTCCAGAGGATAATAATACATCAAAGAACAATTCATCACGAAAGCTTGATTTCGATGGTTTTCCAGAAAACGAAGCGGAATTATCGGATAGTAATGAGGTAATTGATGATGTGCCGGACTCTATTGACAATTCACAAACTAAAAAAACATCTGGTTACTTTATGGAAGATATTGGAGATAATGTACCTAACTTGCTAGATTCCTTCATCCATAAAACGCCAGACACAAGTGGATTTGGCGTCGTTATGGATGCTACCACAATGAGCAGTGGATCATCGATTGATGGAGATTCCTCTGAGCTCTTGCAATCAGTTGAAGTGTCATGTGACAGTAAAGATAATTCTGCAGATGACTTTCTTGTCGTAGATTTAGTTGATAACAGTGCAATCTGTAGGACTGATAACAGTACTAACCGTCCTATACTTCAAACACAGACATCAAAGAGCAATCTCAATGTGTCTGGGATGGGTAAAGGGTGTTTTCCCGGAATTGATAACGACAACCAAATTGAGGGCGAACCTGAATCTACCAAAGATGTGTTAAATTTGCCTGAAAGTTCTCCCACAGAAGATGATACTTTTTCTGTATTTGTTAATCCATTTGAAAAATATGAATCTAGTGAACCAGGCAGTACAACAAATAAACCGCAATTCAATACATGGGTTAGTATCGAGGATTCTCCTGACCGCAAACCCTCTGTTACAATACCTAAAGGAATTCCAACACCAGTTTGTAGTCCAACAAGGAAAACGTCTGTCGATTCTAACAAAAAAGAGAATACTACTGAAATTAATGAACAGAAAGACAATTTGGAAAATAATGTTGGAAAGAAAACTTTAACTGATAATGGAATAAACGATAATGGAATAGCTTTATCGCGTGATAGGACAATGTCTGTTCTATTTGAACATTTAGACAATGAACAGTCGAGAGTTAACGCCACACTGCCGGAGTCATGTATACGTTTTTGGATCGCAGAAATAGTACTTGCTTTAGAAGATCTTCATTCTATGGGTATTATATGCAGGTTGGTTGTTTGTTTATTATATACATTTTGAGTTTATCATTTTAATAGTTGGAAGTTAATAATATTAAAGTGTAAGTAAGTACAGTAATAAAACTTCGACACCAAATGGATTCTGATCCGTACACAATATTATATAATATATAGTATTATTCACACTATTTTGTTTTGTTGATTTGTTGCCACAGAGATTTAAACCCTAGCAATATTCTTCTTGGTGAGCGTGGTCACATTCGGTTATCGTACTTTAGTATATGGCAATATGTAGAAGATGATGCAAATGAATTGGCAATAGACAACCTTTATTCTGCTCCAGAGGTCAATGGAATCTACAAGGTCACACAGGCTTGCGATTGGTGGACTGTAGGAACTCTTCTGTTTGAGCTCCTCACAGGAAAGGTAAAGTAAACTTTTTAAAATTTATTTATTATTTTCAGAACAAACATATTTTTCAAGGAAAATCGTCATTCAATTTGAGGGAATTAAAAGTGTAAGATTGTACATAAATAATAGTCAATGTATTTTTATTTGTAGACCCTACACAATTGCCATCCAAGTGGAATCAACAGTCACACCGAACTGAAAATACCTGATCATGTATCCAAAGAAGCCAAATCATTACTAAAACAGGTAAGGAAATTGGCTACTAACAAACCACTTTTGAAAATTGCACAATATGCTAGACGAAGTTTCTCATTAGCTCTCAAAATCAATCTCAGTATTTATTTCTTGCAAAAAAAATCAACGATAAAAAAGTAATAAACAAAATACTTGTTTACATTGTTAATTTCTATATCTTTCCTATTTTCTTTATTAGCTTCTTTTAGTAAACCCAGGCGAGAGACTAGGCTCAGGCTTAGCTGGCTCTGAAGACATCAAAAACCATCCTTTCTTTAGGGATGTCAACTGGAAAACCTTAACCAGCTAAAGCCAAGTTTAAATGCATACTTTTATTGTGCCTTAAGGCTGGCGGCTACTGCCATGCAGAAAGTCAACAGATATGAATACATTAGGTTTTGTTTAATTTTAAAAAGATAACTAAAGTAATTTAATTTAACATTTATTTGTTGAGATACCAATACCATTTTATCTAAAAGTTTATGATTTATCTTAATCTAATAGCCTTTTAAGTACAGTAGGTATTTTATGCTTCTACTCATAATTTTGCACCAAATCATTGCTATATCTGGTGAAATGTACTTTATATAGTTTTAAAATATTATTTTGAAATTCTACTTAATTTTAAAGGTTGTATTAATTTATGGAATTGTTGACACGTAGATGTAAATATTTCAATAATTTATTTTAAATAAAGCAAATAAGTAATGCTTCTATGCAATGTCAAAATGTATGTGTATTAGTTTTAAAGGTACATTTAAAATGTTTTTAAAATATAATATATACAGTAGGTCAAGGTGTTTGCCCATTTATTATTATATAATAAATACAATACAGTACTTGTGTTCTATTATAGGTGGCCATGTATATATAACATGTAATAATATAAGAATTTCAATAATTTAATACGATAATACAAAGACATTGTACCAAATGTTTCTATTTATGTTTTATTAGTAGATTATTATATTATTGTGTTAACACAATGGTAACAATTAAGACATCTACATTTAGGTTTCAAGCTTTTAAAATGTTTTGGCAAAATGTTTAAGTAGTTGATTTTAAAGAGAATTATCCAGGTAAATGTTAGTCCTAGATATTGTCCCCCTGAAAAACTTAAAAATAAACATTTGTTTTTTTATTCCATTTTAATGTCACATACATTTGATCAAAAATTAGATTGAAAAAAATATGAAAAACTGCAATTTAAAGCAAAAACAATAGTCAAATTTGTCTTTCAATGGGTTGTAAATTGATTTGGTCTTTTTTATAAACGTAAATCAAAAAACAAAATACTACTTTTATTGTATTATGCATTTATGGTGATTATGGAAGGTAACCTGTATGGTGCTTTTATAGTGCTATTTTAAAGAAATCTTTATTAGTATTGTAATCATATTATTTTGATTATCGGTATTATTGTGTAATAATTGTATAGCAAACCTCATATATTTTAAATAGTTATAGTATTTAAACATGTTTTCTCAAATTAATGTATATTTGTCACTCAGCAATAAAAGTTGCACATAAATTCAGTAATGTGATATTGAACTTACAAGTTATAAGACCCTAAAGCTCTGTCTACACTATCAAACTGTGACAAAAATGTGGTGTGCCCAAATATCGATGGATGTCATATTACTACCATATTTGGGCAGTACATCACACTTTTTTAGTTAAACTAGTTTATAAGCTATGTGTACATAGTTTAAGCACTCATGCTATGCACACTTCCCAACATTTCATCAATGCAATGTTACACTGTTTCCATTGAATCTTTTGCTGCACACTGGTAATATTGAATCTCATGTTTTATATTAAAGCTAAATATTACAGGTAGTGTTAATAAATCTGTAATTTCAAACACACTTTATTTGTTTCTTTTGCAATTATATTAGCATGGAGTTATTTAATTACAACTCCCTGGTATTAGTAATGGCTAAATACTAAACAGTAGAAATTACTGATAGTTGATTTTATAAAATATTACTGTACCATCGGTAAGCATTAGAGTTCAGTTATTTCTGAGTCCAAGACTCTCCAGTGTACAAATTTCTGAAGAGTAGATGGTTACTCCAGTGTAGTGGTCCATCAGCTCCAGTCGTTCGTGGTAGGAGTTGTACTGTTGCTGTAGGAATTTCCTCAATGAATTCTCAGGATGAATATTATGAACTTCAACTGGTGGTAAAGTCAGATTATGATGACATCATAAATGTCACAAAACCTTGTTTTTAATTAATGGCAGCCTAAATATCAACACAGTATTACATGACTCTGTTATTAAGATTTAGTTTATTCTGAATTTAATTCCCTTGCCTTTTTAAAGCACATTATTAGATCTACTATACATCTACTTTTGTAGTTTAATATATCTAGTACATTCTTGTAAAATTCAAAAAGGTTCCTAAAGTTGTGTAATGCAACATAACAAAACATTACCCTGAGTATCTATACTATAATCATTACCACAAGATTCACACTTCAATGCAACACTTACAGATTGTAATATTATATATCTTTAAAAAGATATATAGTCAGCACTCTGTATTTCAAATTTAAAATCAACATCAAATAATATTAAACAATTTTATAGAACAGTAGTTTAAATGTGAGCTGGGAAGAGTGAAATTTACTGACTTTAATATTACTTTTAATAAATAGTTTTTTAAAAGTAGATAACAAGATGAATATTTACTTTTGTTAATAATTATATTCATATCATTAAATAATTTTAATTCAATATTTTTGTTTAGCAGCACATAAACAATTGCTTTCATTACAGTAGATTTTCTCTTTCTCATTCACAGAATGAAATACTAATAATTCTAAAGCTCTGTCTACACTATCAAACTAGTTTGACAAAACGTGTGTGATGTGCCCAAATATGATAGTGATGGCCAAATATAGTAGTGATATGACATCATCATGTCCATATATGGGCACATCATCAGCTTATGTTAATTGTACAATAAATTAATATTTAAATTTCATCATAAGGGCAGCATATCTGTTTGCAGTAATAAAGTAAAATATAAACATTTATTTATATAAATAATACACAGTACTGTTTATCATTAAGACAATTCTGAGCATGCTCAGACTGGGCATTCTGGGACATTAGCATAACAATAGGACATAATATAACACTAAATCAAGAAAGAAAGAAAGAAATCAGCTAGACGAGCCAGCTTCCTATCCTGTATGTCCTTGGTTATACTGACGGTCATACCATTTCAATGTTTTTCCGTGCAAAAATTTGTAAACAATAATTAAAATACTAAAGAATTAGGTATGAATGAACATGATAAATACAAATAATACCCATATAAGGAAATAAGTAAACCCTGGTTCATCATCATCTGCAAACAAATGTAGAGTTCTGCAACTCAAACTTGTGTGTGTACAAACATGAGTTTCACTCATAAGCGATGAAACTCGAACATTTCTTCATAAATAAATAAAACATACAGCTTAATTATATTCCATAATTTGTTTTTAAAGTTAAACCCTGTATAGAATTATGAATCAATCAGTTGTCATTAAAATATTTCACAACATTAAGACATTAAAAAAATATAGAACAACCGTTTATTACATAAATATATCGTGCAACTATAAACTAAATGTTTTTTCCATGATCATTTTAACTTCAGCTTGATGCAATTGGCCAACTCCTACAGCTGGGGTTCCTAAATTTTGTCTTCCTGCATACATAAGCTGTAGAAAAAAAACATATTTATGAACAGTTTAAAAGCTTGGTGGTTATGTGCTTCCTTAAAGAGAAAATTAAAGGTATATTTCTTATTTATTTTATTGATTTGTTGTTATCCCTACTAACATAGAAACTGTAATACTCACATTGCAACCAACAAGATTAGCAAATCTAGGTGCCACAAAGAACCACGCCCCCATGTTTTGATGTTCCTCTTGACTCCAAACAAACTCTGTAATGCATTGCAATAGTAGTATATTTATAGCAGTGCTTACATTTTAATATACAATACTGTTTACCTGTTATGTTATACAGGTTTACCTTACCTTAGTAAGTTGGTTTCAATTTAGTATATAAGTAGTTAAGATATTTTCAAGTATATCCTGAATGGAAGTACACTAAATGATTTAGCTTTGTAGACCCACTAAAGTTTGCAAGAACTGAGTCCTTAATATTGGCCAGTCTCTTATTGGTCAAGCAAAGTAACATTTGTGTCATATAAATAATCTAAGTTACTCACTAAAACTGTACAGAATCAACAGGAGTAAATAAAGACCGTAGGGCAAGTACACCTAAATAGTATCACCCAGAACTATGACCATATAGAATATTGAATGGTAATACAAAAAACAACATACTTACTTTTGGCATTTTTGAATTTAGATAGATTTAATTGAATTTCTTCAGCTGGAAATGGACAAAGCTGCTCAACTCGTACTATAGCTATATTATCAGCTTGTAATCGCTGCCTCTCATTAACCAATGTATAATAATGTTTGCCACAGCAAACAATCACCTTATCCACTCTATAGAAACAAACAATTTATGTAAAAAGCACCGATACAAAATACTTGGAAATTATACAGAGTTACATAGGCCCATATTGAAGATACAGATTACAGTACTAAGTTTTTTTTTTCACTAATATAATACATTGATATTCATGGAAAACAATAGACATGGTCTCTCGGTATAAAGATAAAAAAAAAAAAAAAAAATATAATTTAAACATGCGGATTATTATTCTTACTTATTTGGGTCTGCTTGCTGGTCTCCGATTACAGGCTGAAAGCTTGTTCCTGGTGCCATTTCACTTAAACTTGAAGTGGCTGCTGGGAGTCTAAGTAAAACTTTTGGAGAAGCTATGATTAGAGGCTTCCTAAAATTCCTTATCATCTGAGAAAAAAACGGAAAATGAAAATTATATAATAAAATTATGAATAGGATGTTTAAAACAAAAACGAAATGCAAAACTTGGTAGTAATAAACTTAGCACTCAGTTACCTGTCGCCGGAGAAGATGGAAGTACTGAGCTGGCGTAGTAGGATGAGCAAGTTGGATATTGACATTATCACCATCTATTCCATCTTCTTTGCTGTCACATGACTGTAAAAATCTTTCCATATGGCATGATGAATGTTCAGGACCAGCACCGTCATATCCATGCGGAAGCATCATTACTAAGCCACTCTGTAACAGCCACTTCACTACAAATGTTAAAAGTTGTTACAGATACTATTACTACAGCTCAAAAGCTCTTCTAATTTTTCAAGTCACATTACCACACGACATCCCTTAGCTACAGAAATCTTAGAATCACATATTTGCTGTATTTTATGTATTGAATTATCACATTGAGTTCTTTTTCTTTTATATATACAAACTGCTGTTATTTCGAATTGAAAATATTGTCTGCAATCAACAAATGCTTCAATTTGGAAAAACCTATGCACTATTTCTGCTTTAAACAAACAGACTTTCTTTCCTAGGTGCATTGCTTAGGCCATTTATTATACATAGGCCATTGGACTGAATCAATGTAAATAATAACATACAAACAAACATACTTGTACATCAGCTTACCTTCACCTGATGTTACATATGTATCAATCATTATCTGGGCTCCATTGTAAAAATCACCAAACTGTGCTTCCCATACTATTAATGAGTTTGGGTTTTCAATACTCATTCCATACTCAAACGCAAGCACAGCTTCCTCTGACAAGGGACTATTGGCAACCTTAAGAAAAAGAAAGTGATTAAACAACTGTAGTAGCTTTAGACAGACACAGCAAACAGTAATAATATCATAAGGTAAATTGTATTTGTCAAACCATAAATTGTTGACTTCAATCTATTACATAAACGTCAGAATCCAGATCTCTGTTTACAGTTTACATTTCTGTTGTTAAATAATAATAAACAAATACAAGTTATAAATAAATATTCTCACCTCTAAAAAGTGTTTTTGATCACTATATATACTATTCAATGGTACATGAAGTTGGTCAGTGTTTTGGTCAACCAACATTGCATGCCGATGACTGAAGGTGCCTCGTCCAACATCTTGACCACATAAACGGACATTAAATCCTTGGGTCAGCAATGACCCTATGGCCATTGCCTCAGAGGTAGCCCAGTCCACACCAGCACCTTCCTCTAGTTTCTTCAGACGTGAACCTATATGACTTTTTAGCAAAGTTGAATGAACTTTCTGAAAAAGGAATGAAAATTTTGAGAAAGCTTGATTAATATATATATCTAATGGTGCATTTCTACTTGTACAGTATAAAAAACACATTTTTAAGTAATAGTGAAACAGAAGAGATTACAGACCATTTGTTTTAGTACAATACTTACAAAGTCTTCAGGAACTTGAACAGACTTGGCAGCAATAAACCTCAACAGTTCTTGATTCACACCTACACAAATAAACACACAATAATTACTAAAGAGGATAGGACATATTGCTATGTTATTTACTACACTTAACTATCTACAATAATTATTTGCCGTTTTTCTTTCTATGGGAAATAAATAATATCACAAGAATCATTTTAAGATTTATTTTCCTAATTTAAAGTTAGTATTGTTTCTGAAAGAAAAGGCCCCCATCAGTAACAAACAAAAATTAAGCAAATATAAGAGAGTCCACTACCTCAGCATCACTGGTTGGAGCTGAGGTAAGAATATGGACTTCAAGGTCAACAGAAATTGTTTTGGGAGGGTAAAAATTGCGCTGATTCACAGGCCAATGTCAAGTAAATTTAGCACAACCCTGGGTTTCCCTGTATAATGAACACATGTTACTGTGTCGTGTCAGTTCAAATTTGCGCTGCTAGTTTGCGGAATGTCGTACTAAAGTATTTAAAGAAATCAGCATTATCCTAAGATTTTATTAATTTCAAGATGATCATATTATCACATTTTCTATCAAAGATAAATATAAACCTTTTATAATCCAGATTAAATCTTACCACCTATATTGTGGGATTTAAAACAGTATTGTCAGATTTATCTTAGGATTAAAAACTATCACCTTCATCTCAAGATTAAATATTATCACCTGTATCCCAGGTGGATATATGTGACGGTGCATCAACCAACTCTTTCCAGTGAGCTTGTAAGTGGAACTGTTTAGGTTCATGCGTGTCTGCCTCTTTAAGTGAGTTGTTTAATGAATCATAATATGTGGATACTTCTTTAGTGATAGTCTCTTTATCTAGAATGCCTTCTTCCTGAAACAAAAAATAATTGTCTTGCAAATAATAGTTTGAGAATAAATAAAGGATTTGTGAGTATATAAACCAAATTGTAATGTTTAAGGCCTTACAAGTACAGTACAGTAAAACTATAGGCAAATTGCTACAATAATCAACATCCAATCTACTGTATATAATACTTACTGACAGTTTTTGCACATAAGAGTCTGGTACACTTGGCTTTGATCCTATAATGGAATACAAGCCGGGATTGGTAAAAGACGGGTCATCTAGTTCATTATGTCCCCAGCGTCTAAAGCACATCAAATCAACAAATACATCTTTACCAAATGTTTGTCTGTAGTTCATAGCAAGACGAAGAGCTTTTACAACTTCCTGAAAATAAAACATTAATTAGCAGTTAGCAAGCATTTACAGTATTTCACTCCAAAAATTAATCTATTCAATCAAAATCAAAATAAAGGATTTTACCTCAGGATGGTCACCATTGACATGTAAAACAGGGAAACCATTGCTTTTGGCAATATCTGTGCTGTATAATGATGACCTCCCCTGTTCTGCAGGTGTGGTAAAACCCAACTGGTTGTTAATGACTAGATGAATGGATCCACCCACTCTGAAATGGGGGAGATTCCATAATCCTAAAGATTCTTGAATAACACCCTGAAAGTAAGGAAACAAGATTATTTATTTTTTAAAATACACTACATTAGTATTAAGTAGTTTAAAACAGCTAGTTGGTCCTGTTGCTGCTATTACTTTTATAGATGCCAGTCTTGACTTTAGAAATAATATTTACCTGGGCTGAAATTGCAGCATCCCCATGGACTTGTACACATAATACCTTCTGGCCTACATTTGATTCCTGTTCACTGGCTGAATAATCACCTTCCGCTAGTGTTTGCTGCCTCCCTCTAACTTTTCCAATCACCACAGGTACATTAGCCTAAAACAAAATTAAAAATAATCAATACAGAAAACAGGAAAATCTGCTGTAAGAAATACCCTGTAACACAAGATTCTCCCTACTGTATTCTCCCTATGTATAACAATATACAAGTTCTTGTATAGAGCCGATTCCAACAAAATCTACCACAATGGAGTGAGTAATTTTCCAAAATATAGTAAGAGAATATACAAAGCAGAATCGGTTGGAAATTTACCATGCTATTAAATCTGTATGTAAAACAATTTAAATAAAGAAAAGAAAAATTATTTCTTTACCTCAAGATGAGATGGATTTGGTATTAGACTGACATGTAATGATTTCCTTTCATACTGTAAATCAACTGACTGATCTGAAAGAAATAAACAACAAATGTAAACTAAGTACTGAGTAACCAGTAACTTAATAAAGTAAAATTTAACTATTTAAAAATGACAATTTTGTCATGTTTGAATACAGTACTTGCATGTTTATTCTCTTATTACCTACTGTATTAAAAAATGTAATGATCCAGTACAAATTCCGTGCAGTACAGAAACTGCACCAGAGTTATTTTTTTCTATGCATCACATACTATAAAGATTTCTATGACTGCTAATTGCCAGCTTGAGACATATAGAGCAGTGAAGTATATGAGTTTGCATTCCTAATTTCATTATCTTAGCCCTACAAACATGGGCAAATAGATATTTAAAATGCAAGATGTACAAGAAAAAGCCTACTGTACTTACACAAATGTGAAACAACATCTCCTGTAGAAGGGGCTGATTCTGGGTACTCTGTTTTACCTCGCATTTTCCTGAACATCAGTGCTTTTGGATAGTCGAGCAGACCGCTCAATAGATTAAGGCGCCCTCTATGTGCAATTGCGATCATTACTTGTTCAATATTTGCTAAAAAATGAAAACATATAATTCTATTGCAGAGCCTCTCTAAGCATCCAATATTTGCAATGGTAGATAGGCAGTAGAATCCATCCTTTGGGAAACGTCTATTAAGGGGAAACTTTAGAAATTAACAAGGGACAATAATACAATATGTTTTAACACACCTACAGTAGTGAGATCACACTTAGCTGTCCCCTGAATGATGATTCAAAATGCTACTTACAGTTTGCAGACAGTTTAAATAGCTCGTTAAAAAATGCGATCATGCTTTCGGCTCCTTCCCCGCTGTATCTCTTTAGGGTAGTGAATTTAGTGGCTAAGAAATTATCAAATGACTGAAAAAGACAAAATAGTTCTTGCAAAAATCATCAAAATATGAATGATCTTCATTATTTTACTTAATATCTTTTATAACAACTATCTTTAAATTTACAATAACACTCGGGACAGTCTGGCCTTCTATTAGCAGCTGTGTACTTTGCTGTTATAGGTGCAGGAAGGAGTGCTTTAACTTGTTATAAACTCAATGAAAGAAATTCAGTAAAACATTGTTACCATACTTATTTGTTATACCTGTGATTTTGCTATAAGCTTAGCTATTTCTATCTTCTCACTGTCAGTTAACTGCCAGCTTCGGCTTTCTTCAAATTTCTGAGCAAACCATTCTCTTTCCTCTAATGTCTGTGATTGTTAAAATAAGAGACAAAACAATTCATCTGTCATCTTTTCCCAATTATCATACCAACCTCAAAATCCATTGTCAATCAAAAATTTGGAAATAAATCTATATCAATAACTTTAACCTATTAGTTATTTCATAGGAATTCGCTCTAAAGCTCTGTCTACACTGTCAAACAAGTGTACCAAATATGGTAGTTATATGATCAAATATGGTAGTTATATGATCAAATATGGTAGTGATATGACATCATCATGTCCATATATGGGCACATCACATTTTTTTGTCACATAATTTACCTCAAGATGAGAACATTCTGCTGACGTTGATCCACAGTATATGGACTCCAAAGCACTTATAACTTCATCTAGAGACTTGCTACTTTTATCAGCAGTGTTTAAAATACCTAAATGAAAATAAACATGCATTGTAAGGTGATATAACCAAGTACTGTAACTATTTATTTTTTACATTTTATAGTGCACAGAATGTTAAGTTTACAAAGTTACACAGTTATGTAACATACAAAACGGAATTGTGTATGTGTGGAATCCAAAAGCTCTGTCTACACTATCAAACTAATTTGACAAAAAAAAAATGTCATCACCTTTTTTTTGTCACATAAATTTGATATTGTAAACAGAGCTTTAGAAATGTAGAATGCCAAAATATGCTTTATGTTCTTACATACTTACCACTTAAGTCAAACTTGCATGTACTACCAAGGCCATACAATTCAGGATTCAATTCTGGTGTAGGACTAAAAAATAAACATAACAATTATTATTTCTGCATGTCAATGTCTTTTTCTAATAGCTTATCTAATAAGAAGTAAATAGTGCCTAATTCTCTCAATTATGAGACAGAAGGTCTATATGTTGGTTTATCCAGATACTTTAAGCTAGGTACAAAATAGAAACAAACACCCTCCACAATAGGTTGGTATCAATTCTTGAATAATCTGACATGGGTGTAATAAAAGGAGTGAAAGCAGTAAGGTGTCATTCAAAATATTCAAAAAAGAGAAACAATGAATTACAAAATAATCAAATTGATTGATGGATAACAATAGTTATATACCTAGGTACTTGCAATCCAAGAGGATCAATTTTAGCCTTTTTATGGCCATGGCTTCGGTAGGCTTCTACCAGCTGTGCTAGTCCTGCATTCTCAATCCTTTTCGACAAAACTTCTCTGTCCACTGTTAACGAAAATGCAAAATTATAATTTAAAAATCTTGTACTTTAAAAAAAAATGGTACACATTTTAAATGTATCATAATTTCATTTCATTTCATTTCAAAAGACATTTATTTTCCTCCATAGCAATACAGTACAAAATAATAAACAAAAATGGTAAGGAATATAAAAAATGAAATAGATGTTTGTTGGATAAAAGCAAAGCAATTGTATTTTCTGAAAGAGAGAGAAGGGTAAGTCGGGACTTTGAAAAGCCTTTGGTTGGAGCATGCTTACTTGAGGTTAACATCGTCAAAACAAACAAAAGAATACCTTTAAATTCTTGTAGGGTCTGCTGTGCTGCTGGTTTATATCCATAAATGCCAGTTTTTGCATGATATAATGATCTTGGTAATCTGTGAATGAAGCCTGCCGACTTTAAGAATGCACTTCTGGACAGCATACTGTCTGTGAATTGGAATTATGAGTTTAGATTTTTAGGCATGAATTGCATGTCATATACTAGAAAACAAGGTCAAAGTTTAATAGAGAGGCAGACAAAATAGAATATCTCTTCTCCTCCTGAGCTTGGCTAGATAGGCCTAGAGCCTGACTGAGTGAGGGCCTAGGCCGCCTAGCTTGAGGACTAGTAAAATGTAAGATAACACCTATATATAGCCACGAGCTAGACATACTGTTATCCTAGGATACTTACTTTACAAATCAAATGATAAAGTAAAATACAAAACAAAACCGTCAATTTTAGGACAAAATGTGCACCACGACACCACCAACCGGTGAAATTTTCACGCCGCTCGAGTTTGTGTTACGCTTGAATGATTGCAGTTTAACCTTTTGATGACATAGAAATCATATGATGAGGCCTTTTTACTATTTTTTCCATTCAAATGAATTCTACCGTTAAAAATAGATAAATAAAGCGACAAAATTCCAATTAAACTCTACAAACATGTCGTCGGAAAAGTTTGAAAACTTGCAAGAAGACTATAATATATTATTTGACGATTTAAAAAGAAAAATAGACAACCGTATTTCACGGTGTTCAGGGGGTAAGCCAAAAAACCAATATCAGCTGTGGTGATTCCTTGGCAGAGAGGGCCAGAGCTAGGCCTAGCTAGATTGTTAGTGTAGGCCTATAAAATAGTAGCTAGGTAAGCCTAGGATTAGGTGGTATGCTATCTGTTTATGTGTGTGTGTTATTTTTCATCTGTAGAGACCTCTCTAGGCAATGTTGGCCTTGCCTTATATGCAATAGTTGAAATAAAAATGTTAATACTAAATAGGCCTAGGCCTAGTTATTATAAATTTGTCCAACAACACCATATTAATTAATTCATTGTTAAAAATTGTAGAAGAGAAGAAACAATTGATAAGAGATGTGGAACGAGGCTTGGAAGAAGCTGGCGAAATGGTATTTGGATTTATTCTTTTGCTGTCTGACAAATTGCCTCACCGAACCTTAATGAACTACTACAGTGAACCTATGGCTTTACTCACCACCGTCTTTTCTCACCATTTTTCATAATGGCTTGCCTCAGTTTTTATGAAGTTTGTTTTATATTATAATAAAACCATTTTCAGTTTTACTTTGAATGTTCTGTTTAGTTATTAAACAAACACCTTTTATAATATTTAAAAAAAAATAAATTTCACAGTTTATTATCTATGAGTGATATTGTTTTTTGTTTCAGCTCCATGATATGGAGGCAGAAGCTCGTCCAGCACCCGGTACCTACCGCAATAATATGAATCAGAAAATCAGAAATTATTCCAAGGAGTTAGAAAAACTTAAAAGGGATCTTGTGAGTTTCTTATTAACTCTATTGTTTATTTATCGGGATTCGGGATTTGTTATTAATAATATCATTTATACACCTGGGTGGAGAAAGGCAAACGTAAGTAAAGTATCTTACCTAAGGATACAACCAATGCAACAAGTTTTGAATTTGAACTCATGATCTCACAATCAATAATCCAACGTCCAACACACTGCGCCACATGTCTGCATAACCAACACAATCACCAATTTACATCAAGACTATGATACTGTTTGTCACAAACCGCTACACAGATACCAGCTAAATATTAATACAAGATAATGACCCAAAACATATGGCAAGTATCGCTAATAAATTCATGCTTAAATAAGTACATATTTTTTTTTTAATTTCAGAAAAGGATGAGCACATCAGCAGCTAGCGCTGAACTATTCACTGGTGGCACATACCAACGTGACAATGTAGACAATGAAATTACTGTAAATATCATTATGTTTTTACTTGGTAAAATGCACTTAATTGGCAAATGTAGTATTATACTATAGGCAACATCTCTCCATACAATTTAGCTAATTTATTTAAGAAGCCAAGCAGTGTGGAGATCAGTCACAGCCACTCATCATCGAAAACAAGCCCATCTCAAGAAGAAATCCCTCTCTTTGGTTTGCAAAAGTAATCTTGAAAAAAAGCTCATCTCAAAATCAAGCCCACTGGCTTCTTTTCAAGATAGTTATAGGCTTATTTTCGAGATAACTTTATGTGAATGTCAAAATAAATAGAAATGTTTTCCAAGCCCATCTAAAAAAAAAAGCCCATACAAGAGTTCAAAAAAAGAACCCTATGTGCTTCTTTTCAAGGTTTTACAGTATGTTAATGAAATTTTACTTTTTCTTTAAAGTCTATGAAAACAAATCAAAGAAAAACCTTACTACAAGGAACCGAGTCTTTAAATCGTGCGTCTGCAAGTGTAGACAGATCTCATAGAATTGCTGCAGAAACTGATGAGATCGGTGTTGGAATCATAGAAGAATTAGGTGGACAGAAGGAACAACTTATACGTACTAGAGATAAGGTAAGCATGAAATGTTTTGTAATAATAAAAAGTAGTATGATAATCACTAAATCACTAAACTTGTATTGCTTGTTTACCTTTTCAGCTTGACAACATGGATGCTAATCTTGGGAGGAGTCGCAAAATATTAAATTCTATGGCACGGAGGTGAGAACTTTAAAATAAAATGCTGTCAGTGTTGTTTTATAAAGCAATACACTTATTTATCAGCATAATAAGAACAACAAATAATAAATGTTTTTATTATATTGACAAACCTGTTTCAATTCTCCAACCTTGCTTGTGATACAATTTGGTGTGGCTATTTCTACATGGATATCAGTGACTCCCTTCAGCCGAGTAAATAACATTTTACAATCTTTAATATTTATTTTTTAGAGTCATGACGAATAAGATGATTTTAATGGCAATTATTTTGGTGGAACTCGGTGTTCTTGGAATTGTCGTCTGGTGGAAATTTTTCAAGAAATGAGGATGACACAATGTTTTTAATCTAACTAATAAGATGGAGGCCACAGTGTCTGCTTTTTACATTCCAAAGGCATGTGGCGCAGTGTGTTGGACGTTGTACTACTGATTGTGAGATCGTGGGTTTGAATGCAACTCTCGTCGCATCCTTGGGCAAGACACTTTACTTACGTTTGGCTCTCTCCACTCAATGTGTACCTGGTAACGTCAAGACCTAAGTTTGCGCTGATTACCAGCTGCATTATGGGAGTATGTTAAATATGTGTTTGATCTAAAAAAATTGCAGGGGTAATAATATGTTTAGCGCTTAGATGTTTCACAACATTAGGCGCTTTATAAATCCAGGATATTGTTATCATTATTATTATTATTAAAGATGGTCTCATCTTCACTTTTCATTTTTGTTACTTTCTATCTTTTTGTACACTTATATATAAAAATAGTTCATTTCCATGAGAGAATATAATCATCTGAGGCTGTAGGTTACTGCACTAAGACAGTTGATGTATTACACTTCCAAAAACAATGTTGGGAACCACATTTTTTGAACAAAGAGTAAATTATATGTACTATTGCACAGTACTTAGATAGAATGATATAATTAAGTATTGTCCTTAAAAAAAATAAAGATGAATAAAATGAAACTTTGAATAGACCTTTTGTGGTGGTTTTTCACTTACCAAAAAAAACCCAATTAATATTTTCACTTATTAAAATAAGACAAGATAAACAGTTTCAGACAATGGGTTTTGTCAGGTAAATTTAGATTTTCAACACTCTACAATTTTTTTATCAAAGTGACTAACTCTTTGTGAGATTATTAATGGCTTATTCCAACTAAAACATTGTAAATAAAATATATTGTATATCGGAAATTTGTGTTTACTATTTATTTTAACTGGTTGAATGTATGTGTGTTTACTATTTATTTTAACAGGTTGAATGTATGTAATCAAATTAGACCGCAAATATTGCAACAATGTCACCGACATTTTTCAAACATATATGCTTCTGCCACTTCCGTTTTCTTTCTTTTTTTTTGTTTATCAATGTTGCTACATTGGTAGCGAAATGTCCGATTCATGCAAGATATTGTATTGTATTATGAATAAACGTTTATGGTAGGTAGTTAGTGTGTATGGCCGCACCGTCCCAGAATAAACATGTTTTAAACAGATAGTTTGTCGCCGATGGTTTTTGTCTGGTGTTAATGGAGAGTGAAATAAGATCAAATATAGAACATTAGAAGATTTCGATGTCTAGACCAACTTTGAAATTGAAGCATACGAAGTCGAGTTTTTAAAGTAGAAAAAAACCCCACCTAACATTTTGAAGTCGCATCTGGATAGTTGAAATGTTAACATTATCATAATTATGATGATATAGTAATAAGTATAAGTGCAATTCTGAGCTCTATTTTCATTATTAGCTCTGCCCCAACCATGATGAGCTTAACTGGAGACTTAATATTTAATTTCATATTTCAATAAATATTTTTTCAAAATTGTCCTTGCTCAACCCCAATCATGGTGGGGTAGTGAAGACTCTTATATATCATGTTTCAAAATACTTTAGACCTCGCAGCTATTTCAAACAGTTTGGTATACCCTGCGTTGTTATGCAAATGAGTTTGTGCAGGTGTAATGGGGAAGATGGTATTGTTAGTCATACGCGGTGAATACGCCACACAATTAAATTAAAAAATTAAAATTTTTATTTTGTTAATCTTTATTAGAAATTCAAATCATGTAAAGATACAATTTTCTGGGCGGGAATCTAGAAGCTCCCCTCCTTTAGTTTACAAAAGTAATCTCGAAAAGAACCCAATGTGGAAAAGAAGCTTATCCGTTGAATAGAAGCCACCGTACCCAAGAGTACTATAAAATGAGGAACACATGGGCTCTTTTTGGGGTTTTATGGTGTCTATTTAATGGAAAAAAGAATGCCATACACCTTTGTTTATGATTTAAGGTCCACTTGCCGAGCCCTGATATTTTCAACCCTCTTTCAAAAAAAAAAAAAAATTCATAAAAAAAAATCCGTAGAAGTTCGAACCCCAGCTGATAGCACTCAAAACTGGGCATTACCCGTTAAGCCACAAAGGACATGACGGAACAGCTGATAATAGTCTATTTATACGTGTATTACGTAATTCATCATTACGTAATTTTGGGGTTTTATGGTGTCTATTTAATGGAAAAATGAATGCCATACACCTTTGTTTATGATTTAAGGTCCACTTGCCGAGCCCTGACATTTTCAACCCTCTTTCAAAAAAAAAAAAACAATTCATAAAAAAAAATCCGTAGAAGTTCGAACCCCAGCTGATAGCACTCAAAACTGGGCATTACCCGTTAAGCCACAAAGGACATGACGGAACAGCTGATAATAGTATATTTATACGTGTATTACGTAATTCATCATTACGTCATTAATATCCTATTAAGCTTGCTAAAACCAAAGTGATCAGTTAGCTCAGTCGCCTGAGCGTCGTGTTAACAACACGTATGTCGTGGGTTCGATTCCCACGCTGGTCGGTGGAATAGAGTTAAAGGCATGCGGCCACTGTGTTTGGGGTTCACAGATCATACGTCCCCCTTTCCACCACACACCATGAGGCGACAACATCAATGCATCTGGTGATGTGGTGGGAACGACCCCAAAAGGCTGTGGCAGGGCCTTAGTGCTGAGGCAGGGAGAGCACATTTACCATCTTTTTTTTTTTTGGTTCTCGCTAACTGCTTTGATGTTTGAAATTTTATGTTTAGCGCCCTCAATTTAATTTATTGTTTAAAAAAAAAGGAATTAATTTTTCTTCGTTACGTGTTTAGAAAATGTATATCTCATCGTAGTTTGGTATGCCGTGCGTTTGTTATGCAAATGAGTGTGCACATTTTTTTTAACAAAGAGTAAATTATATGTGCTACACTATTGCACAGTATTTAGATAGAATTATATAATTAAGTGGTGTATTGTGCCTCAAAATAATTATGAAAAATAAAGAGGATTAAATGAAACTTTGAATAGACCATTGGTGGTTCAATATTTCAATAAATATTTTTTCAAAATTGTCCTTGCTCAACCCCAATCAGGGTGGGGTAGTGAAGACTCTTATATATCATATTTCAAAATACTTTAGACCTTGCAGCTATTTCAAACAGTTTGGTATACCCTGCGTTGTTATGCAAATGAATTTGAGCAGGTGTAAGATGGTATTGTTAGTCATACGCGGTGAACACATACACACACACGTTATAGTTAGTGTGTATAGCCGCACCGTCCCAGAATAAACATGTTTTAAAGAGATAGTTTGTCGCCGATGGTTTTTGTATGGTGTTAATGGAGAGTGAAATATGATCAAATATAGAACATTAGAAGATTTCGATGTCTAGACCAACTTTGAAATTGAAGCATACGAAGTCGAGTTTTTAAAGTAGAAAAAAACCCCACCTAACATTTTGAAGTCGCATCTGGATAGTTGAAATGTTAACATTATCATAATTATGATGATATAGTAATAAGTATAAGTGCAATTCTGAGCTCTATTTTCATTATTAGCTCTGCCCCAACCATGATGAGCTTAACTGGAGACTTAATATTTAATTTCATATTTCAATAAATATTTTTTCAAAATTGTCCTTGCTCAACCCCAATCATGGTGGGGTAGTGAAGACTCTTATATATCATGTTTCAAAATACTTTAGACCTCGCAGCTATTTCAAACAGTTTGGTATACCCTGCGTTGTTATGCAAATGAGTTTGTGCAGGTGTAATGGGGAAGATGGTATTGTTAGTCATACGCGGTGAATACGCCACACAATTAAATTAAAAAATTAAAATTTTTATTTTGTTAATCTTTATTAGAAATTCAAATCATGTAAAGATACAATTTTCTGGGCGGGAATCTAGAAGCTCCCCTCCTTTAGTTTACAAAAGTAATCTCGAAAAGAACCCAATGTGGAAAAGAAGCTTATCCGTTGAATAGAAGCCACCGTACCCAAGAGTACTATAAAATGAGGAACACATGGGCTCTTTTTGGGGTTTATGGTGTCTATTTAATGGAAAAAAGAATGCCATACACCTTTGTTTATGATTTAAGGTCCACTTGCCGAGCCCTGATATTTTCAACCCTCTTTGAAAAAAAAAAAAACAATTCATAAAAAAAAATCCGTAGAAGTTCGAACCCCAGCTGATAGCACTCAAAACTGGGCATTACCCGTTAAGCCACAAAGGACATGACGGAACAGCTGATAATAGTCTATTTATACGTGTATTACGTAATTCATCATTACGTAATTTTGGGGTTTTATGGTGTCTATTTAATGGAAAAATGAATGCCATACACCTTTGTTTATGATTTAAGGTCCACTTGCCGAGCCCTGACATTTTCAACCCTCTTTCAAAAAAAAAAAAAAACAATTCATAAAAAAAAATCCGTAGAAGTTCGAACCCCAGCTGATAGCACTCAAAACTTGGCATTACCCGTTAAGCCACAAAGGACATGACGGAACAGCTGATAATAGTATATTTATACGTGTATTACGTAATTCATCATTACGTCATTAATATCCTATTAAGCTTGCTAAAACCAAAGTGATCAGTTAGCTCAGTCGCCTGAGCGTCGTGTTAACAACACGTATGTCGTGGGTTCGATTCCCACGCTGGTCGGTGGAATAGAGTTAAAGGCATGCGGCCACTGTGTTTGGGGTTCACAGATCATACGTCCCCCTTTCCACCACACACCATGAGGCGACAACATCAATGCATCTGGTGATGTGGTGGGAACGACCCCAAAAGGCTGTGGCAGGGCCTTAGTGCTGAGGCAGGGAGAGCACATTTACCATCTTTTTTTTTTTTGGTTCTCGCTAACTGCTTTGATGTTTGAAATTTTATGTTTAGCGCCCTCAATTTAATTTATTGTTAAAAAAAAAAGGAATTAATTTTTCTTCGTTACGTGTTTAGAAAATTTATATCTCATCGTAGTTTGGTATGCCGTGCGTTTGTTATGCAAATGAGTGTGCACATTTTTTTTAACAAAGAGTAAATTATATGTGCTACACTATTGCACAGTATTTAGATAGAATTATATAATTAAGTGGTGTATTGTGCCTCAAAATAATTATGAAAAATAAAGAGGATTAAATGAAACTTTGAATAGACCATTGGTGGTTCAATATTTCAATAAATATTTTTTCAAAATTGTCCTTGCTCAACCCCAATCAGGGTGGGGTAGTGAAGACTCTTATATATCATATTTCAAAATACTTTAGACCTTGCAGCTATTTCAAACAGTTTGGTATACCCTGCGTTGTTATGCAAATGAATTTGAGCAGGTGTAAGATGGTATTGTTAGTCATACGCGGTGAACACATACACACACACGTTATAGTTAGTGTGTATAGCCGCACCGTCCCAGAATAAACATGTTTTAAAGAGATAGTTTGTCGCCGATGGTTTTTGTATGGTGTTAATGGAGAGTGAAATATGATCAAATATAGAACATTAGAAGATTTCGATGTCTAGACCAACTTTGAAATTGAAGCATACGAAGTCGAGTTTTTAAAGTAGAAAAAAACCCCACCTAACATTTTGAAGTCGCATCTGGATAGTTGAAATGTTAACATTATCATAATTATGATGATATAGTAATAAGTATAAGTGCAATTCTGAGCTCTATTTTCATTATTAGCTCTGCCCCAACCATGATGAGCTTAACTGGAGACTTAATATTTAATTTCATATTTCAATAAATATTTTTTCAAAATTGTCCTTGCTCAACCCCAATCATGGTGGGGTAGTGAAGACTCTTATATATCATGTTTCAAAATACTTTAGACCTCGCAGCTATTTCAAACAGTTTGGTATACCCTGCGTTGTTATGCAAATGAGTTTGTGCAGGTGTAATGGGGAAGATGGTATTGTTAGTCATACGCGGTGAATACGCCACACAATTAAATTAAAAAATTAAAATTTTTATTTTGTTAATCTTTATTAGAAATTCAAATCATGTAAAGATACAATTTTCTGGGCGGGAATCTAGAAGCTCCCCTCCTTTAGTTTACAAAAGTAATCTCGAAAAGAACCCAATGTGGAAAAGAAGCTTATCCGTTGAATAGAAGCCACCGTACCCAAGAGTACTATAAAATGAGGAACACATGGGCTCTTTTTGGGGTTTATGGTGTCTATTTAATGGAAAAAAGAATGCCATACACCTTTGTTTATGATTTAAGGTCCACTTGCCGAGCCCTGATATTTTCAACCCTCTTTGAAAAAAAAAAAAACAATTCATAAAAAAAAATCCGTAGAAGTTCGAACCCCAGCTGATAGCACTCAAAACTGGGCATTACCCGTTAAGCCACAAAGGACATGACGGAACAGCTGATAATAGTCTATTTATACGTGTATTACGTAATTCATCATTACGTAATTTTGGGGTTTTATGGTGTCTATTTAATGGAAAAATGAATGCCATACACCTTTGTTTATGATTTAAGGTCCACTTGCCGAGCCCTGACATTTTCAACCCTCTTTCAAAAAAAAAAAAAAACAATTCATAAAAAAAAATCCGTAGAAGTTCGAACCCCAGCTGATAGCACTCAAAACTGGGCATTACCCGTTAAGCCACAAAGGACATGACGGAACAGCTGATAATAGTATATTTATACGTGTATTACGTAATTCATCATTACGTCATTAATATCCTATTAAGCTTGCTAAAACCAAAGTGATCAGTTAGCTCAGTCGCCTGAGCGTCGTGTTAACAACACGTATGTCGTGGGTTCGATTCCCACGCTGGTCGGTGGAATAGAGTTAAAGGCATGCGGCCACTGTGTTTGGGGTTCACAGATCATACGTCCCCCTTTCCACCACACACCATGAGGCGACAACATCAATGCATCTGGTGATGTGGTGGGAACGACCCCAAAAGGCTGTGGCAGGGCCTTAGTGCTGAGGCAGGGAGAGCACATTTACCATCTTTTTTTTTTTTGGTTCTCGCTAACTGCTTTGATGTTTGAAATTTTATGTTTAGCGCCCTCAATTTAATTTATTGGTTAAAAAAAAAGGAATTAATTTTTCTTCGTTACGTGTTTAGAAAATTTATATCTCATCGTAGTTTGGTATGCCGTGCGTTTGTTATGCAAATGAGTGTGCACATTTTTTTTAACAAAGAGTAAATTATATGTGCTACACTATTGCACAGTATTTAGATAGAATTATATAATTAAGTGGTGTATTGTGCCTCAAAATAATTATGAAAAATAAAGAGGATTAAATGAAACTTTGAATAGACCATTGGTGGTTCAATATTTCAATAAATATTTTTTCAAAATTGTCCTTGCTCAACCCCAATCAGGGTGGGGTAGTGAAGACTCTTATATATCATATTTCAAAATACTTTAGACCTTGCAGCTATTTCAAACAGTTTGGTATACCCTGCGTTGTTATGCAAATGAATTTGAGCAGGTGTAAGATGGTATTGTTAGTCATACGCGGTGAACACATACACACACACGTTATAGTTAGTGTGTATAGCCGCACCGTCCCAGAATAAACATGTTTTAAAGAGATAGTTTGTCGCCGATGGTTTTTGTATGGTGTTAATGGAGAGTGAAATATGATCAAATATAGAACATTAGAAGATTTCGATGTCTAGACCAACTTTGAAATTGAAGCATACGAAGTCGAGTTTTTAAAGTAGAAAAAAACCCCACCTAACATTTTGAAGTCGCATCTGGATAGTTGAAATGTTAACATTATCATAATTATGATGATATAGTAATAAGTATAAGTGCAATTCTGAGCTCTATTTTCATTATTAGCTCTGCCCCAACCATGATGAGCTTAACTGGAGACTTAATATTTAATTTCATATTTCAATAAATATTTTTTCAAAATTGTCCTTGCTCAACCCCAATCATGGTGGGGTAGTGAAGACTCTTATATATCATGTTTCAAAATACTTTAGACCTCGCAGCTATTTCAAACAGTTTGGTATACCCTGCGTTGTTATGCAAATGAGTTTGTGCAGGTGTAATGGGGAAGATGGTATTGTTAGTCATACGCGGTGAATACGCCACACAATTAAATTAAAAAATTAAAATTTTTATTTTGTTAATCTTTATTAGAAATTCAAATCATGTAAAGATACAATTTTCTGGGCGGGAATCTAGAAGCTCCCCTCCTTTAGTTTACAAAAGTAATCTCGAAAAGAACCCAATGTGGAAAAGAAGCTTATCCGTTGAATAGAAGCCACCGTACCCAAGAGTACTATAAAATGAGGAACACATGGGCTCTTTTTGGGGTTTATGGTGTCTATTTAATGGAAAAAAGAATGCCATACACCTTTGTTTATGATTTAAGGTCCACTTGCCGAGCCCTGATATTTTCAACCCTCTTTGAAAAAAAAAAAAACAATTCATAAAAAAAAATCCGTAGAAGTTCGAACCCCAGCTGATAGCACTCAAAACTGGGCATTACCCGTTAAGCCACAAAGGACATGACGGAACAGCTGAAAATAGTCTATTTATACGTGTATTACGTAATTCATCATTACGTAATTTTGGGGTTTTATGGTGTCTATTTAATGGAAAAATGAATGCCATACACCTTTGTTTATGATTTAAGGTCCACTTGCCGAGCCCTGACATTTTCAACCCTCTTTCAAAAAAAAAAAAAAACAATTCATAAAAAAAAATCCGTAGAAGTTCGAACCCCAGCTGATAGCACTCAAAACTGGGCATTACCCGTTAAGCCACAAAGGACATGACGGAACAGCTGATAATAGTATATTTATACGTGTATTACGTAATTCATCATTACGTCATTAATATCCTATTAAGCTTGCTAAAACCAAAGTGATCAGTTAGCTCAGTCGCCTGAGCGTCGTGTTAACAACACGTATGTCGTGGGTTCGATTCCCACGCTGGTCGGTGGAATAGAGTTAAAGGCATGCGGCCACTGTGTTTGGGGTTCACAGATCATACGTCCCCCTTTCCACCACACACCATGAGGCGACAACATCAATGCATCTGGTGATGTGGTGGGAACGACCCCAAAAGGCTGTGGCAGGGCCTTAGTGCTGAGGCAGGGAGAGCACATTTACCATCTTTTTTTTTTTTTGGTTCGCGCTAACTGCTTTGATGTTTTAAATTTTATGTTTAGCGCCCTCAATTTAACTTATTGTAAAAAAAAAAGGAATTAATTTTCTTCGTTACGTGTTTAGAAGAGAATTTATATCTCATCGTAGTTTGGTATGCCGTGCGTTTGTTATGCAAATGAGTGTACACATGTACAGTGGGGAAGACGCTATTGTTAGACATTTAGCAGCGTTACTAAAGTGCAATAGCTTTAAATTAAGCTAGAACAAGACAATAGCAATGGTGAAGACGATTATGATTTCAATATCATGTAATGTAAGATTATTATTATTATTTTAGTCCTCTTAAATACCGTAACATTATTAGCAAAAGAATATAAGATAGACAAAATGAATTGTAGTCAAATATGCCTAAATACATATCATGCTAAATTATGGTTATAAACCGCGTGCAACGCGACTCTACAGCTAGCTTTGTCGGTCGGTTGGTCGGTCGGTCGGTCGGTTGGTTGGTCGGTAAACACTAATTCAAATGGTCTTGTTTTGAGTCGATGTGATTAAAGCTGTTGTGTTTATCTTAATTATCAGTATCTTTAGAATTTATCGTCTCCTGAAATCACGTGGTGATAAAAACAATTCGCATCCACTTGCAAATGACATTTATCAAGAGAATGTTCTTTATGTTTTTAATTTCCATCAGGAAGAAGATACAAATGATGAAAATACGTACGTATCTATCATCGGCTCAATTGACTTTGATAAACATCCCCACGATCTTCATATCTAAATTCCAATTTATGTTTAGTTTATTGGAATCCTACAATATTCATGAATAACAATCAAATATGATTTAGTTATAATTATAAATCACATATCAACGAGCCTTGTACAGCAGCCCTATGATGTGTAAACACTAATAATATCTATTGTTCAAGATCAAACGTTACTGAATATTTTCGTAATAAATGTATAGAATATCTATAAGTGTAATACATACATACAGGAAATAATCTAGTATATATCGTAAATTTAGCCTCTTTTTCTAATAAGCCATATATACACAGGACAGTTTGCTAATTTCAAGATAATGCAACCTATGCAGTAACAGTCAATCTCATCGTGCATATGTAATAATTCGTATGGTTTCAACCTTATGATATTGTGATATCATTACCAATCAACTACATTTTACATCCAATACAATTGGATATGATATTCTTTATCATCTTGTTAAATATCTATCCAAGCTAATATTTTAAAAATATCTTTAACAATTATTTCAGATATATTGAAAAGAACATTGTTTACTGCGTTTTGTAAATAAAATAAAAAAATAACCCGCATGTTACTGTATAACCCATTTACAGTCTGTAAGTCAACATAAAAGAATGAATTATTATAATGATGTTGGAACAAACTTTGTATACATATAATACATACAAGAAACTCGAAATACTTATCATAATTATTATAAACACAGCGCTTTGAAACCTTTGTCTCTTGCGCTTTATAAATGTTATTTATTATTATTATTATTATTATTATAATAGGCTAATTGTTACAATAATATTGACATTTAGTTATGATTATTGTGTATATATTTGATCTCTTTCTACCTCTTTAATCTTCAATTAAGGAAAACAATGACAAACTTATGAACGAATAAAAAATGGTGTGAAGGTTCCATTGACAGCTGGTGGAAACTGAAAGATAATTAAATCGTTATCAATAGAAACATTTCAATTCTTTCTTTTGTATGATTTTGTTAAAAACAATATGTTTTCTGAATTTAAGAATAAATAAAATTTGCATAACAGCACTTCACTTAAAAATATAATTGATTACATATCGAAATACTCATCCTTTTTTTTGCTATGGATATAATTATTATGTCATCATGGTATTCCGAAATAAAAAGATGAATTCATTATTGTTTATTCATACCTTTTCGGTGAATGTGTCACTACATGCCATCCTTATTCGTTCAGCAGTTGCTGGACTGTCCAATCGAAAACTTCCCTCTATACCACAATCCTTTCTTGAAGCCAGAATAGCTTCTTTTATTGCGAAGAAAACGGACCCTGCCAAGAAAAGAGGAGGTTCACCAATCGCCTGTGAAAGAAATATGGTAGAGTAGGCTTAACATCCTTCTTGTAATTGGCGTTCAGATGTGTTATTTAATTTATTCTATTAATTATGGTGAGAATTATAAACCCATCAACTTGTATTATAAAGTAGTTGTTGTGACGTTAATATTGATTCGATGGAATGTTGTAACAGAATTTTGAAACTCAAGTTAATTAATTATTGCGTCTTTTTAAAAGACAAAACGGAGACAGGATGTTAATTAATGTAAAAAATATAAGGAGGGAAAACATGATAGAAATTCCACAATTAATAGTAACAAATATTAATTGTGATGTTTTTATTTATTTAAAAAAAAATATTTTTAACTTCATTTATTACCTTTTTTTCTCTTTTGTGGCGTGAACCACCACCTTTATTCTTTCATATCATAATTAAATACATTACAAATAAATCAGTAATATCTGTCTTTATATTTTCTTTCTTTAATTATATTGTTTTCCGTTAATATCTTACATTTTTCTTTATTATTCTGCTCAAAATCAAAAACAAAAATTTATCAGTAATTTTTGTAAATTTTAATTTTTCACATATTGTTTCCAATATTATCCTCCTGTTTTCATGGTTTTCTTATATTTGTTCACATTGTACACAGACACCCACAAATACATATATTTATATATAAATCCAAAGGCAAATTACTGAAAAAATGACAATGCTGTGGGTATCAGTGGCTGGATCTCAATGGAGATACAAAAAAAAGCGAAAAGCTAAATCAAAACGATAAGTAAAACAGCCAGAAAAGTTATATATATATATATATATATATATACGTTAAGTCTGGAAAAGAAGTAAAAACTACAGTTTGGTCTCTACAGGCTTGTTTCGTGAGTCGTGCAACTCACTCATCAGGAGACTATAATGAGAAGAATCAATTACAACGTTACTTATAAGTACATTTACTTGTAGAATTAGCATTTACAGGTAATATATGTTTTGGAATGTCAGCTATTATGTAACAATGCTTTCTTTCTGTGCCGGCAGGCGGACACAAGTTCGTTACGTTTGTTTAATGTCGATAATTCAGGGTGGCGGATGATAAATAATTTCTCTTTGAGGCAGAGGTTGCATTTTTTGTTTGCGCTACTATATGCTTTAGTAGATGCCAAGATGCGCCATGAGATTGAATAGTCTGTGTTGTTGTCCTTGAGTGTCCAAATATGTTTACTGAGTTCGGTTGAGTTTCTAGAACGTGTATTACGGAATGATGAGGTGTGATTTCTGTATCGTGTTTTAAAATCATTTTCAGTGAGTCCGATATAAGTTTCCGAGGTGGATTTGTCTTTGCGTGTAAGTGTGGCTTGGTATATTACAGATGATTGTAGGCAATTTCCGTTTAGCGTGCATGTGTTTTTCTGTCGGCAGTTGCATGTTTTGTTTTCTTGCGTGTTTTCCACGGATGTTGTTTCGGGCTGGTTGAGTATTCTCTTGTTGTGGCTGTCTATTATCTGTTTAATATTGTTCATACAACTGTAGCTAATCTTGATAGTGTTTCGGTTGAAGATTTTTCTTAGTTTGTTATCTTTTGGAAAATGTTTGTCTACTAGGGATAGGAATTTCTGTCCAATGTTTGTGCTGACGTTTTTGCTGAACGGTGGGTTGTACCACAGAATGTCGTTTTCGTTGTCTGTTTTTTCGTCTTGTCTGGGTTACTGGCTCGTATTTTAGTGTGTACTGGTATCCACTGTCGTTGAGAGTTTTCTGGTATACAGGGGCGGCTTGGTTGAATGAATTCTTGTCGGATGACAAGGACGAGAGTCGTTTGTTTATTCCGGCGGGTATATTCTTTAGGATGATCGGTGGGTGGTTACTTTGTTGATGGATATGCTGTAACGTGGCGTTTGGTTTGGTGTAGGGCTGGTATGTGTTCTTCGCTAGGTTGAGTGTGACGTCTAAGAAGTTGATGACTTGTTTGTTTGCTTCTATGGTAATGCGTAGGCCGTTATCTTTGAATATTTGGCATAGGCCCTATGCCTTATTTAATATTTTCTGTGCTTTTAGGTGTGGTGTCTGTAACGGCAAGGCCGTCATCTCTGTAAAGTCCTATGTTGATTCCTAGTTTCTGTTGTAATTGGTGTAACAGGAAGCTTCCAACAAGTTCACATGTTTCTGCGCCATCATAACTACCCATAGTCACATCGAATGCTGTGGGGCCTTTCTTTTGCCATGGTTGCTGTTTGTATATATATATATATATATAAATCAATGATGTTGCGTAGCACTGTGTAAATTATATATAAATCATACTGTAAATTATAGAAACAGTGCTCATATTCGGAACATGATCTCATAATCGCGTCGAGCATAGCTCATTGGCGAAAGTTCCGTATTTTTTTTAGTTGTATGAAAAAATGAGAGAATGTATCTGGTGGGTGAAAATCTGTGATAATACCATACATGGCTCTGTGGTCTAGTGGTATGATACTCGCCCTGTAAGCGAGAGGTTGCAGGTTCGAATCCCGCCAGAGACATTTTTTCATACAACTAAAAAAAATACGGAACTTTCGCCAATGAGCTATGCTCGACGCGATTATGCGATCATGTTCCGAATATGAGCACTGTTTCTATAATTTACAGTATGATTTATATATAATTTACACAGTGCTACGCAACATCATTGATTTACATATACACAATATTATTTAAAAAACCGTTGCGAATTAAAGTTGGAATTTATTCTGACTTGTTAAGCCTCCACTGATTGTGAGGGCGTTTGTTGTATGAGAGAATGTATCTGGTGGGTGAAAATCTGTGATAATACCATACATGGCTCTGTGGTCTAGTGGTATGATACTCGCCCTGTAAGCGAGAGGTTGCAGGTTCGAATCCCGCCAGAGACATTTTTTCATACAACTAAAAAAAAATACGGAACTTTCGCCAATGAGCTATGCTCGACGCGATTATGAGATCATGTTCCGAATATGAGCACTGTTTCTATAATTTACAGTATGATTTATATATATATATATACATACAAACAGCAACCATATATATATACATATATATATATATATATATATACATACCGTATTGTTTCATACACTGTTAATTCATACCCATTTATATACATCTCATAGACATTATATACAAAGATATAAAACAACGTTTAAAAAAATACATCATTTAAGATATATATAATATTCATATAAC
Source organism: Antedon bifida (assembly GCF_963402885.1). Taxonomy (NCBI): domain Eukaryota; kingdom Metazoa; phylum Echinodermata; class Crinoidea; order Comatulida; family Antedonidae; genus Antedon; species Antedon bifida. Next base: position 21,355,812 of record NC_136234.1, on the reverse strand, counting down.
ATTTATTACCTTTGATGAACAAACTACTTTCGTATGAGGTACTCCATCAAGCAAACTAACATTGAATTCAACAGGAATATCTGTAAAACTTGGTATCTTGTAAAACCCTGGTCCCTTTGTCAGTAGTTCACCACTAGGACTCCAGCGGTGCTCTTCTAGCGTAAATAAGCCGTAACCTTGTATAAAACCGCCCTCGATCTGTGTATTATATGATGGAGTATATAATAATAATTATTCTTTACTCCATGATTAAATTCATTTAATTTACAAACTTTATTTGATCTGAATTTGAAATACGTCATATTAATGAAGTCAAGTTTTAACAACTTAGCTATAGATGGATTTGAAAACATAATATGACATTTTTACCGTTAAATTATTTCCATAATTCGCATCAACCACAAGAAAAATGTACATTAATTGAGAAAACACATTATATTATTATACCTGTCCGATGTCAATAGCGGGGTTGATACTGTCTCCAACATCCATGACAATATCAGTACGCAGCACCACGTGATCACCAGTCAGACAATCAATTTCAACTTCGGAAACCGCCGCACCGCTTGTAAAGTAGTGAAACGGTTCACTTCTCAACGGCGTTCTTTTACAATCAAATATTAGTAAAGTCATATCACACAAGAACGTTTATAAATTGCAATTGCATTACAAATTGCACAAAATATATACCGTATGAAATAATGATGCAAATGCTTTTTTTTTTTATATAATTATAATTATTTCTATTTTGCGTTTAGTCCCTTTTCATCACCCATATACTTTAAATGTCATACTTGAAATCAAACAAACTCGTATATAAATACTAAACATCAGCTCTATTGTAATTTAAAACTGGATGAAATGTTCATAAACCTTGTTTTAAAATGAAGAGGTTATGTGTTTTATATGTTATACCAGAAAAGAGTGAAATGGGTTAATACCTACTTGTAAAATCCCGTAGCAAACAAGCTAACTCGATCTTTGTAGGCTGCTTTAATCTATTAGATAGTAATGAATACAAGTTTACAATACAGTTTTAATACCTAGAGAATTAACATAAAAAGGGCTAGTTCTTGAATTTAGTAGACCTACATGCTAGTTTGTGTTGTAAGTTTTCAAACTGTTTTATTACGTTTAAGAGGTGCAGCTTATTGTTATCATTATTTATAAGAATTTAAAGAAATGTTTCTATACGTCTGTAAATTTCATAAAACATTCATACGTTTTATCAACGTAAAAATGTGGACAAATGAATGTTTACGCTCTACTGCCGACGTCATCAAAACTAACACGGTACTTTATTAAACATATAAACAAATAGGACGTTATCCGTATATAAAGCTTGGGTACGACGCAACTCAAGAGTGCACGCAAATAATCACGATTTAACCAATTACTTGCGTTGCGCTACGTCCTAGTGAGAACCAAGCGTTAACGTTTACAAAGTCTTCCGCTGCAACAGTCCATATTCAGTCAACAATACTTATTTAGATGTAGCTGTTATATGCAGATATACAGCTGCACTATGCAATCTACTGAAAACAATGCATGGTGGCCATAGAAGTACAGTACCTAGGAAGTTTTAATTTAGCAAGTATGCCTAAATTACTATTATTTATATTCTTACATTGGATTGGCATGATAATCGTTTGTGGATTATATAAACATTAGCAAGATAGGGTCAACGTTATACGAAGAGTTAAATCAGGTAAGACAAGTTGCTTTAATTGTATTACTATAAGCTTACCCAGTCACTCCATGTTTTGTTAGGTTCCTGTTTTCTGTATGGTTCAAGTCGGTTGTATAGTTTTTCGCATGCGATCTTAAAAGAAAAGTATATATTTTGCAACGTAAAAATGTAGATGTCCTTCTGGAAATAGCAAGCAATCACAATATTCAACAAAATGATTTGTCACTAATATGACTATGATATATTTAGACGGGCTGTTGAGTCGTGAAATGTGCAAAAATGTCAAATGTAAAAACGTGAAAATAAAATTCTAGTATTACATATACTACTTTTGGTAGCATATGCCAAGACATTGCTTGGTAAGTAGGCCTACTAATACCAATAAGAATAGAATAGACCAGCACTAACGTGAAACCATTAAATTGGATTATTTTTTACCAAACTAAATATAACGGTTCATTCGAATATACAGAAAAATATCAGATACCAAGTACAGTTTTATTGATGTTTAGAATTTTACCATACATAGAGAATCAAATCACCTTAACAGCCATCCCATTTAGATCTGAGCTAATGCTTCCAGCAGTTGGAGAAGTATTTGGAACTGTGTTTGTTGACGTTTCATCTGTGAAAATCTGATCAGATGAAATTTTCAACGTGCGACTTGCGATTTGAAGCATTTTGGTATTCAACCCCTGTCCCATCTCAACCCCACCGTGAGACAGTAAAACACTGCCATCTTGATAGATAATGACAAATGCTCCTGCCTATAAACAAGAATATAAACAATTAGGATGTAAAACTGCTGACATCTAACCATCTCGGCTTCAAAATAGGATATTTATAAATTCAAACGTTTACAAATAAAATAATTCTATTTGACTAAGCAAGATGTACATGTGACTTAGAAATGCTTAGTTGTCGTTAAATTGTTTAAGTGGTTCCTAAGTGCAGTGTAATTAATGTTTATTAATGATACCTTATTCATATGCATTGCAGTAAAACCAACTCCATATAAAAGTGGAATTATAGATAAACCTCTTTTTCTCCATCTATTTGATCTAAATTAATAATAAAAGTATTAAGAAAATGATTAAAATTATAATGTATTGACATTGTAAGATTCAGTTATATAATAACACTTAAAATACATTAACAAGCGTTTATTTGCAATTGTAACATTTAGTAAGTATTAGGGTTTAGGGAAGATTAACACAAATTGGTTCAGCTTTTCTTAGAATATAAAAGTATAAATAAAATATTCTATATGCAACCTATTCTATTAATAATTTTTATTTATTTATTTCATTTCCCAACCAACAGTGAAGTCATGGTTCACCAGTTCTTCTAAGACGACGACTAGGGACTCTAAGTTAAAAATTACTAGTCAAATAAAGTTACAGTCAAATAAAGAATTAACACATTTATTATAATAATAATAATAATAATAATAATGGAAATTTGTAAAGCGCAAGCATCCGTCTAAAAAAAGACGCTCACTGCGCTACTGACAACAAAGAACATGAAAAAAGTTACAAATCTTAAAGACTACAAACATTACAAATACGCTACAAGTTTTCAGTATAAGACATGGTGAATAAATGAGTCTTTAAGCTAGACTTGAATGTATATAATGTACTAGAGTTTTGAATATGAGATGGCAGGCGATTCCATGGCATTGGAGCACAGTTGGTGAAAGAACAAGATCAAATATCAAAGGGCCGGGGAGGGCCGGGGAGGGCGAGAGGTCTACGAATATAGAATTGATAACAATTGCTAAACTAACAATATAGTTTGTCCTAGCAACATAGCAACCAACCTAGTAAGCATGTTATACTGCAAAATCTTATTAGTTAATAATTACCAAGTATATGTGTGTGGCTACTACTCATTCTTTAGGTCTACTGGAATTATCAGTAGTTTTTTAATTGGTTGTGGTTTAAACTTTATACATTTCCTTATTCCAATTAATATTACCAATACCAACAAATGTGTTGTGTTGTTTAAACTATAATTTATTGATACCGATTTGCCAATACAAAGCTGACCTGTTGAAATCAGCTACTTTTGATTGCCTTTCTTCGTAATCACTTTTCTCTAAGCATTCATCCCAACACCTCTTTACCAAGCGTACGTCATCAACCTTTTGATTGTAATATGTCGATTGGCCTTCTTGAAGAAAGTTTAACTCTCGTACCTAAAAATACAGTTTGATTATAAACATACATTATTATGTTATATAATAAGTTTCAATTTACATTCTTTTGTGATAAGATCAACTGTAAACCAATTTGATTATTTTGGATTTTACTTTTATCTATTTTACTTAAGTCTATCTTAATTATAATAATAATAATAAATAATATATTTATACAGGATAAAACAATCAGATAACAGTGTATCTGTTTTACATTGTGGTCCTGTCTTAATCAAAATATATAAAAGAGAAACTTAATTAAATATAATACAGTGTTTATGAAAAGAAATGAGATTGCCCAATTGCCATTGGGGTTCGTGTAAGCGTCAACTTAAGATCCTGATTGGCAGCACCAATTCTTCTCGCATCGGTACTGCAATACATGATTGTGTCGGGCCATGAAAACATTTTACCTACTCTTATTTATTTATATTCTTAACTCTTTTAAACATCCATGACAGTTATTGTTTTGCTTTTTTCTCGAATGGTTTTTCTCTATTATTTCGTATTACGTAGCGTCACCAGCAAGCTTTTTAATAGTTTTTCAAGTTCAAGTGTAGAAATTGCGTGTGTGATGTGTGCCATTATTTTTGTTAAAGAATATAAAACCTATAAATATTCAAACGATGGCCTACCGTTTTCTGTCTTACACCACACGACAATGATATTTCAGTCATCACGTTTTCTATAATCAAGTATGCTTGTGGACGTCCAAATCCCCTGAAGGCTGTGTTAGAGGGTATGTTTGTCTTACAGCAGTATCCACAAGAGTCCACATTAGGAAGGTAATATGCATTTTGTAAATGATCCAAAGCTCTTTCCATGACCTTGTGAATACAAATGAAAGACATTGTATTTTACATCTGACACCCCACACCTAGCGATAGGCCTTTTATTTGTTAAATCTTTTATTGAATAGATCTTGTCTTGATCAATTTTAAAATGTCTGAAATGTGATAGAGCTAGTTACAAACCGTTTACTAATAAATCTAATGAACCAAAAGTAGGAAGAAATATTTGTAATCTGTGTTTATTACGAGTACGGGATATGATATTGTAACAGCCTTTCGTCAGAAGATTGTTGACCGACATAATATAAATGTTCTACAGTATTTTTTAAAAATTCTAACGTGTCTAATGAACATGCTAATGATCAAGGAAATTAGGAAAATTACCATAACTGACATATCCGTAGAATTTCCTGAATTAGCATATAGGCAAATCTTGAGTGCTTGTATTTTACCATCATTGGAGAAGCCAACTTTATAACGTCCAAGAAAAGCATGTCTGGTTCCCGTACTCGTCATATCCTCGTCGCGGTCAAGCATACACCTCACTGGTCGTCCAACTCTAAATAAAGAGGTGTGCATAACAGTTGATACTATATTAAAACAGTCTAAATTCGTAATAAATCAATTTTGTTACATTTACAGATTCAGATTAATAAATCAAGTTACCTTTTGGCTGCAACAGCAAGAGCTGCAGATAAGTTGCAACTTCTAGTTTCTTTTCCGCCAAATGCACCTCCAAGTCGTTTAGTCCGAATATTAACTTTGTGATATTTCACTCCCAATACATTAGCAATTGTAATCTGTAAATGAATATAATGTATCTGATTGTTTTTGTAAATGCGCAGTATTTTTGTTTTCGTTTATGCACCTTAGATCTATTTACAACTGACTTAAATACTACATAACTTACTGTTAATATAAAACTAGTTTACATAAGTGTATGTTACCTGGGCTAACTGAAGATCCTGAGTAGCCGAAAATACTTCCATAAAATCTTCTTCTTGCTTCGGTATTGCGATGCATGATTGTGTCTCCAAGTAGAAATGCTCCTGTTCGCCCACTCGCATTTCACCCTCAATTATTTGGTCTGAACTTTCAAACCCATTTGTCATGTTACCTTTTTCTATTCTTTGTATTGGTTTAAAATAACTTTCTTTTGCTATAGCATCCTGAAAATTAATATAGTTTTGTAATGTACAACGTACCACGTTAAATAAAACAGTATACAGTAGCCTACTTTATACTGATTAAGGGTCCCCAATCGACAGTGATCTAGTTCACTTTGGAAGTGTCCCGTCTCATGTTTTTGTTATTCGGTATGTTTGTGTATTTCACTATATATTGAGAAGATTAAAGAAACTGTTTCCTTATTGGTTCCACCTCCTGTAGGTTATTCCTATTTCCAACCTCTCTGTTTGAATTAGAACTATGAACCCAATCGGATTCATGATCCAATTGACAATAAGAGACGTGTTGAATTGTGAAATGCTTTGAATAAAGCAGTGTCCAATGTTTCAAATCTTCTTTTATTCTATAGTTTCGTTTTATGTGTTTTTAAAGCACATAATTATTACTCTCTATACTCTTGTTATCTATAAAACTACTGTACATACTTCGATAGATATTATAGGTTCCAATTCCTGGTACTCTACGCGCACCATCCTAGCGGCTCTCTGTGCAATTTCCTGATCATCTGCTACAATTGCCCCAATGTACTGACCAACACAAGTTACCTTATTGCAAAGATATAAGACTGGTAATGATAACTTGATACCGAAAGACTAAGTTCTGATTTGTTGGTATTTTATAATTAATTTTTATCAACAATGATAGTTTTAAACTAGGTCAAACTCATATTTGAAAATTGATCTACTTTCCAGAACAATAAAACATAACATAACTTGTCAAAGAGAAACTAATAATTCAAAATAAATAAAGGCTATTAAACTGTATGTTGTCATTGAATGTGAAAATTTAAAATGTATACTTTATCAGTTGCAAAAAGTTCTTCATCTTGTACGATATCACCAATCAAGTTACTTCCAGGGACGTCTTTGTGATCAATAAAAGCATGCACACCACGCATGCTCAATGCTGATGTAGCGTCAACGCATCTATTGTACATTTACAAGAAAAAAATTGTAAACGGTTACTGAAGACTGTGCTTTGACCGAGTTAAAAAAAAGTTTCCCGGATTTCATATTTCAATTCAACCAACATTTAAAAAACATTTTTCAACCAAAATGTAAACTTTTTGTTTTAAACTGAATAAGATTTTAAGCGACTTTATATTTTTAATGAGAATTACAACCAGCAAATACATTAGTTAGTAGTATCTCTGTTACACATGCGTACAAAAGAAAACTAGTCACGCTCTATCGTACTAATAGATCTTCACGTTTATAAATTAATTAACTTCTAGTTATTATATGTGGGTTGTTTATGATTTTATATAAAGTACAGTACACCATCCAAGATTGGAAAAAAATGTGAAATGTTACTCACTTTCTAAAATGTTTATATTTATCTTATTTGACCAAATTTATTTAATATTGTAACTAATTTGAGATACAAATACAAGAATATTTTGTCGTATTACATAATGCTTTATATACTCTGCTGAAAACAGTAATGTTTAAACTACATCGTAACAAAATAACTTACTTTATTTTTGCATGGGCCTTCTGACTGAATACAACGGCCATATAAAGTTCATCTATCAGAAATAAAACATCAAATAATATTTATATGAATCCATTCACATACAATTAGAGTTCCTTTCCTTTATGATTTTATTTATAAATTATTAACATAACCGCCATTTTTTATTCAAGTTCAAAACAATATAATACTACTTATACGCCTAGTAGCAGCAGTAACAATCCAGGACGATACCATACGAAACGCTGGGGTCGACGTATATGTGTTTAAATCCTAAATTAACTGTTTCCATTATTACTTCGTTCGTTATACACATAGTCTTACTTTTAAGTGCAATAATATCATCAACGTAGACAGCTTCGCCTGTAGCCTGCTGATAAGCTGATAGGTGAACCAATGGTCTTCCTACGGGATCAATCAGTGACTGATCGTTAGCAACCTCCTGCAATTAATTAGTACATAATATTTGACAGTCAACAGAGACTGTAAAATAATGTACGGTAATTTACCCAAAAAAAAGTAATTTGAATTTTAAGTAATATTATATTAAACTGTGTTGGTAGATTGTGGTCTTGGCCTATGTATTTTGCGACAATGATTCCTGTATTAGTACAAGTTGGGTTCTCCTTGTGGTTTATTGTCGTCGGTCGCATTGGACTTTCGTTACACGGGGATAATACAGGTTAAACCAAATGCAACAATGACTATGGGATATATTGTTCACCAACTGAACCTGAGATGTGATTGTGATTCGAGAATCCAGCAACAGTAAGAAATTGCTTACCTGAAACATCTGAGTGCTTTTGGCTTCATCTCGTTTAAAAGGAAGCGTTGCTGACGTGTAAGATAGTGGTGCATTCAGACCATTCACTTTTTGATTTACACTGAGGTAAAACTTAAAAAAGAAACTTAGGACAAGTGACTGTCTGTATTCGGTCATACCACCTGGAGCACCAGGTGCTAGAGTCATCTCATTGGCAAGTGAAGCAATGACATCATCGAATAACGACTGATCCCACAGTCTGAAAATAAACAGGATACGTTAACGGATAGATAGATAAACATTAGTAATACTAATATTATATTTTGCCCTTTTTCATATTATTATGATTACGTCACAAATGTTTCAAAACCAATGCAATAGTGCCTTTTTTTTGTGCGCGGGGAAAACCTAGGCTTTCGGGTATTTTTCATCCTAAATTATACCTCCTGAGAACCCCTTTTCCAAATTTTAAACGTGCACAAAAACCCTAACATTGTTACAGGATGGATCTATTTCACACATGGTCTAAATCGTCGTGAGCTAGGCTAGTTAGTGCCATCATTTCCGATGCTGGTCATACCTTCCAACTATCTTGTTAATTGTTTGCTTTGCCATCTTTGTCGTGGGCGCCATTCCTCCAAAAGCCATTGAAGAGTCATGAACAACTCCATCATGTAGATCAACTCTGAATGCAGCATTCACTATTGCTATGTCGTCATCACGACGATGTGCTTGCTTGAACGCTTTGAAGTGTTCAGTCTGCACAAAAAAAAGAAGAAAATAATCTTTAAAAATGTGTTCATGTGTACCACTAAATTAGAAATAAGTATCAATACATCAAAATGTTAGAAAAAGTCATTGGTTAGATTACTTACTTATGATCAAAGTTGTCTTGTAAAGTCTAGTTAATGTATTTGCAACATATTTGTTTACCTTTTTTGTATATGGAATATGTATTGATACAAGCGTTTCATTTGGTTTCATTGCATTCTGTCTGTAACCAGTAAAGAAATGTTCGGCAATTGGTAATGAACGATGCACACCTGTGTACAAATTAATAATAATGGAAATACTTGTTTGTTTTCAATATGGCTAGGCTACTGTTTTGTCATGAATCAAAAGATTGTATTATTGTAAAGTGTCTGCTGATTGGCTAGTTTTTCATCTTTGCAAGAGGGTTGCTAAGTTATAACGGCGCATGCGAAGCTAAAACAATTTTGTTTGTTTTTTAACATTGTTGGCGGTCCAGATCGATCGATATATCTCAGATTATTACAAATCCTTCTCTCTCATCTATCCATGTTTTGACCAAGTGTACTTAATGAGCCAACTTGAAGAAATAACTCTATAGCTACAATAACAGAAACCGAATGTTGCTTTTTGACTTTAATGATGTCACTGGCGAAAGCTACAATTAAGATGTACCTTTTGTGTCAGCAAATTCTAGAGTGCATCCAGCGGCCATCAGTATTGGGTTTAGGTCAGATATTGGACTTCCAGTAATTATATTTCCACCAATACCCTGAATAAGTGAATCAAATTATTACTTGGAATTTTAATACTGATATTTTACACATTAAAACGCTCGTTAGAATATCCGACACGTACACAATTCTGAACCAAAATGGTGATAAAAGTGTATTTTTTAGTTGTCTTTTTATTTCATCTATATTTTCAATTTGTATGTAACATTTATAGGTTATAATTGGTGTTAAGGAAGTGCAGGCCTTCTCTACAATTATTTCTAGTAATATTGCTGTCTGTCTAACTGTACTTAATAATACAGAATCTACAGTCTTACCGCAACGTTTCTTATTTGTTGACCTGCAAACCAGTGAAGCATATCGATAATTGCGGCAAAACTTTTACATTGGTAATCTGAAAATAGAATGTATAAAGCAGTTTCAGTAATAGTAGGTCTTTAGAATGTTATGTAACACTATAGTATAATCCCGAAAAGTTTTTAGTTTTCTGATCATTGAACAGTTTATGTGAGCTTACTGGAGATATTGAAGTAATGAATGCATATATTGACAAAAGTGCAACACAACTTAAATCTTCGGTGAAAGTACCACTTACAGTTAATAATTTGTCAATATTCTACGTATATCTATAATTATTTACATAAACCGTTCGCTATATTAACTGTGTTTGTTTTCTCTTACCTGGAAGTTTTCCCATTTCATCTTTGAAAAAATCCTCAATTCGTGACAATGTTACTGATGCTCCAATTCTTACACCTGTCTCACATGCAAGAATTTTGTTTAAATCGGTCACGTGTGCTACAGAGACTAGTATAGGATATCGCATTTTTTTTAGTTTGATATCAACGCCTAGATAAAGAAAAAAATAAGGGTACAATTATTCATTTGATTGCATTGGCCAACTAACTTTGGTAGGCATATGCAAATGTCGACAGATTATACATACCAACTTCGGTGTTTCCTGAAACGAGTTTTGAATTTGGAAATTGACTTCTGACGGCAAAGAGTTGATCTAAAGTTACCGGCCTAATCCATGTCACACCATTTCTTTCAAACTTTACAAGATTTGGTTCTTCTCTTTCAAGCATCTTTGTAGACAAGATGATAAAATGTTAACAATTGTAATAAAAACTTGAAAAATAATTGGCATGAAAATAAACTTGTATAAAAGTGTATAGTTTGTTGATTTGCATTATTTTAAATTAACGATCGAAGGAACAACTAACTGCACATCATTTATGTAAATGTTCCGCAAGTTGTTTGTGGAGTACCCTTTAGCATTTAAGATTGAAGCACCGGATCAATTGGAAAAAAAGATGTATGTGTTCATTGTATACGGACTATTTTCAAAAGCATACAGATACTTTAGTAAATTATTATCTAAGTTTCTATAAATAAACATTTTAGAGATTAACTTTACCAAAATTAGTTCTGGAGGAAAAATTATTTCCTTAGTGTGATCATATGCTTTGAATTCTGAAGGTTGAAAAAGTGTTGTGGATATCTGTAAAATAATGATATTAGCAATTTCTTATTTTAAATCACTTAGTTAATGTATGTCCACTGTTAGATGAATTGTAACAGAAGTTGTCACCATTCGTTCCATTACTAATCTATCTTAATTTGTCACCTCATGTCACAATTTTGTAACTTAACTTATCCAGGGACGATAACCACCACCTCTGGTAACACAGTCTATCCATTTCAACTTTCATGAGTTAGTTATTTTTTTTGTTTTTGACTTTCTGTCATTTATTGCTAGTTCTCTCTCTTCTCATAATATTTTTAGATTTAAGTAAGTATAAAAGGAATTAATTTAGCTTCCCCTTATGATTTCTATTAAAATACGCATTTTATTCAGCGCATGTCCAATATTTCTGATTGAGATTGAGAAAAGTAATTTATATAAACATTTTATGAAAGATTATACATTTTATGTTTAACCTATACAGTACCTGACGCTTTCCATTTGTAAGTCTACAGCACTGTTCATCCTTCATTTGGCAACAGTTAACTTGTGCATTTATTTCATTAAAACCATCATTTAGATTTTCCTGAAATAAGAAAAATTCAGTCAAATAATAAGAATAAAACATATTTATTAACAAAACTAGCATCTTTAATCTTCTTAAAATAATGTTTTTGAAATAAAACCGTTAAAAAGAAACAAAAAAGGCAATGAAGTGTTTAATGCCGAAGTCTCTGGAACAATGTTTTATAATACCTTTGTAAAGGTCCTATAACCTTCTAAGATCGGTCGATATCCAGTACATCTACACAGATTTCCCTGAAAGGTATCTTCAATGTCTGTCATTGTTGGTTGATGGTTGTTTCTCAGGAGAGTGTACATTGACATCACAATGCCCGGGGTACAGAAACCACATTGAGATCCATGAGCTTTTGCAATACGTTCCTAAATCGAAAATAATGTATTTAACGTTAACATTATATATATAATACTTTTAAGAAATACTTTTATATGAAATGCTAATGTAGAGAATTAAACAAAGAAATATAATGTGTAAATAATGGAAAAAATGGATGATTACAGTATCGACAAAATAACAAAAACTACAGTGTAAGAACTTATATACCTGAACTGGGTGTAGTCCATCTTTTATGCTTCCAATACCTTCAACTGTCGTTACTGCCATCATATGTACTTGACATATAGGAGTCAAGCATGCATTTGCCGATATATTACTAATAAAAAAAATCACATTCAGTGGTGGCGCCAGGATTTGACGGGCGGGGAGTGGGTGATGTCCCCTTGACGGCCCCCAAATAAGCCTACAGTTTAGTTTAATATATTATTTTAAAATGAGCTAGACTGTAGCTACAGTATTATAGATCAATTTATACCAACTTATAACCATTTCTAAAATAATGTTATTGTGCATGGTTAATACTAGTATCATTTATTTACGATGATTTCGAAATGTGTTAAAATAGGATTAACCAGCCCATGTTATTTTAAGAAAATAGCTTTTGTGAGGCAATGCCATGTTTCTATCTTGAATTTAGAGTTCCTCTGTGCTTTACAAAGTATGCCATATTTACTATATTCCCTTTCTTATATGTGTAACTGATACTGTACAAAAGTTTGGGTGTGGTTGTTTGTTCTTACGTTATTTTCTTAGTCAGCCTATCATAGCTTGATATCATAACAGTGCAGGCACCGCAACCTCCTTCACCACAACCAAGTTTGGAGCCTGTCAGTCTTACTACACATTGTTTTGTAAAGTATTTTTATAAACAGTATACAGTGCATGGATTTAGTATTAATTTATCTTTATATTTAATAAGTATTTCCTCATCGTTGACTATCATCCAGTGTCGAGATTCGATTTATACCTAGTGTCATCAATTTGAAATATATTTTAAACGCAAAACTGTGTCAAAAAATATTATCAAACGAAAATTAAATGAAAATTCATCAATTACTTAAGAAGAACACATTTATTTTATTCTTCTTTTTTTTAATCAGAGGAAACGAATTCAATCATATAAATTAAGATATTATTCAGTAACATTTTCACTACGCTTATACGTAGGTCGCGCATTTTATACAAAACTTTCCGCTTTGATGATCTCAGTCTTGTATATAGCTGTCTGTACATTGTATCTGAATGTAATATTTTAACTTCTTAATGGAATTTGTATTTGTATAAAAGGTAAAGGTGAGTCCCGTGTTCATTCTGAACGTAGGGGAATGAGCTGTTAGGAGATCAGTGTACTAAGCCTCGGCATTATGTGGTAGGGTTGCCAGTTCCTTTCCACGCCGCCCTTTTCTCCCTAGCATTTTCAACCAGGTACTCATTTACAGCTGAGTGAACTGGGAGTTGCCGAGAATTGAACACGGGTCTCTCAATTGTCCTAACCACTCGGCTACCCAACTCCTCATTTGTATTTGTATACATTGTATATTTAAATGTAATTTTGGCGCAATTTACTTCTGCAATGCCATTTTATTTTTAATAAACCAGAATTGAATTGAAAACAAAGGATACATTTTTGACGTAGGTAACTAAGTAACGTCATAGTTGGGTCAACTTTATCATCGGTAACCTAGGAATGAAAGAAAGACACTATAATGTCAAATGGTCTTTTTCGATTTTAGAAAATAGCAAAATGAATAAAAACAATTGTGCTAAATAAATTCCCTAAATAGTTATAACTAGGCTAAGTGACATACTGAATTCCTGAAAAGAAACTTTAGCGGTCACTAACACTGATGCTAGAACCCATAATAATAATTGTTAATGATGTCTGCTTTGTCCGTCTCCTCCTCTATTTTTGGAGAACAGAGCCTTGTAAAAAAATAGTCAATCAACTTGATTCGTAATTATATATCTTAAAATTATATACATGATTAATTAACTAAAAATACTCAATAATTAACAACTTACTTTTTGTCCATTACAGAAAAAAATCAAGACAGCGTTTTCCTTGAGAGACATGATTGAATAATGAAATGAAGTCTTCTTTGATATGCATAGACTTTAAATTAACCTTCGTCAAACTGTGATCTCCAAACAATCTCGTCTTATTTATAACGTAAACATTTTTATGACTGTCGGTGTATTATGACCACATGACTTCTTTTTCATGAATTTTGTAATTATGAATTTTCAATTGAGAAGCCATGCCAAGTTTTATTTATCGCAGACAATGAATAGATGGGAGTTACCAACATTTGATGATAATGCATTTATTTTATTTTGCCTATATTGGCTGGCTGACGTATACATAAACATGGTTTATATTAGTGTTGTCCTTTTGAACTTTATTTATTTGTATTCATTTTGAAACTATGGTATTATATTTTTTAATTTCTAAGCTATCTCATATTTTCCTGTTTTTAGAATTTTTTATTTATTTGCTTAGTGTTTACTTGTTTACCATCTGCAATGCAACTACAGTAGAAGAACCACTATTAAGGAGACACCTTCGAGACCCAACAAATTGTCATTTTGGTCTTTTTTGTTGTTTTTTTGTGACGGGAAAACAATGTGTCCCTTAATATGGGTTAAATCAACCATTTTGGTACGGTACACTCAAACGTGTCCACATCCCTCTTTATAGAAGTGTCCTCTTAGTATAAGTTGGTCTTAGTCTTGCTTCTCGTTCCACGTGACAAGTATTCTCTCAGGGGTGTATGCTATGCCATGTAAAATCTATACATCATGCGTCCTGTAAATATAAATCTAGAAGAAATGCAGGACGTGTATTGATATTTCACCGTCACAATTCAGTTAATGCAATTCAAATGTATTTTTTAGTAGATATATTACCTCATTACCTTACAGCAAAAGAACAATCTAACCGCCAAAAGTATACACGCATATATCTTATTTTTTAGTCGAGTTAGATAAATCACGCGCATAGTTTCAAAGGCCATCTTAAATTAGCAATACCCGCAAATTATCATAATTCTATGCCAAACGAATCCGACCATAACATTATTAGTACCAATAGTTCTTTGACCCGATGATTCCTGGTTTTGATACATAAAGTAAAATATAACTCGATGGTTAACTGTATACAGTCAGGAAAGAGTGAAATTAGTGTAAGTGTAATTTCACTCTTCCCTGATAAAGTGAGGAGATGCAGACAAGACAGCCTCTCTTTAAAACGTATAGGTGATGCGCGCGCAGAATCTTCAAACTAGCTTCTTAGGTAAAAATTCTCCAATGGAAAATTCTCCTTTTATAAAATGTGATTGTATTCTAGTTCATATAATATATAGTTTTATAATATTTTGCTGTCATTAACAGTGTATTGAAGAAATAAGATTAACCAAAATGTTTCATAGAAAACTGAACCTTTTAAATTATGTCGCCGAATGGGACCCGAGCACTAATAATAATTTGTCCAAATATTTTATTCTTAATTTTTGAAATACTTCTTGCTTATAGAAATACATTTTACATACATACATAATTATCGGATTTATTGTATGTAACCATTATATACTTTTAATAATTTGTATTTGTATCAAAAACCCTGCTCCAAAGTCCTAAAGTCCATGAATGAATGAAGTCAATCAAAGCGGCTGAAAGTTTAAATGAAATTGATTGTCATGCACATGACTTCTAGTTATAACAAGTTAATACAAGTCTGCAGAAACTGGTTTATACTAAATCAATGCATCATCACATGGATGGCATGAATTCAATCCAAGTAAACAACGCCCATATATAATTATTTAAAAATACGTTAACTCCACAAACATGTTCAAGATTAAAGATAAACAGGTAACAAGATAAAAATAATCGTACATGTATCACATAATTATGCCATCATGAAAATAGGAACTATGGACACTGTCTCGCATTTCCATTCATAAGTTACACCAAAGACTTTTGATATAAAACGTACAGCTTAAGGCTTTGGGTATTCATTTTAATAGGCCTACAAATGTGTCTGACGAAGGTATTAGCCCTGATACTTATAGTGTTGTTTGAGCGCTACCCAAGTGGCTCACCTAATATTATGATTTATCAATACTGATTTTATTTGAAATTATTTGGAAAATCACTTACACTAAATTGTAAAGTTCAAGTATCTCTCTAATACATGTCATCATGGAAATGTGGACTATACAGTCAGGCTTATTTATGTGTCCACTATTAATATAAAACGTACAGTTTATATATATTGTTTTTATTTATTCTATTAGGCACAGTATTTTGTAAAACTATTCAAAATAGTTCCAGTGCTGATTTAAAGAAACTCACATGCATCTTCCAATTATGATTTACCACTCGTACTTATTAGTAAATTTATTTGATTTAAATGTCAATATAGTAGAGAAATAGACAATTTGTACATAACATTTTATATAACTATATATAGAACAACAGCACTGGTGAACGGCTAGTGTTGCCAGAAAGCTCTGCTAATTTTTCTGGCTGTTTTACTTCATCGTTTTGATTTACCTATCTGCTTATTTTATTTTGTCTTCATTGAGATCCAGACACTGATACCCACAGCATTGTCATTATTTCAGTAATTTGCTATTGTATTTATATACAGAACAAAGCATAGTTATACCATTGTTTGAATTCGTTATTAGTTTCAAAATAGATGAGAATTGATAAGCAATCGTATCGAGTCATTTTTACGAGACCTTTACCCACCCGCTACTACTGTACAGCCGCTTTTGTAGCGCCAGGCGTTGTCACAATTAGGCCTTTTGCCAACTAGCGCTAACATATGGAATAACCTAACAACTGAAATTAAATATTCACCAACAATTGCTTCATTCAAAGTTAGATATCGATCTCATTCTTTTTCACAAAACTAAACATTTTTTTTTTCCTGAATTTTTTATTTTTTTTGTATTTAAGACAGGACCACAACGCAAAACAGGTTTTCTTTTACCTGATTTTGTAATCCTACTAAAATCCATCATGATAGTTTACAAGAGGTTGTAATATGTTCAACATTATTTCAATGGAAATAAATTATAAACATATTTGTTCCCACTTCTTGCGGGGCTATTGCGATAAAAAAAGAGGCAATAAAATTACTAACAAAAGTTCGATAAAAGTATTGCGAATGAGGGCGTACTTTATTTTATGAAAGGCCATTTTTATTTGGAAAGTTTTATCTGTAAACATTTTAGTTTATATTTGAATTTCTTTATATGTTATGTATTTCCTTTATATTTTGGGTGTAAACTATACTTAAATTATGCTATAAACAGGTTTTATAGCTTTATTATATTTTATAAATAAATACATTTTTGTATAATAGTTTACGCTAACGGCGTATCATAATTTCGGTCACGCTTCGTCGCATTCGCGGTAAACACGACATGAGGTAGGTAAACATTGCGTATAAAAGTCTACTTTTCTCGTTAAATCACACATTTCGCACGACGCAACATCAATAAATGATCTTTCCAATATATTCTGAACATACTGTGTGAATTTCAATAGGGTACGAGGTTATGCCACGGTGAGGGTGGTTTTTGACTGAGCTAGGCCAGAGGCTAGCTTACGGCTGCTACACAGTACACCGACAGTATCTATTTTGGTAGCGGGACGATTCGTCCCAGAGACGATTCGGCCCAGCTCTTCAGCAGCTCTATCCATGTGTGCGCCCCGCCAGTTCAGTTTATAAACTAAAATGACTGCCTTATTTAAACAGCAAAGGCCAATCATCAATATATCTTGACCATAAAATACTAAACATTTTTAAAAAGTATTGTTATTTTTTTTATAAACTTTTTATTGTTTTTTATAGGTTAATTCAGGAATGCTATTGAAAGGCAATCATTTACAGTCACATAGTATTCATGTATGTCAAGACATTCTTTAATCTCTTCCGAAGTAAGAGTTTGAAAACAAGCATTGATCAACTTCCGTACAACTATGTGACCCCTGCTAAGGTTAGCCCAATACGTAGTGTACCTAGACATATAATGCGACCGGACTATGTTACATCTGGCTTAATTCCACCAGCCAGTCGGGATGTTGACTTCTTAGAGGAAAATGATATGAATTCTATGAGATACGTCTGCAGATTGGCAAGAAAAATATTAAATGTTGCTGCTTCTGAGCTGAAGGTTAGTAATAGTAGTATTTTTATTTTTTCAAATCTAATAACAATTTTCATTTCATCCTCAGACTAAGCATGGAGGTATACATTATACCTAATATTTATACCTAGTAGGATTACACTAAAAGCCTTTTTGTAATACTGTATTACTCTCATTCAATTAATGAGAGTAAAAAATGCTTAATTTATTTGTTTTTATCACTAGGTTGGTGTGACAACTGATTATATAGACGAAGTTATTCATGAAACTTGCATTTCTGTCGATGCCTATCCATCAACTCTTCTATATCAAGAATACCCAAAATCTGTGTGTACGTCAGTAAACAATGTAATGTGTCATGGTATTCCAGACTCCCGTCAATTACAAGATGGAGATATCGTCAATGTTGATTTCACGGTAAATAAGTCAATCTTGCAGTGCCCAAACCATACATTATTGGTGTATGGATCAATCGGTAATTCACGAATGCTGGCTTACAGTATGTGTGAAAGGGGAAAAAACCCTGTTTAGTGTGAGTAAATTTGTTATGCATTTCACTGTTTTTGGCTTATGGTGGATTAATATTTACATTTACAAGTGATGGACCCTTGTCGATTTTAAATATTCTAATTTCCATGCACATAGATTAGCGTATTGTTGCTTTTGCACAGACCCACTAACTAGCGAAGGGTTCAATTGTAGTTAGTGTTACTAAATGGAGATTTTACAAATCCTACAGTTATCCTCTTAAACTGTTTTTGATAATTCAGGCTTTTTATAATGGCTTCCACGGCGACCTCTCTGAAACTTACTGTATTGGTAATGTTGATGAGACTGGAAGAAAACTTGTGGATGTGGCTAGAAAATGCCGCGATGAAGCTATCAAGAAATGTGGACCTTACCAACTTCTGAGTGAAATAGGAAACACTATTCAGTAAGTTTTTGATTTGATTTAGTCAACAAAATTTATATTACAGAACAAAACATATGGTGTCCTGTACACCACATACACAGTCATATTTGGACTTTTAAGCGTATAATGCATAAAGCCTCTATGTGCTTCACATAAAAATAAAAGTAATCCATGAAATAAATAAAATAAAAAAGAGCAATGAGAATGAGAGTGACAGGCCATAAAATATATGGATATCAACTGAATTGAATATGGTTTACAGTATACAGTACTCAAAGACTTGAATCATGCTTATTCTGTTATAGTGAAGTTGCTTCCAAGTCTGGGTTTGTAGTTTCCCCATCATTTTTGGGTCATGGAATTGGAAGAGCCTTTCATTGTCAGCCTAGTATATACCACAATGGTAAGTATGACAACATTTTATAATTATACCTTCATTTAATCTTTTGGTGTATGTTGTTTATATGAATAAATATAACAATTTTACAGAGATGCTCAACATGAACTGTATAATATGTAGGTTAGTTTATGAGGTACTTGTATGGATGTAGACAACTATAACTGAGGCAGGTGCCTCTTGGCTGTCAAGTTGTTTATTTACAAACATTTTCCCTATAGTTCATCGCATCTTGCTTATGCATGTCCAATTTCTTCCAAATTTTAATATATTTTAACAATCATCTTCCAATTATTTCTACTATTGATATTTCATTTAGGCCCACTGTACATAAAATAATTTAACTTATAATATAAATATGTATGTATTTCTAATAGCAAATGAAAACCTTGAAGTAATGAAGCCAGGAATGGCATTTACCATTGAACCAGTTATTGTGGAGGGAGAAGATAATCCATATATAGATGATGATCAGTGGACAGTGATGTCAAAACACAATTACAGGTTAGTTTTAGTGACAAGTTGGCTTTAATAAATAGTTATGAATGTGTGATGTATGCATCTTATCCAGTCAGGGGAAAAATG
Source organism: Antedon bifida (assembly GCF_963402885.1). NCBI lineage: Eukaryota > Metazoa > Echinodermata > Crinoidea > Comatulida > Antedonidae > Antedon > Antedon bifida. Next base: position 21,335,783 of record NC_136234.1, on the reverse strand, counting down.
GCAAAAGGTTTCCTATTTTCTAGTATTTCTATCAGATAATCTATATTATTTTGACAACACTTGTAACATGCCCACAGTGCTGATTTTGCCATTTTTCCTCTAACTGTATCATCAAAGAACCTATAACACAAGAATCTCCTCTCCGTCAACTTGCGTTCAAAACACTGTATCGGAAGTACATGGTCATAAGGTCACTCTGACCGCCGCGGTGCCATTTCCAACTTCGTAGAGCCATCCTACCCCTTTGTCATGGTCTAGTCGATGGCTGACCAATCGTTGGTTCTTTCATTTGCTTATGTTTCAATTTATCCCAGATATATTTTGTACAATCATCTGACATTCCTACAACATTTTACATTTGTCAACACCATGATGTGCTTTATGAATTTTTCCAAGTACTGTATATACTTTTTAAGTCTCTGGCTGTGGAATAATTACTTATAAATCATCTTCAACTATTAAAGATGTATTGTCCCTTTGACAAATTCCAAAAAAATTTAAAATAACAGATTTCGAAAAAAGGTGGGTCATTTTGAAGTATCATAATAGTTATTAACTATCACCAAAAATTTGTCGAAAAAAAAATCATTTAACTGAAATACAGACGTTTTTTTGTTAAAAAAATAACTCTGACTTCCAGTCAAAGTTTTCGATCAAAACATACCCCATAATGAAACGCGCTTGTTTGGCTACTCTGTATGCATAATCATAAAACTTCATCACGATCTGTGTGAAAATACCTTCTCAACCGTGACGAGTTGTAAACAATCCTAATTAGCATATGCATAATGCGTACTCGTGGTTTGAAATCTTTGTTTACTTTTGCTCGCGACGATTTTCCAGACGAAATGTAATCAAACTAATTTACCTGTTAATTACGTAAACTTGTTGCTTTTGGCTCGAATTTTCGACTTAAAGTAAATAACTTTAATATTACTTTGATATGGCCAATTTAGATTTAGAAAATTTTGACCTTCATTTTTTTGTGTTTCAAGGGACAATACATCTTTAATTCATCTCTGAATATTTTTTAATTTGTTTGTCTACTTTACTTTACTATTTGTTTGGCAAACCTGTTTATCTGTCGTCTAAGTTCATCATCATTGTTGGTTTCAATTAACCTTTCTTTGGCAACGATTCTACCATACATACAGGTATGGCCATACTGCATTGAAACACTGGTTCAGATCACAGAAGTTAAGCAACATTGGCATTGGCACATCATAATTGTCATGTTCCATTTGGGATTTTGCATGTATTCAAATATCATCCATAATAACTTTAACGCCTGAAATGTCATTAAAAGTTTCATTCATCAGTCGTTGGAATATTTCGGTGGTTCATTTAATCCAAAGGATATCTATTAAATTTGTATCTGCCGAATTTACTCTATATACGGTAATAATAGATTCTGTTATTTTGTTTTCTGGGTTTATTTTCCCATTTTTCTATCTCCTTAATTTTAAGTACATGACTCTTCATGTCTATACAATCAGTCACTGCTGCAGAATGTACCCAAATTGTTTGTCAAATGATCTATGGGTAGAATCATATTCTGATTATTTTCATCCTGATATCTAGTTACAGGTGTGTTTCAAGATGTAAAAACAACTGTACTTTATTACCCAATAGGTCTGCTCAATTTGAACACACTATACTTATCACGGACTCCTGTGTGGAAGTGCTAACCAAAGATATAGATGAAGAATTCAATTGAGATGAAGATAATCTCAGTCAACTAAAAATGGATTTTTGCAAATTTAAATGAGTTTAATTCTATAAGACTACCCTAAACTAGATTTTAACTTTAACGTCAATTATAAGTGATCTTTGTGATCGAAGAAAATTTTTTGACATTTTAATAATTTACAATAAATGTTAAGTCCTGAAAAAGGACTTACAAAGAAGCCCACCAAAGAGTACAAAAAAAAGAAGCCCATGTGCTTCTTTCAAGGTTTTACGATATAGCATCATCCTCCTGTTAACAACCACAACCTATAACAGTAATTATAATCATTAGGGCAACATTGTCTTGATACCTTAAACAGGGTATTATTCTATTCTGGTAGAAACCACTAGAAAGCCATTGGACCTTAATCAAAGTAATAAGTAAAATGGAAATACAAACAATTTTTTTAAAACATAAATAATATGGTGGTCAACGCTTGACTGCGCTTTTTGTTAAATACTTAATTGGGTTATGCCTTGTCCTGTTGCTGTTCTTATGAACGAATGAAGAACGGTGTGAATGTTCCAGGAACTGTTGGTGGAAACTGAAAAAGAATAAATTAATATAATTTAATCAAACATTTAAACTGACACTTCGTCACGTTTATTTTTTAGAAACTCTGAGACATTACATACTGTTATTATGTTTTAATGTAATAAAATGTTTAAATGTTTGTGTATATTAGGCCTAGTCATACCTTTTCGGTGAATGTGTCACTGCATGCCATCCTTATTCGTTCGGCAGTTGCTGGACTGTCCAATCGAAAACTGCCCTCTATACCACAATCTTTCCTTGACGCCAGAATAGCTTCTTTAATTGCCAGGAAAATAGACGCTGCCAACAAAAGAGGAGGTTCACCAATCGCCTGTAAAGAAATAATTACTTGTTGTGCATTCGTGTCTAACCAATGTTCTATTTATTTTATAATTAAAAGTATTCCGAACTGAGCAAAACTTGTATGTTAAAATCTGTTCTGTTCCGTTGCATGCAAAACAATTAACTTTTCTTATAAAGTAGGCCTACCTGTGTTTTGGATAAAATGAATACATTCACGAATAGAAATTGAACCACTGTGGTTTCTAAGTAATGTTTATTTTTAGAATCTATTTTTAGAATCTATGTTTACCTTTGATGAACAAACTACTTTCGTATGAGGTACTCCATCAAGCAAACTGACATTGAATTCAACAGGAATATCAGTAAAACTTGGTATCTTGTAAAACCCTGGTCCCTTTGTCAGTAGTTCACCACTAAGACTCCAGCGATACTCTTCTAGTGTGAATAAGCCGTAACCTTGTATAAAACCGCCTTCAATCTGAATAGAAATGTGGTGTTTTGGACGTTATGACCTTTTTTTCATTCCTTAGTGACTGTCTTTAAAAAAATTATTGTTACAAATACGCAGGCCTACCACTAAACAAAGTAACTTAAGCAACTACGATAAGTTCTAGACTAAAAGCATAAAATGTCACCTGTCCGATATCAATAGCGGGATTGATACTGTCTCCAACATCCATGACAATATCAGTACGCAGAACCACGTGATCTCCAGTCAGACAATCAATCTCAACTTCGGACACCGCCGCACCGCTTGAAAAGTAGTAAAATGGTTCACCGGTTCTCGTCCTATAATCAAATCCTTTTGACGGTGTTCTTTTAAAATAAAATTTTAATTGTTTTAGTTTTTCCGAGTAAACCTGCATTGTAGAAGTTAAGATAAAAGTGACATAGTCATTAGGGCCTACTGGTACAGAGAGCGTGCATTAGGTCCGTTTATCATCATCGTTAGATATCACTTTTCCGTGAGGTAGTATTAACCAAACACATTGCAAGAATACAATCAGGTGCGTTAGAAAATCCAATAATTGCATAACAGTATAAATCTTATTTTCGTAATAATGTATGAATATATTTGTTTTGTATATTGTATGCTCTTACTTGTAAAATCCTGTTGCAAACAAGCTAACTCGATCCATATAAGCCGCTGCAATCTATTGCAATGAATAAAATTATAACAATTTTGGAATTGCATATAGGCCTAAGATATACATAAAAATTATAAGAACATACATATAAGCCCCTTATTTAAGTTGGATTGAAATAAGCATTTTTATTTACCCAGTCACTCCATGTTTTGTCAGGTTCCTGTTTTCTGTATGGCTCAAGTCGTTGGTATAGTTTTTCGCATGCGATCTTTAAGAAAGAGCACAATTCGTAATTAATATTTAATAACAGAACTTAATTATCAAAATATATGAGGGTAAGGGTGCTAAAAACACAAAATATTCATACAAAACCATGTTTTGTAAACTTAAAACATGGCTCCTTAGATTGTTCACAAGGAACCTTTGGTTTTTTATTAATAAACGCATCACCTTAACAGCCATTCCGTTTAAGTCTGAACTGACACTTGCAGCAGTTGGAGAAGTGTTCGGAACTTTGTTTGTTGACGTTTCCTCTGTGTAAATCTGATCAGATGGAATTTTCAAGGTGCGACTTGCAACTTGAATCATTTTGGTATACAATCCCTGTCCCATCTCAACTCCACCGTGAGACAGTAGAACACTGCCATCTTGATAGATAATGACAAATGCTCCTGCCTATAAACAAGAAGCATTATTAATTATGATTAATAATGGTTGACAGCTATTGAATTAGCTCCAAAATAGAAATTACAAATTCGTAATGTAGTCACTACTACAATATTTGAACATAAACAACATGTACTATAATAATTTCTTACACATTCCAGAACGCATACAGTATACAATTGAATTAAATTGGCAAACCTTATCCATTTGAATTGCAGGAAAACCAACTCCATATAAAAGTGGAATGATAGACAAACCTCTCTTTTTCCATCTATTTGATCTAAATGCATAAAAAATAAGTTTACTTAATACAACATGACTTGATCGATTGGCTGTTCTAGTATTCTACAGAATCAGTTACTTAAAAAATACAGTCCTACCTGTTGAAGTTGGCAACCTTTGATTGCCTTTCTGTATAATCACTTTTTAACAAGCATTCATCCCAACACCGCTTCACCAAGTGTATGTCGTCAACTGTTTGATTGTAGCATGTTGTCTGCTCTTCTTGAAGAAAGTTTAACTCCCGTACCTGAAAAAGAAAGTTGCTTATTTATTATATACTTTAGAAATTTAGAGGCTTAGAAATTTAGATGGGTAAGATCTACCAAATTTGGCCCATAAAACAAACATTTCCCTGTATAAGCCTGCAAGGGCAGAATGTTTAACCTCTTGCTACAGTCGTAAGGATATTGGACATGTAAAGAAGTTTATCAATCCACTTTAGTGGGTTTGCCGCCATTTAACCAGGCAATGCAACCATATATTCAGTATGCATTGATATGCACACAATTATTTATTAATTGTTAATATGTTATTTTTGCACCCCACACTCCCTCTGCACACGCTACTAATGCAAAGTATTTCAAAATGTCAACGCACCATGTTCTGCGATACACCAATCGAATATGATATTTCATTCATCAAATTTTCCATAATCAAAAGAGCTGGAGGACGTCCAAGTGCTCTAAAGGCTGTGTTAGAGGGTATGTTTGTCTTGCAGCAGTATCCATATGCATCCATATTAGGAATGTAATAAGCATTTTGTAATTGCCATAAAGCAACATCCATGACCTTAGAATACAAATGAAGGGATTATATTTTAACATGTTTACTATAGCAATAAATTATAGAGTAAAATAATGCTTTAACAAATTACCATTCGTACCTAGCTTCTACTCTTGAGTGAAAAACAAAACAATATTATGGGTAGGGTTTATAATATACTTCTTGGTACAAACATCAATCATAATGATGAAGAAAATCAACAACATTTGAGATTCAAAATGTCTTTCATTGCATATCTATTATATTTTCTAGAGGTAGAAATTGGCCTTATGAATTTGTCATTGTATATGAGTAAGAAGTTCTAGCAACTAGATAATTATGTAGGCCTATATCTGACAAGATGCACAAACAGTGTAGACTAAAGTTAGAAAAGTTTATGAAGATTACCACAGGGGATAGATCCATAGCATTTCCGGAATTACAGTATAGGTAAATCTTCAGTGCTTGTATTTTACCATCATTGGAGTAGCCAACTTTATAACGTCCGAGAAAAGCATGTCTGGTTCCCGTACTCGTCATGTCCTCGTCCCGGTCAAGCATACACCTCACTGGTCGCCCAACTCTAAATAAATTACGTGGTGCACATAGCCATTTATAATTTAAATACGTTATTCATTCATTTAGGCATATTTCCTGATTCTAAGCCTCTGCCACCAAGGTTTTGATAAACAATACATATTACTGTAAAATTAAGGAATTATGATCATAATATGTATCTAGTCTTAGTTCACTCAGAGATCGTTTATCTTTAACGTCAAGAGTCTGTAGATATCTATCTACCTCCAAGTATGTATTGTTAAAAATAAATAGCAAAACACTTACTTTTTGGCTGCAACAGCGAGAGCTGCAGATAAGTTGCAACTTTGCGTTTCTTTTCCGCCAAACGCACCTCCAAGGCGCTTTGTACGAACATTAACCTTGTGGTATTTTACTCCCAAAGCATTAGCAATTGTAATCTGTATAATGTATAAGATCAAGTTTTATAGACATTCTTAATACGAATATGTGTGCTGCATCGATGTCGTTGGTAGCCATACTTTACTGTCCATACTTTACTGTCCATACATATAATTTGTTTTGGTAAACTTCCGGAAAAGGCTCATTTAAACACATAAAACAACCCGTACCTGCGCTAAACGGAGATCCTGAGTAGCAGAAAATACTTCCATAAAATCTTCTTCTTGCTTTGGTACTGCGATGCATGATTGTGTCTCCAAGTAGAAATGTTCCTGTTCACCTATTCTCATTTCACCCTCAATTATCTTGTCTGAGCTTTCAAACCCGTTTGTCACGTTACCTTTTTCCATTCTTACTGGTTCGAAATAGCTTTCTTTTGCTATTGCATCCTGAAAGTTAGGCATAAGTTCATAAAAGCGAACATTTTTTTTAAAAATAAGAGACGTGTTGAATTGTGAAATGCTTTGAATAAAGCAGTGTCCAATGTTTCAAATCTTCTTTATTCTATAGTTTCGTTTTATGTGTTTTTAAAGCACATAATTATTACTCTCTATACTCTTGTTATCTATAAAACTACTGTACATACTTCGATAGATATTATAGGTTCCAAATCCTGGTACTCTACGCGCACCATCCTAGCGGCTCTCTGTGCAATTTCCTTATCATCTGCTACAATTGCCCCAATGTACTGACCAATACAAGTTACCTATCACCATGTTATAATCGATAAATTAAAAAAAGTGAAATCATTTTTTTTTCTGATGAAAGTGAATAACTTATGTAAAAAGTCTGATTTATAAATCTTTAATTTTCATGATTTTGAAGGACAATATATCTTTAACTTTATGTTATTATTTAACGATTTTAAATACTCAGTAAGTTAAACAACCTTATCAGTTGCAAAAAGTTCTTCATCTTGTATGATATCACCTATCAAGTTACTTCCAGGGACGTCTCTGTGGTCAATGAAAGCATGCACACCACGCATGCTCAATGTCGCTGTAGCGTCAACACATCTATAGAATAAATTACAAGAAATGTTTACTGGAGATTGTGGTTTTAAGATAAGAACATAATCATAAACATGCCTTAAAACTACACTATCAAATTGTGATGTGCCCATTATGAGTACGATGATGTAATATCACTACTGTATTTTGGCACATCACACATTTTTGTCAAATTGGTTTGATAGTATAGACAGAGCTTTTGAATTGTATATCTCTGTTATTCAATGGAAAGTTTTTTTTAATATCTTTTACATTCCATCCGTGCGTACAGATGAACCATAATTCCCAAAAATGTCCTCATCATTTAGCGTTTATAAACTAATTGATACTTCTTGAATTAATCAGGAACTCCCCAGTGGTCTAATGGTAGAATATATCAAAATGACAATTCTAGGTTCAATTCTTGGTCGATCTCAAAGATTGGCTCGTCCTCATTGTTTATTTACTAATCAATAAGTATTCTAATTGTATTATTTGAGTATTTTGGAGTCTCCTATGCTTGCCAAGTGTAATTATTGTTTCTTACTTTATTTTTGCATGTGCCTTCTGACTAAACACAACAGCCATGTAAAGTTCATCTAACATAAAACAAATCAAGAAATTATAAACTCATTCACATTGCACGCGTCCTTGCATTGCGTCCTATTGAGAACCAGGTATGTAGTTGCCTTTTCTCTCCTTCCTTTTTGTCCATATTTTACTCTATTGATGTTTGTATGCTTTTTACTATATTTTCTTATGGATGAATGAAAGAAACTTATATAGTTTAATTCTTACTTTGAAACAGTATCATATCATCAACGTAGACAGCTTCGCCTGTAGCCTGCTGATAAGCTGATAGGTGAACCAACGGTCTACCTACTGGATCAATTGGTGACTGATCGTTAGCAACCTCCTGAAATTATTTAGTATAAGGAAAGAAGTTTATGTACATTGTTTTGTAATAAAACAAATCATTTGGTACAGTATAATAAACTGTAGTAAAGTTATGTTTGCAGTACACCATGTGTTCCTTTAAGGAAATACAGTATGGTTTAGAATGTCTAGACGTTTCGATTGTAATGGTAAAACTTTCTGTGTTTATTCGACATGTACACCTTTAAAACATTACGAAATGTCTTACCTGAAACATCTGAGTGCTTTTTACTTCATCTCTTTTGAACGGAAACGTTGCTGACGTCTCAGATAGTGATACTTTTGGAATGTTCTGTATATTAAAACAAAGCATTATTAATAATTTCAAAAGGTATATTGACATTAAAATGTAGGAAATCAGGAATAAAGATCATTATAATTACTATATTTTTTTAGCATTTTTAAAACATTTCGCATCGATACAAATAAAATATTGTTATTTGTATATATTTTCAATGGAAAAAAATAACAGTGATGTGATTTTTTTTTAAACCTCGTTGTCTGTTGAAATAAAAGTAATTTATTCCTATTTTGAAAATAGGAGTTGCCTCCGTTAATGTTTAGTTATTTTTATAGCTTTTAATGACAAATTGAAAGGACTACAATTGTACTGTACTTTATTAGGTATTTCTTGATTTACACTGAGATAAAACTTGAAGAAGAAACTTAGGACAAGTGACTGTCTGTATTCGGTCATACCACCTGGAGCACCAGGTGCTAGAGACATCTCATTGGCAAGTGAAGCAATGACATCATCAAATAACGACTGATCCCACAGTCTGAAAATAAAAAGAATATGTAACAAAGATATGCAATAGTTTGCAGTTTAGTAACATGTTTATATTAGGATCTTGAAAGCGTCAATTAATATCTGTTTATTATTGCCACTCAGCTTAGAATTATAATTTTCTTTTTAACATTTGAGTAATCTTAATCTTAAAACAATTGTATGCCCTACACTTCTCACAACAAACAATTATTCAAAAGCCTATTTATTCTTCGTATCTAATTAAAGTTTATCTTAGCTACAAATACCCGAAAGTTTGTTTGCATTCTAACGACGCGATAACCGTCCAGCGTAATCGGAAAGTTCAAGTGGTATCATTATAGGTCAGCTTATTAAAATGATAAGGAACAATTTCCAGATCAAATAAAAAAGAATACATACGGTAATTAAAAAAAGAGAGGCAGAGCATTGTTTATTGCTATTGGAGAGTTACCCTTGTACATAGTGTTCAGTACCTTCCAACAATCATGTTCATGGTTTGCTTTGCCATCTTCGTCGTGGGCGCCATTCCTCCAAAAGCCATTGAAGAGTCATGAACAACTCCATCATGTAGATTAACTCTGAATGCAGCATTCACTATTGCTATGTCGTCATCACGACGATGTGCTTGCTTAAATGCTTTGAAATGTTCTGTCTGTTTAAAAAAAAATTAAAATAGGCCTATACGGTATTGTTATTTAAAAAGTTACCATATAATTGTGAATTAATATTTAGAGTCGAGTAGGCCTATCAATAATTGTGTATTTTTGTTTACCTTTTTTGTATATGGAATATGTATTGATACAAGCGTTTCATTTGGTTTCATTGCATTCTGTCTGTAACCAGTAAAGAAATGTTCGGCAATTGGTAATGAACGATGCACACCTATGTACAAATAATAGTAATTGAGAGGGACTGTCTTTGGTCAACGCACTCCTCTTTCATTATTACATAATGTAATATTATTGTATAATTATAAATACGATTATTGACTATTCGTTATTACTATCGTATTTTTATGCAATCACACGAAAAAGTGTTGAAATTAACTGTTGTGTCACTAGCGAATATTACCTTTTGTATCAGCAAATTCAAGAGTGCACCCGGCAGCCATCAGTATTGGGTTTAGGTCAGATATTGGACTTCCAGTAATTATATTTCCACCAATACCCTAAATAAATGAATCAAATTATTAATATACTTATTCTTTACATACATCAACACAGTGCGCAAGTGTTATAGTTTATTTACGTTTTAGCCCAGTCTACATGTCTTGTTTGATATGACGATAGTGTAATGTTCATTTTAGGAATTTATCAATTACTGGGCCTACACAGAGTAACGACGTGAAAAATAGTAATTTAAAATCTTACCGCTACGTTTCTTATTTGTTGACCAGAAAACCAGTGAAGCATGTCTACAACTGCGGCAAAACTTTTACATTGGTAATCTGATGAAGAATTTAAGTTTTTAAAGCAAAGTCAATATGGTGTGAGGTCAAAAGAAACATATACCAGTAAAGAAGATTTTACTTTGTTGATTGTATAGTTTTTGTGAAGTTCGTGGACATTCTGTTCAGAAACCGTCCATCATGTGGTGCACATTTTTAAAACTGTTATTTTTGTGGTTACAAGATTGAACGCATCATGACGGATCAGTAAGTGATGTTGTTGCTCGCATGTCTCTCAATATTGGTATGCGTAAAGGCATAGAGTTAAAAAATGTTTTATGTATGGCCTTCGTCGAGGCAACCAAACACCACAATACTCTCCTTCATTTGTACCGTCGCGATGGTGAATGTACCACTACTGACATAGTTATCTTACCTGGAATCTGTTCCATCGCATCTTTTAGAAAATCCTCAATTCGTGAAAGTGATACCGATGCTCCAATATTTACACCTGTCTCACATAAACCAATGGTATTTAACTCAGCAACGTTTGCTACAGTAACTAGCATTGGATACTGCATTTTCTTTAGCTTTATATCAACACCTAAAAAGAAAGACATTCACTTCATACATTCATTGTTTGTCTACAATAGTGAAGTTTAATGCAAAGATTTTTCGTCAGAATGTAGGTCCTACGTACCAATTTCGGTGTTTCCTGAAACTAGTTTTGAATTTGGAAATTGACTTCTTACGGCATAGAGTTGATCTAAAGTTACCGGCCTAATCCATGTCAAACCATTGCCTTCGAATTTTACAAGTTCTTGCTCTTCTTTGTCAAGCATCTTTATAGACACCAACATGTTAACAATTTAAAACAAGTACGAACAAATTATATTATTCAAAATACATAAATAGAAAAGTGTATTATAAAATCAAAATAATGACCACGGAAGCCCATTCGGGCCAGTAGTGAATTTAAAAGTCGTTATCTGGCGCCAAATAGGTGTATATCCGCCACTCGTGAGTGTATATACTTGTTGATAATAAATTGATAATACGTTACCAAAATTAGTTCTGGAGGAAAAATTATTTCCTTCGTGGGATCATATGCCGTAAATTCTGACGGTTGAAAAAGTATTGTAGATATCTGTCAAATAATAATAATTAAGAGTTCAGAAACTGAGCGAAATAATTGTGTAATATTTCGATCCATATTAAGAGTGAACTCGAGATTTCCATCAATATTTGTGACGTTTCCGTTGGGAGATCAATACACATGGTCGACTAAAAACATTGAGAAAGATATAGTTTTTAATTATTGCTGCAAAGTGATCATAATAGTCATAATTATAGTCAATTATCGAAATGTTGTACGTCCACTTTCGGAAGTGTATGGAAGTTGACGTCACATATATGTATTGTCAATATCCATCTCATCCTTCAGTGGCCACTCTACTTTTACTTGTATGATGTTTCCCATTTCTATCTAGTATACAATACCATTATAGGCCTACTCAATCCTTTATTAGTTTGCTTTTATTTCAATTTATCTTACAGTAACCTGTGTCTATTCTGTTAAGTTTGTTGTAAAAACTTATTTTGGTTTCCTTCCACATAGTACCGTATACACACCTATTCTACTTGTATTCTATTTAATACACTATGACAATGACAATGACAACCTCTTTTATTTTCTTTGTAAATAAAGTAGATAAATAACAAAGAAAATGGGAAAATTCTTGAAGCAGATGCTTATAAAAGAAAAAAACCCATTTAAATATAAAATTCATTAATAAATGTAAATCAGTTCAAAATTATAATTTTATAGAAGTTTTCCAATAAAATACTACATTAAAGCTATAATGTGTAAGTTTGTGTGTGAAGAGATTAGCAAACAAAAACATACTTGGCGCTTTCCATTTGAAATCATACAGCATTGGTTTTCATAAGTACAAGATTGTGCACCTTCTTGATTCTTTTCAGCATCCTGTTTTTGACAACAGTTAATGTTGGAAGATTGTTGTCTTCCGTCATTTAAACCATCATCGGTACAGCATTTCACGGTGTCCTTCATTTGGCAACAGTTTTTGTCCGCAGACCCATCACTTACATAATCCTTATTCAAAAAAATAATTAAGTTGTGTTCTTTAATTGTGAATATGTGTGCGCAAGGACGAGGGTGTAGTGTGCGCGCAGAAAAACAGATTAAAAACAATTTTTTTTGGTGATTATTATTAAAATACTTATTGACAAACAATGTCAGTTTCAAACATTCTTTGTGCGATTGATGTTGCCAACAAGAAATACACGATATAAACGAAAAAAGGGAAGACACGGCATGTTAATACCTTAGTAAAGGTCCTATAACCTTCCAAGATCGGTCGATATCCAGTACATCTGCAAAGATTTCCCTGGAAAGTATCCTCAATGTCTGTCATTGTTGGTTGATGGTTGTTTCTCAGGAGAGTGTACATTGACATCACAATACCCGGAGTACAGAAACCACATTGCGACCCATGAGCTTTTGCAATACGTTCCTAAATGAAATGACAATTATTTGTGACTTTGTAGAATGTTGTCATTTATACGAATGGGAATTAGTATTTAATTGGTCAGATATTTTGGCCCTGCTGTAAGATAATTTTGTACCGTTGCTCGAAAGTAATTCTCGAGCGGCAATCGAACAAACTACCTCCATTTTAAGTCTGCACAGCACTAATTATTCTCTAAAATTAATGTAATTAATTATATTGAACTTTATACCTGAACTGGGTGTAGTCCATCTTTTATGCTTCCAATTCCTTCAACTGTCGTTACTGCCATCATGTGTACTTGACATATAGGAGTCAGGCAAGCATTTGCCGATATGTTACTAATAAAAAAAATCATTCAATCTAAAAGCATATCGTTTTTAGTCGACGTGACTCTACAGCTCACTATGTCGGTCGGTTGGTTGGTCGGTCGGTTGGTCGGTCGGTCGGTTAACACTAACTCAAATTTGAGCACGCGACTGCAGCCATGTATATGGCCTTGTTTTTTAACGGAGACTGTATTAGGGTGGAGTATAATTGCACTATCATAGGTTTTATAATGTATAAAAAAATGCCCTTACGTTATTTTCTTAGTCAGCCTATCATAGCTTGATATCATAACAGTGCAGGCACCACAGCCTCCTTCGCCACAACCAAGTTTGGAGCCTGTCAATCTTACTACACATTGTTTAGTCAAAGCAATACATGGATTTTATATATTATGTTCAATTCATAGATAAACAAATAGAATATTGTTCTGAAGATGTAGGATTGTTAACCATTAACGAAGTTTTATCCATTACACATTATACATTACAATGTTAAATGTTTAAATTCCATGAGAGTTTTAAATGTTACTCTCTGCAAGTGTTAGGCCTATCGTGACAAGTTATAATTTTAATCCCTGATGTCGAACATTTTAGGAAGAAAATGAATAGTTTAGGTGTAAACCAGTCTTTATTATTTTATGGATCAATAATTTTTTAAAGGATAGGCAACAATTTTCTGTTTTAACGAGTGTAAATCTGATATAGATGACTACGTTTTATTTTTTAACAAAGTGTTTTACTGTAAAATATGCAGATGATACCTGTCTTGTTGGGCTTGTAAACGATAATTCTACTAAGTTATACTGTACTTAATAATGTAAATCGGTTCTTTTATTTGTGTACTGATAGTTACTTAAAGTTGAATATCAAGAAAACAAAGAGATTATTATTGATTATAGGAAACGTGATAAGAACCACAGTGAGCTTACAAGTTAAGTATGAATGATATGTTTGAGATTGAAAAACATCACTTATATTTAGGCACAATAATTGATGATAAAAGAAAAAAAATTCAACATATGTTACCAATAGGTGCAAATATTATGAAGAAGTTCCATGTTTGCAATAGAATCGGTGTTGTTTTATGAATCAGTATAATTTATCAGTTTTAACATTTTGTGCAATTGCTTTAGTTTTACAGCCTCGATAAACAAAGCAATAGAATTGAGATTAGAAGTATAGAAAATCGGTAAAACAGCTTACAGAATAATAGGAACTAAAAATAGTAGTTGCCATTTAACCTCAATATGTTTTGTAAATTGTACGCATCATCGAACGAGTTTCGCTTCCGTCTTTACAAATGTATGTAGTGTACATTCTCTGGTATTTTCTATTCATAGAACAAAGGATACGTTTTAGGCGAAGGTAACTAAGCAATGTCATACTAGGGTCAACGTTATCATCTGTAACCTAAAAGTGAAAATGAAAACTGTGTGAATAATGTATATATTACAATTAAAAAAAACTTATATGTAAATTGCATTAAGTAGGATTTAAAAGAAAGCTGGCCACTCATTATTCGGACTAGGGCATTTAAGTAAGTCGACATTATTCAGCTTTTAATGTTCACATCGACATAGCTTAATTGCATAAACTTGCATTAAACTTTTATCTTATTTGGAATTAGGCCTACTAGTGATTAGTTTCTTGCGACATATAAACTCGTGAAGAGAGATATTTTAAGCAGGTCACTAGGTCACAACATTGACCATCAATCAAAGTTGATACAGTATACCATAATTTGATTAAATAAGCTGATGGCAAAGTCTAAAAACCAAAACTATAGTGTCAATTTGAATAAGGAAGTTGAAACTCGGTATAAGCTAGCTAGCCACCTAACTTTACACATGTGATAGACTTAACATACTGTATCACCATATTGTAATATCATCAAATGCAATGATTATATGTTACGTTTCTTTACATTGGCAAGTCGAACTTGGTAGGTAAACAAAACTGCTCAATGTAGCATAATACACAACAACAAGCAAATGAGTTACTTACCCTTTTTCCATTACAAAAGAAAATCAAGACAGTGTTTTCACTAAAAGACATAATTTGAAAAAGTTCACATACTTCATGCACTTAATGTCATGGAATCCACCAAAGGAAGTGCTCTACTTCCGTGCGTCTGATGACTGCCAAGATCGCTTGATACAGTGCTTGTTTAAGTACACGCCTTTTCACGATAGGCCAATTGGTCAAGTTCAATCATTGATGTGCACCAAAGCGTGAACAACAGCAATAACTTTATTTAGCTACCGTATTTATTCGAATAAACGCCTCCCTTAAATATACGCTCCCCATATAACATCGTTAAATAATAAACGACGCCGTCGTCAGCCCCGGGCGTTAATTTATTTCTTTGAATAAATACCCCGCCACATTCACAGTATTGTATTACAACACATTTCTACGAAAGCCTAATCCTGCCACATCAATATAAATATAGAAATTTCGACATAAATAAACCAAAAAAGTATGTCAAAATTTCGACATACGTATGGTGAAATTTCGATATAGAAAAAATATATATAAATAAAATAGAGCAAAAATACTAGCAAAAAGTAATTGTTTTCTTTAATTTCGGAAAATTTGCTGTTAATGTCAGCTATTTGTTTGGCAACTACGTAATGCACTTTCGGAGCTAAAATAAATCTATATTTTGAAAATAGTCACAATTGAGTATTTACCTACACATGTTAGCTACAGACCGTGAAGCAATACATTCACTCTGCAAATACTACTAACCTCTCTTTTACCGTTAGATAATGCATGTTTTCTTAGAAAAAGGTAATATTCTGGGTCTTCTGGATTAAAGGTTTTACATAACTAATACAGTACTCTTTTTAAACAGCTCTATATAAATGTAAATGATACAAATAAATGTAAATATAAATGTAAATAAAATATAAATAAAAATAAAATAAGTAAGTAAAATAAGTAAAATAAGTAAATAAGTAAAATATAAATGTAAATGTAAATGGTACAAACAGATTCCAGTGCTTCATAAGATATAATATAGTCATTTTATTATGTTTTAACAATAACAATCCATCAATTGATCAGACAACCACTTTATCGTTTGCTTATTTTACCTTTTTATAGGATACCCATAGTATACTTTAATGTTGCTTATTAGCTATTAACAATATATTATAATTATACTGTATATTATTTTATATTGTACAATTATGCTTAGTCATATTGCTTTTCTCATGAACGAATAAAGAATGGTGTAAATGTTCCAGGAACGGGTGGTGGAAACTGAAAAATAATAAATAAGTTTATCGTTATTTATATTTATTTGTAAAAAATCAACAGGCCTATAACAACCGTTTTATAAAGACTCCTAATGACAACCTGATACAACACTTTTGAGACCTACTAATGTGGTTACTGTAAGCCTATATCACAACTCCTTAAAAAAACATTTTATTAGACTCTATTTATGTATTTATATATACCTTTTCGGTGAATGTGTCACTGCATGCCATCCTTATTCGTTCAGCTGTTGCTGGACTATCCAAGCAAAAACTGCCATCTATACCACAATCTTTCCTTGAAGCCAGAATAGCTTCTTTTATTGCGAAGAAAACGGATCCTGCCAAGAAAAGAGGAGGTTCACCAATCGCCTGTAAAGAAACAATCAATACTCCTAATATTTTATCTAAGTTAATTAATATTGAAGAAAAGATCATTAAAAATGAATATACAAATTAATTAAGTTTTATATGGAGAAGAAATGTTAACTTTATTAAATTTTGTGATCGATGAAATTGAGTTTACAAAATTGCTTATTACCTTTGATGAACAAACTACTTTCGTATGAGGTACTCCATCAAGCAAACTAACATTGAATTCAACAGGAATATCTGTAAAACTTGGTATCTTGTAAAACCCTGGTCCCTTTGTCAGTAGTTCACCACGAGGACTCCAGTGGTGCTCTTCTAGTGTGAATAAGCCGTAACCTTGTATGAACCCGCCTTCAATCTGAAGAAAAAGAAATGTTGAGGTGATTCAAGTGATGTTATGCTCTCAATTTTAAGTTATTACTTAAACAACAAAAATGGTGGAAATTGTTCTGGTAGAACCTATTTATGTACTTTAAAGGCGGATCAACAATGTATACTTATTATGACATTTCCAAATTGAAAACTCCGAAAATAATGTCTACCTAATGAAGATAATAATATGAGCCTGATTATTATTCAAGAACAATGTGAAAGTGTTTTTGTCACCTGTCCGATATCAATAGCGGGATTTATACTGTCTCCAACATCCATGACAATATCAGTACGCAGCACCACGTGATCTCCAGTCAGACAATCAATCTCAACTTCGGAAACGGCCGCACCGCTTGTAAAGTAGTGAAACGGTTCACCTGTCTTGGTGGTCCAATCAAATCCAGTCAACGGCGTTCTTTTACAATAAAATAAAACAGGTCGAAATATACACGTTATAAACTAATGTCAACAATGACTTAAAAATAATAATAATATTGAAAAGGCAATACCTGAGTTGCAGTGTATAGTGTACTTTTACTTACTTGTAAAATCCTGTTGCAAACAAGCTTACTCGATCCATATTAGCGGCTGCAACCTATTAAAAATGATATAACAATGAGTGCTAATTTGGCCGAAAGAATAAACAAACAATATTTTAATGATTATTAACTAATCAATATTGGATGTTCGACATTTCTGTCGGTGGTACACTGTGAGTGATTCTCCACAGTTATTATTATATATAGGTACATTTTTATCTTACTTTGTGAACAGTTTTAAATAAATAAATATCAAAATAAATATCAACGTGCTATAGGATTGAATGGATGTGTCTATGAAACTGGACATATAGCTATAGATAGTATAGATAGAATTGAGATCTGATTCCTTTTTGAATAATACCCGGTATTCCCGGTATATAGAGGGCGATAGAATATGCAAATAATCTTACAGCTGCACATTTTAGTTACTGAAGGAACGAATTAATTCATTACAACTGTACCTACAAACGTCATGTATTGTACACAAAATATGGAGAGCCAAGTAGGATTTCTGTTTTGGCGATTGTTTAAAAAGCCATGTGATTCGTAGCCTAAATGTTGGAAATATATTATTATTATTATTACATTAGACTGTGGTCTACCTTTTGGGAATTATACTCGGAAGCAAGTGTGAACCAGTGACATTATATTTGGTAAGTTGCTTTAATTTCAAACATAGTTTCGGATGCACTTTGTATATCTACCCAGTCACTCCATGTTTTGTATAGCTACATTGTGTATATCTACCCAGTCACTCCATGTTTTGTATAGCTACATTGTGTATACCTACCCAGTCACTCCATGTTTTGTCCGGTTTCTGTTTTCTGTATGGCTCAAGTCGTTTATATAGTTTTTCGCATGCGATCTTAAAAGAAAAGTTTAACACATTAATTCAGGCTGGAGATTATTTTTAGTGTAGCGTAAATAATTTGGACGGACCATTTTCATCATTAATCATTAATTTTTTTTTTGCCATAATGGCTTATGAGGAATGAAACATAAAAAATGTCTGAACCAATGAAAAAAAAATACTTCATTATATTCTATGTTAGTCAATAGGTGTTTTAAAAGTAGGCATATACTATTTTAATTTAAAAAAATATTATACTATAAATTGTACTGGTATTAGTTTACTCCAAATTCGTATTGTAAAGCAACAGTAAATTGTACGTTACATACAATACTCACAATGACAGAGTTAAGACTAATAGTTCGATAGTTAAACATCACTTCTTTAGGGGTGGGGACATTTGTTCTTTTTCTTTCTTAAAATATAATATTCGTAGGCCTAGTTTATCACAAAGTATACCATTAACGTCATGTGGTGGTTACGCGTACAAAGTGTCACCATAGCCCACCTCTTTTTTGTTTTTGTACCTGAGCACGGTCCTGGATTTTAAATACCAGTATCCAAAACCAATATGTTACCTTAACAGCCATTCCGTTTAGGTCTGAACTAACACTTCCAGCAGTGGGAGAAGTATTTGGAACTTTGTTTGTTGAAGTTTCATCTGTGAAAATCTGATCAGATGGAATTTTCAACGTGCGACTTGCGACTTGAATCATTTTGGTATACAATCCCTGTCCCATCTCAACTCCACCGTGAGACAGTAGAACACTGCCATCGTGATAGATAATTACAAATGCTGCTCCCTATTTTAAACAAAATAGATTTTAGAAAATCGTTTCTTTTTTAATAATACGTATTTTATGTCTGAATTCTTTTCAAGAAACGATTTTATTTGGTTTACCTTGCATACATATAATACTTGTATCATTATGTTTCAAAAATACATATTGATTTGAAGTAACAGTACTTCGCTCTTAAATTGCCTTATAATCTCGTGTTGGCCAACCCTGTGTTTTAATTTACTAAATCATTGTGGATAGTAGCTGCTTTACATTTTAATTAATTGTAAAATAAAAAATGTCAGTTAAACATTTTACTTAACTTAATACAGAGTATAGAAAGTGATAAATGATAGACAAACCTTATTCATAAACACTTCAGTAAAACCAACTCCATATAATAGTGGAATTATAGATAAACCTCTCTTTTTCCATCTGTTTAAACTGTTAATGTAATAAAACATGAATATTTATTTATACATTTAATATTTATGAAAATACTCACTCATGAGGACGATCAAATTTCTTTTCAAAACTAATAGACGTGGTGTACCGCAAACTTTATATCAAGAAAATAGATATTGTTTGTGATTTAAAGTAAAAATGTATGGAAGAAATACAAAATCTAACCTGTTGAATTCAGCTACTTTTGATTGCCTGACTTCGTAATCACTTTTCTCTAAGCATTCATCCCAACACCTCTTCAACAAGTGTACTTCGTCAATCTTTTGATTGTAATATGTCGATTGTCCTACTTGAAGAAAGTTTAATTCTCGTATCTGAAAGAAACATCTTGCTTACATAAAAATATGAACTCTCATATTCATGAAAAGCTACAACTGCTTTGGTTTAGAAGTGGAACAGTTATACATGGAAAACAATTTGTTGACATTAAGGAGAAAAAAGATACAACATTTGATAAGGTTATTTTAAACCAATATACAGGTTGGAAAATGGTAATGTGACATATGGGTTTGAAAGTTCAGACAAGATAATTGAGAGCGTAATGAGAATAGGTGAACAGGAGACACAATCATGTATTAAGGCCTATACAAAGATTATTTTCTTAAATAGCCTAATAGAAATGATCAAACAAGTACGTGATTGATGATTATTCATCAAACAAACTATTGACAGATTAAAACATACCATATTCTGAGTCATCCCACACGAAAATGATATTTCACTCATCAAGTTTTCCATAATCAGAAATGCTTGTGGACGTCCAAATCCTCTAAAGGCTGTGTTGGACGGTATGTTTGTCTTACAACAGTATCCATAAGCATCCACATTAGGAAGGTGATAAGCATTTTGTAAGTGAAACAAAGCACATTCCATTACCTAAGAGATAAACAAAATGAAAAATACAATGTTTAGCTACTGATTCTGAAAATGAAAGTTTTTAACATAAATTCGTTCCATCTTAGTTCTATTCAACTCGATCCCAAGTCAAGTATGTCCCAAGTCAAACTGGTATCTCACGCGAACTCTGTGCAACTTGGTTGAACTTGCGTTCCATATTTTATTAGTTAAATTGAGACCCACTTTAAACCAAAAGTATTAAAGCAAGAACACATTATAATTAGCATACCGATGCGGATAGATCCAAAGCATTCCCTGAGTTACTGTACAAGCAAATCTTTAGTGATTGTATTTTGCCATCATTGGAGAAACCCACTTTATAACGTCCGAGAAATGCGTGCCTGGTTCCCGTACTGGCCATGTCCTCGTCTCGGTCAAGCATACACCTCAATGGTCGTCCAACTCTAAGTATAACAATTAATATAATATGTAATAGTGACATTGTTTCATTTAATATTCATTAGTTAATTCATCATTTAATCAGCACTACATTACCTTCTGGCTGCAATAGCGAGAGCAGCAGATAAGTTACAACTTCGAGTTTCTTTTCCACCAAAGCCACCTCCAAGTCTTTTTGTTCGAATATTAACTTTATGATATTTCACACCCAAGACATTAGCAATTGTAGTCTGTAATTATATATACATAATTATCATTGATATATAATGTTAATATGAAGTATCATAATCATTGTGTGAATAATAATTCAAACACGGTGTTATATACTCAATTTATAAGTATACCTGGGATAAGTAAAGATCCTGAGCGGCAGAAAATACTTCCATAAAATCTTCTTCTTGCTTCGGTACTGCGATGCATGATTGTGTCTCCAAGTAGAAATGTTCCTGTTCACCTATTCTCATTTCACCCTCAATTATCTTGTCTGAGCTTTCAAACCCGTTTGTCACGTTACCTTTTTCTAGCCTGTATATTGGTTTAAAATAACTTTCTTTTGCTATTGCATCCTGAAAAGTTAAATATATGGTTTAAGAGATTTTCCTTGAATGTACCATGCGGTCTCTTTTGCGTTGAATAAAATTTATAATTTGAATCATTTGTTGAAATTATTGATTGAAAATTGCCAAGCATAATTAATAAGTTACATACTTCGATAGATATTATAGGCTCCAAATCCTGGTACTCTACGCGCACCATCCTAGCGGCTCTTTGTGCAATTTCCTGATTATCTGCCACAATTGCCCCAATGTACTGACCAACACAAGTTACCTTATCATAATGGAATAAGAATTGATAATATTCACATTGTAAACTTGATTTTAAATACATGAATTGTATAGTGATATGGGCTGGCTTCATCAAGTAGAACATCGAATTAATTGAGTTGAAATGATACGAAATGTAAAGCAACAACGCAAGTTTACCTTATCAGTTGCAAAAAGTTCTTCATCTTGTTCGATTTCACCTAACAAGTTACTTCCCGGGACGTCTTTGTGATCAATAAAAGCATGCACACCACGCATGCTCAATGCCGATGTAGCATCAACATATCTATTAAATTGAGAAGTACATTTTACGAATGAAACACTAAAGAATTGTTCTAGAAACTTTCCCGGTAGCGTTGCTCTGTCTACTAATCAGATTAGTTTGACAAAAAGTGTGATGTGTCCAAGTATGGTAGTGATATGACATCATATTTCATCATTTTTTTGTCGCATACAATTCGATAATGTACACAGAGATAGAAACTGTCAAGATTTTATAGCTATACTTAGTAGTTGCTTTGTAAATATAGAGTAATCAAAAATATATTTACAAACGTACATAATAAAGGACGATACATTTTGGCATTAAAGGTCATGTGACATAACTAAACATAATGTTGAATCGTAAGAGGCTCTGTTTAGCCAATAATACTGTAATTAAAATGTATTATATAATTTTTTTTAAACCCTTACTTTATTTTTGCATGTGCCTTCTTACTTAACACAACAGCCATGTAAAGTTCATCTATCAAAAAAGAATCAAATATATTTTTGTTTTATTTATTACAATATTATGTACCAACATAATATTGTAATAAACAATCATCCAATATTGTAGGATTTCAATAAAAAAAAGTTGTCTACTTCTACTTGAAAACAAAGCCTAAGTAGCTATGTTCATTTTGAAATTATTGGAGTCGAGTCTTACTTTGAAAAGCAACCATATCATCAACGTAGACAGCCTCGCCTGTAGCCTGCTGATAAGCTGATAGGTGAACCAACGGTCTACCTACCGGATCAATTGGTGACTGATCGTTAGCAACCTCCTGAAAGAAAAAAGTTTATAGAATTGTCATACTCGATTCATATTTTGTGAAATATGCTATAGAAACTTTGAATTATTGAGTGTGATTTATGTGTGGAATCTTCAGTTACTGTACATCCATGGATGTGGCGGACCGCCAAAGATTTATCCCATTTCCAACCTTCATTTAAATGCAGATTCTAACTATTCTAACAATTCACATCCGTGTGTGACATAAATCAAGTTATACGGCTACAGTAGTACTTAATAAAGTAAATACCTGAAACATCTGAGTGCTTTTTACTTCATCTCTCTTGAATGGAAACGTTGCTGACGTGTCAGATGGTGATACTTTTGGAATGTTCTGTATATTATCATAAACATTATTTGATTTAGAGAATCAAGAGCATGTTATTAAAATGCATCCGATACTGTATATTATTATTTATAAGGTTGGAGGTTTTTAGATAGAATAGACTTGTTTTCATTATTTTAGGTTTATTTTAGTTATTTTATTAAATTCACTTAATTGAATAATAGTTTTTTTTCAATAAATACAAACGACTGTTACCTTATTACATGTTTCTTGATTTATACTGAGGTAAAACTTAAAGAAGAAACTTAGAACAAGTGACTGTCTGTATTCAGTCATACCACCTGGAGCACCAGGTGCTAGAGACATCTCATTGGCAAGTGAAACAATGACATCATCAAGTAACGACTTATCCCAATACCTGAAGACAAACAGGAGAGAATATAAAAGAAAGTTAGCGTAGACATTTTACAGATCTGTTTGTGTCTGCTTACGGAAGAATCACCCTTAGTTGCAAATGTTCACATCTTGTACTCGGTATACCTTCCAATTATCTTGTTCATGGTTTGCTTTGCCATCTTTGTCGTGGGCGCCATTCCTCCAAAAGCCATTGAAGAGTCATGAACAACTCCATCATGTAGATCAACTCTGAATGCAGCATTTACTATTGCTATGTCGTCATCACGACGATGTGCTTGCTTAAATGCTTTGAAGTGTTCCGTCTGCATTTAAAAGATCAGTCAGTAAACAAATTAGTGTTTCAAAAGAAATAAAGTTTCTTTATAGCGCTTTAATATGGCGTCTGTGTATAAATAAATAAATTAATTAAATTTCATGTCAACTATTAGGGCAATACCATTCTTCTCCATTATTTTCCTCCATCTACAATTTGATTCAACGATCAAGGAAGCATTATTTCGACAAAAATATCAAAATATAGTATGTAAAGAATGACCTCTCCTTTGGGACAACTAAGTAGAAACGTGCCCACGGGGTCAACCCTTTGAAAGAACACTAATTGGATTTTCGAACATGTCTTCTAACAGGGTTTTACCATTCAGTAAATAGGTTTAAAAAGTAAAGTCATATAAGTTTATTTTGTTTTTAAACTACTCGAGCTCATTGGCCATTCTATTGTTGTTTGTGTCCTCAACGTAATACCAACGTTTATGTTACCTTTTTTGTATATGGAATATTTATTGATATAAGAGTTTCATTTGGTTTCATTGCATTTTTCCTGTAACCAGTAAAGAAATGTTCGGCAATTGGTAATGAACGATGCACACCTGTATTGAAATATAATAACAGTTAATATATTATTATTTTACGAAAAAGTTTAATTCTGCTTCAGCATAATTACTTACTCGGTCATGACTTTACTCTTACATAAATGTTGGGACCATAACATTGATTAATTAGGGCTTACATGTACCTCTTGTATCTGCAAAATCAAGAGTGCATCCAGCAGTCATCAGTATTGGATTTAAATCAGATATTGGACTACCAGTAATTATATTTCCACCAATACCCTGAATAAGAAATTTGAAATTGATTACGATTGATTTTGAAAAGGAACGGGAGATTCGGAACCACTCAATTGGGTTCTTGTCAATTTGTCTCAGTTGATAATAATAACAACAATAATTTAGTTTTCGGTTATTCCTGAGTTAGGTTGATTATTTAGCTGTGTATCGGACAGGGGTTAGGTCTACGTTCAGTACCGAGCTGATAACCATTTTAATATAATTAAATACATTTCATCTTTCTGACTTCGACAACGCTTTGTCTTATAATGTTCCGTAATAATTAATAATAATAATAATAATAATAATAATAATAATAGATGATCATATACAGAATGCTGTTATAAAATAAAGAGAAATATGAAATCTTACCGCAACGTTTCTTATTTGCTGACCTGCAAACCAGTGAAGCATATCGACAATTGCGGCGAAACTTTTACATTGGTAATCTGATGAAAGAAATTAGAAATTAATCAGCTAAATTTTCAATCACATTTTTTACAAATGTCATGAACTATGTTTCATTAACAAAAAGTCTCGAAAGGCTGTGAATAACAAGTGAAATATGTTCAAGCAGAAAAAAGAAAAATTAAATTTCCCCTGTGGTTCTAGAAAAAGAGAGAAAGCGGAAGTCTATGCTACCCTTCAAATCAAAGGGCGCCTCTTATCTTAATAATAGAAAGTGGAGGGTCCCGAACAAAAAAACAGTAACTAAACTGACTAGGGAAAAACTCAATTAAAACGACCGAGGATCTTCTTGCTACTAATCTTGTTATCTTACCAGGAAGCTTGTCCATGTTCTCTTTTAGAAAATCTTCAATTCGAGACAAAGTTACTGACGCTCCAATACTTACACCTGTCTCGCATAAATAAATGTTGTTCAACTCTGTAACATGTGATACTGATACTAGTACCGGGTATTGCATTTTCTTTAATTTTACATCAACACCTAAAGAAAGAAAGTCATAGCAGAATTAGGAGATTATCTGATTTAGAAAAGATTGTGATATTTTGTTGTTATTTTGTATACTGTACACATTAGACTGTAGGCCTACATACCAATTTCGGTGTTTCCTGAAACTAGTTTTGAATTCGGAAAGTTATTTCTGACGACAGAGAGTTGAAGAAGATTTACCGGCCTAATCCATGTCAAACCATTTCTTTCAAACTTTACAAGTTTTGGTTCTTCTCTTTCAAGCATCTATATGTGACAACACACAATAATAACACATATATTGGTAAAATAAGATGCTTTAAAATAACAAAATAGTTTAGGTAAATTAATGACAATTAAGCGATTATGATAATCCATTTACTAAAAGTTCCAAGTCTTGGGATCAATGAATGTCCATAATTATAATACGTCGATATAATTTAGATAACATAAAATATGTACTATACAAATATTGTTTTTAAATTATTATTATTATTATTATTGTGAGATCAATGTACCAATATAAGTTCTGGTGGGAAAATCTTTTCTTGTGTGGGATCATACTCCATGAATTCTGAAGGTTGAAAAAGTTTTGTAGATATCTGTAAAATAAAAACAAAATATAGCAGTCATTCTATTAACCATGCGATTGCTTTCTGTTTTTGTTTTTTATGAATCTTATGTTTCGTCGTCATTTTGCTCCGATACTTTAATTGATTTTAGATTTTAGTATTTTTGAGCTTTTTTCCTACCTTTTCCTTACTAACACAACCTTACTATTCTGAGTCCAATATTTTTTTTAATGTTTGTAATGTTTGACGATTTTTCTTTTAGTTTATGTCTTTTTTAATATCTAATACTACTGGTATATTTTTGCATGGTTCTGGTCAGTTGTTTTTACTCCTAGTGTTGTCTTTATTCCATGCTGAATGAGAATATAAACACTATGGTGGACTTTTCTTTTCAAGAAGAAATTAATGTTGCTTATTATTTGGAAATGTTTTAACTTGACATACGTAAGGTAGTTCATGTTATTATGAAAGAATACATTGTTTATTAAACATTCCAACTCACCTGACGCTTTCCATTTGAAATCATACAGCATTTGTTATCATTACTTTGAGAATTCACACTATGTTCTTTTAGATTCTTTAAATCGTCCTGCATTTGACAACAGTTGACTTGATAACATTGTCTACCGTTTAACCCATCATCTTTAGACCATCTCACAGGGTTTTCATTATTCACATCATCCCTTATTTGGCAACAGTTAGCTTCATTTTGATAATCCTTAAAACAATTCGGTTAGATTTAATTTTTCTCTGTGTTTATTATTCTTTTGCTGGATTTGGCACACATCGAAATGTAATATTTAGTTTAGAACAACAGATAAAATGAAAGAAAATAACAAAACAATTGTAGAAACTAATACTATTAACGAAAATACAGGGAACCGAAGAAGAACAAAGGATAAAATGTTTTTTTTCTTAATGATAATTAAGAACACTATGATACAGTGCAAGTTTAAACAATTTCTGTCTACCAATGTGATGTATTATGCAATGTCAATCGAATAAATATATTAATAAATATTTATGTTTAATCAGTTAACTATTGGTCCTTATTAGCAACACTGTTTTATAGTGGTATACACAGAAAAGTATTTAAACATTTTTAACTTAAGAAAGTCCTTTAAAATGTAACACCGTCAATCACTATCTCTATCTCTACCTTTGTAAAGGTCCTATAACCTTCTAAGATCGGTCGATATCCAGTACATCTGCACAGATTTCCTTGGAAAGTATCCTCAATGTCTGTCATTGTTGGTTGATAGTTGTTTCTCAGGAGAGTGTACATTGACATCACTATACCCGGAGTACAGAAACCACATTGAGATCCATGAGCTTTTGCAATACGTTCCTTAAATGAAATGAAATTTATGTATTGAATTGTAAAGTATACTTGGTATGATTTTATGACTCATGTATTTCAATTTGTGTAGATTTAAAACTATTTAATTTTATGTTTATATCTATCTAAAGACACAGATTGTAGTCTTATAATGATTATGAACCAATATAATATATTTTTAATCTTATTATACTGAGAAACTGTTATCTAAGCCGATTTTAATATTACCTGAACTGGGTGTAGTCCATCCTTTATGCTTCCAATACCTTCAACTGTCGTTACTGCCATCATATGTACTTGACATATAGGAGTCAAGCAAGCATTTGCCGATATGTGGCTAGTCAAAATAAATACCACACAGATAATTAAATTTTAAAGCAGCTTAATGGAAACATATTATTTTTAATAATATTGCCAGTATGTATATGCATAGGCCTATCCAACAACCATGGCTTGTAATACTTAATTAATACTCAGAATACAATATTTGGCCACCTATTTTTGCCATTAAGCATTAATTCATGATTAACCAGCCAATGTTATTTTAAGAAAATAGCTTTTTGTGAGGCAATGCCATGTTTCAATCTTGAATTTAGAGTTCCTCTGTGCTTTACAAAGTATGCCATATTTACTATATTCCTTTTCTTATATGTTTAACTGATACTGTACAAATATATTCCGTTTAAGCCTAGAAGTTTGGGTGTGGTTGTTTATATTATGTTCTTACGTTATTTTCTTGGTCAGCCTATCATAGCTTGATATCATAACAGTACAGGCACCGCAACCTCCTTCACCACAACCAAGTTTGGAGCCTGTCAATCTTACTACACATTGTCTTGTTAAGCTTGATAGTAATAATGTGTAATATATTTATACTGAAATCAGTACATGTTTTTCTCTACCAAAAGTTTATCTAAATTTATTTTAAATGAATCTAGTAAAATGTGGTGGCAAATTGCAATGTCATTATAACGAACATATGGTGCAAATGCTATTGAAAGGGGTGAAAGGAAATTTAGATAAATATTAGATAGTGTATAATGTATAATTTCCATGATAGTTCGATACATTCATTATTTACACGTACGTCAGATCATAAATGTGATCAAATTCAAATTTATTACACATACTGACACGCACACATGATTTCTGACAATTGTATCAAACAATGTGTACATATAGGTTATATTGTTTATTTATTCATAGAGTAGTATTTATAAGCAAACTTGGCTATCCTTGTGGTCAAAGTCTGTTCCTTTGCGCAGTTTTATTTTAATATTTATGTATTTATGTATTTTAATTGACCTTAATTGCTTAATTAAGAAAGTCAAGCTAGGCCGATCAAGTATGACAGTTAATTGGTCTATTATTATTTATCGATGTACGTCAAGTCATACACGAACATGTTTTGTTGTAATGCTCCAAAGTTAAGTTGGTCATTGTTGTTTCCATGCAAAATGATTAACCGTCAAGTTGTTTAAAAGGATACATTTTAGGCGCAGGTAACTTAGTAGGGTCAAGTTAGGGTCCACGTTATCGTCTGTGATCTAAAAAAGAAAAGATGTTCGTAGTGTCAACAAAATATTTCGCTAATTGTCTGTAGTGTATAGTAGATCAAACCGTCTGTGTGACTTGTTAAAACAGCTGCATAAACTGTTCATTTGCGCTTAATTTCCTATGCAATCCTATTAGAATACACCATTGTTCTTTCATTTCTAATAGGATGTTCCTAAGTGTTATATCTTCTAAAATATTCATTTTAAATTCAAGTTTCATTATTAACATCTTTATATCTACGACCAATCTACTCCATCATGTATTCCTCAGCGTATGCCTACTTTGTTCTACTTTCTTTTATTCCAATCCACTCGGGCAGCGCTTGTCTGCCCTAGGTTCTCAATCTTCTTCAAGTACTCTCACTGATGTTGTGTTGCCCAAAAGATCTGCAATCTGACTGCTTTACTTTATCGTTTTGCTTATTTTATTTTTATCTCCATTGCCATCCACCCATGGATACACACAGAATTGTCATTTGTCAGTAATTAGCCTTTGGATTCATTAAAAAGACTAAAGAAACTTTCTATCGGTATAGTGTATGGTTTGGTATTGATACAGACGACTCAATAATCTACAAAAACTTTGCAAACAATAATAAAGAACAAAGCTTACCTTTTGCCCATTACAAAAGAAAATCAAAATATTGTTTTCTTTAAGCGACATTGATTTTTTTCTCTCGGTTGCCAAATCGACAACAACCTTGATGAATTTGTAGTAGAAAAATGATCTCTAAAGATGCCCGCTTTCTTATTGCAATGCACTAACATTTTAAGACCATCTGTGTGATTTATATGGCTTTTATACAACAAATCTTTCAATCCTGTAAGAAGTAAGGGTCTGACCACCATGCACATCAGTTACTACTGAGTAAAGCACATGATGATTCGTCATAAATACTCGTAAATCATAACTATTTTCTATCGTACACTTATTTCAATTGTTTGTTAAATCTAATCACTACTACGATAAACATTTAGCGCCTCTCCACTAGTAGGCCTACATACTTTACTTATCTTTTAGTTTCGTCCCTCAAATTACTCAAATGTATTATATAAATATACAAAGCAATTTCCCTCTTTCCATTAGTTTGTATGTTCCTAAAAATACATGGTCTACTCACCATTTCTATATACGTGATTTCCTTGATTAAAAATGATTTCTTCATTGTCTCAGTAATGTTTATTTGATTGTATTTAGTAAATAATGTTAATTATCTATTTTGTTTTAAAGAGCAGAGACTGGTCATCCTTACGACGATCAATAGCACTATTTAGCAGCCCGTTGAATTGAAAAATGGGTTGCATGTCAGTGTAAACGGGAAGCATCATTGGCGGTGCTTTCTCAAGCTTATGATAATTTATTCTATCGAAAACACAAAATTGGCACAAGTAACCCGGCCACTAAAAGTACATAGGCCTACCGTGTGATTTGTGTATTTGTTTTCTTGTATACCGTGTCTTTGCCTACATATGCATTTACACGTCTCTCTACATGTCTTAATTTTAGCACATTGCTACACACTTGGGCCTAATCATTTTACACGATAACAGACTGTATACATTTATAGGAAGACACTTTGATAATGTCCATATGCTACTCACGTGCCAATATTCTTTACAACTATTTGGTCATACTCAGTGAAGATTTTAGATACTGGTATTTATAAATTATAACACAAAGTTATATTTATTGTTCATTCTTGTACAAAACCTACGGTAAATTAAAAATATTTCATATGTTGCTGGACTACTTATGTTGTAGGCTACTAAATCTGACATTGCCTTATTTGGTTAATGTCTCAACTTGTCACGCGACTCTTGAAATGTTCTGGACTCTTGAAATAATATACCAATTGCACTGGAGAAGGGCTAGTACATCGTACGCTTTTACTTTATCGTTTTTATTTAGCTTTTAGCTTATTTTTCTCCATTGAGATCTAGCCACTGGTATGCCTACCTTCAATATTGTCATTGTTTCTGTACTTTACTTTTTATGTGGATTTATTAAAATACTAACGAAAGTTTAAGACTTTATTTCTAAACTGATGATTCAATGAATATATAAATATAACATTGTTTCGTTTGAAGTAAGTATAACTTGTTAATGAAGGTGAACATCATTTGGACCGTCAGCAAGATAAATTTCAGTCGTCCTAAGTAGTATGTGAATGATGTGAAGCTAATTATTCTATTAATTAAACCTAACATACATACAATTTTACTACACAGCCTAGATATAAATATTTACTACAAATTAGTACCAGTACAAAGCTAGTAGTGCACTGTACTAATAAGTTTTTTTTTAAATTGCAAAATGGCCGCTACTACATGCATACATTTAGGTATATCATTTTCCAAATGGCAAACCTTTTAAAGCCAAATGAGGATGTACATATCGCTATTTAAACAATATATAATTTGCATAAAAATAGAGGAAACGTTGCCCACCATCATTATGGGCGCCACGTTCTAACATAGATTGTTCACAGTGTAACAAGCTGCGCAGGTCAAAAAATGTAGGCAATCAGAAGTTTTTTAAGAATCGATCGTAAAGGTTTTATGGTGGCGCTATTAAACATCAATATGGAACCTCATACTTCTCGTATTCGTTTCAAATATTCCATTTAGAACCAATAATACTGCCCTCTCTCCGTTTCAAATATTCCATTTAGAACCAATAATACTACCCTCTCTACGTTTCAAATATTCCATTTAGAACCAATAATACTGCCCTCTCTGTTGTAAAAAGGCGATCATAGATTTTTAGAGTGTTTGGATCATCATATTTTGTAGTTTAATCCTTACAGCTGCCTCACATCGATAGTAACTTCAACATTTCGTTCAATTTTAACTAGACTAGGCCGGTTAAACACTATCTTGAAGAGGTGATTTGTAGCAGGCAATAAACCGAACCAGCTCGTAAATCTAAATATCTATCCAAGACCGTCCTCTAGCATTAATTAATGTATTTTTATCTTTATGAACTAAGAAAATTAACCAAAAACCCCGCCTTTATAAATTTCGGCGATTTATGGCGGTTGTATATTGCGCTCACTCACAATTGAGCCATGTTTTCTCATCGTTCTCACAATTTATTTTTTCAGTTTATAGTTTTTCTCAATAGTATAATATATATATAATATTATTATTCAGTTATTTTTACTTATATTTGTTATAATACCCGTATGACTATAATCTAAAAACATAATAATAACTTAAACTTATTGAATTTAAGTAGTTCATCCGTATTGTTGGCACAATATTTGTTTGCATAAATTGTTTATAATGCCATTAAATATCGATGTAAATATTAGTTTTGTTCTACTTATATAAAATCATAGGCCTATATAATAATTATTAATGTCTATTAGTCTCTTTAACATTTAACATACTATAAATGAATGTTTTTATTTACAAAATATTTAAATATGTACCGTATGTGACCCTAGTGATATATTATTTTCAGTCATTTCATTGTTTATAGTTATATAAAATTATATACAATATATATTTCTATCTCTACTCTCTTTAACATGTAAATACCAACATGCTAAATACATAGTGTTATAATATTTAATACTGATATAATTTACCAACATCCATAATACTGTAGCCGTGGGGTTACGATACCACACCAACTCAACTGACAATACGTAGATATTTATTTATTTAAACATTCTTAAAACACCTATTCCACAAGAATTTACTTCATGAATTAGTTTTTAATTATATTATTTAAACAGCATCTTTGAGCATTATGCTCTGACGAAGAAAGGTTTGAAAGTACCAGGTTCAGCTGATGGAAACTGAAATTAAAAAAAATATTGTAAGCTTTGTTAAATGTGTTCA
Organism: Antedon bifida; assembly: GCF_963402885.1. Taxonomy (NCBI): domain Eukaryota; kingdom Metazoa; phylum Echinodermata; class Crinoidea; order Comatulida; family Antedonidae; genus Antedon; species Antedon bifida. The sequence continues at coordinate 21,302,627 of NC_136234.1, read as the reverse complement.
TTGTGATTTTATCAAACTTAGTTCCGAAATACTTTCCAAATGTTACAATAAAACAAACAGAAAACAACAAATTCACACTAAATTATAATTTGACTTCCATGGAAGGTGGACATGAAACAAGAGACGATGACGATCCCAGAGAAATAAGGAGATCTGAGAATCTGGAGGCAAAGTATACTGTAAAACATCTAATAACAATATTACTGTGGTAACTGACCAGGTCATGTAGTTCCTAATCTGACCAATGCACTATGTCGTATTGGTACAATTTAGTTTTATCTTCTCAAGATGTGCACCTCTCCACGCCGCCCAACTCACTACGTAAACGTTATGACTAATAGACCCAATGTGTATCATACCTTTTCAGTTATTCTATCGGCGCATGCCATCCTGATTCTCTCGGCAGTAGCTGGACTGTCCATGCGGAATACACCCTCAATTCCAGCATGTTGTCTAGCTGAACAAACAGCCTCCTTTATAGCGTAGAAAACAGAAGATGCTAGAAAAAGAGGTGGTTCACCAATTGCCTATAACCAAAGCAAAATTAATCGAGATTAAATTAGATCCAATTCATTTTTTTCGAAGTATGATTCGTAAAATTACAATAATTATGTCAAATTCATTCGTGTATTAATTACCTTGGATGAACAGACAGCTCTTTTATTTGGCACACCTGCTAGAAGGCTGACGTTAAATTCAACTGGAATATCCGTGAAACCTGGTATTTTGTAAAATCCTGGACCCTTGGTCAACAACTGTCCAGAAGGACTCCATCGGTGCTCTTCTAACGTGAAAAGTCCATATCCCTGTATAAAGCCGCCTTCGATCTGGAAAATACAAATCATTATCAGAAAGTCCATGTGTTTTTATTAAGCTAATGGCATATATTCAATTCCAATGAACAAATGATCGCGACCATCAGTTGACATTTAATGTGCAAACCAACACTGTGAAGATTCAGAACTCAGAACTTAAATGATAGGCCTACGACAATCTTATCTAGTGAGACGCGTTCTTATTTTAAACATTTTATTTTGTCTTTAGAAGACTGCATCACCCAAACCACGTTATTCTAGGCATTTTAGACCACAGATTACAGCACTTTTCAATTTCTATTAAGTCGATTATACATGATATGACGATACATAACAAATTTTGGATTTACTACCTGGCCGATATCAATTGCTGGATTGATACTGTCGCCTACATCCATTACAATATCTGTTCTCAGAACGACGTGATCCCCAGTTAAGCAATCAATTTCAACTTCAGATACAGCAGCCCCGAATGTAAAATAATTAAATGGTGTCCCGGTGTTTGTATCCCAGTCATATCCGATATCAGGTGTCCTAAAAAGAGACGTGTGTAAGAGAAACGTATTATATGAGAACAGTTTTAAACTACTGTACTGATTTCTAGAGATAAGCTTATTTATAGCAAAATTATTGTAAATCTTGACTACAGTAATAAATTGATTAGAAAAAGTAGGGTACATCAAACTCCAAAATTAATTTAAAAAAAAACTTACATGTAAAAACCAGTTGCTGAAAGACTAACTCTATCAAAGTAGGCAGCTTTTATCTGAAACGAAATTAATAATATTTAGTGAAATATTTGAAATGAATAGATACATGGCAGTAATTAATTAGCAAACTTAATGTAATCAGTTTAACAACAAAACACAATATTTTTAAAGGGCATAGGTGATTATATGATTTTTAAAATCAGAAACTTTACAGTATAATACGAAGGAATATTTCAATATTACTCTTCTGATCCACCATCCGCCTTCTTCTTCCATAAGGATGAAGGAAATTCAATTATAATGTTCTTTTTGTATTTTGTTTTTTTTAGACATTTTAAGACAATATGCAATAATAAACAGTAAAGAAACCACATTCGACAATATTACTAAGTTTATAAAATAACTGCAATAGTTTGCTTACCCAGTCTTCCCATGATGCCTTTGGCTTTTCGGTGACGTATGGTTTCAGACGATCGAGAATTGTCTTGCAAGCGTTCTAATGGAAAAACACAATAATTACATAAAAATAGTTAAATAATGTATGGTGAATTATGTACTTACTTATATTTAAAAAACATTATAATACAGTTTTTAGTCGCGTGCAACGTGACTCTACAGCTCACTATGTCGGTCGGTTGGTTGGTCGGTTGGTCGATTGGTCGGTCGGTGTGTCGTAAACACTAACTTGACTGCAACTGCAGCCATCTATGTGGCCTTGTTCTGTAATTGTATCATTTTTTAGCAAATATTTTGAAAAAATGGAAATATTGTGTGAATTGGATAAAAAACAAATCTGATTTTAACATTTAAAATGTATACTAATTCTTACTTTAATGGCCATTCCATTCAAATCGGAAGTAGCACTAGCTGCGGAAGGTGAGGTGTTCGGTACTGTTGCTGTTGAAGTTTCATTGATATATATCTTTTGAGTTGGAATTCCAAGTGTCTGACTGGCTACTTGAATCATTTTCGTGTGTAACCCTTGACCCATTTCAACTCCACCATGTGTCAGTAGTACACTTCCATCTTTATAAACCAATACTAAAGCACCGGACTGCAACACACAATTATTAAATAGCATATTATAGATATCATAAATAGCAGATAGATATCACTGCTTGTGCAATTTAGTGTAGACCATACCAGTAAAATAATGTTATAAATTGACAATATAATTTGTTCACTTATGTTTCATCAAATGTGATTTAATGATGATACCAAATAATTTAAAAAGGATAACTGCACATGAGACAAAAATGATTTTGATTACTTACATCAAATGAATCATTAATGACGTACATTGATTAAATCAAATTAGTTAGGCCTACAATATAAAATATTTATTTATTCTAAACAAAGTTGTGTATTCGTTTATTCAATGCAACAATTAAGTGTTAAATATACTGTACCTGATTCATGAACGTTGCTGTGAATGCTATGCCAAATTTGGTTGGAATAGCAAATATCCCCCTCTTCTTCCATCGGTTAGTTCTATAAATTAAACAATACAACATATTAGGGAATTTCTATTTTTAAATTAAATTATAGGATTAGATCAATATTTTTCTATCACCGATTTAACACCCACATAGCTTATGCAAATTACCTTGTTTTGTTTTAAACCAACCATGTACTTAGCAGAGCACTAAAGAGTTAAAATTAGTTCCAAGAATATCTGGGTTATTATCATTTCAACCCTTTTCTAAATACAGATTTACACGTACGACTATGTACACGATAAATAATTTTATATGGAGAAAATGTCATTTATGAACGCAAATTAAAGTTTATTATGATTCTACCCAATAAAATCACAGACTTCTGTTCGCCCTTTCCTTTAAATTGTGTTATATTTAGTTACGTATAATTCCATGAGATACTATTGTCAAATAATTTCTCGAAAAAAAGTCTCCTCCCCTTTTTTGGTTTGAAAAAGTAATCTCGAAAAGAGGTCTATCTGGAAATGATGCCCATCTCGAAAAGAAGGCCTCGGAGTTATGGAATATGATATAATGTTACTAAATTGTTAAAACAATTCTTACTTGTTGTAATGCTCTATCTCTTTTCGTCTGTTTTCATAATCACTGTTCTCCAAGCACTCATTCCAACATCGTTTCAAGTTAAAATCAACAAGCTTCTGGTTGAAGAATGTTATATCTTCTTCATTATACATGTTTATCTCGCGAACCTGAAAGAGATGTATACGTAGATCTTGAGCATTAGCTTGTTATCTGTTTCACACAGTTTACTCAACCGTAAGTGTGGTAGAACATACTATTTTTATCTGTATTGTCCAAATTATTAGGTTTTGACCAGGGAAGACTGAAGACTTTTGACATCAGGTAACATTATTACTTGTCAGTAGGCCTATTTCTAAATTGCGGGTTTTGTAAAGGAGACAATATTTTAAACGTTACCTTTCTTTGAGATATGCTACAGAGTCTTGCAATATCACTGATCCAATTCTCGGCTATCATCATACCCTGAGGACCTCCAAATCCTCTAAAAGCTGTATTCGATGGAATATTTGTTTTGCATAAGTACCCAGTCCCTTTGATGTTGGGAATTTTATAAGTATTATCCATATGAAATAATGCACGTTCCATAACCTATAGAAATAATATGTTCGCATTTAACAATAATGTCTATAGCTGCATTTGAGCACAATATAGATATAGAAATACCAACCCAAAAAACAAACACGCACAATAATTTATTGAAATAATCGACTAAAACACTATTTCTGTTCTGAATTGTTTTCATAATTATGCATCTATTTCTGGTCTAACCGTCCCGTTAAATATGCCCTTAAACATGATTGGAAAAATTTCAACTAAACAAACCGAGAATGAAAGATCCATTGAATTTCCGCAATTGCTGTACATGTCAATATCCAATGCTTGTATTTTACCGTCGTTAGTAAATCCGACCTTATAACGACCTAGAAAAGCGTGTCTAGTTCCCATACTCGCCATGTCTTCATCCCGATCGAGAACACATCTAACTGGTTGTCCAACTCTAAATATTTGGTGTAATAAAATATTATTATTAGTGATATTTGTATTAATACATAATCTAATCGTCGACTTGTATTTAAATTACTCAACCCCTGGCATTGTGCACAGACGAACGTGGAGAAGAAATGTATTGTATTTGCCGTTCACACTTGTGCGTAATTCAGCCCAGTTAGGTTGCAAGTCACAGGTTATTTTCCTACATTTACAGCAAGATGTTAAGAACTAAAGCTACATTACCGATGTGGATGTACCTTTAACTAGTTACTTAAGATTTGGAAAAGTAATTTATTTGGAATAAGGAACAAAGTAGTGAAAGGACTGAATTTATTTTCTTTACATTCTGTTTAAACAAATTGAAAATATGGTGGAAGGTGGAATCGTTACAATTGGATGGCTATCGTGTGTTTGATGGCTTTTGTCTTTCTGAAAAATAGTATGAAATAGGTTATACATACTTGTTAGCTGCAACTGCAACGGCAGATGATAATAACAAAGATCTTGTTTCTTTCCCCCCAAATCCGCCTCCTATCCTTTTCACACGACAGGAAACTACATGGTTTTGCAATCCTAACACATTTGCTGCCAACCACTGTAGAAACAAACAACAACACGTTTTAACAGTAAGTTATATTATTAATATTCGACTATCGAAATGAACGTGTTCTAATGACGTCATACCTGGGTCAATGATGGATTTTGAGTGGATGAGAATATTTCTATTCCTTGGTCTTCTCCCGGAACGACTACACACGCATTTGTTTCCAAATAAAAATGTTCCTGTTCTCCCATTCTCATTTCTCCCTCAAAAACATGATCGGATTGGTCAAATCCTTTTGTTATGCTTCCATTTGTAATACTCTTTGGTTCTGCCAAAAAACTTTGTTTATCGATAGCATCCTTCACGAAAAAAAGGATATCATTACTTGCAAAACATAAACTATTATATTTTAAATTGAGTTAAGTCACACTTTATGTTACAAAAAATGATGACAGCATATCACTACCATTTGTAAACACTACTACACCTTTTTTTCCAAACTAGTTTGATAGTGTAGACAGAGCTTAATATAATACATTTAATTACAAAGCAAAATGTGTTGTTACCCAATCTTACTCACTTCAATAGTAATAATAGGTACGAGTTCTTTATATTCAATATGTACTTTCTTTGCCGCCCTCTGTGCTATATACTGTGTATCTGCAACGATTGCTCCAATAATTTGTCCAACGCATGTTACCTAAAATTAATTTCATAGCATAATGGTATCAACTGTTTTATAAGTGATAATATAATTATCTTCTTTGAAATAAGTAACGCCCTCTATAATATATCATATGGTGCCTGAACTGATTTTGATTTTGTATTTCCTTTCTAAATTTAATATGTCATGTCTTGCATTGCCTTGCATTTTTTTAAATTGTGATATGTTTATTTTGAAGCAAACGTATTTTGATTATTTATTTTTAATACTTTATTTTTGCCAAATAAATAAATGTTACTTGAAATGAAAAAAATAAAATTAAATATTTTCTTCAGGTCACTCTCCAAAATCGTCCAATCAATTTACAGGAATCTATTTAGGTATTTTATAGTAAATGGTAATAAATAATAATATAAACGAATGCTATACATAGCTGAATTATTTAAATTTGCTAACTAGGAAAGAATCAAATCAAACGTTTTGGACAGCAGCATCTTATGCTATACTCTCTTACCAATTCGGTTACAAAAACTTCTTCATCTTGTAATACTGGTCCGGTAATGTTACTTCCTGGAACATCTCTGTGGTCAATATATGTACAAACACCGTCCATCAACAATGCTTCACTGGGATCGACAGATCTAAAGAAATCATCAAGTTCGTTAGTGTAATAATATCAGATTATTTATCTAAAATATTTATAATGTTATTTGCATAATTATACTATTATTCATGATACCTATTTAATATTTCTATTAATATAAAATACTTACATTATTTTCGCATGTGCTTTTGTACTATAGACTAATGCCATGTGTAGCTCATCTGAAATAATGATGTAATTTATGTATTAAATGAATAGTTTGACCGTTTTGAAATATACTATGTTCATTTTCTTCAATCTTGAGAGAACTTCTTATATTATACATATATCCCGGGATAGTCCAGACATTTCAATCTCTAGTTGAAAAGCGGAACATTTCAATTTAAACGTAGGACACTCTGTTAAATAGTTTTGAGGATGAAATAGTGTGGGGGGAGTAGTGTGTGGGGAATTGCTCACATAATAGAGTCGATTACGATCACCACACTCTTTAACCTCGTTAAATAGAGCAGTCAATATTTCAACTCATGATATATTCTTTAGCCATCAAATTATGTGTTTAATTATTGGATTACCAGCTGATCAAAATAGTTTTAAAATAAAGCACAATAAGATTACGTTCTAGTCTGATGACTGCAAATGCCATTTGCATTTAAAAAAGAAAAGCATTCATATCCAATGTTTCATGGTCTGTAGCTAACGTGGTATGCGGCCATTTTATGTCTATTATACCATATTATCAGAGATATGTATTGAAAACCTCTTATATAAATTTCCTTTGAAATTATAAAATTCTCTAAACTCCTAAAGCAACACCTTAGTTAATAAACACTCAATAATAAAATAAAAGGCGAATTTTTGACTAATTTCTGAAAGTTGAATACAGACAATACAATGTTGCATCATACAGTCTACAAAGAACAGAACAGATCTTACTTTTAAATGGAAGCATATCGTCAATGTAAATAGCCTCTCCAGTGACTTGTTTATACGCTGACTTATGAACAATTGGGTGCCCAACGTTTTCAAAGGTGGCTTGATCATCATGTGTCTCCTAAACAAAAATTACATTATGTAAAAATTATTCTATTTTGCGGGTATCGCATCATTTCTCGTGGATTCTGTTTGCACGTCTATGAATGCCATGTATATATTATGCTGATTGATTGTATGTATGTTATTTTCAGTTATATTAAAAATCTTAAAATATTCCAACATTCCACCTCTTAGTGGTCTTTGTCACTATTATAGTCAAATTGTCGAGCGGTTAAGACAGTGGCGCCAACAATATCGGCATGGGTTTGAGTTCTAATAGTGGAACAATTCTTCTCTGATAAGGACTGTAGACCATTAGTCTGTGTGCACTTACAACAACCCAGTTCATTAGGGGGTTGCCACGGTAAAATAGTTCACAAAATAGTCCCTGATCATGGTGATTTACCACATATCTGATAGGACAGTAATTAATTTACTATTGGTAACCCTTGGCCACACATACATAAATACAAAAATGGGTTTAGTACCTGAAACATCTGCGTACTCTTGGCTTCAGGTCTGCTAATTGACGATGTGGCAGAAGTCTCAGACAAGACTGGCGGAATAATATGCTGAAATTGAAATGTATCATTAGTGTGATTAGAAAAACTCAGATGTCCATGGGCGAAGGGTTATACTTATGATCAGATGGTCATAGCCTCAAGTTCATATTATTTCTCTTCAAACGACTTTCTCTTATTATGTGTAGCACACTAAATTTGTCGGTGATGTCTAAAGATGTTATTAAACTATTGTCAGCTCAGTTAATATAGTAGGTTAATATACGTACGTTTAAGTAAATACATGTAAATTCAATTTGGTTTAATTATTCTGTTACGATAAGCTTTAGAGCAACGCATTGTTGTGTTACATAATATATAATTGTACTTACATTGTTGGTAGGGATTATATGTTGAGAAACATACTGATGAAACTTGAAGAAAAAACTTAAAACAAGAGATTGTCGGTATTCCGCCATTCCTCCAGGTACGCCTGGTGGAAGGTACATCTCGTCTGCAAGCTGAGAACTGACGTCTTCTAACAGGAGATTATCCCAGTTTCTAAAATAGCATATGTATATCAAGCCATTAAGTAATATTTACAGTGATTGCGAATGTAACTTTATTCTTCCCTAAACTAAATAATATTGTAAAATTGTATTTAGAAATGGTATCATCAAGACTATAGATCTTAAGTATTCAATTTTTCTAGAGACGATTGCACATACCACTGATATCACGTTTGTATGGTTTATATGAATGAATAAATATACCCGAATATAATGAATGAATGAATGATTATACATTAATGTGGACCATTAATACGGTTTGAGTATATACATATATGTAGGTATTTATTCATAAAAACACATAGTACAAACAGAATGCAGCCAACGGCTGAATAATTCTGCAAACAACGTACAAAGTAAAAATTCACCTGAATTTAAAAAAAATACTATATATGCAAATACACAGTAAATCAAATCATTAAAAAGTCGTTAAAATGCCAAAAGACCCAGATTCAGTCATTAGTTTTAGAAGCTTCATTCATTCTATCAAAAATGTTAGGGATGGTAGAGCGTTTCCAACGATTAGTTTTACACAAGGGGGCATCCAACAAATTAATATTTCTCAAATTGCGACCGCGGTTACGATAAGGGGGAAGCATATCACGATACAGTTTAGAGAGTAATAGCCCCTTCCCAAACTTCTTCATCAAGTTATCTCTTCTGGCTTCAAGGGAACATAATCCAGACATGGATAAAGCATTTTCATAACTGATGTAATTAGCACCGTAAATACATCTTAGAGCTCTCTTCTGTACCCTTTCAATTCTAGTACATTGGATATTGGTTAATGAGCTATGCCACAAGGGACACGCATATTCCAAAACTGGACGTATGTACGTAGTAAAAACAGTTAACAAGTCATTAGCTGCCAAAGCTTTCCTAAGAATGGAAAGGGTAAAAAGTCGTGTAGATGCTTTAGAAACACATTCATTAACTTGAATGTCCCATTTAAGATCGCATTGTATTACAACCCCTAGTAATTTTAAAGACTCAACCACTTCGATGACATGGTCATTAAGTGTAAAAAGTGGTTGCGGTGTGTGTGTGTACTAAGAGTGTTATATATATATATACCTTTTCCTTATGAATTTCATCGCCTGAAGAGCAAGTTTGGTTGTCGGTGCCATTCCTCCGAATGCCATTGAGCAGTCTTCAACCACACTGGATGCCATCTTCACCCTAAATGCAGCATTTACGATCGCAATGTCATCGTCACGTCGATGGGCCTGCTTGTATGCCATAAAGTATTCAGTCTGAAAAAGTAAAAAGAAAAATATATTATGGGTCTTATTATGAAACGCGCACTTGAAAACTCCACCACCTGTGTATCTCAAGTGGCTCATGTAGATTGTGTTGAAATAAGATTATTTTAGGCCTTAAAGCTTGGTTTCCACAAGAGACGAGTTGGCCAATGACAAGCGACTGTTCGAATAATCCATTGCTTATGATTCGTCAAAGATTGTGATGCAAAACTAAAGGAAACAGAAGGGATGAATCCTCCATGACATACCTCCTCAGTGAATGGTACATGGATGGACACTAGAACCTCGTTTGGTAGTATAGCATTCTTTCGATAACCAGTAAAAAAGTTTTTATCCATACAAAGTTGTCGAGAATTTCCTAGAAACAAAATTAAACACCAGTTTTAAAATTATTCCGTCATTGATGGCTTCTAAACGTGTATTATGTCAGGGCGGATCCAGGATTTTGTTTCGTTTACGGGGAGAACTAACATATTATAATATTAATAATCTGTCAACAAATTATAGAAATAAGGTTGCTGGTAATTTCATTTTTTCTTTCAAAGCGCCCTTTTATTAGCTGCATTTTTCTGTGCGTTAGCATTAACAACAAGCAAACTACACAAAACAAACTACTGTAGGCGTATAGCCTAAATTTCAAATGTTTGTGTTTAAACTTCATCACTTTTAGTCCTTGTTAGTTAAAACCTTAATTATTAAAATATATTTTTCACTGACTACACATAAACGGGTACACATAGTATGTGAGCGTGTATATTTTCTTCAAGGTCATGCAAAATTAATTGATATCTTTATATTAGATGCGTGGCGCGTTAAATATAGAATATACGGGCAAAAATATGGTTTACCTTCCGTTGAAATGACTGTTAATGTAGATTTTGCAGCCATAAGAATCGGGTTCAGATCAGAAATAGGACTTCCGGTTATTATGTTGCCACCTATCGCCTAAAAGGGAAACAAGATTAATGTTAATAAAGATAATAACTTGTCAATGTTATCAACTAAACTTTGTACAGTAAAGGACATTAGGTCACATTATATTTTTGTTTCGATGACGTGTTAACTTATACCTACTTAGTTTTATCTAGAATGTAGACCTAAATAATGAAAAAGTAAATGACTACACAACTTCCCGTCAGACTAGATGATAAGATAAAATATATTAAGATGTTTTTGAAAATGCCCTTACACCCCTTGCTATTATACGAAATTAAAAAATAAAGGAATATTCGTCAAAATTCTTTTAGTGGGATACTTCATAATTGGCATACTAGCTCTGAGATTAGATGTAAATTAGATCATTTAAAAGATTTATATTGTACTTATGTGTTTTAGCAGAAACAAAACGTATCAGATTAGTTGCATTGATTGTGTTTTGTGATGCTGTGGCAGAAACAAATGTATTTTTTTCTGTAATAGAGTTTAAAAATAATATTATGGATCTTCAGCATTTGGAAATGGTAATTTTTAAACATCTATTTACCTATTTAAAAGTTTTAAATTTATTACATAAGTCACGTGCGCGTTTGTTAGGTTAGTATTTGTAGGTTTTTTACTCACCGCAACGTTTCGTATTTGGTTGCCAGCAAACCAATGTAGCATTTCAATAATAGCTGCAAATGTTCTGCATTTGTACTCTGAAATTTAGATTTCATAACTTTGGAATTAAATTACTTAAGTTTGATTATAATTGAAATGAAAAAGCATGACTTTAGGAAGAGCAGGTAATTTGTATGTATGCATAATACATTGAGTGTATTATGGTTTATTGTGGCTTCTTATGCAATGTACACTTTAAAAATATTGCTTCCTTTTTTCAAATTTCAGTATTATAGTACAGGAGTAGCATTTAATATATATATATTATCCCACATATTTGTGTTTGTCCAGTATAATAGATACCGGTTTGTCTATAACAAAAATATCAGTTGTTTTCGGATGGAAAAGTTCCTATTTACTATACCGTAACCCTTGCCATTCCGAATGATCTAACTCTACTCTTTCACCGAATGTATCGACAAACAAACCACATCCTTCACTAAACGGAAGTACCTGTTGTTTTCTGTGTTTAGCGTATTGTTTTATTTAAATTGTTTTAGTTACCGGATTTTTAAAACTTATAAGTGCACCAGAATTACAAAAGTTTAAACCTTGAACTTTTCTCAAGAATTGGATTACCAAGATTACCTCTTAGCTCTATGACAACTAGTGTGCTAGCCTATTACTTCCGATTTAAAAATATGTATAACTTAACTATTTATATTATTTTATTTGTAATGTTAATTGTAATCAAAATTAAAAGTTTGGATCATGATAATAAAATACCAATAAACAGGAATAACATTATCATTAATAATCATCATATGTTATTTTCATTGTCATTGATTCATCGTCAACATCATAATTAGCATCTTTAATATGTTATATTGTTGGGTCGATTTTTATGAAAGCATACATATTATTTTATCATTTTTATAGTCAATACAATTATTACTTCATTAAATTTAACGGTATAACTTTTTTGTCAAAATAAAAGATAAGGAGACCTGGTAACTTCTTCAGTTGTTGTTTTAGAAAATGTGCTAATGTTGAAAGTGTGACAGAGGAACCAATAACGATGCCATTGTTGTCTGCCAGTAATGTGTTGAGTTCAGGGACATCTGAACACGAGATTATAACAGGATACTCCATTCGTTTAAACTTCATTTCAATTCCTGTAAACAGAAAACAAGATTATACACTCGTTCGGATGCTTTCATGAGGCTTTTAGTAACTTAGATGAGTAAAAATAAATAAAATATACTGGTATTTAACTGAAATAAGTTGATGAAGTTCACCAAGGATATAGCCCGTTACACATGCGCAATATTAATAACAAACGTGTGTTTTACGTACATGGTTTAGAAATTGTGCTGTTAATGTTATAAACCGTATTTTCAAGATGCCAATTTACAACAGCTTATAGATTTAAGATATTTTAACTGTGGTTAAATTTAATACACTAATCCATTTATCTCAATAGTTACTGCAGTAGTTAGAATTAATCATAAGATATATGCTTAATAATAATAATATTAACTCAATAAGCCTTTTTTATTGAAGATAATGAATACAGTGAACTTTTTAGCAGACAATAGAAATTACGATTTATTAGCATCTATTTTTCAATGGTGTATAATTTTGAATACAGTAATCAAAGAACTTCTAACCTCCGGAAAGGTTTTATTACGGTTTCTTTTATCAACTTATCTTACTGGAAGTTATCATTCCCTTTTAACAGTGCCTGGAGATTTTCATTATGCCAACTGTAAGGCTATAAAAGTATTCAGTTAGCTCTGCCAATTTTGTACTCTTAGAAACAAAAAACTCTCACAAAAGGCCCTAAATTCGTTTAAATATTGTTAGAAATACTATATTTTCTAGAAAATTTGAAATATACAGGCTAGTCGAAGATATGCCAACAATATCAGGAACATTTGATGTGTTTAAAAACCAAAATCAAGATTCTGTTCTTTGATGTTTTCCGACAATGTATTTCATTTATAATGTTTATTTATCGTATGATATAAGGAAGCATAATATTATGTTAATTTGTAGTTTTTGTCTTCGAACCTCGACAAATTCTGTATTCCAAATACAATCTCAGAATGTTTAAATGATTCTTTATTCTAATTGAATACAGTATGTAAATAGGCACTTACCAACTTCTGTATTTCCAACAATCAACTTCGAATCAGGATATTGTGATTTGCTTTCTAGTAACTGCTTGAGGCTCACTGGTCTTAACCAAGTCTGCCTCTCATTTGTAAATTTTAAAAATGTTGGTTCAACCTTTTCCAAAGTCTGTTTAATTAAAGTAATGTTTATGAGTTGAATGGGAAAATATGTCGTGAGTGTAATGGAATATAACCAATTCTTTACAATGGGATATCCTATTCTATTATATATGTATTCGACTACCACGTTAAATAAATTAGTACCGTTCCAGTTCTGTCGGAAAAGACTGCTATTGAATTGAGACCATAAACGGTAACTTTATTTGTATTCATTTATTTATGTTGATATCTCCAGCATCGTATAAAATGCGTTTTGGAATAAATGTACACGTGATTAGTGTATTAACTACACATGTATTTACCAATATAAGTTCTGGAGGAAATATTATTTCCATTGTTGGGTCGTACGGCTTAAAAGTTCCAGGTTTGAATAGTGTTGACGATATCTGTAATAAACAAGTAACACTTCATGAGTTATTCATTTTAATGATAAATATAAATTGTGCCCTTTCTTACCATACGTGTTTTAATTACGTCTTAGCTTACCATTTGTGATTTTCCATACAATTAGAATAGTTACAAAACATTAATTTCCAATAATTACTACAGTACTGTATTACATAGAGAATACATAATCTTTATTGGTCCATTAGGTAGTTACATTCGTATTTTTGAAGAGGTAAAAATAAGTAATTATACAGACGGCCATAAGTAAATATGAAATGCTCAAACAATATTACAAAATATATAATACGAAATACAATATCACAATTTAATACTTACTCCTTTTATTTTATGATCATCATCGTTTTGTTCGATTTTCAAATCTTTACAACAACCACGTGGCTGACTTGAGCCATTCTGACAACATCCACCGGTGGTGCCATTCATACTGCGAGGCTGACTTGAGCCATTCTGACAGCATCCACCGGCGGTGCCATTCATACCGCAACCCGCAGTCGGGGTATCCTTGAAAAAAAAATATATTGGACTCGGAGTGTCAGCGGAAAATTTAATTCATTCATTTATTAATTTATTTCAGATAAATATCTATAGAAATATAATATATACATAATAACAAAGATAAATAAATGTATTTTGAGAATTATCCGACTAAAAGAATAAAATTAAGCATTTTCAATAATGTTGGTTGTGCTGTGTAGTCCAGGATGTCGTTAAAAATGTCATTTAATATTTTACTATCTTACCTTTTAAATGATATATTAACAATAGTATTATAACGATACCTTTGTAAAGGTCCTATAGCCTTCCAAGATCGGTCGATATCCAGTGCATCTGCACAGATTTCCTTGGAAAGTATCCTCAATGTCTGTCATTGTTGGTTGATGGTTGTTTCTCAGGAGAGTGTACATTGACATCACTATACCCGGAGTACAGAAACCGCATTGAGATCCATGAGCTTTTGCAATACGTTCCTTTACAATTAAAAAAAATAGTATGCTGTATTCTACGGATACACTTTTCAATTATGTTCAGTGATTATGTTAAATAAAAATGTACAGTAGGCACATTTCGTAAACTAGGCCTACATGAGCTACAATTAAAACGAATCATATGCGCACCCACTCCGGCAATTATTAAAGTAGGTGAGAACATAATAAACTAATATTATTATTGTTTTATACGAATATTATGTTCGATAGAACATGAACCTAGTCAGATGAATTCTGTGACATTTTACCCTAAGCTTTAACCAGTTCATGAATTTTATTATTGAGTGCGATTGAAATCAGCCAAATCGTTAAATATAATGTAGTCTTTTACTCCACAACCTTTTCACAAAATAGGTACCTCGGCCCCGGAGATCTGGTTTTAAATCAACTTAGGAAGTTATTAACATGGCATTGTGTTAGTATGTCAAT
This sequence comes from Antedon bifida, assembly GCF_963402885.1. Lineage (NCBI taxonomy): Eukaryota > Metazoa > Echinodermata > Crinoidea > Comatulida > Antedonidae > Antedon > Antedon bifida. The sequence continues at coordinate 21,287,254 of NC_136234.1, read as the reverse complement.
TATGATCCCTTTACCAAACTGTTCCTTATTTGATGCAGTATAACACAACAGTACTATGTTATCTGTGAGACAAGTGTAGTATTCAGAAAGAAATAAACGACTGGAAAACAAAACCCAGTCAGCCGAAGCTGACTGGGTAATAATAGGAACAGAATGAATAGTATGATAAAAGTAAATTACTGTACTGTATATTATACGTTTATGCCAGTAAATTAATTGACTATTACACTCTATATTTAAACGTTTTTTGTTTGTCAATCACAAACCTTTTTTTTATTTTTATTTTATTCTTTAGGTAATGTGGCCAAGGATTACCAATAGTAAATTATGCACTGTCCTATCAGATAGGTAATCCCCCTGATACAGGGGCTATTTTGTGAACCAGATCACTGGGGTAACCCCATACTCTTCTCGAATGATGAACATACTTTATTATTATTAATACTAGTAAAAGATTATTTAACATATGGTCATAATAATTATATCCATATTTTGAATAATTAATGACATTAAGTCATTTCTCGTCCACATCACGTATGCAATGTATTAAGTTTATTTCTGTTGCCAATGATTTTTAAAAATAAATGAATGATTGAAGTAAAATAAGGTATTGTATTGGTTATTTACTAATGGAAATTATTATAGCAGTGTAATTCCCTAATAATGTACCATATTAGTGTCATTTTATTTCCAGACATTCAACGGGCTAGTCAAACAATACTCTGAGATACCACAACATAGTTGTACCTACGTCATACGTGGCTGTTACTGTGTTTATATTTGATTAATTATTGGTTTTAGAGTGTGGTTTTTTGTAATGATGGATACAGGTTGTTATAGACTCAAGCCTGAGGTATTATTATTACAGTTTTCGAGAACCAACCATGTGTACACATAAGAGGGTAAACATTTTATTATGTTCCTACCTGTACTGGATGTAAACCATCTTTAGTGTTTCCAATACCTTCTACTGTTGTCACAGCCATCATGTGAACAGAACATATTGGAGCCAGACAAGCGTTCACTGACATATGTCTGTAAACAGAAAAATCAAAATACTATGTTTAAACAATTACTGTGATCACAAACTGACTCTCTCTACTGCTCTCTACTAAACATTTAGATACACTTTTCATTGTGATACGTTTAAAAACTTCTTTTTTTAATATTAATTGCCGATTTTCAGATTGGAAGCGCATTTAGGAATCAGATGATTTTGTTTCTTACCTTATCTGTTTGGTTATTGGGTTGTAACTTGATACCATGACTGTACATGCCCCGCATCCTCCTTCCCCACATCCAAGTTTAGAACCAGTTAATCTTACTTTTGAGTCAATGTTAAGAAAGTACATATCTATTTTTGAATTGTCATTTATTTTAATATTATGGCGATTACAAGAAAATGTGTTAATATGGCCACCAGACTGTTAACACTTATAATTACATGATACCGTCATAAAAGTAAGTGTTCGGCTACTGTGTACTTTTGCTGTTTAATTCTGAATAAGATTCTACTTCTCATTATTTGTCTACATAAAAAGATAATTCTCAAAAGAGAACTCAAAACAAAATCTACGTTTACCAGTTTGCATATTATATTCTCGTTATATTCTGCAACCCCTCGAAAACCTAAAAAAACATACCAAACCAAACTGAACAAAAAAGTGATTGAATCATGTTATTGTAGTGTGGTTCAATTCCTGTTCTATTGGTTCAATTGGGGTTTTCTGTGTTTGTTTAGGTTCGAGGGGTTAGCAAGGGGTTTGCAATACTCATATTATTCCTTTTTAAAAGTATGGTGGATTTTTCACCTATTGAATCTCGATTATCGGAAGAAGTGAATAAACTTGATTTCCATGAAAAAAACAGACTGTCAAAGTAAAGCTTTGGAAATCGCATAAACATTTATAACGATAATTACAATAAATTGAATGATCTGCCTGCGATAAAAGAACTGGTAGCTTCACTTTTTAGCTTTAATGTTTGTTATAGAAATTGGAAGAGTGACAAATCGACGATGATGCCCTGTCTATCTATCTATTAGTCCCGCTATTAGTATGCCTATTGTACGTCGGGACAGGAAATTTAGATTGTAACAGGATAATCCATTCGTTTGATGTTCATGGCAATACAGTCACAGTACAGTAAACCGCAAATCATGACCCGTTGGTTCTTATTTTTTTGGTTTATTATCATTGAATGATTGCCAATTTGACAATACCCTATTATGTGTTCAGCTGAAATCAACTGTATGAAAATCAACTGAGATATACCGTATTTATTAGAATAATACCCCCACCCGCTCGAATAAACGCCCCCAACAGAACATCATTTGGAATAAACTCACTCTTCCACTCCCACACTCAAATAATACCCAGGGAAATCTATTTATTCCTTAAAAATAAACTCCCCACACATGTATATTTGTGTCAAGTTTACTGACTTCCATGACCTACAATTTACCACGCATTTTTACACAATTTCTACTGTATTCTATCATTTTATATTACTTGTGTTGTATGTTTTCGTATTATATACGGTATATTTATTTGATTATACATATATCACTCATCCCCGAATAAACGCCTCCTTTGAACTCCCCTCCTCGCCCCCCCCCCCCCCCCCCACCATTACCACTTACACTGAAATCAACCTGAACCATAATCGCCATGGCCACATAGGGAAACCCTACTTTATAAAACATTAATGGAGGAAATTTTCCCCATGGATCTAGATTATGAAAAGTAAAGCGAGCAACGTATCATTAGATTTCTAACTGGATTGTTAATAAAAGCTTTCAAGCATAAAGCTATAAGAACAACCCCTGGAAAGTTAGCATAATACTGTACAAAATAAGTGGCATGAACAATCAAAACAAAAATTATCGTTGTCAAAATTGCTATGCATGAGGAAATCCTGCGGAATATTTCAAGGTTTATTTAAATCCGGAGTTTAAATATTAATAGTGAACCTATCCTATTGTTGTTTAGTTATATTTGTTGCAACAAAAATGGAGGTACTCAGATGAAAAATGACGATAACATTGTAATATTGATTCTGTACAATCAAACCAAAAGAAAACTATTCAGTTAATTAAAGTATTAACGGGCATGAGTTCCGCTTTGTGTTAATGTTGACTATTGATAGTGAACTTATCCCATTGTTGTTTAGTTATATTTGTTGCAACAAAAATGGAGGTACATAATTGTTATTCAGTGTGATGAAAACTAACGATAACACTCTAATATTGATTCTGTACAATCAAACCAAAAGAAAACTATTGAGTATTAACGGACGTAAGTTCCGCTTAATTGTGTTGATTTGACTATTGTAAATACTATCATGTGTTACATTAGAACCCCCAGTAAGGGATATCTTCGGGACCAAAGTGCCTCTATGTCCCCTCTAAAAGTTTTAAAACCTATATTTCCGATCGTTCATTTTAACGGAAATTGTACCCTTACTCCTGAATAGAGGTGGGTGTCCCAAAGACTGAGTTCTTTATAATCTTTTGTAGGTGGATTTTTCACTTGGTTGGCTGAAGGCGATCGAATTATTGTTTATAGCCTACGATCTGTGTAACTGACCACACTACGGACAATGATACTTGATGGATCAACGTTAAATAATAAATATTTGCCTATTAATACCTAAAGTATTTTATCAGCAATTTATTTGTCAATGGATTTCAAAGTGTTGCTTAGGTCAAGGCAATATCTACGCTACTAACCTTAATCATACTGTTGTTTGTTGAAGAAGATTGTTATTATGAATGGATTAGATATTCTTTTCTGTTCGTTTATATTCATATCAAGTGTTAATAGTTTGGATTTGTGTTGCGTCCTGCTTTGTACTCGTCACACGATAGTCAGAGTCAGAAATTAGAATCGTGTACCGCACCCTCATTTTAATCATATCTACCCCCAACTACCCCTTAGGACACTATGACATCCATAGGCCAAATACCTTAATGATAATTTCCCTTATTGTAACGTACACCCGTCCCACGTCGTACGGGCCCCGGGCGAAGTGTTTTGTTATTTGCCGGGATGGTAGTTGTCCTAAAAAATGGTATTCCGGTAGGTAGGTATAATAGTCCGAACGCTCAATGTCCCAGAGGTATACTATTGTTTGATACTAATATTGAATATCAGCCTACTATAAAAAGTTTTATATTAAAAAAGCATAATATTGATTTGGAAGGCGAAAATCAATATGACGATATGATGTTTGTAGTACAATCGCAGCATCAACATCAAACTGTTTTTTTGTTATATCATAATTTAGTTTCTGAAAGGATACACCTTATACGGAGATACGTCAGTAAAGTCATTTCAGGATCAACATTATCATCTACGATCTAAGAAAGAAAATGTAGTTTTAGAATTGTGTCAACAAAATTACGAACTGATATAATTTCTATAATTATGATGTATTTATTGTCACGTAGGTCTATATACCACAACTATGGAGTTGTTTGGACGTTCAGATGTATGTAACTCGTGGCACTAGGCTGCTACTACTACAGGTAAGTTTAACTTGATATCATATACTTGTATCAATAAAAAGAGAAACCATATCCACATCACGACCAGAAATGCGCCTGTGGTATGACAACAGACTTCATCCTATAGGCCTCTATCTGCTCGTCATATTGGTTATTGTTTAGCTTTCTAAGTATGAACTTGGTTTAATCCCCACTGGAGACCCCTTTGGAAAAAAGCCGTTGGGCTTAAAGGGTAATCCTCTGCTTTCCATGATTAATTTCTCATATTTTGTATTATTCTATGTATTTATTTTCATTCATTTTTTATGCTGTTTCATAAATTGTACATATTACTTACTTACTTATGGTTATTGTTATTTTAAAATAGTTAAATGTTATATAGTTAAGATTAAGTTGAATATTAACGAGTTAGGTCCTATGGTGAGGTTGGGGTAAGGGTTGCCGTCAACAGACACGATACAGTAGGATGTTTCTTGCCGTTAAACACGATACCATACAAGAATCGGCTATTCCCAAACACAAGTTAGTCTCACTTACCTTTTTGCCGTTACAGAAAAATATTAATTGCGTATTGCCTTCCATAGTTCCTGATATGATGATCAATAATTCGTTACAATAATGATGTCCTCTCTTTCGTAACCACAGTTAATCGAATCAAGCGTATTGTAGGCCTAAAGCTTTTGATGATTCTTTTCCGAGTATTATGACGTATTATTTATTAAACGAACTGGGCGGAGTTTCGACAAGAAGTGGGCCACTGACTGAAATCAGTGGTAAAGGAACCTTGCAGTATGTTACCTTATTAATATCTACACTAAATCTTTATGTATATACACGATTTTAATTGTTATGACTTAGTAAGATTTGTATTGTTTTGGAATGAAAAATGTATCTATTTATGTTCGAATTTGATAGCGTGACCATGGTTTCTTTTCAATACAGACGACTATAAACATATGTATTTATATTTATTTTGCTATGATTTTGTATGTAATATAGCTTTTAGTATATATTATGTTAGACTAATAAATGAAACTTAGATGTTTTACAAACAAGAGCCACCGACATTAACCTTAAATAATTATTAAAATGTATTTATATTCCAGCAATATAAAAAATAAAATAAATCAAGTCATTAGTAAAAAAAAGCTGGAAAGTGCAGTACAGTTACGTACGTAATCCCGTAACTCTAACGGAGTGGCGGCTTTGTAGTAACAGGGACAAGTGAATACGCTTCCCTGGTAGTAGCCTAGTTCTCGTTCTATTATGCTAATATAGGCAGTTTGAGCTTTTGTAAAAAATGGTTTCAAGAAAGTAGCCCTCTATCGATACGTAAACTCATTTTGCCCAAATAAAAAAAGCTATAAATATTTTGCGGATACGCATGCGTATAATATGTCACATTTCATGCACGTGACACTGTTTTTGCAGCCTTAAAATACCTGGGCCTCCATCACTCCTCATCAAAGCATATAATGTGTAGTCTATTTTCGGGGAAGAAGGAGACATCATATTAATTGATATCCCCACACTCCAATATACACAGCATTCAGCCATGTTAAATGAATAGTAGGCTACTGTGGGCTATACAAAGAATAATGTAGAAGAAAGTTTTGACATTTTCAGTATTATTGTGTGAAATTGTACTATTTTTTTAAGAGGCTATATTATTTAATTAAGATACTGTACGTTTATTGGAAATTAAAATAATTATATTTTGAAAATTATAGAAAATTTAGATTTCACGGCCTGATTTATCTGTTTACAATAGTAATACAACATAAAATATAGTGAGACATTGAATTTAAGAGCATTTTTGCATCATGGCTTATCTTAGGAGGTGTACCGGTACCTTCTTGGCGTTCATACGGGTTTTTTTTACTGAACGTTTCTTATCTTATGAACATGTACCATGTACTTGTAATACTAATGTCGTGGTTCGGGAATCCTTAATATTGATTTGCTAGGTTTAGACCATTAAGGTTTGGTTTGTGAAGCCATGTATCCCATGCAACAAAACAATACGCAAGATGAGGCTGCATTTACTCTGTATCATTTATTTTTCTAAACAGGAACAAACCCTGTATAAAACAACGTCATAATTATTATTTTTCCAGCAGTGTAATATAATTCAACAATAAAAACAATCACAAGCAAGCTTACTATAATATGGTCACTTCACTAATTATCAATTAGTATTACTGTATATAACATTAGTATTACTGTATATAACATTTAACGAACTTATACCTGGATCCAATACACCAATTTCATACTACTAATCACATCAACCTGGTAAGTTATCCAATTAACTTCAACATGGTATGTGATACAACTAACTTCAACATGTATGCTATCTAATAAGACAAAGCTGTATATCAAAGAGAAATTATAAACAGTGAATTCATTGTCGTTACAAATAATGAACGATAACAACTTAACTCGGTTATGCACATGGAGTAATACTGTAAAACATTATGGTTGTATAGAAAATAATTATCTACCCACAGTATTGGCGAGAATCCACACTTAAAAGAAATACAGTATATAACATGTCTTACTCAGACAACAACTAAAACAACTTCTGCAGAACCAACGCTCACGCAGCCTATTCGATATAATCATTCACCTGATATGCAAATACGCCCGCGAATACCAGTAGTGAACAATAGCAATGCAATGCAATATATTGCGCCACCAATAATGTAGGTATAAGAAACTTCGGAAGCTTTCCGATCCATTACAATTTCCCCGCTTGGATGCCCTTTTGACCCAAAAGGAGCGAAACAAACAAATTTATTTTTGAAGAGTGGACATGGGTAAACGATATCGATTTTTGTGAACACCTTTTGTAGAACGAGATGATCGCCTTGGAATTACTCCCGAATCATCACGCTCAACATCTATTTGTTTATCAGAATTCACATCTACAACAATCTTAAAACTTTCAACATCATCGTCAGATTCAGACTCACAACTTTCATCTTTATAGTTTACATCCGCTTCTAGACCATCATACGGCAACCACTCATTCCAATCAAAATGTACCGGTTCTTCCACCACACTCCTAGGATCTGATCGCAATCGTCTACGGTTAACATAATTCAAAGGACCCCCAACTGCAGAGCGGATACCAAAAACGTCTGCTTCTTTGTTAATAGTCTCAACAATATATGAGTGCTCCTCGAACTTATTAGCCAATTTATGTCTAGTATTAAAATGTCTTCGGCGAAGTAAAACCCGATCACCAATTTCTAATATTTCCTTCGGAGAACAAGACTTATAACGATGCTCTTCTTTAGCTGCTGCTGATTTGATTATACGTGAAACCACTTCATATGCCCTCTTCATGAGATCAGCTTCTTTAGTCAAATAATCCTCAGACCAATCTTGTTCCGCACCTCCAATAAAGTGATCTAATGGAATTAATGGTTCACGACCAAACATAAGAAGATACGGTGTTACACCTGTAACGGTATGAGGGGTGGAATTATACATAAACACAATATGCTGCAGCAATTCGGGCCATTTGTGTCGATCTTTCGGGCTTAAAGAACGCAATAAACTGCATAAGGTCTTGTTGAAACGTTCGCACTGCCCATTACCTGCAGGCCAATACGCCGTAGTGCGAGATTTTGTCATGCCATAAAGACTACATATACCTCGAATAATTTTACCCTCAAAGGATCTACCTTGATCCGAATGTAACCGTGCTGGCACACCATAATGGGAAAACCAATTATCTCTCAATACACGAGCCACTGTATCAGCCGTCTGATCTTTACATGGGACCGCTAGTGAAAACTTACTAAACACATCAGTCATAACAAGAATGTCCTCATAGCCTCCCTTTCCACGATCCATCTTTAAGAAATCTATAGCAAGAATCTCTTCGGGACGAAAGGCTAGAATATGACGAAGAGGGGGTTTGACCGTTGGTGTAGGGACTTTACTAGATACACAACTAAAACACTTGGAAATATGCGTACGTACATCACCGTTCATACCTGGCCAGAAACATCGACGCTTTAGAAGTTGTATAGTCCGTTGAACTCCTTGATGAGCCCATTTATCATGACATAAATCTATAAAAAGATTGCGCAAATTAGTAGGCACTAACAATTGATGAATTTTACCATGGATATCTTCATTGATCTCTCTATACAGAACTCCACAAATATCTCTATAACTTGTCCACTGTCTCAACCAGCCCAACATTCTAGAATTATCTGTATTGTAGCGGTCACCAGGACACCATTTTTCCATCCATAATTTCCAGATTTCTCCCAATTCCCTATCTTTCTTCTGACATTCTGCCAACTGCTCATGAGAGTAAGAAGGAAAAATAGACAATGCCTTGTTAATACTACGTGATGATTGATCAATTTCAATACATGGTTTACACTTATTAATTGAGGGATGAGAATCAACATATATATTAAGACATGAAGCGATAACTCCTAGATCTGACTTAAAATCTGTACACACGCTAATCGGACGACGACTTAAAGTATCGGCACATTTGTTGCTAGAACCTGGCTTATATTTGATTTCAATATCGAACATAGCTAACTGAGAGACCCATCTCATTTCTGTAGCGCCAAGCTTTGCAGTTTTTAAATGCGCTAAAGGATTATGATCAGTAAAAATGGTAACCTTTGAACCCTGAATGTAAGAAGCGAATTTATCCACCACTGCCCATTTTAGCCCCAACAACTCCAACTTAAAACTCGATAAATCAGGGTATCGGCATTCAGCACCACGAAGACTTCTACTTGCATAAGCAATTGGATGAAGAGAACCATTAGAGTCCTGCAACAAGCAAGCACCTAAACCTTTCAAACTGGCATCTACTTCAATAACAAATGGTTCATCAAATTTGGGATATACAAGAACTGGGGGTTTAGTTAAAGCATTTTTTAATTCAACAAATACAGCTTCTTCAATTTCAGTCCAACGAAACCTGTAGGCCTTCCCCGCTTGTGTGTCAGACAACCGGGTTACCAAATGCAAAGGCGCAGCAATTTTGGCATAATTACAGATAAACTTTCGATAGTATGAAGAGAGTCCCAGAAATGATTTAAGTTCAGTAATGCTGTTTGGCGTTGGCCAGGTCAGTATCTTTTCTATTTTCCCATAGTCTACAGCAACTCCAGCAGATGAAATAACATGACCCAAATAGGTTACCTCCGTCTTAAAGAAATCGCACTTCTTGCCCTTAACCTTTAACCCATACTTATACAATCTAGACAACACATTTTCTAATCTAGATAAATGTTGTTTAAACGAAGAAGAAAATATCAAAATGTCATCCAAGTACAACACAATCTGAGTCAAATTCATGTCGCCTAATACATATTCCATTACACGTTGAAATGTTCCCGGGCTATTAGACAGACCCTGCGGCATACGAACAAATTCATACAGTCCCCAAGGAACCCTAAATGCAGTTTTATTAATAGATTCGTCTGCCATTATAATTTGGAAAAATCCATGAGATAAATCTAAGGTAGAAAAATAACAAGACCCAGTGAGTACTTCTAAAACCTCATCAATGCGTGGTAGGGGAAATGAATCTTTCAACGTTTGGAAATTCAACTTCCTATAATCAACGCACATGCGCAAAGACCCGTCTTTCTTTTTGACCAACACAATGGGACTTGCAAATTCGCTCTTGGACGGCCTAATTATTCCCTGGTCTAACATTTCTTGTAACATAGACTTAACACTTGATATAGAATGAGGAGGAATACGACGATATGGTAGTCTAATTGGAGTTTCATCTTTTAAATTGATAACATGAGGAATAACATCACACTTTCCAACATCAAAAGCACTATGAGAAAAAACATGATTATATTTGGACAATAGGTTAGTCACTAGTTGAGTTTCCACACAATCAAGGTTACCGTTGATAATTACCCCAGGCGGTAACTGCTGGCTCTCAGAATTTAACTCGGTACCACAAAAAGAATTAGAATAAGAGTGATTAATGTCATATAACTTACGCACAGAACCAACGGATACAAGTCGACTTTGGGTGTGGTCACTAAATTTACAATCATCAATATCAGATTTTACACTACCGTCAACAATGTCTGAATGTGAATCACAAGGAACAGTCACGTCAGAATGTTGCAAAGAAACTAAGATACTTGATTCATCCTCATCTACTTGCAAAAGAATTTCAGCCTTTCTATTCCATGGAGCATCAACATGTGTAGCTGTTACCTGTGAAAGATCACGTAATAGATGGAAACCTTGTAATTCGCGTAAAATGTTACACCCAATCAAAACAGGATATTCATTACTATGATTAGTTACAGTGACAGCATCTGAAACTACCAAAAAGCTACCAGTTAACTTTTGTTCACCTATAACAATGGGAATTTCTACATATCCTTCGATTGGAACCTCCACCCCACAAACACCGATAACATTCATGAAAAGTCCATTAACAGATCCCAGCTCTCCAACAATTGACTTTAACTGCTTATTATAGACCGATGACGGAATTATTGAAGCTTCAGCCCCTGTATCCAAGATACAACCTAACTCAGTTGAGCCTATTCTAACGATAGTACATGGACTTCTGGCTACTAATTTATCTACTAAAACAGCATCGGAACATTTCAAGGATTGGGCGTTAGACATATTTCCATTATTGTCCGTGGCAACAACAGGGATATGAACTTCACGTTCAACATTACCAGTTGGAATTGGATGATTGGCTTGTGACTTAGAAACAGTATTAATTATATCTTGAGTAGGCGTATCTGAATCACTACGTTGGATACCCGGAGTATTAGAATTACTACTACGATTCTTATGTGGACATGCATATGAATAATGACCTCTTCCTCTACAAAACCAACACAACCCAGAAGGTATTTCACAATCAGATTTGGTATGACCATTTTTACCGCAATTGTAACATTTTAAAGGACCTGTAGAATTTTGATTAAACTTAGGTGGACTAGATATAAATTGGGAACGCTGAATTTCGCTAATTTGTTTCTTTAATGCTTGCAATTCTCGCTTTACTTCTGATAGTTCTGAGGGCCGTTCATTACATTCTACGCCATGTGCACGCGGATTTGTCCTAACAATATCAATTTTATACAACTCAAGAACTTCTTCGCGCATATCAAAAAAAGATTTTCCTCTAAAAGCTAGCTCAATGCGACGTAATTCACGCTTAACTGTAGGATCACGAACACCGTCCACTAAACGCTGCTTTAAAGTAGTATCTTGAAGATGTCTCAAAGCGGATTGCTCAGAGGGGCGAGACGCTTCGACAAGTTGGGAGTACAATTTCATTAAAGAAAGGCTATATTCAGCCAAGGTTTCACCCGGTAACAATTGCCTAGAATAGAATGCTGAACTATATGATGCAACAGAATCCTCCGATTTAAAAGCGAGTTCTAAAATTCTTATAGCCGCTTTCACATTCTTCCCATTTTCACACATGCTCATACTGCATTTAACCTCATCCTTCGCACAGCCACCAAGATGACTAATCAGGGTATCGTATCGATCATCATCGCCCAACGAATAATGATCACAATAAATTCGAAAATCTTCAAGCCATTCTTTTAACGTAAGGTCCCCAGGAGAACTTGGAACACCCTTAAATTTTACTAACTTAATCGGAGGAGCTTTCTGAACCGAAACGCCTTTTAAAACATTAGTTAATGCCGCAATCATATCATTAACGCCATCGCCGCTTGCAGCTGCTTCAGATTTAGATTCGCCTAGCGACATTGCAGAAGGTGAATTTGTGACAATATTATAGTAACTACAAATACTTTAAACACTACTACAATAAACAGAGTTTCAATACAAAAAATAAGTATCGTAAATGTAATACAAAAGTAACAATATTTCATATAAGGTAAGTATAAGCATCAATTCACAACATCATCTTAAATAACAACACACTGGCTGCCATGTCCATCGGAACAAAGATTCTGTAATATATATAAAACCATACACTTTCCGTTCTAAAATTAAATTAAGTTCATAAATCTTATCTGTCCAATACTCCTTGTCTTATGCACGATCCAGGGTTTGGTAAAACAATTGTTGAAAATACACAATGCAATCCTCCTTCAAGAACGCTTGAAACGTTGCATCCATCCTGTCCGTGACGCCAATTTGTCGTGGTTCGGGAATCCTTAATATTGATTTGCTAGGTTTAGACCATTAAGGTTTGGTTTGTGAAGCCATGTATCCCATGCAACAAAACAATACGCAAGATGAGGCTGCATTTACTCTGTATCATTTATTTTTCTAAACAGGAACAAACCCTGTATAAAACAACGTCATAATTATTATTTTTCCAGCAGTGTAATATAATTCAACAATAAAAACAATCACAAGCAAGCTTACTATAATATGGTCACTTCACTAATTATCAATTAGTATTACTGTATATAACATTAGTATTACTGTATATAACATTTAACGAACTTATACCTGGATCCAATACACCAATTTCATACTACTAATCACATCAACCTGGTAAGTTATCCAATTAACTTCAACATGGTATGTGATACAACTAACTTCAACATGTATGCTATCTAATAAGACAAAGCTGTATATCAAAGAGAAATTATAAACAGTGAATTCATTGTCGTTACAAATAATGAACGATAACAACTTAACTCGGTTATGCACATGGAGTAATACTGTAAAACATTATGGTTGTATAGAAAATAATTATCTACCCACAGTATTGGCGAGAATCCACACTTAAAAGAAATACAGTATATAACATGTCTTACTCAGACAACAACTAAAACAACTTCTGCAGAACCAACGCTCACGCAGCCTATTCGATATAATCATTCACCTGATATGCAAATACGCCCGCGAATACCAGTAGTGAACAATAGCAATGCAATGCAATATATTGCGCCACCAATAATGTAGGTATAAGAAACTTCGGAAGCTTTCCGATCCATTACACTAATTACGTCAACGAAAAAACTAGCTTAAACGAATCGTAGAAGATGCTGGTATTATAAGCTTAAATAGTAAATATACACCACGAATGACAAGGCGAAATCTAGAGTAGTAAATTCACTTAAAATGGGAAACTAACATCAATAAAATTAGATAGTCATATGTTGTTTAATTTACAACGTGATTTTTTTTTTAATAAATGTTCAGATTTGATGTTTACCATAATAACAATTAAGCAGTAAATTAAAAGAAGGTACCTATCGGTTAAACGTGAAACACTTGATTCAAAACAATAAAAAGAAAGCCGTGTGCACGACGGATTAATATTGTAATAATGAACGATAGAAAAATTTGAAAACTACATTAATTGCATTTAATTTGAAAAATATAGATAAATAAAGATTTTTTTTCGAAAAAAACACCAACATGTTTTTTGTCGAACTATAGGCCTAACTTCTAAATGTCAAACTGTGGCCAATTTGTTATCATAATGTATATCTTTTCATTGTTATCCGTAAAACCTGTTTTTACCACTAGGCGATTAATTTTTGTTAGCGCGCGAATCCAATGTTTTCGTTGAGAAAAAAAATCGCGCTAATCGCTGCGATTTACATTTCCACTGCGTGTCTGCTGAGCTTTTTGATTAGCATAAACGCGTCATAGCTCATTTACTGAGCTCTGATTGGTTGTGCTATTTTTGACAAACATTAGACATTCGAAAGTACAAAAAACAAGGCCATATACATATGGCTGCAGTCGCGTGCTCAAGTTAGTGTTTACCGACCGACCAACCGACCGACATAGTGAGCTGTAGAGTCGCGTTGCACGCACGCGGCTAAAAATTGAATTGGAAGTGTGATTCGTCGCAGAAATGTATTTCGAAGAAGAACATGCAAATACACATGCTTAAACGCTGAGGCTTTCGATTGGTGCTAGTCAAAGCTGTAAAACGAGGGAAAAAATTCCTCAAACAGATTTTTTAACTGTCCAATTTTAATATCCACAACCGACGATTATTTCTGTATGTTATCGTTGTGATGTAAATGGTGGTAAATAACATAACAATTGAGTCAATTCATACTTTCCTAGTAAATGAAACATTTATGGCGACCAACCGGATAGTATGCATTTATTACAAATTCTCATAATTATACCAATATCCAATATTCTGTGTACTGTTAAAAACTCTTAAACAAGACAAAAATATAAAAAATATTAAGCCCTATATATATATGCAATTTAGACTTAAAATATTATTGTTAATTATAAAGCAATAAGACCTACAGTTTCTCTTTAAAACCCCTTAATAAACAATTATATCGTAAAGATGTGAACAACTAAAATGTAAATATTGTAATCACCACGGCGTCTGCATTACAACTGTAGTTGGATCCTACTAAATGACATCATTAATTTATCTGAAACTTTTATTGAGGGCGTTCTAAATTAACTATACATACCCTTGCCAATTCTTCCAAAAGGATGCAGTGGTAATTTACATGTATTTGACATACGAAAAATCTGAAGAGTAATTTTGGCTTCATCCAAGAACCACGTTACCAGTTGTAATTCATTGTTTTCTTTGACACGGGAAAACCATGGATCCGAAGAACAAGATGATCATAGTACTTTAGTTTGATCATCGTCAAAAGCTCTGTCAACATCATTATGTACTTAATTCCTCCTATTTATCTGTATCCATAAAATTATGTAAAAACTTAAATAGACGTCTGACGTGGTAAAGATACTACAAATATAAAGTCATTATTTAGGGTTTTTAAATTTCTGAATACACATTTTCATCATTTGTTGGTTTATCCTTGTCATGGATCACGTCTGGTTCTGCATATACTCCATTTTCATGCATTTTATCATTGTCAGTTTCTCGCATTTCAATGTCTGGATTTAAATATACTTCATTGGTTTCTACATTTTTGCTAATGCTTTTAGCATCTTCTTCATTGCAATTTTTTTTCTTCAAGTAAACTGAAACGAAAAAGTTGCACATGATTAAACTTATAATATCAACAACAAAAAAACAACCCAACAAAGTATAACTTAACCCAGGCTCTACTGCACTGCCTTAGTGTGTTAACTACTCTAAAATGCATTGCCACAATGTAACAGCTGGAAGTGCCTGGCATATACCCATTGTTTACTATTAAGCAAATACCTAATATTTTGTTGTAAAAGTGCCCTCTATAATAATGAAATACTATGTTTTATAGCGCCCTCTCTTGTTTGGAAATGCTTTCATAGAATTTCCCAATATTTCAATTTCGAAATTATTTATTTTTGTATGTAATTACTGTAAAAAATATACCAACCGATTAAAAACAACACAATTAACATCAACACAGCGCATCCGCCGCCTGTAAGTGCGAAGATCAACATATTCTTGTCCTATTCCAATACAAACATGTCAGTACGTAATTTAATGAAAAAAAATACAGAACACAATACGTCAATACAGAAGAAAAGAGATTCCAGGATATCCTTAACCTCTACTCTTAACAAACATTTGGCAAACAAATTTATAGGCTGTATAATGTTTTCTTATAAAACAAAAATAAAAATAAAGTTAAAACATTAAATTACCTCATTGTCATCGGTCGTAGGAATATTCGTCATACCTTATAAATAAAAAACATTGACAAAGTATTACAAATACTCTGTAGCTAAAGAATTATTCTTATTTGGTTATGTTTTTTTTTATGTTAAAAACATACTATACATACTATATTTTCATAAATCGACAACTGATTTAGAACAGGACATTCAGCATTGAGTCAGTAACGTAATCCTCTGTGTAGATAACCTAGGAGACGAGTACAAGTAGTTACACAAGTCCTGAAATAACTTACTATGGTTAGGGATGCAAACTCTTGATCCAACCTCAACATATCCATCACATTTCAGGCATTCTGTTTGTCCTTCTTTGGGCTGGTAAAATTCTTCTGGACACTGCTCACACACTGCAGGTAGCTTGTCATTTCCTCGGTATGAACCTGGACGACAGTTCACTGAAATTAAATAATGGTTTACGTTATGTTTAAATATTACCATGTAATTAAGTGGAAAGTTAATATTACCAAATATCGGGTAAAGTAGAAAGCAGCTAGATGAATTACAAAATTTTATTATTTATAGATAAAAAATATCATTATCCTAAAGCATTATTAGTCGCGTGCAACGCGACTCTACAGCTCACTATGTCGGTCGGTTAGTCGGTCGGTCGGTATGTCAGTTGGTCGGTAAACACTAACTTGAGCACGCGACTGCAGCCATTATATGGCCTTGTTTTGCAATACTACTACTACTACTACTACTTTAAAATACTTTATTTTTATATAGTTTTAATGTAGGAATGTGAACTCACCACAAACATATCCATCTTTGTGAGCATATTGAGTGTTGGTACATATTGGTCCATTTATACCAGAGTTGAACTGTATCACCTCATATATTTCACCTCGATGTTCAAATAGCTCACCAGGTATCATTAAACGTTGAAGTTGATCAACGTTTTCACGAATACTTTCAAACTTGTCTTTTACCTGGTAAACTGATTTTTCTCGACTAGCAATTACAATGTCAAGTGATGTTGCATTGGTACTTTTGATGTCAAATGTGATCTGTGTAAGAAATGGCTTGCCAATTGGACTTGCTTCTCGGTAATGGAGAAGCTCCAATTCTAGGTCGTCATCATAGCTACTGATGACATCTCCTAGTGATTTGTTATTTGTATGTTCCGAACTTAAATATTCTACTCGGTAAAGCATTATGGTGATATCGCTTGAGAACTCTGGCATCGAGATTCCAAGGACGTTAAGTCTAGCGGGTTCCGAGAACCGATGTCCATGTTTGTTCCAAGCTTCACAAACATACCACCCATCGTTACTGAACTTTGGACTTATTATCTTAATACTTGAGCTATTCTGGCCGAAGATGGGTTCCATATCGAATGAAGTATTAGACTGGAAGTACCACCGATAGTGTGCTAATGGAACTGCTTTAGCTTCGCATGTGAAATACACACCATCGATATTGCCATGTTCTAAGGCAATGTCTTGTGGGTGTTTGAGAATGTATGGTGCGAATTCAACTGTCACTTCACAATTTAAAGACGAAACTGAAGTCACTACATTACTTGCATGACAATTGTAGCTACCAGCATCGGATGAATTTATTTGATTCAGAATCAGTGTGTTTGAATTCCTACCAATCAGGTTTCTGGTTATATTCAGATTTGTGTTGTTGATTATATTATAAACGACAGTTTCAATGGGTGGTTGTGTAATTATTCCATTTATTATATCCCGTTTTTTACGCAGTCTCTCATTTTGTCTAATCAATCTGGTTGTATCGCCGAACAGTTCTTCTGTAATAAAAAGCGCTGCATTGTCAACTGTATAATTTAAATTGTTGAAATCAATGATTATTTGAATCAGTACAGGAAAAGACGACAATGTAATGTCACAGACTATTGGAATGACAGAAGTATCTTTTCCGACAAGATCAATGTTAAAAGTTAGTCCGTTTAATTGTAAACTTTCTTCTAGTGATCCATTTATTTGGTGTTCTCTTATAGCCAACGCTGCTCCGAAATCTGTAGAAAGTTTATCCAATGCATCCTGAGTATTGTTAAGATGGTTCTGTGCTATCACAACTCTTTCTAATACCTCTTTTTCTTGGTTCATTGCATCGTCTAGTTCGATAAGTGCTTTGTTGAGTGCTGCTTCTGCAACTGATGCACGTACAACAGCATTATCAAACTCTTTAATTGGACCAGCTAAGTCAAATGTTGTTTTTCTAAACTGATCAAATAACTGACTTCGCAGTTTTCGACATTCTTCGTTATTCTTTACGCAATTGGCGTTAGGTATCTGTACACTGCAAGCAACTTCTTCTATTTGAAGTTTCTCAATTTGACCAATGACCTCATTTTTGACACATGTACTACACGAGTCAAACATAACTGTTATTTCAACTGGCTTTTTACACTCTTTGCAGCACTCACCCTCTGAATAGGACAGTCGTTTGCTATTTCCTATAGATTCGATTATGTCTGTTACACCATTAAGCCAGTTACCAGTGGCAACTCTGTACACTCCAATAATTAGCTTAAATGGGTTAAACCCGAAGGAATTAACTGGGGTTGGTACATAGCAAGTCCAACAACAGTTGGTTGTCTCATTAATAACTGTTGTTTCAGTTTTACCAGCACAACATTCGTATGATACAAGTCCAAACACATCTTCTTTGATAGTAATAATTTTACTTCCTGGTAGACAAACACCATTGCACTCATAAACTTCACATACATTATTCAAGTATTTCTCAATCTCTTTCGTTTCTTCGTGGGCATTTTCTAGAGATTGACGCACCATCTCAACCGCAGTTTTTGCTGCTAGAACTTCGTTCTCAGCAGACACATATTTAGTTTTAGCCTCAGCAACATTTTCATCTTTTAGAGCTGCTTCTTCTGAAACATCACGGAAGGTTAGTGTGGCTTTTTCAACAGATTTAACAGCTTGACTAATTCTTCGTTCACTGTCATCAACTGATTTCTGTGATAAAGAAATTATTTTGTCCTTGAGGATCCTTCCTAATGTCAATGAACCTTCAACTGAAATTTCTCCATTTACATTTAGTACCATCGATTCCAACGACCTCAGGTCAGAAGTAGCATTTGCTTGCATATCGAATAAATCCCAAAGTTTTCCAGAAAAACTGAAGTACATTTTCGTCATTTCTAATCGCATAGTCGTTACTTGTTCGATACCAAGAATATTTATAAGCACTGGAGTATTACCTTGCCAGTGGTTGTTAAAGGATTCTAACACTAAGCTAAACGTTGATTCTGCAGGAATACTGATAAATCTATTGAGCTTTTTGTTTGAATTGTATTCACCTGTCAAGCAGACGTTTGACGTATTTAAATCAATAATTGATTCAATTTGACCTGGACAATTCTTATATGAGTTTAAGATTTTGACTTCCAATGACGGAAAACAAAGGTGTGGTGATAAACAGACCTCGGAGTTTATGTAAAATCCTGACTCTAATGTACTTTCGTGAGCAAAAATATCTTGCACTTCAAAAAGAACCTGATTGCTGAGCTTCTCAAAGCGAGTTGTGACACTATGAAACTCTCTTTGTAAACTAGCATCACCGGAGAGCCTGTCAATAACCGACCAAAGGCTGTTCAATGCCAGTTTACTCTGCATACGTAAATCATGTAAAGAATCGCCAATTGTTCTCAGCTCTTGAGATTTTGCTGCATGGTATTTTTTCAGGCTTATTTGTAATAAATTGAGAGCAGGTTTTGTATTTGAGTACAGATTTCTATATTTAATCACATTGAGCTGTTCAACTAAATCATCTAGGTCACTTCGTATGTTTTCAAGAGCTTGTATAATGTCTGTTAAGGTATTAAGATCAGATTGAGTGTATAGAATTGGTGTCAAGTCATAATCTAGAAAGACCTTTACTGAACTGTTGCTCGTCTTAAGCAACCAGGAAAATGGTGTGTTGTCGAAAACACCCAATGACGTCGTCGATTCCATTAATATTCCTCGATCCAACGAATGCTCACTGACAGGATAACCTAATGAGTAAACCAATGCATCTTTAGAACACACACACTTAAACAATTTTCTAGTTAGGTTTTATTAATTTAAAAAATATCATACATTACATTTTCTAATTTAAAGTATTAAATCACGTATTATTTCTACAAATAATAATATAAATGAATAAAACATAATTATATTTCTTTAATCACAATTTTATTAGTTTTAAACAGTGACCACATTATCTTATCTGGCAAACAATCATGCTTAATAATAAGATATGAGAACACAATGCAGAACGACTAAATGTTTCAATCGAAACCTTTCCATTTCGTATTAAAACTCGCTCACTTGTTTCCGAATTCGATTTGCCGAGGTTACTTTCGGATTTTACGGCGATTTATACTTATTAAAAAGGTAGGCGAGTGCACCATCTAGTAGTTATTATACATTTAAAAATGCTGTTTAGCCATGAACTCGGGTAACATACAGCATCGCATCTTATTTGTAAGACGCTATTGGTGGCTTAGTTTTCAGAGGCTATTTGAGACGCACGCCGAATGGAAGCATTTTTTAGGTAAAGGGAGCTTAACCCCAATACCAATATCAATTTTTGTGACTTTAATCATCATAACGAAAAAATACTTACCACCTACAGTAGCATTCAAAGTTGGTAGCAGGTCTTGTTGTTTGGAAATGAAAGGCAACTCAATGTTTTCTCCTAACATTTTCCAGAAGAGGTTCATTTTGGAATTTCCAAATTGCTTGAAAACCCAACGTTGTATAAACAGATGACTGAATAACTATAAAAAAATAATACAACATATACTTGCTTGGTTATATTATATTTCTGAAATAGAATTATTTTAAATATTACAATATACATCTTTTAAATGAACACAATATGCTCACCTGATTTACATTTTCGAGAGAAACTTGAAGATCACCGCTACCTTCGATCTTTGCAGAAACTGTGTTGTTGATATAGTAAGAATATTGAAGATTGGCCAAAATGCTAATGTTGCTCTTTTCATTGATATTTGACTTCAGCATATTAGTTTTAGAAAACGCAAGATAATTGACATTCACCTCAAGTGAACGTTTGTGATCCACACCGTCAATGTGACTTAAAATATCTCTTGAACCTTCTGGAAAAACTAATACCACAGTTCCAGAAGTTATTTTACATATGCCTACTATAAAGCAGTACTTTCGTTTGAAAGGTGGTTTTGGCAAAGAAACACGTCTGCCTCCTAATGTAAGTTGTGTTTTGTAGAGTAAATAAACAGAGTACATGCCATCTTTTGTAACGGGTGCATTAGAACACCAGCCGATCGATTGTACATCAGAGCCACTCAGACTCAACGTAGAAAATGATGTATCAGCATTACGAGGATCAATGTTAATAGATATAAACGTCATCCATTCCGGCAAAACGTGTTCTAGTTGACGTGTGTAATTGCGATACAATGAGTTAAAATGAACAAAGTCCTGGATATCATCTAGTGTTATTTCTTCATTGTGACAATTGCTGAGTAATTTTGTTGTGGTCTGGCTGCTTCTTCCGATTGCGTGTCCAATGAGATTTAGTGGAAGCTCAAATGTTTCTGTTGCCAAAGACGTAATTCCATTACTTTGACCAGTAACTGTCTTCCACTCCTCAGTAGAAATAAAATATGTACATACAGACTGATCAAATAGTAGAAAACAACCCGAAGGTAGTTGGTACCCCGGTGTAAATATTTCTGAATTTATCTGAGAATGGTTCTGAAACACAAATATTTCGTCGTCATCTGGTGTAGTAAAACTATGTGATTCATCATGTCTCAGAATGTATGATATCCTTGAGAATCCTTGACTAATTCCACGAATAGAAACATAATGTGTGTTTATTTTCTCAGTAAAGAGAAGGTTCGATGGTTCAATTTGCACGTTTTTGGAATCCATTTCAATTGATAATAGAAGGGTTTTCTCCGTCTTCACAATAAATGTTAAATTATAAATTTCTCCTACCCAAATCTTAGGCCAATCAGGTGTTGTTACAAATCTTTTCTCACAGTTGTTCCCTACATACCCACTTTCAGAGCAGTCGCATGTATAACTCCTGATACCATGGTGTGATACTTGGCAAACACCATTATTTAAACATGGGGATGGCGTACATGCTTGTATTTCTATTTAAAAAATGCATTATAAAAACATTTTAATTTAACTTTTTATTTGATATCACCAGCCGTGATATAGCCACAAACTGCTTATTTTTAGGTCCGGCTAAATTTTTGGACGTGACAAAATATCTGCTTACAAAATAATATAATTATTTAAAATACAGTAGATAATTCCTCACCTTTACATACTGGAAATGTGATGTTCCAAACTCCAGCGAATAAACACTGTGTTACAGTATCACCTTCTAAGTAGAATCCTGAATCACACCCAAATCTACAGCGATCCCCAATTTTATTTTCGCATGGAAAATGAATGTATCCATTAACTGGCGATGGCACTTCAGGACATATAATCTCTATAAATAATTCAAAAAATAATAGTACGTATTACATACTGACCTATTATATTACATTATTGTTTATATATTATGCAATTTTATGGGTTTAGTACGTATCACTTGCCGTGCATTATTTGGATGTCTCCTTACAGTTGGTGTGGGGTTGGTGAACATCCGTGTAATATAGGATACGTTTTGATATGGAACAGAGCAATATTTGGGATACATGAGAGACTTGGGAAACATTAGCGGCCAAATTCCGATTGCCATAATTTTTAATGGGCACTGTGGCACCCAGACAAATAATTTATATTACATAAAATGTAGAAAACAAACCTTCACATTTAGTAGTTTGACCACTCCAAACACCGTTTGATAGACACTGTCTTACTTGAGTACCTACCAGGCGATGACTCGTTTCACATTCGAATGTACACAATTCCCCTGTTGTAAATCCAGTACAGATTCGATTTCCCATGAACGGTACACCGATTTCAACACATGGATTGGCTTTAAACGATAACGATTTTTTATATAACAATGCGATTTTATATACAATAATTAGTTGAACAAAAAATTATTAAATTATTATTTAAATCATAATCGTAATATGTTGAATGATGAACGAAATCAAAACATACCTGTACATCGTTTTCCATCAGGTTGAAGTGTCCATCCGGCATTGCAATCACACCTGAAGCTACCGATTGAGTTTAAACACAGTTGGCCACATCCATCGACGCCACCTTCACACTCATTAACATCTAAAAAAACATTACATTTTTTTCAGATATTAAGACTTTTTTCTAACACTAAGCGAATCAAACATTAATGTGTTTTTTCTTTTCATCACAAATAGTATGTAAACTGAATACGCATGCGCATAAACCAACGCTTTCTATCTTTGCGAGTATATTAGTTTAGAGGTAACAGGTGTTATTTTATTATTTTTGTGGTAGATTGTTAAGATCAATTACTTTACTCTCAAATTGGTTTTTTGTCAATGAGGATCAGGTATATTTGAAAAAAGTAATTCTGTTTTCGATTTAATGTTGTGATTACATTTAAGTTAAGTTAAATGTTATTTCTAAAAAATATTACTGTCTGTAGTTAATACACTTTTATATTTTTTAATTTACCTTCACAGTTGTATAAATCGTAGGCTTCATATCCAATTTTGCATAGACACTCGAAACTTCCCTGGTAATTGGTACAATTGTGACAATTTGCAAAGGTACATTCATCAATATCTATTTTTAAAAAATAATATTTTTGAATTCATTGAATTCGTCTATGATAAATAACAAAGCTGATTGGAAATTACCGATGAAGCGCTTGCATCGCCTAACTAAATAACCTGCTTAATGCATATTTAGGCCTACATTTATTTAAATTTAATATTTCTACGTATATCCCAATGTGGAGAGACTGTTATCATTATTTTCTTTTTTCTTGTTAACATTTTCGTAATCCTGCCTCATTATTTTACATTTTGTTTTTGTTTGTCAGGTGAAATAAATGACAATGATATGATAAAGATATAGTAAGCTAATGTTTTTGTTTTTATTCTCACATTTTTTTTTCTTTCGTAGGCTACTACAGTAGATGATGGAAGGTGATCATTTACAGAGGCTGAATGAAAAATACACTATGATTATGTCAGTATTTTGTTATAAAAGGATTCACAATATATTTTCACCTGTACAAGTACTAGTTCCGGAGAATCCATCCAAACAGTGGCATCTAAATGATCCAGGTAAGTTCTCACAAGAATGGTCACATCCGCCATTATTCACTACACATTCATTGACGTCTGTCAAAAATAATTGTGAGATATGCTTTATATTCAATTATAATTATTTTTGTATTCCATTGCAACACTGGTTGTATCATCAATCTATTTTGCTAATAGACATGTCAAACACGTAAGAAAAGATATATTTCTTACTTTATTTTTTAAAATGTTATTCAATCGAAACCAACAGCGATAATTACCGCCACTAACAGGTTTGATACGTTATGTTTATGTACTATTTATTTAATTAAAAATTAAGAAAGCGTTGAGTGTAATAATTAGTTATCCCAGAAAGATTCGATAGTTATTTAGTTTGCGACACTACTACGTACAATTATTTTCCTTTACAAACCCTCCTGCAAAGTGTTCCTTTTAGAAAGAGCGCATGGCAGGTGTTTGGTTTATGTTTTACTTTTACTATGGCTACACTTACCATATTGGCATCTGTCACCTGTGTAGGTATTGGGACAATCACAGTCGTTAACTCCCACACATTGTCCGCCGTTCTCACACGTAGGTTCGCACAACGCTATAAAGAAAACTTGTTCATATTTAAACACGTGTCTATGTATAATGAGATATAGGCATAATAATGTTAATGTTGTTAAATGTATATGAAGAGTTACAAAAGAAGGTGGGTTTTTAATATTGGAAGTTAGTTCATTCCAAAGTTTTTTTTGTTTTTTTTAAATTTATTCTGGTTTATTAAAACAAAGACATGGCAGTACAAAACTGAATTGCGTCCAGTAACATTAACATGAAATAGTATACCAAAACGAGCAAAATTTACACAAACATCCAATATAAAAAAATATATATATACATAAGTGCATTAAAAAAATAAAAAATATACAATTACAAATTATCTATCAAGTTTGGGACCAGAAAACAAAAAACCAAACAAAGATTTACAAAAAGAATACTTAACTGAAGTTGTTTAGGCAATACAGAATTTAAATATAAAAGACCTTTCCTTCCACAATACTTAATTGTACATAAACATAAACATCTACTTACCTATACATTCTGTTAGATTTGAAAGGACATGTCCCGGTAAGCATTCGCACTGATATCCGCCGAAGAGGTTATTGCATATCTGGGCACATCCACCATTCACTGTTGCTGTACATTCATCAACTAAATACAATTTCGATATTGCAATAGTGTAACAAATAAATGTATTTTTATACATGAGCGGAATAGGTTGTTTTGTGTAACATAAAAACAGCAAAAATACTTACAATCGTCACAAGTTGACCCCACATAATTAGTTTCACAATCACAATAATCCGGTGATGTACACCTTCCGTGAATACATGGTGGATTGCACGTAGCTAATACAGACAAGTGAAACTAATGTTAAAACATGGCACTAAAATATGGAATAAATTTACCAACTTATATTAATTATTCTCCAACAATTACTTCATTTAAAGCTAGATATCAATCTTTTTTCTTTACACAAAACTAACAAACAGGTTTTTCTATTACCTGATTATGAATTCCTGGATACATTTGTTGTTTATAAATGAATGAATAGTATGCTAGAAACTTATGATTAAAAGTTTACTGTAAAAAGTTCACAAAGTGGAAAATAACGTCTCTTTTTTTGGGAACCCAACAAAATGATGTCAGAATGACGAAACATAGAAGAACATGTTATCTTATAGTTTGAATATATATGTTAGGCTACCTATGCATTCGTTGTTTGCCTCTACGTAGCCAGTGTAACATTGACAATAAAAGCTTCCTAGGGTATCAATACAACTTTGCTGACACCCTCCATTGTTTTCTAAACATTCATTAATGTCTGTAATTATAAAGAAATACAGTTTAAACTTCTCCCAAGCGAACACTAAATACTTGTTTACCTCTTACTGGAGATAAATTAACACACATAAAATCATAATTGTAGGCTTACTGCAAAATAAAACTGGCCGTATTAGTTTAAAAGATGTTTTTAGAAAATTTTCCGTTATGGGAAGCCGCTTACAAGGGGTGCAAAATGAGGTTCAATCTACTTAATTTAGGCCTAGTTTTTGTTAGGGCTGTGTGTATTGTATTATCTTCACACATTAGTTCAATCACGGAAATTAGAAATCAATTATTATAAAGCGTTATTTGATTTTACTGTACGAATCTCTGTAATATGTTACTATTGTGAACAATAGTCCTAACATTACTGTGCGGTAATAATCTCCTTTGGGGCCTACTAATTAATTATGGAGTCTTACAAAGTTTCAAGAAAACTATAACAAAATAGTAATGTGTATTTTTTTTAGTAAATAGTAACATATATTTTAAAAGTAACTTACTACTACAGCGTGATCCTTCAAATCCAGAGAAGCAATAACAAACGTCTGGAGAAACGCATTCCCCTCCGCTACCACAGCTTGTTGTACATATGGCTGTATAAGCATTGTAAACAAATCATTATAAATGTATTTAATATCTATTGTTAATCTATTTATAAACTGTTTATCAAAATTAGCTGTAGCAAGGATTTACTTACCGATTGGACATCCTCCTTGTCCATCTTCGGCCCAACCCGTACAGCAAAAGTAATTTGTTGAGTATACACGGTAGTACTCTGTGCGATATGCCACGCTGTATTGCCGGCTATTAAAATTAATTGTTTTGATGATAACATATTCTATTGTACTCAGTATTGTTAAACAGCCTCTATGTTGTATCATACAAGTCTTTGGGTTATTGTTTCACTATTTATGCCTTTTAAATGCATCTGTCACTTATAAACATATCAACATCAATTTTACATCCTTGTTATTAAATGAATCAAATGATTCAAGTGAGAGCAAAATAGATGTTATTACCTATACTTCGTGCATCGGCTCCAACCAAGAAAGCCACAGTTCGTTTGAGATGATGTTTGACGAGAGGTTGAGTAAGACACTTGTCGTGAATGTAGAGTAGATACTGCGCTGCTGCAGACATTGTCACTAAGTATTCAAAAAGTATAAAGCGTGTTTTTGTACTCTATAGGTAAATACACACTAAATCTAAGTATACAAAATATCCTGTGGATTATAAACAGTGAGAATGAGGAAAACCAAAACCGTGATTTGATCGCGGAATTTTCTTCTTGACATGCAGACATCATACCATTTTAACTATTGGTAGGCCTACGTTATGTTACGATTGGATAGCATGTCATTTACAATGTCGGTATGGTTTTGTGTATGTTACAGCACTGAATTAGTGCAATCCAATAAAAGATTACTAAGAATTATTCAATTGTTGCCTACTACCTGAGACAGCCAATACAATGGAATTGTAAACAGAAGTTGAGGTATAAAATCATCATAAAACATGGAGGATGGTAATTCAAACAGTGAAATTGTGGGATAACATGGTCAAAAAATCGCATAGACAGTGCTATTTATATCGCTTTGTATCGTTTTTTAGCAAATATAAATAAAGGAAACATTACATTATCATCTAATAACTACAAATTAATATTTTTAAAAAAATAGTATGTAGACTCTTGACTTTTCGTCTTATTGTTCTTCGTTTTTAGTCCACTTAGGCTTATAGCAAACACGATTTGGTTCTTGTGTTAGAATTGGCCTCTTCTAGCGGTAATACTGAAACATCGGCACAGGTAGCATCTGGATTATGTTGTAGTAAACCAGGTCTCATTATACACCAATTGAAATACCAAATATATCTAAGGTGTTAGTCAGTAGATACATGCCCTTTTGCCTCAATGTAAACCAAAGGTTTCAGAAAGTTTTCATCACATTATTGGTTAACATTATAATTACAGATAATATACATTTCGTTTCATGAGTCAATGAGAAGAAATAGTTTATTTTAGTAATGTGTTTTCTCATTTATCAATACAATTGATTACCCCCTGAGAGTATTATAATCTAAGAACACACAGGCCTGTAACTTAAATTCAAGAAAATTAAATGAATGATTGTAAATAAAAATGACTTTCCTTACCCTCCTGAATTAGGAGCCGATACAGCGTAGTGAGCAAACGGAATAAATATAAACCAAATAAACATCATTAAAAATACTTGTACTTGATGTGTACTTAATATGTTGTTTAAACTTGTGCGTTATTCGACATATACTGCAATGACATAATATTTCCAGAATGATTATATTTAGCATGTTGAAATGATCAGTATAATAATTTTTTCTTTTTACAACCAATGAACTGACGTTTTAACAAAACATAATTTTTCTTTAAAATAAGTAACAAAAGAGCAATCACCTATTATTACTTTAAATATGTGTGTTTATAGCTGTTTTTTAATGTCATTATGCAATCTATTGATTCAAAAGGTTCTCATCAATATTATACAAACCGTGCACTCATATTACACGCAGGGTTGTAACTAAATAATAGGCCTACCTACAATGAATTTTTAACAATGGAAAAAATCTGTACCGTGAGAAAATCACTGTAGCAAATGTTTCAGTTTCGGTTTCAGTTATTTCACACAAAATAATACATTTTAAAAATAACAATTGCAAATGTAATAGGCATATACCAATCTAAATATAAACTGACTGTTTAAGTTTATTATCATAATATTAAAAGCAGTCACTAAGAAACACTGTGAGGCACAAACAAGAAAGAATGAGATGGCACACTGCGGTGGGTTAAATAGGCTAACAGTATTGAGAATGATAATTATCATAATTATTATAATAATAAATAATAAAATCATTTATAATGCGCCATATATCCAATCAATGATTGCTCATAGGCGCAGCACATACATGTACAAAACCATTATAGGAATTAAAACAACTTTAGAAAGAAATTTCAAAAATATTGATACTACAGTAATTAAAACTGTTAAAAACCATGTAAAACGATTTTAAAATGTAAAAATGTATGTTAAAAATGTCGTACAACTTAAAAAGATGTTTTTTAAGAGCACATTTAAAACGAAATGTACGAATCACACATGATCCTAGTGTACGCGGTAAAGTTTTCCATAACATTGGTGCAACCTTGCAGAACGCCCTGTCTCCAGTCTGATGGATGGAACTCATGGTGCAACCTTGCAGAACGCCCTGTCTCCAGTCTGATGGATGGAACTCTAAGCAGTCACAATGAAGATTGTTGTTTCTTCGGTTCTCTTCTAAGAAATATTTCTGTTTACTTCAGGTTAAAAAGCAAGGTATTCTAATTATTAAGATAGTCCATTATACAAACGGAATTTTTTTCTGAGGCGAATCTTGTCCAATTGAGGTTAAGGATAAATGTTTATTAATACCGAGTCAATTATTTTGTTTTTATTCAATAATGAATCTATAAAGAAAACAAAAACCATGATATGACTAAGTTTAAACATATTTCATCTTTAAATAGTTTAAAATATCATATATTCCAAACATAACAACAACATTATGCTCACACGTGAATTCAAAAATCAAATCGAACTTTTTATTTGTTCCATATATAAAAATGTGTACATGGAAAAATTGTTTCCTCGACAGAAATATGGTAAAACAAACAAACATTCACGATCATCATACATTAGATAAAATATGGTTAATACTGTCACGAGTTTATTGATTCTAATGCAATATGGGTAATACTGTCACGAGTTTATTTATTCTAAAGCAATATGGATAATACTGTCACGGGTTTATTAATTATAAAGCGTTTAAGAACTTCATTTATTTTTGTCTGATAAATGGGTTTTTCCATTTCGTGTTTTTGTTCCGGTCTATTTGTAAGGAATTGTGTTCCTTTGAACTAAGGCACAATTGTGTTAATTTAATAACACATTTATGTAAGTTGGGGTTTTCCAGAATTCTTTTTCGTGGCAATTAGTCGTCTTTTGTTAATTTTTTGTGCGATGTCTCAAGCAGACACAATTCAAGATCAAATATCTTTCTAGGATCCCGCCTACTTTCGTTGTATTATCTTAAAATGAATTATTTATGGTTATATATATATATTTCCATTATTAACACAATAACATCCTAATGGTCCTTGAGATGGACCAATACACCGGACGGTGACCACTTACTCTTCAGAAATATGAAGAAAAATTTAAAGTGCACATGATCTATAAAGTAATGTACTTTTAGCTAAATAAGGAAATTTATTCATTTTATAAAGGTAATTGTACAGCTGACGAGTGACGATGCATCAATAAGGAGTCTTTAACCGTATTGATGAGAGAAAGTCTTAAGGTTAATCCAGGCCAAGCATTATTATTGTAATGTTTCTTTCCGAATATTAATGTGTTTCAACGTGTATTAATATTTATTTTGTACACACATATTTTAAAAACAAGAGAATAATATGATTGTTTCATTATTACACACGCACAAGTCGATATTCATTTAAATGAGAATTAAATATGAAACAATACATGTAGATATCAGAAGAAAACTACTGTACGCATGCGAATTCACTTATTTTTAACAAGTTGTCGCTCTCGCAATACCCAACTAACAAGATCCTGTATAAAGATGTACCTGAACATGTTTCTGTTTTCCTGTTTTATTTCAAGTGTCCATGCAGGTAAGTTGTTGACACTTATTATTTATTACAACATAGGATTTATACCACCTGACCTGGACAAGAGGCGATCGGCAAGATTCAGCCATTGCTGTAGTTATGGTTGTTGTGGTTATATTATCTTATATATATCTTTATAATAAATATTTTATTTATTTATTCCATTTTCTGCCATATACAATACAAAGAAGACAAATAATTATAAAAGGGGACCAGGAAAGACCAAACAGGTGCTAAACACCTATGTTAGTTGGTCAACCCAGTACACAGAGACACAGACAGAAAGAGATAAATAAATAAATAATATTACGTTCTACAATTAAAGCCTCTACAAGAAAGCGACCAACTAAACACATTTTCAATATCAAAATTATTTAAAAAATAAATATTGAGATAATTTAATAATTTGGTTTTAAAAGAACTAACAGAAATATCTAAGTTAAGCTAAGTTATTCCAAATTCTGGTAACACGTGGGATATATGATTGAAAAGAAGATTCAGTTCTGCAGCGACGAATATCAAAAAGAGTACCAATAGAAGAAGAGCTACGAGTAACACGTTGTGGATTACGAATATTAAATAAATTGTCAGTATTAATTATATTAGAATTGAATAACTTAAAAAGAAAAACGATATCAGTAAATTGACGCCTATAACATAATGGTAATAAATTGCATGTTTGAAGTCTGCATTTGTAATCAGCTTCAAAATTATTTAAAATAAATTTAGTTGCTCTACGCTGAACTCCCTCAAGTTGTCTTATATAAGTTTTGTAATTGGGAGACTAGACAGTAGAGCAGTATTCAAGGTAACTACGAACAATACTTAAATAAAGAGACCGTTTTACATGTGAATTGCAATGGAAACTAACACGTTTAACCAGGCCTAACATACGATTTGCTTTGGAAATAATATAATTAATAAAATATATAAGGAAACTATTTCCTGTTTTGTTTTGTTCAACCATTGTAATGCAACATTGTTTTCTGTTTTTTCAGCAAATTTGTCATACAATAAGACTGTCACTGTGAGGTCATCTGCTCAAGGTTTTGATCCTAACGTACTTACAAACGGAGATGACAAGTCGGGAAAGTTTGTACAATGTTTTAAAACAGGTAAGGAATAATTAACTACACTTTATGTGTTTCAATTTTAGATCGATTCATTATTATATATGGCTATAACGTATTATATTTTCTTTTTTGTTTTTCTATAAATCTCAGCGAAATTAAAAAGTTAAAGAAAACTGTATTTATAATAGATCCTAATATAATAAACACATGTTTACTTTGTTTGGTTTATCTGGTATAAGATGTTTAGATGTTAGATAAAATACAATTTAGTTTTACCAGACTTCAGTTAACGGTAATCATTTATCCTGACGTAGAGATGATGATTTTTGAATTTACTTCTCCTTCTTCTCCCTCTTTTTTCTTCTTCTTCTTCTAGCTAATACAGACGATGAATGGATTAAAATAGATTTGGGCAAAGAATACGTTATAACGAAAGTGACTATCATAAATGGAGTAACTGACAGTATGTTTTAACTTTGTTTCCGTCCCTTAACATAACAAAAATAACTTATAGCATAATGTATAATAAGGACCACACATTTTAACGCGTGATCAAGATTTCGAGAGGCATTATATCACTGTATCATATTTGAAAATAGATAAATTAGTATTAATGAAAATAATCTATGAATTTTGCTCTCAACAGTAATTTTGATCAATTAAGTTAAATTGAATAAATACAAGTTAATCACATACGCAATTTATTATAGGCCTATGATATAAAGATGAGGCCTAAACTCTCGAGTTCACTTTCGAAATTAGACGATACCGTAGACTTTTGTATAAATAATATTATAGTAATTAAAGAAGACAATACAGAATATCTACTGTTCATTCTGCTAAATTATTTTTCAGCGTATGATGGAGGGGACTTGAAAGGTAGCAGAATTACAATCTCTACCGGTGATACTGAACAAGACTGTACAGAACACCCTGTTTCCAAGGCTCAAATTGAAAAGAGCATTGTTATTGATCTACCATGTAATAAGGATGTGTCAGGCCGATATGTTGTGTTAAGAAACAATAAAA
Organism: Antedon bifida; assembly: GCF_963402885.1. Classification (NCBI taxonomy): domain Eukaryota; kingdom Metazoa; phylum Echinodermata; class Crinoidea; order Comatulida; family Antedonidae; genus Antedon; species Antedon bifida. The sequence continues at coordinate 21,254,279 of NC_136234.1, read as the reverse complement.
GACTTCGAGTGTGCCAAATACGTGTTTACAGCGAGTATGAACTTGAGACAGAACAAGGTAACAATTTTTTTTAATAGGGAGCTTACGCACGAGCACGTACGTATGCGTAAACGTTAACTTTAATGCTATTTTCCAACTTGCAACGCGCAAGCTCCACCCACTTTGTAAACAAATCGATCTTGGCGTGCGCGTACTACGAAAAGCTTTATTTACGTGCGTCTTAAAAAATGCGTCAATGAAAAACATTAACCGAAAAGGTATCGAAACATGGAAGAATCATTAATTTATGTTTTTAATTAAGCCAAATAATCATATTTGTTCATTGCTATAAGCTATTTTATCAACCAATGTGCAATTGAAAACAAAACTAGCTAGGCCTAGTCTCATTTGTTAATTCGAAGACCGTATGTTGCCTGCGTGGAACATGCGTTGCTTTCTACCCCGTTGAAGCGAAATCAAAACAAACAATTATTAATACGTCAAAGCAATTTTTCCGTGAACATTGTTATTATGAAATGAGTATAATGCTGACGTCATCCGTTAAAGTTAACGTTCATGCGAAACCTCCCCAATCATCATCAATAATACGAATTTGTTATGCCTAAAATACGCACATTCAATACAGTAGGCCTATAAATATGGACAATTAGATGAACATTTAATATGATAGCACAACTACGTTTTTTTGTAGATGTGATTAACATTTTTGTAATTATGATGAATGTAATTTGTATTCTAGCAATATTTCGTATTGTATTTTCTTGCAGACCCAGCAACAATTAAATATTTAGATGCCATAAATAATTTCGAAATGGATTTGACCTGTTTGACCTCTTGGTTTGCCTATAAAACATCAGAAACGTACTTTTCTCCAACGATGAACCAGTTATGTGACTTTCAATTTAAAAATCCGGAGCCTATCAACAAAGACGTAACTTTTGATATCCTGGGGATCGGTAACGAACTATTTGCGTTTACCTTAGCGTTCTACGTTTACCCGCAACATTCGTCTAATTCGATATTCCTGAGCACAATTGGTAAAAATACTAAGCGTTTTAAACTTTCACAGGTATATGAGAACCACCATCCCTTTCACTCATGTGTCCAGGTCATCTATGATGATGTAATTTTAACAAGAGCTCACATGCTGTTACCTTTGGAATGGACGTTTCTTGCAGTTACATTTGATGGCAGTAAGAAGACAATTACGCTGTGGAGAGATGGAGAAATCGCTAGTGTAGGATTGACAGATTTTGAAAACATAACATCACCTTTCAATGTATTGCGGATTGGAAATTCAGGTGGAAAATTCATTGCGAAATTGGCCATGTTGCAGCTATATGATCGTGCATTAAATGAAGCTGAAATGAAAGCAGCAAGAGATGTGCCATTTCAAAGTAAGGAGTGTTGATTTGTCGATGAACTATTCAGAAAGTATGACGTCACTCATCATAAGATCCCAACTCTATTTAATCAGTGCATTTTGTAGGCTGTAAACGGACACCTCTTGTATAGACACACCCGAATGTCTTTTTACAACGACCAAATATTTACAAAATACTGAACATCATGTCATCATCAATCATATTATTACTGAACCAACGTCAATTTCCTTTGAAGAGTTGGTGCTCTTTAGCTGAACCGCTCGTAAATGAGCACTTTCTCTAAGCTAGAATGATTTTTGTTCAATCGGTCTATTTTGTATACTTTAAATGAGTGTTCATGCACCTACTGTTTCTCATCCAATAGCCCAACGTTCTCGCTTTAGTGTTGATTTCTCTCATTTTTCCCTGCCATCAGCCTTAAATACAGACGTCTGGTTTGTAGTAGAAATTTGGACAAATAAATTCTTGTAGCTCCTTGCATAATCATTATATTGTCATACCTTATTTAAAACCATGTGAATAAAATAGCTTTTTCGCAGAATAATATCGATCAGACCTTGACCATCAGGTAACAACAATTCAAAATCGCTTCATATCGGATGAATTCGTGTTTACGAATAGATTAGCTCAACTCTAGCAACAACAAAAATATTCCAAGAAGCGTAAACAAAATTATGCTCGGTCGATCACTCAGTGATTGATTTTTTTAAACAATAATAAAACACTAATGCGCATGCACATTCATTTAAAGAACACAAAATAGACCATCCTGTAATTGGCGAGTTACTCGCTGAGGATGCGTATTAAATAAAAAAACAAAATAAAAAATTGTATATACTAAAATACTACTTTGTATGTTTTAACCAACAGCTTGGAATTTCGATTCAAATGGAAAATTTGTGAAGTTAAAGCCACCGAGCAGTATTACAGGACTTAACATACTTAACAGTACCAACTCGTCGAAGTTAAACTGCGCAAAAATGTGTTTGCAGCAAACATGCTGTAAGGGATTCAAAATTCATCGTGTGAATAAGTCGTGTATTCTGTTCTCAAAGTATAATTTGACCAATATTGGTGAGCCGTACGAATCTGATGTTAAGTATTATCAGAAGGTGTCACAGTCGTATAACCTTGTTAAGCACTGCTAAAGTCCTCATTTCATTTCACTACCATATTTAGCATTATTTGGCACAAATAACTGAAAGAATGCCGAAATTCTCATTAGCTTATTACAATGGTGTTAATATTTAGATGTTTAATTACATTTTACTTGTTATTATAAATTTCTGGTGTGTTTTGTGACGGTATATTCTTTGAGAACTTTTGTTACTCACAGGCTGAAAGTTTTAATAGAAAAACAAAATACCTAACCATAATTATTTGCCTTCAATAGAACTATTATAGCGTAAAAAAATAATAAACATGAATAAAATGGGGGAACCTTTCCTCTATAAGCGTATACATATATATTTTATCACGTTTTTATCAATCTTTTTTCAAAATCACCAAAGAATTTGACAGGCTCATCAACCCATTGTATTGCAAAAGGTTTATGAACGTTGTGTTTTGAAGATCCTTTCCACATTCCTTTTGTTTTCATTTTGTTAAGTGGCATCCTGCAACCTTACAAAATGAGCCTACTATATTTAAGTTTCATCTCATTTCATCCCTAACAAGAATTATTGTATCGTCAGCTAACTGAATGATGTTAACCTCCTATTCATCATTATACCCTTTCGAAGGCAGTATAATACCTTTACAATGAATAGTGTTTCTTATATTACAGCTATTAATGTAATGCCGAAAGAGGGCATCCATGTCTAATACCATTAACACTTGTGTTACCCATTCATTTTTTTTGTAATTGAATAAGTATTGAAATAAAAATTCTTGAAACATTGTATTAGCCGTTTTTTAGATACAATGCAAGTCAAGGTCAAAGGTCAATAGTGCAGAAAAATAGCATTTCCTATTACATTTCGTCAAAATGTTCCATTACAATGAATATAAATATATACGCTCCGAGTATTTTGATACCAATATCTTGTTGATAGACCAAAAGGATACGGAGATAGGGCCAATTGGGCGCCATTTTGATCTTGGGGCTGTAACCATGGTTACGGGATCGTTAAAATTTGTTACCTAGCATTTTTGGTATTCTAGCACCATATTAAAGAAGTGAAATCTCACTTTGGGCATTAAAATCCTACGGAAATACACGAGGACCCTGACTATAAAATGCATACATGATATACGTTTTTAATGGCGGCCATCTTGAATTCAATATGGCTGCCATATGCTATTATGATAAATTGTACCATTAGACTGATTTATCATAATATTGTAAGATTTATCACACAAATTACGTTCGTACGTGGTTTAAAATAGAAGCTACTATCAGTTTTGAGTAAAAAATGGGGGCCATTTTGAAATCCAAGATGGCGCCAAAATAGGGTCGGGAAAAATTGGCCCCTAGTTGCAATGAATTCTGCTGGTCCTAAGGATTCCAAAATTGCCAAGAACTCAACTTGAGCATTAAAATCTCACGGAATAACATTAGGTTCCCCACTAAGTAGAGTATGCTTTGAACTTCATTATGATTGGACGAGGTTTGGATTTGATCTTGTCATGAAGTAGCTTTTTCCTGCCGAGTCGATGAACACGATCAAAGTCCGTTATTTCCACGTTTTTGGTGATACGAGATGTTATGATGTCTAATGCAGCTGCATCTGTGTTTTCGTTTGTAGATTCTGGAACCCCGTTAGTCAAACTAAACCGAACGTCATGGAAGGTGTCTTGCCGATGTTGTTTAGATACCTTGTTTGGTTTTTGGCTTATATTTTAAGCTGTTTTGGTACTACATTTCTGTTAAACCTATTTGTGTTTGTTTCCTGTTGTTTCTTGTTGTCTCGTTTTCTAGACCGACCGTTTGAACCAGAAGTGAGATTTCAGGTACGTTAAATAGTAAACTTGCCATGGATAGCAAATATTACGGAATTTTATGTAACTTTCTACCATATTCGAACAAATTACGCACGATTCACCGATTTTTGCCATTACGTAATTTATAAATAGATGAATTAAACAAATACTTCTGGTGCAGCTCTCACAGATAAAATAAAAGCTATGTATCAATCATCTATATTATAATAGCAATAAACCGAAAGTTCTATTCGAACTAAAGCACCTTTTAATCCCCTTTATCCATTAGTCTATAATATTAGAACGGTAAATTTGTACGAAAAGTGTGTTTTTAGACCAATTTCTTATTAAAAAATACATAAGAAAATATTATACATTAATCATAGTACAATATTTATAATTGTGAACAGGGAAACTGATTGTATTTCCTAACATTAAGAATACCGCTTCAGTTTCTTTACTATGTTAGGAGGCTATCGATTCCGGGATGACCAGAGTTCAATTTAGACCGAACCCTGGTTACCGATAAGAACGTATCCCCATAATTAGGTTTGAGTGTAGTTTTTCCCTTTTCTACTGTATGATCAGCGGTTTCACAGCATTTTCTGCATCGAAATTCTTACGTCAAATGTGTACCGGAAATTGACCAGAGGTACGTCCCCGTACACTGATCTAACCTGAGTTACTCACCCTAGATCTATTCATGATAGGAGAGCTACATTTACTTTAAACATTGTACTATTTTTTGGCTTATCTTATCAATTTTTAAACAGAAACAGAATCAGTGTACAATATGCCATTGACTTTGTTGATAGTGTTGTGTCTATATATAAATCATGGTTAATTCTGACATAGGCGAGCACAATGCAAACACTTCGGTACTAATCTCCGCCTTGGATACCTACCTTATCTATCTCAGATGTACCGCGAAACGTAGATTTGATAACATTAGTTTTCAGTACTACGCTATTGTTCCATATTTCTATCTTAGGAAGATATTATAAAGGGTTTTATAAGAAATTTTCTAATTTCGATCGGTAAATTTTAACTCTACGCGCGGTAAGTAATGTCCGGGTTCACGGTAAGGTGTGTCAATCACCTTGCAAGTTCCCTGCATGGTTGGTTTCAACCAGGGAGTTGTAACCTGTTTCAACTAAGTTGGCCGTTTGGTTTTTTGTTTATTTTCGGACCGCGCGTGTGAAGGTATAGTACTGTAGTACATAAAGATCAAATTAAATATATTCATAAAACATAGGAGTAAATTGTGGGAAATAATTATATAAAACTACATCGAGAGAATTGATGATAAGAGCTTTTGTTTGAAATCGAATGAAACCCCGATCGCCGAGTTGTTGAGTAAGCTGCCAGGACTTTATGTATACTATGCGCTATCTGTGTCCCGTCAGGACCCTGGGATACTTCTGCCCATGTTGCAAGCCGTCTAAAACGTCTTCCTTCTTAGGCCAAAACGGCTCACTGTGTCGCGGAATAATGTATTATTTATACCAATTAGGATGGTATTTATTTGAATAAACGCCCGGAACACCTCCCCAATAAAACATCAATTAAAGTAATTATCGCCATTCATTAGATGAATAAAACATTTCACCACTCGATGTTCACCTACAAGTGCGTGTAAGCTAAACATGTAGCATTCAAAACAAAGTGACTAACTCGACCTCACCACCGAAAATAGACTTATTTATTGTTGAATATAATTTATTTTATTTCAGCCGCGTCCATTGAGATAAACGTATGATTAAGCTACTAATAATTCTTCTCATAAAAGACTAAATGATTCTTCTTGGAATAACTCGTGCTATGATAAAATGTATTTATTTATCAAATACAAACACTGAAACAGAAACAATGTAGACCTGCAATAGATAACATTCTATTGACTTTGAGAATAGTGTTGTGCTGATATGAGACAATCGACCGTTGTATCGCACTTGCCGCCAGCTTCTATGTCGCGTTGTTATGCAAATTTGTTGAGTCATTGACAATTATACTGTAAGCTCAATCGGTAACTCCGCAAATTTGCGCTTGCGCAATCTTAATCTTCGGTCAAAATCAGTGATTAAAGAAGACAATAATTGAGAAATTACGCCGATGAATACATATAAATCAATGTGAATACACCTGGCTAAATAAAGGTGATCAAAAAATAAATACTAAATAAATTATTTTCTTCAGTGCTGAATAAGTGGCACACTTCTAAGTAAACAATATTACTTTATATATTATATATATTTGACAATAAAATTACCTTTATTTATGTTATTTATTTATTTATTTAACAACATATTTATACAGGATAATACACAATCAAGTAGAAATAAACTTGTTTTGCATTGTGGTCCTTTAAATGGAACGTACAAAGAATACAATTTAAATGTACCACGGAACGTGAACTTCTATCATTTTAAATATTAAACAAATATTCCGGTGGGGCGCGCCAGGTGTAGCGATTGCTTTGCTGATTTTTTGAAAATTAAAGTTAGATACGGAAAAAATATAGACACGCCTCCATAAAATGCTGCGCAAAGGCAGCGCACTAAAGCAGACTGTCTGCCTCCTCAATATTCGCGCGAGCCGTTTCAGAAATTCTGGATGATCGGTTCGGCTCGTCACCGACTGACTCCCTTCGACCTCTGTGAATATGACTTTGAGCGCCATCTCCATGACGGAGTTTCTGCATGGCCCGAACCGGGAAAATATCAAGAATCAATGCGAGCACACACCCCCGATCACATTTTCTTTTCTTTCGTGTAGGGTGTCATTTCCGGGCCAACTAGACTAGTGGGAGGTGTATGGAACGCCTCCTCTGCCTTCATTTCACATTTATCATGCAGTACACACCAATCGTCATGCAGTACACACCAATCGTCATGCAGTACACACCAATGGTCATGCAGTACACACCAATCGTCATGCAGTACACAACACCAATCGTCATGCAGTACACACCAAACATCATGCAGTACACACCAAACATCATGCAGTACACACCAATCGTCATGCAGTACACACCAATCGTCATGCAGTACACACCAATGGTCATGCAGTACACACCAATCGTCATGCAGTACACGCCAATCGTCATGCAGTCAAATATTGCGTAATTTATACCGCCACCTATCGACAAAATCGAATACCACGTGACGTTTATTAGACGGCTGTAAAACTAAGGCTATTTAAACATTATACTACAGCAACTCGCTGTCTACTACTACACCACACGTGCTTTATAACTAAAATGGCTTGAAAAAACTATTAAAGAAATCTATATATAGGACGTAAAGCATGTGCGGTGTAGTAGTAGACAGCGTGAGTTGCTGTAGTATAAACTTTGTATAGCCTTAGTTTTACAGCCGTCTAATAAACGTCACCTGATATTCGATTTTGTCGATAGGTGGCGGTATAGATTACGCAATATTTGACTGCATGACGATTGGTGTGTACTGCATGACGATAGGTGGGTACTGCATGACGATTGGTGTGTACTGCATGACCATTGGTGTGTACTGCATGACGTTTGGTGTGTACTGCATGACGTTTGGTGTGTACTGCATGACGATTGGTGTGTACTGCATGACGATTGGTGTATACTGCATGACGATTGGTGTGTACTGCATGACGATTGGTGTGTACTGCATGACCATTGGTGTGTACTGCATGACCATTGGTGTGTACTGCATGACCATTGGTGGTGTGTACTGCATGATAAATGTGAACTGAAGGCAGAGGAGGCGTTCCATAGAGGTGCCACTAAATTGTATGTGCGACATTACAATTCCGACCATTTAGGGGCGTCATTTACCTAAAGTCGCTTTGCCACAGGCCCCAACATGGGAGTGTGCAATAATGTTAAAGAAATGAACAATTTAGATGATCGGAATTTAAGTGCGTTCAGGATTTGAATTATATATTGTATTAAATGTTTAAAAAGGTAATTGGTTAAGGTAAAAATATTTTTAGAATATGGACCTTATATTCAGATGGTTCAAATAACAATGATACACTTCTAAAAAAAGTCTTATTATATAATTATTTTATTTCTTTTTAAGTTGTTTGGCCAAATGGAGCCTGTTAGCAAACGGCAGTGTTTTTTGTCCGAACCCCTGTTTATGGGCCTGGCATTTAGATATCCATCATCATCATTGTTGATTTATACTAATATTTTAGGATGTACAGGCACATTCAGATACAAGTCCACCTTCACCTCAGGTTCAGTCGCCATCTTCAGTTAACAATAGCAGTTATACTGACAAACAAGAAGGCAGTTGTTCCAGCGAAGAACCAATACAAGAACATGTAGATACTGCGGATGACTCACTGGTGAACACCACAAACGATGACCCAACAGGTGATTGTAATCTTTAGTTTTGTTTTTTTTGTTAATTTTAATAATAATAACAATGAATAGTAAGAACAAGAAATGTTTTTGATTTATCACCAACATTATTCATTCATCATAATATATCATTCCTGAAGAACTTTTTACTATTTAATAATAATAAATTGATAAACCGTTCCAAAGGGTGACAGGCCCAAGAAAAGGAACTACAACTATAATGCTGTGTTGACGGGTGGAATGAACGAGTAGACAACTAGATAGCAAAGATCTATATGTATGAATCAAATTCGAAATGAAAGCATGCGAAGAATTATGAAGGGATAAATAGGCAACATTTTAAAATTTATTCTCTGTGTAACAGGAAGCTAACTAAGGTTTCTAAGCACTGGTGTGATATGTTCCCTAACCGGGCATAGAGTGACTAAACGGTCAGCAGAATTTTGAACACGCTGCAGTTTTGAAATATCCTTTAGCAGGCAAACCATAAAGCAATGAACAATCTCAGGCCCGTAGCGAACCCGACATATCCGATACGCTTTTCTGAAAAGTCACATAGTTAAAAGTTCTTATAAAAAGTGTACCAACTCGGATGGTTTGGGAATCGGTCGTAGAGAAATCGTATAGCAAATGATTTAACATTGAGATAGAAGTTACAAATTACATGAATCAACCGTCCCTATGGTCCAATTATGTCCATAGTTTGAAGGGCATCATGATCCGGCTATACATTTTAAAATGATGAGTACTTTATGAACCACGATGATCACCAAACATGAAATATCAAATGTTGTTATAACTTTTTTCCATTTCAGTTATGGAAACAAATCTTTCTAAAGAAGATCGCAATAGAGATGTTTCCACGTGGCCAAATAAGGACCGGAAGAATATTGTGAGAAGACATTCTACAACGACTATTATCTCGAAACCCAAAAAACGTAATCATAAAACATTTTTCTTGAATGTATTATTCATATTGTGTCTATGAATATTTAATTAATAATAATAATAATTATTATTATATTCATTTTAAATGGATAGGTTTTTCTTCCAACTATGTCCACTAAGTGCCTTTGCTGTGTTTTAATGAATTTAAACCTAGATCTTGCGATGAAAATGAGTGTGATTTTTTAAAATAAAAACAATTCCTGTAAAAGAAAGTTCTCTCACAAAGAGTTTGTAATAAACAAATACGGACAGTAAAAATAATTCAAATTATTATTATTGTTATCTTTGGTTTTCAGTTGCTACTAAGTCATTTAGTTTCGTTCGTAAAATGTTTATGCCTAACAATGCAAATGAGGCAGAAACTTTCCTCGTGGTAGTGGAGAACGTGGACTCGTCAATATCGGAGGATAAATTGAGATCGTATTTTACGAACAAAAAGAAATCTTCTGGAGGAGCAATTGTTTTAATACAGAAGAACCAGAACATTCCTGGCTGTTGGGTAATACATTTTCAAAAAGTAAAAGGTACATTAATATGTTTATATATATTATATATAGCTTCATCAATGTCTTATTTTGGTAGAGGTTTGTCATGAAATACAATATTTATTATAAAATGAATGCGCAGTGCGATTAAGACAGGGACACCACTTTCGCATAAGTAATCAATAATTACGCAGGGTTTTAGCTTCTCATATTGTGCTACTGTATATTATATCTTTATAGTTGCTAAGGCAGTGGTCAAACAAAATCAACATACGCTCTCAGGAACAAGTTTAATAGTTAGGCAAGGAGAGAATCAAATTGAAAGACCTCTCATTAAGGATAGATTGTTGATTACTGGTCTTCCAAAACAATTAATGGAGTATAAATTTGATCTCTATTTGGAAAACGTTACTTCAATGAAAAACCCAACAGTTGAATTTGGAAGAGATCCCACAAAAGCTATGGTGACTTATACAGACCCTATAGAAGGTGAGTGTTAAGTGACCTCAAAGATATTTTTTGGTATAGATCAAATAACCACTGAATACCGGTATGTCCCTTTTGTACTATTTTCATTGTGATCATGCTCAAAAAAGAGAGTTTTGATTCAACGTAAATGTAACTTTTGGGAGATTCACTCACATTTACTTTACTATTGTCTATTTTTTTAAATTTCGCCAATTACGTTTACATTTGAAATATTTTTGAATTTTCGAACAATTTAAGAACAAATTTAAGTGTCTACGACCAGTAGGGCGGAGATACATATATGCCCTGGGCTGTTGGTCAAATGTCAGAAATGGCGTTTCCGGTAATTTTTGACTAGAATATCCCAAGACAAAATTACCTCGATGTGACAAGTGGTTGTCGAGATTTAAAGACCTATTGGTGTTTAGTCTTATAACATTTCATCCTGACCTTTCACCACATTTTCAAAATGTGTAACCAAACCAAAAATGATTGTTTGGCCATCCTAAACCAATTTCTGAAGTCAAATTCTCTGGACATCAAGGTGCATACGAAAGTTGATCTAGCCACTACAGTATATAAAGGGGCTTTATTTGATTTAACTGTTTTCTGTTAAACTATTTACATTCGAATGATCTAGGTATTCACTTATATTTTCTTTAGAAATCCTATTTCTAGCTGCATACAGTTCTAAAAACAATCGTATTTTTTTCACACAAAATTTGTTTTGGGTTTGTTAATAATTTATCATTATACTTTTTATATGTTTTTTTTCTATCCGTTACTTTCCTCTAAACCTAAGAGGTATTTTGTTCTACTCTCTCCTTCTATCCATTTAACTCTTGATCTTTATAAGCACCTTTTGTTTCTATTCCTTTTGTTCACTTCATATGTTTTGTGTTCTATTTTCTCTCAATGTCTTCAATATCAGAATTGTATCTAAATTTCTCATTTAGTTTGTTATACACTTTGTTATATTTCCTTATCTGTATTGTTTATCTATTTAATTTTTTATCATAGTAACAAGAAGTTTTTTATAATTTGCCTCCGTTTCTGCAATAATCTTTGTGAAAGTATTTTGATATTCAACATCATTTAGTAAGCTATTGCTTAATTTCCAATAGACAGGAGCTCTTTTTGATTCACTATATCCAATCCTTAAATATATTGCTTGATGATCAATAAGTATTGCAAGTCTTATTTCTCTTGTTCCTGATGTATTTTGTTTATTAACGTTTGCTATATCGGCACAATTTTGAAATTGCACAGACTGGGGAATACTTATACAAAAAATGGAATTGGGTAAATTGGCTTGCACTTTCATTAGGCCTACACCTAATTATTGAGGTACAAAGTAGTCAAATCTGTGGATATGTAGAGTACTTGTACACATTGGTATGGAAATATTGACATATGGATGGGTGTCTCCTTTACTTTCAAACTGTGTTACTTTTTTATGAAAAATATATCAAAATATTCCAAGGGTAAGGAATGATCATCTGAATCAGTATCAGTATTCTAACTGTTAAACATTTAGCCTATGTTATTAAAACAAACAAATTAAAATATTAACTTATTATCGGAAAGTTGGAATGTCGCTGGCGTAATTGTGTTCTATAAACTATATGAGTGGCGAATATACAGCATACATGGTGAGTGACGGCAGCATGTGTGTGGGTTGTCTGCATACACTTGATTCTAGCAGGTATTGGCGTCAACATTACCTAAAAAAGTAAGCTTGAGTGAGGTTGGGGTCAAAAACTATCGTGTTTGGTCTCAAATGAAAAGAAATTTAATTTTAAACGCAGAATGTATTTATTTATTTATTGTGTCATTTGCTGTTTCTGTAAAATATCAGATTAAAGTAAAAGCCATTAGCATTGTGAATATTTATGCGATTTAAATAAATTCAATGTTATTTATTTATTTTATTTATTCAGGTTTATTTAATAAAAACATAGATCTTCATAGCGTGATCAATTTAATTGCTGTTTAAATTTAGGATTCTACTTATAGTAAGGGCAGTCGAGGTCTTAAGACGGTTAGTTCCTACTAACAGATTAATTAGGGGTTTATGTGACATTTTATTGACAAACCTACAAGAATCACAACCAAATCATCCATCACCATCGGCAACATTGTCACTAACGTTTAAACTATAAAAAAATATCCCATTAGTTCGTCCAACGACATTAGTAACTACTTCCATGTATTTCTTCTATTAAACAGATTATCATTCACAGAAACAACTCTAAAATTTGTTGACAATGTTGACATCAAAATGCATCACTTTGTTGATATGTGCCTCTCATACATTCTCCATGAGCCTCAACCAGGCATAACAGTACTCAATCAAAATATTAAACTGTGTTAAATTATGTGGTTTTTTTACAGATGTTGATGAAGTAATAGAAACGATTAATAAAAAGACACTTTCTGGTAAAAAAATCATTGCAAAGAAAGTGTTTGATGTTGATACAGTCATTGTGAAGAATTTGGATAATTCGTGTAAGGAAGATATGCATCTTTATTTTGAAACTCCTAGAAGGAGTAATGGAGGACCAATACAAGCACTGTGTCTGGATGAAGAAATAAAGGAAGGAAAAATACAATTTGCAGACTACAGAGGTATGTGGCAAATAAAATGCCTATGGCTTTGGAAAGAAATATAGTGCACAATAGTACCGTGGGTGCACATGTTAACCCATCCCCCCCCCCCCCCCCCGCTGTGGCAAAATATTTTGGCCTCTGAATAGCAACACATGCGCTCCTTTTGGCCATAGTCAAGTTTTAATTACTCTAAGAATGGTGACCAAAAAACAGACAGCGCTTTTTATTTGTGCTGGCAGAAATATAAATAGAATGTTATGTAAACATTTAAGCAAAGACTATTAACAGTGAGTAATTTCAATTTGATTTCAGTTGTAAAGTCAGTCTATACGAAAAATCACATACTTCTCAAAAACCGCCTGAAAATGTGTTTATGCTATGATGAAATTGGTGAAATCATGTCAAAGGGTTGTCAATGGAAACCAGATCCGGTTTCAGTGGCCAATGATCCTTCCCGTTTGAAATTTTTTTGTAAGAATCATGAGTTTATGAACGAACTCTATGAAGCCGGAATAGAAATAGATTATAACGAAGCTTCTGAAGTCGTCCTACTAGATGTTGGATCTACATTGGACCTTACAAATATTCATTCTTGGGGTCACTACGCTACAAGTACATGGAAACGCCTTCTTGACGAATATGACATAGAGTTGTTGGATATTGGAGATGAATGCTTTGAAGATTTCCAGCCAATCATTGAAAAGGCAAAAAGGAAAGGTGTGGAATTGCAACTGGATGATTCATCACCATTCCTAATAATTGTAGGGTTAAAGCATAGCGTTGCTAACCAACTCCATAAGTTCGAAGTATACCTCAAGGGTATGAAGGACAAAATTAAAAGGCAAAAAGAAACAATAGTTACATCTGAAAACTGTAATCCCTTAAAAATGAAGAAAATTAATTTGCTTAATTTTGAAGAAACCTCAAGGACTACATTTGGAGTGGATTTTGCTGTTGATAATAAGAGCAGTACAATAACATTTAAAGGACTTTGCGGTGACATAGAAAAAGCTAATATGTGTCTTACCAACAAGCTAAAGAAGATTGCCGAGATATCTTTTAACTGTGAAATTGAGATTTGCTTGTTTCTGAGGAAGTTCTATGATGAAGTGATACGTTTGCTAAGAGATAATCATCGCCGCATTGCATATAGTATTGAGGGAAACCATGTTAAAGTGCTTTCTACTTCTCATGAAAATGCCATGTATGCAAAAACATATATTGTAAAAGTAATTCAATGCAAGAAATATCTCATTCCACTTGATAACATTAAAGTAATTAAACTTGCTAAATTCAAGTCATTGCTTGAGGGTTTCAATAAATTAGAATTGGTGACCGTTAGATCGTTGTCTGAAGCAAACGGTGAAAGCTGTATCATAATAACAGGAGTTGACAATGTTGTCCGTCAAGTTATCAGCAAGCTGGATACATTCCTACAAATCAACAAGATATTGGAGACCAAGAAACGAATGGACAAAGGAGTAGTTCTGTTATTAGAAAAACATCATTCACAAGAAATTGATACTATTACCAAAGATTTGAAAGCATTTTCTGTGAATGTAATAACTGAAGTGGACAATGACTGTCTCATAATCAGAGGTAATCGTAGTGGTATTGATAAAGCTACTAAAATGATAATACAATTAGAAAAGAAGGTAAAGACAGGTAAACATTTGATATCTCAACCAGGTATGGCAAGCTATTTTAAACAAGAGAAAGGAAGAACAGATTTGAAATCTGTGGAAATTAACTTCAAATGTATTATAGGGATTGATGGCAAGTTCTCAAGCAATGAATCAATGCAAGTACTGTTGCGGCACAGATTAAAAAAAGGAGTTAAGTTGACCGTCTGCAAAGCAGATATGACCGAAATGAATGTTGATGCTATTGTCAATGCTGCAAATGAACGTCTTGAGCATGCCGGCGGATTAGCTAAAGCTATTGTTGATGCAGGTATTTAATATAATAAGCTATTCAATCCCATTAATGGTAGTTTATTTTACATCAAGTTTATTTCCAACTTTTATATCCAATGTCTGCTTTTTATTCTTTTATTTCTACCGAATTTTTTTATTTATTATTTATTTATTCAACTTCTCACTAACTCTGTTAGTGAAGGATCTGGACCAACAGGTGGTAAATATAAATATATATCTATCCAGAAACAAAGATATTTGTTTATGACAAATTGTATGTATGTCTTCCTCGATAGCAATTGCAAATCTTACTGTACATTGACGGTACATATTTTTTATTTTTATCTTAGGGGGAAAAGAAATACAGATAGAAAGTAAAAAGATAATGACATCTCGAGGTCGATTGCTTCTTTCTGGAGAGGTTGTCTTAACTGATGCTGGGAAACTTCCATGCAAAAAGGTTATTCATACTGTTGGTCCAATATATAAAAAACACCAGTCAAATGCAAAAATATTACTCAGGAAGGCAGTAACAGGTGCTTATGAAGAAGCAGAAAAAAATAGATTCATTTCTATTGCCTTACCGGCTATTAGTTCGGGAATATATGGCTACCCTTTAGCACCATGTACGCATGAAATCTTAGAAGCAACTAAAGAATATTTTAAAGATAATTCTCAATCGACACTGCAGCAAGTTTACTTTGTAGCTCTTGATATGCAAGTTTGCGAAGCATTCGAGTCATCTATGAAAAGTGTTATGCAGGATGAAGAGGATGATGCTTTAACGACTGAAGGTTATGAAGATTATGTTGATTCTGTTGGCCTTACAGTAGCCCCTGTCATACCAGCTATTCCAAATTCAAGATTGAAGATAAATAACAATGTAGTAACAACGAGGGAGGGTGTTGATATTAAGCTAATCAAAGGAAAAATCGAAGACTCTAAGGTAAGACTTTGTTGTGTTACTTTTATTATTGTAATTGTCACTGAAGATGTTTTTTTATTATATAAACTTATCTCTCCAGGTGGATGTCATTGTAAATACTACTTCAAGTGATCTTGCTCTGAGCAATGGTAATGTTTCTAAAGCTCTTCTTCAAGTAGCAGGTCCCCAACTTCAACAAGAATGTGATGTTATAAGAGCCGCTAAAGGAAATATTCCATCAAATAGCTTTGTTGAAACTGGTCCTGCCGCTTTGAAATGTCAGAAAGTATTCCACACAGCACTACAAAATTATCAAGGACCAACGTCAATGCAGGTTTGCTAATAATGTTTTCTTTTTTTCTTTTGTTTGAAAACGTTTTAAGATTTCAAATGTCAGAAAGAGCCTTTAAAAATATAGCAAATTACTAAAAACATTTTACTGTACAATGTTTTATAATTAAGGAATATGGAGAACAAAATACTGACTCAAACGGTGGTTAATATCTTATTTTAGAATATAAGAACACTTCTCAAGACGCTATTCTCATCGGCATCCACCTTGAGATCCGTTGCCATTCCTGCACTTGGAACTGGAAATCTGCAGTATCCAGCTGATCAAGTGGCCAGAGTCATGTATGAGGAAGCTATAGATTTCAGCTCAAATCATCCAAAAAGTAATCTAAAGGAAATACATTTTGTGGTCTATGACAAAGATAATACATCAATTCAGGTTTGTTTTGTTTTTTAGTTTTTTAATCAGTAATAAGTTCTTATATTCTTCTATAAAAATATGTCAGATTTAACAAAAGGAATATTCATATTCTAGACAGCAATTTGACCTCACGTTTCATTACTTGCAAAGATTCTCGAAAAACTTATTTATGATCCTACTTATGATTTTATTAACATAATTTAGCTTAACATTCTTTTTACTAATCAATTTTGTTTTAGAAAACATTATTCCACTTCTTTTCCTTTAATTGACCTCACTAATCAAATTACGGATGCAAGTCATTCGCCTCTGGATTATTTATCGATCTTTCAAAGGCGTTTGATACAATGACCATTCCATTTTAATTTCTAAACTTTATAATTATGGAATAGGCTACGTGGTATTTGTCTTTATCTCTCCAAAAATTATCTTTCAAATCGAGTTCAATGCACAAATAACAATAATTACATTTCTGACTTTAAACCTATTTTCCTGTGGTGTGCCTCAAGGATCTCTCCTTGGCCCGATATTACTTTACTCTATATTAACGATTTACCTAATGCTTCCAAATGTTTACTTTTTATCGTTATGCAGATGACACCACAATCTTTTATTACAACACTAATTTGAAATCTATTTTTGACATTTTTAACCAAGAACTAAAAAACATACACGAGTACTTTGTTGTAAATAAAATCTCTATTAACACCAGCAAGTGCAGTTTTATGTTGTTTGGATTTCGTCACCAAAAAAAAAGGAATAATGAGATTAATAATGTTTATATCGGCAATCAAATAATACCTAATAATAATAGTTTCATGGTGTTGAAATTGACAGTGAATTAAACTTCAAAACGCATATAACGGAAATAGAAATCAAAATCTCTAAAAACATAGGTATCTTGTATCGTCTTTCTTTTTACCTTCCTACATTCTCCGTAACATCTACTGCTCACTAGTGGCTCTAATTTATTTGATAATTCCTAATGATATTACATCTACGGCGATCTCAATGAATTGTTTTTCTGTAAAAGTAAAAAACTACCTTTTTTCAAATTATTAGTATATTTTGAATGATTATTGTCGGCCGTTTGTCGTCTCCTCTGGCTGGCTACCAAATTCAAATAATTACCATTTGTATCGTTCATTGTCTTTATTCTTCCTGTTTGTTTGTTTGTTTTGTGTGTGTGTTTTGTTCTGTTTTTATGTTGTTTTTTTCTTCATTACTACATTTATTGTACATGGCCTGCCTGCCACAAGTGTCGATTGGAGTCATCCAATCGATGTATACTTCTAGGGCTCTTGCCTCTTTTTTTTTGCATTTAAAGAAAATTTGATAATAATATGTTTATTTTGAAACAAAAGTATATTAATTATTTATTTTCAATACTTTAATTTTGAAGAAAGAAGAAATAAATGTTACTTGAAATGAAATGCTATATAGGAAACTCATTGTTTGTCTACAAAGCGTTCGCCTAAAACAACCTAGGCTAACTTTACTGATGTTGATCTCTGCGCGTAAATTATTACAGGCGATGATTGTAAACCGCATAGTTGTGGGAGGTATTTTGTTATCCAATGAGATGTGTTCCAATACAAACCTTCGAGTTGTGTCTTTAGAAGGGCTCAGCGTCATCAAAATTACGTTTTGCTAGGCATTATAAGCCATAGATCTGCTAGCAGGACTCAATTTCACTTTGCAATTTCAAGTTTATTAAAATATTTATTATTACATATTACTTTTTTGGTATTGTAGGCCTATTGTATTTGTATTTTCTTACATTAATCATGGACCTATAAATTTATTAATTAAGGCGTTTGACTCTGAGATAAATGGTATGACATATCCAGCAAATGAAGAAAAACGACAGACATCAAAGGAATATATTGAAAGAAACAGTAAGTCTATTTTGGTTTTAAAATCTTTAAATGTAAACAGATTGATTTATATTATTGCTACTTATTTTGCAATTAACTTGTTTTATGAAAATCACTGAAAAATAAATTAATCTCAAATGAATCATAACACGTGTTGGTATTGATGTAGTATTATCTAGATTATTATAAATTTCTATGGAAAATAAATATTTATTTCTTGAATTATTGCCTGTGCATTATAATATGTTATTATTATTTATTATACTGTAAGTTTTAATCTATATAAAATGTAGATTATTTTCTACAACGTTTGTAACACTTAACCGATGCCGGAAAATATTATTAATACTGTTGGTCAAAATAGAACTCATTCCAACTCAATGTGAACATTTACAGTGACTGGTGCTTATGAAGAAGCAGATATAAATAGATTCACTTCTATTGCCTATTGCCTTAGTTTTGGCATATTTGGCTACCATTTTAGCATCATGTTGTACACAGAAAACCTTATAAGGAACTAAAGAGTATTTTTAAGATAATCCTAGATCAACACTCAAGTGTGTTGATATGAACGTTTGCAAAGCCTTTAAATTGATGATTCTGTTGGCCTTACAGTAGCCCCTGTCATACCAGCTATTCCAAATTCAAGATTGAAGATAAATAACAATGTAGTAACAACGAGGGAGGGTGTTGATATTAAGCTAATCAAAGGAAAAATCGAAGACTCTAAGGTAAGACTTTGTTGTGTTACTTTTATTATTGTAATTATCACTGAAGATGCTTTTTTATTACATAAACTTATCTCTCCAGGTGGATGTCATTGTAAATACTACTTCAAGTGATCTTGCTCTGAGCAATGGTAATGTTTCTAAAGCTCTTCTTCAAGTAGCAGGTCTCCAACTTCAACAAGAATGTGATGCTATAAGAGCCGCTAAAGGAAATATTCCATCAAATAGCTTTGTTGAAACTGGTCCTGCCGCTTTGAAATGTCAGAAAGTATTTCACACAGCACTACAAAATTATCAAGGACCAACGTCAATGCAGGTTTGCTAATAATGTTTTCTTTTTTTCTTTTGTTTGAAAACGTTTTAAGATTTCAAATGTCAGAAAGAGCCTTTAAAAATATAGCAAATTACTAAAAACATTTTACTGTACAATGTTTTATAATTAAGGAATATGGAGAACAAAATACTGACTCAAACGGTGGTTAATATCTTATTTTAGAATATAAGAACACTTCTCAAGACGCTATTCTCATCAGCATCCACCTTGAGATCCGTTGCCATTCCTGCACTTGGAACTGGAAATCTGCAGTATCCAGCTGATCAAGTGGCCAGAGTCATGTATGAGGAAGCTATAGATTTCAGCTCAAATCATCCAAAAAGTAATCTAAAGGAAATACATTTTGTGGTATATGACAAAGATAATACATCAATTCAGGTTTGTTTTGTTTTTTAGTTTTTTAATCAGTAATAAGTTCTTATATTCTTCTATAAAAATATGTCAGATTTAACAAAAGGAATATTCATATTCTAGACAGCAATTTGACCTCACGTTTCATTACTTGCAAAGATTCTCGAAAAACTTATTTATGATCCTACTTATGATTTTATTAACATAATTTAGCTTAACATTCTTTTTACTAATCAATTTTGTTTTAGAAAACATTATTCCACTTCTTTTCCTTTAATTGACCTCACTAATCAAATTACGGATGCAAGTCATTCGCCTCTGGATTATTTATCGATCTTTCAAAGGCGTTTGATACAATGACCATTCCATTTTAATTTCTAAACTTTATAATTATGGAATAGGCTACGTGGTATTTGTCTTTATCTCTCCAAAAATTATCTTTCAAATCGAGTTCAATGCACAAATAACAATAATTACATTTCTGACTTTAAACCTATTTTCCTGTGGTGTGCCTCAAGGATCTCTCCTTGGCCCGATATTATTTTACTCTATATTAACGATTTACCTAATGCTTCCAAATGTTTACTTTTTATCGTTATGCAGATGACACCACAATCTTTTATTACAACACTAATTTGAAATCTATTTTTGACATTTTTAACCAAGAACTAAAAAACATACACGAGTACTTTGTTGTAAATAAAATCTCTATTAACACCAGCAAGTGCAGTTTTATGTTGTTTGGATTTCGTCACCAAAAAAAAAGGAATAATGAGATTAATAATGTTTATATCGGCAATCAAATAATACCTAATAATAATAGTTTCATGGTGTTGAAATTGACAGTGAATTAAACTTCAAAACGCATATAACGGAAATAGAAATCAAAATCTCTAAAAACATAGGTATCTTGTATCGTCTTTCTTTTTACCTTCCTACATTCTCCGTAACATCTACTGCTCACTAGTGGCTCTAATTTATTTGATAATTCCTAATGATATTACATCTACGGCGATCTCAATGAATTGTTTTTCTGTAAAAGTAAAAAACTACCTTTTTTCAAATTATTAGTATATTTTGAATGATTATTGTCGGCCGTTTGTCGTCTCCTCTGGCTGGCTAGCTACCAAATTCAAATAATTACCATTTGTATCGTTCATTGTCTTTATTCTTCCTGTTTGTTTGTTTGTTGTGTGTGTGTGTGTTTTGTTCTGTTTTTATGTTGTTTTTTTCTTCATTACTACATTTATTGTACATGGCCTGCCTGCCACAAGTGTCGATTGGAGTAATCCAATCGATGTATACTTCTAGGGCTCTTGCCTCTTCTTTTTTGCATTTAAAGAAAATTTGATAATAATATGTTTATTTTGAAACAAAAGTATATTAATTATTTATTTTCAATACTTTAATTTTGAAGAAAGAAGAAATAAATGTTACTTGAAATGAAATGCTATATAGGAAACTCATTGTTTGTCTACAAAGCGTTCGCCTAAAACAACCTAGGCTAACTTTACTGATGTTGATCTCTGCGCGTAAATTATTACAGGCGATGATTGTAAACCGCATAGTTGTGGGAGGTATTTTGTTATCCAATGAGATGTGTTCCAATACAAACCTTCGAGTTGTGTCTTTAGAAGGGCTCAGCGTCATCAAAATTACGTTTTGCTAGGCATTATAAGCCATAGATCTGCTAGCAGGACTCAATTTCACTTTGCAATTTCAAGTTTATTAAAATATTTATTATTACATATTACTTTTTTGGTATTGTAGGCCTATTGTATTTGTATTTTCTTACATTAATCATGGACCTATAAATTTATTAATTAAGGCGTTTGACTCTGAGATAAATGGTATGACATATCCAGCAAATGAAGAAAAACGACAGACATCAAAGGAATATATTGAAAGAAACAGTAAGTCTATTTTGGTTTTAAAATCTTTAAATGTAAACAGATTGATTTATATTATTGCTACTTATTTTGCAATTAACTTGTTTTATGAAAATCACTGAAAAATAAATTAATCTCAAATGAATCATAACACGTGTTGGTATTGATGTAGTATTATCTAGATTATTATAAATTTCTATGGAAAATAAATATTTATTTCTTGAATTATTGCCTGTGCATTATAATATGTTATTATTATTTATTATACTGTAAGTTTTAATCTATATAAAATGTAGATTATTTTCTACAACGTTTGTAACACTTAACCGATGCCGGAAAATATTATTAATACTGTTGGTCAAAATAGAACTCATTCCAACTCAATGTGAACATTTACAGTGACTGGTGCTTATGAAGAAGCAGATATAAATAGATTCACTTCTATTGCCTATTGCCTTAGTTTTGGCATATTTGGCTACCATTTTAGCATCATGTTGTACACAGAAAACCTTATAAGGAACTAAAGAGTATTTTTAAGATAATCCTAGATCAACACTCAAGTGTGTTGATATGAACGTTTGCAAAGCCTTTAAATTGATGATTCTGTTGGCCTTACAGTAGCCCCTGTCATACCAGCTATTCCAAATTCAAGATTGAAGATAAATAACAATGTAGTAACAACGAGGGAGGGTGTTGATATTAAGCTAATCAAAGGAAAAATCGAAGACTCTAAGGTAAGACTTTGTTGTGTTACTTTTATTATTGTAATTATCACTGAAGATGCTTTTTTATTACATAAACTTATCTCTCCAGGTGGATGTCATTGTAAATACTACTTCAAGTGATCTTGCTCTGAGCAATGGTAATGTTTCTAAAGCTCTTCTTCAAGTAGCAGGTCCCCAACTTCAACAAGAATGTGATGCTATAAGAGCCGCTAAAGGAAATATTCCATCAAATAGCTTTGTTGAAACTGGTCCTGCCGCTTTGAAATGTCAGAAAGTATTTCACACAGCACTACAAAATTATCAAGGACCAACGTCAATGCAGGTTTGCTAATAATGTTTTCTTTTTCTCTTTTGTTTGAAAACTTTTTAAGATTTCAAATGTCAGAAAGAGCTTTTAAAAATATAGCAAATTACTAGAAATATATTACTGTACAATGTTTTATAATTTAGGAATATGGAGAACAAAATAATGACTCAAACGGTAGTAAATATTTTATTTCAGAATATAAGAACACTTCTCGAGAGTCTATTCTCATCGGCATCCACCTTGAGATCCGTTGCCATTCCTGCACTTGGAACTGGAAATCTGCAGTATCCAGCTGATCAAGTGGCCAGAGTCATGTATGAGGAAGCTATAGATTTCAGCTCAAATAACCCAAAAAGTAATCTAAAAGAAATACATTTTGTGGTTTATTACAAAGATAATACAACAATTCAGGTTTGTTTTGTTTTTAAACAAGTTCATAGACTCAATACATGAGAGATACATTTTAATAGCAATCAAAAAAATGTATTTTGTGTTTTTTTTTAAATTATATTATATTTCTTTGTACTTTATTGTATTTGTATTTCCTTACATTAATTAAGGCGTTTGACTCTGAGATAAATAGTATGACATATCCAGCAAATGAAGAAAAACGACAGACTTCAAAGGAATATCTTGAAAGAAACAGTAGGTCTATTTTGGTTTTAAATTAACAGATTGATGACAAGTTGATATCATGAACACTATAGTTGGTAATACCCAGTACCGTTTTGATTGAAAAGCACTTGAAAAGCATTATATATATATATGCTACAGAGAAAATTTCTGAATATGTGGATGATTTACTTAGACCATATGTGACTGATCTCCCTTCATACATTCAGGACTCCACGGACTTTATCCGCAAAATTAACCAAATTCAAAATTTACCTAATAATTCTGTTCTGGCTACATTAGATGTTTCATCATTGTATACTAATATCCCTCATGAAGAAGGAGCCGACGCTTGTATTTTAAATTACAAACAAATTCCAGGCAAAACGCCTACTAACGCTCATTTACGAGAACTGGTCATGTTGATTTTAACCAACAACAATTTTATTTTATTTATTTTTTTTTAATTAT
Organism: Antedon bifida; assembly: GCF_963402885.1. Classification (NCBI taxonomy): domain Eukaryota; kingdom Metazoa; phylum Echinodermata; class Crinoidea; order Comatulida; family Antedonidae; genus Antedon; species Antedon bifida. The sequence goes on along the minus strand of NC_136234.1, from coordinate 21,230,257 downwards.
GGGACAATTTGAGGCCAATTTTCTGTCCCTCCAAACTAATAAACCACTTGTTTAGTTTAGATACATTGACGACATCTTCATGATCTGGACCCATGGTGAAGATAATTTGGAATCTTTTCTTCTCAATATTAATTCAGCCCACCCAACTATCAAATTTACAGCTACCAAATCCACTAGTAGCGTTGATTTTTTGGACACTATAGTGACCATAGAAAATGGTACACTCAACACTGACCTATTCCGTAAACCCACGGATAAAAATATGTACCTGCTCCCTAGCAGCTGTCATCCCCGACACTGTACCAAAAACATACCGTGCAATCAAGCATTACGTATCAGACGTATCAGATTTAGATTTTCAGAATCGTACCGAAGAACTAACCGGACATCTCCGGAATGGAAATTACAAGAAGGAATACATTGAAACTGCTATAAAGAAAGCAAAAGATATTCCTCGATGTCAAACACTGACGACGTACAAACCACGTCAGCCAAAAAATTCGACCAGAGTGCCATTGGTCACAACCTATCACCCTAGGTTGCCTCCATTACGGGCTATTATTGAGACACATATGCCCATTCTACAGTCCACAGAACGTCTCAGGACTGTTTTTCCGGAACCACCCATTATTGCATTTCGTAGACCTCCCAACATTCGTGATATATTAGTCAGATCAAAATTTAAGAGTGAAATTAACTCTCATGACAGCCAAAATTTGAGCAGTCACCTTTGCGGCAAATCTTGCAAAACTTGTTCATTGGTTGATTCTACTGAAAAATTTAAGAGTAAACAAACTGGTCGCATTTTTCGGATAAGACAATCAATTAATTGTCTAACCAAAAACGTCATTTATCTCATATACTGTAATATTTGTGGCAAACAGTACGTCGGAGAAACAAAAAACACTCTCCGTATGAGAATGACACAATACAGATCAGCTATCAAAACATTAAAGCTTGATCAACCTGTAGCCGGACATTTTAATTCAGCTGGTCACTCGATTGCAAATTTCAGAGTTATTGCAATAGACCACGATGTCAAATGGAGCGACAAAACTCGCAAAGACAAAGAAAACCACTGGGAATTACAACTTAAAACCACAAAACCTTTTGGACTTAACATTAGGAATATACTCCCAGATCGGTAAAATTATTCCATTGACTACCAAAATGTAAGTTTCAATATTAACCACCATTTAAGCTGTTTTTAGTTTCATTCCAAAATTGTTGATATCTATACCAAGCTACCTTCTTTGTTTTCTACTCTTATTCAGACTCCACCCTGCCTGCTTTTGTTGTATTTCTTTTATTCCTGTCCACCCAGGCAGCACTTGCCAGCTCTTATACTATGACGTTATCCAAATTCCTTCACTTGCACTGATGAAGGGCTAGTTTTGCCCGAAAGCTCTGCTAACTTTTCTGGCTGTTTTACTTATCGTTTTGATTTAGCTTTTCGCTTTTTTTTTTGTATCTCCATTGAGATCCAGCCACTGATACCCACAGCATTGTCATTTTTTTCAGTAATTTGCCTTTGGATTTATATATATATATTATATCTACTGATGAAGGGCTAGGTCTGCTCAGTAATTTGCCTTTGGATTTATATATTATATCTGATATTTGTACTGTGAAAATCAATCAAATAAATTCTACTTTTTATATTCATGCCCATGTCGTGCTTGTCCAATAAATTGATTCTAAAGTAGATTTCATTCTACAATGGTTTTAACACTTAGAGTAAATAAATCTCATCGGAGATCCTTCTTTACTTACTTGTTACTTGTTTGCATAGCTATCCTCATTATTGGGGACATTTCGCCGTCATTGACATTATGTTGACATAGCACAACAATGAGATACATTAATTTTGATGAGGTCATGGAACACTAATTAATTTAAAAACCTGGGACCTGTAACCCTAGGTAGGGACCCTGACGGGTACTCTCCCTCCGGGTCAAAGGGATCCCGAACCCGAAACTCATCGGTGGGCAGGGACGCTCATCTCCCTGTTCCTGATGATCACCCAGCCTATTTACATTTAAAATTAAACACCAAGATATATCATTACATTAACTACTTGGTAATTACTAGTCATGTGTTAAAGAGTCTCCACACCACTCCCTACCACTAGTCTATGGTTAGATTAATATTTGCAATAATAACCCTGAAAGATAAAACGTTTATAATCATTATTTTTGGTTTTACCATTACAGATTTGTCAACGGTGCGAGAAACGGAGGCGGACACAACTGGCCATGATAATAATACTCGCTCGCTCACTTTACAAATTCTATCATTAGATGAGAAACAAATAAAAAGAGCAAAGAGTGAAATACAATCAATAATAGCTGAGGAAATGACAGAAAAGGTTTATTTTACAATGGACAAATTTATTTTATACTAAAATATAAATGATAAATTTAAAATTGGTATTATTAAACTAAAGGTTTAGAACGGATTTTTTTCAAGGTCAAAGGAAATTTATAAATGCAGCGCCAAGCAAAATGAGGTAGGCCTACAGTATAAGTCGGAATTTACAAAAAATGAGGAGCTATGCTACAAAGGAATAAAAACAAAGTTTGTTGTTTAAACTTAAAATCGAAAAATGTGCGTTCTAGGCCATATACCTCGATTATGTTTATTTTGTGAGAACATTTTCTTGGCATTCGTAGTTCACCCACAATCCACTGCGGATCGTACAATACTCATGCTATATTCGAAATGTTGTGCAAGCGAGACATTCCAATATCAAAATATCACCTGGTGAGATCAACAAACAGAGTAAACGTTACTTACACGACATCGATAGGCCTATAAAAACAAGTTATCAATATCTAAACATTTATTACATTTAATAAATCATAAACTTTACGTCATAGTTTTGCCAAAATCCACATAGTAAAGACAACAGGCGTAGTCAGCCAGGCCTAAAATTGGTTGGAATCGACTAGGGCTAAGCCATAACAAAATGATAATATCCATATTAATACCAAACAGGTCCGTTGTGTGAAACTCGGTCACCTAGTGAAATTCCGAAAACTAGATTTGAAGAGTTAAGCTATCGCATCGTAACATTCATATGCTATTTATTAAGCTTAGTCTACAGTAGGCTGGACTACAACGATTGTACGAACAGCATAGCATCGTTCAAAAAGGCAATGTCTACCCTTCAACAGTTGACGGTATAGGCATTGTAGTTTTGTTATTCAGATAACAATCATGCCAATCCACACAAAAAAACGCGCCAATCCATGGCTCAACACGCAGAGTATGTTGACGTTTTCAACAGGTACCGCTTTGACAGTCATTCGTAACCAGAATAGGGCATAGTCACTTTAAAAAATAGTAAAATATTTGCGGTTAGATCGAATAAATGTGCGACCGTGGGTTCGAACCAAACGTATTTATCCAAGCAGGACGCTTTACGTTTGCCTCTCTCTCCACCCAAGACACAACTTTGCACTGATTACTAGCTGCATTATGGGAGTATGTGTACATCCGTGTTTGATCCAAAAATAACCAGAGTAGGCCTAATAATGTACAGCGCATAGAGGTTTCACAACATTATAGCGCTTTATAAATCCAAGATATTACCTGTATGTAGGTCACATTATTTAGTTGAATGCAACTGTAATATTAGTTTCATAGCTTAACTTTATTGTTTTTTTTTCTGTTGTTAAGGCTTATTTACAGAAAGACATTTTTAGCCGATTTGACGAAAAACAGATCAAGATGTTTACAAAGAGTATTGCTGTCAAATATGAGGTATGATACATTGTTTAAACATTAAACATTTTCATGTGATTGTTTGATTTCGAAACAGATGTGTCGTACAATTATCTCCCATGTCAACAACTGTATGTACACAATTGCACGTCCATTTTGTTTTTGTAAACATTTTGAGAGTTTTTTTCAAAGCTGTAAGTGGTACAATATGCGCAATTTAATCGAAATCAAATCAAAATTGTGTCTCGTATAATAACTGTACTGGCCAAAACTCAAGTGCCTATTTTTACATGGACTATACTTCAACATTTTATACAAGATGGAAGTAACGAATTAATTAAATAAAAATTGTAAACAGCAGGTGTTTTATAAAACAAAAACATTGAGTAATAACTTATTAAAATATTCTTTCTATTCAATTTAGCTAATAAACGATCATTGTAGAATAACAAGGTCATGATTACTCACAAGCATTAATTATTACACATAAAAATAAAAAGTAACTCGTACCTTGTTTATGTGTTATAATATTTCTGGCACTGAGATATTTTGCTTTTTACTTTTACATAAAAAAACATTATTTTATATCCATTTTAAATATCACTTTAGGTTTATGTTACTGGAAACGCCAAATCGAAGACCATCACATTACAAGGCAGGCTTGTTAATGTACTGGATGCTCGGGAAGCCATATTTAATTTGCATAATAAAGAGCTTAAAAAAGAATTAATTTTGAAATCTGCAAAATGGTCTTACACAAGCGTTAATAATGAGATGGTTGAGTTTGATGACGATATTACAGTTTTGCTTGAAACTGCTCACAACAAAAAGGAGGAATTTGTAACATTTACCGCAAGTAATAATCATCAATACAAGGTGAACCTCAAGAAGATGGAAGAAACCGATTTAACGCTGAATCAAACCTATTCTATTATGCGTAATGACGGTACGGTACTCATTAAAATAATGTTTAATGTATTTATTATGCTTATCTAATAAAAGTAATATAGTCCACTTAAAATAATTATAAAGTACTGCAATTATATCCACATTTAAATAAAATGAATGAACATTCTACCACTGCAGTTTTATAAATGATGGTTGGATCAAGATAAAAACGAAAGCTAAAAAGTGTGGCCTTTCGCTTTGAACCAGAGTTTTAATAGATGGGCAAAATGAATTAGGTAAAAGATTGCATTTCCGAGCAAATAAAACAAACAAAAACTGGATACTGAACTTAGATTTTAAAGATAATATTTATAATTGATTGTTATCCTATTTAGTTCAAGCTAAATTAATTCTTCCTCGTGATTGGAGTCCAATGAATAAAAAGGACCAGGTAAAAGTAGAAGATCTTATGCCAGGTAGTAAAGAGTATCAAGATGTTAAGAATCAGTTTACTACTGCATTGCAGGGAGGATTGTTTCGACTACAGTCTATTGTCAAGGTTTGTAGAACACTTTGGTCATGAAGTAAACTTTACTTTACAATTTTTTACATCAGTATATAAAATAATGGGTTACTTACTCCCCAAATAGCATTAAATTATTTTAATAATAAACTATTATATTATAATTATTTTCCAACAATACTACAACAAATAACTGCACATTATACTGTTTCACAATCTGCAACAAACGCACGATCAATGTGTTAGACATTTTCTTAATAATCTTAACTCCAATTAATATAGATAAGTCGAATTCAGAATATTGGATTATGGAAGCAATATGTTGCTAAAAAGGAAACGTTTGAAATGAATACGACACGTCGACCGTTTGAACGAAAGTTGTATCATGGGACTGATGAAGAGACAGTTGACAAGATCTGCAAAGGAGGTTTCAACAGAAGTTATGCTGGAAAAAATGGTAATCTATAACATAATATTGTTTTTCCCCACCTTATTTTAAATTAGCATTGTTTTATCTATTATGATTTTCACATTAATACATCATCTAATGGATCATACCAGGGAAGAGTTAACTCTTCTCTGATCATACTAACTTACTCTAACATAACTACAGTATTTGTTCGCAAATCTACAAAACATCAAAAACATTTTATGAATGTAGCAACATTTTATGCATTACTATAATATACATACTTCACAATTTTGTTATCTTTTCTTCATTGAAACTTATTCACTTGATTATCTAGTTTAGTATCTTTATAATAGTGTTTATTATTGTTTGAATGGCCTGTAGTTATTATGTTATTTAAAGTCATTTTTGCCCGGTTGTTATTCTCTTTATTATTTTAAACGATAAATTATCATTTGTCATTTATCATTATCATTATTATCATTATCATTTTTATCATTATTATTATCATTATCATTATTACCATTATCATCATCATTATCATTATTATCATTATCATCACCATAATCATTATTTATTATTATTATCATCGTTATCATCATCGTTATCATTATTATTGTTGTCGTCGTCGTTATCGTTATTGTTATTATTATTATCATTATTCTAGCAACTGCCTATGGAAAAGGAACTTATTTTGCTGTCGATGCAAGTTATTCTGCCCAATCACAATATTCTCACCCAAATGCGAAAGGAGAAAAACACATCCTCTTGTGCGATGTTCTTGTAGGCAATTTTGATAAAGGAAATCCTAGCCTAATAGCACCACCGACAAACTTTCACAGTGTTTGTGACAATCTTGTAAAACCATCAATTTTTGTCATATTTAATGATGTTCAGGCTTATCCTAGTTATCACATTAGATTTAATTAGAGCAAACAAATTAATTATTTTTCTTATAAATGAATTAAATAATGTAGGTTTATGTTAAATATTAAATTCATGTAAATATAACAATAATATAATATACCCTTACCGATAGTTGTACAACTACAATTAGTAAACTTAAGAACATACCTTTATGTCTATTAATATAAATTAAATGTAGGGCCTATGTGACTGCCTATGTAGGCAGTCACATACTAAGTATGTCATCATTATCTATAACATTTTACTTTTTAGCCAAACTAAATTTGTAGGCCTAAGCAGTCTTACTTATTGCCTTGTTACAAGCAAAGGCGAATTTTCATTTTTAATCATTGCTTAAAATGCATGTAGATTATTGGTAATGCCAAAAAACGAATGTAATAATAGGTACTTTTCTTGTTTTACGTTGCTTCTTTATCATACAGTCACCTTTAATATGTGTTACCGTACCTAAAAAGGGAATCCCCGGTATATCATTCTACAAAGGAACAATGAAAAGACTCCTGTCTCCTGTAAAGGCTGTTCAAAAGTACATATCACTGCGACCTCCAAAACCTGGACAGTTTTTTATTGACACTACCGGAAAACCGATCACCAGAACGACGGTCTGTGAAGTTCTTGATAAAACACTGAAATCACTTGGAAAGTATACCACACACTCTTTCCGCATCTGCAGAACAACCGACCTACATAAACTCGGCTTGTCAACAGACAGCATCAATGTTATTGGGAGATGGTTCAGCAACAAATACATGACATATATCCGACCAGATTTTCATGACATAACTATAAATCTGAAACCACTTTATTTTATTTTAATTTGGCCTTTTGTAGCATCCCAGTATTTTCTAATTAATCACTTATCCCACTTAGGGTGAGCATACCTTGATATGATAGTTGAGTTGATTTATTCAGTGAAGATGTGTTTATAAATTTTAAATTGTTCAAAACTTTTACAATTTTAATTTGTTCAATATTTTTCTTAATATTCGTGATTTGAAATATTTCTACTGTACCGTGCATTGAGATGTTTAATGAGAGCTATAAGAATAAATTCATTAATTCAAAAATTGTCCTAATAAACGAAATTAAAATTGTTCATTAGTCCCTTCATTAACTTAATATTTATTCCGCCAGAATTAATTTGAATTAAAGACTATTTTAACAAATTCATATTTTTTTTTAGAAGAAGGCCCGTGTAAAAAGTATTTAAATTGAAACATGACAATCATATTGGCTGTCTACGCCCACTACTAAACATCGATCTATCTTATCATTTTCAATCTGTAATGAACATCTTATCGATAACAATATAATTGATAGTGTTAAATAAGTGATTAATTAAGTTCGAGAAGAGGTCAGTAAACATATGTATTGATATATTATTATACATTAATTAATTTAATAGATAACGTACATGAACAACTTTGCAAAACACATTTCTTCAACATTGTGCAACATTTTTTTAATTAATTGAATACGAGGTCTGATAACGCTTTCTAACAATAGGTACATCGCGTGATAGAATAATTATCTTAACACAATTATTATTTGAAGACGTTCTTAATTTCATAATCCAGTCAAACCATTCATCATAATGTCATGACTATGTCATTATTACCATGCAATCATCACTTATTATTATCAAAATGTATCACCAAACGCATTAGGAGAAAGGCGAATGGAGAGAGAAGACTATAGAATCGGAATATTTTCAGATGATTTTCATCATGTATCATTAATCTATTTGTAATTAAAAATAGTATACGTAAAATTGATTTTTCTTTTGATTTATATCACTTTTTTTGTTAAATTTACATAAATGGAAGTCAATTTTGAGGAATTTCCTATTATATATAACACACTGTAAAAACATCCTGTAGCAGCAACCAAGAGATTATTTTGTGGTAGACGTCTAGAATATTTAAAAATAATAATTTTAATAACGAAGCCTTTAAAGTTGAATTCAGCTCAACGTCAACGACTTTGTAATCAATAATTATTTTGATCCCTTTTTCTGTCAATCATTACAAATCTTAGTGATCCGAACGAACTACGTTGACGTAAAACTTACTACTTTTTCTAATGGAAACAAAGCTTTACCTTAATAATCGTCATTGGTCAACTCGTTTGCGTTGCGCTAGTCTCCCCCGAAACGTAAATATGTGAATTTGACAGATGGACAATAATATATCAATACTCTATTATCACGATCATTGGTAGATTATTCGCTGATTAATTTAATAATTTATCTAGACTTAAATTAACAATGAAATCGAAACAGGTTTTTGGTCCCACAAAAGATAAACATATTTCATCAAGTACAACATCACCGAAACCAAGCCCATAATGACAATATAAATTGAAGAATAATAAGCAACCTTTATTGAACATTTACGTTTCCGTGTATTAACACCGTTTTCGAAATGAGAGCTGAAATGTGTTACAGAGCGCTGCTTTTGCTGTACTGTGTGTCCTATGCCACAGGTAAGAAATGTTTACAATAGTTTACGGTATTTATAAGCAAGCGTTTTTAATGTCAATATTATTTTAGATTTTTGTTGTATTTTTTAACTATACTTTTTTTTTAATTAGCTTGTGTTCACTGTTTTAATTTCAACTTATTAAAATACTACCGAACTTGCCAAATGTGCCACTGTATGAAATGTATATATTATACAAACACAATTAATACACTAAAATATCAAAAACATATTTTTTGATACAAGAAATCTACATAGTTGTGTATACTATAATTCGTCTTAATGAAGAAATTATTCGCTTTATCGCCAGTAATAACTAAAATATCAAAAACATATTTTTTGATATTTTAGTGTATTAATTGTGTTTGTATAATATATATATTAAAATAACCTAACCCACCACCCTGTCTCCTTTTGTTGTATTTCTTTTATTCCTGTCCACCCAGGCAGCACTTGCCAGTTCTTATGCTATGACGTTATCCAAATTCCTTCACTTGCACTGATGAAGGGCTAGTGTTGCCCGAAAGCTCTGCTAATTTTATTTTTCTGGCTGTTTAACTTTATCGTTTTGATTTAGCTTTTCGCCTTTTTTTTGTATCTCCATTGAGATCCAGCCACTGATACCCACAGCATTGTCATTTTTTCAGTAATTTGCCTTTGGATTTATATATAAACACATATTATACAATGGGACATTTGGTAAGTTCGGTAGTATTTTAATAATGACGAATTGAATTTCAAAATTGATATTGTCATGAAATTGAATATCAATATTTTATTTTCTTTATTTACCATAGTGGCTATGACTGCTGCGCTAGAGATCACAATAAGTGATGTGCAAGTATTTCCCGCGAATTCCGACGCGTTACTGGCATGCGACTACACGCCAACCAGTGCGACGGGGGTTGATATCTCGTGGACTCGAGTTAATGAAAGCGAAATTACTCATTTGGTTGTACGAAGTGAAGTGGTTGATGAATTCAAATCACGTATGGAGCTCCAGGTTTCTGATACTTTCCAGGGTAAAGCTGGTTTAATAATTCATAATGTCACTAGAGAGGATGCTATGTCGTATGTGTGTACAGTATTCTCTACTAGTGATGGTCAAGTACAAGGAGCAACTAGTTTACAAGTACAATGTAAGTATTGTTAATATTAATTTTCCCCAATGAATAAAAAGATGTTTTTTACTTACAAATTTAGAATCCAACAATTCTTACCAAGAATCTAAAAAATTGCAATCAGGAAAATAATTCGTAGTAAGAAATAACAATTCTCAAAACAATAATTATTATTACCAAGATTTGTGAATGTTTTTTTTTTCAATTAGGCCTAAGACATTCTTGTTTTGAGCAGTATATAATTTTTATATTTTTGTCTGAAATCAGTACTAAATACTACTCTTACCAAGAATACCCTAGATGCTCAAGTAAAAATATATTTATTTCAAGCAATATTTTTCTTAAATTAAATAAGAATTCTATTTTAGAGAATTCTTGTTTCAAGCAATATTCTTCTTAAAATAAGTATAATATACCAATTTTTATTTCATAGAATTCAAGGAATAATTTTAGGAAATCTGTGACAATGAGTCGTCCGAACCGAGATTTTAATATATAATTATAATTTACTGATAAATATAATAACTCATTTTTTAACTTTACCTTTTTGTGGTAGATATATGAACTTAATTATTCCTCAGACACTTTAAGTTGAATGTGCCGGCGCTAGCTAGCTGTTGAATCACGTTTTTATATTAAATTCTCATTTAGCATAGTGGTAAAATATACCGTATTTACACACGAACACGGCAATTTATCGCATAAATGTACTATTTGCATGCTTTCTTTTGTTAAACGCTACGTGGACACATTCCCAAAATTGAGGGGCAATATATGTTTAACACTAATAGGACGAGGACACTTATTTTGGGACAATTTCTTGTGTCAATCAATTATTGTTAATTTTGGTATATTTGTTTGTTTGTTTTTCCCGCGAAAAGCCCTTCATCCCCTGACCTCTATTCAGGGGACACCCATATTAAGGAGATACTTTTTGTGGCTCCCGAAGGTGTCTTCCTTTGAATTAATCAATATATTAATATTTTTTTCTCAGCACCTTCTTTAGAAACAAAGCCATTTCTCTGTGGGAATGATACTCAATTCATAACATCGCCTGGATATCCAAACCAATATGGAAACAACCAGTACATCGAATGGACATTTACTACTCACGTAGGAAGCTTGCTCTCTGTTGAATTCTACGATTTCTATCTTGAAGGATGCTGCGACTATGTAACTATATACAGTGATGGAGACATGATTGGTAGATTCGGCGGTTCTAATACGCCGCCAAAAACCATATCAACTATTAACACAATAACAGTTGTTTTCAGTACCGATAGCAGCGCTGTGTATAGAGGATTTCAGGCTAAGGTATCTGTCTACCCTGACGCTCCAGGTAGGAATTCATATTGTTATAACATAATTATACCGTATTATATAATACCTAAATAAATTCCTGTCATTTGATTGGACGAATGTGGGTCACATGGCGTGCAATAGTACGCACTATTAAACGATCGTTTATATATTATAACATTTGCTTTTTCTTAAACAAATACACTAATAATAAAGTAAACTGATTCTCTGTATTAATAATTTACACAGTTACACAGTAGTACTGTATCGTAGCTAATTCTATATTACATTGTCACATGTGTATGTATAACTTATGACGCCTACCCTAACCTAACATAACACAGGCGCAACGTGATGCATTGTCACACAGAATTTGCCTGATACTGGCTGGTAATGCCATAATGTGGAGATATAGAGAATCCGATGAATAAGGAAATCATTTTGAACAAAGAATACCTACATTTTAATTCATTGTCTTTCGTACATTTGGTAAAAAATAAACTTGATGAATTCAATTTAATTAGTTTTTATTATAATGCCTTATTATTCTTGTATATTGGTAATACCGCCGTTTTGGGATTATGAGCCTACTACGCGGACAAAACAAGAACGAAGTAATTTGACATTTTCCTATAAATTTATTCTATTCTCAGATGGTTTTTGTTCTGATTTCAACAATGGATTTTCTGGCTGGACACATTATAGTGACAATCTATGGACAAGATCCTCAGAAAGAAATTATAATGTTGACGATTTAGGAAACCGTTACTCAGGATCAGGTAACAAGATTTTAAGATGTTGATATAAAGTTGCGATACATCACGTATTTTAGTTCTGAAAAGTTTCTCGACGTTTCGATCAATATGCTTTGATATTGTTTCAATAAAAGGCACATTTTTTAACTACATAATTGTGTCTAGTAATAAGAATTTTAAATATTATTATTTTAATGGAATTAGAAATGTCATCATCTATTTTGAAAAATATTTTCGCCTGTTTGCGCAGATCGAAAGCATTGGTGTATGCGCATGCGTATATATATAATTATTTCTTTTCGATGTGAAAATTAGAAATTAGTACTTAGTTGGCTTTAACTTCTTTATTAGTTTTCCTTGCTGGATGCTAACATTCATTGACCAAGATAAGTTATTTCAGATTGTAATTATTGTTCGACATTAACTTATGTAGTACCGTAGTAAAACAAATGTCAAAAAATAACCTAATAAAGAATAATAACTAAATATAACTAGAAATTAAAACCATTTTACATATTCATTTAATTAATTTTCAGATGATTATTACATTTATGTTGGGAAAGACTATGGTGAAAATGGATACAAATTTGGCTACATTAAAAGCCCATATCTACCAGACAGGTGGGAAGAAGCGTGTGCCAGGTTTCATTACTATATGAGTGGAAATTCATACCAATACATTTACATCGATCAATATTATAACAACTACTATTCCACCAGCATTTTCAACAAATATCATGACAACATCCCAGGATGGAAATCTGCAAGTGTTACTGTTAATCTTGTGAATAGATTTAATTCTTTATTGAGGATTGACGGTAGAGTATATGGTGATACCGGTGATACAGCGATAGTTGCTGTCGACGATGTTTATATTAGCGAGGGCGCATGCTCTGATTATCCTGGTAAGTTTAGTGTAATATTTTTCCATGTACTGTTAGTTATAAAATCTGGTATCATACCATTTAGAACAATTAACATACACACAGTTTAAATGGCTTTTTAACAACATATTTGATATTTGGTACCGTAAAACCTGAAAAAGAAGCCCATAGGATTCTTTTTTAGTGCCCTTGGGTGGCATTCTTTTCAAGATGGTTTTCTTTTCAAGATGGTCTTTTCGAGATTACTTTTGCAAACTGAAAAGGAAATGAATTCTGTAAATTTTGTGAATTGCACTAAAATAATTGGATTGCCTGCAATTTTAAACATTTGTGAGCAAAACATAATTTTAAACTGTAAAATAAATATATACCATCTCGATCATACCTTATATCTGCAACACATGTTATCTGGCATTAACTCACCTTGTTCCTTTGATATTAAAATTATATATCTCTTAAAAAAAAAAAATCTCTTTCTTCCCCATACATTGCTTTGTTTTATGATATCTGATTCAACTGTTTGTTTTTAGTTGTACCTGACGTCACTACTACCGGTTATACCGTTTCGAATACTGATTGGTCAAGAACAACAGGTAAGTCAAACATTCCTTATATATGTATTGTCTCCCAAAACCATGAAAAATGAAGAATAATTAAATCAGACTTTGTTATTTTGTAGTTTTAATAAAGTTAATCACTTTTATAGAAAAAAAACGAAAAAAAAATGTTTTGACTTGTAAAATGTCAAAATAAATGGTTAAATTCAACCAAAAATCCATTGGCTGGTAGCCAATTTGACCATTTTTTGCTTTAAATTACATTTTTTCAGGTAAATGCATTTTTTTTTGGTCAAAAACTATTATGTTACATTAAAATGGAATATTCAACAAACATTTTTTTAAGAATTATTTTTTTAGGGGGACAATACGTCTTTAATGTAATGTTTTAAACTGCTGTAATATAATGCTAATTTATCATGTTGTATGCAATAATTCTTAAATGACAGTTTACATTGACGCATTGACGTGAGCTCCGCACACTTCATCGATCCAACGTGTGGCATGATGTCGTCATTGACATCAACTACTTGTCAGACTCTCTTGGTGACGTCACTAAAGACAAAATAACTTTCAGGTCCAATAAATAATTCCAAGTATGTAAGTTTAACTACGTAAAGAGTTTTCCATTTTCCGTATTTAGTTTTTCTCGTTTTTCTCCTATATAGACAAAGATTCTACTACCGTCTTGGTTTCTACTAAATGGGCTACAACATCAAACAACATGGAAACAACAAGTGGTAACTTTATTAATATTATTCATTTACTCTAATGTTACAATTTACACATACTGTAGTAAAAATATTATGAGCTCGCCTTGCCAATATAGGGCATTGTTACAATACTTTGATCTTATGATTGGTTGCGACAAATCGTGTACATTATTCTCCGGTTCCTGACAACCAAACATTTGAGGAAGCCAATTGGCCAATCGGAAATCAATCAAACGTTTAGGGCGTGCAACAGATCGTGTAGCAACCACACATAAACACTTTGAACTAACGAAGCTCAGCATTCTGTTGTTAGATTGCCTTGGTTTAACCAGGGAGGTATAAAAATATAACAATTCTGATAAAAGATTGATAAACAATTTAATATTTCTATTTGAGTGCAACAAACGTATACCTGTTCACAGTATTTTTATGGATCTCTTTTCACTTTTATTTCTTCTAAATAGCTCATAAATATGTTTACGGATTATCATATATTGAATATAATAATATACAGTATATAATTATAATTTACTAATAAAATTCTTGCTTATTTTTTATCGCTTTTCGCGTCGGGTTTATGGACTTAATTATTCCTTAGAAACTTGAATAATGTTGAATATGTCTCAAGCTTTTACATTACTGTGTTTATATTAAAGCCTCTTATACACATAAACACGGACATTTATCGTAGCCTATACATTAACTCGTGTTTAATGTTTTTGTTGAATGCTTATTTGAACATTATGGACCATGGCTAAGTTATGTGAAGTTTTTATGAAATATTGTAGAAACACGTATTACATAAATAATTGTTAACTGGTAAATAATACCGTTTACAAACATTGATGAAATATTATTTTCCCATAGTATCATTATGGTTTCAATTGGGTTAGAGTTGGCCGATTTAGAAAGCAGGGTAAAGGAAAAATACTAGTAATAGTAATGTTTTTTTCATGATTTCCAGATAAATCACAGAGTACAGTTTCGCCTACAACTCAATCAATCATTACAACCCCTGATTATATAGAAACCGGTAAGTTAACAGAATGGAAATGTGTACACTTTTTGAACATTTAGTAATTTGTAGGCCTCCTTCAGATATCAATAAAAATAAGGCTAGATTGCTTCATTCAAAATGTTCGATTTCGACATGATTTTACATCAGTATGAACGTACAGGTTAGTTTGATACTGATAATTAATTATTCATGATTTCTGCCTTAAAACAACGCGAACCGGACTGGAGTAAACGAACTCGTAAGTGTCAGACGTTGGATTGAGTTACGTTAAACAAAAGGACAATAGATGGCTAATTTTGTTTGCCGGTACATGGTCTAATAATATGTTTATTAATTCATTATCATCATGTTCTATTCTTTTACATTAACAACACTTTCCAGATATTGTATGCAGTAATTCATACATGACAGTTTACCTTGATGCGGCTTCACTTGGAAGTAATAGCTCCGCACACTTTATAGACCCGACGTGTGGCATGATGGGATATACGTACCGTAACGGCATGTATTGGCTGTATTTATATACTAGATACGACCAATGCAAAACAACAATAAAGGTAACAAAAAGAAAACATGAACAGTGACAGAATATCACCAAACGCGACTATATCATTTTAAAAATAATATAAATTTATAAAAATGTATGCAAAAGATGAGATTAAATCGCTTGCTACATTTTACTTACAATGTGTGTATGGGCCTTTTGTTGTTTTAAAGAACATCTTGTATACAATATCGTGTATATATATATATATATTTTCTTTTTAGTCGACATTGATTTCGACAACTTACCAAAACCAAGTGATCGTATCAAACGAAGGCGATTCAACGGTATACAGGAGAGATGACAGTCGCATTACGGTCGAGTGTGAACTCAAAAATGCAGGTCACTCATCCGTTAGTTTTGACCCAGTTGGAACACAAAAAGATTTCCTAAAACGCGAACATGACAACTTTACATTCGCAATGGAGCTGTATACAGACAGCAGTTATTCTACTCCATACCCGAGCTGGCAGTATCCAATCGAACTGGAGCTTGGAAGTAAAGTGTTTGTTGGTGCGAGTGTGAAGACTTTTAGTAATGATATGGTTCTGTTTGTCGATTCTTGCAAAGCCACACCAAACCCAGACCCTGATGCTAACCCGAAATATGACTTAATCAAAAATAGGTAATTGAAGAATTTGATTGATGATGATGAATTATAGATATTCAAGTGACTATCAAAGCCATAATTAATTAATTTCAACACATGATAACGAACAGAATTACTGTATGTTTGTATTTACATATTTTAAAACTGATAGTCACCTAAGATATATTTTACTATAATAAATATTTGTGTGGTTTTATTTGTGCTTTATGTTGAACAACTAATTAATGTCTGTCAGCTTTTCAGTTTTAATAAGCCTACAGGTTATTGACAAATTAATCTAAGATAAAATATCGATATTTTAATTGAATTCAATAAAAGGCAAACAAATCACTCTTCATATTCATTGGAAACCGATACACATTCAATTATTTGTTTTATTTTGTAGTTGTAGTTTAGACTCGACTGTCAGTTTTGACGGAAAATCAACTTACGGAGATTTATCTCATGCATTCTTTTCGTTTGAAACGTTTGGCTTCAGCGGCGAATACTCAATGGTATGAATCAGTAGATTATGGGCAATAATTATTATATTAGACAAACATAGCCTATCATAACAATAGATAGAAAAGAAAGAATTTAAAAACCGATTGGATTCGTTGTAGAAATGGGGTTAAAAAATCATCTTTAAAATAATTGCAGGTTTTTGTTCATTGTCAATTGTCCATCTGCAATGATAGTGATTGGCGATGCTCCAGAAACTGTAACCAACGACAACGCCGTGACGTCACTGTACCAAATAAATTGTCTGATAGCATTTCAATTGAACTTGGACCTTTGGTGCTAAAACGGCCAGATACAAACTCCAACATTGAACTCGAAGCTAAAGGTACTGACAAAACCCAATACTGACTTATGCTATATGATATTGCTATATCATAATGTGTATTAAACTAAGGAAAAACTGCTGCTTGCCAAAGTGTTTACATTGTGGTATGGTAGGCTTCTAATTGCAATGCAATTTTCATCGTAATTATATTTGTGTTTAATAACGTTTGTTTTGTGTTTCCCAAAAGTAAAATATGGTGTGCCTAGCATTTTTCCAGAAGACGGTAGTAACAGAACAACCGATACATCAAGATATTCTCAACAACCATACTTTATTTTCTTTTGGAAAACACATGGTGTGCCGCAAACCTAACTTCACCAGTGTTCATTCGCCATGCAAACATTTAAACAATGTAATATGTGTATGGTACCATGTTATATTAAAGAAAAAAAATTATTTTTTCAGAGTCAAAATCAAAGAGAATATTTCCCGCAATTCCAGCAACGCTAATGGTCCTAAGTCTGATTGTCTTCACAATAGGATGCATTGTTTTCATTACTGGTTTAAGGAAGCATAGTGGCCTTTCATACCAGAAACTGGAGAAACACGTGCAAGATGTGATGTGATGTGATGTGATGTTTTAATTTGATTTACGCTTCTTAAATAATTTATTGAAAACGCCTAAATAATTAAAATTATATTTCAATGTCCTTATATTGCTTTGGCCACAACATATATTTTTCTTCTTAGTAGTTAGTCAGTCTAAATTTGACATCGAGGTCTTATTGTGAAATTATTTGCATGTTTTCTTAAATTTGGTGTGATTAAAATAGATATAATTAATTAAATTCTTGCTTCTTAAGCCCTGTCTACACTACCAAACGTGATATATGATTTTTTAAAAATGTGATGTGACCATATGGACATGATGACGTCATACACTACCATATTTGGGCATATCACTACCATATTTGTCAAACTAGTTTGATCGTGTAGACAGAGCTTTAGTTGCTATCTTAAATTTATTTGTGCTTTATGTTCGTATTCGAGAAATAATCATTCTGATCATGAATAAAAATGTTCTGGTTTAATGAAACGTGTGATTGTGTTCGTTTGTTAGGAAGAAATGGAGGGGTTGGATGAGATGTTTGTTATTTTGTACCTTATTTTAACACCTTATTGTGTATACAATGTTGGGCGTAAACGTTTTGTCTTTTTCTTCTGTTTTTCTTTTAATT
Organism: Antedon bifida; assembly: GCF_963402885.1. Lineage (NCBI taxonomy): Eukaryota > Metazoa > Echinodermata > Crinoidea > Comatulida > Antedonidae > Antedon > Antedon bifida. The sequence goes on along the minus strand of NC_136234.1, from coordinate 21,211,799 downwards.
AAGGAGCATTTTGATAAAGTTTTTGGATGTGATGGCATTGAGTAATAAAAGTCGAGAACAGTACGGTACATTTCAAAGTTGGAAGAGTTTATTTTGAAGACGTTTGAGCTGCATCATACGCGTGGATAATCGTTATAGCTATTTTTTTATTCAAGGTTAAATTATACATTAATAATTCAGTAAGTATGGCATTTGCATCTAAGGAGTGACGGTGCATTTTTGCTGCAACATCACCATCAAGGTAAAGCATTGTTACTATTATAATTTTTTTTCTTGTGTTTTAATATGAAATTCATTTTCATATATTGATTGGTTAGCATTTCGTAGAACGAAAACTGAAAACACTATTAATGCATATCCACGATTCTCAGTCGATTTAATAAACATAATAAACGAATTACAAAATACATAATATATAACAATGCAGATATCAAAGTAAGTTGAGTAGAGCTGCGTGCAAGCGTAGACATCATTTATCTAACGGTATTCAAGCACTAATGAAGATGTACGCCAGTGTGATTGTGTTCCTTTGTTGTGGTTTTATTTCAAATGCCTTCAATGCTCATGCAGGTATGTTTTTGCAATGTATTATAATAGGCATAATTATATAGCACTGCTGATCATGATACTTAACGTAACATTCTGAACGGTAAGTAACACAAAGAATGTGTTTCTAGAAGTTCCGCTTATTAGAAAAGATAAAATAAGACAAACAATAAGAGGTTAAAATATTTGTTTTCAAAATAAAAAAAAAACGGTAAAAGAAAGATAATAATTGTTTAATTATTGTTCTCTAAGAGAGAGGATAATAATGATAAAACATAATCATTTGCTTTCTTTTCTTCAGTAATGTGGTAAAAAAAATAAGATCAGGTAGTTATTTAGAAAATTACAATGAGATAATGAGTTTATTGGTTGTCAATTAGAAATAAGTTTTCATTTACTGTGGTTGAAACTTTGGTAAAGTGTTTCCTTCGACTAACATTCACTTTTTCTAATTACCCTGTAGAGACATTGTACCATTCATCCTAACACTTCTATTACTCTGAATTCTACCCAAATACATATACCACATTTTCATTAAAAGAAAATGCGTATGCTATGTATAAACTATAATTTATTACTTCAAATTTCCTTTTAAATCTATTGGTTTTTTTTATTATTAAATTATGTTTATGTATGTCCACCAGTAGTATCTAGTTGTCGTCTGAATAAACTTATGAATACGCCAAGCTCCATAATTGATAATTATCTGTTTTTATTTATTTATTCTTATTGTTAAAATTACAGTAATATAATTAATGTAACATTATTATTAATATTATTTTGTTAATTCTGGTAAAATTGTTTCTCTTTTTGATTTTTTTTGTGTGTATGTTTTGTATACTACTATCCGAAATAAAGAAAATGAATGAATGAATGAATAAATTAAGATGAAATTAAATGAACGCATCAAACACCATGATAATAACGAATTTATATCATGACATTTGAATTCATAGACGCGAAACATTATTTAACCTGAGAATGTTATTTGTTTCAGCATATTTATCATATAAGAAGATAGTAAATGCCTCATCTATTTACAGCGGTGTTCCTAATAGACTCACAGACGGAAATGACGTGTCAGGATATCGTGCAAAGTGTTTTAAAACATGTTAGTCAAAACTTGTTTTTATTAAACAGTACAAAGTAGTAAAATATAATAGTTAATTATATCTCAACCGTAATAGTAATAGTAAATAACGATTATTTTATTTACCTGACGTTTCGCCAACTATCAGTTGGCTTTCTCAAAGTGTAGTAATACGTATGTCACAGTTGACCTCTAGATGACGGGGTCAACACATTGGTCCACACTTGACTGAGTTTGTAACCGCCCTCATCTCTATTAACATTGGGGGTCTTCCTGATCCAGATGGATTCCTTAACCCAGCGTCTTAATCTGACCGATTCCCTGTCAACTACTCTCAAATTATCCCAATCAATGGCGTGATGTTCAGTCTCCTAACCCTTGGTAGGGTTGTTGACGCATCACTGCTGACTTTTGGACAATCCTCCTCCATCGATTTCTGTTCTCTGTAGCTCGTTGTGAGTCCTGGAAACCTGTCCATTCCTTGATGTTGTCTACCCACCTCTCCTTCTCCCTCCTGGTACGGTACCCTGTAGGATGGTCTTGGCCAGCCCACTGGATCGCGACACGTGTCCGTACCAATCCAGCTTTTTGCTTTTCATAATTGATAGCAGGTCTTTGTATGGTCCAATTGCTCTCTTGATCCTGTTGCTGACTTCTTCATTTGTGACACGGTCTTTATATGAAATGTTCAAGATCTTGCGGTAGCATCTCATTTCCAGGGCTTTTATCCGTCTCTGTAGATCAGCTGTGAGAGTCAGAGCACTATGTGAAAATAGACGCTTGGCCTGTTGAACACACCTACTTTGATTGACAGTATTTTATTTTCAACTGAATATATTTCAGAAGTATTTTTTTTTATTTTTAGGGGGTCAATTTGCAGATAAAGCCTTTTCCGAATAATTTGTAATTAAAAATAGCAGGACATACTTTGAAAACAGGGCACTCTTGCACTTGTTACACTCAACCGTAATCTTCATTTTGTGAATTATCGTATCTACTTGTCAGATATCAATTACATTCACTACACATAGACTTCAGGTCAAGTGTCAACATTTATGCACAACAAAATGTGTTACTTACATATAAATGGATTATTACACAAACCTAACTTTTGTATGTTATTCATTTTTATTCAGATAATGAAGCATATAAAAAGGATTGGATTCAAATAGATTTGGGCAAAGAATACAATGTAACGAAAGTGACAATTATAAATCAATTAACTGAAGGTAATATATTTCGTATCCTTTTATAAACTATAAATTCGTTATTGCTGTGAAAGTAATACTTTCGTAATCATTTTATACAGAATAACAAATCGACTATTGGTAATAGCACTAACTTCTATCTTCTTCATAAATTTTATGCCAAAACGCATTGCTGTGACATTTAAAGATTCAATTACTTCACACTTGATACCGTGTGCGTAATAAATGGAAATCTCTACTCTTGATAATTCTCTGGAAAACATTGAGTGCAATTGTCTAACAATCGTGATTGATTTGTGATGTGCGTATCCGGATATTCACCCCCTGGACATTTACCCCCCGGAAAACTACCCCCCGGACAACCACCACCTGGACAACTACCCCCTTAGGACAACTACCCCTTTAGGACAACTACCCCTTTAGGACAACTAACCCCCGGACAAATACCCCCCGGACAACTACCCCCTTAGGACAACAACCCCCTTAGGACAACTACCCCCTGGACAATTACCCCCCGGAAAATTACCCTCTAGCAACAACCTGACTCTGCAACAGTGTATAATAGGTAGTTGACCGGGGGGTAGTTATCCTAAGGGGGTAGTTGTCCTAAGGGGGTAGTTGTCCGGGGGGTAGTTGTCCGGAGGGTTGTTATCCTAAGGGGGTAGTTGTCCTAAGGGGGTAGTTGTCCGGGGAGTAGTTGTCCGGGGGGTAGTTGTCCTAAGGGGGTAGTTGTCCGGGTGGTAAACATCCGGGGGGTAACTGTCTAGGGGGTAGGTGTCCTAGAACCGTGATGTGAACGGGTCTAGAATTGAGCCTCACATTAGCACCATTGTAGTTCAAACCTTCTAAAGATAGTCTTCTGGTACTGAGATTTTAGTGAGTATAAGAGAGTTCTGGGCACCTAAGCATATTTTCCAACGATTGTGAGGCTGAGTTGGTGCTGTATTTGACCACCAAGTATATCAATCCCATTCCAGAACACCGTTTTGTATTAGTTAATTATTATTTATTCCGTCGTTTAATTGTGTTAGTACGCACGGATAAACTGTGGACACGTACAATTTCTCAGGGAGCCGGGCTTCCAGGGGGATTCTCTCTAGACCCACCGGAGTCCCTTGGCGGCCCCTGACTCTCTGCCCACAAAGTAGTGAATATTTGTTGCCCTCTCACTTTTCGAAAAGGATATCCGCCATTTTGTATAAAACCAAATTATACTGTATAAGTGTTCCAAATTTAATTTGTACTACTGTAGAGCGCTACAAGCAATCTTCCGGGAATATATGCTTTACATTTTGCATTTCATTATTTTTTCAGAATATACTGGCTGGCGTTTAAGGGATGCCAGAATTACAATCGGTGCCAACGATCATTCCCAGACTGGACAGTACTGTACAAAACAACGCATTTCGAATAAGCAAACTCTAGCGAGCAGTGTTGTTGATATTATGTGTGATAAGGAAGTGCCCGGCCGATATGTTGTGTTAAGAAGCGAGAAAAGCCTTAACATGTGCCAGATTCGTGTTTACAGCGAGTATGAACTTGATATAGGTAATTTTTTTTCCAAAATTAAAAAAAAAGAATTTTTTTATCACAGTGTCAGTAACATACTAAATATAAGAGGCATACTGATAAAAACTATGAAAACAATTAAGAAATAACTTAAATAAAACTAAAGATAATTTACCAATTTTTTTTTTATTGTTTCCTGAGAAGTATATATTTAATTTATAAACATTCTTTACTTGTTATCTTGTCAACAGACCCGGCAGCAATTTGGCAACGTTTAAATGCTGTCAATATGTTTGAACTGAATTTGACCTGTTTGACCTCTTGGTTTGCCTATAAAACATCAGAAACGATGAACGTGTTCTGTGACTTTCAATTTCAAAATCAGGAGCCTATATTTCAAGATTACCCTATTGACACTCGGTGGTTCAACGGTAACAACGTATTTTCGTTTACATTGTCGTTGTACGTGTATGTACATCAATCCTCTTCTGGTCTGTTCCTTAGCACAATGGGTCCAAATCCTTTACAGATTACACAGACATATACTTTTGGGAACACCCAATATTTTAACTCAAGTGTCGAAGTCACCTATCGTGATCAAGTGATAACGAGAGCACATGTGCTCATTCCTTTGGAATGGATATTCCTGGCAGTTACATACAATGCTAACAACAGAAGACTTACCTTATGGAGAAATGGAGAAATCGCCAGTTCAGGAATTTCAAATTTTGAAATAACTTTTTTTGGTAAATTACGGATTGGAAATTCAGATGGAAAATTCATTGGGAAAGTGGCCATGTTGCAGCTATATGATCGTGCATTAAATGAATCTGAAATAAAAGCAGCGAGAGATGTGCAAAGTAAGCTGCATTAGTTAGTGATCTAAGTTGTTATATTACAGACCCTTTACAAGAGATTCTTGTTTCTGTTTATATATATATAAAAGATCCCGCTTCTTGAATAAAAATACTGAAAGATGAGGGCGTACAAATGAGGAACTAGTGCTGCGAGGTACACGCTGAGAGTGTTAAAGAGTAGCTATCCAATCGGGTATTGAACAATACTATGAAAGCCTCAGTGGTCCAATGGTTATGACATCTGCATATCAAGCAGAAGGTCCTGGGTTCGAATTTTGGTTGGGCGACTTGTTCTATGTGGGAACACCAGGGAAGAGTTCACTCTTCCTTGGAAACACTCAATATTTTAACCCAAGTGTCAATGTCAGCTATCGTGATCAAGTGATAACTAGAGTACATGTGCTCATTCCTGCAGTTCATTAATTTAATTAATTAATGTGAACGATAAAGATGAGGAAATCTCTGAGAATGAGAAAAAGTCGGCCCAGCCGAGATTCGAAACCGGAGCCTTGTGCTTGATACAATTATTTATCTTTCATTTTCCGGCTGTTTTACATCGTTTTGTTTTAGCTTTTTGCTTATTTTATTTTGTATCTCCATTGAGATCAAGCCACTGATAACAAAAGAATTGTGATTTTTCAGTAATTTTCCTTTGAATTTATATATATGTATATATTAATACTTCATAGTTGCGAGGAACACTCTTAGAAATTTATAAATATTGTCATTGTATACTAAAGTAAGCCGAATTATTGTCTGTTTTCAGTACTATGGCAATTCAATGCAAATGGTAAATTTGTTAAGCTGAATCCAGCCACAATTATCACAGGAACTGAAATGCATACCAGCACCGAATCGTCGAAGTTAAACTGCGCAAAAATGTGTTTGCAGCGAACATGCTGTAAGGGATTCAAAATTCATGGTGTGAAGAAGTCGTGTATTCTGTTCTCAAAGTATAATTTGACCAATATTGGGGAGCCGTACGAATCTGATGTTAAATATTATCAGAAGGAGTCACAGTCGTATAACCTGGTTAAGCACTGTTAATAATCTTCATTCTCCACTTTTACCAATTACCAATATTTGGCACTAAATTATTATTTAAATGGTAACGTTCACAATCAATGGTGTGCGTAAAATCCGTATCAATTGACAAATATATATACACGTAGAGCTACATTAAAACATGGAGTAATAATTAATGAATTATTAATCCATGATTAAAACAATTAATTTCTTTGATGACAATTACTACGCATGTATGGCGTACGGAAGAACAAAAATCTTGATCTATTATTGGATGTGTGAAGTTCTATATTCATGAAATCTCTTTTTATTGGAGTTTGTTTGGTTTTATTGTGTGTATAGATACATATATATTAGTATTGGGATCCTTCTAGTGGTGAACTGGGTAGTACATGATCCTCTACTTTTTTCGAAGAGTGCTCTGCGTGCCCATAGCTATGTTGCACACGCCACCAACGGCTTAACATCTCATGTACCTGTATACTAACCGTCCAGTTGTAACACATGGAGAGCGACAATAGGATTCGAACCGTGGTAAAAGAAAATTTTGCACATTGCACAACACACTGACTACCACCAGTTTAGCCGAGCACCAGTAGGCCCTCCGTCTCTTTTATCACATTTTCAAGGTAAAGATTATCAAAGCATAATTGTTTTTAATATTTTGACGTGTAAAATTAAATCAATTACGACCATAGTTTATTTTAATGGCCTCAAGCCATAATAGTGACAAACAATAGGGGAACTTGTTGTATTATGTGTAGTAGACCCTACGTTTTCTCTCGTAATTCGAGTTTACAAATTTCAAACTGAATCCAGGTTCATGTTCATCGCATTAATAATGCAATGTAATATTGTAGACATTTTAGACATTTGCATTATTTTAGATTGTTTATAACATTTTTTCCTCCTTTTAATTGTGAGCCTCAAGTTTTAACTTTCTGTATTGTAACATTGTTATGTAATCATGTATTGTATGTTGAGAATGGCTCGACGTTTCGGTTAATATGTATTAAGCATACAGGTGAGAACTCTAAAGAGTTCTATGAATATGTTAATAAACACACGTTGCTTTACTGTGGCTCGAACCATCGTACAAGAGAATAGCGTTTACTTATTGAAAATAGTGGAATCAAGTAGTATGATTTGCCTGAGATTCCGAATCCGTGGTAAAGCTGTTAGGAATTGCTTGATTTCCGTGTGTACGGAGGTTTGAGGTAATATAACTGTTAGGATAAGTACTAACAAGTAAAACTAGAAGATAACTTTATAATTTGTGTAACGTAAGCTTAAACTGAGATGTACCAAGAAATTAGGAATACACCAATCACAATAACAAAAACGTTGTATTACGTTCCAGATTCCTTTTTGTTATTATATTTTTTTAATTTGTAAAAGAGAATACCATGATTATATAAACTCTGACTTATATTTTTTGACCTGGCTAAATAGCTGATCATTTGATGATGATTTCATTTGAAACCAACAGTGAAGGCAAAAGTAGAAATGTAGCTTTTATGTTTGTTGCACAGGTCCTCCACTGTGGAACAATATTGACCCGGTGTTTTAAAGATCAATCAATCATGTCCTTTAAATATCAATATAATTATGTGTTATTATTAATTCTTGTACATAGAAATACTTATTATTACTACTGCTACTAAGTAGGCCCTTCTACTTTGCATGTAACAAGGCATTTTTGATACTTTTTGTCTGATTGTATTTTTAAAGTAAGAATTTGCATGTATAATAAACTGTAAAATGCACAGAATTTGGACGATGTGGCTGAGGAAAGAAAAGAAAGAATAGTTGGTAAAGATATTTTAAAATCAAATTCGAAATGATACGTCCATTTATACTAAACACGATAAATAGATAAATATTCCTTTACAAAAAAAAAGAAATTAGAAAAAATTTATACTATTTTCGAAATCAAACGATGTCATAATCTTTGTTTTGTGACGATTTTATTGTTGTTAGATTATTAATTGGATTATTTTTTTTATAAAAAATAATTTGTTACGGAAGGTGATTTAAAAGATCTAAAAGTGTACAGCAAAAAGTACCTGCGTACATTTCGGAAGGTTTGTTCGCTTTAGTCAACTTCATGTATTAAAGAAATTGTCAGTCAGTGGTGACTTATGTAATATTACTGTAGTAAACATCTTTTTCGTAGACTTTTGGTAATAGGTAACGTCACTAATTCTACCGTTTAGCTTAATGTGTGTGCTCCAATTATGTAATTATATTTATAATTTTCACATTCATAGGCTCATCTATTTCTGTCAACTTTTAATAAACAATGAAATTGGCACTTTGACTTGTTTACAGCACTTTGACTTTGCAATTATGTACATTTGCATTGCTTAAATGAAAATGTTAAGTTACTATAATTGTTTAATGCGCTTTCTGAAATAAATGAGAATAATATTGCCACAAAATTGGCTAAAAGAAGAGTACTAACATTGAAGCCATTAAAGATCATTTTTATAAGCTTTTTAAAACCAATGAAAATCAACAATGACGAAAAAATTATTATTTCAATTAGCTTTTCAAATTAAATGGAAATCAATTAATGAATTATTTGTTTATTGTTATCGTCCTAGTAGGCCTAATGTTCGCCTTAATAGCTTCTGATCTAATAACATCTGAAAAACACATAATTGAAACCAACAAACAATACTTAACAGAATACACAGTGCACAATAGCATTAAGAAAAGTGTATTTGTAGAATAGAACAAGTATTGTTGTTACTATTATAATAAATAATAATAATAATAATTTATTAGGAAATGACACCTTTGCATCGGTGGCACACACAGAAGTGGTGTATCCAAATTAACATAATACATCAAAACAATACATAATATGACGGATACAGGTTCTTAAACTATTTACTATTATGAATGAGCTCCGACAGTTTCTTATAAGCGACTTCGATAACTCCAGAGGGCGCCATATTTAAAAGGTTAATCGGGACAAAAAAGTTCCATGGATTGACCTTTGAAACATGGCGCCCTCTGGAATTACCGAAGTTGCTTATTGATAGTGATTAACAAAAAACAAATAGCACACAAATAGCTTTGCAATTGTTTAAAACCATCAAACGACATGTGGGTTTACCAGGATACAGTCGGCTAAGGTAGAGGAAGAAGCAAAAGAAGACAACATGAAAAGACTATAAGAGTAAGCCTACGCATAGCAGTGTAGTATCATGGCTGTAAATGACACTTTATTTAGCGAAATGCGGCAGGATCATTTGGTTCTAGTAATATTTCGGTGGATTGTTGCGTCGACGGGTATACTTGGAAACTCTATTGCTATAGCTGTTTTTGTTTACAACAAAACGTACAAGAAGTCGCTGTCCCTTAAACTAATTTTAAACCAGACAATTATTGATATGTTGGGGTCGTTGGCATTTTTGTTGTTTGTTTGTCCAGATAACATTACAGAAACTATTTGTAAACTACATATTGTTTTTCTCGCTTTGACAGCAGCATCTACGCAGAACTTTATTACGCTTACAATGGAAAAATACATTGCTATCATCCATCCAGTATATTATCGTAAGAGGGGTCTTAGTAGAAAAATTACATATTGTTCGATTATTTCATCATACGTTTGTGGTTCCTTCTCTCCTGTTGTTTTTCAATTGTTAGGAAATGTTGATATAGGCCTAGAGGATTGCAAATATGAGTTTGACGGGTTATTTTCTGTAATATTTGCCTTCATGCTTTGGTTTTTATCCTTTTGTCTTATAGTCTACAGTTACCTGAAAATGATGTTAACGTTAAAAATGTCAACCAATAAAATATTACCGCAGTCACATCAGCGAAGCATCAGACCAAATAATTTGAATTTGATAAAAACTCTTGTTTTAATAGGAACAGTGTATGTCGTTACATTACCTCCCCATTTTATTGGTTTACTGACGTTATATTTATGGAGTTATGAAGTTCAGAATACTGTGTACAACGTTTCTATATTATGTTTTGCTATAAATATGATGGTTAATCCGTTTATCTATTGCCTCGTGTACAAAGACTTTCAACGTGGTATTAGTAAAATAAAAGAAGACATCATTTCGGTCTTCTGTCAATGAATTATATGTGAGAATTGATATTGTTTGACTATTACCATTTACGTACCATAGATTATTTAGCCTGTCAAATTTGTAGTTACGTCAACCGAGACTAAGATTACGTTTTGTAACGGTAAACATTTATTAAAGATTGATTGAATTGTGCCGACCTGGACTGAACTTTTTGGAAGCAGATACAGGAAAAATTGTTAAAAACTGATTAAATAGCAGCCCGAATATAACGGTTAAAACGACCAATTGATTCGGTTTTAGAACGCCATTGAACCGGTTATCGATGTCTGTAACGCCAAAATAACGGTTATTTACTGACAGCTGTAGTTTCTTGAACGTTTGACCTCAGGATCGCATTGCATTGCATTTTGGGTATTGTTAACGTTATTAGTTAACGACCAACCAATTTAAACTGTTTATTTTGGATCAGAAACGCGATCGACCTAAATTTTCTAACGGTTTGTTCGGCCCCAACGGCAATAAAACTTGGTTTCCACTATAAACAACTCATTTTGAAAACTCAACGACGCAACGTAAGAACTACAGTAGGCCTATACTCTTTATTCAAGTTCTTTTCGAAAACAATCCCATCTCGAAATCAAGCCCACTGAGCTTTTCTTTAAGGTATGGGATTCTTTTTGAGATATTTGAATATCAAAGGAACAAGATGATTTAATGCCAGATAACTTGATGCAGATATAATGTATGATGATGATTAATATCATACATTTATTTTACAGTTTAGAATGGTATTTTGATCACAAACTATGTAAAATTTGCAGGTAATGTCTTAAAATGATATTACAGTAGTGTAGTAGCAATACACAAACTTTACATCAGACATTTTCGCAAAAGTAATCTCGAAAAGAAGCCCATCTTTAAAATAAGCCCACAAAGAATACTAAAAAACAGCTTGTTAAAGAGATGTTGCTTATAACGAGAGGTTGTTGTCACGAGAGGTGGTCGATTATGAATAGAGATTCCTGACGAGAGGTGGTGGTCACTTACGAAGTTGTCACATAATGAGAAGCGATTCTTTACAAAAGATGGTGGCCGTTTAAAAGTAGTGGTCAGTTACGGGAGATTGTCGTTATGAGAGGTATGCGATTATGTGAAGCGGTCCTTTTGGGAAGCTGGTCGTTTACGCTTTAAGAAGATAGCTAAGTAAAGCATTTGCACACATTTAGACATTAGGTTTGTCAAACATATACAATGTTCTACATTTTGTTGGCGATAGTAAATACATTAGCTGGGAGGCAACTTCTGTTACTTCATTAGCTGTTGACTGTGCTAAATTAGCTGCTGTTGATTTTGTATTTACTACATACGCTGTTGGTGTTTCTACATTAGCTGGAGGTTTTACTACATTTCCGGTGAATTGTTGTTCCGACAATAAGCGGCTGTAACAAAGCCGAAAGGAACCTATTTTTTGCCTGAATGATTCTTAAATAGAGTATGTTGCTGTCTCTGTCTCTATCGGATATTGCACAATTTGTTCATCATCAGAACTATCATGGACTAAAGAACTCTTCAGTCCATGGAACTGTATACTATTAGGCCTATATAGAAATTCTATGTTTCTATCGTTTCAGTGGGTCATAAGAAAACTATGAATAGTGGAATGCAATGCAATGGATTTTGCTAATATGGAGGAAGATTACAATCAAACAGATGTCACAACACCTAAATATTATTCGTGTGACAACTGTGAGTGCTGCTCGGCAATCATCAGACGTTTAAACCTACGTCTACTCCTGCCATGTGTTTTGATTGCTTTTTTTCTTGTAGCTGTTCTACCGCCGTTGATAGGTATGTATGTTAATTGTGCTTTCCATGACAAAGTACGAGATAATTATTACCGATTGGATAATAAATATTAGGACCTAATCAGAAAAATTATATGTTTACAGTGTGGATGTTATCTTGTTTTTTATTGGATATGATTATGTAGTATTTGTATTTTTCATTTTTGAGATTCAGAATCTAGTTTATATTTACAATATCTAAAACTTGTCCTAATCCAGTAGATAATAACCATACATTCACTTTTACTTCATTCGTCTTCTCTGGCGTCACTCTTACCGTAACAATATTTCTACTGTAAGATTAGATTTAGAATAAGTATGATTGTAGCAGCAGCATTTAAATCAGAATCTATAATATAGTCCTTTTAGGCGATTTTGTTCTGATGCAACTTGTTTTTTCTTAACACCACAGAGCGTTTGATTAATGGACTTCCAACACCGTCTATAATAAAGTGCTTTTTTTTAGCTTCTTTGTGTGGATTTTTTTAAAAACATACTTGATTATTCAAATGTACAAATAACAAATAGTCATGGTATTTTATTTTATTTTATATTGATAAAACTTACACCCTCGATTAACTCTGGCGGGGATAAAGAATAAATATAATGTAATGATAGCAGAGCGTTTGATTAGTGGACTTCCAACACGGTATATAATAAAGTTCTTTTTTTTTAGCTTCTTCAATTTGTGGATTTTTTTTAACATACTTGATTATTCAAATGTTAAAATAGACAAACAGTCATGGTTATTTATTTATTTTATATTGGTAAAAATTACAGCCTCGATTAACTCAGGCGGGGATAAAGAATAACTATAATGTTATGCTATCATCTTAAAGATCAACACATTAGTGTGCTGTATACATTGTGTATTGGTAAAGGCGTTGTAGCTATTATGTTTAACTTAGGCGTTGTAGCTACGTTTATTGAAATTAAACTGAACCTACATGTCTGTTGCATGAGTAATGCTGAATACAGTATTGTATTTGTTATTTGTGTTATTAATAGTATTGACGTCTGTGTTTACCCCTACACTATTTTTAGATATGCTTTCAATCATGTGCGTCATAAGAAAAGTGAATAATGGATAAAATACCGTAAATAGAAAAGTTAATCCTTTTTTAAATCAGGATTATTTATATATTAATGTTTTCAATAATAACATATCGTTGTGCCAGCGGATAGTTTTTTTAGGGGGGAAAGCTGAATGTGATTTTTTTTTTGCGACCGTTTATCATTTGGAGAGTCCAAACCCATATATCAGGCTCACCATGATTGGGGTGTTGAGGTTGTGATGAACCCGAATTTTAGAATATGGCACCTCTAGATGTTTACAATGTTATGTTACATCTATAGCCTAGGAGTAACTCTTATATAATATATAGTCTCTATTTTTTATCCAATTGTATTTTTGTAAGTTTAACGTTTTTGGCTTTTGGGCTGCTTGTTGTTTATATGTTGTTTTATTCCGTAATAAATAAATAAAATTAATTTATTTAGATGATTTAAGCCTGTTGTTTTTCGGTATATCATATTAATTCTTATGAATCATAACTGTTTGTTTGGATTTGCAGCAATTTTCCATCGCAGACGTAAATCTAGACATCATAAAGAGAATTCTGAGTCACAAATACAAGATTCAAATGATTTGGAAACAGTTGAACTCAATAGCAATGTTCTTCAAAGAGAAACTGGCAATGTCAATGAAGGCTATCTATACGTTGAGACAGAATGTGAATGTATTGATAAAGATAGTGCCTTTAGAACATGTATTGAGAAAGCGGAAGTTTGGAAACGTGCTATAACTTCTACGAATTATGACCAGAACGCGTTTTGCCTTCCGTATTTTCGAGCAGGTATTTTTGACAAACATGGTGGTTCGTTAAAGTTTGAAGAAGCGGGTATAACATTGCTGATACCACCCGGTGCCATTCAGCAACCAACACCTCAGCTAATTTACATATATTTACATAATGGAAACCAGAATAGATTAGAGATAACTTCGAATATGATGGCAACAAGTCCGGTGGTATTCTGTGGTCCTTCTGGAATGAAGTTTAACGAAAGAGTACTACTGTCGTATCAACATTGTGCCAACATTATAAACAACAACGTTGAATTGATTACGTTGCGTACAGAAACAGAACCAGATCAAATTCCAAATTTCTATAACCTCTCTGACGACAATGATTCATTAACGCTAGTTAAAGGGAACACAGTGACTCTGATGCTGCCTCACTTTACTGGACACACTACTGTAGTACAGTGTGAACAAGAATCTGTACCTATTGTCCAAGAAAAATGGCTTGATCTGATGTTGTTTTCGTCACAAATACAGGAAGATGAGTATGACTTACAGGTTCGTCTGTATTGCGCCAACCAAACTCCTGATGCTAGATATGTAAGTTGGGTGTTTTTTTTTAGAAATAGTAACATGTATTCTGCTTTCGTTAATGTTTGGTACTTGATACATAAGCTTTAATGCAGCCGACATTTAGGTCTAGTAACAATGAAAGCAGATCCCAAAATGCAAATGATCATTACAACATAAACCATGATAATAACAAAGATAAGTGTAAAGTTGCAGGCTTTTGACGTTATAGTTTACACAACCACAATATTTAAAAAGTAAAACTTTAAATCGAATATAGAAATTTTAAACGTAACAAATTTTTTATTTAATAAATAAAATGAATCAATTGTCATTTGCAATTAGCTCATTTTGGAAGATGAACGTCTTCTCAACGGTTCCATGTGCTCGCCTACAACACCCTTCCTGTTTGCGCATGTCAGTGACTTAACTGTTCTCTTAAACCCTGAAGGTGATTGGACAGTGACTGGAGGTAAAACCAAACAGGTAACGTCACAATTAAGTATTGAAATTTAACAACCTACTATATTCGTTTGGCGGAGGAATATTGTTTTGTATAATTTTGTTTGGCAATGAGAACAATCATACTATTTTTACGTATCATGTATCCGTAGGCATATTGAAATTGTTATTGTATTTGTAGGCCTATTGTTGTATGATGAATAAGTATAGAAATGAAACGGCAAGCACAATATGCTCGTACAACTCAGTACCATTGCCATAAAAGTACCAATTATTCGGAACTAACTTTTATTGGTGATTTTTAGTAGAAATGTATTCTTTTGATGTTTTTTGTTTACATTTTATGTACGCCCCTTCACAAGTGGAAATGCGTCACTGATAAAATACAGCGCCAATAAATTATTATCTGATATTTAACGCTGCTATAACAAACACAACAATTTTCAAGCTAATATCGAAATGTATTCTTTTGATGTTTTTTGTTTACATTTATGTATATGAACGCCCCTTCACAAGTGGACACTGATATAGTACAGTATAATATTGTATCCTAAACTTAACTATAAAAAACACAAACATTGTGAAGCTAATATTGCAGTCACAATTTTTACTATTAGATAATTTCAAGAAAATGTTTAATTGAAAATGTGCGAGTTCCATGTGTATATCTACTTGAGTACGATAAAGATAAAATGGTGACGTCATTAAAATGTCGTGTACACGTGACTCAAGATGAGCGTGCAGAATCGCATGGTAAAATTATCGATGTACTAGTAAAAACACAGGTATAATATTTTTGCATAACTTGTTACTTCATTCAGTGTATAGGTGTTGCTGCAAAATTACTTCTTGCATACCACCTACATTACTACTGTAGCATACGGACTACGACGACACTGACACCTAGGACTTGCTTATACTAATAGTTAAACGTCGTCAGTGGGAGCATGTTTAACAAGGCCATATACATGGCTGCAGTCGCGTGCGCAAATTTGAGTTAGTGTTTACCAACCGACCGACAGACCAACCGACAGACATAGTGAGCTAGAGATTCGCGTTTGCACGCGACTAAAATGTGTTTTTTTTCTTATGCGAAACAAAGCAGTTCAGCAACTGGTACTGTTATATCAGGGAGTTGTAAACTAATAATTATTATTATTTTACAACAATTTGTCACCACTATTAATAATAATTAACTTACCAACATTATTTATCATAGTATTTTCCTGTTACAGAAATCAGCTGAACCTGAAAGAAAAGTTCCAAATACTAGACTCGTCCGTAGACGTCTTCTGTTGCCTTACCCTTTACGGGAAAGCATCCGAAAGAAACTGGACGTGCCTAACACACTCGGAAAAGACTGGAAACACCTAGCCTACTCCATTGGTTACGACGACTGCATTCAGCAATGGGAGGATCAGCTTCGTAAAGGTCTGATTTTTAGTCCGACCAATGAGCTGCTTAATATCTGGGAATCTACAAGGTCTGGTGATGAAAAGCATGATCTTGAAGAAATTCTAGAAATATTCAAAAACATGGAAAGATTAGATGTTATATCAGATATAACATCTTTGAACTTTACTGTGTAGTTAAGTACACTAATCAGTATCACGAATTGAAATTCGATTCGATTAAGTCTGAGAAGATGAAAAGGGATCTTTAAATGAATATATTATTTTTAAAATGTTAAATATAATAGATAGGCCTTCTGTTAACTGGAGCAGATCCCTTCCATTGTATCATTTGTTAAATCATTTACATTATACAATTGACCATTTTATATGTTTTTTTAAACTTCTTTTTTATTATTATTAAATGGTATTAATGTGTGTTTTAAGCAGCCCATTCATGTTTTTTATATCGTTTGTAAATACAATGCTTTCAGCTTTTGATTCTATTTGTATTATCTTGTACGGAAATAAATGGCAGTTCTGTGGAACACAGACTTGATGGAGAGCCATCTCATTCACATCTTTCTTTCAATTAAGTAAAAAAAGATCGGATAAAAATCGAAGTTTCATCTAATGTAAGCTTATGCAGAGAGATGGAAGGATGCCTTTATAGGACAAAATGTCACTTTAGCTAAGGCCACCGATGTAAAAAAAAAAAAAAAAAAATTTCCACTGACTTGAATTGCGTATTGTTTTAATTAATGAGGTTATTCCATATATTCGGGCCAAGCTTTGAAAACGAATGTTCACCAGATGATGATCGGTAAACAAGAGGAACATACAGTTTACATCGCGTACTGACAGGCTAGTACAAACGAGTACCCTAATGGTACACCGAATACCAATCTCGCAGATCGATTTTGCTTTTGTAATTGACTGATCGATCAATTGTGATGATAGTTTAGTGGAATAATTTAGAAGACTAGGATATAAATGGATTGTGACGGATTGTAGATTTAGAATTTTTGATTAAAAAAAGTGTAAACGAAAAGAGTTATTACTAAATATAATAGGTAGACTCCAATAATTAGAAATTATTTTTAAAATGTAGTCTACCAATACCAGATAACTACCAGATAGGCCTAACTGATTGATTTGATAGTAGCGTACTTTGAAGAGCAAAACTCTTATTATTATAAAGAACATTTGAATAATTTTCTTTTCTTCACAAAAGTTTTCACTATCAAAACGTTGATGGCGCTGTCACAAATTCAAGGAAGGAAATGTAAACAAAGAAGAAGTGAAGTTGAGTTGGGTTAACTTTTTGTGTCGTCCAAAGAATAATAAAAGATATTAGATAGGGTAAAGTATGTTAATAGGAATCATTTTAATACTATTTGAACTACAGTAATGCGTTGCTAATCTATACATTCAGGCATGCTATATTATCTCAGTCAGCGCCGGCCAGGCTAGACTAGGCTAGGCCTAGGCTAGTGTACTAGCTAGGCCTTTAGATAAGTAGGCTAGTAGGCCCAGGCCATGCCTAGGCCTAGTTAGCTACAGTGACCAGCAGATTACTTATAGCTCAGTCAGGCTAGTAGTAGGAGGCTTACTAGGCCTAGCTAGGCCTATACTTCTTCTCCTTCAGTCAACTACTTTAGTAGGCATTGCCTAGAATAAGGCATAGAGCACAGGCCTAGCATAGCTCCATTAAAATGGCAAATTCATCAACAAATAATGTAAACAAATAATTTTTTCAGGGAAGAAATATAATGAAAACTCAGGAAAAGTCTACAAACTCTGGGGAACTTTCGAAATATAAAAAGTTCCCCAGTAAAATTCTCAGTCTGGTCATTTCGTTGCCCAATTACCCCAATCCCAAAACAAACGGGTGATTCAAATGTACTTGGTTAAAAGCTTTCTCCGTGTAATGATGCCAGTCATTCATTTATTTTGATAACCCTATTTATAATTGATAAAAATGTATAATTCCTGCTTCATCCGCCACAAACCATATTGTTTTTGTTTTTACAGGAAAGAAAGAAAGTAATTTTCCAGTTAATTTACAGTCGCCATGCTCTAGTTCATGTCACTATGTACAAATCATTGCAAACAAAAATAAACATGGGCAAAGTCTTCATCAATGGTTAAGCATTAGTTCTGTTAACTATATAGAATTGATATGCTTGTACAAATCATTCATCATGAACTATGTTTTATGGTTCTCAAACATTCTGATCATTCTATCAATGGTTGAATCCCACCAACAGGCTGTTCATAAATGCATTCATGATGAACAGCCGACTACTCACGTTCACAGTGCAACCATTAACTATGCTGATCCAACACGTAATAAAAGAGATGCAAGTGCTGTATACAAAAACATACGGATTATGCCATACTATTATGATATTAGTAAATTAAATTCAGAAAGACAAGAAAAAGTGGTAATTGCAGTGGAAAAGGCTAGTAATTTAGTTCAGCATGTTTTATCAGGTAGGTACAGTAAATTTAAAACCTTTTAATTGTTTTTAGGATTACTGAACCTGTAGGAGATGAATCAGGGAGAATGGCAATCTGAGAATGGCACCCCACCCAGAAATATGAATTAACTATTGTACAGGTAGTCTATCCCCACCTCCCGTCCGAACGTCCTGATATGTGAAATTGTTGTTATAGATTAGTTTTAATTTAATTATCAGTGTATTTTGAAAGATTTTTATTTTCAAGTTATCCCTGTGGTTGGCACGCTAATCTTTCCAAGAACTCTAAACGAATACTGTAGTGGAATACTCAGTAGTGGCATTAATCAAGGAAAGTAAGTTGAATGTTATGTTACAATAATGGTAACTGACAACTACCCCTAGGACAACTATCACCTTGGTTCCATAGCCGTTATACTGTGTCTCATAAATGTATGTATAAACTTGGTCAAGGCATTGGTTCAAGTCACATTCTAAAATGTCAGTATTTCTGTAATACAGCTACAGTTACAATACAGCTACAGTTACAGTAGGCATGTGACTACTTTTAAATTCCCTGACAAAAAACAGTTATCACTTCATGTCTAAATGTTTCTAAAATTCATAAGCTTATTTTAATTTTTCGAATGGGTTATAGGTGTTCGTTACCACAGCATGGATATGCATATGAACTCTGTGATTCTGTACAAGTAAGTTAATACATTCTATTCAGTAAACATTTTGAGAATTTTTGCCATGCGAGGTTGTTGATTGAAAATGTGTATTGTGCATCATCTATAACTGTTCTACTACAATGTTTGAGCACTGCCTTTTTGAATGGCCTAGCTTCCTGGTCTAATCCTTGATTTATGATGGATAAATTGAATAAAAGTTTATTTTAGAACAGTGTATGTGTTCTAAAATAATGAATGGTTGTATTTGTTAAATGGAGAGAATGTTTCATGTGATGAAAAGTTGACTGCTATATTTAACTTAAATCTTTCAAGTATAATATTTATTTTGTATGTTCCATTGTTTGAATAAATCCTCTTTTTGTCATTATAAAAAGCGATTAAAACCCAAAATCCTGTTTTTACAAAAGAACAATTTACCATAATTTCTCAAGTGATTCAATTACTCATCTTTCAAGGTCTTATCAACTTCTACTAAACAATGGAATTATTTAAGTAAAAAGTGATTGTAGAATGTACATAATTATTCTGTATGATTTTTAAAAGAAAATAACCCTTTTATGTTTACTTTATTTTCATTTTATTTCAATTCAAATTTATCCTTGTTTAAAACTGAAACTTTTAAAAAATTATTCTTACTGTAAGTATTCCTGTTTTTTAAATTGCATCCAATTGTTAACTCAAGTTCATCTTCACAATCTGAGCTTGTGCATAAATCAGTACTGTAAAATTATATTAAATGCAAAATAAAATAGATTAAATGTTCGAAAAGTTGCAATCTTCTTTAGAAATAGTTAAACACAGGGCAAAAAAAAAAAATAAGATTAAAGCGAGGAGAGAAAAGAACTAAATGAAATCAAATCCTAACCAAACTAAATAATGTTCCAGAATTCAAATTAAAAAATGCGTTTACTTTTATTATTAGATTCCAGATGATCATCTAGAAGGAGCATGGTTGTGGGATTCGACCCAATCCACCCCAGTACATGAGATTAAACCACAGGGCAGTGGTTTACAAAAGACAGATGTTGTTATCTATGTAACATCTATAGACTGTCCATCAGATGTAAGGAAATTTGTCTTGTTAAAGCCTGTTTGCTGGTTCGAATCCAAAGCGTCGGCTTATATGCATTCATGTTTCCAAATTTTTTCCAAATCCCATTCTGCGGCAAATTCTAGTTCCTTGAGTGAAATTAGTAGTTTGAAAAGTTTCTACTTTTAGTGAAAAAAATCGTAACCAACAGAGCAGAGGAAATAAGTTGTCATGGGTTTTCATGAGCACTTACATGAATCGACAAGCTCAGCAGACATGCATTGAAATTGTAAATGGCAGCTATTAACTCTTGTAGTGGAAAGTGTAACACAATTTTTTTCTCTGAGAAACGTTGAAGTCATGCCAACAAATAAGTAGAAACTACTAATTTCAACAACATAGTAAACACAACTGCTTACTAACGCAGGTAGAGATGCATCTGAACTCTACTTATTGCTGGATTGTGAGAGAAACTGAAAATCTGATGTGATTTGTTTATGTTTGTTTTATAGGGTGTACTAGCTGAAGCAAAATATTGCAGAGTAGATCAAAATGGAAGGCCAGTTGCTGGTGTGCTAAACCTGTGTCCACACCAGTTAGATTCTGATCTGGATATACTCACAACAGTATGTTAGACATTTGTTTTATTATTCAAAGGGAGAATCACCACTAAACATGTCCACAAATCTTGCTTACTGCCAAATATCTTCAATTTTGCTCTCAAGTTGTGAAATACGATAACTAATAAACAAACACGGTGTTTCTCATTCATTTCATAACATTACAGTAAAATTTAAAAATATATTAAAACATAACTATGTCAATTCAGGATGTTTTGTTTGGCTTAATGATACTAATATTATATTGTTTTATAGGTAACAATACACGAGATGTTTCATATACTAGGTTTCACACGGCATTTGTATGATAAGTTTAGAGACTGCTCAGATTCAGGTTAGTTTGTTGTTCTTCTTCTTTCAATTCTAACGTAAACAAAATATCAGGATTTTTTTCTTATGGCAACAAAACAACTCCACTCAAAGACTTTATAAAGACTTTGTTTACGTATGGCTATTAATGGCAATATGCCTATGTAAATAAGATAAAGGGAAATACACAAAATCCCATGTAGTAATGTTCAATTCAAAGCAACTTTATTTTATTTCCAAAAGAATAAATTAAGCAGAAGGTTGTTGAAAATGTCACAGTTTACACATGTTTAGAAACTATTATTTATTTTTTGATATGTAAGACCATAAATGTCAAAAGGAGTTTTGTTCTTCATTGTAGAAATTGTTAATATATTCTTATATAAGTGTCTCTTATCCCCTTCATAAGTTCATTAAATATGATGTTCCTTTAGACAAACAATATGAACTATGAACTCTGACCTATAAGATTCTATGATGTATTACAGAAACAGGGTTAGATTGCCCTATACGAGAAAATACATTGGCAACAGACAGTAATGGGCAAACTGTCATGCACACACCTAAGGTACAACAAAAGGCTAAAGAACACTTCAACTGTTCTCAGGAAGACTTCAGTGTTCCTCTAGAAAATCAGGTGAGATAAATAACTTTTTATTTATAATTATTTCAAATTTCTGAATAAATCCAGTTTTTTGGCTATGGTTAAAGTGAGGGGCAATGATTTTATAAGTGAAGCGAGATAGTGAATTCCAATAAAATGATTGATTATTTGTTCCCAGTTGTTTTTAAACGTTAAAGATTAAGATATTTAATTGGTCCATTAAATTGGAAATTAACTTGATTTGGAATAAAACAATAGAAATACAATTTACAAATTGCAAAAAAGAGATTATACAATTGACAATAAGATATTAGGTAAAATGTTAAAATTCTGGTAAAAAAGATTGCAAATTTAAAAAAAATTAGTTTGAATTATACATACATTTACAACAAAGTTCTATATAGATTTGCTTGTAGGTGTAGATTAATGCCACAGATCTATTAAAACTGGAACAATAACATCATAAATTGATGATCTTCTTTCAATTGTATGTGGTCTCTCAATAAGCAAGATTAACAGTTATAGTATACAGTACTACCGTGCTTTGTAATTAATAATTATGATTCCAGTACAAAATATTGTGGTGGTGCTGTGGTATCACTGCTATTAGTTTCTGTATTTCTGCACCACTTGTTCTCAATTTCAGTATATTCATTCCTTGTTGTATCATCAATTGTATTATAGTACACTTCATCATCTGCACTTGTTTGTGGGACAACCATGTTAAGGTTTCTTAAATAATTTACAGTAGGCTGTGGCTTCCTTTGCTGTTTTCTCTTCAATTGTTTATAAAGTATCAAAATCAATAAGAGTCCTAATATGGTAGTAGAGCTTGCCAATAGTATGATTGTTAATGATATATTTTCATCTTTGGTTGTGAATTCTATCTCAGCTGAGGTATTCTGAACATCTTTGGTTGTGAATTCTATCTCAGCTGAGGTATTCTGAACATCAGTACTCACCAGACACTTGACAGTGTATTTACCAGCTGGTAAATTATTGAAGCACCTTTCACTTTGTTGTTTGTCATCATTCTCTTCAAGTTTATCTCCATTTAAACTCCAGTGGTAAATTTTGTCACCAGATCCACCTTCCACATAGCACTTAAAGCAATTAAGCACAGAAGAAGTGTCAGGCATTTCATATGACCTTTTGACCTCCACAATTAATCGAGGATGAACCTTCAATGTTAATGTGTAACACCAGGTTTTTATATAATAGTTATTATATATTTGAAAATGTAAAATACAGTAGAACAATAATCCTTCTCCAGAATAAAAACCTTTGAACATCTGATTATACCTGACATCACTTCCAGTATCAGATCTATGAGATTGTATAATGCTGTGATTTCCTTGGATCCATCCACTTGTGACTTCAGATATGTCTTCCAGTCTGCTTATTTTACATGGAACTACAAACTGTTCTCCATTGATGATGTCTTTCAAACCTTCACAAGAAAATGTGTTACTGTCACTTTGTCTTCTCCATGTGACATCTGATGAATGAATGACATATTGTAATTGATCATCATCTTGACATGTGTATAGTCCTTGTTGTTCAGGAAATGATATCAACAGCGGACATTTAACTGTAGTTATTGTCGTGGTTCGGGAATCCTTAATATTGATTTGCTAGGTTTAGACCATTAAGGTTTGGTTTGTGAAGCCATGTATCCCATGCAACAAAACAATACGCAAGATGAGGCTGCATTTACTCTGTATCATTTATTTTTCTAAACAGGAACAAACCCTGTATAAAACAACGTCATAATTATTATTTTTCCAGCAGTGTAATATAATTTAACAATAAAAACAATCACAAGCAAGCTTACTATAATTATGGTCACTTCACTAATTATCAATTAGTATTACTGTATATAACATTAGTATTACTGTATATAACATTTAACGAACTTATACCTGGATCCAATACACCAATTTCATACTACTAATCACATCAACCTGGTAAGTTATCCAATTAACTTCAACATGGTATGTGATACAACTAACTTCAACATGGTATGTGATACAACTAACTTCAACATGTATGCTATCTAATAAGACAAAGCTGTATATCAAAGAGAAATTATAAACAGTGAATTCATTGTCGTTACAAATAATGAACGATAACAACTTAACTCGGTTATGCACATGGAGTAATACTGTAAAACATTATGGTTGTATAGAAAATAATTATCTACTCACAGTATTGGCGAGAATCCACACTTAAAAGAAATACAGTATATAACATGTCTTACTCAGACAACAACTAAAACAACTTCTGCAGAACCAACGCTCACGCAGCCTATTCGATATAATCATTCACCTGATATGCAAATACGCCCGCGAATACCAGTAGTGAACAATAGCAATGCAATGCAATATATTGCGCCACCAATAATGTAGGTATAAGAAACTTCGGAAGCTTTCCGATCCATTACAATTTCCCCGCTTGGATGCCCTTTTGACCCAAAAGGAGCGAAACAAACAAATTTATTTTTGAAGAGTGGACATGGGTAAACGATATCGATTTTTGTGAACACCTTTTGTAGAACGAGATGATCGCCTTGGAATTACTCCCGAATCATCACGCTCAACATCTATTTGTTTATCAGAATTCACATCTACAACAATCTTAAAACTTTCAACATCATCGTCAGATTCAGACTCACAACTTTCATCTTTATAGTTTACATCCGCTTCTAGACCATCATACGGCAACCACTCATTCCAATCAAAATGTACCGGTTCTTCCACCACACTCCTAGGATCTGATCGCAATCGTCTGCGGTTAACATAATTCAAAGGACCCCCAACTGCAGAGCGGATACCAAAAACGTCTGCTTCTTTGTTAATAGTCTCAACAATATATGAGTGCTCCTCGAACTTATTAGCCAATTTATGTCTAGTATTAAAATGTCTTCGGCGAAGTAAAACCCGATCACCAATTTCTAATATTTCCTTCGGAGAACAAGACTTATAACGATGCTCTTCTTTAGCTGCTGCTGATTTGATTCTACGTGAAACCACTTCATATGCCCTCTTCATGAGATCAGCTTCTTTAGTCAAATAATCCTCAGACCAATCTTGTTCCGCACCTCCAATAAAGTGATCTAATGGAATTAATGGTTCACGACCAAACATAAGAAGATACGGTGTTACACCTGTAACGGTATGAGGGGTGGAATTATACATAAACACAATATGCTGCAGCAATTCGGGCCATTTGTGTCGATCTTTCGGGCTTAAAGAACGCAATAAACTGCATAAGGTCTTGTTGAAACGTTCGCACTGCCCATTACCTGCAGGCCAATACGCCGTAGTGCGAGATTTTGTCATGCCATAAAGACCACATATACCTCGAATAATTTTACCCTCAAAGGATCTACCTTGATCCGAATGTAACCGTGCTGGCACACCATAATGGGAAAACCAATTATCTCTCAATACACGAGCCACTGTATCAGCCGTCTGATCTTTACATGGGACCGCTAGTGAAAACTTACTAAACACATCAGTCATAACAAGAATGTCCTCATAGCCTCCCTTTCCACGATCCATCTTTAAGAAATCTATAGCAAGAATCTCTTCGGGACGAAAGGCTAGAATATGACGAAGAGGGGGTTTGACCGTTGGTGTAGGGACTTTACTAGATACACAACTAAAACACTTGGAAATATGCGTACGTACATCACCGTTCATACCTGGCCAGAAACATCGACGCTTTAGAAGTTGTATAGTCCGTTGAACTCCTTGATGAGCCCATTTATCATGACATAAATCTATAAAAAGATTGCGCAAATTAGTAGGCACTAACAATTGATGAATTTTACCATGGATATCTTCATTGATCTCTCTATACAGAACTCCACAAATCTCTCTATAACTTGTCCACTGTCTCAACCAGCCCAACATTCTAGAATTATCTGTATTGTAGCGGTCACCAGGACACCATTTTTCCATCCATAATTTCCAGATTTCTCCCAATTCCCTATCTTTCTTCTGACATTCTGCCAACTGCTCATGAGAGTAAGAAGGAAAAATAGACAATGCCTTGTTAATACTACGTGATGATTGATCAATCTCAATACATGGTTTACACTTATTAATTGAGGGATGAGAATCAACATATATATTAAGACATGAAGCGATAACTCCTAGATCTGACTTAAAATCTGTACACACGCTAATCGGACGACGACTTAAAGTATCGGCACATTTGTTGCTAGAACCTGGCTTATATTTGATTTCAATATCGAACATAGCTAACTGAGAGACCCATCTCATTTCTGTAGCGCCAAGCTTTGCAGTTTTTAAATGCGCTAAAGGATTATGATCAGTAAAAATGGTAACCTTTGAACCCTGAATGTAAGAAGCGAATTTATCCACCACTGCCCATTTTAGCCCCAACAACTCCAACTTAAAACTCGATAAATCAGGGTATCGGCATTCAGCACCACGAAGACTTCTACTTGCATAAGCAATTGGATGAAGAGAACCATTAGAGTCCTGCAACAAGCAAGCACCTAAACCTTTCAAACTGGCATCTACTTCAATAACAAATGGTTCATCAAATTTGGGATATACAAGAACTGGGGGTTTAGTTAAAGCATTTTTTAATTCAACAAATACAGCTTCTTCAATTTCAGTCCAACGAAACCTGTAGGCCTTCCCCGCTTGTGTGTCAGACAACCGGGTTACCAAATGCAAAGGCGCAGCAATTTTGGCATAATTACAAATAAACTTTCGATAGTATGAAGAGAGTCCCAGAAATGATTTAAGTTCAGTAATGCTTTTTGGCGTTGGCCAGGTCAGTATCTTTTCTATTTTCCCATAGTCTACAGCAACTCCAGCAGATGAAATAACATGACCCAAATAGGTTACCTCCGTCTTAAAGAAATCGCACTTCTTGCCCTTAACCTTTAACCCATACTTATACAATCTAGACAACACATTTTCTAATCTAGATAAATGTTGTTTAAACGAAGAAGAAAATATCAAAATGTCATCCAAGTACAACACAATCTGAGTCAAATTCATGTCGCCTAATACATATTCCATTACACGTTGAAATGTTCCCGGGCTATTAGACAGACCCTGCGGCATACGAACAAATTCATACAGTCCCCAAGGAACCCTAAATGCAGTTTTATTAATAGATTCGTCTGCCATTATAATTTGGAAAAATCCATGAGATAAATCTAAGGTAGAAAAATAACAAGACCCAGTGAGTACTTCTAAAACCTCATCAATGCGTGGTAGGGGAAATGAATCTTTCAACGTTTGGAAATTCAACTTCCTATAATCAACGCACATGCGCAAAGACCCGTCTTTCTTTTTGACCAACACAATGGGACTTGCAAATTCGCTCTTGGACGGCCTAATTATTCCCTGGTCTAACATTTCTTGTAACATAGACTTAACACTTGATATAGAATGAGGAGGAATACGACGATATGGTAGTCTAATTGGAGTTTCATCTTTTAAATTGATAACATGAGGAATAACATCACACTTTCCAACATCAAAAGCACTATGAGAAAAAACATGATTATATTTGGACAATAGGTTAGTCACTAGTTGAGTTTCCACACAATCAAGGTTACCGTTGATAATTACCCCAGGCGGTAACTGCTGGCTCTCAGAATTTAACTCGGTACCACAAAAAGAATTAGAATAAGAGTGATTAATGTCATATAACTTACGCACAGAACCAACGGATACAAGTCGACTTTGGGTGTGGTCACTAAATTTACAATCATCAATATCAGATTTTACACTACCGTCAACAATGTCTGAATGTGAATCACAAGGAACAGTCACGTCAGAATGTTGCAAAGAAACTAAGATACTTGATTCATCCTCATCTACTTGCAAAAGAATTTCAGCCTTTCTATTCCATGGAGCATCAACATGTGTAGCTGTTACCTGTGAAAGATCACGTAATAGATGGAAACCTTGTAATTCGCGTAAAATGTTACACCCAATCAAAACAGGATATTCATTACTATGATTAGTTACAGTGACAGCATCTGAAACTACCAAAAAGCTACCAGTTAACTTTTGTTCACCTATAACAATGGGAATTTCTACATATCCTTCGATTGGAACCTCCACCCCACAAACACCGATAACATTCATGAAAAGTCCATTAACAGATCCCAGCTCTCCAACAATTGACTTTAACTGCTTATTATAGACCGATGACGGAATTATTGAAGCTTCAGCCCCTGTATCCAAGATACAACCTAACTCAGTTGAGCCTATTCTAACGATAGTACATGGACTTCTGGCTACTAATTTATCTACTAAAACAGCATCGGAACATTTCAAGGACTGGGCGTTAGACATATTTCCATTATTGTCCGTGGCAACAACAGGGATATGAACTTCACGTTCAACATTACCAGTTGGAATTGGATGATTGGCTTGTGACTTAGAAACAGTATTAATTATATCTTGAGTAGGCGTATCTGAATCACTACGTTGGATACCCGGAGTATTAGAATTACTACTACGATTCTTATGTGGACATGCATATGAATAATGACCTCTTCCTCTACAAAACCAACACAACCCAGAAGGTATTTCACAATCAGATTTGGTATGACCATTTTTACCACAATTGTAACATTTTAAAGGACCTGTAGAATTTTGATTAAACTTAGGTGGACTAGATATAAATTGGGAACGCTGAATTTCGCTAATTTGTTTCTTTAATGCTTGCAATTCTCGCTTTACTTCTGATAGTTCTGAGGGCCGTTCATTACATTCTACGCCATGTGCACGCGGATTTGTCCTAACAATATCAATTTTATACAACTCAAGAACTTCTTCGCGCATATCAAAAAAAGATTTTCCTCTAAAAGCTAGCTCAATGCGACGTAATTCACGCTTAACTGTAGGATCACGAACACCGTCCACTAAACGCTGCTTTAAAGTAGTATCTTGAAGATGTCTCAAAGCGGATTGCTCAGAGGGGCGAGACGCTTCGACAAGTTGGGAGTACAATTTCATTAAAGAAAGGCTATATTCAGCCAAGGTTTCACCCGGTAACAATTGCCTAGAATAGAATGCTGAACTATATGATGCAACAGAATCCTCCGATTTAAAAGCGAGTTCTAAAATTCTTATAGCCGCTTTCACATTCTTCCCATTTTCACACATGCTCATACTGCATTTAACCTCATCCTTCGCACAGCCACCAAGATGACTAATCAGGGTATCGTATCGATCATCATCGCCCAACGAATAATGATCACAATAAATTCGAAAATCTTCAAGCCATTCTTTTAACGTAAGGTCCCCAGGAGATCTTGGAACACCCTTAAATTTTACTAACTTAATCGGAGGAGCTTTCTGAACCGAAACGCCTTTTAAAACATTAGTTAATGCCGCAATCATATCATTAACGCCATCGCCGCTTGCAGCTGCTTCAGATTTAGATTCGCCTAGCGACATTGCAGAAGGTGAATTTGTGACAATATTATAGTAACTACAAATACTTTAAACACTACTACAATAAACAGAGTTTCAATACAAAAAATAAGTATCGTAAATGTAATACAAAAGTAACAATATTTCATATAAGGTAAGTATAAGCATCAATTCACAACATCATCTTAAATAACAACACGCTGGCTGCCATGTCCATCGGAACAAAGATTCTGTAATATATATAAAACCATACACTTTCCGTTCTAAAATTAAATTAAGTTCATAAATCTTATCTGTCCAATACTCCTTGTCTTATGCACGATCCAGGGTTTGGTAAAACAATTGTTGAAAATACACAATGCAATCCTCCTTCAGGAACGCTTGAAACGTTGCATCCATCCTGTCCGTGACGCCAATTTGTCGTGGTTCGGGAATCCTTAATATTGATTTGCTAGGTTTAGACCATTAAGGTTTGGTTTGTGAAGCCATGTATCCCATGCAACAAAACAATACGCAAGATGAGGCTGCATTTACTCTGTATCATTTATTTTTCTAAACAGGAACAAACCCTGTATAAAACAACGTCATAATTATTATTTTTCCAGCAGTGTAATATAATTTAACAATAAAAACAATCACAAGCAAGCTTACTATAATTATGGTCACTTCACTAATTATCAATTAGTATTACTGTATATAACATTAGTATTACTGTATATAACATTTAACGAACTTATACCTGGATCCAATACACCAATTTCATACTACTAATCACATCAACCTGGTAAGTTATCCAATTAACTTCAACATGGTATGTGATACAACTAACTTCAACATGGTATGTGATACAACTAACTTCAACATGTATGCTATCTAATAAGACAAAGCTGTATATCAAAGAGAAATTATAAACAGTGAATTCATTGTCGTTACAAATAATGAACGATAACAACTTAACTCGGTTATGCACATGGAGTAATACTGTAAAACATTATGGTTGTATAGAAAATAATTATCTACTCACAGTATTGGCGAGAATCCACACTTAAAAGAAATACAGTATATAACATGTCTTACTCAGACAACAACTAAAACAACTTCTGCAGAACCAACGCTCACGCAGCCTATTCGATATAATCATTCACCTGATATGCAAATACGCCCGCGAATACCAGTAGTGAACAATAGCAATGCAATGCAATATATTGCGCCACCAATAATGTAGGTATAAGAAACTTCGGAAGCTTTCCGATCCATTACATTATCATTTCTGTCAAATAATAGTCTGAGATGTGCTTTTTAGAGTTGTCTTTAATAGTAAAATCAGTTGTAATTGTCTTAACAAGTTGATAAATTTCACTTGATGGTATGATTTTCACAGATTGAACAGAGCTATAGGAATAATGATAATAATAATAATAATAATTATCAAACTGAACAAACTTGTCTGCAACTCCATGTCTGAATATCAGCAAGCAGGTCACCATTACAAAGACGCTATTAAAAGATTTCAAAGACATCTTACAAACTACTGTAGTTTGGTCTGTTTCAGAGAATCAAAGTAATATCAGTGTTAAGTGTTTGTGCGTGATGTTTGTACTTGGTACACAGTATCGATTCATCATTTTGCAACAAGGAAGCAACAGAATTCTTTTGTTTTCATTTTTAATGTTAATATCAAAACTTTATTTTTAAATCCTCAATTTAACTAAAAAACAGTGCATGTTTCATTTGATTGAATAGTACAACAGTATTACACAATACTGCCACCAGGTGGCGAGATAACTTGATCAAAATGGATTTTTTTTATTTCATACGCATCCAACAGCATGTAACTCACCAATAAACTATTCTATTATTTATCGTGTTTATAAACTAAGTATCATTTGGAGCTTAGAGAGTGGAGCTGAAAGAACCCTGGCACTAGGTCAGGATTAGAAGGCAAGCATGTTTAATAACCACCAAGCTACACTAAAAAACTAAAAATAAAAATGTTTTCTTTTGTCAGTTTTTGTCATCCTGTTTAAACCTTTTTAATTAAGAATTAAATATACAGTATTTTCCTTTCTGGTAATCTATAGGAATAATGCTAACATTCAACAAGCATCACAGCATAGCATAATGTTTGGTCTGTCTTTGACTGGTTTGATTTTCTGTCAGCTGTATCAGTACTGCATTCTTCTTAAATTATGATTACACTACAAAATAATGTGGTACTTCAGTGTCATTTCTGATGTCATCTTCTCTGCTGTTAGTTTCTGTATTTTTACACATTCTGGTCTCAATGGCAGATGATTCATTTCTTGTTAGATCATCAATCACATCCATCTCTGCATCTTCATTTTCCTGTGGAACATTCTTCTTAACAAGCACGTCACTGTTTGTTTGATAATACACAGCAGGTTGTGACTGGTTGTTACGCAGCGCTTCAGTGTCATTTCTGATGTCATCTTGTGTGTAGTTGTCGGTAGATACATTCGAAATGTCATCAATCACATAGTATATCTCTGCATCTTCACTTGTCTGTGAAACATTATCTTGGGCAACCATGTTACTGTCTCTTGAATATACAATATGTTCTGGCTGCTTGTGATGTGGCACTTTCGTGTCATTTCTGATGTCATCTGTGCAGTTAGTTTCTGTATTTCTACACCTCTTGGGCTCAGTACTGTCAGTAGATATATTTGAAATGTCATCAATCACATCCATCTCTGCATCGTCACTTGTCTGTGAAACATTGTCTTGGACAACCATGTTAATGTTCCTTGAATAATACACAGCAGGTTGTGGCTGATTGTGATATTTTCTCCACAATTGTAGGTAAAGTACCAATATCAATACAATCCCCAAGATTATGGTAGAGCTTGCCAATATCATGTTTGTTAATAAACACGAATTGTTATTTTCTTTAGTTCTCAATTCTGTTTCTTTGGCAGTGAATTCTACCTCAGCTAAAGTATTCTGAACATCTTTGGTTGTGAATTCTATCTCAGCTGACATATTCTGAACATCAGTACTCACCAGACACTTGACAGTGTATTTACCAGCTGGTAAATTATTGAAGCACCTTTCACTTTGTTGGTTTTCATCATCCTCTGCAAGTTTATCTCCATTTAAACTCCAATGGTAAATTTTGTTGTCACCAGATCTACCATCTGCGTAGCATTTAAAGCAATTAAGCACAGGAGAAGTGTCAGGCATTTTATATAACCTTTTGACCTCCACAATTAATCGAGGATGAACCTTCAATGTTAGTGTGTTGCACCAAGTTTTTGTAAAATTGTTATTATATATGTGAACACTTAATAAAACACAGTAGAACAATATACCTTCTCCAGAATAAAAACCTTTAAATGTCTGATTATAACTGACATCACTGCCGGTATCTGATCTATGAGAATGTATAATGCTGTGATTTCCTTGGATCCATCCACTTGTGACTTCAGATTTGCCTGCCAGTCTGCTTATTTTACATGGAACTATAAAATCTTCTCCATTGATGATGTCTTTAAAACCTTCACAAGAAAATGTGTTTCTGTCTATTTGTCTTCTCCATGTGACATCTGATGAATGAATCACATATTCTAATTGATCATCATCTTGACATGTATATAGTCCTTGTTGGTCAAGAAATGATATCAACAGTAGACATTTAACTGTAGTGGGCTTTTCTGTCAAATAATAGTGTGAGAGGTGCTTTTCAGAGTTGTCTTTAATAGTAAAATCAGTTGTAATTGTCTTAACAAATTGGTAAATTTCACTTGATGGTATGATTTTCACAGATTGAACAGAGCTTAAATAGTGTTGATAAAAATAATAATGATTATCAAACTGAACAAACTTGTCTGCAACTCCATATCTGAATATCAGCAAGCAGATCACCATTACAAAGATGCTATTAATAGATTTCAAAGACATCTTACAAACCAACTGTAGTTTGGTCTGTTTTGGAGAATCAAAGTAATATTAGTGTTAGTGTTTGTACTTACTACAAAGTATCGATTTATCATTTTGCAACAAGGAAACAACCAAATTCCTTTGTTTTTGTTTTTAATATCAATATCAAAACTTTTTTTAAATGCTCACGTTAACTAAAAAAACAGTGCATGTTTGTTTGATTTAATAGTACAACAGTATCACACAATACTGCCACCAGTTGGCAAGATACTTAATCACAATGGATTTTTTTTTTCATACGCATCTAACAGCAAGTAACTTGCCAATTACAGGATGGATAAACTATTTTATATTTTATCGTGGTTATAAACTAAGTGTCATTGGGAGCTTAGATAGTGGAGCTGAAAGAGTTGTGATTTACAACCCTGGCACTAGGTCAGGATTGGAAGGCAAGCATGTTTAATAGCCACCAAGCTACACTAAACAACTTTTGTCAGTTTTTGTCATCCTGTTTAAACCTTTTTTTTAATTAAGAATTAAATAAATTTTCTTTTCTGGTAATTTATAGGAATAATGCTAACATTCAACAAGCATCACAGCATAGCATAATGTTTGGTCTGTCTTTGACTGGTTTGATTTTCTGTCAGCTGTATCAGTACTGCATTCTTCTTAAATTATGATTACACTACAAAATAATGTTGTACTTCAGTGTCATTTCTGATGTCATCTTCTCTGCTGTTAGTTTCTGTATTTTTACACATTCTGGTCTCAATGGCAGAAGATTCATTTCTTGCTAGATCATCAATCACATCCATCTCTGCATCTTCATTTTCCTTTGGAACATTCTCCTTAACAACCATGTCACTGTTTGTTTGATAATACACAGCAGGTTGTGACTGGTTGTTATGCAGTGCTTCAGTGTCGATTCTGATGTCATCTTGTGTGTAGTTGTCAGTAGATACATTTGAAATGTCATCAATCACATAGTATATCTCTGCATCTTCACTTGTCTGTGAAACATTATCTTGGGCAACCATGTTATTGTCTCTTGAATATACAACATGTTCTGGCTGCTTGTGATGTGGCAATTAACTACTTTTTGTTATCTTTTTAAACAACTGCTTATACAATTACAGCAAGCTTGTTTGGATAATCATGTGATACGTAGGTTTATCTCATAAACTTCTACATTGAAACAAAGGCATACAGTATTGCAGTGAAGAAATGTACAGTATCAATGTATGATTGATATGATCCCTAAAGTTTAATTGAAGAAAAGTGAGGTTTTTTTTCAATTATTTTGTGTAATTTTAGTTGTATTTATAGCTCCATGGTTGTATTATTAATGGATTTTCTTTATTGTCAACAGCAATCTCGTTCACACTGGGAAATGAGAGTAATGGCTGGATCTATCATGGCACCTGTTATTACAGAGGTAAGAATGCCAGTGTGAACTGAATTTAAACTCTAAAAAGAATTTAGAAAACAGATTTCCGTTTAAGTAAAGAATCTTGATGTTGAAAGTGGGAACTATATTTATTTTAATTGGGTAATGTCATAGCCTGTTCTGGATCATATACAATGTTGGTTGATGTAGAAGAGGACATTGAATTTGTCCATTCCAGAACTGTATCCTTTTAATACACTTTTAGCAAAAGTTTTGAGATTATAGGAATTTAGAACTTTCACTTTATTGAAATCGTTTTACTTCAGTGAGTTTTTTCTTTTAGTATATTTAAACTGTTTAAAATAATTTGACCCTCAAATGTGAACATACCGTTTCAAAGTTATCATTGTCGTATTAAGGCCTTTGTCATATTAACACCTAACAACCTCCTAAACTGCCCTTGAGGAGTGCGATCAACACACTTAAATTTGGTAAACTTCTACACACCAATATACAAACGGCACACCTACAGCATCCCTGAATGTATTGAGGAGTGCAATTGATAGCACACCTACCATCTTCAAAAGATGAGGCCTGCATATTGAAATAGATGCATCTATCAGCATTATTTTAATTTATTTTCTAGGCCCATGTAACATTTCTGGATCCTATCACTCTTGCATTGTTTGAAGATACAGGTTGGTACAAGGCTAACTTTGAGCATGCTCAGAGCATATTGTGGGGCATGAATGCAGGCTGTGACTTTGGACTACCTGACACCTGTACAGATTCACCTTTCTTTTGCACCAATGAAAGGTAAAAACATTTATTTTAATAATTTGGTTTTTCATTCAAAAGTCTCAACAAGGAATATGTAAGAATTAGTCTACTGCAGTTACTGCAGTAACTTCATTTTTTTACTTTTTAAACTTGCTTATACAATTGTTTAGTAAGCTTTTTTTGGATAATAATCGCCCATACTATTTTATGGCAGCGACTCATAAATATCTTTATTGAAACAATCTAAAATGATACGTTATTGCAGTAAAGAAATCAATGTTTAGATTTTTTACAGAAATTGTTTACCACGATTATTTATAGAAAGTAGAGAACTCTGTCAAAATAACATTGAAACTTTCTTTTTTTATTGATTGAAAGTAAATTAATTTCTGTTTTGTTTTTTTCAGTTTACCAGGATGTCATTACCTTCATAATGATAAAGCAAGCTGCTCCACTACCACTTATTTAGATTCTTGTCTTCTTTTTAAAGTCACGGTAAGAAAAAATATTTGAAGTACTCTTGATATTCACAGTTTGTAGCCTAAATAGAACTAAACTAAAATATCCTTGAAAGAAAGAGTGGAGCTGCAAAAGTAAATGGTCGATTACCCCATGATTTTGAACTACATTCCCAGAAAATTATCGTGAGATTATTTGATTGATGATTTCAGTAAACTTTTGCAGTGTTATGACTTCATATGGCAAGATACACATTCTCAAATTTGGCAATTTACATGATAGGTACATGAGTCACATAGTGGACACTAGGCCAACTCAGACTACGACGTATGACAAGGCCCGACAAGTCATCTTGTCGAGAGAAAATTAAACTTCATATGACACTGTTTAAGTTGGCCTTTACAAATCAAAAAGTACTTGTTGAATAATTCATTTCATCTTTGTAGGAATCTTGTTTTGTGGAAAAATATGTTTCTGAAGATTCAGAACATAGTGAAGAGCAGTTTGGCATTGGTAGCAAGTGTTTTGTCAGCAACTTAAATCAAGTAGGTTCGAATTAGTAAATATATTGTATTCAGTATCGTGGTCAGGTTTTAATGAATATAGAGAATAATGAATATATAAATAACCTGAATATTAATGACATAAAGGTCGTGGTAATTACTCTTGAGAACAATCTGTTCTCAGTAATCATATATACTGTTTATTGCAGGGACTGCCTTATAAACACTACATAAACAAAACTGAAATTATGCAATCAAATATATTTAGCATGCTGCAGTAGAATAATTTTGACATGATCCCTAAATTAACATATTTGTTGATATATAGACGTCTACAGAAGATGATCTGAGAGGGCAGTGTTACCAAACCCGATGCAACATAGAGCAAGGAACTTATGAGATCTCAGTTGGTGAATCGCAATGGTATACTTGTCAATCTGACAATGTTCTTTCAGTAAGTCACCTTTGTTTCCCTGCATCACTAGAAAAAAATTCTAAATAACTGGTTCGTCAGGTCACAAAGTAACTAATCAGACTTTTATCATTTACAATGGTAATAATACTACGGTTGGACTCTACCGTAACCAGATACATTTCGTTTCTTGATAAACTGTCAACTTGCTGGCCAGTATCAATTGATATACATTTTTTTCTATTTTCAGATCAGTGGTTATAGTGGTCAAGTTTATTGTCCTTCATTTGAGTTAATTTGTCACAAATTGTCTTCCATACTTACTCTTATAAATACCCTTCCAGTCATTACTGAACCCAGCACATTGCCTCCTACCACCAGGAATGAAGGTAAACTGTCACATTCTATTATAATATAAAGTAAAGTTTGCCATATTTTTTATATAATTATCTGTGTGTTTGACTTGATGGAAGGCATGAACCACAGTGCTCGATACAAAAGCAGAGCGACATAAATAAATAAAAAGAAATCAATATTTTGTTTGCACACTACAGACTGTTACTGGTTGAGTCAGATAATTTGTTATTGACAATTAAAACATAGATTAAACCCTTTATCTTGAATGTCAATGTTCTTAAAATGTTGTACACATTGTCTATGGATGTCCATGCTTATTTTTTCAAATATTTTTGACAGGGACCGAAGTAAAAGGCAAAGATGACGATATAGTAATTGAGGTTGAGTTTAATGACACATCTAATTCACTTGATGAACAACAAGATGAGGAATTCTTAGATGCTGTCAATCAAATGGTTCTTACATTAACTAATATATCACAGTAAGTGCAATAACACTGATCAGATGTATCTATTACAGACATTGTGAAAAATACAAACAATATGTAATGTCATGGTTCAAATGTATTTATAATTTATAATATTAATCCAAATACCAGATTGTTTTAATATTTTTCTATTTCTACTGTTAGGGATCGATTGGAAGTGTATGAGATGAAAATCATGAATGATGATATCTTTGTAACATTAAAAATACAACATGCAACTCCTCAATGTAGTAAGTATTATTTGTATTTTTAAAATAAATTTAGGTCTTCTGTGTGAGCTCTTTAAAATGTTTTCTTAACCTCTTGACCTGTAACTTGTGTAATTTAACCTGTTTAAATGGTTCCTAATTAATATTTTAAACTAAACAATTTTAAAATGGAGTAATAAAAAAAAACACTTTTACCATTGATTCTAGGCAGCCCAACAAACTATATCATGTACAAATAATAAATAGATTGAACAAACAAACAAAATTGAATGTTGTATGGTATGATTTTGCGTAGTATGGTTTCCTATGTTTTAAAAGCAAGTGTTTTACCATGTTATTCTCACTTTTTTTTTCAGGAATATCTTCATATGATGTATACAACTCATTAGAAACTGCTGTTGAATCTGGCACCTTTATAGTCTCTCATGACAACCAAAGTTTCACAGCAATAACAATAAGGTATTTTTTTTATTTATTTCAACAATATTAATAGAAGATGATCCTTCCATTCTTTAATATTAAATCTTTATTTGTCCACTTATTTTCAGATTGAAAATTCTTTTTCCACTGGCAAATAAATACATATAACATATTAAAAAACAATTACATTTCAATGTTTTAAAAATATTAAAACATTACAATATTAAAAATATAAAATACCATAATAATAATAAATGGTGCTTATATAGAGCATTATGCAAGGCCCCAATGTGCTTAACAAAAGAAATAAAAAGCAGAAAACTATAAGAAAAAAAGAGTTTAAACGGGTTGATTTTTCAGAGCAGCCTTAAAATATAAGCGATTGAAGAAAATAAATTAAAATACAATATTGCTAAAATATTTAAAAATTGCTATAAATATATACCGTATGCCGTATTTTCTACAAAATGAATACAAATCTTTGGTGTTTTGATTAAAAAGGCGTATTATATTATTATTATTTTTGTAGGATAGTTGAAGACTTCATTACAACAGATTCTAAAGGGTCGTCATCTGCAATAGTATGGGTGTTGTCAGCAATCGCTGCTGCTCTTCTTCTCGCTGTGTTTCTATGTGTTTGTAAACGGAAGGCGTTTTCACACAGAGTTGCTCCTCTTGACACCCATGGAACAAGTAATGTTAATCCTCAACCAGATGCCAAAACAAAAACTCGTAGAAAAAGGTCACAGTCTATTAAGTTACAATCTAAATAAGTGTACTGTTTAGCAGCTGACAGTTTTATATACCGTATTTATTCAAATACACGCCGTGGGAAATTTATTGTTTGGGAGGCGTTTTTTATGTAATGGTAACATGTAGTGTAATCGAATGAATTCTACCTAAATACAAAAAAAAGCACAATTAATATGAAGTGGTAAACAAAATGCGTTAGGTCAGTTGTACTGTAGATTATGAATGTTAAAAACAAATAGAAATGTGTTGTGATACAATATTGTGTGTATATTCGTATGGCGGGCCATACAAATTTGTTTTCAAAAGCAAATGTCATACACATGGGGTATCAAAATGACCCCAATTGTACAGGGAAGGTTTTAATTTGAATTTCTCCAGTGAGGATTAGAGTTAAGGGTGAGGAAATGCCAGTGAGGATTAGAGTTAAGGGTGAGGAAATGCAGCACAAAAATGACCAGAATTGCACTGGCAATGTTTTAAACTACATTTTTACGTGGAGTTTGGTTAAGTATCTAATTATGTATGTTGAGTTTATGTGTTTAATGAAAGTATATTTTTATAATACATGAATTTTATTATATTTGTTTTAAACAATTTAATGTTTTCATAATGAAAAATAAACCTATATTTTTCACTGATGTGTTTTGCGCATGTTACCTCAATACATATTTTAAGTACTCTAACAGGGATTTTTTCGAAAAATTGCTAAAATATCAAGTGTTTGAAAAAAAAAATTTAATTTTTATGCGATAATATTGCTGTATATGATCATACAACATCTTATAGTTCCATAGAAATCATTTATGTCGATAAAAATATAAGGGTCGAAAATTGGCCATTTTAAAAAAAAATCCCTGTACTATAGTAAGGGATTTTTTCGAAAAATGGCCAAAATATCAAGTGTTTAAAATTCAATTTTTATGCGATAATATTGCTGTATATGATCATACAACATCTTATAGTGCCATAGAAACCATTTATGTCGAAAAATAAAAGGGTCGAAAAATGGCCATTTTTGGAAAAAATCCCTGTCCTATAGTAAGGGATTTTTTCCGAAAAATGGCCAAAATATCAAGTTTTTAAAATTCAATTTTTATGCGATAATATTGCTGTATATGATCATACAACATCTTATAGTGCCATAGAAATCATTTATGTCGAAAAATAAAAGGGTCGAAAATTGGCCATTTTAAAAAAAAATCCCTGTACTATAGTAAGGGATTTTTTCGAAAAATTGCCAACATATCAAGTGTTTAAAATTCAATTTTTATGCGATAATATTGCTGTATATGATCATACAACATCTTATAGTGCCATAGAAATTATTTATGTCGAAAAATAAAAGGGTCGATGGCCAAAATATCAAGTTTTTAAAATACAATTTTTATGCCATAATATTGCTGTATATGATCATACAACATCTTATAGTGCCATAGAAACCATTTATATCGAAAAATAAATGGGTCGAAAATTGGCCATTTTTGGAAAAAATCCCTGTACTATAGTAAGGGATTTTTTCGAAAAATTGCCAAAATATCAAGTGTTTAAAATTCAATTTTTATGCGATAATATTGCTGTATATGATCATACAACATCTTATAGTGCCATAGAAATTATTTATGTCGAAAAATAAAAGGGTCGAAAATTGTCCATTTTTGGAAAAAATTCCTGTACTATAGTAAGGGATTTTTTCGAAAAATGGCCAAAATATCAAGTTTTTAAAATACAATTTTTATGCCATAATATTGCTGTATATGATCATACAACATCTTATAGTGCCATAGAAACCATTTATATCGAAAAATAAAAGGGTCGAAAATTGGCCATTTTTGGAAAAAATCCCTGTACTATAGTAAGGGATTTTTTCGAAAAATGGCCAAAATATCAAGTTTTTAAAATACAATTTTTATGCGATAATATTGCTGTATATGATCATACAACATCTTATAGTGCCATAGAAATTATTTATGTCGAAAAATAAAAGGGTCGAAAATTGGCCATTTTTAAAAAAAATCCCTGTACTATAGTAAGGGATTTTTTCGAAAAATAGCCAAAATATCAAGTTTTTAAAATACAATTTTTATGCGATAATATTGCTGTATATGATCATATAACATCTTATAGTGCCATAGAAACCATTTATGTCGAAAAATAAAAGGGTCGAAAATTGGCCATTTTTTGAAAAAATTCCTGTACTATAGTAAGGGATTTTTTCGAAAAATGGCCAAAATATCAAGTTTTTAAAATACAATTTTTATGCCATAATATTGCTGTATATGATCATACAACATCTTATAGTGCCATAGAAACCATTTATATCGAAAAATAAAAGGGTCGAAAATTGGCCATTTTTGGAAAAAATCCCTGTACTATAGTAAGGGATTTTTTCGAAAAATGGCCAAAATATCAAGTTTTTAAAATACAATTTTTATGCCATAATATTGCTTTATATGATCATACAACATCTTATAGTGCCATAGAAACCATTTATATCGAAAAATAAAAGGGTCGAAAATTGGCAATTTTTGGAAAAAATCCCTGTACTATAGTAAGGGATTTTTTCGAAAAATGGCCAAAATATCAAGTTTTTAAAATACAATTTTTATGCCATAATATTGCTGTATATGATCATACAACATCTTATAGTGCCATAGAAATTATTTATGTCGAAAAATAAAAGGGTCGAAAATTGGCCATTTTTAAAAAAAATCCCTGTACTATAGTAAGGGATTTTTTCGAAAAATGGCCAAAATATCAAGTTTTTAAAATACAATTTTTATGCGATAATATTGCTGTATATGATCATATAACATCTTATAGTGCCATAGAAACCATTTATGTCGAAAAATAAAAGGGTCGAAAATTGGCCATTTTTTGAAAAAATCCCTGTACTATAGTAAGGGATTTTTTCGAAAAATGGCCAAAATATCAAGTTTTTAAAATACAATTTTTATGCCATAATATTGCTGTATATGATCATACAACATCTTATAGTGCCATAGAAATTATTTATGTCGAAAAATAAAAGGGTCGAAAATTGGCCATTTTTGGAAAAAATCCCTGTACTATAGTAAGGGATTTTTTCGAAAAATTGCCAAAATATCAAGTTTTTAAAATACAATTTTTATGCCATAATATTGCTGTATATGATCATACAACATCGTATAGTGCCATAGAAACCATTTATATCGAAAAATAAAAGGGTCGAAAATTGGCCATTTTTGGAAAAAATCCCTATACTATAGTAAGGGATTTTTTCGAAAAATGGCCAAAATATCAAGTTTTTAAAATACAATTTTTATGCCATAATATTGCTGTATATGATCATACAACATCTTATAGTGCCATAGAAATTATTTATGTCGAAAAATAAAAGGGTCGAAAATTGGCCATTTTTCGAAAAAAATCCCTGTACTATAGTAAGGGATTTTTTCGAAAAATGGCCAAAATATCAAGTTTTTAAAATACAATTTTTATGCGATAATATTGCTGTATATGATCATACAACATCTTATAGTGCCATAGAAACCATTTATATCGAAAAATAAAAGGGTCGAAAATTGGCCATTTTTTGAAAAAATCCCTGTACTATAGTAAGGGATTTTTTCGAAAAATGGCCAAAATATCAAGTTTTTAAAATACAATTTTTATGCGATAATATTGCTGTATATGATCATACAACATCTTATAGTGTCAATTTAATTTTTAGATTAGAATGAGTGCATAAACACAAAAAATAATAATTAGAAAGTCACAATTCAATACATTTTCTGATAAAACATTTATTTCTAGAATACAGTCATGCATTTAAACGTCTATACTCGTCAGGATAACATAAACTATGTTAGCATCTAATTTAAAAAACATTGCTAGATACTAAGTGGCTTTACAGTTATAAATAAACTATGTACATTTATATTCGGCATTTACACCTCAAAAATGATTATTTTGCTGAAATGTTTTGTTTATACAGTAGAAGACCTATTA
Organism: Antedon bifida; assembly: GCF_963402885.1. NCBI lineage: Eukaryota > Metazoa > Echinodermata > Crinoidea > Comatulida > Antedonidae > Antedon > Antedon bifida. The sequence goes on along the minus strand of NC_136234.1, from coordinate 21,168,630 downwards.
AGGGGAAACCTTCCACACATTTACCCCCTTAATAGGGGTGTCCCCTTAATAGGGGTGTCCCCTTAATAGGGGTGTCCCTTTAATAGGGGTGTCCCCTTAATAGGGGTGTCCCCAAAGGAGGGGTTCTACTGTATAGACAGTTAATATGCAAAGTGATCATCTTAGCTTATTTGTACCACATACAGTAGTTGCTGATTTAACAATAAACCATTTCCTAACAATATTACTAGCTAATATTATATTTTACTATTATTTTATTCGTTTGAGCAACATTTAAGATTGATCATGAATTTTGTACCAAACATATTTGGTTCAAAGAAAAAGTACCTTGCTTAAAAAAATTATGAAATCAGATGAATTTCATTTTATTAATTAAAATTATTTAAATTTATTTTACTTCTTTAATTGTTACAATTTCACTAGCAAATCTAATTTTAAACAGTAGATTATACAATGTTTATACAATTATGTTTAAATGACTCGTCCAAAATAACTATTTTATCACAGAGCAAAATTAGCACAAACTTGTTGTACCTAAATTGGTCTTTAACTGGAGACCTGTACTAAATACATTCAATCAACATTTTGCAATTCATTTAACTTTTATCGGAATAATTTGTAAATAACATTTTCAAAAAATCATTTTACTAAAATAATACTCAATATCATATTTATCACAAGTTATCACAAATGGCATGTTTGCAATTGTGATAATATTTCAAGAATTGGGAACAAAATCATAGCTGGGCAACAATGGGCCTACACAAATCTATTATGTGTACCAAAATGGAGAGGGGCATGTGACGTCATTTAGCAAGAAGAGAGGGTAGCAGATGGATTGGCAACCAAGAAACAGCCAAAGAAAAATGGAATTGAAGAAAAAAACTAAAATCAAGTTGCCCTCACAACATATGCAAGAACAACAAAATAGGAAATAATGAGGAGGGTAACAGAAGGAGGATGAATGGCATGAGATATAATCATGTTTACCCAGACACAATACTGGATAAAACTATAAAACATAAATTTGAACTGTTCAAAATGTTATAAAATATTTTCTAGACATATGTTTTCAAATCAATAGTGTCAGAATGAGAGGCAGCTTTCAGAAGGATAATGTAATGAACATGCAATAAGGATGACAACAACATTTACATCAACACTCAACACTGACTCTAGTTGACCGCATTTTTGGTAGCTAATAGCAACAAAATGCTATTACATTATCTTGTTTCCAAGTAACTATGTTATTGTTCGCTAAAAGAAAATGACTCTTTGGCATTCAAAGTACAACAGGTGTTTTAAGATACAAACTTAAAATGATGACAAATGGCTTGAATATAAAAGATTTGATGTAGCCACATTACAACATTATTACCATGGTAACAACACTTATGGGATTCTATATTTAGATTTCTGATTTATTGTAAAACATCAACAATATGTTTATGTTAATTCTCGACTGGATTTTAACATTGCATCTTACTAATAGCAATACAGCTATGATAAAGGTATGGTTTTGAAAGAAGGTTGAAAAATAGTTCAAATGTTGACAAAAAACCAGAAAAACCATTTGAAAATTCAAATGCATACTAGAATGCCCTTTCATTGTTCAATCCAATCGTACTACAGTTATTTATTATTATTTTTCAAACTTCAAAACAATTTATGCATTTTTAAATGGGTCATTATGGCAAATTTCAAATAAAAAAAATCATATTAATCAAATATACTATATATCTAAAACTTTATTTCTCTTTTCTATGAATAAAAAAAAAATATATAGGGAATATAACATTCCTAGTCAATAAAATACTGAAATGTATGTTTTTTTTAATAAAGCAAATTTTGTGGAACTACCCTAGTAAACATACCTATAACATGCATATTCATTTTTACATTATATACAAAGTCAAATAACATTCATTAAAAATGTGTACAATTTGATTAAATATGAACAAAAAATAACATAAATAATCGTAACCATGCATTCTGTATGCGTTTGTGTGCTTACTACTACAAGCTGTAACCTAATCCAAATCACTGGTATGCCCGAGTTACTGCATATTCTTGTGTATACGATATATGACCAAAATAATTTAGTTGACAATACCCGAGTTTATTGATTTAAATGTGAAAATGAGAGATTTTTCATAGTGTTAAAATATAATTGGCCCTCGTTTGTTTCACAGGGAAAAAACCTTCAAAAACATGAAAAATGAAGGTTAATAAAATCAGACTTTCATTTTTTAAAAAGTTAATCTCTTCCATAGAAAAAACCGCGAAAAACCAATGTTTCCACTTATAAAAAGACAAAATAAACAATTAAATTAAATGTTTGTCATGAATTGTTGAATGCATGGATCGTATAGTGGTGCATGCCAGTAAGATGGCTGCCATGGCACCTATTATAGCAAATTCTAATAAGTATTTTTCAATACAGTAGTTTTTGATTATATCTACATTGTGAGAATGGTAATGAAATGAATAATAATTCAAATCCAAGTATCAGAATATATTCATGGTGGTATTATGCACAAATTGCTGTAAGCTTTGTAACAGCTTTAAACTGGTATCTGATTGGTTGATTCGAAACAGCCGTTGTATATGAAAATCACAGTGGTTTAGAGTACTCATCTTTGATTATTTATCCTATATCTTATTCACAAGAATATACAGTAACCAGTAATGTCTAAATTAATACAACCAGAGAAGAGTGAAATTACACTCTTCCCTGATATAACCAAATTAAATTTAAAGTTTTACTAAATGAAAAGTAGAATTTATGATAGAAATCATCAGCATTTGAGTCACTGTGATAACAGTGTTGTCGTGATGAGCATACAACGTCTACAGCAACAACAACTATTTTATTTTTAATTACAGCAAAAAGATTTGGTAAAATGAACACCGATACGCAGCAAAAGAGGAATTGGCAACTGTAGAATTCACCTTATGAAATTACGACGGCATCCTGACCGCGGTTGGAATGGAAAATGACTTTCAAGCATTCTCATAGTTTGGAATAAAGTTAGTATAATAATACTTAACAGTATATCAATAATACTTAGATAAAGATTGGTAAACGTTAAAAGAGAATGAACTAAACAGTCTGCAATATTGTGTTGGCCGACAGTCATCCAACATGGGCTACTGTATAGCATCTCCAGACTTTTTCAAAAGTGTTGTGTCAACGCCTTTATGCAAAGCATTAGTGTTTTAAGGCCAATTTACTGATGAGCGGTAATGGTAAAAAAAGCGCATAGCTTGTCCCACATAGAATCTGTATCCTCTCAACCACTCGTCCCTGTTTAAAAATAGAAATAATATAGATTTTATACCCATTACCGCTTACCATTACCACTTGTAAATAGGCATTTAGTTTTCCAATCGGTAGACCAACCTAATAAATGTAGTTTGTTCTTATTTTTAAATAGCGAGAGAGATAGTTAAATATTTAGGTGTTATGTGTTATGAATGGGCCTGTTACCATCAGCAGACACAATACTGCAGGCTGTTTACTGTCACTAGACATGATACTGTATGAGAACGGCCGATGTATACACTCATGTGTAAACACTTTTAAAATTTATAAATGAATAACAATCAATTTCCACCACTCTTGACTCTAGGCAACAGATGGAGGGGGTTATGTAAGCGAGGTGGTTCCGGTAGATGTGGCGGTTGTAACCGAGCAGCGTCACTTTTAACGCTTAGTTTTGTTTCTCTACCGTCGCCTCTCACTTCACTAGGTCCTCGAGGGTCATCTGCTACCGAGAAGCCTCGTAAGTGGAGTTGCAGGGTGTCTTTACATACGCGGACAGGATGCACAGCCAGTCAATTGTTAGAGATGTGGGGAAGATGAGAGTACAGTTTGCTCTTGGAATCTGAATCCTTTAGGAAAGGTTTCGTTTTCTTGGGTAATAAAACTGAAGGATTCCCCGAAAGGTGAGGTAGCGGAAATCTTGGCTAAAAAAGTAAAGGAAAGAGTTCATATAATCATATCATAATTGTTTAATGGTGAAGAAACACTAAATACTTTACATGATAATAACAAATGTTAACAAAAAATTAAAACTACAAAGTGGCCTTAAGCTCTGTCTACACTGCCCATGGACATGATGATGTCATATCACCACCATATTTGGGCACATCACCTTTATTTTGTCAATCTAGTTTGATAGTGTAGACAGAGCTTTATACCAACATTTGATTTTGATTATTGTTATAAAAACTACAGACACTTACTCTATCCCCCTTTTGCTTAGATTGTAGTGTACTTCGTTGTGATATCTTATGTGAGGACCGCTTTCCATCAAATTCTTCTCTTATATCATTAAAGTAGTCCATGTCCATTAACTCCTTACAGGTCTTACGATTGGCAGGATCCATTTCAAGACATGACTAGATGACGACGACGAAAGATTAGAATTATAAAAATGGATTGATTTTTTAATGTGGTTTATGTTTTTGATTAAAGAGCTTGCCACACTCTGTTTGAAACACTGCTGCTCATGATATCACCCAAGTTAACAGCATTGAGCCTGGTGGGGTTCTTGGATGGGAAACCGTCTGGGAACATCATTTTGGTTGCTGTGATGGTGTTTGGATAAAGGAATTGATCTACCATGCGATAGGCATAGGTTCAAGCTGCTATATTGAGTATCCTTTTAGGCAAGATGCTTTACTCTTTATTGCCTTTGTTGTTTGGGTGGGAAGTACAGTTGTTGGTCCCGTTATATATAACTTGGTACACTATTCGAAAACAGTAGGAGATTGTCTCTGATGTCTGCTAGTCAAGGACAAGGCAACTAAAGTAAAGCATCTTGCCTAAAGGATACAAGCAATATGGTACAGACAAGCTTCGAACCTGCTACTCCGATTCTGCCTAACATTTACACCACATCTCTCTTTATAATGTTTGCACATTGAACTTTCCTACTTTACCATTGTATTACTGTACACTTCAAATGATCCGCAAGCTGTTGATGCATTTGCCGAAACATCAATATTTTCTCAGCTTTTCATTAAGCTACTATGTCGTTTAGTATTTTTTAAGTATCGTCACCATGGAAACTTTCAATCATCAAGGATTCTTAATATAATTTATAAGTGTATTTATGTTTACGTTATTAAGTTATAATTTAATGTTCATTTGCCAGACGGTAAAGGCCGAACACTGACAACAGTCATAAATATGTGCACATTACTTTTAACAATAACATTTACTCCATACTGTCCAGGAGTGGATCTATCATTGTGTATATTAAAAGAAGAGGAGCGAATAATATGCTGGGAGCATGTGTTGTATATTTTAAATTAAAATAAGGAGGGTGTGTGCCACTCTAAATCCGCTTCTGCTGTCCACAATCTTTACTATTCTGACGGAGGAATGGCATTTGAGATAAGTTTAACATAAAAATAAAGGATACTTTGATATTCCTACATTTCATATGTGTGCATAGTAAAACAGGATAGTTTATTTTACTATTGAAAATGATACAACACAATTTGTTACCACTGATCTACTAGAAATAAATCATCAACATCAATTAAAATTACCTACCTTCAAAAATGTCAACAAAGCATTTGGTAACCTAGGAAACTTGACTTCCAAAGGTTCCTAAATGTATTGAAAAATATCAAACAACAACATTAGTGAAAAGAAACAAATTAAAGTGATGATATTGAATTAATTGCTACTTATATGTTATGCACACATATTATTTATGTTGACATAATATATTGTTGTGGCGAACACAAACGCCGGTTAGCATTTAAGATGATGATATATTGAAATGAATGTTGAATAAATGACCTTTATTTTTTACCAAATATGAACATTTTAGAAAAAGATTGAAGAAATTAAAACTATCATACCTGACTTTTTGGTTCCGGTATTTGTAGGCCTTGAAAGAACTGGTTGGTACTAAATATTTGAATGTGTCTGGGTATTAAATCACCTAGTATAATATTAATAATAACTCATGATTATTCATTTATTTATTCAACCACAAAAGTAACAAGAAAAAATAGCTTGTACTGGTCAAAGGTGCTCTACATAAACAAGGTCTTATTACAAGTCTTTGGGAGTGGAGTTATAAATTGTATTGTAAAATCCTGACATATGACAGGACTTGAACCCAGGACCCATGGATTGGTAGCCAAGCATCACAACCACCAAGCCACAACTCCACTCCAAGGAAGTGCCGAAACACAGGATTGCATATTTCTTGGCATTCTACACATAAACAAATACTTTACCTAGTGTCTTCTTGATTAAGTACAGTTGGTCAACATCAGATCTACCTGGCCACAATGGCTGACCATTACTCAGTTCAGCCATGACACAGCCAATGGCCCAGACATCAACTGGTGGTCCGTATTGAGTATCACCTACAAGAAGCTCTGGCGCTCTGTACCACCTCGTTGCTACATAATCTGTATACTCATCACCAGGATCTGAACAAGTGGAAAACAAAAACACAAACATTCCATTTTTTTTTCAGAACATTTATTTTTCTTTTCTATGTACAGAGTTTGTGATAAATAAAATTATAAATAAGAGCGGCGAAACACAAAAAGCAAAAATTTGTATGATTACACAAAAAGCATGCTAAATAATGTATTAAACATGTTGAAAGAGGAAACTGTTGAATGGAACCATTGAATATCACTTTCATTATTGAATATGAATTAAATTACAAATGCCATGTGATCAAAATCAGTTTAAAAAAGTATATAACTAATAAATTTGATATTACGGTAACCATCCATTGCTTAGGTTAAAATAGAATACAAAATCTATTTATAGATATCCCCTTTCATATTTCAGTATGAAATGATTATACAGTGCCATCTTATAAACCAGACCTACAGTACATCTCATATTTCATATTCAAAGCAATCATACAATTGATAGAAAATCTGTTTTTGCAATATTTACAAAACAGTAGCTAAGAAACGTTAGGAAGTAGAGGAATGGAGTCTTGTTACGTACACAATATTGTATCAAGACGACAAATGAATGATAGTTCTTTCACATGATTTCACAAATATAATCATTTCAATATTAAGACATCTAAATATAATTGGTTGAGACTGTATTACATGAAACCATATACTACTGTATCCAAAGAAGAACAAATAAAGTTTGAAATATTGAAACACAATAGTTTGCCTCAATTTGGGTTGTTTTATATTATCATATTCTTTACCATCTCATTACTTCATTTTCAATTCATTAGAGTATCGTATATAATTATGTTACTTAATAATACATCTCTTGCTATTTACCTTCTATTTTTTTTCATAAAAAATTGCCAACAAATACAAGCAAATACTATAGGCTTGATCTAATTAATTAGCCTCAATCTGTAATAAAATCGATGTCATTATACAAATAATGAATGAGTTGAATAATATTATCATTATAATATTTAATAACATATTAATAACATATTCGCTCAAGGCACTTGTGAAAAAACCAAAGGAAAACTAATCCATAAACCTAAAAACCACCAAATCTAGACAAAAACCCACATAACTGCATTCCGTTTAACAGAAATCTAAGGTGCACAGACCGAATTACCATTTTACATAACTCACAGATGACATAAAATTGCGTTTGTAAAATTGGGGTTTGTACAGACAGTTTTCACTGCATACTGTACATGGGGGAATTTCCCCAGCTTTTATTTTTATATAATAAATATAATTTATTATAATGTAATATTACTGAAGTGTTTAAAGATGTATTGTGATTAACTTTATTAAAACTACAAAATAACCTATTTAAAGTCTGATTTAATAATCTTCATTTTTCAGGTTTTTGGGGGACAAAACATCTTTAATCTTACGTACGTGATTACAAGCTTTACTAATTATGCATGCAGTACCAAATGCATGCATCAATTACTACATTAAAAGAAGATAACGTATCAAACACTACATGACAATTACACTAATTAAAACAAGTAAATAAATAATCATAATCAACACGACGCATTGTTACAACCAAGTCAAGCGTAACACAGAGGCAAGATCGTATCAGGCAAGTACAGTGGCAATCAATACCGTCTAGTTGGTAAGCAGCTCGCAATCGCTTTGTAATTAGGTTAACTACCGAAGCTCAATAATGCCGTATTGTAAGTCGTGCATTTGCCTAGAAAAAAACCTAATCAATTGAGAAATAAGAAAGCGTACTGTAGTCATCTGTAGAAACGACCTTTCCTTAAAGGTCATCTGTAGAAACGACCTTTCCTTAAAGGTCATCTGTAGAAACGACCTTTCCTTAAAGGTCACTAAAATACTAGGAAATACGTTTTGTAATCTAACCGTTTATAACAAATAATAATTTCGCATTTATTTCTAAATTTAAAATTATCTTGCATTACGAAGGAAACTGCTTCCTACAGTAGTTACGCATATTAATTACCCCCCATTTCAATAATTATCAGAATTTAATTTTTACTTCATATCAACTAACAGTACAAACCAAATTTGACAATTGTAATGTTGCCATGCAGTCATAGCAGCCCTAACAAAATTAACACAGATACCAAAGCAGTGACGCCATTCCTAGGATTATATTAGGAAGCTTATTAAGAGTCCATGCCCACACATTCTCAATAAAAACGTGGAAGCATCACTGTATGTGATTGTGAACAATACCTCAAAGACTATGTTAATACGAGTTTATGACTGTGATAAGCCTAGTTAATTTAGTCAGTCACATGGTATACAAATAATTAATGTTAGTTTTTAATGGTTAGAATATTTCATGAGTTTGACTGCTCTATTTAACGAGGCAGAGTAAAGAGCAGTTAATCTTTGTAGGACTAATCTTTCACCTACTGTTTTCAACTAATTCACCTTTCCATTTTTAATCATTGTCAAAAGGCTAGGTCTGAAAGCTACTGTAGGCCATTAAAAAATTGTTAGCGCTTAGTTAAACAGTATATAGACGATGCGCACTACAGGTTGATTTTTGTAAACACAGTCAACATTCTTGTGTGGCAGGAAATTCTTAAAAATGTTTATAAGAAGCTGAACATGTATTAGATTAGAACCATAAATTATCACATTTTATATCACTTTTCGTAACTAAGAAATAATACCAAATGGCAATTCATCAAATATGGCTGTGGGAATATACACTGCTGACTGTGAGCCAGGAATTGTGACCTAGTTTTGTAATGTGTTTACTACAGGTATTACTGTACTATGTGTTGGCTGCAAATAATAACCTCATCACAGCAAACATCAATATCAATTATTACTAGCAAAGAATCAATATTAAGATTGTAAACAAGATAACCCTATACAAAAGTAGGTATTATCATCATTAGGTTATGGTGGTGATGAACTATGGTGATGAACTATGGTGATACAGTCATCAGTTGGCCTATAGCTACCACAACAACCCATGGTAAATCAGCAACGTATGTTGTAAATTTATATTTGAAAGGTGTTGCAATAGCCGAGTGGTTAGGACACTTGATAGATTATGATATGAACAAACCCAGGTTCAACAACAACAATGCCCAGTTAACTTAGCTTCATGAGCAGCTCATTATCCTACTGTACATTCAAACTGAATACACAACTCAACTTTATACCTTATTCTATTAATTTTAAATCTCAAAATTAATTACAATAATTATAATTAATTTCATTCTGATGTCCATATATTATTAATTACCCCTTTTCCCCATCCCTTCTCCCAACAAAAAATGATTTCAAATTATAGATTCCTTTAAAATACAGTATTCTATTAATTTATCTACATAATCTACAAGAATTTTCAAATGACTATTATAAACGATACACTCAATTATGTACATTGTCTGAAAACAAAATCCCATTTCCATGGCATGTATACTCCATTGCCATGGTAACGATTAACATCATTAGTTTTACGACTCTAAGCGTAATATGCCACAATAGCACGATCTAAAAAGTACTTCAAAAACAGAAATAATATTGATACTTTGTAATGCTCTTTATTTATTTATTCCTTATTTCAAGCCAACAGTGTAAAACACCAATAACAGGTTGAAAATAAAATAACTAAACTCTATTCAAAAGTTCAAATTTAAAAGCAATAATTTATTCTTTCTGTAATGATGTATCCAGTCACAAACTTTGTTTTTATTTTAATCAAATGGCAACACATGAATTACTATAAGTATAATAAACAAATACATTGGTTACAATTATAAAATACTTACTGAGAATTCTAGCAAAACCAAAATCACAAAGTTTCACAATTCCATCCTTAGTGAGTAAAATGTTTTCTGGTTTCACATCTCGATGTATACACTGAAATAAGTCAAAGTTCACAAATCAAATGTTAACTTTATAAATAATTACTAATAATGCACAATCAAGTAGAGCTGGTAAAAAGTGTCATTTTCCAAATGACCTATCATAAACATTATCAATGCAACTAGAAATAATAGACCACTTTGGATAAAGTTTTAATAAAGTTATTTCATTACGTCGAAAAAGAACAAACTAAAGAAATGATTTTATTATAAAAAGGCAAAATCAACGTTTCTTAAAAAATGTTTGTGGAACGTCGGTCGCTATAGAATTCCCTGGTTTTGCTCTATACCACCAGAGATGAATCCATCAAATACTACTTACATTATGTGTATGACAAAAGTTAACAGCTTTTAATGTCTGGTAAATAATCTTCATGTAACTTTCTTCAGGCACACTGTAAAACAAATCATTATTAAATAAGTTACATAGTAAAATAAGATACAGCAGATACTGTAGAAGAATGTTAATAGTAATCCCTAACAAATACATGACCTGTCTTAAGAAATAAGAACTTTTAAAGCATGTTGTGCTACAACTAAACAAACAAACTTCACCTTTGCGGTAATAACACAAAAAGATGAATTTTCAAAAGACAACCACAACAATGACTTTAGAATTATTATTGTACAATATAACTATAAACTTCGCTTTACTATGTCAAACCATTATTATGTTGCTCTTTGTTCATTTTTTCCCACAACATTTTCCATTGAAAATATATATAAATGTACAGTTACATCCATTTCCAGTATATCACCATGTGGTTTATTGACTATGTCTCTGAAGTTATTTTGTTTGTTAATGTTTAATTTGTATTCTTTTGAAAAGAAAAAAATAAATTATCATAGTATATTAAATCAATTTCTGACCTGTCTTTAACTATGCATTTTTGTATGCATATGAAAGGTTCTAAATTATGTTAAAAATAATACTCAATTCTTTTTTAAAATTATGTTACAAATTTTTATTTGTTTTGAATGTTTATTATAATAGAAATATATGTTTGTTACATTTGACTTCTTCAACTTATCAACCTGAAAGGGATTTGTCGAGTTTGAATAAATATACAAATAAATATTTTAAAAATTTAAAAATTGTAAGCTATAGAAAAAGGTTATAGAATTTATTAATGACTTCAATACAGTTGATATGGCATGACATTAAAAAGGACATCTATAATGAGCTAGTAATAATATTGATTATTTATGTAGTAAAAGTTTTAATACTATTGTACAAATAAGTACAGTATCATCCATAATCATAAAATTATTATACAATTTCAACAAGTACAAGTAAACCACCCTTTTTTTTATAAAAAAGAAAAATTATTGTTAAAACAAAGTTTACGTTTATAAAAAAAAACTGAGCTTGTATCTTTAGAAAACATGTCATCTTAAAAAAGGGAATAAAATGGATTTTGAAATTTTTTATATTACTGTAGGAGTTAGATGCAATGGTATAGGCCTATTGTAGTCAGCAGGCATGATACTACAGGATGTTTCATGTCGCTAGACATGATACAGTAATAAGAATTGGCTGCCTCTTTATCTTACCCATTTGGATGTGCTTCAAGTTCATTAAGAACCGTATGCTCACAGTACTCAAACACCAAGTGTAGCTTTCGTTTCCTCTTGAATACCTCTAGTAAGTTCACTAAGTTTTCATGTTTTAATTGCTAAAAAGAATAATAAGAATCGTGATAAATAATAATATAAAACAAAGAATATTGGACGTTTGTTAACTATGAAGATACTGTAAACTGGATCTCAGAGATTCAGCAATAGAAAATGTTGGCATAGTTCTATTTTGAGAACCCATTTCTGGTCAGAAGAAACTGGCCATTATTTAAAGATGGCCCTCGAAATCTTGTCCCACCTTGCTGGTTCACTAAGAACATCATAATGGTTGCTTTGCCATCACAACCATAACATTTACTTTAAGATCCATAAGGTTTACAACACTACCTGTGATCAGGTGCTTGAACCAAAAATAAATCTTTAGTAATTTAATAATTCAGACTAGAATAACAACAAAGTTAATATTTAACTATGAAAGACGCTGATGATATTACAAGCTAAGTGTTTACATTAACGAGGATGTCTAATTATAGTTTATTGAAATTGATTGTGCTAATTACACTATGTTTGATAATAGTGGTTTAATAATGTCCTTTAGTTACTGACATGTCATCTACCATAGTTCATTAAACTCTTTCGCTGAATGAAATTATTTGTTCTATTGCACAAATTATATAAAACATTCATTTTGTTTTATGCCACGACCTAAATCAATCGGACAGGCAGCGTACGTTTTTGGACTCGTAGAACAATTGTAGACTGCGCAAAATACAGGTTTATTTTTTAACATGATTATGGTTTAATTAAATGCATTGTATGTAACAAGAATGAACATGCACAACAAAATTCAGCTCGCATGATATTCCACTTTGCATTAATGAAATTGCACTATTGATGATGTAAAGTAAGGGTTCATTTGAGTAGTTGTCATGTGACCCATAATCCTCCAATCAAATGGCATCGTTTGGAAAGCAAGTGTAAACACGCTGGATCAGGCCAAAACAATTCAATTTGGACCCGATCTTGGAGCGGACCAGGACAGAAATCGTACATGTAAATAGGGTCATTAGAGCCCAATCATTTTGAGTCAAAAATAGTTTTTGCCTAAATAATTTCAAAGGGCTCCATGGACCACAGACCTCAGTGTTTTTACTGTAAACATAAATACTGACCTACTTCTAAACATTAAACAGAAAAACAAAAACAGGAAAGGATAAAATATAATTTTATATCAATCCCATGAGGTTTATAATTCTAACTGTATCAATGGTACCATTGTGTACAGGGTATGTAGCTTGTACTGAATAATCCAACAATCCAATCCTAATGTTTGCATGCTAGCATCACAAAATGAAGAAACAAGATTATCAACATTCCTACTTAGAATCTCCAGTAACCAAAGTATACTACATTACTGTACTACAGTCACAATCATAATTTTATTGTACTATACTTATTAGTAAACCTATATATGGGAAGAGCTGCTTCAATTGTGTATCTAAAGCTCTGTCTACACTATCAAACGTTTTATGTGACAACAAAATGTGATGTGCCCATTATTATTATGATGATGTCATATCACTACCATACTGTATTTGGGGATCACTACCAATATGCACATCACACTCTTTTTTTTTCAAACTAGTTAGATATTGTACATTGCATATTGCCAAAACCATATTTTCAGGGGAAACAATGCAAATTTGGGAGAACTTTAGACCCCTGGAACAATTTAGAATGTCATTTCAAAAATATGTTTCACTTTTGATTGTTGTCCTCATTGGATATCAATAGCACATTTAATACAAGGTTGCTCATTGTTTAAACACTTAGAGGAAGGCTAGTGTATAGTTGACAATATTATTGCAAGTGAAATGTATCCACAACAATGTGAATGACAATAATGTTGCAGCACTTTGCTTTCATTCTTTCAAGGCTTACAGCACATCACAAGGTATCCTCAATAAACAGCTGTATTTATCTATGACAAAACCAATTGTTACAGTGTTATACACACATTTGACAGTTGCCATGGTAATGCTACCTTGAAGTTCATGGGAACTATATCCTGCTGTTTTTTTGGGAGAATGCAGTAGCCATTTATGCTTACTATTTTAATCTCAAATTAATAATGAAAACGATACATCAAATCACACTTAAACCATACATTACAAAAATTAAATTATTATTATTTCTCAATATGTTCCTGTTTCGTTTCTTGGACCACACCACATATTGTTGCCATCAATTCAAAGGTATGCATGGTCAACAAATAACATGTACACGACTAGGTACACATATTATATTGAAGTGCAACCATGTTTGGTTTCATGCTGTTTAATGTTAAATAAGAATGAACATGCTTTGTTTGAATAGATTTCACATTTGTATGTGACTTGATTTAACATTCTTTTAAGAGATGCTATCATAAGTCCTTTTATTTAGAACTGTGATACTTAGGGCCTGTTCAGACGGATTTGTACTTTTGTATCGTGAAACGCTTCCTTTATGCAGCAAAGCATAAATAATGTCAAAGTTTAGAATCATCTGGTCAACAATCATTCGCAGCCTCTATTCTGTAGACAGCTATTCTTGCACATTTCCCAGGGACTCATTTTTCACAAACGAAATGGTAACATTGATGCCAAATATGTGAGATTACATGAAAGCCTAAAAACCTATCACATTTTTTCTGATTCTGTCAAACAGTGGACCTTTTGTTCCAGTTATTTCAGTCTTACAAATTAATCTCTAGCCTTATTTAAACAAAAATATATATATAATGTTACATTTATTTCAGCTTTATGTGCAGCAACTCAAGAGCTATTTTAAAACAATAAACATACTGTGAGCTCTGTACCACTTAACTGTAGAATGTAATTACCTACATTGAAATAGCAGAAATAATTGACTTGACTGTTTGAAAAGATAAATCAATGGAATCGTTTACACATGCATCAAAAGTCTGTTGTAGTCAGAGAATAACAACATTATTCCACTATTCAAGAATTCATTAATGCGCATACCATTTTCAATGAGCTTTTAAAATTCTATGCAGATAAAATAACAAAACAAACAACAAACCAAGCTCAAAATGAATGCTAGCAAACCAGATTCATAATTGCTAGTTGAAAATTTCAAAACTAGAAAATGTTTGTTATTTGTAATTTGTGAAAAAATATAGTTACTTTTTTGCTTAGGCTCACGCTAGCCCCGCCGATCACTGTCGGCAACGGCTATTAGGAACCAAACTGTTTGATCACACGCCGCTGCTGTACGACGTCAAGGAGACGCGAATAGCACCGTGAATCATGTGGTAGGACTAACGATTTGCATTGCATCTTAAATAGTCGGAACCAAGCATAAGTAAGCAATTTAATAGTAGTGTACCTTCGTACCTGGCTGGTATTGGTATGATGGTTACATTTCATTTATTGGGTATGAAGATCAAAAAAACATTTTACAAAATATGATGACCTTGTGACCTTACCTTTAACATTCGCACTTCCCTGAGAGCAATTTTCTTTATCAAGGGGTCATCTTCAGATTCAACAAATTTCTTAATAGCTACGATTTGTCTTGTGTCTTTACGTTTACATTTGAACACCACTCCATACGACCCCTCGCCGATCTTTCCTAATTTATCATATTTGTCCATAGTGTTTTTGTTTTATATATAAATATATATATAAAGTTCAACTTTATTTTAAATTATTAGCAGTTGGTGCTTCAACTTGTTGAGTATGATGAATCTATGGAAAAACAAAACAACTAATTGATTAATTTGATTGATAGCTAATAACTTGTAGACTAATATTTGTTTAAATAAAAAGCTAAAACTATTTTTATCTGTACATAGGCCAAAGGAATTATATTATGGTTCTAATCTCCTTACATAAGCTAAAACATTTTTGATATAGGATTTTGAAGGCATGTTTTGTGAAAATATTAATATTACTTGTTTTTAAATTTTCAACCATTAATCATTGTATTTTTTGTCATTAAAAAAATAAAATGATGTGCGACAAAATATTTCACGCAGGTATAATAAACTCATCTACATATTTCCAATTGCCTTTTTAAAGTTATATTTAAAAAAATTTCCATTTGCCTTGCGCAGACATGTAATCATGGTAAAAAACTGGAACTTGATGAAAACTACTGGTCGGTTTTCGTTGGGGCACAATGCCACACAGCATGTGACAGCTATTTTTCTTTGATTTTTTGACATCTGTGTGTATCTCGGGTGTTTGTTGTCAGATTTTTTGGGGGCACACATTTCTACGGACATTGAATGCGGAGCAGTGCCACTGTCAATGGTGTGATTCGATAGACATTCTGGACTGCTGTGATTATTAAATTAAAAAAGGAACACATCATTCTGCATAATTTTATTTTATATCATTCAACAACAATACGAATGAATATGATACAATTTTAACTAAATCAACAATGTTTAACTTGGGCCTAGGCCTAGTAGTAATCACCGAACATAAACAATATAAAATCAACCTACTATATCTAATCCTAGACCTAGACCTAGCTAGATAAAATAGTATGTTACCGAGCCTAGGTATAGGCCTACCTAGTAAACAACTGATTATAAATTACCAACACTGTCAGTGTCAGGTATTTTTTCTATGTTCGTCGTGTGGCTACTTACCCAACTCACTCCATCATAATGTTCAGTTATCGAGGTAGGCTATCCATATCAATTTAAGCTGTCCTATAAACGATTTAATAAAGTGTTAATTAACTTTATTCTAGATAGGCTAGTAATTTGACTTAAAACATGTGTTTAAAACACAGAAATATGTACCACATCGATTTACCCATCCAGTAAAAATATTGTTTACCGCGATGTCTTCGCACACAGAGAGATCTCGAGAAGAACCATTTGCAATTAATGACCCCAGATACAAGATTATTCCGCGATGTGATACGGTCTTTTCATTACAATAATTTGTTTTGGTAAATGAATATTAAAATGAACATAACTAATTCATGTATTAACCAAGATATTAAAATTTGTTAAAATGAGTATTTTTACGATATAAACAATGTATTTATCTTCAAAATGTTTAATATTACTCGCGGGCGACGCGCAAGCGTACTTCAGGAAAAGTAGATCGTACTTAACATCAGGGTCAAATACTTAATATGTAAATTGATTAACCATAGCAACCGTTAGTAAACAATAGGAATTCTCAACTGCGGCAAAAGAATAACATTGACATAATATCAAACAGGAGAATAAAAAACAAATTTGATAAATTACTGATGAAACAAATTTGTTTACTCGTTTCATAATGATATTCATTATCACTTTATCAAAACATAAACACAGTTTCAATGGCGCTAGGTTTGAATGAAATAAAAAATAAACAATGCAGAGGATGGACTGCTTGAATTTTTTAAAATATTCAGTTTTAATTGAACCAATTTGAATTCTTATTTTTTTTTAAACATTAATTATTAATTATAAAGTCAATCCTGTCGAAAGGGGAATTTTGAAAACTAGTACATCAACTTGCAGGGTATTTTTTTTTTATAAAATGAAATTCAAAACGTACAGAAATTGGGAGGAGAGGATTTTGTTTCTTATTCCCTACATTGTTTTGACAATTTTTAATTGCATATATTTTTTGTTAATTAGTTTTATTGTGTGGCAGATAAAACGATTGTAAAATGATTTTAAACATAGACATGGATAGTTGATATGAAAATAGAGAATAACTGCTGTATTTATATTAGTAAAAGCAAATTGCGGTATACGTAAGGAAAGACATATTTCTTGCTCTTCATTGAAATTTACATATGGATGATATCCATATATAAGAGGATTAAATTTAACCAGCGGACTATCTTTATTTTTGTTAAAGGTTTCGAGCCCTGAGCTGGCATATCAATCTTTTGTTTTATTCATCGTACTGTTAACAATTTTACACTAGAGGGCAGTATATTTGTCCCATTTAATGGTCATGGTCATATGACTATTTATTTAGGTTGAAACATTAATACAGCAGCTACTGGTCTATTACAATTTCTTCTAAATTATTATCGTCTAACAGCATCCAGAAGAATGAAATACATCATTGTACTCCCTAGCGTGTGTTTACGAATGATTCGATTGGTGCAAAATGTAGATATAACATCATTGTAATCCCTAGCGTGTGTTTAGGAGTGATTCGATTGGTGCAAAATGTTATCATCCTGGTATCTTGAACCAATATAAGACTTTTGATCAAGTGGATTGATTATACATGTATTAACAAACAACCCAGTAAATGAATGGTAAAATGTCAGTATGTTGTTCTGTATCTAATGACAATGAAGAACATGCATGTGTTAATGGTCTTTCACACCTGTTCCGGCATGGTTTTGGTCTGGCTACGCGCATATCGATTGTGGCATAGCCGCGTGGAGCATCGTGAAAATGAAACATTGGTGTGTTAGATTTGATTTTCTGCCGCCGGAACAGAACCGTGCCGGAACAGGTGTGAACGACCCTTAAAATGAGAGGATACATATTTTGAGTGGACTTGTGGTTTGGATTCTCAGTTACTGACCCATGGGTCCTGGGTTCAAATCCTGTCAGATGTCAGGATCTTATCTCATTAATGACACGTTCTACTCACAAAGATTTGTTTCCAGTAGTAGTAGTCTTTGTGGAGTTAAACATGCTAATAATACGGCCATCTGAAGGATTGGAACACAGAATTACCACCTCTGAAATATTTATATACAAATTTAATATGGATTGACACAATCAACGATAAAAAGAAAACGTACTTAAATGTATGGTCTAATAAGGCCAAACGGTAACCTTTATTATAGAGTTACAACATAAAATTCTGACAGACTTTTTCCTGACAAATTCATACTTTCCAATTATTACTTGCCCATAGATACATACTGTAGAAAAAGTTTCATTTTTACATTTTGATATATGGTAATTATTTTATTGGACAAACATGAAGGTAGGAGGATATTTTAAAGTAATTATTCACTAATTTTAACAACTCTAAAATTATCTCCCTGTGTGTATTATATAGATAACCACAAATAAAAATATTGACTGAAAAAAGAAAAAATCTGCAACGTTTTTAAGCTATAAATTCTACAAATTAGTAAAAAAAGATCAAAAATTAGTTTTATGCATATATACACTCTAAAATCAGCGATGATTAAATACAAAGATGAAAATTAATAATATTACTATTTCATATTAACTATCATTAATTTGTTTAAATCTTCATATAAATACAAAATCACAGAATCTTATTAAAGTTTAATGAACAGGAATTGCAACATAATCGTTAGCAACTTAAACACTCTCTATAATTGTTTTAGTACATTTTTTACAACAAGATAGGGACACAACTTATATTACATATGCCCTAACACAGTACAAAAACAGAAAGCTGTTGGAATACAGTTTATAGTACAAATTCATTTTGTAAATTAAATTATTACATATTGATTGAATAATTATAATAATTTGTTATTTACCCATGAAAACAATAAAAGAATATTCTAATATTCTTTTATTTTAATATTATTCCATTTACTTTCACAAAAATATAACAGAACAGAACACACTACCATGTAAGCTATAGTATTGATAATTTTACAGCAAAATGATAACAACAATAATAATTATTCAACTCAAAATGATATCTTTGGTCATATATTAAGTGAAATATTTTCTTTATTCCATAGTTAATTTCATCATTCTGATAAATTAAATTCTTTTACAGATCACCTACACAAATTCATTAACGTTTAATATTTGTATTACCGTTATTATAACCACTCAGTCTATTTGGAGCCGACAAGTTCTTTTGTCAATAATATAAACAAATACAGTATTCCAACAGCCTTCTCTAGAAACTTAATCTAAATACACGTCGCTTCATATACACGCTTCAAAACCTATACACACATATACATAAGTACACAAAACAATGCAAGTGTTTCAAAAAAGAAATCTTTATAAACATCTATTTTTATTTTTCTCTGGTGATATTACACAATTGTAAAAAATCTTACATTTCATGGATTTACAAGGGAAGAGTCCCTGGATTTATGTACGCATACAATGCATATTTTTTTGCAATTTCGCAAATGATATTAAGTTGTTTTATGTATTTCCCCCTTTAGAAAGCTAAAATGAATTTATGAGTTAAAATATGTTTCAGCAAAAGGATAGATGTAAAAATTCCATGTTTTTCCAATGCAAAATATAGGTCATACAGTACCGCAAATTTACAACTGAAAACCCAAATTAAAATTCAACTATCATCATAAGTATTTATATTTTCAAGTGCCTGAATTTTTTTTATAAAGAATGAAATATTTTAAACACATGATCAGAATATCAAGACATATACATTGATACATATCAAGATTGCTATATCAAATTTGCCCACAAAAATCGAAAAACCAAACTTGGTTGAAAATTATTTTCTATCCTTCAGAAAGAAATTATGAATTTCTGTATTTTAATATACAGCTGGCTTTGATCTTGTTGTTACAAAGATGTCATTGTTTACATTTGATGACAGCAGCCTGTTTTAGCAATAATACACTATGTATTTGATAATAAAATAAGTTAGTAACAGAACTATATCCTATTTATTGCCATTATTATAATATATTTTTTTCTTAAAATTGCTAATTTGTATGAGGCCAATTTTGAATAATTATTTTATACTGCAATTAATGACAACTCTTATAGGGGTTGAATTAAGAATTATAAAATATATTTATCTTTTTTTAAGTTTTGCCTTAAAAATGTGTAAATTTGATATTGCTATTATTCTAGTCTATCAAACAATATTATAATATCTTGTAGGAATATCGGAAAAAGAAAAATCGAAGTTAAATTTGAGACCTTTGTTTAAAGTTGCCATTTTGATTTCAAATCCAAATTAATCTAAATTGTAATACAGTAGAATCACTACTTTTGGACACTTTTATTCAGGAGACATCCTTATTAAAGGACACTTCCATGTGTAATAAATGTAGGGAAAGTATATATATTAAAACCACAGTAAACACCTATACATGAGGCACCCCTATTAAGTGGACATTTTGAGTTTGGTCTCAGTTGTCCCCTTAATAAGAGTTCGAATGTGTAGTAATATATTATTTTATTGCCTAAAGGGTTACATTTATACAAAGTTTTATTTCTATTACATTTTATCCCAGATATGTTAAATCAAACAAAAAATAAATACTACAATTTTAGTAAGTAAATCAAAATAAATTATATGCGATAGACATTTCTAAAATACACAAAAATGATATTAGCAGCACAATCAAAATCAGAGTATTCAAATTAGATGAGATATGGAACGACATTTTGCAAACTACTTGGGAGAGACAGCACTTCCTTGCATTTTGGTCATTGCTAGATCATCCAGTAATGCTGAGATAATACGAGTCTTTACTTTATTAAACAGCAACCGTACATAGATAGTATTTTACAAAATGCTGAGAGGAACAATAGGGATTCACCCCTATTGAAGGAATACAACAAGGGGTAATATATGTTGTAACACTACGGCCAACCCCTATTCAGGGGACATTCCTATTAATGGGACACTATGTTGGGTGCCAAAGGTGTCCCTTTAATAGGGGCACAAATTTGAAGACAAGAACATTGCGAGACAATTTTTACATTTTAAAGACAATGAAGATGTCAATACTTAATGTATTTGTTAAACCACAATACACTGCAAAATTCTAATTTAAATCTTTTATGACAAAACGTCATAAACAGCAACAGTCATTCAGATGCTGTATATAATTCCTAGTTCTAATATTAGAAGTTGGTCTCACATCTCGCAAAATAGTACTTGATTCTCGCAAGATGTGTATGTACTTGATCTATTTATACTTGCATGATTATATAGTGCTCAGATAATCTCATGACAAAAAGAATTGGTTTGTGAGATTCTACTGATTCATTTTTACTCTCATTAAATGATTAGATGAATCTCACAACTGTCTATTCTCCTATTATATTGGTATGAGATCTTCATCCCTTACATATTGTTATCACTATAGAACTATACTTTAATCTCGCACTTTGATAATTGTTGTTGATTATCATATATCTTTATGAGTTTTGAAACATTCTCGCACCTTGTCCTTACTTCCTACGAATCTCACGCTTGTCGATTGTCAGATATTTTTCGAGTTCTGCAATACAATCCTTCAGTCTCGCATGTTGTTGCCACTATCGCAATATGACTTTGGATCTCGCAAAATTGATTCTAACTTTATATTTTGATGAGATAATCTTCCATTTTTACGTGTTGTCGCTACCAAAAAATAAAGATGATCCCTCATATTTTGTTATAATTTGTCGATTCTCATACTATTTTTTTTTAGTTCTGCGAGAAAATTCTTCATTATAACATGTTTTTCAGGAAGATTGTTCTCGCATCTGTTGACTCTCACATTGTATTCTCGTGGCCAGTCAATAAGTACACATTGGACTTGCCTTCGCTAGTGTCTGTCTGACTACTTTTTAATATAATCAGTCTTTCCGATCCTAGTAGTGTAAACATCTTCGATTTGTCACATATTTCTTGTGTTACCTAAGCAAAAAATAATAATTACTTTTAATTGTTTCTTAAAATCAAAATATTTCAAATGCAATCACTGAAAAAAGAGATCATTTCATATACAGTATGTCAGTCAAAACAATACCATAATTAAAAAAACAGATGCGTTCTATTATTCTATTATTCATTAAATATGTTTTATAACACTATGGCCAACACTGATTTAAGGGACACCTTTTGTTGAGTCCCAAAAGTGTTCCCTAATAGAGGTTCTACTCTATTATATTTCTTTGTTAAAAGCATTAAATAAATGACGTACTTCATTTGTTTTAAAGCTCCTTCCCTGCATGCCGTTCTTGTGGAATGCTAACACACTGTCCTGCAACACAACTAGCGCCTCAACTGGAAAGTCAAAATGCAATTCAGCTGATAATTTCTTGCTGGATTTTGGCCTGCCGTTCAGATTCACTACTTGAACAATCCCTGCAAGATGAAATGAAATAGGTAGATGAACATAATTTTCTAAAAAGTTTAAATACAGAAGGTGCCCACAGTATTATATTACTTTGTTATACTTATTAAATTAGTGAACTTTCATTTCGGGATGGTAGATTAAGGTCTCTCTCCATGGTATGTTAGATTACCATCGCCTGATTATATTCTTGCAATTTGATTGGTTAATTACGCATCACATGTCATTTGGAATTAACCCTACCTTATGGAAAACTGATATTTAATGGTAATAATGAATGGCTCTAATGTGATTAGCTTTCTGTAAATGTTGTTGACTGATCACGGTCGGAAATCAACTTGTTGAAATAAAGAAGTCAATCTTTCAACTCATGAAATATTCTCACCAATTAACTCATACTAAACATTCATTATTTGCGTACAATTAAACTGAAATGTAGTCATAATTTGAATATTTCACAAGGTGTAAATAGAAAAGTATTTAAGTAACTTACTATCTGAACAAACTAAGACAGTATCTTTCTCCAGTTGTGAGACTGTTACAACATCTAGAAGGTTATCCTGAGGAGGGTGCTCAACAAACCAACTTGAGGCTGAGTTTAAGTTGATTATGTCAAACGAAAGGTGTCTTCGATCAGCTCTACAAAAACAAGATGTCATTATTTATTACATAAATATAACATCATTTTAATCTTTAACACCATCATTGTGGTACAGCGGAACAGCAGTAGTTCTTAATTGTACGCACACGCAACAGACATCGCACTGATACGCCCTCATCTTGTATATATATTCTCATTCTCGCATATTTCCTCATCTTTCAAATTTAATTCATTTTCGCCCTCATCTTGTATATATATTCTCATTCTCGCATATTTCCTCATCTTTCAAATTTAATTCATTTTCGCCCTCATCTTGTATATATATTCTCATTCTCGCATATTTCCTCATCTTTCAAATTTAATTCATTTTCGCCCTCATCTTGTATATATATTCTCATTCTCGCATATTTCCTCATCTTTCAAATTTAATTCATTTTCTATAACCAATCTAGAGTTTCTCTATGCCTATAAATATATTGTATAAATGCTCACCCTCTGGCAACTCCAATGCAAACTATAGGATACTCTGATTCAGGTTTAATCAACATCTCAAATATTTTCAAATCTGGTGGCAACATGCAGTCAAATATCTAAAAAATAATGAAACAAATATTAATTATCAATTATTTGAGACTGTTCTGTTTTGAGGAGAACTAGCTACTTAGACTCCTTGCTGTAGTAGTTTGAACATCTTGTGAGCAACCAGTCTATCACTCATATCATTCTATTATTTATTCCTTAACTGTGAATGGTGGATAGAGTCCAGAGTCAAGTTATAACAGCTTCTTTAAGTACTATAAACTGTAGGTCCAGTGTACAAAAATACTTGTGTGCACTTTAAAGAACCTAGTGAAGAGGAGTATGGAGCTATGCCACTGAACTAATTCACACAAAGCCACCTGAACTGGCAGCATGACATGACATGACCCTATGCTATATAAATGATGCATTAGGTTGTGATTTTACATAGCACAGTGATTTAGAAACAGATTAAAGCATCTTGCATAAGGTGACAAAATGCATATCAGGTAACACACTTTAATAAAACTGAAAATCACTTACCTTAACCTGTAAGAATTTGTTCATAGGTTCGTACCATTGAAGTAGAACAATACCATTAGGAATAGCGCCACCTAGATAACGATGACCATTGTAAGGATTCCTCACTAAAAGAGAGATAAAATGATGTAACAATCACTCAGCAAACGAATATTGATTATGTATTTATATAATCACCAAATTATTTAGGATTGTTGCAAATTGGAAAATGTCATAAGATAGTAATAAAACTTGTGAAAATAACAAAGGTTGTAGAAAACATTTTTAATGTTATGTTAATGTTAATCATAAAATTCAGTCAACAAGTTTCCTTACCAGCACAGCAATGGGTACAGCCTTTGGTATCAGATACTTTGTGACTCAATGAGTACTTCCTTGGAATCAATTTGTCTGGAATTTTTTGCAGTTTATCACCCAAATTGCCAGGCATGTGGAATCGATGTGGGTTTTTATCTATCATACCTAGTAGATTATGTGAATATATATATTGTGCTTTCCCTATTTGAAAAAAAAGAAGAGAAAAATATATTTAAAAATTTATATAATTCATTCATACTACTATGAAACGAGCAAATAACAGTATTAACCATCTTTGGAAAAATCGACTTTGTTTGGTATAAATTTAGATGCTTAAAAGAGAGAATTCACAGTAGCAAATCCAGATACAGGCTACCGTTGGGACAATCGATTTAGGTTTAGTTGGTCCGGAACATGGGTGTCATCAGCAAGTCAGAAAAAAATTAATGCGATACTAGGCGGTTTAGGAATATGATTTTTTGATAGCATACATAATTACATAAGTGGTCCATAATTTGAAGATAAAAAATGACTACAACAAACCTGAGAGAGACATCATCATGTTGTTGACGACATAAATCCATGTTGTCTTCCTTGGAAATATCTAACAAGAAAATATCACCTCATGTTAAATGGAGTGAATGAAGCATTTACTGGCTTTAAGGAAATATTTAATTTCAGTTTTACCAAAGATAGCGCAACTTGCTATGCAAGAAAGATCTGCTGCTTCTATTCTACAACACTATGCACCCAAGTATTTGAAAAGACTTTAATTGATTCCATTCTACAACACTATGCACCCAAGTATTTGTAAAGACTTTAATTGATCCAGTTCAATTTTTGTCGTGTAGCAGCGCCATATAAGGGCATGCGGCGCAGTGTGTTAGGCGTTGGACTACTGATCATGAGATCTTGGGTTTGAAGAAAAATGTATGTTTATATTTTTATCGTCGATCTTTATCGTCTTAGTGTGTAGCGGCCTTAATGGACCAATTTGAGATTTGAAGGAAACTTGTTACACCAAGCCTTTACTAAAAATGTAAACTTACTTGGTCCATGACACCTTCATGGATTTCTGTTAAGTTGAAGGCATATATACCTTCATCTGCACCAAATAGTACATATTGATCTAGAAAGTACAATTGTATTTGAGATTTTAATTGACAATGTCACCGTCACTATCATGAAATCAGGGCCTTTAGTTTATGTAATGCAATGTCACCAGAAATGTAAACATGCTGGTTTAGAATATTAACAGGAGTGTTTAAAGGTATCTTATAAGTAAAGAAAATTTATATCAAAGATTATAAAAAAAATGTTGTCCAAGGCCACACAAGCACAACACAATCCTTACCTTTTTTCTCTGGATGTACCCAACTTGCTGAGCAGTGTATATTCAACGGACATTCATTGAATATTTTTGAAAAACAGGCTCCCATCTGAAAACCAAAAAATAATAGTTTTATTATAAATCAAATGACAGTTTTTAATTTCCTTAATTGAAGATGAATGATCGTAACAAACAAATTTTTCAATAAAACTAAGGACCCATAAAAGTTATACATTTACATTCAGATAACATAACAACTGATGTATTTATCTGGTATAAAATCGGTCTGCAAAAATGTAAGAATACTTATAGATATATTCTACTCTACAGCGGACATAACATACCGTAACTTTCGGTGTCTTCGGTAAGCCTTTACTGTCTGCATACGGTTCTCTAGTGTGAAATCTATTAATAGCTTTCCTTGGAGGAACTTTAGGGATATCCGTTGCTTCTTCGTCGTCAATGCTTTCTCCATTACTCTTTGGTGCCAGACCGTTTGATCGTGTATGGTAGATAACGCGTGCAGAGGATTCACTTGATGTACCTGAGGCGGATGAGGAAGGCCTACTAAGTTGCGAATTACCATTTTGATGTGGTGGTGCCGATGATCTACTAGACAACTTTAAAAAAAAAAAAAAAAAAATTATCATATTCAACTTCAAACTAAAATTATTTCTCAAATGAAAACAAAAACACAATATTCATATTATATTAACAAAATGGCAATGCTTTAATTGAGGGTTTTAATGAAATATTAATAGCAAATATACTATAATATAATATGCATAAGATACATTATATATTATAATGATTGGTAGCCACTAGAGATGCAACACAAGGACCAAGCTTAAGCAGTACTTGGTAAAGATACTGATATAATTATTTTTTAAGTTTAAGCATAATTACATAATGATGTATGATAGGCCTGTGTAAACTTATTCGTGACACATACACTTTAAATGCCCTATTTACTAGGGATACGTTTAAAATTAGTATTATCTAGTAATAAAGTACAACCCACACCGATAATAATTGATTGAAAACATATAGCAGAGTATTAAAATATAGTAGTATAGTCCTACATAAAACGTTTGGGTCAACTTAAATTAACATTGATATTTGAAAACTTGGGACAGAATAAATTGATTAATTTTTGCAAAATAACCACTACTGCAACATAAACCAGGGAGATGACCACATAAAATGTTATAAAATAGAGTAGAATTGTCGTACCTTTGGTGGAAGGGGTGGTGGATTTTCTCCACATTTTGGCAAGGTTTCTCTGTAAAGAAAAGAAAAATACATCCAATATCAAATATTTTAAATCATTCATCCACTATTTGCATACCAAATTTAAGTATGGGCAGAATAACTTTTTGACCAAACACTTTCATGGTCGCTCAGCGCATCGTAAAAACCATGGGTCAGTATTAGTAACCCACAAAGAACATCTTTTTTTTCATGTTTTGTAATAGTTGTTTTATGAAAAAAGGCATTAACATTAACAATGTCTGTGGTATACAATGATAGTAAACATAGAATAAACAGTAAGACAACAACATGCAAACATATTACATATTACCATTGATATTAAACCATAATTATGATATTAATGTATTGTAATACAGAACAGTAACAATACAAACATTCATTCAGCAAGCAGTAAGTTCAAACAATAATTGGACACATAAATTAAATATAAAACAAATTTATCAATAGAGATTCACATGCATCAGACAGGTCGTCTCATTCTCATTATTCCTAAAAATACAATAGCATTAACAGTTAACATGCAAGCTAATCTTGTAATTGTAGAAATTACAAAAGATGATTGAAAGACAAAATGTCAATAATGAATGATCAAAAGATGTTACAATTTAACAGTTTTTTGGTCCATTGTGTTTTTAATTTAAAGTCAATCTATTGCAAACTTAGTTTAAATTTGTGTTTTCTGCATGACAGCAAAAGGATCAAAGTTACTGTAAGATTTGATACTGAAAAAATCCAACAATTTTATTTGAATTTTTTCCCCTTATAAATTTGCTATTTATTACACCAAACAAAACAGTATGAATAAAATACAGTAGAACCCCTATAGCTGATAATAGTACACTTTGGGACGCCACAAAGGGGTTTCCCCTGAATTGGGTTAGGTCTTGATGTTAACACATGCCCCAGGAAACTGTCCCCTTAAAAGGGTTGTCCAAAGCAGGGATTCTACTGCATGTACTGTGTTAGCATTATTTACCTTGTCGTATAGTCAACTGTGGAAGGCCTAGTAATAACGAAAACCAAGTGTTTTACAAAGAGAAACTTTAAAAATGAATCAAATTTAATTCAGTGACCAATATAAAGTTTCTATACATATAAAACAAAATGTTAAATGTACAAATACAAAAGGAAGGGCATGTTTACACACAATTTAACATGAATTCACAGTGGATCAAAGCACACTCATTCTATACAGATGATTATTACATAACTGATTACATGTGTGTTCACATGGGACACTCAACGCTTATCACTGCTAACACACAACATTTTACAAGTACCAAATTTAAACTGTGTTCACATGAGGATTCGGCGCTAATCAATGTTATTCTTAGAAATGCACTGTTTATACACGCAATTAACAGCGTATTCACACGGGACGTTTTTTCTGGAATTTATTACATAGCTATCATACGTCTTTAATAACTTTTTTATATTTTTTTAGCAATTTACACAGCGCAAAATAGAAAGTGGAATAGTTTAATTATCAGATACATTTGAGTTTGTCGTTCGTGTGCTAGTCGGTTTCTCTCTGTGTACCGGCCAATTAAAAAGCCGGCAAGCATGTACTAATTGAATTTTTCACCGAGTTGCATCTCGACATTCAAGATGACAAGGAAGTGTATCCTTCCAGAGGAAAGTAGTCTAAACAGAAAGTAAGTATTTGTAAATAAGGTGATAGTAATCAATGCAGGAGGTACGCTGACGTACTTGCTTTACCTCAACGCGTAGTATTCAAATAAAACCATGTTTTACAGCATTGCACTACCCTAGGCATGCTTTTATTCTTCTGTATATATGTTATAATTTTTCTTTACTTTTAAACTTGTAACTGAACCATTTTGGAAAGCAGTACTAGGTTACTGAAAATGCAATCCAGTCAAAATAAATAAATAATTATACTACTTTATGGACATTAATGACAAAATTATTTTACTGGAGTTACTGCAGTAACCTTTCACTGCAATAACTGATTATTTTATTTTGTTTTTTTAAGTTTGCAATAAACAGTGTGTATGATTACCCAAAACAACTTTCAGGTCAAAGGGTAAACAAAGTTACTGCAAAAACTGCAGTAGAATAATTTTTGACTGTCTACACTATCAAACTAGTTTATCAAAAAAGTGTGATGTGCCCAAATATGGTAGTGATATGACATCATCATGTCCATATATCCATATATGGGCACATCACTTTTTTTTGTCACATAAAGTTTGACAGAGCTTAATCAATCTTTAGTTTTATCCACACAATAAACCTCCAAATTTCTTATTTCATCAGCAAATATTCTGTTTCACCATCAGAAGTACAAAAATAAAAAGTTGACCTTCGTAAAAAGGTCAACAACAAATGGGTGGAGTAGTTGTCTTTATTAATTAAGATTTAATGACAAAATTAATTAGTAAGCTTCCTTGCTGCGATGCGTACCTAAGTATGTGTAACTAATAGTTTACGTAAACATTAGCAACTAAACATTGCAAAACACATGGCAACACTACTTTTGAGAAAGGGTCAAATAAAAAGGAGAATGCACATATTTTAGGCGGGAGCTCAACAGCTTTAGTAACCCCCCACACCCTCCCTGAAAAAAATAATTAAGAGACATGATCTTTTTTACCTTTTTTTAAAAATAAAATACTGACTTTAGTACACATTGATTGAAAAAACAGAACATCATCAAATTCTCTGTGTGAAAAGCCTGTGGCTCAAATTCTTAGTGCCTCCTCCACCCATTATTTCAAAATCCTTGATCCGCCCCTGCATTTATCAAACACTGTATGACTTGATTACATTAAAATATATAATATTGATAAACAACACAGAACACACATGAAGGATTAGTATAGTACACGTCACAATACAAAATAATTTAATGCTCACACAAAATGAATAAACTGTGAGTAAGGTCTCCCCTTAATATGTATTTCCATCTGAATATAGGTTGGCCATAGTTTAAAAACATAAATTGGCCCTTGTTTTGTTCATATGAATATAAATATTCATATAATAAGTATCTCTCTCTGCTTAAGTGCCAACATCTAAAATAGGCACAGACCAACTCCCTCTAACAAGCAACAACCTAAATAATACTATTCTATGTATGGCCATAATATTTGAATATTGTAACATTACAATCCAGTACTATAACCATCACCAATAGTCTGTCACTAGGCGACATTTATGTCAATCGAAAGTGTCAGTTTATCGTATTAATTTTTCATCTGCTGAACACTTTCTGTGACAATTTCTAATTCCGTCTATTTTTCACTTCATCATAATGAATAGCTTAAAGCAGTTTCAGAGTTCTCATGCCTTTATGAGAAAAAAATTCAGCACACACAAGATGGAAATAAAAACGGCAGGTATTACGAATGGCACAATGTACTACAAAACATAAACTTACTATTTATTTCTATTAAATATAGAGCACACATTAGAAACAACGCATATTGAACACACCTAAATGAAGTACGGTACTACTATAATGAACACAATGAACACACGGCACAATTATACTCACTCTATAGATGGTTCTTTGCTCGTTTCTTTCGTTTTCTCTTCAAGTTCAGTAAGTTTTGAACTTGTGTGTCCCCTAGAGATAGAGTGAGCATGCATATATTGAGATATATAACAAATATCACCAGTAATATGATTTTATCAGGAATAATAAATAATTAGAAATGTTTTTACAAGATGATACTGTATACTGTAGTAGCTACCAAAATTATAAAATTATTATACTATAGTATAAATAACATATATTAAAATACTAGATGCTAGGTTTGTAGATCTACATACAGTAGTAACAGTGCATACTATGTTAGAACATAGAAAATACAGTTATTTATTAACTATATCTATTAGCTACAGAAAACATTAAGAGCAGCAACACAAACTATGTTAGTTGACTAAACAAACCGATGAAGTTATTAACAAATGTTGTAATAGTCTAGCTAAAGAATTTAACTTTTTATGTAATTCTTTCAACTTTCTTTCTTAACTCTTGGTTAAGAATCCCAAATTAAAAGAATCAATAATAAAAAACATAGACCTAAAAATAATTTGCCATTACTTAATTTATGCGTATTATGCTTCAGGTTTTACGCTAATTTATAAAATTATAAGGTATTGTGTATTTTACATGCAATTATGGGAGCATGTCAGGATAAAATGTTAATGGACTGGCCTCTACAGGAGACTTGTTTCCAAACTGTCATAAAATAGATAGTAAAAGGTTTATGGGTTCCGTCGAAAACGGCCTAATAATTAGTTCATGTCGGTTGGCCGTGCCTCTATTAATCTCATTTCTCGCTCCAATTTCTTCATGATTTTTTGTGCGGCAAAGAGCAATTAAAAGTTCCTATTGGTTAGTAATAAAGTGAATCCCAGGACAGCAGATAGTGAGTAAAGTAACCTTATTATTAGAATGCAAATGATGTGTTAACCGTACCGTTTACTTAACTCTTCTTCTACACACTCAAGCAGACTTCTTTCAGAAATAGAAAGAAAGAAAAAAGTAGATTAAAACTTAATTCAACTCTTGCATTAATGCCTATTTTAGCAGCAACACTGTAGGGTGTACTTTACATGCAGCTAGATGGGAAGGGAGGTAGGTATGTAGGTGATGAAATGTCAAGTTAGGTGTTGTGACAGAAATATATTATATGAAGCATTTCCATTTAAATAATATAATAGTATCCTAGTACTGAAATAAGATGTTCTAGTATAATAAACAATATGATGAAAATTTAAGAATCAACGTATTGTTGTTACAACATATCGATGTGAATGCCTGTATGTTTTACATAGCTTTATTGTTTTAATAATATTTATTCGGTAACCAATAAAAAATAACCAGGAGTGAGAATAAGCTAAAGCACAAACAGATTCTGCACTCACTCCATAATTTCTCTTTCTTAAATGTCCTAATTTTTTAGTAGATCTATGTTTCAGAATACATTTTTGTAAAACGAAATTGGAATTGAAAATTGGACAAATCTGGTTTAAAAAAAGCAATCTTTTTTTTTTGTTTCTTTAATTCCAATGTTATTTTATTTAGTGACATTTTGTTTTTATGACCAACTAGGAGAACATAATATTAGTGGACTTTTTGACTCAACAGCTGAAGTGGGGCATCATGAAAACGTAATGGTCACCAATGCTAACATTGTTCTCTGGTACCCGGCCATGACAAGACTTTTATTAACATTATACACTGTGAAGCTAGCTATAGTAAAAATACCAATCTTTGAATGTCAAATTAGGTGAACAGACATGTGGTATAAGAGAAGATATTACTGGGCAAATAATTGCTGCAATGTGACAGAAGAATTGAGCAATATCATCCAATCAAAGTCAAATTCCATAATATGAATTAAATATATTCCATATGCTAACATTTAAAGTCCAAAACAATTTAGATCAAAACAAAAAGTCTAATCTTGTTCTGCCTAAATTTAATGAGAATTCATA
Source organism: Antedon bifida (assembly GCF_963402885.1). Taxonomy (NCBI): domain Eukaryota; kingdom Metazoa; phylum Echinodermata; class Crinoidea; order Comatulida; family Antedonidae; genus Antedon; species Antedon bifida. Next base: position 21,135,644 of record NC_136234.1, on the reverse strand, counting down.
CAGCTGAATATATTTACAATAAGCAAAAAAAATCTGTTTTTAACTAGAAAATCAAATTAATAAATAGGCTAGCTGGTGTCCTCAAGACATGCTATCAGTGGGAGTGTTGTTGTGTTTATGTGCATTAGCGTAGCCCCTACTCCTCTAGCTCAGCCAGTTTCAAGAGCGTTTAGTTAATAAACATATTAGCCACATAGATTAAGCACTTCCTGTCAAGCGATAGTTCAATTTCAAATCAATCAGAAAGCAAAGATGTTGGCGTAGAAACACACAGATGCGAAAGCTACTGTGCCGCCGTACAATATCGAGGTCAGGAGGTCAGGATTTCTACTCAAACTTCAAATTTAAACTGCCTTACTGATGAAAAACTATATTTGCCCATAATTCCTACAATTTGCTTTCAGAAAATACCCGTAAATTAAAAAATACCAATATTAAATTGCAATATTCCCTTTCATGCGCATACTGTATGTACAGTACAAATATACTGCATGTACAGTACAAATATACAGTATATACAGTAAATATACTGTATGTACAGTACAACTGTAGGTACAGTACAAATATACTCTATGTACAGTACAAATATACTACATTTAAATTCAGTTATCATCCTAAATGGTAAACTGGCTATTAAAACAATTCAATGAAGTGTCTCTTTATTGGAAAAGTCTAACTGGGAAACAATCGCCTACTATCTATTACTAAAGAAAAGTGTTGTCGTTAACTTTACAGTACTTTGTAACTATACAGTACTTTGTATTACTCAGAATAATTTCAGGACAGTGAAAGCATGGACCTATAAATTAATAGGTCCATGGTGAAAAAAGCATCTCACAAACAAGTCCTAACTTTATGCTTTGTCGCACATAAGTCTAAATAAAATGCTCTCACACTGTTCCACGACAAGACAATAATAGTCTATAATAAAATTACATTGACATCGTTTGTAGGCGATGTGCTATGAAGCGTAACACTGAAGCTATGCGGTCAGACGTCAGCGGTTGATATGGTCTAGATACTTCGGTAGTCGTGGGAGCATTTGTTGGCATTTCCTAACACCTTGGTGCCTACACTCAACTCACTCATCATCAACAAACTAACTGCCGGTTATTATCAATATTTTGCTGTGCACTCAATAACAAGAGGTCAAGCAAGGGTCAACTGAATGACTATACAAAATCAAATTATATTACTGTATTTACACTGTGCAAAGTGTATTATTCCTATTAATATTATCATAGGCTCCTTACACATCCATTACTCGTATTATTACGGTAATTCAGTGTGAAAGGGGTCTGAATGGCCTAGTGCCTAGTCAAATTCTGGTGTTTTAGCCCTTTGGTTTGTGTGGCCTGCTTACACACAGTGTTCTCAGTAAATGGGGACCTCTATCTTACCTCTTTCACACATGTACACATCACATACACACACATATTGAAGACACTACAATCAATTCAATTCATTGATAAATTAAAAACAAGCTAATATTTTTTTCAAGTGCATTGACCTTGACCTGATGTCTAATGTAATTAGGACTCTGTCCTGATTAAAACTAATACATTTTATGATGAGGTTTAATATACTACGCAAGTGGCAACAGCACTCTTTTTTAAATTTAATATAAATATAATTTCCTATGAAGATGCATCCCACTGGCATGGAATGTAAAAAGTTGGTAAAAAATTACAATATTTTAAACTACAATAAAATATTTGCCAATGCTACTCATTATATTTGTTGCTACTGTACTAGTACTATGAAGTACACTGTAGGGTAAGGTAGCCAAGTACATTAGAACTCTATAAGGGGACACCTCTAGGACCCAACGAAGTACTGTATCTCCTTAGTTAACCACTGTCTACATTATCAAACTTTATGTGATGTGATGTGCCCATGTATGGACACGATGATGTTATATCACTACCATATTTGGGCATTAATACTACCATATTTGGGCATTAATACTACCATATTTGGGCTAGTTTGATAGTGTAGACAGAGCTTTAGAGTGCTCCATGAATAGGGATTGGCCATATAGTTAAAACATATATTTTCCCTGTTCATTTCACTAAGGTGTCCCTCTAAATAAAGGGTGTCCTTTGAATAGGTGTCTTCAAGGAGGGGTTTCTTGTAGTCAGATGTTTTGCCTCTGATTATAATTACATTGAATACCTAGTACATGAGAATATGTGAACATAATTGGCACATTCTCAAGACTCAATTTCCAGACTAGGTCATATGTCATGGATTAGAGAATCTCATCCTAGAACAACTCACAAATTTGTACCCATTATTCTCATAATGCTATGTGTCTCAACTTTTTTGTTTTTCAGCGAATAATTTTCTTAATATGACTCCCTTTTAAAAACATAGGGTTGTGGTTTCCGCAATAAGGTGAACTTATGTCGAAATTAAGACTATGGCTTGCTTTGCTCTACTTAACCTTTTGGCAACTTTACTCTATTAATATATTAATAGTATACTATACTACAATATTGTTTAATTTGTTTTTTTTTACAGTTTTATGTTTTCATTTCAGTTTTTAAAAATCCGTTTATGCTAAAGAAATAAAAAAAACTTGCATTAACAGTAATTTGCTAAAATGCTAACTATTAAATGATTTCTATCGGAAAATAGATTAACCATTGAAGTAAAAATGTAAGAGCTAAGCCATAGGTCTTTAAACACCTGTTGATGACATCATGATTGCAGACTGTCAAAGCTAAAGGATGTTGGTGTTAAATACAGGCAACACATGAAACACAGACATCTTGCGATACTTCTTTGCTACAGTATTTAAACGTTCAAAATGCCACAAAATATTAAGCAAGCAAGCAGAACTAGAATACAGTGCATTTATACCGTAAAACCTTGACAGAAAACGGGAGTAAAAATAAAAAGAATTTTGACAGAGTTCCTATTTATTGAAAACCATTTGGTGTCCACTTAATAGGACTGGGGTGTCCTCTGAATACGGATTGTCCGTCCTGATGGCTTGTTTCACAAATAAGGGTGTCTCAACGCAGGAGATGTATTAGTATGTTAAATGAGACATATGTATGTCTCATTTAACTATCTCAAACATTAGAAATAAATCCAAAAAAAATAATTACAGAATGGGAAAAAATTGTAAAAAGCAAAACACTCAAAACTGTTGAAGGTTTTACGGTATTATTAGTAAACAACAGCTGTCTGACAATGGTGAGTTAGACCCACAAACACACCTGTATGAAGATGATTTAGATGATTTGGATGATTTAGATGATTTTCGTGAATATAAATTCCTTGACCTGAAATAAAGAGCCTGCCATGTTGAGTTAGGGGTTGGACAACTAGCCGTTAAGGGGGGGGGGGGGGGGGGGGAAGGTACAGTAGGTAGAAACAATGAAAATGGATGAAAGGTATGCTATCACCAACACCAATTTTAAGAGGGGAAAAATGAAATATTTATATAATTGTATAAAATGCATGCATGTACCCCTTTGTGTATAGCCAGATTGTGATAATATAATATTAGTAAATGTGTATTTTGTTATATTATGCTAAATATACATGCAATTAAATTACTTTATTCATTATAATATTGCATTATAGATCAATTTAAAACTGAAATTGACATTAATAACCATATTTCATATTCAGCAAAAATAAAACTAAATTATTTGTCAAAAATATTTAAAAAGTGAAATGACTAACAAAAACTACTTTCTGGCATTTAATAATAATAAATCTAAATTCAGTGCTACTAACTTCAATTAAAATGTGCCATTTTAGCATAAATAAAAGTAGTAATGTTGATGATACAGCTTGGATAACTTACTTCCTATTCTCCCTGTTGTTAACTTCCGGTGAAGGTTTATATTCCGTAGAGGATCCATTCTCTCCCTTACTGTCGTTCCTCTCATCCGACTCCTGTGGAATGTCCTGCATAGGCAGAGCCTGCCTAACTTTGTCCACTATGAAACATGTAATAACAAATATGTTTAAAAGATACAGGGGATGTGGGCAGTATCAAGCAGTCATCCTAGAATACCACTGATTGAGAGATCATGTTTAAAATACATTGGGGATGTGGCCAGTCAGTCATCCATGTAAGTGATTATGTCAACATTATTCTATTGCAGTTACTGCAGTAACTATTACTGCAGTAACTATATTTTCTTACTGCAGTAACTATATGATTTTAGTTTGTTTCAATGTACAATTATCAGGCAATTGGTAACAAAAAGTGTCAGTTGTTTTAATTTGGCAAAAAAAAATACCATTTGGAAACAAATTATTTTTTAAGAAAGAGAATGTAATGCTTGGGTGAGCCTAATATGGGCACACCTGGTTACTTACAGTTAATTTCAGACACTGGCCGATCGCGCCGTTCACTGTGTTTTGAAGATACTCGTTGTGGTACCGACTAAAGAAAGAAAATTGTAATCATTATTTTTGTATATTTAAGACACTTATCGGCCATTGAAATTCTTTTGTAAAAATTTGTAAATGAGAATAGCATTATAAACTTTCTTATAAACTTAGTTAGTGTAGGTATCCATGAAGCAATGCTTTCATATCGCAAGCTTACAGTCACATTATAATTAGCGTCATCTTAACAGCAAAGTGCTCACACTCAATTAACTTTTCAATACACTCTCACTGCTGTCTAAAACTATAATAATAATATCAATGTTGTTGCAATGGTTTAAATTTTATAACAAATATAACTTTTAAACCCCGAAGCCCCCTTTATGTACTACTAGTTATGCATCACCAACTTTGTCTGTGTGTTGTCTCTGTGGCTTACCTGTAGTTCTTCCTCGTCTACATCAGGTGCATATGATGGATTCGAATTCCTTACTTTCTCCAATAATTTCTTGGCAAGTTCCCTATTTAGTGAGTCGCTTGATCCTGTGAAAAATGGATTCTACAAAAACAAAACAAAATCATATTGTAAACCCATAATTCCACTCTGGTTACATTTAAACAGCACGTCGCATTTAGAAATTACTGAAAATATGAAAGGTTCTGCAACAGAATTGGATAAAGAACAACAACCTTGTTTTCTTTTGTAAACATATTATCAATATCGATATCAATAGAGCAAATATATTTACTATATTTGCAATAAAATACTGCACTTTTCTCACAGGTGTGCTGGCAAAATGCCGGTATAAATGCCTGGAACGTTACAGGAACTTTTGCCGGTGTGACCATCATTACAGAAACCATAAGGCATTGTAATATTTTATGTATATTCCCAGAACATAGTTCTGTGAGAAAAGGGGTTTATAAAGGAGGGAAATGGAATTTTCTAAAAATAATCTAGCAATTTTGAATAAGGGGACCACCATCATTTAATTTCAACCCTGCTGGCTACAGGTGTACTACTATTAACATTTTGTTAACTAAACATTATCTATTCATACAGTACCTTCAATAGAACATCTGCTGTTGGCCGCCTTTTAGGGTTCTTTACAAGTGCACATTTAATAAAACCTCTGAATTCTCTAGACCATTTTGTGGAATCTTTTAACTTTGGTGGTACAAAGTTACTTTTAGACATGAGAAATAATGCTCTGTAAACAAAAACAAAATGTGATGATGCTGATTAGCAGTAAATGTAAAAAAGGTAGAAAAACCAATAAGTGATAAATTCCCCCTAAAAAAAAAAAGATTTATCAAAACAAATATGGTTTGTATAAGTTTTATGTTGTCACAATGTTTTGGGGACAATACATCTTTACGTCATTGGTAGTTAATTTTAGATATCTGCTTTATAGTAGAAAAACAAATTAGATAGAATAAACCTTGTAATTTATCATGATGAACAATTTTATAACAAATTCAAATTAAATTAAATTGATTAAATTTTGGTTTCTCAGAATCAGGATATGATTAAAAGATTTGAGCAAATAAAAGAACATTTATAACTATGTATCCTGTTAGAAAATGATTTATAAACGAAGATGTCAAAGAACAAATGTCACATTCATACCTCATTGGATGGAGATCAAACATTGGAGGTTGAAGCTCCGCTAGTTCAATAGCTGTTATACCGACTGCCCATATATCACACTGTAAAAAAGAAAAACAAAAATGCACATGAGCAATGACTGTTGGAATGGCGCTATATAAATCAAACGATTGATTGATTCATTAATTACAGTGAAATATAAATAGTACTTAAAAAATTTTGGGTGGGAAAAGAAAATTAAGCTTTCAATATAAATATTTATTATATAAAATTGGAAACAAAATTATTATTCAGAAAACCTAGGAATACTACCAAATCAACATATAGCGCCTAACTAATTGCACAGGGTTGCCCTAAGGAAAAAGTTGTCGGGAATGTAATAGAGAGAAGTTTTCCATGATACGATAATAATAACCAATACTATGTTATGTAGGCGTGCAAATTTGAGCACAGAATCTTTACAATTACAATAACTGACTTTACTACCAATGTTCTGTTCTACAAACAATAGGGCAACCTTTGTATGCCAAAGTAATAGTTGTAAAGAGGAATCTATTGCACTGAGGTTGCCACAGACAGGTTCAAAGGTGATAGGTCAAACATTTATCACTGTAAATAATCTTTTAAATCTTCAGATATTTCACACATAACCTTTATAATTCTTATAGTAACTTTATACTGTACATATGAACCCAACTACTGTAGCTATTTCTTTTTATAGACATGGAATGAAAATGGATGATAACAAATAATGTTGTTATGCCATTTTTGTCTAAAAAGCAATTGCTATAATGTACAAATCTTGGCTTAGAGTCTAGAGATCTTCTATTATAAAGTTGATCATTTTCTACAGTGCATTTTGATATAGCATTTTTGTCAAATTAGATCATCAATCGCATTGGAAAATGACATGCAAGCCTAGATAATGACATAAACCTATACAATGTCATAAAGCGAAAATTGCTATTGACATCCGGCTGTAAAAACCTGTAAAAAATCTTCCCCATTAAAATGTCTAATGGTTCAAACTGAAAAGGGTACGAGATTCTATCTTTTTACCTTACTATTATTCAAATCTAACTACTGTATAATGATGCATTGTCACTGTACAAATGTATCTGTAAATATTTTTGAAGGAAAGAGGTAAAAACCTTAATTTGAACAATGACAAGAGCAACATTGGTTAATCCAAGCACTGACCAAATTAATTTCGTAGTGTGAACTAAGCTTTAAATGATTGATCCTATTCATCAATGTCATTGGCCAAATTACTTTTATAGTGTGAAACAACCTTTAAATCCGTATAATTAAACTATGAAAGTATATTGTGTGCTGTGTGAAAGCTGCTGAAGGTCAAGTTGCTTATTTGACTACAATGCACATTTTGGTTGCTGCCATTTGAAATCAATATTGAATGATAGTTATGTATTATAAGAGATCATGGAAAAATTATTCTACTGCAGTAACCAGTGTACTAGTAATTGCATTTCAAAGGAGAAAACAAAATGTAGTTTAACTGCAGTAGGATAAGTTTTAAATACTTACAACATTTGAAGAACAAACATTTAATATTTTTGTTTACAAATGAAATGCAACAACATGTACTTTAGTATTGGATTTTTTCTACAGTACGTATGCATTTTATCATTATTTCAGCATTAAACAGAAACATGACAGAGCTTTTAGTAAAAACTATCCAGTGGTTGAAACATTGAAATGCCGAATAATAAAAATAAAAACTCCAAAAAAAAAGTAAAGAAAACACTTCCTTATAATTATTTTTTATAATTAATTTTCCGTTGAAATTTCAAAAAAATACAGGATGGTAATTACTGTACTGTAAAGGAGTCTTGAGTAAGGTATGGGTAAGTTGCCAAAGGGATGTCAGCACAAATCACCATTCACCTACTTATGTTGTTAGCAACAACAAACATGACAATAACATGACATAACAAGTACTCGTAGATATTAGTAGTGTTAGGTGATGCTTTATCATCCTAGCATAGTGGACCGTACTATGTACAGTAGCCATGATATCTATCAGCAAGGGTTTCATGAAAAAAGTGAAGTTAAAACTTCAGTAAATCACATCATAGGAATAGAGCAGCTCTATTGAATCAATTTTGAATGATTAAAAAAGGGAAAATCAAATCTATTTTGTATGATGTCACTATTATACAATATTTGGGAATATCACTACCATAATTGGGCACATCACACTCTTTTGTCAAAGTAGTGTGATATTGTAGACAGAACTTTAGATTTAAAACATCTCTTCATTATTTTCTTTTATAGGATCTACTAGAGTAAAAAGATGTAGAGAAGTTTGAATTTAATACAGTAATACAAGGTGTACAGTATAATACAAACTTGTAGATTATTCACTAGTGAATTATCCTTAGCCAGGTTAGAAAAAATAATTACTGCAAAGTCTAGGAAAATGATGCTATTAGCTGCAATCAATAATGGACCTGAACTGCATGGAGTAGTGAAGCAGAATAATTATGCCATTAGTCAAGATAGAAGCAGTACACCAACAACACTTGCTTAATCCCTATCAAGGCCTAAAGTATGCTACAATCTAACTCTACAGTAATCAACTTTTCAATGAGAATTTGTGGCAATTTTTACGCAAGCAAGCCGGAATTACTGCTGGTCTAGATCTCGTCACACAGAAGGTAATTCTTCGGTAATTTCCACAATTTCTTTGGTGAAAAGAGGTCCAAGCAAAATGGGTATCTGTACAGGGGTCATGAATAATTGTTTACTGGGATGTTTCTAAATCAGAATTTAGACTGCAGAGGGCATTCATTGAACATGAAAACTGTCAGGTCAAAGGTCACACATTGTCTGTTTCATGAAACGAAACACAGCGCCTTTTTGTTTAATAAAATTGTGTTAGGAATTGAATAGTGCCAATTTTCGTTCAGTTAAACGGAACAAGGTTGTTGTGCATGCATTGTAGCTTAATACAGGCTCAAAAAGTTGAATTGTATCTCTTTAGTTTTTTCATTTTAAAAATAAATATTGTTGAAGATGACGGTGTAACAAGAGGACTGGGCTGCTAAAATGTACAGTACAATATGCCTATCCAGTACACGTTTTAAAACAGTTTTTCTTTTGCCGATGTGTGTGGGAGTATCTTTAAATTTGCCCTTAAGAAAGGCCATGAACGCACAGACATCACCAACATCCTATAAAATGGCGGAACGACACGATATTTGAATTATCTAATTACCTAATTAAAATCTTAATGAAGGGTTACTTACCTGGTAATTGTAGCCTCCTTTACGCTCAACTGCTGCCACTTCTGGAGCCATCCAGTAAGGGGTACCGATGAACGATTTTCTTTTTGCTATCGTTTGTGTGATTTGAGCAGAAACTCCAAAATCGGCTGTGTATTAAAAAATGTTTGTAATATTTTAACATTGTACTGGATGTACAGTAACTTTAAGGCACTGGAATGTTGATGGTTGCATTAGATAGCAAACACAATGCTGTGAATCTGAACATACCCTTAATGATGGAAATTCCAATCAAATCAAACCAATTAATTAAAACCAATGACTACAGATCAGTGATCGTATTCACCAATCACACTTTAAGTGAGATAATTCCCTTAAATATTAAGTATTTCACTTAACTCAATAAATATTTAAGTATTTCCCTTAAATTGTATTCACTTAGATAGGAGATATTTTTTAATTTTAAGGGTGTTTCCCTTAGCCTAAGTGAATACGGCCACTGGATCATAGATCTAGGAAATAGGCTATCACTATAATAGATCATAAAGCTATTCTAGGAAGTGAAACACAGTTTGAATTTAACTTTCACAGTGTAGGCACATCGCTGAATATCTCCAAGGTAAACACAGGTCCGTCCGCTGATGCATCAGGATGCTGGTACAACCATGGCTACCTCATCCCAAGGGAATTAATCCAGAATAGTGCTATGATAGAGCCCCTCCCTGGGAGATCAAATCATTTAGTACGGTGGCTAGGGGTGCTTGGTCTACAGAGACACAACCCAAATGCTTAGATCAAATGCAGCTAGAATATCTTCCCCTGAGACATAATTGGGAATACATTACTTCCTCTGCTAGCAGATCAAATTGTTATACACATTCAACTAAAGTACTGTATCATTGATAATATCATTAGCGATTTTCCTTATTATTGTGTTTAGCGTATTTAAATGCCTATTTGTATTTATTATCTAAATGTTGATTAATTTCACTTTCATTAATTTTTACATACATTGCAATTAAAACTGTTTTGTGTATCTTGTTATTAAATAAGGGACCGTGTCGAAATTAAGAACAAGTAAGAACACAATTCTGTTTATTCTCAAATTAGTACATTGAAAAAAATTAATCATTGTAGAAAAAGTTGACAGACGCTACTTTAGATACAGTACAGTATACAAGTCAACACAACTATTTTCTAGACCATTTAAATACATTGTTATTGTTAAAAGTGGGGGACAAACATTTTTTATAAACAGTAGGATACAGTTTTGACTTTGCTGTGGACATGACCTTGATTGGCTGTCACCGTCACCCATTCAATGTCACCATTCAAAGTCACCCATTCAAAGTCACCCATTTAACAGTAAAAAGAGTGGGAGTTTCCTTTGATGCTTGACAATGTTTAAATGTTATAGTACAGTGGCCTACATATTCATTTTTTTTTTTGGTTTCCTTTAAATAAGTTTTGCTTCTCTGTTATTATTTTGTGATGAACTTTGTTTACAGTCAAATATTTACTCTAAATATTTCAGCAATATTTTGTGATATTTTTTATTTTTATTATGCGGTATTTCAAATAAAAAATGGAAAAATAAGTTTTTTAGAAATGTATTTAAAGAAGGAAGAGATTAATTGAATATTTGTATATTTTTCTTTTTGAAAGATTAAAATATTTCATTTTAGTTGAATTTTAAATAAAATCTAAAGCTTAAATTAAAATAAAGAAATAAAAAAGTAGTAATATTCCAGTACAATTGTAATTTCCTTGTCATCGGTATCAATTTTAAACATACAGTATGAAGAATAATGATTAAACTATAAATGGCATTTCACTAACAATTGTAATAACTAGTTCAATGTATTAACTGAGTAATATCCATACTAGATCTAGAAAGTTGGCATCTCTTTCAAGTTAATATCTTTTTCCTTTCATTGGTAATAGGATAACAGCAGGCTGTAGTGACATCAATGCGGTTTAGTACCTACTATTGGTACTCAATGACTGAATGAATTAAACCTATTGAAGGATAATAATACTCTGCCTACGAATATCAAACTAGTTTGACAAAAATAGTGTGATGTTCTATAAGATGGTAGTGATATGCCCAAATATGGTAGTGGAATGATCATCATGTCCATATATGGGCACATCACATTTTTTTTGTCACATAAAGAGAATAAAACCGTTTAATTGAACTGTTAAACCAATAGTTAAGTGCCTGTTACAGAGTTATGCTTTTGTATCGTAAGCAGCGTATAACTCCATACGTCTGAACCAGGAAAAGATTAGTGCCGTTTGGTCGTACAGAGAGATTTAGATCTTCACCAGTCCCTTTCTTAGCCCTACTCATTAATGATGATGTTTCAATAAATATTAAATAGGCTGACACTTTTTAACTTACTGGTGGACAAATGTTAATGTGTTAATTTTTTTTAACTAGGTTTACCATTTATACATATTTGTATATTTTTATCAAATTTTGTAAAATACTACTTTTCAGCCTTTTGGCTGCCATTGTATTTTTGATGTCTTTTTTATGAATAAATATACCTGATTATTATTATATATTATAGTGCAAGCCACCTCTTACGACACTGATCTTTTGTTTTGATTAGTGAACAACGCTTACGAAAGTCTACCTTTTTTAATTGTATGCCTTTTCAATGTGTAGCTTTCAGTATTTTAGTAGTAGATCAGTTTGATTTTTGACAGTTATGTTTTACATGGCCAGCCACAGTCAGCATATGACAATGATGCATTGTATGGTAATATCCCCTCAATGTTATGTTGACATCTATCAATGTACATAATTGACCAATAGAATGTTCACCTGTCCTCACATATGTATTTAATATGCACATGACTTTTATGAATTGACAATCCAAACCATTAATATATATTTTTGTACTTATTTTATATAGCATAATGGAATCATGTGGGAAAGACCGGTAATTCAGACATTATGACCGAAGAATTACTGACAGAGGCTCTAGTAAAAAATAAATGCAATATTGAGTGGCCTACATTTATGATTCAGAAATGTTTTAATTTTGGACTAAGAGAAAAGATAGGTTGAGAAAACTGTTCTACTGTAGGTATATTAATCCTGGGGATGACATGTATCTAGGAGTAATAGTCTCATGGGATAACTATCCTAGAATCAACACGGAAACTTTGTAATGACCTGTTGACACAAATTGTGGTCCCACACTGTTCCACATTGAATGCCATTAAATGTAGACACATATACATTCGATGCAGGGCAGTGCGGGACCAAGTGTCATTCACACATTCGATGCAGGGCAGTGCGGGACCAAGTGTCAACAGGGCTTATGAATATAAGTTGCCTTACCTAATTTGACATCACCATTATTTGTAAGTAGTATATTTGCACCCTGTGAAAAGAAAATCAAAATTTATCAATAGTAATACAGGATGTTCTATAGTAAGTCTATTGAATGGAGATCAGAATAAAAAAGCTTGTTGATATGATTGTACTACAGTATTGTATTATTTGTATACAGATACTGTAATAGGACTGCCTTCTGAATAGGGGTTGACAATAGTGGAAAAACATACCACATATACACAGGACAGTGTTCCCTTAATTCCCTAATTAGAGGTGTTCGATTTTAGATTTTTATTTCTTTACTAACAACAGATGATACTGTATTAGGACTGCCTTCTGAATAGGGGTTGACAATTAGTGGAAAAACATAGTGCATATTCACACAGGACAGTATCCCCTTAATAGGGATGTCTCCTATTTGAGGTGTCCAAAATGAGTGTTTATATCATTGTATATTTTAATTTCTTTATTATTAGCAAATATCAAAACACATATTCAGGGAATTTCAAGTAATAATAGCAGTACAGTTTAGAATTGAGTATTGTTTTTCTTTCTCTTTCATTTGTCATTGTCAATTTCCCTCTAAATATAGAACGTTCACTACCAAGATAGTACTCTACAGTTACAGTTTGTACTGTAGATATTTAGTAGGATATAATCAATAACAAGTAATTCTCAATTGCGCATAACATTGAACCATAACACTTATTTTAAGATATTACAGACTTCCTGGTGTATCAGTGAAGTGTTGCTGACCCTGTCATCATAGCATTGTGTAGATCATACTACAATTATGTACAAGAATGAGCAATATCTGATTTTTCCTAAATGGTTTGCCGTGGCGTATGGTACACCGCATGCGTCGAGATGAAGATATTGATATACAGTAACTATTGTGACAATGGCAAAGAATAGACCATGCTGATAACACATGCAACATTGCAAGGGTGCTGTTTGTTTCAATTTACGTTTTTTTTGCAAATTAATTTAGCTAATGGTATTAAATTTTTAAAAATTATGTACAATATAGATCATTATTAAGTATGTTCCATGAACGTAAATACAATTGCAAAATATATTACAGTAAAATATATCATAACAATTCTATTAATGTGACGTATAAAGTATTTTTATAATATAACGTCTTCTTTAGTCTCTATACATCCGTTTGTGGAGAGTAGGTATCAATGCTCTGTTAAAATTAAACTTTATAAATTTTGAATGCAACTGCAAACATCGCGGATTGCTCACCCCTGCTCTTCTATTATTCTTTGCTAAGATCAACTATACTGTACCTTGATATCTCTATGCATTTTCCCTTTGTTGTGCATGTAGGCCAATCCTGTTAACGTTTCACGGCAAACATACGCAATCTGTAATTCTGTAAGTTCTCCACTTTCTAATAAAAAAAACAAAATAAAATACAAATTAATATACAGTAGTTTCTAGAATTTACAAACAAACCTACAGACGAAGTTTACAGAAATGGTAAAAGTACTTGTAATGGTAAAAAATATAATTTATTTTCATAACTATCATAAAGCTCTGTCTACACTATTAAACTAGTTTGAAAAAAAAAGTGTGACGTTCCCAAATAGGGTAGTGATATGCCCGAATATGGTAGTGATATGACATCATCATGTCTATATATGGCCAGATCACATTTTTTGTCACATAAATTTTGACAATGTACACAGAGCTTAAGACTATCATTTGCTGTTTCTATTTTGAATTTTGCATGTCAATCGCTTACGATATTCTTAAACTGACCAACATTGTTTTGTTTATGTTTCCTTATTAAGTCTAGTGCGCAGTCATAACAATAACATACAGTACTTTAGATCTAAGTAAGAACATTGACAGAATGAATTTTGTTTGAAAGAGGTACCTAGTACTTTACATAGGCCTAGACCATATACATCAGGCTTTCTTTACTTGTCCTGGCCAGAGCTACTGAAGGATAGAATACCTTCAATCAAAGTCCTACAGTAAAGCTAATTGTATGACCTTGCACCTAATTTATTTCACCACAGAGCCCACTCAAGAAACCTCTGGATACTTGGAAAAGGAAAAGTACAGCAAAGTACCATTTCATTCACCACCAACCCAAATAACATTGGACATCATACAGTAACTCCTTGACAGCTATATCCCTGTTGTAACTGCTGTTTTATAACTGATTTTAACTGATTGTAACTGGTGGTTAACAGCCAACTTTTTATCATTGAATTGACATTATTAATGTTAAACTCATCATAAGTTTGCTAGTCTTGTATTCAAGTAAATAAATAATAATGTTTATAAAATAAAATTAAGAACATTTTCCTTTTATTTTCATAACCATAACAAAAGTATTTAACTATAATTGAACCAGATGGTTTATTGAAACTATTAATAATTAGTATCTAATTTCAACCATTTCTGAGTAGTCCCTTAAATTGATTATGTCAGTTTGTTTAGAAATCAAACTGTTGAGATTAACCCTGCATTTTGGTCTGGACGAAAATAATGGAATATTCCAAACACACATTCACTATCACAGTAGACCAACACATATACAGTACTGTGTACATGTGTGTAGCACCTACAATTAAATATTTGAAATCGTTGGTGCAAATTTAAAAGTTTTCTACATTGTCTTCACTTAAAGTAGTTATAAATTATGCTTTATAATTACAAACATTGTTAGAATTTCATGTTTTTATAAAGTTCCTAAATTTGTAAATTTTGTGAACGACACTATTTTTTTGTGTTGCTGCCACCAAATGATATTTCATCTGTCGATCGACAGGGGCCGAGATAAACCAGTACACCAGGGGTAAACCCCCTACTCTTCCAAAAGATGAAATGACAGTATGTACACCATTATATTCATTATCGTATCAATATGGTCGACTCAACATTCGTCCTTCGCCTACCATCTCATTATGAAAGCTTATTATTATCTACTGTAGTTCTAGTTGTGCCGTGACCTAGAAGATTGTAGGGGCATAGTAGATGAGATACAGTGCATCAAGTCCTTTCATCTTTGACGGTCTTTGGCAGAATCCAATGATCAAATCAGTTTTTCATTTCATGCACAACATCATTATTTAAATTTTCTAAATTGTTTTAACAAATTTTCTGTATGATCAACGAACTGTAACTTTTAAACTATGGTAAAAAGAAAAGTGAAATTGTTGCGGTTTCGATGGATAGGCGACAAGAGGAATATAATTGAATCTTTCCTGCAAGAGTTTAGTGATTTGCATTGAGGAAGCCAGCCTAACAGTTGGGTATTCCCTTTGATTGCTGATAAAAAAAAAACTACCTACTCTACTTGTAGAAATAAGTGTCCAGGTATTTAACGGTGTGGGGTGTGATGAGTGCATGTTAATATGAATTAAACGAAAGTTTGGAAGCTTTCTAGGATTCAATGGTCAGATATACAGTATATGTTCAGCCCAAGTGAATTGCATTGCATGCATGTGTACTTCTTTGCATTGTGTCCGCATGGGAAACAAAGTTTACTATACTGTATAGACCGTACAGCTACATGTTATACATATGAGAGAGTAATGTGAAGTGGTGAGAGGTTATATATATGGATAGGAAGATGGCCTGACATGGAAAGAAAGATGCTACAGTATTTTGAATATTAAAGAAATCTAGTCCAGTAGAATCCCTCATGGAGGACACCTCTATTAACGGACAATTTCTTGTGAAATGAAAGAGTAGAAATATATTTTTTAACATTACACAACGATCTACTATTCAAGAAACTTTTTGAGCTTACAATTTTTGTCTCAAATATTATTATTTTTTGCTGAATTCTAAAATTTGGCGCATGACTTATTAACAATATTGTCACACATGTGCAAAATGTCATTGTTATTTTAAACTCTAGAACTGTCAACATGTCTTCAACAAATAATTGAATGTCACCTTACTTTTACATGAACTCCCTTTGTGTATTGGTTAGTTTCAATAGTAACCTGTATACATAACGTTTACAATTGCATTTGTATTGACTAATCTATTTTTAATAAATCAAAAGCTTATACTAAAGATCTGTTCAGACGTACTGTAGCACAAGCCACTGATCAAATTCAGCATTTCTATTCTCAATGACATGGGTTAATTTATTAAAGAATAAATTTGACTTGAAAAAAGCAACCTAAAGCATGCTTGATTGATATTATCAAATATCATGTTTAAAGTATGTTGTCCAAACTGGTTCAAATGTAGGGTCAGCTTTTTTTGTTTGTTTTTTCAGAGGGGAAGGGGAAGTGGGGGTAATTGAACATTAATTTTTTGTTGTTTAAATTTGCATGCATGATAAGAGTGATTCTATTTTATTTATCTTTACCTTTTCAGGTCCCATTTTTTAGGAAGACTACATAATTATCATTAACACAAAACAAACTAAAAAATCTGAATAAATACCGTAAAAAACATTTTTTAAAGGCCTTAACATGGTTCAAAGGTAGGATTCTAACACTTTTTGTTTTTAAAGAAAGCACAATTAAACTAAGGAACTAATTACTATTGTTAGACATTACGATTGAACACTGGAAAATTAATTTCCTTAATATTCTGTTTCAAAGAATTAGAGGTGAAAATGACCCAGTTCAAAGGAATCATTTAGTTACTGTCTGTAGTCATCTTGAGTCTCAATAAGCGACCCCCAGGGTCTATATACAGTACTACAACATACTGTGTGTTACAAAGTGTATACAGTTGTTAGGCCTCTACCTTGATGGTTAGGTACCTTCCAATCCCAGGGTTCAGGGTTCAATCCTGATCAATTGCCAGGGTTGTGACCGATACTCATACCATTTTCACATAGCTGCAAAAATTTAACAACTTAACAAGTTGTAACCAGGTTTGCATAGTGTGAATACAATTTTTTGGAAAATCTCCTGAGATTCAACAGGGGACCTCTGTGAAATTGAGAGAAAAACACACTGTGAGAGGCCTCTTTTTGTCCCGAGATGTTAGTGAGCGTGTGTGTATTGCCCTGGTATTGAACTGACCAATCATTGCAAGCAATCAAATGTATTATTGTATTAGTTACATAGTACATTACTTTCCTAGGTACACACAAACCTCAATGCTCACAATGGAGGCATGTCCACTACTTGCCAATGTCTTGGTAGCCAGCATGTACAATGCAGTACTCACTGTGCAACATATCATCAATCAATTTAATATCAACGAGATATTAAATATAACTTGACAGAAGCTGCCTGTTCTATCATTTAATTACAGAGACTTTGGAAGGACAGACTTGTATCAATTCTCATGATACACTTTGAAGTTACTGTAAAGTGTACAGTCTAATAAAATATTATGAATAAATACATTTGAAGATGCAGGTTTATATTTATTTGCGACTAAATTACATTGATAGTGTCTGACGTCATTGGGGCGACCTCACTACTACTACTACTGTACGTGTATTCACTGACCTTTGAGCTCAATCTTGGAGATAACACCAGCCGCAAGTGGAGTGCCACATGAGGCCCATTCATACTTAACTTACCAAGTTGGTTTCGCTAACTTTGTGTTTTGGGTAGCCAGTAGTTAGCACAGAGTAGTAATGTGAAGTGGAAATAATGTGTAATTATCATCATAGCTTTATAACCATATCTGAGCAGAATGTTTGCTCTAGAACTTACGATGGTAAATGTCTTGTAGAGAGCCGCCTCCACAATATTCCATTGCAATCCATAGTTTATCCCTACGTAGATAACTTCCAAAATATCCAACAATATTTTCATGTTTACAGTCCTTCATCATAAGTATCTCCTGTTGTATAATAGTAAAGTCATCCCCTGAAATATGAAAAAAAAAGTTAATTTGCGGACTGTTACATTTCCAAATTTAAAAGGTGTTTTAACTATATCTTTTCATATTTGTTCTCTCAAATTTGGAGAGAAGGGTTAATGTTGGTTTATCCAGGTTAAAGCTAGGCAAGAAACACACTAAAAATATGTCTATTTTTAAAGATTATGCTACAGTATTTATGGGTTTTAAAGTATCTCTTGACTTATATTTTGAGTTTTAAAAAAAGTAGATAAATAAATGAATTGAATATATTAAGTATTGGCTTGGATCACCAGTGTCATCATCCCCTTAATCTCCACTTCCCTGCTCACCAACAGTAATCTTTCCTTTACTGTCTATTTTTATTTTCAACAGTTGTTTTAGGATCTGTAGCATTTCAACTTGTGCTGGTTGAAAGAATTCAGGTTTATCATTGTCAAAAAAACCCAACTACAGTACTATCCTACCACAATTTCTAGTACACAAGTACAGTTGACATAGTATAACAGTACTAGTACTACTGTATGTATGGGTGCTTAAGCTCTTTATATTTACCCAAAGCAAACATTATAGAATGATAATATGGGTGTGGTCATTGATTAATTGTTCATTGATGCAATGTATCTCCTTTTACACACTCTGTTGTGATGTTTGTTTTAATAATGTTTACAATAAAGTTTATTAATAATGCAGACAGTGATATTGGAAGTAGGGCTGTAGAACAGTACAATGTGATGTTTGAAAAGAATATTCAAATACAGTACACATGTCTTCGAAGATAACAAAACTGTGGTGGTCGTCAATGAAAAACGTTATACCCAAAAATGCATTGCACTCAGCCAGTCAAACTTACAGAATCCTACAATAGCTGACAAGTATTGTGTACTGCATCTGAAAGTTTCACACCGATTAACTGGTTCTTCATAGCCAATAATTTGTAACCATTATTTTCATCCTGTTCCTGCTGACTATTCATTTGAGTACTAGTAATTATTATATTAATCGGTTATTTTTTGGCATCAGAAACAGGACAGTTAGTCTGTACAATTGTAAACTGTAAAACTGTAAACAATGATTTCTTTCTTTATCCAGAGCTTACTCATACTGTAACCTAGTACATAATGGAAAGTATCTATATTAAAAGTAATGCAGGTTTCTATTAAACTGTGTTGGCTACTGTACACCAGATGTTTAAGGGCCAAGCTATCCTAGGTTCCGATGGATACAGTATTAAGAATAACAGAGAAATATAATACAAGTTGAAGAAGTTTGGAGAAAAAAATGTCAAGCAATTAACTGTTGAATGAAAACTTAAGGAATGTTGTAGGCTCTTTTTTTTGGTCAATGAATTCACAATTGTTCAATAAATCCATGTCGACCAGTATGCTTAGAGCGGTCATCAATGTGGAATCACGATGAGAGACCGCACCAAGGGTGAGGCGCCTGCTGTTTAGGGCCACACTCGGTGGCAATAACATGTTTTGCTGTACATATTGACAAAATAATAGCTCAGTTTTGTCATCGTAAATAATGTAAATCTCACGTATAATACAGTAGGCATAGCACATAAACAGTTTTTATTTGATAATTTTGTTGTTTTTTTGACAGTTTTTTTAATTCTGGCTAACAAATAATATACAATAGTATTGGCTAAAGAAAATGTCATGATAGCATGATCCTAGAATATCATGTGATTACTCCATTTGTCAAGACAAAAGAAAAAAAGAGGTTAAAAAACTGTTAATTTGAACACATGCCCAATAGGTTTTTTAAACTGGTATGTGTTTCAATGTTACAGTTACGGTACAGCTGATCCTAAAGTGATTCTGATCCTACAGTACTGTATGTGGATTTTAAACCCTTTTGTTCAACCGGATTCCTAAACATAAACACCACCACAGGAAATCTAATTTTTTAGGTGTGTCTTTTAGATAGATAATTTTTATCATGTTGACATGTACAGTAAAAACGTAATAGAAAAATAGTCCTTTAAATAATACAGATACAATTACTGATTAATGATATTGAATGCGGATCTTGAAAGCTGCATTTTGGTAGCTATTAGCGACAGAAAAGCGTATAATTAAAAGTATAATTAAATGCCGTGTATGTATTGTAAAGTATACTGTACTGTACATCCCATAATTTATCAGACAATATGAAAATGACTAACAACCTATTGTGTGGAACTAATGACTCACACTCTCCTTCAAATCAATTGGATACCTAACCTGTATTTAACCTACCATTTCAAGAAGGTATGTTTACACACTAAAATGCAAGTTTGAGGTTTATCTTTTTCATAGTTCAAACAGCAAAACACAGTGTAAAACATCCAAGTAGTAACAGATAGGAGTAGGACCAAAACTATAACATAATACTAATACACCTAAGTAGATTCTTGTCATTTGATTGGACTGGGTCACATGATAACAAATAAATGTAGCACTTTCAATGTAGTAGATCCTTGATTATCAACATTGTGTATAATAATAAATGGTGATTAATGTTGAATGAAGGTGTGATGAGGGTTGTACTCTAGGTCTGATATGATTCATTGGTGGTACAGTAGTCCTCAAAAAGGTTTTGTTTGCTAGTCATGTGAATCATTTTTATTTATTTAATTCGGGTTTGAACATCAACATTTTCAAAAAAATTGTACTGATACAATTAATGTATCTAATGCAGCAAGTAATAATTTAATAAATCCAAATGTTAATTTAACAGTGTAACTGTACTTGACACACATGTTATGTTAAAGCATTGCACAGTAAAGCATTTTATTCACTTTATGAACAGACACCAGAGTTATTTATTTATTAGTGGTTTTGAACAATGGTCACTTCACAGCCAATGTTGACATTTTATTTGAGATATTACTTACAGGTCACAAGACAGATATTTCAACAATTTGCTTTATTACTACAGACAGTATATAATTTTGTTTAACCTCAATCATCAGATTTTTAGTAAAATTTAAATGTAACACACTATCAGCAAACCAATTGGTTCCTACTACTGTATATCCATCAAAGTAAGAGATATTATGACCTACTGTGCATTAATGGACTAGTCCGTGAACCCCGCCCTAAATACAGAATGTCCCAACATACTGTCCACCCATTTCGTTCTGAAAGTCCTATAGTGACCACAATAAACTATATTGTTTTGAAGTGTTCAATTGTACAATATACCATGTCAGTGAAAGTAAACCATATTTGGCTGATCTCATAATTTCCTGTAATCCAGATGTCCACATTACATCATAGGACAAGAATACCAATATACTTCAAAATTATTAAATTGCAGACTTGTTCATGTAAAGTACAGTATTCTGGGATAGACATTACTGATTTATGCACGCGCAAACATTTGCTGGTTGTAAGAAAATATAAGTAAAAATGAGCAACTCGCCTACTACTGTAGTAAGCAAGAAGTTTGTTAGTTAATTAATTAATTCAACTTAAATAAGTTGAATTAACAATCAAGTACCTTTATTCCAAACTAAATTTCAAAAATTATAACCAGCAAACATTAACAGTAACTATGTTTGAAATTTGTAACTAAAGCATTTAATGAAAAATCGACTAGCAAATTGCTAGTGTTGAATTTCAAGTTCCCTGGTAAGCCTACTGTGTATTTAAAGGATTCGAAATTTAAAGCAAACATTACTGTAGACAAAATGTATAGAGAATAATGTGTACTTAATAAATACCTGGTTCGATCTTGATCACTTTTATAGCAGCTAAATCTCCAGTCGTTATCATTCGTGCCTAAAAAATATAAAAAAATGCCTTTACTGTAACATTTATAACTTAACAAAATTAATGTACAGCAATTGGAATCAGCAATCTAGGTCAGCAATACTAGGTCATCCCAGGGCACCTGTGGTATTAAATATACTACAACAAAAGATGTCTGTATTGTCCCCAAAACATGAACAATAATTGAATTTCAAATAAAACTTTGAATACCGTTTATTAATAAGTGATAAACTTTGTTGAATGTGCCATTTTTTCATATTTTTTTGGGGACAATATCTTTAAGGAATTCAAAGGCATCCTCTATTTTTAAATGAAAAATTAATTGAACTCAATTTGTTTTATAATTTCTGAAGATCAAGACAGTTGTAATCTTTGTCAAGCGGGTCAAATGTCCAAGCAGTTAAGGCAGGGGTGTCATTTACCATAAAGACCAACAATATCGGCATGAGTTCAAAGCTCATAGTTCGGGTGGTGGAACTAGTCTTCTTGAATTTCGGACTATAAACCATGTTCATCTTTAAGGGTTACACTGGTGAACTGGTTCACAAAAAGAGACAGTGATTTAAATTTACTACTGGTAATCCTTAGTCACTTGCCTAAAGAAAATAACAATTATAAATCATAGACTAGTGAACAATATTGCTCCGTTTAGTAGCCTAGATGGGAAACAACCAAAAGAGGACCGTCTACTGACATATTTTACCAATTCCATGACACATCACTCACATTATGCAAAAATGAACATTTCCACATTTTGTTTCCTGTGCTATGTTGGTGTCAGACTTTATCACAATTTAAAAATAGTATTATATTGAATTGTGACATTGATTGAGTCTGATTTTGAATCTGGCACAATTCCTAGATAGTATAGAATCTTAATGAAGTGTATGGTACTAGGGTAAGGTGACTATGATGTCACTAGACATTCTATGGCACAATTCCTAGATAGTATAGAATGTTAATGAAGTCTATGGTACTAGGGTAAGGTGACTATGATGTCACTAGACATTCTATGACACAATTCCTAGATAGTATAGAATGTTAATGAAGTGTATGGTACTAGGGTAAGTGACTATGATGTCACTAGACATTCTATGGCACAATTCCTAGATAGTATAGAATGTTAATGAAGTCTATGGTACTAGGGTAAGGTGACTATGATGTCACTAGACATTCTATGACACGCCAATGTGGTCGCTATCAATTAGCAGCACAGGAAACAGACATGTACAGGTAGGAGAATTTAACAAGCTTATTATTAGACACTTTAACCTCACTTTCAAATGATTTGGTTAAAAACTTATCAGCAAATCTATTAACCCTTTTATGCAACCATGTCTGTATTGTCAATTGAGCAACACTATAGAAAGACTTAAACAAATTTACTGTTCCTATATTAACAGTACAGTACTATAAAATAATACCAGTAAATTGTTAATTGTGGTACTGTTGTACTATAAAAATATAAGATTTGACAAGTCATTTTTGACCTTGACCTTTACAAATAATGCTGATTATAGTAATTTAAATATTATATTGAACATACTGTAATTAATTGCACAGTTGAGTACTGTATACTGTAATTACTGAATATGTTTTTTTTTATTTAAATTAATCAAATACGGTTTAGTAGCAAATTAAATAAACATAATTAAAACATGGAAGCTAAAATCAAATTAAACTTCAATAAAAAAACAACAACGACAAAAATATTTATTGATGAATAATAACATTATTGTTGACATATTTTACAACACCACCACCACAGAAAACATCCAATCGATAGTAGCCCTCAATATTGGGATGAAAAAATATTGGCATTATGTCAGCATTGCCAAATGACAACGATCATTTTGAAGGCTGATTGTTGAATTGTTGAATTTCACCATATTCAACCAGTTGGCTAAAAAATGCTAATAATTTACTTGAAATGGTTGACCTTAATGCATTTTGGGTAATGTGATAATGTTTTTAGTCAACTATCATTAATTGATTTTGAATTACTTTTGGAGTACAATCAATCAGAAGCAGGCCCTTATAGTATGTAGTTTGGTATAGTATTTATTGTTTATTTATTTCCATAGATGATGCTTAACATTCAAGTACATAATTAGAAATTTAAATCAAAGGAAACCACCATTCATTCTTGACCACAAAGATAACTACCGATTAGTTCCTCCTTTAACAATTTATTAAATGAAAACGCCACAAACTATTCAAATTGTTGAAAGGTTTTCTTTTACTGGCAAGAAAAGTAGAACAATTTATTATTTAATAACTTCTTCAGAGCAGAAACAGGCCACATAATGGATGCATTCTCCAGAACCATATTACTGGTCATGGCATTAAAATTGTTTATTTCAAATGTTTTGCCATTTCAAGGTTGACCGAGTTTTAGCTCAAGATTCTTGATTCCCATGCATGACTGAACACATGAAATTGACCTTTGAATGTCATGTCACACATTGTACATACAATACATTAACAAATACTCTAAAATACAATAAAATTATGGATCATACTAAACATTATGTTGCAACGCTCACCCACTTGATGCTGTCGTTCACTAATATTCTAAAGGGGTGTTCAACAAACTTGTTTGCTCATTTAAGAAGAGCGATCAAGGGCAATTCTCGGTTTATCCAGGTAAGCAAAATAGACATTTTCCTTTTCATTTTATTATTCCAGTATTATTAAACATTTCATCAGTTCATATTTTTCAAATTTATACTGTAGTTTGTACAATAGCTCAATGCATGGTGGGTAATGTGCTTGCAAAGGTACACTGTTTAATCCTGACCTACAGTGTAGTGTCAAGGTTGTATTCCACTCCCTAGATAAGCCTCAAATGAGATTCAGTTTTAAGCATGACTTCAATACATTCAATATTTTTTAATGTAATTTAAAGTTACTATACGAACATGGGGACGGTACAAAAAAAGTAGATAGATATTGAGAAGCTTTGAACTGAGAAAGAGAGAATGCTAAGGTTTAAGGGAGTGGCTACAGCATTCATAATCTAGGTCAACAAACAAATTAGTATCCAGTTATTTTCTTGCACTTTCTGACCTTTGAATTAAATTCCCTTCCTTCAAATCCTAGTACAGTTATTTACAGTAGCAGTAATTAGGCTAGAAAATGCAGAGTCTAAGTACTTGATGTAATATAGTGTTCTGTAGTGTAAAGCCTAAAACAATGAAATTGTGTGTACTACTACAGTACTACATACACTGTACAGTAGCATTAATTTGGGACTTTCCCAATTCTATTTAATTACTAAGTATCTTTCAATAATGGATAATTCATATTAAGTATCAACACGGGATACATTCAACTTCATTTTTTCCGCATTCCAGGAGCTGATATACTAAATCAATGTAGTGACACAATGTTCTTTCAAAGATGGAGCTCATCACATTCACAGTGATCAATGCCAAACCATTGCAACCTATCCAAACCCCATAAAAGCCTCCTAGCTACCCACCTCTCCCTCCAAACCACACCCTGGCTGTACTGTACTGTAATGGTCCCAAGCATCATCATATGCCTGTCACGAAAACTGTGTTTATCTACTGAACCAGTGGAAATTTCTCACTTTGATTTTTGCATCGAAACATTTTGTCTGACAGACTTCTTAGCTACATGTCATTACATAAATAATTATAATTGGTTGTCAACCCATTTAAAATATTTAACCAAATTAATAAACTGTGAATTCCCTTCAAAGCAGGAACCATTGAAGAGTACAGTATTAGCCTAATTTCTTGACTTCAGGTTTTCAGAATTGTATTTATACAAGTAAAATTACAGTAGGACATATTAGGTTAAAAAGAAAAATACTGTAAGTGTAAATACATCAAAACTTGTATAAATTGTTTTTTTTTTAAATTGCAATAAAAAAGTAAACTATACAGCGAGCTATACAAATTGTTTGTACCTAGAGAATATCCTACAAAATAATAGTACTGTTGAATTTGATAAAAGGTTTTTTTCACGTCTCCTTAATTGTGATTGGCTTAGATTAGTTGTGATTTTGAAATTTCAAAGCGCTACATAAGAAAGCTAGGAGACCTGTGCATTTTAACTAGGTTACTTGAATTATGCTACAGCTTGCCATTCAAGGAAACGTTCACTTAAAACCAAATGTCACTTTCTCTACTGTCGAAAAGCTTAGGGTTAATCCTAGGCCAAGTTTAGTTTGAAAAAAAAAAAAAAAACATTTTCAAAATTGTATTTCATTCTCAGTGAAGAGTAAGTTCTTTTGATATTGCGATTAGGTTACGTCTAGAAGGAAAAAAAATCATAAAATGCTGTAAACATTAAAAACCTCTTGGTCACTTCTAACAATCGCTGTGAAATCCAGTAAAGAACGCTTTATAAATGTCCAATATTATTATGCCTGAATATAAAAAAGCTTAATAAATATTTAAGAGTTACTTGTCAGGCTGCTAAACAAAATAGGATGATAACGACTGACGATAAAGAATTACATTTAAATGCATTTTTCATACATAAAACAAAAGAATCTAGAAAAGGTTATATTCTAGAACTATAGCATAACCTACCATGAGTACTGTCAACATTTTTTTATAAATTCAATCAAGTGATGACATGATCAAACATTAACATTTTTGTACGACGTCATTTGATGTTACATGTGAAAATACAGTTTATTAATTATGTATATGAACAGCAGCATAATGTGGTTATTATCCCATAGTTCTATGATGAAAACTTTTTCTTAAAATCGTTTTATGTAGGAAAAATGCATAATGAATGCATATCATCCTATGGGCCTTTAGCTTGTGAAATGTACAGTATCTCAAGTTTGTTCTTCTTTCAATCAAGTGTCAAGTGTTAATTGTTAGAGGAAGTAAAGCAATTGATAATCAGTTCCATGGCCCTCTAAAACCCAAAGGCAATTAATTCAACCAAGGTTACGATAAACAACACAAGAATTTATATTTAGCTCCCGTTTCTAATGCGAAAAAATAACCAGTTATTAACCGTGTAAATAAATTAACTAAAATTTCTTGGCAGCAGAAATAGGACCAATTTTTAGTTAGCGGTGGTCTGAAAATAATAACACAATCGATCCGGTGTTAGAAAGAACGCAATATAACCGGTTATTACTGTGAATTGTTTAGCAAAATAATGGTTATTTGATTGACAGCCGCTGACCTAAAGTCAACTACACTGCAGTAACGTTTGAATTGACCGACAACACCCATTGCATTTTGGGTAATGCTAATGATTTGATTTCTATCGATGACCACTCACAGAAATATCAGGAGAATTTTTTATAAGTTGTTTATTTTTTGAAATGTGAAAAGAATTACTAGGAACATTTAAAAGAAATACTGTAAAATCATAAAAAGTATCAACAAATATTGATTATAAAAGAAGTGATGTAAAATCTCATTTTCTCAGAAATTGATTTAACAACCTCAATTTTATGAGTATTTCCAATTTATGAACGAATGTGTTGTAAACACCATACATAATTAAGGCATATAAAATGTGTAATATAATAGTGTGCAAGAACAGTATGTTAGAAAGAAAAGGACTGGTTTTTAACCATGAATATAATATAACTTAGTCTCTACTGGAAGGAAATTGATGGAAAGAAGGCCAAATTAAAAACGAAAGGAAACAATCCAAGTGGCATTTCACTGTCAACAAGAATTATATAGTGCAACACAATTTATTTTTAATAAATGTCACATTTTTTCCCGTATTTTTTTTTATATAACTTACTAAAGCAAGTAGCATTGCATTTGAGAAATGTCATATATTATTAAGCAATAATTTATAATTTATCCAATTAATGTCCAAGTTGAAAATATAGTTGCATTTTATGCTTTAACATCAGATGCGAGTATGTACTTGTTTGCTAAAAGTAACTGGTACATGTATGTTTGTTTAATGACTATTATGTATGACGTTAGAATTGGAAGAAAAAAACAAGGTTATTATACATGATCAATATATCTATAGCACAATTAAACAACTTGCACCGCATTTTTATTGACATTTTGTTTATTATGTTGTTTTGTGCTACAGTGCTACAATCATTTCAAATAACTTTAACAAGGACAAGGTGCATGTATCAATTAGTGTCACAGGCTCCTTCCTATTCAGAATGGTAGGCCTTCACACAAATTACAAGGCTAGGCCTACTACTTCTACTAGCTAGGGGGATAGGCCTCTAGCTAGGTCAAACCACAAGAAACAGACTGGTTTTGAGGCTTTAGCTAATTGTCTGTCCATGTCTAGCCATTCTATAGCTTTAGCCTAGCCTACTCAGTCAAGTCAGTATATTTTTTTTTAATTGATGAGAAATACAACAAGAATGTGCACGTTATGTTATTCTTCTTTGACGGTAAACAGTAAGTGTAAAACTATAAATGACAGTAGGCCTAAATCTACATCATATTTCCGCAATTTAATTTAATCACAGGGATGGTATTGCGTACGGAATTCGACGGAATCCTGTGTGTGTGATGATCCTCTCTCACGTCAACAACACAACATCAGACGACACCACCACCACCATCCTCACACTCAGTCAGCCTAGCAAGTATTTTGACTGACAAGAAGACTCACCTTGTAAACATCTCCGTATGTTCCACTACCAATTCGCTGCAAAAGCTCAAAATCATCTGTAGGATTCCTTCTGGATATCTCCGCACTTGGAGTTCCAGACATGGTTGCTGTAACTATTATCAGTTAAGG
This sequence comes from Antedon bifida, assembly GCF_963402885.1. Taxonomy (NCBI): domain Eukaryota; kingdom Metazoa; phylum Echinodermata; class Crinoidea; order Comatulida; family Antedonidae; genus Antedon; species Antedon bifida. The sequence continues at coordinate 21,106,775 of NC_136234.1, read as the reverse complement.
AGAAAAATACGATATTTTTGGCATCAATCTGGTTAGGCCAAAGTCAAAAACACCGATCCGCTATTTTCTATCCACTTCCTGTCTTGCGCATAAAACATGTTTCAGAAGTGCGATAGCGATATCATCATCATCGAGGTATATTCAGAGCGTCATTCTGGCGACTGGAGCATCCTCTACTTCTCTACGGAGCGCCATTTATGCCTTTATTAACTTATTAATTACGGTAACTGCTCAAGTGGACCCAATTTAGCACCAGGGTAGCACAGTGATATAAAATAGAAATAAAGTCACTAAATTTTAATATCTTTTCGTATGTTAATACACTGTGCTCAAGTGGATCCAATTTGGCGCCAGTGGAGCACAGTGATATAAAATAGAAATAAAGTAATTTAAGTTTCGATATCTTTTCGTATGTTAATACACTGTGCTCAAGTGGACCCAATTTGAAGTCACTTAAGTTTAAATATCTTTTCGTATGTTAATACACTGTGCTCAAGTGGACCCAATTTGGTACCAGTGGAGCACAGTGATGTAAACTAGAAATAAGTTACTGAATGTTAATATCTTTTCGTATGTTAATAAGTGGACCCAATTAAGTTTCAATATATTTTCGTATGTTAATACACTGTGCTCCAGTAGATCCAATTTGGCACCAATGGTGGAGCACATCGAAATAGTCACATACAAAAACATCGAGAACTAGAATTTAATTTCACTTCACTTTCACAATTTTAGGTGATCATTTTTATAATTATACTGATATTTAATTTTTAAAAAACATGCACGTATGTTAAATATTACTGCAAAATATTGATTTGTGCAATCCTGTGACCTGATATAATGCTTATGGTGCTGATTGGTGCCTATTATGTGTCATAGAATATATGCTCTATACTCTACAGTGTACTAGCTGTATATCTATATACAGTGTAACATAGGTGAAATTACGGGATCCACATCATGTTTGAATTTTGAAAAATACTTCTGAAAATATTTCAAACTTCCAAGTATATATGTTAAATATCGGTACTCTATGAAAATTAGTTTCAAGCCATATCAGTTATTTTAATAACTTGCGTTTGTCTAAGATAAATACTTATTAAGTGTCCCCGGAGAGTGCACCTATTCATGGAAATATGAAATTAAATATTAAGTCTCCAGTACTAGCCCACCATGGTTGTGGCAGAGCTAATAATAATATTTAATCTTATTTTACTCATAAAATTTTACAATAGAATATCTTGCATGAATCGGACATTGTCGCTACCAATGTAGCAACATTGATTAACAAAATCAAAATTTAACAGTGTGGCGTGTTGACCGCGAATGCCTAAATATGTAAATAAAATAAATAAAAATAAATAAATAAATACCATCTTTCCCACTACACCTGCACAACCATTGCATAACAACGCACGGCATACCAAACCGTTTCGTACACCTGCGATGAATATAAATTCAATTTCTTTTAAAATTGAGGGCGGCAAACCTAAAATTTACGAGATCGAATACTGGTTGAAAAAAAAAAATTAAATAAAAAAAAAGATGTTAAATGTGCTCTCCCTGCCTCAGCACTAAGGCCCTGCCACAGCCTTTTGGGGTCGTTTCCACCACATCACCAGATGCATTGATGTTGTCGCCTCATGATGTGGTGGAAAGGGGGACGTATAATTCTGTGAACCCCAAACACAGTGGCCGCATGCCTTTAACTCTATTCCACCGACCAGCGTGGGAATCGAACCCACGACATACGTGTTGTCAACACGACGCTCAGGCGACTGAGCTAACTGATCATTTTGGTTTTAACAAGGTTAATATGATAGTTATGACGTACTGATGAATTACGTAATACACGTATAAATAGACTATTATCAGCTGTTCAGTCATGTACTACTTTGTGGCCTAACGGGTAATGCTCAGGTTTAGGTGCTCTCAGCTCTAGTAGATTGGGTTCGAACCTCTACGGATATTTTTTTTTTTGAAATAAAAAAAAAATAAATAAAAAATAAATAAATAAATAAATAAAATAATGAATATTGTTTTTCTTTTATTTTAAAAGAGAGATATTTTGAGGGTTGTAAATGTCAGGCCTAATAACACAAGTGGACCTTTTTTAAAATCAGAAACAAAGTTGCATGGCATTATTTTCCATTAAATAGACTGCCATAAAACCTCGAAAAGAAGCCCATGTGCTCCTTCATTTTTAGTACTCTTGGGTGGGCTTCTTTTCCACATGGAGTTCTTTTCGAGATTACTTTTGCAAACTAAAAGAGGGGAGCTGATAGGTTCCCGACCGGAAAATGTTTTATTTACATGATTTGAACAATCTTCTAATGTAAAGATTAACAACATCAAAATTTAACAGTGTGGCGTGTTGATCGCGAATGACTAACATACCATCTTCCCCATAATACACCTGCACAAATTCATTTGCGTAACAACGCACGGCATACCAAACTGTTTAAAATAGAGCTGCAAGGTCTCCGGAAATGACATCTATTATTTTTTCAAACATGTATAAGACTCTTCAGTACCCCACCATGCTTGGGGCTGAGCAAAGATAATTTTGAAAAATAGAGCTACATAGGTTCCCGCCCAAAAAAATGGCACTTTACATGATTTTAAATTATATGAAACAAACTATATAAGACTCACCAGGGACAATAGAGCTTATCCCCGGAAAGTGCACCTATAATTCATTAACATATGAAATTAAATATTAAGTCTCCACTACTAGCCCACCATGGTTGGGGCACAGCTAATAATGAAAATAGAGCCAAGAATTGCACTTATACTTATAACTATACATAATCACCTATGATAATTATAATAATGTTAAAATTTCAACTATCCAGATGCGACTTCAACATTTTAGGTGGGGTTTTCTACTTTGAAACTCCACTTCGTATATACATAAGGCCTAGCCCGGCGGCGGAATTAGTCTAAGCTTCGAAATTGGTCTAAAAATCGGCATCTTTGCAAATGTTCTATATTTGATCTTATTTAACTCTCCATTGTCCCCATACAAAAACCATCGAAGACAAACTATCTGCTTAAAACATGTTTATTCTGGGGACGGTGCGGCCATACACAGCAACTACCATCAAAGTTTATTCATAACATTTTTACAATAGAATATCTTGCATGAATCGGACATTTTCGCTACCAATGTAGCAACATTGATTAACAAAATCAAAATTTAACAGTGTGGCGTGTTGACCGCGAATGACTAACAATACCATCTTTCCCACTACACCTGCACAACCACTGCATAACAACGCACGGCATACCAAACCGTTTCGTACACCTGCGATGAAAATATAAATTCAATTTCTTTTAAAATTGAGGGCGGCAAACCTAAAATTTACGAGATCGAATACGGGTTGAAAAAAAAAATTAAATAAAAAAAAAGATGTTAAATGTGCTCTCCCTGCCTCAGCACTAAGGCCCTGCCACAGCCTTTTGGGGTCGTTTCCAGCACATCACCAGATGCATTGATGTTGTCGCCTCATGATGTGTGGTGGAAAGGGGGACGTATAATTCTGTGAACCCCAAACACAGTGGCCGCATGCCTTTAACTCTATTCCACCGACCAGCGTGGGAATCGAACCCACGACATACGTGTTGTCAACACGACGCTCAGGCGACTGAGCTAACTGATCATTTTGGTTTTAACAAGGTTAATATGATAGTTATGACGTACTGATGAATTACGTAATACACGTATAAATAGACTATTATCAGCTGTTCAGTCATGTACGGTACTACTTTGTGGCCTAACGGGTAATGCTCAGGTTTAGGTGCTCTCAGCTCTAGTAGATTGGGTTCGAACCTCTACGGATATTTTTTTTTTTGAAATAAAAAAAAAATAAATAAAAAATAAATAAATAAATAAAATAATGAATAGTGTTTTTCTTTTATTTTAAAAGAGAGATATTTTGAGGGTTGTAAATGTCAGGCCTAACACAAGTGGACCTTTTTTAAAATCAGAAACAAAGTTGCATGGCATTATTTTCCATTAAATAGACTGCCATAAAACCTCGAAAAGAAGCCCATGTGCTCCTTCATTTTTAGTACTATTGGGTGGGCTTCTTTTCCACATGGAGTTCTTTTCTAAATTACTTTTGCAAACCAAAAGAGGGGAGCTGATAGGTTCCCGGCCGGAAAATGTTTTATTTACATGATTTGAACAATCTTCTAATGTAAAAATTAACAACATCAAAATTTTAACTTTTTTACTCTGCTAAAGGAAACACAAAGGATATTAGGAGGACTGAGGACGATCAAAGCATATTGATCGAAACGTCGAGAAACTCAACAGTTCTTTTCAGAACTAATATACATGGTGTACCGCAAACTTTATATCAACAAACGTTTTTTTTTTCTTAAATTTATTAAAATTTAGTGACTTTATTTCTATTTTATACCACTGTGCTCCCCTGGTGGCAAATTGGGTTCAATTGAGCACAGTGTATGAACATACAAAATATATTAAAATTCAGTAACTGGACCAGTTACCGTAGTACTATTTCTATTTCTGAAGTAAATAAAGGCATAAATGGCGCTCCGTAGAGAAGTAGAGAATGCTACATCGTCAGAATGACGCTCTGAATATACCTCCATCATCAGTTGGTTTGAAACATAGGGGGCGCCTCAGTCATTATTTCTTGTAAAGAAAATGAATTGCGATTATTTTCAAAGATCGATTATTGTTCTCCAAAAAACATAAAAAATGAAGATTAATAAAATCATATATGCCATTTTTTGTAGTTTTAAATATAAATTAAAAGAAAAATAACGTTGAAGAAAGGAGGAACGACTCCAATGTAAATGCATGGGGTCATTCTCAAGTTCATACAAGAATTTCAACAACCAGGTAGGTTACATGTTTTCACTTAATTCAACCAGTGACCTCCATTGGGTTCAAAATTAATATAATGTTAGATTAAGTATGGTCAAAGATTCTTTGGTATGGTGTAACATTAAAACGGCAATCATTCAGGGGAAAATATCTTGAAGAAACAATCAATTCAAATCGAACAATGATTGTATTGAGTAGCTAGGAATTCAGATATTTTGTTTGACCGATAATTTATAATTCTATTAAAAAAAATCGTGAATTATTTTAATTTAAAATCAACAAGTTTCGTTTCTTGCTGAAGAACATATTAGATATTTTTAAATTATTAATTACAGAAAACATATGCTTTTAAGTCACAGCATATTCTACAAAACATTTAGCCATCAATCAAACTCATCAAATACTCTATTCAAATTTTTGTTTTAAATTGTATTAGTCATGTGAGTTGTGAACGACCTCTATTACCTGAAGCTCATTTAGGCCTACATAGTTGCAAAAAGATAATGAACTAAATTCTTGAACTATAAACTTTATCAAGACATGATAACCAAATGATAAACTTTCTCACTTGGGTTTTTTTCTTCATTTATGAGGGCGCTATAACATGTAAATAAAAACACATGGTATGGTTTGTGGTGGAGGATTGATAATAAAGACATTTATTTAAAAAAAGTTTTAAAATGTATTCGTTTTGCAGAAAGTGTCTGTCTAGTTGTTTACGTTTATTAAGTGGTAAGAAATTGTGGTTAGTGATGTGTAAAGTATTGTCATAAAATACTAATAGATCCTACAAAATCTAGGCTTGGAAGACTAGCCTACCTTATTTATTAGCCTAACTAAGGCCAGCCTACTGCTACTCTACTACTAGGCCTACCTATATAAATATACGCCGGTGGGTGGTACTAATGGCACTACTGCTGTTTCGCACCACACTGTTATATCTTCGATTTCTCACCAGTATTATTTTATCATACTCAAAACACAACTTTTTGTAACATATGAAATATACAGGGCAGTGTTAAAAACTCCGAATAGACTTAATTCAGCTACACGAGAAGATAAAATTATATTTTCATCTTTCACCACACCACATGAAATTATTTGTACCATTGCACTCATAAACATTCATTATTTTTATATAATGAACTTAAGGTAAAACAAGAACTAATGCATTGAAAAGAACATTGTCATCGAGTAACGGACCAGAGAGGGCGCTTGCCAAGTACATCAGTAGCAAGATTAAAATGTCTGGGCCGATATCAGTCGCAGAATACATGAAGGAATGTCTGACAAATCCTAAATATGTGAGTTAACTTTTAAAATGTTTCTTATTCTAAAAATAGAAATGTATATTTAAAACTGAATGTTTATCAGTTAAATAATTATGCCTCATCAATATGGAAGAATTTGATATTTTTGTTCTTTATCAATAGGGATATTATATGAACAGAGATGTTTTTGGACAAAAAGGAGATTTTATCACTTCACCGGAGATCAGCCAAATGTTTGGAGAGGTAATTAATGATCATCATATTTGTTACCAGAAATGTTGTACACCTTGAACATAATATATATTGAATGATATACACCAGCTAGTAACTATTAATGTATAATGTGTCACCAACATTTTTTTTTTTTGCACATTCCAACCTTCCAATGTACATTTTGTTTACCAAACTATTTTTTCAATTCAATTTTTATTATTATATTTATTTCAGACAAACTGTCCATATATGAAACACATACATACAATAACAAAGAAAAGAAATACAAAGCATTATATGACAACTGTCTTGGAGAGAGGACCAAGAATTATTTGTTGACATTTAGTGCCTCTCTCCACTTTAAAGTTGAATGTGCCCTTTTGGGAGCATCATGAAGGTGTTATGTTTTTACTTGGTAGTTACTTGGTATCTGGATATTGGATGACTGGATGAAGGCTGGTAAACCAGCTTGTTTAAACATTGTTGAGCTAGGGCCTGGAAGAGGGACATTAGCAGATGATATACTCAGAGTAAGATACAACTAACTTTTCTCATTTTGCACATCGGACAAAAACATGCATTATTCTTAGGTCTTTCTTTATCTTAAATGAAAATGGTTCCTTTTTTTTATAATGAATTAAATTATTATATAGGTGTTAAATAAATTCAGTCATGTTGTTGACGATGTATCACTTCATCTGGTTGAGGTGAGTCCAAAGATGAGACAGTTACAAAAAGTTAAATTGTCGGCGCCAGAAATGAAAAAGGAAGAATTGGAAAAGCCAGTGGAAAAAATTAACAGTAAATATGGAATACCTGTCATGTGGCACAACAATATAAAAGGAGTTCCTCAAGGTAATGAATTTAGGCAATAGAATATATAGTGAGAATATAGCCAAGTAAAGAAAAATACTTTTGCAAAGGTATTTCTACAGTATACAAAACAAGAGGATCTATAAAATGTTTGTATTTATATGATTTGTTCATATTTTCAAGGTTTTTCCTGTTTTGTTGCTCATGAGTTTTTTGATGCATTACCAATCCATAGTTTTCAGGTAATATAGTTGAGAGTAATATCAATTTAATTGCATATATTCACAAAGCTAATACAAATTGAATTGGTAACTATATTATATATATTATATATCGTTCTTAAATACAAAATCTAGTCAAAAGTGTATAGTTTGAAATGTTTAGTATTTTTATTAGAGAACCAAACATGGCTGGAGGGAGGTTCTAGTTGATGTAGATGAAGCTGCAGGGCCAGATAATCTAAGGTTTGTGCTGTCAGCATCAAAGACACCACCAACTGTCTATATACAGGTATGTTTTGCCCTGCATTGAAATTATGGGAATTGAAGGAACCAACAAAGAATGAATTAAAAATTAGCAGTTTTATAGTTTTATTTTGTAATCTTTAATTTGTCGACATTAGGAAACTGAAACAAGAGATCGTGTAGAAATTTGTCCAGAAGCTGGTGTTATTGTCCAAGACATTGTGCAGAGAATATCAGAAGATGGGGGCTCAGCCTTGATTGCTGACTATGGCCATGATGGAGAAAAACAAGACACATTGAGGGTACAAGTATTGTGACTACTGTCAATAGAGGGAAATGGCAAACATATAGCTTGGACTGTATTGCATAATTATAATAATCTGTTTTAATCATTTTTTATGTTTATGTTGTAAAGTAATGTAATGTAATGTAAATGTACCATTTCCAAAAAGTACATAATATTTTAACATTTACTCCACCTGCAATACTGTACTATTATAGATTTTCAGAATGCGGTAATTCTAGCAAAAATGCAGTCATTGTTTTGATCATGTGAATTGACTCATGTTTGTATACTTTGCCCTAGAGTTCACGATGCTTCAAACAGCATAGTTGATGCAACCCCACCCTACCTGGATAACTATCAAATTTGTTGGTCCTGAAGGTGTCCCAATAATAGGGTTCTACTGTATTTTAATACAATTAATGTTAATTATCTTCTGTGACAGGGATTTAAAGAGCATAAATTATTTGACATCTTATCTGAGCCTGGGACAGCGGATCTAACTGCAGATGTGGACTTTTCTTACCTTCGGACAATGTGTGGCAAGTCAGGTGAGGACAAGGAGATAACAGCTGCAGCCTAGAGGGCAGACTAGCTGATAGCTAAATAAGATGATCAGAAGATTGTAGCACTAAAATATGAAATTGTTAAAACCTTAAAAATGTGGTTAAAAATGTCTTACTTTTAAATTCTTCATGTCAATCTTAATCTAGTTTCCATTTTAAGACAGTTCCCTGTAGAAATATGAAAATACAAACTGATTACATTATATTATTTCTTTTACATATTGTTGTACTGTACTTCAATCAATAAAGTGAGCACATATGGCCCTGTGATGCAAAGTTACTTCCTCAAAAATATGGGCATTGAAACTCGATTGAAAGTAAGTGTATTTTTTAATTGATATTCTAGTAATTTCATGAGGATAATTGTTACTACTGTGGAGTAAGTAACTGATTCTGCTTCAAGGCATCGGGTATTTAGAGTTTTGAACACCAGACTAGTGATCTGGAGTTCTAGGTTTGAGTCCCACCTGAGAACAACTTACACTTACACTTAATGTTTGATGGAAATAGTTTAGGCTAGTGCCTATTAGATTCCATTTCTAGCCGAAAATAGTTGTCAAGTCTAGACTTAAAGATGTTCACTGAAGAGGCTTGTATTACATATTAAAGGGTCTTTCACACCTGTTCCGGCACGGTTCCGGTCCGGCGCCGGAAAATCCAATCGAACGTCAATGTTTCGTTTTCACGCGGCTACGCGCATATCGATTGGCGCATAGCCGCGTGGAGCGTCGTGAAAACGAAACATTGATGTTCGATTCGCCGGACCGGAACCGTGCCGGAACAGGTGTGAAAGACCCTTTAGGCAGAGAATTCCAGTGATGTATGACTCTGATGGTAAAAAAGTTGACCCTGCACATAAGATTTCCTCTAAGTTTTGGACGATATAGTTTTAAGCTGTGTCCCCTGGTTCTGTACATATAGGGCAGTGTTTTACTACATTGCATATTGAAATAAAAAAATAATAAATCATTTAAGATTATAAATTGACAAATTTTCTTCCAATCATATTTTCTAGGCCCTGATGATGAACACCTCAGAAAAAGAGCAGAGAGACTTGATATCAGGATATAAAATGCTTACTGATCCAAAGCAAATGGGAGAAAGATTTAAGTTCTTTGCAATTAGACAGAAATCTGACATTACAGATATTCCAGCTGGATTCACTAGTTTGACATGACCATATTGAAACGAGAAAAGCACAGTGTTATATTTAACATTATTACAATAGTGGAATTGCATCCATTTTGCAAAGTTTTACTCATGTACCGAGAAAATTATGACACCCAACCATCAATGAAAACCATCAACTTATCTTGGTTTCTATGGCAATCATTCACGGAAGAGGTATAAGGCGTAATTGACTGGTCACTTTGCAGTGAGCTACACCCACTGCTCGCATAAAAACAGCGAGCAATTTGAGGAGCTACGGATCTGCTAAAAAATATGGTTATTGCACAATTTAACCAACATTTGCTGTTTACTGCCATCTGGAGGCTTGCTGCAGATTTAAAAGTCACTTAGTATATTAGGGAAATACAATAAAAATTGATACAATATACTTTACTCAAAGAATTCTCATTATTGATAATCTAGTGTTTACTTATGGATAAACGTAGACAATATAGTTTATTAACAAAATATGAGCCAATTACATATTAAACGTTTCCGGTGAAACAAATGAACGGCAATATATGTTTTAAAACTATTGCAAATCTCTACAATATTTAGGAGAAATCCCTATTAAGGGGACACTTATCTTGGTTTTGTGCATACCACTTAATATACTGTACAATAGTATAAAACTGGCTCAGAACGCTGTTGACCATGTGTCACCATTTGTTCCTTTCCAGTCGTACAAAGGTGGTTTGCTAGGCCTAGGCTGAAAATACAGGAGGGTCTTATTACAGTAAGATCACTTGGATTAAATATTATATTCCAGTAACCTATTAATGATTTATTTTATGGCTCATTTCTTTTTGTTTTTCCGTTTATGAAACTGATTAGTTTTATTCTTAATTGATTTCACTAAGCTGTTAAGTTCATCTTTGCTACTCTTCAATTTATCTTCAACTTCGTTGTTTTCCATTAATTCACGATTGAAATTGGTTTCTTTTTGCTCCCTTCGTTTCTGCTTCTCGTCAATCAGGGCTTCTGTTGCTTTTGTCCGTTTAAAATTAGGATCTGACGGATCAAGTGCGAAATGATGCGAGGTGTACATTGCATTAAATCGTTTGTCATCCACATCAATTTTAAAGTCATCCTCAAAGAGCTCAATTTTCTTCTTTTTATTCTTCCTTTTATTCTTTTTCTTTAAATTCTGTTCATTTTCAAGAATTGCATCCATACTGAAATGTTTCTTTCCGTCATCCTCTTCTGCCATCATAAGAAGTTCCAACTCCGCCTAAAAGAATAGTCACATGATAAATAAAACAAACAATTTATAAATCTTTGATTGATCTTTGATTGCTATAAAACACCGGCTTTATCAGCAAGGCCTGTTAGACCAATGATATAATAATAGAATACCAAATAAGGTGAGTGCTATCTACTGGTCTGGCCAAACTGCTTTATCACTTTATGTATTTTCATTCCATACCCTTTTCCTTTCATTTTCCTGTATCTCTTCAGGTGTCAAATGCAGATCTTTCTTCTTTTTCTTTTTTACACCTTTTTTATCTGCAAGACAAGTACATTGTTTATTGACTTTGATAAAGAAATATTTTAAAATAAATTTAGCAGGGCCAATCCAAGGGGTAGAGCGTGGGTCTCCTTTGACAGCTAAAATAAAACTACCTGTTGATATCTATTTTGGAGTTTCATCAATTTAATAAGAAATTCTGGATTCGCCCCAGTTTAGCATTTAACTCTAAACTATTTAATGCAAAATTAATTGAATAATTGAGTTCCTTTTATGTGTTTTTTTGTTCTCTAAAAAAGATATTACAGTAGTATGCATACAGTTGAACATTAAGGGGACACTTTCAGGACCCAACAAAACACTTTAACAGTAGTTTCTCCCCAGAATAGAGGTTGGCCATGGTGTATCAAATTATATAGTTCCCATTGTTTGTTTCAAAGCAAAGTGTTGCCAGAATAGGTATACCCAAGAGGGGTTCTACAGAATTTATTGTTACATTCTAAAATATTTAGTCTACATTGAAAGAGAGAACAAACGAATATGACTGGTATCATTAAATAATTCATTGCATGACCATCACATTATAAATAATAATGATGCATTGTATGTTGTTAGTTTACATTCTTACATTTAAAGATGGAACATTAATGTTAGACTGGTATCATAAAATATCTCTTGCATGACAATAACACGAAATATAATAATGATACACATTTTATGTTATTAAGTTCTTAAAAGTTATATAATCCCACATATTGATGTTCTAGACCAGCAAGTCTGATATCGCTAAATAATACATAACAATTGCATGTCGTAAATAAACATGATGCACGTTTAACTTCTTGTTACATACCAATCTTACTACAGTACAAGATGGCACATTAATGTTAATATGAGTATCAGCATCATTTATGTTACAAATGTATAGTCATGGGTGACCTTTCTTGCTGACCTGTCTGAAATATGTATGCTTAAAATAATTAAGTTCTTCAATTGGCCCGGAGTACACAAGATACATTTTTAATTTATATACTGTAGAAATGACACTTTAAAACATTCAATATAAAAAGATTACAAAATATCAATTTCAATTTCCCTCAAGTTTAAAGCTCTGTCTACACTATCAAACTTTATGACAAAAAAATGTGTTGTGCCCATATATGGACATGATGTCATGATCACTACCATATTTGGGTATATCACTACCAGATTTGGGCACATCACACTTTTTTGTCAAACTAGTTTGATAGTGTAGACAGAGCTTAAGGAACATTTAATAGTAGAGTTGAGTGGCGGAGTTGAATTGCGGCAGTGATAGCCACATATCACCTAATTCGTAAATGGTGAATTTCATTTCTAGTTCATAATTGTGATTTAAAATCCATTGTTCTTCATCTAAAACACAATCATCTAAGTGAAATAGTTTCTTTGTTTCAATGTATCTCGGTATGTATAAACACAATCATACAGTTCTTGCCTTTAGCTATTTGCATGCCGACAATGATACATATAAAAAAGAAACAACACCAAACACGCACCTCACTCTAATGCAACATTAAATCAACATATTTTCTAGGAAATAAAGCAGTAACATAAAATATTCAATTACTGTTTGAAAAAAAAAATGTTTACTTGAAAAAAAAGAAAAATAGTCAAATTGTTTGTGTGAAGTGAAATCATTATTTTTTTTTCTACAAAACTGAATAACTTTATCAAAAATTCAGAATGCCAATTCAATTTCTGATTTTATTAATCTTCGTTTTGACAATACTACATACTTTAACTGCTTCTTTTGTCTTTTTTAGTTATAAGTGAAATTATTAATAAATTAATAAACATTAATAGACTTATGAAAACTACAAAAAGAATCGGCTGTGGTGTTTCAAGGGGTGTTTATTCAAAGTGGCGCATTCATTTTTTTTTTTTTTTTTTTTGTTACCATATTTAAAGAGGGTGATCCATCCAGCAATTGCTGATCATTAGGGACCCTCAGAGGTTCACAAGACAAATATACACAAGATGCTCTACATAAACAAAGTCTTATTACAAGTCTTTGGGAGTGGAGTTGTAATTTTGTCCTTAGAAAAAAGTGGTAGCCAAGCATCATAACCACCAAGCCACAACTTCACTCTAATAAACAACTCATTCAAATAAACACGGAATGAACGAATATGCTATACTGCCATATGAAAACATAGTTATACCCTTGTTCTAGAATTTAGACATACTTTATTATTTATCGTTTATTTTATTATATTTTAAATACTTTTTTATCACCTCATAAAAATATGTTAAACTTGTGATAGAAAATTATAAGTTTAGGACAGTACCTGCAAAAATCATATTTTTAAGAATGCTACCATATAAAACAATAAGAAAGAAAAAATTGAAAAGAATTTTTTTTTGGATAGACAAGAATTTTTTTTTGGATAGACACTAGCCCATCAGCTTAGAAAAGCCCTGGTAGCGTCATGCCTTAGCAGACAGGAACAATAACATACACAATGAAAGTAAAAAATAGCTACAAAACCAGTATACAACTTACCTGACTTATCACCACTTAGACTCTGAGTGAAAAACGAGTCCGTCAAATCAACGCCCTCTGGAAGTTCATCATCGCTGAAGGTTTCTACAGACTCGGGCTACAAACAAAATAGAAACAAAGCGTTAAATACATTTTTAATTAATAGAATCTTTGTCGAATTAAGTGGCCTAGTAGAATATAGGGCAACTGCAAACCACAGCTTAAGCTCTGTCTACACTATCACTAACTAGTTCGACAAAAAAAGTGTGATGTGCCCAAATATTGTAGTGATATGACATCACCATGTCCATATATGTTCACATCACATAAAGTTTGATAGTGTAGACAGAGCTTTACTCCATAGATCTGATCATACACTTTGTTTTTAGGAATTATGTCAACATCCAGGAGTGTTCCTATTGTGAAGTACAGTAGTCACAAATATTAAAAAAACTACAGATAATACCCTAAGGCCACAAATAATAAATGAACTTCAAAGAACATACTAAAGGTGTTGATACAACTGACAAGAACTAAGCACAGAAATCATGAGCTCAATTATATCATATAACTAAAAATGTCTTGCTTTTTAAAAAATTCATTAGATTTGGAGAGAATTTTAACATGTAGTATAACTGCCCAACACTTCATGAATAGGTTAATTAGCATTCGAAAATTGGTTGAAGATACGACAGTAGAGAACTTGTCTAAATGTAAATGAACAGTCAATATAAACTGCCACTGTTTTAACGACATATACTGTGTCACAGTGTGAATGAGTCGCCAAGCCATTCAGTTGTGTCTATTAGTACACTTGTTATAAATGTGTTTAGTTTTAAATGTGTTTAGTTTGACATAAAAGAAGGTGATAATAGTACATGTGTCATTTGCACTGATGCAGTCTGCATGTACTATTCTCTCTACTCAGAATGGTGCCATGGGACACTATTTTAAAATAATAATTTTCTTTACTTGGAATCAAACAATCAGTCAACACATCAATTTTTACAGTATGTTGTTTCATTGTTCTTGAAATGCCCAAATATGGTAGTGATATGACATCATGTCCATATGGGCACATCACATTTTTTGTCACATAAAGTTTGAAAGTGTAGACAGAGCAGGTCTTATTGAGATCGTCAAGAGCAGAACAATTAAGGGTTATGTAAAAATTATTTGGCTGAAGTTTTACTACAATTTTAGTACAATCTGTATGATTTCAGTCTGTTTCAATATAGAAGGCAGCCATTGCAATAAACAGATTGTAGGCCTTACCACTAAAAGCTTGCTAAGATTTGTATAAACAAGCTATAGAGAGCAATCAAATTATAGTTACTGCAGTAAACTACGGTAGAATAATTGGACCTACAGAACTACATGGACCTTACAGTATTATAATATTCAAGAGCCAATGATTAGTTTAGGACTGAAACAATAATTATAAAAACTACAATAAAAAAAAAATGAAATATGTTTATCAAAGTAAATGGTCAGTCACAATATAATGGCATTGCCTTTAATATGCATTGCTGACCATACTCCACAATGAGATGACCTTCCACAATGTTTTATTGGGCAGATTGCGAGGGTAATATCTTTGATACAAATATTAAGTTCACAATTATCAAATTTTATTTTAAAGGTTTTATTAAGAGTTAAAAATGATAATATTGTTTAATTATTCAAGATCTAAAGCGCAATACATACTTCAAGCAAGCAATCAAATGCATGCCCTTACCATGATAAAATTCAGTATTGCAAAATATCAAGTTAAGAAAACTTAACTTAAATTGTTATTAAAATTAAAATTACTAAATGAATTGCCTAGTATTGTATATTACAAACATAATATTTATTTAATTTACTATATTTACAGAAATGTATATATATTATTATGATGATGTTATTTTACACTACTGTACAGTACAAAAGTTAAAAGTTCTGATTACTACATCAACAAATGTTCTTTAGAGTAATTATGCTACATTTACTATTACTTACAAAAGTTCCATGTAAAATCAAACTCCCTGGAAACTCTCTCAAAATCGAGATCCTTGAAAACTGAAAACTTTCCAAAAATCTAGATCCCTGAATACAAGAAAATCTCCCAAACCCTGAAAACTGGAAACTCTCCCAATATCAAACTCCCTGAAAACTGGAAACTCTCCCAACATCAAAATCTCTGAAAACAGGAAACAGGAAACTCTCCCACAATCAAACTATCCTGAAAACTGGAAACTCTCCCAAAATCAAACATCCTGAAACCTAGAAACTCTTCCAAAATCAAGCTCCCTAAAAACTGGAAACTCTCCATAAATCAAGTTCCCTAGAAACTATCCCAAAATCTCTTTAAACTGAAAAATCCTCTAAAATATGGCCAGAACGTAAATTTAACTTTATAATTTGTAGCCTGGTTTGGATATGAACAGAAATACTGTAAAAGTGTGTTGTTTTTACAATAAAAAGTTATACATAGCATTTAATATAGTAGTGAATAGATCAAAGCACGGCATTGCCATGATAAATATTCATATTATTATGTTATAATGTTATATTATCCTACAATATTTTAGGATGACTAGTATAATTTGATCTTATATTTGAAAGTTTACAAATTTAATATGGTTTTATAATTTAATTTTATAGATTCAAAGAAATGTAAAGATTTTTAGAGATATAAAAAAGGTTAATAGTTGATGTTAAAATCAAAACAAAAAAAGATATAAAAAAGTCAATAGTTCATGTTAAAAACAAAAATAAATTTCAGGCATTCAGATGCTTTTAGGTGGATTTTGTGTTGAAATAGTTCAGTTGAAAAGTCTTAAATAAGCTTTAGGTTAGCTAGAGGACTTTAAGATGCATGTTCTTGTATACCTCATATATATCACAGTATTGCTATCATTTTGTGTGGCCGTGGAGTGGAAGGGAGGAATTATGTCTTGAATACTGGACTGAATTTTAGCACAGGTGTGGCAACAACAATGTCATCTTTTCTAGGGTCTGTTTCGTTTCAATCGGGATGTTCCAGTCCTTTTCCAAAAAAACTCACCTGGTTCTTGAAAGTGCACATGATCTACAGAGGCGGATTCAATGGGAGATGTAATGCAAATTAAATTTCACTACTTTTAGGCCCTGGGCCCCATATTTCAAAATCTTGGATCTGCCACTGATCCAGATATGTACACTGGACTTCCAGTTTTCAGTCCTTATCTAAGAAGACTTTTTCTACCACCAGAAGAATGGTTCGAGAAACTTTTAAACCTGTGTCAATATTATGGCTTGTCCATTCTGCCTTAACCACTTTTACACTCTACTAGACTATTTCAAATATAATAGATGTATCTTACTTGTGTCTGCTTTGAATTCTTTTGCCTTAACCACTCTTACACTCTACTAGACTATTTCAAATATAATAGATGTATCTTACTTGTGTCTGTTTTGAATTCTTTCTACTTTCTATTTTTTCAATCTTTTTTTCTCTTCTTTTCTTTAAATATTTTTCCCATGGTGTCATCTCTTCTTCTTTTGAAGATAGTTTTTTCTTGACCAGTTCTTCCGTCTCTTCTTTTAAACCTAAGAAAACCAAACATAACAAAACATAAACCAGACGTTAACAGATCAAATTCAATTTTCGTGAACTGTTTTGATGCTTCTGTGACCAATATTTTGACCAATTTCTCAATTTTAATAAAAAATCACACAGACAGCTATTTGTAAAAAAAAAAAAAAATTGAGGACGATACCGTGAAAAATGCGGAGACATCATGCGGAAAACAAGCACACAAAGCAAGTAATAAACTTATACTTACTTTAAGTAGAATAATATAAAATATTATTATGTTTTTACTATCGAAATTTAATTTTATTGCAAATGTATTTAACCTACAATTCACGATAGTCTGATCATAAGTTGATTCATATATAAAATTTACAAGAAAAACAAAATTAAGTGTTCTTTGTTCATATTTTTGATAGACACCCTTATTCATTAAGTTTCATTATTCCGGTTAATATATCAAATAACAAGTTTAAAATCTAGAGTGAACGTTTTATCCTTTCATTTCTTTATTCAACTAGCATTACAATAATAAGCTAGAGGGCTTTTGATAGTGCCTACAGCAGAATTTTGTTTGGCCTGTGGTCAGTAGAAGAATCACTTTGTTAGAGTGAGTTCTGACCTTTCCCTTTGACCCTTCCACTTCAAAATTGAATAAAGACATGATGATGTCATATCACTACCATATTTGGGCAGATCAAACTAATTTGATAGTGTAGACAGAGCTTTATAAATGTAATAATATTTGTACCAGTTTCCCATGTTATTTCCATTTCCATGTCGTTGTTTTCAGACTCTTTCTGTTCAGAGTCGTTCACTTCTTTTAACAGACTTCTGTACTTGGCAATATCATCACGAGTACCTCCTTCCTCGCCACTATTAACTGCATCAACTGAAAAGAATAAATATGGATATGAAGCTTAGATAATATGCTCAGCTACTGTTCACAGGGCCTAGGCTCCAGGATATCTTTAAAAAAAGTTCACTCTCAAATTTGTTATAAGACTTGTAGAGCATCTTGTGTATATGTTTACTGTGAATGGGGTAGCTCTGTCTACACTATAAAACTTTATGTGACAAAAAAATGTGATGCGCCCATATATGAAATGATGATGTCATATTTGAGCATATCACTAACATATTTGGGCACATCACATAAAGTTTGATAGTGTAGACAGAGCTTAATAACACATTTATGGCTCTTCTTGGCAATATGCCTACATTAGGAATACTAATTATAATATATTATAAAAAACCCTTGCAAGATGAAATGTTGCCATTTAAACCAGAACAATTTACATAAATACATCTAATTGCTTTAAAATGGTTTTATTTTAGCTGACATTTTAATATCTTTAAAATCATTTTCAAACAACAGTCACTAATCAATGTGTCTGTTAATTGACTAAATTTATGTTTCAATTGTTTTCAAGTTCAAAACCTACCATCATCATCGTCATCATTATCATCATCGCTAGATGCTATCAGCATTTTTACATCATCATCATTAAACTCCTTGCTTTCAAACGCCTGTTGCATTATCCGTGACCTTTGTTTATCCGTCTCATCCCACGTCAACACCACTTTTGATTGGTGCAGTGCGGTTGTTTTGAAATCTTGTGGTTTGTAGTGTGTCATATTACCAGTATCTGTAACCTGACTGGTAGGAGCAACATCAAAGGTAACATCGTCTGGGATAAACCTGTTAACAAAATAAAAATATTGATTTAAAGCTCAATAAGGGTGTTTGCTGCAGTGTGTTGGACAACAACTTGTGTCAAGACAAAAAGGTTTCATTAAAAATTAATATTATTATTATTATTATTTTCAAATATTATATCATCTTGATTACAATATCTAATAAAGCAAAAAGCGCAACATACTTGTAGAAAACATGTGTTATGCAACCCACCAATGGGAGCTCTTATTCTGGCGAGTATTGATATTTAATGTTGAGTTACCTCTTTACGCTTACCTGAGATCTAACTTAGAAGAACTACTTTCTATTTCCATATTATCACATTGGTCATAGATGGCCGAAGCTGTCTGAGGTGAGTCACACTCAACTACTGCATAGTAGTATCGCAATCTAAAAAGCAATGCATGTATAAAACATGTTAGTGTTATGATATAATTAATAATTTCTGATCTTCTATTCTATACAGAACTTGTGTGTGTGACAATATTGAAGATATCTCTATATAATAATTGTACTTTTTATATTCATAGTAGTACTGTATGAGGAATGAGGAATAATGAGGAACACCATCGGGTCGAACCAAGTGTCCTTTTTTTGGAGTCCATTAAATAAGGGTTGGCTGTGTCCCTTTATTAAGGCTGTTCCGAACAATTTGTCCTTTCAGGTCAAAGGTTAAATTTTTCTGATAATTAGTCTGATTTGAATGAGATAACTATGCTAATTTTCGGTTAAATTTTTATAGGTTAATTATCAGTTAATTTTTGGCTGCGGAAAAACGGCCTGTAATAGAAAAGCTATTAGCCAAAACCATTTGTGTAAACTTTATTTTACCAAAGCAGCCAATTACTCAGAACGTACTTGTTAATGTTAAAATGAAATCATCAGCCAACATTAGCCTGCAGCCTAGACAACTTTATTCAATTGTTTTATCTGTGAATCAGCATCATTACAATGAAATCAAAGCCCATGTTGTGAAATGACACTCCAGGGAAAAAGGCAAGATGTTAAGCAATTGCAATTACAGTAATTGCCTCAAAATTAAACTTCAGTTGAAAGTAAATTGACTTGACTGATAGTAGTACTTCATAATAGTAAATAAGATATATATCCATAATG
Source organism: Antedon bifida (assembly GCF_963402885.1). NCBI lineage: Eukaryota > Metazoa > Echinodermata > Crinoidea > Comatulida > Antedonidae > Antedon > Antedon bifida. Next base: position 21,086,771 of record NC_136234.1, on the reverse strand, counting down.
TAAACTGTTAGTTAACATTTTCATAATTTAAGGAGTGGAGTTGTTGGTGGCTTGGTGGTTATGATGTTTGGCAACCACTCCAAGGGTCCTGGGTTCAAGTCCCATCACATGTCTGGATTTTTTTATGGACAAAATTACAACTCCACTCCCAAAGACTTGTAACTTGTTTATGTAGAGCATCTTGTGTTTATGTTTGTCTTGTGAACCTCTGAGGATCCCTGATGATCAGCAATTGCTGGATGGATCACCCTTATTAAATATGGTACAAAAAAAAACTAGTAGTACATCTCCCAAAACAAAATTAACTTTATGGCTTTTCTGTAATGTATAGTCACAGACAAAAATATAGTGTAGTGGTGGTTCACATAAATTAAACACAAAGGAATTGGAATAAACAACTTTTGGTAGATGTATGGTTCAATTGTATGTGTATTCAATGTATTGGCTGTAGTGTTAATACATATTGCCCCTCGTTTCACAGGAAAATGTCCCCTTAATAGGGGTATCTAAGGGTCCCCCAAAGGAGGCATTCTACTGTATGTCAAATCTCAAGACCTCACAGCTCAGATCACAAAACCTCACAGCTCAGATCACAAGACCTCACAGCTCAGATCACAAGACCTCACAGCTCAGATCACAAGACCTCACAGCTCAGATCAGATCACATGACCTCACCTTTGCAATTGATATGTTCGTAGTCTTTCCATCTGGATCTTCTGACCTTCAAGACTGTCAAAGTCAATCTCTTTTTCATCTTTGTGTACTGCTGGTCCATGTTGGTCTTCCTCTTTTATCTTCTGTTGACCAAATTCAGATGGAAATATCTAAAAAAAAAAAATAATAATTGGTAGCAAATAATTGATAACTAAGTCTGTGAGCTTTTACTAAGATCTTGCATATCAAATGTGTTACAATTGCTCCCCACTGATTGCAAACAGTATCTAAATAGAATAGAAGACAAAATATAACTAACAAAATAAAGCCCCATAATTATAGTAAATGTTGGTATATCAAATCAATGAATTCTACGACAAATAGAAAGTTTGAGGGAAAAAAATAAAGGCCCAGGGGCATTTAATCGAGGGGCGTTTTGTTCAAAGCGGGCGTTTACAGTATTCAATTAAATTCGGTAGTTGTCTTAGAGGAGTGGTTGTTTGGGTGGAGGTAGTTATCCCGGAGATAATTGTCTCAGGGGTATAGTTTTCATAGACCTTTTGAGACCATAAGACTTGTCCAGATACATCCATTTTAAGTATACCTTAACAGATTTGACAAGTCCTCCAGTAGGCTTGAATGAGTTAAAGACAGCCATCAAGTCTGTAGCCTTGATGCGATCCCAATCAACATTGCACACCGCCAACCTTTCAGACGTGTTCTCATTCCGCGGTGCATCAGCGTCAAGTTCTCCCCATTCGTGTTCCAGTTCATCTTCACTTTCCGACTCGGATTCAGAGCTCGATTCCACGTTGCCCATTCCTCTGGCAACATCAATTCCTAATGGATCTAATTCTTCTCCACTGTCATCATCAGATGAATCTTCATCTTCACCTTCTTCTTCCGTACTTATTTCTTTTTCTTTATTTGATTCTTTACTTTGCTTATATTTTCCCATTTTAGCTACATTTTTAGATTGACTGTGCACCAGTGATTTATTTCGTAAAAATTCTTTTCTTTTTTTCAGTAATTCTATTAACTTCTTTTTGTGACTTTCTTTTCCTTTCATCTCTGGTAATGACTGCGTTGATAATCTTCTCTTTTCCTGTTTTTCTTTCACTGCTGAAAATGCTTTCTTCGATTTGTTATCAGTTTCTTCTTCGGAATCTGAAAGCTCATAAAATTGTTTTAAATTTTCAGACGATGATTGATTTACAGGACGACCTCGCTTATCAACCGAGTATTTCAGTTTGAACTGTTTGCTCTTGAACATAGCTTGGAAGCGTTTGTCTATTTTCACCTTCCGGTCCTGCTTTGGCATCATCCGGAATCGTGGATCTTTCCCAATATGGGAAAATCTTTCGTCAACTGATACATCCATCCTTGTCCTGCTACTTTTCAACCTGTTATCAAATTAATAAAAACAGATGTACAATTAGTGTTACTGAATAGGCTAGTCAAGAAGGTATTTTTATACCTCCATGGGCTAGTAGAGTATTACTATTATAGTAAACCTATAGTATAGGGCCTACTATGCCTAGCCTAGGCTATAATAATTTATTAATTATATAAATAATAAGCCATCCATCCGGGATATCCGTCATCCATCCACACTAATACTACTAGTACTAGCCTAGGCCCTAGTCTAGGCTAGTTACACTACTACTACTACTACTTTAGTACTACTAGGCCTATAGTAGGCCTAGGCTTGAGAGGAATTTAACGAAATTAATGTATTGTCTAGGCCTTTATCATCCAGAACAGCTTCAGTTCATGCCGAGAGATGCCGACGATCGACAGGCTCGGTTGGCAGGCCTAACTAGAAGAATTAGAAAATAGCTAGGCCTAGCCTAGGCCCTACCTAGCCTAGCTAAACTGTAAATTAAAGAGACGAGGCCTTAGTCTACTGGTGGTAGCCTGGCCCTGGGCCTACGAATTATTCGGATCATAACTAACCTCCAATTGTTCTTTAGGCTTAGTTTATTATTCTAAATAATATTAAAATGCTATTAAAAATAAAACAACGGAACCAGCATTGACATGAAACACGACAGCGAGCTAGCTAGCATGCAGCAGAGAGCACCATTACGTACGTACATGTGCGTGAACTTTGACCTTTGTGCGACTCTGGTTAATGTTACTGAAAAAAGCAGGTTGAAACCACAATTCTCTAATTTTTATTTTATTTATATAATAGGCCCAAACTTGTGATAAAAAATAACATTTCAACATTATAATTTTGATATTAATATGATTATTTTTCTTTCCTTAGTCAACAAATTAATGTTTAAATGTAGAGACCGTTGATGTTTGATAATTTGCATAACTTCTTCCACTGTTAGTGTTATGATTTTTAGTGTGAGCTCATCGAACTGTCCGAGATGTATTATTATCACATCATGATATAACGGGACCTGATATCACATTTTAATTAACGCATTCCGTTAGCAACAAAAGCTGATCATGAGCATTGGATTGGATTACTTTGTCTTCCATCTACCACTACTCCCATGGGACTATTGCTGCCATTGCATCCTCTTTGTTCCCACGTCACGTACCGACCGATATCGGACAATAGACCCGCAGCAGAAAAACAAAAACCACAACAGTTTTTTTTTCTTTAACGTGCATTTCGATAAAGTATTAAAAGCCCTTAAGCAAAACACCTATTTAAGACAGAAAATCAATTATGAAATGAAGCAATATGTGTATGCACACAATCTACAAAATACCGTTGGATATGTAGGCCTACCGTAGGGCATCATCAACACCAAATCATTAGCATAAAAAAACAAAAGGCTGCAGACGAACGAACTTCGACAGACAGCAAACAAAATTTCATCTAATTTTCTTTTACTGATGATCTATCTTTTTGCTTTTTACTTGAATTGGAATATTTTTTTACAAATAAAGTATAGGCCTATGCCTCTAAATCAATAATGTTAAATGCCCAAATATAAATGTATTAACACGAAATGTTTCGGGCATAGCCCATCATCAATCTCTACCAGCCCAATATCTGTATACAAAACCAAATTAAACCAACAGATTCTTTTGACACAACATTGTTCAACATTATATAGGCATTTAATTTATTTAGACGTATATGGATAATTGAACAGCTTACAAGTTGAAGGGATCAATCATTATGCTATTACTTGTTCTATTGTGTTCTTACGCTCTGATAACATGTTATTAGTTTTGTATTGCATTACCATACGAGATTGATTTGAAATATTGACGTATTCATTTGCTTACAAAATGCAGAACAACAAAGGAATTCTTCCACGTCGATACTGGTAGACATGAATAACTACACATCACTCAATTATACAATTATGTTATTTAAATTCTTATTTTATTGCGAATTACAACAACAAAAGGGAAAAATAAACAAAAGACTGAGATGGGAAAACAATAAAGTAAAACAAATCACTGTGACCCGGGTGACTCAGGTAATATAAATAATTATGATTGAATTTAGATATATTTAAATTATAATAAATAAATTGATTTTTAAAAAATTAATAAGAACACCAAAACAAAAGTGAAATTAGGAGTTTAAATGGAATTTTCTGATTTTTTAGGAATGTGGAGAATGAAAAAAAAATATCTTAATATACAACAATATAATCGAATATTTTGGTTTACTTAATCAACTCGCTGTGGAAGTTGACATGTCAGACTATGTCAGTACGGTCAACCTGAGCTAAAACTTACGATGTTCTTATTTTTCCAGTTTTGGCGTTTTTATTTCAATTTGTATTAAACTTTGTCTAATAATGAGGGCACTGACTCAAAACAGCAAAAGCAGACATGCATGAGGTCCTCACAATTAAAAACGAGAACGATAAATACACAGAAAGGAGAAAACGTTAACTAAAGGAAAATAAAAATATTAACTAATGATGTTTATAAAATACTTATATTAAATTACCAGGCACAGAATAAATTTGAAACCAGCCGGTGATGTATGAACATTTAATTAATTAATTTTAAAGCGATTTATATAGAAATATAACAATATGCATTGCAAAAACATATTGGTTTGAAACATTAAAATGGAAATATTTTGAAACTATCATATGAGGGACAATTTCTAGCCATTAATTTTTTGGAGTGAGATATTTTTATTCGATTAAAAAATAGTTCTTGCTTGTGGTAGATTTCAGATTGTTGGGCCTTCACTTTAAATTACGAACTAGCTTTTGTTTTAATTCACAACATTTATCAACAAACTCTCTGATTGGAATCAGAGAATAAAGACACAGGCCCTCTAAGTGTGAACATGAGATCACGCCTACTTGAGTGTGACTGCACACTGCACATTTCTAACAAAAGTGGTGATTAAAATAATGTTATGGGGCTTAGGATAGACATATCGAATTAGGGGGTTGTGGGATGAGAACGGAAACATTGCATAATGAGCAGCCAACACACATAACAAACGTTGATGACATTTTTATTTTATTGAAAGATAATTTTCTTTGTTTATGTGTGGATATACGCAAATAAGCCAAATGGAGCTTCGAAAGAGTTTCCAAATGACATTACATTGTACATGGTAGGTTAAAAAACATTGAAAAAAATAACTTTCTAAGACATGGTTTAGTTTTTTCTAAATTAGCCACCTTCCTATATGACGCAATTTAAGCAAGCTTCAGCTTTCATTATTAATTTGTTAAAAAAAAAAAATTCAAAAATGTTTAAAGAGTGTGTGAGGCGGAGGGAGAGCGAGCAGGGGATTAAACGGCACACATTGACACATATATAATACCGTTAATAATTAATTAATTGTAAATATATACAAGCCTCGAGTTTTTTCCCTCTCTTTTTTGGCTTTCTGTGAGTGCAACTCTTAAAGTCTAAAATTCAGATTGTGTTGAAAAGCATCCTTAGAATTTTAATATAGACATTATAGCTGATGATATGCAGATAATTGTTAATAAATCAAACATCCAATACAATGTAATCCGGTGTTTGCTAAGAGCTGACTTGATTAATCAAGACTGGAGGAGTACTTTAATGAATATAATTAATTATTAACCAAGCTGATGTGTTCAAAATAATGTCAGAATACTTATACAGTATAATTATACGGTTATGGAATAATATCAGATTTTTTTAAATATTCATTAATTTATTTTGTAACGTGGTTGTAAATTCCTAAAATCTAAGCAAATTCACTTTTTTTTATAAACTTTTTTTTTTACTAAATTGATCAAAACATCCGAGATGATTTATATTGTACAGTATATTGCGTATTTATAGATATTATTAGGATCTCACTTTTAACTGTAACTATGTGTTGTATGAACGATTTTGACTTAATATTAATCTAATTGTAATGATAATCTTTATTACTTTTTTCGTTAAGGATTGAAATTTGATTGTGATTAAAATTATTATTTATTACATTACAGTGGTATCTCTTTTATAATTAAAAGCTAGCCTATATCTAATATAGATCATTGTGATGAAAAATTATAGCATTATTTTTTGGCACCTGTCGATGTTTATTGTGTGAAATGTCTTGTGGTGACGACAAGATTGAATCTTTAGCTGTGGTTATAGTGCATTGCGTCATAGCTTGTATTCAAACCGTTTCTTTTAGTTAGACTGGACCAGGCCACTTCTTTACAGCGTCGTTCCCTTCCCATTCAACATTGCTGTCCTTTCAGCTGAACAAATAGATAATGTTAGTCCATTGACTGTAAGCGAAGTAGGCCTACTTCGCTTCAAATAAAACATTACAAACTCGACGGCAAGACGTGCTTGAAAGGGAAAGTGCTGTTTAAAATGTCTACTCTTTTAGACAACGATAATAATTTATGAAAAAAAAACAAGAGTCTAATTATATTATCATCAACACATTTTGAAGATAAAATTAGTTTAAAAAAAATGTAAACGGCCAATGGAAACAATTCTGACGGTAATTTTTAACTTATGAACAATTGGAATAAGATTTATGATCGACGTGTTGGTTTTACTACCGTAGTTTTTATACTTGTTTATTTTATGAATGTATAAACTGCGCCCATGAGCATTGCATATAATGATAGCATAATGCTACTACTGTATTACTATTATTCGTATTTACCGGCCGTTTGTATGAAAACCTATCAAATTAAAGACTCTCAGGTGGTTTGTTTTTAAAAATCAGAAAATGTTCATAAATGTCATTATTCATGCCATAATAAATATTTGAAATATCATTCTTGATATTTTAAAAATCAATAAGTGATTAATCAATATCTATCAATTAAGTACTCAATTATTCAATCAATCAAAGCTAAGTACTGTAGGCTTTTAAACGCAAAGCATTCATACACTTCACGCTTGTATTATAACGGACTTACGGCACGCGACATCCAAGTATGTGGTTATCGGCTTGTGCTTCGGTATTGTCAAATCTGAGGCTACGAAACAAAGGTGTCCTTCCGCTAGGCCTCCAATCCACATTACCAAGTACTTTACGCTTTGTGTCAAAATGTAAAGGTTTTAATCTAAAAGCAGTTGTGAACATCGAGTGTCCGTCTATTACCGTTGGTCATTGTTCAACATAGAAACATCATTTTTCGATTGCGGAAGACAATTATACTTAATACTCTAAGGGATCGTGTAAACATTTTTGTACTGCGGTTACTCCGGTAACTACATTTTTTAGTACAATTTGTTTAGTGTGATTAAAGATAAATCAAATTAACAAAAAATACATAAATTAAGTTAACAAAGCACAGCTTGTACAATGCAGAAATTATCGTTACAAATGCAAAAAAAAAAAACACGACCAACCCCTATTAAGGATACTTTGTTTAGTCTTATAGTGTCCTCTTAATATGGGGTATAAAATTAATAGAAAACAATTTATGGTTTTTTGTTCTTTAATGCTACAGCATAAGAACCATTCATTTGGGACGATCACCCCTATTGAGGGGACAAGCCTATTGAGGGGACAACCCTATTGAGGCGCGTTGCTGTGAAATATTGAGAAGTCATAATATTATCCCAGCAGGACTCCAGTTAAGGGGACACTTGTTTGGTCACGGGTCACGAAGGTTTATCCTTAATAGAGGTTCTACTGTATATGAATATTCTGACCAAATTCATAACTACGCATCACAAATATGATGTTAATATTAAAATCAAGGTTGCAATAAAGTGTTATTCGTTTTTTTTTTATCAGATTGGCTGCTCGTTAACTGATAAGGTGACTATCGCTTAATAAAGCAAGCGTATTTCATAACTGGCTCGTGTTGAATATCACGTTCTGTTATCTAATATTCTGTAGATCGTCGCATTACTTTTGCCAAGACAAGTCGACTGGAAAATATAATTTCACTTCTCAAGCAAAATGAAATACAAGCCAGAATGTTCTAAATTATTGTTTCAACACTTTATTAAGTGATCCTCAATATTGAAAAAAAAAAGACGAAAAGGGTAATTTGACAAATCCTTGGCATTTTGGTTTGAAAAAAACTGTTTTATTATATCCTGAACCATTTAATAAATCCAAAGTAATTTTGATTGAAACACTATTTACTATACCGTATTATAATAATCATTATACTAGTCATATAGGCGTATTTGTATAATTTGTTTTAGTGTATTCTACCAATAATGTTATAACATCAATACATTTACAGTACACATGAACATATTTTATGTATGAAATTAAATTCATGAAAAAAGGTGAGAATTAACAACAAAATTAAATTAAAATTGGCATTTTCGGGTTTTTCTTTGTGTGCATATTTTCTATCATTTTTGTTTTTGTCTTATGAATAATAATAAAATCATGACATGGATACGATACGAAAAGATACGATAAGACAATTTCAAATATGACCTCTCGGATATAGGCCTATAGCATTTTTTGAAATGTTCAATTTAAATTATACACACTCATTCTGTTTCAAAAGAAAGAAAAACTAAATAAAACATTACAAAATGTTGGTTTCGTAGCTCAATAACTACGTATTAACAATGCATATCGTTATATACTTTCACAAACGAATATTCAAAAGCAATTATACAATTTTAACTAGCGTTATAAAAATCAATTAATTACCGCTTTAGGCTAACGTAGTTACGGTGTTACAGCACTCTCACAATATACAATAGTACATGGACCCATATTAAAAATAGCTCTATAACTATGCTAGACAGAACAATCAAATATTGATTTGTTTACAATAATTTTGTCTGATGCCATCTGACATAGATTCAAAATAAAGTAATGAATAGTGCGGCATTCTTCTTTGAACCTTCTTGAAATATAGTTTAATAATTGCCAGTAGCAGAAATCATTTATTTAGTCAATCACGACAAATTCCATTACTAAGGAAATAGTTCATGATATCTAGTGTCGTCATATTTTGGCTCTATCCGCCGTCAGACCATTTTAAGAAATATACTCATTCATTCATTCAGTTTATAAAACGATCCAATCGGAGCTTCCTTGGCCATTGATAAATTCACTCACTTTATACATGGAGAAATAAGTTAATTATTTCTCCATGCTTTATATCATCAATACTTTCGACTAAAACTCACTTTTTATTCTGGTATGCGTCATAAACATTTGCCATTTTGTTAAAATAAATCACATGAATTGTTACACAATGTACCTAAATATAGTTATATAAATGATATTTGAATGAATGAACGAATAAAGACCGAATAAAAATAAAACACTATTAACCACGAACGCATTAATTATAATAAACGAATAAAGTACTGTAATATAATATGGATGGATGAATGAATAAACCATCCAATGAATGAATGAACGAACGAATGAATGAATGAATGAATGAATAAAGAAACAAACGAATAGCGAATGAACAAACCAATGAAAGTACCAAAGAATAAACAAACCAATAAATGAACAAACAAATTTTAATGAACGAACCAATATAACAACGAACCAAGGAATGAGCCCAAGGATAAATAAACAAAGAACGAACCAATGAAGAACCAATGAATGAAGAAAAAGAAAAGAATGAATGAGCAAACGACTAAATTAACCAATGAATAAAATGAAAAACGAACCAATACATGAATCAATGAACGAATGAATAAATAAATGAATGAACAAACGAATGAACGAATGAATACATGTATGAACCAACATTAACGAATGATACATACGGTAAGCAATCGGCTGCAGAATAAATAATTACATTATTAATCTTTCGCATGTATCAGCATATTGTAAATCATGCACCATTTAATTTGTGTCAGTGTATAGTTAAAAAGACCTACTGTCGTAATATTCCAATTCTAAGAATCTATAAGGTGAATTTAATGCAAATACTTAACGTTTAAATTAAAAAGTTAATTTATTGAGATTTTACACATGAAGTCAATTCATCGTATAATAATTGAGCTTCCTGATTATTATCACCAATAAGCAGATGTAAAGTATGTTGAAACCATGGTAACGAGGAGGCATAATTCAACTGTGGGAATTTTCAAATAATGCGATATTGACAATAAATTTACTAGCTCGGTTGACGTATCTAAAACAAGGACCTCTAACAATTCAAATTTAATTCATTGTTAAGAATTTTATATGGAATAATACTGAAGCCTAAGGTTTAATGCAGCTGCGTACTAATGCTCCGTGTGCCGTGTCTTTAATCAAAGTTTACTTAAAGCCACTTTCTAGTTTGTCCGATGATAAGTATTATGCGCGTGGAGGCATGATTAAATCTTTTGTTCGCACATCAACATTCTGTGGGATTGTTTTCAGTGTATTTTACCAAGAACATTGTAGAATGCTGCAGTTAATGAATTCTTGTCTTCTTTAGTTTCTGCCTAGCATAGCGTGCGCATGCCATATCATAGCGTTGTGTGCGCATGCCTACTCTTAGCCACGACTCAAGATCAGCAATTGTCTATGACAGGGTCTCGTGCGACCAGCTGCGACAAATCCCTCCTCTGAATGTGGTCAAGTCTTTGTCCACTAAACTTTTAAATACATTTATTATGTTTCGTTTTGTGTCTATAAAGAGGAGTGCACCTTTGTCGCAAGGTGATTTCCCTTTATCTTTAATTCTTTGATTACAGAGCCCCTCATCATTAGCCTATAGTTTGCTCATTTAAATCGGTGGCCGGATTTGCTTTTTCTTTGCTCTATGCTTTGTGGAGTCCCAGCTGCTAACGCTTGTAAACACATAGGTAAAACGAAAGCTTTCCCCTTTTATGTAGGCCTATAGATGATGTCAATGTGTGTGACTTTTACATTCTTTTGTGGATTCAACACAATTAATGTGATAATTATAAACAAAGCATTGTGGCACTGTATTTCGCCGACTGATTTATGGCCTATTTATTATAATATTATTACCAAATATTGACTATCCGCAACCTTTGAAACGTTCCAAGCAACAAACCTTCTAACAATACGTAATATTGTAATAAGCGTTAAAAACAAAAAGATTCTCTGATCGTAAAATTAAGAGTAACTACAAAAAATGACATGGCCATATGACGTTTATTGTAGGCCTTTAATATTTATTATTAAGACGTATAGAATTAAATGGGCTTATACGATTGAGATGTCTACTCCTCTCTCAAGATTATTTTAAAATATATATTATTAATACTAATATTTCTTTTGCGTTACTATAAATCCACTGATAATTATTACATAACTTATTCGTCGTAATGATTAATTAAGTAAATAACATTTTTATTATATATTAAATTTATTTAAATTGAGGTATCACCATCGAAGAAGAAAACATGCTCTATACAATATTTTAAAGTTTCATACACAAAACATTATTAATAATAAATATATATGTCAACTCTATAACTGTTTTAGAAATGCTTATTAAAAGATAGTATAGTTATTGCTTTGTTTGTACTAATGTAATTTCTCTCTGCAATTTTGTTTATTTTTAGGTTATCGCTATTCGATAACCAGCCACAGTTTACTCAAAGAATTATCGACAATTCTGAAATAAATATTAACGGTATAGGCCTACATGAAATAACACGGGTGCCAGTTTTTTTCTCAATCACACATATTGTCTCAATACGCTTCATACATGTCAACATGTTCCTATTAATAATATAGGCCTCCTATCATCATATTCAATCGTTACTCTTCTTATTATGTAATATTAATAACAATCAAATATTGATAACACCTGTTGAAGCGTCGCTTTTCTGATAGTAATCATATCAACGTGATTTAATATTCATAACGATCGCGTTGTCTTCGTTATTTCCTTGTTAAAGCGGCTTATTATAAGCTGCTGCCGTGCAGCATCATTCAACGCTCAAGTGTGTAAAGCTACACTATCAAACTTTATGTGACAAAAAAGTGTGATGTGCAAAAATATGGTAGTGATATGCCTACATATGGTAGTGATATGCCTATATATGGTAGTGATATGACATCATCATATCCATATATGGGCACATCACATTTTTTTGTCATATTTAGTTTGATAGTGTAGCCTTACCTTACTATAACAAGGATAGATTTAATTGTTTACGATTGTTAGGCCTATCATATCTTATAATTGAAATTACATTAGAACCCCGTACCCCGTAGGAGAACTTTCGAATTTTCGCAATACAAAGTAACATAATTATTATTACATTAAAATGAAGGTGGGGCAATATTATATGTTTTAACATTACTACCAACCTCTATAGAAGTCAGGTGACAGATTAATGGGGACATTATTTGGGTTTCGCTCCGAAGGGATCACCTAATAATGGGGTTGTAGGCCTATTGTATTTTTATAACAACGTAAACAAAATAAAAAGTCTTACCTTCATTTAAAGAATTTTGATTAAGAAATTAGATTAAATTAAGATTGTTAGAAAAACGTTATAATATATTACTAAGCTTGTTATTGGGTTTATAATAAAGCCTTTTCATATTAATTATTATTTTTACGTAAATTACGATTTAACTGAAACTTTTAGATGTCGTATTAACTTCGCCGCTTTAAGTTTTACGTAGAGGATATCTTTATTTAATGAAATATTAATTTCCTGAAATTACAGAGAAAATCTTCTGCTTAAAGTTAAATAGTGTTTACTGAATTCAGAATGAGTTTACCCACATCAGGAAATGAGTTAAAACAAAATTTAAATTTAATTTTAAATATGAATAATTTAATTTTAAAGTACTGTATATTCATAGTATAATTCATAATGTTACTCGTTATCAGTCGGTATGTCTTCATTGTATTCAAGGGATGCTTTAAGCTCTGTCTACACTATCAAACTTTGACAAAAAAATGTGATGTGCCCATATATGGACATGTCATATCACTACCACATTTGGACACATCACACTTTTTTTTGTCAAACTAGTTTGATAGTGTAGATGTAGACAGAGCTCACCATCACATTTGTCCGCTTGTCAGACCAATTTTACGCGTGCGTACAAAAGCTGTTGATTTTTGTTTTATCAAAATGTCAATGCGCGCATCAGAATTATGTTTCCCTTCTGGAACTGTGCCAATTCACTCACAGATATTTCTTCCAACATATAAGATATTTTATTCCTATTTTCAAATATTATTTTGCATTGCTTAATTATAGCCTACTTACTAAAATGTTGTACTTATGTACATATAATTATACTATTTTAGAAAATTATTATTTTTTAGGTAAACGGTAAAATAAATTGCCTGCATGTAACACGATTCTCTGACAAACTTATCCAGACAATACTCTGTTCTTAGTGCAGCGTGAACCATGTTTTAAATGAATAACACCAACGGTATTTATTCGCTGTAAGGTGTTGGATACCTAATGTTCATGTTAAGAATTAAATAAATAACACCATAAAACTTTAACATTGTATTTGTTTTTATAGTAGGGCCTAGAGTTGAAATGAACAGCTCTCGCTCATCCTAACAATAAACATTCAATATGTTGTACAGCAAATATGTTAATTGCCTGTGTAATGATAATAGTGGGATTAGTTGGGAAACAAAGCCTCAGGCCCGGGCGCAGCAGATGGAGAACAAGATTTTAGGCAACACGTCAAACTGATGATACAGGCCCTACCAATCAAACAAGAAGATGATAAAGATTTAAAATGTTTAAATAATATTCATATTACTGTTTATGTTTATTTTTTAGGCAAATTGCCAAGGATAACCATAAGTGAATTCATTCACTATCCTCCTTAAGGTGGCAATCCTGTTCACAAGACAAACATATACGGTACACAAGATGCTCTAGGCTACATAAACAAAATCTTAACGAAAAAATAATAATATAAACAAAAAATCTTGTAGTTTTCTTAATTTAAGATTTGAATGCATAGATTTAATGAAGTAACATCCAACCATCACGTTCCTTTAGTTAAAGCAGCAGCAAATAATATTGTTTTTTTAATGATGAGATGGACATGTTTGTCTTGTCATTAAGGGCCAAGGTATCATCATGTATTTCAAATAGATTAACTCTTTGTATTAAATTCCTCCTGTACGTGATTAATTCGTCTCATTAGTTATGAAATTAAAAAACTGACTTTGAAACGAAATTAAGTGTTTCATTTTACCGCATTTTTAATAAGTAATGTGTAATTATCAAGACTGTAGCCATAGAAACGACATTCTAGCAAAACTAGTTCGAATGCTATCGGGGACCACACCATATCTTAGGCCTACATTACTTTATATTAATAGTTTTTGTATACATAATTTGTGCTGTACCCTATCTTTTCTCGCCCTTCTCTTCTTAATTAAAAAATTTTACATGGACAAACGTGTACAAAAATGTATGTATTGTTCTCCCAAAAATCATGATCACCTTTAAAAAATAAAAAATAAATACGGGAGAAGGAAATTAAAATGGCCTATGTTACAATCTAAAAATATCAATATTTTAGGCGGACAATATATCTGAATCTTTATTAATTTTTAGAATAAAATATGATATTATGGTACATAAAACAAAACAATTCTTATTAAATATTTAAAAAAAATAGTTTGCCCTTGACGGTAATGTAAACAAATAAAATTGTTAAAATTAGATATAAATGAGGATAACTTATATATTAATATTTTTTATTTTATTATTATTTTTCTTTATGTAAAATCATCATAGTAAAAACTGCAACATAAGTATAGGAGAGTGTAAGAAGATTTAAAAAAAAAATATTATAACTGAAAAAAGCAGAAAACAATGATAAATATTAAATACACATTTATTATTTTATAGGCCTATACAGTAAATAATGACGGTATCTTTTATTTTACTTTATCCTTACAAACAGAATGAATTTGTTAAAAATTGTGTTTAATTAGGCCATCACCAATATACTTTTATCCATTTACTCCACCAAAACATTTTATCAAAATCATAAATTTGATTCTGTTGTGATTGATATGAAGGATGCGTTGGATTTTGATATTGCATTCCAGTGTTATTCCGCCTGTTGATTGAAAATACCCTTGTAAGTAGCGTTCACAACAGATTAATAATAGCTTTTTACATCGACATATTTGATTAAATAATCTTTGTTAAGGATAGCGTTAAAAACAAAAGCTAGCACTCAAGCATTCTGGCATTGATTACTCCAGACGCCTTTGTCCCGTCACTGAGTCGTGTGTTACGTAGCCTCACACTGATTGGTCTATACTTACAGTAGGCGAGCCTATACACTCATTGTAACCAATAAGAAATCGTTATTTATAATTACAATATCGGCATTAAAAAAAATATAGCTGTAAGACTTGTGGTTCTTTTGAAAATTCCTTTATCGAAATACCAAGATATGTTTGTTGAATTTGTTCATTTTATTTAAATACGTATTTCATATGAATATTATTAGTTTGAATAACATTATGCTTGATATTGTTCAATACACTGAATACACGACCGCATAGTAAACAAAGCCGGCACACGACTCGCAACTGATAGCACAAAAGCATTCGTGAAACAAAGGAGGCGGTGCCAGAGAAGTGCGCTGATTGGTCGAGACCAAATTTAAATATTGTTTTAAAAGCCTGTATTTTAAATCTTGCTCAGAAGTTTACGCTGGCACTTCACCTCGTGATTCAGCACAGCAACTTATATCTTTAAGGTTTGCATTGGGAAACAGATGGTTGTGTTTATAGAAGAGTAAAAACTGTGAAATTCTAACTTACTTCAATGACATATGTTTGGTCGATAACTCTAATAACCAGCTTAAAAACAAAGAACTAAATTTTATTTCGCTGTTTGCACGGAGACATTTCATCAAACACTTTGATATAGGTCTAACTTTTGGTGGAAACTGAACTGCTGTGAGACGCTTAACTTATTCGCCAATATGCCTAGAGGATTTCTTGTTAAGCGAAGTAAAAAAGCTTGTATGGTTTCCTACAGATCGCGATCATCAGACGAAGAACAAGATGATATTGTACTTGATAGATTACCTTCTGCTTTTTCACAGCAACTTTCGCCCTATAAGCCGTTTCATTCACCCGATTCGGGTTACGGACAGAGTCCTGTCACCGTGTCCAACGTCGAATACGACGGTGGTGCATTTGCATTTGAAGCGGAATCGGTTCGTAGCGTACCTAGTCCAACGTTATCTACTCGGTCCCTTCCTTCCCCTGTGTCATCAAGCCATTCACCGGTACCCAATGTACCCAGCCTACTGATGTCTGCTGTATCTGCGCCACCAACGCCTAAGCACCAGACAACAGGTTCGCATTCCTTGAAAAGACCGTTTACAGATAGTGCCGTCAAACCATCACAAAAAGTTAAAAAGACGAAATACAAAGCGGCACGTAAGTTGAACTTTAATGAGCACAATAGTTCACCCGTGAATGGCACCATCATTATGGCAGATGAGGACGTACAGGATAAAGCAGATCAGGACACCAAAGACACTAAGATAAGTAGTAACCCAGGAGATATAGTCTGCCAGTTATGTAAAGGCTGTTTCAATGACCCATTGTCCCTAGCACAGCACAAATGTTCAAGAATTGTTCACGTAGAATACAGATGTCCAGAATGTGAAAAAGTTTTCAATTGTCCAGCGAACCTCGCATCACATCGCAGATGGCACAAACCAAGACCGCAAAACATGTTGCGTCAAACAAACTCATCTCCTAGAATTTTACCAGCTGCTATCAAAACGAACTCAAAACTTGCACAACTTGATGCTAATATTGGACCGAGAAAAACAACATCGCCTTTATCGGACACGACAAGTTTAAGCGACCGCAGTACACCGAGCCCTCGATCCGACGGTGTCGAAGAGCACACTTATGATTGTAACTTGTGCGGAAAGAAGTTTCGCCGCCAGGGTTATTTACGGAAACACATGCAGCAACACGGTGAGTCCGTAAACCATCCATGTCAGTATTGTGGCCGTATTTTTGATAGTCTGACGTCCAGGGAAAAACACCTGTTGACTCATCTATCTCCACCTCACGAAGTCGTCTGCAAAATTTGTGGCGGCGTGTTTCTCGATAAACATTCACTAGAACAACACGTCAAAATGCACGAAACACGTGACATATACCACTGCAAATACTGTATCAGTTCGTTTCCATCACCTGCTGGTCTAACCCATCACTTGAATAAATGCCATACTGTGGACAATCGAAATGTCCTCCTTCTACACGTCCCTCGGATGACTCAAGAACTTGAACGCAGTTTGATTTCAACATAGTTGGAATGTAATTGACTTTTAAACAAAATGTTTTAGAATATTTTCTTTAAAACATGTTTGCTGTTTTAAGGAAAATTATTTTAGAACAATTTAGAGAACACAGTGAATATAAATTATAAATTTAATGTCTTTAACATTGTATACAACTCTGGGACTGTTCAGGCTTTATAGTTATTTAGCCGGTTGTTGGTTTCTAGGGCATTATCGATAACTTCGGTTTGGTATACCCGAGTAAATAACGAAGACTGAACGGATCCTATGTAACATATCATTTTGCCTGCTTGTAAATGCATTTGGTAATCATTTTATATTCTTATCACCCGATTGTCGTACGGTATCATGTTTAGAGATCATATACACAGACGCAGTTTCTTGTCTGCTGACTACAAACATGACATCGTACGTAAATCGGCTGTTCTTACAGTAGTACCCCATTGCTATCTGTGGGTCATGTGACAAATAATGCATGCTTATAGTACCCTATGTGGGTCATGTGACAAATAGTGCATGCTTATAGTACCCTATGTGTATGGCATACCATTATAGTGTCTTACTCTTAAATAAGTAGTTTTTATATTGGAATTGTTTTTATATTTTCATAAATAGTTAATTATTATTATTATATTTAAAACAAAAGTGGATCTTACTAATAAGCAAGCGAAGACAGTTTTTTCTTCTTCACAAAAAAATTATTGATTGAGTTATGTCTACTATATCAAAAAAGTTATCTCATAGATTGAATAAATATCGATCGTGTCTAACTGATTTCGTTAGAATTTAGCTTTAGTGCCTTCAGAAATAAATAGATATTTTACGATAGGTATAAAAACAAACGTAAGACTGTCGTCTCAGTGATTTTTAAAAGGTAGGCCTATACTTTGTCATCACATAAAGATATTTTCCCGTATAAACTTAATATTGTTACTTCTTGCCAATTATTGATAAACAAAGATTGTTAAAGGCATCAATAATTATTGCTACACTACAGAATGTAGCTGATGATAATTGAACTTTGCCCTACTGATACATTTTACATGGTGAAGTTAAGTGAGCGTATATTGTTATATCGTAATTGTTAACTTTCAGATTTTCATTTCTGACCGACTGAACTTTGCACAAACATTTACTGACTTTGTAATATTCGTGTGTGTAAAATGATTACCCTCTGCTACATTATTAACAAACAACTTATTATGCCTTAAAATATTTTGATATTTATTTACTTGTAACATTTAATTTATGTAAGTGCAATTACTTAGCAATGCTGTATTATTTTAAATTAATTACTATCCGTTGCAATGAATAATTATGTTCTACAATGATTAGGCCTATTTTTAGTGCGTGCATATGATTTGGCAGAATGCGTGGTCGGGCATATAGCAATACAATATGATTTCCTCAATCCGTTTATGTTTTGATTTGACTTAGAGATCCTTACGTATACATTCCTAATGTTATTTTGTTTAAATAGATCGTATAAAGATGGTCTTAAATTGATTAATAATTGTAATTTAATTAATTAAGCCATTATTAAGTCATTTAACTGTAATTTTGTTAAAATACTTTGTTCGGTAAATCTCTGTTTTAGACAGAATAGGTTCAAAACCATCCTAGTTATTTAATAGATAACAACTCATTATATATTACCTAATTTATTATTAGTTTGTAAGAACTGAGTTTGTTTGTTTATATAGTACAGACACGCTTTGATGATGATGAATAAATTCATACCAATTATTTGAAAAGCAAGTATTATGTGTGCTTCTTGATAGTGTTATTGTATCAATAAGGATGATCGATGAATTCAATATGAACATTGGATGTTTAAATAAAATACCTTTTGTGATAATAATAATAATAATAATAATTCGGGAAGTAGGGTACAGTGTGAGTTAGGATACAATGTGAGTGTGAGTAGGGTACATGGTGAGTGGGGGGTAAAGTGTGAATATGGTATTATGTGTGAGTATTGGTACATGGTTGTTTGTTATTATATGTTTTGTAATTATTTATTATTATTTTCTGGGCGTCCTCTTCAGTCAAAGAATGGTCTTCTAGAGGGCTGTGTGTGTACTAGTACACCAGGGTAACCCCCTACTCGTCTCGAAAAATGTACTAGGTTCTTTAAAGTGCACATGAGCTAGATGTGTACACTGGACCTACGGTTTATAGTCCTTATCCGAGAAGACTCGTTCTACCACCAGAACCATGGAGCGAGTGAGCCGATGTCATGGTTACGTAATTACGGTTCCACTCGGCCATTGTATGTATCTTTTTTCTTCTTTTTAAAAAAATAAAAAATTCTCTTTATTACTGTAGGCCTACATTTTTGCCATGTTTTTAAGCATCAGGAAACCATTTTTAAATTTCCAATTGTGTTCATGACAATAAATATATCTCTTATTTAATCTTTTTGTGTGATGATGGATATATGTTTGATTCTTTGTTTTCAGAGAGAACAATTCTATTGCCTATTATAAATATATACTTTACCGTTTTGATTTACCCTTTAGCTTATTATTGTGCATCTCCATTGAGATCCAGCCACTGATACCCACATCATTGTTATTTTTTCAGTAATTTGCCCTTGGATTTATAAATATATAACCATTATAAACCTATAGCTATTATATGTATACATATTATATTAGTTTTAATGGTCGAGTGTTGCCTACCAGTTAATGATCTAAGTAAATAGTAAAACAATATACGAGACCATCCGGAGCCGCACGCTACATAATGTTTCATGTCTTTCCTGAAGTTTGACCGTTATTCAAACATGGAGGTGAAAACGATTATCATGTTCACTAAACCACATTAGCATGTTGCCAGTTGGCAGACACTTTCTTAGAAGACCATCATGCCGACATTTAAAAAAAATGACAAAAAGAATGAAATAATTTACAAAATGAAAAACGGATCACTATGAAATACAAGCTTTTTTGGAATAGGTTTAGTCTACAGTTTATATTGATTCTCGATAGGCCTACTCTGGAGAAAAATAAATTGCGCAAATCTCCCTCTCCTTCCCTCCCTATTAAGGGGACAAATTGTTTATTAGTATCCCGTGTATACCTAATCAGTGGACACGCCTATTAAGGGGACAATTTGTTGGATCTTGGAGTTGTCTCTTTAATATAAGTTATACTGTATATAAACTGATCTCCACTGTTTCTATCGCCAAAACAGCCAGTTTAGTTTAGACAATGCGGTACCAGCAAACCTATTTGACGTTCTTGAAGAAAATCAAATCAGCCAATCACTAAGTACCCCAAACCATATGATTATCATAAAAGAAATGACATAACTATTTAAGAGATACAATCCTTTCATTCAACCTAACTTGGGTTCATGGATGTTATATGGGGGTGAATTAAAGGATTTGTCCTCTCTTGCCGCCGCCTGGGATTATTCTCATAAACTAACACAAACACATGTTGATAAATTCGTAAAATACGAAGGCAAGCCCGCATGATGCTGTTCTTTTTCATTTATATCGTCCTAATCCTAAATAAACCGTCCTGATTTTGGATCATGATTGCGACTGATAGGTCTACCTTAAATATTATTAATATCACAGAATTGTTGCTTATTACTATATCGGTATCAAGGGAAAACTAAATAATCAAATTATTGATAAAAAAAATTGAAAATGTCGTTTAATGTAGGCCTATACCTCTCAATATTAATTATAAAAAGAACGTTTATTTACATAATTATAATATAATTAGGGGAACATTTAATAATTATTGTACTTCCTTCTCAAAATATAGGTTTCATAATGTGATTCTGTATTATGTATTGTTGGACTGAAGTAAAGACATTAAAAAAAAATGAATTATTCTCACGGTTTCAAATTATTATTCGGCCAATTTACTTAGGCACACTGTACTACACAACCCCTCATTTAAGATACCCTTATATTTAAGAGAAAGAGGAGAAATATACTTTTAACACAATAGCCAATCCCAATTAAAACTGCTTGTGCTGCCTTGTTTAATAGCCACTATATAATAATTACTGTGAATGAACTATGGATACAAGTAAAGTGTGAACAATTAAGAATATGGGATGACTACATAAAATGTCATCATATTATTATTACGTGCTGGTAATATTTTACACACTTTAAGAACTTTTACTCAAGATATTAGCGAGTGCTCGTTTCGGGATTCAATTCGAATCATCTTTTATTGGTCTAATTATTCATATAAAAATAAAAATCATAAAATCTTTGTTAATACACTGCAGTTTAAAATATATGTTAAAACAATAGACACATAGAGACAATAGAAAAGTGCAGACACCATCATTTTATTTTCGCCACTTATTATCGACAGTAGGCCTATTGGTCGAGTTTAACATTCATTCTTCGTCTACCGTCTTAAAACGAAAGTTCGGTAACAGTATTTTAAAGTATTTTAAATGTATTGTTAACTTATTGTCTTTTCCGTTTTTGTTTTTTTTTCAAAATCTGTTCTTCTACGTCTTGAGGACCCCATTGGAAATAAGTCGCACATGGGGACGCAACGTCAGCGAGTGCACCAAGGACAATCTAATCCGTTGCTCATTGTAATAAGTCAGATTCACGCGTTGCGCTTATGTCTTTGCGTTTCGTCCTAGAAGTGGGAACCGTGCGGCTTAAAATAGCGAATCAAACATACCAAAATAGTCTAGGCTAACGATATTTTAGGAAAATCACAAGAAATTGAGATGACCAAAACGCATAACAAGAATAACTGACAATATGCACAAAAAGAGACAAAGACAGACAAAAAAAAAATACTCTTAGGATAAACACAACAAAAACATATTGTATAAAAAGTCGAACTCAATAATTATGAAGATTAGAAACAAAACAAATGCAACGTCTTGTAAGTTTTATTGACGAAATCGAATATACAAGACAAGAAATTATACCAATAAAATCATAGTGTTTTGATACTGAATAGCGAAAGATGAATTACTAGGGCGCCACAATAACTATAGCTATGGTAATAGTGTTGTGACAATGTTAGACAATAATGTACTAATTGTGTATGTTTTACGACTTCTCATAATTGTATTTCAATTTCTTTTTTTTAAATTTTATAATCACACTGTTAAAAGAAGATGTACAAAGGAAGACTAAGCGATCGAAATTTAATTTTAAGAGGTTTTTAACGACTCTGTGATTTCTTAATGGCTTTACGTTAGTCACGAACTCAGAGCAGTTTACTGGTAGACATAACTGTATATAATCTTCAATTGACGAAGAATAGCGTTTTATTGTAGGCCTAGCATTAATTATTCATTACTATACCGCACCCAAATCACCAGTTCTAAATCATGTTTGTTGATAGTTAGATAATAATATGAATAGCGTTTTTTTGTCATTGTGAGTTCGTACCGCTTTTATTTTTTCAAAAGTAAATGGATCATACATATATGTAATATATAAGTAGAAAAACAGATAGTTACACTTTATTGTACTGTACTATATGAAAATATAAATTATTTAATATTGTTAGTTTCAATAAAATATTTTCAATACCACTCAACATCTTTCATTGAGATTTATTCGATTAATACAAAATATCTTTTTCTTGAATTTGTTAATTGTCTTTTCTTAATTGAAACTATTGCTAATTTACATATCACACACATGAGATAACTGTACACATGCATTTACTTAAATTATTCACAAAAGAAGTAACATTTTATATCTGACTGCCAGTAGGTCATATCATTTTTTTAATACTAAAAATTTAGTACAAGTACAACTAAAATATATATTTTTTTTAAATGTAACAAAATCAATTCTAACCAAAAAATATACGTAACAAATAAATAACAAATGTTTAATACAATGTGCTTGGAATTAAGAAACTTGTGACGCGCTGTGTAGAACATGCTATAGTTCGGACAAATGTCAAAATGAAATTACTAAAAAATGTATACCAGTATAAATTGGTATTGGTGGGCCAAAGTACCTTTAATTTGTGATTTAACCAATTTATTTGTTCAGCGACTATAAAGCTTGGTTCCCACTAGGACGCTACACAAGGACGTACGCGCAACGCAAGCGAGTTGACAATCCATCGCTTGTGATTGGTCAAATCGCATACGTTGCATCACGTACTTGCGTTGCGTCGCTACTGGGAACAACCAAGCTTAAAGCGAAATTTCAGACATTGAAATTGAAACTTCCCCGTTGATGTGCGTCCTATTAGTGCTTTAATAATTATTGTAGTTTACTTTGAATCTGTTTCGAACTCACGTATACAGGGTAGAAGGAATATCAGATCACATTATAATCTAATTTCACAGTTACTAATAGGTGATTCTATAGTTGCATTAATATCTTTTTCTTTATCCTGTTAATGTCCTCCTCAGTGCCTAAACACATTACCACATCTCAGTGCCTAAACACATTACCACGTCTCAGTTGAAGTTAATCGTTTCAATTTAAGTTAGCACGTGTAAAACAACAATACGTAATAAATGCGATCGTATAGTGTTACGTAACATTGTCAGGCAAGTAATTCTATTATTTAAAAAGGTATCATGTCTTCATTGTATTGTATTAAAGGCACGAACTGTCACGTTATCAACAGATAGTAATAATAAAAGTAAAGTTGAGTGACGTATGCTGAATGATGACGAACCAACAGTGAAACTGTTACAGTATATGCCTATACGTTTTGATTACAAAATATATGCATAGGCCTATGCTTAAACATTTGTGTTTCTTTTAACAATATTAAATTATTTAGCAATTATTGTAGTAACATTACGAATATAGCATACATAAACGATAGAATATCTTTTTCCGATATCCGTCTAACATACTATAACATTTTACAACAATTACAGTTCATATTATTGAATTATGAATACAATAGGATGTAGCTCTATCAAGGCAAGAAAGACAATCACTTTACATTTAGTTTGAAAAAAATCATAAAAATCGTCCATTATTCGGCTTTTCTAAATTTTTAAACTTTGGCCTAAATTTTCGGTGGTGGATGATTTTACCTCATTGGGAAACCACTAGCCACTGTGAAACAAACTGGGACCGGGGCTACATTTTGACACTACGGCCAACTCCTATCCGAAGCAGGGGACACTTTACTATGGGTTCTACTGAGTGTGGGTGCTTGGAGTTCAGAACAGTAGTGCAAACGAACGTGCAAACATAAGCCAAGTAGATGATGACACGGATTGCGGCGGATTGAAAAAAAAAACAAATAGGTTTAAAACACTTAGCTCAGAGGGGCACGCGTACAACGAGCTAAATTAAGGTATTGTTACATGTTACATAAGAGCTAAGGATTGGAATTCTATTTATTGTGTAATAGATAAGCCAGGAGAAGTATCTTCGGTGGTACAGTTGGTATGTATATTGTTTGGAATTAAACGTTTCTTTATATCAAAAACAAAAGAGGGGCACGCGAACGGCCTAATACCAAAGCACCTTAGCGCTCTGATTGCAGCATCTGTTGATGCTCCCATTGTGTTTAGTATTATGTAAGTCACAAGTAACTGGTCCAGTGAGAGAGAATGTCCATACAACCAAGTAGGTTAGGCCCCATTGTATTGTTTAGGAATTAAACGGTTCTTTATATCAAAAACAAAAGATGGGCACGCGTGCGGGCTCAAGTATGTCGGTTTATAAGCACCTTTGTGCTTCCTATAATAAGTGTTCTAAGTAGCTTGTCGTTACTTGAATATGTAAAGTCATCCTATGGATTCCATGGGGTGTCTTAAGTCCAGTTAAAAACTCAGTTATGGGGGATTTCGTATTGTTTATGAAGCTTTAAGATGGACGCACAATAGGGGGCACGCGCACGTGATGCTTTGATCATCACTCTATATTCCGTCTACTGTCTCTATTTCTATTCTTATGCCTCCTCATTGTGTGTCTAATCTTCAGTTTCAAACTGTAGAACTTGAATGTACCTGTCAAGCTATTGTTATGCCTGTCAACAACGTTTTTATATAGCAAACACAAAGATGTTTGCTAATTAAACATCATGCAATATTACCGTCTATAATAACACCTTATACGTGCCATCGAATATCCCTATTAAAAACCTCTATTTCTCTATCTCTATTTCAAAGTTATCTCTATTTTGCGAATAAATTTGACAATGACGCGTGTGGACGTGCGATGAAACATCAAAGCTGAAAACCTTTAATGAGAATTTTAGCTTTCAAATTATACTCGAACATATAAATTGACTCTTTCTTAAATATATTTAGGACTTCAAATGGGTTATGTTTTGAGTCCTTTGCAACTTGACTACCAGAAATAATGATTGTAAACCGTAATGGTAGGCCTGCCTAATATTTGTGTATTGAATGAATATTTGAAAGCAATTCTCTCAAATATTGTCAAGTTTCAGCACTCCAATTATGGTTCAAAATCGGAATCATTTTAATGAGTATTTCTCATCATTTATATAAAAAAAATATTTGCGTCTTCCATCATACAAACATGATTATTCGATAAATAAAAAGATTGAGACATTTTGTGTATTGGTATTTACGCGGATAAATCGAGGAGGAGGAGGCAATTACGGCATTTTATTGAGCTTAGCACTAAGCATGTGCTACTCATTGTGCATCACTTAACGTACTTTTACTCTGTTTTATTTATGTAATATAGATCATATGAACCCAACAAAAGAGTATTAATGACATGGATTTAGACGACTATGTGCAGTGATTGACCCAAACGATTTACTTTCCACACATATCATGTCTGTATATATGTTGATACTATAACATAAAAAAACTCTCTTTAAAAGCTTCTTGATCAAATTCAAACAATTAAACAACGTATTGTTTATAGCCAATAGAGAGAATGTTTCTATTCTAAAGAAAAATTTAAGAGATTAAAACAATTTTTGTTTTTAAGTTTGACCTTACGTAGTAAATTCTGTGTCATGAAGTTTTAATTTTGTTATTGATAAACTATCAGATGAAATTGAAGTGTCCCGTGGGAACGGATGGATACACTTGGAGTGTCTTCACAGCGCGTAGTGCTATTTCACTTCGTACGACACGCTATAAACTTTTAAGTCGCTAACGATTGAGCTGAAATGAGCGAGAAATTAACGATGGTGTTTAGAACAAAGGACTCCTCCGAATCAACAATCTGGGCGATTGTAAGCGTTTGTTTACACCAAACAAAGGGCTAGTGAACGCTGACAAGCTACGGTTACTATTGAAAATGAAACAATACATTGATTTTATTCCGTAGGCCTCCGTTGTAGTAGGGCCTATACGCACTCCGATAACTTGCGATTACATTGAAACAATTGAATTTTATTTCGTATGCATACAGTTTGTGAGCTTATTATACTCACGTACTCCGGTAAAATAAATCAACACCTTAGGCCTAATTATTTCTTTATTTAAATAAATATATAGGCATATTTATGGAAGCCAATAATAACCATAAATCAAAAGATGCTATAATCTAAACAAAGTATTTGAATGTGGAGTACTTAGTTTTGTTGTCATAAGAAACAAGAATCTAACGGGATTTCAACAAATGATCCAGGGTATTGGTAGCCGAGCATCTCAACCACCAAGCTACCATTCCATCTCAATCAGAATATTTTCTTTTTTATTTGAAACTGTTGATTCATTTTCTATGCAGAACTACTGTTGCTAGTCTTCTGATCGACGTTTTAAAAAAATCATCGTAATACTGCAAAATTCTAGAAGATTCACTAAAGAGTCAAAACTATAGACGTTTTCAAAATCTCAATACTGCGAAATTATAGAAGATTTCACGTGTTTGAAGAGCTATAGCTATAAACTATAGACATTTTCAAAATCTCAATACTGCGAAATTATTGAAGATTATTCTTGTTTACATTCGGACAAAGGAAGATCAAATTGAGTAACCGGCGCACATAGCAATGCACGCACCAGTCCAGTGCGGGCATTTCATATAATATCGATTAATCGAACTCTATTCTTTATAGGAACAAAGCCTAACAGACAGAGCGTTCATAGTTTAGAATGCGAGCGTGAAATTCGAGTATGTACGTTAGTGTCAATTTTAATGAAGAAACGCAGCTAAAAGCTGTGATTTCCAATAGCGTTTAATACATTGGATTGCTAAGAATGACACGTTTTATATAGCGGAACTAACTGATATTGTTTATGATGAATGACACTCTAATGAGAAATATAATCAAGTTAATTAACAGCAACTGTCACTTAACTCGTTCTCGTTGGAAGTGGTTCAAATCATACAAGAGTGAAATTAATGTAATTTCACTCTTCTTGCCTGATATCCTACAACCACTTGTCAGAATACGCCTTTCGAACAAGTCTTTTGATTTGATTTATTTCATCATGATTTTCAATTTACAGATAAAATACAATGAATGCATGAAACAAAGATCGAAACATCAACAACATACCAAAAAAATGCAATGGATAACCCATAAAAGTCCTAAAGGAACTTGTTTCCTTTAAAGAAAAAGGGCAAGAAAGCAGAAACAACAAAGCAAAAAAACAAAACAAAAAACCTATCTAGGCCTAAAGCAAGAGTCTTGAGATTATTTAGTCTGTTGTATGTTGTGGTACGATATTCGCTGAAACATGGATAAATCAGTTACTTATTTTCTCCAAGGCATTATGTTCTATTCAATAGTACGGTCATATCTGTTGCTTACTGATAACATGGAGCTAACGAGTCAATAGCATAGGAAATACTACAAACAAAATAAAGGACAAATACAAATCATTAATCGTGTTTTTAATCAATCATAAACATTAACATCGTTAGAAAGTTAACAAAGGCTTTAATAATGAATGATTTTTTTTCTACGAACAAACGAAAAAAATCAACAAATAAAAAGAAAAGAAAAACATTTATTGTAGTAGTTAGAAACATGCTGAGACTGAAACATTATGTAAGCGGGACGTATAATAAATCAATTGCCGCTTATATTTGGCATGAATAATTTATGCTACATAATGATAGATATACTGTAATATTTAACTGGCACGATATTCGATAGCAGCATTATACCCGTACAGTTATTAAGTCAAATGATTTATATCGAATTCAACATTTTGTGATTTTATAACATCCGATTATGCCCACTGAATATGAATCACATGATGTAATGTATAATAAATTTATATTATAAAAAATCTTAGACTGAATCCTTAATACGCGCTTGAAAGTACGCCCTCTTAAAAAAACACCCCCTTTCATTTTCTGAATATCATTTATTAAAACTAATTGATTTTGCACATAAATATTTTTTTTAAATACAAGCATATTAATTATTATTTTTGATAACCATGACTTATTTATTTGTTAAAAATGTAATGATTTAATTAATCTGATAATATAGAACAGATACCCAAAACAAAGATCACTTATTTTGTATGTGTAGGCCTAACTGTTTATATTTGTAGGCTAATAATTGCGAAATGGCCCACTGGGATGCAGTGAATAGGCCTAAAGTACCCGCAAGTTCCTTTAGTATCTCAACATGCCATCACGAGGAGAAATGTTTAACAATAATTGTTGTTAAATTCCAATATATTGTGACTTTTATATACTACAATGTATTTATTAAAAAGATCGGGAGTCAGAGGGCATATTCAAATAATATCCATGATTCGATTCATGGGACAGACCATCTGCAATGTCTGTCGGAGTGAATTTATAGGCCTACAATTGATTGGAGTTGCATAGGTACAAATCACGGGGAAATTAAAATAAACATTTGACAGCTTTTATTACTTGTAAATATCGTTTTACTTTGTTATTAATGTGTTCTGTTGTAAAGTTTTGTATTTAAACTATACTATTGTTTTTATTCATTGTACTGTACTGTCCAACGCGACTAAACAAAATATCAAAGTTATAAAGGTTTATTGTCCCCTGGAAAAAAACAGTTTGGACATAATTTTTTTAATACGCCACTTTATTGTAACATTAGACGTTCTCTTTGATCAAAAGTTGGATCGAAAAAAATATTTACATAGAAAAGAAATAGTTTTCTCTTAAATTTAATATCCAATAAACATTTTTACAATATTGTATTCTTATGCCATATACTAAGCGAGTAGGCCTGGGAAATTCTTTAAAGCATAGATATGTCGCTTATTTTTTATTGTTCTTTGTAAGTAATTACACTGGATAAGCTGTCGGAAATAAACACGCCATTGGATTATTATAAGTCCCGCTAGCGTAAATTACGTACACCCATTATTAGTTCAGCAGCCATACACGCAAAGTACTCGCCGATTTGTCCATCAAATTTGTTGCTGTCATTCAAGACGTTATTGCCATTCAACGGATTATGAAAAAACGCTTATTATCTGCTAAACGATGGAGCGGCGGAGAATCTTGACTCGTTCCATTGTACATAACCTCCTTTTTGTACGGACATAATTTCACAGCTCGAAGGTCAATGACGATGTTGATTCGGTTAGTGACGACGAATACCTGATTTTTAAAATACATTTCAAGTGTCTTTTGAATGCGCGATGTCTAGTAATGCTTGCGTACCAAGGACATCCTCTTCAACGCGGCGCCTAATGAAATTACAATACTACTATAATGCGTTCCATAGAAAATTGAAGGCGAACGAATAATAATCGAACTTCGGAACTTATTACATCCATTAAAATCAAGGTATGTCGAGCGAATATTTAAGTTGGAGGAGGCCTGGATGATTGTAGATTGAAGAACACTTCTAACTGAAATCACCGACAATTAAGAACAAAATAAAATAAAGTGTGTAGAGAAAATCGGTCTAAAGATATCGAACTTATAAATACAACAATAACTTGCCTGTTGTTGTCGTACCTGATTGGTATACAGTAGAGCGCAAGATATCTATCACTTTTCACGTTCCCCTCTCCTTTCCAATTTTCCCTTTCATCATCACCCAAAAAAACAAAGAGGACTGACTGTTTTTTTGGAAATTCCTCGATCATGTTTCGCCATATGATCAAAAAGTATCGAATATCTTAACTTAAACACAATAACATTTTATAAACAGAAAACGGTAGGATTCCGAAAAGTTACCATCCTAGAACTACCGGTATAAGATTATTTTATTTTTTCCATTTATCCAGTCTTCGATGAAAATAATGTCATCACATGTTCAATCAAATGACGTCATGTTCAATCAACATCCTATAGTTATAAGATGACAACTTTCCTATTTTTTTTGTAAAAAAAAATTATTCATCGTCGTTCATTATCTACAGTAGGCCTATTATAAACAAGCCTTAAATATTATTATCATATTTTAATTTGTATTATGTTTTAATAATATCATATCACTTTCTTATTTTTTATGTAATTATTTTATTATTATGGTTTAAAACATCTTCCACACCGGTAGCAAAATCTGAAAAGGGTGGATTACAATAAAAATCAAGACATCAAAATGCAAATATAAAAACACCAATTACAGGTTAACCTAAACATTACACAATTCTATATGGTATAGTGATCTGTTTAATCTTTCAGTGTGACACTTTTTTTCTTGTAGTATTTCAGCCCTAACGTTAGCTGGCTAATTAGGCCTACTATGTCATAATTATTTAATTGATCGATACTTAGGCCTATATCTGGACCTAATTACAATTTACAAATTATGTGTACTTAATTTACAAATAAATTCTTTGTTATTCCTTTCCAATGTTTTATTTATTTTAATTCCGTCGTTTCTGGATCAAGCCAACTACTTTGTTTCTTATTCAGGTTATACAAACACTTGCATGAGCCTGCAGTTGGCGCATCAGTCCGGCTTAACTCTCAGTTACTTACCGCGTATCAATATTTTTTCGCTAAGCCTACAATCACTCCTGCCTAAGCTTACGAGTCATAAAATCATAAGTTACACGATAATTAGGACAAGTCTTTCTCGCGCCAAGCAGTAAGCTCTGATTTCGCACGCTCAATTAGCAAGATGAGTTAAAGAAAAACGTTGCCTTATCAAAATCAATGACTTGATATGATGCAATTATTGTTTTTTAAAATGCAATGAAATCCGAGTTCAATATCTGACAATCTGATGATAGAATTTGATGATAGAAAGGGAAACCGTATCGAGGGATTGCATTGTTTTCTTACATTTGATACCGGCCTCCTTTAGATGTTAATTACGAACTATAGGCGCTAATATAGAACATTACAGTTCTTCCGAATGCATCGAATTATAATCAATATGTTACGAGGAATATTAAAAGTGGTCACCATATCTTCTATTTGACGGATTCTTTATTATGTATTATCATGTTACTGTGAATCCTATTATTTTTAAACAATAGAATGATTGATTGTTCTAGAAAACCAACATATCGAATAAACACATACTGCTAATGAAAAAGGGGGTAATATGGAAAACAAAGTAGGCCTAAATTTAAAAGATTCAATGTGTTACTGGTGAAGTTGATCACATTGTAATGACATTTGAAATTAACGAAAATGAGATAATAATGAAAATAATATGATGATGATGATGGTGATGATGATGATGACATAAAAGATGATATTAATATGAATAAAAGTGGTATTTACGATCATACAATAAAAATACAAGTAATAATGTCCCTTATTCTTTTATTATATTATAGAAATTCAATAGCATTTCTATATAGAATTCTGTAAAATGTTGATGTATCGTTAGGTCGACATATTGTATACATATTTTAGAAGAACCTCATGCCGCCCATCAACAATAGTTAATCAAATGCTGAAATTAATAGGCTTAATCATACATTTTATTTCACTGTTCATTTACTTTTACTTATAGTATAAAGACAAAAAGTCAATATTTTACAGAAACAAACAGAAAATAAATACAAACAATGAAAAAAAGTACTTTCTTTACAATAAAAATATATTTTATAATTAATTATATACAATTAATTTTGAGTATAAAAGGGAAACCTTACTAGTAGGCCTAATTCAGAATAATTTTAGATGACTAACAAAATAGATACACAGATGAGCGACAAGGTCATTGCTGAAATAAATCTTTATTTGCTTTTATTTTGTTTGTGTACGTTGCACTTTAAAAACAATAAAATATTCTAAGAAGAAGACATAATATGGAATGTTGTACCTTAAAAATTATATTAAAGATTGTGTGAAAAAGTATGGGCAACAATATACGGACACAGAGGGCGCTACGATTATGGTCAGACAGACTAAATAAAACTGGATTTTAGTATTTACAAACAACGGTACAAACAATTTTTTTTTTCTGAAAAGAAAAACATTGTATACTGTATTTTACATGATTATATAGGCCTAATATTTTCTCTGTATTATTCTATGTATAGGCCTAAAGGTTAAAATAGAGACGTGGTGTATAAAATCAGAAAATAACGAAAAAAGGTAGAAAACGGAAATTTAACATATGAAATGAAGTCTAATTATACAAATACTGTAGGGCATAACACATTTATGAAAGATTGAATGAATAAAGGGGCCGTGGTTAACCGCAAAAGAAAAAAAAGAATTAGGCCTAAAAATGGTAAAACAAAAACTATTTATGCTGTGAGGGATATTAAACCAATTACAAACACAGGTCGGTCTCCTAATTTAAACCTATTAGTAGTTTTGGGACTTTGAAAGCGATCCGACATAAACATAATACTGTGTACAGGAACTATAAAATATATTAGAATACTGTAATATTCATTATAAAAACAATATAGTTTATTAAATCTGTCAATGTCAATTATGTTGCAAAATGGCAAGTATTCTAAAATGTCCGGTATCTATTCATCTTCATACTCGGGGAAACCATGTAAGATTTCATCTTCCATTGTGAAAACCAAGGAAATAAATTCATCAAATTTACTCAAAAGCATGATGCCCGAGGAAGAGATCTTGATAACTTCGAGGACAGACTTGATACGACACTTATTAACACGGAACCTACAATCCATTTGTGTCTTAAAGATTATTACTAATTATGGTTACAATAATTAAAAGACTCTTTCGACGATCCGTAGTGTCGTCATTAGACGATATCCCTAGGGGTTTGCAGGCTTTCTGTTTGGTATATATTACCGCTTGACCATCTAACCGTACAGGCCTAGTGTCAGGTGTTATGGACCTACTATAGAAATGTTCAAAGTGGTTCGTGTTGGATATTTTACAGATTACCATTAATTACCATCTGAGTGACGTATGTGGTGGATCTTACAAAATGCCTATAGGCCTATTGTATACAGTATACACATGTTATAAAATTATAACTTCTTTAAAACCGATGTTGCAGTATTGTAACATTTGCCAATACCGGGTTTTTTTTTGTAAGTTGATATATTTTTCATTTATTGTATTA
The DNA here is from genome assembly GCF_963402885.1 of Antedon bifida. Classification (NCBI taxonomy): domain Eukaryota; kingdom Metazoa; phylum Echinodermata; class Crinoidea; order Comatulida; family Antedonidae; genus Antedon; species Antedon bifida. The sequence goes on along the minus strand of NC_136234.1, from coordinate 21,053,123 downwards.
AGTATGTCAAGCAAAATTAATTTCCATTTTAATTGGACCAATATTTCTTGAATCTTAATTTAAGGACAAATTGAAGCTTGAATAAGTTCCTTTTTATCTATTTTCAATCTTTCTACATAGGTACTTGGAAATATAGTTTTTTTAGAGAGGGTGTGGAGGAAAAGCAAAAGTTACAAACCATTGCTTAAACGTAAAACTAAAATCGACGAATAAAGGAAGAAATCAAACGACCACATACATTTATAATGTTTAATGTTCTTACGCTCTGTCTACACTATCAAACTAGTTTGACAAAAAAAAGTGTGATGTGCCCAATATGGTAGTGATATGACATCATCATGTCCATATATGGGCACATCACATTTTTTTGTCACATAAAGTTTGAAGGTGTAGACAGAGCTTAAGGCACACCAACAACATTTGAACACCTAAAACCCTTCCCAAGATGCAATTACGAAAAGCATATCATATTGTTGAACTTATGTGTAGATCAAAAGTCAAAACTGCAATAAGATTCAAACATTTAACATGCAGTACTTTTTCGTCGCAATTGTCGTTTTATTGCTACAACACAGCGCCTGTCTTTGTAATTACATCTAAATGATCGTCGTCGTCAAACCACCGGTCATTGAACTTACCGATTCTAGGCCATGTCATCATTTTCACTGTGCTTTATGAAATATGGTCATGTGACAACTAAATCATAATTATTATGACGCTTACATGCAATTGTACAGAACATTTTGAGGGCGCACTTTTTAAACGAATTGTATACCACATTCCGGGTCCAGATTATATAAAACTTCTCAGATGCATGCCTATTGTGATTGGTCAATCACTTTCGTTACTCTGCGCAGATTTTGCAGATAAGCGCAGTCGTCACTCGATTATGAATTATGAACAAAATATCAATCTGCGCATGTGCGTTAAGTTTTCGGAACTCTGATATTTGAAATCGATACAGAGCGCATGACGTCATTTTGAAGCTTTGACTTTTAACAAATGGCCACGCACTCAGTGAGTGAATGCATGCTCAAAACTTGGTGTTCTCTTGAACCTAACTTGTAAGATTTAAGTTATCATAAATAGGCATACTGTGATCAAAACGATCAAAACCACGACACCATATATATGGTTTTGTATATGAATTTTGAATTAATAGAAATTGAAGCCTTTTATGGGCTATAGGCATGGGTCTAGACTTGCAGCCCTTGTAGAAAGTTCGACTACCTAGACCGCCTCCCGGTTTCTGGTGAACACTACCACTGGAAAATCACACTTTCCCCTGTTAGTAAGTAGATGGCCCGTACCCAGTAGCCTAGTACTGGTGGCGATGAACACCTTTTAGGTCTAGCCTAGCCTACCTAGTTTAGCAAGATTTAGGCCCATTTTACTTACGCTTACTTTGTTTTCAAGCTCCACTATTCAGCCACTGTGATCTGCGTTTATGTACGCTATATATTTCCTATAATGTTACGTTCTTGCGCGTAACACAGTCAGCCCACGTAAAGAAAACGGCATTTATTTTACGCGGTAACATTTTTGAATAAATTAATCACCTGTGCTTTTTTATATTTTGAAAAATGGTGGCGCTATATGTATGGATGCATTCTGGGTAATAAATTGTGAAAGGCGTTAACTAACTGAGTCCTCCTGAAAACTCCTAATTATATCCTTGTTAAGGTTTACGTAGCTGTGACGAGTTTTATTCAGAAATTATGTTTTTTAGTATTTAACAATACTTGCACTACTACATGCAAATCATGTAAAGGCCAAATATTAATTTTAAAAGTACAATGTAGGCCTACCGAACTTCATAACATTTTATTGTACGCATGAACGCTTTATCAATATCAGCGTCTTCAAAATTTGATTGTTTCTTAAATTTATAATGTTTACAAATTGACTTGCGTAACAGTACACAACAGCATATGGCAGAGCTAACTACATCGACAATTGGACTCAACACGCCGCGTTAACGGCTCCCAGGTGATTTACCAAATCCATTGCTTAAGAACGGCGATAATACCTTTCTCATTTTGACCATCTTTCACAACCATTAATAATGCAAAGTTATGCATAATTAATGAGCTTAATAAATCCTTTTGATCATCCTTTGATACGTCTGTCTTGGTATGCCTGCAGTACGATTAATTTAGTCCATTACGCAGACGGACGCGAGCAGGAGACAGAGCACTTCGGCAAACAATGGTAGCGCGATGATCAATTCATTTTTTGCTGATCATTGTCGGACGATGTGCGTATTATCATGGGTCTAATTGATATGACAGTGTTCAACGCGTGGTTGCGTATCTATGTAGATTTCATATTAAGATATTGATACAATGCTTTATCGTCCAATTAATATTTTATTGGTAACTATGCCGCGGAAGTTGTTTCATTTGTCTTGTTCATCCTTGTTGATGTACGAGCGAAGCGATATAAAAAGATTGTTCTTAATTGGTGGTTTAGATTTCTGAAATGTCTCACGCTCCACTTGTTGAATTTCTATACATATTTAAATGATAATTAAGTATGTATCAACTATCCTAACTGTATAGTTAATATTAAAAGCGGATAGCTGATATTAGACATATCAAAAATGTGTCTAAATCCATCAATAATTCGATCTGGTTTCGTAACGGACTATGAGCATTTGTTGCTCCATGCTATGAGCAATTCAAATATCAATAATAATAATATTCTTAATAATATATAATATTTTTCATATGTCGTCATCATCATCATAATAATCATTATTATTATCTTCATATCATCTGCTTTCTCGGTAGCTTTCATATCATATCGTAATCATTATTTCATCATTCATTCATTAGTGGATAATTAGCCTACTTTCATTTAATGTCATTTGCATTATAAAAATACATATAATTATTCTCTACATCACCATCTTCATTAATATAATATATGAAGCGATAGAAAGATGACATATGCCTTTCTCTTTTTTAATAAATACCATAAAAACTATTTTAAAAAATATTGGACAAAACCCCAAAATACAAAACATTAAAATACAAAACACAATTTTATAACGATCTGTTATTGGTTAAATTAAATTCATCTGGTATATGTTACAACATAACAAGCAATAAGCTTTCGTTTACATACACGTTATGAATAGCATTAATCTTGCATGATTTTATTGTCACAAAGCTGGTTACTAATACATATTGCAGCATTTGATAGTATACGTTAATATCCGCGGGCTACTACGCTGCTGTACCCCTCATTCATTTCAATTGATCTATCAATTAGATTGTAAAGTCGGCTAGATCCCGAGGGGCCCACAAGTAGCAGCAATGTATAATGCCCATTACGGACCGTCGAGTAAGCTTTCTGATCAATATAGATATTACACGCCATTCAAAGCTCAGCTCATTGTATACTAGACTCATGATAACATAAACACGACAAGTTAATAATACGCCGCCTCTACGGCTTATTACAAATTCAATAAATCACTAATACCAAGAAATTAATTTCTTTAAACTCTGAACACAGTATAAAATGATTATAATTGAACAAAGATAGCGTAGAATGATGTTTTGAAAGATTGTTATTGCTGATTAATAATGGATTATTGTATGTATCTACCGCATATCTATTTCTCAAAATCTTCAGTGACATTACAATACGCGCGCGTTTAATCGTTGATGAAACGGTACACATGCTTTTACACGCCGATAAAATCAGTACGCGCGCGTGAACATCTTGTCTCTCTGCGTGGTATTATGGATGTTATGAAATTATTAAACGGATACTAGTGGATCATGTTACATGTTGATGAATTTAAAATCTTGAATAGAGTTGAGGATGGGATGTAGTAGATATCATTTGATTGCCTTTATGGCTCCGTTATATCACATGGGACTATCGGGTATCTGCTTATCACATAACACGACAGCTCACACGGCTCGATAGCGTGTGCTGATGAACCGAGACTTGACCAACTCATCACTACATAACCATTAACTGAATTAATAAGTCATGATGAGGTGATAATAAGTAGAACTCCAGATTGATTTTTCTATTTTGAAATACTGTAATATTACATTGTTTTGGAAATGGACCGAAAAGCACAGGTATTACGTTACAAGCTGGATAACCTCGTTTAACAATTCGTTGATCGAAAATCCGTTAAAAATAATATATTTATACTGTTAATGTAAAATAAAACGAAAAAATGCTTCAAATTATTGGAGATTAAAAACCTTTCTCGGAATAATACTGTTTTCGGGATTTCACCAGAAAGAATTCGATTTCATTTCTTTTGTATATTTATTCATATCTATTATGTAAGATGGTAATATATATTTTTACGACTTGTACATAGGCGAATATAATTCACTTTCCCATCAAATCACAAATATAGACTACAATAGCACACAAGTCGTAAAACCAATTGTCAGGCGTCTGCTGCCGACGTTCTAATTATACTAATAGAAGTCCACTTTTTATACAAAGAGGGCGTTTCATTAAACATATTATAATGTTCATATCATTTCTGCATAATTATTTTTCTTATATGAATGATTAAAATTAAATATAACCACTGACTACGTATTTACCGTATTTTAAATAGGCATATAGGACATAAGCGCAAGGCAAGTGATTTGACCAATCACGACGAAGTGGATAATCGGGACTGTCGCTTGTGATTGGTCAAATCATTTACGTTGCATGCACGTTCTTGCGTTGCGTCCTAGGGAATATCCGCAATGGTAGGCCTACGGTATTGTGTAGCTACATCTCGAAGAATATATATCACATGAATTACTATTAAAATACTGGACATGATGGATTAAAATCGATTACAAACCCACGACTGCCAGACTAATCTATATGAAAACATAATCATGTTAGGCGCCCTGGAATGTTCTAATAACGACACACTTATGGCTTCATTATACGGCTTTATGTTATTGTTAGGACAAATGAATAATTTTACATTATTTTGAAATATCGTTGAATCGAATTAAAAGTTTCTCGGTTAAGTTTGACATTATTTGATATAAAATTGCATAATTAATTTTCATAATACCACGGTCATGTCATCCCCTATGTTTGGCACATACTTTTGTAGTACGAATATAAGTATACAGTATCAATTATCACTCGATCCTGAGGGCGATCAAAGCATATTGATCGAAACGTCGAGAAACTCAACAGTTCTTTTCATAACTAAAATACGTGGTGTACCGCAAACTTTATATCAATAGTATCAATTCGTTGTTTAAATTTTAGTGAACATCAATTCTCAAATAAATAAAACGGACAGATATTTATGGGGATAAATACTACTATAGAACGAATTCGTTTCAATTAAGAAAATACTGAATGTGGCAAAAACAAGTTTTACAAGGTTTACTAGTGTAACAAACTGCACAAAAATAAGTTTGCAGAAGTTAAGTCATGTACTTTATTGCAAACTAATTGGCTGATGTTTGTGAACGCATCAGCCAATCAAATCAAAGAGAATGCAGTTGTAACTTATATTATCCAACCAGTGGTATACTGAGAGTTTGGTAACGTGTACTTTTATACTAGGCCTAAGATCGTATATCAAACCTGTATATCAGGGAGAAAATGAAAGATAAAAGTATAAACCAATATATCATATTTTCCTTATTAATTTATTCACGAATCTTCCATATACATTTTTATAATTATTATGAAGTCATTGATTTCTCTGTACATCTTTGAAACAACTCTTCTACATTAAATCAGCTATTTTGATAATTAACAGGCAACCAACTACCATCTATACAAATTGGATTAGAAATAACCATAGTCCGATAACAATTAAAATAATATTGAATATCGACAACCACTCGTTATATTGAGATATTATCAGAGGTATGGCACGCCTTCACTATACACGACGTTAACGATTACCATTTATATACATTACGCATTATAAATTATTTTATTTTTAAATCATAATATTGTAATTTAATATCTAAAAGTTACATTAAACTTGTTTAATATCACCAATCAAGTCCGTTATCTCTGAATATTCATACAATACTTTACATACAGCATAATAAGTACGACTTAATAAGGATAATTAAGTAAACTATATAATGTTGTTGTATTACATAATTATCATTTTAACATATATATTGAATTTCGTGTTGTTCTGATATTTTTGTTTTTCTTCCTCTTACATCCATTTTAGGAGGTTGAATAAAGAACGAATTTAACCCTCAAAATAGCCCCATCACCATAATATTCCTACTAATAAACAATATTGGTGATGGTAAAATAACCGTAGTATATCCAAGTGTAGGCATGCCTACTATATCAGAAAAGTGAACGAAAAAGAATAATAAAAATAATAGTAGAATATATTTTCGTTTAACTTTGCATTCACATTTAAATAGACTTGTAACGAGCTACAATTTATGAAGAGAGTATTTACGGCATGTCAACGCTATACCTACATTATCGTTACTGTACATTCAGATCACACGATCAACAACGTACAGAGCGTTTCTTCGCGATTAGGATCCGTTCACACATAAGTATTTATTTAGATAAGTTGGTTCCTACTCACAAATTTAGCGATGACTGAAGCTAACATAAGGCCAATTTACACAGACGAGCCGTAACGGTAAGCGGTAACGGTAAGCGGAAAACCGCGTAGCTTGTCCGACACAGAATCTGTATCTATCCTGAGCGGCAACTGCCCGTCCGCTCCGCGTTGTGTAAATGGTCATACGGAATAACAGATTGTATATATTTATTACCGTTACCGCTTGTCTGTGTACATTGGCATTTAGCCTGCTAAATGGCCCGAACAGTGCCAAGACGAGCGTCTAGTCCTCTGTTAGCACAGAATGTGGAGTTAATTAACAACATACATACATACATTTCGAGCACCCCTAAATGAACCTCCATCGGAAAACTAATAAAATATAAAACATATAAAAATGCAGTACCGATTTATATAGTGATAAAACTTTAAACAAGGTGATAATTGTTTGCTAAAGACATTTTAAAATAAAAACTAAAATTATTTAAATTCTCATCATACAAATTATCATTAATTGCTATGTTTACATTATTACATTTTTTTTCTTTGATAGAAAACGTTAACCACTATCTATACAGTAATAAATAATATTTACAGATATTTGTGTTGTATATTATTAGCAATTATAAAATATATTGCTGATTTTTATGTTGATAAAACATGTATAAAATAAAAGAAATGTAAAAATAAAAAAAATATTGTATAATAACGAGTGATTGAGGATTATTATTATTTTTTTAATTGAATGTGTATATACCGGTATATAGTGTGTTGTATGGTATTAAGGATACAAATAAATAGACTATACATTTCTAATAAACACATACGGTAATCTAACAATTGATAGTACGGTTATTTTGATATATTTATATGTAGCCTTGGCTATTTAAAAACGAAAAGGACGGCGGACTGAAATTATTTTTCCAAATATGATAAAATAATTTTCCAAGTATGAAGTATATTAAAATGCAAACTACTGCGTTACTCATCATGAAAGATACATATTTTATGTGTCGTATTTTGAAAGCATTTTACAAAATGTGTCATAGTTATCAAAGTTAATAAACAATATATAGGCCTAGACATGAAATAAGCAAAGTTATGTGTGAGTACACATGCTGGGTATAATAATAATATCAAACATTTATAACGCGCTCTTTAAGCTTGATTCCCACTAGCGACGCAACGCAAGGACGTACGTAAAATTCATGGTTTTTCAGATTTTCCAAACACTAATTTATTGAAAAGTTAATTTGAAAAACACAAACAGCTAAGTGAACAAATACAGTACATTTATACTTTTGTCCTAGTTGTATGTGTATAATTACTGACTATATAAAGTTTAAGTTATGTCCAAAATTATACTGTGGCTCTCAAAGCATTAGGCTAGAAGTTACTGCAATAATTATATTTTGTATACTCTCTAACCTGTTTAGGTAATCATACACAGTTTATTGCAGTGACTGCCTCATAAACTTGGAACAAACTAACATTTGGAGAATGTATTTACTGCAGTAACTGCAGTCCAATGTTTACATAATCCAACGTCTCCAAAGAAATATGCGGAGGAACAAAAGACAAAAGGCAACTTTAGTACACTCGACCTTTCCTCAAAGAATTAAGAATAGCATGCTTCTAACACACACAAGTTCTTTGTTACATTTTAAATAATTACATGATAAAATATTAATTACCAATCATAAATTAGTTCATTACAATTCATTATCATTAGCAAATATAGATTATGATTTACTGATGTGATATGAATACTGATTTTTATTGATTTTTCTACAATACAATGTAAATTATTTCTGTAACAGATAAATGTAAACAATACCAATGCATTAAATAGACTAAATAAATAACATTTGCTTTTTATGACAAATGTAAATATTTAAGTTGATCGTAACATGGCTCCAACAAAACTAATTTGAATATCTTGTCTTTTATTGCGCAAAGTTCAACAAAGAAAACAAAGTTATAGAAGAGAATTGAAGTAAATAAATGGATTTGTGATTATCAACATGTCACGAGTAGATGCCACTAAGAGAAAGAAAAGAGGGGAGGACCTTGGTAATTGATTATCAACATCTTACGAGTAGATGCCACTAAGAGAAAGAAAAAGAGTGGAGGACCATGGTAATTGATTACAATAAGATGTCACAAGAAAAGAGATGTCACTAAAAGGAAAGGAAAGGAGGTGTCAGTCTGTGGTAGCCAATCTGTTGCACGTAGATTCCGCTACTTAGATGAATAGAAAGAGGTGAAGGTCCGCGGTGACCAGTCTGCAACGAGTAGATCACTAAAAGGAAAGGAAAAGAGGTGTAGGTTTGTAGTAACCCATCTGTTGTGAGTAGTTTCCGCTAAGATGAATAGAAAGAGGTGTAGGTTGGTGGTAACCAATCATTTGTGAGTAGATACTACGAAGAGGAAGGGGCGGTGATATAGTTGCTCTTCCACGAGTTGTCGATAAGAGAAATGGAAAGAGGTGGAGATCTCTGGAACTCCAACCTGTTATGAGCAAATTTAACAGAAAGGAAAGTTGATTTTAGCAAACACACTATGGATAGAGGTCAGTAATATAAAGACAAAGTGATGTCAATGACCAAACAAAAACCACTTTTATTCTTTGCACTTGACATAATGTATGTGAAGTGGAAATAAAATTAATTTAAATTGCATTTAAAATATTAACTGTACCTGTTTCACAGAAACATGGTGAAAATTCAACTGATGGTCAGTTTGATAGAGCGCCCTCAATTCAATTCCCATGTGAACAAAGTTGTTCTAATAATTGATGATCATTTCATAAGTGCATCCGGTATTGATATACATTTTTCAATGAATCATTTATAATGCATCACTATATCTGGGAAATCTAGTGACAATGCTGATGCTATGACTTAATATAAAATGAACTTAATCAGAATTATTTCTTTTTATCCTTCTTTCATTGTAGGCCTACTGTATTTTTATATATATATATATTTATTTTTTATATCTTTGTTAATTTTGTATTTTTATAGTTTATTTTGTATTTACTGTTTGTATTGTTTGAGGGTCCCTAATGATCAGCTTATGCTGGATGGATCACCCTCATAAAATATTGTTGAAATAAAATAAAAGTAAAAGAATAATAATACTAAAGAATGTAAACTTGTTTCATTTAAAAGTTCATAGAATGATTCTCAAATAAATTAAATTGAAATGTAAATTTTTTAATTGTTACGTTTTTTTTATTTTAAAAATCAATTTAATAAATGCATGGATTTAAAAAAAAAAGATTGTATAAATGTAATGGGGTGCGTGAGTACAGTGGTTTTTTTTGTGTAAGTTTTGTTGTTCATGTTTTAAGTAATTTGGCAATTGTAGATTGTGTTGTTAATACCTGTGTACAAGTCACCTAAGTAGGCCGCATGTCACAACAGGCTATTTTCCTATGTATTCACATTCAATGTATTAATAAGTACAGAAGCTGTATATATCAGTGAGGGTTCTCTTACTTTTCTTTTAACATAAATTTCTATTTGTTAGCTGTCTGTGAAATAAATGTGTTTTAAAATTACCGTCAGTCACTTGGACAATTTTAAAAGCAGTTTTTTAGGGCACTATTTTATTTAATAGAGCCCTGAAAAACTATATGTCTACGATAAGTTTTTGTTTAGAAATTGAAATGTCAATGGTTACTTTGAAATTAATTGATAACAAATTAAAAGTATCATTGGGTCGAAACGCTTTGTCTAGTTTGACAAAATAAGTGTGATGTGCCCAAATCTGGTAGTGTGATATGATGTCATTGTGTCCATAGGGGACACCTCAGTTATTTTGTCACATAAAGTTTGATAGTGTAGACAGAGCTTTAAAAAATATTGTTTACTGTAAAGTTGACACAGAAAGGAGAAGGTTATTTCAGACATAATCTAGAATTGCTATAAATAAATAAATTTGAAATATATATAATATAACTAAAATAAAAAATGGTAAAAAGAAGAAGATAAAACTACCATTAAACTTTGAACCCTTTAGCTGTTGGGCTTTCTGGTGGCGTCACTTCTGATGAATTGCTAGAGACTACTCGTTTTGATTTGGTACGGCCTTTCGGAAAGGGTGCATACGTGTCCCCCGGTGCTGAATTGGTAAACTCAACTGGTCCCTTATCGTCTATTTTGGTTCGGTCTTCAGTTACCTTGCCTATTATAAAAAAATACATCAATTGATATAAAAGTGCACATAATTCAAACAATTTAAAAAAGAAAAAAGATTTGATAAAGTTTATTATAAGGAAAGAAAGCAAATAATGCTTTATAAAGATATAACAATAAGATATATTATATATCAATTTGATGAATAAAGATTGCATAATGATAAAATAGTTTTTATTAAAGATAGAAATTTTAAAACAAATTTCCTAAAAAAAATTACCGCTCGTCTGTGTAAATTGGCCTTTAGTATAAAATTGGTTTTAACTATTGGTAAGTAATAATAGTGGGAGGGAAGAACTCAAAAAGACAAAAATATTGCCTTCAATTTGCTTTTGTTTTGCATTTACCTGTTGAAAAGAGAAAAAAAGTACATAAGATCATAAAGATGATGAAATGGCATTAAACGCCAAGAACGTGCAGCTCAACAATCAATCAAATATACCAATATCTATATTATAGTTTCAAAGTATGATTGTTATTGTAATCTCAGTAATTACTCTAAATGTAAGGCAGAGCTAGTAAATACAAGCATGATCATTTAGCTAAGAGTTCATTGCCAAATTATAGTAAATACAACTCTATAGTTACAGTAAGCAAAGAAAACTAAATACCAAATGAATTAGAAACACTGTATGTATTGATTATTAAAACACTCAAATAAATTATTTTGGAATATCTTGTCTTTTATTGCGCAAAGTTCAACAGAGACAAAAAGTTATAGAAGAGAATTGAAATAAAGAAATGGATTTATGATTATCAACATCTTACGGGTAGACGCCACTAAAGAGAAAGAAAAAGAGGGGAGGACCATGGTAATTCATTGCACTCTTGGACTCTCTATTTTTCAAAAGCATTACGTCAACGTTTTTCTGCAATGCACTTGTTCAGCGTTATGGGTTGTTCAGCTTTGACCCTCCTACCATGTTTGTTTATTGTTATAGTTAGTGAAATTATTTAGATTTGATGTATGTTAAAATATAGGCGTTAGGTGTTTGTTAGGCTGTTGCAGTTAGCAGGCATGATTCTGCTGGCTTTAGACACGATACTGTATGAGAATCGGCTGGAGTAACATACTCATCGGAGGAAACAATTTCAAATAACACTATATTACCTAGCTGACTTAAGCCTGTCCTAGCAGCTGTACTAACAGTCTGAACAAGTTTAGGGTAACTGCGTCGGTTCTTAGTACTGCTATCCAAATGACCAATACTGTTGGAGCGAGATGACTTCTGCAATTTTGTTGTTTTGATCTGTGCATCCAGAATTGCTGCTGCTAAGCTGGCTGAATCTGGATCTTTCAGCTTATTGCCAACAATGAATTTCACACCTTTAAAAACAACATAAATTAATAATTTACATCTTTACATGACTTCTGAATAATAAAAGGATAGAAAAAATAATTTCTAGCTTGGTTTTGTAATTAAAGATCTGAAATATCTGTTTACTTCAAATTTACTTTTTTACATTTTTATACTTTAAGAATTTTTTAAAAAGTACTACCTTTACCTACAATTTTCGTTTCTAATAAAAAATAATGTTTCTAATATTGGGTTTTATTCAATATGGTACCAATCACTATGGCTCTTATTTGAACAGACACAGCGGTGTGGCTAAATTGTTTACCTGGCTTGATGTTACGACTGAGCGAGGGTGCAAACACTTGGGCGGAGAATTCCTCAAAGGTTGTTGGTTCCTTGTGATTGGTTATAATGTTATCAAGATTGGCACTTCTTTCTTCAAAGCTAGACATTCTATGTTAAGTTTCAAACAGTCTGTTGTTCATGTAATATTATTATTTATTATAAATCCAGAAATAAATTGAAATTGGATTACAAAGTAATAAAAAGTATTACATAAAAAAGGTAAATGGGATATTATTTAATTTGACTGAAATTTCCAAGTTAAAAAGATGAATTCAAAATTTGTAAACTTTGGAAGAACAAAGGGAAAAAATAAACAAACAAAAATACATAAAATTACCTTATGTGAAAATAATTAATTTTTTTTAGTAAAAACAAAAGAATACATTTTTAGAAAAAATTAATTTTAGTGAAATTTTGGTTGAAATGAAACATTTTAAACAACTTGGATAATTTAACTAGTTTGTGTGCTTTTGTTAAGTTTTTAGTGCCATAAGAAAAGAAAAAAGCATTTACAAAAATATTAGCATCAACAATGAACTCATTTATAAGTATTTTGCACGTTGCAACTTTATACACATATAAACCTGTAAATACTCACACGCTAACAAGTGTTTAAAAAAATGCCAACTTTGAATTTAACAGTGAATGATACCAATTTAATTGGCATTTAAAGCGAGTTGTATTTGATACGTCCAGCTGTTTATTAATTTAATTAATTCCCAAGTGCCGCATCTTTACAAGCTTCCATTCACAAAACAAAACAATAAAAAAAAAATTCAAATTTTAAATGACACATTGCCTAAGGCATGATAATTGCATCTACAATATTGGAATTATAAATGGAATAAAAAGACTAGTAAAATAGCAATGATAAAAAAAAAATCCACACACTTATGCACACGCACAGAGATGCAGCTGGTAGCTAAATATAGCACGTAACAATAGATAAACAAACTGTAATTTAGTTGTTCTTACAAACGTATATTTTGTGTCATTGTACAAACACTAGAAACTATTGGTATAATTTCGTCTTTCTTTTTGGCTTATGAATGGTTTTAAAGACCAGCTGGGAGTGTAAATAGCGTTAGCACGATACTTTGTGACACTCTCAACGACATTGTCAACAAAGTATTTATTCGTGATTGGTCTATCATTTTCTTTTTGCCTCTTTCAAATTACTTATAGTAAACATACTTAATTTCCTATAAGTGAATAATAATGATTATAAAGGAAATAAAATAAATTTATTTTGTTACTATTCATGATTTTTAATTATATATTAGTGTATTGTTTTTGACAAATATTTTTTTAACAGTTTATGTTTGTCAAGAAAGTATTTGATTGGTCTACCATTTAATTTTTTCCCTTCAATTTTTTTTATTGAACATACTATACAGTAGTTACATATACAATTCACTTGATTGTTTTTTTTATAAGTCAATACAACATAATAATATAAAGAAATAATATTTCAATCTGTGAAAATCAATTTATTTATTATTATGATTTTCTATTTAAAAAAAAAGAAATTTTAATTTATATGTATTTTTACTTACAACCACAATAATATTAATATAAAAAGAAATAATATTTCAATATGTATGTTTTGTTTTTTTATTGATTTATTATTAATTTAAATTATCAGAATTAAATGAATTTTGTATATAAATTTATTTTATTACTTTTTCAAACATTATTTAAACATTTTTATAAATTATTTATTATAAAATGTTTATTAAAAATATATAAAGAACAGTATACTTAATCATGTACAGAACTATTTAAAGTCATTTGATGTCTCAGGAGTTAATTCATAAATATACGCATACCAGAATACAAAGGCTTCCGCAATAATTTACCTAATTACAAATACACAAAGCCGTAATACACTTACGAAACAATAAAAGTAAAAAGTTAGTTTTATTAGCAGATGGTATAATCTTCTCCATTCCATAACTAAATGTTCATTTGTCTGAGTAAATATTGTTTTAGTTGGCGTTCCTTGTCTAGAATCTATTCATGTTCTATGAACCGTACCTAATTAAGTGCTAATGTACTGAGTGTACATACCCAGAGGGATGTGAACAACAAAGTTTGTCGCCAATCGGTAATTTCTTACAGCTCATTGTCTTTCATGTAAAGCTATTAACACTTAGATCTTCTCTGTCTTATTGTATCTTGATTGCATTGTAACATTCCATTTACAATTCATCTATCGTGTCAAACTTTGCTTCTTACTCTTTCAAAATAGATTTCATTTTCTTCTTAATATTTATTTTTCGGAACATTTTTCTTAATATTTATTTTCTTAATAAAACTAATTTTTTAATAATGGAAAAAACTTTACACATTTAGACAACAGTTATTGAAATGCAAGTAAAGTCCATGAGTTTGAAAGCCTTTTGAAAACATTTTTTAAACAGTGCTTTAAAGTATGATATACAAATAAATATTTGTGGCTAAACACCTAGGCTAGTTGGTCAAAATAACTTTGACAACAATTACAATATCTAAGAACTTGAACAAATGCATTGTAAAAATTAAAAAATAATTATTACAATAATTATGTAGTTTACTTTTGAGACAAATTTAAATTGTTTCATAACATATCTTTTTAAATGTGGTATGAATTTTTCTTGTTTGTTTACATTTTGAAGATTTTAAGACAACCGAACACATTGTGAGAACTTTTGATTATCAAATTTACTATTATCTTATGTCTATATTATCTATGTTACAGTTGACATTATTCAGGGTTATGTGAATATACTGTACTGATTCATAAAACAAATGGAATATAGTAATATTTTTCTTATAATAATAATATAAGTGTACTAAACCACTAATAAAGGTCACATGACTAAGCGGCAAACACTCCCGTCATTAAAGAAAGATCGTAATGATTATAGCTGAGGAATTTGTGCCGTAATAATCATTAGTACGCACGCCGACTACTTGTTTGCGAAATTTATACAGAGCAATCAGTTGGCCTTGCTTCGGGCTAAATTTTACTTTTTAGTAATGATTCTAAAACCGTAATTCTGCATATTTCTGTCTGCTCTACAAGATAATTAAGACTTGCTCTTAAGTATTACGAGTACTTGCTCTATGACTTTGCTTTGATTTTTTATGAAAGGGAGAAACTTTTACTCAGTTGTAAAAGAAGTGATACATTTATGCTGTTAATTTGATAAATTAAATTATTTTATGTTCATTTATTTTGTTATTGATCAACTTGTAAAATTACAGCCTGGCTTGGTCAGTTAACTGATAAATGAGATAAATCAAAGTAAAAAAAAAATCTTGAAAATAAAGAAATATATTATATTTCTGACAATAAATTCATTAAATTCTGAGACTGGCTCCATGATGGAGTCGAAACGTCTTAGGTTTTGTAAATTGTTTGAAGGTTTATTATTAGTTTAAAAAAAAAAAATATCTCTATACAATACAAACTATGAAATACAGTCTGCTGTCAATTATACAGTAGATTTCAAGGGTAACACAAATTTCTAAACTACAATGAGTAAAATCATCAAAATTAATGAATACAATTATAGCTCCACAGCAAAAATCACTTTTGAATAAATATTAAAAGGTTTAGTTTTATCATGTGAATTATTTAACAACATTAGGAATTCATCATCTTTAACGACGTCAATTTATCAAACAGTCACTGATCCTACCGGATACGATAGTTAATTTGTCCCCTATCTCGCAATCCAATACAATGCGTCCGATAATGTAAGTATCTTAACTACTTCCGCACCCATTATCCGTAACGTTGACGCCAGATTCCTTTTATCGAACAACCTTGGGTAATTTCTGTAATGCATGCTTTTTTTTGCGTGTGTAAATATTAGTTTTTGGAAGTGATCATGTGACCTTGGCGAAGAATGAATGGTTTAAATCATAACAATGCATAGATAATTGTAATTGGCGTCCGATACATCACTTCACACAAGCAACTTATAAGCAAGACATTTGGAAGATTCAAGGCACAGCTTTTAATGAGTACATTAACGAGTATTAGAATTTGGTGTCTGAAATTTGACTTTGGCGACAATATACAGTATTAATTACTTTGTGTCAGGTTTGTAGCTATACAGAAAGGTTAAAAAGAAAGGTGAGGGTGGTTGAAAAGGTAAATAAAATGCTTCTCTGGGAAAGGGAGAGGGGGAGGGGGATAAGTAGTGAGAGAATGATCAGAAGGAATTGAGGGATGACATGTTGATATTTAGCTCAACTGTACAATTTAGATTAGGTGACCCAACCCATCCTCTCACATAAAACTTACATTCTTACATGTTTATGTTTCACATTGCACTATACTGGTAGAAATCTTATTTTATTTTCTTTTTATTTTATTTAATCGAAACCAACAGCGATAATTACCACCATCAACAGGTTATTGATACCTTCCAAATTTAAATGCTACCCATGTCCACCCATGGATGATTAACAATATGTTTTTAGTGGTCAAGGGTTGGGGAGAGAGTCGTAGATTTTGGATGACCAATCAACTCAACTGTTTCATTAAAGGTTTCCATGTGTAATTAAACGTAACCTAATATGGTGTGAATCATACTGTAAGTTATTATCACTATTACAATACAGTACCTGTCTTGCTTAATCTAAAATAATCAACTCTTTCCACTTAAAGTAAAGATTTCAAATCCGGATAAGATTAAAAAAAAAAAGCTAACAAGAAGTATGGTACTATTTGCAATTAACCAGTAGGGCATGAATCATAGGTTATAACCATCCCATAACCCATCTCATAATGCTAGCATTAGGTTTTAGCATTAAGAGATACAGATAATCACTCCACTTTAAATAAGTGACGATTCTGAATATTTCTGCATATTAAATTAAGTATTTCTAAAGCCCTGAATGCAGTTGATTAGGAGAAACCATTACTAGGTATTATTGTCTCCACCCTTTACATTAATCCTAAAGCCAGATTATGTTACAAATTATTTAAACAGTCAGTTTCAATATTTATAACCGTATTCTTATATTCATTCAGTAGTATAAGCTGGGATTAGGCTAAAATGATACATAATCCCTTTGTCATTATTTTCCATTTTCATGTTTTCGAATAATGGAAATGTTTAATATTCAATAATTTATTTGAAAAAAAAAATTACTTAGAATGATCGACATGATTACAGCAGGGATAAAGTACGCATAAACATTAATATATTGCTCTCCTGAAAAAACATAAAAAAATGTTTTTTTTAATATGGCATTTTAATGTTACTTAATAGTTATCCACTTTGACCAAAAATTGGATCGAAAAAAAAAATTTACATGAAGAAACTATAATTTAACAAATTTTTTAAAAATTATTTACTTGATTAAAACTGTGAAATGGCCTATTCAAAGTTTTTTTAATTAATAAATTTGTGTTAGAGATAATAATTAGTATTAGAGAAATTATAGCATTTTGTTGTGTTTATTCCTATGGATTCACACTATGTTTAGCCCTAAAACTGGTAGTCCATTGAACAACATTGCTGGAGCCAAGGATAGACCTACTAGCATTTATACCCAGGAATCCAACCACATGCATTGGTGCTAAAATATTAACAATACAAAATTAGAAGATAATGTTAAAAAAACTTACCTTTTTCCTAAATGAAAAAGATTTTTAATTGAAAGGATACAATTTCTGATATAATGGTATAACTGATCGTTTAGCTCGGCTGGCGCTGACTGCAGTGGCACGCACTAGTTCTGGTAAAACCTTGTGGTCTACAATTGCACCGTCAAACAATGGGCCAAAAAATGGAACCTGAAACGTAAAAAAAAAAACATGCTGTTTAATTATGTGTTACTGTAATGCCAGCCAGAAAACTAAACAAAGTATCCCCTATGTTTAATATAGCATACTAGGTGTATGGATGCATGCAATAGTATACAAATAATGAATGTTTATGAGTTGGATGGTGAGAATATTTCATGAGTTGAACAATTGACACTAATAGGGCCACCTATGGTTTGATGTATTATTACAGCGCCCTCTATAAGTTTCATAAAACCTCTTAATATTACGTTTTTCCAAGGGATATCTGCATATAGACATTAGCAATATTTCCAAAGCACTTTCCTATGTTAACCTACATAGTAGTAGGTAGATAAGAACAAATATCTCTCATCAATACTCATGGCTTCATGTTCCACCTGAGAACATGCTAATTAGTATTTTCAAAAGTACTGAGTATTCAGTACAAGTTGGAAAAACATCATCTCACCATCATACAGTGTTTTGATCATTAGCAATATTTCAAAAGCACTTTCCAAACCTCTCTGTATTAGTAGATAGATAAATGGATAGATAAGCGATTTCATACAACCCTAATAAATCTTGTGCATACAAAAGTATTCGTGGAAAAGGCATAAAAAGAAGATAAAATCTCTTTACCAAGGACATAAGTAATTGGTATAATTTCAATAATAATACATTTTTTGGAGCACTTTCAGAAATGAGGATTGGGATACAAAGACTGGATTGATTAGTGCATGTTCTATATGCTTTTAATTGTTTCTGGATTCTTTGTACTTTAAATGTTGATTGTAGAATTGTGTCATTATAATATGAATGTAAAGCTTTCATTATAATTGTTAAGTAAACCTTTTTTCAATTTGAATTGATTAGTTAATTCATGATCTCTACTCAAAGTGATTACAATCATATTTTATTATTCAATGTTATGTTGATTTCCAACTGTTGATTCGATTGCATTTCCATTTAGAGACTTCTCTCCGGATTAAAATCAAATACAGCCTAATTGAAGTTCTCTATCTCCCTGTTATAAGGTGTATATTACATTAACATATTTATTTAAAGTTTCTTATATTTTATTTATCCACATTTTTGTCAAATACGAAAACAGATAAAACATTTATGTAAGTTGTCCTTCATCCAGGTAGATGCTTAGGATATAAGACTAGAGCAACTGGACTTGATGTGTCTTTGACTAGACAACGATTATGTAAGTCCAATTGCTTATATTTATATACCATATTTAACACCTCATTTTGCGGCATATAACATTTAAAAAAACATTATCTCTTACCAGCGCCCTTGTTTGTTGAGGAATAATATGAACCTTACCAAATAGGTACCTCAACTTTTATTTATTTTATTTAATTTATTTAAAACATATTTATACAGAATAAAAACATATCAGATATAGATGTAGCACCTGTTTTACATTATGGTCGTGTTGAAATTAAATACATGACCAACAAATTAGCATGCAATATAAGAGTGAAAATCAGCTTTAAGTTTTAGATAACATTTTTTCTAATTTTTGGTGTACAAATATGTCTTTAATGTTTTTTATATTCTTTGATATTAAACATTATATATAAATCCAAAGGCAAATTACTGAAAAAATGACAATATATAATATTAACAACAAAATTCAACCAACATTCAAATCAAATTAATTAAATTTAAAGTTGACATACCTCTGGTTTTCTTAAAATCTGTATCCTGAACAGTTGATTGGCTAATGGATAAATAACAATTATGACATCACCAAACTCAGTTGCTAAGATACCACGCCTGTAATCACGGGTGTGTTCTGACCAAACTATATGAATTTCATCATTTCCCAGGTGTCTTAGCTGTAAAAAAATATGTTTCAAATTCATTGAGCAGGGGTTAAAATTTTTACATCCATTTTTTTTCATGGTTCTACATAAAATTAGTGGTAGAAGGTTTTGAACTTACTTTCTTATTGAGATCATCAGGACTGGATGGCATACGAGTTGAAACATGGAAGATAACTTCCATCGTTGACGTGGCGTAGTAAGGAGCCGTGTCACCGGTACTTTTATTTCTTTGAAGCCCACCCATGAAGCCAGGATGCTTAGCCAAGTCAACCTATAAACAAACATGCATAATAACCTTATAAGTATTATTAATACTTGGTTGTACAGGAATCTGAGGATATTTGGATACATCCTCTACAGATTCCCAGAAACCACAGCACAGTGAAATAGACAGTCCCATACTCTTTATTGTATACACATGTAATAAAGGACCCACAGATTTACATCCCATCCGAAGGATGAGGAAATGATAGTGACATCTTGACTAAGGGTAAATTACAGTAAATATGGCATAGACAGGTCATTCTCCCAGGAACAAGGCAAGAGTTAAACTCCATTGATTTCTAACATGACATAGACGGCATTTATAATTAGTGGGCTAGCACAGGGCTTAACTGCATTTTAAAACTAAAATTGAAATTTCTAGAACTGTTGTAATATCATGAAGGAAAGAAATCATCATGTTAATATCCAACTACAAGGAAAATTACTTTATTTAAAGTTTTAACTTGCCATTTTTAGAAAGTATAGGTGTAAGGTAATCATTTGATACATGTAATAAATGATTAAGTGAGATACAAATAAAAAGGGCAGAAATCTATTTTTATATTTGAATTATTTAAACATACACACATTTATTGAATCACAACTAAGTAATTAAACCATGGAAAAGATTATATTTATAATTCCACAATAATTGTTATTATTATTAATAATACATTTTTTTGTTGTTTCCAAATTATTAAATTGAAAATAATGAGACTGAGTAACAGATGGAATACTGGATACAACATTAAGGCGGCACATTGTGTACTATTTATAATCATGAAAAGGCTAAATAGACAGAAGTACAATAAACTTTACATGACAAAGATTCATGAAAGTTCACTTTAAAGACCTGACCTATATATCAAAGTAAAAAAAAAATGTTATTTGCTATGTATTTATATTATTTAAACCAAATAAATTCATTTTTAATATCTTCATTATGTATTAAATGCTAATTTTTAGATTTAATTAACAACATTAACTTTATGCTTCATCACAGTTAGACATAGCACATTCCATACACATTGTTTATTTCAATGACTGCCTCATCAACCTCTCCATTTAAACAAATTAAAATCATTGTAAAGTAAAGATATTTAGTTACAGCAGTAACTGCAGAAAAATAATTTTGCCATGATCCATAAAACAACAAAAGTAGTAATTTGAAATTTGTTTTTATTTTTAATATTTATTTCAATAAAATAAAAATGTTTACAATAAAAGTTTAACAGTATACTCAATTTATCAAATTTGATCAAAAGTACACTCAACCAAATAGAAAAAAAATGTTTACAATGTATCACCCCTTTAAATGTTTACAATGTATCACCCCTTTAAATGTTTACAATGTATCACCCCTTTAAATGTTTACAATGTATCACCCCTTTAAATGTTTACAATGTATCACCCCTTTAAATGTTTACAATGTATCACCCCTTTAAATGTTTACAATGTATCACCTCTTTAAATGTTTACAATATATCACCCCTTTAAATGTTTAAAAAAAGAGGTTATTTGTTTGTATTGTTGACGATTTGTATCATTTGAATGTTGCACTATCTCTCAATGATAATTAGCTTTTGTAATTAAGACTTGTCCAACAGACATGTGTCTTCAAAATCAATTGTCTACTTTTTTGTATTTCATCATCATTTAAGGTTTCTTATTTCAAAAAAAAAATATTGAGTCTTATTATTTTATGATAATGCTTTACCAACATCTGGAAAACAACTTTAAAGTTTAATTGAATTCAAATAATTCGATTTGCCGAAGTTCTTTGGCTTTTCACGTGAAATGAGTTCAATCTTAAGTTCTGTCTACACTCTCAAACTAGTTTGACAAAAAAAATGTGATGTGCCCAAATATGGTAGTGATATACTCAAATATGGTAGTGACATGACATCATCATGGGCACATCACATACAGTTTGATAGTGTAGACAAGGGTTTATGCTGGCTTTTAAAGAAAATGTATAACTCTTCCCCTTTATTTAACATTCCCTAGCAAAACTCTGGAGTTAAACACACACTGGATTGTCAACACAGGCGTTTTGTATGGTGTGCACCCCTATGTAAATGCCAGAGTTTTACTTCCCCACCAACAGTTGAAGCAGTAAGGATACAAAAACAGAAAATAAAAATCCCAAGGCAAATTAATATAAAAAAAAAAAATAATTAAGAATGGCCAGTAACATATCTCTATTAGTATTAGAAAATACATTTTTATGATTCAATCTGTTTTCATTTAGAGATATATAATTTACAAAGTAATTTATCTTCTTTGTATGATGAATGGAGATCACCGATGGCTGCCTATTATATCATAATAATACAAATTCAATTTGTTTCCATTTAGTTTAATAACAAAAGATAACAATGTCTCATCTTCATTTAGTAAGCATTATATCTATTAATTCAATTTCATTCAGAATTGCAGAATTCATAATATCATGTTTTATCTAGTGTTATGTAAATTCTATTTTTTCTTTTGTAAAATAATCTTTTATAAAATCATCTTCATTTATTTAGAAGCACTTTATATCAATTAATTTAATTTCTTGTTCATTTATACATACACAATTATTATACATTATCTATCTTGTAGACTATGTATGATTTAAATTGATATTGAAATTCCAAATTGTGTTTGTTCGTAGAATTTTACAGCTTAAAGCAAGATCAACTTTTTTTTTTCTTCAAAATACTATAAATAATATCATATTTTATCTAGTCTATGTATGATATAAAATAATATTTAAATTCTATTATTTTATTTATTTGAAAATTTATTGTGAAAAAATAATCTATGAATTAAATTATCCTCAATAGTAAGTACTCAATTTAATTTCATTTAAAAATTCACAACAATTATATTTTAGATTATGTATGATTTAAATTAATATTTAAATTAGATTATTGGTTCGTAGACTTATTACAAACATCTTTATGTATTAAATCAAGATCATATCTTATTTAGTAAGCACTTTATATCTATTGATTTAACTTCTCTTTTATTTCGACATACACAATAACTATACTTGATCTTGTTTATGTATGAATTAAATTAATATTCAAAATTCCATTAATTTGTTTTTTTTACAGAATTTTTCATCTTAAAGCAAGGGTAAATTTTGATTCAATTTTGTGTTCATTCAAAAATAAAATTATTTTATCTAGTCTATGTACGATATAAATTAATACTTACATTCAAATGTTCGTTTGTTGGCAGACTTATTGTAAAAATGTTACGTACTAGAGCAAGATGTGTTTTTTTTTTTATGAAAACATTTGCGGAATCAATCTTAATGTATTATAAATCAACCCCCGAAACGGAACACACAACTTAATTAAAATATAAACATTTAATTTCATCATCAAAAATGAATAACCGATCACAATACAAGTATGAGAGGAAGTTCCATTAATTTTATAAATATTTATATCTGATATTATGGTTTCATCTGGTATAGCCATTAGGGAAAGTACATCAAAATGTTGTTAAAAAGAAATTGATGAACTATTTTTAGAATTGCAATTTGCATCCCAAAGAATGAATTCTGAAAATAAAAGGTATTATATGGTTCCTTGAACAGATAGTATACTGTGGTCCCCAAGTTGACATACTCACTCACAGTAGTTCACTCTATAGGCTTAATATAGGCCTACTGTAAACTATCTAGAAAGGCAGGAGAAAGTTGCCTCCTGTCATGTAGTAATATCGTATCGTAGGGTCATCATTATTTTTTTAGTTACATATCCAAACTCTAAACAATGAACAGGGATCCTAACTTTTAATATCGACAGACTTTATGAAAGCATAGCCAAACAGTAGAGGGCACAATCATTTTTTTGTAGTAAGATCGTTGTAGCGTTCATTACATTTTAATTACACATTCAAACTCAAAACCATATCCAAACTTGACAAAATTAAATATCATGGGACTTTATGAAAGCTTTACCAAACAGTGGAAGGTGCTATAATTGAATAATTAAAATGCATACAAATATAGAGCACAATATTTATTATTATTATTATATTTAGAATCAACAGGTTAGCCAAGGACTTTCCAGGCATGAAGAAGGTAAAACATACATTGGAAACACTTGTTTCATATCAAATCATAGAGGGCACTATTTAGAATCAATGGGTTTACCAGACACTTTCCAAATATGTAAAAGGTAGAAAATGCATCGGCACCAACATTATAATAAATAAATAATTATAATCTGTGTAATACTCAACTCACCTCCCATGCCAAAGCTGCTACAAAGTCTTCATACTGTCTGCTGCCCCCATTATTCAGAAGTACAGAATTCTTATCTTCTTGGCCTTCTGCTACGTAAAATATTGCAATTTTGTGTGTTTCCCGGCTAAAAACAAACAGCATGTATTAGGACACTTCCACCATTTAACAAACATTCTCCACAACTTAAGAAAACTAAACTACTATACAGTAACTACCTACCATTGTCTTGAATCTAAGTTTTTAAGTTCTCTCGCCAATTTATCATTCTTCTTTAAAACACCCATCTGAGGTCTGTTGATAAAAAAGAATAAATACTTAATAATCTAGCAAAATTAAAGAGACTCGTAATTTCTTGTTGTTTAATTGAGTTAAAAATAAATCCATAATAAATTGCACATTATATAGTATTTAAACACAAATTTATATATATATTTTTTTTAAAAACCTAATGTAAATTGTTTGCCTTTACTCCCACCAAAAAAAAATTGTTGAAAAAATCGTTGAATAAAAGATGATTTCTTAGCTTATACCCTTTTCAAACTTGCAAAAAGTGCTTGTAACAAATTGTAACCAGGTTTGCATAGTGTGAAGACAAATTTGTGAAAAACACACCGATGAGAGGCCTGTTTTTGTTCTGAGAAGTCGCAAGTTGTTACTGCGAGCATATATATTACCCTGGTATTAAACTGACCAATCATAGTAATCAAATAGCGCACAACTATGTTTTCTCTCCCAAGATTTCTTCTGTATGAAACGTGTAATAAATCGGGAGATCAAACCTGGTTACAACAATTTATGTAGATGTGAAAAGGGTCCTGAAATAATTACCTTTTCTCCCAGTTCATGAAGCCTAACTGACTAAACAGTTGACGGCATAGTTGGAATGCAGACGATGGTTCCTTACATTCTGTCTCACTTAAAACCTCAGCCGACATTCTGAAATTAAGTTTGATACAATATATTTGTAAAAGTATATGTTGCATAATTCTTAGCTTTGCAGAAATACAGTCGATCCATGTGGACGTAAACGTCATGTAGGTTCACTGAAATCAAAAAGTCCCCAATACTAGACAACTTCTCCTATTAAGAGGGTCCTAAAGAGGGTAGTTGTCTTATGAGGGTTGTTGTCTAGGGTGATAATTGCTCAGGGGATATTGAATAATCTGTGCAGATACAAAACAGCATAGTAGAATTACATACAATTATGAACACTTGGAGAACCAGTATTCATCATGTTCAATCAAAAGTTTTTTTATAATTTACATAATTTAATTTTGGCAATTGGAGGAAAAATATAATTTCATGAAATAAAACATTTTTTAAATAAAAAGAAAATAATTAAAAACTTCCTAAATAATATCATTTACCTATTGTCTGTTTGATGTTCTTCGTAGTACTTTTGTTCTTGGCTGCTCTCCAGTAGCAGACTCTCCGTAGTGAGTGATTCAAGATCAACTGGGATCTGTTCAGGACCAGGCGATGGCAAATTAAGTGGAATACCGGGTCTCAGTAAACATTCACTGCCTGTGTATCCAATGTATTGTAAAAGCTACACAAGAAAAACAAAAAGGGTTAGTGAAACATCTACAGTATTCATTCTGCTATCATAAATACCATATCTAATTTGAAACCATTTTAAATATACCATCTATACATACTAAACAAATAATATATGCTAATGAGTGCATTGGATAGACTAGTGAAAAATGGGATACGATGATGTAATATCACTACCATATTTGGGCACTTTTTTTGTCAAACAAGTTTGATCGTGTATACAGAATTTTAGTACATAGTTTAAACAAATAAATAAACAATAAATATAAAAATATATAAAAGCTTATTAACCTCATCAATCATATCAGAGTTTCCCGTCTCATCCTCTTCCCATGTTGGTAGGTCATCAAGGCTTTGTTTCTGATGTCCTGGTGATGTACTCTCAACACTTTGTTCTATAGGTGATAATGCTCTGGTATTGATGTAGCCTGGACGGAGAGTACCTGAGAAATAGTAAATGATGAGATATTTCAAGCTATCCAAAGAAAATAACAAGCTAGAAATTGTACATGGTTGATGAATTTGTAATGCTTTAAAACAAATGACAAATTCCAAAAAAGACAAGACAACTGGGGAGTCAGTGGATACAGAAGTGTGTATTAGAAATTAGTTTTGTTAAGTAGGGGTGGGGGGGGGGGGGGGAACTAGGGACTTAGGGGGCTTGGACATGGAAGATGTAACACTATGTAACTTTTTTAAAATGATTATGTAACTATAAAACTGTATTATCTATTTATTTAAGTCAAATATGGTCCAATTCATAACATAACATTTTGTTTTGCTAACTTGAGTTGTATTGTCTGTTCTCACCTGTGGCAGTTGGAGTTGGTTCAGGAGCTGGTGGCGTAGCATACAATATAGCGGCATCCCATGAATATTTACCACTGCAATCTCGTATGATGAGCCTAGCTCTTGTTGACCTTGTAGTAAGGTCACCTGTCATATCACCATCTAAAAAATCATACTAAACAACAGAGAAAAAAAGTTAAATGTGTATTCACAATGTTCATCAGTACAAAAAATGATTTAATGGCGTATAGTTTAATGTAAACATTTTTTCAGTGTGGACCTTCAAAGCTATAACTCCACTCCATGATTCAAAGAAAAAAGAAACTTACACTAACTTGATAATTTTCAGGTAGCTCAACAACAGACACCAGAACTGATTCATTGTAAACGAAGAATTGCATGTTTGGCGATTGGAACATAGAGGGCGATATCTCATCCAGTTCAAGATCAGGAATGTCATCATACTCGTTGATGCTCGCAGTCAAGCACGCTGATCCTCCGTCCAATGGGAATTGATTTAAATGGTTGACAAGGTGACACATGACCTGTAGTATTAATGTAATGTAATTGATTTTATTTTTTTAAACCAATTAGTTATTTTGACATGGACACACCCCACATACAGAAACAATAACGTTTTTGTCAACTACAGTTAAAAGGCATCTAACAAAAAAGTGTGCACATTTTTACCATATTCTATAAAAACATATTCACTTACTGTGGTGGCCGCCAGACGTATAACCCTCACTGATTGGTCAATGGACGTACCTTCAACATCTATAGATGGCTTACCTGTGACAACAAAAATATAACAATAGAATAGGTAACACATAGCATACTTATCACATTTTATGTCTTTCTTTGAAAGTATTTTTATTTTCTTTTCTCTCTCTCAAATTAAAACTTGTTACGTTTTGTTTATTTTTGTCAAATTTTTAAGATAAAATCTAGCTTGAATTAAAAGACGTAAAATCTAAATTCAAAATCAATCAAATATTTGTTATTACAATTTTTTTTATTATTATTTTTTAATTGAGTGAATCTCAAATTGATTTTTAATTGATCACAAATAAAACAATTTCAATACCTTCATGAGGTAAGAGGTCGTTGGGGTCAAAGTGCGTTGGACTTCTTCTGACATACGCCTGGTGAACATCCTTTAACGATTCCAGTGTCACATGTGGATCGTAGTCAGGTGATGATAGTTCTGACAGATTGATACTGTTCCTGGTTCCTGCCTCAAGTCCTTCTGCTACTGATTGGACAACCTACAAGAAAACAAGGGTCATCATAACACAATACAAGGTGATTCTAATGATACTACATTAAATAAAGGTAAAGGTAGTAATTATCATCTTTAAGCTTAACTGGAAATTGAGGAAATTCAGATTAGACCCTCTACAGACCCACGGCAGTCAGCCGATACCTCTTTTTCAGCTTTACGTCCCATCCGAAGGACGAGACAATGAGAGTAAAGCATCTTGCCTAGAGATACAATCAGTTATATGGTACAGATAGGCTCGAACCTATGCCTGTCACATACTAGTCCAATTCCCTTATCATTACACTTCTTCAGTCTATACAGCACCCAACATAGTATTCTAATATGGCCTCCCATCAGGCTAACCGTTGCTTGACTTTGGTGATCTGACAAGAACCGGTGTTTCAACGCAGTACACTCATCTCTAGTAGTCAACAATTAAGAAAGAGCTTTACATTTCAGTAAGAATTACCTTGAAGACTGTCTGGATAATTGGAGCCTTTTCTTTGGATTGCTTGGTTTCTGCTGGTTCTCGTAATGATGATAATGGTACTGCCATACACCACTCCAACAAACAGAACATTAATGACACTAAAAACTAAACAACAACAAAACAGTATTATTAATCAATGACATGTTTGGATTTCCATGGTAAAAAATGATAGGAGCTGCTTGGAAATTCATTCACATATATTTAAAAAGCCAACTTTTTTTTTTGTATTTAGAAATTGCATGCATGAGTGAATTTACAGTGTATTTACGTTGTTATAACAAAATCAGAAAAAAACCCACAGACTCTATTTTTCAACTGATGGTCTAGGTTGATTTCTGAAAAAATGCATCTCGGAGAAAATAGGCAAAATATTTTTTTAGGTCTTGTAATGTAATATAGGAATAGCATTAACAGACCTTGTTTGATTGGTTTAAAAGAATGTTAGCAACAAAATTAAAGTCTAGATTGTAATTTATATATTATTTATTTGATTAAATGAAACACTATATACCTTTTTGTCTTCATCTACATCACTGAGTTCTGTATTTAACTGTAGACCTGATATTGTCATTGAAAGAACCTAAAACAAACACAAACAAATAGAATATTGATATATTTATATTTTATTTACAGAAATGTTAAAATTGACCTATTTTAATTTAGAGACAATTGATTATAAGAAGAATTTTTAACTGTTTAAACAATCACAATGTCTTAATTAACAAGTTACTTTAAATTGGGGTCCAGCATTCACTTACTCCTATTGTCTGGATATGAACTAGTAATTGTGTTTGATTGTTTGAATAAACTTCCACAAGCTACTATGGATATCAGATGAGTTCCTCTCCCATTGCTATAGGTATTTAATTTAACATTCATTCATCCACAATTCTAACCTCATTTAAACTTAAGCACAATTTGTTTATTTTAAAATATTTAAAGTTTGTTTAATTAGTATTTTTAAATGGAAGAACAACTGGGGGTTTAATTGGCCCTCAGTGGGTAAATAAAGTTGAACTAAAGACAAAAACAGTACAATACCTCTATAATTTTCTTTGGCATTTCTGGATAATGATGACCCAGCCTATCTGCTCTGCTACTCACAAGTAACAGCATATCACACGCCACTTGAGCAACAAGTTTATAATTAAACTGAAATTTAAAAATGTACATAAATGATTTATTGGTTGTACATACGCGTCGTGACGATTGCTCCCAAACCTTTCCCATCATGCATTGTAAAATGACGTTCCTCATGAATTCAAGCTATTTGCGATAAACCTTATGTGTTACCTTTAGGCAAGCTAGTAAGACATTAATTGCTTCCTTGATCTTGTAATGAAACGTACAATGAACAAGTTCTTCAAACAGGAATATGCCGATGCTGCAAATAGCGATGCAACGAGCCTCACAGCTGGGTTCACGTCGACCACATTTCAGCAGAATTGTTATAAGATGGTCCTTAGAAAAATGTAGAAAAGCTTATTGTAAACAAACATTATTGTTGAATCAACTTTATTGCAGAAAATGTGAATGCAAAATTAACGATAAACTTTATTGAACAAACACTTTTGTATCAGCAGCACAAGTTCATTTACAAGGCAATATAAAAATAAAAGTCTGATTTTGAGTATATATTTGAATATAAAATTTAAACAGTTTGACTTGTGTTCCAGGTTAGGCTTATGTCCCTGTCAGTATGATATATAAAGCTCTGTCTACACTATCAAACTTTATGTGACAAAAAAATGTGATGTGTCCATATATGGACATATCACTACCATATTTGGGCATATCCCACTTTTGTTGTCAAATTATTATTTGATAGTGTAGACAGAGCTTAAGGAAAAAAATGTATAGAATGTTTACCTTTACATCCCCACAGGTCATAGTTGAAATCTCCTTTGAGGACGGTTGCAGTAACGGTATCTCACAAAATAAATTAGGAAAACAAACTAGTGAGCCAATTAGTGAAATAGCTTCAGTCCTTGGTGCCTGGGGAAAAAGAAATATAAAACATGTCAAACAAAAGTTTTATTATAAATGAAAACTTACAATTCGGGCCAGCCCAAGTAATTCCCTCGTTGGGAGTATACTTACATCCAAGTCTATTGTTGCTGAAATCATGTTGGCTGCCTGGATGAAATCTAAAATCAACATTGTTGACCCTGGCAACTGGCAAGAGAAGAATGCTGGAGCTGAATGCTGTATGATAATATTGATTATCTCCTAAAATAAAAAAAAAGACAGATATGTCAAAAAAATCAGTTATGTATATATTTTATATTAACGTTTTTTTTGTTTCATTACCATGAAATAATTTAGAACCTTTTACAAACAAACAAGATTTTAAAAAGAGAAAAAGCAGAAAGAACATGAAATCCTCCAAAAGACAAGCCGCTGAGGAAAAAACAATATTTATATAAAAACACCCTCACACAATCATAGCTCATGATTATCACATTCTATGCAATCAACCAATCAAATGGCAATGATGGATGACAAAACACAAATGCGGTTTAGACATTAGGGAGCTTTCAAATCAATCGAAAAACCATCAAATGTGTTGATTTTACAATTTTTTATATTAAGAATTTTAATGTATTTTATTTATAATTGTATAACTCTATTCAATTTCCAATTTGTTGAGCCACTTGACAGTGATTCATTTCTCTTTTTGGTTAACCAGTCATTTGGATTTTGAACTCTTTTATTTTGTTCTTTTCTGACAAATAAATGAATTGAAATGCGCACAATGAGCTAACATGACATACCTATTAGTTACTTCAGTGTTGCATTGAGCAATCACACGATTCTTTACTACTCACCTGGTCAGTTCCAACAAGACCAAAATGTAAGACACGATAGAAATGAAGGAGGTGATCTTGAGGTAGCGGATGGTCATGCCGTCTAACGGTCATCATGCATAACAACTTGTACGCAAATAAACGGCCTTTCTGAAACCGATCTGATAAATATGTTGCCTACAAAAGAAAATACATTACAATAATAAACTCAATTTTTGAAATTCAAAATAAAAACAGAAAAAGATAATTAAAGCTGTTTAATTTGTTCAGCATATAAATACATTTTATATGCTTGTAAAATTATGTATAAGATATGTCTACGAAAAATTCCGCCTTGTGAATTAATATACAATAAAATGATCATTTGATCTCTGCATACACTCGAGAACAAGTGTTGTTCCTACCATACCAAAATGTTAAAGAGTTCCTACTTAATTTTATTTGAACCATACCATGAAAACCCAGTGGTGAAGTGGTAGGATGTCTACATATCAAGCAGAAGATTCTGGGTTCGAATCTCTCCGGATTTTTCTCATTTTCATATATTTTCTAATCTTTACTATTTAAAAATTAATTAATTTCCAGTACATCAATATTTGCTTTAGAGTTTCTCTATGCCTGTCAAATTAATATATCATCATCTTAAACGCTAAACGTTGTTAGACATTGCGCGTCTCACTTGTATTCGCCACTCAGTACGCTTTTGAGCAAGCATGTGAAAAGTTCTGTTTCCTATATATAATATATAGCATACCTGAAATAGCCAAGGTGAGAACATCTTAAGAGGTGGTATAAATACTGGTGGCGGTGGTGTCGTCTGGTTATCCGTACTAATTCCAAGATTTTCACGCATCTTTGCTAACATTTGCCAATATTCACAAAGACAGTCCATGACTTCTGCATGTAGACGCGGATTAGAGATCTTGTTTACATCTCCAAGGATACCAAGCATCCGTTTCCATAGCACCACTGCAACATCAGGTAACCAGCCAGCCCGATTACCACCCGATATTATGCTTGTATCTGGAATCAACATTTCTGAAAAAAGGGTAATCAAAATCAGTACGTTTTTTATCACTTTTAACATCTGACCTGAGGTTTGGCTCCTGTCACAAAAAATAAATTATATCACATGCTATACCTCCATTGCTGTTGAACAGTGTACTCGTGTGTACTTAGCAGTAGGAATCATTTAGTGTTTGGAAGTATTTATTATGATGACTATTTTTGCCATGAAAATGTAACCCCCTCTATTTCCTTAGCATAGAGACTGAACCAGAAGAATATGGCAGTGAATGAAATAAACAGTTAAAGAAATAAACCAAACTATACATTACCATCTTCATATTGCGTGTCCTCATTGTCATCCTCTTCTTTATTATGTTGTCTCAACAGCAAACGATTCTTAAACTCCGCATTTACCTGATCTTCCAACGAAACGGAATCTTCCATAGGAGAAACAGCTGAAAAGGAGCTGAGCAGGGAGATAGAATGGTTAGAGCATGTGTGTAAGATAGGGGCCTGGGGATCTAGGACATCAGATAGACTTGTAGGTGTCAGCCTGCAACTCTCTGTGTTGCTTGGATCTGTGATTTCTGAACTGGCTAGGCTCATACCGTCCTCTGTCGTCCGGCCTTGGTAGTTATCATCCTCATTTATCGTATCATCTACAAACAAATCATAACAAATATGGAAAATTTATTTTAACTGATTAGAGATTGGCCGGGATTAGTAGTGTTATATAGCCAAGCTTCTCGCTTACATTCAACAGAATTGGTTTTCTTGGATGAAGAATAGATGACAACTACATGATGAAAGTTAGCGAGTCAAAATGGTCGAGCAGTTAAGTCAGGGGTCGCCGTTTACCGTATACCTAGTTATTAAAGGTTCTGCTTAATCATTTTGATCCCCATCAATACACACTTACTATTTCATCTTTAAATTGTAATTTTTTTACCATCATCACATTGTTTGGTCCAATTTTTGTCTGTAAATGATTGCAAATAAATGAGATAAACGTACCATTTTCCCCTACATCTTCTTCGTTAAAATCGCTTGATATTAACCGGATTTCACTTTCTGTAAATGCCTTTCTCATACAATTGGTAGTATAAAGAGGCATTTCTAAAATAAGAAATTAAAAAACAAAGGAGTTAAGTATTTTAAATGTGGACACTTACTGAGCATTTCAATTGGGTTGTTATGGGTAAGAGTTTGGGGATATTACCAGTCGTGGAACTCATTTCTTTTTTTAATTTTTAATTTACCTTCTGTTTATACTTTTAAAGAATTCATATTTGTTTTCTCTAGATATATTCCTTTACCTTGTAAACGGGTGATAGCTGCTGCCTGGTGAACATCCCCCGTACTACTACTTCGGATTAGTCGATTCTTTTCAGATCTATCGTCTTCTGGAAATGATCTTTGGCGTATCATACCTTTCCTTCTTTCATCTACCAAAAAAAATATGCAATAAATGTTATGTCATTTGATAATATTGAAAACAAGAATTATAAAAAAGCACTGATTAATCATAAAAACAATAGGAGTATGTTAACCCCGAAAAAAAAAGAAATTCCATGGCTATTAACCAATCAGATGCTGTAAATTGAAAATTTTTATTTCTTATTGGACCAATAAAGATTCTGTATTCTGTATTGACTATACCTTCATATTCTTTAAGTTTCGTCAGAATCTCAACAGCTTCTTTTTTCGATGCAATTTTCATCTGTTGCATTCCTCTGTTCCGTACGACATTTATGTCATCGTGACTAGACATGGTCAGCATCCTACTACGCTCAGGACTACCAACCGGCGGTGGAGATGAGCTATTCCAGCCTTCTTGCGAAAACGTCCTTTCATGTTTCCCTCGATCTTTGTTGGTTGAGGATATGCGATGGCGTAGTTTCTTTTCTTTTTGTTCGCTGAGTTTGTCCAGAGGTAGATCTTTGAGGTCAAGGCTGTACACCTGCTTTGCTAGGATTCTTGTTAGTGTCCCCATAGTTTTCTATAAAAAACAAACAAAAAAAACTAATAAAATAATTAAAAAAAACAACAAAAGTCAAAATTGTTATTTTATCTATTTTTATTTTGTTTTATTCAATGCACAGCCAACACTGATAAAATCTGGCTATAACTTAAACATTACATTTTCTTCTACAATAAACAATATAATTTGATTGGTTCATTCAATTAAATTATTTTCATTGCATCTTACAATTTGAGAGGCTGCTGATTATTGCACTGTAGTGTACATCATGTGTTACTCTCCAGACAAAATCAGAGCATTTCGTTTTTGCATGACCCAGTTTCGACATCCATTCAAGATGGAAGCAGAGGATTAAATGAACACATATTTACTTTAGAATAGTAGGTGTGTGTTTATAAAAATAATATCAATGTTTATGTTTAAATGACTGTGTTTGATAACATAAATCATACTGTCAAATTATAAAAACAGTGCTCATATTCGGAACATGGTCTTATAATCGCATAGGTCATCGGCGAAAGTTCCATATTTTTAGTTGTATGAAAAAATGTCTCTGTGTTTGATAACAAATACAAGAAAGTAAAAATAGAAGTTGAAATACTCACAGCCCATTCGTCAATCAGCTCCTTCCAATGCGTAAGGGATGATAATATTCGTAACAACTCATCCCATAATTCAAGAGGCACCCTAACTACTAAATTAGCTTTTATCCAAGTTACTATTAATGTCTGAAGAAAAAATACAAACTACAGCAATTAAAGAATTTTTCAGAACAGTTTTGGTTTTATTTTTGGGACATAAAGTAAACATTTAATTTTTATCTAATTCACACCGATGAAATATAATAAATTATAAAGCACGTTTTATAATCTAATATTAGACATTTTCAAGTCTCTGCAGATAATGACTATAATCCATAGGCAGTGTCACAGTTTACGCATGTATTTAAAAGAACCTAGTTCATCATTCGGGTTACCTAAATTAGGCCATGTTATAAGGGGGATTACCACTTATCAAATTTACTATTGGTAAACCTTGGAACAAGTCTCTGCAGATAAGGACTATAATCCATAGGCAGTGTCACAGTTTACGCATGTATTTAAAAGAACCTAGTTCATCATTCGGGTTACCTAAATTAGGCCCTGTATGAGGGGGATTACCACTTATCAAATTTACTATTGGTAAACCTTGGCCACATGTGCATAGACATACAATACAATGTACTGTTTGACACCAAACCCTAAAATCTCTGTACATCACTGAGTGTTAGTAAATACAAACCTGAAAAAGTACTTGTGACAGCTGATTGGCTAGCGTCAGCTTAGCCTTGCTGCTCTTACTACTTAAAATATTTTCGGTTATCTTTAATAAAACTTTCAATAGTTGCTCTCTGGGGAAAAAACACAATTAAAAGAATTAATAGTATAAAAATAATAAACGTTATCAGTAAATATGAAAAAAATAATGAGCCAGCTACATATTGAATATTGTATGTACACAAATTTGTGCAGCAGGGCTAGTCCAATTCATAATTTATGTAATTGCATAATTTTCATATCCACACAAGTAGCATCTATATATAAATTATTTCTCTAAATTTTTTTTATTATAATATATATCGCCCTACCAATCCCTACCATTATGTACAGGTAACTCAATTTATTGAGTAGCAAAATATTAAAGGAAATAAAGGTTAAAATGTTCCACTTACACAGTCTCTTGTTCCATCTTAACATACATTACAATATGACGAAATACACCAAGTACACGTTTACAAATATCAATCTAGTAAAGAAAAACAGAACACTGAAAATACCACCTTAAAAAGTCACTTTATATCCAAAATCAAGACACACAATATGTGTGTGATGATAGTGCAGTATCATGGAGTAAACAGCATAGTAATATTACCATGGCATGGTAGTTTCACTGTAGCAATGCTTAAGCTTACACATAGAACAAGTTGATTCTGTATGTCCATTAGCTTACGATTTGCAATAACAGAAACCTGAACTTATTATGCATTACATCATAGATTTCAATTTTCCAAAGGCTACCAATAAAGGTCGGAAAGCACATGTTTGTGATACAGAATCAATGGAATTGGGTCTGACAACTAGAACAAAAATAACAAACAAAACTCAAGCACATTGATACCATGACATCATAGGTCATAGGTCATTGCAAATGGTTACTAAAAGTAACTTTAGTTACAGAAGGTAAGGCTATATTGATTTTGGTGTTAAATGTTCACAATATGAATATTCCGTTAGAAATGAAATAAAAAGGCTGATCTTACATGATCTTTTAAAACTTTGTCTTCACTCTCTGGTTCAAGTAAAAACGCATTTGCCGAATTCGTAATGAAGACTTGCAGCGTGGGCTGAAGACCAGCTTCTAAACGATTCTTTTCTTGTTGCTGCGTTTTGTACGTTATTGCACTCAGATACGAATCTGTCCGCTTCGTCTTGGTACCCACTTTAAGATGCTTGTTTATCGGAGTACTGCTAGTCTGAAAAGGTTATTACAAACTATTACAATAGTATTTGTTCCTTCTTTTGTTATTACATCAAAGAAACTGAATGTGAACAGGACCTAAGTATAATAGCAAAAAGAACCTGTATAATACACCTGAACAGGACAGGGGCGCCGTTTACCGTACCTAAAGAGCCAACAATATCGGCAAGGGTTTGATGCGAGGCCATCTTGTTCCTTGTTCTGGTGGTGGAAGAAGTTTTCTCGGACAAGGTCTATAAACCGTAGGTCTAGTGTACACAGTTTGCCGTGTGCACTTTTAAAGAACCTAGTTCATCAATCGAGACAAGTATGGGTTTACAAAATAGTCCCTGTGTTAGGAGGAATACCACCTATCTGATAGGACAGTGATTAATTTACTATGGGTAATCCTTGGCCTAAAGACATAAAATAAAAAAATAAATACCTGTTCTTCAATTTCTGGTATTAACCCTTCTACTTTTTCTGTTGGACTGTCAACCTGAGAGACACCTGACCACTCTTCAAATCCTTCAGACGCGCTCTCTGATCGTGGTGAGTAAGCGATGTCAGGAGGCTTCCTCAAAAACACTGGTTGGTTGTCTGCTCCATTTGAAGACTGAAACAAAATGTGAGTAAGATATGTAGGTGATATTACAGTAAGAATATAATAGTTAATGGTTTAAAATGTCTAAAGACAAATGTCTTAAAGAAAAGGTTGTGAAGAAATAGAAAAGAAAAAGTTCATGCCTGCACACAAACTAAATATGAGGATAATACTCTCTAATGGTTGACCTCATTTCCTTCCACTTCCTGTGACCCCACGACCTAATTACTCTATTGCACAAACAATTATAACTGTTCTTAAATATAGATATAATTTATGCAGTGAAGCATAAAATGTACCAACAAATTATATTAGAGCAGAAAGCATATAAAAACAAAACAATGTACCACATAGAACACCTATAAAGAGATACCTTCAGAACAGCAAAGTCTCCCTGAATCAGTTGTTGGACGTGTTTACGCGTTAAAACATATAACACCTTATTTGTTTTACAGGGAATGTACCTTGAATAGGTGTCCAAACATAATATGTCTACTACAGGGAATGTACCTTGAATAGGTGTCCAAACATAATATGTCTACTACAGGGAATGTACCTTGAATAGGTGTCCAAACATAATATGTCTACTACAGGGAATGTACCTTGAATAGGTGTCCAAACATAATATGTCTACTACAGGGAATGTACCTTGAATAGGTGTCCAAACATAATATGTCTACTACAGGGAATGTACCTTGAATAGGTGTCCAAACATAATATGTCTACTACAGGGAATGTACCTTGAATAGGTGTCCAAACATAATATGTCTACTACATCCATAAATAATGGTATCAATACATTTACCTGTATCCATTCTTGATAGACCTTTAGTGATCTTTTAACAGCTTGTGATTCTGACATAGGCAGCAGAAATCCCTTAAAAAAGAGAACAAAACAAATTAAAATACAATTAAGTATAAAGGAAAAAATAAATTATTAATATATACTAATTTAATTTATGTATTTACCTGTCGTAAGATCTCATGAACAAAGTTAATATTCTCTCTATTTGAATACAGCACCTGTCGTACAACAGCTTTATCTTTATCAGAGACAAGGTCCTCTAACTGGGTGTTTGAGGGGCCTGAGTTCTGCTTACTGCTGTTTGTTATCACAGCATTGTGGCCAAGTACCTCAGGTGAATCTTGACTGATGGAGGCAGTGAGAGATCTGTCAAGGGTGTTTCCTTTATCCTTGGCGACATCAGGTTGAGGTGCTCTATAGCATAACAAATACGTTTGAATAATTAAAGTTATTTTGATGATTTCCTCACTACATCAAAACATTAGGCCTAAGAATAATTTGTTTTCAAACATTGCTTTAATGCATACTTACTGTACTTTTTCTTTCTTGTTGGCAATAAAAGCCACAAGCCACCTGACCACACTCACTTTACAGTGTGTTATTTGACTGCTAGATACACTTGGTTGAATCTTACGTGTGCTTGGAATGTCTGATAAAAAATACATTCATAAACTATTCAATAAAAGTTACTCCCAAGGGTTAAAATTATCACTACCAGTTTGGAGTAGTGAGGAAAAGAAATTGTAAGTGTTTTTAATTTTATTTCAGTATACAAACAAGAAAACAGCAGAAGAAAGAAATAGAAGACCAATAATTCAAGTGACTAAATGTGCAATGTTTTGGATATACATACAATCCTGCTAGCGCAAAAAAAATTCTCTACTACTAGGCCCCTTTTGGTTAACATTGTTGTTGTATTAACATCAACAATGCATAATAAACATCACTTGGTTACCAGATATCGTTTGTAATAGGACCCTTTATGTTTGGTTGTACTAAACAAAATGATAGAACTCTCTTATAGTTTGCAAATGCTTTTATGAAGTCTCATATTGTTTTACTTTGGTTTGGAAGTGGTGACATTTCAGGTTGTTTAAAATTATCTGGAAAATGTATTGAAATTCATATTATTCTAATGGGATTTCAACAAAATTTGCATAATCCTCATTACAGGTGAACGTCTTACCAAGAATGGGTGCGTACAGACTGGTAGTGTGGGAGAACTCTGGGAAGACGTGGGGTAAATAAAACTTCTTAAAATTGTCCAATAAAAAAACAAAACATTTCCTTGTTTGATCTGGATCGTTCCATTGTAGCTTGCTAACCTAAAAATACAAGGGAAAAAATGATTACTTATTAATGTACAGCATTTATATATTACTATAATAAGCCAAAAGAAATGTTACCAACAGGTAATATATATATATATATATATTTTAAATCAGAAAAAAATGAATCTCAAGTAAATGGGTTAAGTTTCAGACTAAATGCTTTGTTTCAAGATCTCATCCTTCAGATAGGACATTAAGGTGTTGGTCATTTTGTAGGTTACTTACTTGTGCTACAGTATATTGCAGTAACTCATCAAACATGATCTGTGAAAGATTACCAATCGAGTCTCCTGATTGGGTGGGCAGGATAGGACAGATTTCTACATCATTTATAGGATCTAAGAATGAAAGACAAAACATGAATAAAAATAACAACATAATGTGTAAAGATCTGTCTACACTATCAAACTAGTTTGACAAGAAAGTGTGGTGTGCCCAAATATGGAAGTGATATGCCCAAATATGGTAGTAATATGACATCATCATGTCCATATATGGGCACATCACATTTTTGTCACATAATGTTTGATAGTGTAGACAGAGTGTAAAGAAAATGTATGACTGAGGGAGAAAGGCTTCAATTACAAAGGGCTTGTCTAGACTTATGGAGTTATTATAGCTTATACAGTAATGTGCACACAACTCTATGGGTCTGGACTAGCAAGAGGTTAGTGTAAACCAACTACTATTAGATATTTTGTACAAAAGCATTAGTTAATGGAGGCTTGAACACTTTGCAGTTATGCTGCTGATTATGTAACTGTGTCTTGCAATACAAACCATAATAATGTACGTCTGAACATATTTATTTGCATGATTACTCTTAATTTAAAACTTACATAAATCGATTTGTGTCTGTTGAGTTTTACTATTTTGAGTCATGATGCCATCCAGATCACTTCCTTGAACTCCATGAGGTACAGGAAAGCCAGGGATCAAAGTGGCGTAGATCAAGTAGCACTCTTCATCGGCTGAATCTTGAAGGGCTTGGAACCAGAGAATGAAAAGCTTCAATCCCTCAATTCGAACCTGTAACAGAGCATACAGTATTTTATTTATTCAACTTCTCACTAAGATGTACATTAGAGAAAGATGGAACCAACAAAAAACAGTCCAGTCCCAATTGCACAGTGGCTGTGTGTGTGTACTAGTACACCGGGGTAACCACCTACTCATCTCGAAAGATATACTAGGTTCTTTAAAATGCACATGAGCTAGATGTGTTCACTGGACCTACAGTTTATAGTCCTTATCTGAGAAGACTTGTTCTACCACCATGGAGCAAGTGAGCCTCGAACCCTTGCCAATGTTATGGCTACTGCACGTAATTACAGTTTCACTGTCTTAACCGCTTGGCCACTCACTCACTCACTCACTCACTGTGAGATCATTGAAATAAAAGGAACAGGAAAGAAAAGGAATACTGTTGTTTTTCTGAGTTTCCGAACAGAGGTCCAAAATTGTAAAAACACCACAGATTATACACCTACCTTGACAGTGTTTCCAACATGAAGTAATTTCTTTAAAATTCGGCCTAAAGAAACAAACAATTATAAACAAAATAAAAGAGGTGTAAGTTTTGTTTTTCACCACCACAACATTTTTATTCCAAATGTATTGGTCGTTATTCAACGAAAAACGAAAGCTCCCTATTTTATGGATGAAAACATAACCTCTAGAAAGAGGTAGTGGTTCCACAAAAGTGTCATGAATACTTTAATTGTCTGGGCTCTCGGCCTCTACCATACAGTACTCAGTATGGAGGGTTGGCAAAACCAGTGTTTCTTTAGGTGGTCTGAATTCTACTATGCCAATTATTTTTAAGCTTAGCAATATTTTCTACCACCAAAATGTTTGTAACAAAGAAAGTTTACATTTTAAACCATAAATAGTAATAGTACATGGTATGGTACAAAAATAGCATACAGTACATTATTTATGCATCCAGTAGTTAATACATTAACCTTTGGACATTCATAGTAATTGATTGTCTAAATAAACTCAATTAATATTGGTCGGTAGTATTCAGTTGCCGCAGCTGGTACAATTGTTCACTGTATTATTGTGCTGAAGCCCTTTATGCTATCCTGTCCTGTCCAAGGTGTAAGTTCCAGACCCTGCTGGAGCTGCATTACAGTAGTTTGGTCCATACAATAAATTAAGGTTCATGGCAAAGCTTGACACCCACATATTCTTAGAGCCACTATAAGGCCCAATATTGGTCCAAAACGGTTTAAAGCAAATATACATTAGCGGGGAAAAATAGTTAGAAATGGGCCGATAATGGGCTGAGATTTAAAGGAATTTAATAGTGGTAAAGAAGTAAAGAAAAAGTGGTGGTAATACATTTTGTTCGCAGGCAGATCTAACATTGAATTTGACACTCTAAAATATCGTTGTTAGTATTTCGAAAAGATAGAATCTGCTAACCGACAATTTTACCTACGTTTACCTTACATTAAACAAAACCCTGCTAGGTCTACTACAGTATGTCTATATTATCATCACCCACAGTATAAAAACTCACCTATACTATTAAACTGCCACCTTTGATGAATTAAATCAGGCACAAATAGTAAGATTTTCTGAAAAAAAAAATACACATTAATAACAGAAGATGTAGGTTTGTTAATTCTCACTCCTAAGGACGATCATAGCAAATTGATCGAAACATTGAAAAACTCATCAGTTCTTTTTAGAACTAATATACCTGTTGTACCGCAAACTTTATACAACATTTGATTTCGCCATGCAAACTTTCAAACAATATATTACATTAAAATGTCTGTACTGTAATTCACAAGGATTGATGCATACCAGGGAAGTCCCTGTACATACATAATATTTTGTTTCAATTATAACATAGTCTGCACTATCATTATTATTATTATAGCAATAAAATCACAGGGGTTGCGGACACAAATGTGTTATGGCGCTCTGTTGCTGTCGCAACCCCTGGACCGCTTGTTGTCGAATAAAGAAATGAAAATGAAAAAATAAGTAGTCAATAAAACATGACAGCTGAATAGAGACTGCACTAGACCGGATGTTTCATTATTGTCTCTGGTAAAACAAGGATAAAAAAATTCTAACAATAACACGTTTTATAATTGTGATCTTTTAATATCTTCCATCATTACCCAGTGTAAAACCCCCATTTAATAGGAATTGTGTTATTTCATAATGGGTTAAAAATGGACCAAATAGCTACCAGGTCACTTGACCATTAACAAAATGGTAATTTGCATCATTTTCTAACATAGAAAAATAAAATAATTTGCAAAAAAAACCCTTTTATTTTTAGCATATAACAACAAATTTTAATTTCACCCGTTTTCCTTTTAAGAAATCTCCGCACCAAGTTGGGATTAACACTGTACAATGAAAGGGATAGATAAAAATGCTAATACGGACTTGAACCAGTTAGATACTGTCTGTAGTTAAACGAAAAGATGCCAACCACTACATAGTTTGGTTAAGTCAATCAATTATTTTTAAAGGGAATACAAATGTAAAACTGACCACCTCTATTTTGGTTCTTGACTAAGATGAGGGAGAGGGCCTTGTAGTTGTACAGTAAAAATATACCATGTACAAAAGTATGCACAGTACTATTACTAATACTATTGGGATTAATTAGTTAGAACCCTATTAAGATATCACTATTTAAATAAAGGGGACAACATACAATTTGAAATGATGGTCAACCCCTATTTAGAGGAAGACACCTTATTAAGGGGACGCTTGTCATGAAATGAAAGGGTAATAGGTTGTAACTAACTAACTTTATGTGACAAAAAAATGTGATGCGCCCATATATGGAAACGATGACATCATATCACTACCATATTAGGGCATATCACTACCATATTTGGGCATATCACACATTTGTGAGCTTAACAATAACAGTCATTCTCTATTTTGGGAACACAGTGCTATTACTGTAAGGGACACTTACTACTGTATTTTTACAATATACCAAACCCAATTATACCTAGATTGGATTTTGAACAGCAAACCTAAATGTTGGCAGCAGGAAATAAAAAGGTCAATTATTGTATCAAATGAAGCATAAATTTTATATTATTTTCAAGTTTTGCCTCTTTGTAAATATTGAATCAGATCATTAGAGTATACTTCAGCATACTTCCTTGTAACACATCCTCATCACCTTGTTAGGTTGGCCAATGCTAACCATACTAAATGGTAAATATCCTAATTCATATCGCAGTATCCTGTTTTTAATGATTCAAACAGCGTTTTTTGGCACATTTGAGAAAAAAGAACCATACAAGAAACCAGAACAAAAATTAAGTAAAACTAATTTTTAAGAAAATATTTTAAAGAAATTAGAAATGTTTTCATTCTATATGATAACCATTTATACTCTCTTGAAAATAAATTAATATATTTTTTTAATCCAAGTAAATGATGTTCAATAGCACAGGAATGCCTATCCATTTGTTGGGAAATTAAACACAGAGGGTGCTTTTCCAAATTAAAATATAGAGGGTGCAAATATACTTTCAAATTTTGTTGTCTCACGAAAACAGTTGGCAGGTATAAGGCATGTACAGGGGAAAGGGGAGATGTCAGAAAATGTTAGAAATTGTATGTAATTTGCATTAACTTTTATTTTACATAGCGATATTCATTGTCTGGGGAAACATTTAATATTATTAAATTAAGTTTTTTTC
Organism: Antedon bifida; assembly: GCF_963402885.1. NCBI lineage: Eukaryota > Metazoa > Echinodermata > Crinoidea > Comatulida > Antedonidae > Antedon > Antedon bifida. The sequence goes on along the minus strand of NC_136234.1, from coordinate 21,008,754 downwards.
ACTTGAATAGGGAGTGAGTCGCTGTTGCAGGATGGAAGTACAGTAATTACTGCCACAAGGTTTTAGAAGGAGTAAACAAATGTGGAAAAAGACCAACCACACCTAGAACAAATCTATAGTGTTATAACATTGTGACCATTTTGGATTCATTAAAAATACTTATTAAACAACATATTTATTATCAATGGTGTGTCAATTTCCGTCACTTTACCACCCAAACAACAATATCATAAACAACATGGTCAACAGGGTCATACAATTGACAAGTGCATAAAGAAGATGGGAGTCTTATAATGATTGATGAAATTGAGGAAATGAAGAAGAAAAAGTTAGGTGATGATACCAGGCAATGAACATAGGAACCACGATAGGATAATGTTTGCTCACTGAGCTAACAAAAATAATGAATGTATCAACTCCTACCTCAAATATATATAAAACTGAGTCTAATTCTTCTCTGTGAGTTCGGTGGGCTTTTTGTCGGAGTGTGGCTTCAACAGATATCAGGTTCTCATAAAAGATGTGATATACGTGAGAATAGTACTGCTCAAAAAATGATTTTGCTTCTGTGATGTCATAGTTCTCTGCAAATTGGAATAAATATAATATACTGGAATTCAATAGAGTTTGGAAACCAGTGTGATATTTAGTAATTGATATGTTTTATAAATAGTTTACAATTCATAAGATAAAATTGGTAACAAATCATTTTGATCTAATTTATGGTGAGTTAAAGTATAAGAGCCCATTTTTGAAAGACCTGATCATCTCACATCTAATTTCTATAGGCCTAAAAGGTAAGAGACTTTATGTTATGTTATGTAACGTTAAGATAAGAAGCCCATCACTGTATGTTTTTTAGTTTGTAATTTACAATCCTGATCGTTTTGTTGCTCCAATAGTCTTGAAAGGCCTAACAATATTGTATTCAGGCCTAGGTAGGCAAATTACTGTATTAAATATTAATTTAAATTAGGGCCTAGGCCCTAGTAGAGGCCTATAGCCTAGATAGGCCTAGGTAGCTCTAGGCCTAGGATAGGCCTACCAGAGGCCTAGGATAGGTGTAATTATAAATAGGCCTATTACTAATTTTAAAGCTTGGGTGGGATCAAAGCTTGCACATTGTTAACTAAGATCAGCCACTGAGTTTAGCTTGGACGAAAAATGCTTATTATGTGGTATCCGCCCATCTCTGAGCCTAGGTGGGGTTTCCAACATATCCTAGGCCCTAGGCCTAGCTAGCTAGACTAAAGCTGACGTGCCGAACACCACCAAGACCTCATCCAGAAGAGATAAACAAACCAACCTACCGAGGATAACACGGAGATGTTTGAGACGCTGTGAAGGATCTCTCTTGGGATCGAGAACTTTCGATGAAGACTTCTTTAAATCTCCATGAGCCTTTTTGCTTAGCATTTCTATAGGTTTTGCTAAAGAATTTAACATATTTATAGCTTTTTGACAATAATAATACACAGGACAAGTTGGTGGTATTCATCACGTAGATCGCTTCGCTGTGTGATCAAACACATACAGCAATGCGCATGTGTACAATATATAAGAAGTGCACCCTCAATGTAATAATAAGAAGCACTTGGCGTGCCAACGCGATCGACTCTACAGCTCAATATGTCGGTCGGTTGGTTGGTCGGTCGGTCCGTTGGTCGGTCGGTCGGTCGGTCGGTTGGTTGGTCGGTAAACACTAACTTGAGCACGCGACTGCAGCCATTGTATATGGCCTTGTTTACTTGTTTTTTCTAGTTTTGTGTTTTCCTGCTCCATTTGTGTGTAAAAATTAAATTTGGTTTAGGTATTTACATTTTTAGTCGCGTGGACGCGACTCTATAGTTCACTATGTCGGGTCGGTTGGTCTGTCTGTCTGTCTGTCTGTCTGTCTGTCTGTCTGTCTGTCTGTCTGTCTGTCTGTCTGTCTGTCGGTCGGTCTGTCGAAGGACGGTATAGGCCTACGGTAGGCCTTGTTACATTTACCTGTACTGGCATTTTAATCTTTATTAAACTTCCGAAGCAGTTTGTATGATATGAGCTCACTAATAATTACCACACAAGTCAGTAAAGCGTCCGGTAAAACTTATGCTTTGCAATGTAGGCCTAATAATGAAAAATGAAATTTATGCAGGGGAGGATTAGATTCATCTCAGCTGTATTTGTTTAACCAAGACTAGTATGGTCATATGTCGGATAAAATGTGGGCATGCTTCGGTCCCCGAGAAAAAGCCACAAACAATAGTAGAAAGAGTACACATTCAGATATTCAACAACTTTATTAACACGTCCAATACGATTTACACAACATCTAGCCTACATTGCATTGTTTTCAACTTATACAAAAATGTCTATAAATTTAGGCCTACAAAATGTACGTTATATATGTATATATTGAAATGTTCCACTTATTTCTAATAAACCAAAATTGAATTGAATACATAATTATAAAGGATTGTTTGTTTCTTAATGTGTTACTTTGATTTTAAAGGTAGGCTGTTTTATTGAAAGTATTTATGGCTTAAAATAAAATGTTAATCGTTCTTCTTTTTTGTTAAACCTACTGATTTAAAAAAAATTCGAATGTTAAAGTAATCTTAACATCAATTTGTATAGTCTATTGATAGTTACAAAACGATTGACGTCTTGTTAAATCCAATCACTACTATATCTTAATTAGTTTAAAAAGCTATACATTACTTGTTAGTTTTTCCTGTAAAATTATTTAAGGAGGTACCCATTTTCTAAAGGGTTGTATTATTGTGAAATACTAATGCTATTGAAGTTGTAAATGTACTCTTCTATTTGAACACTCGTTCAACATGCGAGCCGTTACGGTATTGGATAGATCGCAATTACGCATGTTAAGCCCTTCCAGGTTAGAGATATCCAATAAAGAATCCACTAAACTATCATCGAAACTGCGAAGATTATTATTGTTGACATCGAGCCATCCTAGTGCTAACTGAGCTCTTCTTCTTGAACACTCTCTGATCATTTCATTCATTATATTACCGGATATTTTGCTATTGCCCATTTCAAGTTCCCATAACTTAGGAGACATAATCAACAACGAACCAAGTAAAGTACCATCAATGTCACTGAGATCATTATTACTGATAACAAGTGAAACTATTGATAATTGAACTCCTCTAATTAAACACTCTCTGATCATATCATTCATTACGTCACCTGATAGATCGTTAAGTTGAACGTGACTCAATTTAGCTTCTATACCTAAAACGTGTGCAATAACTTTTCCCTTAGAAGCAGGCGTTATTTGAAAGCAAAAAGTATTTAAATCATCACGGGAATAGTCTATGCAATAAAGTTGCTTAATTAGGTATATAAAACGTTCATCACACTGTACATATGATCTAATGTGATGAATAAACATTCTTATGGAATTAGATATATCGCCAATGTGGTGATTTATTTCTAAATTCTTGCTATTAATGTCAACATCCAATTTATTTAAAACAGCACCCTTATGTTCGCTTTTAACAAATGTTAAATTACTCGGCAGAAAGCGATATGTTGATAAATTATTTGTAATCCAATGCTTTAAAAATAAATCGGCCTTTTCACCAAGAAAACCAACGGCAAACTCTCTTGCTACATTTAAATACTCACTTTCTCTTATTAGTTTCCATTCATTATCAATCAATGGTTCAAGCATGGACCTATCTAATTTATAGGTCCATGGTTCAAGTAATAGTCTTGCATCTTCTGTGCATTCAGCCTCCATACCTTCATTTTCACATAATTTGCACAAGTAAAATCCTACCAACGCCTCTACTATCAACTTGTGAGGGGGCATAAAAATTTTCTCAAAATTAGATTTTTCAATTGGTTTATCTTCATAAACAAATCCGAGCTTTAGAGCCATGTCACCCATAGGCCTATTGTTAGCTATCAAATCGTTTTCCGTTATTGAAAGTTTATTTGCTTTTATACTACTGTACATACACTTCCCTAGCAAAAGCATTGCATTTACATACTTAACTGGCGTTTTTTCAAATTTAGAAATCTTGGGAGTGTTTTCCTGTTTATTAATGAACTGATTCAAAATACTGGTGAATATTTCTTTGAAAAGGTCAGATTTATTACGAGGAAGACTGTCATTTACTTCCCGCAGATTACAGATTGCGAGAAGTAACATAGGATTTCTGCACATTGAATATGCCTCTGGATGGTCATGTAATTCTTTTATAAGGTATTTTCCCACTTCAGGTTTTTCGAAATACTCAAAGTGTTTGGTAATATAATTCCTTATACTATCTTCGTTGAAACCATTAACCCTTATGTGTACATCACACTTATCTATGAATGTGTCTATGTTTTCTGATCGTGATGTAATGATCACTGTGCTCTTTGCTAGTGTTTTGTTTGTGAAAAGATCAATTATGCTTTTATTATTAAATCTTAATTCATCTAAACCATCTAGCAGCAACACAATTTTATCATCATGGGTCATTAAAAATTCTTTAACGTGTTGCCTGTTGAAAGTTAGTTTCTTTATAATGAGATCAAAAATGTTTTCATCTTCCTCCAAATCTCTTAAATTAAAAAAAAATACTATTTTACCGTCGAAAATGGATTGGTCAGTAGCCCATTTGGAAGCTAACTGCCTTAAAATAGTGGTTTTACCTATACCGCCCTGTCCGTCTATAAGAGCTTTACATTTCGGTGTTGAGTTGATTTTATCTTCAAATTCTTGTAATGTTGTTTTTACGTTATCTTTCTTGGTTCCACTTTCTTTGAGTAGTTCAATATCATCAATAAACATCTCAGACATGTCAACACTTTCATTCATTATTGGTGGCGTAAATTTACTGGCCTGACTACACAATTTCTTTTGTCGTTCCTGCATACATTCTTCTATCTCTTCTTAAAATATAGGAAATAAAAATTTTGGAAATGTTATACTGCCCGGTAAACACTAAAATGTGCGCACGCGACTGTGTTTGTACACCATATTCGCTATTATTATTATTTGCTACTATAGGCCTATATTTGATTTTTTAAATCAAAATTTTAATTTAAATTACTGAAAAAAGCAAAAAATGTTTTGTGACTTTTGCCAGCAACAAAAATACTCTTTTAAGCCTATTTTTTTATAAAATACGTGAATATTTAAATATATATATATATATATAACTAATAAAGAACTTTTTAAAAGCATGTTTTCCAAAGAACTTTGCTCCTGGAACGATATTCTGTAATCTAGTATAGCATAAAAATAAATATAATAATTTCAATTAATAATGTCTTTGTAATGGCAAATGTGGTTATACTCGGTATCGTATCTTTTCAATAGAAAACGTTTACACATACACATATTTAATCAATAACATTTGTGTTAAATAACAGAATAGCCAAGGTAGGCCTATAATAATATGAAACTTACTGTAATTTTGTCTGACAGTGCTAATGGGAGAATTTGTTGGGGAACATTCTGGGGTCCAGCCTGTCTCTGTAATAATAATAATAATAATAATAATAATAATAATAACAATAATAACAACAATAATAATAATAATAATAATAATAATAATAATAATAATAATAATATTAATAATAATAATAATAATAATAATAATAATAATAATAATAATAATAATAATAATAATAATAATAATAATAATAATAATAATAATAATAATAATAATAATAATAATAATAATAATAATATAATAATAATAATAATAATAACAATAATAATAATAATAATAATAATAATAATAATAATAATAATAATTTTAATGAAACAATACCAGCGCCTTTTCTGCGCGCGTCAAAATATCAATAGTAATGAACAAATTACTTAAATTATTGGTAAACACAATACCTCTCTTCAGAATAGGAACGGCCTGTTTAAGTTCTAATCGTTCCAATTCTTTAATAAATTCCGCCATCGTTGCTAATGTTATGACTTGTCTACGCTCCAGATCTGTAATCATAGCCCAACTATCTTTATATTTCTTCAATGGTGTGTTGTATAGTATATCAATCTTTGATACATCACGTGATGTGTCGAGACAACTTCCAAATCGAAGTAAGTTCTGCCTGTAAACTGTGAACCTCCTAGTAATTGGGGCTCGTTTGTCAATTTTGGGAAATGATGGTATCTTTTCTCTAAGTTTCCGCTCAAGAGAAAATTCTCCTGTTAACTTAATGATATCATGTAAGAGAGTAAGATCTTGGTAACTGATTTCACTAGTTGTGTCCAATACATTCAACAGATCTATTGTTTCCGATATTTCTAATATTTTATTCCCTTTCACGAGATCTCTTAACAGCACTCTTAACATACCAAGTTGATCTTGATCATCAAAATGTTTGGAAAAAATAAATTTCACAAGTTGAAAATCTTTCAGCGATACTTCTAAAAAGAAATGTACAGTATTAGAAAAATAGATTTAGATTTAGTCTGAAGTTATGACTTTTTTCTTTTGTAATTGACTGTTAAATTGTAGGAATATTTTCCTTTCAATTGTACGTTGAAAATCATCGTCCAGTGATGTGACCTAATGACAGATTTATACTGTGCTTCCTATTGTATTTTTAATACAACATTTAATAACCAGATATTCTTGTGTTTTTAGTCGCGTGGACGCGACTCTATAGTTCACTATGTCGGTCGGTTGGTCGGTCTGTCTGTCTGTCTGTCGGTCTGTCTGTCGGTCTGTCTGTCGGTCCGGTATCACTATGCGTTTTATCGCTTTCTGAACTTATCTTGATATCAGTTTAATCTAGCTATGTCAATTTTTCACAGAATATTCCTTATGGCCAGGAATTGATGTGGTTATGTTTTCACGGTGCGCAATAAAAAATTACGCGGTCTACGCACGATTTAACGAAATCACGTTTGTAATCATATCTTCACAACCATGAATCACAATTAAATAAAATTTGGTACTCATAAATTTCAGGGCATAAATCATCATATGGCAATACAATTACGTGCGTAGCGCATGTAACGCATGCGTACGCGCGCTTAAAATTTTCAAAATTTATTTTCGATGAAATAAGAGTACCTTTCAGGCAATTTTAAGCGTTTACAAAATTGCCATAACTGCGCAGATTTTTGCGCGCGCACTGCGCGTTAAATGTTATTGCGCACTCTTTTTGCCCGATTTCTGTTTTCTTGACTTAACTAGAAATTACGTTATACGAGCACGTCAAAAGTGACAGGCTACGCACGTGTAAATTAAAAAAATATAAATGTTTTTAAACATTTCAACATTTTTAAACATGTTCAGTAATTTCGGTCAGTATAGTTCACTATGTCGGTCGGTCGGTCTGTCTGTCGGTCCGGTATCACTATGCATTGTAGCACACGACTTAATGGCTGTTGGCCTTGTTTTATATTACAGCTTTAAATCGTTGACATTTCAATATACCTGGTATAAAGTAAGTTGTAAATGCTACTTTATCAAATCTCACCTGGTTTTGTTTCAACACATTGTTGCAATTCTTGCTTGTCTTTACTAGGTCTACATGACAGCATGTCTTTTGAAGCTGAACTGTGATCCTCTGATCTCTCTGTTAAAAAAAATAAAATATTACTACATGTTTACAAAAGCAGATAAGTATCGGCATTCTTGTAAAGTTACCCTCCGTCAATAACTGCACTAGTGAATGTTGTTTACTGTCTAGGCTATATATCAATTTGTTATTTTAAATATCTTTTGAATTTTTTTAAATAATGGCTTCCTGGGTTTTTACCGGTATGTATACCGACATTCACTATCGATGGTGGTCATGTATGGAACGATCTACCAAAAGAAATGAAAGAATCTTTAAATTATTTTAATTTCAAATCAAATTTAAAAAAAATTGTCTTCGCAAGGTAGATCCTCACTATTTTACCATTTTTGCTTGAATCCCAGAAATTTCAGAAATGTTCTCTCTTTAGACAATTTTATTACTATATTTGTAAACATGTTCTGAACAATTCATTTTATATTTCCATTTTATTTTTCACTCCTTTTTAACATTGTAAATATTGTCTGTCCTTGTATTGTGATTTTAAAGTTTTATTGTAAGTTTTTTTTAAATGTCTTTTATGAATGTTTTTAATCTATTGCTAAATAAACAGTACCATATGTAAAATAGGTGCAATATCTATACCTGATATGTTTTTATCCTGTCTAAATATGTTTTAAATAAGTAAATAAAATAAAATATACAGGATCTCAAATCAATGCATAACATTAAGTGTTAGTTAATTTAAGTGAATAATTCTACTTTGAAACAAACGTTGCATGACCATGAATAAAACAGACGGATGTAACATTACAATGTTTCATAATTCTTATTTATATGTTGATTCTTCTATAAAATGTTATGATAATATTTGTCTGAAAATGTGTTATTGACTAGTCTAGTTTTACTAGTTAAAATTTCAACCACACCTTTTTCTAAGACGATCTGTTTGCATATGTCTTTGTCCCAATCGTTTAACACTTGCACTGTCTCCAGTGTAAGTGGTACCACAGCATCCCTTGATAATTTTATCGCAATTAACTTTTCTCTCTGAAGTGTGTTGTTCGACACCATTTTCTCAATGGCTCCTACTGCACTATACTTGTTATCGTCCGCCGAATTCGATGCCAATCCAATTAAAACTTTCTTGCATCTACTCATTGGTTCAATTAAGTTTTTTATTTGAAATGTCTTTTTTGTAAAATATTTGGCCTTTGTTTTTATACATTCAACAGCAGGGCTTTCTTTCTTGAGATCTTGCAACATTTTTTTTTCCCACTCCCTATCATTACTTATGATGTAAAAATCAAATTCTTTATCTGAAAATAAAAGACAAACTGTTTGGCCCATCATTCTCGCTCAGGGTTACAATAAATCTTTAATAATCTATAAATTAATACCATTACATTCTGATTAATTGTTTAACTGTTTTAAATACCTGACCCTGCCATGTTGACAACTTAATTTTCGGTATTCTTTTCTGAAAAAAAAAAAAATTTCGATAACTTATGTTTCGCTGTTTCTTTTTCATTTATTACATGATTGCAATGGTGTTCTATGGAGGGAGTGCAGTGCATTGTATTTTAGCTTAATACATAAAGATAAGCAAATCCTATGTACATTTGTTTATATGAATTATCATTTTTGAGAAATTGGTATTAGGTGCTGTCGACAATCCGTTCTTGTGAACCTAATTGTGTTGACACTAGAAGTTTCAAGGGACTTTTATATGAACAAGTAACAATTGTATGACCGAACTTTACTATGAAGCATTATGCAATACCTAAATAATCTATATTTATCTATCGTTCAAATAAATGTTTTAGGTTAATTTAATTTTTAAATGTAATTATCAGATAGGAACGATTAGATTGAATGTCTGAATGCATAAACGTTATGTATACCATTACTTATCATCTAAATACACAGTTACCAGTGGTAAAGATAAACAATAACCTTATTATTATTATTATAATAATAATATTAATAATAAAATTATAATAATATTATTAACAAACAGTCAACAAAATATGAATTATATGTCTGATAATGTATTACCTTCGGTTGATAATTAAGGCCTAATCATTGACAAAAGTTTCTCTGAATTAATAATCTTTGAAAAAGCCGCTATCGGTAATTGGTCATTATTGTGTGGACTTGCTATCTTTTATTCTAGGAGATAATGGGTTTATTTTTGTATAGGTACCTGAGGTTATAAACCTCATTGTAAATATTAAAATGAGGTTTATAACATCCGAAATTCTTTATCTAACCAGCCATCATCTATTTTCGAAATATATTTGAAAGCGATTTTATAATTACCGTATCTCTTAGTGTGTGTGCAGTCGCTGTGTTTTTACCATGTTTATTAAACGAGACGATAAAAGACACCAAGCTGATAAACTTTACATGTCTGAAGATTAAATTGTCACACCAATAATTGCAGTGAGAAAAACTAAAGCGTGGTTCCCACTAGCCACGCAACGTAACGCAACGTTAGCAAATGCTCTTCTAATAATTGTGTTTGCCCCCGCCTGCGTGAAATCAAACCTGCGATGTTTGCAGCATTGTTGCGTTGTCGGTTTCCACTTGTGATTACGCAATTAATACTGCACTTTGCGTCGATACGTCGCTGCGTTGCGTTCTAGTGGAAACCACGCTTTAAGCAATACTATGATCATTGCCTGGTGAAGTGGGGGAAGATTGATGAAAAAAGCTTACGGTGGAAACAATAAAATCTTTGGCAGTTAACACATCCAATTAATTGATAAATATATATTATAATGTGCACGTTTTGAAAAATGGATTGTTTAATGATTAATTAGTCTTACTAGATTATTTTCAGCGTTTTATTAGAGTTGTAATACAGTAAGGTAGTCAGGGATATTTTCGAGTATTTACGACTATTCTTTGCTGAAATAACAATAATGAGGTCGAATGTCAAAACGTTAGAAATAGAACTTCATTCATTGTTGAACAAAGCATGGATTAAAGAATAGAAGGAGGCCTATGCATCAGTTTGAGATCAAAGCTTTCATGACTCTAACCGACAGAGCGTGGACCGACCACAATGTTACAAAATAAACACAGTTAATTAACGGTCGCACACAACAACGAAACGGTCTATCCATTATTCCATGGTTTAACCTAGACAAAATTAGAACAGCATTTATTGTTGCTGTAGGTACTTCCTAAGACCCATGAATAACATATTAACAAGGCCAATACACATGGCTGCAGTCGCGTGCTCAAGTTAGTATTTACCAACCGACCGACCAATCGATCGATATAGTGAGCTGTAGAGTCGCGTTGCACGCGAAAATGGGGAGATGAAGAAAAATAGCTAATTTGAATATAACTAAAATGGCCGTTTTCTCTCAATTATCAAATATCAGTAATAAAGCGTCTGATTCTTGTTTTAAGAAAAACTATTAATTTGAAATTGAGATTCGAACCCGGGACCTTCTGGTTGATATGCAGATGTTAAACCACTGGGGCTTTCATGGTATTGCTCAAATTCGATTGCACAGCGACTCTTAACACTCTCGGAGTGGTACGGCGGAACAGCGCTATAGTCACTCAATTGTACGCACCGTACGTGCACCAGAGATCAAATTGATACGCCTTCATCTTTCAGTATTTTTATTCACGAAGCGGGATCTCCAAAGAGATACTTTTATATATATAAACACAACAGGCACAGAACAAATTTAACTGCCCGGCGATATACTGAAAATGTATTAATTAATTTGAAACGATAAGACGAGGAAATCTGTGAGAACATTATATATACATATAGAAGTTTTAGTTTTATCATTATGTAAGCGCTCGCAAAAGATTAAAAATAGGCCTAGCTTTCGCTAATAATCGATATTTGACACCTTAAACTAACAGAAAGGACTAAATATTTAGCATATATAAAGTGTAAGTTTATATTAAAAATATAAATATATAAAATCAACACCTTATAAAGCGTGTGTCACTGTTACTTTAAATAATTTATCTTTAGCAATAGCAATCTATATTGATAACAATGTAAACCATACAAACGTGTTAGTATCATTTAGTATTGTTCATACATTATATTATTAAAATTGACAACGTTACACTAGTGGTGTAATATCCGTAAAATTGTGTACAAAATAATTGGCATACCTCTCTTATAATTAACATAACATAATTTAGTTCGTTTTTAATTTTTTTTAAATACTATTGCGTCAAGAAGCTAATTTGTCCTGGAAAAAATATACTTACATTAGCCTACAAATCACGTGTTTCGTTCGTGCTAACTACGTAGTGAGACCCATAACAGTAAAATAAATTGTTATTTTTTATTTTACAAAAATGGAAGAAATGTTAATGTGTATTAACTTGTAAGTTTTTAAAGTCTTTCTTTTGTGATTATGCTCAACCGATATAAGTTTAAAAGCAGTGTTTCCGGACATCGTTTCAGGCTAGTAACGCATGACGCATGGGCAGCAATCAAACTCCAAATCACAACATTATTTTTGTTTATGTAAGGATATTTTTTTCCTTTATTTTTCCTTCCTCAACCTTAACTGGAAACTGAGGAAATTGTGATCAGGCCTTCTTAGACCCATGGCAGTCAGCAGTGCGGCGCCTACCAGATCAGCACACAGGGAGACGATTCCTAATTTTAAGGTGCACTATATGTACGTCCCAACCGAAAGACGAGGAAACGAGATTAAAGCTTATAGAGGATGAAATCAGTATGGTACAGATATTATCATTACACCATCACTCTCCGGTATATACAGCACCGGACGCTATTCCCAGAAGGCCTTCCATCCAAGAATACAACTGGGCCCAGTGTTTCTTTAACTTCGGTGATATCTGACGAGAACCGGTGTTTCAACGCAGTATGGCCGCAGTACCAAACCAACAACATCGGCATAGGTTAGGATATGATAGGACAGTTATTACTGTACTAATCAGTTCTGTGCCATAATAAACAAGGCCATATACATGGCTGCAGTCGCGTGCTCAAGTTAGTGTTTACCGACCGACCGACCAACCGACCGACCAACCGACCGACATAGTGAGCTGTAGAGTCGCGTTGCACGCGACTAAAAACAAAAATATCAAAATACAATTGTGCAACTAACCTTGCGGTGTAAAATTGGTATTAGCTGTCGACAATCCGTTCTTGTGAACCTTGTGTTGACACTAGAAGTTTCAAGGGACTTTTATATGAACAAGTAACAATTGTATGACCGAACTTTACTATGAAGCATTATGCAATACCTAAATAATCTATATTTATCTATCGTTCAAATAAATGTTTTAGGTTAATTTAATTTTTAAATGTAATCATCAGATAGGAACGATTAGATTGAATGTCGTTTGAATGCATAAACGTTATGTATACCATTACTTATCATCTAAATACACAGTTACCAGTGGTAAAGATAAACAGTAACCTTATTATTAACAAACAGTCAACAAAATATGAATTATTTGTCTGATAATGTATTACCTTCGGTTGATAATTAAGGCCTAATCATTGACAAAAGTTTCTCTGAATTAATAATCTTTGAAAAAGCCGCTATCGGTAATTGGTCATTGTGTGGACTTGTTATCTTTTATTCTAGGAGATAATGGGTTTATTTTTGTATAGGTACCTGAGGTTATAAACCTCATTGTAAATATTAAAATGAGGTTTATAACATCCGAAATTCTTTATCTAACCAGCCATCATCTATTTTCGAAATATATTTGAAAGCGATTTCATAATTACCGTATCTCTTAGTGTGTGTGCAGTCGCTGTGTTTTTACCATGTTTATTAAACGAGACGATAAAAGACACCAAGCTGATAAACATTACATGTCTGAAGATTAAATTGTCACACCAATAATTGCAGTGAGGAAAACTAAAGCGTGGTTCCCACTAGCCACGCAACGTAACGCAACGTTAGCAAATGCCCTTCTAATAATTGTGTTTGCCCCCGCCTGCGTGAAATCAAACCTGCGATGTTTGCAGCACTGTTGCGTCGTCGGTTCCCACTTGTGATTACGCAATTAATACTGCACTTTGCGTCGATACGTCGCTGCGTTGCGTTCTAGTGGAAACCACGCCTTAAGCAATAATATGGTCATTGCCTGGTGAAGTGGGGGAAGATTGATGAATAAAGCTTACGGTGGAAACAATAAAATCTTTGGCAGTTAACACATCCAATTTATTGATAAATATATATTATAATGTGCACGTTTTGAAAAATGGATTGTTTAATGATTAATTAGTTTTACTAGATTATTTTCAGCGTTTTATTAGAGTTGTAATATAGTAAGGTAGTCAGGGATATTTTCGAGTATTTACGACTATTCTTTGCTGAAATAACAATAATGAGGTCGAATGTCAAAACGTTAGAAATAGAACTTCATTCATTGTTGAACAAAGCATGGATTAAAGAATAGAAGGAGGCCTATGCATCAGTTTGAGATCAAAGCTTTCATGACTCTAACCGACAGAGCGTGGACCGACCACAATGTTACAAAATAAACACAGTTGAATTAACGGTCGCACACAACAACGAAACGGTCTATCCATTATTCTATGGTTTAACCTAGACAAAATTAGAACAGCATTTATTGTTGCTGTAGGTACTTCCTAAGACCCATGAATAACATATTAACAAGGCCATAAACATGGCTGCAGTCGCGTGCTCAAGTTAGTATTTACCAACCGACCGACCAATCGACCGACATAGTGAGCTGTAGAGTCGCGTTGCACGCGAAAATGGGGAGATGAAGAAAAATAGCTAATTTGAATATAACTAAAATGGCCGTTTTCTCTCAATTATCAAATATCAGTAATAAAGCGTCTGATTCTTGTTTCAAGAAAAACTATTAATTTAAAATTGAGATTCGAACCCGGGACCTTCTGGTTGATATGCAGATGTTAAACCACTGGAGCTTTCATGGTATTGCTCAAACTCGATTGCACAGCGACTCTTTAACACTCTCGGAGTGGTACGGCGGAACAGCGCTATAGTCACTCAATTGTACGCACCGTACGTGCACTAGTGATCAAATTGATAAGCCTTCATCTTTCAGTATTTTTATTCACGAAGCGGGATCTCCAAAGAGATACTTTTATATATATAAACACAACAGGCACAGAACAAATTTAACTGCCCGGCGATATACTGAAAATGTATTAATTAATTTGAAACGATAAGACGAAGAAATCTGTGAGAACATTATATATACATATAGAAGTTATTCAAATTACTTTGTTTTATCTAACATTATGTAAGCGCTCGCAGAAGATTAAAAATAGGCCTAGCTTTCGCTAATAATCGATATTTGACACCTTAAACTAACAGAAAGGACTAAATATTTAGCATATATACAGTGTAATTTTATATTAAAAATATAAATATATAAAATCAACACCTTATAAAGCGTGTGTCACTGTTACTTTAAATAATTTATCTTTAGCAATAGCAATCTATATTGATAACAATGTAAACCATACAAACGTGTTAGTATCATTTAGTATTGTTCATACATTATATTATTAAAATTGACAACGTTACACTAGTGGTGTAATATCCGTAAAATTGTGTACAAAATAATTGGCATACCTCTCTTATAATTAACATAACATAATTTAGTTCGTTTTTAATTTTTTTTAAATACTATTGCGTCAAGAAGCTAATTTGTCCTGGAAAAAATATACTTACATTAGCCTACACAAAACAAATCACGTGTTTCGTTCGTGCTAACTACGTAGTGAGACCCATAACAGTAAAATAAATTGTTATAAAAATGGAAGAAATGTTAATGTGTATTAACTTGTAAGTTTTTAAAGTCTTTCTTTTGTGATTATGCTCAACCGATATAAGTTTAGAAGCAGTGTTTCCGGACATCGCTTCAGGCTAGTAACGCATGACGCATGGGCAGCAATCAAACTCCAAATCACAACATTATTTTTGTTTATGTAAGGATATTTTTTTCCTTCCTCAACCTTAACTGGAAACTGAGGAAATTGTGATCAGGCCTTCTTAGACCCATGGCAGTCAGCAGTGCGGCGCCTACCAGATCAGCACACAGGGAGACGATTCCTAATTTTAAGGTGCACTATATGTACGAGGAAACGAGATTAAAGCTTATAGAGGATGAAATCAGTATGGTACAGATATTATCATTACACCATCACTCTCCGGTATATACAGCACCGGACGCTATTCCCAGAAGGCCTTCCATCCAAGAATACAACTGGGCCCAGTGTTTCTTTAACTTCGGTGATATCTGACGAGAACCGGTGTTTCAACGCAGTATGGCCGCAGTACCAAACCAACAACATCGGCATAGGTTAGGATATGATAGGACAGTTATTACTGTACTAATCAGTTCTGTGCCATAATAAACAAGGCCATATACATGGCTGCAGTCGCGTGCTCAAGTTAGTGTTTACCGACCGACCGACCAACCGACCGACCAACCGACCGACCAACCGACCGACATAGTGAGCTGTAGAGTCGCGTTGCACGCGACTAAAAACAAAAATATCAAAATACAATTGTGCAACTAACCTTGCGGTGTAAAATTGGTATTAGCTGTCGACAATCCGTTCTTGTGAACCTTGTGTTGACACTAGAAGTTTCAAGGGACTTTTATATGAACAAGTAACAATTGTATGACCGAACTTTACTATGAAGCATTATGCAATACCTAAATAATCTATATTTATCTATCGTTCAAATAAATGTTTTAGGTTAATTTAATTTTTAAATGTAATCATCAGATAGGAACGATTAGATTGAATGTCGTTTGAATGCATAAACGTTATGTATACCATTACTTATCATCTAAATACACAGTTACCAGTGGTAAAGATAAACAGTAACCTTATTATTAACAAACAGTCAACAAAATATGAATTATTTGTCTGATAATGTATTACCTTCGGTTGATAATTAAGGCCTAATCATTGACAAAATTTTCTCTGAATTAATAATCTTTGAAAAAGCCGCTATCGGTAATTGGTCATTGTGTGGACTTGTTATCTTTTATTCTAGGAGATAATGGGTTTATTTTTGTATAGGTACCTGAGGTTATAAACCTCATTGTAAATATTAAAATGAGGTTTATAACATCCGAAATTCTTTATCTAACCAGCCATCATCTATTTTCGAAATATATTTGAAAGCGATTTCATAATTACCGTATCTCTTAGTGTGTGTGCAGTCGCTGTGTTTTTACCATGTTTATTAAACGAGACGATAAAAGACACCAAGCTGATAAACTTTACATGTCTGAAGATTAAATTGTCACACCAATAATTGCAGTGAGGAAAACTAAAGCGTGGTTCCCACTAGCCACGCAACGTAACGCAACGTTAGCAAATGCCCTTCTAATAATTGTGTTTGCCCCCGCCTGCGTGAAATCAAACCTGCGATGTTTGCAGCACTGTTGCGTCGTCGGTTCCCACCTGTGATTACGCAATTAATACTGCACTTTGCGTCGATACGTCGCTGCGTTGCGTTCTAGTGGAAACCACGCCTTAAGCAATACTATGATCATTGCCTGGTGAAGTGGGGGAAGATTGATGAAAAAAGCTTACGGTGGAAACAATAAAATCTTTGGCAGTTAACACATCCAATTTATTGATAAATATACATTATAATGTGCACGTTTTGAAAAATGGATTGTTTAATGATTAATTAGTCTTACTAGATTATTTTCAGCGTTTTAATAGAGTTGTAATACAGTAAGGTAGTCAGGGATATTTTCGAGTATTTACGACTATTCTTTGCTGAAATAACAATAATGAGGTCGAATGTCAAAAACGTTATAAATAGAACTTCATTCAATGTTCAATGTTGTTTAGCATATATACAATATAATATTATATCAAAATATAAATAAAATCACCACCTTATAAAGCGTGTGTCACTGTTACTTTAAATAATTTATCTTTAGCAATAGTAATCTATTGATAACAATGTAAACCATACAAATGTAACAAAAGTAATTAAAATGATTAAAAATCTAAACTAGATATAGTTTGCAACAACTACAATAGAACAAAAGCAACTTCTATTACTAACAAATTAGACCATTCATGAAGTAAATGATTAGAATCAAATCATCAATATTTCTATCACAACCGATCGTATCTCTACAAAACATAAGTCAATTTCAGAAAAAAAATGAGATGTTTTCATAAGAGTAACGACGACATATGATTATAGAAAAAAAAATCAGGTTTATATCGATAACAATAATTTAGACATTCTATACGTGCACTCATACAACATATGCTATGGTAATAACTAAACGATTTCAATCAGTATGAACTACAGTACAAGAATTTCTTTCTTGAGAACTATTCATATATAATTGACAAAATTAAGAAAATATTGTCGAGTTCATGTTGTTAGATTTAATGTACATTGCCGGCCGTTTATATAGTAAATGTAGCATTTATTTGAAATAAAAATATGTATAAAATCTTCTAGTTGAAATATGTGATACATTATCGACTATGAACGCGTTCATAGTCGACTACTACTACTAGTTCATGAGCTAATATAATTCCTCTATTTGAACACTCTGTGAGCAAGCATTGGATTCCGTTACCTGCTAAATTGCAATTATACAATCCAAGTCTCTTTAGTTTAGGAGACAGGTTCAACAAAGAGATGAGTAAAGTGCTATCAATATTGCTGAGGTCATTACCATCGACATAGAGATCGCCTAATGCCAATTGAATTCCTCTATTAGAACATGTTCTGACCATTTGATTCATTACCTTACCCGATATATTGCATTTACACATGTACAACCTCGTCAGCTTAGAAGACATAATGAACAGTGAACACAGTAATGTACCATCCATTTTTCTGAGCTTATTATGATCTATATTTAACTCTTCCAATGCTAATTGCACTCCTTTATTTAAACACTCTGTGATCATGTGTTTTATTTCTCCTCCAGATAGATTACAATTACACATTTCAAGGACCTTCAGCTTTGGAAACGTAATCAATAAAGTAGCATCTATGTTTCTGAGATTGTTATCACTGATTTCCAACCATTGTAATGGCATGGCTCCTCGATTTGAACACTCTCTGACCATGTGGTTCATTACCTTACCTGATAGGTTGCAGTCATACATTTTAAGTTTCAACAGATGAGGAGACATAATCAATAAAGAACTCAGTAAGCTACCATTAATGTTATGGAGATTATTACCGCTGATATCAAGCTTTTCTAATACTAATTGAACTCCTATATTTAAACACACTCTTATCGTGTGCTTCATTAGTTTTCCCGCTATGATGTGGACCTGGTTACATTTAGCTTCTATGCCTAAAATGTGTGCAATAGCATTTGCCCTACCGGCCAATGCCCTCTTTTCACAAAAGGATTCTACCTTATCTTGGTAATATTTCATACAATACAGTTGCCTAAGTAATTGTATGAAATGTCCCTCAACATGTACATGTGGACAAATGGAATGAATAAACAGTTTTATGGAGGTAGATATATCATCAATATGTTGACTTATAGCTAGGTCTTTATTGGTCATGTGGTCGATTAGTGCACCTACCACAACATCCTCATGTTCGCTTTTAACAAACTTCAAATTACTCGGTAGAGAGCGATATGTTGATAATTTATTTGTAATCCAATGATTAAAAAATAAACCGGCTTTCTGACCAAGAAAACCAATTGCAAACTCTCTTACAGTATTAAGATGCTTACTTTCTCTTATTATCTCCCATTCACTATCATCCAATGGTGCAAGTAATTGTCTCATATCTTCATCACATTCATTCTTCATACCTTCTGTTTCACATAATTTGCACAAGTAAAATCCTACCAACGCCTCTACTATCAACTTGTGAGGAGCCATAAAAATGTTTCCAAAGTAGGATTTTGAAATTGGTGCATCTTCATACACAAATCCTAATTTTAGGGCCATGTCAACCATATCTTTCTTAGCTTTCAAATCTTCTTTCTTTATTGAAAGTTGATTTATTTTCAAGCTGTTATACATACACTTCCCCAACAAAATCATAGCATTTACATACTCTGTTGGAGCATCTTCAAATTTAGACATCTTTTTGTACGTGTCTTGTTGTTTGTTAGACTGATTCAAAATACAGCGTAATATTTCTTTAAAGAGGTCAACCTTGTTATGAGGAAGATTTTCATTTTCTTCCCATAGGATGCATATTAAGAGAAGTAACATTGGATTTCTGCACATGGAATGTACTTCGTCTTTGTTAGTGGCCAATTCTTCTCTAAGAGATTTTCCTAATTCTAGTTTTCTTAAATAACTGAAGTGTTTTTCAATGTACTTTGCTATTCCCTGATTATTAAACCCCGTAACTCTTATATGTACATTACACCTCTTTCTGAATTCATCTATGTTTTCTGATCGTGTTGTGACTACCACAGTACTCTCTGTCAGTGTCTCCTTTGTGAACAGACGAATTAGACTTTTATTATTAAATCGTAACTCATCTAACCCATCTAACAACAAGACAATTTTATCATCATGAGTCATCAAAAACTCTTGAACCCTCTTTGAACCTTTTGGAATTTGTGTGTTCCTGTTAAAATCTTTCATATCCAGTTGCTTTGTAATGAGACCGAAGATGTCTTCATCTTTATCTAAATCTCTTACATTAAAAAGAAATACTGTTTTACCTTTAAAATACGATTGATCAGTAGCCCAGTTTGATGCTAAACGCCTTAAAATAGTGGTTTTACCAATACCGCCCTGTCCCTCTATAAGGGCTTTACATTTAGGTGTTGATGTGATGATATCTGCCACATCTTTTATTGTTGATGGTTTGCTGTCTTTCTTGTTTTCACTTTCTACGAGTAGTTCCATATCGGTAAACATCTGAGACATGTCAACTTTGTATCTATCATTCATTATTGCTGGTGTAAATATACTGGCCTGGTTGCACAATATCCTTTGTCTGTTAAGTAGATATTCTTCAATCTTTTCTAATTTTTGTTGTTGAAAGTAAAACATATTTAGGATTTAAGTTGGCCACTGTCGTCATGGTCATTCTTATTAAGTATCATTAGTGACATTTTGAATATAGGCCTACATGTATTTCAATTTATATTAGAATGTATTGACTGCAGGTGATCTAGAGGTTCCAAGGTGAAATTTATTTGAGTATATTTGTTATCATTTTCACAAAAATAAAAAAAATAAACGCTTTCCTTAAAATAAACTCGTCCACAGAAACCCTATTTTAATATGAACTGAACTAACTTACCTGTGTCTGATTTGGTTGGCACGTTCTTCATAACCGAACAATGGGACTCCAATTTATCTGTAAATATTAACGGATAAAATCTTACGGTTCAATGCTTCTAAGATTTTCCCGTCAGTAAAACATGTTATGTCAATGGGGACAGCAGATACATGATGATGGTGATATGGAGACGTAACATGTCTACCATAGAGCCCAGTGGCGCAGTTTTGGAGTTTCCAGTGGCTTAAAGAAATGGATGAATAAAGATTTGTGGCAAATGGACCCTACATATAACGTCCATAGTGAATTCATCATGTTTTGATCATTTAGTGACACAGTACTCTCTAATAGTGTTTCCTTTGTGACAAGACGAACTCGACTTTTATTATTAAATCTTAACTCATCTTAAAACGTTTATAGAACAAATAATGAATGTTCTGTATTCGTTGAAAGATTTACTGTAATTAAATCCACCACGTGACTATTTCACTCTTTCTTTGGTCATCTCTTTAAAATCAAATATTGATTAAGTCTGTTTTCAAAATAACCTAAGCAAATCATTTTACGTATTTGTTCATAAGTATTATAGACATACCTTGGTGTAACAGCTGTATCAGTTTTAGACATACATCTCCATCAAAACTATTAACTTCTTGAATTGCTTCCAAGGACGCTGGTATCACAGCATCTCTGGTTACTTTAACAGGAATCAACTTTGCTTGATCCAGTGTGTTACTGTCTAACATTCTTTGAATAGCTGTTGCCACAACAAACTTGACCATATCGGTCTCAGATTGCGATACAAAGCCTACTACAACTTTCTTTGATTGTTTCATGAGTTCTATCATACTGTCTATTTTAAATTTTCCAGGTTTTCTTTCTCTTCTCGTGGCACATTTAATATCTGGTCGTATTCTTTGTAGATCTTGTAACATCTTGTTTTCCCACTCGACATGGTCACTTAATATGTAAAAATCATAGTAACATTCTGAAAGCCAAAAGTATTAAAAAGGTACTAAAGAATCACATGCATTAGTACTGTCGTTCGGTACTTTTCATGACACATCATGTAGATAATCCGTGGGTTCTGAAGATTATATGGATTACTTGATAACATAGCACCCGATCGTACGTTGTCATGTCTAGCGACGATACTATTTTCACTATATAATAGCAATGATATATTAAAGTACCAAAGATGTTGGCCTAAAAGTTACTGTAAGGTTATGCACTATTCAATAATGTTCATTATAAATATATCAAATAGATGAGGTTGAGTAATTTGAGAAAATTAAATACTAATCACTGATATATCAGCAAACTGTCTAACAAGCGTTAGTCCATGGTTAGCATTGCTTCTACATTCATCTAGAATGATGCAAGGTAAAGCTCTGTCTACACTATGAAACTAATTTTACAACAAAAAGTGTCATGTGCCAAATATGGTAGTGATATGACGCCATTATATCTATCTATATGAGCACATCACATGTCCATGTTTTTGTCACAGAGTAGGCCTACTATCTAACCCTAATAGTAGCCTAGTTTATAAACATGTAATTATTTAAATAGAGTAAATTAATGTTTAAATACCTGTTTCTGCCATGTTGTCAGGGTCAATTTTCTGCGTTTTCCTTTGAGATTCTATAATTAGACTTCCAAAGCAGAGTAGTTGACAAACACTGTACAAACTACAATAAAGGAGATATGCCTATGAACAGGAAATGTCGGTTTTTGTGTTTTTATTGTACAATACCAACAATACAACGTTACAACATACACAAAGCATGCATAATGTCGGAAGAGTCACGATTAGGATTAATATAGATATCCTGAGAGGAGGGCCAAGGGTTCCTAAACCAGGGCGTCGGCCATAACTGGTCCTGATACTTTAAATTGGAGAGAGCTAGGTGTTATTTTCAGCATTTAAATGTCTCTTGATTCGATACTCCATGCGATATTAAAAGCATACAATCGTTGCATTAGTCCGTGCGTACGTACGTACATTTTGGAAAAGTTTGTTCTTATTAGTAGCTTCTTACTAGTAGCTATATCAACTTTCGTATGCACTTTAAACGTCCAGATATGTTGTCTTCAGAATATTATTATGGTTTAGGCTTGGTTACACGAAATTAATAAACCAATCAAAAAAGCAAGTAATATTTTAGTTTGTAACTTACCTTAATTTATTGGTTTATTCTAGTTATTCTAATACAACAAACTAATACACTCTTTATTTCTTGATTACTGTGTAGGCCTACATTTAAAATACTTCCTTCTCAATCTAACGAAGGAGCCCTTTCAATACAGTAAATTCAATTTGTCTTGGTTTAGTTGAAACCTGTGACGTGTTTCAATGTTCTCAGAATAGCACAATCAATTCTTTAATACTAATTATTCAACCAGGAACACTGTTTTTCAGCACATGTACTTCCCTATCAGTATGAAAGAACATGGTATTGGAGGTCATCGCATAAAAAGAAAATGACGTCAACATTCTACTCATTTGCATAATAGCGTAGGTAGGTTCAGTCAACAGTTGAGCAACTTCATTTTTAATTCGCTTCGGCGGGAAATGTGTAGAATGCAACGCATTTGTCCACTGTCGCGCACACATACGCCGCTTGTTCAAAAGTTAATAACCATACAATAGGCCATTATTAGACAAAATGTGTCATTAGACTCTATATAATATGTATTTTCTAAACAATTTGACACTAAATACTAATTTCATATGTACACTATTTTCTTTTATGTAATGTAAAGTTCAAAGGTCAATATTGCAAAAACATGCCATTAGACTAAAAATGTGTAGTTTCTGAACAGCGTAAGCCATATTTTTGTCTCTCCGATTAGTGGTTACTAAGATACGATACATTAAGGTCAAATGTCAATAATGTTAAAGCTCAGGTACAGGCATGAATTTTAAATTTAATATTTGGTTAATTGTACATAATCAAATATTTGTAACAGAAATCAAGACGAAAAAACATGAATTTCCCTTAATATGGTCAAATACAAAATTTGGCAAAATTCTTCCATAAAAACCAGGAAGACTTTTTTTCAGTAGTTAGGTAGTTAACCTAATGTAATAACATGTCTGGTGACTCCCTGGAAGGTGAAAAAAGATGGTGGATATACGGTGGATAATTTTTGCTATAGCAAGAAAATAAAAATCTGAAGTTGAATAAAAATACCAGAAATGTAATATTCAAGTTATATTACCTATATTTAGTCATCTGATAACATTTTTTACCACACCGTTTATTTTTCATAGCTTTTTAAAATGCCTCTCTATTTACAAAATTTGTGTACAAAAGAATAGAGATTTTACTGTGTAATTTTCAACAAGCTCTTGTAACAAAAATAAAATCCCAAAAATTATGAAACATAGGGGTAAACTATAGATTGATAATTATTGGAATGTATAATCAAGAGAAATTTTTTGCCCATACCTGGCCTTTAAAATCCGCCAATGTGAACTATATTTTAACAATTAAAAAAACAATCTTAATTTGATAATAAGCAAACAAGTGTTTGGAAGACGCCGTAACACTTTCAGTGGAGAGTTCATTATAGGCCTATAGGGCATACCTCGGCTTAGTAGTCCTGCTATTACCATTCTAAAAGATTTTTTCGACCAATAAAAATTGATTCAATGAGCGTTGTCAAGCGTGAATAACAGTCAATCCATTATCAATATAGCAGAATTAGATACACTACTTCAATAATACAAAAGATTCAACAGCAAATTTGCGAGTTTGTAAATTACAACGAATATGGAAGAAATTAAAACTGAAAAACAGCTTTTAATCGACTCAAAATGTCGCCTGTATACAAGACGATGGGCAATGTTAGTGATATTTATGTGTCTACAATTATCAGATGGAATGATGTGGATGCAGTACGCGGCAATATCAGGTGAAGTTGAGAAGTACTTTGACGCTCCTTCAGCCATAATTGATACGCTCGGTGCAATTTATTTCATTACGTATGTATTCTTTATATTTCCTGCTCTATATATAGTAGAGAAAACAGATATCAAAACAATCACCATAATAGGAGGCGGCTTACATATGGCTGGATCATGGATTCGTTACATTGGAATACTTCAACATTCAGTTTCCTTAAGCATACTGGGTCAGGCCTTTTGTGGAGTTGCGCAGACGTGTTGTTTTGGGATTTCTACGCATTTTGCTGGCGCTTGGTTTGGATCTAATGAAGTTTCTTTTGCGAGTGGGCTTGGGTTTACCGCATTCCATTTCGGAACAGCAGTAGCTTTCATCTTACCGAATCAGTTACTAAATTTAGAAAATCAAACCGAAATAAAGCTAAATTATTATTTTCTTGGAACAGCGATTTTCATATCTATAATTTTCCTAATCATCTGTTTCTTCTTTGAAGCAAAACCGCCATCACCCCCAAGTTATCAGAAAAATAACTCAACTATTGGAAAACAAGATTCATTTTGGAAATCTCTGAAAGTAATACTGATGAACTTAAACTTTGTTTTACTTCTTTTGGCATGTGGAATTTGTATAGGATTATCTGCCGTTATCATGGTTAAGATAAACTATATTATTTTATCTGTATGTCCAGAAAAGGGTTACATAATTGGTACTGTTGTTTTGGTGACCATGATTCCAGTTGTTTTTGGTTCAGTATTTGCCGGTTGGGTGCTAGACAAAACTAAACAGTTTTTATTGACCACACGCGTAACTGTCCTGTTAACATTTCTGACATTGGGATGTTTTGTGTTATCTATAAAATATGAACAAATCTGGTTCGCTTGTGTTAGTTTTGGTTTGTATTTCAACTTTTCCCGCGCCCTTCTTACAGTTGGCGCTGAAACTGCAGCAGAGCAGACGTATCCCGAGTCGGAGTCATTGTCTGCGTCGCTAATAATTCTATGTATTGACATTACGGGATTTGTTGCAGTTTATGTATATGATGCCCTTGATAAGCTTCACGGGGTCGACGTCGCTAATTTTATGATATTAATTGTGTGTGCAGTCGCTGCCTTTCTAACCATTCTCATTAAACGGGACGATAGGAGACATCAAGCTGATGAAGAACTTTACCTTTGTGAAGAATAAAATATACCATTTTATAACATCGCTATTCGTTCAACAAAAGTTGTATATTATTTTAAATTATAATCGACTCTTTCATGGTTCGTTCGTAGTCCTTGACCACAGGAGAAAGGAAAACAATAAATAGATTTACCATTGTGACTATAGCCATGGTGCGACGGACTTATAACTATTGTAGGCTGTACTATCGTTCATAGAAAGCACCCTAAAGTCAATTCTGATTCATTATTTCTTTTCAAATTGAAAAAACCCAGTGTGCACTGCTTAAATATAGGACAAAATAACAATAATTGTTTGAAGGTTTCCAGGGCGAAATCAAATGCTGATAACAATTTGTAAACTTTATTTCAACAAAATAGTCATACAATTGCTATTGTGGTTTTTCACAATCGATAAAAGCTTATCTACATTTTTATTTGTATTCAAACAGTAACTCATGTTTCAACCGCTAAATACAGTTAATTCATCCATGACTATTGGACAATCCTGACTGAAGCTATAAAAGCATTCCTTAGTTCACCTATCATTAAGCCTATAAAGGGTACAATTATTACCAGTTCGATGGTTTAAATTTGATTGAGCTGTGATCATGAACTGAAAATATAAGATGGCATCCAGAAAATACAAGAAATCAATTAATAAATAAACGGTGACATTAAAAAAATATATAGGAGTGAGAATCGTGTGCTTGAAATGGTTAAAATCCAACTGAATAGCGGCTGTTGTGTGATTCAATGAAAGCCTTATACCATAAAAGCGTAAAATCGTAAAATGTGTGCATATTAAGAAGGGACTGCTGTTTAAAATCTCGGCTGGAGCGGCTATTGCACATTCTAAAAAAAATTTTAGTATATCACTAGTTGGGTAGTCGAGTGGTTAGGACACTTGACTGTCACACAGAGATACCTGGGTTCAATTCACCTTCCAGTCTATTCAGCCATGACATTTGATTTAATTTATTTTCAACATAATTATAGGCATAACACTATATTTCTGTTAGATTAAAACCATTTGAGATTCAGCATGTACTTGTAGTACTTAAATAAAGTATACACAATAATAATTTAATGCAATATGTGTCTAAGGTAAAAACATTGTGCAAGTATTTTTTCAAGAACATTTTAAAATAGCGTAAATATGCATATTCTGAACATATTTAGACCACCAATATAAAGTCTCTATAATTTGTAGTTATGTAGATATCATGCAATAGGATTGTGTCAATATATATAATACAGTTTGACACCAAAAGCAACGATCTTTTGTATAATGTCACATTTTGGACTTTTGAAGTTCATCCTATACTGTAGAGATACATCTATTTAAACTACAAAACATTTAACTTATATGTCAGATTATTTAACGTATTCATTTGAAAGTAAGACGCTGCTGACCACTGCTGCTGATAAGCCAATTTGACACTTGTTTCTTGATTTCCTGCAAATCAAAAGTCCTTATAAAATTAATGTTACATACATGTTATCGTGACTAGGATCAGCAAAGTTGATTCCTATTTAGAAACTAGTTTAGCGTTTGGAAAACATAACGTGTTGATCGTAGCGTAGCCAGGAAAGTTCGTAGGGGTTCGAAGAAAACCTCTCTCCTGAATTGCCCTTTTCAAATGATGCCAGCAGGAAAGTTCTAATAAACAGGCTTAACTCATGAAATTTATTTTCAGACCTAAACATCTTTTCTTCAGTTGTTTCTTAGGAAAAAAGAACCCTGGCTAAGGGCTATAATAGTTTATTGACGAATTTCGGTTCCTCCAGGCCCGTACGATTAGTTGTAAAAGGAAGTGAGGTTTGATCGTTACACTACATTTTATTTGACTTTAGTTTAATACATACCAGTTTTGCTTGAGCAAGCTGAATTGTGTCGTCCGGAGATGTTGCCTCCATATCAGCGCAGTGAGATGAACCCTGAATGTACAATGCAGTCTCGGAGTCACTAATATTCTTCAGAACACTCAGTGAGTGCCATGGATCAATAGAACCTAAGCAAAGGTATAATTGTGATGGCACTAGTTACAATCCGTTATGCATGATTAATCGAATGACGTAATGCATAAATGGCATAAATATGGAAAAACTGGTGCTCGTGTTCATTGCGGGTACATGGTATCAGTGTACGTTATATGCTATTGTAAGTAAGTAAGTTGTGTTGTAAATGAAGTATGAATGAATTTAGCTGATTGTGGTTAACTTTTTACTTGTCAGAAATTTGTTAACCGACATCATAAATAACAACATCTATCTAAAGTGTAATGCAATGTTGATGTCGCCTACATTTTCAATATTCATGCTATTTCTTTTTGTATGTATAGGCTTATGGATTTTTATTTTAATATAAAGACAGGTGTTACATTAGTACACTGAACCCAATATTTCCAAAAATAATTTGTTTCGCGGAATTTTGATATAACTACATCAACATGTAAATGTGGAAGTAGATATTTAAAAAAAAAACAATTTATAAGGAGAAATTTAAAAAAATAGGTCTATACACTGTTGCCTCTGCATAATAATAATAAATGTTCTAGCCTATTTCCAAAATAGAAATATATGGCACCAACAAACATTTTGTTGGTAATGACTTCAAAATACAGTATATTGAAAAGAATCGTTGAAAGAAAAGATTTAAGCCATGAAATAAATCCTAATTAACCCAATGAAATAACAAAAATGCAACCTATGCTGAGGAACCAGCCATCACCGCTCTGTTCGCCTACAATTTAAGGTGCTTAGACCAACCTGCTCTTAACTTACAAGCATGCAAGAATATAAATTAAATAAAATTAAACATCATTTTTTTTTAAACCAAACTAGTACCATTGACAAAGAGTATTCTAGTTCCCTTCGGAGTATCAGATCCATAGTACTGGTTTGTGAAGTTGACTCGTGCGTTGATCTCATCTGCTGTAATACCAAATACATCATTGCATATGTCTAAATATAGACCAATACCCAAATACGTAGAAAACGGGCACTGTGTATTTACATCACATGTCTGGACTGAAAAACAAAAATATATAATATATATGAATATGTGTATTCTCAGAGATGTGCTTATCTTATCTTTTAAAATCATTTTCAGTATATCACCGGGCGGTTTAGAATATTTGTTCTGTGCCTATGTTAAAGTAATAGACCAGGTATCTAGATAGGTTTAGAGGATTTAACTCTTATAGTCATTACTTATTTAAGACACCTCTAGGGAATGCCTTTTTCTCTCTTTTGTGGCGTAAACTGTTATTCATATTAATATCATAGTCATTTCATCATAAAATCTTCATATAATTTACATTATTATCACATTTCTGTTATTATTACAATCAACTTCATCAGTGGTTATAACATTTAAACATGTGTAAATTCACTTCATATATTCCATTACCTACTTTTTTCCATTCATTACTTAGGAGATACTTTCTTGTGGAAAGGGAAATATATGTTTAAACCAACACCTATTTAACTTATTATGTGTAGTGTGTATCATAATTATTTAAATTACTGTAATTAATATAGAAATATTGATACTTACAAAAGCCAAACTGAGTACATGTTTGGTAAGTCCATGGTCGAATACCAACTAACTCCTGCGCCACTGTTTTGTTTAGCTCTTGCAACATTTGTTCGTATGAGCTTTCTAAGCATTTTTCATCCAACGATCCAAGAAATACCTACAATAGAACAATATCATAAACTCGAGTCAAACGCCGAGTGGTTAAGGCAAGAGCCAATATCGGCAAGGGTTCGAGGCCGACTCGCTCCTAGTTCTGGTGGTGGAACAAGTCTTCTCGGATAAAGACTATAAACCAGTATAACAAGTTTCCCCGTGTACACATTGAAGAATCCAGTTCCGCATTCGAGAGGTTACCCCGCTGAACTGGTTCACAAATAGGCATTGTATGAGAAATCACCACCTATCTGATATAAGTACAGTGATCGATTTATTCTTCGAAATCCTAGGTGCCAAGGCAAAATACAATGTATTATGGATGCTTAGTATTCATTCCCTTTAACACATTATACATTTATACCGAATGCACAATGTTCCTACAATGGTCTAATTCCAAATTCCAATTTTGGTAGCGTTTGTATATATATGATATCAAAATCTCATATTTAGTGTGATTGGTTGTGAAATGACATTCAAAGAAGAAACAGTTCTTCTTCATCTTCGTCGTCGTCGCTGCTGTCGTCATCATAATCATGTCCATGAATGCATGTAAATTCAAAGAAAATACGTCTAGTCTATCTCCTTCTTTTGAAAGAAGAAATTATTATTATTATAGTCAATAATGTTTTGTATTATGGACATGACTTGCATTGAATAACTTCTTTTTGCATGTGGAAAGTACGTTATCTTTTGAGTTTTAAAAATCCACAATGGTCACTTTATTTGACAGTATAAACTTTCCAAATCAATATGAAAAAAAAGTTTGATTTCCATTTCCAAATCTACTTTTATTAGTAAAATAAAATACTTACTTATAAAAACACAATGGAACGTTTCTCTATTTTTGTCTACATTGTCGTAAAACTCACTTGATTTAAGTGCACCAACTTATCGTAAGGGCTTCCCTCAGCCTCAGCAATCGTTTTACAGATGTATTCGACAGAATTATTAGTTCCATAGTCATTATACTGTACAGCACCTGATATATTATCTTCCAAATTGCTCAGAAATGTTGCGTAATCATTTTCAGACTTTAATGGGCTGCAAAGCTTAAAATCTTTCTGAAGTCGATCCAGTGATTTGTTTTTAAGTAACTGCCCAACTTCTTCAAACCCTGATGAAATATTTCCTGTACACTATACAGATAATAAATATGTGTAGTTTATCGCAAATTGCGTGAGCGATGCATGATGGGAAGGGTTTGGGAGCAATATCGCCAACACCAGTATATAAAGTTTGTATTATACGGTGGTGCTTGCTATTTCCGATAAACCTTATTGATGAGATATCAATCGTCACGGATTTACCACCACCATCGAAGAAAAACGAACACCGGTGCTTTTATGCGTATAAACGCACAATCAACCACACGTTGGTCAATCTTCCCCAAAGTCATCGAATAAGATTGAGATCATGTATAGCAACGGTTGTATATGTGACGTATATAACAGTCGCCACGACAAGTCAAGTTACCATCGTCAAAGTTCGTCGTCTCATGAAGAAAAAAGTATATCTAGTAAGTATGTTAAAATAATTCTTACTTTCTGTGAACCACCAACCGTCTTGTCTGATAAACTTGCTCTCACCACGTTGTTGTATCCCTCAAAATTGGTGATAGCTCGTACCGGAGCAGACGACGCTACAGCAGCATGTACTAAATGTGGGTACTGCGAAAGAAACAATATTAGAAGTACTAGATGTAGCCTAGGTACTGCGAAAAAAAAAAGAATCTTTGTTTGCAAACCTGTTACAGTAATGTAAACGATTTTTCTCAATAAGGGCAGACAAAGTGTGTAATTGGCCGTTGCAATCACTAAAACTACATAAGTCAGATGAGAGATTATATTTACTTTAATTCTAAACCAGGCAGATAGATCCCCAGCATATGACCCACCAAAACATATCCAAGTGGTATTAGAATCAACACCATATTCTTCTGAGATAACTTGATGAAGATTGGCAAGATCCGCTAAACTAAGTAATTGAAAACGGAAGAAAAATGAAAAACGATTTATTAGAAAGAGTAACATTATAGTTGTCGTTTATAAATTAAGAGATATCACGTGTTTTCATTTAATCCGATCGGAGCATATGACGATACCATATCAGCCTTCTTTTCATTACATCCTCACTCCACTCAATACCTCCTGTTATTTTATACAAATCTTATTTTTTTCTTCGGCTACCTTATCCTTTTCTTTAGGAATTTTCGATTCCATGCAGTTGTGATACTATTATTGTCCACAGTTCACTATTATACAAAAAGATGTATGCGTTGAAGACTCACAATTTCAGGATTTTTTATATATTTTTTCATTTCAAGTGAACGGCGTAAAAAGTATAACATGAAAAGAAATCTTGTAGCATCACTTTATAAAACAAAACTTAAAGGCTTATTTCACGATGCTCATTCTGCTTTACCCGTGGCTACCATTTAAAGCCAAAAGTAGTGTTACACATACGCCTGTTGACTGGAGAGATACTTGAGATTACTTAGTTCCATACTGTCACCATTCAGGCTGTCTCCGTAGTAGCGATGTTCAGCGCCCACAATTAGTGCACCATGGGTCTTAGCAATTTCATTAATTAGCCCTATAAAAGTGAGAAAAAATGTTGTTAAAATGCCGCCAATATAAGTTCCCAATTTTTTCAAAACGATGAAAATATCTCTGACAATCATAATACAGCGATTAAATAATATGGAATAAATACAGAGGAATTGAAATTTAGTGATTGAATCAGAGAATGAATGCAGATGGCTGCGCGCGAACTCAGTCACAAACGCAATTTGTATCTTTGTATTTAACAAGGCCAACAGCCATAAGTCGCGTGCTAAAACGCATAGTGATACCAGACCGACCGACATAGTAAACTATAGAGTCGCGTCCAAGCGACTAAAAACGTACCATATCTAAGATAATAGCCTGACAGCAAGCCCTCTCCGCCAATGAAAAGAAATACTGGTCCATCAGGTTTCTTCCAGTAATCATTAATGACCATGTATCTTTGTTTCAATGACCCTTTAACTAAAGGGTCAAAATGATCAAGTGGTTGACTGATATATTGTTCTTCAATTTCAATCATTTGTCCAAAGAGGTTATCAGACTTGTTCTTGTAAACAGTCTTCATATATTTCTTGTAACGGAAATTGAATAATGAACCTGGAATAGAAAAAAAAATGAATAACCATACAGATTTTGACGAAAATATACCGTGCCTACCTTATCTATATTATTTTCATGCTGTTAATTAAACTGATTTTTGTTAAACAAAATGATTTTCACATTTGTAGAATTTCTTTTGCACATTTATCGTCAAAACGTTTGTTTTATATTTAACGGCGTGGTGTTTGCCCATTGTGGATTATGAATGTTTTTGCATATTTGAAGGGTACCATCCATGTTTGCAAAAAAAATGTGGTTGTTGCATATTTGAGGGCAAACTGTTTGCACAAATGTGACCTTTCTGCACATTTCACGGCTCAATGCGGCTCTTATGTAGTTTTTAAACAAACTGCAATAAGCAATGAAGAGAATCTATGAGTTTCTATTTACTGGATACCACTATTGAATAGTCTAGACCTACTTCTACAAACCAGTTGGCCTGTCCCTGCCTATTATACATTTTTTTTTTCAAACTGAGAATTTTAAATATTTAGAGGCCTGCAGATGTGTGGCCTAAATAAATACCTTCAATTATAGTCGCAGTCAACATTGCGAAAACAAACACCAAATGAAAGAAATGTCCCATCTGAAATAACAAATTCGTTACAATCGGTCAATGTTATTGATTTAAATGAAGATTTATTCTCACCGTGTTGTCCATCTCATCAATCAGTGAAGGATACGAGTTTACAAAATACACAGAACATTCTGTACCGACATAATGCGTTGGCATGGCACAACAGACAGTGGCTATTATGCGAGCTCAAACAATAGGGTGATTTTGTGTTGATAAATCAAAAATATACCTATACGTCAGTTAATATTTTCTTATAAAAATGTTGGGCCTAGTAACATATCGCGTGTCATGACACTTTCATGAAACTATACGACGGACAGGACAGTCTTCAAACGTACTCGAATTTCCCTCGCAATAATAAAGCAAAGATAACTCACGTGGTGTCCTAGTTTAGTAAACAATGCTTAAGGCTAACAAGAAGAATTATAAGCCCAGACTCAGTTTTATTATCGACGTAAGCTATGGTATGTCATCTACATCATGGTGTAAATAAATGCCACCAAATATCTAAGGGTTGTGACAGGCTACAGTTAGGTCTACACATTGTTTTTAAGGCGTCAAATAAAAAAAAATAACGGAAATGACAAGTGCCATACTAGCTTACTATGCAAATACTTAATCCATTGTAGCTGTGCGGCGGAGTAGGCCATGGAGTAACTTGTTAATTCACTCAACTATTTTAATCTTAAAATGTAGCAATATACTTATGGATGCATACATTTATACTTGCACTAAGTTATCATTTCTTACCTTTTGTTATTCCGGTGGACCAGTGTGATTGAAATACAGAGAGTTGCTTTAATAGTCCTAAAGTCCACTCTCAATTGTGTACTCACATGATCGGATACTAACAATACAATTACCATTTGCATAACATAATTACGAAACCAGAGACAGTATGGTGTGTGTATAGTTCCTTATTCATTTAACCTTTCAGTTCTGTTTGTCTGCAGTCTAGTTTGTTATTTCACTTTGTTTACTATTTTCAGTATCGATATTTCTGCCACTTTTCTGTTTTCTTCTTCCTTTTATTTAAAATATTCAGATTATTTCTTGTTATACAACTACAGACCGGCCTGGGTGACATCATTTTTATTATTCAAATGCCATAAAACATATTATTTTGTTGGGCTTATTATAAAATTGAGATATACAGTAATTGGAAATCTAGTAATCTGTGACTCTAAATCGAGATGACGCGCGGTTTTATAACGTGTAATACACGAACTCAACATACGCACATACAGTACAATATGGTTCAATCAGTTTTATATTGTTAATGTATTTGATATAGTGTATGTTTTTTCATTCTCCGTCCAAGAGGACTTTTGAAAAATTCTGTCCTATCTTTTAACACTAGCAGGTCTGAAAAGTATACTAAAAAGTGGTCCAGAATTGGAACCATGGTCCCAAATGGTCCCAACAAACACACGCTACCGATTACATATACATCATTGGCGGAGGTAAATCAGTATTGGTAAATCATTTGTTAGGTGAGCGACTTGAGTAGCGCTCAAACAACTATAATTAGGCCTAATACCTTCGACAGAATGATGATGATAATAATAATAATGATAATAATAATAATAATAATATATACGAATTTGTAAAGCGCCAATTCCAGCAACAATTAGTGATCAAAGGCGCTGTGGACAACATTCTTCTCCCCTAAGGGTCAAATCGTGTCATCAACTACGACGTCATTACGTCTGTCCACAATAGTGTGTATGTATGAACTAGTAGGGTAACCACCTACTCGTCTCGAAAGATGTACTAGGTTCTTTAAAGTGCACATGAGCCAGATGTACACAGATGCGTACGTATTTTCACCGCGTATGACTAACAATACCATCTTCCCCATTACACCTGCTCAAACTCATTTGCATAACAACGCAGGGTATACCAAACTGTTTGAAATAGCTGCAAGGTCTAAAGTATTTTGAAATATGATATATAAGAGTCTTCACTACCCCACCATGTTGGGGGCTGAGCAAGGACAATTTTGAAGAAAATGGACATTGTATGAAACCCATGGGTTTTGGTTAACTTTAACTGTTTATTTTGTCTCATTTTAATAAGTGAAAACATTAATTGTTTTTTTCCTGGTAAAAGTGAAAAACCACCACAAAATGGTCTATTCAAAGTTTCATTTAATCATCTTTATTTTTTATAATTATTTTGAGGCACAATACACCACTTAATTATATCATTCTATCTAAATACTATGCAATAGTGTAGCACATTATCATTTACTCTTTGTTAAAAAAATGTGCACACTCATTTGCATAACAAACGCACGGCATACCAAACTACGATGAGATATAAATTCTCTTCTAAACACGTAACGAAGAGAATTAATTCCTTTGTTTTAACAATAAATTAAATTGAGGGCGCTAAACATAAAATTTAAAACATCAAAGCAGTTAGCGAGAACCAAAAAAAAAGATGGTAAATGTGCTCTCCCTGCCTCAGCACTAAGGCCCTGCCACAGCCTTTTGGGGTCGTTCCCACCACATCACCAGATGCATTGATGTTGTCGCCTCATGGTGTGTGGTGGAAAGGGGGACGTATGATCTGTGAACCCCAAACACAGTGGCCGCATGCCTTTAACTCTATTCCACCGACCAGCGTGGGAATCGAACCCACGACATACGTGTTGTTAACACGACGCTCAGGCGACTGAGCTAACTGATCATTTTGGTTTTAGCAAGCTTAATAGGATATTAATGACGTAATGATGAATTACGTAATACACGTATAAATAGACTATTATCAGCTGATCCGTCATGTCCTTTGTGGCTTAACGGGTAATGCTCAGTTTTGAGTGCTATCAGCTGGGGTTCGAACTTCATCGGATTTTTTTTTATGAATTGTTTTTTTTTTTTTTTTGAAAGAGGGTTGAAAATGTCAGGGCTCGGCAAGTGGACCTTAAATCATAAAGAAAGGTGTATGGCATTCATTTTTCCATTAAATAGACACCATAAAACCCCAAAAAGAGCCCATGGGTTCCTCATTTTTTAGTACGCTTGGGTACGGTGGCTTCTTTTCAACGGATAAGCTTCTCTTTCCACATGGGGTTTATTTCGAAATTTATACTTTTGTAAACTAAAGGAGAGGAGCTTCTATATTCCCGCCCGGAAAATTGTATCTTTACATGATTTGAATTTTTAATAAAGATTAACAAAATAAAAACTTAATTTTTGGCGTGTTCACCGCGTATGACTAACAATACCATCTTCCCCATTACACCTGCTCAAACTCATTTGCATAACAACGCAGGGTATACCAAACTGTTTGAAATAGCTGCAAGGTCTGAAGTATTTTGAAATATGATATATAAGAGTCTTCACTACCCCACCATGATTGGGGCTGAGCAAGGACAATTTAAAAAAAAATGGCCATTGTCTGAAACACATGGGTTTTAGTTAACTTCAACTGTTTATTTTGTCTTATTTTAATAAGTGAAAACAATAATTGTTTTTTTCTTGGTAAAAGTGAAAAACCACCACAAAATGGTCTATTCAAAGTTTCATTTAATCATCTTTATTTTTCATAATTATTTTGAGGCACAATACACCACTTAATTATATCAGGCGACTGAGCTAACTGATCATTTTGGTTTTGTCAAGGTTAATAGGATATTAATAACGTAATGATGAATTACGTAATACACGTATAAATAGACTATTATCAGCTGTTCCGTCATGTCCTTTGTGGCTTAACGGGTAATGCCTAGTTTTGAGTGCTATCAGCTGGGGTTCGAACTTCTACGGATTTTTTTTTATGAATTGTTTTTTTTTTTAGGGTTGAAAATGTCAGGGCTCGGCAAGTGGACCTTAAATCATAAACAAAGGTGTATGGCATTCATTTTCCATTAAATAGACACCATAAAACCCCAAAAAGAGCCCATGTGTTCCTCATTTTTTAGTACGGTGGTTTCTTTTCAACGGATAAGCTTCTCTTTCCACAGGTGGTTTATTTCGAGATTTATACTTTTGTAAATTAAAGATGTATTGTTCCTTGAAACACAAAAATTGAAGGTCAAAATATTCTAAATTTAAATTGGTCATATCAAAGTAATATTAAAGTTATTCACTTTAAGTCGAAAATTCGAGCCAAAAACAACAAGTTTACGTAATTAACAGGTAAATTAATTTGATTACATTTCGTCTGAAAAATCGTCACGAGCGAAAGTAAACAAAGATTTCAAACCACTAGTATGCATTATGCATGATGCTAATTAGGATTGTTTACAACTCGTCACGGTTGAGAAGGTGTTCTCACACAGATCGTGAGGAAGTTTTATGATTATGCATACAGAGTAGCCAAACAAGCGCGTTGCATGATGAGATATGTTTTGATCGAAACTTTAACTGGAAGTCAAAGTTATTTTTTGAACAAAAAAATACTGTAAATTAGTTAAATGATTTTTTTTGACTAATTTTTGGTGAAAGTTAGTAACTAATATGATAATTCAAAATGACCCCCTTTTTTCGCCATCTTTTATTTATATTTTTTTGGAATTAGTCAAAGGGACAATACATCTTTAAAGGAGGGGAGCTTATATTCCCGCCCGGAAAATTGTATCTTTACATGATTTGAATTTTTAATAAAGGACTAACAATACCATCTTCCCCATTGTGTTGTGTCGCTAGTGGGAACCACGCTTTAGAGTTATAGACAAACCGAACGGAACCGAAGTTGATTTAAAAACTTGGTTTTTATGAAAATGAATATAACTGTACATTATTATACTACAGAATTATACTAATATTTTAATACGCAACACATTACATGTATACCTACTACAAAAAATTACATTGAAATGCGGCTATAAACAAGCTAAATAATGAATGAAATAAATATTAAGATTTGTAACGTCACTAATATAATATCAATTTTCTTGAAAATCAACAGGTATGGTCTGTAGGTACTGTTATACATATCGGTGCTTCTTTCCGAAATTACTTTTGCAAACCAGAGAGGGAGCTTTTAAAAATCTACTTAATGAATCATAACAATTATGATGACAAAACGTATTGTTATAATAATGGTGTTGGAAAATTATATTTTGTAGGTATTTTAGTCTTTTAAATAGAATAACAATCATACCAAGGCAATCTAACCACAGGATGATGAACTACGGATATCAAAGGGTTTATCTTTGGCTGCGACATAATCAGTTCCACGCCCCTTAACATACAGTGCGCACCGTGAAGAATAATATGTACATAGTACAGTATTGTTGGTGTTTGTCGCAGTTATACATAAGGACTGTTAAAAGCTATCTTGGCAAGGCGAGCTCAGTGTCCTGTTGTTAGATTGCCAAACTACAGTATAGATTGCTTCTAAACAACAAAGTCAATTTTGATCGAATAGTACATTTCTACACTAAATACATAAAAAATTAATAAAAAGACAAAAATATATACAGAATGGAATGTACAGTTTTAAAATGCATTAATAACTACAAAGATTTAATCAACTTTGAATACTGTTAAATACCAGTGAACGATCTACGCCCATTGTAAAAAGTAGCCATGTACACGACGGATTAATATACCAAGTTATTGTTACTATTAATTAGCCCATATGATAATGCATTATTTAATAAATACAGTACTAATTCATTAGTCTATCTCAAGAAATTGTAGTTTAGTATCAAGTTGGCAGCTGTGAGTCTTGCATGTACAGGAATTGAGACATCTGTCTTGTTTCGATTTGAAGTTCATTTCCAGCAATGACAGTATTATGACAAAATAAAAGTTTGCCTTCGTTACCTCTGCAGGTTTCATTGTCTGTTTCAAGAATACTGTTGATTCAAGGCATCTACAGTAACAAACTAATTTGACAAAAATGTGTGTCCAAATATGGTAGTGATATGCCAAAATATCGTAGTGTTATGACGTCATACCATATATGGGCATATCATATTATATTGTCACAAAAAGTTTGATAGTGTAGATTTAAGGCTTAATGGTTCATCAATCGGTGTGTAACGTTAGGAATAGATGAAGATATAATGGCTTGTTTGTCAAAAGGTTTAATTTCTTTCTTTTGTAATCTGTTGGTTTTTTGTATCTGAAAAGAAATATAGAGTATTCAGCAAATATATCACATGCCAACTACAGGATGCTTTCCAAAATGCTTTCTAGTTTCATACAAGGCTAAGATAGAAGTGAACAGTTCCAAGATTTGGACCCTGGGATTGCTAAGCAAGCAAGTCAATCACCAAGCCACAGTGCCACAACTTTTGTGAGACGATAGTTTAAAATTATGTACAAGAATATTAAAAAAAAGGAACAAAACACAATAACACTCGTTTAGTTGAAATGGGGTACATGAATTTAACTTACAATTCCACTACCATTGGTCCCTCCTTAATCTCATCCATCTCAAGAAAAGCAAAACATTTTGTACTTGTAATGCGCTTCTTGGGCTTGTAATGTTTAAATTCAAAGAATATTGCTGAGCCTGCAAAATAAAATAAAATGTAAATGTTATTAGCTTATTCAAATTTCTGCCAATAGAAAACAGATAGGCAAATAAAGAAGTACCAAACACATATGCTAGTTGTCACTACAAAAACTTAACTGCAAACATTATCAAGATTGAAAACAATTTTTAAACAAATAATTAAGTTTAATCTTAAAAGAACCTACTCTTAATAATAAATTTTAAGAAAGCAAAGTGAAAATTTGTGCAACCAATCAGAGCTCAGGAAATGATTTTTTACACAATCATGAGCAGTCATGCAAATCAAATATAACACGATCAAAACATGGAGGTATTTATACCTCCATGATCAAAATGAAAGATGCAGCTACTGGCAGTGGCAAGTAATTAAATGGTTGTGCTTATTTTTTCTTTCTAGAAATGTTGGATTTGCATAAATAATTTCACCTAGCATAAAACAGGCATAGTTGCTGCCACCAAGATTGCCAACAATACCTTTTGGTAGTTTTTCTATATATTTTTGAATTTCCACATCAACTCCAAATAATACGTAAGGATCCTCTTTTTTGATTGATGTTGGAGTAGATTGGACGGCAGTCACAGCTACACCACTGACATCTACAGTATGGAAGAGATAATGATTAAAAACTGTATCAAAATTTTGTGTACTTGCGAAACATTTTATTCATTATTGTAAGATTTTTTATAAAAAAAGTCTTTAAACATAACAAGTTAAAAAATAAAAAATAAAATACAAAAAAGAGAATAAACAAAATCAGTAATTTTTGTTTCAAAGAAAGATATATATAAAATAAAATTTAATTCAATGATATATGATTAAAATGAAGAAATGATTAAATAAATAAATTACCTTTAACTGAAATGACAATAAAAGGATCTATGTAAACTAAAGCATCTTTTAAACCAATTTTATCAATTGCCACTGTCAGCCTTGTTGTACCTGCTTCAGGAGGAATCATCCGTAGCAAAGATCCTGTGTAAGAAAATCAAAATGAGAAAAGATATCATCAATTCACATGTCATCAGTCATTAGTTCCTTTCATCCATTGGGAAATATCGTAGAGTCTCTCTTGAGGCAACAAAATAATTCCAACAATACGATGTGTTACCCCAAAGAAGTGATAACGACTGTAATAAACCAAAACACCAGGGCAGGCCACTGACCCATCCTCCCACCACCATGATTTTTCTAAAAGATGCACCAGGTGCACACAAGCCAGATCTGTACACTGGATCTCTAGTTATTACTTTACTTGTACTACAACAACTATGGTCGTGTAGAGCCTTGAACCTGTGCCGATATTATGGCTGTAGATTGCAGTACCCTGTCTTAACCGCTCGGTCACTGACTTGACATTCACATGTAAATTGGGCAAGTTTGATATGCGGGTTGCATTATGTCCTGTATGTTTTATACATGGCTAGACCAGTGTGAACTATTACACTATGATAACCCACTAGATGTTGCGCATTGTTACCTTTAAGCGTGCCTTCAACGCCAGTTTTTGAAATTGAAGATTTGTGATGATGTTCATCCTCGTCGTCATCTTCATCTTCAAAATCGTCATCTTCATTTTCACTGCCATCCAACTCGAGATCAAATCCTTTTTTCACTTTTGGTGGTCTGCAATGACAAGGTAACGACTATGATTATTAAAAGAGAATCAATCTTATGCTATAATACTTACTTAGTATTTTGGCTGCACATATATTGAATAATGTCTGCAAGCAATAGCATTGATGGAAACAATATACAGTATTAATGATGGTGGCAGAGGTGTTATCAAGATTTTGTGCTAATTAAGTGCTAAACTTAATTTTAAAATGTATGGAGCCCTGGGCCGAGTGTACTCTCTCCAAAACTCCACTATTACCCTAGATTTATCTATAGGTGGTATGATATTAGTGGTGTTATTATTATTATGATCATTGATAATAACAGTGTAATTTAATGACGAGAGGAGCAATTGTAAAGGACTTTTCGATTTGTGTGAATATGTGCGAAGTTCAAGTCCACATGGGTTGTAGTCGACTGGTACACATTATTATTATTATTACAGTACTATACCTTGTAGTAGATGCAGGTACATGGATTGGAAATTCCTTTTGATTGCTTGACATAATATCTGCAAGAGCTATAAACAAAAACAACAGTATAAACTATTATATTCTTATTTGTGGCTAAGAAAAAAAGAAAAGATTTAAAACCGTTTAAATATAGAAAATACATACTTTTTTGAACTTTTTTCATATCCTCCAGTGATATTCCATTAGAACTGTTTGGATTCTTGAAGAAGAAAAAGAAATTATTCCTCATACCAGAAAAAAAAAGTAAATTTTGTAATTTAAACTAATCTTAACTATTTTTTGTTTGTTTCAAATACATTTCTTTTTAAAAAATGTTGTACGCATTCAACAATGAGCAACTCGCCAATTACAGGATGGATAAACTATTTTTATAATTTACAGTAACATACTTATAACCATGTCTCATCACAGGCTTAGGGAGTGGAGTTGAAAGAGTCATAAATTACAACCCTAGTACTTGGTCAGGACTGAACCCGGGAACTAGATCAGCATTGACCCTGGAACTTGGAGTTGGAAGGCAATTATGTTACAGCTCCACTTCCTTAGTTAGGAACCTC
Organism: Antedon bifida; assembly: GCF_963402885.1. NCBI lineage: Eukaryota > Metazoa > Echinodermata > Crinoidea > Comatulida > Antedonidae > Antedon > Antedon bifida. The sequence continues at coordinate 20,966,373 of NC_136234.1, read as the reverse complement.
TGATGTAAATGCCTTTTAGGGGATTTAGAGGGCTATTTATGAAACTATGCAAATGTGGCTTTTATTTGGTTTTGTTTGTGCCTGTTCTTCCTGTATGGTATCAAAATAAATCAAATTCTTACATTAATAGCTTCCTTACGTAATTTCAAACTTCCAGATATTTTGAGTAAAGTTTTCTGTGGAACGAAAAAAAAGAGAGAATATACAGAATTAGAGAGTTTTTAACAAGAGTTTATGAAACTTAGTGAATTCTGAGATTACATTTACTACAACTGATTTATTCATATACAATTACTCCATATACAAAGCACATTGATAAAGATAAGTATTTGTAAAGTTATATAGACCTACTGATTATTAACAGTGGGTGTGCTTTGATCTAAACCAAAGTAATATACACACAATCAATTAACATGGTGTACAGTTCCACTAACCTTTTGCTTTTCTGAAAAGATTATAGAATCTGGAGATGCTTCTTTGAGTAATTGTTTTGAAAGCCTAAAAGAGTAAAGGAAATTATTAAATAATAAACAAAGTGTGTTAAACATTTCAAAAGAGAAACACAAAATATGGTGTTCTCTAGGCCTATGCTTCATTAAACTCTAGGCCTATATTTTCTGGCTATTACTCTAGTGCCTCACAGAAATAATGAAGCAGCACTTAGTATAGTTTCAAATTTTAGTAAAATAAGTAATTGTGTTTTGATTTAATTATGGACCTATAATGATATAATCATGTTAAATTTGTTTTCGGACACTACTTGGGGCAATCTCTAATAATTCTGTCTCATCTTTATTAATGTCAAATGTGTTAAAATAAATTGTTAAATGTTGTGTTCTTGCTTTTGTGTTATTATTCTTGTTACCATACCAACAGCCTGCCCATATCACCCAGCTTGGTTCCCACTAGGACGCAATGCAAGGATGTAACACAACGCAAAGTGATATGACCAATCTCAAGCGATGGATTAATAGAACAGTCCCGTGTGATTGGTCAACTCGCTTGTGTTGCATCCTAGCTAGTGTGAACCAAGCTTAACAATGGAAATATACAGATAAGATGATACCAACATGTCATATTCATCCACAGCCTCTACTACCTGTCCCCAACTATCAAAATCCGTTCCTTTTGTAAAAGATGCATTCCAATTTGATATTAATTTACTAATATCAGACATTGTGTTTTTATCTTGAATTCAGTGGCTGAAAAAAAACCAAAAAATTATACTAATTATACTAGGCTAATGCATGGATAAATATAATAATACTATAGTATTATGCACGTACCCAGAAACAGGCCCTAGCCAGGCCCTAAATAGGTAGGCCTGTATAGTAGACTCTAATCTAGGCCTATCTGTCTAGCCTAGAATAGAAGGCCCTACCTAGCCTAGGCTTATATATAATGCCTAGTCTAGTTAGGCTATTAACTATTATTGTATGCATGACGTTAGCCCAGCCAGGCCTAGCTAGTAGGGCCTAGTTTAAGGCCTAGTAATTACTACTACTAGGCCTAGAGTAGGCTAGGCCTGGCCCTAGGCTAGTGTAGTAGTAGGCTAGCCTCCTACCTAGCTAGAGTAGGCTCTCTCTTCTCTAGAGGCTAGGCTAGCTATCATTAGTATCACATAGACTAGGCCTAGGGCCTAGGCCTAGTAGAAAAACCTGATCATTATACTTTGCCATTATTTCCTAAAAGAACAGATATTTCGCATAACTTGCTTATCATAAGCAAACTATGTAAATTGTAAACAAACCTAACAAAAAAAGGATGAAATCTCATACCGGAAGTTGTTTGTATCCAGGGTATTTAATATATGTTCGTTTATAATTATTTACTCACCTCAAAACCATATAGCCTATCACAAACAGCCGTAGAAGTGTTATATAAACAAGCATCGCATACATCAAGTTCACGTAATTGTCAATAAACAGCTACAACAAGTCTAGACTAAACATTCTAAAAAAGAAGCATGGCTTGTGCAGATGTTGAACGAAAGTGGTCCTCTGATGAAATTAACTCAGATGATGTTGGAAAAAAAGATATAATTATTTTTATTCAGGAACATGCTGCAAGAAAGGTCCTTGTTAGATCTAGTTTATATATGAGACATTTTAGTTTAAACCTAGCTAGGCCTAGGGCCTAGAATTCTAGGCTAAAATTGGAGAGGTAAAGTTGATGTGTGTGGTGGGACTCGGTGTGGCTAGGTGACTGTGATGAACTAGGTCGTTTCGTCCTTCTGTGGTTTTGTGGGTCATTGTTTATCAACACAAACTATGATTTTAAATTTACTGTAGTGTACCGTTAAAACTAGCCATTGTTGGCTAGGCCTAGTTTTTTATTTTTGAATGAATGTTTGATAATAATTAATATTTGTTAAAGACCAGCTCAGTAAATCATCATTATTATATAGGCCTAGTCTATACTGAATACTGAATAGCCAATAGTAATGAATAGCCTATCAACTCTGTCAAACCCTGCATTTAAATGCCCTGTTTTTCTATCATCCAGCTTGACTGTGTGCCTTGTGGATACTTAATCTAATTTTACATTGTAGCTACCATTTATTAACAATTGGTTTCTTTTATGCAATTTATAACATTTCAGTTCTTTCTATAGTTTTTAGGTGAGAAAAAGATGCTTGGTGCCACCAAAAATATTGCAAAGGCGTTCAAAAAAGAAGCTCTTGTAGCTGTATACAATGAACTTTTTGAAACCAAGGTAAATTTGCAATTTCATTGAAAGAAACTCTGGAAAATTGAGTTTAGATTTAAGATAATTTTTTCTGTTCTTTTTAGGCTTTCAAAAGTGGTAATGAAGAAGAGGAGGAAGTAGCAGAGGTTACCAAGGCAACAGAAGAGCTGAAAGTGACAGAAAAAGTTGTTGTTGAAAAAGTTCCTGAGGCCAAAGTATTGATATATTATTTTTGTTGTATATTTCTTCAATTTAGTATTTAAGTTACTAAAGCTTCCAGAAAGTTTTATATACATATTAAGTTCTGTCTATACACTATCAAACTAGTTTGAAAAGTGTGATGTGCCCAAATATGGTAGTGATATGATGTCATCGTGTCCAAATATGGGCACATCATATTTTTTTTCACATAAAATGTGATAGTATAGACAGAGCTTTAGCCAGTTACTGTAACTTTATTCAAATTGCACAAAGGGTTATTTTTTGGGTTATTTGTTTCACCAGAATTATTTCTGGACATATATTTGCAACCGTTTTAAACATATTTTTTCAATGTTAAAGATGTATTGTCCCCCAAAATCATGAAAAATAAAGATTTTTAAAATCGGACTTTGAATAGGCCATTTTGCAGGTTTAATGAAGTTGTTCACTTCCATAAGAAAAAAAACGGGGGAAACAAATTATTTCACCTATAAAAAGACAAAATAAACAGTTAAATTACCCAAAAACTCATTGTCTTCCAGACAATTTGACCATTTTTTGCTTTAAATTACATTTTTCTCAGGTAAATAAATTTTTTTCAGACCCAATTTTTTGTGAGAGTGAATAACTATTATGTGACATTAAAATAACATATTCAACAAAAAAATTAAAAAAAATATTTTTTTAGGGGGACAATATATCTTTAATTATTTCTGAACACATCTTTGGAAACGATATCTTTTTTCACTGTTATGTAATCGCTGGATGTATTTTTGCTGACATTTGCTGAACATTAGAGTTCTGTCTACTTTCATCATTGAATGATTTATACATCCAACATGTATTTATTCTTTCAACATTTATTTAGCAAGACATCTCATTTTCAGTTGAATTACAAATTAGTAATTATTTGCATTTAAACACTTTTTGTGAAAGTGTTCCTATTTCTTATTCCCAAATGTTGGCAGGTGTTGACTGTATTTCAATTTTTAGAAAGAGCCTGCAAGATACAAAAAACGTATATTGAAGAAAGGAGATGATAGGAGTTTACCCCACAAGGGGGACACTGTACATGTCTGGTATACAGGAAAACTGGACGATGGAACGGTCTTTGATACCAATATAGTAACAGGTAACTAATACCATTTTCACATCTTCATAAATTGTTACAACTTGTAACCAGGTTTGATCTCCGTTTTCATATATGCAAACCGTGAGAAATTTCGGGAGAAACATACATTTGCGTGTTATTTGATTACTATTATGGGTCATTTTAATACCAGGGCAATACACGCTGTAACAACTCGAGACATCTCGGAACAAAAACAGGCCTCTCATCAGTGTGTTTTTCACCCGAGACGTTAGTTGCCGTAGACTTTGACCTGGTTAGATAAGAACAACTCCCTGTCCACTCATTTGTAAATGAGTACCTTGTTGAGGATAAGGTGGCCTGGAAAGGAACTGGCCACCCTTTCACCAAACAGATGCCATGGCTTAGTATGAGCTCCTAAAACTTCGTTCACACTAGGACGCAAGGAGGTAATGGCAACACAAGTAATTTGACCAATCAGATGCAATGGATCGTTCAAACTGTCACTTGTGATTGGTGCATTGTGCTTACGTCGTTGAGTTGAGTCCTACTGGAAGGAACCACACTTAACAGCTCATTTCTCTACGTTTAGAATGAACATAGAGATTCTTCTAAATATATTTTGAAATGTATCAGAATAATATTAAAACATATTATATAATAATCATATTTATATTAATAATACTTTATTTTGAAATGTAGGTCGAAAGAAGAAGAATGCACAAGCACTACGGTTTAAAGTTGGAACAGGAAAAGTCATTCGTGGGGTGAGTTTTTGCATTAGTTCTCTTTATCGTTAATAATTATTTTTTGTGAAAATGTTTCAATTAATTGGTTAAAATTTAAAACAGTGGGATGAAGCGTTGTTAACGATGGGAATCCGTGAGCGAGCAGAGATTGTGATTGAACCAGAGTGGGCGTACGGTGCCAAGGGAATTGAAGGAAAGTATCCTTTTTACAAATGTTCTTTTAAATTATTTTTCTGTATAATACATATTTGATTTTCTTGTGAAATCTCATATTGCCAATTTTGTTGTTATAACCTGAAAACATGTGTTACCTAAAATAGAAACTTACCCTAGTGAGTACAAGTAACACTGTGGTTGTAGGCACAAGGCAAAACTATAATATTTCGCGTCCTGTGAGACTAGACTGTAAATTATATATTTATATTTTTATATAACACAAACATTGAGAAGGCACTGTGTATTATAGCATAGGAAAATAGCGCCCCCAAATGGTTTGATATGATTTCCTACCCAGTTTAATTGTAGAAGACTTGTTAGGCAGCATTTTAATTCCACCTCAAGTATTATATGTATGAAACGCCATGTGTGCCAAAACATTTATTTTTTTACTAATATTAAGTCAAATTCTTGCTAGAACCTAAACTACTAATGCAGGAGAAACCTCTTTTGATATATATTTGTTTTTTATTGATTTCCTTAATCGAAATTTCCAGAATCCCGCCTAATTCTAGGCTAACATTTGAGGTGGAGCTTGAAGCAATTAATTGATCTACATTCATCTCTTGTTTCATTTCTATGCGGTACTAACTAATTTCAAGGGATGCAATCAAAGTGTCACAAATGATATATCATCCACGTACCAATAAGATACTGTTATTAGTCTAGACAACTTCTCAAGCTTAAAGAAAGAGAGGCATATATTAAAAATTAATGGAAACATTGAATGCAAGGGTTCGAACACTATCGAAATCGGTCAAATGTAACACAAATTTCACAGTTAAAAATAAATGAAAACATTTGTCATCTGTGACCAATAATCAAAAACACATACAAAAATAGTCTTGGTCAAGTTTATCAATGGAAAAAATTGTCAAGATTTTTTGCAAAGAGAGTTTAAATTCAGCATGTGGTCGTATTCACCATTCACACTTAGGTTAAGAAAAATTCTTATTTATTGACCTAAGTGAAATACTTAAGGAAAATGTCTCACTTAAGTGTGATTGGTGGATACAGACACTGGTAAGTAAAACCTACTTAAGGGAAATTCTTAAATATTCACTGACTTAAGTGAAATTATTGGTATTTAAGGGAATATTTTTTAAAGTCTAGAGGCCGTATTCACCAATATAACACTTCAGTAAAAGGAAAAACTTTCTATAACCTTACAGTACATTTTAACGAATTCTATCAAAGTGAATTCCACTTGGGGGAAATTTTTAATAATTATTGACTTAAGTGAAATACTTAAAATGTTTTACCTATATTGAATTTTGATTTGATTTTCCATTCGAAGCAAGTTTGTATTTATTATTGACCCATGTTTAATGGCCATTAAACTCTGCAGCAGTTCTTGACAGTAGTCAGCTGCACAGTCTATATATCATACACTGCAGTCTCCTGGAACATACTTTAGCAGGCCTAGGCCCAAATAACATGCTAATGCTAACATACTTTAGAGGACAACCTGACCTATTTAAAGGTCACAGTTCAAAAATTCACTCCAAACTGTCAATGATGGAAACGAAAATGTTATACTGACATCTTGTAATTTCTATTACACGGTATGGACGTTAAGATTTCATTGATGTCAAGATCTTATGCAGATTTTTACTGCAGTTACTTAATTAATTTTCTTTTCAATGTAAAAGTGTTTAATGATGTGCCCAACAATTCTTGCTATAGTTTCGGAAACAAATAATGGAGCAAAGAAAATGTAGTCACAGCAGTAACTGCAGTAAAATTAACAATTTGTTACCGAATTAGTATATTTAAAATAACATGACATTCAACATGAATTATGTCACCTTAAAGTCCACTTTTTGTCAACATCAGTCTGGAATATTCCTGATGGTTCTAATATTTCAACATTCATTTTCATCATCAAGACAAAGATAGGTCGATTACAACATTGTGTATCATCCGTAACGAAGTGAATCATGTCAGGAATTCCTGATAGACTCAATATTATATCGACATTAATTATGTTATCATAAAGTATTCCTAAAGGAATGACTAATGTCGAAATATTGAAATGCTATTAGGAAGGTGTTTATGGCTTGAAATAATACTTTATGATTATGAAATTTAAAGGAAATTTTCTAAAACCCATCACAAATCAAGTAAATCTAATACTGTATAGGTAATATTCAAATAATGTGACATAAAATCTGCATTTTCAGTCTTTGACATGAAATATATTCTGAAGTATCAATTCTGAAGTATCAATTATTATTTTTTTGATTCATTATAATTCAATGTATCTATTTTCTAAAAATGTCCAACTTGAAAAAAACAATTTTTAAAATTGTTCAACTGATGTCGCAATTACTGTGGAATGCCTCTATACTAGTGTATATTACTAGTGTATATTATTACTGTATCTCTATTTTAAATAAAACTGCTATATTATATATCCTTTTATTAATTTTTAATGTTTTTAATTAAATGGTTTTAACTCTTTGAGGACCAAATTATGTCATATCATAAACGAAATTAGATTTATTTTTCGAGAAAAACCACCTATTATTACCAGAAGATAAAATAATACGAGTGTAACTCCAAATAACGGTCAATCTATTTGACAATTCGAAAATTTTTTAACATTTTAAGAATTCTCAAAATACTAGTTCTGTCTGTTTGTAGTTACACTCATTTTAAAAATACCATCGTAATATAATTGTGTGTGTGTGATGTAATAGTTTTAATTATTTCTTTCCGAGGTATCATTTTGTTTAGAAATGTGAATTTATTGATTTAAAAGTTTAAAGTTTATTGATAATACAGCACTATGCTGTATGTACTGTAGTACTGTACTATCAAACTTACTTCGTTATTGAAGATTTTTTTCTCCTGAAAAATAATTTTTTTGTCATAATAGTGTAATTTGTTATTTTCTATTGGTACGGTTGACTGTATAGTTTTTTTGTGAGGCAAAGAAGCAAAATGCGCTGAATTCTTCGTTTTCTATCGAAACTGTCAACCGTTCTCCTTAAATCTGTTTTGTATGGTCACATTCGAGTTACTATTTATCAGCGCTGTTAAGTGATGATCGCCAGTGTCAATAGAAAACCAGGAATCGCACGCACGGTTTACGCCGTGAAGTAGCTACTGTATGCGCACAGTCAACCGTGCCTATAGAAAATAATAGATTGCATGCAGTTTGACCGTGATGACAGTCACTTTCTCTTGGTAACCCTGGTTTTTCCTTTCAGTATATAAAGGTGACTCAAACAGCATGTAAATGTTTTATTTTGGAAAAATTATTCGGTAATACTTAACAAGATATGGTGTTATTTACGGTATTATTATATTTACGGTTTGTTAACATTTGAGGATCAAAGGAAAAGTTGTATTAAATGTATTTACAATAATGTGTTGCGTTTATATTCAATAAAGAAAGAAAGTATGCATTGATGTGTAGTAGTTGCCATATGTTTACACAATTATCCACAGTGACCATATCGTAACAATCAAGTTTTGTTCGGGTAGGTGTTTGTCAATATATTTCTTTCTAATACGCCTTAAAGCTCTGTCTAAATTATCAAACGTTATGTGAAAAAAAAATGTGATGTGCCCATATATGGACATGATGTCATATCACTATCATATATCAGTATTGTGTTTAGTGTGTTTTTAGTTGTCTATTTCAAGAGGAAGGGAGTCGCGCCTCCACTGTCCTGAATCCCGTCTAATCTCACTCGGTTATCAGGACATATCTTCTTCTTCTTTGTATTAGGAGCCAACTTCATATGTGAAGACTCTGCTCCTCCAACTCTGTTTTGCTAGCTCTACTGTATTTGGTTGTGTATTATTATTCTATTTATTTATTCTTTTACAGAGAGAAACTGACTCCCTTATTTATTTATAATTATTATTATTATTATCATTATTTTTTTTTTTTCCCTTACTTCTCCTTTAACTTTTCTTTCTCTCTTTTCTTCTTCTTTTCTTCCCTTTCCCTTATCTCTTTTTTTATTTTACTTATATAAATATATATATACTAATATACTAATATATACTAATTAGTCAGATTGAAAATGGAGTTTCTGAAATCCCAGTTTCACACACGTGGCCACTTCAACGTTATTGACTAATGTTCATTTGTCGGCAAAGTGGACGTGACAAATTTCGATTCGACAAACTAACCGGATACCAAAGGACCCAGACAAATATTTACTTTTACTGATGCGCTTTAATATTTTTGCCGAATGATATATAGTCATTAAAACATGGTCAACCATACTGCTACTTAGTTCCTCGTTAAGTTGGCTTCACTGGTCAATTATCGTTTACTTCGGTTGGTTGGCAGGCAACTTATTACCCGGGTAAATTACTAACCCTGAACGTGTCCATATTGAGAAACAATTGCCCCTAATGTTCCGATAATTATCGGAGTAAAGTAGAGCTGGTTATTTGTAAACTTCTTGATATCTTAAATTTTTACGGCCACTGTTACAAAAGTGAAGTCAATAAATTATTAGTATTGTTTTTTTTGGTTTCCGTAGAATTGCAATAATTATCGTTTTGCATTGGTTTAAGATAAACTTAATTAAAATTGTAATTTATGATTTTCTTCATCGAATATGGGCACGCAAGAAGAAATAACGGATGATCTTCAATTAAATTTAGATTAGAAATATTTTTTTTTTACTATTTCAATTTCATGTTAGAACTCCAAATGTTAAGGAAACCCAATTATAGCAATCAAAAGGGAAAAAATGGTAACAAAATGTATCGAGTGGAGTTCAAAAATAACAAAATGGCTTCAAACAGGGCAATTTAGAATGCCTTGCTTCACATAACTACAAACAGTTTAAGTAAAGTTTTTTTTTTCTTTTAAGTCTTTGTCAGGATTGAATTCTATACTAAAGCAGAATTCGTTAATCAAAAAAGTAAATATCATGTCTAACGTGAAATGACATTTATACTCGGTATGCAGTAACACGATTGTATGTTACACCGAGTTTACACGAACATTGAAGTCATGGAGCAATAAAATAATTGTGTTCATTAATTGTAATCAAGTGTACGGGAAACAAGTAAACAAGTAAATAAGTAAAAACTCGAGATTTTAAATAAGTTTTTTGACGTCATCAATATATCGATTTTCCTGAAAATCAATAGGCCATATGGTTTGTTAGTATTTTAGGCCAATTCATGACGTACGTATTTATCACGCACACTAAATAAAATGTAGGTAGGTATAGTAAATACAATGTAGGTAGGTATAGTAAATACAATGTAGGTAGGTATAGTAAATACTACAACAGTAGGAACTGCGTTAAAAAGATGCTTTATTTACATACTTATTTTATTGTATATTTATGACGAATAAAACGAAACAAAAACAGCAATTTGGGTTCAAAAGCAAGGTTTTTTATTTTTTTATTTCCCTAGACTGTTTGTCTATGGCATTTATTTACATAATACATTTAGGCGGTTCGAAGTATAAACACAATAAATACAAACATTAGATTCAAAATGAATTATTTCTTTTTTAATGCAAAAAAATTACATTATTTCTATTAAAGTAATATTTCTGAAAGCCATTAAATTAATGAAAATAAAGTATTTTAAGATATTTTAATTAATTCTTACAAAATATAAGCTACTGAAATTAATATAAAGGTAAGTGTATCAAGAAAATGTAAAAAGATAGTTTATAGAATATAAAGTTCTGTCTACACTATCAAACTAGTTTGACAAAAATTGTGATGTGCTCAAATATGTTAGTGATATGACATCATCATATCCATATATGAGCACATCACATTTTTTTGTCTCATAAAGTTTGATAGTGTAGACAGAGCTTTAGTTTGTAATTCAATCACTTATTTTTGCATGAAATATTGTATTCTATTATGCAGTTAAGTATTTTGCATAAGCGCATTGTAAGTAATACCGACAAATTACCGCTTATGGCAACGGTGAATCTCTCGTAAACAAAATGAATTAATATTAGGAAATATTAAAATGCAATTAATAACCACACGCTCATTAGCAATCTTTCTAGATTAAGGATTGATTAAATAGTGAAATAATTCTACAATGGAGGCAGGTTGTACATATTGGAGAAGTTCAACAACAACAAAAGCTGATCAATAAACAGCTGCACCTGAAGGTTAAAATGAGACCTAAACAAAAAGTTGTTTACTGTCCTAGTTTTAAATTAATTCTAAAGGGCGTGTCGATGATAAAGAAAATGATTATAGAGTACCGTATTTATTCGAATAAACTCCCCCGGAGCGTTTATTGTTCAGGAGGGTTTTTAGGTGAGCTTTTATTCGAGGGAGGCGTTTATTCGCGGGCGGGGCGTTTGTTTTTGTTTGATATGGTAACATACATAATCAAATAAATACCCCATAGATATGCATAAATACGGTACTAGAAAAGTGCGAATAAGGAGAGGGCGCCGCATGAATGCAAAGTAAACTACGCGAAATCCGGAAGTAACTTACGAAGCGAGAAAGTGTTTCTTTTGTGCGTTCGGGTGAACATTGAAAAATGTTGATCAAATCAATTCAATCATTTTGTCGTGCAGTAGTATTTGAGGATACGTATCCGAGACGGTTATTTCCACAAAAGTGTCCGACTATCTCAGAAATAAAATAACTAATATTTGTCTTATAAAAATACAAACGTATTTAAAATAAGATAATATGCATAGTGACTCATCTGTTTTATCGACACTTAAAATGTTGTCGTATACATTATGAGAATTGCTAATAATGAAAGAAAACTAGGTTGTCTTACTAACAGGTTGTTCGTCGTTACACGACTCATTTAAAAAGCTTGTCGAGCAATGATAGGCCTACATTATTGTTAAGTTAACAGTGCAATTCTGTTTTGGTTGATCCATGGATAACATTTTTATCCATGATTGTTGGTTCCAATCCTCTACTTATCCATTACTTGTACGTACATTTGTTGTTAGTGTTGATGTATTGAGAGCATGTTTTAATATCTCAACACTACTAATCATCAAAGTCCACAGTTATTCAGTATAAACTTATTTCATATGCTATTACCTGATGGATTCATATTCACGACGTTAGTTCTAGTTTTTCTGACTAACTCTCTTACGTATAGTAATAAGCCTATATAATTAATTAATTTAATGAATGTTTCTCATGTTTAAATTACGTCGAACATAGTTTCCATATTTGTAAGAGTCTGGGGACTTGATGTAATGAGACATGACAACATATTGTACGATAAACATAGATCCACTTTCCAATTACCGAATGTAACTCACGTGTATTGTTTCCAATTTCGAATATCATACGATTATTTTTAGTCGCGTGGACGCGACTCTATAGTTTACTATGTCGGTCGGTCGGTCGGTCTGGTATCACTATGCGTTTTAGCACGCGACTTATGGCTGTTGGCCTTGTTTTTTTTCAAATCAAATATCGTTTTTTCATCTTCAAAAACATACGAAAAAAAGAAAAAGGGGGATGAAAAGGAAACAAACTTGAGATGCGCTTGGTAGACTGTGTCCCTTAAATTCTCTCTACACTATCAAACTTTATGTGACAAAAAAACATGTGATGTGCCATATATGGACATGGTGATTTCATATCACTACCATATTTTTGTCAAACTAGTTTGATAGTGTAGATAGAGCTTGAGAATTACAAAATTATAAATGTGAGAACAAGAATCTTACTGATATGAGTTAAAAAATAAACGAAAACTTAACTACATCCTGAAAAACTAAAAACATAATAATACATATATTTGAATCACAGTATACCGTAGGCAAGATGTTTTTAATATAATGATGTAAAAATAATTCTGCTTTGCCTTTTTTGAATTGGAAAAACTCAGTACATATTTTAACAGTTACAATTACATTGGTTGAGATCACTTATTGACTTAATATTATTCTGATACCCTTCGAAATGTATTTATACTATTTGTATTGGTTTTTTCTTGTATAACATGTAGTGTTTTCTTTGAATGTATACTGAATATCGAAATGAATTTCACGTGAAAGTACAAATGTGAGGTTTGTTTAATGTCTAACCAATCTTGAATTGATCAGTTTCATTTACAGTACATTACTGTTATTCATTTTGTTTATGGCAGTCCAGTTGATTTATTATTTAAAAGATATGATGTAGAGAGTTTAATTTATAACCTTGGTATGGTGTGTCCCCAGGAGTTCATTAGGAGTTGATAGAAAAAGCACATTCTTATGTCGTAAATGTTTAGTGAACAAACTCTTCTGTCATTATTTTGTATATTTATTTTCTGAGGCAATACAGGAAGAGCAATCTAAAGCTCTATCTACACTTACAAACTTTATGTGACAAAAAATGTGATGTGCCCATGGATATGATGATGTCATATCACTACCATATTTGGGCACACTTTTTTGTCAAACTAGTTTGATAGTGTAGACAGAGCTTTAAAACTTTTGTAGTTGATCTAAACTAATTGAGGCTGATTCAAACGTGTTTGTACCTTTCAAAATACATTGTTATACAGATAGCATTTATAAACGAACACAATGTGTAACTTTTATAGCAAGAACGATCTTGGATACCTATCTTTGATCTGTCTCAAGTGTTCCGCAAATGTTAAATATACAACATTTTCCATAATTCTAAAGCGACAGAATGAAAGATTTTCTATTCTAATTTAACAATTTCGTCGTTATCGTAAGTTTATAAAAGTACGTTAAAGTTTTATTAATATGTATTATATCATTAATTTGTGTTATTGCGTATTTCCCTTATATAGTTGGCAACTTCTTGGTTTTTTTGTCTACTTTGATCGTGGTTTGATGGTGAGAGAACTCAAGTTAGTTACCGTAACTCAGCCTACCACTGATTTTTGTTTGTTTTCTCATCTATATTACCGTATTCTCCGTTTGTATACTAGATCCATCAGACAGGGCGCCGACCAGGATGTTAGTATATAATATCATCAATACATGAATCATGATATAGCCACCCTTTGAAATGTACAGTATATTAAAATTACCAATTAATTGTTATGCACACATAAGAGCTAAATAAACATTGCTATGTTATCCTCCAATACATTATAAATCGTGTACCATTAAAAATCATGTGAAACAACACATGGTAAACATTTTGTCGAATATTAATGATTTATGGCCCTTTTATTTAATGTTTGGTATTATTTCGAATACGATAATGTTTCTCTTCGTTCGTGCCATGTCAATTCTCACTTTAATATTGACGATTAAAGAAAAAAATGTGGTTTTCAAATGTAATTCATAAAGCTATTGGGATAACTTGTCAAGAATGTTACATTTATGTTTTAAAATGACATAATAATAAACTCAGAGAAATATTTATTTAAACCTATAACATATCGTGATTTAGTCTTTAGGTCTTGTGTTATATATATATATATATAGGCCTATGTGTGTTTTTTAAACTTATTTATTCTTATAAATTAATAGTCAGATGTATTAAAAGTGTATTTGAGTGCATTTTTAAATTTCGCACTTTTTCGTTTATCGTGATTCCAAGGTGGCGGCAATTCAAATCGTGATTTGGTAATAATTTGCGAGGTCAACCACTCTGTTGCCCGACTGTATATAGTATTTACAGGATCTCTATATAAGCTGACTTTCTGGCTTTCGGGATTTTCATCAATTTATGTAAAAACAATATTCGGGTTTTGAGAAAATTGTGATGCACGTTTAAATCAAACAGCCATTTCGAAAAGTCTCATTCAATTTGACGAATTTTGTGGAGAATAATTTAATTAATTTATTGTAATTGTGTTGTATCAGTATGTAATCAATTCTGTCGATTTGTTGGTTTAAAGAAAGCTTTGTGCCTTGAAGATAAAATGCAAAATATTCATTTATTTTGTTATTTGCATATGAAATATAAATCGAAATTGTGGGGTTTTTTTTTTTGGTCTGAGGCATAAATAGGTAACATTATTGCATATAAGAATCAACTTTCCAGTAGTGCGAATTTTTACCGTACCGTTTTTTAACGACACCACCTGTGTAGTTTATATATGCAAATTAGCCTTCGTCGACGACAATACTAATACGACACATACTGTAGCGTGCTGAGAAACTGTGAAGTCATGATTATGCTTGTGGTAGTGTAACACGGGTAAGAAGCCCTGTGAATATGATTCAATGTAGTAAAGTAAGGTTAGCACCATTTAGGCCTACGCCGTATGCTTTCTGAAAAGGAAGCAGGGGAAGTTGGGAACGTCTCTCTCGTTTTAGTTTACTTCGGGCACAACCTTTTTATGGCTTCTTCCACCTGAGTATCGATTCCGGCTAGATTTATCTATAGAGTATCATAATACAGCATCACATGTGTTTCACATCGCATAGTACAGTATCACAGACCTAATCCTAACTTAACATGTGATACACATGAGATGCTGTATTATCAATATTCCTATGATACTGGGCAAATTTTGTATGGAGATACAGCACTGAGAATCATGGTATTTCTTTGCTCATTGAAAGTCAATAATAATGACAGAGAATTATTGCATAACTAAGGTTAAATGTTTATATTCATGCCGGCATGCTCATTGTATTGAGGTAAATACTGTACTCCAAACACTAATTATTAATTACTCCACATACAACAACTTACATTCACAATATAAACATCCATCAATCCCATTGGCTGATATGCAATGTGATGCGCACGACGCAGTGTCATGCGCACGACGCTGTTTCATGCGCACGACGCATTGTCAAATCTTTTATTGAAGCTGCGATTTAACACACGAACAAGATACAATCGCAACAACCGTGGATAAATTGTAGGAGTTACGTTAGGTATCATCGTATCCAATAGGAATAGCGTTTAAATCCAAACTTGGGAGTGTTGCTCAAACGTGTGAATACGATCAGATATAGCAAAATGATCTCAGTGGCTTATACGCTTTGATATTAAAGATTGATGGCTGATGACGTATGGGGTTTAAATTGCAGTTAGGCCTAATTCAGTTCCATTTTCAGTTAAACGTTAATTGGAGATGCGCATATGACAACGGTGTTGAGAATTAAGCTCAGTGTACCAATCATCAATTGGTAAGTACATTATTTTTATATTTACTTAATTTTAATTTTATCTCCAAAACGACATCATATTATTTTTATTGATCTATTTTCCCGGGCATAATATTTTAGGAATGTATGGGTATCTGCCGGTTACGTTACATTCTTTTTGATTGAAAAAAACTCGTTTCCACATTTGAACACCCGAAGTAAAATTCCAATATTTTAAATACGCTGTTTCGGTGAGGAATGAATATTTTGTTTAATGCATTAAATATTTTAGTACGTTGAGAAATGCCACTTATTCTCAAAGGACATGTTAATGGGTTCCTTAAATCATTGTAACATAACCGAACATATTATATTATACGAACAATGTTGCATGCTTCAAGCTAGGCCTTAAGATACCGTCAATGACATAGTTATGCACACTATTTACTTACATGATAGTTAGGCCCTATTGTCCAGATTAAGGCCCAACTTTTCTTTAAACAATTGAAATGACTTCTTATAGGTAAGAATGGTATCTTATTTTTAGTCGCGTGCAATCGCGACTCTACAGCTCACTATGTCGGTCGGTTTGTTGGTTGGTCGGTCGGTCGGATTGTCGGTAAACACTCAAATTTGAGCACGCGACTGCAGCCATGTATATGGCCTTGTTTTATTTCTTGTTTCATTTGATTTAATATTTGGTTTACCTTTAACTTTATAAATGAGGATATTATGGATTTGTTTGTATGTATGTATATTATTGTTTGTACGGAAAGTAGGCCTATATAAGTAGGTTACTACAGGGACGTAACGCAACGACGTGGGCACAATGCAAGCAATTTGAATGATTGACCAATCACGATACGATGGATCTTCATTCATTGGTTACTTGCGTTGTGCGTATGTCCTTGCGTTGCGTCGTTATGTGCGGAATTGTATATATCTCATACACTTTAGACTTACTTCGGAGTATATATCAAGTATATTTTGTTTATATATTATGCATCTCGCAATCATTGTGTTGTATCATTTATTTTTATTGCTGGCAGCGAGCGTAAAATAGCATACTAAAATAAAGGGGCTTATTAATAGCTGTCATGGGTATTAAAAGATAACGGACTAAATTTACAATTCGTTCTGCTTCAACGCTGTCGGAAAGCAAGTGAGGTTATCATTAAAGCGTGGTTCTCACTAGAACGCAACGCAGCGACGTATTGACGCAAAGCTCTGCACACAGGTTTGATTTCACGCAGGCGGGGGAAAAACAATTATTGAAGGGGAATTTTCTTACGTTGCATTGGGGTGCGTTTGGGTGCGTTACGTTGCCTTTGGGTGCGTTACGTTGCGTTGAGGTGAGTTACGTTGCGTTCGGGTGTGTTACGTTGCGTTGGGGTGCGTTACGTTGCGTCTCTATTGGAAACCAAGCTTAACTGAAACGGATTTTAATTTGTAATAAACAAAGATCTGCAGGATGTACACTTTAATTGTCGTCATTAATTTATATGCGATATTAATAAGTATGACTGTAGTTAGTAACCGTATATACATGAAATCCCGATTATTCTGGTGGAATATATATTGGCCAGTAGTTCAATGATACAAAGTTGAAAATAGAAACAATGTCACTTGTGACATTTCATATACACTTTAAAATCGGCAAACATGAAAGTGGTGAATGCCTAATTATGTCTATACGTAAAGTTCGGTTATACAGGGAAGATAGAGTGACAAGGAAGAGTGAATTACAATTTCACTCTTCCTTGGTTATAACTGGTGTCAAGCGAAGTCAGTCATTCTCACTGTTGATTGGTCAAAAGAAACCAAATCGTACGATTTTAGAAAAAAATGGCTTCTTGATCCATCCATCCGAATTCGAAGTCCAAAACTAAAATTCCAAATCGTACGATTTGAGCGTAAACGATCCGAACCCATTTTCCACAATAGTTTTCTCAGGGCGCCTGACCGGACTCATTCATCAGTGGAAAATTAGACATACAGTCTGTTCGTAATGTTAACGGTTGTATTTGTGGCCGAAGAAATCATAAGTATCTGAGTCACATCACATAAGGTGACTGATTATTAGAAACTGATAATAATAAATAATATATTTATACAGGATAAAACAATCAGATAACAGTGTATCTGTTTTACATTGTGGTCCTGTCTTGATATCTATTCTGATATGATATCTTCTGAAAATAGAAATTAGTGGCGTAACCAAGCCAAACATTGTACTTGATGCAAATGTATAGCAGAGAGAATGCGTGATCAAAGAGGTCGACAACACGCCTTCTCCGTTATCAAAATAGAATTGTGTTACAAACCCACTTCTTGATTTTCTTACAGAAAAAAAAATAAATTAGAAAAATAAAATGTTTCGTCCTAGAACTATGGTAACCATTTATGGAGGATATAAATAGATGGCTAGCTACTACAAGATTGTTAATGACTGCACATTTTTAACTGGAAACTGTTGATAAGTGGTTTCTGTATACACTGTAACTGAGAGATATGTTTGCAGTGTGGAGATTCTTTTACATGGTGTTTTAAGGGTAATTTTAACATGTATAGAGCCACAACAAATATTCAAACATAATCAATACTGTACATGAGAACGTCACAGGTGATAGAGTGTATACGGTATATTGTGCTTGGTGTGATTTTCTATTTTCACTTTTCACTAATTGAACTTGTTTTTTTAGAGCTACTGTGTGAAGTCAGTGTTGCAGAGAAGAGCAAATAATGATTGTGTGTATGTTTCTGATTGGTGGAGAGGTATAAAAGTTAGGAGAGTTAGAGAGTTGCTGATCGGAGGAGACACATGCATGAGAAATTAAATTGTTGAATAGATGATGAAGGGAGAGGCATTTATAGAAAAGATATGAGAAAGTGAAGGAGTGCTATGTGAAGCAAAGAAACTAAAGGAGCGCGTGTTATGGGAAACTAAAAAAGTAAATGAGAAGAAGGTATGTGTCTTATAGTGAAGTAGGCCTGTAGCTATAGCCTATAGGAAATATAGTGATGTACAAGGAGTAACATAAATAGTGTAGTCATTTTAGAAATTATCTTACTCTTTCTTTCTATTTCAATGTCTTTATTTACCATGTAATATTACTTTTAAATAATTTCTTAGCACGTATACAGTAGTAATTTAATATAATTCTAGCAATAGATAGTTTTACAACGATTGTAATTAGATAAAACACTAAAGCATCAGCATAATATCTGGTCAGAAATATATGTATAATAAAGCCGGTCTTAATTCTACACAGCGAATCATATTCACCTGAATTACTGAACTTATACTTACGTCGCAGATATTAATACTATAATAAAACGTACTTACGGAAGAACAAAATAGGTTAGTGTGTATAATTCTTTTTTAAAGGTTAGCTCCAGGTATAGTTTCTATTGGTATATTATAAAGCATTAACCATTGCAACAGCATTAATAATAACCCCCCCCCCCCACCCCACCCCCCCCCCCCCAAAAACAAAATAATATTATTCCAATATCAACATACACGTCTTTCCCCACAGTGACGTGGTCGTTTGTTTACGTTTTCTGTTTATTATTTTTAAATATCCATCAACAATTATAAACTTATTGTAGATTTATTAAACGTTAAGCGTGTCGTGTTATCAATTTGCTAACGACATAATTGTTCGCACGGTAATCAAGTACAAAATCGTGATTCAACATGTTCAAAAGCTATAGCATGGCTATAAAGTTGGCTTTAATACATCGGTTATGTTAGAAAAAAAAGAAACACTGCAATTAATTATCGTGAGAGTCATAACCATTAATGTTTAATTTTGAAATGGAAATATAATGCTTTGCACTGAGCATAACATGATACTTTCACTATCAGACTTGCCATATGAAAACAAGATGCTTCATTCGCCTTGTTGATTAGTTTAATATGTATAATATACATATATTGCCTTTTGGTAATTCTAGTAGTAGTAAACAAGTAGAAGAATACAACGCGCAAAATATCCTTCACAAAAAGTATAAACAATATTAATAATTATTACCGTATAATTATTATATCTGCATGTTGTGTGACCACTGAAGATGTGGGTTTGACAAGTTCATGCTGGACATACTACTGTAGGACGATAATAATCGACGATAAAAAGATAAATTAATTTTTCTTACATAAACAAGAGGAATTTATAAAAAGATAACCACTTGTAGGCCTATGATTTTTTTTTTTAAAAACCTAATCAAATGACGTCATGATAAATAAGAATAATAAAATCGCGTGTATCGTCATGATATTGCTCTTACTAATCATGACGTCATTGATCAGACATTATTTTCAACAAATGCAGCATAAATGGTTATCCTATAGTTCTAGAATGAAAACATTACGTAGAAAAAATTGTGTAGTAACAGTGATATACCTCGAAGAAAATGCATAAATCATCGATATTATCAATTATCAGTCAGCGTCATGGGTCACATTTTGTCAAATTTCATAGGAATTGTTCAGCATTATACAAAAATGTCACAGATTTAACGAGACACTGTAAGCAACCGATAGAAAAATACAAATGACTAACCTCAGGAAAAATACGTGATTGCCTATTTCTTTCCAACAGCTTGGCTTTTTTTATTTATCCGAATCTCACCAAACTTGGACATAACATTTCTAGTTCGATTTTGAAGGTCATGGTCACAACTCAAACAACTATTTTGTTGCTATATTTACCACCTCTACAAACTTGTATAGGGACAGTTATACTGCAATGTAGGCATATTTACTGTATGTACTTGTACAAAATACAATGTTGTTTTCTAATTTAATAGCTAGTCTCTCCAAAATAATTTAATTCATCAATAAATCCTTTAAAATGTCATAAACGCGGGAAGGAAGTAATCTTTTCTGATACATATGCAAAAGTGAGCAATTATTTTATTTTATCCCATAAGACTGGATGATTAATTAATAGAATGTCGTCGTCGTTGTATAAGGGTTTTTATACATTTTCTACATTGATTGATTTACTTGTTTTTTTTTTAGTTCGTAATAATTAGCAATGCTCTAGTAATGATTGGAATGAATTTAATATACCTTTTATAATTGAAAGTAATCTAATATTGCGATATTTGATGTCATCTCCCTTGATACTCAATCTTATACTTCAACAATTATTTTAATTACAACTTGTCATTAGGTGTTAAACTATAACACGTTGGAGGTTGAAGCATTACGAAATATACAATTTACCAGTACTTTATGTGTTAAGATCAATATATGGAAAGTGATACGTAAAATGATACTGAAATGAAATAAGATAAGAAAGTACAAAACATGTAATTAGTCCGGGAATAGTTGGAGATGAAGTTGTTGCTGTTTCTAGGACATATCTTATTATAACACTCATTCATTTGTAAGCCTTCGGGATCGAATCAATTTATGTATCTCCACATGTCGATAGAGGTATGGCCACTAGTGCAACTTACACCAGAATATCACATATTACACTTCATGACGAATCATCGCTCCAGAGAATTGAGATGAAAACTAAACTTAAATTGAGCTTTTAAGTAGTTTTGTGTTCTGTCTACTTAGGATTCAAGATAATTGTGGAATTACGAAAGCATTACTTTCGTGTACTTTATTTGTTATCTTACCGAACGTTTACTGAAGAAAAATAGTTTGTTTGAATATGTTATGAGATCGATTCATGTATTTATTTTATTGTTATTAGTTGTGTATATTATTTTCTGCCTTAATTCACTCAACTTTATTTCCATTTTTCATTACTGCTCTTCTTCATCATTATCTTCATGGTCATATAATTCTAGATAATTTCATTTCAATATATTTCTTCATTAGTTTTCATTAGAGTAGAGTTCATTTTCATTAGAGTTCTTTGTTACTTATTTTCACCTTTATTCATTCAATGTTTCATTACATAATTTCATTTTTCATTATTTTCTGGTTTGCCTCATTAATATCATAATTTTAACCTTTAGTATCATACCATTAGTAGACAATTAGTATTCATTTAATATTTTTGTTTTCTGATTTGTTACTTTTTAAGTAAAAAACTGCGACGTTAGCGACAAAAAAAATCAAATAAACATTTCCAATTAATTTGTCCCCAGCTATGTCCAAATATAAATTTATAATTTTCATCAATTTACATATTTACGAACAAAAAATAGAGAGAATTTTATTGATCATAATTATTTTCTTTTTTTGCGTAAAACAAATACGGATTATAAATATTTACATATTAATAATTCATTTTTTATTTATTAAGATTTATAGGATAACAATAACATTCACATGCAAGCTGATTATACAGAGTTATGTATTAGGTATAAATGCTAAAAAACTGAAACTAAATTGCGTCTGCCTATGCATGTTGCATTTGTCATGTTGACAAGCAGAAAGAGCATCGTGAAATAATATTAGCTCTCTGAAATAACATGGTTGCTTTCTAGAGTTGTAAGATAACACATTATTGATTTTTAACGATACACAAACGGTAACTATCGTACTTTATTTTATGCTAAATTGATTGTTCTGTTGATTTATAATACTTTTTCTTGAGAAAAATGCCTACAATTTACATATAAATGAGAGTCAGTTTTTAGTCACGTGCAACGCGACTCTACAGCTCACTATGTGACGCTTACCGCTTTCGAAAAATAATTCGATTTATTATCAATGTTAAAGGTTTATATTTTACAATAAAACAATATCAACTTTACATCTGGGCTACTCTGTATAAAAGACCCCGTATGTTCGTATATTTATTTTCGTATTTTGTATGTATTTATTTAATCACACTCTTGTTTAAAGACCAGCCAAGGCTTATGAGTGAACAAATATATAAAATAACAATTAAAATAGACACGGATAACTTAAACAAATATCAACTTTAAACAGTCTTACAACACCAAACCTCAACATTTTTTTTCTTTTTTTTCCCCGAGTAGAAGAGGGAAAAGAAAAGAAAAAAATATAAACTGTATAATGTAAAAACAATGAATTGGCCTATGTTATATATAAATCCGGGTCTTTATCACAATGATAGCTATATAATTATATATCCGGGTCTTTATCACAATGAAAGCTATATAATTATATATCCGGGTCTTGATTACATTGATAGCTTAGCACTTTCAACATAAAGTGACTGTCAATTAATTGTAAAAATAGATTTAATTTCCAAAAGCTGAAGGCATTGTGAATCATTTATTTCATGAATAAAATATCGTTGAACTTATAAATAATTCACTTTATTTACAAGAAAAGCAATATTGCATACTAATTATTAATCTAAGTGTTGCAAAGATATGACCATATTCAAATTGAGGTCAGAGGTCGAAGGTGAATTGAGAACAACATGGGTTTTTATAACCAGCATGCTTCAAACATTCATAAAACACAATGTTTACACTTTCCTCATGATTTGCAAACGAAGGCACATTTTTTAACATAGGGAGCAGGACTAATATAAAGCGTTCTTTGAATTTTGTAAAAATGTATTCAAATAAATTTGATTACATTGGTTTTCATTATTGAACATGGCCTTAAACGAGTGGGCTGTACAAATTTAGATAGAACAATTTACACGACTAAAGTCAACATATTGCTCAGAATTATTAATATTAATAAATTAAACTAATCCAAAACGTATGGTATTAATTAATTCAGTTTGAATATTTGTTCCAGCCTAAAGCTAAAGAAAGCTTGGTTTGTTACACAGAAAAGGGACCGTTTAATTTTGTACATGAATTTCCATTTTTACAAAACGTCGTCTGCCGTCTTCCATTCCATAAAATGGAGTAAGTTAATGTAGCTTTTTCGTGTAATTGAGGAATAGGTAAATTCTATTTATGTAGGTTTAGTTCATGTTATACATGAAGCTATTCGATTTTGTATTAATCTTGGACTTACGTCGACACGCACCAATTTAACTGTGTCAAACCGACCTCAATTGTCCGCAACGAAGGAACGCACAGATTTCACAAAACATGTTGAATAATATATATCTAAAGCTTTCATGTTTTAAGCATTTAATTTTCATCCAAACATTAGCGAATTATTTCTTGTAAGACATGTTTCATAGAAATCTGTCAAAACAAAACCAGTCGCAGAAAAGAAAATAATAATATAGCACTATGACGAAGATAATAACAAATAGTCCTACTAATGGCAAGTATATACTTAGTAACCCAATGCCAGCTAATTAATACCAGTCAATGGTTATAAGAGTTATCCATCTTCAACGTTGATGTTATATAGTTATTAACAAACTTGATAGGCTGTTTTTCTTACTACAGTGTCATATCCAATACCATGTTCCTCAGCTGGTGGTAAGTTTCTGAACTATGAGTCCTACTTAGCTCATTGCCTGATAGGTTATTAACCTAGTACATAATGCTACTGTTGATTAGGTTGCTTAAGGTTATCATATATTCCAATTAAAGATCTATTCTTCAAATTAGAAACCATTGATTTCTTCAGGAACAACTTAACCGTTAAGTAAACTGTATTTTAATTATTGGCTATAGCTAAATGTCGGTCATAAAATGGTAAGAGTCAATTGTAATGTTTTTAGCGTGTAAATAAGATAACATATTCAATCAGTAACTATCGAACCAACGCGATCTTGTAATAGAGGTATACATCAAACAATGTTATACATTAATTATTTCTCTTTATTTCGGACTTCCTATTAATATAAAACAGTAGGCCCCTAAACATAACAAAGATCTTAAAAACTAATCCATAAACTATATATGCGTTTAACTTGACTTGACTTAAGAAAGCTCTTTTATCGCGGTACCGTAATGTTTCTGCGAACAGAAAACAGGGAAAAAATGATGAATGTTGAAAATAATATAAAGAAATAAGTTTATCACAATTTTACAATGATAGTTCAGTATATCTTGCTATATTTGCTTCCTTCTTCCTCTCAATCCAGGAGTTTCTTTCGACACTCAACATAATGCAACTGACTTTCCAAGTATGCCTTTTTTCATACAGACCTTGACATGTTATTTCTTAAAGCTTTTTTCCATTAAGTTGATTTTCTTTAAGTGAATATTTCCATACTTATAGTACAACCACAAAGTAAGAAAGTAAAATCAATATTCATGGTTATGCGTCAGTGTCTATATGTACATATTAAGTGTATTGTGTTCTGTATTTTTTAGTGATAAAACGTGTTTAGAATACCTGCATTTTGACGTAGTATACTGTTTTATATGGAGTACTTTTGAAGATCAAAGCAATCATTCCGTATTCATTTATTCATGGTCACATGGTAATACATTACCTGAAATAGTTTGTTTACATTCAACATTCACAACAAACATTCAATGTTAACTTATAACAACATTAACGTTAAAGATATAATTGTCCCCCATGTAAAAATGATGAGGAAATTGGTGACATTTCCAAACGTTTTCAACTGCCTATAGTAGTATAGGGAGAAATAGCCGAAAATGTCGAAATTAGACTTATTTCAGTAACGAAAAATGTTTTCATTATTTTAGGCCTACACATTATAATTGTTTGTATATCAAACGTTATAAATGTACACAGCTTGCCTAAACAAATTATTTAGTGACGCACCACGGCAAGCATCGGCTTTAGACACTGATGATAATTTAATCAATATAATTGAATTTAATTATTAATGTTACAATACCATAAAGACAGGTAGAAAAACAAACACACACTGTGACGTGATTAAACTCGAGAATGTTTTCATCAGTTGCGTTTTCGTTACTTCACACAGGCCTCCTTAAACAAATAGAAATTCATTATTCACGCAGTGGCTATTAATGTTTTATTATTATATTACGCATTTTAGATATAATTTAATCTTATTTTCCATAATTCAGAATGCATTAGCAGCTTCATAATCACCATAGCTTTTCAGAGACTTTGAATAATTATCGTTACACTATGAAGTGTTTGCCTAAATAGATATTATGAGACTTGAATTAGCATTCGCCGGCTGCGACAGATGAGAAATGATAATTAAACACATGCGAATATCGGTGTAAACAAGAAGATGTTTACGAAATCTTATTATTATGGAATTGGTATGAGCTGTTCCTGCTTGATTGATTTATAATGAATGTTATTGTGGGGTACTAATTCCTCCTTCTCCTTTAGTCTACGGATAGAATTAAACGATGGACTACTCCTAAAGGTAAGGATATTATTGCTGTGCGTGGTGGGAGAGGGTGTTGATGGTGTTGATTAGTGATAGAGACGTCTGGGTTGTTGCCATGGGGGTGGTCTTAGGCCAGAGTGACCACAATCAAGCTACAGTGCGTGATAAATGATGTAATTATGAAAGAGTTAAACACAACCGCAACACTTTAATTAAATGCTATCACCCTTTTACATACGATTGCCAATTGATTCATTGCCATTTGCTGAAGTTGAAAGTGAGTTGAAATGTCACCTTACTGAGGGCCTATAAATATTTTCTTCGTGGCCTATAGTTTCAATCAGATGCTATCGTTTTTTCTTCAAATAAATATATTTTCATATTTCGTACAAAAGTCACTATTACAAACGTAAACTATGCAAATAACTGAATACATTATCTCTCATATACATCTGTAAGCCGATTGCTAGATTTACGTTTTGCTGTAGGCCTCTGTTAGAATAAGACCTCCTTACCTTGTAATTTCATATCTTATGTTTGTGACTTGATTGTATTCTTTTAGCATTCAGTATACAATGCAATACAGTTACACGATACAATATAAAACGTGAATGTTACATATTATTCGAAATGAAAATTGTTTGTAATCAAGACTGAAATTACACTCGATGTCACGCTTCACTCTCGTAACATTGAATATTCTAAAATAAAAATCTATAGCGATTAATGCAGGGGCGCCATTTACCGTAAGAGCCAACAATATCGGCAAGAGTTCGGTGGTGGAACAAGTCTTCTCGGACAAGGACTATAAACCGTAGGTCCATTGTAGTTTTCTTTCTTGATTTTGTACACAATTTGATTAATAATGTAGTACTTATATTATTTTAATTTGATAAATTAATATGTAAAATGCATGTAGGCCTCCCACAACTGATGTACAGTAGTGTGTGCCTCATAGTTGATGACATACTTAATGGTGCTATATTGCAGAGAACACTTAAACGATAAACCCAAAGGCGCTAATTGTGAGTTAGCCTTATTGCGTTTCCTGCAATTTAAGTTGCATACTAAGTAAGCATTGTTTATGTCAAAAGACGTGAGTAACTTTGCTTAGAAAACAAGAACGGTATAATCATGTTCGAAGTAAGCGCGTAATCATTAATTACACTGTTTGTATATTGTCTGCGTATGAAAACTAAATACGAGTGACATGAGTATACATATTAAATATTTGTATATTATATTTGAAATATATCGTATCATAATGTTGTTGGTAAAAATGATAGATTGAGAAGAAAATGTAGGCCTACATCCGTGGATAACTTAACTGTTTCCTGCAGAAGTTTAATTAGGGCTAGCCTAAGTCGAGATTGGACGTACGTAAGCGGAACGCGACGTAATTTGACCAATCACGACGGGATGTATCATGATGCATTGCGTCATGATTGGTCAAAGTACCATTGGAAACTAATCTTTAATCATGTATATTGTAAATGAACATGTTTTGTAGATTATTCTCAGAAGTTTGAATGTATTCACTTTTACTCATTGCTTCATTTCTTCAGCACCACATGTAATAATTGTATCGGCGACAGACAGCGGTAATTAAGCAGGTCTTGGAGACAATAATATTGATGGAAATAATCTATACTGTCTCTCTAAATGATATTTAAAATTACGTAATACTGGGCCTCAGGGGCACTAATGATGATATCGATCCGTACCGATTTTGACTGAAGTAGATAGAAAGAAACTTTCCGAATATGTATAATGAGAGAGGTTCTTGATTCACGCCGAAGATAAACGTAACTATCAACTCCCTGTACATTACAATAACAACACAAGCTATATAACTATCATTTTACTTAATTTCATTTTTTATTATCTAATACACAGCAAACGTGCTGGTCTAAACTTACTGGGAAATTATATCATGCAATTTGCGTAGAGTACTAAACGTGTATTATTCATTTTTATAATCGTGCACAGTGTAAATGTGTAAGCTTAAACGGCAATATTCGAGTAGATCTTCTGCTGTACCAAGGTCTAGCCTCTACTGTGTTGTTATTGTGGAGTTATTAGACCTCGATGCTTTGTTATCCATGTGTTTAGAACATGCTCATCTTTATACAGCACATCGTTACGAACAATACTCAAGCTGATCTTCACGGACATTAATAAGTTATAATATAAACAAGGTGATTACACTGGAAGGATTCAACAATCAAGTGCTTTTATTTTGATAATTACGTCAATATTTATTCTTCTTCTCAGATGTAGTTAATCACTTATTCGAGCTTAAAGAAGTGTTGTCTTATGGATCTACTTGAAAAATGGCTGCTACAAACTCATTTTCATCACATACAGTGGTGCCTGTATCATGATGTAAGGTTAGTTAAGATTTATATGAGATAAGCTAGTGATCTTGTATTACCAAATATTCCTATATGATACTAGAGAAATCTATACTATATAAGAATCGGGTGAATAGCATTAAACTCTGCTTGCTGCTAAAGAAACAATATAAACATTGATATTGAAGATTATTATAATAATAATTATTATGATTGTATTTTCAAGTTTTTTAGTTTTTTTCTTCGCGCGCTGTGGGTTATTGTCTCAGCCTCCAAGCATAAATTAGGCCTACTTTGAAAGACTATACTTCAACAGACCAGTAGCCTATTATTGCAATATTATTATATACACTGCTTATAACATTATAATTCAAATATAGCAACAATATGATGTGTTTTTTTTCTATTTTTTTCAGCTAATGTCACTGAAGAAATCATCTATAAAAACAATAAAACGTTGTTAATTTTAATGTTTCCGCTTACTTGTCTTGTGGGTAATCCGGCAATTCATATGATCAATCAAAATTCGACATGGCGCTGTTAAAACGTTTGTTGATATTGACATTTTGCTTTGTTTTATATCTATGGTTCGGAGCTCTTGTGTTTCATCTATTGGAAGCAGACAATGAAACACAAGTACGAAATGACTTGGTGACTTTTTTTACCGAGTTTAAGAAATCACACACATGCATTGAAAGTGGGGAGTTGAAGGAATTGATACTGGAAGTGATTACAGCGACAGAGAACGGTGTCTTCCATGACTTAAAATATGACAAAGATGTAAACAGTTCCAAGCTGGCACCATCCGAGTATATGCAATGGGATATATTTAACTCGTTCTTTTTTGCGTCAACGGTCGTTACAACTATTGGTAAGTTGTTCGTTATTTGCATAATTATATTCATGTTCGCATATCTATCTAGAATTTCAAATGACTATAGTGGCTATAAAGTATCTCATTTATTTCATCGATGGCAACAAATAACAATAAAACAGTTTAGGCCAATTAAGAACTTGTCTCGTAGTAAACCTAAAACAAAACAATTTGGTTTAAAGGTAAGCAATAGAAGAAAATTCTGATAAAATAAAATTGAACATTAGATGATATTTAGCAAAAGATTGCATAATGATGTGTAGAATATTTCTTTGGTTGTCGTTAGAAAGCTCTGTAATATTCAGTAAGTAAAATTATCCAATCCGTCTCATTCCTCGCCTAGCTTTTTATGGAGATAAATAGTATAGGCTGGAGATTTGTTACCTAATGTCATGCTATAAAATTAAACATGCACACGTACATTCAACAAAGATATATTCCAGTACCCATTAAAAACTAGTAAATCTGTTAACTAGATCATTGAAATTTATTGTTGGGTTAGGAGGCGCAAAAAATAAGTGCTTTATAAATCCAGAATTATTATTATTAGTAATATTTGACTATACTGACTACACAAACTTTATTATAATGAAATGGCCGATCAGGAAAAAGTGAGCCCTGAGCAAATTCTCCTCTTCCAACTTCGTATCGGATTCTTCCCCTGCCTGTTTTAGAACCTCCATATAACGACTCGATAACACGTAATCAAAGCGGAGATGACACGATGTAGGACGGAAATGTATAGAACTGATCCTTTCAGCGATTCACAATGTTTATCGCCCGCCTCCAGGCTGCTGCTTAGATTTGGTCAATGATAGGTAACGATCAAAAGGATTTACGAGAAAATACATATTAATAATAGATAACTAAATGACTCGACTTTTGTTAATGCCTTGCATCAAGTAAAAGATGCAGATTATTATTATTCCTCTTCCGTGAGTTTCTACTTTAACTATTGATAAATATTTTTAGTCGCGTGGACGCAACTCTATAGTTCACTATGTCGGTCGGTCTGTCTGTCTGTCTGTCTGTCGGTCTGTCGGTCTGTCTGTCGGTCCGGTATCACTATGCATTGTAGCACGCGACTTAATGGCTGTTGGCCTTGTTTAAAAGCACAAACTTGTGTTGTGAAATTGAAGATGAAAATCATTTTTCTTCTTCTGATTGAGAAAATTATTGTATCAATAGTTATAAACCAGAATAAATTGTATTATTTAAGAAATCATTTTGAACAGAAGATGTCTAGAAAATTGTAGATTACAAAAGAGGCCAAAATGAGGCTCAGTATGTTGTCACATGATATACTAAACGAGGCAAGGCTTTCGTTGACGCTGAGTCAATTTAAAGTCATTCACTTTCACCGACAAAAAATAACCAAAAATAATGATTTCGCTTTTAAAAAAGCCAAAAAACAACATTTTACACGACATCTTGTCTTATAAACAAGTTTTTGGTTGACTTCAAATTGATTATTTATCAGGTAAATAGGGCCCCTGGTATTATACCTACTTGGTTAGTTTAATATTTCTATATTTTCCTTATCTTTTATTTTCACCAGGTGAACCTCGTTGATACAACATTGCTTTGCAATGTGCTCGTGTAATAAATATTCTAATGTTTTATAGTCTACAGCAGGTCTAATACATTATAGTTGAACTCTTGAGACAACAACAATTTAGAAAACGCAAACAACGCATGTCATTAGAATGAATGAAGTAGAATTATGAGTGCTAAACTAATCAATAATGATGAAAACATACGCCGCTTATAATATTAATGTTCGCCTAGAAATTTTGATTAATTTATGTAACCTCTCTTTATCGTTCGTATTACAGTCAAACGAGAGCAGAAAGCTTTACATAACTCAAGTCCAATAGGTTATCTGATGTATTGGACATTATGAATGAACGGTAATCATTTGTAGAAAATATATTATTAGTAATAATTTTATAATAACGGGATGCAATTACCAATGATCAAAATAATTTCATTAAATTAATGAATAAGCCGGCAAACAACTTCCGAGTCGTATCATTTGCTGAATCTCTATAATGACGAAACATTCCAAAAACAAGTTGGAATTTCTTTGATGTAAATTGTAAATAGAGAAGAAATTAATTTGGATAATTAGGAATGTTTTATCAGCCTACATGAATCATTAAAATAACATCAAATTAAATCAAATCAAAATAAATTGTTATTCCATAAAACTTCAACATAAGGATATACAAAGATGTCATCAACAGTTATGGAAAAGTGAACTCAACATAAACAAAGCTTTTAAGCAGACCCTTACAAAACAATGAAGAATAAGAAAAAAAAAAGAAGAATAAGAAGTTATTATTAACATCATTAGAACAATAAAAACAAAACCAGAAATATATTACTTTAAGAAGATGATAAATAGTGAAATATGTTTAAAATTGAGATACTTTGTTGACCAATACATATTTACAATAAATGGTAGGTGGTATTCAAATTAAAATTCTTTTTTTATTAGTCCTCATTTTCATGTTTTTGAATGAAAATACATCTCAAACACCGTTTTATTTGAATATGCAGATGAGCAAATTCACTTTAGATCCTTTTCCCTCTCAATTATTCTACTGTTATTTGAATATAAGGCGAATGTTGGTTTAATTTAATAGCCAAATTGCAAGACTATTGATGTCAGTTACATTTATTATAGAACATGACAACGTAAATTGTAATATACACCATGCTTCTATATAGTGTCACATTAGCATTGATGCAAGTCACTTAGCAATAATTGAAAATTGATTCATAAGGCCAAATGAAAAAACTCAGTTTTACATCGGGGATTTGAATTTTTGATATGAATTGATTTAACTGTATCAGCTATAATTGATTACACAATGATAATGTAAGAGTTGTGAAGAAGATATGAAATGTTGTTTAAAACTTGCACTGAAATTCTGATTGATCTTGGAACAAATAATTACATTATTACCTGCAATCCGTTTATATTGATTTCAATATTAAATGACGAATTTTTTTTCTAAATCAAGAAAAAAACGTGCACAATTACATTTCAGCCTCTCGAGAAAATACTGCATATTTTGTAATTGAGGCAAATCGAAGGCTAACCTTATATATTTTCTTTTCTAATGTCATGTCTACACTATCAAATTTTCTGTGACAAAAACATGTAATGTGCCCATATTATATGGACATGATGATGTCATACTTGGGTATAATCACTACCATATTTGGGCACATCACACTTGTTTTGTCAAACTAGTTTGATAGTGTAGACAGAGTTTGTATAGTAAAAGTATTTTTTTTTTTAAAGAAGTTTCCATTAAAGACATGTTGTTTAATTTTTTGCTATAGGTTATGGAAACCTGTCTCCTAAAACACTTTGGGGCAGAATGTTCTGTATATTATACGCCCTCATCGGAATACCACTGACAGGATGGGTACTGAACGTCATAGGGAAGTGTTTTGTGGAGAAATGGAAACGTTTAACCAATTTGATTGTGTCTAACTTTTCTTTGGTGGTATCAAGCAATCGTGCGCGTACATTTACAGCCTATTTCGCAGTAGGATGTCTCATGTATACACTTACGATCATTCTTCCTTCATTACTGTTTATGCTGATTGAAGGCTGGACGTTCTTTGAAGCACAGTATTTCTGTCTTATCTCACTGACCACGATAGGATTTGGTGATTATGTAATTTGTAACAACCCTAAAATGTCCGTAGTTATCAGAGCTACCTACAAATGCATGGCAGTTGTCTACTTGATATTTGGACTTAGTATTTTAATGATAACTTTGAAAGGTATTGGTGATATGGAAACTAAAAATGCAAAAACATTTGGAAATCTTTCTCAGAAACTGAAACAGCAGGTGCTTCGTGCCAGTGATAAATTTAAGCAACGAGACGAAGATAACAATCATATACACGATGACACTAATGGTATTATGGAGTCATTACCTTCGTCGTATAGATCAACAATATATAACCAAACTCCAGACGGAACGACGATAATAACTGACCAATTATAGGACACGCAGAGAGACAAGAGGTTGTGATCATTGGACAGATTAAGAGAGGTGTCATATCCGGTGCTTTGGTTGAACAACTCATGAATATTCATGATGATTCTTTCTCTGCGTGTTGGTCATCTTGTGATTTGATTCTGGCAAATTGAGGGCGGGCTATATGTCTGATCAAAAGTAAACTACATCCGGTTCTGGTTAGGAATTGCGGTTGTGTTCATCAAGTATTTGTAGTGAAATATGTTAGCGACAGAGGGCGTCCTGTTTAATATTTCAGCCCACATTGAAGATGCAGATAACTCGAGATTTTTAAAGGTTTTTTGACGTTACTGATTTTTCCTGAAAGTGGTCTGTTGGTATCAGCTTTACAAAGTGGAACAAACATACACAAAAACGTACCAACATACAATTAGCATCTTGCTAGGTAATAAAGTAAAGTTGAAACCTCATTTGTTGCTAGAACAACCGTCTTCTGTTGCCGACATATGTTAAGAGGCTGAATACTTAAAAGTAGCCGTTGAGTCCCCGCGTGTCTGACAGAATTTGTAAAACCATATTGACGTCCATTATGGTTTCTGTATTCTCAAAGCCGTGAAGTGTACTTTTTATTGATTGCTTTATGTGCGTATTGGGCTGACTACTGTATGATCGTCTGAATTGTGACGACGCCGAGTAAAACGAATTCATTCTAAGAACGTTATTATAATTCATCCATTTCTCTATTGCAGTTAAGCTTCATTAACGACGTTTAAAAAACCGCCGCCGTACAATCAGCTGTAGACAGGCTCAATCGCTGTTTTGTTCAATCAACATCAAACTCTTAAATGTTATATTCACAAAGGAAAGTTTTATTACACGTGTTTCAGCATTGTGTTTACTTTTTCTAATATGATGATGAAATAGCGTAAAGTGTAACTTGTTTCTGTCCTTATATGTTAGGCTTACAGAACATATCTGTAATCAGGAAAGAGTTTCACTCTTCCCTTCTAATATTAAGAGCTGCGACGCTTAACAGTATGTACATGTTCAGGTTGGCCATAGTCGATACATTATGTTGTTGCCTGTTTTGTCAATCAATGTATTTAAGTGTATCATCTAACCAACTATTCTTTGTAATATTCGACTGTGACGTTTTACAAAACAATTTAAAAACCTGAATCTCCTAATGAATAGAAAGGTCAATCTTTCAACTCACGGAAATACTATTTTCTCTACACCTCATGATGAGGAACATCCATTATTTTGCAGTAGGCCTAACTATAACAGAGAATTCTAGTCCTTCTTAAATTCATTGAAATGTATACCCTAAGAAAGATATAATACAATTGTATCAAAAGTAACAACATGATGCTGACCTCCTGAGATCAAAGGGTTTATCTGTGGCTGGGACACGATCAGATCCACGCCCCTTCGCATACAGCGCGCGCCGTGGAGAATATATGGTGCAGGAGGAAGGTGGGGGACGTCGTGGTACAGCGGGTTAGTTAGAGGGTTTTATTTTAAACAAGAATAAGTCTTGGAGCAAGAAAATATCACAGTACATGTCGATATATTTCGACATAAGCATGGACGAAGAGCCTGTAGATATTGAACTAACTACAGTGTGCCCATTGAATTCCTTTCGTTCACATGGAAGACCAGTAAAGGCCTACAACCATTGTTCATTTAACATCATTAACAGTGCTATTTAAATGTTAATACTAAACCATTTTATCATAAATGTAAATTTACCTATAACAATTTATGTGTAATATATTTTTACTTTTGATTTTAGCATTTGAACAATGCAGGGCATTGTCTTTTGTTGCTGTTTTAACAATAATAACACAATATTAATACATTTTTTCAAAAATATTGTACGACTTTTTTAAAACTTTTTATATTATACTTGTTTACAAAAATGTTTACATGGTTGACGTGGAATAATTCTAATATACAATTTATTAGGTTTCATTTACTATAAAT
Source organism: Antedon bifida (assembly GCF_963402885.1). Taxonomy (NCBI): domain Eukaryota; kingdom Metazoa; phylum Echinodermata; class Crinoidea; order Comatulida; family Antedonidae; genus Antedon; species Antedon bifida. The sequence goes on along the minus strand of NC_136234.1, from coordinate 20,931,037 downwards.
TTGTAAAAGAAAATGTTAATAAAAAAAACCAAAGTATATAAATAATAATACATTGCAGTAAAACGAATTATCATTGTACATGTTTTTTATTCCAATACTGATAACGAATGAATATTATACATACAGCAGCAATGAAAACAGAGGAGACTTGTTTTCCTTCCACTATTTGAATGTGTTCGCACGAATCAAAAGCGTCAGCTTATACGCATGCGTATTAATGTTTCCATCTTCCAAATCCCTCTCTAGTCTGCGGTGAATTTTATTTTGAGGTATATTCAGAGCGTCATTTCGACGATCGAGCATTCTCTACTTCTACGGAGCGCCATCTATGCCTTTATTTACTTCCGAAATAGAAATAGTACTACGGTAACTGGTTCAGTGGACCAAATTTAGCACCAGTGGAGCACAGTGATATAAAATAGAAATAAGTCACTAATTTTAATATCTTTTCGTATGCTAATACAATGTGCTCAAGTGGACCCAATTTGGAGCCAGTGGAGCAAAGTGATATAAATAGAGACAAGTCATTGAATGTTAATATCTTTTCGTATGCTAATACATTGTGCTCAAGTGGACACAATTTGGAGCCAGTGGAGAACGGTTATATAAAATAGAAACAAGTCACTAATTTTAATATCGTTTCGTATGTTATTACATTGTGCTCATGTGGACCCAATTTGGAGCCAGGGGAGCATAGTGATATAAAATAGAAATAAGTCACTGAATTTTAATATCTTTTCGTATGTTAATACATACTGTGCTCAAGTGGACTCAATTTGGAGCCAGGGGAGCACAGTGATATAAAATAGAAATAAGTCACTGAATTTTAATATCTTTTCGTATTTAAATACACTTTGCTCAATTGAACCTTATTTGGAGCCAGGGGAGCACAGTGATATAAAATAGAAATAAGTCACTGAATTTTAATATCTTTTCGTATTTTATTACACTGTGCTCAAGTGGACACAATTTGGTACCAGGGAAGCACATTGATATAAAATAGAAATAAGTTACTGAATGTTAATATCTTTTCGTATTTAAATACACTGTGCTCAAGTGGACCCAACTTGGAGCCAGTGGAGCACAGTGATATAAAATAGAAATAAGTCACTGAATTTTAATATCTTTTCGTATTAAGCATATTTGAATACCTACCGGTATGGTACCATACATGTTCGACATTACAGTGTCACATATCTCTATTAAAAAAAAAATAATATTAAAAAAAAAATGTCCGTCGAGGTTCGAACCCCAGCCGATAGCACTCAAAACTGAGCATTACCCGTTACGCCACCAAGTACATGACTGAAAAGCTGATAATAGTCTATTTATACGTGTATTACGTAATTTATCATTAAACACTGTTCAATTTTAATTTTGTTAATCTTCTACATTAGAATTGTAATTCTACCGTTACACATTATAATAGTATTTTTAAATATCCGTTTCATGCAAGATATTGTATTGTAGGCCTACTAATATGTTGTGAATAAAAGTTTATGGTAAAATAAATAAATAAATATGTTTTAAGCAAATCTTCTATTTTAAACAGTTTGGTAAGCCCTGCGTTGTTATGCAAATGAGTTTGTGCAGGTGTAATGGGAAAGATGGTATTGTTAGTCCTACGCGGTGAACACGCCACAAAATTAAATTTAAAAGTTAAATTTTGATTTTGTTAATCTTTATTAGAAATTCAAATCATGTAAAGATAAAATTTTCCGGGCGGGAATCTAGAAACTCCCCTTTAGTTTAGTGATATAAAATATAAATACGTCACTGAATTTTAATATCTTTTCGAATGTTAATACACTGTGCTCAAGTGGACCCAACTTGAAGCCAGTGGAGCACAGTGATATAAAATAGGAATAAGTCACTGAATTTTAATATCTTTTCGTATTAAGCATATTTGAATACCTGCCGGTATGGTACCATACATGTTCGAAATTACAGTGTCACATATCTCTATTAAAAAAAAATATATATAAAAAAAAAAAAATAGTGTCCGTCGAGGTTCGAACCCCAGCCGATAGCACTCAAAACTGAGCATTACCCGTTCGGCCAAGTAGTACATGACTGAACAGCTGATAATAGTCTATTTATACGTGTATTACGTAATTCATCATTGCGTCATAAATATCCTATTAATCTTGATAAATCCAAAATGATCAGTTAGCTCAGTCGTCTGAGCGTCGTGTTAACAACACGTATGTCGTGGGTTCGATTCCCACGCTGGTCGGTGGAATAGAGTTAAGGCTATGCGAGCCACTGTGTTTGGGGTTCACAGATCATACGTCCCCCTTTCCACCACACATCATGAGGCGACAACATCAATGCATCTGGTGATGTGCTGGAAACGACCCCAAAAGGCTGTGGCAGGGCCTTAGTGCTGAGGCAGGGAGAGCACATTTAACATCTTTTTTTTTTGGCTCTGGCAAACTGCTTTGGTGGTTTAAATTTTATGTTTAGCGCCCTCAATTTATTTTAATGTAAAAAAAAGGGAATTAATTCTCTTCGTTACGTGTTTAGAAGAAAATTAATTTTATCTCATCCTAGTTTGGTATGCCGTGCGTTTGTTATGCAAATGAGTGTGCACATGTGCTGTGGGAAAGATGGTATTGTTAGCCATTCGCGATCAACACAAAACACTGTTAAATTTTATTTCTTTTAATCTTTTACATTAGAATTGTAATTCTACCGTTACACATTATAGTGTATTTTTAAATATCCGTTTCATGCAAGATATTGTATTGTAGGCCTACTAAGGTAGATAGGTAGGTATGGTAGAATAAATAAATAAATATGTTTTAAGCAGAACTTCGAAATTGAAGCATAATTATGAAGTCGAGTTTTTTAAAACCTAACCTAAAATTCGCATCTGGATAGTTGAAATTTAACATTATAATTATCAAAAGTGATATGATAATTCTAATTGTTTTCTAAATTATAGAAATATTAAAATTAGTAAGTAGGCTTTTGTGTGCTAGCTCTGTTTGTATTTCATAATTTTGTTTTATTGAATTACCGTCACGGCCGCGTGCATTGCATGTCTCACACTTGGGAAACAATCACCATTGTATGGCTGGTCCTGAAGACTTATATATTTCGTTTCATAATTTCCGGGGACTAAGGTTTCATTCTTAGCTCTGCCCCAACCATGGTGAGCTTAACTGGAGACTTAATATTTAATTTCATATTTCAATAAATGTTTTTTTTTCAAAATTGTCTTTGCTCAGCCCCAATCATGGTGGGGTAGTGAAGACTCTAATATATCATGTTTCAAAATACTATAGGTGTCATTTCTGGGGACCTTGTTGCTATTTTAAACAGTTTGGTAAGCCCTGCGTTGTTATGCAAATGAGTTTGTGCAGGTGTAATGGGGAAGATGGTATTGTTAGTCCTACGCGGTGAACACGCCACAAAATTAAATTTAAAAGTTAAATTTTGATTTTGTTAATCTTTATTAGAAATTCAAATCATGTAAAGATCTAATTTTCCGGGCGGGAATCTAGAAACTCCCCTCCTTTAGTTTACAAAGGTAATCTTAAAAAGAACCCCATGTGGAAAAGAAGCTTATCCGTTGAAAAGAAGCCTCCGTACCCAAGAGTACTAACAAATGAGGAACATTCGGTTATGGTGTCTATTTAATATAAAAATTAATGCCATACACTTTTGTTTATGATTTAAGGTCCACTTGCCTAGGCCTGACATTTTCAACCCTCCAAATATCTCTCTTTAAAAAAAACAATATTCGACCTCAATTTTAATGTAAAAAAGGAATTAATTATCTTCGTTACGCGTTACGTGTTGAGAAGAGAATGTATCTCTCATCATAGTGTGGTATGCCGTTCGTTGTTATACAAATGAGTTTGTGCAGGTGTAGTGGGAAAGATGGTATTGTTAGTCATTCGCGGTCAACGCGCCCCACTGTTAAATTTTGATTTTGTTAATCAATGTTGCAACATTGGTAGCGAAATGTCCGATTCTTCATAGTAGTTGGTGTGTATGGCCGCACCGTCCCAGAATAAACATGTTTTAAAAGATAGTTTGTCTCCGATGGTTTTTGTATTGGGTTAATGGAGAGTGAAATAAGATCAAATATAGAACATTTGCAAAGATACCGATTTCCAGACCAATTTCGAAGCTTAAACTAATTCCGCCGCCTCAAAATATCTCTCTTTCAAAATAAAAGAAAAACAATATTCATTATTTTCCATTTAAAAAAAAATCCACTGGCGCCAAATTAGGTCCACTTGAGCACAGTGTATTAACATACGAAAAGATTGAAACTTGAGTGACTTTATTTCTATTTTATATCACTTCTCCCCTGGTACTAAATTGTGTCCACAGTGTTTGATACGAAAAGATATTAAAATTTAGTGACTTTATTTCTATTGTATATCACTGTGCTCCACTGGGGCCAAATTGTGTCCACTTGAGCACATTGTATTAACATACGAAAAGATATTAAAATTTAGTGACTTTATTTCTATTTTATTTTTGTATTAAACCTTATTTTGTGAGGGTGACCCTAAACAGCATATGCAGACAGTCAAAAACATATATAAAAAAACGGATGAACTATGTTCAAAAAATATAAAAATATATAATATATTATGTACTTAAATACAAAAATATAGCCTACAATACTATACAAAACGTTGGGTTTTTTCTTTTGGGATTAAATATTTTTTTAGAGCATACTTAAAATTATTTATTGTATACAAATTTCCTCTCACTGACACTTCGGGTACATCGATGATTTGGAATATTGGCAAGACGCAGGGCAAGGTATTCCGGAGCAAGACCATTTGCAGACCTGTAGGCAAGGCAGCCCAGTTGTAGATGCATGCGATCTTGGACTGTATGAAGATTTAAGGTGTTGTAAATGTTAGTTCGTGGTGTGAGAGGATGAGCTTTAAGGAAATGCGAAATGCTCTATTTTGAATGGTCTGTATTCGGTCAATATTCGATCTGATTCCCCAAAAACTACATCCATAGTCAATGTGTGGGAGGATTATAGTGTTATAGAGGAGTATGGATGTGTGTTTATTAATGAAATGACCGAGCACGCGATAAGATGGAGATGGACAACCCCAGTTTGGAACGGATCAGTTTGTTTACATGAAAAGAAAAAGATAAATTTGAAACAATTTGAATGCCAAGATGTTTCTGTTTGTCAGTTTGTGATATGGGTATATACGAAACGATATTAAAAGTAATGACTTTTATTTCTATTTTATATCACTGTGCTACCCTGGTGCTGAATTGGGTCCACTTGAGCAGTTACCGTAGTACTATTTCTATTATTAAAGTTAATAAAGGCATAAATGGCGCTCCGTAGAGAAGTAGAGAATGCTCCAGTCGTCAGAATGACGCTCTGAATATACCTCCTATTGTATGCTATTTTATTTATATACCTGCATAAAATAAGTTTGCTGCCACCTATTTGTGTGAATTCGCTTGAGTAAACTCATTAGCATATTGTTAAGCAGGTGCTGTTTCTTTTCTGTTGTATTTTACAAATACATAAGAACAAGATGTACATTTGAATTTAGCAGTATCCTTTGGTAAGCTAAACATTTTGTTTATTGTTCTTTCTGATTATTAAGCTAACTAGAATCAAATAATGCATGTATTATATTTTTGAATCACCAAAAGAAGTCTGTTAACGTGTCAGATCTTTATTCTATGTGTTCATCCAACAAATACACGTCCGTCTGCCACTACTGTTGGTATGTGACACATCCTTTAGCATAATTTTACCTTGATTTACCTTGACCTTTAGACTATAAACCTGTTAAGGTTTGTGAGTCCCTCTTGAACATCTTTGTTATATGGCTCAAACTTTAGTTTCCAGTGTGTTTCAAGATGGGTTTTAAAATTATTGATAGAGGATGCATTTACTATATGATATGGCAAACTATTCCAATCATTTACTGCAGATATTGAAAAGAATTTCTGTCTGTGTTTCGATTTACTATGAACTTTTTAAATTTCAAAATTGTGGCCTCTAGTTACAGTAGATGGTGCTAATTCAAAAAAGACACCCGGATTAACATTATCATACTTTTGTATCATTCTTAAAATCTGTAAGCAGCAAGACCTCTTTCTTCGAAATGCTAATAATGGCAGTTTCATAATTTTCATTCGGTCACTATATGGTTGAGTTTTAATTTCAACAGCAAGTTTTGTGGCTCTTTGCTGAACTTTTTTTAAGAGAATAGAGAGGTTGGGACAGGTTTCCATAATTTACTTGATTGATTGATCTTCTTTCTGTCCCATCCTGCCACACCTCTCCCGAAAAAATATATAACAAACTCTGTGTCGCTGTTCGTTGACTTTAAATCTGCAAAATAACTTCTTCCGGCCGTGAGGTATCAACATCTGTGTAGGTCTTTCTGTGCCTGTAGTGAGATATTTTTCTGTTTGCTGTTCTTCGACTTGAATAAGTGAATACATATTTTAGCGGCGTGCCTCAACGTTTTTCCTTTTGAAAACAGCAACACGTTATAGAGAGAGACATATCAATGTAATCAGATTCAATATAGCAGGAGACGTATTTGACTGTGGTCACACGCAAATACCTCGCAGTGAGCTACCCCACACTGCTTGCATGAGGAGAAGTTTCAGAGCTGGATGCTGACAACTGTAACTAACACTGTGTAATAAATCAGGTAATTTTAGAAACTTCATACGATAAATGTATTTATCTAGATCGACAAACAAGAATGTCTGGGTATGTCTTGCCTACAACATATTATGTCGTGTATTTTTTTTAATACTGTATTAAAATCCTGTATACTATTGGCAGAACAATTTTTTCTAGAAGGATAAAGTCAGAGAGAGAAAAGGAAAATATAATCAAATGTACTCCTTATTATACATTTATTTAAATGTACAATTATTCTAATAACAACGAACCCACAGCAAAAATAATTTTCGATAGTCAAATTTTTTTAATGTTTACGTAGCACTGGCTATATAATCTTAAATCATCTCTACCGTCGCTCAGAAAATGTAAATATATTTTATACAATTATTTTACTATAATTTTTATCGAATAGTTAGGTTATAACAATTTAAAAATACCAGTTTAAAAAAAGTCCTGAATGACAAAAAGAAAAACAACGATAAATTAAATGTTATGACATTATATAAATAATGAATGTTTATGAGTTGGATGGTGGAAATATTTTATGAGTTGAACGATTGAATGCTCTTTTTAATAAGGCGGGCCGAGTTAGATAGAGAAGTCATCGATCTCCCAACAAATGAAATATTTTCACATTTCTTCAAGGAATGCAGAATATTCATTGTCTGCTTCATAACACACATATTAGCTACATAAACTTGTACTCAATTAAATCTATCTAACTAGCTTTAAGAATTCTATGTTTATATTCGGGTTGTCGGATGATGTAGTCCGGCCATGTTTTCTTATGGCCAGAAAACGCGATCGATTCACTATTTGTGTACGATTGGGATTATTCAGCATGTCGCTATCTTTAATGCTAACCCTAAATTGTTCATAGGACTGGAATGAGACGAAGCAAGAACGTTCGTCGTTGTGATGTTCTCTCCACAGTATGTCGAAATTGTTTTCAATTAGCATTGTCGACTCAGTATTCTGAAATGAATAAGACCAAATTAGGATACACTATAAATACCAATTATGGCTTTAGACTGATGCAAAGATCGCCGTCAAGTTATAATGGTAGTGATATGACATCATCATCATGTCCATATATGGGCACATCATTATGTTTTTGTCACATAACGTTTGATAGTGTAGACAGAGGTAAAGTTTACATAACGATTGGTAAAAATAAATGATGACAATAAAGTACGAATGAAAAACAAAACCAGAAAACGATGACAAGCAATAAACTGAAACATAAAAAATGACATGAGATATTTAGGGATACAGAAATTGAAACTCTAAATCTGTCTTACGTTTCTTGCCGAAATCCTTCCCTTTCGGTCCATAGATAAATAAAGATCTGAAAACAGTCCATGAATAACAAATAAGTTTGGTCCAAATGTGAATGTTGTCAGACGTACTGAAATTTAAAAAAAGAACAATAAAACTTATAAAAAACTATAAAAATTGGTATTAATTAATTAATTAATAATCTATCATTTCTATATTTATAAAAAAGAAACATTTAAAAGTCAAATTTAACACCAAAAAAAAACCCCGCTGACTTCCGAGTTGACTATGTTTTTTAGGTAGCTAATTTTAGATTCATTATTTTGGTAAAACCGAATAATTATTACGTTACATTAAAATTACCTATTAAAAAAATTGCACTTATTGTTTCAGTATCTTATTAGTATACATAACTAACTAAAAACGATTGATAAATGTGGCCTGCAATACGAAATGTCACCAACCATACTTGTCTTTACAATCAGTTGTACCACTAACATGTCCATCAGGTCCAATTCGAAGAAAAAATCCTGTTCTTGATAACAACTTGATTTCAAAATATACGTTATCATTTAGGAACATGTCTGTGAGGTTTGTGTGTATCGGCGTGTCTGCAGGGTAGTTGAAATTCTCGTTAAATGATTCGTCACGATTCGAACTGTTTACGGTTGTTTGGAAATTTCCATCATCCATTTTAAAGCAAAACACAGCCCACAACATGAAGAACTTATGCACTGAAGACATTTCTTCTTTGGGTGATCTAAACAATTTAAGAAAATAAATACAATTTATATCCTTGACTACGAAATTGAAAAAGGACACTAAAAGTGGAAAGAATCTGTACATTTTGTAACAATAATTTAGTAGAAAATTATTACAATTTTCTTTATATAATAATTTGAGAAAAAAATTGCTTTTTACTTTAAATTTTCTGCTGTTGAACAATTTCTATTATTAATGTCAAGTAAAACAGGAAATATATATTTCAACCTTGCTAAGTTCATACACTTTGCTAATAAAAAGAGAAAGCTTTATTTAACGCACACATAGAGACCTATGTACATAATAAATGTCCTAGGCAATGCTCATAGGAAAGAAAGGAAGTATTTTATAGTATCTTTTTTTTTAATATAAAAGAGTGAAGTTACTGGTATCGTACTTTGGCCTGAGTGATCAAAGTAATGTTCTTAAAGAGTGAGCCGACACAAATAGCGTGTCGATAAATTTCGATTCATAAAATATTGAAGAATATGCATAGCATTTAGGGATGACATAATTCTTCATTTAATCACTTTATTATACAAGTAAATCTACAATGTCGAATTTATTTGAGAAGATGCGCCCTCCACCACTGATTGTAGAGAAAATAAAGGATGAGGAGTGGTAACATCCTCGTGATTTTAAGTTCCTTTTATTAAAAGCTACGATGTGCTTGAACAGAATATACGGTATCTATAATGTGAAATTACTCCGTGATAATATGTATCTAATAAAAGAAGTTAATAATTATTCAATGTTCCAACATATATGTTTATGACTTCACATATAATTTAATATTACTTTCGCGTTTCCTTTCAAGCATAATATACAGTGCATAACATTCAAAAACATGCATAACCTGGATTATAAATCGTATTCGAACTATCGATGGCCATTGCTCAACTCGGTTGAGTTGCGCTTAGTGGAAACCAAGCGTAAAGCTCTGTCTACTCTATCAAACTAGTTTGACAAAAACAAGTTTGATGTGCCCAAATATGGTAGTGGTTTGACATCATCATGTCAATATAATGGGCACATTACATGTTTTTGTCAGATAAAATTTTATATTGTAGAATATACGCCTATATACGTAGGAAATGGACCATATGATGGATGTAAAAACCTCCATGATACTCTCGTGAATTTGTTTAATGTTCGAGGTAGCATATTCGAGTCGGATGCAACAATGTTTAATGATGTTATCAACAACAATGTTGATGGTTGACATACAGCGTCATGAAGCTATACTCACTTTTATTTCCTTGGAACAAGTCCAATGATTGTTAATAAATTACATAAATAGCACAGCAGTAAAAGATAACATAAATAGCTTTGCCTAAAATCATTTTATTTTTTCATGAATATAATTTATATTTGTTCGGGTTTACAATCACGACAACACATATTAAAAAATATATATTAGGTATTATTACCATTTCGATGGTGTATTCGTATAAAAATAATTATAGTAAAAAGAACACACACTCAGATGAAAGTTAATCTATCTTTGATTGAATTGTACGTCTGGACAGGGCTCTTGTAACTGAACATAGGTTGTATATTTAATAAAGTAATAACTTGAGCAATGTTTGTCATTTATAAAACATGGTTAAAATAAAAAAGTAAAACACTCAGGAAAATGTAGTAAATTTAAATATGTTTTAATTAATATGTTATTGTTGGAGATTAATTTTTAGGCTTATTGTCCAAACATTGTTTGAATAAATATACATACATGTTGAAAATGTACAACAGTCAAAAGAAACGAATTTAGGTGATGATATTATTTGCCAATTATGTTATGTCCTTGTAGTCATAAAATGGCATTAGCATGATCAATGGTATTTATGTTGCATCGTATATTGAACAATAAAAATACTATTTATGGAAAAGATAATAATAAAGGAAACACAATTACATCAGCAACAGGTAGCAAATTTGAAGAATTTAGTTATTATTATGTGAATGTAAAGAATAATGTTACTATCATTCTTATTTTTAAATGTATTGTTTGAAGGTTTGCATGGCGAAATCAAATGTTGATATAAAGTTTACGGTACACCACGTATATTAGTTCTGGAAAGAACTGTTGAGTTTCTCGACGTTTCGATCAATATGCTTTGATCGTCTTCAGGAGTGAGAATGCAGAAAGTCCAGGAAACTTGGAATATAAGTGGAAAGGGTGGGACTACAGTGAAAGCCAGAAACAATGGCAAGTTGTGGGAGCGATTGAAACTAGCTAAAGCAGAGCATTGATTCAATTTTTAAATGGTTTCATTTACATTAGTAAAAAGAAATGAATTTAAGTGATGATAGGCCTATGGACTTAATTGCCACTATGTACCTGTATTCTATATTATTTAAATAATAATATTGAAATAAATGTTGAATAAATGAATCTTGGTCAATCAAGAAAACAGAAAGATACAAAATAAAAGCATGTACAATGCGCCAAATACAGTCCAAATACAAATACAGTCCAAATACAAATACAGTCCAAATACAAATACAGTCCAAATACAAATACAGTACAAATACAAATACAGTACAAATACAAATACAATTACAAATACAGTACAAATAGAAATACAGTACAAATACAAATACAGTCCAAATACAAATACAGTCCAATAAAAATTGTTTAGAATTGCACATATAGGTGCAATACATACCATATAAGATGATTATGATAGTTAAAACGATCTAAAATATGATATTAAAATGATATACACGTTATAAAACATATTAAAATTGTTATAATGTTAAAATTACCATAACTTTCTAACGTACTTAGCTTTAAATCTGTTAATGTTGTTGCACAATCGCAATTTGATTTCTTTTTCAATAATACACATTGTAATATTAATCCAAATGTTCGAGCGCACCGATAGACATAATAAGAAGAGTGAGGTCACTCTTTTCTATTAAAAAAATCTGGCTTGTAAACTTACTTTGTCGATCACCAGCCGGGAGTTATGCTACGCTATGTTTGCAGCGAATCCAAATAGCTTCTGTAATATTGTCTAAAACTCTAACTACCTGCTTACAACTGCATTTATTGTCAATTACCCATTTGATTGCTTAGCTTTTGTTTTTTTATGTTGTCATAAAATGTTTATTTTATCTGTATTTTCTTGATGGGTGAGTTCCCAGTTAAAGATATTTTTTTATATCTTAACTGCAGTTTAAGGTTATTTATAGAAGTGACGGTAACAAGCCCATCCATTCCATAAGGCATACCCGCAGTTTAAACATTGTTATACAAGTTCAAAGTTATATTATAATTTATAATAAGTAGAACCGTTAAGGCAAGGGAATTGATTGCCTTGATTATAGTTAAATAGTACAATGATTACTATACATCGAAATAATAGTATAGGCCTATGATCTAATAAGCCTACGAAATAATACTAAATCAATTATACTTAAATATAACATTTTTCTTCCATCCCTCCCTTAAACAAAATAATTTTTGTTTAATCGTAATATCTCCATGATTTAATGTAACATGATAATAAGAAACTAGCGCAGTTTATCTAGAATAAATATATCTAATTAAATGAATATCAGTTTATCGTTATTAATTTATGACATGTATAGTTTATGTTAATTTATTAATTGTGTATCACAACGTTGAAAACTATTATAAAGTTAGGTTTGCAGTTTTTCCAAAAAGAAAGTATCCAGGAGACATTCTCTCCATTCAACGAATAAAACAGTATAATAATATGGAAAAACAAATATACAAAATTTACTTTAATCGTAAAATATTGCCGAATGATAAGCCAAGAAACCATTCAAAAAAGCAGTGCTCCAACTTTGGACTCAAAGTCGAAAGCGGATCAACAACCTCGTATGAAACGCCGTTTACGCACATTTTAGCGATTATTAAAATTATGTCGAGGATAAAATTTGCAGCATAGATCACGTGATTAATAATCCATTGGATATAAAAAAAAATGGTAAACTATAATTTTTAAATGACATACCAGCATTCTTCAAATTTTAAGACTGGTGTGAGGGATTTCCTTGCGCCAATTGAATTAAAATACTGTACTCGATTCAAATTGAGTAGACAATTTCAAACAGCGCAATGTATTTTCAGTATTTGATGAAAACAAAGTTCATTAAATCTGTTATGCATACATTTATAAAAAAAAAAGCAAGTAAAAATTTATAATAACATGTATCTATATTATTTTCCTAATGTTAAAACTGATTTTCGTTAAAGAAAATGATTTGCAAATTTGTAGAATTTCTTTTACATTTAACGGCGTGATGTTTGCACATTAGTGGATTATGAATTTGCACATGTTTTTTTTTTTTTTTTTTATGTTTTTGCACAAATGTGGTTGTTTGCACATATGAGGGCAAAATGTTTGCAAAATGTGCAACAAACAGCCTCGGTGGCTTCCATAATAAGTTGGGGGTCACCATGCATTCTGAGGAGCTATAAGAGATTCATAATAGGTATCTTCTTAAACAAATTTGCATTACATTTTTCATCGGAGAGCGTACAATTATTTAACTTTCACTTGCAATGTTCAGTGTCCCACTTACGTAATGTAGAAATAGGAAATTTTGCCCTCATTCTTTTTGTTATATAAATGTTAGTTTTTAATACCAGCACTATTCTTCTATTTTTATCGTTAGTTCATTATCAATATTTTTCAAAAAATGTAGTTCGGTTTATTAATTGATTCAATAATATTATAAATCGATCATTATAAGTTGTAATATTTTTATTAACTTTGCTGAAAATGGAATCATGATTATTCATTTTGTGACCGATTTACTAAAACTATTATTGGATTAGTCAAGGTCACCTCCTGTGTAAAAATGGAAATACATCTCTCTTTTATACAACACAACTAAATGAAACAAGCACGAATGTGCGATACTCGGGGTACAACAAAAGAAGCTGTAATGACGTCATAAGACCGGATGTAACGTCACATACACATCAATAACCTCGCTACCAAATACGGCTATACGGTGCCATCTTCGATACGTGATATGGCTGCATCCGGTTTGAAATTAAACAATCCGGCTCTATAGCTTTGAGGACCTGTCCCTGTACTATATTCATGCCAATCATCCCAGCTCAATACTACAACGAATAAGGGAGGAGTAGTACTTTATAAATCGCACTTTTTACTCAATAGTGTCCAGATGAAGGAGGAGGAGAAGATGAGTGAGTCCTAGACACGGGTACCACGAGTAAAAAGATGTTACTTTCAGTAAAATTCACTGACTGGAATTTATAATTCGTTTTACTTAACTTTTAAGGCTCATTGTTATTATGTAAATACATACCCATTGTTATGATTTTTCTCTATTACGTAAATGGTCAACGTACCTATTTCTATGTGGCTGTTTCGTGTTCCTTTTTAAATGTTTAACAACGCAAAAATAACAATACTGCGTAAGTATAAAATAATGTTTATAGGTAATGCATTGAATGTATAAGTAAATAGTTGTAGATTATGAGTGTTATCGTAACTATTATATTTTGTAATACATTATGACTATGTAAATACGAGAACGTGATTGGTCGAAATGACATCACGTGAATAGCCCTTCGAGAGACATTATATTTTCCACGAGAAATGTATTTTTCTCTCTTGAAAAATACAATCATCTCGGAGAATATAAAATGTTATATAATAGTTTAAAGCCAATATCTGTATGATAATGCACAATACATAAATATGGTGATATGCTAAAAAATAAAGAATGTATGTGGTACGGGCAATTCCCACAAAAGGGAGAAAAAAGCTGAACCATATTTCAAAATCCGGAAATCACTTTTTTCAGTAATTTAATATTAAAACCAGCACAGTAGGCCTACAGTACCTCCACACCAAATATATAAAATTAGGTAATGATCGTTTTGCATTGATTATGAAATGTCTACAAACAAAGAATCAAAACAACAAGAATGCTAATGTTATAAAAATAATATATTTATTTGCAGCTTAGACTTTTTCTGATAATGATACATTTTCATGATTAATTTGTAGAAAACTAAAGTATTACATACACATTGTGATATTGCATAAAAATTATTATTAAATTATAAAATATGTTATTAAAATATTGTAAATTTCTGAAAGAAAGTGAATTATAAAATATTGATCTTGTTTGCCAACATGTTGACGATATCATTAATGCCAGGTCGCCGGTCTGGATTAACGTGAGTGCACTTCTTGCCGATTTCATATAAAGGTCTCATTCGCAGACGAGAACCCATATCCAGAAACATGACACCAACGCTGTGAATGTCCGATTTAAATGTCGGTGGTGAATTTGGAAAAAGAAGCTCTGGCGCATATTCTCTGTGAGCTGCTTTCATGGATTCTCTATTTGCGGGAGGTGTGTCATTTAGCTGAAAGAAGTCGAATGGGGCTTTAACGTGACATACCGAACCAAAGTCAGTGATTTTAGCTGACCACCTCCTACTATTATGATAAAGAAGAATGTTCCTTGTCGCGATATCGTTATGAATTAGTCCATGTTCCTGCATTATCTGGACTCCCTCTGCAATGTCCAGTGCTATACAAAGACCTTCTGAGAAAGTAAGTGGTGGATCTTTGAAGGTGATGGCTTTAAATAGAGTCACAGACTTGAAACGGTCAGGGTGACCAACATATTCGATGACGATTCTCTTTATAGGTTCGAATGAAGCTTTCTCGCAAATCCCATAGACAAATGGAAATAATTTGCTTTCTCTTGATAACAACATTAGTACACGGGCTTCGAGTGTAACTGACAACTCATCCAGGAATTGCTTCGATTTGTCACTTGACATGATGCAGGATTTGACAGCAACAAGAGGGCTATCTGAACGACCCAGTCGATTTAGCATTACTTCACCGTAGGAACCTTTCCCAAGTGTCACCTGAGAAATAAATGTAAAGAGATTACTGTGTTTAAAATTAAATTGATTACAAGTATAATATTAATACGCAAATTTAAGAAACTTACCTGTTTATTTAAAAGAAACACCGGGTACAAATCTGCCATTGATATCATTTGAAAATCCGTTGGTAAGATTGCGTCTAATATTATAAGATGATCAGGTAGATTAAAATCGCTTGGTGGTCTGATAGGTGTTAATACTCCACTGTGCTGGCCAAGGTCATGGTACGAGGTAGAAAGGCACAAGATGTTGTGCCATTCGCCGCTGATTGGAGCAGCTCCTAAAGAATTTATGTCGTCATCAAAATCATCCGTGTCAATAAAGACCAATTCTGCTGGTTCGTTTTCTGGTAGGATGATGGTTTCATCTGCTTGGCATGCAATCGGTATACATACGTCATTCTGAAGACTGGTGATGTTACTCCTGACAGAACTTGCATATGATTGGCTTAAAGCTAGTGCGGTGTCGCGCTCTTCACAGAAGAGCAGCTGCATCGTGGCGGATAGGTGACGCATGTTGAAAAAGACAAAGTACATCAAGCCACAAATTGCTTTGTAAAGAAGGTATAACAGCCAGCACGTGTCACGTGTTACCTTTTTCGTTTCCTTCACAATTCTGTTGTCAGCATCATTGCTACCGGCAAGTAGCCTCCACGTTCTTGCAATCATCACAAAGGTTAACCTAGTTTGTTCATTGTCAACGAGGATATCAACTGAAGACCGCCGCGTGTAATTATACGAGAAGGTTACAAAGAGCTTCTTGTTGTCGTAGCAGATTTCCAATCTGTATGATGAACGAACGATGTCTGGCTTGGATGGCAGCACCAGTCGATGACATACTTCATGGCATTTGTCCAGTGAAGGATGACGTAGTAAATAAAGGGTCTGTGGATAAGAAATTAAAATATTAAGAATGATTATAGTCAGAATAAATTGGATTTTACATAAGATTATAAATAGTAAACATGGTTATGAAAATTACTCTTACTTGTTTGTAATTTGCACCTAATATCGATGATGACAATCTGGCTGTTACTGAATTGTGCACATTCCTCAATGGCGTCGGCTTTACATGTAAATGCTGTAATAAATAAATCAAAAGGCTGTAACAAATTAAATTCTGCACTGTATTAAAAAATGTATTCTATAATTTGATCAATTGTACAATGCCAAATACGCACCTTGCGTGACTTGGTCTCCAAACTGAAGCAACCGTGCCATAGGTGGAACGACTCGGTAGTTAAGAAAGGTTCAGGATTTACACGATGCCATTCTGCAATGCTGCAGTAAGACATGCTGATCTGGTTTATGTTAACAACATGACTTGATCGGGTTTTCAACACAGCTTTTGCGTGGATTGAACCATTAACATACTTATGCACAGAATCGGCAAACTGTCCCTTAACCACAATGGGTTGCATCAGTGCTGGAACAAAGTTGATTTTGTCCAGCGAGAAACGCTTCCGAATGATATTTAGTGCAAGAATATGATCTGGTTCTGAAATGGTGATGTTGATACCAGTTGCATGACAGACGTTGTCTTCAATACAGCAGTTGTCCAAGATGACCAATGCTCTGGCGTATTGCCTGATTGCGATGTCAAGCGTTGTGTCTGGACAGTAACCAATGGAGTCATGTTGAAGTAGATTTACATCAATGCCGTATATTATCTTTAGCAATATAACACGAATGTGTGATGGTATCTTGACCCACATCTGGTAGCCTGTAGGAGCCACGTCATCATCATCAGTAGCAAGTTTTTGGAAACAAAAACAGCATCGAAAATACTTGTTGAAAAAAGTAGAAAAACGAGAACCTCTGTTGAAGAAATACCTTTCAGTATTAGTTAAATTGTGTATGTACCTTAATAACAGGTTTTAAGTGTAATCATTATCTTTCTTTGCAATCTGAGCAATAATACATTGTATTTCGATATATTTACCGTTTTTTACCATTCCTTTTGAATATATTTTTAATTCGGCCTGGCATATTCTAAAATAAAAATATATTTTGTTATTGAGATGTGCCTACATGCCCAACATTGGCGTAATAATTGAACATAATTTGAAAGTTACAAATTATTAAAATATTTGCTAATAATAGGTTTAAAGATTTAATTAATTTCTCACCAAAAATTACATGTGAAATTGAATTGAATACATTTCTGTAAGAAATTCAAGATATGAATTAACAACAATGATATACAATTCATAATTTACAATACTGTACATGCAGAGTTATAATAATTCGTATCCGAGCCTTAAGCTTTCTGTACACTATCAAAGTTTATGTGACAACAAAAAGGGATGTATATGGACATTATTTCGGATATCACTACCATATTTGGGCACATCACACTTTGTTTGTCAAACTAGGCTAGTTTGATAGTGTAGACAGAGCTTTAGGGTCGATAGGCTAAACTGACTATTGGTCTGAGGGTAGGCCCTAGTACAGGTTGTCCAGGAGGAGTTGTGAAAGTTGGTATGGTATTTTTTTATAAGCATGCTAAAGGATGGCGAACTACACCTGTTAGCTCCCCAGTCCCACAGAGGGGCGCATGAATGTTTTGTTAACTAGCTAATCTAGGCCTAGGCCTACAAACAAGGCTAATATTTCATTTCATATAATTTCTTTAAATTTGTGTAAAATATTTGCTTAATCCATAACACTGTACTTTTAATCGTTCTGTTAATCACATATATTTTAAAAGATTTTTGACAAAAGGGCGATAAAAAGGCGTAAAATTATGAAGGATTTTGTTAGCAATGCTTACCTTTTGAAGTTTGTGTAGTGAATGAGTTCATCTCCATGGCCGTCGCTACAACAGACGTGTTGCCAAGCGCAGCGTAGCGATGGAATACGCACTCAGTACGCGCGCATTTGTACTACATCTCTCCTCCTCGTTTGAACAAACCCCGTAAGAGAATCTTGTTTTAAATTCATGAGAAATTCAAATTGTGTTCATCGTATACCAACCGCTGCAAAGTTCCTGTAGGTTGTATTGCGGCATCTTACTAAAAATGTACAAGTTTAGACATAGTCCATTAAATTCTTTATTCAAAAGAAAGGTTTTCTCACATGTCTTCATTCTGTGATCACGAGCGTTTGAGACTTTAAAATGTTCGAAATGGAACCGCACGCGTATCTATCCCATAATGCCAAAGGAAATACCTGTCTTTTTATTGTAAAGTGGTCAACTATAGCTAAATTGATTAGCTTTACTTGTATGTATTCAGATGTTTGCCCTACTGTGACGTAATTTTACTTTATACAAAGTACATTGAAAATACTAAACTCAATTGAAATGAACAACTTAAGATGGCAGATCTAGAGAGGGAGATTAAATAGTTAAAATAGACATTTAGAGTAGGGATAGTATTATCATTATGTTATAGTTTTCTATCAATTATAACTGTGTAATTTCTTTATACAGAATCTGAATATAAAATATTATGTTATCTCCGTATAAGGGAAACTGTAGACCTAACATAAACCGACATTTAAAGCTTTGTCTACACTATCAAACTAGTTTGACAAAAAAGTGTGATTTGCCCAAATATGGTAGGGATATACCCAAATATGGTAGTGATATACCCAAATATGGTAGTGATATGACATTACCATGTCCATATTATGTGCACATTATTTATGTGCACATTATTTTATCACATTTTTATTAGTGTAGACATAGCTTTAGTCAATGATCTAAGCACCCTGGTCGTGGGGCATTTATCGCTATTAATATATTACTATTTAATATGTTTACTCTTACGATGGAACTTTTTTTTCATAAAATAAAAAAACCCGCATTTTCTTTTTCATAGAAGTAATTAAAACACCATATTTGATTTATTACTACCGCTATTAGTATTTTTAAATAGAACATGTTACATTAAAATGCAACATGTTCTATTTAATAACAAGTGCTTGTCAATCCATTAGGTAAAGTTTTACCCAACTATTATAGTATGTTGTACTTGTTCAATAATCATTAAACCTCTGAATATTATGTCTTGGTATATCAAAATCCGATTAAATATCAACTCTAAAACACACATGCTGTGGGTGTGTGTGTGGTTGCGGACATTGTTCGTTAAATCATGTAATAATTATATTTATGATAAATATAATTACATATTACATAATTGTATTTGCATTTAATTCAATTTTTTGTTATTTTTTATTTTATTTTATATTGTATAAAGGAGGAGACAAGTACCCACTTATAATCTTGATCCTATTAATACCATACCACCATTATTGGTGAAATAGACATTTAGAGTAGGGATAGTATTATCATTATGTTATAGTTTTCTATCAATTATAACTGTGTAATTTCTTTATACAGAATCTGAATATAAAATATTATGTTATCTCCGTATAAGGGAAACTGTAGACCTAACATAAACCGACATTTAAAGCTTTGTCTACACTATCAAACTAGTTTGACAAAAAAAGTGTGATTTGCCCAAATATGGTAGGGATATACCCAAATATGGTAGTGATATACCCAAATATGGTAGTGATATGACATTACCATGTCCATATTATGTGCACATTATTTATGTGCACATTATTTTATCACATTTTTAATAGTGTAGACATAGCTTTAGTCAATGATCTAAGCACCCTGGTCGTGGGGCATTTATCGCTATTAATATATTACTATTTAATATGTTTACTCTTACGATGGAACTTTTTTTTCAGAAAATAAAAAAACCCGCATTTTCTTTTTCATAGAAGTAATTAAAACATCATATTTGATTTATTACTACCGCTATTAGTATTTTTAAATAGAACATGTTACATTAAAATGCAACATGTTCTATTTAATAACAAGTGCTTGTCAATCCATTAGGTAAAGTTTTACCCAACTATTATAGTATGTTGTACTTGTTCAATAATCATTAAACCTCTGAATATTATGTCTTGGTATATCAAAATCCGATTAAATATCAACTCTAAAACACACATTCTGTGGGTGTGTGTGTGGTTGCGGACATTGTTCGTTAAATCATGTAATAATTATATTTATGATAAATATAATTACATATTACATAATTGTATTTGCATTTAATTCAATTTTTTGTTATTTTTTATTTTATTTTATATTGTATAAAGGAGGAGACAAGTACCCACTTATAATCTTGATCCTATTAATACCATACCACCATTATTGGTGAAATAGACATTTAGAGTAGGGATAGTATTATCATTATGTTATAGTTTTCTATCAATTATAACTGTGTAATTTCTTTATACAGAATCTGAATATAAAATATTATGTTATCTCCGTATAAGGGAAACTGTAGACCTAACATAAACCGACATTTAAAGCTTTGTCTACACTATCAAACTAGTTTGACAAAAAAAGTGTGATTTGCCCAAATATGGTAGGGATATACCCAAATATGGTAGTGATATACCCAAATATGGTAGTGATATGACATTACCATGTCCATATTATGTGCACATTATTTATGTGCACATTATTTTATCACATTTTTAATAGTGTAGACATAGCTTTAGTCAATGATCTAAGCACCCTGGTCGTGGGGCATTTATCGCTATTAATATATTACTATTTAATATGTTTACTCTTACGATGGAACTTTTTTTTCAGAAAATAAAAAAACCCGCATTTTCTTTTTCATAGAAGTAATTAAAACACCATATTTGATTTATTACTACCGCTATTAGTATTTTTAAATAGAACATGTTACATTAAAATGCAACATGTTCTATTTAATAACAAGTGCTTGTCAATCCATTAGGTAAAGTTTTACCCAACTATTATAGTATGTTGTACTTGTTCAATAATCATTAAACCTCTGAATATTATGTCTTGGTATATCAAAATCCGATTAAATATCAACTCTAAAACACACATTCTGTGGGTGTGTGTGTGGTTGCACATTGTTCGTTAAATCATGTAATAATTATATTTATGATAAATATAATTACATATTACATAATTGTATTTGCATTTAATTCAATTTTTTGTTATTTTTTATTTTATTTTATATTGTATAAAGGAGGAGACAAGTACCCGCTTATAGTCTTGATCCTATTAATACCAAACCATCATTATTATTGAATAAATGTTAGGAACTTGAACTTGATTTATCATTTATTATTTCGATTAGAAATTATGACGAGAATTGTGAATGTTTTTAAAGATACAAATGAACAATGAAATATTGTCCCTCTGAAAAAAATAATTCTTAAAACATTTTTTGATGAATATGACAGTTTAATGTCACATGATTGTCATACAATTTGACCAAAAATTGGATCGAAAAAAATGTATTTACATGAAAAACTGTAATTTAAAAATAGTCAAATTGACTGGAAGTCAATGTGTTTTTGGTTGAATTTAAACGTTTGTTTTGTCATTTTATAAGTGAAAACGTTTTTTTTTTTCTACGAAGAGTGATTGACTTTATTAAAAATACAAAATAACCTATTCAAAGTCTGATTTAATTAATCTTCATTTTTAATGTTTTTGGGGGATAATATTCACTTTCAAATAAACCAATCAAATGACTCCAACTTTTTCAAAAATAATGCTGCTGTACGGGTGATTACTAATTAAAAAGTATTATTATTATATAAAAAATAGTGCTGTATAAGATTCAGAGACACATGTGAAACCCATGTGATGTTGTATTATCAAATATCCCTATGGTACTGGAAAAATTGAACAATAACAACTACATTCGATATTAACTAAAGGTTTAACACTTAATTGACTTTGGACTGTAAAGCTATTAGTCATAAATTGAGTCCAGAATAATCGCTATCCAATAACGTTCTTCTTTCTATTAGAATAATTATCTTATCTAGGTTATAGTTCGATTAAATGTACTTTGGAACCTCTGAGTTAGTTTCGATCATTCATCAGTGGTAAATTATTTCCATTTTAGTTTCGAGCTAGCTGGTCACGTAAAATATTGCAGGCTAGGAAGATTTTTGTTATTGTACATCAGTAGAAGAGAATTATACATCCATCATGAGTGACAGCATTGACATGAAAACAAGTCAAGCAATGGAAAGACTTGCTGGCAGCACGATTGAATTTATGGCACTTGGTAGATCACTTAGGATCATCGAAGCCAATGTTGGACAGCAAAATTTCAACTTTCTATCAAAGCTATGCTTGCCATACCATAATATTATGTCTGGGAGTATGTTCGAAGGAATGCCTGACATTGTATGCGGTGACATCGACCACATGATGAATGTGCCAATCTTTCCAGTTGTTCGGTGGCCCACTCAAACCGTAGTCATCAACCATGAATCGGGGTATGTAAAGGCTGAGCATAATCCAAGTCATCCAGCGTACCTGAAACTTAAGGTGGTTGACAAAGACATTCTGCATGAAAGTGTTAGACTTACTGTTGATAACGGGTATATGAAGTCAACCGACTTCTTAGGCGCGTTACACCATGATTTAAAGAAAGATGGGCTTCGTATAGATAAGACTCAAGGTCCGTCGACTGTTTCTGCATCGCCAATAGACGATTTACACGGAAACACGAGGGACGTAGTTTTATGCTGCAAATGCCAATCATGGCCGCCTATCACTGATGATTTCTTTACTAGAGAGAGGCTAAACAAGTGGCCGTCACAAGAGCTTTTGAACAAGGTCTCTGATTTAGATTGTTTTGTAGTGCCAACTGGTCACCCTGGTACCGATTCAAAAGACACCGAATGGAGATTGTCTTTTTCCGTAGCGGAAAAGAAACTTATTAATGAAATGTGTGACCCATACTTCAACTGCATGATAGCACTCAAGGCGCTTAAAAACAAGCATTTTGTACCAAGTGATCCTGACAAACCAACATCATTCTGTTCCTATTTCATAAAGACAGCCTGCTTGTGGATGTGCGAAACATTCCCAAATAAAGATTGCAGTCTCATGGATTTAATCAGAAAAATTCTGGACTGGCTCATTGATTGCTATAAACAAGGGAATCTGCCTCTTTACTTTATACCCACACAGAATTTAATCGGACATCTTTCAAGCGAACTTTGTGAGGAAACGGCGATAAAACTGACAGTATTTAAAAGAGATCTGTGGAAGATGGTAATGTCAAGTCACGTCAGGGGTCATCCAGTCTTACTTAGGGTTCTAAACGATATGTGCAACGCCTTAGAAATCAGTGGAGTAACTGCATCTGATGACTACGCAACACTTGAAAACATGCTACTCAACCACCCAAGGGCCACAGTTGAACTTGAAAAGACGAATTCTCAGATATGCACAGGAAGTTTCATTTACAACAATTCAGAGGATGTAAGAACATCGATGATGGCAGGATTTAAATTATTAGAGGGAACTGCTTCAATGCTTGAACATTTTATAGGAGAAGGCCGTCATTCTTCTGACATTTTTAGGCTAGCAGAGGAAATCGTCATACCAATTATTGAAAGTATTGAAAGAATAGTGCCAGAAGGCTACGGCGCAATGGTGAAGCAGCTTTTATATAGAGCTTTGGGAGATCTCTATACTTATTTTTTGATTTATTTTCGGAGCAAAAGTTCTCAAAATGATGTGGCTCTGTACGAAAATAAACCTCTCCATTACTACAAATTAGGAGCTGGAATGATCTTTCCTGATAAATGGTCTGACCAAGGTGCAGGTGGGAAAGCTCATGTAATAATACACCATTACTTAATGGGCAATTTGGAAGCATTGCAAAAGGAACTTATGGATTTTGAACCAATACTCGTTGAAAATAAAGACAATCACTATTTGATGAATAGAATGATTAGTATTGGCTTTTTTTCAAGATCATTTCTTATGTTAAATGCCTGGGCCGTGGATGAACAGTTCAAGACATTTGCTAAATCTCGACAGTGGTTTTTTCTCGTGAACCCTATCATACTTGTGCTTTATATAAAGGCTAAGGTATCACTCAAAAATGGGAACCTAGAAAATGCATCCGCGACTGTGAAGAAAATGAATGCGCGTTTGGATATAATGGGGAGCGTTCCGTTGCGTAATGTCACAAAGACATTGGTCGAAATTATAGAAGTTGAAGTACTAGAGGTAACAAGAATGCTATACTCTCCTAACAAGAAAGTTAGTGTGGCATCAATGTAATGAATTAGAGTTAAAATACCAATAAAGAAGCTTGACGTCACAGATGCTGTTATTTCAAAGAGCAGTGCTCTGTTGTTACGAATACAGGAACTTCTTAAAACTAAATGAGACTTATAAAATGTTCAGATATAACTGCTTCCCACTACTGACTGCGGATCAGTCGGGTAGATATCCCACACTATTTTTAAAGACTAAATCGAGAAGCGAGTAGATGAATTGTGGCATTTACGGCCATATCAATTTTCATTCAGAGTAATTTTGTAGCTCTACATATTTTTATTCTTTTCTGTGTTACTTAACCTTCATATACAATTTGATCAAACTGTATGCCAAAATAATTCATGGCATTGTGAACAAATAAAATACTCGTGATTACATTTGCGAATTTATGTAACCATGTCCATTAAAAGTTATCACCCCGAATAGTCCAAAGGGTATTGGAGAGGTTAAACAAGTTCAATATTTGAACCATTATATTGGTCATCATTGGTTATTTCGTTTAGGAACAATGATGAGAATTGAGAATGTTATGAAAGATAATTATTAATAATTAACAATGTATAAATATCATAATCAGTATAAATAAATATTTTGAAATGCTGCTTCACGGATCTTTTCACAATGTAAACACATATAAATGTATCTAAACTTTAACCCGCTTGTACATGACCTTGCAAATAAAACTAATCAATGACTCAAACTCTTCAAAATGCTGCTTAATGGATATGTATTACTGTATAAGTACTAAAATGTATTGCTGGTCTATTGTAGCTGGATGAATTGGATGGCTCTGACTACGGGGTTATGCATTAGGCATTTCTGGTCGCTATTACGCTCTGCAACTCGATGACGAGAGCATTTGCTACTGCTACGCTTTTTGTCATTGATGATGATACACTACCTCTCTCAGTCAGACACTGCAAACTTTAATTGTTAAGAAACTATTAAAATCACGTACATTCATTCCATTTTGTTACTCATTTTAAATTCGCATTTACTCTGAATATAACGCTTATTTAATGTTCAGACACTAGAAGTAATGGTAGAATATGCCTGTATATCAAACAGAAGATTATGGGTTCCAAATGTGGATAACATCATTTGTCTACAGGACTATTACAAGTAACAAATGACCATTGTTTTATAAAAGGAAAATTTATCCCAACCGAGACTCGAATTTCACATTTTTACACTGGTTAAACACTTAATTGACGTACTATATCATCTATTAGGACACAATACATAACGTTATTTGTATTAATATTTTATCTGATCAAGATTAGATTTTAATAAAATGGACTTTGGAACTTCTGAGTTACTTTCAGCTATTTTAGCCTCGACATTGTGAAATCACCAATCATCTATGATATTAACAAACATATTGTAGGCTAGAAAGTTTTGTTAATGTACTGAGTAGAAATAATCAGAAAGTCATCATGAGTGACAGCATTGACAGGAAAACAAATCAAGCAATGGAAATACTTGCCGGCAGCATCATTGAATTTATAGCAGTTGGTAGATCACTGAGAATAATCGAAGCTAATGTTGGACAGCAAACTTTTAACTGTCTATCAAAGGTATGCTTGCCAAACGAAAATATTATGTCTGGAAGTATGTTCGAAGGAATACCTGACAATTTATGTGGTGACGTCGACCAAATGATGACTAAGCCAATCTTTCCAGTTGTTCGGTGGCCATCTCAAGCCGTAGTCACCATCCATGAATGTGGGTATGTAATGGCTGAGCATAATCCAAGTCATCCAGCGTACCTGAAACTTAAGGTGGTTGACAAAGACATTCTGCATGAAGATGTTAGAATTACTGTTGATAACGGGTATATGAAGTCAATCGACTTCATAGACGCGTTACACCATGATTTGAAGAAAGGTGGGATTCGTGTATATAAAACAGAAGGTCCATCGAATGTTTCTGCAGCGCCAATAGACAGTATACTCAAAACAACGAGAGACGTAGTTGTATGCTTAAAATGCCAATCATGGCCGCCTATCACTGATGATTTCTTTACTAGAGAGAGGCTAAACAAGTGGCCATCACAAGAGCTCTTGAATACGATCTCTGATTTAGATTGTTTTGTAGTGCCAATTGGACACCCTGGTACCGATTCAAAAGACAATGAATGGAGAATGTCTTTTTCTGTAGCAGAAAAGAAGCTTATTCATGAAATGTGTGAACCATACTTCAACTGCATGATAGCACTCAAGGCGCTTAAAAACAAGCATTTTGTACCCAGTGATCCTGACAAACCAACGTCATTCTGTTCCTATTTCATAAAGACAGCCTGCTTGTGGATGTGCGAAACATTCCCAAATAAAGATTGCAGTCTCATGGATTTAATCAGAAAATGTCTGGACTGGCTCATTGATTGCTATAAACAAGGGAATCTGCCTCTTTACTTTATACCCACACAGAATTTAATCGGACATCTTTCAAGCGAACTTTGTGAGGAAACGGCGATAAAACTGACAGTATTTAAAAGAGATCTGTGGAAGATGGTAATGTCAAGTCACGCCAGGCGTCATCCAATCTTACCTAGGGTTGTAAACGAAATGTGCAACGCCCTAGAAATCAGCGGAGTAACTGCATCTGATGACTATGCAACACTTGAAAACATGCTACTCAACCACCCAAGGGCCACAGTTGAACTTGAAAAGACGAATTCTCGGCTATGTGCAGGAAGTTTCTTGTACAGAAGATTAGCTGATGTAAAAATATCGTTGATGGCAGGTATTAAACTATTAGAGGGAACTGCTTCAATGCTTGAACGATTTATAAGAGATGGCCGTCGTTCTTCTGAGGTTTTTAGGCTAGCAGAGGAAATCGTCATACCAATTATTGAAGGTATTGAAGGAATAGTGCCAGAGGACTACGGCGCAATGGTGAAGCCGCTTTTATATAGGTCTTTAGGAGAACTGTATACTTATTTGTTGATTTATTTTCAAAACAAATGTTCTCAAACTGATGTGGTTCTGTACGAAAACAAACCTCTCCATTACTACAAATTAGGAGCTGAAATGATCTTTCCTGATAAATGGTCTGATCAATGTGTAGGTGGGAAAGCTCATGTAATAATACACCATTACTTAATGGGCAATTATGAAGAAGTAAAAAAGGAACTTATAGAGTTAGAACCAATACTCGTTGAAAATAAAGACAATCACTATTTAATGAATAAACTGACTAGTATAGGCTTTTTTTCAAGATCATTTCTAATGCTGAATGCCTGGGCCGTGGATGAAAAATTCAAGAAATCTGCCAAATCTCGGCTGTGGTTTCTCGTAAACCCAATTATACTCGTGTTTTATATAAAGGCCAAAGTATCACTTAAGGACGGAGACTCGGAAAATGTATCCGCGATTGTAAAAAAAATGAATTCGCGTTTGGAGATAATGTGGAGTATTCCGTTGCGTAATGTCACAAAGACATTAATTGAAATTATACAAGTTGAAGGTAACGAGAATGCTCTCCTAACAACATAACTGTAGTGAACCCGAAAGGGTTGAATGACCATAACAGAAGGTTCATTGTCACGGTCGATCGTGTGGCGTCAAAACTACTAATGAGTCTTAGTCTATAGAGCAAAATTTCGCCAACTTTTTGAACTGGCTCTTATAAAATGTTCAGATGTAACTGCTTCCCACTTCTGACTGCGGATCAGTCGAGTAAATATCCCACACTATTTGAAGGACTAAAACGAGAAGCAAGTAGATGAATTGTGGCATTTAAGGTCATATCAATTTTCATTCAGAGTAACTTTGCAGCTCTAAATACTGTTTTCATTTTTTGTGTTACTTAACCTTCACAATAATGTTAGCAACTATTGTATGTAAAAATCATTTCCTGGCATTGTCAACGAATAAAATAATGATACTTTTTACCCGTGATTACATTTGCGCATTTATGTAACTATTGTATCCATTAAAAGTTATCACCCCAAATAGTTCAAGGGGTGTTAGAAAGGTTAAACAAGTTTAATATTTGAACCATTCTATTGGTCATCATTGGTTATTCGTTTAGGAACAATGATGAGCATTGAGAATGTTATGAAAGATAATAATTAACAATGTAATATCAGTATAAATAAATATTTTAAAATGTTGCTTCACGGATCTCTTTACAATGAGAACGATAAGTTGTCATTTTCCCATTTACGGAGAACGACTAGAAATAATGTATATAGGCCATATAACCTTAAATATGCAGTTACACTTAAACGTGAAATTTTCAAAACTCTAAATAATATTTTAATTGTTTAATGAAATAACATTTTTATTGGGTTAAAATGGCTGTGTTAAAAGCGGCGTTTATAAATGCGAGGCCCTAGCTAGGAAGGCTAGGCCTATGCTGTATCACCAGAGCCAAGCGATTCAAAGTGGGATTCCGCGCCACGATACAGGGGAGGGATTGGAGAGATATACTGCCGGACGTCGTCTTCGCGCAAGCGTAGCGTAACTAATAAAACTAAATGTTGGCTGTATATGATTTTACCAATGATATTTTATATACCATTCGGCTTATTACATCTCGCTGGATTTTACACTCTAGTGAACACAGCATATTCGTACCATTTCCAGCCATCTAAGGGTGTCATTTTGTTATATGCAAGTTATTTTGTTGTTTTTTTGTTTTAACATTATCATTAGCTGTTAGATTGCATAGGATTTGTCCATGTTTTAGGAATAGCTACCGTACAATTGTACTATGATATATTAAGAAATCCACACATATTTTATATTGAACTGTTTATATAATAGAATATTACATTCGTCATTTTAGCAAATCCTTAAAATACTACATTTTTGCCACTATCATAGTAACATTTTATAAAACAAATGTTGACTTTTAATATAACTGTTATACCATAATGCTTCAACGTTACGACCTCATTTATTTGCTTAAATGTAGATGTCGTCTTACTGGGTAAACACTCAATTGACATGCTAATCATATTATACTGGGCCACAATAAATAACGTTCTCTGTATTATCATTCAAATTATGATTCTAGGGTATAATTTAATAATGTACTTTGGAACATCCGGGTTTGTTTCAAGCTATTTTAGTCTCGCAATTGTTACAAGGCTATACTGTATTATTCAAAATAGTGTAGCCTAGTAAGTGTTGTTTATTGTACTTCAGTAGAAGAAAATCAGAAATACATCATGAGTGAGAGCATGGAACAGAAAACAAATCAAGAATTAGAAATATTTGCCAGCAGCATCATTGAGCTTAAATCAGTTGGTAGATCACGAAGAATCATCGAAGCTACTGTTGGACAGGAATTTTTAAATTGTATGTCAAAAGTATGCTTACAGTTGCCAGTACGTGCCGATAATATTTTGTCTGGAAGTGTATTTGATGGAATGCCTGACGAAATTTGCGGTGACATCGACCAAATGTTGATTTTTGAAATGATATTTCCAGTTGTTCGGTGGCCATCTCAAGCCGTAGTCCCCAATCATGAATGTGGGTATGTAATGGCTGAGCATAATCCAAGTCACCCAGCCTACCTGGGACTTAAGGTTGTTGACAAACAGTTCCTGCATGAGAACATTCAAATTACTGTTGAAAACGGGTATATGATGTCAACCAGCTTCTTAAATGTATGTAAATACTATGATTTAGAGGAAGATGGGCTTCGTGTATATAAGACACAAGGTCCAGCAACTGTATCAGCATTACAAGCGGACCAAGTATTCGGAAAAACGAGAGACATAGTTTTCTGCTTAAAATGTCAATCATGGCCGCCTATCACTGATGATTACTTTACTAGAGAGAGGTTAAACAAGTGGCCGTCACAAGAGCTGTTGAAAAGTATCTCCGATTTAGATTGTCTTGTAGTGGCAGTTGGACACCCTTCTAGTGCATTTTCAAAAGAATTTGAATGGCGATTGTCTTTTTCTGTAGCGGAAAAGAAACTCATGCACGAAATGTGTGGACCATACTTCAACTGCTTGATAGCACTCAAGGCGCTTAAAAACAAGCATTTTGTACCCAGTGATCCTGACAAACCAACGCCGTTCTGCTCCTATTTCATAAAGACCGCTTGCTTGTGGATGTGTGAAATGTTCCCACATAAAGATTGCAGTAACATGGACTTGATTAGAAAAACGTTGGACTGGCTTATTGATTGCTATAAACAAGGGAATCTGCCTCATTACTTTATTCCCAGACAGAATTTAATCGGACATCTTTCAAGCGAACTCTGTGAGGAAACGATGACAAAACTGACAAAATTAAAAAGAGATCTGTGGAAGATGGTAATGTCTAGTCATGTTTTTATTGACCATTCAGTGCTTAATGTTATAGACAGTGTGTGTAATGCACTACGTATCACTGGAGTAACAGTATCTGATGACTATACAGCACTTGAGAATATTTTACTGAACCACCCAATGGCAAAGTCAACTCGTGTAATGGTGAATTATCTGCTATCCAGTGGAAATCAGCTCTACATAAAGTTAGACAATTTAGAAACTTCGAAGATGACAGGAATGGATTTAATAGAAGGCAAGTTTATAAGACTTGAACGTTTGTTTACACAAGGTCATCCCTCTGAACTTCACAGACTTCCAGAAGAAATCATCATGCCACTTATTGGGAAAGTTGGCGGGATAGTTCCAGAAGGCTACGGCGAAATGGTGAAGCAGCTTTTGTATAGATCTTTGGGAGATTTGTATACTTATTTGTTGATTTATTATCGAAGCAAGTTTTCTCAAAAAGATGTGGTTCTGTACGAGAATAAACCTCTCCATTACTACAAATTAGGAGCTGAAATGATCTTTCCTGATAAATGGTCCGACCAAGGTGTGGGTGGAAAAGCTCACGTAATAATATACCATTACTTAATGGGGAATTATGCACAATTGAAAAGAGAACTGATAGAGTTTGAACCAATACTCGTTGAAAATAAGGACTTTTTGATGAACAGACTGACTAGTATAGGCTTTTCGTCAAGATCATATCTAATGGTAAATGCCTGGGCCATTGATGAAAAATTCCAGCAATTTTTCAAATCTAGATTGATGTTTCGCGTCAATCCTATAACTCTTGTTTTGTATATTAAGGCCAGAGTATCACTTAAGGATGGCGACCTAGAAAATGCGTCGGCAATTGTGAAGGAAATAAAGTCTCGTTCGAAGAAATGTGATGTCACAAAGTCCTTGATTGAAATTATAGAAGTTGAAGCACTAGAGGTAACGAGAATGCTATACTCTCCTCACAAGAAAGTTGTAGTAGACCTGATAGGATTGAATGATTACAAGAGATAAAGCTGATAGATCGTACGCCAATGCAAAGGATTATTGGTAGGCTAAAGGTCCAGATGCTTCCTTTTTCAACTCCTGTCACGAAAACCGAGTTCTACAGACTATCAATTTCTAGCATAATGGTTTGATGTGCCCAACAGGACTGTAAGTGGGTTACATGGATTACAGATAACTCTTATTACCTCTAGGCCTACTGGGTAAAATTCATATCCACCTCAGGCCCACAATAGATGGAATTGACACAAGAAATATGTGTGTGGTGTTAGAAATTAATTTTGTGTATTACAGCTGCTTGGTTGTTAGTGTCTCTCCCGTTAAATAAAGTCATATTATATTAAACTAGCCTCATATTTCTATAATCCTCTACTTCACTTTAAGGTTTTCTTATGGAAGGATTCTCTGTACCCTGTTATACTCTAAATAATACCTGTTCGGACAACTCTTTACCAAAAATCTTTTAAAACCGTCAATCGTCCCTTCCTGACATTCTAAGGAGCTTCGTTAATGATACAATTGTATTTTAACAATCTGTAACATTTTACAAAGTTAAAAAATTTGACATATATTTCTGCCATGTTTTTTTTATTGTGGTTGTCAATTGTTTAATATATTTTATATATAGCGTTGTATATATTATTTCTTTAAAAATATCATGATAATAAAAGAAGGTTTTTGATATAAAAGTTGTGTTCTTTTAATCTTTCTAGAGAAAGGTATGGTCACCCTTTCTAATTATATAAAATGTTTTTACACCTGTAGGCAGGAAATATTATCTATAAATTAATATAGAACATGTGTAATAAGAATAAAGGTATGAGCGACGACGTATGAGCATAATTATCCTCCTACATACACTTCGTAACAGTTTTTATCCAGCTGCCATTCGGGCACTAATGATCTTGTCATATACCGTCGTACAAGAGTGATCCGACACTTTTTAATTGTTTTTTACTTATCTGTTTTTGTATATCTCAGAGCGAACATAATTGCTATGTATATTTTATATGTAATCCACTGATTAGTTATTAAATAATCTCCTCCATAATCTCCTCCAATCGGACCTCTCCAATTAAAAATTGGAAGAAAATCAGACAAATACTACAGGTACGTAAATGGATAGGACAGACAGACAAACCTGATGACCCGGACTTTCAGTCTTCGGGGAGATAATTCATTCTGACACTATGTGATATGTAATTTAAAGACTACTTATAAATAGCGCCGCCGGTCTTTAGTTGGAGGGGTTCGAATTAGGGACTAAAGCTACGAAGAACTACTATACCTGGGTCTCCCAAAGTGGTCTTTAATTGGAGGGAAACCTTGTGAAAATATATTATTCCTCAAGAAATAAATGATATTGAACTTATGGGCCATCGTAATTTCTTGTTGTAGAGGGCGACATATTATTTCAACAAAAAACACGGGTAGAGCTGAGAGACGTCGTACGTAGAGACAGCATGTGGGTTGTTTTTCAGGTATGCCTACAAACAACAATGGCCAGAATAATGTGTAGGCTCGCTAGGCTATATATATATTTAAAAAAGAAGGTTATCAAACTAGGCTAGATCTTCTTCTGTACGGTTTATTATGATAGTTAATTAGGCCGCCTAGGCTTGGCCTTCTTACTAGGACTACAACCTCAGCAGTCAGCGGCAGCAGACAGAGGTGCGACGAGCGAGTGTGAGTGCTGTGTGGCAGGCTAGCTAGAGGGCCTAGGCTATTATAGGTAGTAAGCCGCTATCTATATGCTTTCTTTAATTCCATTCCTTTATTTTAGACATCCGACGTGGGTTCATCTTACTCTTTCTTAAAAAATGTTAATTCGAAAACATCTCACTCAGATATGCCTGCCTAGGCCTAGTTTAGTTGTTGATGTAAGCTAGGACTATTATTTATTATTAGTAGTACTAGTAGTAGTACTGTATTAATATTTAAAGTATTATTTATTAAAAAAATAAATTAAATATTTTAGTTTGAAATGGCTGTTTAAGTATTGGTATTAATTAAGGCCTAGGTTGGCATACAGACTTAGTAGGCCCTAAATAAGGCCCTGGCAATATTCATTTATAATGTTATTAAATAACTATATACTTTCTTTTTGTTATGTGTTGTATTGATGAATAAAGAGATTGATTTGACATTATTTATTAGAAATTTTATATTATAGAAAGGAAAATTATGTATTACTGTAACTACATTTGTTATTGATTTTCAGATATCAACATGAATCTCTGTCACATGTGTCAAAAGCACTGGTGGTGCATTGGACTTAAACGGCTAAATAGTCTAAATATATTACCGACCGTGCAACAGTTTAGTATATTGCATAACACATCTCCAACATCTGTTCAACAGGGTATAGGAGATAACACCATCATCCCAGTATTCGTTGGTTTTGCTCCTGAACAGAACACTGATGTTGATATTAACTGTAATTCATCACATCTAAAGAGAAAAGTGATTTCTAAATCCATAATATGTGGTCAGCAGTTTTCACCAACTAGCAAAACAATATACAGGAATTCTCTGCGGAATGCTGAAGAGAATGAATTTAATGAATTGATTCCAATGCCTCTTCTGGAACTTCTACAAAAAGAGTTTGATTTAGATGTGGAGTCTTGTTTGCGGGCTCTAGTAGAAAAATACAAAAGTCCTGATATAACTGCTACACGTCTAGAAAAAGGCATAACTGCCGAGTTATGCTGGACCTCTGCTCAACATCGCCTAGAAAAAGTTACACCTTCCAAATTGCTAACTACCCGTCCATCTTTATCAGTTGCAGAATATAGTTTACCAAATTCTTTATTAAGAACAAATAATCTATTAAGATTGCGTCTTAGCAATAATTATGTCTTTTCTCGTAATTGCGCATCAACAACGTTCGAAAATGACTCGTTTGTTAAAAAATTGCGAAAAGACTTCCAATGTCTGCGACAACAGAATTGTAAATATTTCTTGAAGACAGAGTTTGCAAAAGTCGTAAAGGAATTAATTTGGCCCGGTGATTCACTAAAACATGAAACATCACAAATTGTAGAAATAACGGCAGGTGTGGTTCAGTTTTATATATTATTTATTACATTTTATTCAAATTTTTTACAATGCCACAACTAAATACTTCGTTTATATCGATGAGATACTTAATTTTATCTCTGCACAGGGAAGAACAATGTGGTCTGTGTCTGCTGCGAGAATATAAATAATTTAACAACTATGTTCACAAATGTCAAATGAAATTATGTTCTCAAAACAAATGGCCAATAGATTGTGTGTTGGAATTGTTTATATATATATATATATATTTTTTATTTATAAACTTTTTCTGTTTTCTGTAATTGTATTGTTTTTGTATGTATTTTTATCATGTTTTTGGAATAAAAATTTTAATTACTACTGTATGTATTTGACAATAAATTGGAACTTGAATGTTATCCAGTTACTACTGTTAAACTTTTAATTGCAATGTTATTTTCACCATCACTTGTTTTAAGTACTGTGACTCATCATGTCCTTTTTATGCTGACCATATCTCATTCAAAATTAATTATATATAATGTATGAATTACTAATTTAATAATCATCCTGACTTTACAGTTTGATTTAATTTCAGGAGCTGGAGTATTGACAAGGCATTTACTAGCAGGTGGAGTAGGTAACCTGATTGTTATTGAGAAAGAACCTGCACTGGTTCCAATGTTAAAACAACTAGAATCTGAGCCTGGCAAACGCTATCAAGTTGTCGAGGGCGACAGTTTTACCGTGCTGAGGACGCTGCAATCGTTCAAGGACGCTTGTGTTGACGTGTCCGGGATATTTGAACAAAAGCTTAGTAACGAAAATTGCCACAATGTTAATGGTTAGTATTTTGATAAAACATATCTATTTGTATTCTTGCCATTTGATTTGTTGTTTTTGTGTCACATTTTCCTCTCATTTGCTTGGTCCTAAACATTGGCCCATGAACATTGCAACTAACCTTCAGAATGGGTTATTTTAAAATTATTTTTTCTTCATTGTTTATGATTTCCTTCCAAAAACCATACTCTCTCACCTGATTCTCTGTACTGTATCTCCATATACTGTATTCAAATCAAAGGGTCACATAGAATATGTATCACATGTGATACCTGTATTATGTTTGATTAGTCATATGGCCTATGATACAAGCAACATATACTGTGTGATACATGTCACACTGTATTACAGAATTTTCCAAGTAACCTCCAGAGAGTAAAACCATATTAGGCAAGCCCAAGGTGTCCATACTGGTTTGGTTTACTAATTAGTAAAATAGAATATTTTTACATCTTTGTTTTGAAATATTTTAAAATTAAACATGCAACTGATTTTACATCGTTTATTTCACTACTATTGCAGAGCCTGTAATTAAAGTGGTTGGGAGCATAGCCAATAAAATGACAGAGAGAACAAACTTGTACACATTAGCAGTCTTGCAGTTGCAAAGATTTGGTGTTTTCAAATTTGGCCCAGTAGAGTTCAACATTTTAATGTTTGAAAAAACATATGAGGTAAATGGTGTAAAGTAGTAGTAAAGTTCACTACAATTATCTTGATTGCATCGTTAAATTTGAAAAGAAAGGATCCTTTTTTTACGAGGGTAGATAATCTACAGCTCTATATCAAACTTGATGTGACAAAAAATATGTGATGTGCCCATATATGGACATGATGATGTCACTATGTCACTACCATATTTGGGCAGATCACACTTTTGTTGTCTAGATCAGTACTAATGTAAAAATAAATTTAGATGAGAAAATGTTTGTGATTCATCCGACTCTAGTTTTCTGATTGATGTTGAGATGCCCCATGAGGCAGGTCGAGAATGTCTGGAAAGGTGGCGGGTGGTGCTCAATATGGTGTTTGTTCTCCGTCCCAAAACAGCCGCCTCTCTCTAGAAGATATTTTTTCAGTATATATTTCATGGTGTTGGCATCTGAGCTGGAATATGTGTATATCAATTGTTGCAGGATTTGCAAATTGTTATAATTTTATTATTTATTTTTTTATTCAACTTTGTTTTACAAGGGATAGATGTAACAGCTGTACTAATAAAAGTACAGCTAACTTGTAATTATATTTCGGTGTTTTCCTTTTTTTCAGACTTTAACCCAAGGGCCGACCAGTTACATGGTGAAGTATCAAGCCATCTCTGTATTAATGCAGATAGGCTTCCAAATGGAATGTTTACACACTGTAAGATATCTGTTTTGTTGTGGTATATTGCGTCAGACAATTGACAATGCATTTATACTAACACAGTTTGTTTTCTTTTTCTGAATTTAGGTAAGTCTTTCATCGTTGCTATTCCAAGAAAATGCAGGCAAAGCCAAGGTAGTATAGATATTACAACAACACACAAATCATTTAAGCTTTGTAGGGTTTGAAAGAACGCTCCTTTACCCGAAAAACAATGCTAGTAAATAGGCCTTATTTATTTTTATTAACTTATATGACAATGTTATGTTCACTTATCCCTAGCCAGCAGGCAAATTGTTTTCATCAACTAGGTCTAAATCTATAAAAAAAACCTTCATAAAATGTTGTTATAAATAAACAGAAATAAACTAGGGAAAGTATAAATTAAAATGCTCTATAACAGTTTTTTAAAATTTTTAACAGAATGACAGAATTTGCTTGGTGAAGCTGACTCCAAAGATGGAAATGTTCAACGAAAACAATATGACTGCCGAAGAAAATTCTCTCTTTATATATTTTGTTCGAAATATGATGACAAAACGAAAGCAGAATTTACTTCAGATTTTAGAGTAGGAATTTCTCTTTATTTCTATATGTTTCATGAAATATATGAGTGATTTTTAATATTTTATATTTGTCTATTTTGCCATTTTGGTTCTATTACTGTGGGCTGACTGTTTTAAAAACTATTTTAATTAGTCATTCTTGGTATAAATCAATTGTATATTTTAATTGTCTCATTGCATTGTAATTAAGCTAATTGTTATCATGCTATACTATTTTGTGCAGTAGTGATGTCAAGAATTGCCCGAAAGAGATGGTGCGGGGTTGTACACACGAAACAAACATCAATTATCAGGCTATCTGGATTCCCTGGGAAGCTCTAATGATATTAAATATTTAAGGGTACTTTTAGTCGCTTTGAAAGATGGAAATACCCCAGTAGGGTATTCTTTTATTGGGAAATATTATTTTTCTCAGGTTTTATAGAAAAAAAATTGTATTAATTTTGCGCATTACTCAATCAATGATTATTGGATCATGTTGGATGGATTTAAAGTTGTAACACAATGTTATTGTATCCCTACTCAATTTCCTATGTTTTGGTTTTGTGTATTTAGAGTATGGGCGCCCGGTAGCAGCTATATATGCATAGATCTTGGTTACAACGAGCACACAAGGACTGGCGACGTGAAGGCTATGGACTACTTGAGACTATTTACACGCATTCTACAGATGGACTCGTTTAATGGTCATTGGATCGGCGAGGAGATCATGGACCACTGGGGGATGACCGATGACATTGAGAATAGTGTGCTGCAAGATATGTATTGATGTGTACAGGTCAGTCAGTGCCTCTTATTCTAACTGTCCGATATATTACATATGTGAACATGATTGGTCAAAAAAGCATCACATGACTACCGATCTGAGGATGCCCTATTAGGCAATATAACTTGTTTCTTCCAAATCACTTTTGCATACAACACACATTTATCATTTATATTTCATATAATTGCGCTGAAGGAGGATTAGTTCTATATATATTTTCTCCCGTAGTAGAGAATGCAATTGTGAAATCCGTCTATAAATTATTTTCTCGTTTGCAAGAAAAGCTGATTTTCATATTTGTTATTTAACATATAAATAAAAAGAAAATCCAAAAATGATGCTTAAATAAGATATTTAAAATAACTTTAGACAAATATATCAAGTAAAAAAGTATAAATAGATGTTTACTATTTGTATATTAGTACACCTAAACATAATCCTTTATTTTTATAATTTCACTATTATTTTAAAGACGTAAATCGAAAAAATGTTAACAACAATGATAAAAGTCTAATTGCTTACTGCTGTCAACTTTCAATACTTTAGACACAACCCAAAACAGTATCTCACAGTTCCAATTTCAGTTATTTAGCCTGACCTTTAACCCTGACTATGTATATATTGATATAATGAATTCAAACATTTATTAAACCCATAAAACTTTAGAAAACTTAATTAAATCAGGGGCAGATTCAGAAATTAGAAAAGTGTGTCCAAAAACACAATTTACACACAAATTTTCCAAAAAAAAATATTGAAATCCCACTAAAAATAGTATGGGTGATGATCCCCTTTCACCCACACCCCCTTTCCCCTTTTGAATCTGCCCCTGTATACATATAGGCCTACATATATAGCAATATGCTTTTACTTTACAAACAAATATTAAAGATGCACGGTCACTTCTTAAAAAAATAAAATTATAAAGCTTAAAAAAAACTTTTGGTGGATTTAAAATACATTTATAAACGTTTTCAGCTAGACATTTCAGTATGGGACTTCATGATGGTTAGTTAATGTTTTTTAATTTTTTAAATTTATCATTTATAACTTTTATTCAGTCAACTAAAGTAGTGACAGTGAACCTTTAAATTTCTTTGTTTTTTTTCAAACACAGTTTGTTTTTGTTGTTTTCTTTTTGTATATACCCTGGTCTTTTAAATCTATAATTTATTTTTTAAATACTGTACATAAACAGAAGATACAGAAGGAATGTACAAACCATTGCACAGTTATTTAAAATGTATCAGAGAATTGTTTGGTAGATGAACTACCGTATTGTTTCTAATAAACACCACGGGGGGCGTTGCATTTTTTTTTCAAAAAGGGGTGGGGGCATTTATTGGAGGTACATTTTAACACCCAAAATTACCTAAACAGGCTGCTTTAAAACAGTTAAAAAGTTTGTTATTTGTTGAAAAACAAGTTAATGTGCAAGCTATATCTAGACCATATCCCGTTTGCTAGTTATTTGACCAGCAATAAGTTCATCGTTAGTGGGTAAAATAAATATATTTCCCTTTAATACCAATCTAAGGCTCCTATATGGACTGGATACACATGCAATTCTATTTGAGCACTCATTACAATACGGAGAAATCTCAGAGGGGGCGTTTATTAGAAACAGTAGGGTAATTTAATTGGATTCAAGTTGATCATTTGGCATTTTCTTTAATACTGTATATCAATCAGCTGATATATATTTTAATTTCAATATATAATATATTATTTAAATAACCTATTCTACATAAATTTATCATCAATAAGTCCTTTGTATTCTGTTAGAATCTTTTCTTCTCATATATTTTTTTATACGTTCTTCAAGATTTATTTGGGACTTCACAATTTTGTCTGTTCCACGAAGATGAAATTTGCTACCCTTAATTTCTGTATTAACCATTGCTATATAACGTATATTTGTTTCGAAATTACAACACATGCATTTAGAGGGCATTAAAATTGTGTCTAGTTTCTGGTGGTTAGTTACGTTGTTGGGTTGTATTTGTCGAACATCTGCGACTTTGATCATCAAATGTTTGTGCGATGTTTTCCATGATACGACTTCAAAGCTGAATAAAACGTTTTTACTGTTCATTGCTCGTTTCCACTTGCCATCTAGGGGACAATTGGAGCACTGTGTGCAGGCTAAGGAAAAAAGAAAAAATAAGTTTATTAATTTTATCGACAGCATAGTTAAAATAGTATTTTGAAAATGTTCTGCTGTGTGCTGTTTCCTTGTGTACCAGAGGGTGTATTCATTTGCATAAAAAAAGCCTGTGGCTGAGCAAGTTTGTATGGTTGTAGTTTGACCAGGGGTCATACTGGGGTTGGTGTTGATAATAGTAAAAGTACCCCTCCTTTTCGACATTCTATCAGGGGATACTTTTCCATGGAAGAAATAAGTGGGAATACATGTATATTTTAACATTATATGGCTGACTTCTAAATTGGGAATACTCTCTTTAAGGGGCCACTTTGTTTTTTCCCCAAAAGTGTCTACTTATTAAAGGTGTTTTAATGTACTGTGTTTGTGGATGGTAGTATACTGTGGAATTTGTTACTATATGAAAAATAAACCATATTACATACAAGAAAATTAAAAAGTAAAAGTATGTTTATGTAGAAGAAGAAAATAAAGAAAATGAAATGTTTAAAATAAATTTTCTGCATGCAAAGGGTAGGAAAATAAGCGATCATGTCAAAATTGCTCTACTGACTGCAGATATTGTATTAACTACATTTTTACTGTAATTAATATGTTGTATATACATGATATATATACTGTATGATAAACATAGTGAGGCAATAAACAGTGATAATAACCCCAAAAACACTTTCTATTGCATATCAACAGAGCAAACAAAGTAGCACCTGATAGTGGAATAATCTTGACATGGTCCCTTAAGCTTGGTTCCCACTAGGCCTCAACCGACGTAAGTACACACAACTGATTTGACCAATCACAAATGACGAATTAACTGTCGCTCGTCATTGGTCAACTCACTTGTGATGCGTGCGTCTATGTCCTTGCATTGTGTCCTAGTGGGAACCAAGCTTATTAGATGAGTTAAAACAGATAAAGGAAAATTATATTAAACAAAAAATAAAATTAACTAAGCAGAAATTATTATGCAAAAGAAAGCTGATAATAAGTTTATAAAATATTGCATAGAATAAAAGTGCTTAGAATAGTTATAGTGGTAAATAGTCACATACTATATGCAAAGTAAAATTAATTTGTTTGTAAAGTTGCAAAAAACATGAGAAAGCTATACATAGTGGCATATACCAGAAAATTAGTAATATGTGTATTCTTTATGGTAAATATATAATTTGAAATCTTGTTTTAATTTTTAATATTATTTTTAAGTATTATGTACAAAAATTATTATAGGAACGGTCATTATAAATGTTTCCAATTAATAAGCCAAACATAGTAATTATTTCCATGCATTTTAGGGTGCTGTATTTTTCAATCTGTTACAGCATTTTAATT
This sequence comes from Antedon bifida, assembly GCF_963402885.1. Taxonomy (NCBI): domain Eukaryota; kingdom Metazoa; phylum Echinodermata; class Crinoidea; order Comatulida; family Antedonidae; genus Antedon; species Antedon bifida. The sequence goes on along the minus strand of NC_136234.1, from coordinate 20,888,985 downwards.
CCATGAGTGCTGACCTCACCTGATATTGTCACTACCTAAATTTGTTTCTGTAGTAAGATCATCTGTTAACATGGAAGAAATAATATTTCTTAGACCTAATTTTTAATTTTTATATTATAAAATTGCAGAAAGGAATTTTAGGAGAGTCCCCAGAAGTATAGAAAGAATAAGAAAGCATTACATGGCAAGATGACATCCATTAAGACAGCAGGGTTACTGTTCACCTCTTTACATGTCCTTGTCAAATTACTGATAGCTTGACCCGCTGGACAGCAATGCTCTGACCATTTTGGTGTCAGTTTGTTTAAAGGTATCGGTACACCTTTGCAACAGAACTGGTTTGTATAGTTGAACGTCCTGCTTCTACAGCATGCCGTATGTTTTTTGTTTTTTCGTAGCTTACCGAGGCAGCAGATCTGTTCAACTGGGTTGTAGTTTCTTTCTTCGCAGCATTCTGTTCCTTTGGACAGGTCGCAGACACTTGATCCACAACAGGTTGACTCGGTTGTCAGATACATTGTTCCATCACAGCATCCTCGCTCAGACTTGTTAAATGGCAATCCAGAACAGCATCCGTGAGTTTCGTTAGACGCACAAGGTTGTACAATATTTGCAATGTCATTTGAAAGTTCAGGAGTTTGGCTGGTTTCTGCATTAGTGATTTCTGGTACATCAGTTGTTTCTGTAGCGACAACAGTTGATGTTACAACAACGCAAGTGGCGTTAAATAGATTTATTATCAAGTTATCACAACAGGCGTCCACTCTGGTGTCGTAGGGTCGATCATTACAGCATTGTTCATTTCCATGCGCTAAATTCTGTATAGTACCGCCGCAGCACCTCTGTCGTTCTTTGATCATGAGTTCACCATTACAGCAGCTGGTCTGACTACCATCTATCACGTCGCCCTCGCAGCATATACTGTGATCACCATGCAGTGCGTTTTTCATTACACCACTGCAGCATATCTGTGGAAAATTATAAAAAATGTCTCTTGTGTGAAATTGTCCCCCGCAGCATGTTTCCTCAGAAGGATTTCTGATCATTCTCTGCCCACAACATTCACCAGCGACTACATCTGCGTACCAGATACCTCCACAACATGTACCCTTTGTGTTGTCATAGTTTTCAACATCGCAACACATCGATGGCTGACTCTTTTTGTAGATGAATTCAGAGGATGTTTTACAACAGCTGTCTTCAGTCGAATTAAAGAGAATAGTACCACAGCACTCCATGTCTTTTTCTTTTGTGTATCGGTTATTCTCACAGCACACCTCTTGCTCTGTGTTCAGGATATATTCGCCACAACAGACACCATCATGCACAGGGTATCGTATACCTTTGCACACAGTTTCTGTGCAATTGTGGGATACTTGTCCAGTACAAAGTGTTCTGTTGTGCTCAGTAGATAGTAACTTTCCGTCACAGCAGACCGTCATGTCATCATTCATGTTCTTGAGATGCTCACCACAACAAATCAGATCTATAAAACAAAATCAAATTATTTAAAACCTGGTGTCTAAGCATTTTATCTGTTAAGCTCTCATATATTGCTACCATATTTGGGCATATCATACTTTTTTTTGACTAGTTTGATAGTGTAGACAGAGCTTTAGATGGATGATTGTGTTCTACAATACCTAATTTTAGGGCTACATTTTTTTTTTCATTTTTAGGTGGTTTAGGTATATAGTATGCTTAAAACACAACTAGGGAATCAATTCAAACACACCAACACTGACAGCTCAAAAAGAGAGAGACATTTGAATATGGCTGTATAAAACTGTATGGTATTTTTTTTTTAAACATGGATTCTGATTTAGATGAGGCAGCCATTTTGTGGAGTCTCTGCCCTATTCCTATCATTTCGCTCTAACTCTCTAGTTGTATAGTACCTCTATGGTCTTTGATCGTACCTGTTGAGTTTTTAGCATAGAGTTTTGAACCACCACAGCAGATTTCAGTTTCAGCATTATAGCCAACAGAATTGCAACAATCTTTGGAACCCAATAGAGTACCTGGTGTTTGGTATACCTACAAGTGACAACATAACATAAATTGAGTATCAGTACATGAATGGCGATGTAAAGCTCTGTCTACACTATCAAAAAAAGTGTGATGTGCCCAAATATGGTAGTGATATGCTTAAATATGGTAGTAATATGACATCATCATATCCATGGACACATTTTTTTGTCACATAAAAAAGTTTGATAGTGTAGACAGAGGTTAAATGTGAAACATATGAAGGCCTACATTTTTAGAGTGGGAAATAAGCTTCAGTAGGGGTGTCATAAGGAGTTCTACTACCAGCTGGTGTAGTAATACATGTTTTATAGTGTTCTATGTTTTCATAAATGTATAAAGGGATGTTAGTCTCAACAGTGTTTAGGACTCTCAACACAGATAGGGTTTTCCTGCATTTTAAACTTGGTTTGGTCTTCCTGGTTTACTTTTTTTCTATTTTCTTTTACAAACTTATTATTATTATTAATTATTAAAAATTATTATCCTGTTTAAAGAACGTTATAGAATACTTGTCTTACCCCATTCGTACAACATGTTTGCCCAGGCCCAATGAGTTCTCCTAAACAACAAGACTGATGATTTGGATTGTAACATTGTCCACCACATGATTTTGGTCTCGTCTGATTATCAATCTTATCGCACACTTGACTACCAGCACAGATTTTAGTGCGGTAATCATAGGCACTTGTACCACAGCATCTGTTGGTAGGGAGGTTAAAAATTAATTATTGAACAAAATATTACTACCGTATTTATGTTGAATAAATGACATTGGGCCTTTATTTTCTGCCACATGCAGTATTCTATGTCTTTGCACATTTCTAATTGTAGTGGAATGTATTGACTTCCAAAATCTACAATTGACAAAGCATTTTAAATCTTTATTGTATTTTATCACTTCTTGATATTAATTGATTGTATTTTTCTATTTTAAAAATACTAACTTGCTATATATAAGTGGTATTGGAAACACACTTCCTCCACAACAAGATTGAATGTCTGGAAAGTATGCTTGAGTTGATCCACCCTCACAGCAATGACGTTCCTGATTATACTCGTTAAAGTGGTCATATATCTCTCCTGCACATACAAGGCGATTTTTGTCATGCCGAATTAACGTAACTGCTCCATCAGTGCATTCCTATAAGAAACAGTTGAATATAAATACTTTCAGTTGATAGAGGAGAGAAAGAGCGGTATAGCATAATAGTAAAGGATATCGGACTGGAATATGAGAGGCATTGTTTTCGAGACGCAATGCGGGGGAGTTAAAAAAGCGACAGTTGAAATAGTACATCAATTGTGCTCAACATAATTTGATCGATAAACGAACGAAAATAACTTTAAAACAACAGAAGTCAACACTGCAATTAGAGGGATACAAACAATGTAAATATCCAAGGACGACGAAGGAATTGTTAATGTGAAAAACCTCTGAACAAAGTCTACTGTATGGGCAACCCTTGATGCATATAAAATCCCCATCATCAACACAACACAACAAAAGCTCAATTCTTTACCTTTTCATTGGAGTCATAGGTCATCACTGTTCTTTCAGCAATGTACTGGTGGCAGACACTATCATCATTTGGATTATTCTTTTCATAAATGTTGTCATTGTCGCAGATGGACAGAGAATCATTATATATCTGATAGCCGCAGCATTTTCCAATTTGATTCTGATAAATGTTTGTTTGAAAAAAACCTGAAAATATAATGCACTGATTAAATAGGAAGAAAAACACACTTTTAAATGGTTTGCACAGAAATGTGCAACTGTAAATAGAGAAACTCTTTGAAATAATGAGGATGCAACTCAAATGAGTTGACCAATCACAAGTGACAGTTTGAATGACCTATCGGGCCCTGATTGATAAATTGCTTCAAAAACAAGCTTTAGACTACAGTACATCAGCTTCACACTCTTGCTCACCTTGATTTCCATAATCATAACCCATGCAGCAAGTGTCTGTTGCCAACCAGTATAGACGGTCACCACAGCACTGATCTCCATTCACGCGTGAGATAACCATATTGTTATCACAGCAGATATGGGTACTTGAGTTGTAAGTATTCTCAGCACAGCACTCTGTGTCGCTTGCCCACTTTACATGGCGTTTACCACTACAGCAAAGATCAGTTACCGTATTGTAAATTTCTGTGATAAAATAGATAGAATGCATAGTTGAAAAATTGTATTCCAATTTCTTTCCTAAACCTTTTAGTTTAACCAAATCGGATTTACATAATAGCACCATCCGCAAGTGTTCCAATATGAAAACTAGACAGATGAGTGGCCTTTTTAGAACATGGTCTCATAATTAACAAAAGCTTTTTAATTATGTTGTATGAATGAAAAAAATGTCTTCTGGATTCAAACTGCTCACATATCGGGCAAGTACCCTCTAGAAAAATTTCCCCACGGGAAAACCCCATAGGTAATTTTAATTTATTATTAGTTAGGTATTAGTGGTTAGTACTACTGGGTAGTAATTGTTCTGGTCAGTTCATAGTATCGTTTGAAGTTGGTCATATTGTTGCTATTTCTATCAAAACTCTCCATTTTTCGAAATTTAACTTTTGTCAGGGTTACTGTACAATTAATGGCAACATTTTTAGAGCAACAGCCAATAAAAAAAGCCGAGAATAAATTGTGTATTTTTGGTCGGAACATGTTTTAGTGGCTCATCCAGGTTTTAAAATGGTACATTCTATACAAGGTTTTGATACCAAACTGGTAAACCAAACACAATGTGAATCTTCTGATAAATTTAATATACCTTCTCCATCACAACACCTCACATCAGGTGAAGACCTCTCATAAAGGTGATCATTACAGCATATGTGTGTGTTATCCAAGTAGCTATCAAGTCCACAGCATTTTTTTACAGCATTCTTCTCTGGTATGCCTTGAGTAATTCTTCCATATCTTTTCTTTTCTATGTCTACGATGCAGCAACCGTCTTTGTACGAATTGTAAGCAGTTTTATAACAAATTGCAACATCTGTAAGATTAAAGTACCTCAAATAAATAAATAAAATATGTAATTTTTGTACAGCACTTCATGCACAAATCTTCTTTAGGTTATCAGGTCACATAGTTTTTAAATTGTTGAGAAAGTAGTAGTACTAGTAGTAGTTTGGTAGAAAAACACTCTCTGTTATCACAAGACTGTATATAAAAACAATGTTATTCCTGGTCCTAGGAATGGTTTTTATTTGAAGGAAGGATGTATGTTCAGGCAATACTTACGTTTATCATATACTCCTTGTGGTGTAGATTTAAAGCATTGATGTGTTTTACGATTGTAACTAATATTACGACAACAGTCTGTCATGCCATTTTCTTGGCTCAGTCGTTTGTTATCACAGCATAATTCAGTGTCTGGACTGTATGTGACATTACCACAGCATTCTTGGCCAGCTTCATATGCTACTACCTCCTTCATAGAAATAAAAGATCATAATTCTACTGCAGTTACTGCAGTAAATACATGTTTCACTGCAATATTGTTTTATTTTTTTTTTCTCAATAAAGTAATGAAAAAGAATGTCTTCACCCTCGGCTACCATCCAATATTTCTTTTAAACAGGGGAACGCTGACATAATGTTTAATAATTTAATATTTGTAAAATATAGATATAAAATGTAGTTAAATATCTGAGACCCCCTTTACTGCAAACATCTCCTCTCCTTCTCTTTAACACCCCCCCCCCCCCACCCTTACCCCTTCCATCCTCCTCTTCCACATCCACCCCCCCCCCCTCCAATTTTTATTTCATTCCTATGTCAGTTTATTGTGCACTGTCATTTATTCTGTCCCCTTAGACTTTAGTTACATTCATTTCAAAGCATGAGTATACATGCTTAGAAACAAAAGTTCCACTTTTCCAGTCAAACATTTACCTTATTACAGCACATTTCATTGTCATTATTGTAAGTTTTCAAACCGCAGCATGTTTTCTCGTTTAATCCATCGTATCTGGACTGCACAACACCCTGATCACCATTCTCACAACATACTTGGGTGTCGGGGTCATATACGTCTGTTAGTTTACAGCATTCACCGCGCCCTGACACTACCTTATGTTTCACATAGGAGGGCAAGTAACTGTAGTCTGCGCAGCATGTTTGATTTCTTGGATTGTAAACTTCCAATCCTTCACAGCAGCTTTCTGAATTATAGATTAACATAATATTTAATATTTAAACATTTTGTATAAAAAGATCCACACCACAAAGAAAATCAAGAATAAGATGGATAAATTCAAACTTTGAATAGGCCGTTTTGTAGTTTTAGTTTTTCCGTAATTGACGAAAGCGGCGACACTGGTGCATCTACGACACATGCTTATTTTTTGTCATTTCCTGCTTTAATATGCAATGTAATTTTCTTATGGCACTTTGCGTCGATGTACATTGTTGTATTGTGCCACTAGAACGCAATGCAAGAACATAAGCTGCAATGCAAGGGTATTGACCAATCAAAAGCAATGAATTATTCCAACTGTCGCTTGTGATTGGTCAATCCACTGAGGGAACCAAGCCTAAGTGGGGGCCATGATTCAGCCTTAACACTTACATACTGTAGTGTAATCTATTTTGTTTTTATCTGATTTATTACAGGGGACATAATGGTTCATATTAAATCTATGCAGAGTTTGAATTACATGCTACTTTCTTTCTACTACTGCTTTTTGAATACCATGGTACAGACGATTGAAGAAACTGTCTTACTCTATTACTGTAGCATAGCTAGAACTGTTGCAGAATCAATTGGCTGAAGGAAACTGAGTGTAGCAAGTGGTTTAAGCTAATCCACTTCGGTCGTTCAGACAGTAAAACTCTTTTCACACCGGGGTCTCAACGTTGGCGCACTGGTACCGGCTTATTGAATGGTTTGCACCCCAGTGTGGGTAGATTGCTTAGGCAATGTGAAAGAAACTTTATTAACCATAATGATGGCACCACCTGCATGCAAACAGTCTGCCTAGTTGAGATCATAACACCTGTCTCATATACAGCAATACCAAGGTTAAACACTGGTTCTTATCAGATCACCATATTTAAGCAACTTTAGGCCAAGTAGATAACTTGGATAGGAGAACGTCGAGGCATTGGTAGGTATCTTGGTAGGCGCTGTGGGAGGGTTCTAAAGGGCCTAATCTGATGATTTTTTCAGTTTCCTGTTAAGCTTGAGGACGATAATTATTTAATTAATAATTTATATAATTTTATTTTTGTCTAAAGATGCACTTTACAAGAAAAAATAAAGATTAATTCTGACCTACCTCTTGCTTTATCATACGTTCTGTTAAAACAGCATTCATGTGTATGAGTGTCAATCCATTCGCCCATGCAGCATTTTTTGTGTGATGATTTCAGTATGGCATTGCCATCACAACACTTGTGTGTTTCTGTGTTAATTATGACATTACCGCCTAATTAAAAAAAATTTGAAATCTGTCACAAATTTTGTTTAAGAACCACCGTACTAGACCCCTCAATGTTCTTTACATTTTTGTTTTTAATCATGAATGAAACACTTCTATCAATACCATACTCTTTAATAATATAATTAATTATAGTTTATGGTCCTCCATGATATATAACACATACAAGTATATTCTTGTCATTTGATTGGTTGATTTTGTATCACATGGTGTTGGTTATTCCATTTTAAACCAACACACCTAAGTATATTCTTGTTATTTGATTGGTTGATTTTGTGTCACATGCTGTTGGTTAATCCATTTTAAACCAACACAACTAAGTATATTCTTGTCATTTGATTGGTTGATTTTGTGTCACATGCTGTTGGTTAATCCATTTTAAACCAACACACCTAAGTATATTCTTGTTATTTAATTGGTTGATTTTGTGTCACATGCTGTTTGTTATTTCTTCTATTCAAATATTAATATTCAAAGTAATATTCAATGGTACTAATGAGGTTTTTTGTCAACTTTGTGAACCAAAACCAGACATGTATATAATAGTATTAAGTTTATTATTTTAGTATGGATTTAAATTTGTTAATACAAAAGTACTGTATACTGTACTTACAGCATTTGCTTGATATCGTAAAGTCGATGACGTATAAGTTACCGCTACAGCATCTATGTAGGCCTAGCTGCTTATTGTAACTTGTGCTACCACATGCTAGAATACATTAACAAAATTAAAGTAGAAGTTAGTAGTTATAAATATCGTTTATACTTTCCTAGACATCTAGGTTATCAATGTATGCCTAAGCCTGGCTAGTCTGTGTGCCAGACGGAGTTTTGTCTTAATATTAGTAAAAAGATAAATATTTTGGCACATATGGCGTTTCATACGTATACTACTTGATTTTGGATACTCCAGACAAAAATCGAAATAAAAACAAATAAATAAAAAAAAAGACAATTAATACAGACTTGGGGCAAGTCTAAAGCCCGGCTGGCCCATCCATATAGGTTGATATATTTATCTAGGCCATAACCGCCTAATTAAACACATTTGAAATCTGTCACAAATTTTGTGAACCACCGTACTCAATAGACCCCTCAATGTTCTTTACATTTTTTTTGTTATCATGAGTGAAACACTTTTATCAAAACCATCTCTTTAATAATATAATTATTTATAGTTTATGGTCCTTCATGATATATAAAACATAGAAGTACATTCTTGTCATTTGATTGGTTGATTTTGTGTCACATGATGTTGGTTTATTTATAAAGACTAATAACAAATAATATTTCTATTTCTATATTTTCGCGAACAATCACACTTTCTGCTGAAGTAAATTTCTAATATCGAAATCGCGCTGAAATGATTACGAAATAAATAATTTATGATTAAGTTTATTATTTATGAAATAAATAAATAATATTTGCGTCATCTTCTGCAAACAATTTAAATATTAATTTTTGTTTTTCTAAATAAACATGTTTAAAGTCTGTGGACAGTACAGTAATTATCTTTACTGCGAGGATTGCTGTAAGCCTGTAAGCTTCGGTATAATTATTGTTCTCTGATAACAGAATAAAAATCCCAAATTGTGATCGTATGCTGTTCTAATCCGCGTACGTTAACGTAGGTCTTGTTTCACTTTTTTAATTTAGCGGTGTTAACGAAATAAAATCGTGTTTGTCCATCTAAGGCTCACACAACTACATAACCACGTAATCCTTAGATGGAGAGCATCCAGTAAGCATACCCTTCTCCATACAGTGGAAAACACGTAAGTTTGTCGAGAAAAGTTTACGTTTAGACGTCGCATTGATAAAGTAGGCTTAACGTTGAATACTGGTCGTAACGAGCCGGACACGTACAGTAGGTCTACAACATTCCCGGTCCGAAAATACAAATTGTTTATAAACTATTCTATTTATATCCGAAATTATAAGAAGAAAAGAATGAAATAAGCTTAAGCTTACCCTGCCCGTAATAATAATAATAATAATTTTATTTGGAAGCTACACTTTTGAAACACATTCTTTAAAGATTCAAAGATTCAAATTTTATTCTCATCCATTACTGGAAATTCCATTGCTTGCATTAAAAATTACAGAACAAAAATTGAAACTACATTACAATAAAAAATATTTGATATATATAAAAAAAACAATAAAAAGCAAAACTATTTACAGTATATTTCACTTATAATTTGAGTCCAGAAGTAAAATAAAAGTTAGAGAAAACAAAATTATTATTCTAATCACAGGAGGCGTTAATGCCCCTACATTTTGTTAAAAGTTAAAATCAGGTTAAGCACCCACTCATCGAACCCGTAAGCCCGATTAGAAAATTATTCGCGTAATAAATTACTACTGTATTCATAACTTACTTTTTTCTGATTGTACTGATAATATTAACTTCACCACAAATAATATCCTAACTAACAATTGAAACATTGTTTAAAAGTTCGTTCTTGTATCTCCTCTCCGTTTGTAAAAAGTGAATACTTTATTCAATAAATTGGCCTTTTTATTGAGATGTACTAATTATTTTTACACAAGTTGGAAATTTTGAAATTAATCATTAATCCTGGAAAAACCGTATTTGTATCGAAAGTAAAAGATTTGTAACAAGGTTACTATTAGGCCTAAGGTGCATTTAAATATGTTAGCCGTCTTTATGACGACGTACACCTATTGACATCATTTTGTATTTATTGTATAATTATTATCTTGGACATTCCCAGTGTGTTAATTAATTATCTTATGTCATCAACTGGACGATGGAAATTCCAAACAGCTATACAGCTCTATACTACACGCCAATAAGCAGGAAGTTTGACGTCATCGAAGATTCAACGCAAAGAACAACCAAGGATATGACGTCATCCGAACTTTGAATTGAAAATAACGCGCGAAATAATAAATAATTCCTTTTACCGGTGGTCTATATACAGGATTTAGTTTAGTAATTATAGGCCTTTACAGGGTATACTGTTGTTCCACTGGCCTATTATTTTAACTGACTGTGCGATTAGGCTACGTAGGCCTATAAGTGCCTTCCTAAATAGACGAGGGAGGGGACATATTTAAGCAATTTTGTTTTATTGTTTTCAGAATTGGAAATGGCAATTCAAATTCAAAATACAGTTTTTACAAAAAAGCAAAGTAAAAATCGTATTATTTATCCCTATTGTCATTGTTTAAAATGAAGTTTTACTACTACTAATCGGCCCTTGTTCTTTCGACCTAAAAATATAAACGTCGTGTAACCAGTTATCATATTTTAACTGTCATATTTACTATGGTGTTAGCCTACCAATTACGTAGGCCCATCTTTTCAAACTCGATGTCACATAAATATTTTAAAACATTTAGTGTGGGAGTACTATAATTACATTCATAAATAATAAAAATAGTTATAATATAAGATTATACATAGAATTATTCGCTTAAATTTACCAATATTTCTAATTAATCTGGAAAGAGTGAATTTCACTCTTCCCGGATTATATTATTACAATTCTCGTTAATAATTTAATTATCACCAAAATATAGTGCGGGCGAAAGTGCACAAACAATAACCGCATTACGTCATAACTGCATTTACGTCATTTTAAAACTTATTTTTGTAGATGCATCAGATACTTAATTATTAGTAGATCGAAAATGATGTACGGGTTATGAGTCTTTATTTGAAGATATAGTGTTATGTTTATACATGATCAAGTATACAGTCCGTAGACCTATACTCGTCTAGAAAATGTTTAGGCCTACAAATGTAAAAAAAAAACCTGGCTTAATTTTTTCAAAATCCTGTCTAGACATTTTTCTACCCCGGAAAAAATCAAAATAGCGTCCGGTATTGCGAAGCGCCGAATTGTATCGATTAAATTAAATTAAAGACAATATCCACGTTTGTTGTCTGACTTCACCAAAGTATGTTAAACATAGGCTTAAACATTTGAAGACCCCCCCCCCCCCCGCCCCATGATCCCGCTAAATTCGCAGCAGATAATTTATTTTAGCGCCGACAACAGGCGGATGGGATTGGTTTACCGCTATGTAAACTAAAGTTGTGTTGTTTGCACATAATAGTCATGTAGTTTACACATAATATTAATCATAATGTGTTGTTTTTTATGTGCAGTACTGACAAAGTAAATATTATATTTTATTATTTGAACTTAACACCTAGAATTGTGTCCTTTCGACGGAGGCCTACGTACGTTCAACGATAATAATATCAATCCGCATGGTTCGAACAGTTAAAAGCCGTGACATTCACACAATACATTGGCTCTATAATAATTGTCATGACAACATAGGCCTCTAACTCAATAAGTCTCAGTAGTTTTTGCCCACAGGGCCTGTACGGATTTCTGTACACAATTTACCTTACCATTGTAAACGTCAGCCTATTGTTATATATATCATTGTTCTTAAAAGGTCAATTTTTACTGATGTTTTTTTAAATAAAAACATTGCTAAACGACATGCATTTAATTATTAATTATTCATTCATGTATTTTGCCAAAATCAATTTCAATAACAATATAAAAAAAAGTACAGAACAAGATTACAAGCAAACACTTAATAAAGGTGTTGAAAATGATTTAAAAATTCATTAAAAGCAGACAAACATGAGATGCAAGATTAACAAATATATTTAGGCCTGTTTAAACATAAGTAGGCCTAGTGAGATTATATTTTTATTTATTATTAATTATTTTTGCGTTGCAATTTAATTTGTAGGTCTAGAATTGATTTGTATAATTAGCTATTGTTTATGTGTTCTTTTATAACACAACAATCCCTGATCATAATCTTAAACTTTTAAAAATTAAAACATTTTCTTAACATTAAACATCTCTTAGCCTAAAAATTATTTATTAATTTGCTTATTTCCACTGAGTCTTAAAATGTAACTTAGCAAACAAGTAGACCTACTCGCTGACGATACTAACTTTATTCCGGAATAGCCGCTCCATAATCTCTTTGCTTTTTCTTCTTTATTTCTAGGCCTATACACTTTTTATAATGTTAGGCCTAATTATTAATTTTATACTAACATATCATTGTTTATTTTTTTTTATCCAATCCATGTACAAGACCATTTTACATCCAACTATTTAACAAACTATTTACACTACATAACCCCAAAATAATCAACTTAATCCCTAAAGAAACTAAACCTTTTATGATCATCTCTCAATTCAACAGTGGCGGCCGTGAATATGGATGATGATATTTTATTACGAGTTATGGGTCCGGAGGCTCAACCACGGAGGACATCCATGGCTCAACTAGTTTCTTTTATCATTAAACAATAGTAACAACAACCCATGAAATCAAGATAAAGATTTTTTTTTTATTTATCATGAATAAAAAACAAAATTAAGCCACGGTTTATGGTTCTCGATTTCGCGTTGAAAAACAATTTGTATACGTCTACTAAAGACCTAGCGTACACTAAAACAAAAGGCAAATGTAATAAATACAACTTACCCGCTGCCTCCGACGACCGAAAGTAATACACGAGCATGAACAGAGACAGAGCTATAGATGTAGAACGAAGCAGCATCATTGGTTGTTGAGTTGAGTCCCAATCAGATATATTTAATGCCAACCGTTGTGTTCGAGTTAAATATCGTAAGTGAAGAAGGGATACCCTCTCATCGGCTATTTATAATTTCCTCGTTGTGGGGAAATCCATGTTTCGCGCGCTGTAGACTTACGTAATACGTTACAAAACCTGGTATCGGTTGTAGTATGTCAGTATATGCATAGGATCCGGTTAAGTAATGAACGGCTGATTGAACTAGACATTGTAATAGGCAGCGTTATAAAGGACTGGGGATCTAGAATTATGATATTGTTACTCAATGAACCATACAGTATATCAATTGTATTGGCGATTGATTAACCCACCCTACCTGGAAAGCTACAGCCTACAATAACATTGTTTTTAATTAACATTCTTCAGGTCTGCTCGTGCCTAGTGGCGGATCAGGATTTAGAAATAGGCGATGGGGAATGGGGCGTCATGTAGGGAGCTTACGGGGGTAGGGCTTGAAATGTGTAAAATGAAGCAAGTTCTACATTTTCAGCTCGTCTGTGTAAATTGGCATTAATATCATGGACTTATATAGGTCCACTGTTAGTATATTTTGCTCTGAACCCCACACCCCTATCACCCCACCCCACAATTATCCTATCCTGTATGATAGGGAAGGGGGTGAAGGCAAAGTCAATGCCATCATTCAAATTGTTCTTTTACTAGATTGGTTTTTCAGATGGATGTCACGGGAGTATTATAGATTAATTAGGAATGGCAAATAAACATTGTTTTGACAACATTATCTGTCCATTACCACCCCACAACACAATTATCCTATCCTGTATGATGGGGGAGGTGGGTAAGTCAATGCCATCATTCTAATTGGGTTTTTTTAAATATGGTAGTGTTTATGGTTGTTTATTGATACATTATCTGTTCATGGGGCTCAGTATGAATACATTTCATAAAGTCAATATTGCGGTTATATGAGATCATTCCATTTATCTATTTCTATTGATAGACTGTAATAGTAAATTATGTCAGGAAATTAAGTTAAGTTTGTGAATGCTGTAATAACGTTGTTTTTACTGCTGACAGCATAAGTCAGGACTGTGCGTTCGGCGGACCTGTGAAAACATTTCACAAAGTCAACATTTTAGTTGTATGAAATCATTCCATTTATTTGTTTATTTTCGTGTTTGGTTATTCTATAGACAATCGTCTATAGTTATCCATACTTCGGTAAATATAAGATGATAATATGTGTTACAGTACAGTATAAATATGCATCTGCGGAAGTTATATTGTTTGTCTATATATTTTGTTTGCATTCTTTCACGTCGGACGTGCAGCCATTATCATTTTGTTGTTGTTTATTAGTAAGTCACGTTTAACAACAACAAAACAACAAAAGCGAGTCAAATAATTTTACATTAGACGCATACTTTTATTAATACGTGTAAACAAAATCAATAATATTATCATATGAGAGCATTCCTTTTATGTATTTGAATTGTTTTTAGTTAGTAACACGCGATTGAATAATTATCACAAAACAATCAGAAATATGGCGTAGGAGGTTGAAAGGATAGGGGAGGTGGTGCACCCTTCTGCTGAGTTAACCATCGGCGGTGTCAAGCCATATCATGCATCCTATTTCTGTTTTCAACTAAGACACCACAAAACTCGTAGATTTCTTGTGATGTGGTTTCTAGTTCTCTTCCAAGATTTGCACCTTCCTTATTATAACCTATATAACAAACGTTGTTGATAATATTGTATTGTGGTTAAAAATAAATCACAAATGATACCATAACCTATCATTATACTTTATATAATAATTACTTATCATCATTATTAATATTACTATTATTTTGGATGTAAATTAACAGGTCTATGGTAAAACAAGTAAAATTTAAATATTCAATTAATTGTCGCTTCACATGAAATTTATTTTCCCGGAGAAAAATACATACGATTATAAAACACTCAAATACATTAAAGATAACGTATAAAAACAGTATAGCTAACCAGCATACATATTGGTTCCCAATAGAGACGCAGCGCAAGGAAGATGGCGTTGACGCAACGCAAACGAGTTGGGATCATCCATCGCCTGTGATTGGTCATAAAGCTTGGTTCCCACTAGAGACGCAACAGAAGGACGTAACACAACGCAAGTGAGTTGACCAATCACAAGCGATGGATTATTCGAACTGTCGCTTGTCATTGGTCAACACGCTTGCGTCCTAGTGGGAACCAAGCTTAGACTTGCGTTGCGTTTACGTCCTTGCGTTGCGTTCTATGGGAACCAATTTTTATTTTATTTTAAAGAGTCTCTTAAGAAGTAAAACGCTCGGGGCCTTCCCATCCAGTCCACATTCTTCTTTGAAATTGAATGTTGTATGTTTTTAGAATGTACTGAATAAAACATGAGAAGAATTTCCCTATTTTGCCGAAATACTCTTCTTAGAACTCCTAGAGACATGCGACTCGTTAGTACTGATACGTTCACTGGCGTTCAAGTCTCTGAGGTACAAGTAGGCTTGGAAATCAGTGAATTCCTCAATTCCTAAAAGCATTTCATGATTTCTTAGAAATTCAGGGATTTTACCTTTTACGTCCTAAAAATACAACATTAATTATTGTATGATTCAATTGATTATTATTACGCCGTTATAAATAGAAACGATGTTTTATTGTATTGTTTTGACGTCATACCAAACATTTTTTTTTCTGGCTTGGCCTATAATATGTCCATTACTGCAGCAATCAGGATTGTCGCTATTCTATTGTTATTACACTGATAGGATGTAGGCCCATTGCATTGATTTAAATGTGAGAGTATATGACATTCTATAATTTACTAATGCTGATTATATATAAATTATAATTATTATTATTTTATCTCGTGTGTAGTGATGTGTACATATGATATGTACTCAACACTCAATAGCGGATCCATGATTTGGAAATAGGAAACAATTGTAAAATGAATTGAGCATAACTATGATCTTGCATTTTATTTATCACAAATTAGGTGGGCCGGTTCCATCACCCCACCCCCCAACCCCCCCCCCCCCTACGTTTGTTTTACGGGCAGTCCTCAATAGGCCCCGAAAAAAAAACAATTACATAATAATTTATGTTAATTACAATTTAAAAGCAATTAAGTCAATGACGGTAAATTAACAAAAAGAAGAAATAGATGAAAACTATAAGAGTACATGTGCAGTAGTACATTCATTAGGACATAGGTGTCGTACATGTGCAGTAGTACATTCATTAGGACATAGGTGTCGTACATGTGCAGTAGTACATTCATTAGGACATGCGTGTCGTACATGTGCAGTAGTACATTCATTAGGACATAGGTCTCGTACATGTGCAGTAGTACATTCATTAGGACATGCGTGTCGTACATGTGCAGTAGTACATTCATTAGGACATAGGTCTCGTTCGTTGACTGATGTCGCACGACGAATGCGTAACGATTTATGATTAAATGTGCAATTAATAGTGTATTGTAAACAAGTCGTAATAGTAAGTATACATTGTAAACAACCATTAAATCTCATCGATATTCACTAAATCTATATTTTCACGGAATTACGAGGTTCGACTTTTCCGTGAATGCAGTCTAATGAACAAAAATCGATTGTCTTAAATGATTGGATACCGCTTGAAACATGATGAATAAATATTCTCTTTACGACTTCTTGCATTTGTGGAAGAAAATACGGATAATAAAATAAATGAATTGATTTCTTATTGCATTTAGCAATTAAATACCAGTCAATCATTGCAATCACATATTTAATATCCCGCGTGCTAAACATTGAGCAATGGGTGAAAGGGATGTTGTAATTACAACGTATATACAAATTGAGGCAGAGGATTGGCGTCATTGGCGGAGGGAGGCCCAAGATCCACATAGGCCTTATAATACAAAAATAGATCATATATAGGTTAACAATTCACTTTCACAATGTTTAGACCCCATGCCTCTATTTAACATTCTGGATCAGTTTACTGTGTGATTTGCTGCAAAATCATGTTTGTTTGTTTGTTGGGGTTGCGGTATTCTTTTTATATCGGGATTGTGCCGCTAGAACCTCACATGCTCGGTGATGTGGAAGCCATGTCTACCTATTTTTTAAGGGGATTATACATCCCGGCCCCTCCCCTTTTTCGATGGCGTGGCCCGCTTGGAGGGGAAAGGGAGGATGTAGTAGTGGTGGTGCACTCAAATAGAGCCATGTTCCTTCGAGAGCACCCCGTAGCTTTCAGAGTGCCTTTCACGACATCTACTAGATATTTGAACAAGCTGTTTCGTATATGTACTTCTTTCCATCGGGGTTATGATTCCATGGCAAGGGAAGGCAGCTGTTAGTTGCCTCGGTCATGTGACCCATTGTGAATATTTCAAGATATAAAAACGAGGCACATACATTTTCAGATTTGATAATTTAATATTAGTCGGTTTTTTCTTTGTTTTGATTGTTTGATTGATTAGGCCTATGACTAATTATCGGTCGGTCTGTCGACTGATCTCTTCATCACCAGCAAATCAAAGTTGATTAAACAATAAAACGTTGATTGAATATCTTATGATTATGTGTAAATTATATCGCTCAACGGCAGACGACTATGATGTCATAAACAGATGAACCGTTTATCATACTCTTATAGCTTTTAAAAATAAAAATACTTTAATAATTATTTTTTAATTAATAATGCATTTAATTAAAATAATTTTATAATAATAAACAAAATCGTGATAAAAAATACAAGAAAACAGAAATTAAATGATAATGCTGTAATTGGTATGTTATTGTCTGACTTCCGTGTACGTGTTTTATTTTCCTGATCATGTGGGAGGCGAATCACGATTATCATTATTATTATAATAATAGTTTTTATTTAGCGTATACGGAAACCCGTCCTTCTGTAGTCCAGTGGTTTTATTTATCGATAATCGTCTAATATCAGGAATTTTGTTTTTTAGAAGTTGCGGTTTTATTCATAAAATTTGTGTCATTTTGAAACAGAATTGTTCCGACTCATTTGTACTGGTCCAATAGTTCCGGTCATGTATTGTGTTGTCTTAAGTTAACTTTGGTCACCAATCCTTTATCGGACCACTATTGTTATCAATCCTTTATCGGACCACTATTGTTATCAATCCTTTATCGGACCACTATTGTTATCAATCCTTTATCGGACCACAATTGTTATCAATCCTTTATCGGACCTCTATTGTTATCAATCCTTTAACGAACCACTATTGTTATCAATCCTTTATCGGACCTCTATTGTTATCAATCCTTTATCGGACCACTATTGTTATCAATCCTTTATCGGACCACTATTGTTATCAATCCTTTATCGGACCACTATTGTTATCAATCCTTTATCGGACCTCTATTGTTATCAATCCTTTATCGGACCACTATTGTTATCAATCCTTTATCGGACCATTATTGTTATCAATCCTTTATCGGACCACTATTGTTATCAATCCTTTATCGGACCACTATTGTTATCAATCCTTTATCGGACCTCTATTGTTATCAATCCTTTAACGGACCACTATTGTTTTATTTGTTAATTTATTTATTGGTCATCACTTTTTTTTTTTATCAGTGACACACACTGTCGTTAGTGGTGCAACCAAAATAAAACTTTAAAACAATTGAGCAAAATAATGAAAGGAAACAAAGCAAAATCAACATGAATAGTCATAATAATCATCATCAACAACATCATCATTATAATTATCGGAAATGTCATGCATCGCAACAAGCCCGTGGCCTGGTCATCTTAAAAGGGACAAAATAAACCCTTAAATTAAAAAAAATAAATAAATAAATCCTACCTAAATTCAGGTCAAGAAATAGTATTTACGGCAAATGATGATGAGATTAATGAGGTTGCAGAGCTAGTGGCTTTTTATTAGTTGTCACGTGTCATTTTAATATTAAAATTGTTATTGTGTGTCATTTAAATGTTCATAAGTGCAATGTTTGAAGCATTTTGAGCACATTTACAGTGCTTTATATTGCAATCACAGTAGACAGATTAGTGTCGTCTATCAATTATGTGTCTCTAGCCGGCCCTTACATGCCAACATCGCTGTTTTCAAGCACAGTTACTGCTTTATAATTATAGTGTAACTTGTCACAGTTACTAGGCCTATTTAGTATTTACCCTTACAGACGAACACCGCTGTTTATTATCATTTAACCTGTGAGAATTATACATTTGAAGAGACACAATTGTATTAATAGGCCAGGTCACAAAAGTTCAAATATCTGTCATTTATGTAGGCCTCTGTTATACAAACATGACGTAAGAACTCCGAACCGAAACTCAAATAGTCCTTGACCATTTATTGTTTAAAATAGAATGCTTTATTGAATAATACTTCTTAAATTTAACCAATGCATGTTTCAATTTTTGCAATCCACCGCTCCCTCCCCCTTGCCCCTCCAATCCTGGGTCCACCATCAAAGTATGTACAGTAACATAGGCCTAAGTTCTACAGACGTTTTGAGCTTTGACCACTCTGCAGGGATACATCTCCCAATCGTTGAAGACCTGGTTTCCAAGATCCCCAAATCCATGTTTGAAAAAAATTGATTTGGTTTGACAGAGTGATCCAATTACTGATACTGATACTAAGTATGTAATGTTTAAACTTTGTTCACACACATTTCTCCGAAAAAAAAACATTCCAAGAAACACATATTTAAATATGAAGTTACCCATGGGATCATTTTAACATTAAACTCAATATCTTGAGAAGTTAGCTACGTTTCGGGTTAAATCGGGATTTCCCATAAGAAGACTCAGAAATATTATGTTATGGACATTTTGTGTAAACCTATGTCTTCACATTGTTTTTTTCATGTAAAATTTGTGAGTATCTCTTATTTACTCTCCGTTACTGTACTTGAAATTCTGTGAATTGTAATTGCACGATGACGAAACTCTGATTTTAAAAAGCATTACGACATTGGGGAAATCCCAAATATAAAGCTCGCTCCTTTTCTGAGGATATAGAGGGCGGTCGGTATGAGGAGGGGAATTTTGTACAAAAATAAAAAGGATGAGTGGTAATAACCGAAATCAAAATCAGGGGAATGACCTTAATGAAGGTGATTTGAATCATATTTATAAATAGATTATGTAGATATGTGATTATTGATTGTAAATGACTTAATGATTATTTTTAGATACAATTAATAAAATAATGGTCAGGTCTTTTAGCTAGGCCTCTACTATCTAGAGAGTGGGCAAGAGCTCGTCATGATTCCACCTCTCTCCCTACCTCCTGGCAGGCGATGCCTACTCTGTCAAGCGTGTAGTGATGCGGCGAATTATGGCCTAGCCCTCGACAATCTATTTATTTTTTTGCATTACTACTAAGCTTAGTTTTCTAGATTATTAAATACTAGCTTCTGTCAATATTGTTGCTTGCTTGTTTATTAAATTATTAATTATTGATATTATGGTTTGTCTAAAAAAAAATATTAAAATATTGTTTTTTTTTATTATGTAGGCCTATAGGCCCCTACATAAATAGGCTAGCCTAGATGGTAGAATTCACACAATTTACATCATTCATTTCGAAGATCCCCTCTTATCTTTTAATTTGCCATAAAAAGAAGCCCATCTCGAATAGAAGCCCACCCAGAAGTGATAAAAAAGAAGCCCATTGATTGATATCGTTCTGTTTCTGGCTGCGATGCACTTGCTGTGATATCGTGATGGGAAAACAATGGAAGAACCATAACTTGTTAGCGAAAATACTGAGTATTCCCCGATTTGTATAAACAGATTATGCCCCAAAAAAAAGGCAGATAATTAAATTCATTAAGAAGACAACACCAGTCTACAGTAGGCCCAGGCTACACCCTCATACCAGACAGTAGGCTCATAGCTACAGTAGTCTAACCTACTCCTAACACACTCCTAAAATGCACTTGTGCGATTTACAACACGTACGCTTAAATTTGGTAAACTTCTACTTACCAAAATACAAACAATTTGTAGCACACCTATCATTTTCAAAAGACAAGGCCTGCATTTTATCATATAAATAGACCATAACATTTACATTTAAGACAAGGAATGACCTGGTTTAATGTCTTTTTTTAAGTACCTGTAATATGCATTATTGCAAACATTATAGGGAAAATTTCTTTAAAGTCGATGATGGTACTACCATGTTATGTTATTGATTTTTAAAATGAAATTCAAATTCAAAGTGTATATCCTGTTGTAGAAATAAACTTGAAGCTTGAATACAGTATCCTGTTTGAAACTAAGGTATTGTACGGCAAACCGCATTGTATTGTGTAAATTAAGATATTGAAATGACAGAAGGGCTATGTGAAAGGAAGTGGGTGGACGAGGAAAAACATTTAGTTTTGAAAACAAACAAAGCCATTCTGGTTTACCAGTCATAGCAACCATGTTAATAATTTAATTGCTTTATTAGCAATGAAATAAGCAAAGCAGGTCTTTTATTTATTTAAACTTGACATTTACCTAGTAATACTTAAAAAGATCTAAAATTACCAGGTACTTTTTAACGTTATTTTAAAAGTTATTACTCATCAAGCTTTGTTTATACACTCTTTTTTATATAATAAATAATATTTTGTATATTTAAATTTTTTATAAACTTTAGGTCACAAAATGTTTTCTTTGGTGGGGTGAAATAATTGTGAAGGCTTTCTCAAAGAAATTGGTATAAAAAACACAAATTGTATAGAAATTCATCATTCCCTAGCTTACTTTTCACTCATAAAAACACTATATTTACACTTTTTGACTATTTACACTTTTTGACTATTTACACTTTGGATTGACTATTTACACTTTGGAGTGACTAATTAGTATTATTGTTCCAATATTTTAGGGGGAGACAGTTTAATAAAGTAAAGGTTTCGGTACTAGTAAGTCTGAATAAATGAAGGGCTTGAATTGAAGATGTGTCCATGTTTCTCTTTTGCAATGTTAACTCCATACCATATCATAAACATATTTAATTGTAGTTTAAAGTGTTTCCCTTATTATTGACTTGGATAGATTTTTAAATGTCTTAATATATTTAAACTACAACCAGGATAGACCAATCGCGATGTTATTAATAACTTCAATGACTTGCGTTTTATTTTTTTATTGTTTGGAACTGAAACAAATTTGTCTATTACGTTTATTTTAACAATAATATTTTTCCTTATTTTGATAGTTTAATAATTATAGTTTCCTTAATTGTCACTAAAACTATAGAAGTATTTTCCTTAGTGGTTGTGATACTTAGTATTATTAGAAGTAAGTAGGCGTAAAGTGTTTCTCTTTTATTTTCAAATTTAAATAGAAAATATGGTTACATTATTGCAAATAGTGACAGGAAAACTAAATTTGGACTGTCCTTTCATTTAGAAACAAAGTACATTATGATCATGTTTCTACTTCCAAAGAACAGTACCACCCAACCAGTTTTGATAGTGTGTTTATAAAGGGATACTATGTCAACATTATTCTAACTGCAGTTACTGCAGTAACTATATTTTTACTGCAATGACGTATGATTTTAGTTTGTTTAGTTCGTTTATTCACTCCAATTTCTAAAAAGAAGCTTGCAAACTAATTCCGTCAAACAGGTTAAATAATAATCGTTGAAATCAGTAGATGGTTGTCTACGAAAAAAAACATGACTCAAGGTCAGCAGCGGTCAATAGTTGGTTTTTTTTTTTTGCACATGTGACTAAAAGTTGCACAGTGATAACTTGTATGAAATATTACGTTCAATTCAAACCTATTTTTTACTCTCTTTTTTTTGAGAATGCTAAATTTATCAGACATTTGAACTTTTTTTGAAAAAAAGTGAGGCATTATTTTCACGGCAGAAATAGACCCACAGAAATCTAAGCCATCTCATATTTCTAGCAATGATTTAATACTACTGTATATAACAAATAAAAGGAATTGGAATTTAAACTATACAGTTTATGAGCTAATTGGTTATATTAATCTTTGTTGTTTGGCCATTTGAACAATGCACCAGAATACCTGAATGCCTTTTCACTATTAAACAATTATTGATCGCCCACATGTTGTATAGTTCATTGATTGAAATGATTTGGCATTTGGTAGATGAGTCATCTCAAAGTACCTTGCAAACATGTTGTTTAGTAAATTGGGTGGCTGGTACTAAGCTTAACTATTTGGTCAGTTATGAATTGTCTGTCGAAATTATTCAATCAACTGGAAATTCCACTTTATTATTTACTAAACTGAAATTGTTGAGTAACATAGATATAGATTTTATTAAGGCTAAATAAAATATTGATTATAAAATTATAATAAGTGAATTAAAAGCATGTTTACAAGAAATTAAACAACAAAAGTTTTTTTTTTTCAAAACACTCAATCTTACTCAAGAAGTACGTTATTTTAAAAAGTTGAAAACAAAATTCAAATATTGAAACATTTTTTAATTGAAATTAATCAATTTTAAAGACAATTATTTATTAAATTTGGTATGAGAACTCTTGATTAATGATATCGAAGTTTAAAAAGCAGATAGTACTGTATGAGAAAATAATTATAATTCAAGTACGAATAAAATATTTAATTATCATAAATAAATATTGAAATTTGTTTACCATATAGTAGTACATTCTGCTTTGAATAAACACAGCATTCCACCCCTATGTATTTTTGATATGTTGTCATTTTACACTAAAAAAACACTTGAATTAAAAAAAAAACCATGGACCTACAGTATTATAGGTCTATTATAATCACTTCCCTCGATTAAACTTATTAGGTTTTTTTTCCAAAGGTGCATGAAAAATAAGTAAATGGTACATGGTCATTTTTAGCAGTATCAGATTTTTTGTTGTTTGTAGCTTAACAAATATTTCACCTTTAATAGTTAGCGAGAGATGCAAGATCAATCAAAACATTGGGAAACTTCCATGATTATAAGGAAACTTTAATTTGCGTAGAACTGTAGTACCAAACAATTAAAATCGTTGTTCCTCTTCTGTACTTCCAATATTATAACACTAACATAGGAAGTACTTGTGTCTAGTTTGGGTTAGGGTCTGTCCCAAGTCTAGTGCTCTGTTTAGTCTCTTCTTTCTCATGCAGTACATCCGTTATGCCATGAAACCCGTTTCATGGGAAATTTTGTGTTCTGTACAGACGAGAAAACCATTTTTTTTTGTATATAATATTTTATTTATTTAATTTATTCTATACATTAAATAATTTAATACAATGCTACGGTATTGAATCAACAAGTAATTTTGACAAAATATTTACCTGATTCAAACTAAAAAAAATCTTACAGAATTAAACATGATAGAAGCGCCTGCATTACACCACTTGTGCCAAACAAGTGTGGGAAAGCATTGAGAACATGCCAACACCCTGTTTTAGCAAGGAGACAAGTTAAGATTTCCTACGAGCATCCCTCGACCATAATTCTTGACTCAGGTGTATTACGTAGGATTGAGGGCAACAAAAATAATGATTTCACTAAATAAAAGGACAAGATAAATTGTACAAAAAAAAGTTACAGTCAGGCAGACATGGCCTTCTGGTTAACTTAACTATATTTTTTGTTTTAAATTACAGTTTTTGTGACTCATTTTTTGTTTAGATCCATTTTTGGTCAAACAAAGTGAATATTAAACAAAGAATCTTGTAGAAGATTATGTTTTCAGGCGTGCGGAGACAATACAGTATCTGTAAAATTATTATCCATTGTAATAAAACTTATTTTCTTTTTTTTTTATCATAGATCATTCACTGCATATGACATGGCACGACAGTGCTTGGATACCCATGCTGGATCCATCAAACGTTATGAACTATTTCAGCGAACGCAGCAATCCGTTTTACGATCGTACGTGCAACAATGAAATTGTAAAGATGCAGCGTTTGAACCCTGAACAACTTGTGTAAGTCAAAAATACCATACTGATCAGCTATAGGCCCATCTTCGGGTATATATAAGCCCACCCTTTTGATTTTTTTTGGAGAAAAGGCACTTGAATATGCCATACATTAATTTTAATATCAGAAATTCAGAATAAAATGCTGTTTCAAAATAGACCTTTTTTCATGTAGGCCTAGGTTAGGTATTTTTTAAAATTCATTTAAAAAAAAAAAGAAAAAAATTGCTATTTCTTTTTCAGTAATATGACGGGTGTTGAATATCATCTACTTCACGTTCATGACCCAATTCTTTATGTGATACGAAAACAGTACAGAAACTCACCGACTAACGTGAAAGCACTAGCAAACTATTACATAATAAATGGTGTTATCTACCAAGCTCCGGATCTTTGTTCAGTCCTCAATGCTAGAATGGTGAGTATATTATATATAAACATGACTAATGTAGATAATTTGGCATTTGGGGTTTTTTTTGGTAATTCCTCAATTCTCAGTGTTTATACAAGATGACTATAAAATATGAACAGCCTCATTTTGATTATTTCCCAATATGTAAAGCTCAGTCTACACTTATCAAACTTTATATGACAAACAAATGTGGACACAAAATACAATGGTGGTTTTTAAAATGTATATTTACTGTATATAATATAGAATCACCCTTTATTTCAAGTAAATGTAACAAACATCCTAGGTCACCAAGCATATGCAGGGCAAAACAAAACAATACACTGCACATTATAATAGAACCATTCAATAGAACTTTTACGGTGCAATAAAACGTATAATGAATGGCACATGATATAAGTTAACCAATCAAAAGGCAAGGATACATTTGGGTGTGTTATAAAATCTTTAAATAATCTTGTGTAAAAGTTACTATTATAGAATATTATCACTATTATTAGAATAGAAACAAACAATAAAATAAGTTTTGTACTGCATGATAAAATCTCGTCTGGCCGGATTTCAGCCTGTAACTACCATTAGGGAAAGTCCCACTAGACCACAGAGGGTCTTGATCATATCAATATAAACATCTTAATAATTTCAAATAAACAGATTTTTTTTATTTCTTAAGAAAAGTTTGGTTTCTTTGAAAAATGTACGTATTAACTACTTTTTTTTCTTGCGTGCTTGGCCTAAATTAAATATCACAAGTGCATGTGTTAAAAAAAACCTAGCAAAAAAAATTAAAGAATTGAATATAGAATAATAATTACACTACTGTAGTTTTTAGAAAAATTACTTAAATTACAGTATTTTATATAAATATTATTATATTATTTTAAAATGTAATAATAAAATTATTGTAAAATATTTAAAATTTAACAATTATTCAAAGTATTATTAAACCTTGTCATCTTGTGGTTATATTATTCCTTTAAACCTCCAAGAAATCAAAATTAAAACATTCTAAAAAAAAACCTTTCGGAAAATCTGGACAAGGGCGAGTTTCTCAATAATGTTTTAAAACTCATCAAAGTATTCAGAAATAGATTCTTACTATGATCTTATTCTTAATAATTATTTGTTTCAATTTCTGTCTGACTTTATTTCATAGAAGCATATTAAGGAAGTTATAGGAATGCTATGGTGAAATAACTACAGCAATTGCAACACCTTGCTCAAACTGACAGTTTAGATGACGTTTTGATTGAAGCTCTGTCTACACTATCAAACTAGTTTGACATAAATAGTGTGATGTGCCCAAATATGGTAATGATGCCCACATGGTAGTGATATGACATCATCATGTCCATATATGGACAAATCACATAAAGTTTGATAGTGTAGACAGAGCTTTAGCCTACTATCTTACTTGTACATGTATGTAACATAATGGTAGCCAAATATTTATTTTTTTGTTTTAGAAAAATCTTGGAGGAAAAATAATATTATTTTTTCCTCTATGGAAAAATCTAGAATAAGTAAGAGAGATACAGTAATTTGTATGTTATACAATATAACTGTAGGGTAGTCTTGGCCAACACTCCCAAACATTGAGGGTGCTATTACTATTCAATTTCATACTCAACATACAGCACTAATAATGGATGTTTATTAGATGATATTTGTTCATACTGTCAAAGCAATGAGAAAATAATACAATTCAGTACATTCAGTATCTTATGTGATTTTAATTTTTAAAAATTATATGAAGTGTTTAAATTCATTATTTTTATTACATATTTTGAAATACAGTTACAGAAAATAAGTAAATCTATCTATCTTTTATTAACAATTAAAGGTTACATTTTGTTTTTAAAGAACCTGTTTCACTTTTGAGTACTGTACTGTTATTATAATTTGTAATACAAATGTTTATATTTACTTAAACATGGAATTCCCAATCTTTATCTAATCTTATCTTTACTACTTTTGTTTTTTTCATTCTTGGAAGAAGAAAGTTTATGTTTATTAGGCAATGCCAATTGCAACACTTGCGTTGAATTCCAAAATCCCAATACAATCAATTCCAAACTTTTTTCGTTCTTTTTTCTATTGTTTTTCTTTCCCAAATGGCTATGAAGTGCTAAAGTTAACCCCATGTTCTATCTTGTGCACTTTATGTACTGTTCATCATGATGTAGTGTATCAAAAAAACAAAACCCCATTTTATTTAGGGGCCATGTGAACATTATTCTACTGTATAGTTACTGCATTAATTAGATTTTGTTGAAGTCACGTTGTCTCTAGAGGGTATTAGTTGCATGCCTTTTTTAAATGGGCATAGGATTCATAATTAAAGAACTATCTTTGTATTTTTGGGATTAAAGGACATCTTTTTAATAAATAAATCATAAATCATAAATATATCTGAAGAAAGAACAATGATTAATTTTAAAATGTCGAGCAGTGTTTTTTGTAAGAAATATTTCTTGTTATTATTTATATTATTTTTTTTTAAATTATTTTTAGCAAGTTTGTTGTTTTATTTTGGGTGCAGTGTTAATCATTACACACTTTTTATTGCAGTGATATGATATGTCTCAAACTTCTGCATTGAAAACAAAAATAAAATGATGGTATATGTTATTGCAGTCAAATATATATTTACTGCAGTAAAGAATAATTTTGATCTGGTCCTTTACCTTTAGTTTTAATGTCATTAAAATGAATTTATAATTTAATAATCAAATTTCATGTGACAAAAACAATGTGATGTGCACATAATATGGACATGATGACATCATATTACTACTATATTTGGGCACATCACTATTTTTTTGTAAAACTAGTTTGATAGTGTGGACAGAGCAACACCATCATTTTGTATTAAAACAGAGCTTTAGTGAAAATAGTTTTTGTTTATTTTCTAGTTGACAGCAACTTACAACATCCAGTCAGCTTTTGAGGAGACATTGTCATACTCTAGATACCAATCATCCTGTGGATACTGGTGGGAATTTAAAGATAAAGAGAAAAAAGAAAAAGGTAACAATCTCTTAGAAAAAATTCTATTGGGATAGGGAAAGATGTTATATTGACTTGTGGTACTTTTATTATTATTGATTTAATTGATATTGATATAAATGAAAATTATTGATTATTATTATTTATACAAATATAAATTTAAGGTTGAGTTCACACATGCAGTAAGTAGTCTTAGGCTTATCGAGATACATACAATACAGTACTGTATCAGACCGTTCAGACACCATTCACACACACCTACTACTTTATAACTATAATACACTTACTATAAACAATACCTATATATATATATATATCATTTTACTTTATTTTGTTGAATCAGAAGCGACCTCTTGTGTTTTGAGTCAACGCCATTTATCAAACAAGATACCGAATGAAAATGGTTTTTTTTATTTAATCCTGTGATTCTGTTTCGTCAAAACTAAGATACTAAACAAAGCAGTATACACCACTGTGAATTGAAATGACTGACACAGTTACATAATATTTAATTATTGTTTTAGATAAAAAGAAACCAAAGAAAGAAGAGCCGGCATCGTTGTTTCAACGTCAGAAAGTAGATGTGTTACTAAGCAAGCTAGCTGACAAATTCCCACCTAAAGTTGTACAGGTTTGTCCAATATACTACCATTACAGTAGAATTTGGGACCCTTAGTCCCCTTAACCTTAGTAGGCTATTTGGTGCTGAATAGGTTTTCGACTCCAGTTCTACGACGTAGAAGAGGAGGATCCCATATGTATGTATGTAGTTAATAAATTAAATAGTTAAGTATCCCCTAATACAGGCTGGACGCAGTGTAAAACATATACTTCTCCTTGTTAGTTTACAGACACCGGGTCACACACTACACAAAATGATGGTGTTGATGCCCTGGTGTGTGAAACCCAGAGTTAGACTACTGTATCCTTCTACAGTCAGCTCTTCTTTTACCGAGCCCTAAATGTCAGTTTTCATAAACTTCTAGTTTTCTGAATTCAAATTTCTTAGAGAATTTGAATATTGAATGTGAATATTTAAATAAACGGTCACTATTTAAATTTTTAAATAAAATATAAATATTGTTTATTTGTTTTTTATTTTGTATTCTAGCATAAACCAGGTGATAAACCTATAGTAATGGACCATAAGAACAACCCTGACTTTATAGACCCTAGCAACATCAAAGAAGAGAAGGTAGACAATCACTCAGGCAGTGGGGACGGCTTTGTCTCCCCAGGCTCAAACATGAAGCCTCCACTAGCTAAGAAACGCAAGCTAAGTAAATGAACTGAAAGAATCACTCTGGCAGTGAGATGGCTTTGTCTCTCCAGGCTCAAACATGAAGCCTCCACTAGCTAAGAAACGCAAGCTAAGTAAGTGAACTGAAAGAATCACTCTGGCAGTGAGATGGCTTTGTCTCTCCAGGCTCAAACATGAAGCCTCCACTAGCTAAGAAACGCAAGCTAAGTAAATGAACCAAGAGAATCACTCTAGCAGTGAGATGGCTTTGTCTCTCCAGGCTCAAACATGAAGCCTCCACTAGCTAAGAAACGCAAGCTAAGTAAGTGAACCAAGAGAATCATTTAGGCAGTGAGATGGCTTTGTCTCTCCAGGCTCAAACATGAAGCCTCCACTAGCTAAGAAACGCAAGCTAAGTAAATGAACCAAGAGAATCACTCAGGCAGGGAGATGGCTTTGTCTCCCAAGGCTCAAACATGAAGCCTCCACTAGCTAAGAAACGCAAGCTAAAGTAAGTGAACCAAGAGAATCACTCTGACAGTGAGATGGCTTTGTCTCTCCAGGCTCAAACATGAAGCCTCCACTAGCTAAGAAACGCAAGCTAAGTAAATGAACCAAGAGAATCACTCCTGAAATTCTCCTGGTACCTGAAATCTGTTCAATAATGAATATATAACGAATATACAATATGTACATAGCAATATAATAACATAACTTTATTGAAAAGGTGGGGAAAAAACCTGTGTGGTTTGACTTGGTTGCAAGAGTACAGAATGCAGAACAGAACAGTCAATATTTCAAGATACATATAAGGTAGAAATTAGGTAATTTTTCGAAAATTTCCCTGTACTATTATTATATGTAGTACAGTGATGTTTTTCAAAAAACTGCTAAATATCGACTGTTTAAAATAATGTATTGATGTGATTCTGCGCAAGTCTTTATTTCAAAATACAAAATGGTCGAAATTTGGCAATTTTTCAAAAAATATTCAATATTTTAGACCCTTTTATTTTTCTACATAAATGGTTTCTATGGCACTATAAGATGTTGTATGATCATATACAGAAATATTATCGAATAAAAATTGAATTTTAAAAACTTGATATTTTGGCCATTTTTTTTAAAAATCCCTTACTATAGTACAGATATTTTTTCCAAAAATGGAAAATTTTCGACCCTTTTATTTTTTGACATAAATGGTTTCTATGGCACTATAAGATGTTGTATGATCATATATAGCAATATTATCGCATAAAAATTGAATTTTAAAAACATGATAATTTGGCTATTTTTTGAAAAAATCCCTTACTATAGTACAGGGATTTTTTCCAAAAATGACCAATTTTCGACCCTTTTATTTTTCGACATAAATGGTTTTTATGGCACTATAAGATGTTGTATGATCATATACAGCAATATTATCGCATAAAAATTGAATTTTAAAAACTTGATATTTTCGCCATTTTTCGAAAAAATCCCTTACTATAGTACAGGGATTTTTTCCAAAAATGGCCAATTTTCAACCCTTTTATTTTTCGACATAAATGGTTTCTATGGCACTATAAGATGTTGTATGATCATATACAGCAATATTATCGCATAAAAATTGAATTTTAAAAACATGATAATTTGACTATTTTTCGAAAAAATCCCTTACTATAGTACAGGGATTTTTTCCAAAAATGACCAATTTTCGACCCCTTTATTTTTCGACATAAATGGTTTCTATGGCACTATAAGATGTTGTATGATCATATACAGCAATATTATCGCATAAAAATTGAATTTTAAAAACTTGATAATTTGGCTAATTTTCGAAAAAATCCCTTACTATAGTACAGGGATTTTTTCCAAAAATTGCCAATTTTCGACCCTTTTATTTTTCGACATAAATGGTTTCTATGGCACTATAAGATGTTGTATGATCATATACAGCAATATTATCGCATAAAAATTGAATTTTAAAAACTTGATATTTTGGCCATTTTTCGAAAAAATCCCTTACTATAGTACAGGGATTTTTTCCAAAAATGGCCAATTTTCAACCCTTTTATTTTTCGACATGAATGGTTTCTATGGCACTATAAGATGTTGTATGATCATATACAGCAATATTATCGCATAAAAATTGAATTTTAAAAACTTGATATTTTCGCCATTTTTCGAAAAAATCCCTTACTATAGCACAGGGATTTTTTCCAAAAATGACCAATTTTCGACCCTTTTATTTTTCGACATAAATGGTTTCTATGGCACTATAAGATATTGTATGATCATATACAGCAATATTATCGCATAAAAATTGAATTTTAAAAACTTGATATTTTCGCCATTTTTCGAAAAAAATCCCTTACTATAGTACAGGGATTTTTTCCAAAAATGGCCAATTTTCAACCCTTTTATTTTTCGACATAAATGGTTTCTATGGCACTATAAGATGTTGTATGATCATATACAGCAATATTATCGCATAAAAATTGAATTTTAAAAACTTGATAATTTGACTATTTTTCGAAAAAAATCCCTTACTATAGTACAGAGATTTTTTCCAAAAATGACCAATTTTCGACCCCTTTATTTTTCGACATAAATGGTTTTTATGGCACTATAAGATGTTGTATGATCATATACAGCAATATTATCGCATAAAAATTGAATTTTAAAAACTTGATAATTTGGCTATTTTTTGAAAAAATCCCTTACTATAGCACAGGGATTTTTTCCAAAAATGGCCACTTTTCGACCCTTTTATTTTTCGACATAAATGGTTTCTATGGCACTATAAGATGTTGTATGATCATATACAGCAATATTATCGCATAAAAATTGAATTTTAAAAACTTGATATTTTCGCCATTTTTCGAAAAAATCCCTTACTATAGTACAGGGATTTTTTCCAAAAATGGCCAATTTTCAACCCTTTTATTTTTCGACCTAAATGGTTTCTATGGCACTATAAGATGTTGTATGATCATATACAGCAATATTATCGCATAAAAATTGAATTTTAAAAACTTGATATTTTCGCCATTTTTCGAAAAAATCCCTTACTATAGCACAGGGATTTTTTCCAAAAATGGCCAATTTTCGACCCTTTTATTTTTCGACATAAATGGTTTCTATGGCACTATAAGATGTTGTATGATCATATACAGCAATATTATCGCATAAAAATTGAATTTTAAAAACTTGATATTTTAGCCATTTTTCGAAAAAATCCCTTACTATAGTACAGGGATTTTTTCAAAAAATGGCCAATTTTCAACCCTTTTATTTTTCGACATAAATGGTTTCTATGGCACTATAAGATGTTGTATGATCATATACAGCAATATTATCGCATAAAAATTGAATTTTAAAAACTTGATATTTTCGCCATTTTTCGAAAAAATCCCTTACTATAGCACAGGGATTTTTTCCAAAAATGACCAATTTTCGACCCTTTTATTTTTCGACATAAATGGTTTCTATGGCACTATAAGATGTTGTATGATCATATACAGCAATATTATCGCATAAAAATTGAATTTTAAAAACTTGATATTTTAGCCATTTTTCGAAAAAATCCCTTACTATAGTACAGGGATTTTTTCAAAAAATGGCCAATTTTCAACCCTTTTATTTTTCGACATAAATGGTTTCTATGGCACTATAAGATGTTGTATGATCATATACAGCAATATTATCGCATAAAAATTGAATTTTAAAAACTTGATAATTTGACTATTTTTCGAAAAAATCCCTTACTATAGTACAGGGATTTTTTCCAAAAATGACCAATTTTCGACCCTTTTATTTTTCGACATAAATGGTTTCTATGGCACTATAAGATGTTGTATGATCATATACAGCAATATTATCGCATAAAAATTGAATTTTAAAAACTTGATAATTTGACTATTTTTCGAAAAAATCCCTTACTATAGTACAGGGATTTTTTCCAAAAATGACCAATTTTCGACCCTTTTATTTTTCGAAATAAATGGTTTTTATGGCACTATAAGATGTTGTATGATCATATACAGCAATATTATCGCATAAAAATTGAATTTTAAAAACTTGATAATTTGACTATTTTTCGAAAAAATCCCTTACTATATAGTACAGGGATTTTTTCCAAAAATGACCAATTTTCGACCCTTTTATTTTTCGACATAAATGGTTTCTATGGCACTATAAGATGTTGTATGATCATATACAGCAATATTATCGCATAAAAATTGAATTTTAAAACTTGATAATTTGGCTATTTTTCGAAAAAATCCCTTACTATAGTACAGGGATTTTTTCCAAAAATGGCCAATTTTCGACCCTTTTATTTTTCGACATAAATGGTTTCTATGGCACTATAAGATGTTTTATGATCATATACAGCAATATTATCGCAAAAAAATTGAATTTTAAAAACTTGATAATTTGGCTATTTTTCGAAAAAAATCCCTTACTATTAGTACAGGGATTTTTTCCAAAAATGACCAATTTTCGACCCTTTTTTTTTCGACATAAATGGTTTCTATGGCACTATAAGATGTTCTATGATCATATACAGCAATATTATCGCATAAAAATTGAATTTTAAAAACTTGATATTTTGGCCATTTTTCGAAAAAATCCCTGTACTATAGTACAGGAATTTTTCCCAAAAATGACCAATTTTCGACCCTTTTATTTTTTGACATAAATGGTTTCTATGGCAATATAAGATGTTGTATGATCATATACAGCAATATTATTGCATAAAAATTGAATTTAAAAAACTTGATAATTTGGCTATTTTTCGAAAAAATCCCTTACTATAGTACAGGGATTTTTTTCCAAAAATGGCAAATTTTCGACCCTTTTATTTTTCGACATAAATGGTTTCTATGGCACTATAAGATGTTGTATGATCATATACAGCAATATTATCGCATAAAAATAGAATTTTAAAAACTAGATATTTTGGCCATTTTTCCCTGTACTATAATAGTTAAGGGATTTTTTTCAAAAAATTTTCGACCATTTTATTTTTCGACTTAACTGCTTTCTATGGCACTATAAGATGATAACAACGCAATGTATGATCATATACAGCAATATTATCGAATAATAATTGAATTTTAAAAACTTGATATTTTGGCCATTTTTCCAATTAACTGCTTTCTATGGTACTATAATATAAATTTACTACAATGTTTCCAAAAATGTTTTTTTCTAATATAGCATTATTTTATTTTATATATAAAAACTTTTAACCATAAAGAAACCGATTACATAATTCTAATTTACCTTCAGCTGCATAAACTTTCACTGGTTTTCTAAATTTCTTAATACATTTTATAACCGAAGGGTTTAATTTGAATGAACAAGTCCATAAAATAAAGAGTTGGTGTCAGATAGTAGGTCATCCGGGGTGTCAAACTCGGCTATCATTCCCGATTCCATTACAATAACACGGTCGCTATCCACAATTGTATTGATACGGTGGGCAATAGTTAACACAGTGTTTTCTCGGAATTCTGTACGAATGGTTTCCTGTAGAAGTTTGTCAGTGTCGTGGTCGATGCTTGCCGTCGCTTCATCTATACATAAAACCTTTTGGTAGAAAGAGGGAATAATGAGAGTTTAAAATTACATTAAAACCTCTATTAAGGGGACACCTATGGGACCTAACAAGTTGTCCCCTTAATAGGAGTGTCTCCTGAAGGGGACACCTTTGGGACCTAACAAGTTGTCCCCTTAATAGGAGTGTCTCCTAAAGGGGACACCTTTGGGACCTAACAAGTAAGAGTGTCTCCTGAAGGGGACACCTTTGGGACCTAACAAGTTGTCCCCTTAATAGGAGTGTCTCCTGAATAGTGGTTGGCCATAGTGTTCGCCTTATTTATATAATGGAAAGTGTCCCCTTAATAGGATGTGGAGCGTCTCTAGAATAGGGTTGTGAAAAAGGTGGGGTTCTACTAAAGGCTTAAATAATAAAATATGCTCCAAGCAAAACATACATAACCATTCTGCTGATAATGTTGATATGTTAATAAATACAGGAACTAAAAAGTGTCCCCTTAATAGGAGTGTTAAAACATGTATTATCGATCGTACATTTCATGGGGAAGTGTCTGTTTACTAGGGTTTCACCTGTATAGGGGTGTCAAAAGGAGGGGTTCTACTGTAATGCAATAACAAACAATATCTGACCTTTGCCCTTGTCAGCATAGCTCTTGCTAAGCAGACAAGCTGTCGTTGCCCCGATGAAAAGTGACGACCTTTCTCTGCTGCTTCGCCTTCAAGTCCTCCTAAAGCTTGAACCACTTCTTTTAGATGGCACTTTTCCAGAATGCACCATAACTCATCATCTGAGTGCTCTCCTTTTGGGTCAAGATTTTCTCTGATGGAGCCACTGAAAAGGAATGGATCCTGAGGAATGACAGCCAATCTTGATCTATGGAGATATGGTAAATACTGGTATTTGAAAGGATCCGATTCAATATTACACTAAAGTCCAAATGCCGCATACACATTGTAAAATAAGTACAGTGATAAAATATCAAGATATATTGTTTTTAATATGGCATTTTAATGTAACATAATAGTTATTCACTTATTCACATAAAAATTAATTAATAAAAAAAAAAAAGCCAGAAGCCAATTTCCATGTTACATGTTTTGGTTAAATTAAACCCACCATCATTTTTATAAGCGAATATCATTTTTTTTATAAGGTTTAATTTTATTAAACTACAATAAACTCTATTCTAGTTTGATTATATTAATCATTATTTTTCCTGTTTTTGGAAGAAATCTTTAAAAACAACATTGTGTATTTACCTTAGATCTTGCACTTGGATATGTGAAATATTTGTACCATCGATGGTTATAGAACCATCTTGAATTTCAACCATACGGAATAATGCCAAAAACAGGCTGGATTTTCCAGACCCTGTTCTACCCACAATACCAATCTTTTCACCGGGTGCTGTTGTAAACGTAACAGAATTCAGCGCATTTGGTAAATGTCTACGATAAGAGAAACTAACCCTGGTAAAACAAACACGTCCAAGAGACGGCCACTGAGCAGGTGTCTGAAAGCACAAAACGCAAAATGGAATGCATTTATTGTTGTTTTTTTCAATTACAACATTTTAATATTATCCATTTATCTTCCTTAAATGGACAAAATGTAATGGATTGTTTAACAAAAGAAAGTTATTTCAAACTTTTATATAATATGTTTCACTATTATACACTAATGTAAATGCTTCTCAAAATATTGTGCTCTAAAGGCTTTGAATCTACAGTAAGTGATGAATTGAAATGTATATGTTTACACATTTTATATAATTTGCTTTGTTTTTATATTATTTTTCATCCCTCACTTTATTGTTTTTCTTCTGCCCAAAAAAATAAAACCAAATTGAAATGATAATTAAAATAATTGTTTTTAGTTATGTTCTGTTTTTTTTAATTATTTTCTTTATTAATGGTTTGTACTTTTTCACATTATTAAGCTGGTGTTCACAAAATGCTAAAGTCTACAGTGGAATATAAGGCAACCTTAGTGTAAACAACTGATAATTTAGTAATGAATAATAATAATAGTATTGTTAGTTGACGCTCACCTTTGACTGGGATAGTAAAGCTCTGTCTACACTATCAAACTTTATGTGACAAAAAAATGTGATGTGCCCGTATATGGACATGATAATGTCATATCACTACCATTTCAGAGCATAACAGTAAAGAAAGATTCATAAATGCCAGTTATAGTAAAATACAATCCCATCTTACATATAACAAAGATTCTTGGCTTTCTTGCGGCACCTCTTTGACATAATGCATGATGCGTTCCACACTGACCATCTGCTTTTCAGTCTCAGTGAAGGATGTGATGACTGCCATCAGTTGGCCAGTGATGCCAAGGATGTAAGAGATAGCGAGACCAACAAGACCTACAGAAAAGGACAAGTTGAGGAATTTGTTTCAGAGAAAAAGTTGGGTTATAAAAAGGTAAGGTCCAGTACGCATCTGGCTTTTGTGCACTTAAAACAAACTAGTGTATCTTTTGAAAATACAGTACCCAGGTGTTCTTAACCATAACACAAGACTACTAAATTTATTGTCAAAGTGCAGATCTCCTAAGTCCCAAGATAATCACAAGAGCTTTCCAATATTTGTTCTTCAGTGACAGTGACATATGCCACACTCATACAGATATAGAATACGCCGATGCTAGAGATTTTTAAATAGCACCCTCTATGTGTGGATGTATTTTAAAAATTAACACCCTCTATGATTTGGCCATACTTTTATAAGTCGCCTGATATTGAAATTTTCAAAGTTGGGAACCAGAAAGACAATTATGCACAATGTCTCAAAAGCTTACCAGGGTTTATACCACCATTGTGATGCTCCCAAACAGACAACAATGCAACCGCGCCAACCATGACCACACCTAGTAACTGGAGCCAAAGACCAAGCCACATTGTTACAGCCAAACTGCAGAAGTTAGCACGTTGGTTTTGCTCTAGTCGGGTCAGATTTTCTTCTTCAAACCTATGAATAACAAAACTCTACTTTAGTAATTTTTCTTATGTCTTAATGCAGTATTTTATATACTTTAGCCCTAAAAAAATAACTTGGCAAGCAGCCTGTAAGGTCTGCGTCCAAATTTGACACCATTATCTTTCATCTTATAGATATTAATGATGACAAATGTAACTCTCTTCTGTTATTATATTTGCTAAAGATTAAACACAGTAAATTTGGTTAAATATATTTTAAATAATAAAGGTAAAAAACCATACCGTTCCGTTGCTCTTAATGCACGTATTGTCATCACACCAGAAAGGGTTTCAGAAAAATGAGCATAAATCGGTGAGCGTGTCACACTCGTTATTCGTTTCAGTTCTCTCGAGGTTTTGCGATAATATTTCTGAGAAGGTAATAGAAAATATGTTTTATTTTCACAAACAATACAGTAGAATACCTCCTTTGGAACACATATTAAGGAGACCCTATTAGGAGGACACTTTCTTATGAATGAACGAAGGGCAATATATGTTTTAACACTATGGCCAATCCCTATTCAGGGAACACCTAGGGAACATTTTGTTGCATACTGAACGTGTGCCTTTAATATAGGTTCTACTGTAAGGATCAATGACACGTATTGCTACGCATTAAATGCAGTGCATACCAAAATGCGTGCAAGTGTCAATGGTGCTTACCACAGTACAAGAATACTTAAGCTGTAAAAACCTACTAACCTGAATAAGATAATAGACAATCAAAATTGGAACCAGTACGAGAATGAACCAAGGCAACGTATAACATGTGATGACCACCGTACCAAGAACGCCATAAAGTTGCGCCAAGAAAATATTCAACATAAACGGTAGATCTTTATCAACGCTATACACATCAGATGAAAAGCGATTGATAAGCCGACCAATCGGTGTTTCCTCAAAAAAGACGATCGGTGCACGCAAGATGCGGTCGAGAAGGCGATTGTGAACAAGCTTTGTTGCACATAGACCACCGTACGCAAATAAAAATGCACGAAGAAGCGTGAAGATCGAGTTTCCAGCAGCCAAACCACCGTAAATTCCAAGGTAGAATTTTAAATTGTCCGAGGCGGTTGTTAGGTTTGCGGGAAGCAACGTGGCATGTGTAAGATTTCTGGGAATGTTTGAAGAATTTGAAGCGGCTGGTAGTAGTACATCATTAAACCTAAAATATGAAAAGAAAATGTTACGTTTGTGATTCTTAAAAAATATTCTTTATATACACATTACAGAATTATGAAAACCATGCTGCTAAAAACATATTACTTCCTTCTTATACAAGAAAAACAATAAAAACGAAGTCACATCAACAGATCAGAAAAAAATAAATAAAAATGATTTCAGTATAGTAATTCTTGTTTTAATAAGTGTTACGCTACATCAATAACAATTCTTATAACTATTAATTCTTGTTTAAGATTACCTTTTGTAGGCCCCCAACACCTCCTCATCAGTGGAATGGGTCACCCAGTATGCCAACCACCAGTCATTAATATTTCTTGAAGCTGAAGCAAAAGAAAAACAGTAGAATCATTTCTAGAATAAATTAATATTACTATCTTGGGATCTTTGCAAAATTAGCCAATACAAATTTTTATTTTTTCTATTTTTAAAAACAAAATACAATTTTGTGACCACATTTATAATAATTCCACCAATATTATTTTAAGTTTTTCCCTAAAATCTTGGATGATGGAAGTCCATTCCATTAAATAAAAAGACAACAGACAGATTTTTGTTTAAATTTAAACATTTACTTTGTCCTAATTATTATGTTCTTCATATTTTTTATACGGAATCTGATTTAATTAATAATTTTTCATGTTGTTTTTTTAGGGTGGGGGAGTTGACATTAAACAGACAGATTGAATGGCCTTACAGTAGTATTAGAAAGTTTTTTTGCACATAAAACAAAATTAAAAATCAATCTGTCTGTTTACCTTGCATAAGTGTCAACGCTATGAAAGTAGATATTGCTAATAAATGTCCCACAGCTTTCCAGTATGACTTGTATACATCTAACTTCACTACTCCTTTGTCTTGGTCCTCATCCTTTATCAGTTTATCCTCCACTTTCTGAACGTTTCCATCATCGCAATTAGCCTCATCCTCCTCCCCGTCGTTCAACGCATCTCCCTTTTCACTCGCCGATGTTGTAAGACCATTTTCAGTTGTCTCCAGTTTGTTTAGAATAACAGATGGATGTCCTAAATTGAAAAATAAAAATGATTCTGAGAGATCGACTACTGAGTCAAATTTATATGGCAGTAAAACATTCAGGAAAGTCAGGGATATGTAGGTTGTTATAAATTGGTAAAAATAAATCCTTGATCAGTCAGATGTACTCTTTTTGTATTTGAAGTGAGTAACTCACTTGAATGAAAAATAAGTTTTAATACTCAAGCATATTATGGGTTAAAGACAGGCAAACACAATACAGTGGGACCAAGGCAATCTAACAACAGGATGCTGAGCTCAGGAGATCAAAGAGTTTATCTCTGGCTGCGACACGATCAGTTCCATGCCCCTTAACAGATCGCTTAAGAAAAATATTTATTAAAATACTTAATAGTATCTCACTTAGATGTAAGACACTGAACTCAAACAAACCAACCTTTTATCCATGCTGTAGAATTACCACAGCGTAACCACCATTTTGATTTAATTTTATTATTCTTATTTTTTTTGCACATGATTTGTAAACACTCTTCACTTACCATATGAAGCTATAATACCATTTTCCATTACTATGACAACGTCAGCCTGCCACAAATATTTGGTGTGGTGGGTGCAAAGGATTCTGGTCTTTCCTTTCAAAATACCCATAATACATTTGTTAAACAGATGTTCCCCAACATGAGCATCAACAGCTGACAATGGATCATCCAATAGGTAGACGTTTTTATCCTAATTAAAGAATAATTTTTGTTTTGATAAAAACTGAAATGACAGCTGTATACAAATAATGAATGTTTATAAGTGCAATGGTACAAATCATTTTATTTGAAAAGGCAGTGCTCCAATTTTGGAAGTAGAGTACAACAATTATAGACGGCGTCCACTACAGGTTGCTTCATGTCGTGCGAGTGTAAGGTTGCGCAAAACGAAATTGCTCAAATACTCAACACTGCACTCTTGATGATGTAATTAAGAGTTCAATATAATATTTATTGAACATTATGTGACCGACAATCAATCCAATCAAATGACAAGAATCTACTTAGGTGTGACTAAGACTATAGAGAATGTTGTATATTTCTATGTACTTGGCATTCACCTTACCTGATAAACAGCCCGCGCTAGTGCAACCCTAGCCTTCTGACCTCCACTTAGATTCACTCCATTCTCGCCAATCTCTGTGTTATCTCCTGCAGGAAGAATCTGCAAAAAACAATAATAATTTCAGACAATCTGTAAAATATCGTAACTGCACTGGCATGGCATTATCCATAGTACTCAGTAAATTAACATCCCCTCCCTCCATTTTGAATTATGATAAGGTATGGAATATTTTCACAAAATAAACAAGTATGGTACCTTTAAATCCTCAGTCAATGCACAGGCCTGGAGAACAGCCTGGTACCTGGAATTATAAAATGGCTCAGAAAATAGTATGTTTTCCTTGAGTGTTGCATGTTGTATCCAAGGCTCTTGGCAAGCTAGGCCGAACCCTTCATCAAGGCAGGACACCCATGTCATTCCCTCGTCCTGATGCATTTCAGCCATAAATGCTGCCAGCAAAGAACTCTTACCACAACCTACAGTTCCAATCACTCCTACAAGTTGACCCTACAATAGGGAGTAGAAGAAACAGAAGAATTTACAGAAAATCTCAAAAGTATCCAGAATTAGTCTGCAACTTTTAGAATCCTAATATAACTAAAAACCAAACAGAGATTTGTTTAATTATAGAATAACACTACTAAAATATTTTTAAATAGCACCCTCTATGAGTGGATGTAAATATAGCACCCTCTATGGTTTTGCCCCACTTTATAAAGACTATCCACAAAATGTTGACGAGTATCTGGCAAATAAGCCTGATCCAGGCTCAGAGTACACTAAATCTTCATTTACCTTAAACACTGATAAATTGAGATCCTTCAAAGCTAGTGTCCCTGCTGGTTTTGCAAACACATCATTCTCATCAGAACCTTCTGCTTTACTTGCTTCATCTTTAATTATTTTGCCCCAATTATAGCAGCCATTTTTTATCTGGATATCAAGTATAGATTGGTCTCCATCCACTGGGACTAAATAAATCATAATTTTGATAATAATACCTTTATTTATGTAGTTAAATTTTAAGTCAGTACGAACAAACAAGATAATTGAAGAATAAATATCATAGAAAAAAAAAACTTTAAAAGAATGATCTCACCTTGCGTGTAATACTTTTCTAAATCGTTATCTTCCAAATCCAGAAAAGACTGTACTCGGTGCACTGATACCCATGCCTCAATGACCCCATTGATGACCCACGGAAATGCGTTCAATGGACCAATCAGCATGTTGAACAGGGCTACGCTTGTGAATACCTTCATTAAGTAATTAATGAATTAATAGGATTCAGAATATACAGTATTTTGATTCACATTTATAGCCTAAACATTTTTACTTGCACTAAAGACATGGTATACTGTCACTCTGCTAGTAGTGATCATTTTCAATCTTGTCTATTTTCTTGTTTTTTAATTTTATTTTTTTTATTTTTACATTATAAATATTGCTGGTCACTTTAAATTTTCTTTCCTTGCCTTTTAAAATGTATTTTTTCATATGAATCAAATATTTATTATATACAACAAACTGAAACTGTATTATCACCAGTTAGAAAGTTTGTTTACCTTTGCAGCTGTTAAGTTGTAGCCCATGCTAGCATATGTAGTGAACGTTAAGATTGAGATAAGCACAGGGGTAGTAGCCCAGAAATACACACACCAAGCATCCAGGTACTTGATTCCCTTCAAGCTTCTTAGCTCCAACGATCGCAGTCGGTTTATCTTTTCCTGGAAACTTAATTCCCACGCATAAAACTTGATGATACGTATGCCATTCAGGATTTCACTCATCAGCTTAAAAAAAAGAAAATTAAATGAGTACTCAATCTAATAAATTAATATTTACAGCGTCATAAAATTAATTTCTTATCTGAAATTATAAAATGAAATGACAGTGACAAATTAACAGTGATTAAAGTGGAGGAAATAAACATACTTCTATGGATGAAGTAAACTATTACTTTTTAAACATTTCAATTAAATGGAGGAAATAATACTTTACTTCCATGAAGAAAATAAAATTACACTTCTATAGAACGGAAGAAGTAAACCTTTTACTCCAAAGTTGATGGAAGTTAACAATATATTTCCATGGAGCTTTAACATTCTGATCTGGTTCACATAAACATATTAGTCATATATTGACAAGGAATAGACTACTACTGTAGTTCACAATTCTGGATACCGTTTGTGTACAGTATTTATAATTCAGATTCAGATTTACTTGGTCCTTGCGGAAATTCATGACAGGCACAATCGCTCACATAACATTACAACAACATACAAAATATATATAATTGAAATAAATATAAACAAGTAAAGAGTTGTAATAAAGATACACTATATACAAAATAAACTACAAGGTTAAATGATTACCGACCTTTACTCGGTCATCTTTGCGTTTCATCATATCTTCATTGTAGCCTTGAATTTTGACCGTCAACCACTTGTTAACTGGAATAAGTAGAAGTACAAAGGCAAGCCCTGTGAGGAATGCAAGTCCAACTTGTTGATGCAATAAATACAGCGACACAGCAATTTGAAACGGAAGACTCCAAAACTGATGAAAACTTGAACAGAAATTAACCACTCTGTCCGCGTCTGTACTCATAAAATTCACAATCTCCCCTGTCGTAAATTTTGATATGGTTGCCAAGTTGACACGGACAGACTTGCGGTAAATTGTACTGACTAATGCACCACGCACTTGCACTTTGACTTTGTTAACTTGATAGTTAAAATGCAGGCCTAAGAACGATCCAAGCAAAGATGAAACAAATAGGCCCAAGGCATAATAATATCCGTGGGATGTAGGTTCGTTGCTGTTTTCTATGTACGAGACTAGTTCGTGTAGAAATATGGGTCCTGCGAATCCAATACAATCC
Source organism: Antedon bifida (assembly GCF_963402885.1). Lineage (NCBI taxonomy): Eukaryota > Metazoa > Echinodermata > Crinoidea > Comatulida > Antedonidae > Antedon > Antedon bifida. Next base: position 20,844,598 of record NC_136234.1, on the reverse strand, counting down.
TGAATAAATTTAATGATACCTAAGGGGTAGAATTTGAGTCCAAATGCTTTGTTTAAACAATTAATTAATCTATGTTTTCTCTGCTTTTGATATGAGGTAGAGTATACAACACGTGGATCATTAGCTAAGCCGTTTGGTTGCTGCGAGTGATTGTAAGTACGTGTATCAGCTTTGAAAATATTAGAACTAATTCGTTGGAACTTTCTGGCAACAGTTTGAGGTCTCAATTCAGGTGGCAATTCAAAAACATCATCAGGTTTATTGATTTTTCCTTTAGACCCCTTTACCATTAATGGTTGAATCCAAAAGAAAATTAACTTTGATAAAATATTAGCCCCATCTTCTGCGATGCCTAGTTCTTGTTGATCGTTAGTGGGTGGGTTAGTACCATATCCTTGCGCTCTTGAATTAGTAATTAGGCCAGCTGATTCATCCTCCTCATCACTTTCACCTTCATTAATACAAGGCACTCGATTGATTGCCTCGGGTGGTTTATGAAACGCCCTTACATGCCTGGACCCTGGAAAAAGTGTAATTAAGTACAAAATCTGAAGCAAAACTGTTGTTGAAAGACAAACTAAAGGTATTAAATTATCTTCATCATAAATATATTGCAAGACAGTTGTTGTTAATTGAACACAGTCCGATACAACGGTAAGGGCCCAAGCAACAATAATAGGAATGAAGCCCCGAACATGTTTAACGTTCATACTACGTATACGCCATACAAGGCCACTGTGAATCAACCAGGAAACGGTTCTAAACCCAACGCCGCATGTATGAGCGATGCTAACAGTCGTCTCAAGGTACACGTAAGTTAAAATCACATTTAAAACTGGAGGTACAACACTTGCTATTGATATAAAAAATCGAACAAATAAAACACGACATTTCTGGAGGATTGGATTTGTTTGCAGAGTGTGTAGATCCTTGTCAATGTACAAACAGTTTACTAGTCCAAATATTATGTAAATTGGTAAGACGCCTATAAGTTGTTCGTAGCAAGCACCATAAGCAGTGCCTTCCCAGAAGGTGTAATTCTTTGCCGAGTTGCCATCGTGGCATAAGTCGTCTAGTATTGCCATAGCAACAAATGCATCAAATTTAGTAACTGAAATGAAACAAAACTGGCAATTTATATGTGTTGTTAAAAATGATATTGACTAAAAAAATGTTTAGACGGGCATGTCTGTATATAAATAATAGGCCTACTGTAGGACAATTAATATTCTTTACAAATTTAAATATGCTTAGCCTTTGTTGAAACTTCTTTCTTCTTGCAGTTAACATACATCATATAGGCATGCCCTGAGACAATTTAATACATTCATAGTATAGACCATAGACCACCTAGTCCTAGTAGGGCTAGGCCTCTAGCCGTACGGTGTACGTAAAGTGACTCTAACTGGACCTACTGTACTGTATGCCTAGCTAAGCTAGTAGCCATTCTAACTAGGCCTAGCTGTAAATCATGAAATGGGGAAAACCCCCACCAGACCACTCTTTTTCAGTTCGGTTTTGCTTGGCTATAACAGTGTTACGTAACGGGTGCCTAGGCCTACTTAAATGCCTAAACCTAGGCCTGGCTTTGGTTCTTAATTTTAAAGTATGCAAGTACGGAAAAATTACAAAGTAATAAAGATTTACCTTAAGTACCTAGCTACTTAAGCCTTGTTTTGAAACGGCATTTTTCTACTTCCTCTTTCCCTCATCAAACAACAACAACAATGCTTTCAACATGCGCAGTTGTTGTTGTGTACGTCACGGTGTAAATAAGCCTAGTTACGTTTACGGAATAATAATATTTATTCGGTCATCAATGTAAAAATAACCAGGAATGAGAATAGGCTAAAGCCCAAACAGATTCTGCACTCACTCCATACAATACAATCAGTTAAAGATAAAACCATATACAAGAAAAATACAAATAAATTATACATAACATGAAATATAGTGTTTTGTTAGAGCAGCCTTAAATATTGAAATTGTTTGTGAATCTTTTATGTCATTTGGTATTTGCTCCCATAGTCTAGGAAAGGAAACAAAAACAGAATTATGAAAAGTATTGCCTTTCGAATTCCAACGTAAAAGCCTACCCGGACATCTTTCACTAGTTTTAATATACTCATTGAAAGAATGGGGACAGTAACCTTTCAACACCTTAAATCCTAATGAAAGTCTATTTAATTTAAACAAGTCATCAATAGATAATAATTCAAGCACTTTCAACCTATGAAAATAAGATGTGTCCCAGGAACCTTCCTTTCTAAACATTATTATCCTTGTTGCTTTCCTTTGTATACTTTCTATTCTATTAATATATGATTTCTCAAATGGTGCCCACATTGAACAACAGTAGGTAACCACTGGAAGTAATAGAGCTTTGTATAAGTTCAACATAGCTAACCAGGACATATTTTTACTACATTTTGAAATGAAACCAAGCAATCTGCTTGCTTTACAACATATATAATTAACTTGTGTATGACAAGACAACGAACTATTTACATAAACACCTAGAAATTTGAATTCTGTAACTTTAGGAATATTGTCTGATTCTATGGTATAATCCCAGTTAACTATCTCTTTACATCTTGTAACATGCATTACGGCGCATTTGACAGGATTTAAGGGAAGTTTGTTTACATTTGCCCATTTAGCAATTAAATCTAAATCCTTTTGAAGCAATTTACAATCATTATTGTTATAAATAGGACGTGATAATGTGTGATCATCAGCAAATTGAAAAAGTGAAGAAGAAATATTATTTACAATATCACTTACATAAATCAAAAATAAAAGAGGGCCCAAAACTGACCCTTGTGGTACCCCTGAAGTAACATTTACCCACTCTGACTTTTCTCCTCTGTAAATAACCCTTTGGCGTCTATTTGAAAGAAAATCTGTAATCCATGCATTAGTGTTTCCACCAATGCCACAGTTATTAAGTTTCTTAATTAATCTTTTATGAGACACCTTATCAAATGCAGACGAAAAATCAAGAAAAATAATATCAATATTTTTACAACCTTTAAGTTCTAAGCTCTGTGCCCATGAATGAAAAACCTTTGAAAGTAAAAGTTCAGTACTATACATTTGTCTAAACCCAAACTGATTTTCTGAAAGGATATTATTATATTCTAGATATTCCCTTAAGCGATAGCAAAGCAATTTCTCAATAATCTTACAAATTATGGGAGTTAAAGACACTGGACGATAGCTTTTCATTTCGTCTTTGGGTTTTCCATTTCTTTTGAAAATAGGTACAACATTTGCATCCTTCCATTGTTTTGGTAAAATACCTTTTTGTACAGTTAAATTAAAGAATGTACATAAAACATTAGCCAATTGTGCCTTACATGACTTTAAGAATATTGGAAGCAGACAATCAGGTCCTGGTGATTTGGATACATTTAACTGTGAGAGGGCATAAAATACCTCAGGCATCACAAAGGGTTCACATTCAAAGTTGGTAAGACAATCTATTGTATCCAAATCACAATGCTGATCATTATCTATGCAAAAGTTGTTTACAAATTGTGTATTGAAAAGATTAGCCAACACCTTAGCATCAGATACCATTGTGTTATTTATCTTAAAGCTAATAACATCTGAGTCATTTTTTATAGACCTTATATACGCCCAGAATTGTTTTATATCAGTTGTAGCTTTGTTTGAAATATTTACAACATAATCCCGATGGCTACAATATATTGACTTTTTTAATTCCCTGCTACAAGATTTGAATTTATTTATGCTTTCTTCAGTTCCTACTTGTTTAGCAATTTTGTACAACTTTCTTTTCTTTGTGCAAAGCTTTTTGATTTCTGGAGTTATCCAGGGAAAAGATTTCGATTTTTTACATTTCCTAGTTGGTACAGATTTTGAAATTGCAAACTTGATATTACTAGAAATACTTTCCCATATATCACTAATATTATTAAGCTTATAATGCCTACCTGAAATATGCAATATTATAATAATACAGTACTCTGTTTCTGTTACAAATAAAGTGTAATGTTTTATAATTTTGTCCATATCAATCAAAATCTTTATTTATTCACGAAAATATATATACAATAGTACAAAATATAAAGCTCGTTCACCATAAATAAAGGTGTTCTTCCAAAAGTTCGTGATAGGTAATGCAATATAATATAATAATTATACAAATAATACAGTGTATACACATTTATAGAAAAACATTAAAAGAAAGAATTTATAAAATAATCATAATAATCAAGCATTAGGCTTCCTGTTTAAAAATAGAGAGTTTATTGTTCAAAATGGTAGGCATACCAAATAGATATTAATATTAAGGTTTTGAAACAATTATGATAATTTACAACAAAATTGCATAGTACGTTTCGGCGCGAGGCGAAGGTAGGCCTACGACGATCAGGGCTCAGCGCTCTCAACATTGTGAATAAACAATGTATTCGGCCGTCTCCGTAGGTTATGTATGGAGACTGTCTCATCCAAATAAAAGAAATGACGGTAGTTTTGTTGTAAAAGTCAATTGCAGAGAGGAGTGCTCACCATCACGGAACATTTCGTATCAGCTTACCCTCTCGCTCCGTCCGTCTGTTCATGATTTGGAACATAATAACCTGCATTATATATTTAAGACACAAAAATAATAACAAACAAACCAAGATTTTATAATATTTAAAAAGGTTTCACTTAAATATTCATTTTTCTTACTAGAATTAGATCAATATTTTGTTAATATTTAAATCGATATTACCATAGAGATATTATATATTTTTCTATGATATTACTCAGGCAGTCCTTTGTGGTAACTGAGGTGGTAAAAATGATGAGCGTTCTTTCAATTTAATCAATAACAATTTCGATCAAACCAATTCGATAATTCAAGCGAAAAATTACATTTATCTTCATGCATCACATACGGGTACGGAACAGAATTCTTATTTCAGTTCATAAAAAAAAACACAAGACAGCATTTAAAACAATGGTAGGACGACTACTTAAATCTGGAATTAGTCTTGCCCAAAATAATAAGGAGAGATCACATTAAGATTAGATATCACGGGTATCAAACATCTTGTTTCTTCTTTCGTCGTAGGTACCACCAATAGACTCCAAGACTCATCCTTCTTTGACATCCTATCTTGGGACCAGTTACCTTGCCTCGTTGTTACAAGTCCCACACTTTAGGCCTACATCTTCAAACATACATGACACATACTTTTATAGAGTAAACTCTACCTCATTCTCTCACTTAGAAAGATAATTATACATGTGATTCACTAGGCTGGAGTTCAAGTTTACAAAATGTATAAATACAAGTTATGAATTGGATAAACATAATTGTAGATTGTTAAGCAAGACATTTGCCCAACTATGACGTAATTTTACAGAATATTTTTGAACATTTTTTTCAATAATGTTGTATGTAATGAAATTGCAAGCTGGTTTCTGATGGGACTAACAATTACTATCAGTACATTTTTTAACGAACGAAGGTAAAAAATTTAATATTATTGCCATAACAGCGTATTCAGAGAGCATAAAATAATACATAACAATTAAATGCATGTGTTAAATTGAAAACCTTTTTATTTTGTAATAAAAATAAATGTAAATTTACAGTACACACAAAAATGGTAGCGTTATAGAAAATTACTAGCCTTAGAATAATCTCCTTAAACTGCCGCTAATGATATAATATGCAGTACTATTGTTATTCCATAATTAAATTCCGATATGTCTTTTCTTACGGTATATTGGTTACATATAGAAGTTACTGCTTATGATATGGATCGATGAATATATGTACCATTAAAATTGAACTTATTGTTTGACGTCACACAATCATAATAACCCAATGAAAATACAATAGCTATAATTTGTGATCATGATGTGGTGGTGTGTTCAGTATTAAAGCTGCTCTCACCTGATATTACAATTCATTTTGGATTATAAGTCTATTGAGACATGGCTAAGTCCATCAAAATAAACACAATTTGTGGCCAAAACTACGCCGATCTGATAGAAGATAGTCAGTACAATAGGGACAACCTATTCAAAGATCCATGTTTTAAGGCATGTAACGAGTCTATATTCATTAAAGAAGATACAACCTTGTTGACATTCTACGAGAGGCGAAATGACATCAGATGGCTACGCCCACATGTAAGTTGACTGTTTAAAGCTCTGTCTACACTATCAAACTAGTTTGACAAAAAAAGTGTAATATGCCCAAATTATTTTATGTATATATAATTAGTTATATGCTTAAATATGACATCTATGACATCATCTTGTCCATATATAGACACATCACATATAGTTTGATGGTGTAGACAGGGCCTTACAACTGTTTTGATAATTTCTCTCGAGACTTTTAAATTAAAAAATAATCGGCAAAATATTGTTAAGGTTACCATAAATGTATGAAAATAAACTAAACTAATTATATAACATTTATAAGGGGGGGGGGGGGGGGGGTCATCTTGTAAGTACTTTACAGCAATTATTCGCTCCACCTCCAACTAAGCTGAATTATCTTATTTAAATATCGGTATAATAAATACGTACATAATTAGGGAACTTTTTGTAGCACAATTGTCAAAATACGAACGGATTATCAAAGTAACTTGTTGTAGCACAAAAAGTTACTTTGAATAATTCGTTCGTATTTTGACAACAATATTTCCTTTTATTTTATTTTATATATAAAGTCTCTCTTTTGAGATAGGGCATACATTTAAAATTATCATGGCTACAGTGTTTAGTTATATGAATATAATTAAAAGGGAAATATAAAATACGTTCCATTAGAACTACCAAATACATTATTGATAAATTATTGTATATAGGAAATCTTAAGAGGCAAGAAACCTTTCTTTTTCAAAGATGGGGCATCGTTTAATGAAGTAATTGTAAAAGAAGTTCGAAGTCTTGGTGAGTATATAAAAAAGATTAATATTCAGATATTCTGCTATCCTGTTTCCCCACAACAACCGCTGTCATTATGCCATAGTTCATTCTAAGAGCGCCATTATCAAATGTGTAATGTAATGTAATTTTTTATTTTTTAAATCATGAGCACTCTTGGGTGGTATGTGCGCTATAAAAATCCTGTTATTATTATGTCATTATGTTAAATTGTTTCCTACAGTAAACGCGTCATTTATGAACGCATTAGCATGTTTGACGCTTGTTCATACTAAACTTTGTCAAGAACAGTCGTTTATCATAAATACATCTTTAAGTACTGTCTCATCCATCATTTACACCATCCTCCATTAAATTGTTTCCTACAGTAAACTCAGCATTCATGAACGCATTGGCAGGGTTGACGCTTATTCCGTCCATAATAAACTACGTCTGTCCAGAACAGTCGTTCAAAGACAACTACAAAGGCATCTTTAGATTCAGATTTTGGAGATTTGGAAAGTGGTTTGAAGTTGTCATTGACGATCGACTGCCAACACTGGATGGTAAACTGATGTTCAGTCGCTGCCAATCAAAAGATGAATTCTGGGCTCCTCTCATGGAAAAAGCATTGGCAAAGTAAGTGTTCTTTTACACTTTTACTGCAAGTCACCATCACAACAATACCCGAGATTAAAATAATAAAGTCCTAAATGTTTAAACACTTTAACAAGAATCGTATCTGTTTTATGATCATTTTTATCATGCTTACCTGCCTCCACCAAAGATAATGCATATTCCAACTTCTGCAGTATCAAAACGTGTAACGACTTTAGATTTTAGAAACAACGTTGTGAAGCCTAAGGGTACAGTTATAGTCATTGCCGCATATTCTTCAAAACTTCAATTCCATCTCAACTTACACTCCTTAATCCAAATTAAACCTATTGGAAACTAGGTCTACCATGGATATATTGTATCCGTGATACATTGACGTGGGTCGTGTTTCTTTCTAATGGGAACAGAATATTAGTTTGCTAATAATATAATGATGGTCTTATAGCACCTAATACATAGCATCATTACTCCGTCAACCAACTCTTCGCTTCGTTCATCCTGCAGACTTCTTCTAAAACCTGGACCCCGTTCCAGAACTCGGTTTTACGGTGATCGTGCTTTCGCTGTCGCAGCCCCAAAACTCTGGAACACTCTACCCCTCGAAATACGCTCATCAAAATCTGTAATCACATTTAAAACTAAACTCAAAACTCATCTCTTCAGAGAAGCATAATCACACGCTACTACTTGCACAGATCTTGGAAAACACAGCGCTTTGAAACCTTTGTCTCTTGCGCTTTATAAATGTTATTTATTATTATTATTATTATTATTAATACAAATAGTTTACACCAACAAAGGGAAACTGAAGATAACGCAGGAAAACCATTGTCACTGCTCCATTCTCCAGCACTTTGAAAACCTCTCAAATGAGAGCTGATTAGAACGCACAGTAGCTCGAGTGAAAAAGACACTGCTGACTATCCATCCTATTAAAAACAATTTTTTTTTTGTATAATAAAGGCTTTTATTACGTTACGAGGCGATGGATTGTACATTTGATATCCCTGAAGCTTTGATTGATCTATCTGGTGGTACTGTTGAGAGAGTAGATATGTCTGACTTCACAGAGGCTATACTTCGTTCTAAGTTGATGATGTGGAGAAAAACTGGATCACTTGTGACCGGCCTTTTAAATTACGAGAATCTTGATTTGTGCGGTCTTCAACTACAGAGCCTGTACATTCTATCTGGAAGTGTAAAACACGTGGGTTTATAATCTACATTAACTTTTTATTAACCTTTACACGTCTTTTTAATACGATATATGCTAATTCTTCATTTAACTCAACTTTGTATTACCAGATTTGGTAACTTCAATGATTTCAAATAACGTTTTATTTAAACCTACCTAGATGTTTGTTTGATGTGTTTCTGTTGTGTTTTTTCGATCATAAAACGCAGCAATATAATGATGCAATAAGAACGTATCGAACATTTTAATTTGATGTAAAGATGAATAATAATATTCTATTTACCTCCTAATTTCGTCATCGAGGGTGCGATTTCGTTATATTATTATGCGAGTACTGCATTTCGTTTTGCGCGTTCATTTTCACAGGCTGTTTTTGACTGATCACGTTCGATCAATTATATATGGCTTTGGAGTTGTAAGTGCCTATATAGGCCTAATTGTTTTATTTCACGTCAAAAATGTGAACGCTGTCTTATTTTTAATGGTCTGTTATAAACAAATAATAGATGCTTTATATTCGTTCAATGTATCAAAATAATTTCATCTTTCACCGCATGAAATTGTTTTTTTGTAGTCATAATTTATTTATTAGTTGTATATTATTGAGCCAAAAATCGTTTCTTTTCTTATCTTATTGTGAACCTTTAGGTAACGTATGACAACAATGATAAAATGACCTCTGCAAGTATCATCAGAATTCTAAGCACAGAACGCTGTGAATGGACTGGACCATGGGGTGACAAGTAAGACATATATTGCTCTCAAGATAGGCCTACTTATACTACATACACACCTATGGATGTTTGCATAATTTGAAAATCTCTTTTTAGTCCCTTTTGAAGAGAAAAGAGAAATAAATGTTCTGAAATGAAAAAAATCGTTGTACCGTACTGTAACTTGTTACGTAAGATATAAACGGCATATTTGAAAACTATTTCTCGTTACGAGTTATCTTCATACAATCACGTCAGGTAAAATTAATTTTATTAATTATTTTGTTTATGAACGAAAAAAATCATATTACAACGTAACAATTTACATTAACATCTTAGGTCAGAAGAAATGAAATCTTTGGATGAAGATACCAAGAAAAAGTTTGGTATAAAAAGTGAGGTCGATGGTGATTTCTGGTAAGTGAGCCACTATAGTCAACCGAAGCTAAACTAGGAAGAGACTATCGACCGTGTTATATCATTATCCATCGGCACGGTTGACCGTGCGTCTATGTAATGCTTTGTATTGGCAAACGAATAGAAAACAAGATAGTGGATTTGTCGCACGTACCGGGCACACGCAATAGCATTGAAACCAATTATTGTCTATGGCACTAACCGTGCCGACTGAGAAATAAAATTTAGACGCATGCGATCATGACTATTGACCTCATCCCCAATATTTTAACAGCGCATTAAAAAATTCATTTGCTTCATTTATTTAAGGATGGATCTCAAAGACATCCTGCACAGATTCAACGAGCTGCGAATTCTTCACATACCGCCAGAGCTGTCTGATAAAGATGTAAAATGGCACGTGACTGAACATTTGAATAAATGGCAAAGAGGTTCAACTGCTATGGGACGTTATGAAAATAATAAAGAAAGTAGGCAACAAATAAAAAGATACAATATCAAAGAGTTGGTAGAAAAATTAGAAAGAGACTCACCTCTCTGCAATCACATCTCCCTCCAGCAGTAGACTAAAATGACCCACGGATTCACCTCTCTGTAATCTCATAGTTGGCTATTACCCGATGATTACTTGTGTGCAATCACATCTCCCTCCAGCAGTAGACTAAAATGACCCACGGATTCACCTCTCTGTAATCTCATAGTTGGCTATTACCCGATGATTACTTGTGTGCAATCACATCTCCCTCCAGCAGTAGACTAAAATGACCCACGGATTCACCTCTCTGTAATCTCATAGTTGGCTATTACCCGATGATTACTTGTGTGCAATCACATCTCCCTCCAGCAGTAGACTAAAATGACCCACGGATTCACCTCTCTGTAATCTCATAGTTGGCTATTACCCGATGATTACTTGTGTGCAATCACATCTCCCTCCAGCAGTAGACTAAAATGACCCACGGATTCACCTCTCTGTAATCTCATAGTTGGCTATTACCCGATGATTACTTGTGTGCAATCACATCTTCCTCCAGCAGTAGACTAAAATGACCCACGGATTCACCTCTCTGCAATCTCATAGTTGGCTATTACTCGATGATTACTTGTGTGCAATTACATTTTCATCCAACAATTACGCACGGACTCACTTAATTGTGGTGTGGTATTGCATCTTTATCAAACAGTACAATTACCATGAAACTCACTTCCTTTGTGCAATTACATCTTCATCAAACAGTGCAATTACTCGGGGGCTCGCTTCCTGTGTGTGCAATTACATCCAACCGTAGGCCTACAATTAGCAGTTGACTCACTCTCTAGCCGGAAATCACATCTTCTTAAATTCGTCTCAATTTACAATCTAAAATTCTAAACCATTATAAAATGGAAACTAAAACGAAACTACGATTGTTATCTTCTAGAAACAGGCGAGTTCTTCAAACTGCCACTGAAGTGCCCTGCATGTGTTTCATGTGCACCAAGTGTATAACAAGCACCTGTTATGTTAATGATACTACTGCACTCTCTTTCCTTAGATTTCCACAAGAACCCCCAGTACAACATACAAGTTGACAATAATGGTGATTTGGTGGTTGTCTCTCTGATGGCAGTTGGCAAAGACAGAGAAGAATCCTGGTGGGAAGACTCTAATCTCGGGTTTGATGTGTACAAAGTAATTTTTTCTAAATTGTCTAAAAAATAGTTAAAATTTAGTTTTAATGATTCACGAATTAATTTGATCGTGACACAGCATTTTGATTAAGATTCATTCATTGTTTTGACATTACCGACATGATTTGATTTGTATTTATTAGGAAATCATCATAAAAATACATACAAAGTGATAACATAAATTACTGACATATCAAATAAACACAATGATAACATATTTTCCAGGATATCCCAAAAAGCGTATTATCTTATTTCCATTGAGATCCTTATTACTACATAGATAGGCTACCTTTAGGTTTAGTTAATGGAAATCCAAAATTAGATCAATGGAATTGGCTGACCGGAATTGTACTGTTTCAGCTGGAGCATGTTTCAGATGAACATTAAATACTTGTAGTCATTTCTCCGCCAAATGTGGTCAAAGCGCTACAGAAAGCATTATTCAGATTAAATGCGCAGTGAAATTGTAAATGAGAATCATTTATGGCTCTGTGTACGATTATAATGACTTGAACACGCAATACAACTAAATGATGTTTCTAGCCCAGCCAAAAATACAAATAGTTACAAATCGTGGTTAACACCTTTATTCATTCATTCTTTTCCATTTTTTTTTATACATCTTCTTATTTTTTTCCTTCGTGATATTCTGTTGTTGTACCCTCTTTAATATTAGCTACAATAATAGTTTTTAACTCACAGACAGAAGATGGATGTCCAGTGGATATGGAGTTCATTCAAACAAACAAACCACTACATTCATTTGAACACAAACTAGGAATACGAGAAGCTGCTCTGTTCATGGATCTTGGTCCGGGTAATTACGTCATCATTCCTTCAACGTTTGAAAAGGACAAAGAATTTCCGTTCCTTTTGCGTTTCTTTTGCAGAGCTTTTTCAAAGACCAAGTAAGTATACAGTATTGTATTCATTGTTAACTAAAACATCAATGTAATTTGTAATACTCTACAAATGGTCTGCAGATTAAATGCATAATCTTTCGTAGATTTTCATTTTTTGCATATCTACTAGAAATAGTTCACAGTTATGTACATTATTTTGATAGTTTCTATATCCGTAAATGCATTTATATAACGAAATCCTCGAAAAAATCTAGCTTGATTTGAGTATTCATACATTTTTAGATCGGCAAACAGCACATCGTTTTACACTCCAACCTTATCAGAGGTAGGTGTATTCTAAAAAGTATATGTGGCTTTTGTGTTAAGCTTTGTCTACACTATCAAACTTTATGTGACAAAAATTAATGTGCACATAAATGGATATAATCATATTTGGACACATCACACCATACCATATTTAATGAGGGTGATCCATCCAGCTATTGCTGATCATTAGGGACCCTCAGAGGTTCACAAGACAAACATATACACAAGATGCTCTACATAAACAAAGTCTTTGGGAGTGGAGTAATTTGGTCCTTAGAAAAAATCCTGACATGTGACGGGACTTGAACCCAGGACCCTTAGAGTGGTAGCCAAGCATCATAACCACCAAGCCACAACTCCACTTCAATTTAAGAATACACATCAGGTTTACAAAACGGCCAAATGCATTGGTCATAATATTATTCAAAACAGTAACATCCGTGAATACATGTCTTTATTTTTCTTTTATGTATTTCTTATTTTTACTGGGGACCTCTTAAGTTAAAGACTGTTCTCCCAGAGAACCCTGTATTCAGACAAATAAACAGAAAAAAAATAAAACACAAGAAGAGCAACCCACCAATCACAGCAGCAGCATTGTGGCTATTATTAGATCGTAATTATATACATACAATGTTGTTCTTTATTCTAGAATAAAACGCTTGACCCAATGATGGTTGAAATCATTCAATCAGTATTTGAAGAATATGCTGGAGAGGTAAGTCAGTAGTGGCATAAGGAATATTAATTTGCTTTAGATCCATTAACTCTGGCTTTAAATTGATTTATTGTTATATAAAATATAAACATTTACAAAGCATTACATCTTGGGAGCAGAGAAAGGGTTCCACAAAACAAGTATGATTTATTAAAGTTGTAAGATAGACATTATAAAAAAATGATACGCAAATGTTAGCCAATTTGATAAATGGTATGAAGATGCTGTGTTCATGCAGTATAATGCATTCCAGTCGTAAACAGTCTCAATTACATCTTACAGGACGGGTTGATGGACAACTCAGAACTGGATAACTTCTTTGTACGTTGGAAAAGAGAAAGTATGTTATATGTGTTAGTACGCCACCACAATAAATTCGTTACTGTGTATTTTGCAACATTTAAAGTAAAGTCATATTTAGGATAATTATATTCGACAGTTTCTAATGAGCATCTGTCTAGATAATAATAATAATAATAATAATAATAATAATTATTTGTAATGTAATAAAAAATATTATTTTTTTTTATAGATATCATTCCTTCTGACATATCACATGAGACGTCGGCAGCTATTGCCTCACTGTTTGACGTATCCTTTTGTTTTAAAAAAAGTTTTCCAAAAACACGGATCAGGCTCAATGTAGGCACCATCATCGTCTACCATCATCATATGAGAATAAATTCATGCTCTATCGTCAAAAAGGTCAACATATTTTACGAGTTAACGTATCATCCAAAGACAAGAGTAGGCCTATACAGGCATTATTGTCTCTAGAAATAAATAACATTGAGAGCGGCAAAAAGTGTATGCTACCCTTCCTGTATGTTTCTGGTCATGTCAATAAAAATTATTCTATATTAAACAGAACATTTATACCGCGTTCACAATTTATGGCTCGCGGTCAAGCGGATGATGGCGACTTAGGCTTAAGTTTTTTGTCTAAATTCCTTAAGCTTAAAACTATAGGAAGACGATTCTCGGAAACTTTCTGTCAATGAAGGCATTGCTATTGGAGCATGGTCATTTTACTGTGATGTAAGTACCAATACATAATATAATAATAATAGATACAGCGAAATACAACACATGGCAAAATGTAGAGCGACAGAGGGCGGTCTATTTAATATTTCGGCTAAGATACGGGTAACTGGAGATTTCAATACCTGTATAATAATTTACCAATATATCAATTTTCTTGATAGGTGTGATACCTATTAACGTCCACAATTATACAGGACAATAACTTAAAAAGCATGAACGTTCTCGTACAAATAAACAGGAAAACAAAGCAAGTAGATAATTGACAACATTTTATTTTGCCAAGTCAAATATCATATTCATTTTAATAAAGTAATAAATAATAAAGAAAATAATAAAAGTGGCACATGAGACGGATTTGACTCAACTCCATTTTGTTGTAAAACATTACCAATACAAAGTTGGCAAGTTTAAATGGCTACATCCTTTCGAACTTAGCTTCGACTCAGACCTTAGGCCTACGTGATTATGGCTAGCGAATCGTCTAAATGTTGAGACTTTGTTTCTGATTTCAGATGATGTTTCTTCGAGCTGATAAGGACGAAAGCAAAACTCTTGATGTGAGCGAGTTACGAGATGCATTGTCACGAGCAGGTATCTACGGTAGTGACCAGGGGGTAGGAGCGCGGGTTTTTTAAACTCCCGTCCCGTCACTTCATCACCGAGTCCTCAACCTCTAATTGGATACAACCATTCATTAAGACTTTGATATGCCTTTCGTACGACATGACTAATAATTGTATATAACATTTATTTTAAGCACACGCCTCTTTTTAAAAGCGGCACTCTTGAACGTACATATATATTTAAATAGTATGCAATATTTACAGTTTATTAAATGCAAACGAAGAACCATTTTTTAAACTATTCAACGGATTCTGTTTCAGGTCTTAAAACCAGTGACGCTGTACTGCAGCACCTAGTGAGCCGGTACGTTGGCAGTGATAATAAGATAACATACGACGAATTTTTCCTAATGGTTTCAAAGATTCGCTACGTTATCAGTAAGTAGCCTATTCAAACACTTACTCTTTGTACACAAATTCACATTTACACACATCTTACAACAAATAGATACCTTGTAGAAACTTCGATATCTGTATCTTTGTTTGTGTTTACATTCCGTGTGAAGATCCCGAGTGCCCGTGTGAATCAGATATCTTGCTTACTTGGATCAAGCACGAACTCTGCCAATGGCCTACAGATATCTCGCCATCGTCATCAATCATCAACATCCATCATTATCCATCCTTATCCATCATCCACATCCATAATCCTCCTCATCGTCACCCATCATACTCATCAATCCTCACCCATCATCTTCATCTTCATCTTCATCATCCTCCTCCTCAAGCTCATCGACATCATCCATTACTCCTCCATTATTATCTATTATCCATCATCGTCATCTTTATCCATTATCATCATCCTCCTCAACCTCATTGACATCGTCATCATCCATCAATATCCATTATTATCAACATCCATTATCCATCCATTCATCAATCCATCATCCATACATCATATCCATTTATTCATCATCATACATCCATCAATCATCCAACCACCATCATTCATCCATTATCCACATCATCATGATCATCCTCATCATCCATCATTGTCCACATTATCATTCATCAATATCCATTATCATCCATCCATCATCACCATCCATCATCATACATCCATCCATCTATGCATCCATCAAAATTGGTCAAATATTGACTTTAATACATTCTGGGTTTCGAAGCATAACTGACTGTGGGTCACAAGAGGCAAATTAACCCATGTAATATATACCCACACACAATAAGTTTCAAGTTGTAAGCAAACTTTCTCTGTTACCGGTATAACACGGTTATTTCAAAGTTCGGCCTAATATTTACGGACATACGGAAATGAAGAAAAATAGGGTACTACACGGAAATACAAAACTATATCATTTGTGAATAGATGAGCCAGAGTGCAGGGCATCATTCATTGTTGAATGTTTGTTGTTTAGCTTAATTGTTAAAATTCGTAATAAAAGAAGTAATGCTTGCGTCAACGAATTTAACGATTTTCACAACCAAAATATTTCTTTCTAAACAAATTAATTTTAAATGCAACGTTACAAAAATAACCCTCCGCGTCATCACTGCATGGATACCTAATAACCAGACTAGAACGTATCTTTGTTACGTTTTACTGTCAATCAATTTTCGTATGACGCAATCAATTTTATAGTATAATAATATAATAATTGAATAGTGAGGGATTAGTTACAGTGTTGAATTTAAATAAACCATTGGTAAGCTTAACTTTGCCGTCAGATTTTTCAATTACCGAAAATCCAAAATGAACTTGCTGTTATAATACAAACAAAATTATTCAATCAAAGAAACACTCTACTACAAATGAGAAATAGATATGTGACGACGACTAACACAACGACAATCAGCTAAATGTATTCGTGATTTTATTTCATCTCTGGCTTGTTACATTATCATGACACATTACCGGACTTCCCCCTCCTCTCACAATGAACGGCAGTACAGATCTTCCCTATCTAGGCTCGTCACGTACTACGTCATTCACAAATTACCCACGCATAACAGTGTTACTAGTTCCATCCTAGATGATTGTGATTGGTGGGATGATATGTATGAAATATGGATGAAATTAATCCGATGGATGGATTTAAGCAAACTTTGCTCTGTTAACGGTATAACACGTCGGTTATTTCAAAGTTCGGCCTAATATTTACGGACGTACGGAAATGAAGATAAATAAGGTGCTACACGAAATACAAAACTATACGTAAAATTATGTTTTGGCCTTAAATTATGAAAACCCGGAAAAACGCAATAATTATGGACAAATCGATTATTAGCTTTGGCAATATGCACAAGGAAATGAATTGAATATATTTCGTTCGTCGATGAATTTTATTTTCACGCAAAGATGAAGGCATGAGTCAGAGTTGCAGGGCATCATTCATTGCTGAATGTTTTGTTGTTAGCCTAATTGTTAAAATTCGTAAAAGAATACTTGCGTCAACGAATTTAACGACTTTCACAGCCAAAATATTTCTTTGTAAACAAACTAATTTTAAATGCAACGTTACAAAAATACTCCACCGCGTCATCACTGCATAGATACCGAAGATAAGATAAGATAACTTTTATTGATCCTCAAAAAGGAAATTCATTGACCGACATAATAATAATCAGACCAGAACGTATCTTTGTTACGTTTTACTATCAATCAATTTTCGTATATAGCCTGGGTGCAGAACAGTTAATATACACATTTGCGGGAAAAAAGTATAAGAAAATTTTTGTTGGGTTTTTTTGAAAGAGTATACCATATAAACTCTCAAATAAAATGTATGCTCTCCTCTCTGACAGCGAAATAAAGAATTTTTTATGGTCATGTGATACATGCCTTGTGCAGTTACCTTTGTTGAAGAAAATTGCGGAGATAAATGAATTGCAGGAAAATATGAATGTGAGATTAAATATTATGGAAAAAACGCAAAAAGATCAGGCGCTTAGAGCATCAATAACCAATAAAAACATTGAAGTCATTGAAAAAATCCAGGTCGACACAAGAAATAATTTGATAGAATTAAAAGAGAGCTATGATCAAATGGATGGGAAAATTAAGGAGAGTGTTCAGGAAGGCATTGAAGAATATAGAGATAGAGAATCTCGTAAATTAAATATTGTGATTGAAAATCTACCTGAATCTGATAACCAAAGTTCTCAACAGAGACTGAAGGAAGACAGGGTTGCTATTGAAAAATTATTCAAAGAGTGTCTGGAGATAGAGGGAGTTGAAATAACAGAAGTGATCAGGCTTGGGAAATACACGGAAGACGGGTGTAGAATGGTAAGAGTTTCTTTGGATAGCCTGAAAAGTAAAAGGGAAGTGATGGTAAATGCAAAAAAACTTAGAAGCACGGATCACGCATTTCTAAAGAACATTTATATTAATCCTGATAGATCAAAAAAAGAGAGGCAAATGAACTATGAATTAAGACAGGAACTAAGAACAAGGAAAGATAACGGTGAGATTGATCTTGTTATAAGAAGAGGTAAAATTGTGAAGCGGGATAGCGAACTGGCGTTTGATCGTTTTCGAGGCCCTAGTTCATCAGCATAAAGAATTTTCGAATACAGAATCTTTTTGTTTGGAAGAAAATTATTTTAACTTAGAAAGAAAAGTGAAACAAAAATTTATAAGAAGAAAAAAATGTACAGAGGACAAGAAAAAATTTAAAGCTTTTATAGAAGGATTAAAGCAGAATAAATCTAGTTTAAGAAACGATGACATTGTTGATTTTTATGAGAAGTCGTTGAAATTTCTTTACACAAATGCAGATGCCCTGAGAAATAAAATAGGTGAGTTACGTGATGTCACAAATCAAAGGAAACCTGATGTGGTTGCAATAACAGAAGTAAATAACAAAACTTGTACAGACATATTGGAAGTTGAGTTAAGCATCAAGGGATATACAAAATTTGATTCTGGCAGAAGTGGTAGAGGTGTGGTTATTTTTGCGAAGGAAGAGCTGAATGCCAGTATCTGTAACGAGTTACTGAATTTAAATTTTGTGGAAGCACTATGGATCAAAATTGAAACAAATAAAAGGCAACAACTATTATGCGGATGTATTTACAGAAGTCCTAACAGTATTGACGAAAATAATCAAGCGTTACTATCTGCTATCGACAAAGCAAGTGAACTAAATGGTATTTCTGATTTAATCATGTTAGGAGATTTCAATTTTCCTGAAATTGATTGGATTTCTTGGAGTACTAATAAAAATGAAACACATAAAAGTAATCGGTTTATAGAATGCCTTAGAGATAATTTTCTATGCCAGTGTATACAGCAACCAACACGATTTCGAGATGGTCAAACACCTAACATACTCGACTTAGTAATCACCATGGATGAAACCAAAATAAGTGATATTGAGATAGGTCCACCATTAGGAAAAAGCGACCACGTAACAATCTTGTTTTCATATGACTGTGTAACTAAAATACAAGAGAAAATGGAATACAAGCTAAATTTCAACAAGGGTGACTATATTAAAATGAAAGAATTGATTACTGAGGTGGACTACCAATTTGAAAATACAAATGTTGAAGAGGCCTGTGAAGCTTTAAATCAATCAATAAGAAATGCTGTTCAGATCTGTATTCCCAAGTCAAACATAAAAAAAGAAAATAAACCTATCTGGATGACTGGTGACGTTCAGAGGAAAATTAAAATGAAACACAATGCATGGAAAAAGTTTACAAGGTCTAGACAACAGAAAGATTATGACAGTTACAAAAAGGCAAGAAATATAGTAACAGGTGAAAAAAGGGCAGCAAAGATTGCACTTGAGCGGAAAATATGCAATGAAGTAAAAACTAATCCTAAAAGTTTCTGGAAATATGTAAGAGAGAAAACCAAAACATCTCAATCTATTGGATTGGTGAAGGATGGAAAGGGTAATATGGCTGATGACAATCAGCATAAAGCTGAAATTTTCAACGCATTTTTCACAAGTGTATTCACAAATGAAGACCTCGAGTCATTGCCAGAAGTTACACCAAGAGTTGACGTGGATGACCATTTGGATTCAATTGAAGTGACAAAGGAGGAAGTGCTTTCATGCCTTCAGCAGATTAACTCAAATAAATCAGCTGGACCAGACGACGTGCATCCAAGAGTACTGAAGGAACTTAAAGAAATTGTTGCAACTCCATTGACATCAATATACAACAAATCACTATCGACTGGACAGTTACCGGAGTGCTGGAAATGTGCCAATGTAGTACCAATTTTTAAGAAAGGGGACAAGACGGAGGTTGGAAACTACAGGCCAGTAAGTTTGACATCTGTCATATGTAAACTTTTGGAATCAATTGTGAGAGACAAAATTATACAGTTTTTAAATGATAGAAACCTTATTATAAAAGCACAGCATGGGTTTCGGAAAGGTAGATCTTGCGTCACACAATTGCTGGAGGTGATGGAAGAATGGACAAAATTGCTGGATGCAGGAGAAAACTTTGATGCTGTATATTTGGATTTCAGTAAGGCGTTCGATTCTATCCCCCACCAGAGATTAATAACAAAATTGGAAGCGTACGGAATAAAAGGAAACCTACTGAGATGGATACATCAATTTTTGACAGGGAGGAGACAAAGAGTTAGAGTGGCCGCAGCATTTTCTGAATGGTCTACGGTTAAAAGTGGAGTCCCTCAAGGCAGCGTATTAGGCCCTTTATTATTTATAATTTACATAAACGACCTACCTGATGCAGTTAAATCTAAAGTATGGATGTTTGCAGATGACACTAAGATGTTTAATGTAGTGCATGAAAACAGAAATGATACTGTTCAAAATGATCTCAAGGCATTATCCGATTGGTCTAAAAGATGGCAGCTGAAATTCAACATCAAAAAATGTAAAGTAATACATTATGGAAATTCAAATCCACAAATGCAATTCACTATGCCAACAGAGGAAGGTGACGAGGATCTGCCAAATGCCAATACTGAAAAGGACCTTGGAGTCACTTTTGATCAGTCTTTAAAATTTTCACTACAAACGAATGAAGCTGTAAATAAAGCAAATAGACTCATTGGACTGGTAAGGCGATCTTTTGCTTACATGGATAAGGATATGTTCCTGCCCCTTTATAAAAGTATAATTCGACCTCATCTGGAATACGCAAGCTGTATATGGTACCCTCTCCTAAAAGGTGATTTGGATAAGCTTGAAAGAGTGCAGCGTAGGGCCACTAAAATTGTCAAAAAGTTACAAGATAAATCTTACGATCAGAGATTAAAAGAGCTTGGACTACCTACACTGAATTACAGAAGAAGAAGAGCGGACATTATACAAGTGTTTAAAATTATCAAGGGCTTAGATGATATTGAAGCCGAAATCTTTTTTGATTTTAGAGAGGACAGTAGAACAAGGGGCCATAAATTCAAATTAAGAAAGCCAAGAGCCCGACTGAAAATCAGAAGCCACTCCTTTTCAAGTAGAATCGTCAACACATGGAACAATCTATACCACACTACAGTACAAGCAGAAAACATAAATGCATTCAAAGATCAACTAAACAATGACAGAGCAATGGGAGATAAATTTTGCTACCAATTCTAGTAAATACAGAAGAAATGGAGGGCGTTTAAAAGGCATTTGCCTTAATCATGAGCCCGAATATTCAAGTAAGATTCAAGTAAGATATAGAATGTCAGAAAAAAATCCCCATCCCAGGGTCATGGGGAAAAATTTTTACGGCACTTTTAAATTTTGGCTTATAAAACACACACAAATTACTATTAACACACACAAATACCTATATATAGGGGATAGGGAAAATCAATTAACGGTTTTTGTTACTAGCAGTTGTGTTTTAATGATTAAAATTAGTAGAGGCTTACTTTAATAACTACTTCTCATAGTAGTTGATGAATCAAGTCGATACGATGACATCACCATGCCAGAATCCAATATGGCGTCCAATTTGGCGGGAAAAACAGGGTATTGCTAAATCCTGCAAAACCCCCGCAAACCTAAAAAAAACATAGCAAACCCCATCGAACCAACATAAAAGTGATTGAATCATGGAGTGTACGACCCACGGATGGGAATTTTTTTCTGACATTCTATATGATATACTCTATCAGAAAAAAAAAATTTCCTATACTTTTTTCCCGCAAAATTTGTACTGCACCCAGGCTAGTATGACGCAATCCATTTTATGGTATAATAATATTATAATTGAATAGTGAGGGTCCAGGATAGTTACAGTGTTGAATTTAAATCAACTATGCCGTCAGATTTTTCAATTTACTGAAAATCCAAATGTTTATAATACAAACAAAATTATTCAATCAAAGAAACATTCTACTACAAATGAGAAATAGATAGGCCTATGTGATGTCGGTCAATAACTTTCTGACGACTAACACAACGACAATCAGCTAAATGTATTCGTGATTTTATTTCATCTCTGGCTTGTTACATTATCATGACACATTACCGGACTTCCCCCTCCTCTCACAATGAACGGCAGTAAAGATCTTCCCTATCTAGGCTCGTGTATGTACTACGTCATTCACACATTACCCACGCATAACAGTGTTACTAGTTCTAGATCTTCCCTATCTAGGCTCGTGTATGTACTAAGTCATTCACAAATTACCCACGCATAACAGTATTACTAGTTCCATGATCTTCACTATCTAGGCTCGTGTATGTACTAAGTCATTCACAAATTATTAGTTCCATCCTAGATGATTGGTGGGATGATATGTATGAAATATGGATGACATTGATCCGATGGATGGATTTAAGCAAACTTTGCTCTGTTACCAGTATAGCACGGTTATTTCAAAGTTCGGCCTAATATTTACGGACGTACGGAAATGAAGAAAAAAGAGTACTGCACGGAATTACAAAACTAGGCCTATACGTACAATAATGATTTGGTCTTAAATTATGGAAAACCCCCGGCAAACGCAATAATTATGGACAAATCGATTATTAGCTTTGGCAATGTGCATAAGGAAAAGGATTGAATATATTTCGTTCGTCGTGAATTTTATTTTTACGCAAAGTTCATGTGTGAATGGAAAAGTCAGAGTTGCAGGGCATCATTCATTGTTGAATATTTCTTTGTAAACAAATTAATTTTAAATGCAACGTTACAAAAATACTCCTCCGCGTCATCCCTGCATGGATACCTAAGATAAGATAAGAAAAGATAAGATAACTTTTATTGATCCTCAAAAAGGAAATTCATTGATCGACATAATAATAATCAGACCAGAACGTATCCTTGTTACGTTTTACTATCAATCCATTTTCGTATGACGCAATCCATTTTATGGTATAATAATATAATAATTGAATAGTGAGGGATAGTTACAGTGTTGAATTTGGTAAGCTTAACTTTGCCGTTAGATAATTTACTGAAAATCCAAAATGACCTTGCTGTTATACAGTAATACAAACAAAATTATTCAATCAAAGAAACACTCTACTACACATGAGAAATAGATATGTTATGTCGGTCAATACATTTCTGACGACGACTAACACAACGACAATCAGCTAAATGTATTCGTGATTTTATTTCATCTCTGGCTTGATATATTATTATTCCACGTTACCAGACTTCCCTCTCCTTTTGCAATGAACGGCAGTACAGATCTTCCCTATCTAGGCTTGTGTATGTACACGTCATTCACAAATTACCCACGCATAACAGTGTTACTAGTTCCATCCTAGACGATTACGATTGGTTGGATGATATGTATGAAATATGGATGAAATTGATCCGATGGATGGATTTAAGCAAACTTTGCTCTGTTAACGGTATATAACCTTATAAATAAGGTGCTACACGGAAATACAAAACTATACGTAAAATTATGTTTTGGCCTTAAATTATGAAAACCCCGGAAAAACGCAATAATTATGGACAAATCGATTATTAGCTTTGGCAATATGTACAAGGAAATGGATTGAATATATTTCGTTCGTCGATGAATTTTATTTTCACGCAAAGATGAAGGCATGGGTCAGAGTTGCAGGGCATCATTCATTGCTGAATGTTTTGTTGTTAGCTTAATTGTTAAAATTCGTAAAAGAAGTAATGCTTGCGTCAACGAAATTAACGACTTTCACAGCCAAAAGATGTCTTTGTAAACAAATTAATTTTAAATGCAACGTTACAAAAATAACCCTCCGCGTCATCACTGCATGGATACCTAATAATCAGACTAGAACGTATCTTTGTTACGTTTTACAATCAATCCATTTTCGTATGACGCAATCCATTTTATATTATAATGGGTAGTGATGTATTAGTTAAGGTGTTGAATTTAAATTGGTAAGCCCAACTTTGCTGTCATATTTTTTAATATACTGAAAATCCAAAATGAACTTGCTGTTATAATACAAACAAAACAAAACACTCTGCTACACATGAGAAATAGATAGGTTATGTCGGTCAATACATTTCTGACGACGACTAACACAACGACAATCAGCTAAATGTATTCGTGATTTTATTTCATCTCTGGCTTGATACATTATCATTCCACATTACCAGACTTCCCTCTCCTCTTGCAATGAACGGCAGTACAGATCTTCCCTATCTAGGCTCGTGTATGTACTAAGTCATTCAAAAATTACCCACGCATAACAGTGTTACTAGTTCCATCTTAGTTGATTACGATTGGTTGGATGTAGATTTTAATGGAAATTAATTATCAACATCCATTATCCATCCATTCATCAATCATCCATACATCATTCACCAATTATACTCATCATTCATCATCATCCTCATAGTCATCATCATCAATCATCTAACCATCATCATTCATTCATCCATCATCATCATTATCATCCTCATCATCCATCATTGTCTATTATCATCAATCAATATCATTATCATTATCATCCATCATTCCTTATTATGATCATCCATCCATTCATCATCCATCCATCATTGTCCATATTATCATCCATCATAATTCATTATCATCCATCATCCATTCTTCATCCATCCATCCATTCTTCATTCATCCATCATCATCCATCCATCATCATCCATCCATCCATCATCATACATACATCATCATCCTTCCATCATCAACCATCCATCCATCCATCATCATCATACATACAGCATCATACATACAGCATCATCCATCCATCATCATCATCCATCCATCCATCATAATACATCCATCATCATCCATTCATCATCATCCATCCATCTATTCATCCATCCATCAACATACATGCATTATCATACATCACAATCCATCCATCATCATCCATCCATTCATCCATCCATCATCATACATGCATCATCATACATCATCATCCATCCATCATCTATCCTTCCATCCATCATCATCCATCCTTCCATCATCCATCCTTCCATCCATCCATCCATCATCATACATGCATCATCATACATCATCATCTATCCATCATACATCCATCATCATCTATCCTTCCATCATCCATCCCTCCTTCCATCATCCATCCATCCATCTTCATTCATCCATCAAAATTCTACCATATTTTTATTATGCAGGAAAATTTGAAAAGCTCGGTGGAACAAATGAGAAATCTCTGACATTTACACTTGAAGACGTAAGTAATAGTAAACTAATACTGAATAATATAATGTATAGTATTAAAGTTACAATGTAGTGAAGGGTTATGACTCCTTTAGAATGTGTTAGAATAACTAATGGTTTACGCATTGCTCTCAAACAACCTAGGCATTGTACAATTCCAATAGAATATATTAGAAATACATACACAGTACATAATATCCTTAGACTGTTCAAAGGTAGTCAATAACTGGTGCTAAAGTATGCATTGCAAAATACATATACAGTACATAATATCCTTAGACTGTTCAAAGGTAGTCAATAACTGGTGTTAAAGTATATGCATTGCAAAAGACATATACAGTACATCATAGACTGTTCAAAGGTAGTCAATAACTGGTGTTAAAGTATATGCATAATTGCAAAATCTAAATTATATAAAACTTGGAATGAACTGTACAGAGGTTTACTGCTCTCTTAGGTTGGTTGGTTGTTTTGTATTTCACTGAATTTAATTTTTATTATTTTTAAATTTATTATTTTTGTATAATAGCCTACAGTTCGTATACAAACGACTTAAAAGTCATAATTCAATGAAATAAATGAAAAAAAAGTATTCAAAATTACATAATCTTATTCGAATCTTTGTCGAATCAAACCAACTTGTAGCTTTCGGAAGATCTGGAAGCACAGTAAAATGTTTATTCTTTTTTTCAGTTGCTCGAAATATGTGCCAAGCTTTAATCTCGGAAAGAAGTAACAGCAAGTTTAAGACACCAGAATATATAAATAAATATAGCATAGTTTTTATTTTAATTCTACATCTTATGTACTGAACTACTGGCGTAACCAAGTGCAGCGAGTATTACAAAACCTATTAAACTATAACACTACCAATCTGATCGATATAGATACGGTAGTGCACAGTAGGTCTACAAATAAACACTTTAAATAATAACCGTTATAGACGGCGAGCAATAATGCGATCAGTCAAAAAAGTCGCAACAATTATCAAAATGTTTCAAAAAGCTAAATGACACGTGATGCGTAATTGACCAATCACACTGTAAGAATAAAATCAGGTGCGATATAAAAGTAAACAATAACTACAGCATTATAATATTAACATTAACCAGACACAGTTTAGCGTTTATACAGAATTGTGTAAAAAGATGTTCATCTTTCAAATCCTCGTGATATTGGCCGTTTTGCCGTTTTCTACCTGTTCAGGTATGACTGTCATTTTTTAAATCTAATCATAGGTCTAATATAAGTTGATAGCTGATTTAGATGGCTCCTATTAAACACCACCCTAGCAGACAAATCCTAACACCAGAGAGCAGCCCAGGCCCGTAGCCAGGTTTTTTTTTTGCGAACAAAGCCCCCCTTCCCACTTAACCGACTGCGAACCCCCATCCCCGACATGCCCAATACCTCACCCTCATCTCTGAAAATCCTCCAAATACGTGCTCCACGGAATAGAAGGTTATTCGTAAATTAAAAATTCGTAAACTCGTTCGTGAATAACTTGATACCTTCTTCGCTGTATGAGCGTACGTCGAGCGATACGTGTCTGTACATTTCTAAGAGTTGCAAATGAATTGCCGATTTTCACCTGAAATCCCTGGATGTAATATGACGCGTGTATCGTCCTCATACAGTGAGCTGGGCACGAACGATTCGTACAAAGGACACCGCCAGACAACCGCGTACCTATATTGATAGATCACGGCAGTCAGCATGCATCTATATTATAAGTGAGAGAGTTTGTACGTTTGTACGTTTGTCTGTCTGTTTGTTTGTTCATTACACAAATTTGTGCTACTGCACGTAACCTTACATATGGGGTATCAAAATGACCGCAATTGTACCGGGAATGTTCTAAGCTATATTTGAACATCATCCGCCATCTAGGATCCAAGTTAGGGGCCAAAATGTGGTCAAAATGGCCCACTTTTCCCCACTTTCGATGTTTGTTCGTTATACAAATTTCTGTTTCTGCATGTAACCATACATATGAGGTATCAAAATGATCACAATTGTACCGGGAAGGTTTTAAACTACATTTCAAAAAGTCCGGGGATTGGGTGAGAGATAGGGTGTGAGAGTTGGGGTTCAGGGGATAGTGGGGATTTTGCTTAGGCTAGGGGTAGTAGGCTATCAAATTGACCAGAATTGTGGTTGAAAATATTTTAATTATCACTGGGAAGGGGCTGGGACTTTGGGGTGAGGATGTAGGCCTATCACCATGACCGAAACTGTACTGGGAATGTTTTAAACTACATTTGAAAACTACCACTGAGAGATTATGGGTTGGGAGTGATGGCTAACATAATTTGTACTGGAACCGTCTTAGACATCACCAGTATCTTGGGTGTGTTGGGAGGGAGGAGGAGGAGGAGCGGAAATACTGGCGTAATGAAGTATGTGATTGGAATTGTACTAGGAAAAGTTACTAAATTTGAACTGTCCAGGGGATGAGGTTAGTTAATTGTGGCTGGGATTAGTTAATTGTGGCTGGGATGGTGAGAGGAGAAAGAAGGCCGGGGGGGGGGGGGGGGGGGGTTTGGCTGCAGTACCAAAATTAGATATTTTAATTATCAGCCAATATAACACCTATTCATTTACACAGTTTACAACGTACTTAAACCATTATTAGGCCTATCATAGATATGTATACCCCTCTCAATTAGAAGCTAAAGTTGAATTAAATTTGTCCTTCACTGGGAAGAATTTGTTTGAGTGTGGGGTGTTGTTCAAGAGGAGTGGAGGAGTTGGTGAGTATAGGTAGATACAGTCTGGCGTCGGGTGTTATGGAGAAGGCTTTAATCTAATTTTGAAACCCGCCCTGGGGCAGATATAATTGCTAGTAAAGTATATAGCCTTCCGACGTACATACAAAATGGAACGCTGCGGTTATATTACCTACAGTATTTATGTGTGGCTATGAAGTATAGTGTATCATCATCATAGAGGATTATAGTAAATATTAATATATTACACTATAATAATTATCTATGGTATCATGTACTGTAGTTTACATTATAGCATCCTATTTTTTTTCTAGGGTTACCAGCCGATACGTAGGTTACTCAACTGTACCAATACCACCTATTTACATTGATTTATTATATTTAATTTCCTCAACAAATTGCTGTAGGCCTAAATAAATATAGGTAGAGCTATAATAAGCAATGAATTTGCCTTCTCACACAAAGTGTGCTTTTTTTCGGGGATTGCCCTAGACATAACAGTAACAAACATCCGCATTCATGTGTTGTATTCAGCGGTAAACTGTAAGACGCTACCGTTTATTTGGTCAAATACACTATACATTTCAAAATAAATAACCCTTTTGTTAGATTGTATATTAAAATGAGTTAGTCCGATCGATATCTTTGAAAATAGTTTTACATTTTTAACAGTATTTTTAACTTTTTATCTTGTATTTTTAATCTGTTATAATACTGCACGTTTTAAATTGTTGCACTATTGTTGTTTTAATCTACCAAGCAAAGTGAATTTCCATTTTTATGGGTAAATAAAATTTCTTGAATCTTGAAGCTTGAAAACTGTAATTTTAATTTCATTTTCCCATACAAAATCACAACGTATTGGGAGAATTCACTCAAAATATCTTGTATTTATGATTAAGATTAATTAGGCCTACGTTATTTTAGAAAATCGCGCGTAGGTCACGTATCTATTGATATCTATGGTGAATATTTGGTCAAAAACCGTTTAGTAGTTTTGACGTAATCTTACTAACACATAGACAAACAAACAGAGAAACTCATGAAGGCAAACTTGGGTGATCTCATACCTACTTGGCCTGAACTACACTTTCAGCAACACGCGCAGTTTAAGTTATATCGATAATAAACAATAGTTTAATTTTTGTGAGTTTTGGGCTTGTGAAATCTACAGTAACTCTATACTCAGAAGAGGGCGCTGTGATTTTACCTAACCAAGGTATAGTTTATAACAGCTCCTGAAATATAGGTAAAATTTGACGTTTTAAAAATCTCGATTGATTTATAAGTGAATAATAACACAGTAAACAAGTCAAGTAAAACCAAGTCTTGTTAAAAATATATTGTCCCCCTAAAAAAATATTTTTTTAATTTTTTTTGTTGAATATGTTATTTTAATGTCACATAATAGTTATTCACTCTCACAAAAAATTGGGTCTGAAAAAATTTATTTACCTGAGAAAAATGTAATTTAAAGCAAAAAATGGTCAAATTGTCTGGAAGACAATGAGTTTTTGGGTAATTTAACTGTTTATTTTGTCTTTTTATAGGTAAAATAATTTTTTTCCCCCGTTTTTTTTCTTATGGAAGTGAACAACTTCATTAAAACTGCAAAATGGCCTATTCAAAGTCCGATTTTAAAAATCTTTATTTTTCATGATTTTGGGGGACAATACATCTTTAAGGTGAAAGTTTTACATCAAAGAAATATTAGAAAAAACAGTTTGTTTGTATATCGTTCACGTCTAAGCCCGGTGAAAGCCAAACAATGGCGACAAAAGCCCATAGATACGGGACTAACAAAGGAATGTTACAGAGCAAGTGCTGCACTGGCTGCCGGTGACGTAATCAACATGATGAACGGCCAAACAGTAAACAGAGAACATAGTGTAGTGAAGCCAATTTTTTTTAAGGCTGATCAAATACCAACAGGGAAAAGCTTTCATTGAGATGAAGACCTATGTATATAGCCCTACTAAAATAATCGCTGCCGAAAGTATAATCGGTGTCCAAAAAATACGGAACTTATGGAGAATTTATCTAAATAATAGAAATGATAGAGTGAAACTAATTACGAATGGACTAAACATTAGGAATTGTAATATTACAATACATGATAAAAATCCTTATTTAGCATACAGCAACACAGAAACAACGAGAATAGTCATAAAGGATATACCATTATCGGTTGCTGACGTAGAGATAGTGATAATACTAACGATAACCACTACGGGAAAAGAGCTACGGTACAATCTGATACAGAAACACATGATGAAGTGTTTAGTATTCATGAAAGTAGTGAATCATCAGATGATGACAATGCGCAGAAAGACACGAGTGAGTTCACGATAGAAAAACACACAAACCACAATGAGCAGGAAGATGACCAAAGAGGGGAGCAGAAAGTGGACGAAAGAGACTGGAGCAGGAAGTTGAAGAAAGAGATGAACAGGAAATAGCGGAAAGAAAGAACCAGACAGCTGAAGAAAGAGAGGAGCAGGAAGTTGGGGAAAGAGAGGAGCATGAACAGAAGAAGGTAACTGACTACTTTACTTTGGATTGGTAAATGGAAGAACCGAATAGATAGGCCTTTAGAATTAAATTTGGTAAAACACCCGAAAAAAATTTTAGGAATATATGTAGGGTATAATAAAAAAGAGTGTACCAGAAAAAACTGGGATGTTAAATTAATAGAGCTAGAAAGGACTTTAAAATCATGGAATACTAGAAATCTCTAAATTTTTAGTAGAATAGTAATCCTGAAAAGTCTTGCACTATCTAAATTAACATATGCTGCAAATTTCACTGATAACAAATAAATCGCTTTTTTACAAGCATTGGATTGCCAGTGGCATTATTCGTATTAAAGACATTGTTAATAAGAACACTTTTTTAACATCAAACGAAGTACTGGTGAAACTACAATGTAAGAGTATTTGTGTATTATTAAGGCAATACCAATTCAGTGGAAACGTATTATTAAGGATGCAGATATTTTCAAATGTGATGATAATAATGAGTTAGTTAAGACCAAGTATGAGATTAATACTGCCAAACTAATATACTCATGGTTTGTGAAAGAATATTTCATTATTCCAATGGCACAACTAAAATGGGAAGAGTAATTCAATAATAACAAAATAGATTGGAAAACATCTTGGTTACGGAAAGTATGTAAAATGAAAGATAAGAAACTAGCACAATTCAATTATAAGATGTTACATAGAATACTGCCTACCAACAAACGGCTGTATCAGTGGAAAGTTAAGGAAACACAAACGTGTGACAAATGTGGAGAAATTGAAAATGAAAATCATTTGTTTTTTAGTTGTAGATTTATTCAGAAATTTTGGAGGAAAATACTTAGTATCTTTGTAAGTTTAAACCAAAATAATATATAATTTAAGCAATTAATACTAGGAACGGGAGATAAGCTAGTAGATTATATTTACACATTTGCAGCCTTCACTATTTATAGAATAAAACTGTTATCAGCATTAAATAAGACAGTGGGTAAATCTTTATGGAATTCATTTAAAAGCAATATGCTATATAACATTGAATGTGAAACATATAACAATAAAGAAACAAGTATAGAAAATGGGTAACTTTAAGAGAAATACTATTATGCTAACATAATTTCTAATTTGATACGATTTGTCAGAAAAGGAATTACTGTGATACGAGTTACTGGTGGTACTGATCTATTATGTTTTTCTTTTCGTTTCATCTTGTATATAAATACATTGTATAATCCGGGTTGTAAAATGAAAACAAACAAATGAAAATGAAAAACTCACAAATTATTTATGTGTAAAATATTTTAAAACGAGATAGATGATAATGATGATCATTGTCAAGTGTATAAATGAAAAAATGAAGTAATACGGAATTCATAAATGTAAAAACGACTTTTAGAATGAACAAAATGTGTTAAATAACATGATTTTATGTAATAACATGAGATAATATGAATGTGAATAAAAGTGGTGTTTGCGCCACAAAAGAGAAAAAAAACCCCTATACTCAGTTCTATACTTTGATAATTTGATAACAACAATTTATAAAGGTTGAATGTAATGAAAACTAAAGCAATATTGATTTTAGAAATTTAGTCAGTTGACTGTTATGAATAAAGTAGAAATTGTCAAACATTATACATAGGCCTATATATCTTTGTAACTATCGTTGATAAACTAAACTGGAAAGAAAACTCAATGTATGTTACAAAAAGTAAGATCTGCTTCAAAACTAAAAGTAATGGAACTACAGTAATTCCAGTTTATTTCGTATTCAGTACAGAAATGAATAAAAAAATATTTACCTTTAAATTGGTCGAAACAATCATGTTTTCGGTCTGTTCTCATAACAGTTGCTATGGCGACGATTTTCGTGTCCATCCTTTGTTTTCTGTATTCAAATAGAAAGCCCTGTACATTATAATAATTGTTTATGTAAATGTAATTATGTAATAAATGTAAATACAAATGTAAAGAGGCCCTTAATCTCTCTGGCGGAGCTTATAAATACGAATTTAATTTGGGTATATCAGGGAAAAGTGATATAACCTAACCGATACAGGCACCACATGTAAAACACGATATGCTATAGTATTTTTTTAAGATACTGGACACATAGTCATTGTGTGGCGATACAGCACTGAGAGTCTGTTTTGATTGATTTTTAATTAGGCCTATGTTTATTCAAATATCTAGAAGCGGAAGGCTTAATATTATCTCTATGGCTTTACCACCGTATTTACCGTTGCACAATACAATGTCTGCACAATCAAATTAGCGTTTGTATAGGGCGCTGTGAAGTATTTTCGCGCCGCGCCTTTAGATAGTTATATTCAAGAGGACGGAGGCACTATGAAACTGCGCGGAAGCTTATAATTTACGGAGGCTGACAAAATGGGAATTTTAAACTCAGGCTGGGCACGCTCAAATCACAAAGCACGTCTGGGAGAAGAGAGTCTATGAGATGTATGTGGACAATAGTCTGTATAAGACCTATTCAACAAACAATGTTTTCGTTTTGGCTCTCAACGTAGGCATTATCATTGAATAATGACTCCCCGATTTAAGCCGGCTTTATCATGAAGACGGTTTTTACTAAAGCCACCCCTGTTAGTCCATCGCTATAAAACAATCTTAGCTAAGACCACGTACAGTAACAATTTGAGAGCGCACTTTACGCGTAGAATACCAAATAAGGTAATGTTCGTCACGCTTGCTTAATTCACAATCATAACGTATACTTATACGCGAGAAAATCTATTTTAGGCGTATATAAGATTGGAATCACTGTTATTATTTGATTTAACCATGAATTTAGGGAATAGAAGGATATGCATCAGTTTGAGATCAAAGCTTCCATGACTCTAGCCGACAGAGCGCGGACCGCCCACAATGTTACAAAATAAACACAGTTTAATTAACCGTCGTTAACAACGAAACGGTCGCTTGCCAAATATATTGTTTACTGCACATGCTCAACAACCTTTAACCTTGTTGGCTATTCTTTCGCGCGCTCTTATCTTGGTGGCATGATTAATATTTTACTCGCACGGTCTTTTTCTGCCCTATGTGATTATATACTTTGCATGGGCAAGTATAATAAAGCGCACTCTGATTAAAGTACTTTGACAAATTATTGAAATAAAAATAAATTGTATCAAGAAAAAAATTATTCGGAACTGCTGTATTTACGGCGGCCATTGATTTTTTATACACTATCCCTTCACTTCGAAATATATGAAGACTAAAAATGAAAGACTGGATATGGAACTTTATACTTTTTGACTGTTCAAACTTTGCGAAAATAAAAGACACTAAAGAAAAAGTGTGCTGTGTGAATTAGATGATGCGCGCAAACACTAATGAAAGTATAAAATGCCAAACTATAGGCTATTATTTTGGATTTTTTCGTGGTGTATTAATTGTTATACATACAGATAAAATAAAAGAGTTTAACATAAATCGATTGAAAAATACATTGCTGCGGAAACACGAATTGTTAAGTTGTTTTCAATATATAAAACCATTTGGAATCGTTTAGTTTGTGTTATTCATTTACATATTATTTTAATTTCAATGGTTTTGATATTTAAAATTTTTTTGTGTGGGAGATTGGTTAGCTATTTGCTACTTCTGTAATTAAATTGTGGTCTATAGCAGTAACCCGTGCTCCACACAGTCTTGTCTGCCTTAATATAACTTTGCATGGGATGATTAAGTACGTATAAAAGCGCAATACTGGATATGGGATATACAGTGACAACGTGCATGAGAGGTGCACGTTCAAGTATGTCAATCATTCGGCAGATTAAAACATTTTAATGATAAAATATGAATATGAAATAAGTTATAGAATAATACAACTACAGCAGCTTACGGACACAAAAATTGTCCAAAATTAAATGTTGCGCTTGGACTTTTGGTGTTGATATTTGTGGAAACACATTTGGATTCGTTTTATTTGTGTGTATGTTTTTTTTAGTTTATTTACATTAAATAATCAATATGATAATTCAAATATAAAAATTGCATACTTACCAACTACTTAAAATTACTTTTCGTAGTCCGATTGTGATGAAATTAAAATAAAATTGTTCATCAATATATTGTTGTTGTCAATTAATCATCGACGCACGCATGTTAATAGAACAATCAGACTGCGCATACGATTTCTAAATGTCTACGTTTTGTTCTCAAAAAATGTAACAGTTGATTCGCAGCGTTCTATAGAGGGCCGCGGTTAGAGACACGGAGTTCAATGGCAGCAGTGCTTTAGTATAGGCAAGCCCGTTGAAAAATTGTTTGATGTCACCGTCGATGTATATCCGGCCTTCTATTCCTTGATCCATGATTTAACACTGATTTCTGAGATATTAGAAGTTTTGTTTATTAATATTACTAGAATGCTGGTTTTGAGCTAAAGTAATATACATATGTGCCAAAATATATATCTTTTTGCTAATTATTAATTTGATACACAGCCTTGAACCTAGACTGGGGCAGGGCAATTCCTAAGTACTTTATGTGCATTTGTCTGTTATCTAAAATAAAAAACAGAAATATTATTATAGCGTTTTCTTATAATGGTTAATGTAACAATTCGATTTTTCTTTATTAAACGTAGGTGTATGTCCAACACATTGCAGTTGCTATGACTATACCTTTTATAGTATTGGTGATCGGATTGTATATTGTTCTACATGGAATACAACCGTACATTCACAGCTCGTTGAGTTCAATGCAAATAATACGGTAACAAATTTGTAAGTAGGCCTATCACTGTTGATATTATAAGGCTTGAAATATATGTAACAGATTCTGTTAGACAAACCACAATTTGTAATTTAATTGACAGATTTATTATCAGCGATGTGTTGTCTATCGATATAATTATTTCAAATTTTGCTGTGAATATGGTAAACAGAGCAATTTGTCCAACATTACACACATATGTAATTTAATGGTTATTATTGGTCAACAATAATGATGAATGGTAAAAATGGTTAACAATAGTAAAACATGAGAAAACAAATGTAAAAATGGCAATAATTGTAACAACGATAAAAATGGTAAAAACGATAAAAATGGTGAATATGGGCAAAGGTTCGAGGCTCACACGCTCCACCATGGTTCTGATGGACTATATGGTTCTCGAATATAAGGACTATAAACCGTAGGTCCAGTGTACCTAGGACGGTCCTGGTAGCATCGCTAATTTTTACTTTTGCAAACAGGCTTAAGACGGTGGTGCTTAATTAACCATGCAGGGCCGTACCACTTTACTTTACTGTTTCAAAAACTAAAAAAAAAAAACTAACATGACATGCCATTTTGTAGGTAATTATTAGGCATAACAATAACGAAACAGTCATACAAATCGGTCAAATAATAACACAGAGATACATTAAAAAAACACCATAAAATAAGTGTTTTTCTTTGATTTCGTGTCGTTCAGCGGAAATAATATAATGAAATAAGTAATTTGTTGTAGTAATTTGTATTTTGTAGTAAATATTTATCACATAAATATGATGTATAATTGTATTCTACGTTTGCTTTCTTTCTTTAAAGGGATTTGAGCCATAACCAAATAGTTACATTGCCAGCCAATGCATTTGCTGATTTGACAGCATTGATATTTTTGTAAGTATTACTTAAGTTAACGTTTTAAGATCAACGATAATAGCGTCGAGAAAACAGGCTTAAGACGGTGGTGCTTAATTAACCATGCAGGGCCGTACCACTTTACTTTACTGTTTCAAAAAACTAAAAAAAAAAAAAACTAACATGACATGCCATTTTGTAGGTAATTATTAGGCATAACAATAACGAAACAGTCATACAAATCGGTCAAATAATAACACAGAGATACATTAAAAAAACACCATAAAATAAGTGTTTTTCTTTGATTTCGTGTCGTTCAGCGGAAATAATATAATGAAATAAGTAATTTGTTGTAGTAATTTGTATTTTGTAGTAAATATTTATCACATAAATATGATGTATAATTGTATTCTACGTTTGCTTTCTTTCTTTAAAGGGGTTTGAGCCATAACCAAATAGTTACATTGCCAGCCAATGCATTTGCTGATTTGACAGCATTGGAAAGTTTGTGAGTTTATTACACTTTAATCAACGATGAAAGCGTCGAATAACGTCGGCTGGAAAACAGGCTTAAGACGGTGGTGCTTAATTAACCATGCAGGGCCGTACCACTTTACTTTACTGTTTCAAAAACTAGAAAAAAAACTAACATAACATGCCATTTTGTAGGTAATTAATTAGGCATAACAATACCGAAACAGTAATAAAAATCGGTCAAATAATAACACAGAGATACATTAAAAAAACACCATAAAATAACTGTTTTTCTGTGATTTCGTGTCGTTCAGCGGAAACAATATAATGAAATAAGTAATTTTTTGTAGTAATTTGTATTTTGTAGTAAACATTTATCACATTAATATAATGTATAATTGTATTCTACGTTTGTATTCTTTTTTAAAAGGTATTTGATCGGTAACCAAATAACTGTTTTTCTGTGATTTCGTGTCGTTCAGCGGAAATATAATGAAATAAGTAATTTGTTGTAGTAATTACAGAATATAGATTTGGAAGAATTCCCGACCTGGCCAGAACTTGTACAAGCACTGAGAGAGAAACTCAACGCAGTTGATGGACAAGATTCAGTTGTATTAACACAAGTATGTGTTGCCGAATATCAACTCTTACAACGAGCCCAACAAGAATCATTTAAAGAAGAGATTGCTACGCTCAAAACTCAGAAAGAAATACCGAAGAGTAGTCGTCTGTTGGAGATCTCTCCAGAGCTGGATGAAACGACGAATCTAATTAGAGTTGGTGGACGTTTAAGGAAAATGGCTAACAAAACTAGTGTAGAACCACATCCAATTGTCCTCCCATCATCACATCCAGTAACCAAGTTGCTTATCCAGGATGCTGATAATCATTTCAGCCACCAGGCCGGAACCGAACAAGTTTTCGCCTATCTGTGTCGTCGCTTCTGGATATTGAGAGGACGAACCTCTGTTAAGGTAAAGGTATACTCAGGAAATGCTCTGACTGCAAACGTTGGCGGCAGAAACCACTGATACCCAGAATGGCTGATTTGCCGGAATCCCGATTAAGGGTAAATAAGCCTCCTTTCTATTCTACTGGGATGGATTGCTTTGGTCCAATTGCAGTGAAAGTTAGGCGGTCACAAGAGAAGCGTTGGGGCCTGGTCTTCAAGTGTATGACGACCCGTGCCGTTCATCTAGAACTGATAGAGTCTCTTGATGTGGATCATTTTCTGATGGCGTATAGGCGTTTTGCCTCACGCAGAGGAGTACCATATGAGCTCCGTGGTGACTGTGGGACAAACTTCAAGGGAGCTGAGAAAGAGATTGAGACTGCACTGAAGGCAATCGAACCAGAGTTGACCAGTCGTTTGGCAAAATTTAAAGTGAGATTTTGCTTCAACCCTCCAAGTGCTCCTCATTTCGGTGGATTGTGGGAGCGGGAAGTGCGCTCTATCAAATGTGCGCTGAAAGGGGTTCTACGAGACCGAGTAGTACCTGATGTTGTGCTACGTACGGTTCTGACGGAAGTGGAAGGTATTATGAACTCTAATTATCAATTGCATAAATATATATTACTGTTTTTATATGATGTTTGTTTGAAATAAAAGTGGGATGATCCCACATAAAAGAAAAAAAAAATTATGAACTCTAAACCTCTTGGCTACGCATCCTCCGTCAAGATAGCTGATATCGACCCAGTTACGCCAAATATGCTGTTAATGGGGCGGCGGGATCCTGCCCTACCTATGGTGGTGTACGACGAGTCAGAACTGAAAGGACGGCGTAATTGGCGACATAGTCAAGTTCTAGCGGATCAGTTTTGGCGTCAGTTCACCAGGTCATACTTACCGACTCTGCAAAGGCGCCAGAAGTGGCAGAAGGAAGTCGAAAACTTAGAAGTTGGAGACGTGGTGATGATAGTAGATCCCCAGTTGAGCCGATCTCAGTGGCCAGTCGGTGTTGTTTCGGCACTCTATCCAAGCAGTGACAATCGAGTGAGAGTGGTGGATGTTCGTGTCAACAAAAAGGCTTATCGACGACCAGTGGCAAAGCTCGTGAAGTTGATGAAATGTGACGATCAAGTCGAAGAATCGAGCCCGTGATTATTAGTTTTGACTGGCGCGTAATTTTATGCAACTTAAATCATTTTAATGTTAAAAGAAATTTAATCTGTTGATTAATAATACAGAAAAATAAGTACATGACCTGATACCTTGATTGATAAAGTGAATTTCCTAAGAAATTCGGGGGCGGCTATTAAGACAGTGCCGTATTCCAGAAGGGTCATAGCGCCCTCTGTTGGATTTTCGTTGTTGTTGAAAATGGCGATTGTATCGTCACAGTAAAGTTTGTTATTGTTTAATAAATGAATGATGTTGTTCGTGTGTGGTACCTGAGACAACTCAGGTGGTACTTATTTGCAAGTAAATATTCAAGTAAACAAACCCAGCAACCTCCCAAACAGAACAGATACATTAAAAAAACACCATAAAATAACTGTTTTTCTGTGATTTCGTGTCGTTCAGCGGAAATAATATAATGAAATAAGTAATTTTTTGTAGTAATTTGTATTTTGTAGTAAATATATATCACATTAATATAATGTATAATTGTATTCTACGTTTGTATTCTTTTTTTAAAGGCGTTTGAGCAGTAACCAAATAATTACATTGCCAGCCAATGCATTTGCTGATTTGACAGCATTGGAAGAACTGTGAGTATATTAAGTTAACTTATTTATTCATTAAAATGGCCTCAAATTAAATACGCTGAACGTTATTCTTCCCCTGGACCCCCAAATGTGGCCCTAGTACCAACCAAGTGATGATGCTCACTTCGCTTGTTGCATATATTTTTTGTAGTAATTTGTATTTTGTAGTAAATATTTATCACATTAATATAATGTATAATTGTATTCTACGTTTGTATTCTTTCTTTAAAGGGATTTGAGCTATAACCAAATAGTTACGTTGCCAGCCAATGCATTTGCTGATTTGACAGCATTGGAAGAACTGTGAGTATATTAAGTTAACTTGTTTTATTCATTAAAATGGCCTCACATTAAATACGCTGAACATCATTTTATCCCTGGACCCCCAAATGTGGCCCTAGTACCAACCAAGTGATGATGCTCGCTTCGCTTGTTGCATATCCCCCTTGTCTGGGCGATCCTGGTACCACTGCTAATTTGTAATTTTTACTTTTGTATTCTTTCTTTAAAGGGATTTGGCCATTAACCAAATAGTTACATTGCCAGCCAATGCATTTGCTGATTTGACAGCATTGGAAGAACTGTGAGTATATTAAGTTAACTTGTTTTATTCATTAAAATGGCCTCACATTAAATACGCTGAACATCATTTTATCCCTGGACCCCCAAATGTGGCCCTAGTACCAACCAGAGCCATATATATAAAGAGTTACGACATTGGATTATAGTCACGTGATATGCAGATCAATTTGTGTCAAACTTGTCTCCGTTAATGATTAATAACAATTATGTAATATTTTCAATTCATAATGCATGCTTTGATGACTAAATAAAATAATAAAGTGTTGTGAATATATTTGTTAATATATTGAATAGGGTATGAACAATATTACAATAATAAAGGCAAATTATTACAAATGAAATGATGAACGAGTCTCTGAAAGTTTGTGTCAAAAACACACAGAGAGTCATATACTGTATAAAAAGAGGGGTGAATTTGTGTGTTTTTTGTATTGGTTCATGCTTTGATGTATCCTGACTTACATGTAGGCCCTAGCATTTATTCTTTTGTTATTATAGACACAATATATATATGTTACCAAATTAATACCATTAATAAAATTAATTACTAAAATAAAAACGGAATATAAGCGTTATTTCATAGACAAAAGAATCTAAAAATAATGCATGAACTATAGGAAAACGCTATACAAAAGAGACGCGCGCGCCCTCAGCGTGCGAATTCTTTGACACAAAAATGGCTTCTAATTTTCAATGTCGTAACTCTTTATATATATGGCTCTGGTACCAACCAAGTGATGATGCTCGCTTCGCTTGTTGCATATCCCCCTTGTCTGGGCGATCCTGGCACCACTGCTAATTTGTAATTTTTACTTTTGCATTCTTTCTTTAAAGGGATTTGACCTTTAACCAAATAGTTACATTGCCAGCCAATGCATTTACTGATTTGACAGCATTGAAAATACTGTGAGTATATTAAATAACCCTTTTTAATTTTTAAAACAGGCCCTTGGTCCCACCTAGGCCCCATGACATGCACCATCCAAGTGATGCTCGCTTTACTTGTTGCATATCCCCTTGTCTGGATGATCCTGCTACCACCGCTAATTTGTAATTTCTACGTTTGTATTCTTTCTTTAAAGGGTTCTGAGCGGTAACCAAATAGTTACATTGCCAGCCAATGCATTTGCTGATTTGACAGCATTGGAAAGTTTGTGAGTTTATTACACTTCAATCAACGATGAAAGCGTCGAATAACGTCGGCTGGAAAACAGGCTTAAGACGGTGGTGCTTAATTAACCATGCAGGGCCGTACCACTTTACTTTACTGTTTCAAAAACTAGAAAAAAAACTAACATAACATGCCATTTTGTAGGCAATTAATTAGGCATAACAATACCGAAACAGAGATAAAAATCGGTCAAATAATAACACAGAGATACATTAAAAAAACACCATAAAATAACTGTTGTTCTGTGATTTCGTGTCGTTCTGCGGAAATAAACAATGAAATAAGTAATTTGTATTTGTAGTAAATATTTATCACATCTATATATAAATTTACGCAAGGGCAAAATTCGGTAAATCGCGCATTATTTCTAGAATGTTTAATCGATGGTATACAAAATGGTTAGATTTTCGGTACTGATTTTAACCACCTGATGTAACCCTGTTTACTAATTAAATTGAGTTAGATAATTAGTTATTGACAATTAAAACGAATTTAGGTTCAACGATTTGCCCCAAATAGGGGTGTTTTCCGATCGTGGTATACACTGTCTAATGGATGTCCTCTTGAAAAATACCTGCACACAATAATACGTACCATCTAGTCTATATATAAATTTACGTAAGGGCAAAAATCGGTAAATCGCGCGTTATTTCTAAAATGTTTACTTGATGGTATATAAAGTTGGTTCGTACTTTTGGTACTGATTTTAACCACCTGATGTAACCCTGTTTACTAATTAAATTGAGTTCGATAATTAGTTATTGACGATTAAAACGGATTTAGGTTCAACGATTTGCCCCAAATAGGGGTGTTTTCTGATCGTGGTATACACTGTCTAATGGATGTCAATTTGAAAAATACCCGCACACAATAATACGAGGACACTTCGCATTTTCCTATCTCCTCCTACGATAATTGTGTTTAATAGCTGAAAACCGGTTGAACAGTTCGAGTACAGCATCATAATGTTGAAGACAGGCCGATTTTCCTTAAAAAATGCTATTTTGATACATTTAATATACGTTTATAAAAGTGTATTGTTTTGCGATGAATGGAACATTCCAATCTCTGTTCCATAAGTGTCTATTCCCTCAGGCGTCGTAAAGGCAAGTCGTCGTCGTCGTTGTCCTGCGAGTCATGACTGACCCTTTGTGCTCCTGCTTATGATGACATTCCACCCATCTCTATCCTGAGCATAGCGAGAAGCTGTGCACACATCCAATCCTGTGATCTCTCTAATACCATCAGTCCATCTTATCTTCTGTCTACCACGTTTTCGCTTGCCTTCTACATGACCTTGTGCAATTATCTTTCCAGGTTGTCACCTTCTCTCCTGGCAATGTGACCAAAGTACTGAAGTTTGATCTTATCAACCTTCTGGCATAGGTTGACTCTGCTTCCAATCTGGTTGTTAACAAATTCATTTGACTTATGCTCCTTCCACGATATCCTCAACAATCTCCTCCAACACCACATTTCAAAAGCTTTGATCTTCTTTCTATCCGCAGCTCCAAGAGCCCATGTCTCAGATCCATAAGTGGCAATCGGAAATACCAATGCATTCATGATATGAATCTTTGTGTTTCTTGAGACCCCTCTATCCTTCCAAATGTTGGTAAGACCTATTGTGGATGTTCTAGCCTTAGCGAGACGACGTTTTATTTCCTCTGAGCTTCCTCCAGTGTCAACAATCAGGGAGCCAAGAAAGTTGAAGGTGTTGACTACTTCTATGTCCTCTCCATCTGCTTGAATGCGATGTTCATTCTCATTCTTCCTTCCACTTATCATTACTTTTGTCTTCTTGGCATTGAGGTAAAGACCATATTCCTCACTGGATTGCTTCACTCTTTCAATCAGATCTTGGAGTTCTGCCGCAGTTCTTGCAAGTAAGGTTGTGTCATCTGCATATCTCAGATTATTTATTGCCGGCCACCGATAGATATCTGCCCCTCGTAGCCATCCATGGCAATCCGCATGATGTATTCTGCGTAGACATTAAAGAGATACGGTGACAGGATACATCCTTGGCGTATTCCTTGACCTATCGTAAACCAG
Organism: Antedon bifida; assembly: GCF_963402885.1. Classification (NCBI taxonomy): domain Eukaryota; kingdom Metazoa; phylum Echinodermata; class Crinoidea; order Comatulida; family Antedonidae; genus Antedon; species Antedon bifida. The sequence goes on along the minus strand of NC_136234.1, from coordinate 20,801,141 downwards.
TCGCTATCTCCACACTCTGTTCTGACCGTGGCTTCCTGCCCATCATATAAGGATTTTATCAAGACAATCAGATGTGTTGAGAAGCCCATTTTGCGCATTACTCTCCACAATTTTTGGTGTTGAACACAGTCAAAAGCCTTTGTGTAATCTATGAAACAGAAGAAAAGTGGCTGCTGAAATTCCATGGTCTTCTCCATCAAATTCCTCAAGTTTCCAATCTGATTTCTCGTTCCTCTTCCTCTCCTAAATCCAGCTTGCTCTGGTGATAATTCACTTTCTAACTTATTCCTGATTCTATCTGCTATAATGTGGAGCAGGACTTTACTAGCATGAGGGATAAGTGAAATGGTACGGTTGTTAGCACATTCCCTTACATCCCCTTTCTTCGGTAATGGGAGAAACACTGCCTTTTTCCAGTCTTCGGGCCATTCTTTACTCTTCCAGATCTTGTTGCACAATCTATGGATGATAACAACACCTTCCTCTCCACTTTCCTTCAGCAATTCTGCCTGGATGTTATCTACTCCTGGTGCTTTACCATTTCTTAACTTCTTCATTGCATTTTCAACTTCACAGAGAAGAATATCTGGGTCATCTTCAAAATCTTGCTGTTCTCTCTCCTCCTGTGTATCATCATCTTTGGATGCATACAACTGTTAACAATATTCCTTCCACCTTGTTTTGATTTCATCTTCTTCCGTCAAGATGTTACCATCTTTGTCCTTCAGAACATTGAGCCTGGTGCTAGGTTTTGAAGTCAGTAACTTGATGTTTTTATACATGTCTTTGGTGTTGTTTGTAGCGCTGTCCTTCTCCACCTCGGCACATCTCTGTCTGATGAACTCTGTTTTGTCATTTCTGATTTGTTTCTGGATTTCTCTTGATAAATCCCGGTATTCTCTTCTCCTCTCTGCACTTTCCAGTCCTTTTTCTTTGACCTCTCTCCTCTGATCAACCAGGGCAAATACCTTTTCTGTCAGCCAGGGTTTTCTTTTGCTCTTGCGTTTGGGGATCGTTTTCTGTGCTGTTTCTAAAGTTGCCTGCTTAATGTCTTGCCACAGCTCATCTGGGGTGGATTCTTCCGGGTCAAGTTCCATTAACTTCTGAAATTTGTTCTTCACTTCCACTCTATAAGTATCATCTAACTTGGTGGTATCAAATCTCACTGGTTTTCTTGGCTTCTTGATCCTTCTCAATTTCATCTTCATGGTAGAGACGAGAAGCTGGTGGTCTGATCCGCAGTCTGCTCCTGGATAGGTTTTGGCAGAAGTAAAATTAGATCTCCATCGCTTCTGGACCAGAATGTAGTCAATCTGATTCCTATAGCTTCCGTCCGGTGATAACCAAGTATACAACCGCCTTGGGTGCTGCTTGAAGAGGGTGTTAAGGATCATTAGTCCATTTTCTTGGCAGAAGTCAGTCAGCAGTTCTCCTCTCTCATTTTGCTCTCCTAGTCCGTAGTTGCCCATCACATTTTTGTTAGTGCACTGTCCTCCTACCTTGGCATTAAGGTCACCAATAATTACCAGGATGTCTCTCTTATTGATGTTTTCTATTGTCTGTTGCAGTAGCTCATAGAAAGTGTTAATTTCATCTTCGGTGGATGAAGAAGTGGCAAGTACTGTATACTCATAACAGAAATTCGATCCATTTTTTTTCAATCTGTGCTGCAGAGGTTGGATATAGATTTTTTTTAACGGATAATGAGCTAGCGTTTTCAGTCGCCGTATATTATGTACAAATCTTTATTATTGCAGTTAAACCACCCACATCATCACCCTTCCCTCACTGGCATGAGTAGCGTTGTAAAGCCAATAGAGGATAGGCCTACGGTGGTACGAAGGATCAACAACAACTTTGGTGGGTAGGGTAGGAACATTGGTAGGAACCAACTTAAGTATCAATTGGCTCTAGAAACAATTGAAAACTATTAGGCCTACTAATTAAGTTGAGTTAGATAATTTAATATTTATTAACGATTAAATCGAATTTATGATTTGCACCGAATAGAGGTGGTTTTCACAAATTGTTTAACATTATATAAACATATATACATCGTAGTGTATCGTTACATGTACTGTACTATTTCAATCGACTAGGACGGTGATAGTTTCAACAAAGTATTACATCGCAATGTTTTACTGTGTTTAGTGGTATATTATTTGTAAAACATGAAAACAATTAATATTTCGTTACTAAATGGATAAGAATATATTTTAAAATTGCCCCTCTTTGCACCCATCCTCTTCCCCATCCCTCAACCATAATGTTACATACAAAACACAAATTAAGTTTGTTTAAATTTGACTTAAACAATTGGTCTCATTTTGTGACAAGTTTCTCTTTCGGAAATAATTCCCAGGGTGCTAATTTTAGTTGAGTACATAAATCACAGTGTCTATTTATTCGTTCCTCTAAACGACATGTATTATTGTCCTGCATTATTGTACATTTGAAATCGCCAGTTTTTTAACGCTGAAATTATTATGTATTCGAGAACCATCTGTGTGCGCGACCTAGATGGTACGCTCGCTTCGCTCGCGTACCATCTAGTTAATATAATGTATAATTGTATTCTCATTAAAATGGCCTCACATTAAACACGCTGAAGGTCATTCTATCCCTGGACCCCCAAATGTGGCCCTATCACCAACCAAGTGATGATGCTCGCTTCGCTTGTTGCATATCCCCCTCGTCGGGACGATCCTGGTACCACTGCTAATTTGTAATTTTTACTTTTGCATTCTTTCTTTAAAGGGATTTGAGCTTTAACCAAATAGTTACATTGCCAGCCAATGCATTTGCTGATTTGACAGCATTGAAAATACTGTGAGTATATTAAATAACCCTTTTTAATTTTTAAAACAGGCCCTTGGTCCCACCTAGGCCCCATGACATGCACCATCCAAGTGATGCTCGCTTTACTTGTTGCATATCCCCTTGTCTGGATGATCCTGGTACCACCGCTAATTTGTAATTTCTACTTTTGTATTCTTTCTTTAAAGGGATTTGGCCATTAACCAAATAGTTACATTGCCAGCCAATGCATTTGCTGATTTGACAGCATTGAGATATTAATGCTATACAATACTGTAAATAGGTATTAACCACTTTTAATCGCCATTTGAATCGCAAATTTCTTATTGTGTGTGTTGGTACGGTTATAATTTATATATAATATAGGCCTAAACAACTATAATAAACTTTATTACTGTGAGTGTGGGTAGCCCCTACTTTTAGATTATAAACACATAATAATATAATACTTTATTACTGACAGTTGCTTCTCAACGTTTGTATTAATTAATAATTACAAAAAATATAAACGTACTTTACTATTTCAATCGACTATGACAGTGACAATTTTAACAAAGTTATTAAATCGGAAATGTTTTACTCTATTTAGTGGTATATTATTTATAGGCCTATAAAAAAAATATTTCGTTACTGAGTGGATAATAAAGAAAAATAAAGAATAATTTAATATAAAGAATATATTAAAAAATTGTTCCTCTTTGTAACTATCCTCATCCCCAACCCTCAACCCTAATGTTAGATACAAAACACAAATTGGGTTTGTTTAAGTGAGTCCAAATCAAAAATTTGGACTCATTTTGTGACAAGTTTCTCTCTCGGAAGTAATTCCCAGGTTGCTAATTTTGGTTGACTACATAAATCATTGTGTCTATTTATTTGTTTCTGTAAATGACAATGTTTTATAGTCATGCGGTACGTACATTTGAAATCGCCAGTTTGTTTACGCTGAAATTACTACAGGTATGTATTCGAGAACCATCTGTGTGCGCGACCTAGATGGTACGCGAGCGAAGCGAACGTACCATCTAGTTAATATAATGTATAATTGTATTCTACGTTTGTATTCTTTCTTTAAAGGTATTTGTACTATAACCCAATAGATACATTGCCAGCCAATGTATTTGCTGATTTGACAGCATTGGAAAAACTGTGAGTATATTAAGCTAATTTATTTTATTCATTAAAATGGCCTCGAATTAAATACGCTGAAAGTCATTCTTCCCCTGGACCCCCAACTGTGGCCCTGGTACCATCCAAGTGATGATGCTTGCTTCGCTTGTTGCATATCCCCTTGTCGGGACGATCCTGGTACCACTGTTAATTTGTAATTTTTACTTTTGTGTTGTAGTAATTTGTATTTTGTAGTAAATATTTATCACATTAATATAATGTATAATTGTATTCTACGTTTGCCTTCTTTCTTTAAAGGGATTTGAGCTATAACCAAATAGTTACATTGCCAGCCAATGCATTTGCTAATTTGACAGCATTGAGATTTTTGTAAGTATTACTTAAGTTAACGTTTTAAGATCAACGATAATAGCGTCGAGAAAACAGGCTTAAGACGGTGGTGCTTAATTAACCATGCAGGGCCGTACCACTTTACTTTACTGTTTCAAAAAACTAAAAAAAAAAAAAACTAACATGACATGCCATTTTGTAGGTAATTATTAGGCATAACAATAACGAAACAGTCCTACAAATCGGTCAAATAATAACACAGAGATACATTAAAAAAACACCATAAAATAAGTGTTTTTCTTTGATTTCGTGTCGTTCAGCGGAAATAATATAATGAAATAAGTAATTTGTTGTAGTAATTTGTATTTTGTAGTAAATATTTATCACATAAATATGATGTATAATTGTATTCTACGTTTGCTTTCTTTCTTTAAAGGCGTTTGAGCCATAACCAAATAGTTACATTGCCAGCCAATGCATTTGCTGATTTGACAGCATTGGAAAGTTTGTGAGTTTATTACACTTTAATCAACGATGAAAGCGTCGAATAACGTCGGCTGGAAAACAGGCTTAAGACGGTGGTGCTTAATTAAGCATGCAGGGCCGTACCACTTTACTTTACTGTTTCAAAAACTAGAAAAAAAACTAACATAACATGCCATTTTGTAGGTAATTAATTAGGCATAACAATACCGAAACAGTAATAAAAATCGGTCAAATAATAACACAGAGATACATTAAAAAAACACCATAAAATAACTGTTTTTCTGTGATTTCGTGTCGTTCAGCGGAAACAATATAATGAAATAAGTAATTTTTTGTAGTAATTTGTATTTTGTAGTAAACATTTATCACATTAATATAATGTATAATTGTATTCTACGTTTGTATTCTTTTTTAAAAGGTATTTGATCGGTAACCAAATAACTGTTTTTCTGTGATTTACTTAAGTTAACTTTTAAAGATCAACGATAATAGCGTCGAGAAAACAGGCTTTAGAAAGTGGTGCTTAATTTACCATGCAGGGCCGCACCACTTTACTGTAAAAAAATACCATAAAATAAACTGTTTTTCTGTGATTTCGTGTCGTTCAGCGGAAATAATATAATGAAATAAGTAATTTTTTGTAGTAATTTGTATTGTTACGACCACTTTTGGCCTAGGCCGAAATACCTAAATAACAACAACGAGGTTTGGAACAAACAATAGCCAACACTCAAAGTACTATGCAAGAAGCACGAGCTCCATTTAATTTCTTTGCACGATGCATTACATAACAACAACACTATAATGTTACAACAATATGAATGATACCGAGTGGTTGGTTTGCCTAGGTATCCGTACATTCAATCACAACTTTTCCATTCTTATTTTCCTTGCGTCCAGTCTGGAACACCGTTCGCTGCAAGTCTTTATTCCATTACTACCCAGTCGGCAGTACCATATCCACTGTCTTATCCAGAAAGCCTACTATCTCCGACTTGCACCGTCTCGTGAGTGAGTCCTTCCCTTGTCTCACACACCCACCACAGCTTTCCAAAATACCGCGCATCACAACGCTCCCTTCTGATTCGTCCACTTTGACCACCGGCGACTTGATTCATTTGCATGTGACACCTGATTGTCGTCACACGTAACAGTATTTTGTAGTAAATATTTATCACATTAATATATAATGTATAATTGTATTCTACGTTTGCCTTCTTTCTTTAAAGGGATTTGGGCCTTAACCAAATAGTTACATTGCCAGCCAATATATTTGCTGATTTGACAGCATTGGAAGAACTGTGAGTATATTAAGTTAACTTATTTTATTCATTAAAATGGCCTCAAATTAAATACGCTGAAGGTCATTCTAGCCCTGGACCCCCAAATGTGGCCCTAGTACCAACCAAGTGATGATGCTCGCTTTACTTGTTGCATATCCCCCTTGTCTGGATGATCCTGGTACCACCGCTAATTTGTAATTTCTACTTTTGTATTCTTTCTTTAAAGGGATTTGGCCATTAACCAAATAGTTACATTGCCAGCCAATGCATTTGCTGATTTGACAGCATTGAGATATTAATGCTATACAATACTGTAAATAGGTATTAACCACTTTTAATCGCCATTTGAATCGCAAATTTCTTATTGTGTGTGTTGGTACGGTTATAATTTATATATAATATAGGCCTAAACAACTATAATAAACTTTATTACTGTGAGTGTGGGTAGCCCCTACTTTTAGATTATAAACACATAATAATATAATACTTTATTACTGACAGTTGCTTCTCAACGTTTGTATTAATTAATAATTACAAAAAATATAAACGTACTTTACTATTTCAATCGACTATGACAGTGACAATTTTAACAAAGTTATTAAATCGGAAATGTTTTACTCTATTTAGTGGTATATTATTTATAGGCCTATAAAAAAAATATTTCGTTACTGAGTGGATAATAAAGAAAAATAAAGAATAATTTAATATAAAGAATATATTAAAAAATTGTTCCTCTTTGTAACTATCCTCATCCCCAACCCTCAACCCTAATGTTAGATACAAAACACAAATTGGGTTTGTTTAAGTGAGTCCAAATCAAAAATTTGGACTCATTTTGTGACAAGTTTCTCTCTCGGAAGTAATTCCCAGGTTGCTAATTTTGGTTGACTACATAAATCATTGTGTCTATTTATTTGTTTCTGTAAATGACAATGTTTTATAGTCATGCGGTACGTACATTTGAAATCGCCAGTTTTTTTACGCTGAAATTACTACAGGTATGTATTCGAGAACCATCTGTGTGCGCGACCTAGATGGTACGCGAGCGAAGCGAACGTACCATCTAGTTAATATAATGTATAATTGTATTCTACGTTTGTATTCTTTCTTTAAAGGTATTTGTACTATAACCCAATAGATACATTGCCAGCCAATGTATTTGCTGATTTGACAGCATTGGAAAAACTGTGAGTATATTAAGCTAATTTATTTTATTCATTAAAATGGCCTCGAATTAAATACGCTGAAAGTCATTCTTCCCCTGGACCCCCAACTGTGGCCCTGGTACCATCCAAGTGATGATGCTTGCTTCGCTTGTTGCATATCCCCTTGTCGGGACGATCCTGGTACCACTGTTAATTTGTAATTTTTACTTTTGTGTTGTAGTAATTTGTATTTTGTAGTAAATATTTATCACATTAATATAATGTATAATTGTATTCTACGTTTGCCTTCTTTCTTTAAAGGGATTTGAGCTATAACCAAATAGTTACATTGCCAGCCAATGCATTTGCTAATTTGACAGCATTGAGATTTTTGTAAGTATTACTTAAGTTAACGTTTTAAGATCAACGATAATAGCGTCGAGAAAACAGGCTTAAGACGGTGGTGCTTAATTAACCATGCAGGGCCGTACCACTTTACTTTACTGTTTCAAAAAACTATAAAAAAAAAAAACTAACATGACATGCCATTTTGTAGGTAATTATTAGGCATAACAATAACGAAACAGTCATACAAATCGGTCAAATAATAACACAGAGATACATTAAAAAAACACCATAAAATAAGTGTTTTTCTTTGATTTCGTGTCGTTCAGCGGAAATAATATAATGAAATAAGTAATTTGTTGTAGTAATTTGTATTTTGTAGTAAATATTTATCACATAAATATGATGTATAATTGTATTCTACGTTTGCTTTCTTTCTTTAAAGGCGTTTGAGCCATAACCAAATAGTTACATTGCCAGCCAATGCATTTGCTGATTTGACAGCATTGGAAAGTTTGTGAGTTTATTACACTTTAATCAACGATGAAAGCGTCGAATAACGTCGGCTGGAAAACAGGCTTAAGACGGTGGTGCTTAATTAAGCATGCAGGGCCGTACCACTTTACTTTACTGTTTCAAAAACTAGAAAAAAAACTAACATAACATGCCATTTTGTAGGTAATTAATTAGGCATAACAATACCGAAACAGTAATAAAAATCGGTCAAATAATAACACAGAGATACATTAAAAAAACACCATAAAATAACTGTTTTTCTGTGATTTCGTGTCGTTCAGCGGAAACAATATAATGAAATAAGTAATTTTTTGTAGTAATTTGTATTTTGTAGTAAACATTTATCACATTAATATAATGTATAATTGTATTCTACGTTTGTATTCTTTTTTAAAAGGTATTTGATCGGTAACCAAATAACTGTTTTTCTGTGATTTACTTAAGTTAACTTTTAAAGATCAATGATAATAGCGTCGAGAAAACAGGCTTTAGAAAGTGGTGCTTAATTTACCATGCAGGGCCGCACCACTTTACTGTAAAAAAATACCATAAAATAAACTGTTTTTCTGTGATTTCGTGTCGTTCAGCGGAAATAATATAATGAAATAAGTAATTTTTTGTAGTAATTTGTATTGTTACGACCACTTTTGGCCTAGGCCGAAATACCTAAATAACAACAACGAGGTTTGGAACAAACAATAGCCAACACTCAAAGTACTATGCAAGAAGCACGAGCTCCATTTAATTTCTTTGCACGATGCATTACATAACAACAACACTATAATGTTACAACAATATGAATGATACCGAGTGGTTGGTTTGCCTAGGTATCCGTACATTCAATCACAACTTTTCCATTCTTATTTTCCTTGTGTCCAGTCTGGAACACCGTTCGCTGCAAGTCTTTATTCCATTACTACCCAGTCGGCAGTACCATATCCACTGTCTTATCCAGAAAGCCTACTATCTCCGACTTGCACCGTCTCGTGAGTGAGTCCTTCCCTTGTCTCACACACCCACCACAGCTTTCCAAAATACCGCGCATCACAACGCTCCCTTCTGATTCGTCCACTTTGACCACCGGCGACTTGATTCATTTGCATGTGACACCTGATTGTCGTCACACGTAACAGTATTTTGTAGTAAATATTTATCACATTAATATATAATGTATAATTGTATTCTACGTTTGCCTTCTTTCTTTAAAGGGATTTGGGCCTTAACCAAATAGTTACATTGCCAGCCAATATATTTGCTGATTTGACAGCATTGGAAGAACTGTGAGTATATTAAGTTAACTTATTTTATTCATTAAAATGGCCTCAAATTAAATACGCTGAAGGTCATTCTAGCCCTGGACCCCCAAATGTGGCCCTAGCACTAACCAAGTGATGATGCTCGCTTCGCTTGTTGCATATCCCCCTTGTCTGGGCGATCCTGGTACCACTGCTAATTTGTAATTTTTACTTTTGTATTCTTTTTTTAAAGGGTTCTGAGCGGTAACCAAATAGTTACATTGCCAGCCAATGCATTTGCTGATTTGACAGCATTGAGATTTTTGTAAGTATTACTTAAGTTAACGTTTTAAGATCAACGACAATAGCGTCGAGAAAATACGCTTAAGACGGTGGTGCTTAATTAACCATGCAGGGCCGTACCACTTTACTTTACTGTTTCAAAAAACTAAAAAAAAAAAACTAACATGACATGCCATTTTGTAGGTAATTATTAGGCATAACAATAACGAAACAGTCATACAAATCGGTCAAATAATAACACAGAGATACATTAAAAAAACACCATAAAATAAGTGTTTTTCTTTGATTTCGTGTCGTTCAGCGGAAATAATATAATGAAATAAGTAATTTGTTGTAGTAATTTGTATTTTGTAGTAAATATTTATCACATAAATATGATGTATAATTGTATTCTACGTTTGCTTTCTTTCTTTAAAGGCGTTTGAGCCATAACCAAATAGTTACATTGCCAGCCAATGCATTTGCTGATTTGACAGCATTGAGATTTTTGTAAGTATTACTTAAGTTAACGTTTTAAGATCAACGACAATAGCGTCGAGAAAATACAATAGGGTTGGTGAAATCTGTCCACAATAGGTTACTTTTCTGTCCATAATAGGTTACTTTCTGTCCACAATAGGGACTAGAGGGCGCTGTTGTTTGTCCATAATAGGTTACTTTCTGTCCACAATAGGGACTAGAGGGCGCTGTTGTTTGTCCATAATAGGTGACTTTCATAATTGGCTGTCCAAAATAGGTGACTTTTTGTCCACAATAGGGGATTTTATTGGAGTAGTGCGCCATCCATTGTGTTGTCCATAATAGGTGATTTTTTTGGCGTACTCTCGTACGTACGTACGTACGTAGTTTGTTTCGCGAGTAGAAGTAATACTAATTTGCTTTCTCTTCAGACTTTGAGTTGAGGCTACCGACCTAGGCCTATAAATTAGTATATTATTTAAGTCTCTCTAGCCTAGGGGTCTCTCTAGCCTAGGCCTGTTAGTTAGGCTACCTCTATACTATAGGCCTACTTAGGCCTACTAGCCTACTACTAGCCTAGGGCTAGGCCTAGCTTAGATACAGCAGCAGGGTACCTCCCTGCTTACAGGAATACAAATGACATGGGCTCCATATTAGGTAGATATGTTTCCTACTACAAACAACTAGGCCTAGCCTCAGTTATCTTGTTTGTTTGTTTTTTTATTATTTATTAATATAATATGAATATATATACAGACTAACATACTATTTTACTCGTAACTATATTGCCTATTCTGCAGGTCACTGGCGGACTAAGTGACTAGAGGCCTAGTCACTATTTAATACGGTCTTTTACTACTGCCACCGCTACTATACTTTGAAGACCGAAATCTTCAAATCACAAACATCTAGATTGAACTATTAAAATTTTTGTTTTTTTTATTATTTTGTGAATGAACGAGTCTTATCCAGACAGTTCGGACAGTTAATAGGTTGGCAGTATAGTAGAACCAGAGCTAGTGTTACTGTGTTATTAATTATGTCATCTATTTAAATCTCACAATTGTTTTCCCATATTTTTTGCGTGTATTACAGATTGTGTACAGTGTATCTTCTGATCAATGTTATAGTACAGTAGCATGGAAATGTCTATTAACTAGGGTAAGTAACAGATAGGCCCAACCTACAATTGAAGAAAAATACTTTACATATAACCCACTACATCTTTTAGGAGATTTTTCAATATGATCAAGATACTGTGAAATCCCAAAAAGAAGCCTATTTCAAAACAGTATTTGTTTGCAATAGTAATCTCGAAAAGGAGGATACAAATGAGACAAACTGAATATTATCAGTACCGTAGTAGAAAAACTTACTGACAATACATTTGAAATGTTCTATTCATTTGCTTTGCTAGGAAAATAAAAGTAGATATTTCTTTGTTTATTTCCATTCATTATAAACATTACAATCACCATACAAAGAATAGATAAATCCACTGACAAATTCATGCAGAAAATATTTCAAAATTTAATTAAATGTTATATTATTAAAGCATTCATTCAATAAAGCCTTTATCTTTAAACATTTAATATAAGTTTTTATATAGTGAGTATGGTAATAATTGACTCTCTTTGACAACTGGCATAAACATAAATTTAGTAAAACAATCTTACATATCTTTTTTTTAAATGCAATAAAATATTTAAACATAACTGTGTCCCACCATACAACATGACAATTTGACTCAGCATTACTAAGATTGAAGTTACTTTTATTATACAATACCTAAACATTATTATAGTGTTTAACTATTTCCTTTTTTTATTATAGGCATACAGATGTTTGATATTCTGCCCATATATCCTGCTGAAATGAAAAGGTACATCATTTCAACATAATATCTTTGATCATATCATCATCGGTCAATACTTATAGTAATAAACATAATAATTATGGTGTATTTTTTTTATCTTTGCTATTTTTTAAATTGTAGTTTAACCATATTTTTACACTTTTAAAATTAATATAATTCAGTATTTTTGAATGTGATTTAGATTATGAATAAATTTAGAATACAGAACAAAATTGTTGATTGTACACTGCGTGTATGTAAACTGGATTTATTGTCGTATTCCTAATGATTCAAAATAATATTTATTTTGCTTCATTATTAAAGATGTATTGTCCCTCAAAAAAATGAAAAATTAATTCAATCAGACTTTGAATATGTTATTTTGTAGTTTTAATAAAGTTAATCGAAAAAAAAAACCGAAAAAAAAATAATGTTTTCACTTGTAAAATGACAAAATAAATGGTTAAATTCAACCAAAAATCCATTGGCTAGCAGCCAATTTGACCATTTTTTGCTTTAAATTACATTTTTTTCAGGTAATACATTTTTTTTCAATCTAATTTTTGGTCAATGTGGATAACTATTATGTTACAATAAAATGGAATGGAAAATTTTTTTTTAAGAATTATTTTTTCAGGGGGACAATACATCTTTAAACATTAAAATTGATTCATTTAATTAAACAACAATATAATAAATGGATGAGAACTGCTGCTGTTGATTGACTACTGACTGGGATGATTTGTCATGGATTTTGAAACAAGGGACGACCTAAAATGACGAAATGAAGTGCTGAACTCTGATGTCTTTTGCAATATTAAATTGATAAAGTTGATTTTTATTATTACTGTTAACAAAACAAAAAAAACAAAAAATTAACGGTAAAGAGAAAACATTATCATATATCTATATAACCTATGTGGACTATCATCAGGAATTAAAGGTATAAAGGTATAAAAACGTATTTTACTAAAACAATAGGAAGATTCAAATGTTGTAAGCCTACATACAGTATTTACAAAAGGAATGGAAAACCCAAAGATGAAATGAAAAGCTGTTGGCAAGCGTCTTTAACTCCTATAATTTGTAACATTGTTGAGAAATTGCTTTGATGTATCTAGAATAGTATAATAATATACTAATTACATTTTTTCAGTTTGGAATTAAACAAATGTATAATTATTGAACTTTTACTTTCTAAGGTTTTCATTCATGGGCACAGTTAAAGGCTGTAAAGATTTTTAATTTTTGTTTTCTTGACTTTTCTTCTGCACTGGACGGTGTCTAATAAAAAGAACTTAATAACTCAGTAGCTGTTGGTGAAAACACCAATGGATTACAGATTTTATTTCAAATAAAGCGCAAGTCAAAGTTGGTGATATTGTAAATAATATTTCTTCTTTTTTAATTTGCTGATGATCACACCTTATCACGTCCTATAAAAATAATGATTGTATAATGCTTCAAATAGATTATATTTAATTGCTAAATGAGCAAATGTCAACAATCTTAAAACCTTAAATCCTGTACAATGTGCCATAATATTCTCTCAAACTATTTACATACACACTGTAACTTAGTGAACATTGTCTGATTCTTGCATTATGCATTATATAAAATATGTCTTGGTCAAGTTGAACAAAGCTCTATTACTCCTAGTGGTTAGATTGTAGTGTGGGCACCATTTGAGAAATATTATGTTTAGAGAATAAAAAGTATACAAAGGAAAACAACAAGGAAAGTGATTTTAGACACACTTGGGACATAGGGCCTACCTTATTTTTATAGTTTGAAAGTGCTAGAAATATTACCTATTGGTTGATTGATCACTTTATTTCAGAATAAAAATTTCATACAACAATTAAAAAAAAACCGAAAATCACACTTTAATAGGATTTTTTCTCTCAAAACCTATTTGAAGACTCTATTGAAGACTTGTTTGAATTACATTTAAACTTTTATTAGGATTTAAGGTGTTGAAGGGTTACTATAGTTTTTTTGGTTTTGTTGGAATTCAAAAGGCAATTCATAATTCTTCCCAGAAAGCAAATTATTATTTACGATACAACTTTCCTACTATTAACTCAGACTTGGAGGCCTATATAGGCCTAGGGCCTAGCCTAGGCTAGGCCTTGTTTAGTTAGTACTTGGTTGGCCACTATCTAGCCTATACTAGGGCCAGGCTACTTAATTACTAGTCTACTATGCTATGGAGTTTCCTACACATGACAAAAATCACCTATTATGGACAACATAATGGATGGCGCACTACTCCAATAAAATCCCCTATTGTGGACAAAAAGTCACCTATTTTGGACAGCCAATTATGAAAGTCACCTATTATGGACAAACAACAGCGCCCTCTAGTCCCTATTGTGGACAGAAAGTAACCTATTATGGACAGAAAAGTAACCTATTGTGGACAGATTTCACCAACCCCGCTCAGAAAATACGCTTAAGACGGTGGTGCTTAATTAACCATGCAGGGCCGTACCACTTTACTTTACTGTTTCAAAAAACTAAAAAAAAAAAAATAACATGACATGCCATTTTGTAGGTAATTATTAGGCATAACAATAACGAAACAGTCATACAAATCGGTCAAATAATAACACAGAGATACATTAAAAAAACACCATAAAATAAGTGTTTTTCTTTGATTTCGTGTCGTTCAGCGGAAATAATATAATGAAATAAGTAATTTGTTGTAGTAATTTGTATTTTGTAGTAAATATTTATCACATAAATATGATGTATAATTGTATTCTACGTTTGCTTTCTTTCTTTAAAGGGGTTTGAGCCATAACCAAATAGTTACATTGCCAGCCAATGCATTTGCTGATTTGACAGCATTGATATTTTTGTAAGTATTACTTAAGTTAACGTTTTAAGATCAACGACAATAGCGTCGAGAAAATACGCTTAAGACGGTGGTGCTTAATTAACCATGCAGGGTCGTACCACTTTACTTTGATTAGTAGTTTGACTTTAATTTTGTATATATATATATCTTTATTTTTTCGATTAGTATTTTTAGGTTATTTAGATCAAATGTTTAAACTTCTTTTGTAAGTGTATTATAGAAAAATGAAAAAGGAGGTAATACAACGATTTAAAAATGTCACTGATGAAGTTTATTAAATTGTAATGACATTAAGAATTAACAAAAATTTTTTTCTTTTAATTTTCTTAATAACGCGTCTAAATTTATAAAACATATTTATTTACAACGTCTCTAGTTTTTATAAAACCGGAATCAGTCCATGCTGTGTTTAAATTGTATAGGATTTCTCCTAAAGATTCCCCATATATTTTGTACCCCTCCATAATGTAATATAGGCATACCCTTATGCATGCAAGTGTATGTCTAATTGATTTATCTTTTAAAGGTATTTACAATACAACGATATAACTACCATAGATCGAAATGCGTTTTCTTCTTTTGCTTCATCACTGGGATCATTGTAAGTTAAACACTGTTGTAATTTCATTACAAATTTAACAACCTATTTTTTTCCATTACGATTCTTGATTCTGTTAAAATAAACACTACAGTGTAATCGGTAGACTGGTTAAAACAACTGCCATGTTTTTTCTGTCAACCTTTTACTCATTGGATTTTTTATCCTAACATTCGAAATAAGCTTAGGGCCAGTTCGGGTGTCGTTTGTTGTTTTACACATTTTAATAATCATGTTTGTGCCTATGCTTGATTTACTTATTTAAAACTATTATTTTGTAGATATGTTGACGGTAACAACTTACAGGATTTCAGTACGAGTACTTTTGAGGAATTGACCAACTTAACAACATTGTAAGTAGGCTTATTTGAAAAAAAATAATAAATAAAGTGGTAAATGTATTTCAAAATGGCCGCCATTTTCTCAAAAAGAAAGGTTTGAGAAAGATGTGTAGTTTTTAAACCTGATTTATTAGAAAAAAAATGTATAGATTTTTTTCATATATGAACTATTTAGAGACAGATTTTAACTTAACTTAATTAAAGGTGGGAGCCAATAATTAAATTTCTAACATTGAATCACCTTGTCAACTAATGTTCATGAAGGGAAAATAAATGCTCAAAGTAAAATTTACCAATATAACCTGATTTGAAAAAAAATTGTCTTATTTCGGGCTTAAAACATTTTTTTCAGTGGTTAGGGAATTTCTATGGAGGTCATTAATATTCATGAGCTTCTTGGTATTTCCTGTTTGGTATATAATAAATAATAATAATAATAAATAATATATTTATACAGGATAAAACAATCAGATAACAGTGTATCTGTTTTACATTGCGGTCCTGTCTTAATCAAAATATATAAAAGAGAAACTTAATTAAATATAACACAGTGTTTATGAAAAGAAATGAGATTTGTATCTAGCCTTAAAGGACGTAATTGTTAGTGCCGATTTAATATTATTTGGTAAACTGTTCCATATTTTTGCGCCTGCAACTTTAAAGGACCAATTCATTTTACTAATATAAGGGTGTATTTAGGTATTGTTAAATTCAAATTTTCTACTCCACGTGTTAAGTGTGTGAATATCGCGAATCAATTCAATTTCATTTACTAATCTAATTTGTGCAAGGCCGTAAACACATTTTTATACATTAGACATGCTAGGGAGAAATCTCGTTTCTCTTCAAGAGTTTGCCACGACAGGTTCTGAATGATGTTGTCACCCCTTACATTAATATAATCAAAGTTGTTAGTTACAATTCGAGCAGCTCTTTTTTGATGTCGCTTTAAAATATTCTCTATCGTATTTCCCCAGACTGTTATAGCATAATCACTACAAGGCTGAATTGTACTTATATAGAGAGTTTCTAGTAACGGTTTACTTAAACTACTAGCCATTTTACCTAGCATTGTTATTTATATCCAATATTTTTACTAATATTTTGTTTCCAAGTTAACATTTCATCGACTACGACTCCCAGATACCTTATACTATCAACTTGTTCTAATTTACTGGTTCCAATTTGTATATTTAAATCATTACTGTCAGCTGTATGATTGTTTCTTAGTAACATAGCCTTTGTTTTTTTCAGTATTTATAGAGAGGTGGTTGTCATCATACCATTTACCAATGTTATCAATAATTATTTGTAATGAATCATTTACTATCTTAGCAGTATCACCTGAGGTGTAAACCACAACATCATCAGCAAAAACGCTGCAAGTTCCATTTACTATAGACTGCGAAATATCATTTATGAAAATGAGAAACAGGATGGGTCCCAGGACACTTCCTTGTGGAACGCCAATATTGATTTCTTTAAAGTGGAGCTACACTCAGACTTTCTCAGCTTATATTATGTTTAAGTATGTTTAATTGAAAGTGATTACATACAAAAAACAGGGAAGATATGGCAATATTTTCCAAAAACTAATTTCTAAAAAATCGGTCAGAAAATAGTGTTTTTTACTACATTACACTTTTTTAGTAACTTAGGGGTTATTAGTTTACATTACGTCGCAAAACGCGTTACACTTAGCGACTGACGCGTTTTAGTCGCCGGTGAACGCGTTGGTGAAATGTCTCCCCTTTGGTAAATTATGTGTTGGAAAATGGCGAATCAATTTTAATATACCAGGGAGTTGTAAAATAATTTTTACAACTCCCTGTTTATACACACAATTAATACGATTTGTTTAGGCCCAAGTAATATTTCCGATAAAAATGTCAGCATAATTTACATGTAACATCATTATTTGCACTGTACAACAACAGCATAATATTATCTTAATCAAATTGCTTATTAATTTTAAGCTAGGCCTAGCTAAATCGTCTGCTCAGCCTAGCTAGCTAGGCTTGAATTCATGTCTAGGTAGGACTGTAGTCATGGGTTAAAAAATGCTTGGTCGTTTCGTCCCATTTATCGTTCCTGGGTTTTCTCGTACATTAAGAATTGTGAAACACAAAATTCTCTACAAAACAAGTCTGGTATTGCTCAGAATAGTAAAGAATAGTAACGGATGTGGAAGCTTATGTCTGACTGAAAAGCAACTATTCAGGCACCCTATCATGGCCCATGGGTAGGCCGAGATTGGGTGCCAGAACAAACTTCACTGCTGTAAGGCTATCAGGCAGCCAGCTAGAGGCCAAGCAGCATCGTTACATACCTAGACTCTAGTAGGCCTAGGCCTAGCTTTATTGAATATATAGCCACGTCTTTCTCAAATCTCGTTAAATTTGACATTTTAGTAATAATCTCATAATCACTTATTACACTGTGAAACATGATAGGGTCACATCCAGAATGTTTTAATATATACTTTTCGCCCGTCAAAAATAACATCGCGACAATAACAGATCGCCAGCTGCAGTGTGAAAAATGTCGTGAGAAATGTCACGTGATCATACTCCCTAGAAAAGTAAAAAAACCCAATTGGACCCAATGGGGGAAAGTGTCTATTTACGCGAAATTGCGCAATGTATACGCAATAACAATACCAGAAATAAAAAGATCTGGAAAAATTGCATATAAAAACATTTTACTTTTTTTTTTAGTGAAGAAATTATTTTTTTAGGAATATTCAAATATACCCCCCTTTTGCATGTAAAAGAATAGGAAATTACAAGGTATCCCCCCAAAACGCAAAAAGGCGTGATTTTCAAGAAAATCATACTCATTGAAAAAATTTTCAAAAAAAATATGAAGTATGAGGGATGATATTTTTAAAGAACAGTTGAAATGTATGAAAAATAGCAATTTTCTGGGTGGAGCTCCACTTTAAGTGTAGATTTGTTATTGTTACAGTATACAAACTGTTTTCTGTTTTTTAAGTAATTACTAAACCAGTAAACAACATTTTCATGGAAACCATATTTGTAAAGCTTAAATAACAAAATTGAGTGATCTATCGTGTCAAAGCACTTGGATATATCTAAGAAACAAGCGCCGACGACCTCTGAGTCATTAAAACTTTCTTACCAATCATCAACTACTCTGTGCAAGCATGTTACAGTAGAATGGTTTTTCAAAAAGGCAAATTGATCAATGTTAATTAAATCAAAAAACTAAGAAAAGAAATGATTTGTTCCTGAACCACTCTCTCAATAATTTTTGCGATATGAGCAACGACAGATATAATTGGTCTGTAGTTGCTCATACTGTCTTTACTACCCTTTCCTTTATATATAGGAGTTGTCCTTGCTACTTTCCAATCAGCTGGGACAAGACCAGACATGAGAGAGAGATTCACAATATGACACAATGGATAAGCAATGTATGGAGCTACTAACCTTAGCAATTTACTATCAAAATCTAAAACATCTAAATTTTTTTTCTGGCAAATTATAAAGCTTCCTTTTAATGGTATTTGTATCAATGTTTATAAAATTAAAGGAATATTCACTAGGTGGATTATTCCAACTTGGCAGCGTATCGGTATATGATACCTCTACTGATGCTAAACATGCCCTGGTCTTGGCTAGGCTATGCTAACTATGCTAAGCCTGGCTAGAATGAGCCTCCTACCTTTGCTCAAATTATATCCATTTCTTCTCAGTAGCCTTTTAAAACATGCCCTGTCATTTCAACATTTGTTATACTGGACAATTATCACAAAATTTAATAATATCATTGTGTTTTGTCTGGTTGTACAATGTTTATTCCATGGAGGTCTCACTGGTTTTCTCTCGCGATGTATTTTTATAAGCTGATTCAAATTGGATAGAAAACAAACTCCCTAGCTACTGTAATTTTTGCTATTTGAAAATTGGGCCACAACCAATTTTCCTGTAAAAATGAGATAATTTCATGAAAAATGGCCATTATAAATGTAAATATTGGTTAAAATTGTATAAGGATAGCTATTCATTTCTATGTTTTATTGTATAGTTATTTAATGCAAGTCATGTAAAGTTGGTCAACACACAAAATGACCTATCTTTTACGATTGTGTAATTTGATAATACCACTAATTACCTAGCTTGGCAAAGTTTGACAGCCTTGTTCTTGCATTGAGCATTCACATTCATTTTGCCAATTACAATTTCCACCTCCCATAAGACAATATTACAAGTAAAAGAATGGAAATTTTATTCCCGGAGCCCACCTTTAAAGTTGCATGTATTGCAATCGGTTTTAGAATAGCATTGAATAAAATCTGTTGAAAGGGTGGGTTCAAGATGATCATAGCTTGAATACATCTCTACTTTTTCGAATATAAGTTGATGCCTTTGTCTATCCATTGTTATACACGAGCACTGTGATAACTGCCACTGGAGTTGGCGGAATTGATGCACATGCACCATAAAATCCTAGTTAAACTAGCCCATTTCTCGAAATCATTGTAGCACAGTGCATCCAGGTCAGACTTTCATTAGCAAAACATTCATAGGGGCATTCCTTTTTTTTAAAACTTAATATAGTTACGTTATGTCTCAATTATATATAATAATAAACTATTAATTAAAATGTTGTTTATTAATTCCATACATTCATTTAAAATTCATAAATGTCCCGTCCGACGTTGTAGGTTGTTTTTTTTTTAACATTATTTGAGAAGTAATGATACAAAAATCTTATTATTTCATTTTCTCACAAGACTATATAATTTACTTATTATCATGATACAACAGTTCCAGTCCAGTTTGCAGTGTATGTTTCTCCTAAAAGATAAAACATTTATTATTATGTTTACCTTTACTCTTATAGGATTTCGGATTTGTCATGCTTATGTTCAATTGTGGGTGACATTGATTGGTGCCTTCCTGGCGTAGATCCATTTTCTTCATGTGAAGACTTACTAGAAAGTGAATACATACGGGTATTGATGTGGATTATTGTAATTTCAGCTGTTAGTGGCAATTTAGTCGTTATCATATCACGACAGTGTAAAAAGGATAACAAGAAAAGTAATGATAACGAAATTAATAAAGTGCAAACCACACTCATCACCAACCTTGCCGTGTCGGACCTGTTAATGGTAGTCTATTTGATTATCATTTTAAGTGTAGATATGCATTATAGAGGGCGATATGCACAATTTGAATCGGATTGGAAGGATAGTTTTCTTTGCAGTTTTGCTGGTGCCATTGCCACTCTCTCTGGTCAGTTTTCGGTTTTTACATTAATGCTTTTAAGCATCGACCGTGCTATAAACATAGCTTATCCATTTAGTACCAAACGTCTTAGTTGCAGAAATTGTAGAATTATTATCGGAATTGCATGGGTGTGTTGGGTTGTGCTCAGCTTTCTTCCACAAGTAGCAAACGTCATAAAACACAACTTGTATTACTACGACGACGACGTGGCGTGGTATTATTTCGGGGATAATTATTATGGAGTAAAAAGTGTGTGCCTTGCACTACCATTATCAAAAAGCCATTGGCCAGGCTGGGAGTATGCGTTTACTATCTACATCGGATTCAACAGTTTAGGTTTTATCATCATAGCTGTGAGTTATGTAATCATTTTCGTGTCTATCAAGCGCTCATCAGCAGGTGCTAACAGAAAACGAAGAAGAAAAAAAGATATCAAACTCGCAGTAAAAATAGGGTTTCTCATTTTCACAGATTTCTGTTGCTGGTTTCCTATTGTATTGATGGCAATTGGTGCTGAACTGAATTGGTGGACACTTCCTGTGGAAATATATGTTTTTTCAGCGATGTTCATCATACCAATTAACTCCTCGGTCAATCCCTATCTATACACAATTATCGACTGTTGCTTAGATAAGAAACCAAACGTCGCTTATACCAATAGAATACGACCCGTGGCTTTTATACAGCTTCAGGAAATGAGACCTAGAAATACTGACAGATACAATTTAAACATGTAAAGCTTTTGCCATTTTTTTTTTTTTAAAAGGCGCGTAAATCCTTTAGTAAGCCTTAGTTTGTAATATTTTAACACGGCATATCTGTCTAATATTTGTTTAGGAAAAAAGTAGAATTCATTATAATCGAAAAGAGAGAATTACTTTACAATGACGAATATTCTTGTTTTACTTAGGCCTACATTTTTTAAATATCATTTTGTTTCTTTGTAATTTCTTAGTTAGTCTACAGTATCTATTGTTTATGTATATTTTTATCAAATTTGAAGAAACTATTTTTGTTCCTGTCTATTGTTGAGTTTCACAACGAACTATCACATGAGTGAAATCATTCTAACAGTGTATACTATTACTACTATCACTATATAGGAACATTCTGACTGTTGTTGTTGTTGTTTTTTTTGCTATACGTAATATTACATGGAACTATTACATGGCTATTTAATTCAACGTTGAAGCGAAAAGACAAGACAAGCATTATACACGAGACCCTCTACATAAACAAAGTCTTATTACAAGTTTTTGGAATTGTTTATTGTCATTAGAAAAACACTGACATGACAGGACTTAAACCCAGGACACTAGGATTGGTAGGTGAGCATCATAACCACCAAACCACAACTCTACAGTAGGTCCACGACAGACGACACATCGATTGACCTGACCTGACCTGACCTAGGTTGGTCATCGGTCGTCGCAAATCAAAAACTCCCTATTGATTAAATATGGATTTATTAAATAAAAGTTTAGTTTAGAACAGTGTAAGTTTTATAAAAACAAATAATAAACATTCTTGTGTATATTATTTTTTATGTTTTTTTTTTTATCTTTTTTATTAAATATGCAATATATTTTGTAATAGATAACATAAAAAAAAATAATGTAAACATATATATATTTTATAAGTGTAGTAGACAAAACAAATATATACATTAAGAAAACATTGGGTACTACGTATAGGCCAAAATATTACAATTATTATTAATATTAAAGAGGATAAAAATAAGAAAATAACGAAAAAATGTAGAAAATGCTTAGAGATTCTGTAATTGTTGTTTATGAAACATTGAATGAATAAAGGTGGTGGTTAACCACAAATGAAAAAAAAATTGAAATTGAAATAAATAATCATTGTTATTTGGGATTTTTAAATTGTTTATCATTTTAAGTATATCTAAATTGCACATTCTGCCATAAGGTACAGTAGTTTCATGGTTTCTTGGTTATTAAACATTTTGTAGATTAAAATAAACCGTCAGTGGTTTTAGAACTACAGTTTAAACTTCATAATTAGACAGTTTGACCACTATATCATTATAAAAAGTATTTAAAAATGTACATTATTATAATTAATGGTTTTTTTATGTGTCCATACATAAGTTCCTTATCTCGTTACATATAGTTTTCTCTAAAAAACATTTTCATTTCAGTACACTTTGCCTATTATTCTATTGACAATGTTTGTTTTTATCGTCTGCTTACATACAAGCTTTTTTTAAGTTGTATTCATTTCGTTACATATTATCACATTTTTCATAATTTTGTTTTAATAATATATAATTTCTACTAATACTGCTTTCCTCTTTTTATACATATAATCTCTTAAACACATTTCCAGTAACATTTTTTATAAACATAGTTGTTTTTGTTTTTTTATCTACATGCGCATTCGTTTCTTAATACAATTATTATTATTATAATGATATATATGTGAAGAATGTGTAGATTATAAATAACTTATTCAATAGAAAAAGATAGATAGTGCACTTTACAGGCCTACATCAATGTGTTTGCCAATGCATTAGGCCTACATTGTTTGTTTACAGGCCTACATCAATGTGTTTGCCAATGCATTAGGCCTACATTGTTTGTGTTTGTCATCTGATAAAACTTACTATTGGTATAATAGTTTATATTATACAAATTGCTAAAAAAGCAATTGTTAAGTATATTGATTTGTTTTATACTTTTTAAGTAACATTCATTTTAACAGATAATTAAGACATCGTAGATCTTCGTTTTAAAATATTATAGAATCGGTTTGTATTAATTATGATTTTAATTATAACTACTGTGTCATGTTGCGCAATTTAAAAATAAAGTAGAATTAGTAAAAATTGTGTGATGTTGCTTGTATTATTTGAGATTGTTATAGGCTTACTTTACTGACAATAGTGCGAGAAACCCGGATCTCTATCAAATATGGGTTACAGAGAGCGAAATGGTTCGATAGTGCGAAGGTTGTTACATATTATATTAAGGAATAGGAGGATATGCATCGACGGTGACATCAAACGATTTTCCAACGCGCTTGCCTATACTAAAGTACTGCTGCCAATCAAACAAACACGCTCATTACATTGAACTCCGTGTCTCTAACCGCGGCCTTCTATAAAACGCTGCGAATCAACTGTTACATTTTTTGAGTACAAAACGTAGCCATGTAGAAATCGTATGCGCAGTCTGATTGATATATTGACATGTCTGCGTCGATGATTAATTGACAACAACAATAATTGCTGAAAAATTCTGTTTTAATTTCATCACAATCGGACTACGAAAAGTTCACTTTCTTACGACCGGTAACTTTAAGTAGTTGGTAATTTTTATATTTGAATTATCATATTGGCCTGCCACCTCCTGTCATTAAAAATTGCGTTAATCTATAGAATATTAAATTATGCATTTGACCATGTATGTTGTTATTGTGTCTTGTGGTGTCAAGTACAACAAACGTATTTTTAATATATGGCTAAGCAGTGGTTTCCTCATAAATCTCCTTAATTATCGATGTGATTATATTTAAATTGAGTGTCTGATAATTGGCTAGTGGTTATGTCATCCACATCACATCCAATCACCGGGTCTAATCAAATGAACTGCCATCCCTGATCCGGGATTGGCTAGCTATGTATAGTTGCGATACGTCACCACTGACTTTACTACTCTAGCGCTCGTTTTGAAAAGTAGACGCCTACAATATATAAACAATTTGTATTTAATCTTGTAATTACATTTATTAATAATCTTGTAATATTTCTGGGAGATCGTTTAATTTGAATTCAGAAAAGTTATAATTAAATTCTCGCATAAAGTTTTGTTCGTTGCCATAGCAGCTAGCGCTAAAGATATAAAATATTAATCATGCCATCACGATAAGAGGGCGCGAAAGCATAGCCAACAAGTTTAAATGTTGTTGAGCATACGCAGTACACAATATATTAGGCACGCGACCGTTTCGTTGTTAACGACGGTTAATTAAACTGTGTATTTTGTAACATTGTGGGCGGTCCGCGCTCTGTCGGCTAGAGTCATGGAAGCTTTGATCTCAAACTGATGCATATCCTTCTATTATTCTACTATTATTATATTCCTTAATCCATGTTATAAATCACCATGCGAGATCGCCACTTGGCCATAACATTAGCAGTGGTGTGCCTGTGTTTTGCCTTCTTGTTACACTTCTTAGGTCACATCAACCGTACAGTTAAAAACGACTAGAATAATGTTCACTAAAAACAATAATGACCGCTAAAACAATGGAGTAAATACCAATGATAACTTCATGAATATTTATGAGGCAAAAGTGGTCAGACGTGTGTCCAGATTTGTTGTTCCGTTTTCCCGCAGTAAAGAACAACATTATGTCTATAGGCCTACTGCTCTACTGTTTATTGATTTACATCAAAATGTGACCCGATCTGGCAAAACCCTCTCTTTGTCGGAATTTCAAAATGTACGTAATCAGCCAAACAACGTCAGACAAATCGACTACCCTGGCAGATTACGTGTGTTTGCATTTAAAAATATTTCACTATTTACGAATGATGATGATTTAAATCCTCGAAATTTAATTAAAATTATGAAAAAAAGATTTTTTATTTTCCTCAAGCCTAACAATTTGTTCACGATATTCGCTAAAATGTTGCGTAGATTCAGTTCACACGGTGAGTTCTTTATTTAGTATATATATACAACATTACTGTCTATCTGACTACAGGTTAATGAAATCAGCAGGTCTATTATTATTGTAATGTGTTATTGATTTATTTACAAATTAGCATTCTGCCTGGTAACATGGTTTTTAGTAGAAAGTAACAATGTGATTAAAGCATAGTACTAATTTGCTTATATTTAACTTATTTCAATCATAATGTCATCACCATTGGATGCCATGTTGTTATTTATTCAGAATATACATGCAGCAAAGAAATCATCTCATTTAATTCTTTAAAAAAAATGAACCAATAATATTTATATATTTTAAAAAATACTGATATTGTGTGTAATAAAAGTGGACAATCAATGTATTGCACATCGACATCAACACGTATATCTATATATAGAGTGTACGGTTGTCCTACAACACGCATCCACTCAGGGTAACAACATGACGGCGATTGTACTAGGAGTGTTCATATGAAATAATAACCTTATTTATCCCCATCTTAGATCCAATATAGCTGCCAGAGAGGCAAGTTGTATTTGGAAGTTGCTGTAAAAAATACTTATACTGTACTTTGGAAGTTGATGTGAAAAATACTTATACTATACTTTGGAAGTTGATGTGAAAAATACTTATACTATACTTTGGAAGTTGATGTGAAAAATACTTATACTATACTTTGGAAGTTGATGTGAAAAATACTTATACTGTACTTTGGAAGTTGATGTGAAAAATACTTATACTGTACTTTGGAAGTTGATGTGAAAAATACTTATACTGTACTTTGTAATCAGCCAAACAACGTCAGACAAATCGACTACCCTGGCAGATTACGTGTGTTTGCATTTAAAAATATTTCACTATTTACAAGTGATGATGATTTAAATCCTCGAAATTTAATTAAAATTATGAAAAAAAGATTTTTTATTTTCCTCAAGCCTAACAATTTGTTCACGATATTCGCTAAAATGTTGCGTAGATTCAGTTCACACGGTGAGTTCTTTATTTAGTATATATATACAACATTACTGTCTATCTGACTACAGGTTAATGAAATCAGCAGGTCTATTATTATTGTAATGTGTTATTGATGTATCTATAAATTAGCATTCTGCCTGGTAACATGGTTTTTAGTAGAAAGTAACAATGTGATTAAAGCATAGTACTAATTTGCTTATATTAAACTTATTTCAATCATAATGTCATCACCATTGGATGCCATGTTGTTATTTATTCAAAATATACATGCAGCAAAGAAATCATCTCATTTAATTCTTTAAAAAAATGAACCAATAATATTTATATATTTTAAAAAATACTGATATTGTGAGTTCAATTTAAATAATAAAAGTGGACAACCAATGTATTGCACATCGACATCAACACGTATATCTATATATAGAGTGTACGGTTGTCCTACAACACGCATCCACTCAGGGTAACAACATGACGGCGATTGTACTAGGAGTGTTCATATGAAATAATAACCTTATTTATCCCCATCTTAGATCCAATATAGCTGCCAGAGAGGCAAGTTGTATTTGGAATTTGCTGTAAAAAATACTTATACTATACTTTGGAAGTTGATGTGAAAAATACTTATACTGTACTTTGGAAGTTGATGTGAAAAATACTTATACTGTACTTTGGAAGTTGATGTGTAAAATTCTTATACTGTACTTTGGAAGTTGATGTGAAAAATACTTATACTGTACTTTGGAAGTTGATGTGAAAAATACTTATACTGTACTTTGGAAGTTGATGTGAAAAATACTTATACTGTACTTTGGAAGTTGATGTGAAAAATACTTATACTGTACTTTGGAAGTTGATGTGAAAAATACTTATACTGTACTTTGGAAGTTGATGTGAAAAATACTTATACTGTACTTTGGAAGTTGATGTGAAAAATACTTATACTGTACTTTGGAAGTTGATGTGTAAACTACTTATACTGTACTTTGGAAGTTGATGTGAAAAATACTTATACTGTACTTTGGAAGTTGATGTGAAAAATACTTATACTGTACTTTGGAAGTTGATGTGAAAAATACTTATACTGTACTTTGGAAGTTGATGTGAAAAATACTTATACTGTACTTTGGAAGTTGATGTGAAAAATACTTATACTGTACTTTGGAAGTTGATGTGTAAAATACTTATACTGTACTTTGGAAGTTGATGTGTAAAATACTTATACTGTACTTTGGAAGTTGATGTGTAAAATACTTATACTGTACTTTGGAAGTTGATGTGTAAAATACTTATACTGTACTTTGGAAGTTGATGTGTAAAATACTTATACTATACTTTGGAAGTTGATGTGAAAAATACTTATACTGTACTTTGGAAGTTGATGTGAAAAATACTTATACTGTACTTTGGAAGTTGATGTGAAAAATACTTATACTGTACTTTGTAATCAGCCAAACAACGTCAGACAAATCGACTACCCTGGCAGATTACGTGTGTTTGCATTTAAAAATATTTCACTATTTACAAGTGATGATGATTTAAATCCTCGAAATTTAATTAAAATTATGAAAAAAAGATTTTTTATTTTCCTCAAGCCTAACAATTTGTTCACGATATTCGCTAAAATGTTGCGTAGATTCAGTTCACACGGTGAGTTCTTTATTTAGTATATATATACAACATTACTGTCTATCTGACTACAGGTTAATGAAATCAGCAGGTCTATTATTATTGTAATGTGTTATTGATGTATCTATAAATTAGCATTCTGCCTGGTAACATGGTTTTTAGTAGAAAGTAACAATGTGATTAAAGCATAGTACTAATTTGCTTATATTAAACTTATTTCAATCATAATGTCATCACCATTGGATGCCATGTTGTTATTTATTCAAAATATACATGCAGCAAAGAAATCATCTCATTTAATTCTTTAAAAAAATGAACCAATAATATTTATATATTTTAAAAAATACTGATATTGTGAGTTCAATTTAAATAATAAAAGTGGACAACCAATGTATTGCACATCGACATCAACACGTATATCTATATATAGAGTGTACGGTTGTCCTACAACACGCATCCACTCAGGGTAACAACATGACGGCGATTGTACTAGGAGTGTTCATATGAAATAATAACCTTATTTATCCCCATCTTAGATCCAATATAGCTGCCAGAGAGGCAAGTTGTATTTGGAATTTGCTGTAAAAAATACTTATACTATACTTTGGAAGTTGATGTGAAAAATACTTATACTGTACTTTGGAAGTTGATGTGAAAAATACTTATACTGTACTTTGGAAGTTGATGTGTAAAATTCTTATACTGTACTTTGGAAGTTGATGTGAAAAATACTTATACTGTACTTTGGAAGTTGATGTGAAAAATACTTATACTGTACTTTGGAAGTTGATGTGAAAAATACTTATACTGTACTTTGGAAGTTGATGTGAAAAATACTTATACTGTACTTTGGAAGTTGATGTGAAAAATACTTATACTGTACTTTGGAAGTTGATGTGAAAAATACTTATACTGTACTTTGGAAGTTGATGTGAAAAATACTTATACTGTACTTTGGAAGTTGATGTGTAAAATACTTATACTGTACTTTGGAAGTTGATGTGAAAAATACTTATACTGTACTTTGGAAGTTGATGTGAAAAATACTTATACTGTACTTTGGAAGTTGATGTGAAAAATACTTATACTGTACTTTGGAAGTTGATGTGAAAAATACTTATACTGTACTTTGGAAGTTGATGTGAAAAATACTTATACTGTACTTTGGAAGTTGATGTGTAAAATACTTATACTGTACTTTGGAAGTTGATGTGTAAAATACTTATACTGTACTTTGGAAGTTGATGTGTAAAATACTTATACTGTACTTTGGAAGTTGATGTGTAAAATACTTATACTGTACTTTGGAAGTTGATGTGTAAAATACTTATACTATACTTTGGAAGTTGATGTGAAAAATACTTATACTGTACTTTGGAAGTTGATGTGAAAAATACTTATACTGTACTTTGGAAGTTGATGTGAAAAATACTTATACTGTACTTTGTAATCAGCCAAACAACGTCAGACAAATCGACTACCCTGGCAGATTACGTGTGTTTGCATTTAAAAATATTTCACTATTTACAAGTGATGATGATTTAAATCCTCGAAATTTAATTAAAATTATGAAAAAAAGATTTTTTATTTTCCTCAAGCCTAACAATTTGTTCACGATATTCGCTAAAATGTTGCGTAGATTCAGTTCACACGGTGAGTTCTTTATTTAGTATATATATACAACATTACTGTCTATCTGACTACAGGTTAATGAAATCAGCAGGTCTATTATTATTGTAATGTATTATACTGTACTTTGGAAGTTGAAGCACCGGAACAATGATGTGTACCATTTAAAACGAACTTTTATACGTGTTCTTTGTTATCATATAAGTATCAGTGGCGTATCCATTAGGGGGGGGGGGGGGGGTGCGGGGTGTGGGGTGATCGGCATTTCTCACGGTTGAAGGATTTTGGATGCTGGCTGATTTGATTGGTGGATGTGAATAACCCGCAGCGGAATTTTTCTTCTCGCGCGTGTACCGTCACATGGTCTCTCTGGTCGTTACTACACAAATTTAGAGCAATGAATTTGTCCGAATTCCGTAAAGTAAACTGGGCTGAATTCAAATGAAACGTGATGCGTAATTGACCAATCACACTGCAAGAATACAATCAGGTATGTTATAAAGCCAACAAAACATGCTATATTAACATTAACCAGACACAGTACGAACTGTCGGAGGTAAAGCTTAGCGTTTATACAGAATTGTGTAAAAAGATGTTCATCTTTCAAATCCTTGTGATATTGGTCGTTTTGCCGCTTTCTAGCTGTTCAGGTATGCTTGTTACTTACATTTATCATAATAATATAAGTTGATAGTCAAGAACCTATTAAAATAAGTTATTAAATAAGTCGATATCTGATAATCAAGAACTGATTTAGATTATCTATTAAAACAAGTTACCCAATCGATCGATTGATAGTCAAAAAGCTGATTTAGATTATCTATTAAAACAAGTTTTCCGATCGATCGATTTATAGTCAAAATCAATTGGTAGAATTCACTCAAAATGTTTTGATAAATGTCATTGTGTATGATTTAAGATTAATTTAATTTACAATCGTTATTTTAGAAAATCGCGCGTAGATCATGTAACTATTGATATCTATGGTGAATATTTGGTCAAAAACCGTTTAGTAGTTTTGACGTAATCTTGCTAACACAAAGACAAACAAACAGAGAAACTCATGAAGGCAAATTGGGGTGATCTCATACGGTACTTGGCTTGAACTACACTTTTAGCAACACGTGCAGTTTAAGTTATATCGATAAAAAAAAAATAGTTTCAATTTATTTCAACAAATCTGAGTATTCAAAACGGAAAACGTATAAGATAAGGAGCTCTTGGCTCTAATGGAAACTAGCACTGTAGACACCATTTCTTTTTTTATGTGAAGTTAGATTTTATTGTATTTTGTATTTTTATCTGTATTTAAATTTAATTTAAATTGAAATCATATAATAATAAGTACACACGTTCAAAAAATCTGTCCGTAGCTAAAATAAAAATTATCATCTCACAATAACACTTCATAATTAATTTCAAAATTCAAAAATAACATCATAATTAATTAAATTCTCTACTGTATGTAATTATAATCGTATTCCATGAATCTATAATTAAAATCGACGCCGTATAGGCCTGGTAATAATTAATTAATTTTATACGTTATAACACTAACCTGGTAATAAAAAGCTACTTTTGCATAAACTGAAGATTCTAAATTTAAAGGATAGATTTGCTTTATTTCTTTATTTCATGTTCAGTACAGAATTGTTTAAAAAAATATTTACCTTTAAATTTGTCGAAACAATCATGGTTTTCGGTCTGTTCTAATAACAGTTGCTATGGCAATGATTTTCGTGTCTATACTTTGTTTTCTGTATTCAAACAGAAAGCCCTGTAAATTATACAAAGCCCTGTAAATTATAATAATTGTTTATGTAAATGTAATGATGTAATAAATGTAAATACAAATGTTTGTAAAGAGGCCCTTAATCTCTTTGGCGGAGCTTATAAATACGAATTTAATTTGGGTATATCAGGGAAAAGTGAAATTATAATGAATTTTAATCTTCCCTGGGTATATCAACCTCTGTACCCTCTCCCCTCAACACATCAACCCAACCTGAACTCCCTCCCCTCCCCATCTTCCCTGGGTATATCAACCTCTATACCCTCTCCCCTCAACACATCAACCCAACCTGAACTCCCTCCCCTCCCCATCCCACCTCATATACACCCTCAACCGGACAAATCGTTTAGTTAACAAAAAGAACGTGAGCCCAAAAACTCTCTCTGGCGGACAAACTGCATATTAGGCCTATCTTCATTGTAAAAAACTGCATTCCTCTATTTTTAAACGGGCATTCAAATTCTGTAAAACTGGGGTATTGGCAAGACATAATCCGTCACAGTCTGGCAGTATCACATAAAAAAAAAATGTAATGTATATCATATTATTTTCAGTGACACAATATCGTAATCCCATAAACTCTCTCTAGCGGACAATTGGCTCAACGGCTTATTTGATGTTTATGTAGAATGTAACTGTTGCTATAATCATGGAGGTATTTTTATACCTCCATGCTATAATCGATCAATATAAATTTAAATACAAAATTGTCTCAGGAAGACACACGGTATTAATTGGTAGGCCTATCCCATCGAACTGTTTTGAGCGATGAAATCAACGACTTATCTGATGTTTATAATTTATAATCGATCCATATAAATTTAAATACAAATTCATGTAAAAAGGCCCTTAATTCTCACCAAATTGTACTAAATCACGTATAAAACAATTTGTGAAAAGTCTTCTATATATTAAAAAGAGAACATGAAATATTTCTTACAAAAAACGCCGCTCGACATTTTAAAATTAATCATTGTTCTTTTGATTAATTTATGATTAATTATAAAAAAGATGTCATTTAATCGCAAAGATACATACAAATCACAGATTAATTTTATTTTTTGGTTTTTGTTTTTGTTTTTCTTTTCTGTTTTTGTTGTATTTTGTATTTTTATCTGTTCTGAGGGTCCCAAATGATCAGCAAATGCTAAATGGATCACCCTCATTAAATATAGTTAAAATTAAATAGTTCTTTAATTATGAATCACATGCCCATTTTTTCACTAGTTAATTGTATACACTGCATTTGAAAGAAGACATGTGTACCTTTCCAACAATGTATTATTTGCCAACAAATATTAATCTACTAATTCAAAAATGGCATTTAAAAAAGGTCAATTTTGAAATTTAATGTGCGGTAGCCTGTTTGTCTGTGACCTCAACCTGAACTGTAGGCATGCAACTGAATACCCTCTAGAGACAACGTGACTTCTTAAGTGAAAATTCTTCCACAATCTGTTGATTCGCGTCAACCAAACAAAGGGCAAGAATTCAAAATTGTTCAACTGTGAGCCCTCATAGACTCTTTTCCCAGACGTTTTTTTGGGTCCAGCAGCTGAGACCTATAAATTATACTCGAGTTTTCATTTTAGCAAAACTGTCGGCCTTAGATACTAAAGCTACCGCTATGAAACAACTTATTAATGAATATGCTGGCTAGAGCAGCGGCGCGAAAAACTACACACATACCAGTATAAGTAATAACAATACGAGTAACTGACTACCACACTGTAGATACAATAATTACCCACTGTAAAATGGAATCACCGGGCTATTTTACAAGGTAGGCCTACCGGTTGGTCGACACAAACTCCGCCTGGTAGACATACCGCATGACAGACAGTTTGCAGAAACTAATGTATTTTAATTCTATTTTTTCTTTATTAAACGTAGGTATATGTCCAACAAATTGCAGTTGCTATAATGCTACCTATTATCGTGGTTGGCATATATATTGTTTTACATGGAATACAATTGTACATTCACAGCTCGTTGAGTTCAATACAAATAATACGATAACAGAAATGTAAGTATCACTGTTGATATTATAAGGCTTACTTTGAAATATATATATAACAGATTCTGTTAGACAAACCACAATTACAGTTTGTAATTTAACTTACAGACAGATTTATTATCAGCGATGTGTTGTCTATTGATATAATTATTTCACATTTTGCTGTGAATATGATAATCAGAGCAATTTGTCAAACATTAGACACCTAATGTAGGCGCGCTAATTTCAAATGGTTAATATTGGTATCAATTATAATGATGATGGTAGCCTAAAAATGGTTTAAAATAGTAAAACATGAGAAAACTGATAGATGTTGCTGGATGAAATTGATCTCTTAACGAAACAAAAGTCTAGGGAATGAATGAACGAACGATGGAACGAATGAACAGACGAACGAACGGACGGGTTACAGAATTAAGACTCCTATCTTTTAACACTAAGGTCATTAGAAATCCTGATTGGTCTGTTGTAGCATGGTGTACCAGGTCAAAGGTTATAGAAGTTTTTGTTTTCAGGATAAGAAAACGTTACGAGCATGTCTAGGCCTACTTTAACCATGGATTAAAGAATAGATTCCGTAATCCATGCTTTAACATAGCACGATTTGGGGATCATCTAACTAGAAATTGAAATTGAACAATTGAAATCTTACTTTAAAAAGTCAAATACTAAAATACCTATAACCAAATAGTTACATTGCCAGCCAAGGCATTTGCTGATTTGACAGCATTGGAACATCTTTGAGTATATTACTTAAGTTAACTTATTTTTACAATCTGTCGTAATGTATTATTTAAATTAATTTAAATAGCGCTTTTAATCAGCAGATTGTCCAAAAGCTCTTAACATAAAATGTTAATAAAAGAGGAAACAGATTGAATTACAAAGATGTTCTAATGTACAGTAATAGCACAGTGAGAGTGATATCATTTTGGCACCAAATGTACTAATTAGATAGGAAGAACAAACGGGCTTTTGAAATACGGGAGGTGGCCGCTTACGGAGGTTCAGCTTTAATTTTAAAATTCAGTACATTTCATAACATTTTCACGAGTTTTTAATCTGTGCGTAGCCTGACATATCGTGATTTCAAGTTGAAAATTAAATAAAATGGGATGAAATTGCTAAAGAAAGGTTGTAAAACAAATCGAAAAAAAAGTGTACGTTTAATGCACAGTGCGCGTGCAAAATTGGGATGTTTGAAACGCTTAAAATAGCCTGAAACGTAATTTTTAAAAATGTTAAGCGCGCATACACGTGCGTTACATGCACCACGTACGTAATTGTATTGCCATTATGATGAAATATGACCTGAAACTTATGAGAACCAAATTTGGTTTAATTAATGATAGCTTGTTGTAAAGATGACTACAAACGTGATTTCATTAAATTAGACCGCGTAATTTTTGATTGCGCACCGTGGAAAGCTTATTATATCGATTCCTTCTCACAAGGAATGTACTCTAAAAAATTTATGTTGCTATATGAATTGATCTCTGAACAAAACAAAAGTCTAGGGAATGAATGAACGAACGATGGAACAAATAAACGGACGAACGAACGGACGGAATATGGAATTAAGACTCTGTACCAGACCACATTGTCTCCTATCCTTTATTAGAAAGCCTGATTGGTCTGTTGTAGCATGGACGTGTACCAGGTCAAAAGTTATAGACGTTATTGTTTTCAGGATAAGAAAATGTTACGAACATGTCTACTTTAACATAGCACGATTTTGGGATAATCTAAATAGAAATTGAAATCGAAAAATTGAATTCTTACTTTAAAAAGTCAAATACTATAAAATAACATAACACTGTAGGTAATTAGGCATAATAATACCGAAACAGTCATAAAAATTGGTCAAATAATAACACAGAGATACAATTTTAAAATCTCCATAAAACTGTTTTTCTGTGATTTCGTGTCGTCCAGCGGAAATATCATGAAATAAGTAATTTGTTGTAGTAATTTTTATTTTGTAATAAATATCACAATAATATGATCCATAATTGTAATTGCATTCTTTCTTTAAAGGAATTTGAGCGATAACCAAATAGTTACATTGCCAGCCAATGCATTTGCTGATTTGCCACCATTGAAAGAACTGTGAGTATATTAAGTTAACTTATTTTATTCATTAAAATGGCCTCAAATTAAATACGCTGAACGTCATTCTTCCCCTGGACCCCCAACTGTGACTCTAGCACCAACAAAGTGATGATGCTTGCTTCGCTTGTTGCATATCAGCCCCACCCCCTGTCGGGATGATCCTGGTGCCAACCTTAAATTATAATTTTTACTTTTGCATTCTTTCTTTAAAGGGATTTGAGCCATAACCAAATAGTTACATTGTCAGCCAATGCATTTGCTGATTTGACAGCATTGGAACATCTGTGAGTATATTACTTAAGTTAACTTATTTTTACAATCTTAAAAGCTCTTAACATAAAATGTGATTAAAAGAGAAAACAGATTGAATTACAAAGATGTTCTAATGTAATAGCACAGTGAGAGTGATATCATTTTGGCACCAAATGCACTAATTAGATAGGAAGAACAAACGGGAAGTGGCCACTACGGAGGTTCAGCTTTAATTTTAAAATTCAGTACATTTCATAACATTTTCACGAGTTTTTAATCTGTGCGTAGCCTGACATATCGTGATTTCAAGTTGAAAATTAAATAAAATGGGATGAAATTGCTAAAGAAAGGTTGTAAAACAAATCGAAAAAAAGTGTACGTTTAATGCACAGTGTGCGTGCAAAATTGGGATGTTTGAAACGCTTAAAATAGCCTGAAACGTAACTTTTAAAAATTTTAAGCGCGCATACACGTGCGTTACATGCACCACGTACGTAATTGTATTGCCATTATGATGAAATATGACCTGAAACTTATGAGAACCAAATTTGGTTTAATTAATGATAGCTTGTTGTGAAGATGATTACAAACGTGATTTCATTAAATTAGACCGCGTAATTTTTGATTGCGCACCGTGGAAAGCTTATTATATGGATTCCTTCTCACAAGGAATGTACTCTGAAAAAATTATGTTGCTATATGAATTGATCTCTGAACAAAACAAAAGTCTAGGGAATGAATGAACGAACGATGGAACAAATGAACGGACGAACGAACGGACGGAATATGGAATTAAGACTCTGTACCAGACCACATTGTCTCCTATCCTTTATTAGAAAGCCTGATTGGTCTGTTGTAGCATGGTGTACCAGGTCAAAAGTTATAGACGTTATTGTTTTCAGGATAAGAAAATGTTACGAACATGTCTACTTTAACATAGCACGATTTTGGGATAATCTAAATAGAAATTGAAATCGAAAAATTGAATTCTTACTTTAAAAAGTCAAATACTAAAATAACATAACACTGTAGGTAATTGAGCATAATAATACCGAAACAATCATAAAAATTGGTCAAATAATAACACAGAGATACAATTTTAAAATCTCCATAAAACTGTTTTTCTGTGATTTCGTGTCGTCCAGCGGAAATAACATGAAATAAGTAATTTATTGTAGTAATTTTTATTTTGTAATAAATATCACAATAATATGATGGGATTTGAGCTATAACCAAATAGTTACATTGCCAGCCAATGATGATGCTCGGTTCGCTTGTTGCATATCACATTATCATATTTCTTATTTAACTTATTTGTATTTTGTAGTAAATATTTATCACAATAATATAATGTATAATTGTAATTTCTACGTTTGTATTCTTTCTTTAAAGGGATTTGAGCTTTAACAAAATAGTTACATTGCCAGCCAATGCATTTGCTAATTTGACAGAATTGAAAATACTGTGAGTATATTACTTAGTTAACTTATTTTTACAATTTGTTTTAATGTATCTATATATACATTTACGTAAGGGCATATCAAGTTTCAAGTTCAAATTTCAAGTTTATTGTTTCACACAATACAATACAATATGATAATACAGAACATAAATTAATAAATGCAATTGTGCGAGGAGGACGCATTAACCTGTCTATTTTAACATAACACAAAATATTTTGGGATCATCTTACTTTAAAATTTCAATGACGACAATGTTTCAAAAAAATAAAAATAACATAACATTGTAAGTAAATAATTAGGCATAACAATACCGAAACAGTCATAAAAAATTGGTCAAATAATAACACAGAAATACATTAAAAAAACACCATAAAATAACTTTTTCTGTGATTTCGTGTCGTCCAGCGGAAATATAATGAAATAAGTAATTTTTTGTAATAATTTGTATTTTGTAGTAAATATTTATCACATTAATATAATGTATAATTGTATTCTACGTTTGCCTTCTTTCTTTAAAGGAATTTGTACTATAACCAAATAGTTACATTGCCAGCCAATGTATTTGCTGATTTGACAGCATTGAAAGAACTGTGAGTACATTAGGCCTAAGTTAACTTACTTTATTAATTAAAATGGCCTCAAATTAAATACGCTGAACGTCATTCTTCCCATGGATCCCCAACTGGGTCCCTATCACCAACCAAGTGATGATGCTCGCTTCGCTTGTTTCAGTTTACTTGTTACGTTAAGACTCATTACCAGACCACAAATTGTCCCCTATCCTTAACACTAGGTCATTAGAAAGCCTAATTGGTCAGTTGTAGCATGGTGAACCAGGTCAAAGGGGGAGGGGGTGATGTTCGCAAAAAATGTCAATGCCAACGATGTTTCAAACACTAAAAAATTAAAATAACATGACATTGTAGGAAATTAATTATGCATAACAATAACAAAACAGTCATAAAAATCGGTCAAATAGTAACACAGAGTTACCTTAAAAAAAACACCATAAACTAGAAAGCCACTCCTAGAGTGCATACCTCCGCCTACTGTAAAATTCTCCTACATAAGATTTCTCCGGTAAAAAAAAAATATAGATTTCCTCATCTTTATCGTTTCAAATTAATTAATTAAATTTCAGTATATCACCGGGCGGTTTAGAATTAATGTTCATTGCCTGATGAGTTTATAAATTGGGGCGACTTTTTCTCATTCTCACAGATTTCCTCATCTTTAACGTTTCAAATTAATTAATTAAATTTCAGTATATCACCGGGCGGTTCAGAATTAATGTTCATTGCCTAATGTGTTTATATATTATATATATATATTTGTGTGTGTCTTAATGCTGTTTGTGATTTACGCTAATTTCACTACAAGCATGTGTATGCGAGTTTGGTGTAATGGTTATGTAACAAGCCTTTCAATTAACAATAGTTGAAAGTGAATTTGAAAAGAAATAGGTTTTTTAAACTACTCGCATCAAAAAACGTGCACATTAAATCAAATTATGTTTTAAAATTACAAATCACAAATTATAACTCTTGCCTCTTGTACATAAATGAAGTTTTTGTCTGTCTTATCTTTTAACACTAGCAGGTCTGAAAAGTATACTCAAAAAGTGGTCCAGAATTGAGACCATGGTCCCAAATGGTCACAAAATTTTATGGAATGG
Organism: Antedon bifida; assembly: GCF_963402885.1. NCBI lineage: Eukaryota > Metazoa > Echinodermata > Crinoidea > Comatulida > Antedonidae > Antedon > Antedon bifida. The sequence continues at coordinate 20,761,952 of NC_136234.1, read as the reverse complement.
TCTTTGACCACATATCTATCTGTATATTCATTTTGATAAAGATCTTGTAATTAATTTTTGAGTAATCCTGCTAACAAACAAACAAACAAACTAGCCTTCGCGCATAGCGCGATACTTGGCCAAATCAAAATTGGCCTCCTGACAAATTGACCCAATTTTCACCAAAAGTGTGTGTCTTATGCTGTGTGATTTAGGCTAATTTCACTACAATCATGTGTATACGAGTTTGGTTTACAGGTTATGTAACCAGCCTTTCAACGAACAATAGCTTCAGTCGGCTAACAATAGAACAGCAACGCGAAAAACACGGGTGAATTTGAAAAGAAATAGGTTTTGTAAACTACTCGCATCAAAAAACCTCTATATTAAATCTAATTAAGTCGAGAAAATGCAATTTAAGTTTACTTGTTAATTTAAGACTGCTCACCGGCTTTTGATAATTCTGTCCTATCTTTTAACACTGGCAAGTCTGAAAATAATTTTTAAAAGTGGTCCAGAATTGGAACCGTGGTCCGGATTTTAACCAAAATTGGGCGGTGTCGTCCTTGCACCAGGTGACATGTATGGTAGTAATTTGGAGTCATTCGAATCAAAACTGTGAGCGATAGAGTGATGACAAACAAACAAACAAACACACAGACCAAACAGATCAACATAATTGGCCAAGTGCCAAGTAACAAACAAACACACGCTACCGATTACATAAAGATAATAATAAATATTGGTGTTATGTGATGACATGAAAGATAATATGAATGTGAATAAAAGTGGTGTTTACGCCACAAAAGAGAAAAAAAAATTATTTTCCAGTTGAATGGAATTGAATGTTTTATTTACAAGAATTCAGCTACCCATTTTTTTTTCTGAGTAACGTGATGCAGAGAAACTAGAGTAACGAAAAATATGTGTTCGAATTTATAAACCATATTAATTTACAATGTCTCTAATTTTTATAAAACCTGAAAATATCCATGCTGTGTTTAAATTGTATAGGATTTCTCCTATATATAGTATGTCTAATTGATTTATCTTTTAAAGGCATTTACAATCCAACAGCATAACTACCATAGATCGAAATGCGTTTTCTTCTTTTGCTTCATCACTGACAGCATTGTAAGTTAAACACTGTTGTAATTTCAATAAAAATTAACAACCTATTCTTCTCCCATCAAGATTCTTGATAGTGTATAGGCCTATTGGTAACAAAACCAACAACTGCCATGTTTTTGCAGTCAACCTTTTACTCATTACACATTTTTTATCCTAACATTCCAAATAAGCTTGGGGCCACTGGTTTTCTTTGACGGGAGTGTTCGGGTTTTGGGGTGTCGTTAGTTTTTTACACATTTTACTAATCATGTTTATGCCTATGCTTGATTTACTTATTTAAAACTATTGTTTTGTAGATATTTTTACGGTAACAACTTACAGGATTACAGTTTGAGTACTTTCGAGGAATTGACAAACTTAACAAGAATGTAAGTAGGCTTATTTGGTCAGCTAAAAAAATTAAAGTGGTAAATGTATTTCAAAATGGCCGCCATTTTCTTAAAATGAAAGGTTTGAGAAATATGTGTAGTTTTTAAACCTGATTTATTAGGGAAAAAATGTATGAACTATTTAGAGAGAGATTTTTACTTAACTTAAAGTTGCATATATTGCAGTCGGTTTTACAATCGCATCGAATAAAATCTGTTGGGAGAGGTTTAGGATGATCTTAGCTTGAACACATCTTTACTTTTTCGAATATAAGTTGATGCCTTTGTCTATCTATTGTTATACACGAGCACTGTGATAAAAAACTGCCACTGGAGTTGGCAGAATTCATGCACATGTACCATAAAATCCTAGTTAAACTAGCCCATTTCTCGAAATCGTTATAGCACAGTGCATCCAGATGTTCTGCCTTGCATCATACTGTAGAGTACAGCGTTCATAGCATCATTAATATCATCATTAATGGCATTGTTTGAAAGTTCAACTAATGCTCGACGATAAACATTTTCGTTTAATACTCTTACTTTCGGGTTTATAATTTACTTTTGTTATGTAGGCTACAGTGATATCAGCAATTAGGGTTAGAGTATTAAAAAACGCAATGGGACGACAAAACATTCATAGGAGCATTCTTTTTTTTTATTAATAGGCCTATAGTTACTTTATGTCTCAATTATCCATAATAAACATGTTGTTGTTTAATCATTTATGCATGCATTTAAAGTTCATAAATGTCCCGTCCGACGTTTTAGGTTGTTTTTTTACATTATTTGAGAAATAATGATACAAAAATCTTATTATTTCATTTTCTCATTAGACTATATAATTTACCGTACTTATTATCATAATACAAAAAGTTCCAGTCCAGTTTGCAGTGATAAGTTTCCTCTAAAATATGAAACATTTATTATTATGTTTACCTTTACTCTTATAGGGAGTCGGATTTGTCATGTTTATGTTCCATTGTGGGTGACATTGATTATTGCCATCCTGGCTTAGATCCATTTTCTTCATGTGAAGATTTACTAAGAAGTAACTACATACGGGTATTAATGTGGATTATTGTAATTTCAGCTGTTAGTGGCAATTTAGTGGTTATCATATCACGACAGTGTAAAAAGAATAACAACGAAATTAATAAAGTCCAAACCACACTCATCACCAACCTTGCCGTGTCTGACCTGTTAATGGTAGTCTATTTGATTATCATTTTAAGTGTAGATATGCATTACAGAGGGCGATATGCACAATTTGAATCGGATTGGAAATTTAGTCCTCTTTGCAATTTTGCTGGTGCAATTGCTATTCTCTCTGGTCAATCTTCGGTTTTTACATTAATGCTTTTAAGCATCGACCGTGCTATAAACATAGCTTATCCATTTAGTACCAAACGTCTTAGTTGCAGAAATTGTAGAATTATTATCGGAATTGCATGGGTGTGTTGGATTGTGCTCAGTTTTCTCCCAATAGTAGCACACATTATAACACACAATTACTGGTTTGACGATGAGTACATAGCGTACATTTTGTATTATTTCGGGGATAATTATTATGGAGTAAAGAGTGTGTGCCTTGCACTACCATTATCAAAAAGCCACTGGCCAGGCTGGGAATATGCTTTTGCTATCTACATCGGATTCAACAGTTTAGGTTTTATCATCATCGTTGTGAGTTATGTAATAATTTTCATGTCAATCAAGCGCACATCAGCAGGTGCTAACAGAAAACGAAGAAGAAAAGAAGATATCAAACTAGCAGTGAAAATAGGCTTTCTAGTTTTCACAGATTTTTGTTGCTGGTTTCCTATTGTATTGATGGCAATTGGTGCTGAACTAGATTGGTGGGTACCTCCTGTGGAAATATATGTTTTTTCGGCTACGTTCATCATACCAATTAACTCCTCGGTCAATCCCTATCTATACACAATTATCAACTGTTGCTTTACTTGTTTAAGCAAAGATAAGAAACCAAACGTTGCCAATACCAATCGAACACGGCCGGTGGCTGTTATACAGCTTCAGGAAATGAGACCTAGAAATACTGACAGATAAAACCTAAACATTTTGTTGACATTTTTTGTTCTCATTAAAATACACGTAAATACTTCAGTAATCGTTTGTTGGCATGGCACCACTGCATATAAACTGTCAATAACTATATACTAAAAAGTAGTTGTTATGAAGAATATATTGTTGTAATCGAAAGAAGGAATGTAAACGAAAATTGTGAAAATTACAAGTATTTATAATAATAATAACTGTTCCTACATTACACTTTTTACTATCATTTTTTTTTATTTTGTATAGTTAGTTTATTTAATCAAATTTGTTACATTTTACATTTTACACTCTTGTATAGTTACTTTATTTAATCAAATTGTGCATCACTGTAATTTTGTTTAAACCTTTTTTAATAATTATTGACCATTAACTTTCTAAAGCTCTGTCTACACTATCAAACTTTATGTGTCAAAAAATGTGATGTGCCCATATATGGACATGATGATGTCATATCACTACCATATTTAAGCATAGCACTACCATATATGGGCACATAAAGTTTGATAGTGTAGACAATGCTTTAGATAAAAAACATAAGTGTTTGATTGTGTATTATTAGACATTGTGATCAAATTGTTAGTTAACGCTCAAGATATGCAGTTTACATACTATTAAACAATATTGTAAAATGTACCTAACGTTATTGTTGTATCTGGGGAAACTCCATATATGACTGTAGACATAATGTAAAAAATAGTAATTAAAGAAATTATGAATAGAAATAGTATATTGTATATTTAATACATTTATATTTAATTATTAAAATTAGAAATATAAATGTGATATAAACCTTCAATTAATAGCAGAAAACATGATATCAAAGATTATCATTCAAGTAGGCTTTTAAGAAGAAGTGTTAGACAATTGACGTAAAGATTTTGACCAGGATAGCCGGCCACAAACAGTCACCAATTAAACATGTTTATTTCCGTTGTGGTTATGACAATAAAATGTTTTAGAATTAGTTAATTTTCCATAAGATTCGTTGCGTAGATAAGGCTCATAGCACATTCTATAATAAAGGGAAATTGCAAACAAGTGATCGAGTTGATTAGTATGTAAATTCATAATAAACCGATGGGCACGCTAATAATTATCTACGTGTATTCATAGTTTTCCTCAATGTTTATGAGTTAAGATTATCATTCCTGGCGAAAATATCATTTTAAACGCTAAAAGGTAGTATATTTTTTAGCAAGAATGTATATTTCAATAACTAATCACTGTTTTGATATTTACTTTAGCTGTTACTATTAAAGATATAGGCCTATTGTCCTCCTGAAAAATATATTGTCATTGTTGTTGAATATGATTTTTTTTTTAAATTAAAAATTATTCACTTGTAAAATTCAAATGTAATTTAATTTTTTTCTTTTTTCTATAAAGTGAAGAACTTTTTTTAAAGTGAATTCGTTTCATCATTTTTATGTTTTGGGGGTCAATACATCTTTAATATCTTAAGTAAATATTTAAACATTTCCGACCGACCGATTAATTAAGTTCAATTATACCATGTCAAATTGATTGATGTCAATAATTATTTTGGCAATATCTTATTGTAATTTACATCAAACTGCTTTTCGTCATTCATTAAAATATAGGCCTACAGTCCTGTGATCAACGTTTCCTAATTCCGAAGGTTCAATAAACCTTGGATAAAAAACTTGTTATGCGAATATATTATTACTATTGAAGTTAATTATTAATCAGAAATACCTAATAGTACTAATTGCTGATATTATTATACAGGTTTTCAACAATTGTAAATTGTCGGTGTAAAAACAATTATGGTAAATAATACAACTGAAACGACAGCAGACGAAAGACTTTCTTCGATTTACAGACGATGTGATATCACACTCAAGTGGATGTATGATGCCACAGAAATCATACAAGAAGAACAAGTCTTCATTTACGCGCTACCAATTTATTACGTGTTTTGTGCGCTTGCTTGTGTAATGAACATCACTGTAATGATGTTAATTATGGCTAAGAAAAAACTGAGAAAGAAACAGAATGTTTTCATAAGTTTGCTAGCGTTCTCTGATGCATGGAGCTCTGTTTTTAACATTCTGGTCTTTACACTGATACCGCTCAAGATCAGATATTACTGTTTGGTGTTTGCAGTATCGCAGTCATTTATCTTTATATCAATTTGTGCGGTTGCTTTCATCGCTATCGATCGCTACATCGCACTCGTTTGGGCACCGATGAAATATCATCTTATTGTCACAAAGAAGACTTGTACGATAACCGTTATTATTTTGTTTGTAAGTCACCTAGTTTATGTCAGTACGATGAGCTTATTCATTCTATGTGAACCATGTTTTGTTTTTGGTGTACTTTTTTACATCATGTTGACCACGTTTCTGTATATCACAATTTACAGAAGTATTGCCAACTGTAGAAACAGTATCTCTCGGTCGACACACCGAGTAGAAGAGTCCAAAATGATATTGAAGACTTTTTCTATTATAGTATGTGTGTTTATTTTCACAGTTGGACTCGCTTCATTGGTGAATATTTTAAATATCTTTATATGGCCTATTTTTAAAGTAAACTTGGGGTCTATGCTTCAAATGTATTTTACTTACTGCATGCTGACCATAAACTATCTTGCGAATCCTATAGTTTACTGGTTCCGGCTTACTGAATTTAAAAAGGCGTTTGAAGAAACAGTTTGTTTAAAGCTTACTTGAAAGAAACATTTACTGATTCCGCCGGCCTACTGAATTTAAAAAGGAACGAGTTATTAAAGAATGCTTGACAGAAACGTTTACTGGTAACTAAATTTGAAAATGCGTTTGAAAAAATGGTTGAAAGAAACATAGAAACAATTTGTGTTAGATGGGTTGAAGAAACATTTACTGATTTAAAGAAACGATTTGTTCTATAAACAAAATTATTTGAAAGAAACATTGTGTTATATAGGTTGGAAAGAAACATTTTAACTGTCGTGGTTTTGACTTATTCAATTTTAAAAAAAGACTCTAAAGAAACGAATTGTTTAAATATTGGTTACGTTACTGGTTTTGGCTTACTGAATTTGTAACGTTGGTTTAAGAACCGTTTTTTTAGATAAGGTTGAAGAAACAATTACTGGTTCCAGAATTTAAAAAGTTTGTTTAAGAAACGATTTGTTTTAATATTAGTTGAAAGGAACATTTATCGGTTTCGGCTAACCGAATTTTTAAGATTTTAAAAATCGGTTGAAGAAACAGACCGGTTTAAAATAAATTGAAGAAATGTTTACTGGTTGCGGAAGACACTGAACATTTAAAAGGCGGTTAAAACGATGTAATATTTTTGTTCGTATTAACAGTTGGTTAATGACATGTGATTCTTGTTTAACGTTGATATTTTAATAACATCAAATAACAAAATCAAATTGTTTTTACTATCTTGTTATTAGGAATTATTGTACTTTGACAATAACAATATGGAAGGCTAATAGCATTCGGCTACAACCAACTTGTTTGTGTATCAAAATATACATTGCTTTTCTGTAAATATTTATTCTGTAATTAATTAAAACATAACAATTTGAACATCGGTTTATACTTGTAGCTCATTTTCTAGTACGTTTATGAATATAATAAAATACTATTTTGAAACAATTATTATGTATAAAATCAAAAATACATAGACAAATACATGTCTTTATTTTGTTCCCAAACCTAATAATATGGTCTATGAATTTCCCGAGTGATCATAATATCAAAACGGTTACTAGGTTTGGTCTACTAGTCATCCATTTATAGAAGCAATGAAGAAAATCGTGTTCGTCTTTGAACAACATGTGGTGTAAATGTATGCTTTTTTTTTTTTATTTTCTTAAAAACAATACTAGAATTTTAAAAGAATATTGCATTTCACATTAACTACGTCACATCCTACACCTTTAAAACAAGAACACACCATCTTACGACTTGAGGTTAGACACAAACGTATCTTGACCATAGACGTCCTTATATAGGCCTACAATCTGGAAAGTTAGATTACACCTAATTAAACTTATCCTATCAAAGAACAAGAAATATATTTAATTCCTTATCACGTCATAATGTCAATTTTCATTAACATTCATTGTTATTGTACGACGCAATCTCATCAAATTAATGTAATCATTAATTATTGACAACCATGCCACTGTCGGCTAATTATTATTCACAATATATAATCAACACACTGATTGTAATATCATCTAAGTTAATTTTCAAAGTATCTGTCATTCTGTCAAATACATCTCAATTACAACAAAGTATAATAATGACACAACAGAAAGACAGGACGTTACCGCGCAAGCGTGACACTAGAAAACGCAAGTGCAAAGTATTATGAGATGAAAACAAAACAGTTATTGGTATGATTTGTCTAATGTAAGGTATATAATTAAAAAATAAGTAGAGATTGAATCCTTATTTAAAGTCAACTTCTTGTCAAATTGTCACTTACTGCAAACGTGAGTTATTTCTTTCACTGCTCTTCTAAACTCAGAAAGGCGAAACCAGTAAATAATTGGATTAGCAAGAGAGTTAATCACTAACAAGCAATGATATATATAAAGCGTAAGAATATTTTCCTTATTTGGTTCACTAGAAAACCCATGCAAAATCTTTATGATATTGTGTACACAAATTGGTCCACATGTTAGAGTTAGCACAAAGACTATTATACAAAACGTTGCTAACATCTTTCGAGATGTGTTTACACTTTGCGTTGAAACTGGAATATTTCTTCTGTATTTTCGAATGCTTTTGTAAATTAGAAAATAAATAGCTGCGTTTACTATCAAGTACACAGATGTAACAATAGTCAGGCATATAGGACATAACCCAAAACAAATACTAATAACAATCTGGCTTACTATTATAACTATAACGGCTAATGAGCATGTCTTCTTAGTGACAATAAGATGGTATTTCATCGGAGCCCAAGTGCGATGTAGCGATCAACAGCAATACAGCAAGAGATATATATTGATATCAACATTACAGCATTCATAAGTCCATAGAATCCAATAACCATTATGTTTTAGCAATACAAATACGTAAGAGAACAGAACCAGAAGAGATCCCGTAGTATCAGCAAAGGCCAGTAGACTTATGAAGATATTCTGTATTTTACGAAGTCTTTTAGAAATAATAATTATAAAATCAAGACAAATCCATTGGTGAAAAATGCGAAAGTACAAAATGTATAGAGGATTGGTAATGCGTAAATGAAGAACCGATCGGTTTTAAACAGCTCATATGCTTGATCTGAACTTGTATTTTGCTGGCTCATTTTTATGTTTACTTTTGGTTCAAGTTTTTTGGAAAGATTTTTAGCCGCAGAGTTTCTTTAAAGTCACAGTATACTGCAATATCGATAAAACCTGCCTGCTCTAACAAATATGCAAAAGACTGCAACAAGAATAAACCATAGTGATTGGTGGATTAACTAATAAACATATTAAAGCGGATTATTCCAATCACGTGTCACAATGTATACACTTTTAGGCAATGTGATGCGGTAATACTTTAGAGTCCTTAAGTTTGGTAGGTGTAGTTAAAGCACCTGTTAAAGCACCAAATATCCCCTAACGCTTTTCTAAAATCAGTAAGTCGAAACCAGTAAATGAAAGGATTCGCAATAGAATTTATCATTAACAAACAATAATATATATATATTGTAAATACATCTTTCCTGAAATCATTATTACTACTGACCTTTAAAACGACAATTAAGTTGTTTACACATAAAGGTGCACATGTTAAAATGAACACGCCTACAATGATACAAAAAGTCGTCAACATCTTTGTAGAAGTTAGTCTTGGCAATTGATTGCGCTTGCTGTGCCTACGAATACTTAAGTAAATCGATATGTATAAAATTGTGTTTATAAACATATATACCAACAACACTATGGATACAATTATATTGGTTACGTATATTGTGAGAAATACCTGAATTGTTAGGACCATTAAAACGGCAATTGTGCACGTTTTCTTGGTGACAATAAGATGGTATTTCATCGGTGCCCAAACGAGAGCGATGTAACGATCAATAGCGATACAAGCGATTGAACATATTGATACAAAATATGTTCCATTAAATATTTTGAATAGATAGTAATAACCATCATGTTTGTTCAACAATAAAATGTATGCTACTATTGTTAACATCGGATTAATTGCGTCCGTTAATGCAAGTAAACTTACAAAAACGTTTTGCTTCTTTCGAAGCTTTTTAGAAGAAATAATCAGAATTAAAACGAAGATGTTCGCAAGGAAAGCGATTACACAAAATCCGTAGAGAATTGGTAATGCGTAAATATAGAAACGTTCCGTATTGAGAATCGCAGATGTTTCATTCATCCAAACGTATATTGGTGTTATAGTTGTCATTTTACCATCACATCGTATTTTGTGTACACATTCAAAACTGCATAGAATTTACCTATCTAAACGCAACAGCAAATCGCTTCACATTATTATGTAGAACTAATTCCATTTCCAATATCATAAAAACGCAAGCGGAGATTTTGTAATATATTTTCTCGTCCCTTTTGTAAAGCTGAGTCGTATCTTATAAACCCTTTGTAGGCCTATATATTACATCTAAATTCCAGATATAATAAAACCATAGAATACGAGAATATTCTTAATACGAAAGGGGCCCAGCAGCTTATCCCATCCTCAGCCCATGTCCGAGACAACGTTTTGATAACCTTGGATCTTCATTATAATGTTTTGCCAATAGCTTATCACGAACGAGTTTTTACGATTTAAGAGTTTTCTACAGAATTGTTAGTCATTTAACAAATTGACCGGATTCCGTAATGTGCGTAGCGTAAATTTGGTAGAAGGTACTAACGAGCTACCACGGTGTAGTACCAACATTGCTGCCGGGATGTAACCCCCTACTTTTCCGAAAAATGACATGAGTTTTAAGACCTTATCCGAGGAGAAGAACAACCAGAACAATGGTCGAGGATTGCCTTGAACCTGTGCCGATTGTATACCTCTGGTTTACGCCGCTTCTGCCTTAACCGCTCACCATCTGCCAAGCTATGTTTTATCCTTAGAATGTGCAGGAGCATTATTTTTTTTTTATTTTTTTTTTCCGCTAGATCTCAGTTCTCTTATTAGCTTTTCGACACTGTCACAATATTGGAGTGATGATACAATTGCAAACAATTTCATTCGATTAACCAAATATACAAAGGACTTTAAAAATATTGAAATAATTACCGTAGTTGATGTATGGGTTTGAAAACGTAACCGGCTGTCATCAGCTCGTTTGTAAACATTCACAAATATTAGTTCAATTTAAGTTGCTGAGAATATTTACGTGTTAAATTTTACTATTAGTTTGGACTCACCACACGCATGCGCACACACACACAGTTCAGGATGATATTAAGTCGAACCAACGAGCAGTGACAATTTAGACTTTTCTACAAAATTAGTATACATTACATAAAGAATGTTTTAAGAATCATTACAGATTGAATAAACCTTTCATTAAAAGCTGAAATCCTGATATCAAAAAGATTAACATTTAGTTGTTATAACTATTTTCGTTGGAATTGTACTTATCTAAAATAAATTCGAAAAAGATTTACAAGACATCTATCAATGAAGTAAGTGAACAGCAAAGATCAAAGAAAGTCGGTGTACATGTTGGTGTTAGTATTGCCGTTGTTATGAACGCAATTCTGGTCTAATAATGTTAAAAGGTAAAGGTATTAAATATCTAGGCTTAACAGCTGGAAACTGAGGGAATTCGGAGTATACCCTTCGGACCCATGACAGCCAGCAGTAGTGTGTTTACCCGGATCAGCACAGTGAGACGATCCCCTACTCTTTTCAAAAAGTGTACAAAGTTGGCATGTATGCACTGTATGTACACGGGACCAACGGCTTTACATCATATCCGAAGGACAAGGCAATGAGAGTAAAGAATCTATATGGCACAGACAAGCTCCAGCTCATGCCTATCAATATGATAGTCTGATTTTCACACCATCATTATCAGGTCTAATACAACCCATTATTATACAGTCTCTAGGCCTACTAAGTCATAACACAATATCAATAATGTATGCTAACAGCAAATCAAGGTTCAACATATGAATAATCTTACGCTTATTACATGCCAAATTGATCAGTTATAATAGCAAGAAATAAATAGAATGAGAGAATTCATATTTATATATGTCACCCGTCATGCACACAATTATCAAGATGATGCATTGTTTGATTCAACAAATATGCAGAGAACTTGAGTCACTATTACTAATTTTAATTAATTTAGAGTAGTGTGATTTCCGTCATTCTGTAAAGCCCTAAATGTCCACGCGCCCTAAATGTCCTAGGCTTGCCCCAAGTCTGTATTTATTGTCTTTTTTTTTTATTTATTTGTTTTCATTTCGACCGCGATTTTTGTCCGAGATCGAGTACGTACGTACAGTGCTGAATGTACGATCGAGACTGAACAACTGTTGAAATATAAAATCGTGTCGCCAAGTTGTTTTGTTTATTATTTGTTTAGTCCTGGCCTAGGCCTCCTTCGTAGGGCTACTCAACTTGTACGTATGACCTGCCAAATAAAACGCCAATAAGGTACATACCACCACCGACGGGCACACAACAGGGCTACACCACCACACAGAACAGGACAGGGTCTGGGTGGGAATTAAATAAATGATCCATTCAATGTTTGATTTGGCGGAGAAGCTAGCCTATCATATCAAGACGAGTTTTCATGTTCTTGGGAAAAATCTCATCAAATGTTTACTACTAACTAGGCATATAAAATCATTTCTAGCCTTCAAAAACTTTCATCAATGTACTCAAGTACACATTGTCTAAACGTAACATAGCGCATGCGCATCGTCTTAGATGTTGAGTCTTTGAAATTCTGAAATATGAATATTAAAACGACGTACGAGTGAGTGAGTGACTAATGTACTTCTTATATACTATATATTTAGCCAATAGTGAGCCAATGGCATGCGGCTGAAACTAGTCAAATGGATAATTTATGCACCACGTGACTTATGCGTGTTTCCCAGACGGAGTATCCAAACTCAAGTAATACACGTATGAAACGCCATATGTGCAAAAATATTTATATTTTTACAAAACTCCGTCTGGAGCCTAGACTATAAATGTCCACGCGCCCTTAATGTCCACGCGCCCTTAATGTCCACGCGCCCTTAATGTCCACGGGCCATAATTTTCGCTTATTTTTACAGTGATCGCGAAAATTAGGGGTTGTTAATTTGAAACTTAAGTTCGGTATTTATATAACCACAGTTAGTAGTTTCGTTTAAAGCACCAAATATCGCCTAACGCTTTTCTGAATTCTGTAAGTCGAAACCAGTAAATAAAAGGATTTACAATAGAATTTAGAAATAACAAACAATGAAATATATATACTGTTAATACATCTTTGCTAACGTAATTACTACTACTGCCCTTTACGAGAACTATAGTGCTTACACACACAGGTGCACATGTTAAAATGAACACGCCTACAATGATACAAAAAGTCGTCAACATTTTTGTAGAATTCATACCTGGTAATTGATTGCGTTTGCTGTGTCTACGAATACTGAAGTAAATCGTTACATATAAAAACGTGTTAATAAACAAATATACCAATAAAATAATTGAAAAACGTATAGAGGTGATGTATATCGTAACAAAAGTTTGAATTGTTAGAACTGTTAAAACTGCAATTGCGCACGTTTTCTTGGTGACAATAAGATGATATTTCATCGGTGCCCAAACAAGAGCGATGTAACGATCAATTGCGATACAAGCGATTGAACAGGCAGATACCAAATATGTTCCATTAAATACTCGGAATAGATAGTTATAACCATCATGTTTGTTCAACAATAAAATATACGATACTATGGTTAACATCGGATTAACTGCGTCAGTTGAAGCAAGTAAACTTACAAAAACGTTTTGCTTCTTTCGGAGCCTTTTAGAAGAAATAATCAGAATTAAAACGAAGATGTTCGCAAAGAAAGCGATTACACAAAATCCGTAAAGAATTGGTAATGCGTAAATATAGAAACGTTCCGTATTGAGAATTTCGCATGCTTCATTCATCCAAACGTCTTGGGTTACTGATGGAGTTGTCATTTTACAATCAAATCGTGTTTTACACACATCCAAAACTGCAAAGTCAATTCACCTACAACCTATAACAAAAACATGTATAAAAACTCTCTAACGATTTCAAATATAATTTTAAAATGTCTAAACAGGACTCTAAATAATAGACAATACGTGTATGTACAATGTTACTACAGAAAATAAGCTGTCGCAATACTTCAGTAATACAATTTCAAACCACCTCGTTCGATTAGACAAATATACAAAGGACTTCAAACAAAATGTTGAATTAATTAGTTGTTGGTGAAATGAAACCTATCTGCTGACCTCTTCGATGAGACATGATTAAAGAGTAAATGAAGAACTAATACGACGGGGAAAAACAATTAACTATACGACATAGATAGGAATAACGGTGACACTGATGTTGATAAGATTCAACTTATAGGCTTCGACCTTGAGATAGGTCACCTATTGGATAAACTCAACGATCTAGAATTCGTCGCAGTTTTTAAGATGTCAATATCAATACGTATGCGTGCATAAGTGGCGCTACTGCGCATACGTATTGACATTTTAACATAAAAAAACAATGTTAACAGGCGTTAATAAAATAAAACAATCGTAACTATTGTATGTGGACTGCCTGTCTGAAACTGAATTGATAATACAGTAACTCATACGCGTTAACTTAGTAATAGGGAGGTTTTTCACCATTACGAATATTTTATTTTATTTTTATTTTATTCAATCGAAACCAACAGCGATAATTACCGCCACTAACAGGTTTGATACAAACAAAGCCCGGACTGTTTAAAACACCTTGATTGGTCCTAACATTGATCAAGGGCTTCTCTCGTCCACCTTGACCAGAGGAAAGACATAAGCCAATACGTCTGAGGCAGATACTAGATGCAGGGGCTGCCACGAGAGTCAGCAGTGCTGATTTCAAATGCCTAACGGGACCCCATCTCCATATACAGCACCCGATATTCCCAGATGGTCTCCCATCCAAGCTCTAACGGAAACGAATACGTTACAAATATTCTCTTCTGTTTTGCATGGCAAAACGAAATTACAGAGCGGATGATAACTTTTAAAACTGCTATTTATACAAAATTTCGTTAAATTTATCTCGCATTTACAGTAAAAATCGTGATAATAGGTCAAAAGCTAATTGTTTTATATTTACAAATATGAAATGTTCGTCAGCACGAACACGCTTTACAATTAATATGAAAAGGGGACCGGCTTAAAAGTAGCTGTTTACAAAAAAAAAACAGGTTTAAAAGTTCAATATCAATTTTGTTGCCATGCAATGTTTGCTGCCTTACAAATAATGATCGTTCTGCATTGTGTGGTTGCAGAGCCTCCCTATTATAACGTTCTATTCTGGCATGTTGACGCGTGGGAGTCTGTTTTGTAATTTGCTACTTGGGTTATGAACTTGTAACAAAACAACCAAAGAAGGGCGAGTACAATAATACTCGCCTACAGCATCATTTTACTGAATGTGTCACGGTCTGTGGATTTATTTAAATCATTTTATTTAAAACATATTTATACAGGATAAAAACACATTATCAGGTATAAAACCTGTTTTAGACAAGGTCCTATTTTTAGAATAATGATACTACAATATCTAATGACTTACAATCGATAACCGAGTAACTTTTGTAATAACAATGTTCTTTCGATATACTTTTTCCTTAAAGATGTATTGTTCCCCGAAAATATATAAAATTAGGATTAATATTAAATCAGACTTTGAATAAATTATTTTGTAGGTAGTTTTAATCAAGTTAATCACTTCTGTAGAAAAAAAACCCGGAAATAATTATTCACTTATAAAATGACAAAATGCTTAAATTCAACCAAAAACCCACTGGCTGGCAACCAATTTGAATATTTTTTGCTTTAAATTACAGTTTTTTAGGTAAATACATTTTGTTTTCGATCCAATTTTTGGTCAAAGTGGATAACTATTAGGCTACATTAAAATGGCATATTCAACAACAACAAAAATTTCCAGGGGGACAATACATCTTTAGTGACTTACAATCGGCAACCGAGTAGCTTTTGTAAATAACAATGTTCTTTAGATATACATTTTCCTTAAAAGAATTTCACGACGCTCGTTCTGCTTCACTGCTTTTGGAAAATATGTGGGTTATATTTAATTTGCAATTTCATAATAAACAGGGGTTTCAAAAGCGGAGCCACCCTTTCAGCTTCTGCCGTTATGTATCTTCATTCATCTGATGTATCACATGATCCGATTTGATCCAATCAAATCAAAACACATCATACCATGTAAAGGCTTGGTTACGATTTGTACAATTAATCGTCAAGTTTCTGTTGAAGGCTGCTAAATATTTGGCGTATAATTTATCCGTTTACTAACATGGCAGAACAAAGGTATGTCGGAAAATGTTATTTAAGTACGTTACATTTAACTCTACTCATAAGGTCCTGTAATGGTGTTCTACAGGGATCTGTTTTAGGACCAATTTCATGCTCTCCGTATCTACATTTTCGATTATTTGCAGACTGTTATCTATACCCACAATTCATTTTTTTATATCAAAGAGAGTACGACATAAAACCCATAATAATAAAACACCATGTACCTACAATCGAACGGTTATAGCATGGAGGTATAAAATAAATGTAATACCTCCATGGTTATAGGGCCTAGATCTTTCCGAAATAATAGAATAGGCATGCAGTTAGAATAATATATAAACCGATGGTACATTGCAAATATATTAATTATTAACTCCAAAATTTGTTTTATTTAGAGGTAAAAATAAACACATATTAATTGATCAAGGTAAATTATTGAAGAGGTAGCTTAGCATTAGGCGCAGGACTAGCAATGCTTTTTTCTAGTTTATATTTCACATAATTTAATACTTTGAGATTTGATTTTGAGGCAGTCAACAAGAAAAGAACAATTAAATTGCTAATAATTATTATTCGACAAAATGATGTTATAAGTTAGCTTCATCCACTGGACGTCCCATAGTTTTGTTATTCTTAAGTATATATATTTTTTTTTTCAGAAAAGAAACTTCTGCTTCTTCTTCATACGAAGAGAAATTTGTAAAGGATGTAAGTTGAGCTGTACATTATAAACCAATGTAGTATGAACTATGAAATGTTTATTTAAAGATTTTCCCCCAAAAAAAATGAAAGATAAAGATCAATTTTAAAAAAGACTTTGAATATGCCATTTCGCAGTTTTAAAACTATATAAAAAATGTTTTCACTTATAAAGAGATAAAATAAAAAGTTAAATTTAACCGAACACTCATTGACTTCCACAGTCAATTTGACTATTTTGTATGCTTTTTTAAATTACATTTGTAAATACATTTTTTTCGATCCAATTATGTGACATTAAGATTGTATATTCAGAGAAAATGTGTGTTTTCAAGGGGACAATATATTTTTAAGCACCTAGGAAATATAATTATCGAAAACCCTTATCTACACACATTAACCATTCTTATTTTTAACTTTATAAAATAACTTTAGATTGAGCTTAAAGATATTGATCCATATGGTACATATGAGAAAATAGTTGATAATTTCTTTAAAGAACACGCCGGTCCGGTAAGTATTACACTGCACTGTACAAAAGCGAGCGTGGGCTACTAAAACCAAGGCAATACAACAACAATGAGCTCGCCTTGCCAAGATAGTAACTCGTAACAGGTATTTTGATCTTATGTCTGGCTGCGACAAATACCAACAGTACTGTACTATGTACACATGCGGCGCGGTGTCGCAGCCAGACATAAACCATTTGAACTCCAGAGACTAGCATCCTGTTGTTAGATTGCCTTGCTATACTGTCCATTGGGTTACTAGCGACATTTACTTAATTCCTCTATTCAAATAATGCATTTTATTTAATGCGAACTAAGGACCTTGCAGTGCGTTATGCGTTCTGTATTCACATAGACGCTTTCACAGGCAAAAACATATCATATAAAATAATTAAATATTAATTAAATAATATTCCGTTATTTTGATGAATTATAAGTGATTCCAGTTAAGATAATACAATTACTCTACCCTGTTGATAGGATGGTAAGATGGACAACCGTGAACTGGATGCTTTCTTTGCAGGTTGGAAAAAGGAAGGTAGGCCTATATAATACAATTTTGATTTTAGTACGAAAATTATACTGATCTTTTATTTTATTTTATTTTTTTTGTAACCCTCTAAATATAATTGGATTGGGCCATAATGTAATATTTAGGTTATGATATTTGATAATGATGTACTCGTTTGAACACTGCCACAGACAACCAAGCGTGCATATACCTAACATAAAATGGTACGGAACCTGTATAAACAGGACAAATGTACATCAAACATTCATCCTGACAGCACACTTAAAAATAAAATACTTTTAATGCACTTGTACAAATTGTATTATTATTATATTATTCTTATACCAATGCAACATTTAAATTTTTGAACCATAAACAGTCACTGTTTAAATGATCCAATGGTTTCTTTACATCAATATATTTTATTTTAAAATGTGTGTTTTTTCCAATGCTGTCGCAAAATTAGTATTGTTGTACAGTATTAGTGTAGTTTTAGTTTTAAAAAAGTTTTGTAATAGCGTTGAGGAGTCAGATTTTATGTTTTTAGTTGCTAATCAAAATATGAAAAATGTTTTAGTTTCAGTTTTGATTTTCCATTGTTTATGTATAGTTTTTTAAGTAATTTGTTTTAAATTTTGTAATATGTATGGACGCACCATCTATGCATGTGAGCCACTGTTAAAAAAGTGTTGTTCAAAATAAATATTATTATAACATGCTAAAGTTTTCTATAATTGATGAAAAGGTGACTAAATGATCAAAGCAACCAAGATTACTTCGGAAACCGTTGCTGTTCATTTATTGTATAATTCAGTGAGGCTTCGAAATATATATAATTTGTGTCTAAATCGTGGGGTCATTTGCACTGCTCAAAATACGTTATGGACAAATTTATTTTGAATAAGAGATATATTATAATAACGCCCTCTACATGTATTTAAATTGATTATAGCGCCCTCTATTGTTTGTTCCAGCTTTCATCAAGTCTCCTAGAATTTCCTTTGTCTAACCAGTTTCTAATGAGTGTCATATTAATTACTTAAACAGTACAATTTTATTCAATTCTATAACAACTAGTCTGCACAATGTTGGCGCTTACACAAATTTTCCTCGCGGCCGGACAATACCGGTACTTCAATCAACACCGTCTTATATGTGTCTTGCATTT
Source organism: Antedon bifida (assembly GCF_963402885.1). Classification (NCBI taxonomy): domain Eukaryota; kingdom Metazoa; phylum Echinodermata; class Crinoidea; order Comatulida; family Antedonidae; genus Antedon; species Antedon bifida. The sequence goes on along the minus strand of NC_136234.1, from coordinate 20,742,984 downwards.
TGTCTTTCAGACATGATTGCCACCGATATTTCACAAGAAACTTCAGCAGTCATCGCCGCTATATTTGACGTATCCTTTAGTCACTATCACAGTCCTGTACGCTGGCCCTCTAGGACTGAAGAGGTTGACCAGTATTAAGAATAATATAATAGCGTCCTCTATATTTATTTAAATTGATTATAGCGGCCTCTATTGTTTGTTCTAGCTTTCATCAAGTCTCTCGGGATTTCATTCTTTTAACTTGGGACCAGTGTCATATCAATTCATTTTTAATTAAACAGTAGTCCACAACTAATCTGCACAACTTTGGCGTTCTTACTAATTTTTCATGCGGACAATACCAGTACTAATTATTCTACCGATACACTTATTATTGAAAGTAATCATAGTTTCTTGTTTGATTGACTTAACTTATAAATAGGAAGACGATTCTAGACAACTTTCTGTGGTGGAAGGCAGAGGCATCGGAGCATTGTCTTTCTTCTGTGATGTAAGTATGCAACATTCAGTACATGCACACTATCAATATTGCACTATGATTTCACTAAAATTATTTTGCACATAAACTTTTCCTTGCTGTATCTAAAATTTATTTCTTGTTAGAAGATTTTTTTAGATGGGATGTTTTTATATTTGTATAAATAAGATCAAAACAGTACTGCCTGCAGATTGGCTATAAAACGACAAAACCTTTTGGACTTAACATTAGGAACACACTCCCAGATCGGTAAAATTATTTCATCGACTACTTAATTTCCAATATTAACAACCATTTGAGTTGTATTTTAGTTACATTTCTAAATTGTCTACCAAGCTATCTTCATTGTTTTCTACTCTTACTTCCGCCACCCTCTATTCACCAGCCTAGCTGTGCCGCCTCTGTTTTTATTTCTTTATTCCAGTCCACTCAGCAGAGCTTGTCTGCTTCATATTCTCAATTTTGTCCAACTACTCTCACTTGCTCTGCTATTTTAATTTACCGTTTTGATTTAGATTTTTGCTTATTTTATGTTGTATCTCCATTGAGATCCAGCCACAGATACCCACAGTATGGTCATTTTTTTTAATAATTTGCTTTTGAATTTATATATATATTATTATACATAAAATAAATGAGTACAATTTTCCCAAGCATGCTAAAAATATACATTTTTTAAGAATACACAATATACATCTTTGTGATGAATGAATTTTGATTTATGTAATACTTTTAAATATGGAATGTTCTATATGTTTATACAATTGTGTATGTTCTGTCCAAGCACTTTTAGTTTGTCTTGGAACGATAAGAATTATTTTATAAAATGTCTACTGACTTTTCAGGAGAGGTTTAAAATAGACGATACAGACGAAAGTAAATCTCTTAATGAGAGCGAGTTACGAGTTGCTTTAACAAACGCAGGTAAGAAAGTCCCCATGGCCTCAATACAACCACACCTGCCTTAAGTTACTTTCACATCACGCCCGGATTCTGAGAAAAATATTGCGAACGTTCAGCGTACTTTCACATCAACCACGAATTATCCGTTGTCACGGGAGGTCATTCATGCTCACTGCTGTTTGGACAAAAGAAAAAAATCGTACGATTTCAGGAAACAAGTAGCTTCTTAATCCATCGCTACGAATACGGAGCTCTAATCAGGTGGTACGAATTCAAATCGTACGAATTTGGTGTGAACGATCCTATGTTTTACCACTGAACCCATTTTCCATGATATTTTTCTTCGGGTGCGATGTGAAAGCAGCTTTATTCTTAAAACATTGCTATGTATAGGCCTATGTCCAACGTCTTTTTATACAGATTTGATTAATTAAATGAATTATAATATGTTTTCTTTCAGGTTTTAAACCTAGTGACACCGTACTCAAACATCTTATCAGTCGATACCTTGGCAGTGACAATAAGATAACATACAACGAATTTTTCCTCATGGTTTCAAAGATTCGTTATGTAATTCGTAAGTTAATCTATGTCTTATATTCTTTCGTATTTTTGTTTAGTATTGTAATAGTGGAAGAGAGAAGTTTACTGACAAATTATTCAATCTGTGAGTTCACATCTTGATGATTCCTCCACAAGCACAACCACTATGACACCCTGACTATTCGTCCGACCACGCTTGATGATTCCACCATTATTTCGAACATCGTATGACACTTACTGATTTCACTATTCACACGACCACCGTATAACGTACGATACCACTATAAGCAGGACCACTTTATGGTGCTTGATGATTCCAGCGTAAGTGAAAATAATATTAACATATTTCTTACAGGGAAATTTGAAAAGCTTGGTGGGTCGTCTAAGAAATCTGTGACCTTATCGCTTGAAGATGTAAGTAAATCATTCGGTGTACTTAAGCCCTATTTATACTAGGACGATATCGATAGACGATAACTTATGTGTTATAAAAAATATGCTATTTTAACGTCACATAAAAACTTTTACCTAAAATTGAATCGAAAACTAATTTCTTTACCTGAAAAAAGACAATGTAATGGATTTTCTATTTAACCGTTTATTAATGTTTATTTATGAAATATTTTCTTATGATAGTTTTTTTAATAAATTTTTTTAAACTGCAAAATTACCTATTGAATGATCTTCATTTTTTATGTTTGTGGGGGACAATACATTATCATTTTAGATTCATGAGTGAATTTCCTATAGCGTCCTCTGTTTTGACTATTTTTTTTAGCACGACTACTATTACAACACTGCTTTTCACTTGCTTGTGCAAAATAACATTTCATAATTATCTTTTATATATTTATATTTCAATTGCAATTGTATTGAACCAGGCTTTAGAGATAACTAAGTCTATGTTGGGCTTTGCCCATGTTAAACTCTAGACACGCCATAGCCAATAACGATTAATGTGTCGAATTTGGAATAAATAGATAAATTATCCACTATAACAAACGTTCTAAAAACGAAACTCTATGATCTACTAGGATTAGTACTGTAGAGTGGCTAAGTTTGATTTTAGAGAAGAATCGTGTACTTGTGTCAACTTCCCACAGCTACCAAATGATCTCAACAAATAGAGACCAAAAAGCAAGACCCCTAGTGGCCGCCATATTGAAATTAAAATGGCCGCCATGGTTAAAAGACCTCCATCATCAAACATCATCAATAATTAACAACCAAATTCGTCCATGTTTCTTAGACGCATGTAGTCTCAGCTGGTCTATGATTTTGGTGGTTTATGCTTTTCATATCTTTTTTTTAAAACATTTATTATTTTTGTTCTGTGTTTCAATTGTTTACTTGTTGTTCTTGCTTTATTGTGACAATACTGTACCGTACGTTGAAAGTCAATACATGTTTTCGTGTGGGTGGTCTATTACTTGTATACACATTTCTCTTTTTGTTCTTTTTCAGTTGTTGGAAATGTGTGTCAAGCTTTAGGAGATTTATTCAGATATTAAGAGTGTAGACTCTTACAACGCACAACACTATGTTATATTTCATTCATAATTGAAATTAAAATTAAGTTTTAAAAATTGCTTTAGTTTATTGTCTATGGTCTGAAATTTGAACCAAGAACGAGTGTAAATTGTATACGTGTTTCTTTGCGACAATGCTCAGGAATATGTAAGTTAGGAAATAAATAGGTTTGTTGAATGGTAATTAATATATAGTATGTCAGTAAAAGAATAAATGATTTTAGACTGCCGTAAATCTACTCCAAATCATAAATCTATATAGTCTTTTTAGAAATTCGTCTTTACCAAATTCTAATAATATTTTTAACACCGGTGTCTCTAGACTGTAATTTGTAACCTTACGGTTTTAACTAATTTTTTTTAAATATTACTGCCATTTTTATAGACATTTATATGATTCTTTTTAATTGGAATTGCTGTCACGAAGACAAATAAAGTTTCTTGTATCTTTTATATTGTTTATTAGTTTTTGTTGTACAACTTCACAAACCTGTTTCTTTAACAATAAATAAAATTCTGTTATGTAAAGATGTCTTTTGTCTAACACGTCACACGGAGCTACAAGTTTCAGGGAGTGAATATGTCCTATTACTGATCATTTATTGTTTTTGCTCCATTTAAAAATGTAGTTGTGTGGGTGTGACGTCACTTACAGTAAAACAATGGCATCCAAAGGACACGTTATGAATTACGTCATTGTTTGCCGGCAAGGAAGCAACAACTGGCAGAAGACGCCGCGGAATTTTCAAACGTTTTAGTCGCGTGCAACGCGACTCTATAATAGTTCACTATGTCGGTCGGTCGGTAAACACTAGCTCAAATTTGCGCACGCGACTACCGCCATGTAAATGGCCTTGTTAATTCAGTATGAATACTACTTTCAATTACAACCTAAATTCTTTAACTCATATTATTTCATCTCGCATAACACCTAATAATCTCCTTACCACAATTCTATAAAAACAGTTCATAGTAACAATAACATTATATATCATTTAACTTTGTGTCGAGAATCTTATTTTAATGTTTGCTGTAAATGTTTAAAGGCATGAAATAAGTAAATTACTGATACACTACTAGTGTATTTCGTTTGCCATTTATCCTTGAGTAATGTTTTTTTTGTGTGTGTATTCATGGCTATTTTTCTATACCTTAATCCAATGTTACTCATTACCCACCATTCTAAATCAATGCCACTATTCTAGGCTAGAAAATAACTATTATTTCACATAAAGGGCTGAATAGACTTGGTTCGTTAAACACAAGAACATCAAGGTATTCTGGTTTATCAAAGCAGAGATCATTCTAAAATTTACTTATTGTAATTTGGTAAATAAGTAATACTTCAATCTAAATATTTATACTGCCTAATGTTTCAATATAAAGGTTGAGCTTACTTACATTGGTGTTATTCCGATAGAATTACATTAACATCTTCTTCTTATTGAGCCAAGCTTCTTTGTGGGTAACCATACACAATAACAAACATAAGCGAGTCTGTAATATTCCATTGCTACGAAAAATAGTAGCCTAATAATGCAAGTTCTTGCTACCTCACAGAGGCGTAAGCTGGTGCTGTCTGGGGGTTCGAAAGTATCAGGCTTAGGCCTAAACAGGTGCACCTCAACAATACAAGTTTGTCTAATGTCTAATTTATAATAACGCGTCAACACATATGGAATATCAATAGTAACGCGTTAACAAACATGACATTTCATTACTACGAATACCAGTAACGTGGAAATAAGTATGCTATTGACTTAATAGTAACGCGTCACAAATGTGGCATGTATTATTCCAACATAAATGTCTATGTAGTCATACAGTTTGCATTTAAATTTAGCTTCAGTCATTGGCCAGCCAGCGTATTAACTCACCTGGTAATAATTATGCAGGTGTGGTATGTGTCACATGGTACAATTTCATCCAATCAAAACACGGGAGTTGCAGAAACATGGCGTATAGACCTGGTTTTGGTTTGTACATTTAGTCTTAACGCTGCTTTCGTCGAGACAACACGTCCTGTCGGTTTACCATAGACCCACCTATTTCAATCGGACTTATTCGAGTTTCACGTGTATTAGCATGGCTGTGTCGACACAAGTAAACACGCTTTGGAACCAAACGTATGCTGATTTGATAGCGGATAGTCAGTACAATAAGGATAACCTATTCGAAGATCCCCGTTTTGGAGCATGTAACGAGTCTATCTTCGTCAAAGAAGACACATATTTGTTTGACTTCTACGAGAGGCGAAATGACATCAGGTGGCTACGTCCAAAAGTAAGCGTTTCTATTCAATATAAATAGTACTACTTACAATAACTAACATTAAAAAGTTGTACTAGGCATATTCATGGGTATGCAATTATATTCGCCATAATTTATTTAGGCGGTAACTATAATATAAATGTGGAAATAACTACTCCATGAAACCCACACGATTTTTATTTGCAACGGCCTAGGGCATAGAAGCTAGCTAGAACATTTCAATCTGCTGCAATTTAACTAGGCCTAACATTTTGGATTCCATCCAAAAATAAACTGACAAAACCGTGTGTTTTCTCTAGGAAATCTTAGAAGGCAAGCAGGAACCCTTCTTCTTTAAAGATGGAGCATCATTTAATGAGGTTATTTTAGCAGGAGATGAAGGCCTTGGTAAGACTTTGGTGTCTTTAATTTATAAATTCAGTATAAAGTTATTTTACAATCAATAGGTAATGGAGCAAAACGCTTTGCAACAAAATACAATGTAACGTTTGTGTTTACTAAATTTTCCTACAGCAAACGCGTCATTCATGAACGCATTGGCTGGGATGACACTGGTTCCGTCAATACTCAACTACGGCTGTCCTGAACAGTCGTTCAAAGACAACTACAAAGGCATCTTTAGGTTCAGATTCTGGAGATTTGGATCCTGGTATGAAATTGTAATTGACGATCGACTGCCAACACTGGATGGTAAACTGATGTTCGGTCGCTGCCAATCAAAAGATGAATTCTGGGCTCCTCTCATGGAAAAAGCATTGGCCAAGTAAGCTATCAATTAGATAATGTTAACCTAGATTATAATAATGAAAATAATATTCTATAACATGATCATATCACTGTCAATCAGAATCACTGTATTCACATTTTTTCTAAAGGCTATTAATGCGTTACGAAGCGATGGATTGTACTTTTGAGATTCCTGAAGCGTTGATCGATCTATCTGGCGGTACTGTTGAGAGAGTACAAGTGTCCGATTGTACAGAGGCTACACTTTGTTCAAAATTGAAAATGTGCAGAAAAACTGGATCACTAGTGACCGCTACTTTAGCTTTCGGACATTCGGATTATTGTGGTCTCAAACCAAAAACATTGTACATTCTAAATGGAAGCGTGAAAAAAGTAAGCTACAGCCTTGATAAAATATTTAAGCCAATCATTGGTATTAACATATCTATATCTAAACGTATTGGGTTATCCTTACCAAAATCCTCACTATACCGTTTCAATAGATTTATATAGAAATGGCAACACTGAATATTGGGATATCTTTGTACTGAATAATAAATGAAATGGACCAAGTACTTATTTTGTTACCATCTTTTAGGTAATGTACAACAACAATAACATTATGTGTTGGGCAAATATCATTCGAGTTCTCAGTACAGAACGTTGTGAATGGACTGGACCTTGGGGTGACGAGTAAGTAGATATCTGTGTGCGTCTTTCCGACAATATTTTTACTTAAACGCGCAATGTTTCTTGCGCACGACAAGAAAGGTGAAAGAAAGATTCATCAAGCTAGTGTACCATTTTTTAAAAATAAAACCACATTGAACATTTCAGGTCGAAAGAGATGAAGTCGTTGAGTGCCGAAATCAAGGAAGAGTTTAAAATAAAAAGCAAAGTGGATGGCGATTTTTGGTAAATAATAGTATACTAATTAAATAAAACCATGTAGGCCTAATTTCTATTTTTTTTTTCATGATATTCGATGTATCATTTAAACTGTTCCAATACTTGTTAAGGATGGATATCAAAGATGTTCTGAAAAGATTCAAAGAGCTAAGGATTCTCCATGTTCCACCGGAGCTGTCTGAAAAGGAGGCAAAATGGACTGTAACCGAGCATTTCAATAAATGGCAGAAGGGTTCGACTGCAATGGGACGTTATGAGGCTAACAAAGAAAGTAAGTGATCTGCAGAATTTTTTTAACATTAGATTTTGCTATGAAACGAACCATGTAAGCCTACGTTAAAATATTATTAGAATATTCTACAGACACAAGTAATTATATACTACTAATATTATGATTTTTCTTTTGGAAAAGTTTTACAAAATAGGAATTTATTTACAAAAACAGTTGCTTATTACTTTACTTTCGGTTTTATTTATAAAATTACAATATAAAAAACAAAAATGTAGACTTACCGAAATTTTTACAAAATTACAATATAAAAAACAAAAAACTTACCGAAATTGATATATCTGTATTTGTGTCTTGTAGATTTCCATAACAACCCCCAATACAATATAAAGGTTGACGATGATGGTGATTTAGTGGTTGTCTCTCTGATGGCAGTTGGAAGAGGCAGACAAGAAACCTCGTGGGATGGATATAACATTGGTCTCGATGTATACAAGGTAATTGCGAACTTTTGCAAAAAACGAAACTTTGCGAACTTTTGCAAAAAACGAACATTGCGAACTTTTGCAAAAAACGAAACTTTTGCGAACTTTTGCAAAAAACGAAACTTTTGCGAACTTTTGCAAAAAACGAAACTTTTGCGAACTTTTGCAAAAAACGAAACTTTGCGAACTTTTGCAAAAAACGAAACTTTGCGAACTTTTGCAAAAAACGAAACTTTGCGAAAATGAAACTTTGCGAAAATGAAACTTTGCGAAAATGAAACTTTGCGAAAATGAAACTTTGCGAAACTACACATTTAACTGATGAATTTCCAATTTGTACACAGACTGAAGACTCTCCAATCGACAGCAAGTTCCTTCAAAACAACAAACCACTACACTCATTTGTACACAAAGAGGGAATACGAGAAATTACTCTGTTTATGACTCTTGATCCGGGTAACTACGTCGTCATTCCATCAACGTTTAATAAGGACAAAGAAATTCCGTTCTTGTTGCGTTTCTTCTCTGGATATTCTTCCAAGACTGCGTAAGTATAGACTAATATGGACGGTGGGTGGGCGATTTCACCTACCACTCTGTAAATAATCCGTACAGCTTAATTTGGTTGAGCTCTGTAGCCTGCGTTCACATTGAGCGCTACTGTAATAATATAGGCCTATTGTTTTAATATTATATGGTCTCTACTAAATTGTGATTTCTTTTTAGATCGGCAAGTTGCATAACCGTCTACACACCAACATTAACGAAAAATGTAAGCTATGGACCTTTATTATTGTAATGAAACAAAATAAATAGTAAAACCTATACTTCTTAATAGTGTATACTTCTATAATGTATTGTAAATATTACAATTTCAGTTTGACGATCTTGATCCTATGATGGCATCGATTATTGAATCTTTCTTTAAAGAAAAAGCCGGTGCGGTAAGTAGACAAGACTGTTGACATACATTTTCACTAATTATAGTATATCAGTCTTCCCTGTTTATACTGTTTTACTCTTCTGTTTATAGGATGGCTTGATGGACAACTCGGAGCTAGATGCTTTTTTCGTTGGTTGGAAAAAAGAACGTATGTAGATTGATTTTTAATGCAATGTTGGATTCAATATAAAGCTTAGTTACTTCAATTATAAAGTTTGAATATACAATCTATTTTCTCTTTCAGAAATAATTCCCACTGATATTTCACACGAAACTTCCGCAGCTATCGCCGCTCTATATGACGTATCCTTTTTGTACTAAATGCATATTAGCCTAAAGCGTGGGTCACACAACGGACATACGCAACGTAAATAACTTGACTAATCACAAGCATTGGTCATTTCGGTTGCGTTGCGTCCTAGTGAAAACCTATTTTGTTAAATAGACTTAACCTTCTTAATAGGACGACGATTCTCGAACACTTTCCGTCAATGAAGGCATGGCCATTGGGGCGTTGTCTTTCTATTGTGACGTAAGTATACAACATAATTTATTACTTATTTATTCATTATGGGTTCTACTACTATTTCAACCAAATTGTATTGATTTTTTTCCAGATGACGTTTCTACAATCGGATAAAGACAACAGTAAATCTCTTGATGCGAGCGAGTTGAGAGATGCTTTATCACGAGCAGGTATGTTTTAGCCGACGACTTCAACCTTTCATAGGTCTGCGCATTGTAGGCCTGCGCACTGTAGGCCTAATGTTTTATAAAGATATGAAAACACGCATAAGAAATAATATTACTTTCTCTTTCAGGTCTTAAAACCAGTGACACCATATTGCAGCACCTAGTGAGTCGGTACGTTGGCAGTGACAATAAGATAACATACGACGAATTTTTCCTCATGGTTTCAAAGCTTCGATACGTCATTAGTAAGTTACTATAAAACTGACCATCGTATAACACTTGGCGATTCCACTATTAGCCTGACCGCCGTGTGGCGCTTGGTGATTCCACTATTAGCCCGACCGCCGTGTGCCGCTTGGTGATTCCACTATTAGCCCGACCAGTGTAGATTGGTATTCCACTTCATACATTAATTTAATGTTATCTATATTCTTTGCAGAGAAATTTGAAAAGCTTGGTGGGTCGAACGAGAAATCTGTGGCACTTTCGATTGAAGATGTAAGTATATGTATCCATACGTAATAGTTTATCCATACGTAATAGTTCTTCGACTGTAGCACATTGTAGTAGAGGCAATCTTACAGGATGCTGAGCTCCGGAAATCAAAGGGTTTGGCTGCGACACCCGGTATGTACATAGTATGTACTCGCAGCCAGACGTAAGATCAAATGACTTGAGATTTGGGTCAAATGATTGGCCTATACCCAATACTTTTTCGAATATTTCTAATTTGATATCCTTTTTCTTTTCAGCTGATGGAAATGTGTGTTAAGCTTTAAGACAAATTACGTCATCGGCCGTGATTAAAATTACGTCATCGGTCGTGATTAAAATTACGTCATCGGTCGTGATTAAAATAGTAGCAGAACAACGCATATAATAATTTAGGCAACTATATATCGTAATTGTAATATCGTAATTGGAAATAAAAATAATGGAAAGTTTTTTCAAACTCACTTTACTTCGTATTATTCTTCGTAGTCCTCTCTTCACTACACAATCTGGAAATTTACCAAATACGTTTTAATTAATAAATGAATTATGAATTTATTCCGCACCATGCGTGCTAGTGTCGTGTATTGTAAAGTACATACAAAAACCTCACTTGGGTAACTTTTATATAATTTACCATCATTTTAGGCTGTGTTGATGGAAAAATCACGGAATTACAGTTGCTATGTATGCCTATGCCTCTGTATAGCAACGTGCAAATGTTGTTGATCAATATACAGTAAAGTATTGCAGTACAGGCTGTTGTTATTTGGAGGCTTACAATACATAAAAAGTGTCTGCAATTTTACGAATTGTATAAACGCATTACCTATAGACACAGCATGAGAAAGCTCTCTGACGCAACGCCCTATAGACACAACGCAACGCACTACCTATAGACACAACGCAACGCACTACCTATATACGCAACGCAAGTAATTTGACTGTTCGAATTATCGATCAAAAGTGCTTCTCTCTTTGCAAAAGTTATTAACATTGTTTAGGAATTTCTGGAAGTCTCCCCGGGGGGTTTCTATTATGGTATGGCCCATGACTATATTTAGCCAAACCTAATTAATTCTTATGAGTGATCCGATCACGACATTACTGTTCATCCGATTGCTTAGCTGTTCGTTCGGGAGACACTGCGGGCAGAATATGACGAAAAACTACGATGCTACTGATTGTTAATTGGTCAATTTTAGTTTAGACGGATAACGATGACGACCACAATACGTGAAGACAATATCGAAGTGACGTAGGCATTTGAGGTATTCGGATTTTGATGTATGACTTGTTGCCAATCGTTAATCGATGATTGTAGTGTAAAACATGCGTCGCCTGTGAATCATGTGTATGAATTATTGTGAGCATATTTAATTCAACACTTGGATTTACTACATCATAGACGTCGGTTTCTATGAGAAGCAACTTTCCATTAGTGTCCAGTGGATATGGAGTTCATTCAAACAAACAAACCACTACATTCATTTGAACACAAACTAGGAATACGAGAAGCTGCTCTGTTCATGGATCTTGGTCCGGGTAATTACGTCATCATTCCTTCAACGTTTGAAAAGGACAAAGAATTTCCGTTCCTTTTGCGTTTCTTTTGCAGAGCTTTTTCAAAGACCAAGTAAGTATACAGTATTGTATTCATTGTTAACTAAAACATCAATGTAATTTGTAATACTCTACAAATGGTCTGCAGATTAAATGCATAATCTTTCGTAGATTTTCATTTTTTGCATATCTACTAGAAATAGTTCACAATTATGTACAGTATTTTGATAGTTTCTATATCCGTAAATGCATTTATATAACGGAAACCTCGAAAAAAATCTAGCTTGATTTGAGTATTCATACATTTTTAGATCGGCAAACAGCACATCGTTTTACACTCCAACCTTATCAGAGGTAGGTGTATTCTAAAAAGTATTTGTTGCTTTTGTGTTAAGCTTTGTCTACACTATTAAACTTTATGTGACAAAAATCAATGTGCACATAAATGGATATAATCATATTTGGACACATCACACTTTGTTGTCAAACTAGTTTGATAGTGTAGACAGAGCATTAGGAAAGTTTCGTGATGCCGCATCACAATCATGTTCGTTACATTTATTATTTTTTAATTCACTAAAGATCAGAGTAAAAACAATATCATGTGTTTAAGATCTTATACAAATTATGGTATTTTCCTATATACAATTGAAGAATACATATCAGGTTTACAAAACGGCCAAATGCATTGGTCATAATATTATTCAAAACAGTAACATCCGTGAATACAGTCATATTTTTCTTTTATGTATTTCTTATTGTTACTAGGGACCTCTTAAGTTAAAGACTGTTCTCCCAGAGAGCCCTGTATTCAGACAAATAAACAGAAACAAAAATAAAACACAAGAAGAGCAACCCACCAATCACAGCAGCAGAATTGTGGCTATTATTAGATCGTAATTATATACATACAATGTTGTTCTTTATTCTAGAATAAAACGCTTGACCCAATGATGGTTGAAATCATTCAATCAGTATTTGAAGAATATGCTGGAGAGGTAAGTCAGTAGTGGCATAAGGAATATTAATTTGCTTTAGATCCATTAACTCTGGCTTTAAATTGATTTATTGTTATATAAAATATAAACATTTACAAAGCAATACATCTTGGAAGCAGAGAAAGGGTTCCACAAAACAAGTATGATTTAATAAAGTTGTAAGATAGACATTATAAAAAATGATACGCAAATGTTAGTCAATTTGATAAATGGTATGAAGATGCTGTGTTTATGCAGTATAATGCATTCCAGTCGTAAACAGTTAAACCCAATTACATCTTACAGGACGGGTTGATGGACAACTCAGAACTGGATAACTTCTTTGTACGTTGGAAAAGAGAAAGTATGTTATATGTGTTAGTACGCCACCACAATAAATTCTTTATTGTGTATTTTGCAACATTTAAAGTAAAGTCATATTTGGCATAATTATATTCGACAGTTTCTAAAGACCATCTATGTCTAGATAATAATAATGTAATAAAAAATATTATTTTTTATAGATATCATTCCTTCTGACATATCACATGAGACGTCGGCAGCTATTGCCTCACTGTTTGACGTATCCTTTTGTTTTAAAAAAAGTTTTCCAAAAATATGTGACATAAGAAACTGGGATGATTCGGATCAGGCTCTACTGTAACCAATGTAGGCACGATCATCGTCTACCATCATCATATGAGAATAAATTCATGCTCTATCAAAAAGGTTAACATATTTTACGAGTTAACGTATCATCCAAAGACAAGAGTAGGCCTATACAGGCATTATTGTCTCTAGAAATAAATAAAATTGAGAGCGGCAAAAAGTGTATGCTACCCTTCCTGTATGTTTCTGGTCATGTCAATAAAAATTATTCTATATTAAACAGAACATTTATACCGCGTTCACAATTTATGGCTCGCGGTCAAGCGGATGATGGCGACTTTTTGTCTAAATTCCTTAAGCTTAAAACTATAGGAAGACGATTCTCGGAAACTTTCTGTCAATGAAGGCATTGCTATTGGAGCATGGTCATTTTACTGTGATGTAAGTACCAATACATAATATAATAATAGATACAGCGAAATACAACACATGGCAAAATGTAGAGCGACAGAGGGCGGTCTATTTAATATTTCGGCTAAGATACGGGTAACTGGAGATTTCAATATAATAATTTACCAATATATCAATTTTCCTGATAGGTGTGATACCTATCAACGTCCAAAATTATATAGGACAATAACTTAAAAAGCATGAACGTTCTCGTACAAATAAACAGGAAAACAAAGCAAGTAGATAATTGACAACATTTTATTTTGCCAAGTCAAATATCATATTCATTTTAATAAAGTAATAAATAATAAAGAAAATAATAAAAGTGGCACATGAGACGGATTTGACTCAACTCCATTTTGTTGTAAAACATTACCAATACAAAGTTGGCAAGTTTAAATGGCTACATCCTTTCGAACTTAGCTTCGACTCAGACCTTAGGCCTACGTGATTATGGCTAGCGAATCGTCTAAATGTTGAGACTTTGTTTCTGATTTCAGATGATGTTTCTTCGAGCTGATAAGGACGAAAGCAAAACTCTTGATGTGAGCGAGTTACGAGATGCATTGTCACGAGCAGGTATCTACGGTAGTGACCAGGGGGTAGGAGCGCGGGTTTTTTAAACTCCCGTCCCGTCACTTCATCACCGAGTCCTCAACCTCTAATTGGATACAACCATTCATTAAGACTTTGATATGCCTTTCGTACGACATGACTAATAATTGTATATAACATTTATTTAAGCACACGCCTCTTTTTAAAAGCGGCATTCTTGAAGGTACATATATATTTAAATAGTATGCAATATTTACAGTTTATTAAATGCAAACGAAGAACCATTTTTTAAACTATTCAACGGATTCTGTTTCAGGTCTTAAAACCAGTGACGCTGTACTGCAGCACCTAGTAAGCCGGTACGTTGGCAGTGATAATAAGATAACATACGACGAATTTTTCCTAATGGTTTCAAAGATTCGCTACGTTATCAGTAAGTAGCCTATTCAAACACTTACTCTTTGTACACAAATTCACATTTACACACATCTTACAACAAATGGATACCTTGTAGAAACTTCGATATCTGTATCTTTGTTTGTGTTTACATTCCGTGTGAAGATCCCGAGTGCCCGTGTGAATCAGATATCTTGCTTACTTGGATTCGACTCTAAGCCTAGCCATCAAGCACGAACTCTGCCAATGGCCTACAGATATCTTGCCAGCGTCATCAATCATCAACATCCATCATTATCCATCCTTATCCATCATCCATAATCCTCCTCATCGTCACCCATCATACTCATCAATCCTCACCCATCATCTTCATCGTCATCGTCATCTTCATCTTCATCATCATCCTCCTCAAGCTCATCGACATCATCCATTACTCCTCCATTATTATCTATTATCCATCATCGTCATCTTTATCCATTACCATCATCCTCCTCAACCTCATTGACATCGTCATCATCCATCATTATCCATTATTATCAACATCCATTATCCATCCATTCATCAATCCATCATCCATACATCATATCCATTTATTCATCATGACTGTGGGTCACAAGAGGAAAATTAACCCATGTAATATATACCCACACACAAAAAGTTTCAAGTTGTAAGCAAACTTTGCTCTGTTACCGGTATAACACGGTTATTTCAAAGTTCGGCCTAATATTTACGGACGTACGGAAATGAAGAAAAATAGGGTAGGCCTACTACACGGAAATACAAAACTATACGTACAATTTTGAGTTGGCCTTTAATTATGGAAAACCGCCGGCAAAACGCAATAATTATGGACTTGAAATCGATTATTAGCTTTGGCAATATGCATAAGGAAAAGGATTGAATATATTTCGTTTTTTAATTTCTGTTTACACAAAGTTCATTTGTGAATAGATGAGCCAGAGTGCAGGGCATCATTCATTGTTGAATGTTTGTTGTTTAGCTTAATTGTTAAAATTCGTAATAAAAGAAGTAATGCTTGCGGCAACGAATTTAACGATTTTCACAACCAAAATATGTCTTTGTAAACAAATTGATTTTAAATGCAACGTTACAAAAATAACCCTCCGCGTCATCACTGCATGGATACCTAATAACCAGACTAGAACGTATCTTTGTTACGTTTTACTGTCAATCAATTTTCGTATGACGCAATCAATTTTATAGTATAATAATATAATAATTGAATAGTGAGGGATTAGTTACAGTGTTGAATTTAAATAAACCATTGGTAAGCTTAACTTTACCGTTAGATTTTTCAATTTACTGAAAATCCAAAATGAACTTGCTGTTATAATACAAACAAAATTATTCAATCAAAGAAACACTCTACTATAAATGAGAAATAGATATGTGACGACGACTAACACAACGACAATCAGCTAAATGTATTCGTGATTTTATTTCATCTCTGGCTTGTTACATTATCATGACACATTACCGGACTTCCCCCTCCTCTCACAATGCACGGCAGTACAGATCTTCCCTATCTAGGCTCGTCACGTCATTCACAAATTACCCACGCATAACAGTGTTACTAGTTCCATCCTAGATCATTGTGATTGGTGGGATGATATGTATGAAATATGGATGAAATTAATCCGATGGATGGATTTAAGCAAACTTTGCTCTGTTACCAGTATAACACGGTTATTTCAAAGTTCGGCCTAATATTCACGGACGTACGGAAATGAAGATAAATAAGGTACTACACGAAATACAAAACTATACGTAAAATTATGTTTTGGCCTTAAATTATGAAAACCCGGAAAAACGCAATAATTATGGACAAATCGATTATTAGCTTTGGCAATATGCACAAGGAAATGAATTGAATATATTTCGTTCGTCGATGAATTTTATTTTTACGTAAAGTTCATGTATGAATGCATGAGTCAGAGTTGCAGGGCATCATTCACTGCTGAATGTTTTGTTGTTAGCCTAATTGTTAAAATTCGTAAAAGAAGTAATACTTGCGTCAACGAATTTAACGACTTTCACAGCCAAAATATTTCTTTGTAAACAAATTAATTTTAAATGCAACGTTACAAAAATACTCCACCGCGTCATCACTGCATAGATACCTAAGATAAGATAAGATAACTTTTATTGATCCTCAAAAAGGAAATTCATTGACCGACATAATAATAATCAGACCAGAACGTATCTTTGTTACGTTTTACTATCAATCAATTTTCGTATATAGCCTGGGTGCAGAACAGTTAATATACACATTTGCGGGAAAAAAGTATAGGAAAATTTTTTTGGGGTTTTTTTGAAAGAGTATACCATATAGAATGTCAGAAAAAAATCCCCATCCCAGGGTCTTGGGGAAAAATGTTTACGGCACTTTTAAATTTTGGCTTATAAAACACACACAAATTACTATTAACACACACAAATACCTATGTATAGGGGATAGGGAAAATCAATTAACGGTTTTTGTTACTAGCAGTTGTGTTTTAATGATTAAAATTAGTAGAGGCTTACTTTAATAACTACTTCTCATAGTAGTTGATGAATCAAGTCGATACGATGACATCACCATGCCAGAATCCAATATGGCATCCAATTTGGCGGGAAAAACAGGGTACTGCTAAATCCTGCAAAACCCCCGCAAACCTAAAAAAAACATAGCAAACCCCATCGAACCAACATAAAAGTGATTGAATCATGGAGTGTACGACCCACGGATGGGAATTTTTTCTGACATTCTATATGATATACTCTATCAGAAAAAAAAAAATTCCTATACTTTTTTCCCGCAAAATTTGTACTGCACCCAGGCTAGTATGACGCAATCCATTTTATGGTATAATAATATTATAATTGAATAGTGAGGGTCCAGGATAGTTACAGTGTTGAATTTAAATCAACTATGCCGTCAGATTTTTTAATTTACTGAAAATCCAAATGTTTATAATACAAACAAAATTATTCAATCAAAGAAACACTCTACTATACATGAGAAATAGGTAGGCCTATGTGATGTCGGTCAATAACTTTCTGACGACTACCACAACGACAATCAGCTAAATGTATTCGTGATTTTATTTCATCTCTGGCTTGTTACATTATCATGACACATTACCGGACTTCCCCCTCCTCTCACAATGAACGGCAGTAAAGATCTTCCCTATCTAGGCTCGTGTATGTACTACGTCATTCACACATTACCCACGCATAACAGTGTTACTTTCTAGATCTTCCCTATCTAGGCTCGTGTATGTACTAAGTCATTCACAAATTACCCACGCATAACAGTATTACTAGTTCCATGATCTTCACTATCTAGGCTCGTGTATGTACTAAGTCATTCACAAATTACCCACACATAACAGTGTTACTAGTTCCATCCTAGATGATTGGTGGGATGATATGTATGAAATATGGATGACATTGATCCGATGGATGGATTTAAGCAAACTTTGCTCTGTTACCAGTATAGCACGGTTATTTCAAAGTTCGGCCTAATATTTACGGACGTACGGAAATGAAGATAAATAAGGTACTACACGAAATACAAAACTATACGTAACATTATGAGTTGGCCTTAAATTATGAAAACCCCGGAAAAACGCAATATTTATGGACAAATCGATTATTAGCTTTGGCAATATGCATAAGGAAAAGGATTGAATATTATTTCGTTTTTTAATTTCTGTTTACACAAAGTTCATTTGTGAATAGATGAGTCAGAGTTGCAGGGCATCATTCATTGTTGAATGTTTGTTGTTTAGCTTAAGTGTTAAAATTCGTAAAAGAAGTAATGCTTGCGTCAACGAAATTAACGACTTTCACAGCCAAAATATGTCTTTGTAAACAAATTTATTTTAAATGGAACGCTACAAAAATAACCTTCCGCGTCATCAATGTATGGATACCTAATAATCAGACTAGAACGTATCTTTGTTACGTTTTACTATCAATCCATTTTCGTATGACGCAATCAATTTTATAGTATTATAATATAATAATTGAATAGTGAGGTATTAGTTAAGGTGTTGAATTTAAATTGGTAAGCCTAACTTTGCTGTCAGATTTTTCAATTTACTGAAAATCCAAAATGAACTTGCTGTTATAATACACACAAAATTATTCATTCAAAGAAACACTCTACTACAAATGAGAAATAGGTAGGCCTATGTGATGTCGGTCAATAAATTTCTGACGACTACCACAACTACAATCAGCTAAATGTATTCGTGATTTTATTTCATCTCTGGCTTGTTACATTATCATGACACATTACCGGACTTCCCCCTCCTCTCACAATGAACGGCAGTAAAGATCTTCCCTATCTAGGCTCGTGTATGTACTACGTCATTCACAAATTACCCACGCATAACAGTGTTACTAGTTCCATGATCTTCACTATCTAGGCTCGTGTATGTAAGTCATTCACAATTACCCACGCATTACAGTGTTACTAGTTCCATGATCTTCCCTATCTAGGCTCGTGTATGTACTACGTCATTCACACATTAGCCACACATAACAGTAGTGTTACTAGTTCCATGATCTTCACTATCTAGGCTCGTGTATGTACTAAGTCATTCACAAATTACCCACACATAACAGTGTTACTAGTTCCATGATCTTCCCTATCTAGGCTCGTGTATGTACTACGTCATTCACACATTACCCACACATAACAGTGTTACTAGTTCCATGATCCTATCTAGGCTTGTGTATGTACTACGTCATTCACAATTACCCACGCATAACAGTGTTACTAGTTCCATGATCTTCCCTATCTAGGCTCGTGTATGTACTACGTCATTCACAAATTACCCACGCATTACAGTGTTACTAGTTCCGTCCTAGATGATTACGATTGGTTGGATGTCTATTTTAACGGACATTTTTTTTAATTGATCAGATGGAATGACAGAAGTAACTAGTTTTAAGTTAATTATTCCTTATTTGTTATAAAAAATTGCAAGTGAATACGTACATGTGGCGCGTGTCAGTAATTCTTTTTTATTTTTACAAAAAGGGGGGTGAGGGTGGCGGCCCGGCACCCCTCTAAATCCGCGCCCCTTGGTAATCACACGTGTGTTTCCACATCGTCTAAACGTAACATATCGCATGCGCATCATCTTAATTGTTGAATCTTTGAAATTTCCTAAAATATTAAAATATTTTAGAGTAGCCAATCGCATGCCGCTGAAACTAGTCAACCGGATAATCGCATGAACCAAGAATTCTTGGTGTTAAACCACCTGACTTGTATGTGTTTCCACAGACGGGGTTTACAAGCTCAAGTAGTATAGAATATATTATATGAAACGCCATATGTGCCAAAATAGTTATCTTTTTACTAATATTAAGTCAAAACTTCGTCTGGATTCCAGACTAGGTATTGGTAAATTCTGGTTATATGTTACGGTACAGTCTGCCAATTTACAAATACCCACGGTCGTCGGTATAGGGTTGTGTCGTCGGGATGGCTAGGCCTCCAAATATTTCATCTGCAGTGTTGTAGGCCTATATTCAAATGGATTGGTGGAAAAAAAGAAAATATGAAAACAAGAACGAAAATTTTGTTGAATTATAATGTACAAATATGAAACACATATGCCTACGGTACGGTAGCTTATAAAATAATGTAGGCCTAGTAAAATAATACTGTAATGACATAATATAGGCCTAGGCCTACATAATCCTCATCACTGTACATATGGCTGCTGTCGATAAAAGTACGTAGGCCTACAATCCTTTTGGCGTTAATGTAGTTTCGTACTCAACCCTTAAAATTATTAAAAATGATTTCAATACTTCATCCAACCTACTCCACGGGTTGTCTAAAACATCATGTAAGCATACAACCGAAAAAATCGAATTTAAAAAATTGTTATAACTTTTTTAAATCAATTAATAATTGAGGTTTTCAGAAATCCATTCACCCACATTTAGTATGGAATTAAGTGTGTTGCTCGGGCCCTATATCTGTATCTTTGTTTGTGTTTACATTCCGTGTGAAAGCGTTGTAACACTGTAAGATCCCGAGTGCCCGTGTGAATCAGATATCTTGCTTACCTGGGTTCGACTCTAAGCCATAGCTATCAAGCACGAACTCTGTCGGTGGCCTACAGATATCTCGCTATCCTCATCGTCATCAATCAGCAACATCCATCATTATCCATCCTTACTCACATCCATAATCTTCCTCATCGTCACCCATCATACTAATCAATACTCATCCATCATCTTTATCGTCATCTTCATCCATTATCATTAACCTCCTCAGCCTCATCGACATCATCCATCATTCCTCCATTATTATCAACATCCATTATCCATCCATTCATCAATCCATCATCCATACATCATCTACCAATTATACTCATGAATCATCATCATCCTCCTCATAGTCATCACCATTCATCATCCAAATCATCATCATTCATTCATCATCCTAATCATTCTCATCATCCATCATTGTCTATTATTATCCATCAATATCGATTATCATCCATCATTATTCATTATCATCAATCATTCTTTATCATCATCCATCATCCATCCATTCATCATCTATCCATCATCCATACATCATCCATCAATTATACTCAAGAATCATCATCATCCTCCTCACAATCATCATCATCCATCATCCAATCATCATCATTCATTCATCATCCTCATCATCATTATCATTCTCATCATCCATCATTGTCTATTATCATCCATCAATATCCATTATTATCCATCATTATTCATTATCATCCATCATTCCTTATCATTATCCATCATCCATCATTTTCTATTATCATCCATCATGATTCATTATCATCCATCATTCTTTATTAACATCATCCATCCATTCATCATCCATTCATCATTATACATCTATCATTATCCATCCTCCATCATTGTCCATATTATCATCTATAATCCATCATCCATCATCATCCATCCATTCATCATCATTCACCATCATAGATCCATCCATCATCATCATTCACCATCATAGATCCATCCATCATCATCATTCAGCCATCATTGTCAATATTACCATCCATAATCCATCATCCATCATCATTAATCCATTCATCATCCATCCATCATCATCTATCCATCCATCATCATACACCCATCATCATCCATCCATCATCATCATCACCCATCATCATCTATAATCCATCATCCATTTATCATCCATCCATTCATCATCCATCTATCATCATCCATCCATCATTATCATCCATCCATCATCATCCATCCATCATCATCCATTCATCATCATCCAGCCATCATCATCCATAATCCATCATCCATTCATCATCCATTCATCATCATCTATCCATCATCATCCATCCATCATCATCAATCATCATCATCATCCATCCATCCATCCATTCATCATCCATCCTTATCCCTTCCATCCTTATCCAACCTTCCATCGTCCATCCATCCATCCTCATTCATCCATCAACATTCTACTATCTTTTTATTATGCAGGAAAATTTGAAAAGCTCGGTGGAGCAAATGAGAAATCTCTGACATTTACACTTGAAGACGTAAGTAATAGTTAAAGTTACAATGTAGTGAAGGGTTATGATTCCTTTAGAATGTGTTAGAATAACTAATGATTTACGCATTGCTCTCAAACAACCTAGGCATTGTACAATTACAATAGAATATATTCAAAATTACATAATCTTATTCGAATCTTTGTCGAATTAAACCAACTTGTAGCTTTCGGAAGATCTGGAAGTACAGTCAAATGTTTATTCTTTTTTTCAGTTGCTCGAAATATGTGCCAAGCTTTAATCTCGGAAAGAAGTAACAGCAAGTTTTTAAAAGACACCAGAATATATAAATAAATATAGCATCGTTTTCGTTTTACTTCTACATCTTATGTACTGAACTACTGGTGTAACTAAGTGCAGCGAGTATTACAAAACCTATTGTTAAAACTATAACAATACTAATCTGATCGATAGAGATACGGTAGTACACAGTTACGTCTACAAATACACACTTTAAATAATAACCGTAAATAGACGGCGAGCACAATAATGCGATCAGACAAAAAATCGCAAAAATTCTTAAAATGTTTAAAAGAAGCTAAATGACACGTGATGCGTAATTGACCAATCACACTGTACGAATAAAATCAGGTGTGATATAAAGGTAAAATAAAAAAATACAGTATGTTATAATATTAACATTTACCAGACAAAGTAGGAACTGTCGGAGGTAAAGTTTAGCGTTTATACAGAATTTTGTAAAGAATGTTCATCTTTCAAATCCTCGTGATATTGGCTGTTTTGCCGTTTTCTACCTGTTCAGGTATGACTGTCATTTTTTTATCATATGTCTAATATAAGTTGATTGCTGATTTAGATGGGTCCTACTTAAACACCACCAGATACCTACCAGACAAATCCTACCACCAGAGAGCAGCCCAGTCCCGTAGCCAGGTTTTTTTTTATTTATTGTTCGGGCGAAACCGCTCCCCATCCCCCTTTACAGCGGAATCCCATTTACCGACTGCGAACCTCCATCCCCGACATGTCCAATACATTTATATATATTACACTATAATATCTATGGTATCATGTACTGTAGTTTACATTATAGCTACCGATTATTTTTTTCTAGTGCTACAAGCCGATACGTCGGCTACTCAATTGTATCAATACCACCTATTTACATTGATATATTTAATTTCCTCAATAAATTGCTGTAAATAAATATAGGTAGAGCTATTATAAGCATTGAATTTACATCACACAAAGTGTGCTTTTTTCGGGAATTCCCATAGACGTACGTTCACATTGAACTTGAACACAAAACAAAATACTGAGTGAATGATCAAACAATCGGCGGTTAAATAGTTCACGTATGTGAGGTGGAGGAAAAAAGTACGAATACGATCGTTTTGCTCATTGGTAGCATGCTGCATGAGAGTGTGTTTTCCGAACAATTAGAGGTGCCATTTATCATGAATGTTATGTGCGAGAGTACCATTTCCGGCCATATAGGGGTGTCATTTAACAAAATTCACTTCGCACCCTCACATGCCCCACCATTGGGCATGTGTGTGTGTGTAGGGGGGGGGGGGGGGGTTGGAGTGGGACAGTGTTCCAAATACTTAGTGTCCGAAATTCACTCAAAATGTCTTGATAAGTATGGTGTATTTATGATTTAAGATGAATTAGGCCTACGTTATTTTAGAAAATCGCGCGTAGATCACGTATCTATTGATATCTATTGTGAATATATTTTGGTCAAAAGCCGTTTAGTAGTTTTGACTTAATCTTGCTAACACATAGACAAAAAAACACAGAAACTCATGAAGAAAAATTGGGGTGATCTCATACCTACTTGGCTTGAACTACACTTTCTTGAAAAGTGTATAGCAACACGTGCAGTTTAAGTTATATCGATAATAAACATTAGTTTTAATTTGTGTGAGTTTTGGGCTTGTAAAATCTATAGCCAGTAACTCTACTCAGTTCTATACTTTGATAATTTGATAACAACAATTAATAAAGGTTGAATGTAATGAAAACTAAAGAAATATTGATTTTAGAAATTTAGTCAGTTGACTGTTATGAATAAAGTAGAAATTGTCAAACATTATAGATATATATCTTTGTACAACTATCGATAATAAACTAAATTGGAAAGAAAACTCAATGTATGTTACAAAAAGTTGAAGGATAAATCTGCTTCAAAACTAAAAGTAATGGAACTACAGTAATTCCAGCTTATTTCGTTTTCAGTACAGAGATGTTAAAAACATATTTACCATTAAAATTGTCGAAACAATCATGTTTTCAGTCTGTTCTTATAACAGTAATTCTTATGGCAACGATTTTTGTGTCGATCCTTTGTTTTCTGTATTCAAATAGAGATGTTAAAACTGTTAAGTATCTAATTAAGGTCAACTCAATCATTTATTATTTAAACACCAATTAAAAACTGTAATAGTATAAAACTTTAGCCTGTATCTAAATGTGTGTAGTATCATAGGACATTTCCGTGATACAGCATCACATGCAACGCCTGTATTATAAACCCTATAACATAACCCATACAGGCACCACATGTAAAACACGATATGCTGTAGTATTTTCCTACAATACTGGACATATAGTCATTGTGTGGCGATACAGCACTGAGAGTCTGCTTTGATTAATTTTTAATTATGTTTAAACAAATATCTAGAAGCCGAAGACTTAATATAATCTCTATGGCTTTACCACCGTATTTACCGTTTAGTTAGTTGGACAATACAATGTCTGCACAATCAACTAGCGTTTGTAGAGGGCGCTGTGATGCCTTTAGGCACAGAGCCATATATAAAAAGAGTTACGACATTGGATTACAGTCACGTGATATGCAGATCAATTTGTGTCAAACTTGTCTTCGTTATTGCATGTAAAGTATAGGAGCAAGAAAATACTTTAAACTTTTTCTTATATTTAAAAAAATGTAAGTGCACATTTTACGGTGAAATATCGATGTGCACTGCGTACAGAAGTACTTGCGGCAAAGAATATTGCGCGCGCGTGCGCTAGTACATTATAAAGTTCGATTGATTGATTTTGGAACGAAACATCACATAACTACGTCCTATTAATAACAATTATGTAATATTTTAAATTCATAATGCATGCTTTGATGACTAAATAAAATAATAAAGTGTCGTGGATATATTTGTTAATATATTGAATAGGGTATGAACAATATTAAAATAATAAAGTCAAATTATTACAAATGAAATGATAAACGAGTCTCTGAAAGTTTGTGTCAAAAACACACAGAGAGCCATATTATACTGTATAAAAAGGGGTGAATTTGTGTGTTTTTTGTATTGGTTCATTCTTTGATGTATCCTGACTTGCATGTAGGCCCTAGCATTTATTCTTTTGTTATTATAGACACAATATATATATGTTACCAAATTAATACCATTAATAAAATTAATTACTAAAATAAAAACGGAATATAAGCGTTATTTCATAGACAAAAAAAATCTAAAAATAATGCATGAACTACAGAAAAACGCTATACAAAATAGACGCGCGCGCCCTCAGCGTGCGAATTCTTTGACACAAAAATGGCTTCTAATTTTCAATGTCGTAACTCTTTATATATATGGCTCTGTTTAGGCAGTTTTATTCAAGAGGACGTGGACAGTAGTCTGTAAGACCTATTCAATAAACAATGTTTTCGTTTTGGCTGTCAACGTAGGCTTATCATTGAATAATGACTCTCCGATTTAAGCCGGCTTTATCAGATAGACTGTTTTACTAAAGCCACCCCTGTTAGTCTATTGCTATAAAACACTCTTAGCTAAGACCACGTACAGTAACAAATTGAGGGCGCATTTTACGCGTAGAATAGCAAATAAGGTAAGGTTTGTCACGCTTGCTCAATTCACAATCAACAGTACGTATTTATACGCGAGAAAATCTATTCTAGGCCTATATAAGATTGAAATCACTGTTATTATTTTAATTTAACAATGGATTAAGAAATAGAAAGATATACGTCAGTTTGAGATCAAAGCTTCCATGACTCTAACCGACAGAGGGCGAACCACCCACAATGTTACAAAATAAACACAGTTTAATTAACCGTCGTTAACAACCAAACCGTCGCGTGCCTAACATATTGTTTACTGCACATGCTTAACAACCTTTAACCTTGTTGGCTATGCTTTCGCGCGCTCTTATCTTGGTGGCATCATTAACATTTTACTAGCAGCTTTTTGTGCCCTATGTGGTTATATAATTTGCATGGGCAAGTATAATAAAAGCGGACTTTGATAAAAGTACTTTGACAAATTATTAAAATTAAAATAAATTGTATCAAGAATAAAATTCGGAACTGCTGTATTTACGGCGGCCATTGATTTGTTATGCACTATCCCTTCACTTTGAAATATATGTAGACTAAAAAATGAAAGCAATACTGGATATGGAACTTTATACTTTGCTTTTGACTGTTCAGACTTTGCGAAAATAAAATACCAAAATATATTAATAAAAATCAAATGTTGCGCTCGGACTTGGAATCGTTTTATTTGTGTGTGTGTTTTTTTAGTTCATTTACATTTTTTTTGTATATTTTTTCATTTTTTTTTTTTTTGTCTGAGTTTTTTTTCTTTTATGCTTCGTTTGTTTATGGTTAAGTTTGCCTTTCGTCTACTTTTCAAAACGAGCGACACTAGAAAGTAGTAGTCAGTCTTGACGTATCGCAACTATACATAGCCAGCCTATCCCGGATCAGGTATCGCAGTTTTGATTCGATTAGGCCCAGTGTTTGGATGTGATGTGGATGACATAACCACTAGCCAATCACCAGGCACTACAATTTAAATATGATCACATCGATAATTAAGGAGATTTATAAGGAAAGCACTGTTTAGCCATATATTAAAAACACGTTTACTGCAAACCAAAACAGACGGTAACAACATACATGGTCAAATGCATAATTTAATATTAACGCAATTTTTAATGACAGGATGTGGCAGGCCGATATGATAATTCAAATATAAAAATTGCATATTTTATTAATATTGCCAACTACTTAAAATTATTTTTCGTAGTCCGATATTGATAAAATTAAAACAAAATTGTTCAGCAATATATTGTTGTCAATTATTCATCGACGCACGCATGTTAATAGAACAATCAGACTGCGCATACGATTTCTACATGGCTACGTTTTGTTCTAAAAAAAATGTAACAGTTGATTCGCAGCGTTCTATAGAGGGCCGCAGTTAGAGACACGGAGTCCAATGAGCGTGTTTGATTGGCAGCAGTGCATAAGTATAGTTACCATATTGTGAATGTTCATAATCTTAAGTAACTAAATTTCACCTTGGAACTTTAAAACTCAAAACCTAAAAGGCAATTTAGAGGGCTATTCCCGTTACCTGTACCATAGAAAGTTTTTGTTTCGTTTTCTTTCTGTTTTATACTTGTACTATTATTGTTGCTCTTTTGGCGCGCCATAGAAACTAAAATATTGAGTATGGCGAGGAGTTACAGTATACAAGGAAAGTACTTATAAGTCCTAATTTTAAGGTGTGGTATTCAGGATAAAGTTAGTAAACAAATTTCTAAAGGGGTCGGGAAACACACGGCCAGTCTGTGGTTCTTTTTTGGCCAGCCTGTGGTCCGAGGGCGCTAGACATTTAAAAAAATCCTCAGAACCAACACAATGGAGTAAATATATACCAACAAACAACCCGTCAAGTTTGTTTGTTATAAAGAAAAATATACATTTACTCAACGGGCAAAAATAATGTGAGTTTATCTATGTTTTGCAGTAGTATTTAATTATATTTATGGTAATAAATGAAACCTACTATGTTTAAAATTATGTATGGATAAACAAGTATTGTTTTTAAGTTGTAGTACTGTATATCTTAGAATTTGTAATCTTAGGTCTTGGGTCTTAGCTTTCGTGGTCTTAAGTTTCGTGACACCCATTCCTTGATCCATGATTTAACACTGAGTTCTGAAAAATTAGACGTTTTGTTTATTAATATTACTAGAATGTTGGTTGTGAGCTAAAGTAGTATACGTTGAAACGCCATATGTGCCAAAATATATATCTTTTAGCTAATAATAATTCGAAACACAGTCTTCAACCTAGACTATGGCGGGGTAATTCTTAAGTAGGCCTACTTTCTGTGCATTTTTCTGTTATCTAAAATAAAAAACAGAAATATTATTATAGCGTTTTCTTATAATGGTTAATGTAACAATTCTATTTTTCTTTATTAAACGTAGGTGTATGTCCAACACATTGCAGTTGCTATGCCTATATTATTAGTGGTTTATGGAGTATAGATTGTTCTACATGGAATACAATTGTACACTCACAGCTCGTTGAGTTCAATACAAAGAATACGGTAACAAAATTGTAAGTAGGCCTATCACTGTTGATATTGTAAGGCTTACCTTGAAATACATATAACAGATTATGTTTGTAATATAATTGACAGTTTTATTATCAGCGATGTGTTGTCTATCAATATAATTATTTCACATTTTGCTGTGAATATGGTAATCAGAGCAATTTGTAGAACATTACACACCTATGTAGGCGCGTTAATTACAAATGGTTACAATAATGATGAATGGTAAAAATGGTTAAAAAATACTAAAACATGAGAAAACAAATGTAAAAATGGCAATAATTGTAACGATAAAAATGGTGAATATAGACAAGGGTTCGAGGCTCACACGCTCCACCATGGTTCTGATGGACTATACGGTTCTCCTAGGACGGTCCTGGTACCACCGCTAATTTTTACTTTTGCATTCTTTTTTAAACAGTTACATTGTCAGCGAATGCATTTGCTGATTTCACAGCATTGGGAAGTTTGTGAGTTTATTACAGCACTTACAGTACCACTGCTAATTTGTAATTTCTACGTTTGTATTCTTTCTTTAAAGGGATTTTACCTATCACCGAATAGGTACATTTCCAGCCAATTCATTTGCTGAATTTACAGCATTGAAAACATTGTGAGTTTATTACTTAAGTTAATTTTTAACGATCAAAGATGATAGCGTCGTCGAATATCGTCGGCTGGAAAACAGGCTTAAGACAGTAGTGCTTAGTTAACCATGCAGGGCCGTACCACTTTATTTTACTGTTTTAAAACTAAAAATACTAACATAACATGTCATTTTGTAGGTAATTATTAGGCATAACAATACCGAAACAGTCATAAAAATCGATCAAATAATAAAACAGAGATACATTTAAAAAACACCAAAAAATAGGCCTAACTGTTTTTCTGGGATTTCGTGTCGTTAAGCGGAAATAATATGATTAATAACTAGAATTTAATTCGTCACTTTGACGAATTATAGGTGATCATTTTTATCATTTTACTGAAATTAATTTTTGTTAAACATGCACGTACGTTAACATACGATCGGAAAATGTTGATGTATGCCATCCTATTATATGCTTATAGTGCTGAGTTGTGCCTATATGCCATATACAATATGTACAGTATATACTGTATATCTATATACAGTGTAGCATAGGTGAAATTACGAGACACACATGTTCTAATTTTTTGGCATGATGACGTTATCAAACTAAACTTTAAGATGACAATTTCGAAAGATAATTAATTGAGCAAAAAAATATAAGATTTGGAAAAAAAATTGGCACGTAGAAGCGCTGTGCGCGCTCTTTGAATTGTGTATAACTTTGACGAAAAATATGAAAAAACTACTTTTTCACTTCAACTGGCCATATGTTAACGTTACAACATCCGATAGGCTTAATTTTTATATGAATTAATATCTACATTTCATCAGCTTTCATAATAAATTATAATCATCAAGGTAACCTTCAATTCTGAAGAGCTGTACGATATTCAAATTTACTGCGAAGGTGAAATTACACGGCCTACGTTATTCAAGTTTTTACGCGTGATGACGTCATTAAAATGAAGATAGTGTCAACTCATGATAAAGATAATTAATTAAGCAAGCACATACTGAAAGTTGTGCGAAATTCGAGCACACATAACCAAGATGCGCTCTGTTGAATGTGATAATCTACACAAAAAGATAACAAATCCTAATTTTTAAATTCAAGTTGCCATTTGATGACGTCAAAACATTTTGTACGTAAAATGTGTACATGAATTCATATCTACAACTCAATGGCTTCCAGAATAAGTTAAAAAAATCGGGGGTCATCTTGCATTCTGAAGAATTATTTTCATTTTAAAAAAGACCTATTTTTCACCATTTTCAGAACTTTTGTAAAATTAATGTGCGCATTTTGTCATTTTTAACGTGCTCGTATAGCGTTATTTTAAGTCGGAACTGACTCAAATTTGGTGAATGTACTAAGGATGGTGAGTAGAATGAGATTTGTAAAAAAAATTCATATTTTTTACGCTTTTTAAGTATCGCGCGCGCAAAAACGCATTTTTGCGCAGTAATTTTTTGAAACACGCAAATGGCCTAATTCATGCTCTAAATTGATCAAAACTTAATTTTGAGCGTTTTAAATTTTTAACGCGCGATATCACGCGCATGAACCTACGTGCGCGTGCGTTTTTATTTGCTAATATTTTTACCCTTGACCTGAAGTTTACGTGTAGTGAATTTCATTAATATGTGATAATGAATTATGGAGATATGATTGATAATGTGATTTCGCAAAATGGCGTATAAATGTCGTCACGGATGAGTGATCATGCTGGAAAGCTTATTAGGATTAAGTTATATTATTTGAAAGATATTCTGAAATTTTGGTAATCATTGACATTAAACTTTTTGAGATAATTGTTACACAAAATAGTGTACAGAAACAATAAAAAGAAAAAAAAAAAAAATAACTAGAATTTAATTCGTCACTTTGACGAATTATAGGTGATCATTTTTATCATTTTACTGAAATTAATTTTTTTTAAACATGCACGTACGTTAACATACGATCGGAAAATGTTGAGGTATGCCATCCTATTATATGCTTATAGTGCTGAGTTGTGCCTATATGCCATATACAATATGTACAGTATATACTGTATATCTATATACAGTGTAGCATAGGTGAAATTACGGGACACACATGTTCTAATTTTTTGGCATGATGACGTTATCAAACTAAACTTTAAGATGACAATTTTGAAAGATAATTAATTGAGCAAAAAAATACAAGATTTGGAAAAAAATTTGGCACGTAGAAGCGCTGTGCGCGCTCTTTGAATTGTGTATAACTTTGACGAAAAATATGAAAAAACTACTTTTTCACTTCAACTGGCCATATGTTAACGTCACAACATCCGATAGGCTTAATTTTTATATGAATTAATATCTACATTCCATCAGCTTTCATAATAACTTATAATCATCAAGGTAACCTTCAATTCTGAAGAGCTGTAAGATATTCAAATTTACTGCGAAGGTGAAATTACACGGCCTACGTTATTCAAGTTTTTACGCGTGATGACGTCATTAAAATAAAGATAGTGTCAACTCATGATAAAGATAATTAATTAAGCAAGCACATACTGAAAGTTATGCGAAATTCGAGCACACATAACCAAGATGCGCTCTGTTGAATGTGATAATCTACACAAAAAGATAACAAATCCTAATTTTTAAATTCAAGTGGCCATTTGATGACGTCAAAACATTTTGTACGTAAAATGTGTACATGAATTCATATCTACAACTCAATGGCTTCCAGAATAAGTTAAAAAAATCGGGGGTCATCTTGCATTCTGAAGAATTATTTTCATTTTAAAAAAGACCTATTTTTCACCATTTTCAGAACTTTTGTAAAATTAATGTGCGCATTTTGTCATTTTTAACGTGCTCGTATAGCGTTATTTTAAGTCGGAACTGACTCAAATTTGGTGAATGTACTAAGGATGGTGAGTAGAATGAGATTTGTAAAAAAAATTCATATTTTTTACGCTTTTTAAGTATCGCGCGCGCAAAAACGCATTTTTGCGCAGTAATTTTTTGAAACACGCAAATGGCCTAATTCATGCTCTAAATTGATCAAAACTTAATTTTTAGCGTTTTAAATTTTCAACGCGCGATATCACGCGCATAAACCTACGTGCGCGTGCGTTTTTATTTGCTAATATTTTTACCCTTGATCTGAAGTTTACGTGTAGTGAATTTCATTAATATGTGATAATGAATTATGGAGATATGATTGATAATGTGATTTCGCAAAATGGCGTATAAATGTCGTCACGGATGAGTGATCACGCTGGAAAGCTTATTAGGATTAAGTTATATTATTTGAAAGATATTCTGAAATTTTTGTAATCATTGACATTAAACTTTTTGAGATAATTGTTACACAAAATAGTGTACAGAAACAATAAAAAGAAAAAAAAAAAAAATAATAACTAGAATTTAATTCGTCACTTTGACGAATTATAGGTGATCATTTTTATAATTTTACTGAAATTAATTTTTTTTAAACATGCACGTACGTTAACATACGATCGGAAAATGTTGATGTATGCCATCCTATTATATGCTTATAGTGCTGAGTTGTGCCTATATGCCATATACAATATGTACAGTATATACTGTATATCTATATACAGTGTAGCATAGGTGAAATTACGGGACACACATGTTCTAATTTTTTGGCATGATGACGTTATCAAACTAAACTTTAAGATGACAATTTCGAAAGATATTTAATTGAGCAAAAAAATATAAGATTTGGAAAAAAATTTGGCACGTAGAAGCGCTGTGCGCGCTCTTTGAATTGTGTATAACTTCGACAAAAAATATGAAAAAACTACTTTTTCACTTCAACTGGCCATATGTTAACGTCACAACATCCGATAGGCTTAATTTTTATATGAATTAATATCTACATTTCATCAGCTTTCATAATAAATTATAATCATCAAGGTAACCTTCAATTCTGAAGAGCTGTAAGATATTCAAATTTACTGCGAAGGTGAAATTACACGGCCTACGTTATTCAAGTTTTTACGTGTGATGACGTCATTAAAATGAAGATAGTATCAACTCATGATAAAGATAATTAATTAAGCAAGCACATACTGAAAGTTGTGCGAAATTCGAGCACACATAACCAAGATGCGCTCTGTTGAATGTGATAATCTACACAAAAAGATAACAAATCCTAATTTTTAAATTCAAGTGGCCATTTGATGACGTCAAAACATTTTGTACGTAAAATGTGTACATGAATTTATATCTACAACTCAATGGCTTCCAGAATAAGTTAAAAAAATTGGGGGTCATCTTGCATTCTGAAGAATTATTTTCATTTTAAAAAAGACCTATTTTTCACCATTTTCAGAACTTTTGTAAAATTAATGTGCGCATTTTGTCATTTTTAACGTGCTCGTATAGCGTTATTTTAAGTCGGAACTGACTCAAATTTGGTGAATGTACTAAGGATGGTGAGTAGAATGAGATTTGTAAAAAAAATTCATATTTTTTACGCTTTTTAAGTATCGCGCGCGCAAAAACGCATTTTTGCGCAGTAATTTTTTGAAACACGCAAATGGCCTAATTCATGCTCTAAATTGATCAAAACTTAATTTTGAGCGTTTTAAATTTTTAACGCGCGATATCACCACATGAACCTACGTGCGCGTGCGTTTTTATTTGCTAATATTTTTACCCTTGATCTGAAGTTTACGTGTAGTGAATTTCATTAATATGTGATAATGAATTATGGAGATATGATTGATAATGTGATTTCACAAAATGGCGTCTAAATGACGTCACGGATGAGTGATCACGCTGAAAAGCTTATTAAGACTAAGTTAAAGTATTTGAAAGACATTCAGAAATTTTGGTAATCATTGACAATAAACTTTTTGAGATATTTGTTACACAAAATCTGTACAGAAAGAAATTGCGAAGAAACATTTTTTGTTTTACAAAAACAATTTCTCACTAGAATTTAATTCGTCACTTTGACGAATTATAGGTGATCATTTTTATCATTTTACTGAAATTAATTTTTTTTAAACATGCACGTACGTTAACATACGATCAGAAAATGTTGATGTATACCATCCTATTATGTGCTTATAGTGCTGAGTTGTGCCTATTATATGCCATATACAATATGTACAGTATATACCGTATATCTATATACAGTGTAGCATAGGTGAAATCACGGGACACGTACCATGTTCTAATTTTTTGGTATGATGGAATTATCAAATTAAATTCGAAGCTGGCAATTTCGAAAGAACATGAATTGAGCAAATAAATATAAGAATTGGAAGAGAATCTGGCACGTAGAAGCGCTGTGCGCTCTCTTTGAAATTTGTATAACTTTAACGAAAAAGATGAATAAACTACTTTTTAACTTCATCTGGCCATATGTTAACGTCACAACATCCGATAGGCTTGATTTTTATATGAATTCATATCTACATTTCATCAGCTTTCATAATAAATTATAATAATCAAGGTAACCTTCAATTCTGAAGAGCTGTAAGATATTTAAATTCACGGCGAAGTTGAAATTACACGACCTATGTTATTCAAGGTTTTACGCGTGATGACTTCATCAAAATGAAAATAGTGGCAAGTCATGGGAAAGCCAATTAATTGAGAAATCACATACTACAATTTGAGCGAAAATCAGGCACAAAATATCAGAGATGCGTTCTATTGAATGTGATAATTATATGACGAAAGAGAAAAAAACTTAATTTTAAATTCAAGTGGCCATTTGATGACGTCACAACATTTTGTACGTCAAATGTGTACATGAATTCATATCTACAACTCAATGGCTTCCCGAATAAGGTAAAAAAATTGGGGGTCATCTTGCATTCTGAAGAGTTATTTTCATTTTAAAAAGACCTATTTTTCACCATTATCAGAACTTTTGTGAAATTAATGTGCGCATTTTGTCATTTTTAACATGCTCGTATAGCGTTATTTTAAGTCCGAATGCACTCAAAATCGGTGAATGTACTAAGGATTGTGATTAGAATGTGATTTATACATCAAATTTAATTTTTTACGCTTTTTAAAATTTGCGTGCGCAAAAACATGTTTTTGCGCAGTAATTTTTTTAAACATGCAAATGGCCTAATTCATGCTCTAAAATGATCAAAACTTAATTTTGAGCTTTTTAAATTTTGAACGTGGAATTTCACGTGCATGACCTTGAAACACGTATGTTTTTATTTGTTAATATATTTACCCTTCACCTGAAGTTTACGTATAGTGAATTTTATTGATATGTGATAAAGAGTTATGGAGATATGATTGATAGTGTGATTTCACAAAATCGCGTATTAATGACGTCACGGTTGAGTGATCACGATGAAAAGCTTATTATGGTTAAGTTAAAGTATTTAAAAGACATTGTGAAAAATTTGTGATCATTGCTATTCAACTTATTGAGATAATTGTTACACAAAAGTGTACAGAAAGAAGAATAATAACTAGATCTGAAACTCGTCACTTGAGGACGAGTTTGGTTATCCGCCCGCAACAAACGTATCTTGCGCATTCAAGTACTTTTCAATCATGACTTTTCCAAAAAAGTAGCCTATTCAAAATTAAAACTGCCCTTTCAGTGTAATAACCTAATAAATCCTGTTAATTGATTGTTTTCCCGTGATGGGATTCGAACCCGGTACCTCTGATACCAAAGCCGGTTGCACTACACATCGAGCCATATGAGCACCTGGTGAAGAAAATCCGAAGAAAGAATCCTCGTTCATTCGGTATGTCGTGAACCCCCTCGATGCAAGTTGATTATTACATATCGAACTTAAATCATAATTTTTACTATGATGAAATCTTCACAGATTTTAAACAGTCACATATTATGAAAGTGCATACTTTCAAGTTTTATGTATTAACATTTTAAGAAAAAAGATAAACGTTATGTTTATTGTTTTACTCTTTGAACATGTTTATGTTTGTTTGATGATAATTATTTCAAAAATTACATTTAATATGCAAATAATGTAGCCATCAAACACTTTTTAACATTCAAGACTATTATAAATTAGACCTATGATTCATACACTGCAAGAAAATAAAATAAAAAATGGGGGTAACCTTGCATTCTGGTGAACTGTTTCATTTTTAAAAGTAGACATATTTTGGAACATTTTCACAATTTGTTGACGTTTTCGTGCGCAACCTGTTATGTTTAACGTGCTCGTAGAACGCCATTTCAAGTTGAAAAGTGAATAAAATAACGTAAAATTGTTAACCGAAGATTTAAAAACACAAATCGTGTAAAAAAAATGCTCATACGTGTTCCCTGCGCCGTGCGCGCGTAAAATTGTGCGCACCAGTGGCAATTTTTTAAACGCCTAAAATGACCTGAATCGTGCTCTAATTTAATCAGAAATTGATTTGAAGCATTTTAAAATTTCAAACGCCATTTACGCGCGCACTTTCTAATGTTACAAATTGCGGTAGCGTTAAAAAAGTTAACTATTGATGTGAAGCAAACGTGGCTGAAAATGACGTTAAAAAATATTCGTTTGTTTCGAAGTTATAACCAATTTAAGATTTTCAGAAAATCACGCGTAACTTACGCTACGCGGCTCTGACTTCGTCAAAAAGCTTGGCTGGACAACTTCAGTAAAATGTCTAAATGCTGAACAAGTTACAACATATTATGTTTACACGTTGAAGAGAAACAGCGTGCACAAAATAAGAAGAGTAAAATATTTCAAACGCAATTTACGCGAAAACTTTCTAGTCTCCAAAAATTTGTTAAACATTCCAAAAGTTAGCCATTGATGTGAAGAAAACGTGGCTGAAAATTTCGTTAAAAAATATTTATTGGTTTCGAAGTTATGACCGATTTAAGATTTTCAGAAAATCGCGCGTGACTTACGCTACGCGGATCTGACAGCGTCCAAAAGCTTGGCTGAACATCTTCAGTTAAATGTCTAAATGTTGACCAAGTTACAACATGTTATGTTAACACGTTGAAGAGAAAACGCGTGCACAAAATCTGAGAAAGAAAGAAGAATAATAAAAAAAAAAAAAAAAAAAGTAACACTACAATTCCAAGGGCTTATCCGCTTGAGGCGGATAACCAATAACAAAAACAACAATAAAGATTTTGTACAATAACAATAGGTGATCATTTTATTCTAAATGATCACCTAACTAGAATTTAATTCGTCACTTTGACGAATTATAGGTGATCATTTTTATCATTTTAATGAAATTAACATTTTTTAAACATGCACGTACGTTAACATACGATCGTAAAAAGCTGATGTACGCCATCCTATGACATGATGCATATACACTTATAGTGCTGAGTTGTACCTATTATGTGTCATATACAATATATACAGTATATACTGTATATCTATATACAGTGTAGCATAGGTAAAATTACGGGACCCACATCATGTTCAAATTTGTTGGTATGATGGAATTATCAAAATAAACTCGAAGATGACAATTTCGAAAGATAATGAATTGAGCAAATAAATATAAGGATTGGAAGAGAATTTGATACGTAGAAGCGCAATGCGCGCTCATTGAAATTTGTATAACTTCGACTAAAGAAATCTAAAAACTACGTTTTAACTTCAACTGGCCATATGATAACATCACAACATCCGATAGGCTTAATTTTTATATGAATTCATATCTACATTTCAACAGCTTTCATAATAAGTTATAATCTTCAAGGTCACCTTTAATTCTGAAGAGTTATTAGATATTCAAATGTATGGTGTAGCTAAAATTACACGACCTAGGTTATTCAAGTTTTTACGCGTAATGACGTCATCAAAATAAAAATGTTTACAACCCATGAGAAAGATAATCAATTGAGCAAGCACATTCTAAAATTTTTGCGAAAATCGGGCTCAAATAACGGAGATGCGCTCTATTGAATGTGATAACCCACACAAAAAGATAAAAATTACTAATTTTTAAATTCAAGTGGCCATTTGATGACGTCATTCCATTTTGTACGTCTAATGTGTACATGAATATGTATCTACAACCCAATGGCTTCCCGAATAAGTTAAAAAAATTAGGGGTCACCTGCCATTCTGAAGATTTATATTCATTTTAAAAAGGCCTTATTTTTCACCATTTTCAGCACTTTGATGCAATTAATTTGCGCATTTTGTCATTTTTAACCTGCTCGTATAGCGTTATTTTAAGTTGGAACTGGCTCAAATTTGGTGAATGTACTAAGGCTGGTGAGTAGAATGCGATTTGTATAAAAAAATTGCATTTTTTACGCTTTGTAAGTATCGCGCGCGCAAAATATTTTTTTTGCGCAGTAATTTTTTGAAACACGCAAATGGCCTAATTCATGCTCTAAATTGATCAAAACTTAATTTTGAGCTTTTTAAATTTTTAACGCGCGATTTCACGCGCATGACCCTACGTGTGCGCGCGTTTTTATTTGTTAGTATTTTTACCCTTGACCTAAAGTTTACGTGTAGTGAATTTCATTAATATGTGATAATGAATTATGGAGATATGATTGATAATGTGATTTAACAAAATGGCGTCTAAATGACGTCACGGATGAGTGATCACGCTGAAAAGCTTATTAGGACTAAGTTAAAGTATTTGAAAGACATTCAGAAATTTTGGTAATCATTGACATTAAACTTTTTGAGATATTTGTTACACAAAATCTGTACAGAAAGAAATTGCGAAGAAACATTTTTTGTTTTACAAAAACAATTTCTCACTAGAATTTAATTCGTCACTTTGACGAATTATAGGTGATCATTTTTATCATTTTACTGAAATTAATTTTTTTAAACATGCACGTACGTTAACATACGATCGGAAAATGTTGATGTATGCCATCCTATTATATGCTTATAGTGCTGAGTTGTGCCTATATGCCATATACAATATGTACACTATATACAGTGTAGCATAGGTGAAATTACGGGACACACATGTTCTAATTTTTTGGCATGATGACGTTATCAAACTAAACTTTAAGATGACAATTTCGAAAGATAATTAATTGAGCAAAAAAATATAAGATTTTGAAAAAAATTTGGCACGTAGAAGCGCTGTGCGCGCTCTTTGAATTGTGTATAACTTTGACGAAAAATTTGAAAAAACTACTTTTTCAATTCAACTGGCCATATGTTAACGTCACAACATCCGATAGGCTTAATTTTTATATGAATTAATATCTACATTTCATCAGCTTTCATAATAAATTATAATCATCAAGGTAACCTTCAATTCTGAAGAGCTGTAAGATATTCAAATTTACTGCGAAGGTGAAATTACACGGCCTACGTTATTCAAGTTTTTACGCGTGATGACGTCATTAAAATGAAGATAGTGTCAACTCATGATAAAGATAATTAATTAAGCAAGCACATACTGAAAGTTGTGCGAAATTCGAGCACACATAACCAAGATGCGCTCTGTTGAATGTGATAATCTACACAAAAAGATAACAAATCCTAATTTTTAAATTCAAGTGGCCATTTGATGACGTCAAAACATTTTGTACGTAAAGTGTGTACATGAATTCATATCTACAACTCAATGGCTTCCAGAATAAGTTAAAAAAATCGGGGGTCATCTTGCATTCTGAAGAATTATTTTCATTTTAAAAAAGACCTATTTTTCACCATTTTCAGAACTTTTGTAAAATTAATATGCGCATTTTGTCATTTTTAACGTGCTCGTATAGCGTTATTTTAAGTCGGAACTGACTCAAATTTGGTGAATGTACTAAGGATGGTGAGTAGAATGAGATTTGTAAAAAAAATTCATATTTTTTACGCTTTTTAAGTATCGCGCGCGCAAAAACGCATTTTTGCGCAGTAATTTTTTGAAACACGCAAATGGCCTAATTCATGCTCTAAATTGATCAAAACTTAATTTTGAGCGTTTTAAATTTTTAACGCGCGATATCACGCGCATGAACCTACGTGCGCGTGCGTTTTTATTTGCTAATATTTTTACCCTTGACCTGAAGTTTACGTGTAGTGAATTTCATTAATATGTGATAATGAATTATGGAGATATGATTGATAATGTGATTTCGCAAAATGGCGTATAAATGTCGTCACGGATGAGTGATCATGCTGGAAAGCTTATTAGGATTAAGTTATATTATTTGAAAGATATTCTGAAATTTTGGTAATCATTGACATTAAACTTTTTGAGATAATTGTTACACAAAATAGTGTACAGAAACAATAAAAAGAAAAAAAATAAAGATTTCATACAATAACAATAGGTGATCATTTAGCATTCTAAATGATCACCTAACTAGAATTTAATTCGTCACTTTGACGAATTATAGGTGATCATTTTTATCATTTTAATGAAATTAACATTTTTTAAACACCATCCTATGACATGATGCTGCATATACACTTATAGTGCTGAGTTGTACCTATTATGTGTCATATACAATATGTACAGTATATTGTATATCTATATACAGTGTAGCATAGGTGAAATTACGGGACCCACATCGTGTTCTAAATTTTTGGTATGATGGAATTATCAAAATGAACTCGAAGATGACAATTTCGAAAGATAATGAATTGAGCAAATAAATATAAGGATTGGAAGAGAATTTGATACGTAGAAGCGCAATGCGCGCTCATTGAAATTTGTATAACTTCGACTAAAGAAATCTAAAAACTACGTTTTAACTTCAACTGGCCATATGATAACATCACAACATCCGATAGGCTTAATTTTTATATGAATTCATATCTACATTTCAACAGCTTTCATAATGAGTTATAATCTTCAAGGTCACCTTTAATTCTGAAGAGCTATTAGATATTCAAATGTATGGTGTAGCTAAAATTACACGACCTAGGTTATTCAAGTTTTTACACGTGATGACGTCATCAAAATAAAAATGTTTACAACCCATGAGAAAGATAATCAATTGAGCAAGCACATTCTAAAATTTTTGCGAAAATCGGGCTCAAATAACGGAGATGCGCTCTATTGAATGTGATAACCCACACAAAAAGAAAAAAATTACTATTTTTTAAATTCAAGTGGCCATTTGATGACGTCATACCATTTTGTACGTCTAATGTGTACATGAATATGTATCTACAACCCAATGGCTTCCCGAATAATTAAAAAAAATTAGGGGTCACCTGCCATTCTGAAGATTTATATTCATTTTAAAAAGGCCTTATTTTTCACCATTTTCAGCATTTTGATGCAATTAATTTGCGCATTTTGTCATTTTTAACCTGCTCGTATAGCGTTATTTTAAGTTGGAACTGACTCAAATTTGGTGAATGTACTAAGGCTGGTGAGTAGAATGCGATTTGTATAAAAAAATTGCATTTTTTACGCTTTGTAAGTATCGCGCGCGCAAAATATTTTTTTTGCGCAGTAATTTTTTGAAACACGCAAATGGCCTAATTCATGCTCTAAATTTATCAAAACTTAATTTTGAACTTTTTAAATTTTTGACGCGCGATTTCACGCGCATGACCCTACGTGTGCGCGCGTTTTTATTTGTTAATATTTTTACCCTTGACCTAAAGTTTACGTGTAGCGAATTTCATTAATATGTGATAATGAATTATGGAGATATGATTGATAATGTGATTTCACAAAATGGCGTCTAAATGACGTCACGGATGAGTGATCACGCTGAAAAGCTTATTAGGACTAAGTTAAAGTATTTCAAAGACATTCTGAAATTTTGGTAATCATTGACATTAAACTTTTTGAGATATTTGTTACACAAAATCTGTACAGAAAGAAATTGCGAAGAAACATTTTTTGTTTTACAAAAACAATTTCTCACTAGAATTTAATTCGTCACTTTGACGAATTATAGGTGATCATTTTTATAATTTTATTGACATTAATATTAATAAACATGCACGTATGTTAACATACAATCGGAAAATGTTGATGTATGCCATCCTATTATACGCTTATAGTGCTGAGTTTTGCCTATGTATATGCCATATACATTATGTACAGTATATACTGTACATCTATATACAGTGTAGCATTGGTGAAATTACGGACACACATCATGATCTAACTTTTTGGTACTGATGACATTATGAAAATAAACTTGTGGATACCAATATCGAAAGATAATGAATTGAGCAATAAAATATAACAATTGGAAGAAAATTTGGCACGTAGAAGCGCGGTGAGCACCCTTTGAAATTTGTATAACTTTGACGAAAGAGATGAAAAAACTACTTTTTGCTTCAACTGGCCATATGATAACTTCATAACATTCGATAGGCTTAATTTGTATATGCATTCATATCTACATTTCACCAGCTCTCATAATAAGTTATAAACATCAAGGTCAACTTTAATTCAGAAGAGCTGTAAGGAATTGAACTATACGTTGTAGGTGAAATTATGTAACCACCGTTATTCAAATTTTAAGACGTGATGACGTCATCGAAATGAAAATATTGGCAACTCATGAGTAACATAATTGGTTGAGGTAGAATATATTTAAAATTTAAAAA
This sequence comes from Antedon bifida, assembly GCF_963402885.1. Taxonomy (NCBI): domain Eukaryota; kingdom Metazoa; phylum Echinodermata; class Crinoidea; order Comatulida; family Antedonidae; genus Antedon; species Antedon bifida. Next base: position 20,700,203 of record NC_136234.1, on the reverse strand, counting down.
AAATCGAGCACAGATAAGCGAGTTACGCTCTGTTGAATATGGTGGTCTATGACAAAATGGGAAAAAACCCTATTTTAAAAATTCATGTGGCCAAATGATGACGTCATACCATTTTGTATGTCTAATGGGTATATACATTTATATCTACAACTCATTAACTTCCATAATAAGTTAAAAAAAATGGGGGTCATCTTCCATTCTGAAGAGTTATATTCATTTTAAAAAGGCCTTATTTTTTACCATTTTTAGCACTTTTGTACAATTAATGTGCGCATTTTGTCATTTTGAACGTGCTCGTATAGCGTTATTTTAAGTCGGAATGGACTCAAATTTAGTGAATGTACTAAGTAAGATGACTAGGATGCAATTTGTACAAAAAATTGGTATTTTTTAAGCTTTCTATGTCGCACGCGCAAAAACACGTTTTTGCGCAGTAATTTTTTAAAACACGCAAATGGCCTAATTTATGCTCTAAATTAATCAAAACGTAATTTTGAGCTTTTTTAATTTTTAACGCGCGATTTCACGCGAATGACCTTGAAACGCGCAAGTTTTTATTTGCTAATATTTTTACCTTTACCTGAAGTTTACGTGTAGTAAATTTCATTAATATGTGATAATGAATTATGGAGATATGATTCATAATGTGATTTCACAAAATGGCGTATAAATGACGTCACGGTTGAGTGATCACGCTGAAAAGCTTATTATGACTAAGTTACAGTATTTGAAAGACATTGTGAAATTTTGGTAATCATTGACATTTAACTTTTTGAGATATTTGTTACACAAAAAGTGTACAGAAAGAATAAAAATAAAAAAAAAAATAAATAAAGATTTCATACAATAACAATAGGTGATCATTTTATTCTAAATGATCACCTAACTAGAATTTAATTCGTCACTTTGACGAATTATAGGTGATCATTTTTATCATTTTACTGAAATTAATTTTTTTTTAACATGCACGTACGTTAACATACGATCGGAAAATGTTGATGTATGCCATCCTATTATATGCTTATAGTGCTGAGTTGTGCCTATATGCCATATACAATATGTACAGTATATACTGTATATCTATATACAGTGTAGCATAGGTGAAATTACGGGACACACATGTTCTAATTTTTTGGCATGATGACGTTATCAAACTAAACTTTAAGATGACAATTTCGAAAGATAATTAATTGAGCAAAAAAATATAAGATTTGGAAAAAAATTTGGCACGTAGAAGCGCTGTGCGCGCTCTTTGAATTGTGTATAACTTTGACGAAAAATATGAAAAAACTACTTTTTTACTTCAACTGGCCATATGTTAACGTCACAACATCCGATAGGCTTAATTTTTATATGAATTAATATCTACATTTCATCAGCTTTCATAATAAATTATAATCATCAAGGTAACCTTCAATTCTGAAGAGCTGTAAGATATTCAAATTTACTGCGAAGGTGAAATTACACGGCCTACGTTATTCAAGTTTTTACGCGTGATGACGTCATTAAAATGAAGATAGTGTCAACTCATGATAAAGATAATTAATTAAGCAAGCACATACTGAAAGTTGTGCGAAATTCGAGCACACATAACCAAGATGCGCTCTGTTGAATGTGATAATCTACACAAAAAGATAACAAATCCTAATTTTTAAATTCAAGTGGCCATTTGATGACGTCAAAACATTTTGTACGTAAAATGTGTACATGAATTCCTATCTACAACTCAATGGCTTCCAGAATAAGTTAAAAAAATCGGGGGTCATCTTGCATTCTGAAGAATTATTTTCATTTTAAAAAAGCCTATTTTTCACCATTTTCAGAACTTTTGTAAAATTAATGTGCGCATTTTGTCATTTTTAACGTGCTCGTATAGCGTTATTTTAAGTCGGAACTGACTCAAATTTGGTGAATGTACTAAGGATGGTGAGTAGAATGAGATTTGTAAAAAAAATCATATTTTTTACACTTTTTAAGTATCACGCGCGCAAAAACGCATTTTTGCGCAGTAATTTTTTGAAACACGCAAATGGCCTAATTCATGCTCTAAATTGATCAAAACTTAATTTTGAGCGTTTTAAATTTTTAACGCGCGATATCACGCGCATGAACCTACGTGCACGTGCGTTTTTATTTGCTAATATTTTTACCCTTGATCTGAAGTTTACGTGTAGTGAATTTCATTAATATGTGATAATGAATTATGGAGATATGATTGATAATGTGATTTCGCAAAATGGCGTATAAATGTCGTCACGGATGAGTGATCACGCTGGAAAGCTTATTAGGATTAAGTTATATTATTTGAAAGATATTCTGAAATTTTTGTAATCATTGACATTAAACTTTTTGAGATAATTGTTACACAAAATAGTGTACAGAAACAATAAAAAGAAAAACTAGAATTTAATTCGTCACTTTGACGAATTATAGGTGATCATTTTTATCATTTTACTGAAATTAATTTTTTTTAAACATGCACGTACGTTAACATACGATCGGAAAATGTTGATGTATGCCATCCTATTATATGCTTATAGTGCTGAGTTGTGCCTATATGCCATATACAATATGTACAGTATATACTGTATATCTATATACAGTGTAGCATAGGTGAAATTACGGGACACACATGTTCTAATTTTTTGGCATGATGACGTTATCAAACTAAACTTTAAGATGACAATTTCGAAAGATAATTAATTGAGCAAAAAAATATAAGATTTGGAAAAAAATTTGGCACGTAGAAGCGCTGTGCGCGCTCTTTGAATTGTGTATAACTTTGACGAAAAATATGAAAAAACTACTTTTTCACTTCAACTGGCCATATGTTAACGTTACAACATCCGATAGGCTTAATTTTTATATGAATTAATATCTAAATTTCATCAGCTTTCATAATAAATTATAATCATCAAGGTAACCTTCAATTCTGAAGAGCTGTAAGATATTCAAATTTACTGCGAAGGTGAAATTACACGGCCTACGTTATTCAAGTTTTTACGCGTGATGACGTCATTAAAATGAAGATAGTGTCAACTCATGATAAAGATAATTAATTAAGCAAGCACATACTGAAAGTTGTGCGAAATTCGAGCACACATAACCAAGATGCGCTCTGTTGAATGTGATAATCTACACAAAAAGATAACAAATCCTAATTTTTAAATTCAAGTGGCCATTTGATGACGTCAAAACATTTTGTACGTAAAATGTGTACATGAATTCATATCTACAACTTAATGACTTCCAGAATAAGTTAAAAAAATCGGGGGTCATCTTGCATTCTGAAGAATTATTTTCATTTTAAAAAAGACTTATTTTTCACCATTTTCAGAACTTTTGTAAAATAAATGTGCGCATTTTGTCATTTTTAACGTGCTCATATAGCGTTATTTTAAGTCGGAACTGACTCAAATTTGGTGAATGTACTAAGGATGGTGAGTAGAATGAGATTTGTAAAAAAAATTCATATTTTTTACGCTTTTTAAGTATCGCGCGCGCAAAAACGCATTTTTGCGCAGTAATTTTTTGAAACACGCAAATGGCCTAATTCATGCTCTAAATTGATCAAAACTTAATTTTGAGCGTTTTAAATTTTTAACGCGCGATATCACGCGCATGAACCTACGTGCGCGTGCGTTTTTATTTGCTAATATTTTTACCCTTGATCTGAAGTTTACGTGTAGTGAATTTCATTAATATGTGATAATGAATTATGGAGATATGATTGATAATGTGATTTCGCAAAATGGCGTATAAATGTCGTCACGGATGAGTGATCACGCTGGAAAGCTTATTAGGATTAAGTTGTATTATTTGAAAGATATTCTGAAATTTTTGTAATCATTGACATTAAACTTTTTTAGATAATTGTTACACAAAATAGTGTACAGAAACAATAAAAAGAAAAAAAATAACTAGACATGTAACTCGTCACTTTGACGAGTTTGGTTTTCCGCCGCGCAAGTGGTGCAACATGAACGTGTAACGACGTACCTTTTAACATTAAGGGATAGGTTGAGGACAAAAGGAAGTGTTCACGTTGGCATTATGACCTGAACTGAAGAATATGATATGTTGTTATTGCTGAATTCTATTATTTTGAATCATATATAGTATACATAGTATAATCTGTATCCATATCACACAGTGTAGAATAGGTGAAATTACGGGACCCGCTATTTATTGCAAATTTTAACATGTTGACGGTTTTAAAATGAAATGCGAAGGTAGCAATTTCGGAAGGAAATTATCTCAGCAACTACATATTAACGTCTAGAAGAAATTTGAATACGTGAAATATTGATGCGCGCTCTTTTAAATGTAATGAATTATGACGCAAAAGATGAAAATACGACTTTTTTCATTTAACTGGCCATATGATGACGTCACAACATCCGATTGGCAAAATTTTCACATGATTTCGTATCTACAATCCAATAGCTTTCAGAAAAAGTTTTAATCGTGATTATCACATTTTATTCTTACGAGCTATAACAGATTAAAATTTACTGTAAAGATGAAATTAATGCCACACGTGATTTAAATTTTTAGGCATGATGACGTCAAAAAAATTAAAATATTTTTAACTCCTGCGAAAGATAGTTGATTGACCTAGACAATATCAAAATCGGGGTGAAAATGGAAAACGGATAAGTGGAGATGCGCTCTATTCAATGTGGTGAGCTATGACGAAAGATACAAAAATCCTATATTTTATATTCACGTGGCCATACGATGACGTCACAATGTCCGGTTAGCCATATTAATACATGATCCGATATCTACAACTCATCTACTTCCAGAATATGCCATCCACAAAAAGTTGACCGTCTAGTTTAGAAATTACGATTGTTAAAAAAAATGCATATTTTAAACGAATTTTTTAACCTTTTCATAAAAAACGCGCGCAAATTGTCCAATTCGACGTGCTCGTATGACGTATCTTTAAGTCGAAATTGTTTAAAATTTGGTAAAATTACTAGAAAAGGCTGGAAAAACATAAATCACGCGAAAAAAATACGTTTTCAATGCTACGTGCGCACCGCACACGTACAAATTTGCGCACGCGTGGGAATTTTTTACATGCTTAAAACGACAGGAAACGCGTAGAAAGTTGATTAGAAATTAATTTTGCGCATTTTGAAATTTTAAATGCGCGTGCGCGCGTAACTTTATGTAAAACACGCAAATTTTTTTCAACAGAAAGTTAGCGCACGATATAAATTAAACTTTTGGAAAGTTTCAATTTGAAATGTTATTTGGTTTTCGACCTATGTTAAATACGAAGAAATCGTTAAATCACGCGTAAGTCACGTTGCGCAATTGTAAACGTCATGAAAAGCTTCGCAGCACATCTTCATGTGCATGACGATATGTTGAGAAAGTTACAAAATGTTATGTTTGCAAGTTTTGGAGAAAAGCGTTCCACAAAAATCATACAGAAAGAAAGAAGATCAAGAAAAAGTTGATGATGATTTCGTACAATCACAAGAGGTTTTCCTGCAACTTCGTTGCGGAAAACCAACTAGACATGTAACTCGTCACTTTGACGAGTTTGGTTTTCCGCCGCGCAAGTGGTGCAACATTAACATTAAGGGGATAGGTTGAGGACAAAAGGAAGTGTTCACGTTGGCATTATGACCTGAACTGAAGAATATGATATGTTGTTATTGCTGAATTTTATTATTTAAATTCATATATAGTATACACAGTGTAATCTGTATCCATATCACATACAGTGTAGAATAGGTGAAATTACGGGACCCGATATTTATTGCAATTTTTAACATGTTGACGGTTTTAAAATGAAACGCGAAGGTAGCATTTCCGAAAGGAAATTATCTCAGCAACAACGTATTAGCGTGTAGAAGAAATTTGAATACGTGAAATATTGATGCGCGCTCTTTTAAATGTAATGAATTATGACGCAAAAGATGAAAATACGACCTTTTTTATTTAACTGGCCATATGATGACGTCACAACATCCGATTGGCAACATTTTTACATAGTTTCGTATCTACAATCCAATAGCTTCCAGAAAAAGTTTTAATCGTGATTATCACATTTTATTCTTACGACCTATAACAGATTAAAATTTACTGTAAAGATGAAATTAATGCCACACGTGATTTAAATTTTTAGGCATGATGACGTCAAAAAAATTAAAATATTTTTAACTCCTGCGAAAGATAGTTGATTGACCTAGACAATATCAAAATCGGGGTGAAAATGGAAAACGGATAAGTGGAGATGCGCTCTATTCAATGTGGTAAGCTATGACGAAAGATACAAAAATCCTAAATTTTATATTCGCGTGGCCATACGATGACGTCACAATGTCCGGTTAGCCATATTAATACCTGATACGATATCTACAACTCATCTACTTCCAGAATATGCCATCCACAAAAAGTTGACCGTTTAGTTTAGAAATTACGACTGTTTAAAAAAAGGCATATTTTAAACGAATTTTTTAACCTTTTCATAAAAAACGCGCGCATATTGTCCAATTCGACGTGCTCGTATGACGTATCTTTAAGTCGAAATTGTTTAAAATTTGGTAAAATTACTAGAAAAGGCTGGAAAAACATAAATCACGCGAAAAAAATACGTTTTCAATGCTACGTGCGCACCGCACACGTAAAATGTGCGCACGCGTGGGAATTTTTGACATGCTTAAAACGACATGAAACGCGTAGAAAGTTGATTATAAATTAATTTTGCGCATTTTGAAATTTTAAATGCGCGTGCGCGCGTAACTTTGTTTGAAACACGCAATTTTTTTTCCACAGAAAGTTAGCGCATAATATAAATTCAACTTTTGCAAAGTTTCAAGTTGAAATGTAATTTGGTTGTCGAGCTATGTTAAATACGAGAAAATCGTTAAATCGCGCGTACGTCACGTTGCGCAATTGTAAGCATCATGAAAAGCTTCGCTTGACGACGTTACATAAATGTCAAAATGTCAACATAGTTAAAAAAATGTTATGTTTGCAAGTTTTAGAGAAAAGCGTTACACAAAAATCATACAGAAAGAAAGAAGATGAAAAAAAAGATGATGATGATGATTTCGTACAATCACAAGAGGTTTTCCTGCAACTTCGTTGCGGAAAACCAATAAAAAAAAAAATAATAATAAAGATTTTATACAATAACAATAGGTGATCATTTTATTCTAAATGATCACCTAACTAGAATTTAATTCGTCACTTTGACGAATTATAGGTGATCATTTTTATCATTTTAATGAAATTAACATTTTTTAAACATGCACGTACGTTAACATACGATCGTAAACAGCTGATGTACGCCATCCTATGACATGATGCATATACACTTATAGTGCTGAGTTGTACCTATTATGTGTCATATACAATATACACAGTATATACTGTATATCTATATACAGTGTAGCATAGGTAAAATTACGGGACCCACATCATGTTCAAATTTGTTGGTATGATGGAATTATCAAAATAAACTTGAAGATGACAATTTCGAAAGATAATGAATTGAGCAAATAAATATAAGGATTGGAAGAGAATTTGATACGTAGAAGCGCAATGCGCGCTCATTGAAATTTGTATAACTTCGACTAAAGAAATCTAAAAACTACGTTTTAACTTCAACTGGCCATATGATAACATCACAACATCCGATAGACTTAATTTTTATATGAATTCATATCTACATTTCAACAGCTTTCATAATAAGTTATAATCTTCAAGGTCACCTTTAATTCTGAAGAGCTATTAGAAATTCAAATGTATGGTGTAGCTAAAATTACACGACCTAGGTTATTCAAGTTTTTACGCGTGATGACGTCATCAAAATAAAAATGTTTACAACCCATGAGAAAGATAATCAATTGAGCAAGCACATTCTAAAATTTTTGCGAAAATCGGGCTCAAATAACGGAGATGCGCTCTATTGAATGTGATAACCCACACAAAAAGATAAAAATTACTAATTTTTAAATGCAAGTGGCCATTTGATGACGTCATTCCATTTTGTACGTCTAATGTGTACATGAATATGTATCTACAACCCAATGGCTTCCCGAATAAGTTAAAAAAATTAGGGGTCACCTGCCATTCTGAAGATTTATATTCATTTTAAAAAGGCCTTATTTTTCACCATTTTCAGCACTTTGATGCAATTAATTTGCGCATTTTGTCATTTTTAACCTGCTCGTATAGCGTTATTTTAAGTTGGAACTGACTCAAATTTGGTGAATGTACTAAGGCTGGTGAGTAGAATGCGATTTGTATAAAAAAATTGCATTTTTTACGCTTTGTAAGTATCGCGCGCGCAAAAACGCATTTTTGCGCAGTAATTTTTTTAAACACGCAAATGGCCTAATTCATGCTCTAAATTGATCAAAACTTAATTTTGAGCTTTTTAAATTTTTAACGCGCGATTTCACGCGCATGAACCTACGTGCGCGCGCGTTTTTATTTGCTAATATTTTTACCCTTGATCTGAAGTTTACGTGTAGTGAATTTCATTAATATGTGATAATGAATTATGGAGATATGATTGATAATGTGATTTCGCAAAATGGCGTATAAATGTCGTCACGGATGAGTGATCACGCTGGAAAGCTTATTAGGATTAAGTTATATTATTTGAAAGATATTCTGAAATTTTTGTAATCATTGACATTAAACTTTTTGAGATAATTGTTACACAAAATAGTGTACAGAAACAATAAAAAGAAAGAAAAAAATAATAAAGATTTTATACAATAACAATAGGTGATCATTTTATTCTAAATGATCACCTAACTAGAATTTAATTCGTCACTTTGACGAATTATAGGTGATCATTTTTATCATTTTACCGAAATCATTTTTTTGCACGTACGTTAACATACGATCAGAAAATGTTGATGTATGCCATCCTATTATATGCTTTAGTGCTGAGTTGTGCCTATTATATGCCATATACAATATGTACTGTATATAATGTATCTATATACAGTGTAGCATAGGTGAAATTACGGGACACACATCATGTTCTAATTTTTTGGTATGATGGAATTATCAAAATAAACTCGAAGATGACAATTTCGAAAGATAATGAATTGAGCAAATAAATATAAGAATTGGAAGAGAATTTGGCACGTAGAAGCGCTGTGCGCGCTCTTTGAAATTTGTATAACTTTGACGAAAAAGATGAAAAAACTACTTTTTAACTTCAACTGGCCATATGTTAACGTCACAACATCCGATAGGCTTATTTTTTATATGAATTCATATCTACATTTCATCAGCTTTCATAATAAATTATAATTATCAAGGTAACCTTTAATTCTGAAGAGCTGTAAGATATTCAAATTTACGGCGAAGGTGAAATTACACAACCTACGTTATTCAAGTTTTTACGCGTGATGACGTCATCAAAATAAAAATAGTGGCAGGTCATGAGAAAGTCAATTAATTGAGCAATCACATACTAAAATTTGAGCGAAAATCAGGCACAAATTATTACAGATGCGTTCTATTGAATGTGATAAAATATGACAAAAGAGAAAAAAAACTTAATTTTAAATTCAAATAGCCATTTGATGACGTCACAACATTTTGTACGTCAAATGTGTACATGAATTCATATCTACAGAACATATTAAAAATTAAAAGAAAATCGTTCACAGATAAGCAAGTTGCGCTCTGTTGAATATGGTGGTCTATGACAAAAGAGGTAAAAACCATATTGTTAAAATTCATGTGGCCAAATGATGACGTTGTATCATTTTGTATGTCTAATGTGTATATACACTTATATCTACAACTCATTGGCTTCCATAATAAGTTAAAAAAATTGGGGGTCACCTGCCATTCTGAAGAGTTATATTCATTTTAAAAAGGCCTTATTTTTTACCATTTTTAGCACTTTTGTACAATTAATGTGCACATTTTGTCATTTTTAACCTGCTCGTATAGCACTATTTTAAGTCGAAATGGACTCAAATTTGGTGAATGTTCTAAGGAAGATGAGTAGAATGCAATTTGTACAAAAAATTGGTATTTTTTACGCTTTTTTTCTACGCACGCGCAAAAACGTGTTTTTGTGCAGTAATTTTTTAAAACACGCAAATGGCCTAATTCATGCTCTAAATTGATCAAAACTTAATTTTGAGCTTTTTAAATTTTAAATGCGCGATTTCACGCGCATGACCCTACGTGTTCGTGCGTTTTTATTTGCTAATATTTTTACACTTGACCTGAAGTTTACGTGTAGTGAATTTCATTATTATGTGATGATTAATTATGGAGATATGATTGATAATGTGATTTCACAAAATGGCGTATAAATGACGTCACGGATGAGTGATCACACTGGAAAGCTTATTAGGACTAAGTTAAAGTATTTGAAAGACATTGTGAAATTTTGGTAATCATTGGCATTAAACTTTTTGAGATATTTGTTACACAAAATCTGTACAGAAAGAAATTGGGAAGTAAAATTGTTTTGTATAAAAACAATTTTACACTAGAATTTAATTCGTCACTTTGACGAATTATAGGTGATCATTTTTATCATTTTACTGAAATTAATTTTTTTTAAACATGCACGTACGTTAACATACGATCGGAAAATGTTGATGTATGCCATCCTATTATATACGCTTATAGTGCTGAGTTGTGCCTATATGCCATATGTACAGTATATACTGTATATCTATATACAGTGTAGCATAGGTGAAATTACGGGACACACATGTTCTAATTTTTTGGCATGATGACGTTATCAAACTAAACTTTAAGATGACAATTTCGAAAGATAATTAATTGAGCAAAAAAATATAAGATTTTGAAAAAAATTTGGCACGTAGAAGCGCTGTGCGCGCTCTTTGAATTGTGTATAACTTTGACGAAAAATTTGAAAAAACTACTTTTTCAATTCAACTGGCCATATGTTAACGTCACAACATCCGATAGGCTTAATTTTTATATGAATTAATATCTACATTTCATCAGCTTTCATAATAAATTATAATCATCAAGGTAACCTTCAATTCTGAAGAGCTGTAAGATATTCAAATTTACTGCGAAGGTGAAATTACACGGCCTACGTTATTCAAGTTTTTACGCGTGATGACGTCATTAAAATGAAGATAGTGTCAACTCATGATAAAGATAATTAATTAAGCAAGCACATACTGAAAGTTGTGCGAAATTCGAGCACACATAACCAAGATGCGCTCTGTTGAATGTGATAATCTACACAAAAAGATAACAAATCCTAATTTTTAAATTCAAGTGGCCATTTGATGACGTCAAAACATTTTGTACGTAAAGTGTGTACATGAATTCATATCTACAACTCAATGGCTTCCAGAATAAGTTAAAAAAATCGGGGGTCATCTTGCATTCTGAAGAATTATTTTCATTTTAAAAAAGACCTATTTTTCACCATTTTCAGAACTTTTGTAAAATTAATATGCGCATTTTGTCATTTTTAACGTGCTCGTATAGCGTTATTTTAAGTCGGAACTGACTCAAATTTGGTGAATGTACTAAGGATGGTGATTAGAATGAGATTTGTAAAAAAAAATCATATTTTTTACGCTTTTTAAGTATCGCGCGCGCAAAAACGCATTTTTGCGCAGTAATTTTTTGAAACACGCAAATGGCCTAATTCATGCTCTAAATTGATCAAAACTTAATTTTGAGCGTTTTAAATTTTTAACGCGCGATATCACGCGCATGAACCTACGTGCGCGTGCGTTTTTATTTGCTAATATTTTTACCCTTGACCTGAAGTTTACGTGTAGTGAATTTCATTAATATGTGATAATGAATTATGGAGATATGATTGATAATGTGATTTCGCAAAATGGCGTATAAATGTCGTCACGGATGAGTGATCATGCTGGAAAGCTTATTAGGATTAAGTTATATTATTTGAAAGATATTCTGAAATTTTGGTAATCATTGACATTAAACTTTTTGAGATAATTGTTACACAAAATAGTGTACAGAAACAATAAAAAGAAAAAAAATAAAGATTTCATACAATAACAATAGGTGATCATTTAGCATTCTAAATGATCACCTAACTAGAATTTAATTCGTCACTTTGACGAATTATAGGTGATCATTTTTATCATTTTAATGAAATTAACATTTTTTAAACATGCATGTACGTTAACATACGATCGTTAAAAATTGATGTACGCCATCCTATGACATGATGCATATACACTTATAGTGCCGAGTTGTACCTATTATGTGTCATATACAATATGTACAGTATATACTGTATATCTATATACAGTGTAGCATAGGTGAAATTACGGGACCCACATCATGTTCTAATTTTTTGGTATGATGGAATTTTCAAAATAAACTCGAAGATGACAATTTCGAAAGATAATGAATTGAGCAAATAAATATAAGGATTGGAAGAAAATTTGACACGTAGAAGCGCAATGCGCGGTCTTTGAAATTTGTAAAACTTTGACTAAAGAAATTTAAAAACTACTTTTTAACTTCAACTGGCCATATGATAACATCACAACATCCGATAGGCTTAATTTTTATATGAATTGATATCTACATTTCATCAGCTTTCATAATAAGTTATAATTTTCAAGGTCACCTTTAATTCTGAAGAGTTATAAGATATTCAAATGTATGGTGTAGCTGAAATTACACGACCTAGGTTATTCAAGTTTTTACGCGTGATGGCGTCATCAAAATGAAAATGTTGACAACTCATGAGAAAGATAATTAATTAAGCAAGCACATACTAAAATTTGTGCGAAAATCTGGCTCAAATAACGGAGATGCGCTCTGTTGAATGTGATAACCCACACAAAAAGATAAAAATTACTAATTCTTAAATTCAAGTGGCCATTTGATGACGTCATACCATTTTGTACGTCTAATGTGTATATACATTTATATCTACAACTTATTGGCTTCTATATTAAGTTAAAAAAATTGGGGGTCATCTTTCATTCTTAAGAGTTATATTCATTTTGAAAAGGCCCTAATTTTTACCATTTTTAGCACTTTTGTACAATTAATGTGCGCATTTTGTCAATTTTAACGTGCTCGTATAGCGTTATTTTATGTGGGAATGGACTCAAAGTCGGAGAATGTACTAAAGATTGTGAGTAGAATGTGATGTATACATCAAATTTTATTTTTTACGCTTTTTAAAAATCGCGTGCGCAAAAATGTGTTTTTGCGCAATAATTTCTTTAAACACGCAAATGGCCTATTTCATGCTCTAAATTGATCAAAACTTAATTTAGAGCTTTTTAAAATTTTAACGCGCAATTTCATGGCCATGACCTTGAAACGCGCGAGTTTTTATTTGCCAATATTTTTTACCTTGACCTGAAGTTTACGTAGAGTGAATTTCATTAATATGTGATAAAGAGTTATGGAGATATGATTGATAGTGTGATTTCACAAAATCGCGTATTAATGACGTCACGGTTGAGTGATCACGCTGAAAAGCTTACTATGGTTAAGTTAAAGTATTTGAAAGACATTGTAAAATTTTTGTGATCATTGCCATTCAACTTTTTGAGATATTTGTTACACAAAAAGTGTACAGAAAGAAGAATAACTAGAATTTAATTCGTCACTTTGACGAATTATAGGTGATCATTTTTATCATTTTAATGAAATTAACATTTTTTAAACATGCATGTACGTTAACATATGATCGTAAAAAGTTGATGTACGCCATCCTACGACATGATGCATATGCTTATAGTGCTGAGTTGTACCTAGTATGTGTCATAGAATATATACTCTATACAGTACAGTGTACAGTATATCTATATACAGTGTAACATAGGTGAAATTACGGGAACCACACAATGTTCAAATTTTTTGATATGATGGAATTATCAAAATAAACTTGAAGTTGACAATTTCGAAAGATAATGAATTGAGCAAATAAATATAAGAATTGGAAGAGAATTTGGCACGTAGAAGCGCAATGCGCGCTCTTTGAAATTTGTATAACTTTGACTAAAGAAATTTAAAAACTACTTTTTAACTTCAACTGGCCATATGATAACTTCGCAACATCCGATAGGCTTATTTTTTATATGAATTCATATCTACATTTCATCAGCTTTCATAATAATTTATAATTTTCAAGGTCACATTTAATTCTGAAGAGCTGTAAGATATTCAAATGTATGGTGTAGGTGAAATTACACGACCTAGGTTATTCAAGGTTTTACGCGTGATGACGTCATTAAAATGAAAACGCTGACCACTCATGGAAAGATAAATAATTAAGCAAGCACATATTGAAATTTGTGCAAAATTCGAGCACAAATAACCGAGATACGCTCTGTTGAATGTGATAATCTACACAAAAAGATAAAAAATCCTAATTTTTAAATTCAAGTGGCCATTTGATGACGTCACAACATTTTGTACATCAAATGTGTACATGAATTCATATCTACAACTCAATAGCTTCCTGAATAAGTTAAAAAAAATGGGGGTCATCTTGCATTCTGAAGAGTTATTTTCATTTTAAAAAGGCCTTATTTTTCACCATTTTCAGAACTTTTGTGAAATTAATGTGCGCATTTTGTCATTTTTAACATGCTCGTATAGCGTCATTTTAAGTCTGAATGGACTCAAAATCGGTAAATGTACTAAGGATTGTGAGTAGAATATGATTTATTCATCAAATTTTATTTTTTACGCTTTCTAAGATTCGCGTGCGCAAAAACGCATTTTTGCGCAGTAATTTTTTGAAACACGCAAATGGCCTAATTCATGCTCTAAATTGATCAAAACTTAATTTTGAGCTTTTTAAAATTTTAACGCGCGATTTCACGCGCATGACCTTGAAACGCACGAGTTTTTATTTGCTAATATTTTTACCTTTACCTGAAATTTACGTGTAGTGAATTTCATTAATATGTGATAATGAATTATGGAGATATGATTGATAATGTGATTTCACAAAATGGCGTATAAATGACGTCAGGGATGAGTGATCACGCTGAAAAGCTTATTATGTCTAAGTTAAAGTATTTGAAAGACATTGTGTAATTTTTGTGATCATTGCAATTCAACTTTTTGAGATAATTGTTACACAAAAAGTGTACAGAAAGAAGAATAAAAACAACAAGGAAAACAATAATAAAGATTTTGTACAATAACAATAGGTGATCATTTTATTCTAAATGATCACCTAATAATAACAAAAACAACAATAAAGATTTTGTACAATAACAATAGGTGATCATTTTATTCTAAATGATCACCTAACTAGAATTTAATTCGTCACTTTGACGAATTATAGGTGATCATTTTTATCATTTTACTGAAATTAATTTTTTTTAAACATGCACGTACGTTAACCGATCGGAAAATGTTGATGTATGCCATCCTATTATATGCTTATAGTGCTGAGTTGTGCCTATATGCCATATACAATATGTACAGTATATACTGTATATCTATATACAGTGTAGCATAGGTGAAATTACGGGACACACATGTTCTAATTTTTTGGCATGATGACGTTATCAAACTAAACTTTAAGATGACAATTTCGAAAGATAATTAATTGAGCAAAAAAATATAAGATTTGGAAAAAAATTTGGCACGTAGAAGCGCTGTGCGCGCACTTTGAATTGTGTATAACTTTGACGAAAAATATGAAAAAACTACTTTTTCACTTCAACTGGCCATATGTTAACGTCACAACATCCGATAGGCTTAATTTTTATATGAATTAATATCTACATTTCATCAGCTTTCATAATAAATTATAATCATCAAGGTAACCTTCAATTCTGAAGAGCTGTAAGATATTCAAATTTACTGCGAAGGTGAAATTACACGGCCTACGTTATTCAAGTTTTTACGCGTGATGACGTCATTAAAATGAAGATAGTGTCAACTTATGATAAAGATAATTAATTAAGCAAGCACATACTGAAAGTTGTGCGAAATTCGAGAACACATAACCAAGATGCGCTCTGTTGAATGTGATAATCTACACAAAAAGATAACAAATCCTAATTTTTAAATTCAAGTGGCCATTTGATGACGTCAAAACATTTTGTACGTAAAATGTGTACATGAATTCATATCTACAACACAATGGCTTCCAGAATAAGTTAAAAAAATCGGGGGTCATCTTGCATTCTGAAGAATTATTTTCATTTTAAAAAAGACCTATTTTTCACCATTTTCAGAACTTTTGTAAAATTAATGTGTGCATTTTGTCATTTTTAACGTGCTCGTATAGCGTTATTTTAAGTCGGAACTGACTCAAATTTGGTGAATGTACTAAGGATGGTGAGTAGAATGAGATTTGTAAAAAAAATTCATATTTTTTACGCTTTTTAAGTATCGCGCGCGCAAAAACGCATTTTTGCGCAGTAATTTTTTGAAACACGCAAATGGCCTAATTCATGCTCTAAATTGATCAAAACTTAATTTTGAGCGTTTTAAATTTTTAACGCGCGATATCACGCGCATGAACCTACGTGCGCGTGCGTTTTTATTTGCTAATATTTTTACCCTTGATCTGAAGTTTACGTGTAGTGATTTTCATTAATATGTGATAATGAATTATGGAGATATGATTGATAATGTGATTTCGCAAAATGGCGTATAAATGTCGTCATGGATGAGTGATTACGCTGGAAAGCTTATTAGGATTAAGTTATATTATTTGAAAGATATTCTGAAATTTTTGTAATCATTGACATTAAACTTTTTGAGATAATTGTTACACAAAATAGTGTACAGAAACAATAAAAAGAAAAAAAAAAAGAAAAAAAATAATAATAAAGATTTTATACAATAACAATAGGTGATCATTTTATTCTAAATGATCACCTAACTAGAATTTAATTCGTCACTTTGACGAATTATAGGTGATCATTTTCATCATTTTAATGAAATTAACATTTTTTAAACATGCATGTACGTTAACATGCGATCGTAAATGTACGCCATCCTATGACATGATGCATATACACTTATAGTGCTGAGTTGTACCTATTATGTGTTATATACAATACAGTATATACTGTATATCTATATACAGTGTAGCATAGGTGAAATTACGGGACCCACATCATGTTCTAATTTGTTGGTATGATGGAATTATCATAATAAACCCGAAGATGACAATTTCGAAAGATAATAAATTGAGCAAATAAATATACGGATTGGAAGAGAATTTGACACGTAGAAGCGCAATGCGCGCTCTTTGAAATTTGTATACATTTGACGAAAGAGAGAAAAAAACTACTTTTTAACTTCAACTGACCATTTCATAATGTCACAACATCCGATAGGCCTAATTTTTATATGAATTCATATCTACATTTCATCAGCTTTTATAATAAATTATAATCTTTAAGGTCACCTTTAATTCTGAAGAGCTGTAAGATATTCAAATGTATGGTGTAGCTGAAAATACACGACCTTGGTTTTTTAAGTTTTTACGCGTGATGACGTCATCAAAATAAAAATGTTGACAACTCATGAGAAAGATAATTAATTGAGCAAGCACATACTAAAATTTGTGCAAAAATTTGGTTCAAATAACGGAGATGCGCTCTATTGAATGTGATAACCCACACAAAAAGATAAAAATTACTAATTTTTAAATTCAAGTGGCCTTTTGATGACGTCATATCATTTTGTACGTCTAATGTGTATATACATTTATATCTACAACTCATTTGCTTCCATATTAAGTTAAAAAAATTGGGGGTCATCTTCCATTCTGAAGAGTTATATTCATTTTAAAAAGGCCCTACTTTTTACCATTTTTAGCACTTTTGTACAATTAATGTGCGCATTTTGTCATTTTTAACGTGCTCGTATAGCGTTATTTTAAGTCTGAATGGACTCAAAGTCGGAGAATGTACTAAGGATTATGAGTAGAATGTGATGTGTACATCAAATTTTATTTTTTACGCTTTTTAAAAATCCCGTGCGCAAAAACATGTTTTTGCGCAGTAATTTTTTAAAACACGCAAATGGCCTATTTCATGCTCTA
This sequence comes from Antedon bifida, assembly GCF_963402885.1. Classification (NCBI taxonomy): domain Eukaryota; kingdom Metazoa; phylum Echinodermata; class Crinoidea; order Comatulida; family Antedonidae; genus Antedon; species Antedon bifida. The sequence goes on along the minus strand of NC_136234.1, from coordinate 20,682,175 downwards.
AATTGATCAAAACTTAATTTTGAGCTTTTTAAAATTTTAACGCGCGATTCCATGCGCATGACCTTGAAACGCGCGAGTTTTTATTTGCTAATATTTTTACCCTTGACCTGAAGTTTACGTGTAGTGAATTTCATTAATATGTGATAATGAATTATGGAGATATGATTGATAATGTGATTTCACAAAATCGCGTATTAATGACGTCACGGTTGAGTGATCACACTGAAAAGCTTATTATGGTTAAGTTAAAGTATTTAAAAGACATTGTGAAAAATTTGTGATCATTGACATTTAACTTTTTGAGATAATTGTTACACAAATTTGTACAGAGAGAAATAAATAATAAGAATAAGAAGAAGAATAAAGATTTGATACAATAACAATAGGTGATCATTTTATTCTAAATGATCACCTAACTAGAATTTAATTCGTCACTTTGACGAATTATAGGTGATCATTTTTATCATTTTACTGAAATTAATTTTTTTTAAACATGCACGTACGTTAACATACGATCAGAAAATGTTGATGTATACCATCCTATTATGTGCTTATAGTGCTGAGTTGTGCCTATTATATGCCATATACAATATGTACAGTATATACCGTATATCTATATACAGTGTAGCATAGGTGAAATCACGGGACACGTACCATGTTCTAATTTTTTGGTATGATGGAATTATCAAATTAAATTCGAAGCTGGCAATTTCGAAAGAACATGAATTGAGCAAATAAATATAAGAATTGGAAGAGAATCTGGCACGTAGAAGCGCTGTGCGCTCTCTTTGAAATTTGTATAACTTTAACGAAAAAGATGAATAAACTACTTTTTAACTTCATCTGGCCATATGTTAACGTCACAACATCCGATAGGCTTGATTTTTATATGAATTCATATCTACATTTCATCAGCTTTCATAATAAATTATAATAATCAAGGTAACCTTCAATTCTGAAGAGCTGTAAGATATTTAAATTCACGGCGAAGTTGAAATTACACGACCTATGTTATTCAAGGTTTTACGCGTGATGACTTCATCAAAATGAAAATAGTGGCAAGTCATGGGAAAGCCAATTAATTGAGAAATCACATACTACAATTTGAGCGAAAATCAGGCACAAAATATCAGAGATGCGTTCTATTGAATGTGATAATTATATGACGAAAGAGAAAAAAACTTAATTTTAAATTCAAGTGGCCATTTGATGACGTCACAACATTTTGTACGTCAAATGTGTACATGAATTCATATCTACAACTCAATGGCTTCCCGAATAAGGTAAAAAAATTGGGGGTCATCTTGCATTCTGAAGAGTTATTTTCATTTTAAAAAGACCTATTTTTCACCATTATCAGAACTTTTGTGAAATTAATGTGCGCATTTTGTCATTTTTAACATGCTCGTATAGCGTTATTTTAAGTCCGAATGCACTCAAAATCGGTGAATGTACTAAGGATTGTGATTAGAATGTGATTTATACATCAAATTTAATTTTTTACGCTTTTTAAAATTTGCGTGCGCAAAAACATGTTTTTGCGCAGTAATTTTTTTAAACATGCAAATGGCCTAATTCATGCTCTAAAATGATCAAAACTTAATTTTGAGCTTTTTAAATTTTGAACGTGGAATTTCACGTGCATGACCTTGAAACACGTATGTTTTTATTTGTTAATATATTTACCCTTCACCTGAAGTTTACGTATAGTGAATTTTATTGATATGTGATAAAGAGTTATGGAGATATGATTGATAGTGTGATTTCACAAAATCGCGTATTAATGACGTCACGGTTGAGTGATCACGATGAAAAGCTTATTATGGTTAAGTTAAAGTATTTAAAAGACATTGTGAAAAATTTGTGATCATTGCTATTCAACTTATTGAGATAATTGTTACACAAAAGTGTACAGAAAGAAGAATAATAATAACAACTAGACATGTAACTCGTCACTTTGACGAGTTTGGTTTTCCGCCGCGCAAGTGGTGCAACATGAACGTGTAACGACGTACCTTTTAACATTAAGGGATAGGTTGAGGACAAAAGGAAGTGTTCACGTTGGCATTATGACCTGAACTGAAGAATATGATATGTTGTTATTGCTGAATTCTATTATTTCGATTCATATATAGTATACACAGTATAATCTGTATCCATATCACACAGTGTAGAATAGGTGAAATTACGGGACCCGCTATTTATTGCAAATTTTAACATGTTGACGGTTTTAAAATGAAATGCGAAGGTAGCAATTTCGGAAGAAAATTATCTCAGCAACAACATATTAACGTGTAGAAGAAATTTGAATACGTGAAATATTGATGCGCGCTCTTTTAAATGTAATGAATTATGACGAAAAAGATGAAAATACGACCTTTTTAATTTAACTGGCCATATGATGACGTCACAACATCCGATTGGCAAAATTTTTACATGATTTCGTATCTACAATCCAATAGCTTCCAGAAAACGTTTTAATCGTGATTATCACATTTTATTCTTACGAGCTATAACAGATTAAAATTTACTGTAAAGATGAAATTAATGCCACACGTAATTTAAATTTTTAGGAATGATGACGTCATAAAAATTAAAATATTTTTAACTCATGCGAAAGATAGTTGATTGACCTAGACAATATCAAAATCGGGGTGAAAATAGAAAACGAATAAGTGGAGATGCGCTCTATTCAATGTGATGAGCTATGACGAAAGATACAAAAATCCTAAATTTTATATTCGCGTGGCCATACGATGACGTCACAACGTCCTGTTAGCCATATTAATACTTGATCCGATATCTACAACTCATCAACTTCCAGAATATGTCATCCACAAAAAGTTGACCGTGTAGTTTAGAAATTACGACTGTTTAAAAAAAGACATATTTTTAACGGATTTTTTAACTTTTTCATCAAAAACGCGCGCAAATTGTCCAATTCGACGTGCTTGTATGACGTAACTTTAATTTGAAATTGTTTAAAATTTGGTAAAATTACTAGAAAAGGCTGGAAAAACATAAATCACGCGAAAAAAATATGTTTTTAATGCTACGTGCGCACCGCACACGTAAAAATTTGCGCACGCGTGGGAATTTTTTACATGCTTAAAACGACATGAAACGCGTAGAAAGTTGATTAGAAATTAATTTTGCGCATTTTGAAATTTTAAATACGCGTGCGCGCGTAACTTTGTGTAAAACACGCAATTTTTTTTCAACAGAAAGTTAGCGCATGAAATAAATTAAACTTTTGGAAAGTTTCAATTTGAAATGTTATTTGGTTTTTGACCTATGTTAAGTACGAGGAAATCGTTAAATCACGCGTAAGTCACGTTGCGCAATTGTAAACGTCATGAAAAGCTTCGCAGCACATCTTCATGTGCATGACGATATGTTGAGAAAGTTACAAAATGTTATGTTTGCAAGTTTTAGAGAAAAGCGTTCCACAAAAATCATACAGAAAGAAAGAAGCCAAATAAAAAGTTGATGATTTCGTACAATCACAAGAGGTTTTCCTGCAACTTCGTTGCGGAAAACCAAAAACAACAATAAAGATTTTGTACAATAACAATAGGTGATCATTTTATTCTAAATGATCACCTAACTAGAATTTAATTCGTCACTTTGACGAATTATAGGTGATCATTTTTATAATTTTATTGATATTCAATTAAAAAAAAACATGCACATACGTTAAATATGACCGCAAAATATTGATATATGCAATCCTATTACCTGATGCATACAGTATATGCTAATGGTGCTGATTGGTGCCATAGAATAATATACTCTATACGGTACAGTGTACTGTATATCTATATACAGTGTAGCATAGGTGAAATTACGGGACACACATAATGTTCTGATTTTTTCGTATAATGGGATTATCAAAATAAACTTAAAGATGACAATTTCGAAAGATAATGAATTGAGCAAATAAATAAATATAAGAATTGGAAGAGAATTTGGCACGTAGAAGCGCGCTGTGCGCTCATTAAAATTTGTATAACTTTGACGAAAGTAATGAAAAAAATATTTTTTAACTTCAACTGGCCATATGATAACGTTACAACATTCGATAGGCTTAATTTTTATATGAATTCATATCTACATTTCACCAACTCTCATAATAAGTTATAAACATCAAGGTCAACTTTAATTCAGAAGAGCTGTAAGGTATTCAAATATACGTTGTAGGTGAAATTACGTAACCACCGTTATTCAAATTTTAAGACGTAATGACGTCATTAAAATGAAAATATTGGTAACTCATGAGTAACATAATTAGTTGAGGTAGAATATATTAAAAATTAAAAGAAAATTGATCACAGATAAGCGAGTTGCGCTCTGTTTAATATGGTGGTCTATGACAAAAGGGGAAAAACCCTATTTTAAAAATTCATGTGGCCAAATGATGACGTCATACCATTTTGTACGTCTAATGTGTATATACATTTATATCTACAACTCATTGGCTTCCATAATAAGTTAAAAAAATTGGGGGTCATCTTCCATTCTGAAGAGTTCTATTCATTTTAAAAAGGCCTTATTTTTTACCATTTTTAGCACTTTTGTACAATTAATGTGCGCATTTTGTCATTTTTAATGTGCTTATATAGCACTATTTTAAGTCGAAATGAACTCAAATTTGGTGAATGTACTAAGATAGATGAGTAGAATGCAATTTGTACAAAAAAATGATATTTTTTACGCTTCCTATGTACGCACGCGCAAAAACGTGTTTTTGCGCAGTAATTTTTTGAAACACGCAAATGGCCTAATTCATGCTCTAAATTGATCAAAACTTAATGTTGAGCTTTTTAAATTTTTAAAGCGCAATTTCACGCGCATGACCTTGAAACGCGCAAGTTTTAATTTGCTAATATTTTTACCCTTGACCTGAAGTTTACGTGTAGTGAATTTCATTAATATGTGATAATGAATTATGGTGATATGATTGATAATGTGATTTCACAAAATGGCGTATAAATGACGTCACGGTTGAGTGATCACGCTGAAAAGCTTATTATGACTAAGTTACAGTATTTGAAAGACATTGTGAAATTTTGGTAATCATTGACATTTAACTTTTTGAGATATTTGTTACACAAAAAGTGTACAGAAAGAATAAAAAAAAAAATAATAAACTAGACATGTAACTCGTCACTTTGACGAGTTTGGTTATCCGCCGCGCAAGTGGTGCAACATTAACATTAAGGGGATAGGTTGAGGACAAAAGGAAGTGTTCACGTATGACCTGAACTGAAGAATATGATATGTTGTTATTGCTGAATTTTATTATTTAGATTCATATATAGTATACACAGTATAATCTGTATCCATATCACATACAGTGTAGAATAGGTGAAATTACGGGAACCGCTATTTATTGCAATTTTCAACATGTTGACGGTTTTAAAATGAAACGCGAAGGTAGCAATTTCAGAAGAAAATTATCTCAGCAACAACATATTAACGTGTAGAAGAAATTTGAATACGTGAAATATTGATGCGCGCTCTTTTAAATGTAATGAATTATGACGCAAAAGATGAAAATACGACCTTTTTTATTTAACTGGCCATATGATGACGTCACAACATCCGATTGGCAAAATTTTTACATGATTTCGTATCTACAATCCAATAGCTTCCAGAAAACGTTTTAATCGTGATTATCACATTTTATTCTTACGAGCTATAACAGATTAAAATTTACTGTTAAGATGAAATTAATGCCACACGTAATTTAAATTTTTAGGCATGATGACGTCATAAAAATTAAAATATTTTTAACTCATGCGAAAGATAGTTGATTGACCTAGACTATATCAAAATCGGGGTGAAAATGGAAAACGAATAAGTGGAGATGCGCTCTATTCAATGTGAGGAGCTATGATGAAAGACACAAAAATCCTAAATTTTATATTCGTGTGGCCATACGATGACGTCACAATGTCCGGTTACCCATATTAAAACCTGATCCGATATCTACAACTCATCATCTTCCAGAATATGTCATCCACAAAAAGTTGACCGTGTAGTTTAGAAATTACGACTGTTTAAAAAAAGGCATATTTTTAACGGATTTTTGAACTTTTTCATCAAAAACGCGCGCAAATCGTCCAATTCGACGTGCTCATATGACGTAACTTTAAGTCTAAATTGTTTAAAATTTGGTAAAATTACTAGAAAAAGTTGGAAAAACATAAATCGCGCGAAAAAAATATGTTTTCAATGCTACGTGCGCACCGCACACGTACAAATTTGCGCACGCGTCGGAATTTTTTACATGCTTAAAACGACATGAAACGCGTAGAAAGTTGATTAGAAATTAATTTTGCGCATTTTGAAATTTTAAATGCGCGTGCGCGCGTAACTTTATGTAAAACACGCAATTTTTTTTCAACAGAAAGTTAGCGCATGATATAAATTAAACTTTTGGAAAGTTTCAATTTGAAATGTTATTTGGTTTTCGACCTATGTTAAATACGAGGAAATCGTTAAATCACGCGTAAGTCACGTTGCGCAATTGTAAACGTCATGAAAAGCTTCGCAGCACATCTTCATGTGCATGACGATATGTTGAGAAAGTTACAAAATGTTATGTTTGCAAGTTTTAGAGAAAAGCGTTCCACAAAAATCATACAGAAAGAAAGAAGATCAAGAAAAAGATGTTGATTTCGTACAATCACAAGAGGTTATCCTGCAACTTCGTTGCGGATAACCAACTAGACATGTAACTCGTCACTTTGACGAGTTTGGTTTTCCGCCGCGCAAGTGGTGCAACATGAACGTGTAACGACGTACCTTACCGTACCGAACATTAAGGGGATAGGTTGAGGACAAAAGGAAGTGTCCACGTTGGCATTATGACCTGAACTGAGAAGAATAATGATATGTTTTTATTGCTGAATTCTATTAGTTTGATTCATATATAGTATACACAGTATAATCTGTATCCATATCACATACAGTGTAGAATAGGTGAAATTACGGGACCCGCTATTTATTGCAATTTTTAACATGGCGACGGCATCAAAATGAAATACAAAGATAGCAATTTCGGAAGGATATTATCTCAGCAACAACATATTAACGTGCAAAAGAAATTTGAATACGTGAAATATTGATGCGCGCTCTTTTAAATGCAATGAATTATGACGCAAAAGATGAAAATACGACTTTTTTCATTTAACTGGCCATATGATGACGTCACAACATCCGATTGGCAAAATTTTCACATGATTTCGTATCTAAAATCCAATAGCTTCCAGAAAACGTTTTAATCGTGATTATCAAATTTTATTCTTACGAGCTATAACAGATTAAAATTTACTGTAAAGATGAAATTAATGCCACACGTAATTTAAATTTTTAGGAATGATGACGTCAAAAAAAATAAAATATTTATAATTCATGCGAAAGACAGTTGATTGACCTAGACAATATCAAAATTTGGGTGAAAATGGAAAACGGATAAGTGGAGATGCGCTCTATTCAATCTGGTGAGCTATGACGAAAGATACAAAAATCCTAAATTTTATATTCGCGTGGCCATACGATGACGTCACAATGTCCGGTTAGCCATATTAATACCTGATACGATATCTACAACTCATCTACTTCCAGAATATGCCATCCACAAAAAGTTGACCGTCTAGTTTAGAAATTACGATTGTTTAAAAAAATGCATATTTTAAACGAATTTTTTAACCTTTTCATAAGAAACGCGCGCAAATTGTCCAATTCGACGTGCTCGTATGACGTATCTTTAAGTCGAAATTGTTTAAAATTTGGTAAAATTACTAGAAAAGGCTGGAAAAACATAAATCACGCGAAAAAAACACGTTTTCAATGCTACGTGCGCACCGCACACGTAAAAATGTGCGCACGCGTGGGAATTTTTGACATGCTTAAAACGACATGAAACGCGTAGAAAATTGATTATAAATTAATTTTGCGCATTTTGAAATTTTAAATGCGCGTGCGCGCGTAACTTTGTGTAAAACACGCAATTTTTTTTCCACAGAAAGTTAGCGCATGATATAAATTAAACTTTTGGAAAGTTTCAATATAAAATGTTATTTGGTTTTCGACCTATGTTAAATAGAAGGAAATCGTTAAATCACGCGTAAGTCACGTTGCGCAATTGTAAACATCATGAAAAGCTTCGCAGTACATCTTCATGTGCATGACGATATGTTGAGAAAGTTACAAAATGTTATGTTTGCAAGTTTTAGAGAAAAGCGTTCCACAAAAATCATACAGAAAGAAAGAAGATCAAGAAAAAGATGTTGATTTCGTACAATCACAAGAGGTTTTCCTGCAACTTCGTTGCGGAAAACCAAAAAAAAAATAAAGATTTCATACAATAACAATAGGTGATCATTTTATTCTAAATGATCACCTAACTAGAATTTAATTCGTCACTTTGACGAATTATAGGTGATCATTTTACTGAAATTATTTTTTTTTAAACATGCACGTACGTTAACATACGATCGGAAAATGTTGATGTATGCCATCCTATTATATACGCTTATAGTGCTGAGTTGTGCCTATATGCCATATGTACAGTATATAGTGTATATCTATATACAGTGTAGCATAGGTGAAATTACGGGACACACATGTTCTAATTTTTTGGCATGATGACGTTATCAAACTAAACTTTAAGATGACAATTTCGAAAGATAATTAATTGAGCAAAAAAATATAAGATTTGGAAAAAAATTTGGCACGTAGAAGCGCTGTGCGCGCTCTTTGAAATGTGTATAACTTTGACGAAAAATATGAAAAAACTACTTTTTCACTTCAACTGGCCATATGTTAACGTCACAACATCCGATAGGCTTAATTTTTATATGAATTAATATCTACATTTCATCAGCTTTCATAATAAATTATAATCATCAAGGTAACCTTCAATTCTGAAGAGCTGTAAGATATTCAAATTTACCGCGAAGGTGAAATTACACGGCCTACGTTATTCAAGTTTTTACGCGTGATGACGTCAATAAAATGAAAATAGTGTCAACTCATGATAAAGATAATTAATTAAGCAAGCACATACTGAAATTTGTGCGAAATTCGAGCACACATAACCAAGATGCGCTCTGTTGAATGTGATAATCTACACAAAAAGATAACAAATCCTAATATTTAAATTCAAGTGGCCATTTGATGACGTCAAAACATTTTGTACGTCAAATGTGTACATGAATTCATATCTACAACTCAATGGCTTCCAGAATAAGTTAAAAAAATCGGGGGTCATCTTGCATTCTGAAGAATTATTTTCATTTTAAAAAAGACCTATTTTTCACCATTTTCAGAACTTTTGTAAAATTAATGTGCGCATTTTGTCATTTTTAACGTGCTCGTATAGCGTTATTTGAAGTCGGAACTGACTCAAATTTGGTGAATGTACTAAGGATGGTGAGTAGAATGAGATTTGTAAAAAAAATTCATATTTTTTACGCTTTTTAAGTATCGCGCGCGCAAAATTTTTTTTTGCGCAGTAATTTTTGGAAACACGCAAATGGCCTAATTCATGCTCTAAATTGATCAAAACCTAATTTTGCGCGTTTTAAATTTTTAGCGCGTGATTTCACATGCATGACCTTGAAACGCGCAACTTTTTATTTGCTAATATTTTTACCCTTGATCTGAAGTTTACGTGTAGTGAATTTCATTAATATGTGATAATGAATTTTGGAGATATGATTGATAATGTGATTTCGCAAAATGGCGTATAAATGTCGTCACGGATGAGTGATCACGCTGGAAAGCTTATTAGGATTAAGTTATATTATTTGAAAGATATTCTGAAATTTTTGTAATCATTGACATTAAACTTTTTGAGATAATTGTTACACAAAATAGTGTACAGAAACAATAAAAAGAAAAAAAATAAAAAAAACTAGAATTTAATTCGTCACTTTGACGAATTATAGGTGATCATTTTTATAATTTTATTGATATTCAATTAAAAAAAAACATGCACATACGTTAAATATGACCGCAAAATATTGATATATGCAATCCTATTACCTGATGCATACAGTATATGCTAATGGTGCTGATTGGTGCCATAGAATATATACTCTATACGGTACAGCGTACTGTATATCTATATACAGTGTAGCATAGGTGAAGTTACGGGACACACATAATGTTCTGATTTTTTCGTATAATGGGATTATCAAAATAAACTTAAAGATGACAATTTCGAAAGATAATGAATTGAGCAAATAAATATAAGAATTGGAAGAGAATTTGGCACGTAGAAGCGCGCTGTGCGCTCATTAAAATTTGTATAACTTTGACGAAAGTAATGAAAAAACTATTTTTTAACTTCAACTGGCCATATGATAACGTTACAACATTCGATAGGCTTAATTTTTATATGAATTCATATCTACATTTCACCAACTCTCATAATAAGTTATAAACATCAAGGTCAACTTTAATTCAGAAGAGCTGTAAGGTATTCAAATATACGTTGTAGGTGAAATTACGTAACCACCGTTATTCAAATTTTAAGACGTAATGACGTCATTAAAATGAAAATATTGGTAACTCATGAGTAACATAATTAGTTGAGGTAGAATATATTAAAAATTAAAAGAAAATTGATCACAGATAAGCGAGTTGCGCTCTGTTTAATATGGTGGTCTATGACAAAAGGGAAAAAAACCCTATTTTAAAAATTCATGTGGCCAAATGATGACGTCATACCATTTTGTACGTCTAATGTGTATATACATTTATATCTACAACTCATTGGCTTCCATAATAAGTTAAAAAAATTGGGGGTCATCTTCCATTCTGAAGAGTTCTATTCATTTTAAAAAGGCCTTATTTTTTACCATTTTTAGCACTTTTGTACAATTAATGTGCGCATTTTGTCATTTTTAATGTGCTTATATAGCACTATTTTAAGTCGGAATGGACTCAAATTTAGTGAATGTACTAAGTAAGATGACTAGGATGTAATTTGTACAAAAAATTGGTATTTTTTAAGCTTTCTATGTACGCACGCGCAAAAACACGTTTTTGCGCAGTAATTTTTTAAAACACGCAAATGGCCTAATTTATGCTCTAAATTGATCAAAACGTAATTTTGAGCTTTTTAAATTTTTAACGCGCGATTTCACGCGAATAACCTTGAAACCCGCAAGTTTTTATTTGCTAATATTTTTACCTTTACCTGAAGTTTACGTGTAGTAAATTTCATTAATATGTGATAATGAATTATGGAGATATGATTCATAATGTGATTTCACAAAATGGCGTATAAATGACGTCACGGTTGAGTGATCACGCTGAAAAGCTTATTATGACTAAGTTACAGTATTTGAAAGACATTGTGAAATTTTGGTAATCATTGACATTTAACTTTTTGAGATATTTGTTACACAAAAAGTGTACAGAAAGAATAAAAAAAAAAATAAAAAAAAAAATAAATAAAGATTTCATACAATAACAATAGGTGATCATTTTATTCTAAATGATCACCTAATAATAATAAAGATTTTATACAATAACAATAGGTGATCATTTTATTCTAAATGATCACCTAACTAGAATTTAATTCGTCACTTTGACGAATTATAGGTGATCATTTTTATCATTTTAATGAAATTAATTTTTTTTTACATGCACGTACGTTAACATATGATCAGAAAATGTTGATGTATGCCATCCTATTATACGCTTATAGCGTTGAGTTGAGCCTATTATATGCCATATACAATATGTACAGTATATAATGTATATCTATATACAGTGTAGCATAGGTGAAATTAGGGGACACACATCATGTTCTAATTTTTTGGTATGATGGAATTATCAAAATAAACTTGAAGATGACAATTTCGAAAGATAATGAATTGAGCAAATAAATATAAGAATTGGAAGAGAATTTGGCACGTAGAAGCGCTGTGCGCGCTCTTTGAAATTTGTATAACTTTGACGAAAAAGATGAAAAAACTACTTTTAAACTTCAACTGGCCATATGTTAACGTCACAACATCCGATAGGCTTGATTTTTATATGAATTCATATCTACATTTCATCAGCTTCCATAATAAATTATAATCATCAAGGTAACCTTCAATTATGAAGAGCTGTAAGATATTCAAATTTACGGCGAAGGTGAAATTACACGACCTACGTTATTCAAGTTTTTACGCGTGATGACGTCATAAAAATAAAAATAGTGGGAAGTCATGAGAAAGTCAATTAATTGTGCAATCACATACTAAAATTTGAGCGAAAATCGGGCACAAAATAACAGAGATGCGTTCTATTGAATGTGATAAAATATGACGAAAGAGAAAAAAAACTTAATTTTAAATTCAAGTGGCCATTTGATGACGTCACAACATTTTGTACGGAAAATGTGTACATGAATTCATATCTACAACTCAATGGCTTCCAGAATAAGTTAAAAAAATTGGGGGTCATCGTGCATTCTGAAGAATTATTTTCATTTTAAAAATGCCTTATTTTTCACCATTTTCAGCACTTTTATGCAATTAATGTGCGCATCATTTTTAACCTCCTCGTATAGCGTTATTTTAAGTCGGAACGGACTCAAATTTAGTAAATGTACTAAGGATGGTGAGTAGAATGCGATTTGTACAAAAAATTCTTATTTTTTACGCTTTTTAAGTACAGCGCGCGCAAAAACGTGTTTTTGCGCAGTAATTTTTTAAAACGTGCAAATGGCCTAATTCATGCTCTAAATTAATCAAAACTTAATTTCAAGCTTTTTAAATTTTTAACGCGTGATTTCACACGCATGACCTTGAAACGCGCAAGTTTTTATTGTCTAATATTTTTACCCTTGACCCGAAGTTTACGTGTAGTGAATTTCATTATTATGTGATGATTAATTATGGAGATATAATTGATAATGTGATTTCACAAAATGGCGTATAAATGACGTCACGGTTGAGTGATCACGCTGAAAAGCTTATTAGGATTAAGTTACAGTATTTGAAAGATATTGTGAAATTTTTGTGATCATTGACATTTAACTTTTTGAGATATTTGTTACACAAAATAGTGTACAGAAAGAAGAATAAAGATTTCATACAATAACAATAGGTGATCATTTTATTCTAAATGATCACCTAATAAAGATTTTATACAATAACAATAGGTGATCATTTTATTCTAAATGATCACCTAATAATAAAGATTTCATACAATAACAATAGGTGATCATTTAGCATTCTAAATGATCACCTAATGAGTAACTTTTTGTAGTAATTTGTATTTTGTAGTAAATATTTATCACATTAATATGATGTATAATTGTATTCTACGTTTGTCTTCTTTCTTTAAAGGATTTTGAGATATAACCAAACAGTTACATTGCCAGCCAATGTATTTGCTGATTTGACAGCATTGTTGGAATTTCTGTGAGTATATTAAGTTAACTTATTTTATTCATTAAAATGGCCTCAAATTAAATACGCTGAACGTCGTTCTTCCCCTGGACCCCCAACTGAGGCCCTAGTACCAACCAAGTGATGATGCTCGCTTCGTATGCATCCCCCACACCTTGTCGGGACGATCCTAGTTACATTGCCAATGCTTTAACATAGCACGATTTTTGGATCATCTTACTTTAAAATGTCAATGCCGACGATGTTTCAAACACTAAAAAAATAAAAATAACATGACATTGTAGGAAATTAATTAGGCATAACAATACCGAAACATTCATAAAAATCGGTCAAATAATAACACACATTTAAAAAACACCATAAAATAAACTGTTCTTCTGTGATTTCGTGTCGTTCAGCGGAAATATAATGAAATAAGTAATTGTTTGTAGTAATTTGTATTTTGCAGAAAATATTTATCACATTAATATAATGTATAATTCTATTCTACGTTTGTATTCTTTCTTTAAAGGGATTTGAGGTTTAACCAAATAGTTACATTGCCAGCCAATGTATTTGCTAATTTGACAGCATTGGAATATCTGTGAGTATATTAAGTTAACTTATTTTATTCTTTAAAATGGCCTCAAATTAAATACGCTGAACGTCATTCTTCCCCTGGACCCCACACTGGGGCCCTAGCACCAACCAAGTGATAATGTTCGCTTCGCATGCGTTTTTTTTAAGGATAAAACAGTGTTACGAACATGTCTACTTTAACATAGCACGATTTTGGGATCATCTTACTTTAAAATGTCAATGCCGACAATGTTTCAAAAAATAAAGAAAATAAAAATAACAAAACATTGTAGGTAATTAATTAGGCATAACAATACCGCAACAGTCATACAAATCGGTCAAATAATAAAACAGAGATACATTAAAAAAAACACCATAAAATAACTGTTTTTCTGTGATTTTGTGTTGTCCACCGGAAATAATATAATGAAATAAGTAATTTGTTCGAGTAATTTGTATTTTGCAGAAAATATTTATCACATTAATACAATGTATAATTCTATTCTACGTTTGTATTCTTTCTTTAAAGGGATTTGAGCGATAACCAAATAGTTACATTGCCAGCCAATGTATTTGCTGATTTGACAGTATTGAGAAGATTGTGAGTTTATTAAGTTAACTTATTTTATTCATTAAAATGGCCTCAAATTAAATACGCTGAACGTCATTCTTCCCCTGGACCCCACACTGGGGCCCTAGCACCAACCAAGTGATAATGTTCGCTTCGCATGCGTTTTTTTAGGATAAAACAGTGTTACGAACATGTCTACTTTAACATAGGGCGATTTTGGGATCATCTTACTTTAAAATGTCAATGTCGACGATGTTTCAAAAAATAAAAATAACATAAAATTGTACGTAGGCCTAATTAATTAGGCATAACAATACCGCAACAGCCATACAAATCGGTCAAATAATAACACAGAAATACATTTTAAAAAAACATAAAATAACTGGGTTTTTTTTCGTGTCGTCCAGCGGAAATATATTGAAATAAGTAATTTTTGTAGTAATTTTTATTTTGTAGTAAATATTTATCACATTAATATGATGTATAATTGTATTCTACGTTTGCATTCTTTTTTTAAAGGCAGTTGCGTCATAACCAAATAGTTACATTGCCAGCCAATGTATTTGCTGATTTGACAGCATTGTTGGAAGTTCTGTGAGTATATTAAGTTAACTTATTTTATTCATTAAAATGGCCTCAAATTAAATACGCTGAACGTCGTTCTTCCCCTGGACCCCCAACTGAGGCCCTAGTACCAACCAAGTGATGATGCTCGCTTCGTATGCATCCCCCACACCTTGTCGGGACGATCCTAGTTACATTGCCAATGCTTTAACATAGCACGATTTTTGGATCATCTTACTTTAAAATGTCAATGCCGACGATGTTTCAAACACTAAAAAAATAAAAATAACATGACATTGTAGGAAATTAATTAGGCATAACAATACCGAAACATTCATAAAAATCGGTCAAATAATAACACACATTTAAAAAACACCATAAAATAAACTGTTCTTCTGTGATTTCGTGTCGTTCAGCGGAAATATAATGAAATAAGTAATTGTTTGTAGTAATTTGTATTTTGTAGTAAATATTTATCACATTAATATGATGTATAATTGTATTCTACGTTTGCATTCTTTTTTTAAAGGCATTTGGGCGCTAACCAAATAGTTACATTGCCAGCCAATGTATTTGCTGATTTGACAGTATTGAGAAGTTTGTGAGTTTATTAAGTTAACTTATTTTATTCATTAAAATGGCCTCAAATTAAATACGCTGAACGTCATTCTTCCCCTGGACCCCACACTGGGGCCCTAGCACCAACCAAGTGATAATGTTCGCTTCGCATGCGTTTTTTTAGGATAAAACAGTGTTACGAACATGTCTACTTTAACATAGGGCGATTTTGGGATCATCTTACTTTAAAATGTCAATGCCGACAATGTTTCAAAAAATAAAGAAAATAAAAATAACAAAACATTGTAGGTAATTAATTAGGCATAACAATACCGCAACAGTCATACAAATCGGTCAAATAATAAAACAGAGATACATTAAAAAAAACACCATAAAATAACTGTTTTTCTGTGATTTTGTGTTGTCCACCGGAAATAATATAATGAAATAAGTAATTTGTTCGAGTAATTTGTATTTTGCAGAAAATATTTATCACATTAATATAATGTATAATTCTATTCTACGTTTGTATTCTTTCTTTAAAGGGATTTGAACGATAACCAAATAGTTACATTGCCAGCCAATGTATTTGCTGATTTGACAGCATTGGAATTTCTGTGAGTTTATTAAGTTAACTTATTTTATTCATTAAAATGGCCTCAAATTAAATACGCTGAACGTCGTTCTTCCCCTGGACCCCCAACTGAGGCCCTAGTACCAACCAAGTGATGATGCTCGCTTCGTATGCATCCCCCACACCTTGTCGGGACGATCCTAGTTACATTGCCAATGCTTTAACATAGCACGATTTTTGGATCATCTTACTTTAAAATGTCAATGCCGACGATGTTTCAAACACTAAAAAAATAAAAATAACATGACATTGTAGGAAATTAATTAGGCATAACAATACCGAAACATTCATAAAAATCGGTCAAATAATAACACACATTTAAAAAACACCATAAAATAAACTGTTCTTCTGTGATTTCGTGTCGTTCAGCGGAAATATAATGAAATAAGTAATTGTTTGTAGTAATTTGTATTTTGTAGTAAATATTTATCACATTAATATGATGTATAATTGTATTCTACGTTTGCATTCTTTTTTTAAAGGCATTTGAGCGGTAACCAAATAGTTACATTGCCAGCCAATGTATTTGCTAATTTGACAGCATTGGAATATCTGTGAGTATATTAAGTTAACTTATTTTATTCATTAAAATGGCCTCAAATTAAATACGCTGAACGTCATTCTTCCCCTGGACCCCACACTGGGGCCCTAGCACCAACCAAGTGATAATGTTCGCTTCGCATGCGTTTTTTTTAAGGATAAAACAGTGTTACGAACATGTCTACTTTAACATAGCACGATTTTGGGATCATCTTACTTTAAAATGTCAATGCCGACAATGTTTCAAAAAATAAAGAAAATAAAAATAACAAAACATTGTAGGTAATTAATTAGGCATAACAATACCGCAACAGTCATACAAATCGGTCAAATAATAAAACAGAGATACATTAAAAAAAACACCATAAAATAACTGTTTTTCTGTGATTTTGTGTTGTCCACCGGAAATAATATAATGAAATAAGTAATTTGTTCGAGTAATTTGTATTTTGCAGAAAATATTTATCACATTAATACAATGTATAATTCTATTCTACGTTTGTATTCTTTCTTTAAAGGGATTTGAGCGATAACCAAATAGTTACATTGCCAGCCAATGTATTTGCTGATTTGACAGTATTGAGAAGATTGTGAGTTTATTAAGCTAACTTATTTTATTCATTAAAATGGCCTCAAATTAAATACGCTGAACGTCATTCTTCCCCTGGACCCCACACTGGGGCCCTAGCACCAACCAAGTGATAATGTTCGCTTCGCATGCGTTTTTTTAGGATAAAACAGTGTTACGAACATGTCTACTTTAACATAGGGCGATTTTGGGATCATCTTACTTTAAAATGTCAATGTCGACGATGTTTCAAAAAATAAAAATAACATAAAATTGTACGTAGGCCTAATTAATTAGGCATAACAATACCGCAACAGCCATACAAATCGGTCAAATAATAACACAGAAATACATTTTAAAAAAACATAAAATAACTGGGTTTTTTTTCGTGTCGTCCAGCGGAAATATATTGAAATAAGTAATTTTTGTAGTAATTTTTATTTTGTAGTAAATATTTATCACATTAATATGATGTATAATTGTATTCTACGTTTGCATTCTTTTTTTAAAGGCAGTTGCCTCATAACCAAATAGTTACATTGCCAGCCAATGTATTTGCTAATTTGACAGCATTGGAAGATCTGTGAGTATATTAAGTTAACTTATTTTATTCATTAAAATGGCCTCAAATTAAATACGCTGAACGTCATTCTTCCCCTGGACCCCACACTGGGGCCCTAGCACCAACCAAGTGATAATGTTCGCTTCGCATGCGTTTTTTTTAAGGATAAAACAGTGTTACGAACATGTCTACTTTAACATAGCACGATTTTGGGATCATCTTACTTTAAAATGTCAATGCCGACAATGTTTCAAAAAATAAAGAAAATAAAAATAACAAAACATTGTAGGTAATTAATTAGGCATAACAATACCGCAACAGTCATACAAATCGGTCAAATAATAAAACAGAGATACATTAAAAAAAACACCATAAAATAACTGTTTTTCTGTGATTTTGTGTTGTCCACCGGAAATAATATAATGAAATAAGTAATTTGTTCGAGTAATTTGTATTTTGCAGAAAATATTTATCACATTAATATAATGTATAATTCTATTCTACGTTTGTATTCTTTCTTTAAAGGGATTTGAGGTCTAACCAAATAGTTACATTGCCAGCCAATGTATTTGCTGATTTGCCAGTATTGAGAATTTTGTGAGTTTATTACTTAAGTTAACTTTTTACGATGAACGATGATAGCGTTGACAGGAAAACAGGCTTAAGACAGTGGTGCTTAGTTAACCACGCAGGGCCGTACCACTTTACTGGATTAAAAATAGCCAAACGGATGAGATTGCTCCCTAGAGTATAATAGACTAGCCTATCAAAACGCCTCAAACAAGCGGATTGATTTGAACAAATTGAGTTTTTAAAACTACTCGTGTATCGAAACACCAGACATTAATACCCTTTTCACACCAAAAGCAAAACTCCGGAGACACGCCTGGCGATTTTTTTTTTCGTACATAAGTTGGGGACCCCTCATGAAACGTCACAAAATAAACATGAATAATTCATTAGTTGTTCAAAATTCACGTGATTGCCTTCGTGCACTCTTCTTCACACACACCACCATCGCGCGGTGCATACTACTCATAGGCCTTAGCTAGCTCTCTCTCGCTCTTCGGCCTGTTCGTTCAAAAGAAGAATGGCTGCTGTTACTGCATGAGAGGTGTGTTCACCTTCAGCGTTCAGCTTTGATGCCAAAAAGAAATCCGTTCTCAATAGCCAAACACTACCATCACGCAAAGCGCCTCATAATTATTGCAAAATGTGTTGAGGCTAATCGACAGCTAGGCAAGACACATTCAACTAAGTAGTAATTGGACATAGCCCAAAGAAAGAATAACCTTTACAAACTTGTATATTACACAAGAGATGGAAAGATTATTATAAAATATTATTATAAAAAATGTGCATACTGTATTTTTGTGCAATGTAATTGTCTGTATTTTTGTGCAATGTGTTTAATTTTGCTGACTGACTCGGACTGTGTCATACCTAACACACACACAGTACTAACTAGAATAGACATGGCTTTAGAGACTGTTAATTATTATTAGAAACTATAATTTGAACACATAATTCTTTAGTAATACATTCTATTAAAAGCACCATAAACTAAAAGCTGTACTGATGAATTATTCATGTATATTTTGTGACGTTTCATGAGGGGTCCCAAACTTATGTACGAAAAAAACAATCGCGCCCCGCTGTTTGGTGTGAAAGGTAAAATCAAGCAACTTCGGAGTTTAAAACTGCGGGGTTGAACAGCTGAACATTCTCCGGAGAACGAACTGCGGGGACACCCCGGTGTTTTGGTGTAATCTAAAAACATAATTTGACTTATACCCCTTTCACACCAAAACTCCGGACGGAGTGATCTCCGGAGACACCCCGGGGTTTAAAAACGTCGAGAAACTCCGGAGATACCCCTTTCAAACCAACCTAGCAACACCGGGGTATATAAAATGAAATTGTAAATGTCGCCCTCTATTTTGTTTGTTTACATAGCGACGATCATTAGAATAATTTTAATTAACAATATTTTAAATTTAATAATTACTTTCAAAAGTCTCAGAAGTATTATAATGTTTTATTGATACTACTTATTATTTTTTATACCCGTTATATATTTTGTACAAATATTTAACGTATTTTGAAATAAAACTAAAGCCTGATTGGTCAGTTGCAGCATGGTGTACCAGGTCAAACGTTTTTTTTTTCAGGATAAAACAGTGTTACGGACATATCTACTTTAACATGGGACAATTTAGGGAGTCACTAGAAATGTTATTACATTAGTTTTAACTACCTAACTACTGAAAAAAGTCTTAGTTTTTAAAAGAAGAATTTTGTCAAATTCCTGTTTATTCGTCTTGATTTCTATTAAAAATATTTGATTTATGTACAATTATGTACCAGATATTATATATAAAATTCATGCCTGTACCTGAGCCTTAAGTTCCAATTTTATTTGAGAATTAATTGGATAATTTTTATTTGTATACATATCATTAGTTTTTAAAGTAAGCATTGTGGTAGTCTTATTAATCGCGTGCAACGCGACTCTACAGCTCATTATGTCGGTCGGTCGGTTGGTCGGTAAACACTAACTTGAACACGCGGCTGCAGCCATGTATATGGCCTTGTTTTTAACTTCATTATTATTATTGACACATGCATTTTGATTATATATCTTTATTTTTTAGATTAGTATTTTAGGTTATTTAGATCAAACGTCTTAAACTTCTTTTGTATGTGTAATATAGAAAAATATAAGAAAATTAATGAAAAAGGAGGTAATACGGAATACAAAGATGTGAAAATGTTACTAATGAAGTTTATCAAATTGTAATGACATTAGGAATTAACAAAAATGTGATAAATAATATGATTTTATGTGATGACATGAAAGATAATATGAATGTGAATAAAAGTGGTGTTTACGCCACAAAAGAGAAAAAAAAATCTTTATTTTCCAGTTGAATAGAATTGAATGTCTTATTTATTAACAAGAATTCTGCTACCCATTTTTTTTCTTTTTAATTTTCTAAGTAACGTGTCCGAATTTATAAAACCATATTTATTTACAATATGTGTCTAATTTTTATAAAACCGGAATCAATCCAGTGTTTAAAGTATTTATAATTTCTCTTAAATACAATTTGATTATTCCCCATATATGTTGTACCCTTCCATAATGTAATATCTTTATGCATATATAATTGTATGTCTAATTGATTTATCTTTTAAAGGTATTTAAATTCCAACAGAATAACTACGATAGATCGAAATGCATTTACTCCTTTAGCTTCATCACTGAGATCATTGTAAGTTAAACACTGTTGTAATTTCAATACAAACTAGACATGAAACTCGTCACTTTGACGAGTTAGTTATCCACACGACAAACGCCACGTGCATGTCATACGTTGGAATATTGCACACAGAAAAAGATTATGGCATTATGACCTGATCTGAAGAATATGATATGTTGTTAGTGCTGAATTCTGTCAATTTTGTGTAAAATAGTATATACAGTATAAACAGTAATCTGTATACATATTACATACAGTGTAGAATAGGTGAAATTATGGGACCCGCCATTTATGCAAATTTGTAACATGGCGACGGTATCAAGATGAAACACTACGATAGCAATTTCGGAATGAAATTATCTCAGCAACAACATATTAACGTGTAGAAGAAATTTTAATACGTAAAATATAGATGCGCGCTCTTTTAAATGTAATGAACTATGACGCAAAAGATGAAAATACGACTTTTTTTTATTTAACTGGCCATATGATGACGTCACAACATCTGATTGGCAAAATGTTCACATGATTTCATATCTACAATCCAATAGCTTCCAGAAAACGTTTTAATCGTGATTATCACATTTTATTCTTACGAGCTATAATAGATTAAAATTTACTGTAAAGATGAAATTAATGACCCACGTAATTTAAATTTTTAAGCATGATGACGTCATAAAAATTAAAATAAAAATACTCATGCGTAAGATAGTTGATTGACCTAGATAATATTAAAATCTCGGAGAAAAAGGAATACAGATAAGCGTGATGCGCTCCATTTAATGTGATGAGCAATAACGAAAGAGAACAAAATCCTATATTTTACATTCGTGTGGCCATACGATGACGTCACAATGTCCGGTTAGCCATATTGATTCATGATCCGATATCTACAACTCATCACCTTCCAGAATATGTAATTAAAAAAAAGTTCACCTCGTAGTTTAGAATCTATGATTGTTTAAAAAAAGGTATAATTTTGACGAATTTTTTAACTTTTTCATCAAAAAAGCGCACAAATTGTCCAATTCGACGTGCTCGTATGACGTGATTTAAAGTCGAAATTGTTTAAAAGTTGGTCAAATTACTAGAAAAGACTGAAAAAACATAAATCACGCAAAAAAGATGTTTTTAACGCTACGTGCGCACGCGCGTGTAAAAATGACATGCTCAAAATTACATGAAACGCGTAGAAAGTTGATTAGAAATTGATTTTTCGCATTTTGAAATTTTAAACGCGTGTGCGCGCGTAACTTTTTGTGAAACATGCCATTTTTAATCCATAGAAAGTTTGCCCTTGATATGACTTAAATTTTCACCAAGTGTCAATACAAAATGACTTTTGGTTTTTAATCTTTGATCAATCATTGAAATTCATAAAATCGCGCGTAAGTCACGTTGCGCAACTCTAATTTCATAAAACGAAGTTTCTTGCACATCTACAGCTTCAGGTCAATCTTATGACAAAGTTATACAATCTTATGTTGGCCAGAATTAGAGATATGCGTGCAACAAAATTCGTGGAAAGAAAGAAGAAACTAGACATGAAACTCGTCACTTTGACGAGTTAGTTATCCGCTCGACAAACGCCACGTGCACGTCATACGTTAGAATACTTTAAAATAGTAAGGCATTATGACCTGAACTGAAGAATATGATATGTTGTTATTTCTGAATTCTGTTATTTTGTGTCATATAGTATACACAGTACAATCTGTATACATATCACAAACAGTGTAAAATAGGTGAAATTACGGGACCCGTATTTTATTGTAATTTTTAACATCTTGACGGTTTCAAAATGAAATGCAAAAGTAGAAATTTCAGAATGAAATTATCTCAGCAACAACATATTAACGTGTAGAAGAAATTTGAATACGTGAAATATTGATACGCGCTCTTTTAAATGTAATGAAATAAAACGCAAAAGACGAAAATATGACTTTTTTTTTATTTAACTGGCCATATGATGACGTCACAACATTCGATTGGCACAATTTTCACATGATTTTGTATCTACAATACAATAGCTTCCTGAAAACGTTTTAATCGTGATTATCACATTTTATTCTTACGAGCTATAACAGATTAAAATTTACTGTAAAGATGAAATTAATGACCAACGTAATTTAAATTTTTAGGCATGATGACGTTAAAAAAATTTAAAAAATTTTAATTCATGCAAAAGATAGTTGATTGACCTAGAATATATTAAAATCGGGGTGAAAATGGACAACGAATAAGTGGAGATACGCTCTATTAAATGTGATGAGCTATGACGAAAGAGACAAAAATCCTATATTTTATATTCGCGTGGCCATACGATGACGTCACAATGTCCGGTTAGCCATATTAATGCATGATCCGATATCTACAACTCATCAACTTCCAGAATATGTAATTTAAAAAAAGTTCTCTACGTAGTTTAGAATCTATGACTGTTTAAAAATAGGCATAATTTTGACGAATTTTTGAACTTTTTTACCAAAAACGCGCGCAAATTATCTAATTCGACTTGCTCGTATGACGTAATTTTAAGTCGAAATTGTTTAAAAGTTGGTAACATTACTAGAAAAGGCTGAAAAAACATAAATCACGCGATAAAAATATGTTTTTAATGCTATGTGTGCACCGCGTGCGTAAAAATTTGCGCGCGCGTGGGAATTTTTGACATGCTCAAAATGACATGAAACGCATAGAAAGTTGATTAGAAATTGATATTTTGCATTTTAAAATTTTAACCGCGCGTGTGCGCGTAACTTTTTGTGAAACATGCTATGTTTAATCCATAGAAAGTTTGCGCTTGACATGACTTAAATTTTCACAAAGTATCAAAACAAAATTATGTTTGGTTTTTTGTCTATGATCAATCATAAAAATCATAAAATCGCGCATAAGTCACGTTGCGCAACTCTGACGTCATTCAAAAATAGGAGGTGCACAAGTTCACGTAAATGTCGATATGTTGACAAAGTTACGATATGTTCTGTTTACACGTTTTAGAGAAACGCGACGCACAAAAATGACAGAAAGAAAGAAGCAGAATACAGAAACTAGATTTGAACTCGTCACTTTGACGAGTTCGGGTTATTAATCCATAGAAAATTGACCCATGGTATGAATTAAAATTGTATTAAGTTTCATGAAACAATATTTGTTGGTTCTAAAGTTATGATCAGTTATAGAAATTCATAAAATCGCGCGTAACTTACGCAACGCGGATCTGACATCGTCCAAAAGCTTGGCTGCACATCTACACTTCAATGTCAATCTTTTTATACAAGTTACACAAAGTTATGTTCACAAGCAATAGAGATATGCTGGTCACAAAAATCCGGGAAAGAAAGAAGAATAACAAAGAAGATGAAAAAAAAGATATTTACAATCACATGGGTTATCCTGCAACTAAGTTGCGGATAACCAAAAAAAAAAAAAGATGATGAAACAGGACAGTTACAAGGAGTTATCCGCTACTAAGCGGATAACTAATAATACAGAAAAAAAATATTGATCCAATACAATCACAAGGAGTTATCCGCTAAATAACTAAAAAATAAGAATAATACAGAAAAAAAATATTGATCCAATAACTAAATAGAAAAAAAAAGAGAGAAAAAAAAAGATCCTGACAATAACAAGGGGTTATCCGCCAAGTGCGGATAACCAAAAAAGAGAGAAAAAAAAAAGATCCTGACAATAACAATGGGTTATCCGCCAAGTGCGGATAACCAATGATGATCCCATACAATAACAAGGAGTTATCCGCCAAGTGCGGATAACTAATTTAACAAGATTCTTGATTCTGTTAAAATAAACACTAAGAGTATAATTGGCAAACAGACTGGTTAAAACAACTGGTATGTTTTTGTGTGTTTATATGTCAACCTTTTACTCATTGGATTTATTATCCTAACATTGGGGCCACTCTGATTTGTTTGTGGGGGTGTTGGGGAGTTGGGGTGTCGTTTGTTCTTTTACACATTTACTAATCATGTTTATGGCTATGCTTGATTTACTTATTTAAAACTATTATTTTGTAGATATTTAATGGATAACAACTTACATGATTTCAGTTTGAGTACTTTTGAGGAATTGACAAACTTAATACTTTTGTAAGTAGGCTTATTTGGTCAGCAAAAAAAATAAAGTGGTAAATGTATTTCAAAATGGCCGCCATTTTTTCAAAAGGAAAGGTTTGAGAAAGATGTGCAGTTTTTAAACCTGATTTATTAGAAAAAAATGTATGAACTATTTAGAGAGAGATTTGACTTAAACTTAGGCTAACTTAAAGTTACATGTATTGCATCGAATAAAATCTGTTGGGAGGGTGGGTTCAAGATGATCCTAGCTTGAACACATCTTTACTTTTTCTTCTCCATTACACACGAGCACTGTGATAACAAACTGCCACTGGAGTTGGTGGAATTGATACACATGTATCATAAAATCTTAGTTAAGCCCATTTCTCGGAATCGTTTGTAGCACAGTACTGTACATTCAGATACCCTCATCAGCAAAATCTTCATATTATGATTTCCACAGTATTTGCTTCGGGAGTTGAAAATGTTCATTTACTAATTTTGATATAACTCTTGGCCATTTTCAAAGTAGAAATGTTGAAGTTTATTAACAAATATTTTTGTAATTTTTCTGATCTTTAAATATTGAATATTAAAAATATGAAAAAACACATATTTTAAAATCCAATTTATTTCAAAAACCTTGCGTCATAGCATACTGTAGGCCTATAACATTTTTTTTTTCAAATTAATATAGTTACGTTACGTCTCAATTATACATAATCAACTATTAATTAAAATGTTGTTTATTAATTTCATACATGCATTTAAAATTCATAAATGTCCCGTCCGACGTTTTAGGTAGTTTTTTACATTATTTGAGAAGGTAATGATACAAACATCTTATTATTTCCTTTTCTCATTAGACTATATAATTTACTTATTATCATGATACAAAAAGTTCCAGTCCGGTTTGCAATGTATGTTTCCTCTAAAAGATGAAATATTTATTATTATGTTTACCTTTACTCTTATAGGAATTCGGATTTAAAATGCTTATGTTCCATTGCGAGTATTGATTCTTGCTTTCCCGGCTTCGATCCATTTTCTTCATGTGAAGACTTACTAGGAAGTGAATACATACGGGTATTGATGTGGATCATTGTAATTTCAGCAGTTACTGGCAATTTAGTCGTTATCATATCACGACAGTGTAAAAAGGATAACAACACAAGTAATAATAACGGAATTAATAAAGTGCAAACCACACTCATCACCAACCTTGCCGTGTCTGACCTGTTAATGGTAGTCTATTTGATTATCATTTTAAGTGTAGATATGTATTATAGAGGGCGATATGCAAAATTTGACTCAGATTGGAAGGATAGTTTTCTTTGCAATTTTGCTGGTGCCACTGCTACTCTCTCTGGTCAGTCTTCGGTTTTTACATTAATGCTTTTAAGCATCGACCGTGCTATAAACATAGCTTATCCACTTAGTACCAAACGTCTTAGTTGCAGAAATTGTAGAATTGTTATCGGTATTGCATGGCTATGTTGGATTGTGCTAAGTTTTCTTCCAATAATAGCTAACTTCATTGATTTAGGCTGGTATTATTTTGACTATACAGGTACTCAGTATTTTTATGTACACAATTATAATAAGTATTATTATTATGGGGTAAAGAGTGTGTGCCTTGCACTGCCATTATCAAAAAGTCATTGGCCAGGCTGGGAGTATGCTTTTGCTATCTACATCGGATTCAACAGTTTAGGTTTTATCATCATCGGTGTGAGTTACGTAATCATTTTCGTGTCTATCAAGCGCTCATCAGCAGGTGCTAACATAAAACGAAGAAAAAAAAAAGATATCAAACTAGCAGTGAAAATAGGCTTTATCGTTTTCACAGATTTTTGTTGCTGGTTTCCTATTGTATTGATGGCAATTGGTGCTGAACTGGATTGGTGGACACTTCCTGTGGAAATATATGTTTTGTCAGCGACGTTCATCATACCAATTAACTCCTCGGTCAATCCCTATCTATACACAATTATCGACTGTTGCTTTAAGAAAGCAAACGTTGCCAATACCAATCGAGCACGACCCGTGGCTGTTAGGGCTATACAGCTTCATGAAATGAGACCTAGAAATACTGACAGATAAAACTTAAACGTAAAGCCATATTTTCTCATAGAAAAGGCGCGTAATCCTTACCCTGTAGTTTACAGTGGCACATCTGTCTAATATCTGTTTAATATCAGTTCAGTGTAATCGCTTTAGGAATGTCATTATATCGAATGCATTTCATAGAAAATAAGAGAATTACTTTACAATGACGAATATTCTTGTTTTACTTACTTTTTTAAAATATCATTTTGTTTCTTTGTACTTTCTTTAATTAACTTAGTTAGACTACTGTATATCTATTGTTTATGTATATTGTGGTCAAATTTTAAGAAAGTTAAACTTTCATATGTTAATTATTGTTGACTTTCACAACGAACTGTCGCATGAGTGAAATCATTTTAAAAGTGTATACTATTACTACTATCACTATTATAGGAACATTCTGTTTTATTGTTGTTTTGTTTTTTTCTATACGTCATATTACATGGAACTATTACATGGCTATTTAATTCAACGTTGAAGCGGAAAGACAAGACAAGCATATACACGAGATCCTCTACATAAACAAAGTCTTATTACAAGTTTTTGGAATTGTTTATTGTCATTAGAAAAACACTGACATGACAAGACTTAAACCCAGTACACTAGGATTGGTAGGTGAGCATCACAACCACCAAACCACAACCCTACAGTAGGTCCACGACCGACGACACATCGATTGACCTGACCTGACCTAGGTTGGTCATATCGGTCGTTGGAAATCAAAAACTCCCTATTGATTAAAAAATATGGATTCATTAAATAAAAGTTTAGTTTAGAACAGTGTGTGTAATAACAAATAATAAACATTCTTGTGTATATTATTTATGGTAATGTTAATGATTTGAGGTATGAAAAACTATCTATAATTTTATTAAAATTGAAATAAATCATCATTATTATTTGGGATTTTTTAATGGGTTATCATTTTAATTATATTTAAATTGTACATTCTGCATTAAGGTACAGTAGTTTCATGGTTTCTTGAAAATTTTGTAGATTAAAATAAACCGTCAATGTTTTTAGAACTACAGTTTAAAATTCATAATTAGACAGTTTGACCACTAAATCATTATAAAGAATATTTAAAAATGTACATTATTATAATTAATGGTTTTTTTATCTTTCCATACATAGTTGTATTTGTTTTTTTCATCTACATGCGCATTCCTTTCTTTATACAATTATTATTGTTAATGTTATTTATGTGAAGAATGTGTAGATTATAAATAACTTATTCAATAGAAAATGATAGATAAAGTGCACTTTATAGGCCTACATCAATGTGTTTGCAATGCATTAGGCCTACATTGTTTGTTTACAGGCCTACATCAATGTGTTTGCAATGCATTAGGCCTATATTGTTTGTGTTTGTTATCTGATAAAACTTACTATTGGTATTATTAGTTTATATTGACAAATTGCTAAAAAAGCAATTGCTAAGTATGTTGATTTGTTTTATACTTTTAAGTAACCTTTATTTTAAAAGATAATTAAGATATCGTAGATCTTCAATAATATCACTCGTATATACAATTTCAATCATAAAGTTATCATCAGTTACAATGGATGCCATTTTGTTCATTATTCAGATTATACATGCAGCAAAGAAATCATTTCATTTACTTCTTCAAAATGTGAGCAACAATAACACTTTTAAAATGTCAATGATGTTGTGAGTTCAATTGAAATAATAAAAACAAGATAATGTTTGATTGAATACGGACAGCAACATGCTTATCTATTATAGAGAGAGAGTGTGTTAAACAATATTTTGCTTCACTGCATGCACGTATCCAGGCCGTACACATAAAGGTTTCAAAATTACCGCCATTTGTAGTGTTTATACGAAAAAAGAACCTTCTTGATCGGCCAGCTTTGATCCAATATAGCGACCACATAGGCTTGAAAAACCTAAGTTGGATTTGCAAGTTGAAGTAAAACAATATGCCTACTTACATGTCACAGGAAGAACATTACGATCTTTAATGTTCTACTTGAATCAGCCTACAAGACGCTTTAGACAATGTTTAACTCAATACAATGTTGTATACTTTATCTTTTATCCGAGGTTTCTTTTACATTCATTCCTTTCTTGTGATTCTTGCCAATTTCTTTTCCTTTCGATATATTTAGATTTAAAAATGTAATTACCATGTCCAAAAATGTGCTGTGTTGCTCCAAATATAAAGACCTAATATGGGCATATACACTTTATTCATCCAATTCCGTCAAGCAAAAATCAACAACAAAGTTCAGTATACAGTATGTCTATTTAAGCGCTATGAATTAATTGTATCGACGTACCAGTTTTCGAGCTAAAATAACCTTATTGACAAGATAACATTTATTTCGATTTTTTCCACTGACACCCTCACCAAATTGTAATCAATGTGAAAAACAAAGTAAGTTACTTACATCACAAATGCAAGTCAACTTGTGGTATTCTAGTTCTCCCGTGGTATTCTAGTTCTTTTCCAAGTTGTATGTGAGTAAATTTATTTTTGTTATTTATTAAACATTCATTCTTAATTTTATAATTACCCTGGTATAAAAACAAGGTTGAGAACAAAACTCAATAGTTGTTCCTTTACACGGAAATATTTAGTACTGTAAAGTTTAGTGATGTGAGAAACCAGAATAAACATCTGATACTAGTATAGCATAACATTATTGAAATGAATAGGTTTTGTGTACTATTAAAAAGTATTATGAATATTGTTGAACCTCAGTGTTTAGCACTAAGTATAATCTTAACACCATAATGACCAAATACAGTTTCATCAACCTTTATGTAGCTTGTATCTTTGATACACTCAAAGCAAGTAATTTAACCAATCACAAACAATCTTGCAAACGTCATAGTTTGTCTGAAATTGGGAACGAAGCGTAATATTAATATGCTTTAATAATCTGATGCGTTTATCAAATAACAAGTTTTTTTTTATTTTGGATGGTTTCCGAATTAACTTTTTCATGGAGGTATATAAACTCTACAACTTTCTACATTCAATATTATTGTTTTGAAATAATGAATCTATTAAATATTAACATTAACCGTTACGGCTACGGTACTTTATCAGATAAATCTGGCAAAGTGGTTTATCTAAATAATTCAAACTCACTAACGAAATGATAAAACGATATATAAGTAAAATGTGTTTGTAAGAATCAGCTCTCGGGGGTAAAGACTGCAGTTTTGGATAATAATAATACATTTAATGATTACATTGCTTTAAAAACAGGTCTATGGATAAAACGAGAAAAACAATGCACTACCTGTAGCTCGCGTCGAATTCTCTTGTAGACGGTATTTGGCGTAGCTAGGCTTTATTTCTGTAGGCCTAGCAGGTAAACAGCGGTAACATACGAACATTGTACGCTAGCGTTGTTGTTTCGTTGTTTAAATTAACTGTCTTTTTTTAAATTAGAGAAGACCCGGTATTTTCTCACAAAAGTCACGTTTCTTAAGTTTCATTGGGTGTCTTGACTGGAAAAAGTGTTACCAAGCAATCACCAACACCCCAGAGACATTTCTTTGTCATATGATATCTTGACAATATTGTTAATCCGATGATAAAAAATAAATAATATAAATAAATAAATAATAAAATATTTAAAATATTGAATACAATACAAGGCGAACGAGTTTTGCGTGGATGATAGAAACCAGAATAAAGATGTGAAAATTATAGCATGGTATATCGAATTAAGGTTTATATTAAGTCTGTCAAAACGTAACTTGATTAGTTTGCCTCAAATTGCACGGAACTTTCAAACGTAACCAAGGCCTGTAATCTGTTTATTTATCATTTTTTTCAATAGAGGTATATAACCTCTTTCTACATTTAATATTAATGTTTTTAAATTTAAATCTATTAAATATTAACATTAACAATTACACCTACTTTAGACCAAATACGGTGAAGTGATTTATCTAAATTATTAAAACTCACTAAACTTAATGATAAAAGAATCTGTAAGTAAATCTGTTCTCATAAAATGAGCTGACTCTCTCAGAGATAAAGTTTAATTTGACTATTCATATAGCGTTTATACATAATTGCGTAAGAAAATGTTCATCTTTCAAACCCTCATGATATTGGCGATGTTGTTGCCGTTTTCTAGCTGTTCAGGTACGATTGCTTTACTTTCTTAATTTATTATAATATAATAATATGATAATTAGGAAGCTGTCTTAGAAATTTAATTTAGTCCAATCGATAGTTAGACAAACCTTTATTTGTCTTTCAAAATCACAACGTACAGTAGTTATATATAATAGAGTGCACCCCGCTTTTAGGACACCTTTATTCAGGAAATACCCCTATTAAGAAATACTTTCCATGTAATGGAAATAGGAAAATAGGAAAATATATTTTTAACACTACGGCCAACCTTTATTCAAAGGACACCATATTAAGAGGACCCTTTATGTTTGGTACTGCTGAAATACTTGGCTACTATAAACCATGATTCAGTTAATTGTAAGGTATACTGGGTATGTTGTATGTATGTATGTTCTCTTTAAGGTTTTATTTCTGTCATAGACTATTGCTCACCCTTTATATCTTGTGCTTCTGGCACCTAAAGCTCTGTCTACACTATCAAACTTTATGTGACAAAACAGTGTGCCCATATATAGACATGATGGTGTCATATCATTACCATATTTGGGCACATCACATCTTTCTTATCAAACTAGTTTGATAGTGTAGACAGAGCTTTACAGTTGGATTCACTTGAATAGCCTATATTTTTTATTAATTAAACAACAAACCTATCATTAACAGTATTTCACGGTTTTCTTTTAATGTTATTCTTTTATTATTTACCAGTTTTTAAAATTATTTTGAGTATGATGTTAATATAATCAAATTTTGATCTACTTTATACACAAGTTTTTAAATAATGAATGTTAAATGATCATAATGAATGTTAAATGATCATAAAGAATGTTAAATGATCATAATGAATGTTAAATGATCATAAAGTATGTTAAATGATCATAATGAATGTTAAATGATCATAAAGAATGTTAAATGATCATAATGAATGTTAAATGATCATAATGAATGTTAATTGATCATAATAAATGTTAAATGATCATAATGAATGGTAAATGATCATAATGAATGGTAAATATTATTAGTGTATTTATTTGTATTAGTTTATTATCTATATACTTCATTTTTAAGGCTACTTAATGCTGCCCAATGCAAGAAGCCCAATATCTTGTAATTATAATTTCATTGGTTTTGGACGTTCTTGTACTGGTTCTTCGACTACTGGTTATTTGACTGATGGTTATTGTCGACCAACTTGTAATGGATTAGAGCACCATTGCGTACAATGTACCGGATGGAATAAACATATACACGCACATCTTGTCAAGTATAACAATTATACTTCAGTTAAAGGACTGTAAGTAGCCCATCGTTAATTGTCTTCTTTACCTATTATCAACCGACTATGTGTTGCGATGACATTAACATATATATACATATATATATACATATACATATATATATATATAAATCATACTGTAAATTATAGAAACAGTGCTCATATTCGGAACATGATCTCATAATCGCGTCGAGCATAGCTCATTGGCGAAAGTTCCGTATTTTTTAGTTGTATGAAAAAATGTCTCTGGCGGGATTCGAACCTGCAACCTCTCGCTTACAGGGCGAGTATCATACCACTAGACCACAGA
Organism: Antedon bifida; assembly: GCF_963402885.1. Lineage (NCBI taxonomy): Eukaryota > Metazoa > Echinodermata > Crinoidea > Comatulida > Antedonidae > Antedon > Antedon bifida. The sequence goes on along the minus strand of NC_136234.1, from coordinate 20,649,032 downwards.
GCCATGTATGGTATTATCACAGATTTTCACCCACCAGATACATTCTCTCATACAACAAACGCCCTCACAATCAGTGGAGGCTTAACAAGTCAGAATAAATTATATATATATATATATATATATATATATAAATCCAAAGGCAAATTACTGAAAAAAATGACAATGCTGTGGGTATCAGTGGCTGGATCTCAATGGAGATACAAATAAAAAAAGCGAAAAGCTAAATCAAAACGATAAAGTAAACAGCCAGAAAAGTTAGCAGAGCTTTCGGGCAACACTAGCCCTTCATCAGTGCAAGTGAGGGAATTTGGATAAAGTCATAGCATATGAGTTGGCAAGTGCTGCCTGGGTGGACAGGAATAAAAGAAATATAACAATAGAAACAGCGTGTTGAATAGTGGGTGGAGACTGAATAAGAGTAGAGAACAAAGAAGGTAGCTTGGTAGAGATATAAACAATTTTGGACTGGAACTAAAAAAAGCTAAAATGGTGGTTAATATATATATATATGAGCACTGTTTCTATAATTAACAGTATGATTTATATATAATTTACACAGTGCTACGCAACATCATTGATTTACATATACACAATATTATTTAAAAAACCGTTGCGAATTAAAGTTGGAATTTATTCTGACTTGTTAAGCCTCCACTGATTGTGAGGGCGTTTGTTGTATGAGAGAATGTATCTGGTGGGTGAAAATCTGTGATAATACCATACATGGCTCTGTGGTCTAGTGGTATGATACTCGCCCTGTAAGCGAGAGGTTGCAGGTTCGAATCCCGCCAGAGACATTTTTTCATACAACTAAAAAATACGGAACTTTCGCCAATGAGCTATGCTCGACGCGATTATGAGATTATGTTCCGAATATGAGCACTGTTTCTATAATTAACAGTATGATTTATATATATATATATATATATATATATATATATATATATATATATATATATAAATCCAAAGGCAAATTACTGAAAAAAATGACAATGCTGTGGGTATCAGTGGCTGGATCTCAATGGAGATACAAATAAAAAAGCGAAAAGCTAAATCAAAACGATAAAGTAAACAGCCAGAAAAGTTAGCAGAGCTTTCGGGCAACACTAGCCCTTCATCAGTGCAAGTGAGGGAATTTGGATAAAGTCATAGCATATGAGTTGGCAAGTGCTGCCTGGGTGGACAGGAATAAAAGAAATATAACAATAGAAACAGCGTGTTGAATAGTGGGTGGAGACTGAATAAGAGTAGAAAACAAAGAAGGTAGCTTGGTAGAGATATAAACAATTTTGATACGCCCTCATCTTACAGTATTTTATATATATATATATATATATGCTATGACTTTATCCAAATTCCCTCACTTGCACTGATGAAGGGCTAGTGTTGCCCGAAAGCTCTGCTAACTTTTCTGGCTGTTTACTTTATCGTTTTGATTTAGCTTTTCGCTTTTTTATTTGTATCTCCATTGAGATCCAGCCACTGATACCCACAGCATTGTCATTTTTTTCAGTAATTTGCCTTTGGATTTATATATATATATATATAAATCCAAAGGCAAATTACTGAAAAAAATGACAATATATATATATATATATATATATAAAATACTGTAAGATGAGGGCGTATCAATTTGATCTCTGGTGCGCGTGCGTACAACTGAGGACTAGTGCTGTTCCGCAGTACCACGCCGAGAATGTTAAAAAGTCGCTATCCAATCGAATTCGAACAATACCATGAAAGCCCCAGTGGTCTAATGGTTAGGACAACTGCATATCAAGCAGGCGGTCCGAGTTCGAGTCTCGGTTGGGGCGACTTTTTCTCATTCTCACAGATTTCCTCATCTTTATCGTTTCAAATTAATTAATTAAATTTCAGTATATCACCGGGCGGTTTAGAATTAATGTTCTGTGCCTGATTTGTTTATAATTATATATATATTAAGATCAAATAAGTTAAAACTGCCTCAATATAGATTTATTTTTACGACATGCTTCGGGCATTCACCTGATGATGGGCTATGCACGAAGCATGTCGTAAAAATAAATCTATATTGAGGCAGTTTTAACTTATTTGATCTTGATTTTTTTTCTATATCCTGCCTATGCAGCTCTATATATATATATTATGAATATATATATATATATATTATTCAATTCAAGTCCCCTTAAATGTAACAACATCAACCTCCGGAGTGTTTAGGTCGGTATTTGCGATTTTATTTAAACCCTGGTGAATTCGCGACGTTTTGAATGGTCACAAACTCCTGCGATCACTGCGGAGTTTTGGTGTGAAAGGGGGGTGTACGTTAATGTACAAGAAAAGGTACTTTTTTAACTAACGACGACGACACAAACTTTACAGGCAAAAGTGTAATAATCGACGGTATCGACGCTACACAGTAAGTCCTTGATAATTGCGATAATGAAATAATTATTCAAATTTAAAATCATATTATTATTAATACAAGTGTATTATTTGTTTTCATTTGAATGGACTTTAGTTGGACAGTGAGATTAAGTACATTGACAGCCAATGCGTTTACTGGTTTGACAGCGATGACACAAATGTAAGTGTTTTGTTTATGTTTATATTTTGCTCAAAAAATTTAATAAAGATTTAAAAAACATTATCTTTTAGATATTGACAATTCGTTGGTTGTGTGATGAACGATTCATTTAATGAATTACAAAGCCCTCTATTAATCTCAGGCCAAAATTGCATATAGAACTCGGCTGCTAAATCATCTGATCCACCTTTTTATGTAAACATAGCATTTTTACAATCATCTGGTGAGCGTATACTTCACATAAAAAACAACCTATATTAATTTTACTTAAAATATTATCATCAATACTTGAAATATTAACTGACTTCTTACTGTACAAATAATATTAATTTCTTCTTTAAGTACCTCTGATGGCAATTTTTGCAATAGAGCTATCAAATCTTTTAAATTGATTTAACCTGTCTCTCTTTTTTTATATTATTTGTTCTACAGCTAGGAAGAACTTTGTGTTCTTTTCTTCCTCTTCAGTCCACTTAGCACGTTTGGGCACCCTTTGCTTCTGTTTTATACATAGTTTCAAGTCTATCGTCTAACTGGAAATTTGTATAATTATCCATAATTTGTTTATATAGTAAAATAATTTCTTTGTTTAGGGATTCTTTGGGTTGTTTTTTTCATTTGATTAATTTAATTAATAATTTCTTTAGCAATACTTAGGCCTAATTAAATACTTTCATAAATTCCCACCTTGAAACACAGTCAAAATCATTATTTTTCAGCCATTACGAATAATTTCTCTTTCTGATCTATTACAAAACTCATTATTAAGATTTTCAGCATTACAGTTCCACATACTCGTTAATTGTTTGCCTTTCACAGATTTGTATAGATATTGCTTGGTGGTCATTTGAGAATACCATGTTGTCTAATATCACTTGATATAACTGATCCACTATTCATTTTTGAAGTCTTTTGTCTTGATATTTTCTGCTATGTCTTTATAACCCTGCTGCTGCATGTCTTGTTCTCTTGACTTTGATGCTGAGCTAACACAAACAGGAGTTGTAAAGTCAGTTATAGACCTCGCATCATAATATATATTAATTCTTCATTACCGTATGTTCACTGTCAGAGCAGCTTGTGTTTTTTTGCCTTCTCTCAAGTATTTCTGTAGAGTTCTTGAGACTCTCGTCATCTAAGTCTGGAGATGGTGGACCGTTGCTCAGGATTGCTGGGTTTGTTTAAAAAATCTTCTAAAACACCTATTATTTCAGATTCGTTGGATTGTCTGGCATTGTATGATGGTTTATTTGTATTATGATGTTCTAAAATCGCTTTTATTTTGTTTTCGGCTTATGTCTTTCTGTCATGTATTACGATATTTAAAGCAGAATGGGTTATTACTACAGTTAGTAGCAACATGACCAGTTTTTCTATTGTATTGTATGTCCATGTATTGTCCATCATGAAGGATGCGTGCGTTACCTTTAATTTTGGTTGCATGATGAAGCGGTGTGGTAAGCTTCTCTGTGAAAATCTCCATTTAAACAACTGGTGAGTTGACTTCTGTCTAGCAACTCCACTTTTAACTTTACATCCCATGAAATTCAGCTTGTTGATTCTTTTATCATCAGAGACCGATAGTAGAATGTCCTTCATTAATACTGTATACGTGTACATTCATTTCTATCATTAAAGAACGGATTTATCAATTACACATACGTTACTGTTTCTTTGAAAAAAAAATATTATATTGTATTAAAATTTCCAAACATGTGCAAACAAAATAGCAGGATTATTGTGATGACGTTATTAATTTGGGAATTATTGCAACGTACAGCGTACACGAGTCAACAACAACGACGGCAGGCAGCAGTCTGTTTATTGTCTTTTTAGTCGCGTGCAAACGCGACTCTACAGCTCACTATGTCGGTCGGTTGGTCAGTAAACACTAACTCAAATTTGAGAACGCGACTGCAGCCATGTATGTACTAGTCGGCTTTTCGATGTTTGCCTGAAAACTATACAAGAAGTATACGTATGAAACGCCATATGTGCCAAAATATATCTTTTTACTAATACTAGATGGTACGCTCGCTTCGCTCGCGTACCATCTAGGTTGTGTCCACAGATGGTTCTCGAATACACAGTAATTTCAGCGTAAAAAAACTGGCGATTTCAAATGTACGTACCGACTATAAATACATTGTCGTTTTCAGAAACGAATAAATAGACACGATGATTAATGTAGTCAACTAAAATTAGTACCTTGGGAATTAGGTCTACTTTCAAAGGAGAAACTTGTCTTTAAAAATGAGTCCAAATGTTTTATTTGAACTCATTTAAACAAACCCAATTTGTGTTTTGTATATAACATTAGAGTTGAGGGATGGGGAAGAGGATGGGAAGAAGTAGTAGAGCCTACCCAAAGTCCGAGTAATAAATGTTATCTGTATATATAAACAGTAACCACATTCACAGTAAGAACATTTCGATCCAAAAATGGTTAATACGTACAGTATTTACAATATTGTCAAAGTATTGCAATACTATATCTCAGTTTTAAGTTTATTCTCTAAGGGCTCATACATTTACCTACTTGTGTTAAACCAAGGGCTCATAAATTTACCTACAAACTGGGAGTCTGAGAGATTGGAATGTTCCATTCATCGAAAATCAATACATTTGTATAAACGTATATTAAATCTATCAAAATAGTATTTTTTTAAAGAAAATCGGCCTGTCTTCAACATTATGATACTGTACTCGAGCTGTTCAACCGGTTTTCAGCTATTAACAACAATTATCGTAGGAGGAGATGGGAAAATGCAAAGCATCTTCGTATTATTGTGTGCAGGTATTTTCCAAGAAGACATCCATTAGACAGTGTATACCACGATCGGAAAATACCCTATTTTGGGGCAAATCGTTGAACCTAAATTCGTTTTAATTGTCAATAACTAATTATCCAACTCAATTTAATTAGTAAACAGGGTTACATCAGGTGGTTAAAATCAGTACCGAGACTAACCAACTTTATATGCCATCGAGTAAACATTCTAGAAATAACGCGCGATTTACCAAATTTTGCCCTTACGTAAATTTATATATAGATTCAGTTTAAAACTCTGTCTAGAACCTAGACTACATCAACAACAACATCGGTGGTCTGCGTGGGTTACAAGACCTGGTTGATAATGATTACAAATTTATTCTACTTTATATTTTATATAACTGACACTATAACATAAAATACCTATGCATCATAAATACTTTATTAAGTTTGTTTTGTTTAGATAATTTCAACATATTAATTTCATTTAGAATTATCATTGATATTAAACAGCTTAGATATTATACGTATTTCCATATACTGTGAAATCTTTTTACTTCAAAGGGACCTCTCTAAAAATGGCTTGAGTACATTGTCAGAAAATACATTTGCTGGTTTGACGGCGTTGGAAGCCCTGTAAGTGTATTGATTATAAAATGATGATTTAAAGGTCCCTTTTTATTAAAAAAATAAATTAAATTATTTTTTGTTTGATTGTTATAATATTTTAATTCATGAAAATAAGCTAAAAATGATAATTATCACATTATTGATAATGGAACATTGTAATTACTTACTTGTACGGTATGCATTCTTTACTTGAAGGGATTTGAGTTTTAACCAAATAAGTATGTTGCCAGCAAATTCTTTCACTGGTTTGACAGCATTGGAACGACTGTAAGTGTATTGCTAATTATTATTATTCTTACAAATATAATTTTTTAATATTTTAATTACACATAGTGCATTGTTGGCTAAAACAACATTAACAGAAGAATTATTAGCACCTTAATATTCATTCATTTTTATTCAGTCAGAATAATAGAAGAAAATACAAAATTTCAAAATATACATTAATTTCATAGCTAAATATTCATAACTAAAATGCTCTATAGCGTATTGTATCGTAAGAATACTAATTTAAACAAAAATAACATATTTCAGTAAGTTAGTACAGCATGTTCCTAAATTCTTACATTCTTGCAATCAGTGAGGCCAGTAGCTTGTGCAGCAACTGAATAAACATTTTAGTAATAGGCCTACTAAAAAAAATTATTAATTTTTCTGCCTTTTATTGTTTTTAGCTATACTACTTCTAATGCGACTTATGTCCATAATGTATTAACACTATGAGATATTTAAATATTTCAGGTGAAAGAATAAATAAAATAATTAATTTTAAAAATGCGAAAAGTTGGCATATCAAACATTCATGCAGTACACTGTGCATTCTTTTCCCCTTTTTAAGGTAGTTGAGAAATAACCTAATAAGCATATTATTGTCAGCAAATGCATTCAACGAAGTCAGACATAAGTCGCATTAGAAGTAGCTTAAAAAGCATTTTTCGTCAAAACAGCGATTGCAACAACTTAAACTTTAGACTGAGATATTTCTGGAAGTAAACATGGCATCAAGATATTTTTTCGGTATTTTATATCTTTGGATTATGTAGTTTCAGTATTTATGAAAATCTCAATTTTGAAAATTCCAACATATGTCTGATTCGATTTTGCTTGCGTGTGCCACGTTTGCTGTTTTAACAGCATTGGAGTTACTATACTGTGTATTGTTTATTTACAAATTGTTTCTTCTATTTCCTAAGGTATTTGGACAATAACCGAATAAGCATATTATCAGCAAATGCATTTGCTGGTCTTACAGCATTGAAGTTACTGTATGTGTATTATTTATTTACAAATTGTTTCATTTAAAAATGTGAAAGAAAGAAAGAGCTGCAGCAAATAGTTTTTAATGAGTGCCATTAACCCACTTATTTTTCAGGAATTTAAGATCCAATGATATAACTACCATAGAACAAAACGCATTTTCTTCCTTTGCTTCATCATTGTCAGCTTTGTAAGTTAAAAACTTTGTAATTTAAATAACATATTTTTATTCTTTTACCATGAACAATGAAGGATTTGAATTCCATCTGTTGTTCCATCCTTTTATTCTAGAATACAATTTTTCTCCCGTCGTTAGTCCGATACCATTCATTCATCAGTGGAAAATTATTTCCATTTATTGTCATAGCATATAAAATGTTCAATAGTTTTATCCTAAACGCCATAACAATTATTACATACATTTGACAGTCTCCCGTTGCGGAACATTTTAATGTTCGAGTGGTGTATCTATATATCAATTTACGTAGGGGGAACATGTCACTAAACGCGCGTTACTTCTAGAATGTTTACTCGAAGGTATATAAAATTGGTTCTTACTTTCGGTACTAATTTTAACCACCTGATGTAACCCTATTTACTAATTAAATTGAGTTAGATAATTAGTTATTGACGATTAAAACGAGTTTAGGTTCAACGATTTGCCCCAAATAGGGGTGTTTTCCGATCGTGGTATATACTGTCTAATGGATGTCCATCTTGAAAAATACCCGTACACAATAATACGAGGATGCTTCGCATTTTCCTATCCCCTCATCTACCATCTAGTATAAAACAATTTTTTTTAATGCTGTGTAAGCAGTACATCCAGTCGTTTGTTCGCTCGCTACAAGCACAACCAACTCCCATCCCAACCCACAAACACACACCAACTCACTCAATCCCCGAATACCCAATTTATTCATTTCATTATTTTGTTTTAATAATAAAAAGAAATGATAACGTCAACTCAATTTAAAACTACATTATTATTTTGTAGATGGTTGACTGACAACAACTTACAGGTATACAACAAACAAACCTTTAAAGAACTGACAAACTTAACAGAAATGTAAGTATGGTGAACAAACACATACTATAGAATCGTACCGCGGTCTATGTACGTATAGTCATGAATATTATACCTGCAGAAGGCAGACGAGTTATATGTTGTTGTTAAGCCTACATGATCAATTTAAAATTTGTAAATGATCAATTTAGGCTAAGTAACCTGGAAGATTAGGACTTGAGAACTAGCTCATTTGTCCATCGTAACTGAAAACCCTTCATAAACAAACGAAGGAGACCACATTTCCAGATTGCACGCTATAATGAGTTCATTGACTTTCCTTGGACTAACTTGTTTGGCAGTGAATTCCAGTCGTCCATTTTTCCATCCGTGCTTTCAATGGCAAATACATGTAGTTTGTTTTGTATCATTATTACAACTCTTTACTTGTTTATATTTATTTTACTTTTATATATATTGTATGATATAATTGTATTTTTTTATGTGAGCGATTGTGCCGGTCATGAATTTCCGTAAAGACCAAATGAATCTGATATGCATTTTTTATAATATTTAATCTTGATTTAGGTTTTAAAATCTTGAAACAATGACCTTGAGTCTCGAGATACTGTATAATGTATCATAATAATTTAACTTATCCAAAAAGTGCCAGTCGGGTCTGCAATTATATTATAATAATTATATATAATAATAATTATATTTACCTTTTATTTATTCTCATAGGGTCTCGGATTTTACATGCTTATGTGCGATTGTAGTCGACCTTGATTTATATTGCCGTCCCGGCGTAGATCCCTTTGCTTCATGTGAAGACTTATTAGGCAGTGACTACATACGGGTATTAATGTGGATAATTGGAATTTCATCTGTCATTGGCAATTTGGTCGTTATCATATCACGGCAGTGTAAAAAGGATAACAACACAAGTAATGATAATGATATTAATAAAGTCCAAACCACACTCATCACCAACCTTGCCGTGTCTGACCTGTTAATGGCAGCATATCTGGTAATAATTGTAAGTGTAGATATGTATTACAGAGGGCGATATGCACAATTTGAAATATATTGGAAATCGAGTCCTCTTTGCAGTGTTGCTGGTGCAATTGCCACTCTCTCTGGTCAGTCTTCGGTTTTTACATTAATGCTTTTAAGCATCGACCGTGCTATAAACATCGCTTATCCATTTAGTACCAAACGTCTTAGTTGCAGAAATTGTAGAATTATTATCGGAATTGCATGGGTGTGTTGGATTGTGCTCAGCTTTCTCCCCATTGTAGCAAACGTCATAACATACACTACCTACTACAAAGACGACTACGGGTATTTCGGGTATAGATATTATGGAGTAAAGAGTGTGTGCCTTGCACTACCATTATCAAAAAGCCATTGGCCAGGCTGGGAATATGCTTTTGCTATCTACATAGGATTCAACAGTGTAGGTTTTATCGTCATCTCTGTAAGTTATATAATCATTTTCGTGTCTATCAAGCGCACAGCAGCGGGTGCTAACAGAAAACGGAGAAGTAGAGAAGATATTAAACTAGCAGTGAAAATAGGGTTTCTCGTTTTCACTGATTTATGTTGCTGGTTACCTATTGTATTGATGGCAATTGGTGCTGAACTGGATTGGTGGGTACTTCCTGTGGAAATATATATTTTGTCAGCGACGTTCATCATACCAATTAACTCCTCGGTCAATCCCTATCTATACACAATTATCAACTGTTGCTTTACTTGTTTAAGCAAAGATAAGAAACCAAACGTTGCCAATACCAATCGAACACGGCAGGTGGCTGTTATACAGCTTCAGGAAATGAGACCTAGAAATACTGACAGATAAAACCTAAACATTTTGTTGACATTTTTTGTTCTCATTAAAAGACACGTAATACTTCAGTAATCGTTTGTTGGCATGGCACCACTGCATATAAACTGTCAATAACTATATACTAAAAAGTAGTTGTTAATAAGAATATATTGTTGTAATCGAAAGAAGGAATGTAAACGAAAATTGTGAAAATTACAAGTATTTATAATAATAATAACTGTTCCTACATTACACTTTTTACTATCATTTTTTTTTATTTTGTATAGTTAGTTTATTTAATCAAATTTGTTACATTTTACATTTTACACTCTTGTATAGTTACTTTATTTAATCAAATTGTGCATCACTGTAATTTTGTTTAAACCTTTTTTAATAATTATTGACTTTCTCAAGCTCTGTCTACACTATCAAACTTTATCTGCCCATATATGGACATGATGATGTCATATCACTACCATATTTAAGCATAGCACTACCATATATGGGCACATAAAGTTTGATAGTGTAGACAATGCTTTAGATAAAAAACATAAGTGTTTGATTGTGTATTATTAGACATTGTGATCAAATTGTTAGTTAACGCTCAAGATATGCAGTTTACATACTATTAAACAATATTGTAAAATGTACCTAACGTTATTGTTGTATCTGGGGAAACTCCATATATGACTGTAGACATAATGTAAAAAATAGTAATTAAAGAAATTATGAATAGAAATAGTATATTGTATATTTAATACATTTATATTTAATTATTAAAATTAGAAATATAAATGTGATATAAACCTTCAATTAATAGCAGAAAACATGATATCAAAGATTATCATTCAAGTAGGCTTTTAAGAAGAAGTGTTAGACAATTGACGTAAAGATTTTGACCAGGATAGCCGGCCACAAACAGTCACCAATTAAACATGTTTATTTCCGTTTTGGTTATGACAATAAAATGTTTTAGAATTAGTTAATTTTCCATAAGATTCGTTGCGTAGATAAGGCTCATAGCACATTCTATAATAAAGGGAAATTGCGAACAAGTGATCGAGTTGATTAGTATGTAAATTCATAATAAACCGATGGGCACGCTAATAATTATCTACGTGTATTCATAGTTTTCCTCAATGTTTATGAGTTAAGATTATCATTCCTGGCGAAAATATCATTTTAAACGCTAAAAGGTAGTATATTTTTTAGCAAGAATGTATATTTCAATAACTAATCACTGTTTTGATATTTACTTTAGCTGTTACTATTAAAGATATAGGCCTATTGTCCTCCTGAAAAATATATTTTCATTGTTGTTGAATATGAATTTTTTTTTTAATTAAAAATTATTCACTTATAAAATTCAAATGTAATTTAATTTTTTTCTTTTTTCTATAAAGTGAAGAACTTTTTTTAAAGTGAATTCGTTTCATCATTTTCATGTTTTGGGGGCCAATACATCTTTAATATCTTAAGTAAATATTTAAACATTTCCGACCGATTAATTAAGTTCAATTATACCATGTCAAATTGATTGATGTCAATAATTATTTTGGCAATATCTTATTGTAATTTACATCAAACTGCCTTTCGTCATTCATTAAAATATAGGCCTACAGTCTTGTGATCAACGTTTCCTAATTCCGAAGGTTCAATAAACCTTGGATAAAAAACTTGTTATGCGAATATATTATTACTATTGAAGTTAATTATTAATCAGAAATACCTAATAGTACTAATTGCTGATATTATTATACAGGTTTTCAACAATTGTAAATTGTCGGTGTAAAAACAATTATGGTAAATAATACAACTGAAACGACAGCAGACGAAAGACTTTCTTCGATTTACAGACGATGTGATATCACACTCAAGTGGATGTATGATGCCACAGAAATCATACAAGAAGAACAAGTCTTCATTTACGCGCTACCAATTTATTACGTGTTTTGTGCGCTTGCTTGTGTAATGAACATCACTGTAATGATGTTAATTATGGCTAAGAAAAAACTGAGAAAGAAACAGAATGTTTTCATAAGTTTGCTAGCGTTCTCTGATGCATGGAGCTCTGTTTTTAACATTCTGGTCTTTACACTGATACCGCTCAAGATCAGATATTACTGTTTGGTGTTTGCAGTATCGCAGTCATTTATCTTTATATCAATTTGTGCGGTTGCTTTCATCGCTATCGATCGCTACATCGCACTCGTTTGGGCACCGATGAAATATCATCTTATTGTCACCAAGAAGACTTGTACGATAACCGTTATTATTTTGTTTGTAAGTCACCTAGTTTATGTCAGTACGATGAGCTTATTCATTCTGTGTGAACCATGTTTTGTTTTTGGTGTACTTTTTTACATCATGTTGACCACGTTTCTGTATATCACAATTTACAGAAGTATTGCCAACTGTAGAAACAGTATCTCTCGGTCGACACACCGAGTAGAAGAGTCCAAAATGATATTGAAGACTTTTTCTATTATAGTATGTGTGTTTATTTTCACAGTTGGACTCGCTTCATTGGTGAATATTTTAAATATCTTTATATGGCCTATTTTTAAAGTAAACTTGGGGTCTATGCTTCAAATGTATTTTACTTACTGCATGCTGACCATAAACTATCTTGCGAATCCTATAGTTTACTGGTTCCGGCTTACTGAATTTAAAAAGGCGTTTGAAGAAACAGTTTGTTTAAAGCTTACTTGAAAGAAACATTTACTGATTCCGCCGGCCTACTGAATTTAAAAAGGAACGAGTTATTAAAGAATGCTTGACAGAAACGTTTACTGGTAACTAAATTTGAAAATGCGTTTGAAGAAATGGTTGAAAGAAACATAGAAACAATTTGTGTTAGATGGGTTGAAGAAACATTTACTGATTTAAAGAAACGATTTGTTCTATAAACAAAATTATTTGAAAGAAACATTGTGTTATATAGGTTGGAAAGAAACATTTTAACTGTCGTGGTTTTGACTTATTCAATTTTAAAAAAAGACTCTAAAGAAACGAATTGTTTAAATATTGGTTACGTTACTGGTTTTGGCTTACTGAATTTGTAACGTTGGTTTAAGAACCGTTTTTTTAGATAAGGTTGAAGAAACAATTACTGGTTCCAGAATTTAAAAAGTTTGTTTAAGAAACGATTTGTTTTAATATTAGTTGAAAGGAACATTTATCGGTTTCGGCTAACCGAATTTTTAAGATTTTAAAAATCGGTTGAAGAAACAGACCGGTTTAAAATAAATTGAAGAAATGTTTACTGGTTGCGGAAGACACTGAACATTTAAAAGGCGGTTAAAAACGATGTAATATTTTTGTTCGTATTAACAGTTGGTTAATGACATGTGATTCTTGTTTAACGTTGATATTTTAATAACATCAAATAACAAAATCAAATTGTTTTTACTATCTTGTTATTAGGAATTATTGTACTTTGACAATAACAATATGGAAGGCTAATAGCATTCGGCTACAACCAACTTGTTTGTGTATCAAAATATACATTGCTTTTCTGTAAATATTTATTCTGTAATTAATTAAAACATAACAATTTGAACATCGGTTTATACTTGTAGCTCATTTTCTAGTACGTTTATGAATATAATAAAATACTATTTTGAAACAATTATTATGTATAAAATCAAAAATACATAGACAAATACATGTCTTTATTTTGTTCCCAAACCTAATAATATGGTCTATGAATTTCCCGAGTGATCATAATATCAAAACGGTTACTAGGTTTGGTCTACTAGTCATCCATTTATAGAAGCAATGAAGAAAATCGTGTTCGTCTTTGAACAACATGTGGTGTAAATGTATGCTTTTTTATTTTTATTTTCTTAAAAACAATACTAGAATTTTAAAAGAATATTGCATTTCACATTAACTACGTCACATCCTACACCTTTAAAACAAGAACACACCATCTTACGACTTGAGGTTAGACACAAACGTATCTTGATCATAGACGTCCTTATATAGGCCTACAATCTGGAAAGTTAGATTACACCTAATTAAACTTATCCTATCAAAGAACAAGAAATATATTTAATTCCTTATCACGTCATAATGTCAATTTTCATTAACATTCATTGTTATTGTACGACGCAATCTCATCAAATTAATGTAATCATTAATTATTGACAACCATGCCACTGTCGGCTAATTATTATTCACAATATATGATCAACACACTGATTGTAATATCATCTAAGTTAATTTTCAAAGTATCTGTCATTCTGTCAAATACATCTCAATTACAACAAAGTATAATAATGACACAACAGAAAGACAGGACGTTACCGCGCAAGCGTGACACTAGAAAACGCAAGTGCAAAGTATTATGAGATGAAAACAAAACAGTTATTGGTATGATTTGTCTAATGTAAGGTATATAATTAAAAAATAAGTAGAGATTGAATCCTTATTTAAAGTCAACTTCTTGTCAAATTGTCACTTACTGCAAACGTGAGTTATTTCTTTCACTGCTCTTCTAAACTCAGAAAGGCGAAACCAGTAAATAATTGGATTAGCAAGAGAGTTAATCACTAACAAGCAATGATATATATAAAGCGTAAGAATATTTTCCTTATTTGGTTCACTAGAAAACCCATGCAAAATCTTTATGATATTGTGTACACAAATGGGTCCACATGTTAGAGTTAGCACACCGACTATTATACAAAACGTTGCTAACATCTTTCGAGATGCGTCTACACTTTGCGTTGAAACTGGAATTTTTCTTCTGTATTTTCGAATGGATTTGTAAATTAGAAAATAAATAGCTGCGTTTACTATCAAGTACACAGATGTAACAATAGTCAGGCATATAGGACATAACCCAAAACAAATACTAATAACAATCTGGCTTACTATTATAACTATAACGGCTAATAAGAATGTCTTCTTAGTGACAATAAGATGGTATTTCATCGGAGCGATTAGCGATCAACAGCAATACAAGAGATTGAACATAATTGATATCAACATTACGGCGTTCATATAAGTCCATAGAATCCAATAACCATTATGTTTTAGCAATACAAATACGTAAGAGAACAGAACCAGAAGAGATCCCATAGCATCAGCAAAGGCCAGTAGACTTATGAAGATATTCTCTATTTTAGAAATAATAATTATAAAGTCAAGACAAATCCATTGGTGAAAAATGCGAAAGTACAAAATGTATAGAGGATTGGTAATGCGTAAATGAAGAACCGATCGGTTTTAAACAGCTCATATGCTTGATCTGAACTTGTATTTTGCTGGCTCATTTTTATGTTTACTTTTGGTTCAAGTTTTTTGGAAAGATTTTTAGCCACAGAGTTTCTTTAAAGTCACAGTATACTGCAATATCGATAAAACCTGCCTGCTCTAACAAACAAGACTGCAACAAGAATAAACCATAGTGATTGGTGGATTAACTAATAAACATATTAAAGCGGATTATTCCAATCACGTGTCACAATGTATACACTTTTAGGCAATGTGATGCGGTAATACTTTAGAGTCCTTAAGTTTGGTAGGTGTAGTTAAAGCACCTGTTAAAGCACCAAATATCCCCTAACGCTTTTCTAAAATCAGTAAGTCGAAACCAGTAAATGAAAGGATTCGCAATAGAATTTATCATTAACAAACAATAATATATATATATTGTAAATACATCTTTCCTGAAATCATTATTACTACTGACCTTTAAAACGACAATTAAGTTGTTTACACATAAAGGTGCACATGTTAAAATGAACACGCCTACAATGATACAAAAAGTCGTCAACATCTTTGTAGAAGTTAGTCTTGGCAATTGATTGCGCTTGCTGTGCCTACGAATACTTAAGTAAATCGATATGTATAAAATTGTGTTTATAAACATATATACCAACAACACTATGGATACAATTATATTGGTTACGTATATTGTGAGAAATACCTGAATTGTTAGGACCATTAAAACGGCAATTGTGCACGTTTTCTTGGTGACAATAAGATGGTATTTCATCGGTGCCCAAACGAGAGCGATGTAACGATCAATAGCGATACAAGCGATTGAACATATTGATACAAAATATGTTCCATTAAATACTTTGAATAGATAGTAATAACCATCATGTTTGTTCAACAATAAAATGTATGCTACTATTGTTAACATAGGATTAATTGCGTCCGTTAATGCAAGTAAACTTACAAAAACGTTTTGCTTCTTTCGAAGCTTTTTAGAAGAAATAATCAGAATTAAAACGAAGATGTTCGCAAGGAAAGCGATTACACAAAATCCGTAGAGAATTGGTAATGCGTAAATATAGAAACGTTCCGTATTGAGAATCGCAGATGTTTCATTCATCCAAACGTATATTGGTGTTATAGTTGTCATTTTACCATCACATCGTATTTTGTACACATCCAAAACTGCAAGGAATTCACCTATCTAAACGCAACAGCAAATCGCTTCACATATTATGTAGAACTAATTCCATTTCTGAACAAAACGTCAGACCATAAGACAGACGTGTGTGTATCGTAATAATTCTTAACAATATCATACAAACGCAAGCGGAGATTTTGTAATATATATTCTCGTCCCTTTTGTAAAGCTGAGTCGTATCTTATAAACCCTTTGTAGGCCTATATATTACATCTAAATTCCAGATATAATAAAACCATAGAATACGAGAATATTCTTAATACGAAAGGGGCCCAGCAGCTTATCCCATCCTCAGCTCATGTCCGAGACAACGTTTTGATAACCTTGGATCTTCAATCATTATAATGTTTTGCCAATAGCTTATCACGAACGAGTTTTTACGATTTAAGAGTTTTCTACAGAATTGTTAGTCATTTAACAAATTGACCGGATTCCGTAATGTGCGTAGCGTAAATTTGGTAGAAGGTACTAACGAGCTACCACGGTGTAGTACCAACATTGCTGCCGGGATGTAACCCCCTACTTTTCCGAAAAATGACATGAGTTTTAAGACCTTATCCGAGAAGAACAACCAGAACAATGGTCGAGGATTGCCTTGAACCTGTGCCGATTGTATACCTCTGGTTTACGCCGCTTCTGCCTTAACCGCTCACCATCTGCCAAGCTATGTTTTATCCTTAGAATGTGCAGGAGCATTATTTTTTTTTCTTTTTTTTTTTCCGTTAGATCTCAGTTCTCTTATTAGCTTTTCGACACTGTCACAATATTGGAGTGATGATACAATTGCAAACAATCTCATTCGATTAACCAAATATACAAAGGACTTTAAAAATATTGAAATAATTACCGTAGTTGATGTATGGGTTTGAAAACGTAACCGGCTGTCATCAGCTTTGCTCGTTTGTAAACATTCACAAATATTAGTTCAATTTAAGTTGCTGAGAATATTTACGTGTTAAATTCACCACACGCATGCGCACACACACACAGTTCAGAATGATATTAAGTCGAACCAACGAGCAGTGACAATTTAGACTTTTCTACAAAATTAGTATGCATTACATAAATAATGTTTTAAGAATCATTACAGATTGAATAAACCTTTCATTAAAATGAAAAGATTAACATTCAGTTGTTACAACTATTTTCGTTGGAATTGTACTTATCTAAAATAAATTCGAAAAAGATTTACAAGACAGACAAACCCATCTATCAATGAAGTAAGTGAACAGCAAAGATCAAAGAAAGTCGGTGTACATGTTGGTGTTAGTATTGCCGTTGTTATGAACGCAATTCTGGTCTATTAATGTTAAAAGGTAAAGGTATTAAACATCTAGGCTTAACAGCTGGAAACTGAGGGAATTCGGAGTATACCCTTCGGACCCATGGCAGCCAGCAGTAGTGTGCTTACCCGGATCAGCACATTGAGACGATCCCCTACTCTTTTCAAAAAGTGTACAAAGTTGGCATGTATGCACTGTATGTACACGGGACCAACGGCTTTACATCATATCCGAAGGACAAGGCAATGAGAGTAAAGAATCTATATGGCACAGACAAGCTCCAGCTCATGCCTATCAATATGATAGTCTGATTTTCACACCATCATTATCAGGTATAATACAACCCATTATTATACAGTCTCTAGGCCTACTAAGTCATAACACAATATCAATAATGTATGCTAACAGCAAATCAAGGTTCAACATATGAATAATCTCACGTTTATTACATGCCAAATTGATAAGTTATAATAGCAAGAAATAAATAGAATGAGAGAATTCATATTTATATATGTCACCCGTGATGCACACAATAGTCAAGATGATGCATTGTTTGATTCAACAAATATGCAGAGAACTTGAACAAGAGTAAACCAAATGTATTAGTAAACTTTGATTCACAATCCACGTGTCACTATTACTAATTTTAATTAATTTAGAGTAGTGTGATTTCCGTCATTCTGTAAAGCCCTAATAAATGTCCACGCGCCCTTAATGTCCACGCGCCCTTAATGTCCACGCGCCCTAATTTTCGCTTATTTTTACAGTGATCGCGAAAATTAGGGGTTGTTAATTTGAAACTTAAGTTCGGTATTTATATAACCACAGTTAGTAGTTTCGTTTAAAGCACCAAATATCGCCTAACGCTTTTCTGAATTCTGTAAGTCGAAACCAGTAAATAAAAGGATTTACAATCGAATTTAAAAATAACAAACAATGAAATATATATACTGTTAATACATCTTTGCTAACGTAATTACTACTACTGTCCTTTACGAGAACTATAGTGCTTACACACACAGGTACACATGTTAAAATAAACACGCCTACAATGATACAAAAAGTCGTCAACATTTTTGTAGAATTCATACCTGGTAATTGATTGCGTTTGCTGTGTCTACGAATACTGAAGTAAATCGTTACATATAAAAACGTGTTAATAAACAAATAAACCAATAAAATAATTGAAAAACGTATAGAGGTGATGTATATCGTAACAAAAGTTTGAATTGTTAGAACTGTTAAAACTGCAATTGCGCACGTTTTCTTGGTGACAATAAGATGATATTTCATCGGTGCCCAAACAAGGGCGATGTAACGATCAATTGCGATACAAGCGATTGAACAGGCAGATACCAAATATGTTCCATTAAATACTCGGAATAGATAGTTATAACCATCATGTTTGTTCAACAATAAAATGTACGATACTATGGTTAACATCGGATTAACTGCGTCAGTTGAAGCAAGTAAACTTACAAAAACGTTTTGCTTCTTTCGGAGCCTTTTAGAAGAAATAATCAGAATTAAAACGAAGATGTTCGCAAAGAAAGCGATTACACAAAATCCGTAAAGAATTGGTAATGCGTAAATATAGAAACGTTCCGTATTGAGAATTTTGCATGCTTCATTCATCCAAACGTCTTTTGTTACTGATGGAGTTGTCATTTTACAATCAAATTGTGTTTTACACACATCCAAGTCAAGGCAAAGTCAATTCACCTACAACCTATAACAAAAACATGTATAAAAACTCTCTAACGATTTCGAGTATAATTTTAAAATGTCTAAACAGGACTCTAAATAATAGACAATACGTGTATGTACAATGTTACTACAGAAAATAAGCTGTCGCAATACTTCAGTAATACAATTTCAAACCACCTCGTTCGATTAGACAAATATACAAAGGACTTCAAACAAAATGTTGAATTAATTAGTTGTTGGTGAAATGAAACTGCTGACCTCTTCGATGAGACATGATTAAAGAGTAAATGAAGAACTAATACGACGGGGGAAAAACAATTAACTATACGACATAGAAAGGAATAAGAGTGACACTGATGTTGATAAGATTCAACTAGGCTTCCACCTTGAGATAGGTCACCTATTGGATAAACTCAACGATCTAGAATTCGTCGCAGTTTTTAAGATGTCAATATTAATAAGTGGCGCTACTGCGCATACGTATTGGCATTTTAACATAAAAAAACAATGTTAACAGGCGTTAATAAAATAAAACAATCGTAACTATTGTATGTGGACTGCCTGTCTGAAACTGAATTGATAATACAGTAACTCATACGCGTTAACTTAGTAATAGGGAGGTTTTTCACCATTACGAATATTTTATTTTATTTTTATTTTATTCAATCGAAACCAACAGCGATAATTACCGCCACACACGATACAAACAAAGCCAGGACTGTTTAAAACACCTTGATTGGTCCTAACATTGATCAAGGGCTTCTCTCGTCCAGTGCCCACCTTGACCAGAGAAAAGACATAAGCCAATACGTCTGAGGCAGATACTAGATGCAGGGGCTGCCATAAGAGTCAGCAGTGCTGATTTCAAATGCCTAACGGGACCCCATCTCCATATACAGCACCCGATATTCCCAGATGGTCTCCCATCCAAGCTCTAACGGAAACGAATACGTTACAAATATTCTCTTCTGTTTTGCATGGCAAAACGAAATTACAGAGCGGATGATAACTTTTAAAACTGCTATTTATACAAAATTTCGTTAAATTTATCTCGCATTTACAGTAAAAATCGTGATAATAGGTCAAAAGCTAATTGTTTTATATTTACAAATATGAAATGTTCGTCAGCACGAACACGCTTTACAATTAATATGAAAAGGGGACCGGCTTAAAAGTAGCTGTTTACAAAAAAAAAACAGGTTTAAAAGTTCAATATCAATTTTGTTGCCATGCAATGTTTGCTGCCTTACAAATAATGATCGTTCTGCATTGTGTGGTTGCAGAGCCTCCCTATTATAACGTTCTATTCTGGCATGTTGACGCGTGGGAGTCTGTTTTGTAATTTGCTACTTGGGTTATGAACTTGTAACAAAACAACCAAAGAAGGGCGAGTACAATAATACTCGCCTACAGCATCATTTTACTGAATGTGTCACGGTCTGTGGATTTATTTAAATCATTTTATTTAAAACATATTTATACAGGATAAAAACACATTATCAGGTATAAAACCTGTTTTAGACAAGGTCCTATTTTTAGAATAATGATACTACAATATCTAATGACTTACAATCGATAACCGAGTAACTTTTGTAATAACAATGTTCTTTCGATATACTTTTTCCTTAAAGATGTATTGTTCCCCGAAAATATATAAAATTAGGATTAATATTAAATCAGACTTTGAATAAATTATTTTGTAGGTAGTTTTAATCAAGTTAATCACTTCTGTAGAAAAAAAACCCGGAAATAATTATTCACTTATAAAATGACAAAATGCTTAAATTCAACCAAAAACCCACTGGCTGGCAACCAATTTGAATATTTTTTGCTTTAAATTACAGTTTTTTAGGTAAATACATTTTGTTTTCGATCCAATTTTTGGTCAAAGTGGATAACTATTAGGCTACATTAAAATGGCATATTCAACAACAACAAAAATTTCCAGGGGGACAATACATCTTTAGTGACTTACAATCGGCAACCGAGTAGCTTTTGTAAATAACAATGTTCTTTAGATATACATTTTCCTTAAAAGAATTTCACGACGCTCGTTCTGCTTCACTGCTTTTGGAAAATATGTGGGTTATATTTAATTTGCAATTTCATAATAAACAGGGGTTTCAAAAGCGGAGCCACCCTTTCAGCTTCTGCCGTTATGTATCTTCATTCATCTGATGTATCACATGATCCGATTTGATCCAATCAAATCAAAACACATCATACCATGTAAAGGCTTGGTTACGATTTGTACAATTAATCGTCAAGTTTCTGTTGAAGGCTGCTAAATATTTGGCGTATAATTTATCCGTTTACTAACATGGCAGAACAAAGGTATGTCGGAAAATGTTATTTAAGTACGTTACATTTAACTCTACTCATAAGGTCCTGTAATGGTGTTCTACAGGGATCTGTTTTAGGACCAATTTCATGCTCTCCGTATCTACATTTTCGATTATTTGCAGACTGTTATCTATACCCACAATTCATTTTTTTATATCAAAGAGAGTACGACATAAAACCCATAATAATAAAACACCATGTACCTACAATCGAACGGTTATAGCATGGAGGTATAAAATAAATGTAATACCTCCATGGTTATAGGGCCTAGATCTTTCCGAAATAATAGAATAGGCATGCAGTTAGAATAATATATAAACCGATGGTACATTGCAAATATATTAATTATTAACTCCAAAATTTGTTTTATTTAGAGGTAAAAATAAACACATATTAATTGATCAAGGTAAATTATTGAAGAGGTAGCTTAGCATTAGGCGCAGGACTAGCAATGCTTTTTTCTAGTTTATATTTCACATAATTTAATACTTTGAGATTTGATTTTGAGGCAGTCAACAAGAAAAGAACAATTAAATTGCTAATAATTATTATTCGACAAAATGATGTTATAAGTTAGCTTCATCCACTGGACGTCCCATAGTTTTGTTATTCTTAAGTATATATATTTTTTTTTTCAGAAAAGAAACTTCTGCTTCTTCTTCATACGAAGAGAAATTTGTAAAGGATGTAAGTTGAGCTGTACATTATAAACCAATGTAGTATGAACTATGAAATGTTTATTTAAAGATTTTCCCCCAAAAAAAATGAAAGATAAAGATCAATTTTAAAAAAGACTTTGAATATGCCATTTCGCAGTTTTAAAACTATATAAAAAATGTTTTCACTTATAAAGAGATAAAATAAAAAGTTAAATTTAACCGAACACTCATTGACTTCCACAGTCAATTTGACTATTTTGTATGCTTTTTTAAATTACATTTGTAAATACATTTTTTTCGATCCAATTATGTGACATTAAGATTGTATATTCAGAGAAAATGTGTGTTTTCAAGGGGACAATATATTTTTAAGCACCTAGGAAATATAATTATCGAAAACCCTTATCTACACACATTAACCATTCTTATTTTTAACTTTATAAAATAACTTTAGATTGAGCTTAAAGATATTGATCCATATGGTACATATGAGAAAATAGTTGATAATTTCTTTAAAGAACACGCCGGTCCGGTAAGTATTACACTGCACTGTACAAAAGCGAGCGTGGGCTACTAAAACCAAGGCAATACAACAACAATGAGCTCGCCTTGCCAAGATAGTAACTCGTAACAGGTCTTTTGATCTTATGTCTGGCTGCGACAAATACCAACAGTACTGTACTATGTACACATGCGGCGCGGTGTCGCAGCCAGACATAAACCATTTGAACTCCAGAGACTAGCATCCTGTTGTTAGATTGCCTTGCTATACTGTCCATTGGGTTACTAGCGACATTTACTTAATTCCTCTATTCAAATAATGCATTTTATTTAATGCGAACTAAGGACCTTGCAGTGCGTTATGCGTTCTGTATTCACATAGACGCTTTCACGGGCAAAAACATATCATATAAAATAATTAAATATTAATTAAATAATATTCCGTTATTTTGATGAATTATAAGTGATTCCAGTTAAGATAATACAATTACTCTACCCTGTTGACAGGATGGTAAGATGGACAACCGTGAACTGGATGCTTTCTTTGCAGGTTGGAAAAAGGAAGGTAGGCCTATATAATACAATTTTGATTTTAGTACGAAAATTATACTGATCTTTTATTTTATTTTATTTTTTTTGTAACCCTCTAAATATAATTGGATTGGGCCATAATGTATATTATTGTTATTAGTACAGTATTAGTGTAGTTTTAGTTTTAAAAAAGTTTTGTAATAGCGTTGAGGAGTCAGATTTTATGTTTTTAGTTGCTAATCAAAATATGAAAAATGTTTTAGTTTCAGTTTTGATTTTCCATTGTTTATGTATAGTTTTTTAAGTAATTTTTTAAATATTTGTAATATGTTGTTCCAATTAAATATTATTATAACATGCTAAATTTTCTATAATTGATGAAAACGTGACTAAATGATCAAAGCAACCAAGATTACTTCGGAAACCGTTGCTGTTCATTTATTGTTTAATTCAGTGAGGCTTCGAAATATATCATACTACATTTTGTATGCAGTAGAGTAATTTATGTCTAAATCGTGGGGTCATTTGTATTTGTTTAGAATTTGGACGATTGTGGATCACATGATAAATTATAAGTCCCCTATTTTTACGATCATATAGCCCGGTGTATTATCATATTTTTTGTCAGCGCGACCCCTTAACAACAGCATAACAACAATGCGTTGCGTGCTCCCTCGAGATCGCAGTGTATGACTATTTGCAGTGGAAGACCGAAACTACTCGACTTCTCCCTTAACAATCCCATCCGAAACTACCCGACCTCTCCCTTAACAATCCCATCCGAATCTACCCGACCTCTTCCTTAACAATCCCATCCGAATCTACCCGACCTCTCCCTTAACAATCCCATACGAAACTACCTGACCTCTCCCTTAACAATCCCATCCGATTCTTCTATAATTTTTTTCACCATCTCAATTTAATTTTCAATTTCAAGATAACTATAGTATTTACAAAATATTCCCAACCTTATCAATATTTTTCAGCTTTCCATACTGCTCTATCAAAATACGTTATGGACAAATTTATTTTGAATAAGAAATATATTATAATAACGCCCTCTATATTGTATGTATTTAAATTGATTATAGCGCCCTCTATTGTTTGTTCCAGCTTTCATCAAGTCTCTCGGAATTTCCTTTGTCTAACCAGTTTCTAATGACCAGTCATATTAATTAATTAAAAAGTACAATTCTTTTCAATTCTACAACTAGTCTGCACAATTTTGGCGCTTACACACATTTTCCTGGCGGACAATACCGGTACTTCAATCAACACCGTCTAATATGTATCTTGCATTTTGTCTTTCAGACATGATTGCCACCGATATTTCACAAGAAACTTCAGCAGTCATCGCCGCTATATTTGACGTATCCTTTAGTCACAGTATCACAGTCCTGTACGCTGGCCCTCTGGGACTGAAGAGGTCGACCAGTAATATTAAGAATAATATAATAGCGTCCTCTATATTTATTTAAATTGATTATAGCGGCCTCTATTGTTTGTTCTAGCTTTCATCAAGTCTCTCGGGATTTCATTCTTTTAACTTGGGACCAGTATCATATCAATTAATTTTTAATTAAACAGTAGTCCACAACTAATCTGCACAATTTTGGCGTTCTTACCAATTTTTCATGCGGACAATACCAGTACTAATTATTCTATCGACGATCGTATACCGATACACTTATTATTGAAAGTAATCATAGTTTCTTGTTTGATTGACTTAAACTTATAAATAGGAAGACGATTCTAGACAACTTTCTGTGGTGGAAGGCAGAGGCATCGGAGCATTGTCTTTCTTCTGTGATGTAAGTATGCAACATTCAGTACATGCACACTATCAATATTGCACTATGATTTCACTAAAATTATTTTGCACATAAACTTTTCCTTGCTGTATCTAAAATTTATTTCTTGTTAGAAGATTTTTTTAGATGGGATGTTTTTATATTTGTATAAATAAGATCAAAACAGTACTGCCTGCAGATTGGCTATAAAACGACAAAACCTTTTGGACTTAACATTAGGAACACACTCCCAGATCGGTAAAATTATTCCATCGATTACTTAAATTCCAATATTAACAACCATTTGAGTAGTATTTTAGTTACATCTCTAAATTGTTTATATCTACCAAGCTATCTTCATTGTTTTCTACTCTTACTCTCGCCACCCTCTATTCACCAGCCTAGCTGTGCCGCCTCTGTTTTTATTTCTTTATTCCAGTCCACTCAGCAGAGCTTGTCTGCTTAATGTTCTCAATTTTGTCCAAGTACTCTCACTTGCTCTGCTATTTTTTCTAGCTGTTTATTTTACCGTTTTGATTTAGATTTTTGCTTATTTTATGTTGTATCTCCATTGAGATCCAGCCACAGATACCCACAGTATAGTCATTTTTTTCTATAATTTGCCTTTGGATTTATATATATATATATATATATATATATATTATACATAAAATAAATGAGTACAATTTTCCCAAGCATGCTAAAAATATACATTTTTTATCAATACACAATACACATCTTTGTGATGAATGAATTTTGATTTATGTAATACTTTTAAATATGGAATGTTCTATATGTTTATACAATTGTGTATGTTCTGTCCAAGCATTTTTAGTTTGTCTTGGAACGAATAAGAATTATTGTATAACATGTCTACTGACTTTTCAGGAGAGGTTTAAAATAGACGATACAGACGAAAGTAAATCTCTTAATGAGAGCGAGTTACGGGTTGCTTTAACAAACGCAGGTAAGAAAGTCCCCATGGCCTCGATACAACCACACCAACCTGCCTTAAGCTACTTTCACATCGCGCCCGGTTTCTGAGAAAAGTATTGCGAGCGTTGAGCGTGCTTTCACATCAAGCACGAATTTGGTTATCCGTTGTCACGTCATGTTCACTGCTGCTTGGACGAAAGAAAAAAATCGCACGATTTCAAGAAACAAGTATCATTTTGATCCATCGCTACGAATTCGGAGCCCTAATCAGGTACGAAATCAAATCGTACAAATTTGGTGTGAACGATCCTATGTTTTACCACTGAACCCATTTTCTACGATATTTTTCTCCGGGCGCGATGTGAAAGCAGCTTTATTCTTAAAACATTGCGATGTATAGGCCTACTGTATGTCCAAGGTGTGATTTGGACTTTTTATACAGATTTTATTAATTAAATGAATTATAATATTTTTTAATTTCAGGTTTTAAACCTAGTGACACCGTACTCAAACATCTTATCAGTCGATACCTTGGCAGTGACAATAAGATAACATACAACGAATTTTTCCTCATGGTTTCAAAGATTCGTTATGTCATTCGTAAGTTAATCTATGTCTTCTATTCTTCCGTATTTTTGTTTAGTAACAAGCACAACCACTATGACACCATGGCTATTCGTCCGACCACGCTTGATGATTCCCCCATTATTTCGAACATCGTATGACACTTACTGATTTCACTATTCACACGATCGCCGTGTAACGTACGATACCACTATAAGCAGGACCACTTTATGGTGCTTGATGATTCCAGCGCAAGTGATACAGAAAATAATATTAAACTATTTTTTACAGGGAAATTTGAAAAGCTTGGTGGGTCGTCTAAGAAATCTGTGACCTTATCGCTTGAAGATGTAAGTAAATCATTCGGTGTATTAGACTTTAAGCCCCATTTATACTAGGACGATATCGACGATAACTTTGGGTTATATACAAAATATGCCATTTTAATGTCACATAAAAACTTTTACCAAAAATTGAATCGAAAACTAATTTCTTTACCTGAAAAAGACAATGTGTTGGAATTTTTATTTTCTATTATTTAACTGTTTATTAATGTTTCTTTATGAAATATTTTTTTATGATAGTTTTTTTAATAAATTTTTTTAAACTGCGAAATTACCTATTGATTGATCTTCATTTTTTATGTTTGTGGGGGACAATACATTATCATTTTAGATTCATGAGTGAATTTCCTATAGCGTCCTCTGTTTTGACTCAGAATATTTTTTTACCACGACTACTATTACAACACTGCTTTTCACTTGCTTGTGCAAAATAACATTTCATAATTATCTTTTATATATTTATATTTCAATTGCAATTGTATTGAACCAGGCTTTAGAGATAACTAAGTCTATGTTGGGCTTTGCCCATGTTAAACTCTAGACACGCCATAGCCAATAACGATTAATGTGTCGAATTTGGAATAAATAGATAAATTGTCCACTATAACAAACGTTCTAAAAACGAAACTCTGTGATCTACTAGGATTAGTACTGTAGAGTGGCTAAGTTTGATTTTAGAGAAGAATCGTGTACTTGTGTCAACTTCCCACAGCTACCAAATGATCACAACAAATAGAGACCAAACGGCAAGACCCCTAGTGGCCGCCATATTGAAATTAAAATGGCCGCCATGGTTAAAAGACCTCCATCATCAAACATCATCAATAATTAACAACCAAATTCATCCATGTTTCTTAGACGCATGGAGTCTCAGCTGGTCTATGATTTTGGTGGTTTATGCTTTTCATATCTTTTTTTTTAAACATTTATTATTTTTGTTCTGTGTTTCAATTGTTTACTTGTTGTTCTTGCTTTATTGTGACAATACTGTACCGTACGTTGAAAGTCAATACATGTTTTCGTGTGGGTCTATTACTTTTATACACATTTCTCTTTTTGTTCTTTTTCAGTTGTTGGAAATGTGTGTCAAGCTTTAGGAGATTTATACAGATATTAAGAGTGTAGACTCTTACAACGCATAACACTATGTTATATTTCATAACTGAAATTAAAATTAAGTTTTAAAAATTGCTTTACTTTATTGTCTATTGGGTCTGAACTTGAACCAAGAACGAGTGTTAATTTTATACGTGTTTCTTTGCGACAATGCTCAGGAAAATTTAAGTTAGGAAATAAATAGGTTTGTTGAATGGTAATTATTACACATATCAGGAAACAAAATAAATGATTTTAGACTGCCGTAAATCTAGTCCAAATCATGAATCTATATAGTCTTTTAGAAATTCGTTTTTACCAAATTTGAATAATATTTTTAACACCTGTGTCTCTAGACTGTAATTTGTAACCTTACGGTTTTAACTCATTTTTTTTACTATTATTGCCATTTTTATAGTCATTTATATGATTCTTTTTAATTGGAATTGCTGTCACGAAGACAAATAAAGTTTCTTGTATCTTTTATATTGTTTATTAGTTTTTGTTGTAAAACTTCACAAACTGTTTCTTTAACAATAAATAAAATTCTGTTATGTAAAGATGTCTTTTGTCTAACACGTCACACGGAGCTACAAGTTTCAGGGAGTGAATATGTCCTATTACTGATCATTTATTGTTTTTGCTCCATTTAAAAATGTAATTGTGTGGGTGTGACGTCACTTACAACAATGGCATCCAAAGGACACGCTATGAATTACGTCATTGTTTGCCGGCAAGGAAGCAACAACTGGCAGAAGACGCCGCGGAATTTTCAAATGTTTTAGTTTTATAATAGTTCACTATGTCGGTCGGTCGGTAAACACTAGCTCAAATTCACGCGACTACCGCCATGTATATGGCCTTGTTAATTCAGTATGAATACTACTTTCAATTACAACCTAATTTCTTTAACTCACATTATTTCATCTCGCATAACACCTAATAATCTCCTTACCACAATACTATAAAAACAGTTCATAGTAAAAAATAACATTATAATATATCATTTAACTTTGTGTCAAGAATCATATTTTAATGATTGCTGTAGATGTTTAAAAGCATGAAATAAGTAAATTTGCACTTTGAATAATGATTTTGTGTTTTGTGTGTGTATTTATGGCTATTTTTCTATACCTTAATCCATTGTACACTCATTAACAACCATTCTAAATCAATGCTACTAGGCTAGGCAATAACTATTGTTTCACATAAAGGGCTGAATAGACTTGGTTTGTTGAACACAAGAACATCAAGGTATTCTGGTTATTCAAAGCAGAGATTCTAAAATTAACTTATTGTAAATAAGTAATACTTAGTTCAATAAAACTATTTATACTGCCTAACGTTGCAACATAAAGGTGGAGGTTACTTACATTGGTGTTATTCCGATAGAATTAAATTAACATCTTCTTCTTATTGAGCCAAGCTTCTTTGTGGGTAACCATACACAATAACAAACATAAGCGAGTCTGTAATATTCCATTGCTACGAAAAATAGTAGCCTAATAATGCAAGTTCTTGCTACCTCACAGAGGCGTAAGCTGGTGCTGTCTGGGGGTTCGAAAGTATCAGGCTTAGGCCTAAACAGGTGCACCTCAACAATACAAGTTTGTCTAATGTCTAATTTATAATAACGTGTCAACACATATGGAATATCAATAGTAACGCGTTAACAAACATGATATTTCATTACTACGAATACCAGTAACGTGGAAATAAGTATGCTATTGACTTAATAGTAACGCGTCACAAATGTGGCATGTATTATTCCAACATAAATGTCTATGTAGTCATACAGTTTGCATTTAAATTTAGCTTCAGCCATTGGCCAGCCAGCGTATTAATTCACCTGGTAATAATTATGCAGGTGTGGTATGTGTCACATGGTACAATTTCATCCAATCAAAACACGGGTGTTTCAGAAACATGGTGTATAGACCTGGTTAATTTGTTTTGTACATTTAGTGTTAACGCTGCTTTCGTCGAGACAACACGTCCTGCCGGTTTACCATAGACCCATCTATTTCAATCGGACTTATTCGAGTTTCACGTGTATTAGCATGGCTGTGTCGACACAAGTAAACACGCTTTGGAACCAAACGTATGCTGATTTGATAGCGGATAGTCAGTACAATAAGGATAACCTATTCGAAGATCCCCGTTTTGGAGCATGTAACGAGTCTATCTTCGTCAAAGAAGACACATATTTGTTTGACTTCTACGAGAGGCGAAATGACATCAGGTGGCTACGTCCAAAAGTAAGCGTTTCTATTCAATATAAATAGTACTACTTACAATAACTAACATTAAAAAGTTGTACTAGGCTTATTCATGGGTATGCAATTATATTCGCCATAATTTATTTAGGCGGTAACTATAAGATAGGCTAAATGTGGAAATAACTACTCCATGAAACCCATACGGTTTTTATTTGCAACGGCCTAGGGCATAGAAGCTAGCTAGAACATTTCAATCTGCTGCCTTTTAACTAGGCCTAACATTTTGGATTCGCTCCAAAAATAAACTGACAAAACCGTGTGTTTTCTCTTAGGAAATCTTAGAAGGCAAGCAGGAACCCTTCTTCTTTAAAGATGGAGCATCATTTAATGAGGTTATTTTAGCAGGAGATGAAGGCCTTGGTAAGACTTTGGTGTCTTTAATTTATAAATTCAGTATAAAGTTATTTTACAATCAATAGGTAATGGAGCAAAACGCTTTGCAACAAACTACAATGTAACGTTTGTGTTTACTAAATTTTCCTACAGCAAACGCGTCATTCATGAACGCATTGGCTGGGATGACACTGGTTCCGTCAATACTCAACTACGGCTGTCCTGAACAGTCGTTCAAAGACAACTACAAAGGCATCTTTAGGTTCAGATTCTGGAGATTTGGATCCTGGTATGAAATTGTAATTGACGATCGACTGCCAACACTGGATGGTAAACTGATGTTCGGTCGCTGCCAATCAAAAGATGAATTCTGGGCTCCTCTCATGGAAAAAGCATTGGCCAAGTAAGCTATCACTTAGATAATGTTAACCTAGATTATAATAATGATAATAATAATCTGTAACATGATCATATCACTGTCAATCACAATCACTATGTTCACATTTTTTCTAAAGGCTATTAATGCGTTACGAAGCGATGGATTGTACTTTTGAGATTCCTGAAGCGTTGATCGATCTATCTGGCGGTACTGTTGAGAGAGTACAAGTGTCCGATTGTACAGAGGCTACACTTTGTTCAAAATTGAAAATGTGCAGAAAAACTGGATCACTAGTGACCGCTACTTTAGCTTTCGGACATTCGGATTATTGTGGTCTCAAACCGAAAACATTGTACATTCTAAATGGAAGCGTGAAAAAAGTAAGCTACAGCCTTGATAAAATATTTAAGCCAATCATTGGTAACATATCTATATCTAAACGTATTGGGTTATCCTTACCAAAATCCTCACTATACCGTTTCAATAGATTTATATAGAAATAGCAAACTGAATATTGGGATATCTTTGTACTGAATAATAAATGAAATGGACCAAGTACTTATTTTGTTACCATCTTTTAGGTAATGTACAACAACAATAACATTATGTGTTGGGCAAATATCATTCGAGTTCTCAGTACAGAACGTTGTGAATGGACTGGACCTTGGGGTGACGAGTAAGTAGATATCTGTGTGCGTCTTTCCGACAATATTTTTACTTAAACGCGCAATGTTTCTTGCGCACGACAAGAAAGGTGAAAAAAAGATTCATCAAGCTAGTGTACCATTTTTTTTAAATAAAATCTCATTGAACATTTCAGGTCGAAAGAGATGAAGTCGTTGAGTGCTGAAATCAAGGAAGAGTTTAAAATAAAAAGCAAAGTGGATGGCGATTTTTGGTAAATAATAGTATACTAATTAAATGAAACCATGTAGGCCTAAATTTCTGTTTTTATCATGATATTCGATGTATCATTTAAATTGTTCCAATACTTGTTAAGGATGGATATCAAAGATGTTCTGAAAAGATTCAAAGAGCTAAGGATTCTCCATGTTCCACCGGAGCTGTCTGAAAAGGAGGCAAAATGGACTGTAACCGAGCATTTCAATAAATGGCAGAAGGGTTCGACTGCAATGGGACGTTATGAGGCTAACAAAGAAAGTAAGTGATCTGCAGAATTTTTTTAACATTAGATTTTGCTATGAAACGAACCATGTAAGCCTACGTTAAAATATTATTAGAATATTCTACAGACACAAGTAATTATATACTACTAATATTAAGATTATTCTTTTGGAAAAGTTTTACAAAATAGGAATTTTTTTACTTTCGGTTTTATTTATAAAATTACAATATAAAAAACAAAAATGTAGGCTAGACTTACCGAAATTTTTACAAAATTACAATATAAAAAAACAAAAGACTTTTTTGACGAAATTGATATATCTGTATTTGTGTCTTGTAGATTTCCATAACAACCCCCAATACAATATAAAGGTTGACGATGATGGTGATTTAGTGGTTGTCTCTCTGATGGCAGTTGGAAGAGGCAGACAAGAAACCTCGTGGGATGGATATAACATTGGTCTCGATGTATACAAGGTAATTGCGAACTTTTGCAAAAAACGAACATTGCGAACTTTTGCAAAAAACGAACATTGCGAACTTTTGCAAAAAACGAACATTGCGAACTTTTGCAAAAAACGAACATTGCGAACTTTTGCAAAAAACGAAACTTTTGCGAACTTTTGCAAAAAACGAAACTTTTGCGAACTTTTGCAAAAAACGAAACTTTTGCGAACTTTTGCAAAAAACGAAACTTTTGCGAACTTTTGCAAAAAACGAAACTTTGCGAACTTTTGCAAAAAACGAAACTTTGCGAACTTTTGCAAAAAACGAAACTTTGCAAAAATGAAACTTTGCGAAAATGAAACTTTGCGAAAATGAAACTTTGCGAACTTTCGAAACTACACATTTAACTGATGAATTTCCAATTTGTAAACAGACTGAAGACTCTCCAATCGACAGCAAGTTCCTTCAAAACAACAAACCACTACACTCATTTGTACACAAAGAGGGAATACGAGAAATTACTCTGTTTATGACTCTTGATCCGGGTAACTACGTCGTCATTCCATCAACGTTTAATAAGGACAAAGAAATTCCGTTCTTGTTGCGTTTCTTCTCTGGATATTCTTCCAAGACTGCGTAAGTATAGACTAATATGGACGGTGGGTGGGCGATTTCACCTACCACTCTGTAAATAATCCGTACAGCTTAATTTGGTTGAGCTCTGTAGCCTGCGTTCACATTGAGCGCTACTGTTCACACATAAGAGTAATAATATAGGCCTATTGTTTTAATATTATATGGTCTCTACTAAATTGTGATTTTTTTTTAGATCGGCAAGTTGCATAACCGTCTACACACCAACATTAACGAAAAATGTAAGCTATGGACCTTTATTATTGTAATGAAACAAAATAAATAGTAAAACCTATACTTCTTAATAGTGTATACTTCTATAATGTATTGTAAATATTACAATTTCAGTTTGACGATCTTGATCCTATGATGGCATCGATTATTGAATCTTTCTTTAAAGAAAAAGCCGGTGCGGTAAGTAGACAAGACTGTTGACATACATTTTCACTAATTATAGTATATCAGTCTTCCCTGTTTATACTGTTTTACTCTTCTGTTTATAGGATGGCTTGATGGACAACTCGGAGCTAGATGCTTTTTTCGTTGGTTGGAAAAAAGAACGTATGTAGATTTATTTTTAATGAAATGTTGGATTCAATATAAAGCTTAGTTACTTCAATTATAAAGTTTGAATATACAATCTATTTTCTCTTTCAGAAATAATTCCCACTGATATTTCACACGAAACTTCCGCAGCTATCGCCGCTCTATATGACGTATCCTTTTAAAATAAATAAATGTTAACTTTTTGGTTAAACCAGTTGACAAGTACTTACTTGCTACGTTTCAGCTACTTTCAGTAGCCTTGATCACGCAAATGACGTTGACATGATGTTCTGTCATTCGTCATAGTTCGGTGACTTGCGCCATCTTTCGTCTGATGTTCAGCTTTCTGCTGGTGTCCCCCTTTGGATGCTCGGGTGTCCCTTTTTATTAAGTCATCCTTTTTGTACTAAATGCATATTAGCCCAAAGGTTGGGTCACACAACGGACATACGCAACGTAAATAACTTGACTAACCACAAGCGATGTCATTGGTCATTTCGGTTGCGTTGCGTCCTAGTGAAAACCTATTTTGTTAAATAGACTTAACCTTCTTAATAGGACGACGATTCTCGAACACTTTCCGTCAATGAAGGCATGGCCATTGGGGCGTTGTCTTTCTATTGTGACGTAAGTTTATAACATAATTTATTACTTATTTATTCATTATGGGTTCTACTACTTCTATTTCAACCAAATTGTATTGATTTTTTTCCAGATGACGTTTCTACAATCGGATAAAGACAACAGTAAATCTCTTGATGCGAGCGAGTTGAGAGATGCTTTATCACGAGCAGGTATGTTTTAGCCGACGACTTCAACCTTTCATAGGTCTGCGCATTGTAGGCCTGCGCACTGTAGGCCTAATGTTTTATAAAGATATCAAAACACGCATAAGAAATAATATTACTTTCTCTTTCAGGTCTTAAAACCAGTGACACCATATTGCAGCACCTAGTGAGTCGGTACGTTGGCAGTGACAATAAGATAACGTACGACGAATTTTTCCTCATGGTTTCAAAGCTTCGATACGTCATTAGTAAGTTACTATAAAACTGACCATCGTATAACACTTGGCGATTCTACTATTAGCCTGACCGCCGTGTGGCGCTTGGTGATTCCACTATTAGCCCGACCGCCGTGTGCCGCTTGGTGATTCCACTATTAGCCCGACCAGTGTAGATTGGTATTCCACTTCATACATTAATTTAATGTTATCTATATTCTTTGCAGAGAAATTTGAAAAGCTTGGTGGGTCGAACGAGAAATCTGTGGCACTTTCGATTGAGGATGTAAGTATATGTATCCATACGTAATAGTTTATCCATACGTAATAGTTCTTCGACTGTAGCACATTGTAGTAGAGGCAATCTTACAGGATGCTGAGCTCCGGAAATCAAAGGGTTTGGCTGCGACACCCGGTATGTACATAGTATGTACTCGCAGCCAGACGTAAGATCAAATGGCTTGAGATTTGGGTCAAATGATTGGCCTATACCCAATACTTTTTCGAATATTTCTAATTTGATATCCTTTTTCTTTTCAGCTGATGGAAATGTGTGTTAAGCTTTAAGACAAATTACGTCATCGGCCGTGATTAAAATTACGTCATCGGTCGTGATTAAAATAGTAGCAGAACAACGCATATAATAATTTAGGCAACTATATATTGTAATTGTAATATCGTAATTGGAAATAAAAATAATGGAAAGTTTTTTCACACTCACTTTACTTCGTATTATTCTTCGTAGTCCTCTCTTCAGTACACAATCTGGAAATTTACCAAATACGAGTTAATTAATAAATGAATTATGAATTTATTCCGCACCATGCGTGCTAGTGTCGTGTATTGTAAAGTACATACAAAAACCTCACTTGGGTAACTTTTATATAATTTACCATCATTTTAGGCTGTGTTGATGGAATCAGTTGGAAAAATCACGGAATTACAGTTGCTATGTAGGCCTATGCCTCTGTATAGCATACTGCTTTGTGCAATTATCTTCTCCAACGTGCAAATGTTGTTGATCAATATACAGTAAAGTATTGCAGTACTGGCTGTTGTTATTTGGAGGCTTACAATACATAAAAAGTGTCTGCAATTTTACGAATTGTATAAACGCACTACCTATAGACCAGCATGAGAAAGCTATCTGACGCAACGCACTACCTATATACGCAACAACGCACTACCTATATACGCAACGCAAGTAATTTGACTGTTCGAATTATCGATCAAAAGTGCTTCTCTCTTTGCAAAAGTTATTAACATTGTTTAGGAATTTCTGGAAGTCTCCCCGGGGGGTTTCTATTATGGTATGGCCCATGACTATATTTAGCCAAACCTAATTAATTCGTATGAGTGATCCGATCACGACATTATTGTTCATCCGATTGCTTAGCTGTTCGTTCGGGAGACACTGCGGGCAGAATATGACGAAAAACTACGATGCTACTGATGTTAATTGGTCAATTTTAGTTTGGACGGATAACGATGACGACCACAATACGTGAAGACAATATCGAAGTGACGTAGGCATTTGAGGTATTCGGATTTTGATGTATGACTTGTTGCCAATCGTTAATCGATGATTGTAGTGTAAAACATGCGCCGCCTGTGAATCATCTGTATGAATTATTGTGAGCATATTTAATTCAACATTTGGATTTACTACATCATAGACATCGGTTTCTATGAGAAGCAACTTTCCATTATATACGTGGATTTAAACGGTTTATTATAAACAAAAATGAGTATAAAAATTTTATCGGATGAGGGAAGAGGAAGGCTTAGCGTCAGGTAAGAGTTGTTTTTTTTTTATTTACCATCATCACGGGCTAAAATATTTATTCATCCTCGCTCATTTGTCTATTTACTTAATTAGAGCCAGTACCACAAAGCTAGTACCAAAATAAGAGGTTTTCCATAAGTGTTTTATTATACAAATGTTATGAAATCCTGGAACTCGTCGTATTTTTCTATTACTTTTCTAATTATTTGTTACCGTCGTATTAATAGAAGGAATCCGTTTAGCTGATTAGCACGGTGTTCTATTCATTATTATATTACATTATCATTTACATTGGCAACGTTCCATTTAATGTATGCTAACATAGTACACACAGTATGATGTATACATTGGTAATTAAAACAATCCCCTTCATACCCAGGCTGATAATAAGCTTATGCATGAAGCTATATCTTATCTTGATAAATATATCGTCTGAATGCTTCCAAATGAATACGATAAAACTATCGAAATTCGATTGCACAAATCACAATAATTGAATGTTAATGTTTAGGCCAATTATAAATACGTGTGCTACATAATATCCACACGTGGGATATATTATTTTATTTTATCGTATGTTTTTAATGTCACTATTATTTTTATTTATTTGTAGGCCTATTTAGGCTAATTAATAACATTACACATTTCGAGGCGATTCAACCAAATTAATACAACTACTAGTAAAATGAATTGAATGAATTTAGCAGCTTTAATTATTCGAGTTGGCGATCGTCGGCAACGCTTCAAATTGATTTATAGGCCTTCGTACGCTCTTTTATTTTATGCCTATAAATATATGTTCTGATGATTAGAATGCAGTACCCGGTATCGTATCATAAAAAATGAAATAATGAAAAATGAAAAAAAAATGAACAGGGGCTTAATTTACACATAACAATAT
Organism: Antedon bifida; assembly: GCF_963402885.1. Taxonomy (NCBI): domain Eukaryota; kingdom Metazoa; phylum Echinodermata; class Crinoidea; order Comatulida; family Antedonidae; genus Antedon; species Antedon bifida. The sequence goes on along the minus strand of NC_136234.1, from coordinate 20,611,351 downwards.
TTTGACATTAGGAATGAATGACGCATCTTGGTGATTTTAATAAATATTTTGGCCGATGTAGCTGAGGTATGTAAGATGTTGACAGCTTGTGAACAACCACTGTGAGTTGTGTAACGTAATATCAAGCCTCACCATGCGTTCACAAACATAGGCCTACTCACATTTATTATTAGATGGAATGTTTCTTAAAAGCTAATCAAAGTACATAGACCTACATTATGATATTGTAATACTTCAGCTTTGTTCCCACTAGAACGTAATACAAGAACGTAAGCGCGACACACGTAATTTGACCAATGACGACGTGATGACGATTTACGGCGTCGTGATTGCGTTTACGTCCTTGCTTTGAGTATTGTGAGAACCAAGTTTATGCGTATTACGGTACATCTATCAGCGTGATTAATTAACAATCATGCACTACACGGCTGCGGTGTATAATTTGTTCAGTGTTAATTTAATGAAGAAAATAGTTAAATTACTATTAAATTGAATGTGATTCTGTGAGCTATTCGGATGTTGGTTGATGTAGGCCTAGCATCATGGATGCATACAGTTCCTCTGTAGTGTGGCGATAAATCGCTCACTTCGACGATAACTTTTATAATTAGCACCTGTTATTGGTAGTGAACGTGTCATAATGAATAATACACGTCCCATTCGTCATTCTATATAATGATATTAAATTGATTCAATTTGACACAGCTTAAAGAGGGCTCGGCCAATCAATTATGCGATAACGGGAGACGATGTATGTTTGATTTTGCAACTTAGCATATGTTTAGTCCTATTACCTGTCAATGTGTATGACCAACGTTAAAAATAAAATATTTCAATTTGAATGCGTTCATGTTTTATACATTTAAAACCCGATATTATGTTTGAAACGTTTTGTTTTCCTCCATAAAGTTCGTATTGGGAGTCGTGGGTAGGCCTACAGTATACAAACACAATTAAATGATAATACATTTTAGCCGAAGAAACATTCAGACACATAATTGATTAAACGTTTGTAAAGTCGAAATTATAATACCATATTAGGGAATCCCTTTTTGTATTTCTTTATACTGGGTGACCTTTTCTTCAGTCAAAGACTGTTCTCTCAGAGGGCTCAGTTATGATCACCGGGTTTTATGCTCTTTATCCGAGAAGACCATTACAGTTAGTGTTTGAATAATGAAAATGTATGATTAATAAAAGAGTGAAGGCCATTGAGGGCGCTAATTTCTTGTGTTTTCTCATGCAGAAGCCGAAGTTAGATTTAATTATTGCCTAATACTAGTAGGCCTAGTAGTAGAGACTAAGACTTTTTTTTTTCCGTACGCGAGAAGATTTGAATGAGAAAAAAGTAGGCCCTACTAACGATCGTTTAGTATACAAATAATGAACGCTATGTGGTCCACATTATATTTAGATGTTTTATAATACTATGAGGTGGGAGGTTGTGCATTGTGCGGTCTTTTCATCCATTTTTCTCAGATCTCGATCATAAGTGATTTGCATGCCCTTCTTTCTAAAATGGTATAGCAGACAAGTTCTAACCTGGTACCTAAATAATTTTTTTCAACGACCGACTTGGTTGCAGCTGCTATTTATCTTTATGAAGAGCCCCCTCAATAGCGCGCCATAAGAAAACTTGAAAGAAAGTGATTAATTGAAGGTTAATGAGACAAGAGATATGATTAGTCAATCTGAAAACTATAAAACAAGTTTGCCCATTGGTAGAAATGGTTCAGTGGGAGTAGTACTTTTGAAAAGAATGTCCTTACCAAATCATAATAATTAATTCAGTTAAATAATTTTTAAAAGCATTGGGCCATAACTTGGCTAACTGCTGTATAGGATAACTATAGACCTAGCTTATGTTTAGGTAATTATAATGTTAACCTACGGTATTGACAATTCGTTATAATTTCTTAAATTTGATTAAAATACTACGGATATGAACTACTATTTTAATTGGTCCGATCTTTTCCTTACTCTGGCGTATTGCAAGCCTAATTAATATTAATACTACTGTAAGTACAGTATGACCAATTGACCTATGACACAAAGCTACTTGAATGGTTATTTCAAAACAAATTAAATAACAACATAAACACATGAAATAACATTAAATCCACATATTATTATGGAAGATCCATCGAGCCTGCGTAATCGGTTTATTAGTAATAAAATTACAACTCTATTACAATTAATATTACAAGCAATGTCGTTATTGCAGTTCCGTTTACTGCTGTCCCTCCCTCTGAATTATTTTGTCCATAATAACATTGGTCGTTTGGCAGCGTCTTTTATGTTTTTAACAGCTGCTCCATTACATCACAACTACACCGAACCTAAATTTGAATACGAAATATTCTTAAACTTGGATGACATAGGCCTATCTATTGGAAAAGACATTTAGCATATTTACTAAAGTTTAGGCCTACTGGTTTAAGCTTGCATCAACATTGTGTTAAGAGTTGGAAGAGGTATGAGTCGGCTGTTTATTCCACCAAATGTCCCAAAGTTTTTTATCGACTTGCGATGCCTGGATTCTTCTTGGGATAAAGATACCGTATTGACTTTACGGGCAGGCGATGACCCTGCCATTCGACTAATGAAATCATCTAGTAGATTTTTGGCTCAAGAAAGGTAGGAAAAAAGAAATTGGTGTTATATAGAGCAGTTCTAGATGCGTAGAGAGAAATAGTGCTTGAGTAGCAATGGGAGTGGGTGAGTGCAACGACTTCTTGCCAGTTGGAAGATTGAAGTGAGTTCACCAAAATCCATTCTTATATACCACTCCACACTGTCAAATAGTTAACAGTCAAACTGTTCTTAAGTAGGCCTAACCATTTGCTCAGGTTCATAAAAGGTCTGTAGTATTTGTAATATTTGAATTATGCTATTTGAGTATCTAGAGAAAAGGTCAAGTCTACAAGCCATATAGCATTTGTACAGAATCGATGTATCAAAAATTACAATTGTTTTAGTCCAAATCATAAATGTTGAGTGATAAAAAATGCAGTAGCTACAGTATATAAATGTTTATTGAAATTGTTTTAAACTGGGGTTATTATATATATATATATACATTAACGTGATTAAAAAAACCTTTACATGGATTTTGAAAAAGAAAAACACTTTTTTGAGTGTTTGGCAGTCACAATTATTTTCTATTACTAATCGTTGGTAGTGTATTATTGTAAATTACCAGTGGGCCTAATCTAGCTCGTAGTTATGGCCTACTATTTCGAGGTTAACGAACACATTATTACATTATTAGGCTTATATAGTTTGTTTCTATAACATGTTTTTTTTCTTTCAATTAGAAATTAACCGATCACTAAGAGTTTGTAACATTGTGTCCCTTATTTTCTATGAGACGTGTTTAATGTTTACTATTATTATATATTTTTTTAGACTTGTAATTTAAAATTGGCTTAATTTGGCTCTTACTTACAATTTCAAAGTTAACAAAACTAATTAAATTACAAGCAGCCGCTATGATCATGTTAGTAAAAGTACTTTGAGCTCATCAGAAGAATGTGCTTTGACATTATCATTCGTTCTAAGTATACATGTATATTGACCGCTAGTAACCATTGACATTTCTAGGCCACTATCTTACAAGTAATATATTTAATAATAGTTACGACTTGTCTTAAAATGGTTCATTTTAGCCATAGAAACGTGTATCCATAATAAATATCATACAGATATTGCCTGCTTAGACGTTAAATATAAATTTTGATATAATTTTATTTAATATCAATAAGTATAGAACACTGATTCTAAATATTGTATCTTTTTTTAATGTAATAATATATATATAGTATAATAATAAATGAAAATAAAGAAAAAATTGCTTGTTAAGTCTAATTGTAACTCTCATTGACATATATTCCTCTGAGACGAGTCTTATTCTGTATTCAAATTTTTATTTTTTAATGCAAAGATAATTATTGAATAATATGGCATACTAATAAATTTACGATAGTAGAGAAGCTATATTGTTCGAAAAGAACTAAATGAGATGTTTATAATATTTTGGATCCATTTAGATTAGGTATATATTGCAAATGACGGATGTTTGTGAAATCATTAATTTCTGTGGAATCTAATCATAGGCGCCAAATAGAAACATCACAATACAAAAGACATTTGTGTTCAGCACATCATTTTACAGTTTTCATTCAACTATTTAATCATTGTTTTCACAGTGGATTTAACCCATGTGATCACGTGGAACTAAGTGCTGATAGGGGATACATACTTTGGACTAATCCAAGAGGGTCAATCGAGGTCAGATTCAAATATGGGAAAACTGGTGATGATTTCAAGTAAGTCAAAAGGCCAACATTCATTTCAACCAATAGTTATGATATTGTTGTGAAATATGTGGTATAACATGATTATATAACTCCTAAATAGATTGCTGTCATTTGATTGGACGATTGTGGGTCACATGGCGTTCAATAGACGGTATTATACAAATAATGAATGTTTATGAGTGTAATGGTACAAATAATGGCATGAGGTGAATGATGAAAGGTTATATCAACGAGGCAACGCCGAGTTGATGTAACCTTTCATCATTCACCAAATGCCATTATTTGTACCATTACACGAATATTAAACATTCCTTATTTGTTTTATATAACATCTAAATAGATTCCTGTCATTTGAATCAAATATAAGGTAGCCCTAGCCAAGAGGCCTACATTTCATTCAGATTGATTAAAACAGTAATATTATAATATTAAATGTTAATGTTATATTTATATGGATTTTATAAACACACCTACTTTAGTGTTAATTATGTCAACAAACAACCAAATAATCCTATGCTTAGCAAGGCCAAAACGCCTAGGCTAGGCCTAGCCTAATACTAACAGGCCTAGCTAGGCTAGCTAGTGTAGTAGTACTAGATTGGCTGAAAGGCAAAACTTCGACAGACAATTGGAACTTATCTTGACTAATTATGGTTTTTCCAACGATTCCACGTCTTGTAGGGATGTCCCCATTAAGTAATCAAAATCCTAAAAACGATCTAAAGCTAATTTAAATGCCTTTTTGAATGAAATTAGTACATATATATCTCCAAATCGTACACAAAAATCTGCTGCTTTTGCATATCTCGCGGTGGTGTTTACAAACAGAGGCAGGACGACAGGTGGCGCTGTTGTATTTCAATGTAATTTTTGTATTCTAAATTTTTTTTCATCCGCGAAACGTTTTTTTTTTTCGTACACAAAATGTTTAAAAAAGTACTATTAAACGATCGTTTAATAGTGCGTACTATTGCACGCCATGTGACCCACAATCGTCCAATCAAATGACAGGAATTTATTTAGGTGTTATATAATATATAATATTAGCGTTCCATGGTGGTTCGCGCAGACTATTAAATCATAGAGGAATTAACAAATTCCTACATAGTAAAATCATATTACACGATCAAATGTGTCATTAATTTCAGATAATTGGGTTGTACCTAATAATTTTTCTATAATTGAAATTCCAAGTTCAAAACAATATTTTTAATTTATTAGATGTATTCTATTATGTGCCAAAGGTTGTGTACCATCATTGTCTACAGCCTCTGGATGATATTATATCTAGCATTTACATCTTTTAAACTTCCTACTGTACATATCATAAAAGAAATAATCGTAATTATTAATTTTTTAAAGATATCGATTTTAGGCTAAATTAGGCCAGGATTATTTGTGTACACGTTCACATCCAGCAACACATTTGTTTGCGTAAAGAGAAACGTTTAAATAAAATTAATAAATACATCTTTAATTACAGATGTTTCATTGATCCGCAACACATGGGAATTAAGATATACCAACTGAAAGGATATCGTAAAGAGATGATAGTGGACGGTAAACAACCAATGAAGGAGAACACTAACAGACACCGTATGAAAGACAGTCCTGTGAGACAGGGACAGAACAATTTTGAATTCAATTCACACGACGGAGAGGTCCGTTTGGTTCTAGAGATGAACAGAGACCACGACTCGCACAAACCACATGCGTTCAAATTGAACTACGTCTTGGCTTTGTAAATGATGTTCGAAAAAGGAGATTCTTTTTGACGAGGCTATTCACTCAACGTAAACGTGTCTACTTTCTCAAACAGGAACAAACAATCTGGAGGGAAAGTAGTTTACATACTGTACATACGTAACTGTCAATAAGTGTGATCGTAATTTGTTATTATTAATTTTGTAAACAATTGTAAATTAAACTTTAACGCAACCAAAAAAGATTATAAAATCTGCAGCGAATATAAAAATCGTTTTTCTTTCGGTTAAAAGTTACTGAGTGTAAGTGTGTGGCCAGTATTATTTCCAACAATATAATTGTAACTTGTTTCTTCATACCAATCTTTTGCTAACAATGTTTGCGCCATGGCATGAATAAAAGATGATGATTAGATTAGTGATAGCCCGCGTATCGATAGATGTTACCCATCCACCTAAACCTGCGTTCCCACTGAGGCTAGGAAACATTTATTCTCCTATCTTTAGTGAATACCACTTAAGAGAAATCTTTAAATATGTATTGACTTAAGTGGAATATCTATAACTGGTGAGTACAGACACTTACCGTGGAACTCTCAGTGTCCCTTCGACTCTTTACACTTTACAGTATTTGATTCCATGTACAATGATGTAAATACGCCTTCGATTGTACATAATCGTCCTTTAGGTCTACGCTACAATCAACTTCCGCAATGTACCAATTTTACAATTTAGTTTAATAATAAAAAACCGCTAAATTAGCTTTGTATTCGTTGTTGTTTGTATTGTTCTTTAAAATTATTTATTTAAGAAATTTATTACGATGAAGATGATATTGATAATAATCACAAGATAATTAATTACGATTCAGCTCCTTCTTAATTCCAAAATAGATTACCTTTATTTTGATAACGAGTTGTTAATAATTTAATTGTGTCGGTGGTAACATGGTATTGCCCTACCAAATTGGTGGCATCGTCAGGTCAAACATTTATGATCTAATAAATGACCTTCTGAATATGATCGCTAATTAGTAAGACGATCATCATAGCACTGTTATAACGAAACGAGATACTCTACAATTCGATACCAGTTCGCTGTAGCTTGTTTTCCAAAAAAAATGACGCAAAGACCTAGTACAACGTACGCCAAGAACATACTAATACTAATAGATTAGTGAGTGAGTGTGGCCGAGCGGTTAAGACAGTGGAACCGAAATCCATAGAGCCATAACATTGGCAAGGGTTCGAGGCTCACTCGCTCCATGGTTCTGGTGGTAGAACAAGTCTTCTCGGATCAGGACTATAAACCGTAGGTCCAGTGTACATCTGGCTCATGTGCACTTTAAAGAACCTAGTACATCTTTCGAGACGAGTAGGGGGTTACCCCGGTGTACTAGTTCATTCATACACACACACTGTCGTGGACAGACGAATTGGCGCCGTAGTTGGCTGCCGATGTCACAATGGGACCCTTAATGGAGCAGTAGCCTTCAACTATGAAGTTTGCTCCTTAAAATTGAAGAAGAAGAAGAAGATTTACTGCACTGTGCGCTGCTGTTGTGCATTGTATTAGGCCTAATTATAATCGTATCATGTTTATTATTTATATATTAATTATAATTGCGTTGGCATGACGTTTAAGATCTAAGCTAATAGACCTTAAACGTGAACGTAAACATGGTAAGCAAAGTGTAGATAGGCTAATTTCGAAAATGAAAAGTATAGAGCATGGAAATAATTCCTCTGGATAGAGATAGATAAAGGTTTGAGATTATATATATTGTATAGGGAAGCGACCTAGTTGGCAAAAACCCCCCAAAAAGCCGGCCCGAATTTGGGAGGCACGTGATTCACGTTTTGTTCAGGGTATCTGAGAAATTCGGCTTAATTATGTTGTGCATGTTTGTAGGCCTAAAGTCATTCAAAATTGGATTGAAATTTAAACATAGGCCGAATAGTAGGCCTACTGTAGGTCTAGGCCTGCGATTTTATTTTAATAAATATAGGCATTTGGCCCTTGTAATGTATATAAACTATTTCCGAGGTAGGCCTACTGTTTTGTTCTAAATAACTTAATATAATTCACAATAAACGTCAAGTAATAATTACAAAACATTGTATCCGACGCTGTATACAAGGATTGAACCATTGTAATTAATTTGTCAAACTCCAGACAGAGCGTTTCTAATACAAAAAAAAGACGATGCCAAATATGGTCATCGCATACCAACACGCATTAGAGGGAAAGATAGTGTTAACTTGTGACGCAAGTTGAGAAATAAAGTAAACACGAGAAGTGTATGTGAGCGCTTTTAAATTATTATGTTCTCATTTTGTGCGTGGTTCTGGTGAACGAATATGTAAATTTACGAAATAAAAATGCAAAATAAAGAAAAAATGTTTGTTAAGTCTCATTGTAACTCTCATTGGAATAAATTCCTTCTGAGACGACAAAGTTTAAATTTTAAATATATTTTTAATTAAATTTTTTTTCATAATTAATGCACTCAAACCGCTTGAATAAAAGTAAAATAATAAGGATATCCTACCATGCGCGCGCGCGATGGACAAAAAACGCGAAAGGACATGAAGTTGGTTAAGTCTCATTGAAACTTTGCTAATTTGCTTTGTATTTAATTGTTCACAAACGTTCATATTAATAACAGAAGTGCCATTCAGGTCTGAGTTTGTTTGTGTAGAAAGAAATCCTACAAGAAGAAGACCCTTAAAAAGATAACATACCAAACATACTGACCTCTGTCGTGACTAAGATTTACATTACACGTTGCTTTATTGCGTGACGAGATTAATTAATACAGATCCATTTACAATTGGTTAATTTAATAATATTCATATAGGCCTACATAACATAGTCACTAAATGGACTGGTTATTGAATAAGTCACTGAATGGACTGAATATTGAATAAGTCACTGAATGGACTGAATATTGAATAAGTCACTGAATGGACTGAATATTGAATAAGTCACTGAATGGACTGAATATTGAATAAGTCACTGAATGGACTGAATATTGAATAAGTCACTGAATGGACTGAACAGTGAATAAGTCACTGAATGGACTGAATATTGAATAAGTCACTGAATGGACTGAATATTGAATAAGTCACTGAATGGACTGAATATTTAATAAGTCACTGAATGGAGCAATGCGTAATTAACTGAATAGGTACGTACAAATGTGTATTACATTTTTTCATATATATAATTTTGTGATACATATTATTTATCATAAATTTGAAATGTATTTAATGTTTCGTGTTTTGTTTCTTTTGTTTTTGTAAGGAAACCCTAATTCTATTCGATTTACTTTTTATATGTATTTATATAGTGTTCAAGATATAAATAAATGAAATGATGAATGAATAAATAAATAAATGAATAAATGAATAAATGAATTTAATAAAACAAATGGATGGTGAGAGATGAATACTTTTTTCAGTGCATGAACGAAAGAACGTTTGAAATAACGAATAAGTAAAACACTTTTTATAGTAAAAGCAAATAAAATACATTTAAAAAAACAAAATATTTTAACGATATAACTAGTGCAGTAAACATCAACATGCCTGTTGAAAAAGGAGTGATGTGAACAAAAAAGTGTGACATAAAACGATTAGATAATTTGTTAATTAGACGACCAATAAAGACAAGATAACGAAATCATTTTTGGAAGACGTGTTTTATTTGAATATCAGTACAATACATTGAATTCAAAGCGTTTTATTCTCTGCAAGAAGACGAACAATATTGACGGATTCGGAGATTTGGTGTCATATTATGAATACATTCTTAACAATAGGACAGTAATATTGTTTACAAAATGAAAGTTTAGCTAATTGAACTAAATGTCACTGAAGTATACACACTCGAGTTTCACTCTTTAAAATATAATACAGTGATGACATCAAACGCAATTTGAAGACACGCGATCTAGTCGTTAAACAGTTTACAAACTAACGTATTTACATATTATTTAAACATTCAACCTTTATCCCACCCGTCCTCCCTTTATCCCACCCGTCCTCCCTTTATCCCACCCGTCCTCCCTTTATCCCACCCGTCCCCCCTTTATCCATAATTGCCATCCCTTTATCCTCACCCTCCCCTCCCAAAATAAAGAAATATAAAGCGTACAAACTGCCAAATTGGCAGCAGTGCTTTTAACAGTTGAAACAGTTCACAAGAAACAGTAACATTTGTGCTGTATATTAATTATTACACATTTTTTTAAAGAATAAATCAAACAAAAACATGTCTTTGCATGGTTAATAATTAGTGATAAAATAATGCAGTGGAAATTTCTAGTCAGAGCTTTATAAATATTGGCAATTATTATTCATAAAAAGATAGCATAATTGTGAACCTCTCACATCCGCAAGGGATCTGATTATCCTTTACAACAGAACATCAGTGCTGGAAGTTTATTTGTAATATCTACCACTTGCCTGTTGGTGACAAGATAGTCAAGTGGAGTCGAGTGTCTTGACCAATCAGAGGTACTCACAGAATCGAGTTAAACTAATTGCCATATTATTTATACAGCTCTGGACACAGTGAAGATGCTCTGAATCGACAATATTCTGATTAGGAAGGGACAATGTCAAAATTAATATTCCACTCTGCTGCAGTAACAATCAGTTTCTGCAGTAAACTACATTTTGTTTATGGTCATATGACATGACTTATCATCTACCATGAAACAAATATAAAGGCATAACTTGATTGCAGTAAAACATATAGTTACTGTAGTAGTATAATTTTGACATGATCCCCCCAAAAAATTGTGAAGTGAAGACCTACAAACAGTTCTGGAGGGTACCTTCACGTTAAAAATAACACTTCATTTTGTTTACATCATCTTAACTCACTAGAAATGACGTCTAGGGAACCGTATTTGAAATTGTGAATCAGAATTTATATTAGTGATCAATAAGTTTAGTAGAAACATTATTTAATATAACAAGTGCACATGTATCTTTTGTGTAATGTCAAGATATCGTATTTGATAAGATGTTATGAATGAAATAAATAGTGATAGATGCTTTATTACTGTTTATCAAGGTGGTAGCAACATTATTATAGCATAGCTATTCCTGACAATATATAGTAGGAGATATCTAAATTGCAACTTACAGTACTCAATAAATGATTATAATTCATTTAACTATTAAATTATTTTCCATCAAACTCAATCCTATAAAATCGTGCACGAATTACGACTCTGTATAAAAACCTTAATATCAAAATCTAATTAGCAATAGCATCTTTACAAAATAGGTGAAGATGTGGTGGACTTCAGTACACAAAAACTGGACGAAAAAACAAACAAAAATGTTTTGTTTAAGAACATTTATGCTACAGAATGTACACCAGATTCTCAGTGCCAGATTCTGGATTTCTCCAGTATCATAGGAATATTCCATAATACAGCATCACATGTGTTTCACATGTATGACCTAGTATCATAGACCATGACCTCAACCTCAACCTTACATGATATAGGCAGCACATGTGATTCAAATGAGATGCTGTATACCGAATATTCCTATGATACTGGGCAAATATTTTAGTATATGGAGATACAGCACAAAGAATCTGGTGGTGTCTTGGTTTTTAAATAGGAAATCAAAAGGAAAGATCAAATTCATATATAAGGTCTAAAGATCAAATTTGTGTGGAGGAGTACTAAATTACGCACACTACATAGAGATTAAGATAGAGATTAAGATATGCATTGAAGTACAAATTTAATCAGAAACGATAAATTAATCTGTCCATTATAGTTTTCCTGAAATATAAAATCAATGTAGTTAACATGTTAACATGAACATTTTCACTAAAACATTTTCCAGACTACTTGCGTGTTCACACAACTAGTCACATGATACAAACTGGATCTTTGTGCTCATAAAAAATAATAAAAAATTATTCCTGATCAAAATACAAACTTTTTCTTGCTTTTGTGAGGTTACGGACACTGTACTCCAAAAGCAACGTTTTTTTTATAAATAATATCATTAAATTAAAGTACTGAAGAAAAGTTGAAATCTAGCAGAAAGTTATCCAATTAGTTTTGTTTCACATCTTTACTTTCGTAAACATTTTTTTCCTTCTAAAATTAAAGTAAATAATAATAATATTCCCTAGTGAATATTTAAAGAGCATTACTATTATTATTATTATTATTATTTACTTTTTGCCTGACAATAAATAATAAAATTTAAAAAACACAGATTACCTAAAAAATCTTCGGTACTTTGGAAGGATTTGAACCCCAGACTCTTGAATGGAAGGCTAACTACTAGCTGTCTCTCCTCTATTTATTAAACATAACAGACTTTGTCGGTGGTTGCATCATCTGCACTGCTACTGTCCGTATCATCTATTAACGATTGCTTCTTTTCACTTGCCGTCAATTTATTTTGTACCATATTCACAAGCATTGATGAGTACTGTTCTAACAAAGAGTACGTTCCAGCCGACTCGAGGTCACCACCAACGCCGTTAAGTTTAGAGTGCTGATTGGTAGGTTTGAAAGACTCAAAGTTTGTGACGGAAAACGGAGTTGGAGAATTGTTACCGTGTCTGACCGGACGTGGGGACGAACGTAAAGATGGAAGAGCGTCTTTGGCTGATTGGTCCATTGTTTGAAAGGTGGAAGAGAACATGTCAACCATTGATTGACGATCATTTTCACCAACTGAAGTGGACGAACTTTGAACCTGGAGAAGAAAATTAATGGTAGTTAAAACTCAATTTATGAAGTGGCTGGATGAACTATAGATTAAGAGATTACATACCAGAGAACCTAACCTAAGCCTAAGCAAAATCATGTAATTAGTGGATTTAAACATGTTGAGCATGCCAAGAACTTTTCAGTGGTTTACTGTGTCAAGGAGGAAACATAGATTAAGAAATTGATTATAAAGTTACACTTGGACTGAGGAAGGATTATTTGGTGTTACCCAACATTTCTGATTGCTTTACTGGTATCTCCGTTGGCATGGTCATTTTTTCAGTAATTTGCCTTTGGATTTATCAACTTATCATGATACAGTACACATATTCGCATTAAAGCATAACAAATTACCCAACAGCCTCAATACTATCAATTAATCTTTTGTCCAAAGGATTTTTATTATTTAAAAAAATTATAAACATTCACCGTTTTAAACATTTCCAAACATTTGGAAAATGCAGACTTCATTTCATTTATAGAATCCGAGAAGTCGTTGATGCTAATTTCATCTACAAAAGAAAAAAAGTAAAATTTGTAATAATCATTAATTTTCATTCATTTACTTTTTTTCATACAAATTTAAATCAACTTTGAAAGCTCAAAAATAAAAATTCTTGATCTCGTTCTTAATTCAAAATAGATTACCTTGTTTTGTTTGAAGCGGTGCAATTGTTGTCATTTTAGTGTCTTGTTTATCAACGTTATTGCTCATTGTCTTTGGAAGTCCATTTATAGAATTGTCTTCTATAGAATCATTTACATTAGAAATGTCACTTGGAATTTCCGATACACGAATCGATGCATTCTTATTTAAAATACGACTGGCTACTTTATGCTTTGTTATTCTATCAAGACGTTCAGGACTAACTTTGGTGGAATGAGCGTTACCCGGTGGTATTACCGCTTTATTCTTGATGATCGTGTTTGTGTCTGGAGGCGGCATCATTTTCTTATCTAAGGAATCTTTGGTTGAGTTATCATCACTACTACCGTTATTATTTGCATAGTCACTTGCTCGCTTTTCTCGTTTTCTTTCTCCCGTGGCCGGAGAAGACCGGCTACGCATGTGTGGTGGGCTTCTACTTTTATCACGCGGCAGTGGGGTTGATCTTGGTGATTTTGGACGGTTAGAAGTATCCGCTTCTGGTACTTCAGAGTTCAAAGGTTCAGAGTTCAAAGGTTTAGAGTTCATGTCCGATGTCTTGTCTTCTTCCGAAACGCTTCTACTCCTTCTCCGTAAAAATTTGGATTCATTATCAGTTTGTGGAATTTTCTTATTTAAAGTCGATAAACTATCTGTTGATTTGTAATATGAAGAATTATTTTTTCCTGAAAGATTTTTAGGATCGATTTTAGGATCACTTTGTCTTCGTGAAGACAAGTTCTCAAGTGATTTTCCCTTTGCAATCTTTGACGTTGGCGACTGAGGCGGTGTTTTTGAGTTCTTCTTTGCCATGGAGCTCATTGTTCCAGCTTCATATGAACGTTTTGGCCTGGACGGCGTCGCCTGCAAGTTCTGTTCAGACCGTGCACGACGTTTAAGCTTAGTAGTTGACTGATCGTCAATTTGTTTACGGTCTCGGCTGTGACTACGTGTACGATATCGCTGGACTAACTTTTTGGATGGAGATTTCGAATTGCCATCGTCCTCTATGTCTATGAAAAAATAGTATAATAATTTTGTAGTCTTATAATCAGTAGTTGTAGTTTCAGCTACAGAAGTTGTAATGGTAGTAGCAGTACTAGTAGTAGTAGTTTAGTAGTAGTACAGTGTTCATAGTATAAGTGGTAGTAATGTTAGTACTAGTGTAGTAAGACACAGTAGTTGAACAGTATTAGCTTTCATATAGTAGTAGTGTTTAGAAGTATAGAATATAGACTAAGATGTACTACACAGTAAACTCTCCAAATACCGGAAACCATTGGTCTGCAGTCATGGAGAAATAAGATAAGTATTTCTCCATGGTCTATATCTGGTTTTTTTGGTTAATTCTGGTATTCCGAATGTGTTTTTAATGACAAAAAAGAATTTTGGTGGTTTTGGGGGAGTTGTAGCAACTGCATTATTTGTAGTACTGTAGTAGTAGTAGCAACATTAGTACTATAGTAGAAATGGGAGTAGTAGTCAGAAATCAATTAGTTCCATCAGAATTCATAGTAGTAGTAGTTAGTAGTGTTTAGTAGGCAGCAGCATAGTGACACAGTAGTTGTAGAGCATTCATTAGTAATAGTGATAGAATGTTAGTAGTATAGTTAGTAGAAGTGGTAGTGAAAGTGACCAGTATTACTGTAGTATTAAGTAGCGTCATAATTCATTTAGTACTAAGTAGTGTTAGTAGTGTTATTAGTAAGCAGCAGTACAAGTGTCTTGGTAGTTGTAGAGCATTCATTAGTAGTAGTGGCAGAATGTTAGTAGTAGTGTTCAAGAGGCATTAGTTCTAGTATCAGCAGTACTGTTATTGCTTAAACTCTCTCTACACTATCAAACTTTATGTTAATTAAAAGTGTTGTGCCCATATATGGACATGATGATGTCATATCACTATCATATTTGGGCATATCACTATCA
Source organism: Antedon bifida (assembly GCF_963402885.1). Taxonomy (NCBI): domain Eukaryota; kingdom Metazoa; phylum Echinodermata; class Crinoidea; order Comatulida; family Antedonidae; genus Antedon; species Antedon bifida. The sequence continues at coordinate 20,595,997 of NC_136234.1, read as the reverse complement.
TATTTGGGCATATCACTGCCATATTTGGGCACACCACACTTTTTTGTTAAACTAGTTTGATAGTGTAGATAGAGCTTTAGTTCTGATGAATACTACTAAAGAATTATCAATTCTATCCACGGAAAAAATGCACTTACCATCTGGTGACCTGAGGTCAGTCATAGATTGCGCCTTCTTCATATCACCTGTTCCTTTACTTCCTCTTCTAGCTTTCAATCTATCCATTCTGTTCTTACTTGTATTAGATACTTTCTTTTTCTCATATCTATTTTTGAAATTCTCTTTCTCAGTGTCATTCAAAGGTGGAGAATCCTCCTCAGTGGTTGTGGATGAATCAGACAAGTTTCTCCGGTGGTCTGGTGTGACATCACGATGGCAGCCTCTTTCCTGCAACACTCTTCCATTGGTATTCTCTGGTGTGATAGTACTGTTATCTATGATCTTTTTGTTATTGCTTAGTGATACATTTTTAAGTTTTTTGATAGAATCTGTATCTTTCAAATTATCGCCGACTCTTTTGAGTCCAGCGTCCCATACTACATCTGGTTTCTTTGTCGAATTCCATCCAAGCTGTAAACAAATTGTAATGGTTTTATTGACAAAAATATAATTTAAAAAACCATACATTTAAAAATATAGATGTATTATATTACTAGAGAGTGAAATTCAACAAAATCCAGCTCTCAATCCACCCAGTATGGCGTCATCCTTAATCAGCCAAGGTACGTCAGAAGTTCAACAATGATCACAACTATGATATAACTAAAGTTTTTAGGTTCTTATGAATGAAATTGCAATAGAAAGGGGTAATTTATTCAGAAGATTTTATATTTTGGAAATGCAAGTCTTTAAGATATTGGATGAACAGAGTTTGTAGGAAGAATAACAAATGATAAAATCTAAACTGTTTTACAATAAAGTGAAAATCTTGAATATGAATCATTCAACAGGGAGTCCGTGTTTTAAAACCAAATAAAATATGTTGCTGATAGGGATAGGAGTGAGGAAGAAACTTGTGTAATTTGTAAATTCTACAAAACTAAAACAACAATCACAGAGTTGTAGCTTCTACAAAAATTAAAGCGTCAATTTATTTTGTTATTAATTTTAATTGGAGAGCGACTATAAAGACAGGTAATAGTTAACAGTTAATGACTATACTGATTAATTGCTGTAAACAATCTTAGTATGTTATTTTGCATTACCATACTATATCTATTTATGTTTACGTACTACTATGAATTACAGTTATCTTTGCATCAAGGAGTTTATTAGATGTTTTCCTAAACTACTTTAAGACCAATTCAGTTCTGTGTATAGTTTAGTTATAAAAAAAAAGTATGGTTCAAATAAAAAAATATTCATATCAAACATGTACTTCACTTTCTACAACATTATTCCTTCTTTTAGTTTATTGATTACACTTCAAAATATACAAAATAATGTAGCAATAATATTTATACTATTTCACACAAGCAAAAAATCCTCCTGCATGTGGAATTTTCAAAACAAAATAATATATTTTATCCCATTGTGTGTTAAGTGGAAATAACAATTGTTTAGTAAAAATGTGAAAACAAAAATAATTATTTAGTAGGTGTAAACAATATTAATAATAATATAAAGCAAAATATTAATAATATATGATTTTTTAAATATATTTTTAGTGTGGAAATGTTTTAACAAAATATTTCAGTTTCCTTAGTGAACAATGTGAATATACTGTAGAATCGGAAATTTGAATATAATTCAAACATATGATAAACATCATGCATGGAATATGTAATGTGTTAGAGAGTTAATAAAAAACAAAAATAAAACAAAAATAATATTAAATAAAAATTAATATTTAAATAAAAATTAATATTAAAATAAAAATTGATATTAAAATAAAAATTAATAATATTAAATTTATATTAATATTATTAAAATAAAAATTAATAATATTAAAAATATTAATAATTATGAAACGGTGATGTATGTGTTTGTTAGAGCACTCTTATAAACAATTTGAATAAAGAAGACTTGATCACTCAAGATTAGAACACCATGCATCATACTGTAATATAAAGTATATTATAAGAAATAAATGAATGTTTTTCTTGCTGCTTATGATTATGTAAAAACTACCAGATCAATCTCTATAACTACAGTAAACATTCAAAGACCAGCAGAGTGATGAAAAGAGAACAACAATACGTTGAATTTATATGCAATACGGTAGAACCCTTCATTTGGGATATCCCTCCTTGGGGACATCCTTATTCTCGAGAAATGAAGGATGTAAACACACTAAACACCTCATAACATAATGTATTGAGTATTAAGAGCTGAGGTTCAGATAAAAATCCAGCCTCATCTGTAATAATTATAGCCCATATCTCTAAATATACCATTTTAGGTTTTTAAAATATTTCCTTACTGGTAAAATTGTAAGTGAGCCTTAAAATCAAATTATACTGCAGTTAGTGGCAACTCTTTGGTAATAATAAGTATCATGGTACAGTGGCAGAATCAGGCTTTAAACTCAGGAACCCAAATAGGTTTGTAAAATGTAAAAATGTATACGCATTTCTTATGTTTATTCCATTTCTAGTAGAAATTTGCGTTATTCAGTACTATGGTACATACAAATTCAACAAAGGTTGTATCTCTTTTCTTTTCATACTATTTTATAACCACACCAACAATGTACAAAAATGACATCACACAAAAAGCCTAGCAACAAGATATAAACAAAGCATCGCAGGGAATGATATTAGGTCCAATATGTGTGAATTGTGTGGCACCACTTACGGCTTGTAGACGTTTCCTAGTCTCGTCAACGGCTCGCGCCATTTCTTCCTTTCTTCGCTGTAGGTACTAATACATCACACAATAATTATGATGCAGACAAAATGAATAACATAAACCCTCTATTGTACTGTACTACTTTTACTTCCATAGCCCTACCCAAGCCTACTATCTACAGGATGACATGACATGCCCCAGAATAGCATATACTTATTGACAAAATCCCAGTCTTATTTCTGTAACTAACACTTATAAAGCGCTGCACATGGTTCCCATTAGCTGACAATATATACAAATAATGAATGTTTATGAGTGCAATGGTACAGATATTTTCATGAGGTGAAAATAGAACTTGTTTTTTTTCTCAAACAATAACAAAACAATAAAAACACAAACATAATAAATAACAGCCAGAACATGAGAGAGGGCACCCCAAAAGTGAACTAAATCACTGTCGGGTGGGGACCCATGTCTTCTTTTACCGAATGCAATTATTTATTCCATTGCATGAATATAAAAACATGTGGGACAGTAGTTCTGCTGGTTCAACAGTTTTTACTTATGTACAGTTGTGCTGACCTTACATTGTTTCATATTAGTAAAACATAATGTGCTTAAAATAAAATGTAGAACATAATATTACGTTACTGTATGTCATATAATAGTAATTTATATTAGTAATACATACCTCGCCTGTGTTTACTGGTATGTGAAAGTTGATTGAAACAGGTTCGATCCGTCCTCTATGAATAAATTATACAAATATTGTGGAAATTATTTTATAGAAAATAGGACTGTTGAAGCTAGGCTCTGGACAGCTTCAAGTTACTTCTCAAAACTCACTTGTTCTTGTGTTTTTGACAGTGCCATTGGAATAGTGCAAACAATAAACATTATCATGTACCTTATATTACTATGTTGAGCTTTTGACAAGAACTTTGATGACAAGCTCAGTCTTCCTGGGAAATCTAACCCACTGGCGAATTGGGCTTCAAATTGGGCTTCAAGTTGCTCCATACACTTCCCAAACAATGCTTTCTCCTTGAATATATAATTCTTTTTTAGGAACTTCTGATCATCCTCGTCATCCGGTGTCTGAGGGCTGTCTTTATCTCCATTCACTTCAATATTGTTGGATGGTGATGATTCCTGACTCTCATCTTCGTCTTCTTCCTCCTCGTCATCCTCATCATCAGAGTTGTCAGCAATACCACCTATAATAATGACATGTATTGTATTCTGCTTATAATCACAATATAATGACATTTAAAAAAAAACATTCCTAATACAGAACATAGTTATTTTCAATCTATCAACTTGAAGTAAATTGAGTTTTAACAGTAATGAAGAACAAAAGGTAACAAACAAATTGTTTCCTAATAATGTAATTCTTAACTGTAATTTTTTTTTTTTAACAATCTAAATTTTATGCCTTTTGGATGTGTTTTCTACTATTTTTGCCATGTTGTTTGGGATGTTTGTTACATTCTTATGTTTCTTTTACCTAAACCTAATTATGTGATATATAAACTAAATACAGAATGTATGTAATGTAACTATTGGTCAGATCTTTCTTTTACCTGTGTCTTGGTCTCCTTCTGTTTTCTCCTCTCGTGAACTTTTCCGTGATTTTCTTCCAATAAATGATGTCTCTGTTACTTGAAAAGTTGCACTAAAGAAAATAATAATTATTATATATAAAAAGTATTAATCCAAAGGAATAAAGAAACTGACCGGGGCGTCTGCACCAGAGTTCTTTATGGTGTATACCCCCATGTGTGTCTGAGACTTACTAGGTGATGAGAAACGGGGTAAACTTACCTGTCTTGTGCAGATGATGTGTCACCAATAGTAGGATAGATAATTATGGATGTCTCATTCTCATCATCATCATCATCCTCCTCTTCATCTTCCACTGCAAAGAACTGTTTCTCCTGTTCTTCCAAACTCTCCAGCAACAGTGCTTGATCGTCAAGAGATGACGCTGGTTGCCACTGGCTGCTGCCAGAGGTGGCATCATACTGCATGCTAGAATCACTTCCTCTGGATACAGTAACATTGCTGTTTGTCTATTAGTAGATTGATTCATATTAAAAAATAAACAGCATATCAAAAGACTAAATCAAGTTTTAAAAAAAGAAAAGAAATGAAATACAATAATTAAAACTAGAAACTAGAAATTTAAAACATACAGTAGGACATTTTACATATGGTATCGGATCAAAAGCTGTACTGTATGTATGGATTGTGTAAAATTCATGTTTATCTTCAATTTTAATTATCTATTGTAAAAATGAACATAATTTATAAGGAATGGGTGTGATGGTAACCATTTACCTGTAGTTCGTGATGTTGTAGACCAAGCACTTGTTCGGCAGGTTGAAATTCTTCATCCTTAATATCTAATTCCTAATAAACAATCAATTTTACAACAATTATTGTAAAAATAATTTAAGTATTCTTACCCTATATGTTGGATGCATTAAAAAAAAAGAGAACTTTTTGAAGTGTCCCGATTTTTCATTTTTCCAATGTGATGTGGTAAATATGATACAGGTTCACATGTAACACTGTATCACAGAATGTTCCCATGATACTGCACACACATACTGTTCTAAATCCAGGTGGTTTACAATACTAATTATTATTATTGTGTTATGAATGATAGTTATTGATACAAATAACAAATTCATTACCTCATCGTCATTCCCATTTTTATAGTCTTCATCCTAAAAAACAAAACAAAATTTGTTTTATTAATATTTTTTTTACCAATTTTCTTTACAATTATTTGTTTTATTTACTTTAGTTACCATTATTATTCAGAAATAGCTGCCAAGGAAGAATTTGGACAAATCATAAATGTATTACATAACAGACAATTTTTAAAAAACAATTACACACAGCTAATCTATTAATATTTCTCAAATCAACATAATTTAATTAAACAATTACAGAAGTGATACAACAAGCAGTAAAGCAATATGTTACATTATACAGTAATAGAGTTGTTAGTTAGCAAACAAAAACAAGACAGTATATTAGTATGCAACTGAAACTAAGGTTCTTCTTCCATATTTTACACTTACAGTAATAATATTCATACGAAGCATTCACTCTTTCCACTGAGCAATACTACAGCTTAATTTATTTTACCATCTTAAGGCAAATTAATTAACAATTAATGTTTACTTTAAAATTTATTTGATTACCAGTTAAAGCCGGGGCACTGTAACTTATAGTCTTAAAATTGGAACGTTTTGAAGGCGTTTCTCATCCATAGTTCTAAAAGCGGAACTTAAGTATTATCAGATACAACATATTTTGTGATGAATAGGGAGTTACCCAGGTGTTTTGGTCTAATACGAAACCAAAGATAAAGGAAGACATTAAATTAATCAAGAACTGTAAAGGAACAATGTAACAAAAGTAATGGCAATATACAATGAACACTACAAACAAAATGCAAGCTGATATTTATTAATATGGGTTTAAATAGCAATGTTAATATAATAAGATAATGATTAAAGCATAGCAAACACTCAAATATTATTACAACATGGTACAAAATATGCTGGTTCATCAAAATACTGTATGTGGTTTAGAATAGATATACTATCTTCACACTGTATGTAGTAAAGTGAATGCAGAATAGATGTTATGGACGGATTTTCAGGTGAATTAATTTGTTTCAATGGCACCACAAAAGATTATTTTAGTCAGATCTAATTTTCAAAAATGTGTTGAATATTGAGAGATAATGTTCTCATAAAAATGACACAGCAACAGGAAAACAAACAAAAAAGACCAAACAATGAATATGCCACTCTTCACATAGTCACTCTTTATATGTTGAGCTTTTTAAAACCAACTTTAAAACGCTGTTTCACAAACATTTTCAAAGTGACATAACATAAAAAGCACACTTCAACACAAATCACATTTAACACCTAGTTGTTACCTTCTTAACTATTTGCTGTGGAAGTACTGGGACAGGATCGTTACACTTTTTTGCTAATTGAGACTAAAATGAAGAAAACCAAGCAATGTGTATTTATATGAATTTTATACTGTTAGAATAGCACACTCACAATGTTACAATGTAATGTAAATTATTTCAATTGTAACAAAGAAATTATAAATTCTGATATATGCTGGAGGTCTATTTTAAAATTAGCCCTAAACCAAAGTTATCTGATAAAGTACTTTGAAGATAAGTATATTATTTATCATTTGATAAACGTATGAGGGGCTATATAATATAATTAGTATGTGTTAGCTATAAAAGATATATACATAACAGCAGCTTTATGATCAAGTTCTGGGGTATAGTTTAAGTTTGGCTGAGTTGAAAATTAGGACTCCTTTTGGTCTCCCAGATTTCACTATTATCATTACTGTGTGGTTTAGAGTATATGCCTTTAAAATATGTATAAAACCAATATATATTTTCATGAGTATCATTATTCATACTTACAGATATGTTAGTGATGATAACATACCATGAGTCAAACCTTAGGTTGTGTGCATGGGGTGCAGCATGCTGATATATACCATAAGCCAGCCATTTCAAATAATTAAAATATTACTTACAGTAAGTAAGCTGTTTAAGAATTCACTCACTTGATCAGATATACTGTCAGGCTCTACAGTGTATCGCCTTCGATCTAAGAACAAGACAATATTATTTTATTTGATTTGAAGGCAGAACACTAACTTTTAAAAGAATAATACAATCAATTCTCTAATACTCCAATAAAGGAAACCTCTGGGCTGGCCTATATCTGGTTTCCTAGAAATTCTGGTATTCTGAATGTGTTTTCAGTGGTCAATAAGAATTTGGGACCTTTTTAAAAATATCATATCACTACCGTATTTGGGTAAATTACATTTTTTGACACATAAAGTTTGATAGTGTAGATAGAGCTTGAGAAAAGTCTAGTTATGGAAGAGTATCCAGTTTTCAGAGAGTCTGGTTTGGAGTGTCAACTGTACTTTAATTGTAATGATTGATATGTTTTCCTTACCCATACAGTCATCCAGATTCAATAAAATGCTTTCATTAATGTCCGACTTGACCTTGAATCCCTTGTCTAGCCTCTGAGCCCAGCGACCTTTCGGTTGTGATGGACTGATGTATGTGCTGGGGCTAGCCTGGTCATCTTGTCCCATCACCTACAAATTGTCACATAAAATATATTATTGGCAGAAGCTTTCCTAGTCTCTGTACAAATCTAAATCTTAGTATAACTTCTAAAAAGTGGACAGTAGCTAAAGTGAAGTGGTTTTGTGGTAAAGAAACTTGTTTACAAATTTTAAGATCACTGTTTACCTGTTTCTTTGCCCATGATGGTAGTTGTCCAACACTGAAGCGATAGTCAGGAGAACTTTCCGCTAATAAAAATTGCAATTTTCAAAAATTAAACCAGTGTAATGCAATGCTATTCTAATCTAGAATTAACGCCTTATATTGTAAGGTCTTTCAAAAATTATTCTCAATACTTGAAAACAGATATCCAGTATACACATATAGGCCTACATTGTGTGCAACTTTAAAGAGCTCATCTTCCATGATAAATAGGGTAACTGGTAGGGTAATAGGTTCTGGTTAAATTCCAGCCACTGTAGCTACTACAGAAGTAGAGTCTGCTGTACTGATCTGAATTCATCTGTACCCAGTATAGCACTGTTTGAGCTGCAAAGGGAGTATCACAACATGAAGACGATGCAAAGATTTTAAAATATGAGAACTCACTAACCTTTCAGTTCTGCTGTTCTGTTATGTTGTAATTTAATTTCCGATGACAGTAACGACTCAGTTGCTGGTTGAAATAACGTATCATCCACAACAATGGAACTACGGTTATTTCTTTTGGTGGCATTTAGTACTTGGTTTGGAAGACTTGCTGGTGGTACAATATATGTTTCCCTCCTTAAAAGTAAATGAATAACATATTTAAATTCTTTAACACCTCATTTCTCAGGCAGTCTTATGGTATCATCAGAGAATATTATTATGCTATAATCTTAGGAACCACAGTGGAAATAAGTTGCGTTTTGTACTTTTCTGTGTTTTTATCCTTGTTTGATCCACTTGATCAACAGAATGAATAAATAAATAAAAAAATCATCAGACCTGTAGTAATGGTTTCGTATGGCATCAAATTTTGACAAAAGTGTTCATATTAAGTAGGTTTGAGACTGGAATGATTGATAATAATTTAACTAATAATTTTGTTTTAAAAGATGCTCATGGGATTACCTTTCCACTATCATCTTTGGTATTGGATTTTTCAATGCTTCAATCTCGGCAAATCTAGATTTCATTGAGTAGGTCATTCCCCATGGCAGTTTCCACACAAATATACACCTATGAGTAGAAAGACCAAGGAGCTATAAAATTAGCAATTGGATCTCAAACAAATAAATAATATTTAGTGTTAAACTGTTATATAAATGTTAAACATTGTGCTGATAAATGATTATTAAAAGAGTAAAAACTACACTCACCCATCTCCTGACACCGAATATAGATGTTTATAATCATTGGAAAACTTTATACCCGTTACCAATTCTAAATGAAAAAGTTTAAACTTTATAAGCACAATCACTGTTGTTGAATAAATGAACAAATTTATCAATAAAAATAAACATGACAATTATTTTAGAAAATAATAAGTAAAAACTGGCTCAACGTCCCATCTGTTCAGTACAAACTTATAATAGTAAAGCATCTTTATTAGGCCAAAAAAAATAATCTTCTTAAAAGTAAAATATATTGATATGACATTAAAAAGAAATAAAAATTCATGCAAATGTCAAAACTGTACGTTTTAACCAATAATATATTTGTTATTTGATGATAAAAGCCAGGAAACATGACTGGTATTGATCAAGTACAGTATATGTTTCATCCTTGAACTTGAGATTAATTAATTAATATCTGACACTAATTAATTAATGGAAACTAATCAACCACAAATTAACAATTGTATATTTTTGTCATGCTTATGGTAAACGATATAAATTACATCTGAGTAAACTAAACCAAACAAGAGGCAAGATCAATGGGACAAAATCAAGGTACAAAGCACAGCACAATGCTATGGGTTAAACAATGTGAACACGATATGTATGATCTGTTATTGCTCAGTAACAGATGTACGAGAGATAGTTATAACACGCATAAATTATTATTTACTGGAAAAATATTATTTGAATTTCTTAAAAATAAATTTTCACTAAAAAAGTAGTAAATAATTTAATGAATTTTTTTCAAAATAAATAATTTTATTTATAAAATGTGATTGACATTTCTTTCAAGTTTAAAAAAAAAAAATTTATTTGATATTCAAAATGGTTGAAACAGCAAAAATGTTTTTTTAACTAACCTGCATGGCCAACCATAGTCGCCAAACATTCACCGCTATTGAAGTCAAAAATTGCAATTGATTTGTCCGAGCAACTGGTGACAGCGTACAATCCCGAAGGATCAATTTCAACACGGATTAATGTGCCATCTTCTGCTAAGGCCCCTTTGTACGAATTTCTTATTTTTCCAGTTGCTAAATGGTGTATCCTGGGTTACGAAAAGAAAAAATATTATTATTCTACTATGCTAGTAAGAAGTTTTACAATTAAAGACTGAATAGGTGCCACGGAGTGGTGAATGTGTATGTAGTGTATGCAACCTGTTTTTTTTAGCTATGCAGTGTAAAAGGCTAATTGTTTGTTGTCGGAGTTTATTCTTTAGTAACAACTAAACAAATTAAACCAACTTTTATTAATTTTCTTCTTTTCAACATTAAATATAAACATATATGAGCCAAATAAATAGTTGTGTTGTGACGGTTGTGATGTCATCGGCTAAGGTCAAGTGTCCACCGCACGGAAACAGGTCATTCCGCTGATGAGGTGTAAATATTTCATACTTGTATTTTGTTTTGATCAAAAGTTTAACTATTTATTTGATATACATCATCAACACAGATGAGTCTTCAAACTATGAGCCACGGGGTCAACCTACCTTACAGTCCTGTCTTGACATGCAGTGACAACATACTTAGCGGTGGGATCTATGGCTAGGTCATGAAACGTAGCTTTACAAACGATATGATGACTACGAGAAAAGTGTAAACTAGGTTCCTAAAATATAACAATACATAAAGATAGTTTATTTAATGTTGGTTTAAAACTAATGTCAAACAGAATGATTAAACCAGAAATCAGGTCTGGTCTGAGTAAGTTGCTGACGTGCTGTTGGTATTGCATCAGATGACAGTTTTTTATTTTGTTGAACTTATTGTTTATTACTGTACAAAGCGAAACTACTATTAACAGTAATTGTAAAATACTTTTTATATGAAGCCTATTGAGTAAAAATTGCTGTACCTCAACTGCTTTTCTACACATCAATGCCTTATCTGCTCCTGAACTTATCAGATTCAACTGCCCATTCACATCTATACAAAATAATAATAGTAATAATTATGAGCCTTTTTTGATTGATAACTTGTACAATTAGTACGCAGGATGTTTCACTTTCGGTTCACTTCTTCCCCTTCCACCACCCAAAGAATCACCAGCAGTGCTTCTATTTTGGCAAGCATGAAACAGCATACACACATAGTCGTTTTTTTGGTGTTTCACACCAATGATAACCCACTAAGTCCTTAGACTTGATTCCGGTGGTAAATTGGGCAGTACACTGCAAGACGATCCCCTGCTCTTTTCAAAGTGTGTACAGCATTTTTTAACATGCATGTGAGCCATGTTGCACACAGGACCAACAGCTTAACGTCTCATCTGAAAGACGGTGCGATATCTACATGTATTCCTGCCAGTTGGAATATACGGAGAGCGACGATGGTTGTTTTGAGAGCATGGACTAGATCAAGTACCAATGAAAAGTAAAACTTATTTAAGAAAGAAAACCTGTGTAATCTGTGCCTACCAAAATATGCTTAGATGTGAAAATATTGTATCAGTCTAATATCAATTTATAAAGAAAATAGATAAAAATAAGAAAATAATCTATAATCCAAAAATCTTCCATAATTTTATATAAGAATATAAATTGAATGAAATATGTCCTACCAGCAAACGATACAGCCGTTATCGAGGATGAGTGGTCATCAAGCGTTTCGACCAATGAATAATCATCTTCTAAGTTGAATACATGAACAAGACGATCACGACTTGACGATGCTAATAAACTATGACCTGAAACAAATATTTATATTGATAATTATGAATGTATACATAAATTAATTTGATTAAAAATGTTGGATCATCATGACCCTCATAAAAAATGTAAATATACAGTTAGCTCCATCTCTCAATACCAGACATATTTCGGTTCATCCAAGAAATGTTTGGTTTTCCAAGAAGTATGGTTGTACAATATGCAATTTCAGCATTTAAAGTTTTATTTTGAAAGCATTTTTTCAAAGAGATAATGTGAGAGTGTTTGATACAATATAGCAATGACATAATGTTATGAGAAGTAAAATATTTGCTTTATATAAACTAAGCCTTTCTAAAAAAATTTAATAATAACTTGAATTACAGGTAAGTACATAATTTGTAAATAAATGAATATACTGACTACAATCTACTGAGAGTTCTAAAAAGAAAAGAAGAATTTAAATTTATAGGACGTTACTCCTGTATGTACAGTAGATATATAAAAAAGTGTCACTATCAACTTGAAAACAGTAAAGACAAATTAGCATAGGCATTGCAATTAGTAAACTAAACTTTGATGTTTCTCTTAAAAGTTATCACTAAATGATAACCATGTGTTGAGGTTTCCATCCCAAGGCACTTGTCAACAAATCCCAGGGTACAGCTAAAAGGAAATTCAATTTATGAAACATTTCCCAAGCATTCACATGGCTATTTGGAATGCATCATTGCTGTATAAAAGATTGTGTGTGCTGAGACCTAGTGTGAGATTTGAATATTCTGTATACCTTAGAGACAAACACAGCAATTAACTGACACTCTTCAAATAATAACAGTATATTAGCTACCCTTAACAAAATTACTGTTTGAAATGTGAAAAGTTTAGTTATGAACAGTAACTAGATCATACAGAATAGCATTATGGCATTAAGATTTCATTGTCTTATGAACAGTATTCTTAATGTAGTTAGTACAGAGCCATAAAGAGATACCTATCTAAAAACAATGTTTGTCATTCATTATAAAAAATTAATACAAACAAATGTTTACATCCTGTCACTAGGTTGATTCTGTGTGGGCATATAAGATTTATAAATAGAAGACCAAGGATATCAGAGTATTTGCAGTTGTCGCCACGATGGAAATATATAATGTTGTATCCGTCTGGAAAAAGAGCATTCAGGAAATTTATAAATGTAAAATCTTACTTATTACTTACTTATTACTTATTTTTCCAAGGCCAGTACAACTAAATCTTTTTTTTATTTTAAGAAATGCGTAAATGATGGTTTTTTGTCAAAATTTAGTGTGCTAACTAGCAAATATACTGCATCACTCAGAGTAATGAATGATCTAATATGAGAATACCGAAAGGTGCAAAATATTCCCATGTAAAATATCAGTGACACACAGAATGCACTGTGTGTAGTCATCATCTATTCTGTATACCTTATATAACATTGAATCATAATTTAATTTCAAAAAGACATTAATGAAATATTATCACGTATTGCAAATCATGCATGTTATGCTTGGAAGCAGTCTAGACTTAAACAGTACTTATGACAAAAAGGGGGCAATATATACTTTATGTGTCATTCGAAGCATGTAATCTAATAAAATATATATTTCTTTTTGACCGATTTTAAGAAAATGTTTGCAATGTATTTGAAACTGTATTGTTAAGTTGAAAATCCATTTTGATGGTATATAATAGGTAGCAAGAATCAGAATTGATGAAGCTAAATAAAAACAAGTCAACCAATATTATCCTCCTGCAGTGGAGTACCAGGAGATTATAATGTCCTACACTATCAAACAAGTTTGACAAAAAAGTTTGATGTGCCGAAATATGGTAGTGATATGCACAAATATGGTAATGACATGACATCATCATGTCCGTATATGGGCATATCACATTTTTTTGTCACATAAAGTTTAGAATAGAGTAGATTAGAGTAGACAGAGCTTTCCAGTAAGTTGTTTCCTACCTGTTTCTGCCTTTGAATAACTCAAACAAAGCACTTCAGAATCATGTGCTTCAATACACTTGACCTCTTGCATCAGAACCAGGTCATGGACTCGTATATTACCAGAGCGGTCACCTGACGCTAGGTGCTGTCCGTCTGAGGTTATGCATAGGCAACGTACCCCATTCTTCCCCTCGTCTGTGTCTGGTTTTATGTCCGTTAGGTGGGTTTTCTCTTCATCAACATAAACTATTTTCATCAACTCCTGTTGTAAATGTATGAGAACAGTGTTATGAATATTCAAAGATTGTTATTGGGTAAGAAATAATGAATATTTATAAGTTGTTCTTGTGGGTAAGAAGTCATGAATATTCATAAGTTGTTTATGGGTATGTGGGTCATTCACCTTTAACCATGATGAGGGCCTCAATTGGCTAATTTGATAAAGTAGTTTGGAGGGCACAATTTTAGTCACTTACCATTACGCCAATAATACCCATTACGTCACTGGTGTATTCTAAGAGAATAGATAGAATAGAACCAAACAAATTGGCACAGGCACACCCAGACAAGAATACTCCATACTTACATTACTATATACATTCTTCTTAAATACATCATTGCTATTAGTGTGGTTAAGGTTCCAAACTCGTATCGTATCATCGGAAGAACACGTAATAAACGAACCCGGTGGTAACGTATCCTTCTGATGTTTGCCTAAGGTGGGGTACAACTCTACGCCCCATATACAAGAGCTGTGGTATAATGATGACCACTGTTTACCGACCATTTTAACATCGTGGATATCCCAAATATACACACTGTGGTCACGATAAACACAAGTTAACTGCAAAAGAAATGATATAATTACATATTCATTAATGAGCTTTTTTTAATGATTACAAAAATGTTCAATATGGTAAAATCTTTTAAGAATTTATTTTGATATAGGAAAATAGCATACTAATATTTTAATATATTTAATTAATTTAAGAGTTGGGGTGTGGGAGGGCCTATGACGTAGTGAAACATAGCCTCCTTAACAATACCAAGGTGATAAAAAACAATGTTAATGTGAGGGAATAACCTGGGACTTGCACACAGGTGTAGACGACACATACAACAACTTCTTCTCCACTTTGTGTTAAGTGCTGCCACCAAACGACATTCAATTGTCTGTCTTATTTTAATCCAGATGAAATACTTTTTATATATTTTTTGTTCAATAAAATAAATACTACTAAACTACTACTTTATTACCTTTTTATTATAATCATCAACTTTGAGTGCAATGGCATCTGGGTAATTTGCATCATCTCTATGAATGGACAGGTGGCTAAAAGAAAATAAATTAAGAATGTAAGGTCTTGTTCACACTAGAGAGTGATTCTAAGATGTCAAATGGGAATGCCTTTTCAAACGAACAGATGTTATATTTTATTGTGAGATACTCAACCAGGTGAAAGTCCACACAGGAATTTCATTCAAGACCCAAGTGAAGAAATACACATTACTTTATTTACTCTCAATATCTCTAATAATAATCTTCACAACATTGATGTTGTTACTTTATTATTCATTATGTCTCCTAAGCTGAGGTAATCATACAGTAAAACTCCTCCATTGGGACACTCCTATTCGGGGGCACACTAAAAAAGGGAAACTTTCTTTGAAAACAATAACGTTTACATAGCACTACAGCCAACGCCTTTACGGGGTACACCTCTATTAAGAGGACATTTTGTTGGGCTCTGACGGTGTTCTATTGTAGTATTAAAGAGAAAGTTCAAAAATTTATTTTTTTTCAAGACTTTATTTGATATTCCATAAACAAAAATTCTTGATACTATGATGCTTTATAATCAATTATGTATTGATACAAACATCTATAAATATAACTATTAGTAATCCAACAGGGAGAAAATATAAGGCGTCAAAGATAATCTATATATTACGACTAATAATTACTTCCACATTTATGTTTAAATAATATTTCTGATGCCAGGTTGTGCCATTATCTGAATTATACATCGCTAGCCTAGTCATTGTTTGATTTTGTAAACATATTGGAACTGATGTTTGCAGCCATAGGAATAAAAGTATATATATTAAGCTAGGAAGCTGATTCTAAATCAGGTGTATCTTTGCCGTTTGATTGGTTGATTATGTATCACATGCTGTGCATTATTTAGATCCATCTTCAAGATTAGGCATTCCATTGCACATCCAGGTGGTACATTACACATTCAGGTGTTTGTAAACATTTGGAGAATTTTCTGTAACTTGGGGTGGGGTTTTTAATCATCACTAGAATATGGCCATTCCAATATTAATGTTTAGTATGCCACTTTCAATAACATCTTGTGCGCATACTTTAGTCCATACTTTGTGTGTTGCCTCACAACTTTTACACACATTTACATTTCTGTATCTGAAAATAATATTTCATGAATAGTTGTCACTCTGAAGAAAGTGCTCGTGAAATGAGCACTGAAACTGTCAGTCAGGTCAGTTACTAATTTTGGCTTGTCAAAATAGAATTTTATAATACCGGTAATAATATTTCATGACACTATATTACCAATCAATGCAATGCTATATAAATAAAGATTTTGTTTCATACAAAGCACACTATAAGGCACTGCCACCAGACTTACATATATTTTAAAGCAATTATGCACAAATATCTCCTACTGTATACTATCAGCTATGCTAATTGGCTAAATTACCATCATGTTTTCTGTGCATTGACAAAGCTCATCATAAATTTTGAACACATTCTTAAAAGTTATCCCTTAAAACATTAAAATGATGTTTTTTTCTTTTGTCTTTCATTGGAACAACCCACCTTTATCCTTCCCCCCACCCCCCTTCTTTTTTCATTACTTCTTATTACATACAAATTGACACCATTAATGTGAATGAATGTGTTAAATTTAATGAAATTGTACAAAATGATGTAGAGCCTTTATCGATGGAACAATCCTAATCTATTTCTGACCAATTTAAGGGGGAGGAATGCAAACTTGACAGCTAAACAACATTTAAACAATCCTCTACCTGCAATTGCCTATTATTAAAGGCTTTGCACTCAAGAAGCCCACTAAAAATACTAGAGCAGTATGATCTTTTCACTCACACCCTTTGGACATATCCATCTTAAACTATCTCCTGCACTTAGCATACTTTAATTTAACAGTACCAGGACAATGGTCTTGGCATGCGCAATATTTTGTATCAGATTCTACATTTCTGCTTTTGCTTTTTCGAAAATGACTTCCAAACTTACCACCAGTCTGGACACTCTGTGACATTAATATCAACCTCATCTGATCTATTGCAAATTACAATTATGATTTATCATGAAATAAGTGTACCAAACAAATGTCCATGGATTTTAAAAAAGAAGACATACAGTACAGTAATATTCGTCTTTCAACAAGTATGACAATGTCAGGATTAAATTTTATACCGTAACTTTTACACAGTGGTTTGAATTATCCCTTTTCTTGTTAATGGCGTGTCACACTTGGCAGTTCTAATTTAAATTGTTAATCTTTAGCCAACTTTTAATTTTCCTGTGTATTTTGAATGATTCACTGTCACGCAAATACATTTAAATTTGAATTATCAGAAATTTGTTTTAAAGATTATTCTCAACCATACTTTATTTCCTTTTGAAACACATCATGCATTACAAACTTACAATATACTAATATTTGTGTTTGTTTTATCAATATGTATGATATGTGAAAAAAAGGTATAAATTTGCATTATTCGATGAGTTCACTTTGACCATAATGTTGCAAGATGTTGATATAATTTTATTCAATCTTTCAATTATATTTCTAAATGGAGGAAATAGCACTCATCAACTACACAAAACCTCTCAACCTATAAAATTGTTTTTGTGGATCTTGTAAAATAACAGAAGCATAAAATTAAATGATTACAACCTAATACGACCTATTAAAATCATTTCTTATGCAAAGAGAAAAGGTTACTCAGATTAAATAAACAATATTTTATTTTTAAAAAAAAGAATGTTACAATATTAATCATTTCCCATCTCAATATGTTTTCAAACGTTCTCACAATTATTCACTTAATATTTCCTACACTTGTCAGCATAATCAAATTTACCACTTCAAACATTCTTTCATCAAATTAAGCTCAGCCCTTCATTTTACCGTTTTTAGGCCCTGGGCCCCCATCCCTCACCCCCTATTTAAAACAAAATCCTGGATCTGCAACTGCATATTTCCAGTGGACACATACTGCGAACGATTCCTCTACAGTTGCTTTATTATTACTAGGCCTAGACTTATTTGGTAAAGTTGAACATGCGAGTCCTAAATTACAGTACACCCGTGTAAAATGTGTGAGCTTAATACAAGCTGTTATACAGGATGTTTTCTGTCATAGATCAAAAACTTCCTGATCAGTGATAGAACATATGTTTCATGTACATCACAAGCTGTTTTAGTAAGGTTCAGAACATTAGGTAACTTGAACAAAATATATCATAAAATATTAAAAACCTTGTTATTTACCTTGGATCTATTCCATCAGACACATTGACACCAAGGCAATGTGGACGGGGTAACGTTGCAACAAAATGAAGGGTAGAAGCATCAAAACAACGAACAACACCATCATTGCAGCCAACAAACAAATGCTCTTCTGTTGCATATAAACTGTTTGCACTTGATACCTGATGCAAGGAAAATCAATTAGTTTTTTTAATTAACAATTAAACAGGGTGTTATGTAATGATCTGTTTTTATTGAAGGAGGAGGAAGGAACAGTTTTCTCTGAGACCAGTTTTGATAGTTTGTTTATAAACAAGTTTCGCATACTAAAATAAAACCATTTCTCAAAACCATAGCCACTTTGACAACTCACAACATAGGTAAAGCACTAATGAATCAAGGTCATCTATATTTTCTAATTAAAAAAACAGACTGCCAAAGGTGGTACACTGGGTACATTTATTACATACAACATTTGCTGGTGAATACTTATTAGAAACCGTACTTTAGGACTCCCTATTCAGAGGACACCCAATTAAGGGGAATATTTCCCATTAAACGAAAAGGGGAATATGTTTTAGCACTACAGTCAATAAGGGGAAACTTTGTTGAGGTCCCAAAGAGTTCTGTACTGTGCTTCTGTACTTCAACAAGTTTTTATTGAATGGTAATTGACACAGGATGGCTTTAAGGTTCATTAGAATTGTAGTAAATTGATTTGGTTGGAAGTTGGTTGGTTTACTTACCCTCAATTCTACCCACTTGTCCAACAAACGTCTTTCATTAAATTCACACAGCAAGCCTGATGTAGTTACGCAGTATGTTTTGTTGCTGTTCTCACCCAGGCCACACGCTACATCAGTAAAGAAGTTATTCCTCTGCTCTCCTAGGATACCAGCCCGGCCTAACAGAGGAAGTGCTTCTCGTGTCTGAGACACAAAAGGTAAAAAGGGATAATAAATAAAGCCTGGTTATAGTTCAATTGTAATTATAGTTAGAGTGAACTTAGTAAAGAAAATAACTGCCAACAATCATTCTACTAGCTGTTGATGGGTGAGGGGAAGGTGTATTGGTGCCTGGGATATGAGTGTGCCTGCGGCTGATGAATGTGGCCGGCTGAGATGACAAGTGATACGAGGTAATGAGTGAAGGTGTAGGGTAGTAGGTGTAAACAAATAAAGATTGCCAATAAAGCTGATAGAATATTAAATAATATTTGGTAAATAACATTTTTTAAATAGTATCCCAGCTATAACCCGAATTGTGAAGGAAAAACATGAATACCTTTTTATTTCTTAATAATCGAAACAAATCCAAACACTCATATTACCACTTACTTTACGTTTTGAAGAAAGATACCAAAATTTCACATTGCGGTTACCAACAGTTACAAAGTAACTTCCATTTTCAGCAAAAGATATAGCTTTAACCTAGAAAAGGTATAATGATCATGACAAAGTGACATGTATTGTAATAGCTTAGCAAGCACTAAGTTTTAAACATTGAATGCACCAATGCTAAAATATGAATAAAACTTAAATTTTTACACAATCATTGTTCCAACAGACAAGCAATAATTACATAATCTCAAAGCTGGGAATGGAAACCGTACATTTTTTTTTAAATCGGTGCCATTATTGGACTACTCAGTTCTTTAAAAAATGTTTACCAGATTCACTGAATAATGTCTAAGAATCTTGGAAATGGTCAAATACATTGAATTATCAATATCTGTTTATTCGAAGTTCCACTTGTTTTATTCTATTACCATTTAAATAAATTAGAAAACAAATTTAATATTGTTATATTTTTATAAAAGAAATTCTATTTTCAAATTGCAATAAACACTTAAATAAAGTCACACCAAAATGTAACTTATCCATCTAGCAATACAGAGTGAGTATATACAAAACCTTTGCTACAAATGTAACAAGTATAATGAATAAATAATATTGTTGTAACCTGGCTGCATTCTTTAAACTCACTGCTGTTGCCTATTGAAACATTACTGATTGACAAAGAATGTGAAGCATACAAGAAGCCTTGTTGTATTGTTAATTTGCTTACGCCATAATTTACAATCATTATGGACAGAATTATTAAAGTACAGTATTCCATACTAAATAACATTTGGTCAGTGTACACTGGGTCACTAATCACTGTCACTGTTTTTAATTCCTTAAATAACTGTTTAAAGCCACAGAATATTGAGGCTGTATTATTTGTAGAATAAAACAAACTCATTTAAAAAAGAATATTTTTGTAATATTTTGACAGAATACTATGGCTTAATTTGTTTGTATAGAACTTAGAAGTATACTATAATTATTGAATCTAAAGTATCTATGTTTAAATAGTTTAATCATGGAGGTAAACCTCCATGGTTTAATTGTCATCAAAGAATCTGTTCCCTATGTCAACCTCCTACAGTAATGAATCTTTCCACCCACCCATTGTTTAGTATCATTGCCTTATTTGTAGCTAATAATAATATGGTAGCCCTAATACTTCACTGTCTGCCTAAAATCTGCGAATTACAGAAACCGAGTCTGAAATAGTATCTGTTCATTACACAATAACATCTTGAATAACCACTACTTATTTCCCTCTTAACCTTCAGAAAAGCAATTCAATGTTCAAGATTTTAATACTTGTATGAAGTATTGAGTTAAAATCTCTGTATACAGGTAGTTGGAATCTACTGTCTTATGTGTACTGAAATGGCATTAAACCAGCAAAATGTGTGAATTAGCAAAATTACTTACTGTACTACCACTTAATATAATTTTTTTTATAAGTTAAAAACAACAAATGAGTAGGCCAACTACTATTTGACAATGCAATTTGTATCTATTATATAAATAAATAATGTTGCATAATATAGTACATACCTTGGATGAGATTTTGCCAGACGCCACAAGGCCTACTCCCCTCCAATCCCACACATTCACTGTCTTGTCATGCTGCTCACCAACAGACACAACATACTTGCCATTCGGTGAAAAAGCCTATAAAATAAATAGCAACGTTAAATTTAAATTAATTAAAAAATCATGTGATGAACCCATGTCAGACAAAAAAAAATTGTTGAATTTTAATTTTTTTTTAAATAATTAAAAGAATTGATATAATGTAAACTTGATTATTTAAATCATTATTTAAAAATAAATATTTTAAATATAAATAAAATTTTCTTTTATTAATAATAATTTATTTATATGAAATCTAAATTTTCTAGTAAAGTACAGTTCTATAAATTTAAAAACATTAGGACAGTGGAATAAAATTAAATCATTATACCATTTGCATTGAAACAAATCAAGATATAAATAAAAGATAAATTTCACAATTATTTGTTGCACCAATAATTCTTTTCAAGAAATCTCCTAGGGCGTAATGTGGATATGAAAGCGTGTAACTACAAGTCCTGACAGCTTGTCTCTATTGTATTGAATATAAACGATCAACATTGTCTAGGTTGGAGATCAGGAGAATGGCCAGGAAATTGTATAAAAGGTGAAGTGAAATATATCGCTGATGATATTATTCCACCCAATTGTTAAGGAGCTTGAGGCAGGTGTATTAATGAATTATTCATTTACTTTTTAATTATTTCACATTATTATCTGAAATTTTATTAAAAATGATATTGTTGAATATTTAATAGATTGTTGTTTGATTGATTAATATTTTGTTTTTATATTTATAAGATGAGCAATGTAATTTCTCTTTAAAAATGAATAAAGATTACAAAAATAATTTTCCACTTCTTTGTGTAAGATATTAGTGTTCATGGCAACAATCGTTTCAAATAATTAATTTATTCCGTATCTGCGCAGTTTTAATCCCAGATTGCCAAATTCCAATTAGTCAAATTTCGGTAATATTCAATTCAATAAAAATGAGCTCAAATTGCCACATATGCGAATGTTTTCATAGTTAGGGGGGGGGGAGAGGGCACCCTCATTAAAGAGACAATTTGTTAGGCCCTGAAGGTCTCCACTTTAATAGGGGTCCATATGCCTGAATAAAAATAGGACTCCTCCCAATAACTGTCATTCAAACACTACTTACAACGCATGTAATTGCAAACTTGTGACTGTGGAATTCCACCACTTGTGTTTTTTCCTCCACATCCCATATCCTGACAGCTGGCCGATGTCCACTCTGTGGAGAAATGAAATAGTATTGAGAATTAAAATACAAAGTAACCAGATTTCCTACAGGTTTCATGTGAGGTAACAACTCTAACCCTAACTTGTGCAATCAAGAGACAGGAATAAACATGGTGTGCTGTGTCTTTGTGACATCATTAAACTAAAACTGTACTGTCATGTACTGTAGGCCGTGAGATTAAAATGGAAAAAGGAGGTATATCATGACCAACTTTAATTGGTCCATACAATTAGTTAAATCAAATAGAATTTAGGCAAAATTGATGGTGGGGAACATTTATAGTTGTTTTGAATTGAATCTATTGAATGTTGGAACTTGTACAGTATACTGTAGACTAGTTTGTCTATATTGCTATAACTTCACATTTGCATAAGAAGAAGTGAAATTCCCTTTATCTTTTTACAACCAATAATTGGTGAACTTTGTATACCTATTTATAATGCCTAGATTAGTTTAGATCAGAGACATATTCCATTGGGCTTAGGCTGGATATTGACGCCATAATCCTTAGATTGGTTTAGATTAGTTTAGGTCAATTCCTTTAGTGAGTTGACAGCAACAAAATAGTACTAAATATATCACTGATGCAGTCTCCATATTATATTCAGAACTAATGTAAAGACCTCCATTTACACTTTTGGATTGTGCTAAATTTGTCCCAGCTTGCTTTAACTATTAAGCAAAGTGGAAACATTTACGCAGTTGACGTTTTGAACATTTGACTGTTACATGAACTCTTATACTGAGGGTAGACATTTGCATTACTTGCAAATGTAAATAAAAAGTGATAATATTTTGCCCTTTTTCAGGCCAGGCTTCTAAATATAAATGGATGTACACAGTACTTAATAAATAAATTGTTTTTTTTCAATCTGATTTTAACTGTCACTCTGTCAGTGTACTGCATCTGTAGTGTGATGACTGTGTTTATCTACCATAACACACAACAGCAGGTGAATTCATCAATGATGGGTACATTGGTGTGATTGTGCTAAATGAAGGAGGACAGAGTCACCTAATACCAAAGTTTTCTACCCAGCCTAAGCTAATTTGAAGGCCTTCCACCCAGCTTCAACTCAACAAAGCACCCACCCAATGAACCAAGAAGATACCTTCAATGTACTGTTTACTTTCCCAAATTCAGCTCAACTTATTTAAAAGATTCAACAAAAATTGTATGTATTGCTTGCCATAATATCAGTAAATCGAACTACTGTACACCAATAATTGAACCTAGGACCGAGAAAATTAAATCAAAAGCACAATATGGCTCACAGACACCTTCACTTGATTTCCCAGCAGGAAATACCCTACAGGCTTTCCTATGATTTTCATATTTGTTATGCAAAGTTATACAGATTCTTACCTCTCCTGTGACCAAATGTTTACCATCTGCTGAGAAGGCCAATGTTTTAATAGTTTTCCTGTTCATAAAATAAGTCATAATAAATAATGTTTCATAACCTCAATAATGTACAGAACAATTTCTTGAGTATAACTTTCAACAATTGAAAAAATTCTCTTTACTCGGTAAATAATAAATTAATTAATTTTCAGAAGTAAATTTTTTTATTCAATATGTGCCCCTTCCATTTTGTGAATTTGTTGAAGGCTATGGTATGAAAACAAGGCTTTTTTTTTATTTTTCTTTTCACAAAGTAACAGTTTTAAACAGCATTCGGTGCTGTAATTTATAAACTAGATTAGTACTATACATCGCCCAAAATTGCAAAATGTTTACAATGTAAACATTTAATAATTTACTGTGCATTGGAACTAAACAACACATAAGCACATGATGTAACATTATCAAATGTATTGTTAAGGATACATTTGTATACATGTGACTTACTTTGAGTTATTAATTATAAATGACTGTCTATTTTTCCTTGGATTAAACAATACCACAGCACATCTGAAAGAATAAATCATAAATAATGTATTAATATTTTGATGCATCTGAAAGAATAAATCATAAATAATGTATTAAATTGTGATGCTCTGGAGCCTTGTCTGTCAATTTAATTGAAGCGACATTTTTAGATCTGAGATTTAACCATTGTTTCCCAGTGTACTGCAGGCTGTGTATTAAAGCACCATTACTTTACAGTTTACAAGGTACAGTGACTGTCAGTCTACTTCATTCAATGTTTAATTTTATCTAATTTAAGGCTAGTTCACAGTAGCAACTTTAAATTGGTCTTAAAACATGTATACAATAGCTCAAAATTAAATATTTTTTAAAATCCTAATATTTTAATAATTGCATTAATACTAATAATTAAATAACTGTAAAACATGAATTTGATTAAATTCTAATCAAGTATTAAACTGACAAATAAAACAAAATATATCATATTTAATAAAATTGACATTTAGTAGCAGAACAGCTATCGAGTATCCTTTATGATGAAGTCACCCATAAAAGTACTGTTATTAGTACTAGGCCTATACCTCACACTCACAGTGCACATGTCAACAGAAACAATTTCTGTTTTGATGTAAACCAACCACAAGCATATTTGATTACTTGTGTACTGTAATTGAAAGCCTTACATTTTATAAAATGTCTTTGAAAGTTTGTTTACACTTTTTTGTAATCATTGTTGAAATGTAATTGAAATGTTTTTCATAAAAACATGGTACAGTATCTACAGTACTATGGTAAAAATAGACTTTCAATATAGTTTTTTTTTTTTTAAAGCTGAGCCTTTAAATGATATCTGCCTCTTGATCAACAGTAGGTAGAAATAATTGAGCCAAACATGTCAACAATATTATTAAACCAAAGAGGCTAGATTAAAAAGCATCATCCATGACGACAGGGGGCTACAGTAAAAACATTGTTTAATTATTATTAAGGTTGGACAATTTTAAAGTACTCTACTAATAAGTAATAGACACCAAAACTATTACCAAATATTATACAATAATGTCTACAGAATTGCGTATGTTATTAACAATAAGGGTGGATAAAAAAATTATCAACAATTTTACAGGAAACATTCTACTGTATATCAAAAGGTCTGGATAACAGTCAGCAGGTTTGAGGTGGTTACGTGACAGAGCTTTACCTCAAGTTCACAAGATTATGCAAGTAAAAGTAGCTGAGCAAACATTTGGTTTCAACTCCAGACTTTTAACAACAGGGGGGCTAACTATACCAACTACCTGTCGTCCCATATACAGAATACATTGCATAGCTGAGTACTGTAGCCAAATATCAATTTACACAGTAAGTAAGCTGAAGACTTTGATAAATAAATACATTATATTTATAATGTGTAAAGAAAGTCTGAATAAACTGTATAAAATCTCATCCCATTTCATTTATTCCAAGTTTTTATTAGAATAGAATAGAAAACACATTTTTTATTGTACTTTTTCACCTACAGTACTGTACAGTAATAAAAAAAACCTGTTAAAAACAGTGTGGCGTTAATAACTTGACTATACCATTTTAAAATAGCTAATATACATTTGACACATACTGTAGTTTATACACTGTCACATTAATTTATGACTTGTTTTGTCAACAATTACACTACAGTATGATGCAATAGGACCTGCTAATGACTACAGAGGACGCAACCATTGCCATTTCAATGTTCATTCTATGAAGAATGCTAAATACAGGTTACAACATTGAAATATAATTAAATTAAATGATGATGTTCACTACAGTACATCGAAATACTGTATGTTGTTGTTATGACATACAGAATTAATGATAGCTGACATTGACAATCAAAATTTCAATCCCACATTACTGTCAGTCTGATGGTATAGCAGTACTCTACTGGCATGTTTAAATACAACAAGGCTATGCAGATGCTGCAGTATGGTATGATGAGACAATAGCTAACTATTATGTACACACACTATTTATTTAAACTGTCAATTGATAGATATTAATTTTAATATCCGTATTTTCTGTATCCGTAAATATGATATTTTGTGTGGTTAAAAGGTTCTTTGTGACAAACTTTTAAGAGTAAAGACCATTAAGAGTGTCTCGTCTCAAATCTTAGTACACAAAAAATAAGCACACAAGCAAAGCAGTCTTAGTGATTTAAACCATTTTTTACTACTGTGTCAGTGAAAAAAATAAATGGAAAATTTCACCTAATCAGGTAACTGTATTAGGCCTAATAGTTGCAAGAGGAAAATATGTTATTTATTCACAATTTCCAATTACTGTACTGTACACTATTAAAAATAAAAAAAAAATGTTATGTTCCAAGCAGAAAACTGAACAGCAAACATGATTAAGTACACTAAACTAATTGTTAAACCTTGGTCCATCGCCCATCTGGTGGTTTTCATGCATTTACAGTACTAGAGGGTGGGGGTACATCTGAGATAGATAAGGTAGGTATCCAAGGCGGAGATTTGTACCGAAGTTTTTGCATTGTGCTCGCCTATGTCAGAATTAACCATAATTTATATATAGATGCCCTAAATCCCAACCAACCAACAGTTCATTATCATTTCAGAGGGATGTCTGCGCTAATGATTTGACATCAAGGTTTTGGATCATAATTGAATTGAAAACACAGGAGATGACACACAATGAATACAGTGTCTTGTAAATTATGCCTGGGTAAACAGTGAAAGTATTAAATAGTAGTACAGTTAAATACTGAGAATGACAAATACTGTACATTTATTTAAAGGTCTGTACTTTGATGATGTACTGTGCAGTATGTGAATTACTAATTTCTCTGATGTGAAAAACTCAAGAAACTGCGATTGGAAGACGAAAATATGAATACACAAATGCGAATGCTTTTAATTTGTGCCAACAAATTTGACTACAGTAGTGGAAATCAGGGAATAATTTCGCCAGTGTAGCATAGCAAAAAGCTATACAAAACAACCTTTTTGCTACAGACTATAAAACTCTATAACTTCAAACTATATTTTTGTTCCATCAATTACAAAAATCCACACCAATTAATGAATTTTATTTACTATCTATAAATAAAAGTTATAAAGATGTTGGCTCTCGGTCTACTCTCATTGTTAATTCACAATGTTTGTGAACAAAGTCCAGAACACATTCTAATTGTCTTCAAGTTCAACAATGCATTGACATCAGAATGAACTTTTATAACATACCGTCTACTGTAAGTGTAATAATTGGAATAAATTTGATAATTTTCCAAAAAGACATGCACTTGATTCATTTCAACTGTACCATCAAGTTTCGTTAAAATGAAGCACTCCCTCCTCAACTTGTCACTGTTAATTTATCGGATCATTTTAAACAAAACAACACACTTTTTGGACGGTCGGCAAACTATTGATAAATATGTGCAAACAGTATTAAAATAACAAATAAACACTAATTTGAAACTATTATTAAAATATCACTGGCCTAATGTGCTGTTTGTGAACATGAATTAGAGAATGTTATACATCTCACTTTAACCTTTAACCCACATACATTAACACATAAATTATCTTTGTAATTGCTAATTTATTAATTGCTAGCACATCTGTTATGGTTCCACACAACTATAAACAACTTTTAATCAGTCTATGCCTTCCTAATTGAAAGCTAGAGTCAAAATACAAATGTTTTAAGCTTTACTACCTGTCACATAGCAGCAAGCATACCAATAAGATAAGAAAGGTCTACTATACTGTGTAACAATTCTATAATGAAAGAATTTTGTTTTCATTTATTAATATAAAATCTTTAATTTATATTTTTTAATATTTTGTTGGCAATTTCAACCTCAGTTCATTATTATTCATAATATAAAAATTACATTTTTTTAAATAAAATGTAAAATTGTAATTATAAATACGGTACAGTAGTATAAAATATTTATTATAAATCATTTGAATATTATGAGGCGCTCTTTACCAAGTGCAGTGTATTCATCACATTGAATACAGTACAATATGTATTCGCACTGTGTATAGTTACAGTAAGTCTATCAACAATAGGGGTGTACATTAAAATCCAACATACAGGTACAGTACGCTAATAATAATATTCTGATAAATTTTGTAAATAATCAAAATTGCTATGACTACCATCAGATGGTCAATGTTGAGTGGACTATCAAGCCTTTGAATCAAACTACAAACTTAAGGGTCAAATGACCTTGTACAATAGATAGGCCAGAGTGAATCATTTGAATAATGGTGACCATTACTGTATGTTAAAGATCTATTAGCCACAGCTAATCAGTATTGTTATTGACAACACATACTGTACAGCACAGATACAGTTTAATACTGTTTGTGAAAAATAACCACAGAAACTATGTTCAGATACACACCATCAAATGTACTGTAAGGCTTAATGTACAACAAATGCACTATTTAAATTCAGTTTTGAATCAAGCCCTTAAACTGATACAGTAATACAGTAACTATCAGTTTTAAGGGCAGGGTTCGTTTCAGCAATTATTAATTAACTGGCTAATTAGCATATTTTATACAGTACTTAAAATGCAAAGCTTTGGAAATGCTTGTCCGTTTACAGTACTATGACTATGTACTTTGTATTGAGTAGAATCTGGTGGTATACAGTACTGTATTATTGTTTATGAATCACTGATTTAACGTAAAAATCAGCCAGTGAAAATGAAATGCTTGTCAATGTGTTCTGATGGCTACAACAGTACTGTCTACCTACAGTTTTAGTTGATAGATTAGTATCTAAATGTTTTCATGAGTGGGTGAGACAGATCCAGAGCTCACCAATTAGTGTTTAAAATTCTAGACCGCACAGAATTGAATTTTGGCTTTAAAAAATAAGGTCTATTGCTATTTTACATCTGTATTTAGATTTTACTGCTATGTTTACATTATGTGGCAGAATGTGTGTAAATTATTTGTTTTACAGTATGTTAATGTTAATTTAGACTTACCCTGCTGGATAGGCCACAAGTCCAGTATTAGGATCACAAGCAAGGGCAGAGCCATCAGCAACAGTAATTCCAAGTACTCGCTCTAACGTTACCTAAAAAAAAAAACACAAAAAATTACACTCATTATATCTTTAGAAAGAAACTATAATAAAAATACCAAAAATAAGAGTTTTCTGTATTAATAATGTTGTATTCTTACCATGTTGAAGGGACGTCCTCACTAAGTACAATACTATACGTTTAGTACTGTATAAAACACAAGACAGAAATAAATTCTTCTGTATAATTCAGAGGGCAATCAAGTCTCGGGTGGAAACTGAATTCAGTATTTTTGCAGGAAAGCTGATAATTAACAATCCACAAGAGAAAGTATGTCACAAATGAACAGCTTTTATCTTCAGAAAACTTCAGTAATTCCTACGCAAGCTTATAGAAATAGGTGTATGAAAACATTTGGTGAATCATGACCAAGTAAAATCATGACGCTAATTAGCGTACATTTCCTCTATGGATTTGACAGATAGACGCTGTGGATTGAACAGGGAAGTGCAAATTGCGATTCCTAAATATGTTGTGTCGCCAAGGTTTAGGTAAAAATGACCCGCTTAAACAAAATGAGGATGCTCAAAAAGGGGGTTTTACACATGGGGATGTTTTGTAGTTCACTTTCATTCAGGAAGGGGTGTGTCGTAGGTCACTAATAGGAAGGGGATATTGTAGTTCACATTCAGATGTCAGATTCAGGTTAATAGATTTTTAATTTTAATTGGTTAAAAACACACAAAATATTAATATAATTCTTTAATAAAGGGAATATTCCATATATCAAAAATACAAAATTCTGAGGATTCGCAAATATCAGTGACCCCTACTGAGCATTTTTCGTTCAAGGGCCCTACTGTACTGTATGTACTGTAGACTGAAAGAAATAGAATTGAATAGTCTAGACTACTACTAAGTACTGTACCTTACAGTTTAGACAGTGCTTAATTATTTTAGCTCCATATTTTCTTATTACAGTACCTGTACACTTAGGGAGAAGGGTGAGAGGGAGAAATTTATTCCACTAAATATTTATGGTAAAACCGGCTTCAGGGAAAATACTGGACAGTACTACTACTACTATAGTACAGTTGTTGACGTTGACGTTTATTATTTATTTTGATGACTTCTTCTAATTCTACATATGGGTCATTATGCTATTTAAAATCTTGTATCAACGTTGTATGTACATTACGGCATTTTTATTATTATAAAAACTAGTAAAAAGTACAGCTAACTAAAACTTTTTCTGTATTTAAAATGAAGGTTAACTATTAAATGCAAACTACCTGTACACAAAAAGGTTCATTATTTAACTCTTGACCACGACTACCTGCTATTATTAGAAACCTCTGTAGGTTAAGAATTTGCTATTGAAGTTCAATCAAGCTTTAGATGATGAGGTTTGCTATCAAACTACAATCTTTTATGTCAATTTGTAAAGGGAACAATGACAAGTCTATTGCACTGTTGCAGAAAATGTTACATTTCCCTGTTGATACTGTACTGTATTTGGTGTTTGTCATGATCCTATTAAAAACACCGAATGAAAGTTGGACAAAATGTAATAAACAATTCACAACATCTTTTAATAGTTTCCAAGTATTGAAACAAGAGACCTGTGGGTAGGCTACAGTAACCTAGCTTGTGTGACTCTAAACATTTCAAAATGTTTCCCCTGAAGGACCTACAGTATACAGTAAAGTATTGGATCTCATTCATTCTCCAAAGTACTAATGCCGTGTATCATCTGCCTTATTATTGATTAATAATTAGTATTAATTAGCGAAGTGGAAATGTTTACAGTTCAGTGGAAATCAGTTACACTTGCATCCAATTCTAACAGTTAACATGTAATGAAAACTTTACACCAAAATCCCTGACAATTTAAAGTAAATACAATTAAAAAAACAAACAACAATTAAAAAAAAAATTACCCATTCTACTGTAGACATATTTAATAATGTAAAATCTGGAAGTTTGCTATTGAATTGAACATGTTCAAATGTGTTATTCTTTTAATAATCAGTAATCCTTGATATCATTGAGTATGTGGACACTTAAAAGTATCGTTCAATCAAAACTAATAATGTATAAGTATACTGTATATACAGACTTAAAACTTAAATATTAAAATTAATAAATTAAATTAATTATTATCAAAATTGCAATTACAAATACTGTTAAATAAAACCTATGTTTAAAGAATAATGTTGAATTATGGGTATGTTATAGTTTTAACAATTCTTGACATAATATTATTATTAGACATTAAATGAATAGTTTAAATTTCATTTAGTAATTTAATAATTTTCCTAATTGATTTACGAAGCCCAAAAGACACTTCCTGATCGAATTGTTGTCATAATCCATGGATTAATAATGAATAATCCCATTGCATGATGAAAGCCTGACTAATAAATGCATGACTAGTTTATTTAACGTGTAGATGTGTACAGCCCACGTCTCTGTGGAATACCTATTGTGGTGTGCCTGCTTTAACCAAGTAACAATTAATCCTATCATAGATAAATGGTAATAAATATCTAGATGATGAGATATCTATGTATCATACTAATTGGCAGTTTACATGAAATGATAGGGTTTATAAATATTGAAAAACAAATCCCTTAACCTATATAATACTGTAATTTTCAGATTCAATAAATTGTATTAATATTAATGATGATTATGTTTTTTATATGATAATTATAGCACTGAGCAGGCTAATTAAAGTATGTATAGACTGGCACCCTGTTTGCTATGTTTTTTATTCCTACTGTATTTAACAATAAAACAATAATGTGATTTTCATATCCTTGAAACAATTGTATTGTATTGACCTGGTTTTAAATTGAACTATGACTAAAATATTTCTATCATTATAATACAATACAAAATCATAATCTCTATGATTGTACACTAGGTTCTTTTTACCAAAGCTATTTTATTTAACAAATGAACGGTTGTCAATTTTGATACAGTATAAACTCAAAAGCTTAATATTGCTTTTAATTTGACAGTTTACACATTTTTCCTTTGAAAAAAAATGTTTTTGTTAAGTATTAGTTGTTGCAGACATTGTGTTGGACTTTCAATTTGGTTGATAATGATAATGATACTGATAGTCAATGAATGGCTTTGTACAATTTTGTAGACCAGAGTATTTAAATGAACAAGACATTATTTGAAATTAATTTTTGTTCCCATACGATATCATGATACTTACTCGCTCCGATAATGGAACTACTTTGCTTCTTTTTTTCGGCATCGGAGACTTTAGAACCTTGCGACCAAAATGACTACTACCACTGCCCTTATCCAGATTAAGGCTATTTGGCCGTTGATTCATTGCTATATAAAATCCAAGGTAGAAACTAAACTGAACTATTTCCAATTATAAAATGACACATCTAAAAAAAGAAAACAAATTATAATTTTATTAAATAATTATTAAATAAACTATAGGCCTAGTATTAGCAAGTGTCTTTGGAATTATTGTTCATTCCTGTTGATGGTTAAATAAAGATCGAACCGTCGAATCATGGCTTCCCTTTCATAATTTTGGTCAGTTTTTAGTTAGGCCCCATAACAAAATTATTAGTTTATCGTGGTATCGATTCTCTGCTTGATATTTTTAAATTATTTATATATAGAGGGTTAGCCTAGGTTTAGTTATATTTAGGAAATAGTTTGGCTAGGACCTATCTTTAACTTTTATTAGGAATATGACTTTCTATAATATGCACATTTGTTAATTGTATAACCCACCCCAGGAGGGAGACGTGCGTCATGGATGCATCATTTACAAATAATTATTGATGCAGGAGTGCGTTTCATTAATATTGATTAATTACGTGCCGTTGTGACGTTTGCTTCCAAACTTTTCCCATCATGCGTCGCGCACGCTATTTGGCTTGCGATAAACGTTAAACCTTATTTTTCATTGTAAAATTAATATTTCAATTTTAACATAATACTAACTAGCCTAGCCTAATCTTTAGAGTATGCCTATCTAGAAATATAAGTAGACCTAGCTAGGCCTAGTAGGGCCTAACACTAGGCCTAGCTAGACCTAAACCTGCCCTATTTAGGCAGGGCTAGGCTACCTACATACAGATTCCACACATAATGTACATACAGCACTCCTGGCACTAGCCTGGTCTAGCTAGCCTACTACTAGGCCTAGCCTAGTACTACTCTAGGCTAGCCTAGGCCTACCTAATTAGTAATATTTATCCTAGGCCTATCCTCTACGTAGGCCTAGCTACAATAATTAGGGGCCTACATAATTATGATAAACTATAATTATAAACCTGTGCTTAACAATAAGTAAACTAAAAGAACTTAATTAATGTATTTACCTTGGTAACTTTGATGAGTTACGAGACGTGTAAACTTGAACTTCGAATCAGTTTTGAAAATTCATTTGGCAGACGATATCCGATTTGATCGAACAACGAGCATGATCATTGGTGCATGAGTTGGCGGAGCAATTACAAAAACCAATCAGTGATAATCTACCTTGATCGATTATACCGGAAATCACCAACACGTGCACAACGATAGAGGGCAGCATTTATTATTGTTTACTGTATTTTAGTTCAGAAATTTCATGCATCTTTTATTTGATCAAAATTAGGGCTGAATTTACACCCCTCTACCCATGTAATACATCATTAGAGTGTCCATGTTAGATAAGAAATAGACAGTAAGTAAGGTAAATAAATAAGTAAGTAAGGCAACTAAACACTCAGGTAGTTTCGTACTACTACTAGGCCTACTACTACTAGTACTACACTACTATTATCTGGGCCTCTACCTAGTCCTAGCTAGTGTAGTGAGTACTAAGAAAGTAAGTCTAGCAGTAGCCTATCTTATTATCTACGTACAGTGTACTACTACTATTACTTTACTAGCCTCCCTAAGGTTAGTATAGTGTAGTAAGCTCTACTACTAGACTAGGCCTAGTAGTAGTAATATACTAGCAGTAGTAGTACTGTACTGCTAATCCAAGTAGGCCCTGCAACAACAACGGGGTTCCAATATGGTCTGTCACAGAGTTTTTTTTACTTTCTTTACATAACATTATTCTTTCTTGTATTTTATGGCAGATGTCATACGAAGATGTTTTATTGGCTGTTAGACGAATTTCAAAATGTGTCATCCAAACTCCAGTTATCACAAGCACAACAGTAAATAAATTAACAGGGAGGGAAATCTTCTTCAAATGTGAAAATATGCAGAGGACGGGATCGTTTAAGATTCGAGGTGCACTCAACTCGGTAAAACTTCTAAAAATGTTTTGATATGTCTTGAAATGGATTGCAACTTTGTTAATATGATTCAATAACATTTCTCAGTAATTATAAAATGAATAACTTCTATGTGCAAGCACAAAATATTATCAATCAAATTTAAATAAGGTTTGCGGTAAAATTAACAGGAAGTGAAATAGTCACAAATCTTACCATCAAAGCAATATAATATCAAATCTCATCCCTACTGATACTTAAAAGAAAGTATCTTATATAAAATAATATATTGTTATGTCTTGTGTTCAGTATTTGTGTGTTTGTTTTTGTTGTGTTACTGCATATGAAAGAGTATTGAATTACTAATATTTATGGCCTGCCCAACACAAGTTTCTCTTGGTTTTTCCTTTTGATTTTACTTTTTGGGACTTTGCCACTTTCAAAATGTATTACCATTTTTTATACACTTCTTTCTTTTCCAGTACGGTCTGTTTTAATTTCATAAGCTATTTGTAAATTGAAAGAAATGTTTTTTTATTGTTATTTTGTTTTGAAAGAAATAAGTTAACTTGAATTGAATTGAATATTTTAAAAAGCTTACTATACTACATCTTTTTTTTCAGATGATATCTCTCAAAGAGAGCCAGTCATTACGTGGTGTAGTAAGTGTTCTTCAGTATTTATATTTTTATAGTACATACTACCTCAACTGTTTAACCCATCTCTGACGTAATATACACTCACACATGTCCATATCAGCCTGGCATTAATAAATCTACACCTCTACCAAGCTTGTGCTGAGGCTAGGGTTATAGATTCAAGCTCAAGGAATTAATGGGTACTGCAGCAACATGAGTCTATTTCATGCATAGCTAACCTGGATACAATAACCCATATTGTTGATTTATCCAGGTAAGCGGCACTCATACCAACACTATTGGTTTGTGTAATGTGGGTTCCTGTATTTTAAATTTCACAGACAACTCACAGCTCCGGCAACCATGGAATAGCTGTTGCATATGCTGCCAAGTTGAACCATTTGCCATGCTGTGTAGTCCTGCCAAAGACGACAGCAGAATTTAAGGTAAAAGAGATCAGAAGTTCGGGAGCTGAGGTTGTCTTCTGTGAGCCAACACAGCTTGCTAGGTACGTATATTGCAGGAAGTACAGGTATTGCACTCCAATGTTTCATGAAGAGAAAGAAAAGAACGTTTAAATACATCAAAGTGAAATTTGTAGCAAAGTGTATTATGCTGTGTTTTTATTGCACTCTTGCCATATGGGTTGAGGTAGAAACACACATTTCTTTCCAATCATTCTTATATCTGTTAATGAAGGAAAAGAACACTTCACCTTGTGGTAAAGATTCCTAGCCAGGCACCCAAGAAAGGAACTAAAAGGTTTATTTTTATTTCCAGAAAGGAAGCCTGTGAGAAAGTGCAGAAAGAAAGAGATATGGTTTTTATTCCACCTTATGATCACCTTGATGTTGTGGCTGGACAGGTGTCACAAGTGACATAAAGTTGTGTATATATTTTGCAAGTCATTCTTACTTTTCCTTTTGTTTTCACTATTTGAACTTTTCTTTTGTTTTAGGAAGCTATTGTGTGAAGCCAGTGGAGCAGAGTTTTGTGTTGCAGAGAAGGATTGTGTGGTGTTTGCTGATTGGAGGAGAGGTATAAGGGTTAAGTTAGTGTGTGAGTTGCTGATTGGTGGAGAAGGATAAGGTGGTGATATGTGGATAATTGAGGGAATTTTGAGGTAGATGGAAATTGAGAGGAGACAGAGAAGGAGGGCTATGTTATGTTAAGCCAGAAAGGGATAGGTGAATATTGATATGAGAAACTAAGACGTGCAGGAGAAGAAGTAATTGAATTATGGTGATATAGAGCTGAAGCAGAAAGGAAATAAAGAGATATACATGAAGTTAATAAATTGTGAGTTGGAGATAATTACGGTGATATAGAGCTGAAGCAGAAAGGAAATAAAGTGATATACATGAAGTTAATAAATTGTGAGTTGGAAGTAATACTATAAGGCTGTACTTAAATGTAGAACTGTTAATTGTTGAGATTACTGAGGATTAATTTAAATTGTGAATGTACATTGACGGAAGAAATAACTGTTGGAAACAGCAGACGTTGTTGCATGTAAAGAATTGTTTGGAAATATTGAAGAGTAACTGGATTGATACTGATATTATTTTACGTGGAAAGGAGAAAGAAATAATTGGTCGGGGAGCGGATTGCAGTGCAGAACGACATCAAGAAACAATTTAACTTTATCTTTGATTTATTTATATGTCAGAAAATAGGAAGAATTATAATTGATAATACAAGCAGAACGGGAGCAGAGGCGTGGGAGTTGTTTATTTGCAGAATCGCTTTAACTTTTATCTTTCTAATTTGTTTTGTGTCAGCGTAGGAGAGAAGGCAAGAAGGAACGATATTGTGGACAT
This sequence comes from Antedon bifida, assembly GCF_963402885.1. NCBI lineage: Eukaryota > Metazoa > Echinodermata > Crinoidea > Comatulida > Antedonidae > Antedon > Antedon bifida. The sequence goes on along the minus strand of NC_136234.1, from coordinate 20,558,695 downwards.
TTATTATTGTTTAATTATTCATCTTGTGATATTATTGTATTTGAAAGGGGGGGTTTCGGGGATTTATTTAAAAATAAGAAGATTGTTGATATTTTGTTTGGAAGGATTGGGAAATTTGGGGAATTGCATAAAGTTGTGGGGAATAGGAATACGGTATCATTGTTTGAGAATTGGTTGGGTTTTTTTTTTGTGGGTTTTTTTTGGGGGTTTGAATTATAAAAGAAAGAATTGGTTGTCAAAGATTATTATTAAATTTTACTTTTTACATTTATATGTGTACGATTGTGGCTATTTACCGTTGTTCATCGTTGGTTACCGGCAATTACATGTCCGAAAGAGCCGTAATTGCGGCTGTGTGACATTTATGGGGGCTCGTCCGGGAAATTTTGTAACCTAGCGTGAACATTGGTAGATGAAACAATTGTACGTGATTCTTGGATTGTTTATTTGCCATATTATTGGCATACTGTATACTTATATTGGATACTTATATATATATATTTTTTTTTTTTCTTAAGAAATGGATCTCACTAAAATTGTTGACGCAGGAAAAGCGTTGGGGTTAGATGGAGTGGAATTAAGAGAGTTTGTGGAAAAGAGAGAGGAAGCTGCCAGAGAGAGAGAAGAGAGAGCACTAGAGAGAGAAGAGAGAAACAGGGAGAGAGAAGAAAAACAGCGAAACAGGGACAGGGAGAGAGAAGAAATGGAGCGAAACAGAGACAGAGAGAGAGAGGCACTAGAGAAGGAAGAGAGAGAGAGAAGAGAGGCACTAGAGAAGGAAGAGAGAGAGAGAAGAGAGGCACTAGAGAAGGAAGAGAGAGAGAGAAGAGAGGTATTAGAGAGGGACGAAGCAGAGAGAAAAAGAGCGAGTGAAGAAAAAGAGAGAGAAAACGAACAGGCCTATCTTATAGAAATGCGAAGGTTAGAAATCCAATTAGAACAAGAAAAGAATCGGGCACGGCCGGGTGGTAGAGTATTACCCAATCCTGAGTCACGGGTTAAGGCCAGTAAACCTAAATTACCCCCTTTCCATGATCGAACAGATGACCTAGATGCCTATCTGAAAAGGTTTGAACGGTATGCGACTAGTCAGGAGTGGAAAGAAATTGAGTGGCCGGTTAACTTAAGTGCCCTACTAACTGGGAAGGCTCTCGAGGTTTATTCCAGGTTGTCGTCAGCTGAAGCTAACGATTACAAACTGTTGAAATTGGCTCTTCTAAAACGGTTTCAGTTAACCGCCGATGGATTTCGACATAAGTTACGAACAGCTAAGCCCGAATACGGAGAAAGCGGCCCGCAATTTGCTGCGAGGATAAGCAATTATCTTGATAGGTGGATTGACCTAGCAGAGGGGGAAAAAACCTTTCAGGGGTTAAAAGATTTATTGCTGCGAGAGCAGTTTACCGATGGGTGTGGGAAGGACCTAGCTCTGTTCCTAAGGGAACGTCAACCGAAAACGATACAAGCGATGGCTGAAATTGCGGAGCAATATTTGGAAGCTCGTGGGGGATTATTTGGTAAACCAATAGAGTTTAAACAAAAAGAGCCAAATTCTCCTCAACTCTCCTCTAATAATGTTCCCAGTACATCCTCATCACAAAGCCCTTCTAGTTTCCGTAGTCCAACTTGTTTTATATGTCATCGTGTAGGTCACCTAGCTAGAAATTGCAGAGCCTCAACTATGCATAAGCCAAACTCTCCTCCAAAATGTTACCGATGCTTAAAAACAGGACATATTGCCAGAAATTGTAGACAGGACGCCAACAGTTGCGCTGGGTTGTCTACTTCACCACAAACAGAGTCTGATTGCCAGAAATGTACAAAACAACACGAATGTAAAGCCAAAGAAGAAATTCCCGATGTGGGTGCCAGTATGGTTACGAAAATGTCAGAGTCTTTAAATCAATGTTGTATCAATAATGATGGTGATAAGGTCACTCTTCAATGTGGGCACTGTCTTCCAATTATGACAGCGGCTCTAAATAATTCAATTAGTAAAATGCCCGTTTATACAGGTTGTGTTGGGTCACGCTGCGTCTCTGTTCTTCGTGACAGTGGCTGTAGTGGGGTGGTTGTGAAGAAAGATCTTATATCAGCCGAACAACTTACTGGTAAGGAGAAAACCTGTGTGCTGATTGATGGCACGGTCCGCAACTTACCGGTTGCATTAATACATGTTAATACTCCATTTTTTTCAGGAAAGACGTATGCACTATGTATGAATAACCCTATTTATGACTTGATATTAGGTAATATTGCAGGAGTACGAGCACCAGGAAATCCAGATCCCACATGGACAGAGCGAAATCTTCAAGGATGTTCTGTTGTTACCCGGTCTCAAGCTAACACTATGGATAAACCATTCAGAACACTTAAAACTACAGAAATACACAAGCAAATCATCACAGCGGGAATTATGAAAACCGCCCAGCAACAAGATATCAGCCTTGCAAAATTCAAGGATCTTGCAGAGAAACAAACTACAACTGTGAGTAACAAACAAGCCGAGGCTAGGTTTATTTATCATAAAGACCTATTATATAGGCAATTTTCCTCTCCTAATATTGAACACGGGGATAAGTTTACCCAACTAGTAGTGCCAGCTGACTATCGACGCCAGGTAATGCGCCAAGCCCATGAAACCTTATTAGGAGGACACCAAGGGGTAAAAAAGACGACAGATAAAGTGTTGACAACATTTTGGTGGCCTGGGGTAACTGCAGATATTACTCGATATTGTCGATCCTGTGACATTTGTCAGAGAACTGTACAAAAAGGTAGAGTTACGAAAGTGCCTCTAGGAAGCATGCCTTTGATCGAGGTGCCGTTTGAACGGATTGCCGTTGATATAGTTGGTCCCATTTTCCCCATGTCTAAAGGTCGTAATCGTTATATACTCACAATAATAGATTTTGCTACTCGTTATCCAGAGGCAGTGCCTCTACCAAATATTGAAGCTGAACGGGTTGCTGAGGCCTTGGTTGGTGTTTTCTCTAGACTTGGTATCCCGAAAGAAATGCTTACCGATAGGGGATCACAATTTACATCTGAAGTCATGAGGCAAGTTAGTAAGTTGTTGTCTATACGTCAGGTAATGACATCTCCATATCACCCAGCTTGTAATGGTTTGGTCGAACGGTTCAATGGAACACTCAAACAAATGCTGAAACGTATGTGTGCAGAAAGGCCTACTGATTGGGATCGTTACATTGACCCACTACTTTTTGCGGTTAGGGAATCTTCACAAGAAAGTTTAGGGTTTTCTCCTTTTGAACTGTTATATGGCCGTACCGTACGAGGACCCATGTCCATCCTAAGGGAATTGTGGACCGAAGAAATCGAAACACCAGAAACAAAAACCACCTACCAGTACGTTATGGATTTACGGGAACGACTACATGAAACCTGTCAGATGGCTCAGAAGAATCTACAAAAATCTAAGGTCAGGTACAAACAATATTATGACAAAAAGAGTAAGTCCCGGGAATTTGAGGTTGGGGATAAGGTACTACTTTTATTACCCACAGACAAAAACAAACTATTGCTTCAATGGAAAGGTCCTTTTAAGGTTGTAAAGAAATTTGGGTATCTAGACTACCAAATTGACCTTAACGGGAAATTCAAAATATTTCACGCCAATCTCTTGAAAAAGTATTATGAGCGAACCGCAGACATTAGTGCTGCCTTAGGGGTATCCGAGCCTTCTGGTATCCTTGAATTAGCTAGCACCGCTGTTATTGAATGCGAACCTAATGAAACATTTACAAATAACCAAAATTATCATCTATCTAATGAGAATCTTTTACAGCTCCACCCTCTACTAGCAAAAGAAACAACAGCCGACATCCACATCAACGAAAGCCTGGATGATACACTAAAGCATGAGGTGCACCGACTTATCGGAAACTACAAAGATGTACTGACGGATTTACCGGGTAAGACTACACTTGGGCAGCATGAAATCAAGCTGGAAACTGACGATGCGATCCGTTCCAAGCCCTATCCACTTCCACATGCGTTGCGAGGTACCATTAAGGATGAGGTAAATATGATGTTAAATCTGGGTGTAGTGGAGCCTTCAGGGGCACCGTTTGCCTCTCCAATAGTATTGGTAAAGAAACCGGATGGGTCAAATCGATTCTGCGTGGACTTTCGAAAACTTAATCAGGTTACAGTTTTTGACGCCGAACCGATTCCGGACCAAGAGGAACTGTTCACAAAGTTGGCCCATGATCATTATTTTACTAAGATAGATTTAAGTAAAGGGTATTGGCAAGTTCCCATGGATGAAGCGTCAAAACCTTTAACAGCCTTTCTAACACCAGATGGTTTGTTTCAATTTAATGTCATGCCGTTCGGCTTAGTCAATGCACCGGCTACTTTCAGTCGTATCATGAGAAAATTACTCAAAGGGATGGATAATACACTTAATTATATTGATGACATTCTAATTCACACAGCTTCTTGGGATCAACATATGAAATGTTTGTCTGAATTGTTTGGACGTCTCCGCAGGGCCAATCTAACTGCTCGACCAAGCAAATGTTTCATTGGTTATGAAACAATCGAGTTTCTTGGCCATGTGGTAGGGAAAGGACATGTTCAACCTCGAGTGGAGAAGATACAAAGCATCTTGTCAGCCAAACAACCAGAAACAAAGAAACAACTCCGGTCATTCCTTGGGATGACCAACTACTATAGAAAGTTCATTCCTAATTACTCTGTGATTGCTTGTCCATTAACCGACAAAACGAAGAATCGGGAACCTAACCGAATATGTTGGGAGAAGGCCCAGGAAAGTGCGTTTGTTAAACTTAAGGAAAAATTAAACAGTACTCCAATTTTATGCCTTCCTAATTTAAACAAAGATTTTATTTTGAGAACAGATGCGTCCGAATATGGAGTGGGAGCGGTTCTAATGCAGCAGTATGGTGACGTGAAGTTTCCCGTGGCGTACGCTAGCAAGAAACTGCTTCCTCGAGAAAAAGCATATTCAGTGATGGAGAAAGAATGCTTAGCCATTGTATGGAGTGTACGAAAATTTGAGTCTTATTTATATGGACGAAACTTCACGTTGGAAACTGATCACCAGCCGCTTGTGTTTATGCACAGAGCGAAATTGTCCAATGGGCGAATTATGAGATGGGCCCTGGCTCTACAACCGTACAAGTTCCGAATAGAGGCGATTAAAGGCAGTGAAAATGTAGGAGCTGATTATTTAAGTCGAGTGTAAATAGGACCCGTCACGGTATGGAGAAAATGTTGATACATTATTCTTTTAGAGGGGAGTAAATGTCACAAGTGACATAAAGTTGTGTATATATTTTGCAAGTCATTCTTACTTTTCCTTTTGTTTTCACTATTTGAACTTTTCTTTTGTTTTAGGAAGCTATTGTGTGAAGCCAGTGGAGCAGAGTTTTGTGTTGCAGAGAAGGATTGTGTGGTGTTTGCTGATTGGAGGAGAGGTATAAGGGTTAAGTTAGTGTGTGAGTTGCTGATTGGTGGAGAAGGATAAGGTGGTGATATGTGGATAATTGAGGGAATTTTGAGGTAGATGGAAATTGAGAGGAGACAGAGAAGGAGGGCTATGTTATGTTAAGCCAGAAAGGGATAGGTGAATATTGATATGAGAAACTAAGACGTGCAGGAGAAGAAGTAATTGAATTATGGTGATATAGAGCTGAAGCAGAAAGGAAATAAAGAGATATACATGAAGTTAATAAATTGTGAGTTGGAGATAATTACGGTGATATAGAGCTGAAGCAGAAAGGAAATAAAGTGATATACATGAAGTTAATAAATTGTGAGTTGGAAGTAATACTATAAGGCTGTACTTAAATGTAGAACTGTTAATTGTTGAGATTACTGAGGATTAATTTAAATTGTGAATGTACATTGACGGAAGAAATAACTGTTGGAAACAGCAGACGTTGTTGCATGTAAAGAATTGTTTGGAAATATTGAAGAGTAACTGGATTGATACTGATATTATTTTACGTGGAAAGGAGAAAGAAATAATTGGTCGGGGAGCGGATTGCAGTGCAGAACGACATCAAGAAACAATTTAACTTTATCTTTGATTTATTTATATGTCAGAAAATAGGAAGAATTATAATTGATAATACAAGCAGAACGGGAGCAGAGGCGTGGGAGTTGTTTATTTGCAGAATCGCTTTAACTTTTATCTTTCTAATTTGTTTTGTGTCAGCGTAGGAGAGAAGGCAAGAAGGAACGATATTGTGGACATTTATTATTGTTTAATTATTCATCTTGTGATATTATTGTATTTGAAAGGGGGGGTTTCGGGGATTTATTTAAAAATAAGAAGATTGTTGATATTTTGTTTGGAAGGATTGGGAAATTTGGGGAATTGCATAAAGTTGTGGGGAATAGGAATACGGTATCATTGTTTGAGAATTGGTTGGGTTTTTTTTTTGTGGGTTTTTTTTGGGGGTTTGAATTATAAAAGAAAGAATTGGTTGTCAAAGATTATTATTAAATTTTACTTTTTACATTTATATGTGTACGATTGTGGCTATTTACCGTTGTTCATCGTTGGTTACCGGCAATTACATGTCCGAAAGAGCCGTAATTGCGGCTGTGTGACAACAGGTTTGTTTATTTTTTACCATATATTATTTGTTTACCTGGGGTAATAGTGTCATCAGGGTCAGATCCTCTACATTGGGTCATTCCTCCCCAAGAAATAGCTTATTTCCTTCCTTCACTAACAGCCTAGGTTTCATATCCCCTCAACGGCAGGCATGGAATAAAGATAAAAATAAAAAAACAGCCAGCTCAGTTTAAATTGTTATGACGCATCATGCTTGTTGATTGACTGAAATTTTCAGTAGTGATTGCCTATTGGAAATTTTTCTGTACTCACTCACTCACTCATGTTTTTGTGCATGTACTGCAAAACAAAAGAATTACTTCCCTAACACAGGGAACACTTGGAAAAGAGATAATGGAACAAATTGACGATCTGGATGCTATCATTGCTCCTGTAAGTGGTGGAGGTTTAACAGCTGGAATTACCGTCGGGGCTAAAGGAATCAAGGAAAATGTCAAAGGTCAGTTGGTCTGTCAGCAGGACTCTAGATAGAACTGAGTATTTAAAACATATAGGCTAATGATTTATGAATTGTTTTCGTTTTTCTTATAGTATATCTTGCAGAACCAAAAGGAAAAGACACAGAGCCGTCACTAAGAGCTGGTAGGATCGATTTCATAAAAGAACCAATTAAGTTGGGGAACCTTCTGAATGACCCAATCCGTGAATCAGAACATGAACATTGCAGCTTAAATAGTGTACAGCATTTATCTAGGCCTAGATAATTTACAGAATACATTTTCGTTTTAGGTGAGAGACTTTGGCCTAATCCACCGCAATCCCTGACTAGTGTAGCAGATGCACTGACAACTCAACAATTAGGTCAGGTCACATGGCCCATTCTTAAGGAATTAGCAGAGAAAGAGGTTTTTACTATGGTGAGACTATAATTGTAACTTTTATAATGTACAGTATATTGTTTGAAGCTTTGCATGGCGAAATCAATATTTTTATATAAAGTTTGCTGTACACCACATATGTAGTTCTGAAAACAACTGTTGAGTTTCTCTAAGAAACTCGACAGTTCTTTTCTAATAATATGTGGTGTACCACGACATTTTTATAATATATTTGAAAAACAATCCTTTATGTCAATTAAAACTAAAAAACAACAATTTATTTTTTTCCTCTGCAGACGGATGAACAAATAATATCGGCTATGAAATTTACATGGGAACGATTAAAGGTATAGTAGTTCTGTTACCCACAGCATTATTTTTTTTTTTCAGTAATTTGATTTTTAATGTCACATAAATTTTGATAGTGTAGACAGAGCTTAGAAAACAGTAACCAGATTTAACCAGTTTCTTGTACATTATGTTTCCAGCTTGTGATTGAACCTGCTGCTGCAGTAGGTGTAGCGGCCATTTTGTCTGACCAGTTAAACCGAATACCAGCATCGGTCAAGAGGATATGCATTGTACTATGTGGGGGAAATGTTGATTTGGACAACTTACCTTGGTAGAAGCCTTCCTGCAGTTCTTGACTCAATGTAGGATAGCCTAGTAATACAAGAGGAAACACATTTTAAACATAAAAATCATGCTATAAAAGCAAAAGAATTAATACTTATAAAATTTAACAAAGAATCATTCAATTGATGTTTAAACTTACCTATTTCTATCGATTTTAATTTTGCAGTGCCAATCATCAGTGGTGGTAATTGGAGGCGGATGGATCAGAGTTCTTTCAGGATGATAATTTTTCTGTGAAATAAACTCAATAAAGCATTATGAATAAAGCTTTGTCTACACTATAACTGTATGTGATAACAAAATGTGATGTGCCCATATATGGACATGATGATCACATTACAGTACTACCATATTTGGGCACATCACACTTTTTTGTCAAACTAGTTTGGTAGTGTAGACAGGGCTTAAGATATTCTCTAGGATGGTTGTAGCATAACAACTGTAACATCTAGACATTCTCAACTTTACTTCATTCCCTTTTGGAAGCACATGGTGTACCAAAAAACCTGACATCACATGAATAAGCATATGCATACAGTAAATGTTACATTTACATCAATCAAAGTGTTAAAGGTCTAAATTCACTACAATATTGCCTATGAAATAGTATGTTAATGTGATATGTAAATTTATAAGAAATTAAATCAATAAGAAACCTGTATCATTTGTTTTTATTCATTCAATAAATCACAAATCAAAGAATAAATGACAGTGGCCATATCACCATCACACTTAGGGAAACACTTAATGCAAAGTGAATACCATTTAAGGGAAATATTCATTTAGGGGTTCCCCCCAAAACATGATAAATGAAGAATAATAAAATCAAACTTTGAATAGGCCATTTTGCAGTTTATTAAAATTATTCACTTCTGTGAAAAAAAGATTGGATGACAAACAATTTTGGCTTTAAATGTATTTATTTTTGTCAATCCCAGTCTATTACGTGACAGTTAAATAGCATCTTTAAAGGAAATATCTTGCTAAGTGTGATATAGCCACAGGGTCCTTGCTAAGCATATTGCACAATGTATGGTCCACAAGTATAACAAAATTTTTAACTTAAATAAAAGAGTGTGGTCTCCAGCATTGCTGGCATCAAATTTGTCTGTAAAGCTGGTTTTTCACCAAATCATATACCAAAGAAAAAATTTGCCCTAAATTTGTAATAATTTGCCACTAACTATTCTCACTAATAATTTAGCTGAAGGAAATAGAGTTCAACGCAGAAAGAGATGTGGAAGATAAAAATATAAATATGCATTCAATTGTGTAGAGGCCTTCAATTTGCCTAGTGGAAAACAGGTTTGAATCGAGCAAACATGAGGCAGAAATGGTTCAAAAACATCTCACCATGACCATGACCCTGCTATAGGCTTATTAACTAAAAATATGTTCAAAAATATTGATATTCATTACTTTTACTGAAAGTTATATTATAATTAATAATAATAATTCTAATTAAATAAATGAATTATATTTAATATTAAATGTAATGTAATATATTAAAAATTTAAATTTATAATTTTAATACTATGCAAATATATTATAAATTAATATTGTATATCAGTATATATAAAAAATGTGATAAATAATTATAGTAATAATAGTTATTTGGTTCAATCAACCTCTACCATAATGGACGTATTCCCTAGCACCAAACCTGAAGTAGAATGTAATCTAAACTTGTACACATTAAACAATAAAGCCTTATTATAAAAATGATACGACATCATAATGAACTTGTCATTTCATACCATACCTGACTGACATTGTGGGAAATTAAAGTCAAAGTAAAGTGTTAAGCTCTGTCTACACTATCAAACTTTATATGACAAAAAAATGTGATGTGCTCATATATGGACTTGATGATGTCATATTACTACCATATTTGGCATCACTACCATCATTAGGCACATCACCCTTTTTTGTCAAACTAGTTTGATAGTGAAGACAGAGCTTTTAAGTAGTTGATCCTTATTTTCACAACTGTTTCATTCCGTTTTGTTTAAATAATGGAAAATCATAAAAAGAATTGAACAGTACTGCCGCCCCCTACATGAATGTACCTTCAATGATGAGGTACGTTAATGCGAGATTTTAACTTACTAGCAAATGAGAATGTCCCTAAATGAGGTGGTCTTTAAATGAGATGGTCCCTCATCATGATATTTTAACTAAGAAATGTCACAACTATTACAAATGGCTTTTTCAGATAAATATAATATATATTCTAAATATATATTATAAACTATGGCACTACTAGCACAATTAAGATAAATCACCAATATAAATGCATATAAAAATACATAAAATTACATAAATCTAGTGTACAAATATTTGTTTTCTATTCAAAGGGAGTCCTAATAGTGTCTAAAGATAAGACTGTCCTCTGTCCACTATGCTATTCCATGGTGCGCTCAGCATAAATTCTTCAAAAACAACATGATCACATAAAAATTACAGAAACTTAGGATAGACAAACTTCAAATCAGTGACATTACAGAATCTATGATTATCACAGCTCATATGAAGATAGCCCTGGTGTTGAGGAACCACCAGGGAGACACCAAACATTCACACATACTATAATCCTTTTACTTGAGAAAACTGTATCTTAGTACAATTGTAAGTACCCAATTATCAGTCAGTTTCCATCTTTAAATCAGACCTATAGACTCCTATTGTATGTTTGGTTGTACAACTGTGCCTTGTATTAATCTCTTCTTCTTTAACGTCTTCCATCTTGTAACAATATGTTAATACCACTATATTTGTTTTCAGTTTGTTTTGTTTAGAGCAGAATGGTTTGTAGGTGATGCAATGTTTATACTTTGTTCTTTTAAGTTAGTACTTGGTATTTTCCATTTTTCTCTACTGTCTTTCTTTATAATATCCGTGGAATAACTCTGAATGGAACAATAGGTGCTGTTGACTCCAGCTCTAATGACGTCATTAAAAACTCACTTGCCGTTTCGTATTCACCCTGTGACATTAGTATTCTTCCTAGATGATTCCTAGAAATAATAATTATGATTATTATGATAGCATCATTGTATACAAATACTGGTAGATTTTGAAATAATAATTTGTGTTCAATTATAATATCAAGAAAGTTCTGGGACTATATCCTTTCTCTCTCTTGAAATGGTTTCCGTCATTCCTTTATTCCGACCAGGGAGTACAACTCCCTGTTCCGACATTACCCTTTCCATAATTTGTTTCCATATTTTTCTGTTTTGGCAGGATGGTTTGTTATTGTACTAAAGTCTACATTTTTTCTTTTTAAATCTTTTTTTATTGGTTTATCCAGTTTTCTTTTAGTCTACCTAGTGGTATTTTTTCTTTATGGGACTATATACTATATACATACTTTCAATAGTATTACAGATTCTTTTACACAATTTTCTGGTGTCAATTCCTGTTATTGCAGCACAAAAAATAGTCTCTTGACTTCAAATAATGTCAAAGCCAAATGCTATAGGTACTTCATAATAATAATTCCTTGGGTTACAGTATACCAACAAAAAGAAAGAAAGAAATAGCCATGACTGTTCTAAATATAATTAACAAAACAGCATGCTTAAAATATAAAATACAAATTGACATACCATGAGACATGAGAAGTTGGATCAATGTTGACTGCATCCTTTAACAGTTTCTCCGCCATTGTGTAGTTCTGTTGTTCTAAGTACACCATTCCCAGGTTCTGTAGGCTTTTGACATACGATGGATTGATAGCTAGTGCATTATCATAGTATTTCTTAGCCTCTGTCAGTTCACCTTTATGGTCGTGAATACATCCCAACTAAATGTTTAAACATAACAGTAAAAATGTAATTGTATTCAAACATTGCGTAATTTAAAAAATACATTAGATTACTAATAAGTTTCTTTATCCTACTTTACAATTATTCATAACATGATGATGAAATGATGAAATAAACATTACCATGTGTAATATTTGATGTGAAAGTGGAAATATGCTAACTGCTTCTTGCATACAGGATCTTGCCTCACTCAGCTTACCAACAGCTAGGTAAATCTCAGCTAGAACAAAATATGAAATATATTAATGGAATCTTCCATGAGGAATGGAATACACACAGATGGCTTAATCTCATAGATATTATTTTAAAGAACTAGAGTGTTAACTCCCACAGTTCACATCTTTTGGGCATTTTTTTATGGAAATTTCCCATTTTCTTTGACAAATTGTTATGATTGCATTAATATGTTAAATTGTCATGGTCAGCTTAAAAAGCTAGCTCCATGGACAGGGATTATATACGAATATGACTGAATTAAGTCATGGGCTCCTACGCATGCATTTCCCATATGTTGAAATGTATAAACAAGCACATTCTTCTATACACGATTCTAATATGCGAACATCTAATATGTTTACCAAGAAATCAATAATTTTATTGCCATTATAATAGAGTTAAATTATTGAAAAGAAGGCCTAAAGCTCTGTCTACACTATCAAACTAGCTTGACAAAAAAAGTGTTGCGTGCCCAAATATGGTAGTGATATGCTCAAATCACATTTTTTGTCACATAAAGTTTGATAGTGTAAACAGACCTTAAGCTCCAGTAAACACTCCAATGACAAGCGTTTGTAAATACCTGTTGAGAGCCATATTTGTGCTTGTGTGTACCACACTTGTTGTGACCCAGGCTTTGGTATGTAACTCCCCATTGAAGATGCCACTTCTGATAATGCTTGCTCAACCCTGGATGCTGCTAAAGAATTATGAATAGAACCTGCAATAGTAAAAGTTTAATGTTATTTGTATTATATAAATTATAAAGGTTATGTTAAAAATAATAGTTGCCAGAATTTGTCTGTTAACGACTGGGGTTTTGATAGACAATTACCCTGGGGTAAACTCTACTCTTCAGAAGATGCACTGGGTTCTTTTCGGTAGACAGGAGCCAAAACTGAAACCCAATTGTAAGTCTTTATTTAAAAAAAAATTTGTTCTACTAGTAGAACTATGGTCGAAAAATAAAATTATCGTAATTGTATAATGCTTATTCCTTAACCACTGTATAATAATTATAGGATAGCAATAAACAAAAACAACCACCATGCATGCAATTATAAGTAGGTTATAGCTTAAACATGCAATACAGTTAAGTAGATATTATATTGAATACCATCGTTAATGTTTGTGTATTTTAAAATTCGATAACATTTAATTTCTGTAGCTTAAATGTAATTTTCCCAGATCCACTGTTCATTTTCTGTAAAAATTAAAAAATGATTATAAAGTTTTCATCAACAAAATTAAATGTAAAGAAATTGAAAAAAAAAACAACCAAATTATTGACCTTAACTTTTAAAATACAAAACAAAAATCAATAGATAAAAAAGGACTGCAATAACTGATGTTAGTAAAATTATAGAATAGACATTAACAATTCTGGGTGTTTTCTTTTAAAGTTGTCTTTTGTTCTATTTTTTATTTAAATTTAAAGAATTAAGAAGTAATCGACAGTGGATCTTGTATGGGAAATATTATCAAAGAAATTAAAACCCATTGCCTGCAAAAACCAAACCTTCAAAGTCCAAAATATAATTGAAGCAATATTGCAATTTCAAAAAATTTCCCAACTTACTTAGAAATACATTTACCTCAAACTCATCACAATTGTTATGGATATTAAAAACAACAATACATTGTAATTACTAAACATTATTATTTTTTTGAACGTTTAATCTATATAACGTAGCATATCCCACATTAAAAACAAATGAAAACAATAGTCCCATAGCCAAATCTGTACTTTCCTAGATCTAGGAAAGTAGATTCCTGGCAGTAAATAAAACAGGAACTAGGCCTAGCTTAAAACATGGATCAACACTCAAGTATACTGTAATCCCACAATTAAAATTTGATTTATTTTGATACCATATATAAAGAAAACAAACACAGATAAGAAAACACAATCATTTGTATGGTACCTATGGTAAGGCCATGATTTTCTGCTTACCGCTTACCATTTTCACTCGTCTGTGTAAATTGGCCTTAAGTCCTCAATTTACATCCTGAGGGGTCCCCATATCATCATTTTTACTTTTATTTTGTTACAAACGAGGGGGCTTTTTAACATTACAGGTTTGACATGGAAACAACCTTGTTTTTGAATAATAAATAAGATAGAAAAATCAACGCTGCTAGGCCTACCTGAGTCTCTGTCTTTGAGCTCTGATATATGTACATGTGCCATACTTCTCTTGTCACTGCCAACCTTTTCTATCAATACCATTCCTTGAAAAGTATCACTGCAAAGACAACAGAATATTACAATAAAATAAGGCAATCACAGACTGCAACATTATACAAGGCTAATGTTAAGCTCTGTCTACACTATCAAAGTTTATATGACAACAACAATGTGATGTGCCCATATATGGACATGATGATGTCATATCACTACCATATTTTGTCACATCACTTTTTTTCAAACTAGTTTTATAGTATATACAGAGATTTAGCTACAAACCAATTATAGCAATCAACACATGGGTAAAAAAAACAGTAATTCATTATTTAAAATGAATAAAAAGTTGGTAAATGTTAGACAAAAGGTGGGAGTTTATTCCAAAGAGAGGATGCAACAAAGCAAGGAACAGATAATGATTTTCAAAGAAACGAAGGTGAGGAAACAAATTGAGGACCAAATGACAACATTATCAAAGACAGTCAAAGTTATACATTTCTATTAGAATAAAATCTAACCTAACCTGTGCATGATGTCATCGTGCGTCTTCTTCCACATGCTCAGCATGGTTTTGCACGTCATAAGTGCTTCATCTGGGCCTCGTACAATTTCTTCTAATTTGATCATTGTAAATAACATACTGTGAAAAGTAACATTTAATGGTTTAATTAAAAGTCAATTATCTTCAGGCTTTTTTTAGATAACAAAATAAAAGTAATAAACTGGTACTAACCACAGTTCACTAGTTAACTATAAAGACTCTACCAAGAGTGTAAATGAGTACCTAGTAGTACAACTCACCTTGTATTGTCTGGATACTGTTCAACAGCTCCTTTGATAACCTTCAAGGCATCATTAAAGAGTTTCTGAGAGGACAACAACAACGCCAGGAGGTGGAGAGATTCAGCATGTTCACTGCAAAGACTTAAAGCTGTGCGGATTTTTTCCAGTGCCTCAGGAATCTGAGAGTGGACAAAAATGTCGTACTTTAAAATAATATGAGTGGGAAGTGACCATGATGATAAAGCTTTGTCTACACTATCAAACTTTATGTGACAAAAAAATGTGATGTGGGGATATATGGACATGATGGTGTCATATCACTACCATATTTGGGCATATCACTACCATATTTGGGCATATCACTACCATATTTGAGCACATCACACTAGTTTGATAGTGTAAACAGAGCTTAAGAAAGACAATATAACATGACTACCGCTCCATGGATTTAAATTATTAATTTCCCTATTGGGAAGTGGTTGTGATATTTCTTTCAGATCATATTATAATGCTATTAAGTGGTCTTTTCTATCCAGACACTCAAATATTGTACAATATTTATAAATTCAAAATAAATGAACAAACCTGTCTTGAATGTGCTAACTGTAGGGCATAATGGAATGCTATCAAGTGGTCTTGTCGATCCAGACATTCTGCTGTTTTCAATGCTTCTAGTGATTGTTTATGATATTGCTGTCTCTCCTTATTTAATGTTGCTGACAAATTATATAACAAATTATAATAATTATTAAGTACATTGAATTGAATTTTGCAGCATTCTGAATTCTTTGATTTTTATTTTAACAAAAAAAAAATGTCAATAATGTGTTTGTTGATGGCTTCTTTAGTGAAACAATTTACTGAGTACTTTCATATTTTGTTGATGTCATAGGTCAGACCTCCAACATCTGCTGATAATGTCTTACCTTCGCCAGCTTTCATTGCCTCGCCGATACCAAGCATCATGTAGGCCCTGGCTGTGTACAGTTGCTTCTTCTGCAAGGCTACAACTTTCCTACAAAACTCAATGCCTTCATCAATCTAGATATCATAAGATTATAATCCATTATAAATACATATTTTCCCAGGATTGTGTGTATATAATGGTTCATATTTTGATTTTCACCATGCTCAAGGAGGCAGTCTACAGAATCTAAGCCTAAGCTACTTAGGTTAATTCCTCTGGTAGGTCAAAACTATAAATAACAGGGAAAACGCTTCTTCTTTCCAAAAGATTTTGGAGTAATGTTTTTTATCATCCTTATAAAAATCTTCACACAGCTAGAATTGAATGCAAGGTCTGCAACTCAACTCAGACTGATATGGCATGGCTTTTATTTATAATCTATCTATACATGTTTGTAATATGATTGATGACAACCTCACTCACATACCTGCGCTAAGTGCTTAAAGCATATCTTGGCAGCCATCATCAACACACCTGCATTTGTTGGTTGTAGTCGATGGCACTCTTGTAAAACAAGAACTGCTCTTGCATACTGAAAACAAAAGAAATATATATAACAATTATGTTTTTCATTTAACATACTGACTAAACGCTAGGGTATGAACATATGATTTGACCATAAAACTTGACCATATGATTTGACCATAAAACTTGACCATATGATCTGATCACAAGATTCACCATTTGACTATAAGATTTATTGACCATAACATTTGATCAAATTTGAACATAAAACTTGTCCAGATTTTAAGCGTGAAAAATAAAATGTGCCAACTTTTTAATTAATAGACATTATAAAAAACCTTAGTAGATTCTTTTCATTTGATTGATGGATTGTGGGTCACATGATATTAAACAAATATTCTATTGCATACATTACAGTATACAGTACCTTGCCAGCACATGTAAGAGACAATGCAAACTGGTACCACAGATGAAACTCCTCAGATGAAAATTTCATACTTCTGTCAAAAGTCTGAAATATAAAAAAAAAAGAGTAATACTATCGAGAATGTCTATAAATGGTGCATTTAATGCATAATATAGTATTATGTATACATTCAAACACAAATGTACAACAAAACAATGTTTGTTTCATTGGATAGTACTTGTTTTATTTATCTAGGCATACCTCAGAAAGCATATTAAACTGTGACATTCTGACAAGAAAAATGGACAGAAGATCATAGACAGCTTCTATATTCATGATAGATTCCCTTCTTGCTCCAGAAAACTCAGGAGAACGATTTAAAACAACATCTTTAGAAACCTATATAATATAATATATTTAATATATAAATTATGCATGTTTAATTAATAAAAAATAATTTTCAGAACACGTAATAAATTAATTGTGCAAATAGCACATACCTGAAGTTCACATATGAGCAATAGAAGTAGTACCTCTTCATTTCTGCTTTTAGGAACAAATATGCTGAAAAAACAAAATTAATATACTATAGTAATAATGAGAAATCTATGGTTGTTTTAGGATATTCAAAATGTTCAAAAGAAAAAAAAAATCTAGTCGATTTAATTCACAGTCTGGACTGGACCTAAAACTGAGACTTAAATTAATTTCCCAAAAATGTAAAAAATTAAATGGTAATGGGTTCGGCCAACTAGTAGACGTCCCAACTAGTAGATGTCCATCCAGAGAAGTACTGATAAAGGTCTGTGACTGTTTTAGAATGTGACAAGACCAAGCTAAGAGTGAGTTTACATTGAGATTGAACTGGTGGAATTCATTGTATTGTAAGCTTTGTCCCCACTAAAGAATTGCACTTTCTTTCATAAACATTAGTTAGGCTGCCAATAAATAAAATATTTTTTTTTTATCTTTGTATTATTTATTAAATATTGTATACAAATTAGAAGACTGCTGTGGAAAAATTTATTTATAAAAAGTTATTAATTATAGTTATGATCAATCAATCAATGTACATACTACTCAACAGCACAGTTCTAAACACTCTATCAGATATCATGCCATTCTAACAACACTATTAAGTAGTTCTCCTAGTACCTTACCTTAGAATACATGTTAATTAATGGATTGGAAATAGGAATATTATCAATCCAGATTAGAAAACACTAAATCAAAATATTGCTATTAGTACATTTATCAAAAAGACAAGGATATTAATAAGAACATGATACCTTATACCCTATTAGCAGAAAACAGAGATACAGTCGACAAGGTGTAAGAGGAGAGATAAAATTTACAATGCGGGTAAGATTAAATACAAGGGTAAAGCTACATTCATAGAAAGGAAAATGGCGCTGTTCAATTTTCGGCCTCTTCCGTTCCGTGAAATGGAACAAGTATGAATGTAGCTTAAAGGAATACACTCTCTATTGTAGCTACAAATTAAATATTTTTTATGATTCAAAAAATAGTTATAAGAAAATAAAAAAATAACTGGGGTTTATTGAGATATGGTTAAAATTCTAATCGTCAGTGATCTGGAGATTGTTACATCAAGTGGTTATAATTTGAACCATGCTCCTAACAAGTCTTTGTCTACAAGCATTGGTGCCAAGTGAAGGAGAAAACAGATTAAAAACAGGCTACACACTTTTTCTACACTAAAGTTATCAACTACGTAAATATAATCACAAACAAAACTAAATTAAAATCATGCAGTTTTCACCATCACCAGTAACAACATAAACAATTATAAAGAAATAAAACTAAAAAAAAACAACAAAAATAGTGAGAAATTAGTCAAAACAAACTAAAAAGGGTTTTAATGCTAAATTGATAGGTTAAAGGTATTGTTTTTCATTCAGGGGTGTGTGATGGTGGTTTGCTGGTAAACGTTCAACACCATCACATATTAATTAAACTTACAGTTCCATCGGGCAGTGACTTGGTCGACTAAATAAAACAAAACGATTAAAATCACATGATCATTACAGTACCATACAAGAGTATATGTTACTACAGTTAAGACGTACCCATACTAAAAGAAATATTGTTAGTAAAATAATAGATTCTCGCTCACGCTATTATACAAATAATAATATCCACCAGTACTCCATTTTATATTTATATTCCGTCAAGCGTGCTATAGTGCAGTTATTTTAATATCATGTGACCCACAATCAAAAGTGATAAGAATCTATTATATTGTTATAATGTTTATTGCTAAACCGGTATTCAACCATCTACTCTCATTTTATTTTCTTGAATTTTAAAAGCAGGATTAATTTGCATAAAAAGTACTCTATAGAATAAGCCGCAATCACACATTTTTAGTATTTAGTGTTACCAAGACTGCAGAGAGGGAAACCTTACCACTGATAGTTGGGTGTAGGTTTTAGGTCGACGCGAGAAATTTAAACATGTATGAATTTTCCCCGACAAGAAGACTCGGGCCTCGTCATACAATGCTGTCTAATTTGGTCCCAAGTCTTATTTTTAAAAAGTCCTTACAGTATACTTATAGAACATGGTTGGCTTCTACAGTATGTTTTTCAATACAAAAGATAGGTAGAAAAGCTACACAAATAGATCCAAATAATTCACAGTATCTCACATGATTTATATACTATACACACCTGTCAGTACTGTACATTTTCGGTTTTAGAGATTGTCTTGATAACGAATGGCGCATGCCGGGATGAGCTGAGGGTAACGTCATGAAACGACTCACTGTTCCACTCTCATTCTCAACAACCGGGGCAAAGTAGTTTCTGTCACAGATACCACGTAAAAGTACTTCAACCAGCTCACGCGCCAGTGTGACCCGAATTTCCTGAGAACTACGAGCTTCGACAGCTTTCAGGATCTGTCGGAAACGACTAATTCCTCGATTCTTATCACTGAAAAATTTGCAAATATCAAATGTTACTTTGAATCATCAGACACTTACAGTAAAATCCTTTATTCAAGGGAAAACCTCTATTAAGGGGACAATTTCATCTGAAACAAACAAAGCAAATTCTAGGCCAACACCTACAGTAGGAGACACACCTACAGTATTAGTAAACTAGTTTGACAAAAAAAGTGTGATATGCCTAAATATGGTAGTGATATGACATCATCATGTCCATATATGGGCACATCACATTTTGTTGTCACATAAAGTTTGACAGTAGAGACAGAGCTTTACAGAATAATATACAACCAAGAATTGACTTACCCATTAGATAGATGAAGTATAGGTGCTCTCTGCACTACTGTTTCCAAGACTGGACCCATACCAATACTACTACCACAAACACTGCCAGGCTTCTCAAGCTCTTGCAGATAGTGAAGAGCTAGATCTCCACCCTTCTCATAATACCATATAATCTGGTTCTCCTCATCTGAACTTTTTTCTTTTCCTTCTCCCATTGATCTTTCTAAACAGATACCTGTAACAAAAATCATCAGATCAAAAGATATAGTGTTTTTCTTGTAAAAATCAGCCAGTTTAAAAAGCCCTTTGACAGAGTCCACAAGCTCTAAAAATACAAATAACTTGGAGGATAAATTTCACTAATGTTTATAATAGTTCAATTATCACTCGTTTTTGCCTATTTTCACTTTAAAGATGGCTACCATTTCCTACTACCTATATAGAAGGATCAATATTCTGTCTGCGTTTACCAATTTGGGACCTTCTTTTTTTAAACCTCAGGAAAAATATGGTTTTTTTTTAGTTTCTGCTTGTCAGATAGTCCAGTATTTTGTTACAGTCAACATTGATCTAATGGGTGAACAGTGTAATATAAACTAAATTAATTGGTAGTTATAGAACCCTCACCCTTTAGACCAAATGCCTCTGCCATCATCCGAAGCATCCTGTTGGAAGTGTCCTGGACATCTAACGAGTCTAAATCCATAGCGTCATAGACATTGAGGGCGTCCTTGTAATCACCACAAGCAAAATGGTACTTTGCCATCAGCAACTGGGCTTCCTTGTGCAAATAATACTACATAATAAAAATGAATGGATCAGTAATATTTAAACATTTTAGTTACTGTTAATTTGATGATCTAACCCTATTAAAGAGATTCAACAGAAAAAAAAAGTTTCCCGTAATAATGGTTGGCCATAATAGTGTTATTGTATGTTACATACTGTAGGAAAGTGTCCAATAAAATGTACCCTGAAAAGAGCTTTCCCAAAGGAGTGTTTTTACTTTATTGAGTTATATTTTTAGAATATGACTATAGTTGTTTTTTACTGTATGCAAGAATATACTGTACAATATGAATGATGATACCTTATCCTTATTTGTTCCTTTAACAGCATTTTGCAAATGTTGCTTGGCTGATCGTAGCTCCCTCTTGGCTTTTGCAACATGTTCCTTTGTCTTTGGAGGATACTTTAAAAGGAATGTTTCCAGTTCTGCCTCTCCCAAGGCAACATTTACAAGTATTTCTATTTTTTGAAAAACATAAAAAAAAAGATTTTAAAAAAATTGTCAAAAATCAAGATGTCAGCAGTAGCAGATCCAGAATGTTCAATAAAATTCTATAAAACACTCCTGGGAAATAGACAAATATCAATAGAATTGAAAAAATCTAAATCAAAATAATTTACTTTACATTACAATTTACATATAGTAAATAGATATTTTCAATCTCAAAAAAGCATTACAACTTGCTCTAAATAATAAATAGTTTAAAAATACTACTAGTATAGCCTAGCCTATGCGTACTAAATCATTACACATTATTCAAAAATATTATTATTAGGGGCCTAATTAATATTTTAATATTAAATTAATAATAAAATTAATATTTTAATATTAAATTAATAATATATCAAAATTCATTAAAAAAAATATAATACAATAGGCCTAGGCCTAAATTAAAATAAATTATTAATTATTTAATAATATTTAATTTTTTCTTGTTTAATAATATACTGGCTCGTTATGATGGCACCTTCTGTCTTGTAAGTTAAAAATGAGCTAGCCCTAGGAATCACCAGTCCCAGCCTCTCGGGCTACATCGCCCACAGGCGGCTGCTACGCTCAGTCACTGAGTCAGTCGGGGCTAGCGCCTCCCTTGTCTATTTTCGCTTTTTAACAAGAAAAATGAATTTAAATTTGCATACCCAAATTCGGTGACTTAGTTTTTGCTTGCCTTGATATATCTAAAATCTTTTCCCAGTTACATTCTGCCCTACTCTTTTCGATTTCACTCTCCAGACGAGCCGCTGCTTTCTTCGAAGTAGCCATGTCAATAACAAATGTTAGTCCCGCATGAATTTTGCTTTTTTCCGGGTCTCTACCAACAGATTTTCTGGCCTAGCTTATGTTTGATTCGGAAAGACTCGTTAGTTTTCGGATATCTTGACCTACGACCTACACAGCTTTATTAGTAATTAAATATAAATACTAATTTTATACGTTTAACTAAATTATTTACCAGCACAAAAATTAAGAAATTGCAGGTACATTTTTCTGATAAATAACAGTATTTTTTAATCTCTAACATTTTAAATCAATTCATAGAAAAATATAAACTTCAATGCCAAGGCTCGTCCTTTTCGCACACACCGCGGCCACCGACGGGTGAGTAAAAAAATTGACTATAATTTCTCTCTGAAATCTGGCCTAAAATAAATGTAATTATAATGAAATTGTAATCATATAAATATTTAAAAACTATTTGTTATTTGTAGGTGCAAACCAATCCACGAAAATGCAGATTTTTGTGAAAACGTTGACTGGTAAAACTATAACCCTTGAGGTACGTGTTAATGGAGTCTACCGCCATGCCTTTTTTCTCGGCGGTGAACGTATAGTTTAGTCAGCATGTTGTATACATTGTGACTCTCTAAGCAGCCAGCCGGTGCTGCCTAGCTATAGGTAGGCCTAGCAAGATAATGCCTAGGCCTAGTAGTAATTAAAGTGAATTGCCTGCAATGATGTTTTCTTAGGACACCTTTGAAAAAGATGAAACTAATTTTATTATTTTACTGAGCAAATGCAATCTTCACTTTATCTTTTATTTTAAATTTTCTTCTGGTTTTTGTTTTTTATGAAAGAAGTGTATATTTTATGCGATGTTTATAATATAAATCTTGAAATACTTTTTCTTTTATTACTCAGGTGGAACCCAGTGATACTATAGAAAATGTAAAAGCCAAAATCCAAGATAAAGAAGGTATAAATTAATGGTTTAGTTTCTTATTTTCTGATCAATTTCATTGTGTAGATAACTTTTTTTTATATAATTGTTGCAATGATGCTTTCTTAGGACACCTTTGAAAAAGAATGAAACTACCATTTTTATTAACTGAGCAACAAAATAAATAAAAAATAAACATAAATCTTGTTTAACAGCGTTAAAATGAGTATCAGAGCTAATTTGTTATCATTTTATTCCCCAGGTATTCCACCAGATCAACAGAGGTTGATCTTTGCTGGAAAGCAACTTGAGGACGGACGTACACTCTCGGATTACAACATCCAGAAAGAATCAACTTTACATTTAGTGTTGCGTCTGCGAGGTGGTGCCAAGAAACGAAAGAAGAAGACTTACACCACCCCAAAAAAGAACAAACACAAGAAGAAGAAGGTTAAGCTTGCAGTATTGAAATTCTACAAAGTAAGATATGTTGCTGCTAGGGTAACAAATGTATTGGTTCCTACTTGGACGCAAGAAAAGGAGATAAGCGCGCTGCAAACAATTTGACCAATCGAGGGGGTGGATCCATCCTCCTAATTGCTTCTTGTGATTTGTCGACTTGCTTTGAGCCTACGTCGTTGCGTCCATGTGGGAACCACGCTTAATCTGGGACATCTATCATAAAGTTGTTGCACAGAATTTACAACTTCCAACAAGCCTTAAAGTTCAAAGTACTGTAGTACTACAGGCTATGTTCAGAGGAGAACAACTTCAAACCACCCTACTTATAAATAATTAAAAAAACATTATTTTACTTAAATTATATCCAGGGATGTAGGTAAACAAATCCAGGTGTGGGTGAGAACAAAATTAAACCATACTTTCGGGTAGAAAAAAAATTAAACCCTACTTTCAGGTAACTAGATTTGTAGGTGGGTGAAAGGTCTTAAAATAAAGTTCAGGCTGGAAGGAAAACTTTAAATGTAGGTGTTCCCAGGACTACATTCACCCATCCAGCACAATAAACATCAGTGTCCATCAAGCTATCTGCTAAAAATGATCAATTATTAAAGTTGCAATGATGTTTTCTTAGGACACCTTTGAATACAAAGTGAAACTAAACAAGAATTCTGAGCAACCACATCATACATGAAATGTCTACACTTTGTCTAGTTTGACAAAAAACAGTGTGATGTGCCCAAATATGGTATTGATATGGCATCATTATGTCCATATATGGGCACATTGTTTTGTCACAAGTTTGATAGTGTAGACAGAGCTATAGTCCTAAATAATTTTATGTTTCCAAGAAACTTAAAATATAGATCTACATATTTTCATTGCAATTAATTCATTTATATTTCACCGATTTTTTTTCTTACATTCTTTCACTAATTTCATCTTGCAGGTTGATGAAAATGGCAAGATTACTCGTCTTCGACGTGAATGTCCGAGCGAAGAATGTGGTGCCGGCGTCTTCATGGCTTCCCATTTTGACAGGCAATACTGCGGCAAATGTTGTCTGACATACGTGTACAACAACCCTAAGGACGAATAAAATCTCCCTTTATCTTTGTGAAGATATGTAAATTGAATTGATTATCGATTAAAAAAGGAATACACAAAAAAAAGCTTTTGTCTATTATTTTTTGTAAAAGTGTACCGAGTGTAATTGAATCGGCATAACATAACCTAGATGTTTTTGTTGTCCTATTACCAATAAGTTATTAAAAAAAAAATTATACTTACTCATATTTGTACTGTACCTACTAATTTTGGGATGAGGCTATTGGCATTCATTATTCCTGGCATGGTTAATCATGTGTCTAATGCAAAGAAAACTGTGCTGATAGAACACTTTATCAGATGCACAGGCAACCTTGCTGTTGTCACCATATTTTATTGTACTGCCAAACAAATACAGAATCCAATTCTAATACATTACTGATTTTAACAACTGATGACGTCCAAAGATGAGAAAGAGATGACAGTAGTACAAAACAACATTGCATATAAATGTGTTTTGAACTAGTGACCTGTGACCAATAATTCACACAACCTCCCTCTTTTTCAAACCAGCTGTCCAAATCCTGCATTGTCAACTAAAATGTCCTTTTTTGCACTCCAGCCAGGAGGCATTTGGCACTCACATGGGCCGATGTCGGCCAGGCCTGACGTTGCTTGTTGCGCTCACAAAATAATTAATACACATTGAAAATATTTGAAGAGAAACCATTTGGATAAATATGGCCTTACTTTCCTGACACAATTTTACTTGAAATTTCCTTCGCAACATTTGTAAATTAATGACAAGAATGTAATAATAAAACATGGTAACAAACTGAGACTCTATCCACTGTTTGCATTATAAAATCTTATAACAAATTTATTAATTCATCAGAATCCTAATTCCCAGTTAATTTTCTGGGGTATATGAGATACTTCATAGCATATAATCACATCTCCATTAACACACTCTATATTTTCCTTGAAAGACAGTCCGCATTCCATGTCCTTTTTCACAGACTTGACGTCATCTTTATGGTGTTTCAGCGATGTTACTTGCCCTAAAGAAAATAAAACCAATGGATGTTTACATCTAAAATGTGGATATTTGCTCTGTCTTTTGAAGAATGCAAGAGAGATGTATTAACCTTGTAGTCAAGCTAATATTAAGTATCACATATTGTATGGTTGGTTGGGGCTTACAGTCAAGAAGTCAGTATAATAAATAAAACACCTGAAACACTACTACTATATTCTATATTGCACTATACTGTACCTTCATAAACTGTTTCTTGATTTCGGACAACTTTGAATTGCTGTCCAATTTTTAGACTGCCTTTATTAACCCTACAGCCCGCTACATGTACCTTACGTTTGCCTACCGATATTGTGAATGGTTGTAACACTGTGGCTTCACCTAGTAACAAAAGACAGAATTTATTATACATTTTGATGGTTCCATGAAAACGTACAGCTAAACAAAACCCATCACTGTGAACTACACACCTGCACAGGGTTGCACCAAAGGGCCCATAAGCAGGCTTAGTTATTTACCTGTGTAAGCTGGTTTCATGCCCACAGTTATTTCTAACTTTGCTTTATAAAAATGATTGAATCAGATGTGTGTAAAGTGTCCATTATGGGGTTTCAGTGGTATAGGCTGGCTCCCTTTAAAACCTAAACCAGTAATTATACTTACCTAGCACCGATACTTCTTCAACTGGAGGCAATCTTTCATTTAATTCTTCCTTTAAATCATCAATTAATTTATAAATAATAGAATGTTTTTGAATTGTTACACCAAGTTTATTTGCTAATGTTTCTGCACTACTGCTGACAACCACATTGAAGGCAACAACAATGCCATCAAACGTGTTGGCAATTTCCACGTCTTTATCAGACACTACACCAACACCACAGTGTAGTACGTCCAATGTGCATTGATCTGAATCATAGGTTGCCATGGCATCCAATATGGCTTCCACCGATCCATCAACATCGCCTAAAACAAAACAAAAATTACAATAACACTACAATATGAAAATTCAAGTTGTAAGTTTTGATAAAGGAGGAGAGATCGCAGTGGTTTTCTTTCTTGTTGAGCTATTTGTACACAACATAGTGTTGGGAAGTGCAACCTCTACAATTATGGATAATTGTTGTACGCATATCAAAATCAAATCTAATCTATTTTGCCCTCCTTTTATAATACAGTAGATATAATTTAATCTATTTTTCGTTATGTTCCGTAAACTACTAAAATTAAAAGAAACTGCTGGTCTTATTTTTTCACCTTTTAAAACAATGTTTAATTCAGGATGATCGCTTTTTACGTTTTCTTTACCAAGCTTCATTTGTTCAGCTGCTTTTCGCATACGGATCTCTTTCCACGTCAACAGGCTGTTTACTTTCCTCTTCTCTGTATGCGCCTTATGTTGCTCTTGCGCTTTTTTCTCAATGACAACAGCATCTTGTTTTAACCGTTCCTCCTTTTCATGTTGCATTCTCCAATCAATAACCTCTCGTGCTCGTTTCTGTAAATTAATAATAGATCAATCATTACCTCCGCCAGAATGATTGTTTGCGAATGGATAAAGACATAAAGTTCAAAAGTTCAAATAAACAAACAATCAAAAGTAAAACTTCTCAAAAAACGATTACGTCAATTGTTATCAGAGGTTGTTTTTAATCATCTCATCAACCTGCTATAAATTCACATATATTTACCTCAGATTCAACCTCCAGTATAAGCTCCCCAGCTGCTGGAATTTCCTTCCAACCTGCAACTTCTACCGGCGTGCTAGGGGGTGCTTCACCAATCTGTTGATTGTGTTCATTATAGAGGTTGCGGACCCTGCACATAGATTTCCCTGCAACCAGTATGCAACCCTTTTTTAGTGTTCCTCTTTCAACAATAATAGTTGCAACAGGGCTGCAATATGAAAACAATGTTTTTAATAGTAACAATAACAAATCAACTGGAATTCTCTTAAACTATGTACTAACTTCACTTACCCTTTCCCTCTATCAACTTTGGATTCAATGACATTTGCTTCAACTAAACCAGTTACATCTGCCTTTAATTCCATCACCTCTGCCTGGGCTACGATTGATTCTCCTAATATATCAATATTTGTTCCCTTTAATTTGAAAGAAAGAAATATTTGAAAAAAAAAAAACACTTTTGGACTTTTTGTATTTTTGAACACAACTTTAAGTAATTTTCGAGGCATGACATAATATTATTATTGAATAGTGGAGGAAATAAATGAGACTATTTCGTCAATGATTTAAACAACTTTTACTTAATCAGTAATATAAATAATTTAGACAAATATGACAGCACTTCTGTGGCCTTTAAAACATAAACAATGTTGTTGTCAATGCTTTCTTTTTTAGTAATAGTATATTTTGTAATTAAATAAATGTTTTAAGAAAGCACCTTAAGTGCGGATATTTCAACAGCTTGAACTTCTCCTCCAAAGTCTTCCAATTGTATTCCATGACCAAGAAGCTCACGTTTTGCTTGCTCCTATGAAAGTAATGTGTGTAAAAGTTTAATTTACTTATGTTTAAAGACTTTTATATTTTAAGTACCTTAAATAACAAGAAGATAATTGTTCTTAAATTGGGTGGGAATTTATTTTCCCATAATCATGCTAAATTCTTTATTTTTTTAGGTTTATTTTCAGTGTTTATTTTGGAGTTTTGTAATGTAATGTAAAATAGATGACTCACAGAACTGAACAAACTTTAAGTGAGAGGAAAAGCTCTGGTGTTTTTATTTTTATTAAGTAAACAAGCAACTTGAATAGTATTTCTGACAATATCTTTTCCACTCTTCAAATAACAGTTTTAACATATGTATACAGTGGGGTGGATGGAGGTCACAGTAAGTTCATTGAACTTTAAGTCGTGACCCCCATTTCTGTATAACAATGATACAGAGTAGACTAAAATTTATACATAAAAATCAAGTAGATCATAATTATCATTATAATGTTTATTCATTCCAGATTTTGGAACGACTCCAAGTTAGATGAAATAATCAATTTATTATATACAATCAATCAATACATCTATTAATACTGTAAAAAGTGTTTCACTTTCTGTTAATAAAGTCTGTACCTATGTTTACATTAATTCATCGTTAACAGAATAATTGTTTTTCCTCTCAAAGTGGGCCAAAGGGAACTTTCTCATTGAAAAACCATGTCTATGTATTAGACATTCTCTATTTCTTGTTTATATTTCAT
Organism: Antedon bifida; assembly: GCF_963402885.1. Taxonomy (NCBI): domain Eukaryota; kingdom Metazoa; phylum Echinodermata; class Crinoidea; order Comatulida; family Antedonidae; genus Antedon; species Antedon bifida. The sequence goes on along the minus strand of NC_136234.1, from coordinate 20,529,789 downwards.
AAAATTCCAATTCATTTTTAGCATATTCAAGCATCTAAACTTTCACTAAAGCTCTGTCTACACAATGAAACTAGTTTGACAAAAAATGTTTGATGTGCCAAATATGGCACTGATATGCCCAAATATGGTAGTGATATGACATCATCATGTCCATATATGGGCACATCACATTTTTTTAAAGTTTGACAGTGTAGACAGGTGTTAAATGGTTCCTTATTATTATCGTACTGGCGCAGGTATAAGCTCATTTTGCAAGAAAATAGATCAAAAGTATAAGGTAATGGTTTATACCCAGTATGGTATTATTACCTTGGTAGCATACTAACATCTTTATTGATTGAAGGAAATTAACGTGTACTTACTGGGTCAGCGACAGGCTTGTCACATTTGTTAATTGCCACAATCAGCGGAACTAATAATACATAAAATATAAAAACAAGTTAAAAAGTAAACCGCTCCAAAAATTCAAAGTCAACTACAGTATTTAAGCTAAAGTGACATAATGTAGGCATCAAAGTGACATAATGTAGGCATCAAAGTGACATAATGTAGGCATCAAAATGACATAATGTAGGCATCAAAGTGACATAATGTAGGCATCAAAGTGACATAATGTAGGCATCAAAGTGACATAATGTAGGCATCAAAGTGACATAATGTAGGCATCAAAGTGACATAACGTAGGCATCAAAGTGACATAACGTCACAGTCATCAAAGTGACATAACGTCACAGTCATCAAAGTGACATAATGTAGGCATCAAAGTGACATAATGTAGGCATCAAAGTGACATAATGTAGGCATCAAAGTGACATAATGTAGGCATCAAAGTGACATAATGTAGGCATCAAAGTGATATCAAAACTTAATGATTAATTTCAATTAGTTATAGATAATTAGTGATTTTATTATTAATCTTAATTATGTTTACATTTTAGTTATAGATAATCAATTTACCTCCAGCTTGTTCAGCAAACTTTATAGACTCCCTCGTCTGTTCCATAACACCATCGTCAGCAGCAACGACAAGGATGACGATGTCAGTCACATGTGCTCCTCGTGACCTCATCGCTGAGAATGCGGCGTGACCTGGCGTATCCAGAAATGTAATCTTCTGGTTATCTTTCAAAGATACTAATGGAAAAAGAAAAATTACGCTTTGATCATGGTACTCTAAAAGGCTCTGGAACCGCACATTATATGAAATAAACTTTTGGGAGTATAAGGAATTTTCTCTTGGGTACAAATTTAACTTCTTTTTCACATAATACAGTACCATGGGTCCCCGGGTCAAACATTTGTGACAATTCTTGTTCCATTATTGTTTTCCATGATACTTTTATGTGAGTGAAATCCAGAATAAATTGAATTGAAAAATAACAAGAAATATTTCTTACAAAAAATGCTGTTTGCTTATTGACGCAACAGTTTTAAAGATATATTGTCCCTCTGGAAAATACTTTTTTATTTCAAATTTGTTTTTGAATGTGTCATTTTATTGTCACATAATAGTTATTTTACCTGAAAAAAATCTAATTTATAGCAAAAAATACTTAAATTGTCTGTCAGACAATGGTTTTTGAGTTATAATTAAATGTTTCTTCTCTCTTTTTATACGTGAATAAATATTATTTTTTTGTTACAGAAGTGAATAACTTTGATATGAAACACAGACTCAATTTATGTCACTTTAGTTTATTTTATTGCTAAGGTCAAGTCTGGGGGTCATTTCATTATGCCTAGATACTTCAATTGTGAAGTATCCTATTACAAACAAAAACTTTAATGGACTGTTTTGATAATAATTCAATGATTATCTGACAGCGAATTACAGTATATCATGGGACTCATAAATACCAGAAATGCTTTGGGATTTGTCGTTCAACCGTTAGAATTTTGGGTCCAGCAGCTGGGACCTATAAATTATAATCGAGTTTCCATTTTAGCAAAAACGTCAGTCTCTAATACTATAACTGCTGCTTGCTTTCAGTTAATAAATGAGTCATCTCTTGTGACGTAGCAGGCTAGAGCAGCAGCGTGAAAATCATATTAATTATGGAAAATAGAAAAGACAATTGTAATGCTATAATTTTTGTTTCTTTATTAGAGCATTGTCATAAAAAAATATTTTTATTTATATTTAGCAAACTATGTGCACACTGTAAAAAAAGTATAAGTTTAAAAAAAAAAACATAGCCTACCAGAAAATGCACCAATGTGTTGGGTGATACCACCAGCTTCACCTGCCGCTACGGATGTCTTTCTCAAATAATCTAGCAGGGTGGTTTTACCATGGTCTACATGACCCATAATGGTAACTACCGGTGGTCTTGGTTTAAGCACAGCAGGATCGCATGGTGGTCTACCAACAATTAACAAAATCAATATTTTTAGTACTGTAGTTTAATAAAGGGTTATTGGAGTTTACAGTAATTGTATATTCTGGATGGGCTGGATGAGCTGGTCACAGAGCGGATTAATGAGGAGCAATAGCAGGCCCCTGGTTTAGCACTCGTAAGGGGCTTTCCACCCCTGGGCAATTGCGTTGAGGCTGCTCATGCTTGAAGGCTTTAGGGCCCATGACAGAAGTGACTATCGGCAATACAATTTCTGATTAATCAAAAAAAGTAGAAAAACTATATAATGAAGATATATCAGGAATATTATTTTTTAAATTAAGAGGGTTGAAAAGTTTAACGATCAAAATAACATGTAGTCTTGAAAGTAGATTTCAAGAAAAGTTAAAATCATACCGTCGTACAGCATCAAGACTTTTCTTTTCAACTTGTGATGTTTCTTCACGTTTAAATGTGTACACCATGTTAGATTTCTTAATAATATCTCTGATAACATCAAAATCCAAAACTGTAAGAGGACAATTTAACAATTCTATTTGATATGGTTTACTCTTTTTTATATATATATATAAATATATATTTCAAAATATCAATTATTTATATTAAATTATATTTTTTATAATAAATTACATTATAATAACAAAGTAAGAGGACGTAAAATGTTTATATAGGAATCTTACTGGTATCAGGCTTGAATCTATTTAGATTTGATGTTACCTCCATTGCATCATAAACATGATCTGAAAAAGAATAAAATTACATTTTTTATATTTATTATCATATATCAAGCATCCTTTCTCTAAAACTGTCTACACTATCAAACTAGTTTGACAAAAAAAGTGTGATGTGCCCAAATATGGTAGTGATATGCCCAAACATGGTAGTGATATGACATCATCATTTCCATATATGTGCACATCACATCTTTTTGTCACACAAAGTTTGATAGTGTAGACAGAGCTTTACACTCAATTCCAGGAATACATCTCCCAAGTTTGTTCACACTCCTCCAGCTAATTCATGTACTGAGTTCGTTCTTACTGACTCTGTTTACACACCTTAGCACTACACTGTACCATTTATCAAAAACATACCTCTTTTAACTCCCATTGCATCTGCAAGACTGGACACTGTCATTGCCTTCTCAACATCTACAATTTTCTTCCCTTTTCCTTCGCCAAATTTACTTGGATCCAACTTTTTCTTCTTCTTTTTGGTTGTAGATGCTAACGTTTTGCAACTCCTTCTCGTCAAATTTAAAGAAATATCTGAAAATGCATATTTCTTTTGACAATTTTGACAGAGTACACTCATATGTCTGTGAGTGTGAGTATATTTTGAGTGTACTAAATATCCTTGTGTCCATTTTCTTGCAAGTTTAGCAGCTGATAATGAGCTGCTAGGCCTATATAATCTACATTGGATACTTTGTTTATACAGATAGGAAGACAGCTTACATGATGACATCTTGGTTAATTTTTATGGCTTTCTGTAATAGAAAATAAAAAGATAAATATAAATTTGTAGTAAAGTTGGCAATTTGATAAACATGTACATGATTGTGGTGGATTACTGTAGTAATAGTATCCCACCTAAAATTGTAAAGTAACAGAACAGGACAATAATACATTTTACTTTAAATTTTGCACAGCAGGGTACCGAGAATGTTTGAGTGGAGTAAACTGGTTTTAGGCCTTCTAGGTAGGCCTACTAGCCTCTAGCTAGGCATATATAAGCATAATCATTATGCTTATATATGCCTAGCTAAATCTAGGCTCTACTCTATCTAGAGTAGTACACTAGGCTAGAGGGCCTAGAGGGCTAGGCCTAGTAGGCCTAGCATAGACTAGTAGTAGGCTAGGCTACTAGCCGCCTAGCTAGGCCTAGGAGCCTAGGAGATATTTTTTTATGGCAACATTTTATTCTACAAATACTGAGAACAAACCTTCATTAATCCAGCTAAATATATAAATAAAGTATTCAGGCAGGTCGTGAATCATCATCTAGGCCAGCTAGCTCGAGAGCTAATTTCCCATGCTCGACGATCGACCGCGCTCATATTCACTATCACCTGCAAGCGTCACCTACGTTATAAAGCGTCAACTGCTGCTTCAGAAATAAATTTTACCGTAAATATCACCAATGAACAACAACCGTAAATTCAAATCTTGTTTTTTTTTAATTCATTCATTTCATTTAATTCATAACTCTAATAATACAGGTATGTTTGATGACAGATTAGTATTCCAGAGGGTAGTTGACGCTACTTTAAGGTTTGTTGACGCCTAATTGTGAGACCGCACAAAATCATCTGAGTGTAAAGAGCGCCACAATCAAAACATCGAATATATAGATGCTGTAAACTTCCATTAAAAATCATGTTTAAACAACATTTAGGCCAATGAATTGTTTATTGTGTAAGAACAGACATTGGGCAAACAAATGGATAATTTAGATTTGCCACAAAAGATTTTGATAAGTGTCAAAAAAGGTAATAATACCTAATAGGCTAGGCCTACCTTACTTTGTTGGTACTGTAGAGTAGGCGGGACGATTAGTTCCCCTTAATAGTTAGAGAGAGGCTAGCCTACATACAAGTGGGGGGGGGGGGGGGTCTAGACTAAAATATAGGCGAATGATGAGTCGAGTATGAGCGTGGAGTATGTTGTGCCATAATGCGCGATTTGCACAGTTTGAATTTTTGCAACTGATAATTTGAATAAAATTAAAGGATATTCATTCAAATAATAAATATTATTTATTATGGATAGGCTTAGCGCAAGGAGTTTGATACACCAACAAAGCTTCGTCGTTCATTTTTCTAAATTTTAAATAAAAAAGAATATGTTTTGTCAGCTGATTGGATAACCTATATTTATTAATTACTTGGCCAATATCAATTTTTTAAATTTTTCCTTAATTAATGGTTAAATATTTAATTTATTAGGTGATCTATTTATTTAATATCTTCTAAAGCTGGATTAAAGACATTACCATCGGTCCTCTGTCTTTCAAAACCTGACCTGGAAAGAGCTACTGGTCTGAGCCCACGTGAGGTTAATATCCTTGTACAGGTCATCTCTGAGGCAGCTTACCAAACACCAGTAACAACAGGTCAGTTTCACAACAGTCAAATTAGTCTTTACCACATGACTGAGTATGTTCCAGGAGTCTGGTCCTTGATGTGAAAGTTTGAGAAAATAATTAGAAGAGACTATACTCTCAGGTATAATTCAGCATCATGTCTGAAAGTAAACATCAATTTGGGGGTAGAGGGATTATAATCAGAGGCAGCAGGGAACATATATTCATACACATTCATATGGTACCAAGGAAATGCATACAACACTAAGAGCAGCATAGCACAGTCGGCTGAAGTGGTGGAGATGTAGTCGCTGTGTTCTGCGCTGAACCATAAAGACCATAGGTTCCCCTTTGGTCCACGGTTCAAATCCCATCGCCGCTCTCTCCGTGTGTTCCAACTTGCGCAGGTTGGAATACAATACATGTAGATAGCGCACCGTCTTTTGGATGAGACGTTAAGCCGTTGGTGTGCAACATGGCTCACACTCTTCGAAAAAGAGCCCAATTCAACACCAGAAGTAGCCCACTGGAAACAAGTCTACAGACTTTAATAATGAGCTGTCTGTCTTTGGTGTGTAACACTAAAAATAACAACATACCCTGACCTTGACATTATAATAATAATGCAATTCAGTATGAATTCTACTCCAATGACAGAATAAATAAAAAGTGAAAGTACTAGAGGCACATTGACTTGTACAAGATTTACAATAGATAGGATGAGTACTTGGAAGCACTTTTTAATTTTTTTCTCACAATCATAATAGTTTCCTATATCATCCAGGGATGTTAAACCAGGAATTAAAACTAAAATTGTTTTGTTGATATATCATTGTATATTATTTGATGTTTATTAATTATCACAATCTTTGTATGTGCATGTTTGAGTGTGTTATGAATGGCCTCATGATCATTTCTAAAATCAGTTACTGTTAGTGAATTAATTTTTACTTGGTATAAATTAATTGTTGTCAAGTATAGTACTTGCCTTTATTCCCTTGTTTTAAGTTATCATTCTGAATTTTTGTGCGTTTGTATTGTATATTGGTGATATCACAAAAGCTTGTTATTATTGTATTTTGCTCAGTTCCTCATGAGTGCTTAATTTATTATTTTTTTAAAAGTGTTAAATATAAAACGTGAAGAATGTAATGCATCTATGATAGTCCAGAAACTGAGTCTAGGTTGCCCACATCTTGATGCTTTTCTACAAGGAGGGATCCTCTCGCAGGGTATCACTGAAATAGCAGGAGAAAGCGCATCAGGAAAGACCCAGTTATGTATTCAGCTCTGTCTAACGGTTCAGTGCCCAAAATCTATGGGTGGTTTAGAAGGAGGTATACCATATTCATTTTGTAACTTAATACTGTACTTATTCTTTTATGTATTGGGATGGTTAGTCTTGGCACTTAACCAACTATAAAGAATTGTTTAAAAAGTAAAATTGATATACCATCATCAAACCAGATAGTACCCCCAGCCTAACCTAGGCCTAGCTCAGTTTAATTCATATAGCTTTATCATGAATGTAGGAGCTGTCTACATTTGCACAGAGGATGCTTTCCCAAGTAAACGATTACATCAAATGATTCAAATGTTCAACCACAAAGTTGGCAGTGAAATGGCATCCAAGCTTAAGTTAGGAGATCACATCTATGTTGAGCACATATCAGAATCGGTAAGAACATTTCGTTAATCTAGTCTCATTCTCACAGAACTTATTTCATTCAAACTTAAATGGAGCAGTCGGTGAAAAAGGGTTCAGTCTGATTAAAAACGCTTTTCTTCACAGTGAAATTGCCTAAACTAGAATATATCGGTTAGTTTTAATGACTGAAATTAGATCAGGAAGAATGACCAGGCTGTGAAGCAACTAACTTGAAGAGAGCCGGAGTAGCTCCCACTATCATTACTCTAGCTCTCAGTTTGTTTGACTGTGCCCAGTTTATTCAGGTGCGAGCAAGCGGAACCACTCTTCATTTGACCAATTAATGATGATTAAAACTAAATATGCTCTATTTCAGTAAACAAAATGACAACTATTTTAGTAAACAAAACAACAGCATTTATCCCCCTTTCCACACAACTCTTATATAATTTATAACAATAACAATTTTGATTAATTGTATTTATATGATTTAGGACCAACTATGGCATTGTATCACCAAGCGTATTCCAATTCTTCTAAGCCGTGGCCTCATCAAATTAGTCGTGATTGACTCAATAGCTGCAATATTCCGATGCGAGTACGACTCAAATGAAGTTGCCCAGCGTGCAAAGCATATCCAGTCTGTTGGAGCTAAACTTAACTGGCTTAGTTTACAACATGATGTTCCAGTTGTTTGTGTTAATCAGGTATTGTCTATAAATATTTAAAGATGCTGTTTCATCACACTAATTAGGTCTTGGCAGTTTATTTGTACATAAATGTGCTTGCCTCTGCCTGCGTGAAATCAAACCTACGATGTTTGTAGCACTGTTGCGTCGTCGGTTCCCACTTGTGATTACGCAATACAGCACTTTGAGTTGATACAGCACTGCGATGCGTTACTTTGTTGTGGTATAGAAATCAATAGAATGTTATGTGCTACAGTGTCGTCAGAGCATAATACTCTACTCTAAATTGCATTTATCTTCATTTTATTTTTCCATTGTTTTTCTTAGGTAACAGCAAACATGAAACGTTCATCCAATGTTTTTGAGCCTTCAGTACTTCCGGCACTTGGACTAACATGGGCAAATTTTGTGAAGGTTCGTTTAATGATTTCACGCACCAATTACAGACTGAACGTAGATACGCAGTCTGACTCTGAGAAGCGTAGACCAGAACTTAACCCAACAGAGAGTGTTGTACGTTGTATGGAGGTAATTTTCTCTCCTCATCTACCAAATAATAAATGTTACTTTGTTGTTGAAAAAACGGGGGTTGTTGGCCTAACATAAGGTGTTTCAATTAATTTGTTCAGAATGTTCATTGAATATCTAACCACAGAGTGTATGCAATTTGTAATTTGTTTATTCAAAATGTTCATTAAACATCTAACCACAGAGTCACCATGTTTAAAATGTATGCAATTTGTAATTTAATAGTTGATCAATGTTTACTCCTATTGTGTTCACTTGCATCATTTTCTTTTTCTCTTTTGTGATGTAAACTTCCACTTTTATTTGTTCCTTATCACAAATACATATTAATAGATGTTTGTTAATAACTCTCTTTCCATATTACTCTGTTTTCATTATTTTCTTGAAAGTAAAAATGCATATATTAGCAAATTTTCAAATGTAGACAATATCTTTACAGTATAGTATATACATTGGTATATTATAACATGGTAAAATAAAATAGCTCACCAGGAGGAACACCATGAATAAATAGTAAAACAATATTTTATATATGAATGTATGTACAGTATCAAATTCTGTATTAAACACAGTGTCACATCGTGTATCACACGTGACACATGTATTATGTTTAGGTTAGGTTTGTGGCCTATGATACAGTACTGGCGTCACATGTGTTACACACTGTATGTTACACTGTATTATAGAATACACCTATGATAATGGACAAACTATAGATACAGTACTGAGAATTGACTATTGTGTTTGTAAAAAGTAATATTCTTGAAAGGTCAAGACTGTAAGGAAAATTAGGAGGTTTCCTTTTTAATGAAAACCATTTTGATGTGTTTTCCATTATCGTGTTTTTTTTATGTTTTTTATTTTTAATCTTAAGAGCTTTGTCTGTGTACAAACAACAAGTGTACAATATTTGATGCTGTGCAAGCAGCGCATTCATTCATTCAAAACGTTGTTTGGATTGCAAGGGATTTTCCCTTTACAAAAGTAAACAATGGTGCTATTGTTGAAATGAAAACATAAAACGTTATTGTTATATATCTGGAGAAACTATAATAGAAAGAGGTGTGAACTCATAACAATAGTTTTTTGTTGTTGTATCATGTTCCTCTATGGTTGTATGAAGTACTGCTATACTATTACAAGCCATTTAGCTTATTGTTTATATGATTTTCAAGAGGAACTAAAAATGAATATAATATCACAATACTGTAAAAAATAAAGAAGAAATATAGTCCAGTGTCAATATTGTGCAATAAACTACAAAATAAAGAACTTACAATTAAAATATTTTGATTTGTTTTTATCTTTAAAAACCTACATACTAAATACAGCTTATTATTATGTATTTATTTATTTTTAAAATGATATGATTATATAAAACGTGCACCATTACAAACATAGAACTACTTTAAACCAACTCCATTAAACACGTTCTATTTAACGTTAAATTGTGACGTTGTTAATAATTGAATATGATTATAAACGTTGTATTAACGCTTATCCCCGTGAGTACGTTGTATCGAGGATACATATTTAAATTAACTTCATTTATTCAAATATCGAAGAATGATCAGTTCTATTTGGAACTGGATAGGCTACCCTCAGTAAAGATGGTAATAAATAAATAAATAAATAAATAAATAAACAATAATATAAATAAAAGTAAAATAGGACCAACATGCATAAATTATATACAGTCAGACGGTAACATGATATAACAACAATATATTTGAAGAGGAAATTGCAAAGCAGGAAAAATATAAATTAAGTGCCTTAAAGAATGCAGCCCTTAACGTAAGCTACAATGAAGGATTAGAAAAAAGTAGTGTTATAATATAATAACAATAAACAAATAGTATGCGAGTGAATTGTTTTTTCTATTTACTATGGTATATATGAATATATGAATGTATTGTCAATTCTTATGATTTGAATGTATGTTAGTTGGGTGGAGATTTAGATCGTTTGCAGTAATATTGTGTTCGATATCGAGGATAGATATCGACACTGTCGTCGTCGATTCAACTTGGTCGTATTACTTTCATTTACAATGTTTTCTTTTATTCACTTCCTTGTTTCACTTTTGTATTGGTAGAAATGAACTCACACTTTACTTAGTTGTTACTAAGTAAGAACATAATGCACTGCGTACTTACGCTTACCATACACCGAGTATAACTATACGTGACCTGTCTTAATAAAACCCTGAATACCGTTGGCTTTGATTTTATGGCGTTCTTTCGAGGAGTAGCGTGTATTATTATATTTGTTACTTTTATATACTCCTGCAAACCTGAACTTGTCATCACCCCATGGTATTCGGTGGCAAAAGCTGGGGAAGACTTTAGCGTGACGTGTACAGTGGAGAATGAAGTTGATACATTTTCTTATCAGTGGTTGCGTGATGATAAATATAACCACCAGAGAAGAACACCAATTAGAAATGGAATGAGCAGTCGTATACATACGATATTCAACGAAACCTCCGATACATTGACTTTGCTGTTTAGTCCTGTCAGACTTCAAGATACTGGAAGATACAGTTGTGAAGCAAATGGTATCGAACGTTACTTTCTTGAAAGTGCCGAAGTAAAAGTTTTTGAATGCGAGCAATCAAAATTGAATTTTGCTGTCGGAGAAAACATCACACTTGGTTGTTCAGCTTCAGTAGGACTCTGGGAGGACTATCCGAGATGGGAAGGTGTTGTATATCCTAATATTACAATCCGAAATGATAATGATTCTGTCATCAGCTCACAGCTTCAATTCGTCGCAAATGCACAGTTGAATGGAACCGAGGTACGCTGCGTTGCACGTACGCACGAGAACACCGTTAGTGGGTGCAAATTCGAATTAAATATATCACCACCTATGGACGTGTTTATAGACATAAAGTTTCTAGCAAATGGAACATATCTATTAGAATGCAACAGTCAAGATGACAACCAGTTTGATTTGGTCTATAAATGGAGTTCTAACGTATCTTCAGTGTTTACTGGTGAACCAAGCGAGCCAACAGTTTTAATACCAGCCGACACTCTATCCACTGCAGTACTTGTAACTTGTTTTGTTCAAGGGAATCTTAACGACGGTGAAATGTCTGTATTGTTGGACAAGAAAGGATATAGCCCTACTGAGTACGCTATGTCGACCATCTCTGCTGGTTTGAATACCATCGATTATATTATTCCAGAAAGTAATAAATCATCATCTCCGGTATTTAATACCACTGAAATAATCTTGTTTTGTTTACTAGCTACAACTTGTGTAATGCTCGTCATTCTTATAGTCAGAATGGTACGAACCAAACGTCTTCGAAAACAAGATCTTCCTGATTTGGCAGACAATACAAGACCTCCTGATGATGTTCCTCCAACGTATTTACCTATGACAGGAAGTCCGTTCTGTGCGTCCTCTCAGTCGCCATCTGCTTGTTCGTCTTGTAGACCTACTTCCTCGAATGTCAGGGAATCGTGTCAAAATGCAAATGATACGCCTAATACATCCCTAGAGTGGTCTCCCCTACATGGTAGATCACCTAGTGTCAATATTTCTTTTGAAGAAGGCCCAGATCAGCGATACCAGTCGTCTTACCGTGTCGATAATTCCTTGACAGATTCAAATGTCCGAACAAACATCTACCAAACGTCCTTAGCCTCTGTATCTTCACGTTCCTTTCAGAGTAATAGTCTACCAGCCGGCTACGTGACCTCTCAATCATGTCGATCCATGTCTAGACGTCATCCAATTTCCACTAATGTCTGTCAGGATGAGTCGCCTTACCTAGAGGAGTACATATATCACAGCATTGAAGGCGCAGCGGCCCATGAGAATCCTTACGAGTTCCAGATTATGAATCTATAGGCTAGTGCATCATATTGTTCTTCGAGAGCAAAGACATCATGCAACATGATGTCAAGAAATGGAGATGAGCCGGAAACTTTGCCAAAGCTAACGGCAACAGATGGATAAAACTTACCACGGAATAGACTCCAAGGAACACACGAACGAACTTCCAGATGGAGAGATGAGATTGTAGCATCCGCTGGCATGTCCTGCATGAGGACTGCACAGGGCAGAAAATGATGGGTCCAGCTTAGCGAAGCCTTCACACTGCAGTGGGTTGATAATAGCTGAAATTATGATGATAGGCCTAATCATATGGTTTTGTACTTTTGTATAAATTAAACGTTTACACTATATACTTTGTAAGTAAGTATTATATTATCGTATCATCAGATTTGGCTAACTTTATTATCGTACTATCAGATTTGGCTAACTTTATATTATCGTATCATCAGATTTGGCTAACTTTATATTATCGTATCATCAGATTTGGCTAACTTTATATTATCGTATCATCAGATTTGGCTAACTTTATATTATTGTATCATCAGATATGGCTAACTTTATTATCGTATCATCAGATTTGGCTAACTTTATATCATTGTATCATCATATTTGGCTAACTTTACATTATCGTAACATCAGATTTGGCTAACTTTATATTATCGTATCATCAGAGATGGCTAACTTTATATTATCGTACTATCATATTTTGCTAACTTTATATTATCGTACTATCATATCAATTGTACAATTCACATTCATATTTAGGGGTTGTTAAAACACAAACTTCTAATTACGATTCTTGAACAGTTGTTATTATACTTTTACTTATTATATATTTTAATTATTTGTTACATTGTAAACTGTTTAAAAATAAATGTGAATGTAATTGTATTGTTTAATAATGCATAATTGACGTCCCATAGCAATTAAAAATGTATATACTTCATTGGTTAATTTATCAAACAAGTTGTGAATTATAAACATCAGAGAAAATGAATATTCCAGGGACAATATCATTTATTGATAAACTCATATAATAAGTATTTTTAAATCCTATATTGTATATCAGTAGTGAGCATTGCACTCCTTGACTAACAACGTAGAGTTTCGTTTTAAATTTAAAAAAAAAACTCGTATTTTTCTTCTTCAATTTTATGGCGGTCTTCCAAGGAGTGTGTATTATTTTATTTGTTACTTTTAAACCTGAACTTGTCTTCTCTCGCAAAGTATTCGCAAGGGAAGGAAATCGTCTTAATCTAACGTGTACAGGGGGTATAAATAGCAAGCTTTCATTTTGGAAGCGTGGAAATTATAGAATTAGTAATGGACAAAACAACCGTATAAAAATAACTTCACGTCAACTTACATCGACTTTGATATTCAGTCCAATCAAACTTCAAGATAATGGAAGATACATTTGTTCCACACCTGTAGGAATCCATACTTCTGCGCCTGCCTTGGAGGAGAGACGAGAATATTTTGATGTAGAAGTTGATATGAAATTTACATGCGACATGTAAGCTAGGCCTATTCACCTTATGGCTGCGTTTTTTTGCCGTGCACATTATTCACAAATGTGGGGTAGGCTAGCTACGCTGCGTTGCATATACGCCTGTGAACGTCGTTGACGAGTGCACATTTGAATTTACCACCTTCACATTAATTATGGACGTTTTCTTTTATGGACATAAAGTTACTAAATATATACATTAGAATGCACAATCCAAGATGACAACCAGTTTGATTTCAAGGTCTATACATGCCCCATGGATTCCAATGTATTTACTGAAGAACTGACAGTTGTAATATCGGGCACGACACTCTGTATTGTTGGACAAGTATTATAGAACAACTCACTCAGTATACGCTATATGTCCACCATCTCTGTCAATCGTATTATATAGGATGGCCATGTATCAACACAACATTTAAAGAAGTATTATTGCACTCGTATAATATTAATAATGATTATTTTTTAACTTACTGAAAACTTATAAGAATTAAATTTAATTTAAAGGAGGATAGAACAAATATTTTGGTTTTTGTTAGTAGAGGCACTTGATGTAGGTATGTATTATTTGTTTTAATTGAAATTACTGTCAACCAACATGTCTTTGAAGAAAATATTTTGTTGAACAATTGTTTTCTAATTGTAAAATCATACCACAGAATGCTTATTTTAACGGCCGTTAGTTTTAAGTATTTGAGAATATTATTCCTAAAATGTGTAATTTTGAAATAACATATTATTTTGCTCCGTAAAACTTAAGTTGAAAGCTACTTTAATTTTGTTATCTTTTTTTATTCAATGTTTCATAAACAACAATTACAGATTGAATCTCTAAGCATTTTCTACATTTTTTTCATCCTCTTTAATATTAATAATAATTTTAATATTTTGGCCTATACGTAGTACCCAATGTTTTCTTAATGTATATATTTGTTTTGTCTACTACACTTTAAAAAATATATGTTTACATTATTTTCTGCATAAAGCTACGTTAATGAATAGACTACTGTGTATTGGATAATGTTTTTTATTACAAATGTCTTTGCCATGCGCAGTGGTACGACATGCGCATGGCTTTGACTTAACTCTGACGTTTTGTCATAACTCCGGTCTACTTCTTGAATTTGATTGGCTAGTGATACGTAATTAATCACCGAGCCGTTTGTTTATTGTTGGAAAATTATGGGAAGTGCTCAAGAGACATTATTTACCATAAGGTGGTTACTACTTGTTCTTTCTGTTTCGTTTACGGTTGTATATGAGGTTCTTTTCTGTAAGAAGGATATTCAAGATATTCCCTTTAATTCTTAGAATAACTCCGTATCGAATGCTGTTATTCTTATTTCATTATAATGTGTCTATGTACTACTAGACCTATACGTGTTTTTCAGTAAAGGGTTTAAACTATAAACATTATGTTTCCATATTTGGCGTTGTTTTATGTTTTCAGGCAATAAAAGTTGAAAACAAAGTTGTATTGTTAAATAACCATATTATAGATCGTTGGCATTACAAATTAAACTCCACTGCAGTGTATGTCTTTCTACTATCTGTGATTTTTTTATATGTAATTTATGTGCATTTCGACTAAATGTTTTTATTTTTCTATTATTATGTTTTGGTTATATCTAACGTTATGTATTGTATATACAGTATAAACTTTATTTTGACACAAGGCTGATGCACAGTACAGCTCGTTCAATCAACAGTGATTGTTTTTATACAAGTTCGTGATATTAACAAATAATAAATACAAAAAAAGTCAGAATCCCTTCCATCTGACACCTCTATTTAGGGGACACCATACCGTTACTTCCCTGGGATTCTACTGTAGTACGTAATACATTTTAAATAATAAAAAAAAATAAAATTTATTTTTGACGATATATAAAACGGATGTTTTTTATCCAATAATTGTTTTTTAAAAAACCGATACTGAATTCCTTCATAGAAATCTATTTCTAGGTAGGTGTGGTTTCCTGTTAAACCACAATCCAAACAATCAGTTAATTTTGAATGATATAAACGTTAAAAAATGGATTGTTTTTATTTATCTATCAATATTTTTTTTAAAGCATAAAGCCGGTTTTGTCTATTTTTACAGAAATCTATTAAAATAAAGATGGAGTTTCTCGTCATTAAACACCACTTCCCAAATTACTAAATAGACGACAACAACAAAGGTTCGTTTTGTTTAAACGGGTTCCTTTACATAGTAGAATAAAATAGATCTCAAACTGGTACAATTATTAATATGAACAAACTAGTTAAATCTTTCGGATGATTTTTTAAAAACAAAATGAATATCATCTTATTTAAAGCTTGGTTCCTAATACGACGCAACGACAGTGATTCGACCAATCGCAAGCCATGGATTATTCGATCTGTCGCTTGTGATTGATCAACTCGCTCGCGTTGCGTCTAAATGGTGGAATTAAGCTTTACATGAAATTTGATCAAAACAACATCTCAAATAAATTGATTTGTTATTATTTTTGTTAAGAAAAAAAAATGAAGGAAACAATATTCAAACGGATCATATTATGCCTATAAATTCTTAGGAATACATTTAAAACTAGTAGTATTGCAGTTTTTATTTCGTAGGTAATATGAAATTGTGGTTACACATCCTTGTTTCAATTTTGTTTATGTTATATAAGCGATTACCGCAATTAAAATTAAATCAGTCTTAATCGAATTGTTTGGAACATCGCAGTTTTACGTACAGAATTCATCTTACTAACATCAAGTCAATATTTTCCTTCAACATCATGGTGGTCTTTCCAAGAATATGTATCGTTATACTTGTTACTTTGATATATTCCTGCAAACCTGAACTTGTCATCACCCCATGGTATTCGGTGGCAAAAGCTGGGGAAGACTTTAGCGTGACGTGTACAACAGAAAATGAAGTTGAAACATTTGCTTATCGGTGGTTGCGTGATGATAAACAGGACCCCAACAGAAGAATACCAATTAAAAATGAACATAACAGTCGTATACAAACAACATACAACCAAACCTCCGATACATTGACTTTGCTGTTTAGTCCTGTCAGACTTCAAGATACTGGAAGATACAGTTGTGAAGCAAATGGTATAAAACGTTACTTTCTTGAAAGTGCCGAAGTAAAAGTTTTTGAATGCGAGCAATCAAAATTGAATTTTGTTGCCGGAGAAAACATCACACTTGGTTGTTCAGCTTCAGTAGGACTCTGGGAGGACTATCCGAGATGGGAAGGTGTTGTATATCCTAATATTACAATCGATTATGATTATGATTCTGTCAACAGCTCACAGCTTCAATTCATCGCAAATTCACAGTTGAATGGAACCGAGGTACGCTGCGTTGCACGTACACCCGAGAACACCGTTAGTGAGTGCAAATTCGATTTAAATATAGGCCTATCACCACCTATGAACGTGTCTATAGACATAAACTTGTTAACAAATGGAACATTTCTATTAGAATGCAACATTCAAGATGACAACCAGTTTGATTTGGTCTATAAATGGAGTTCTAACGTATCTTCAGTGTTTACTGGTGAACCAAGTGAGCCGACAGTTTTAATACCAGCCGACACTCTATCCACTGCAGTACTTGCAACTTGTTTTGTTCAGGGGAATCTTAACGACGGTGAAATGTCTGTATTGTTGGACAAGGAAGGATATTATAAAACAACGTACCTGGTTAGCCCTACTGAGTACGCTATGTCGACCACCTCTGCTGGTTTGAATTCCGTCGATTATATTATTCCAGAAAGTAAAAAATCATCTCCAGTATTTAATACCACTGAAATAATCTTGTTTTGTTTATTAGCTACAACTTGTGTAATGCTCGTCATTCTTATAGTCAGACTGGTACGAACCAAACGTCTTCGAAAACAAGATCTTCGTGGTTTGGCAGACAATAACCCTCATGATGTTCCTCCACAGTATATACCTATGACAATAACTTCGTTCGATACGTCCAACAAAACGCTAGCGCCTTGTGATGGTTCGTCTTGTAATGTCAATGACAGACCTAATTTCTGGCTGGGAGGGTCTCTCCTTCGTAACGATGAATCCTGTGCCTATAGTTCCATTGGAGGGTGCCTAGATCAGAGATATTACCAGCCGTCTTGCCGTGATACTTCCTTAACTGATTCGAAGATTCCACAGAACGACCACCAAACGTCATGTTCCTTTCATAATAGTCTGCCGGCCGGTTGCGTGACCTCTGAAACATGTCAATCGTCGGTGCTTCAATGCAATCCTGTCTGTCGTGATGAGTCACCTTACCTACAGGAATACATATATTACAGCATTGAAGATGCAGCAATTGACAAGAACCATTATGAGCGTCAGATAAGAAGACAATCATGTAAGTAGGCCTACAATTAGATGTAAAGTTTCGGCTCCACTATCTTATAGCGATTCCAACAACCTATACTCAGGCCCCTAGCCAGGTGGGTTTTATGGCCCCCCCCCCCCCCCCACCACACCCATTGTACAGCGAATCCATGTAAAAGGTCAAACATTTAATACCTGATTCTCTATTCCATTCTAGAGACAAGACATCACTGGCTGTTTCCAGGCATATAAAAATATAACCTAAACCCTTCAGATTTGGTATCACTATCAGGGACAGCTCAAATGGAAAAGAGAAGGGGATTGGGGGGAACTTTCCCATAAACCTCTTTTAAACTTCCAAAGACATGGGGCGGATATGAACATCTGAATAAAAGCCATCCAGGTTTGTAAACGGGAACAGTATCAGTAGTAATAGTGCAACAATTAACAACAGTGAATAGTATGTATGAATTAAACTAAATTCAAATGATTTGAAATGTAAATAATTGTTTTAATTCTTATGCCAGGCAATGTATAATAATTATTTGAATATATGTTTCGTATTCTGCTTATTACTATGCTATGTATTGTAAAGCGCTTAGAACAATTTTTCTTGAAAAGGCGTTTTTAAATGTATTATTATTTTTATTATTAAAATAAATTATTACATTGTTTCTCATTTTTTAAATACCGAGTATTTATTCAAATTAAGTTCACTTTGTTAGTTACAGTAAATACAAAATGTAAATTCTAAATGGACTATCAAAGTACAAATAGGCCTACAGGACTATCAAAGTACTGTACAAATACAGGACTATCAAAGTACTGTACAAATACAGGACTATCAAAGTACTGTACAAATACAGGACTATCAAAGTACTGTACAAATAAAATAGCTAAGATGCAGGCTCATTCATCAACAATTTCAAATCAAATAAATATACAACAATATATGAATACATAAAATAAAGATGAAAAGGAAACACATAAAAACTCAAAAGAGCTTGATAAGTTGTGTCCCTCTACGTGTCCCTAACTAGCCTAAAAACTAATACTTAAATAATGATAGAAGCTAAATCCTGCAACAAGTATTATTTTTTAAATTATTTGTAAAATGATAATAAATGTTCTTTAAACAATGATTTCAATATATTTAATGATTTGGTACTTTGTAGTTCGTAATTCAATATTATCACTGGGCGGTATAGAATTGTATAGAATTCTATGTTATACAGTTTATATTTTGATGAATTTAATTTTATATATTTATACTTTTTATATTTGAATGTAAATTTGGCGCAACTTAGTTTGTTTCTGCAATGTATTTTATTTTGAATAAACCACCATTGAATTGAATTAGAATGCATATGTTGAGAGGGAGGTAAATATAGGTGGGATACAAATACATAAAATAAACTATAGGGCCTAAACCCAAACTGAATAGAAAATGCTATAATTTGATATTAGGGAGAATTGTGAAATGTTTACAACATTAGGGAGATATTTCCCTATATAGATTAATTTAAATAAATATGCGTATAAGTTTATACAGTATGTTATTGTTTCTGACTAATGTATATAACTAGTTATTTTGTGTGGTTTTTTTTCTTTTCTTTTTTATCTATCTGTTTAAAATTTAATCTTTGTCTTTGGCATGTCTCCCACAATCATTATGCTTCCTTTAAACTTCGTTTATTTTTTTACCTTATTCTTGTTTAACTGTCTTTTTTAAGTTAATAAATTTCACTTTGAATTGAATTTGTAGTCCATGTCAACGTTTAATTATTTGTTCAACAATTGTTTATTACGTAACTGAATTAAAGTATTGTACTTATTTGGTCTAATAATTGTTAAAATTTTTTAAACAGTAATTGTTTTTTTAACTGATAAACGTTGGTAAACGGTTTGTGGTTCAACATGAATCTCCTTAAAAGGAAGTAAGTTGAGAACATTCGGAATAATAATTATCAAGTTATTCAAAGAAAAGATGATGACCCTATTCTAAGGAATATATGTCAAGTATTAGTAGACCTGCCTACTTCCTTGTAAGGATTGCTATCTACTTCTGTTATAAATTGAAGGATAAATCGATAATAAACAAACTACTCAACCTTTGAATCATTAGTCTCTGTTACTCCGCTAGCGATTTACATAAGTTCTCCTTATGTGAAAGATAGCCGAACTCCTAAATATAACTATACCCTCTAAATAATCTCTCTATCACTATAAAGTAAAGATTCGAACCCCATACATCGACATGTAAAGTCCATAGTCTAATCCACTCGAATCAGGCGGCTCGACAGAAATCGTTTGCATTAGCGAATTGTAGTTAGCTCAATTCTTACGTCACACCTTATGGATATGACCAAGGGTTACATTACAATTAAATTTAACTCTTCCCTGATATGACTAATCAATATTCATGTTTATTTTGTGACGTTTCATGAGGGGTCCCCCAACTTATGTACGAAAAGAAATACCGCACCCCGCTACATCAGCAGTTGGACACAACTTACATGTGTTTGTTAAAAATGTCATTTTAGTGTTACATACAAATTATTCACTTTGACCAAAAATTGGTTCGAAAAAAATATTTATTTACCTGAAAACAGTTTATAGCAACAACAACAAGAATTGTCTGGCAGGCAATAGGGTTTTGTTTGTTTATATTGTCTTTTTATAGGTAATATCATTTTGGTTACTGGTAGTTTTTTTTCTACAGATATGAATAATATTTTAAAACTGCCGTCGTCGGGATGAAGTAACATACAGTAACATATAATCTTCACACATTAAAAAATGATTCTATTTGGAGACCACATCTATTGTAGAACACACATCGATGAACACGTACCTCTACTAGTTAATACATATACAGAGGGTACATATAATTACAGAAGATAATTTTATTTATTTATTGTGTAAACATTTATATTTTGTTTTTGTGTTATTAGTTTGGTGTGCATGCATGCTTACTGCTACTACTCTTGCATTCATTCTATCCTTTTGTGGTGTTGAATCTGTTATCTCTGTATTATTTCACTATTTGTGACGTTTTCATCGTTATGTACAATTCTTTCTGCAAATATATTAGCCTATTGTATATTGTTGCACGAGCCCATTGTTTACGGTATGTTTATGATGTAGCAATAGCCACCGTACATATCGCTACGACTCGGATAACCCCATGAAATAATACCTATTGTTGCTCCACAGAGAGGATTACTTTCTGTCATAGGATAAATAACTTCTCCGCTCTCGACCCATCCTGCCCTGCACACACTGTACCCTAAACTATTCGCGAACTCTACCTGTGCCCTTGTGGCCATTACACTACCATGTCCAATACATCTCGCCTGGGCTTCTTGATACGTAAGGCTATATGGTTCGATTCCTTGCACATGTATGACTTTGTGATCAGGAAATGGATTCGGGAAAGTAAGATTCTCATCCGGGAAGGGAATATAACACATGCCAAAGAATTCTTTCATTGGGTAGTTAAACAGAATCCATCCAGGAAAGACCCAACTATCCAACTGACCACCGTGACATGCATTGCCTGCTAATCCGTGCGACAGCCACGCTGTTACGCAAAGACCAACATGCGTTGGGCTCACCGTGATCACTTCGAAAGGAGTGGCGAGTCTGCCACCAAAGATTTTACAACAAACATCAGACGCATCAGCGTTTAACTTCTCCGCGTTGTTGCCCGTAAGTCGAATTATTTGTTGACTTTCTGAAATGTAGTGCTGTCGATCTACAACTTGACTATAGTTTGCGTAGCAATAATACCCACTATAATATGTCTTACAGGGAAACACGTTACTTCGTTCATTTGGTTTCTTCAACACACATTTGTCCGTTGCCGTTTCTTCAGTGAAGGCGATCTCACCGCTGATAAGCCACCCTTCAATACAATTGTCCATTCGCGGTCCAAACGCATGATAAATATTCTCATACGTTGCCAAAGAACCTAAGTGGTCCTTACAGATACTTTGAGCCTCGTCGTAAGTAACATTGGTAGAAGTAACATGTACACCATCTGAAACAAGATTGGAGTTTGACAATGCGTGAATTTTCACATCTTCACAGACCGTTAGTAAGCCTACTGTATGTTTAATATGTATGTGTATCCCTATCAGAGCCTACAGTATGTTGTAGAAATTATAAATTGTTTTATATTATCGGGATATTGTTTATGTTTATCCAAAATATCGGCAGAAAATTATTGTATTTTAAGAACGGGAGATACAAGAAATATCGGAAGATCCTGCTATATCGGAGAGTTGGGCCTGCAAAAAAAACAGCCCCCTTCTTACTCGATAAGGCCTACATTATTTCGATTTGTGTACTTACATGTCTCGTACGTATCCAGTACCTAGTGACAAAAAGCATAACAGAGTGATAAGCAATTTATGAATAATAATGGGTTTTTTTTCTTCCAATTTTCAGTCAAAGGAAAAATAGGCTACATATATCTATAAATTGAATTCCACAAAATTACGTTTGGAAGAGTGGAAATTATCTCACCAATTACTACTGAAATACAGTGCAAATGTCACTTATGTATTATGCATGCGATATAAATATTGTGTATATCAAATTTATACTGTTTAAACAACGCAAATTAAGTTAATAGTAGCTGTAAAAAAAATCGCCTTTACTAGGGCCTAATAAATAAGAAACGAAATCACTTTGTCCCAACATGTGATAAGGCAACGAAAGAAAGTGTTATGAGAACACGTACAGGCCTACTCATCAACGAAAACTTGTTTCTCAAAAATTTAATTTTAAAAATATTTAAATACAAGGATTTTGTCCAAAAGATTGGTGTTAACTGTACATACAAATTACAAAAACGCCTATATTTCCCAATTCAATTAGCTTTGGGCGCCGGGCAAATGTTTGTTTGGCCGTTTTTACATTAGCTCAGAATTTTCTACAAAAGCGCCTGTAGGTAGGCCCTACATAACGGAATATATGTCGTTTTCTTCATTTGCCTGTAACTCATACTTATTCAGTTATATAACTTTGAAAGTCACTGTTCTAATTATATAGGCCTAAGTTTGCCAGGTTATGAACGCAAATGTTTACATTATTCTCACCTTTTCGTTGTATTCAAAGTTAGTGTCTTCTTCAAAAGATTCAATCACAAACATGTCTCGCCGTCGTCGATTGCTCAACTGACATACTTTACTCTGTTTATTATAGTTGACAGATAAACACAAGATTTTCCTAGAACATGCCAACAAACATTGAAGATGGTTGATGTTTGTCAGTTCATAACTCCAGCCTTCAAGAGCACGTTGCGAAACAACAGTATATTGCGCAGACGACGCAAATTTTAAATTAGCGAAAAGTAGAAATAATACTACAAGTATACGTTTATTCCACATTTTGACTGTTGCTCTTCTTATATATAAACTGTATGCTCTACTGTACGGTATTTTACATTGCCTGTGTGCAAATCTAACTGCACTTGTAATGAACAAATAATTCAAATATAAATATCGATTAAATAATTGTAGAGAATATACGCTTCCATATTTAATTCATTTGATATATTTTTTTTAGACGAAAGCTACATTTATTTATAACATACGAATCTGTGATTGGTAATTATAATCGATTGACAATAAAATAGGCGATTCGTTTCAAATTGTCATCGATCGTTTGCCAAAGATTGACTGATGAATTAAATCAAAATGGTTATTTATTTTTAATAACAAGAGGACTGAAACTAATTAACATTTTGGTACTTTAATTGGTGTCCAATCACACGTTTATTATTATCCTCAACATTTTGACTGATAAATATAGTATATAGACCTAAGATAAATTTGAACATTACAAAACTCAAAGAAATATATTACCATTTTTAAAGACACTTCTTTCTTTTCCAGTCTGTTTTAATTTCATAAAATATTTATAAATTAAAGGAAATGTTCTTTTTTTTATTGTTATTTTGTTTTGAAAGAAAAATAAATGTTAACTCGAACTTGAACTTGAAGACAGGATTATGTCAAGAAGTACTTTACCTAATTATAAACAAAAAATATAATAACAGTATTATTTATTGTATTGTATATCAATTTAATATACAGCATTTACATATTTTTGATATTATCTTTTATGCAGTTTATTCTTGTTTTATAGTTCAATTTAAGTTCATTTGTGTTATTTTATATTATTGATTTTCATATTATATTAAATATTGTTTTTTTTTTAATTTTTCATAAAACTTTTAAACAGCTACATTTTAGCTAATGTATTGATATCCTTCAAATCGTTTAAACTATTTTCTTAACGACAAACAAATTGAATTGTAAATAATATTAATCTTATTAATAATAACGTTACTGTTCAATCAATTTAGTTCTTATTTATTATCCCTATATAAGTAATGATACCAATTATTGCATGTAACTCGTTTTGGGCATACATTTCTAATTTAAGTAATGTAAATTATAACCTCGCTAATAGGCCTAATATATGTTGTAACATTATAAACTAGCTGCTTTGCTTTTGCCCAGCGTAGAGGCCTAAATAACGTAGCCTTTACTTGTAAAATAATTCTTACAATTTTTGTTTGAATATGCCATTTTACTGTAACTGATGTGGTCTGACTGGACGATTAATTTAATAATTAAATATTTTCTTTCATTGGAACGAATTACTTTTAATAAATATTGTAGGTTAAAAATAAGCAAATATCGAATAATATTTATGCTAAGTTCGCGCTTTGCGAGAATTGTTTACACATAAGAAGATTGATGAGGTGTGGTTAGAGTACAACGGCAAAAGGTAATTGTCAAACATGCAGACTAAAGTCTGAGAGAGGTTAACTAAATTCTTTTTAAAAATTCAGAACGGTCAATATATCAATCGCTGGCCGCTCGCTAAGGCCTATACTGTACTCGCATCCTTCTGTGCATGGCCTACGTGATTTCGCCCATTTTATCATCGGAAATATAATTCTAAGAGAGACGTAGTTGTTTATTTTTTAAGAAAATGGAGCACAGCCATTTAAAATAAACTTAATTGGAGTGTTAAGGTGACATTAACTACTTTTTAAAACGAGACAGGGATGATTGATTGATTTGTATATCATTGTATCATTGTATTGTATATCAATTTAATATACAGCATTTACATATTTTTGATATTATCTTTTATGCAGTTTATTCTTGTTTTATAGTTCAATTTAAGTTCATTTGTGTTATTTTATATTATTGATTTTCATATTATATTAAATATTGTTTTTTTTTTAATTTTTCATAAAACTTTTAAACAGCTACATTTTAGCTAATGTATTGATATCCTTCAAATCGTTTAAACTATTTTCTTAACGACAAACAAATTGAATTGTAAATAATATTAATCTTATTAATAATAACGTTACTGTTCAATCAATTTAGTTCTTATTTATTATCCCTATATAAGTAATGATACCAATTATTGCATGTAACTCGTTTTGGGCATACATTTCTAATTTAAGTAATGTAAATTATAACCTCGCTAATAGGCCTAATATATGTTGTAACATTATAAACTAGCTGCTTTGCTTTTGCCCAGCGTAGAGGCCTAAATAACGTAGCCTTTACTTGTAAAATAATTCTTACAATTTTTGTTTGAATATGCCATTTTACTGTAACTGATGTGGTCTGACTGGACGATTAATTTAATAATTAAATATTTTCTTTCATTGGAACGAATTACTTTTAATAAATATTGTAGGTTAAAAATAAGCAAATATCGAATAATATTTATGCTAAGTTCGCGCTTTGCGAGAATTGTTTACACATAAGAAGATTGATGAGGTGTGGTTAGAGTACAACAGCAAAAGGTAATTGTCAAACATGCAGACTAAAGTCTGAGAGAGGTTAACTAAATTCTTTTTAAAAATTCAGAACGGTCAATATATCAATCGCTGGCCGCTAAGGCCTATACTGTACTCGCATCCTTCTGTGCATGGCCTACGTGATTTCGCCCATTTTATCATCGGAAATATAATTCTAAGAGAGACGTAGTTGTTTATTTTTTAAGAAAATGGAGCACAGCCATTTAAAATAAACTTAATTGGAGTGTTAAGGTGACATTAACTACTTTTTAAAACGAGACAGGGATGATTTCAGACGTTTCAAATATCGGTCAAGTGCGGAAAGGTATCTAGATAGGTGCCTCAATACCAATGAACCCCTTGTTTATAATAATGTTGTTTGAGAGGTTCAAATTTATAGTTTATAAATCATCATTACAAGTGGGTTTAGTAAACGATGGGCGGTGAAAACTCAAGAAATGGGCGGTCAATACTCTATTCAAAAGGTACTCCAAACCGAAATGTTCTCAAAAGAACTCAAAATCTAACCAAGATATAGACATATTTTGACTTCGAACACAACGTACACAACATGCTGAAAGTATCTGCTGTGTTTATTGTTGTTATGATGAACATTTATGTGTGTGCTGTTGTGAAGGAAGGAAGAACGAACCAAAGTAAGTGGCAATAATCTAAAGCTCTGTCTACACTATCAAACTAGCGTGATGTGCCCACATATGGTAGTGATATGCTCAAATATGGTAGTGATATGACATCATCATTTCCATATATGGGCACATTTTTTGTCACATAAGTGTAGACATAGCATAAGGATATACTACCTTTAGACGTGTCTTTACGTTGATGCATTTAAGGATAAATAAATAACTATAAAAAAAACAGATTCTAAGTTCCCACCTTCCCCTTTGTCTTTTGCTGTTGTCCCCTTAAATTGGTTGAATCAACCATTTGGCAAGAGTCCACACCCACAATGGGGATTGGCCGCAATGTTGAACATATTTTCCCCTTGTATCATCGCGGGAAGGTGTAAATAGGGGTGTCCCATGGATAAGGGTGTCCCAAAGAAGGATTCGGCTGTATTTTTTATTTTATTTTCCATTATTAGCTCTTGACTTCATCGGAGCAAATAGAACACTAATTTTCGTTTCGCCGCCAATTTTTCTGAAGACGACAACATCACAAGAAGTGCGTCTGAGATGTGTTCCGATTTCAATGTAAGTGCTTTCACTTAGTAAACTAACAGTAATTACAAACTATTTGCCCAAATGCAGGATTATACAAAAACAAAATCTATAAATTAATAAAATACTTAAAAACGTAAGCTTTCTAACAATGCCGGAAATTCCAACCAAATAATGTAAAAAACCGATCAAGCCACTTGAAAAGTACGTTTTACGGATGTATCTTTTGAAAAAGGAAGACGGGACAAAACACGGTGTACTGTATTACAATATGCAAACTATCACTTCAATTCATTGAGCGTTTAAATGTTGGAAAAATATTTTTTTAAACCATGCATTACGGTATGTATATTACCCGTATGATCGATGAACAGTAAAAAAACAACAAACAAACCATATTGACAGATAGACATTTTTATGTATAAGAAAGGGTATTTTGTTAATTAACTACAATGCATTTGTTTTTTAAAGGGACTTCAACGTAACATGGCTTCGACTAAATGGTATCTTGGCAACAAACCGTAGTACTATCAGTGACCTAGGTCAAGTTTTAACAATTACGCATGTTACCGTCACAGATACGGGTGAATACCGGTGTGTGGTGACAAACGGGACGATACAGGAAGAACGAACTGTTTCTCTACACGTCGAGGGTGAGTAAGCCTAAATAATCTCCATACATGACAACAAACATAATTATCGTCTGGACAGTTACGGTGTAAGCGCGCGCGTTTGGAAACAAATACGAAGAACCTATTATTTTCATCATGAATAAGGCTATAGGCTGCATTTTTGGATAAAATTATGTCAAGAAATCGAAATTGTTATCTTTGTATCATGGTTTCTTAGTACAAATTAGGCCTTATGTATCATTTACTTTTAATGTTTCGTAGTACTGTACATAGTATACTACTACTAATATTTAGCTATTGATTGCATGGATCTTACCAAGCAAATGTCTGTAGTAGGGTTATTACACAAAAAAACCGACAAAAACTACTAGATTCACAAACTAGACCTAGTTTAAATAATAGGAATAGACCTATACATTTTCAATTCAATTTATTCTGGATTTTACAATACAAACAATAACACATACATCACACATGCTAGACCCGGGGGACTCCTACAGCAAACTCAATCGCTTTCGATGGGACGTTCCAGCCAGCAGTGACACACGTCCATTACACATTTATAAAATAAATAAAATTAATTTATGCATACATATTACAATAGTCTTCTGAGCAGTTTCTGTTGGCTATGTAACGCCTACTACTTGTGACTCTTTCACAGCATCTCCTTTTTGGACAACCAAGATAGCTGACATCATACTAAGTCCAGGAGAATCTGGTTCGATCACGTGCTTGGCAGGCGGCTTACCAGAACCAGACATTACATGGTCCACTGATAATAACCAAAGACCGACACCATCATTTAACGGTATGTTAATTTTATTTTTATTTTTTTATTTAACAACATATTTATACAGGATAATACACAATTAATTAGTAGTATATTATTAGGAAAGACATTGTGGGCGGTTAAAATTCGTATCAAAGACGGCACTTGAAAACTATGTCACCAAAATGTACATGGCTGAATAATTGAAAGTTTGGGAATAAATGATTTGATAATAGTAGGCCTAATAATAATAAATGAAAACTTATATAGCGCCAGTATCCCCCACCCATGTGAAGCCCCAACAGTTGAGTAGGTGGTAAACGGAAAGACCACGATACGAATGGTTTTTGTCGTGTCGGTACAGAGAACTTGGTAAATAAGAATAAAACATAAAACGGTCAAGGAATAGGCCTATGATATGGAACAGGTCTATTTAGATATGGAAGAGACACGTTTGAGATCGGGCAGTTTACATTTATTACCTGTTTCCATAACATAATATTCCACATTTTTACATCGAGACACAATTATTAGTCAACATAATTACGTTTAGGCTACACCAAGTGTGGAATAAATACGGACGCACAACGCAATGACGTAAGCGCGCCGTAATTTGACCGACACGATGGATCATCCGAACTGTCGTTTGCATAAATTGGTCAATTCGTCCGATTTGCACTGCGTCTAATAAGTTGAAATAAATCTTAAGCATATGTCTAAGTTAGTAGTTTTAATAGTCTAGGCTTTTTATTAAGCCTAGACCTAAACAATAATGCATCTACGACGCCTAATGATTGGCAAACGTATCGAGAGACTTGGCTAGGCCGTAGTCTCAAGTAGGTTGGCCGAGCTCAGGCCTGCCGGCTTTAGGCTAGAGCCGGCCAGGCCTGACAGCCCGTAACAAACTAAGTAGTAGGCTAACCTGTAGGCTACTCTCCTTGGCCTAGCCTAGATAAAGATTGTATATAATTGTATTGACGTTTAGTATTACGCTAGCTAAGCCTATACTATCCACATCGTAAAATTAGACAAATTAATTCTATTGTTGTTAATTACTTACGGGTTTCTAACTTGCTTCCACGTTTGTCCCATAATTCCGTGTGTCCGATCGTCTGCTCAAATATTATAATAAGCCGCACTACGTATGATAGATGTATCTGATTGGTCAGTAGTTCCATGGTAACATAAACATTATGCATGCGAATGCGCATGCCCATTCAAGTTACAAACTAAAATATTTATTTCAGGAATTACTGAAGAAAGGATATTCGCACATGGAAACCAGTTGCGTATACGAAATGCGCAGAAGGAAGATGCAGGGATCGTCACGTGCATGGCTAAAAACATACACGGAAGTATTTGGACCCAAGCATACATCATTGTTGTTGGTATGTAGGAATTCCTAGTAAAATATGAGGGTAGAATATGTCGTATTGTTTTAAAGCTCTGTCTACACTATCAAACTAATTTGACCAAAAAGTGTGATGTGCCCAAATATGGTAGTCTACTAACGTCCATATATGGGCACACATCACCGTTGATAGTGTAGACAGAGCTTTATATACATTATATTGATCAATGCAACGGAGAATTGTATTATTATTATTGTGTGTCTATTTATACTTTTATTTCAGGATTGACCCCAACACTTCGTAACCCTATGACAGATATTCAAACTACAGAAGGGCAGAAAACAAACTTTGTATGTGACGTCATAGGAGCGCCAAAGCCTCGTTTTTCATGGTTCTTCAACAGTATTACTGTATGTATCCAAACACAAACGAATCAAACACTCACCGACACATCATCTTCACCCCTCATCAACCCTCATCACAAACATATTGTAGAGATTTAAGCAGAAACATCTTTAGGACACCCCTATAAAAGGGACACTTCCCCGTGGGTATTTTAATACTGCAACATGGTGAGGCGACTCCCATTACGGGTAGGCCTACACCTCTATTATTAAAGAGACAATTGGTTCCCGAAGATGTCCACTTATAAATTTGCTAATTAAATATCTTATATCTTGTTATCCCACCATTAATTAATTAATTAATCATACCATTTACCTTTAACAGATCAATTCGAGTCAAAGACATACCATATATGGAAACAAGTTAACTATATTTGGTGTTACAGTATCCGATAGTGGGGTATACACCTGTTTGGCAACCAGTAGTTCGGGTGAACTAACTACCAAAGCTTCACTTATAGTAAGAGGTACGGATGAAGACGTTCTTTAGCCTTCGTCCCTCAAAATGTATACACTCACTCGCATGAGCAAAGACATTTTGCCATATTTACAGTAATTCCTAAGCGGCAATTACAAATGAATGGTTAAAAATATTATATTAAAAGGCCAATTTACAAAGACGAGCCGCCGGTAACGGCGAGGGTAAACGGTAAGCGGAAAACTATTTACACAAAACGCGGAGCGGGCGAGCGGTGGGATAAATACATATTTTACGTGGAACAAGCTCCGCGCGTCTTTGTAAATTGACCTTTACGCTATAATAATAATGCATGTAGATAAATGTAATAAAGAAAGAATACAGTTCTGTGTACGACAGTGTAGTCATAATGATTTGACGCAACGCAATGACGTAGGCCGCGCGCAACGCCAGTGAACTGACCAATCACAAGCGACAGTTTGGATTATATGGAAACATTAAGCTTTGCCATTTTTTCTCCAGAACCAACGATTGTGTCGGCAACACCGAAAGTTGTTCTAACTAATGTTGGAAAATCCGTTGTATTTCGTTGTGTTGTGACGTCAAGCAACATTCGTATGGTTGAGGATGTGAATTGGTATCACAATGGTAGCAAGATAAGCAGCTACGAATGCAACCAGAACAGATTCAAGGTAGACTTTTAAACTTGTTGTCATTTTTTAGTCCGTTTATATGTATCTTTTAAACAGATCTGATGACAACCGACATTTCTTTGTTTTTTACGAAGACAAATAAAGTTTCTGGTATATTGTATTAGATATTTTGAAATAGATTGATCGATTACTTCACAATTTGAATGAATGATTATTGATTAGTTCGATTGATTGATTATTTTGATCGGTTGATCTATTAGTAATGATGCCGAATTGAATCGATTAATGATTGGCTTAGTGACAGATTTGCGCATTTTATTTTTCCTTTTACTTAAGAACGAAAATGATAATTCACTGATAATCATGCGAATGCAACAATCGTACGAGGGACGTTATACATGCATTGCGAATACAGAATTTGACCAGGCCCAAGACGAAGTTGTAATACACGTCAAAAGTAAGGTTTTGGGTTTTACATTACAGGGAACATTTTGGCTTATAGTACATCACAGGAAACATTATCACATTTTAATGTTCCTCCCACTATCAAGGGGCTACATCCAATCGATATTCAGGGCACTCTGTTGGGCCCTGAAGGTGTCCCTTTAATGTGAGTTCTACTGTACTGATAACCATTTAAAAAAACGTTCATCTGGTCTTAATGTAGTAATAAGAAGTCTAACTGTTAACTTGACCAAACTGACACGTCTAAGCTTTACACTGGTTTATACTTTACTATATCTTATGATAACAATTATAGTGGTGTAGTTTTGTATTTTTAGGTGTCAGTGGGTTTCCTGCTGCTGTAGTGTTAATTATCAATGGTATTGTAATTACTGTAGTCGAATTGTTTTGACATGTTGACCTACATCGACTTTTTATTGTAATTGTTGTTTACTATATCATGTTTTTTTTGTATATTTCTTATGGATGCACCTTCCATTTGGTCGAGTGCCACTGTTGTAAAAGTGTAAACTCCAAATAAATTATTATAAATTAATATTATTATTATAGATTATGATAACGAAATTGTTTAATATTTATTATTAGCACACCCGGATGCGCCACGAAATGTACGAATTACTCAACTGGACAACTTTGAGGTAGAACTGACATGGGACCCGGGCTTTGACGGGAATTCTCCGACGTCATACTTTTTTATCCAGTACCTTCTGAGCAAACCGTACAATTGGGCGATCAAAACGTTGATAAGTCCAAACTACACAAACACTGTGATTCAGTTGGAACCCTGGAAAAACTATAAATTCCGAGTGGTACAAGTCAACAGCATTGGCATGTCACCGCCGAGTGTGGAAACAGAGATGATACAGACAGCGTCAACGAGGCCTACCAGGAACCCAGATAATGTTGAAGCTACCCTCGACGATGACGGTGACATATTGATTACATGGGAGGTAAGTCTACCAACATTATGTACACTCTACTTAAAATTAGATATTGTTCACACTTTCTTTGAATCATGCTTTACTTATTTCTCCATTGTATAGGGATCATCAGTATTCTACTGCAGTTGCTGCAGTAACTACATTTTCTGCACTGTTTTTGTTTAAATGTAGAAGGCAGTCACTAGAATAAATGTGTAAGATTACCAAAAAAAATGATTTGGTTATTTAGATTTTTAGCCTAATATCATCTTTCCATCTTTTTTAAAATCCGAAGATAATAAAGGATGGAATTAATGGTCCGGGATTTTATTATCTTGTGAGCTGGAAAGGAAGCAAGGAATTGGAATGGGAAAGTGACCAGATCCCGGACTCCACGATTGGTACAAAGCGTGTACGTCCAGCTAGCGTCTTTGAAACATACGACGTTAAAATACAGTCACATAATACGATGGGTAGCGGACCAGAACCAACAGTTTACACGACTCGCACAGCTTAGATAATCTAGGGGTGGCGATATTAGCGTATACCTACCTCGTACACCTTTGTGTACTTAATATTCTATATTCTTGTTTTTAAGATTATATCAATAGTATTATCATTATTATATAGCATTTTATAACTTTGATTTGTAATTAAGAATTTCCAGGACATCTGGAACATAGCTATTTCGCTAAAAAAATTGTCAAATTATTTAGAATCTATTAAAGATAATGTTGAATTTCATATAAATTTTAACATTTTTACAAAAATAAATAATCTTAAAAATCAGCGTTTAATACTCTTTTGTTTATTTACCTTAAAAACTATGTTCATATAATGCAATGTCAACAAATGTAATGCCCATATATAGACATGCCCAGCATTTTTTTAAACATAAATTATTGAAATAGAGTGACCATGGTCATACTCTGTCCAAATATAGACTGATTTGACATGCACAGTCAAGTATGATGCATTTATGACAATTTTAAGAAATACTTTATGAGAAAATTTTGATTGATTGTTTGTGTGAAGAAAGCTACTAGAAAACATACTAGTATTTTATGAACAAACATGTTATATTTCGATGATTTATTTTCATTGCATCCAATGATAATAATTCTGAAGTTGGTTTTTTTCTTAATAAAGAAAATACTAAACCAAACAAATATATTTAGTTAGTTTAATAAAAGTTATGCTTTTTTTTTTGCTGTTTCATGATAATTTTAATGGCAACGATGCTGGCAAGGTTTTAAACATTTTTTAAACTTTTTTTATCAATTTTTTTTAAATACTTTCTTCTACAAACTACATGAAACATGCAGCTATACTTTTAAAAATATAATTTTCAACACAAAACTGAAATGACAAATAATAGCTTTTGAAAGTATTTTTCTTTTTGTTTTTCTAAAAAAAAAAAGTACAAATAATTAATTCTTTGACCTTTGAAAAATAATTTTATAATTCATCTTCCTTTAAAACCACAGATGTGCAACCTAAACGTTTTTGACGGTTTTGACATGATTTATCTGATGTAACAAACATTATTCTAATTTTGACGCACACTTTGCTGTTTCAACATACTCCGTACAAGTTTTAAAAATAACTGAAGATAAAAGTTTCAACAATTGGCAATGTAATAAAAAGTTGTTGCTATCGTTATACAATAATCACCTAGAAAAACTTTGTTCCATTTCTCGGTGAGCGGTACTGCGAACATGGTTGAGCACTTCTCTCGGGGAGTATAATATGGTATCACAATATTCACACGATACTGGTACATTAAAGGGAATTGTTGATCTGCAAAAAATAAAATAATAATATTATAATGGCGTCATTCTGATCTAAAAATAGATACAAACTATAGGTACAATGTACACAAAATACTCGTGTGCACTCTAAAGAACCTAGTACATCTTTTGAGATGAGTAGGGGGTTACCCCGGTGTACTAGTTCACACAGCTAGTAGGATTTATAGTAGGCCTCATAGTAGGTATGTTGAAAGCAGCAACTAGCTGGGTGAACATAAACACATGCTACTGCCAGAGTGCATTCCCTTACCTGCTTGAAAGCATTCCCTTACCTGCTTGAAAGCATTCCCTTACCTGCTTGAAAGCATTCCCTTACCCGCTTGAAAGCATTCCCTTACCTGCTTGAAAGCATTCCCTTACCTGCTTGAAAGCATTCCCTTACCTGCTTGAAAGCATCCCCTTACCTGCTTGAAAGCATTCCCTTACCTGCTTGAAAGCATTCCCTTACCTGCTTGAAAGCATTCCCTTACCTGCTTGAAAGCATTCCCTTACCTGCTTGAAAGCATTCCCTTACCTGCTTGAAAGCATTCCCTTACCTGCTTGAAAGCATTCCCTTACCTGCTTGAAAGCATTCCCTTACCTGCTTGAAAGCATTCCCTTACCTGCTTGAAAGCATTCCCTTACCTGCTTGAAAGCATCCCCTTACCTGCTTGAAAGCATCCCCTTACCTGCTTGAAAGCATTCCCTTACCTGCTTGAAAGCATTCCCTTACCTGCTTGAAAGCATTCCCTTACCTGCTTGAAAGCATTCCCTTACCTGCTTGAAAGCATTCCCTTACCTGCTTGAAAGCATTCCCTTACCTGCTTGAAAGCATTCCCTTACCTGCTTGAAAGCATTCCCTTACCTGCTTGAAAGCATTCCCTTACCTGCTTGAAAGCATTCCCTTACCTGCTTGAAAGCATTCCCTTACCTGCTTGAAAGCATTCCCTTACCTGCTTGAAAGCATTCCCTTACCTGCTTGAAAGCATTCCCTTACCTGCTTGAAAGCATTCCCTTACCTGCTTGAAAGCATTCCCTTACCTGCTTGCTAGTTTGTGCAGTTCCTCCATATGCCTTCTTTTCCGTTGTAGGTTTTCCATTGCTTCTTCCTCCTCTATCTCATCTGATACAATCACACTGTTGTGGAACTCGTATAATTTTGGGTAATCATCAAGTTCATTGTCTGAACTTGTAGGACCTTCCCACCATAGCACATCATCTGGATGGATCTGGAAAGGTAATAGTTAACCAATATAAGAATAACTAGCGGCTGAGCAGTTAAGACAATTGAACTATAATCCACAGCCTTATGGCAAGGGCTCGAGGCTCAGTAGATTCAGATATGGACTATAAGCAGTATTTCCAGTGTACACAAAATGCTTGTGTGTACTTTCGAGAAAAGTAGGGGGCTTATCCCGGTGTGCTGGCTTCTACAGCCACTGTCGTGGACAGATGAGAGTGCTAGAAAATCTATTTGTCTATTTATTAGTGTAAGAAACTGACCAATGTATGTTTAGTTTAGATATAATGAATTTAGGTGGTATGTTACTGTTTAATACCATATCAACATTGAATTAATGGACATTTTTTAAGGTAATGATGGTCTCAGAACTGATGCCCTCGGCTAACTGTTATGAAATGAAATAACACAATTGTTTCTTTACCTGATTCCAATGATGTGCTCTGGCAAAGTACTTAACTTTGATAAGTTCCCTTCTTTTCAGAATTAAACTTGAAATAAAAAACAAGATAATTATATTTTAAAGATTGAATTTATACAGTAAAGTAAACAGTAGAGTAAACTTTCTTTTTTTTTACTTTTTACAAATAAACAACACAAGTTGTATGCTTCACTTAAAATAAAGGACATTACACTGAATTTAATCAAGTTTAACAGTAAACTAAAATACAGAATACACTTGATAAGGTTGAAACAAGAACTATCCTTACTCAAGAAGTTTTTCTCTGGCACTTTCCTGAATTTTGGTAACAGCGGATGGACCCCACTGTATGATGGCATCTGGAGAGCCTATGGCCAAATTGATGGCAAGACGAAGACCGTTTACCTACAAATATAAGACACTTGGTAACATGTAATGGTTCAAGTCAGGAATACAGTCAGAATTTGCAATTTAAAAGAACAGAAATAGATTATTACAACAAAAACGGTGGTCAACAAACCAAACAACTGAGGGGATGGTTAGCAATATATTAGTTGAGGTCTCTAATTGGAGTGGTTCTAATTAAAGTTGGAGTGTTCTTTAATTGGACTGACATTTTAATGATATATAAAATATTAAAGTTTATTCATTCATTAAAATAAAAACATACAGTTGGTTAAAATATAGTAATTGATAAAAAGATACATTTAAGTGAGAGAATACCTTTGTGATATCAT
Source organism: Antedon bifida (assembly GCF_963402885.1). Lineage (NCBI taxonomy): Eukaryota > Metazoa > Echinodermata > Crinoidea > Comatulida > Antedonidae > Antedon > Antedon bifida. Next base: position 20,492,968 of record NC_136234.1, on the reverse strand, counting down.
CCATGGTAACCTTGACATCAAACGGAATTTCAATATCATGATCAGGAAGTATTGGTTCATTCTCGATGTCATCCCACCCAAGTCCGCACAAAACACCCGTCATATGAGTTTTTTTTTTATCCATCCTAAAGAAAATGGAATATTTAATGGCATAGTTTAAAATAGCAAAACAACATATTGTAGAATTCTTTTACTTATGTTGTAATTTATTCTGACTAGTACAGTATATCTTAGGCGTGATCTACAGATTATTCCTTATGGCAAGCAGCCACGTTTCAGAAAGGCGGTTTGGAAGCTGGCCGTTTGAGGCTGTTTATTCTGTTTGGTAATTGACTCCTCCCCTTTGTATGGTTGACTGATCGCCACTAATAAACACATTAAAAATACAAATACCAGTGATAATACAATACAAATAATTATGCAATTTAAATACCTGAGCTCAATGGTTGGTGCAAATAAAATGCAAGCAAGCGACGGGAGTCCTTTAATATCCGGCATCAAGGTTGTATTGCGTGCTATTAGGGCCGAACCAGAGTTGTTAAGGCCTACGTTAGCGGCAACCATCATCTTCTGATATGTGGTTTGAGGTTCGTTGTCCAAGGTTACGGAGTTGACGCTGTCCCTCTCTATACGTATGGACCTGTATATTTATTGATTTAATGATATGAAGTTTTTTTATATAACAATAAAGCTCTGTCTACACTATCAAACTAATGTGACAAAAAAATCACTACTATATTGGGTCATATCACTACCATATAATGGGCACATCACACTTTTTTTGTCAAACTAGTTTGATAGTTTAGACATAGCTTTAGGCAAAGTAAAGTTGTTGTATGCCATCCCATGTATACAATAAATTACATAAAATGATATTATATTCTTCATCACAAAGATAGTTAGAAACCAGAAAGGGAAGAATTACGAACCTCATGCTGCCTATAGTTGTAACACCTGTGAAGCTCACTTCTAATGCACTGTAAGGCCCAAGAAGATTTACCTAAAAATGAAAAATCTTTTTGTGACAACCTTATACCATTTTGCTAATGGTTAAGTGGAGAGATTGTGGCAACATCGTAACATTTTGCTGTTGGTTCTCCATAAAAGTGGAGAGATTGTGGCAACATCGTAACATTTTGCTGTTGGTTCTCCATAAAAGTGGAGAGATTGTGGCAACATCGTAACATTTTGCTGGTGGCTCTCCATAAAAGTGGACAGATTGTGGAAACATCGTAACATTTTGCTGATGGATTTTTCCTTCATAAAATAGGAGAGATTTTGGCAACATTGTGACATTTTTCTGGTGTTTCTCCTCCATAAAAGAAGAAAGATTTTCGCAACGTGCTATTTTTCCTAATATTTGACACACTAACACTTACCTTTCCACGTTTGATAAACTTATTGGGATCTTGTAGATCTGGTGCCTTGGGAGATTTATCATAGTTCTCTTTCAGATGATAGTGAGCTGCCTGTTCCAACCGTTGTTGATGGTTGATCTGTAATTCACAATTAAACAACAATTATTAAAGTGTGATATTCACATGTTCTTGCCTTTTCATCATTTGAATTTAAATCATCTAGCATAGAGACATTCACAACAGAAAAGTAATATTGAACGGTTCTATTGAACTGCCTATTTAAATAACCTAGCATAGAGACATTCACAACAGAAAAGTAATATTGAACAGTTCTATTCAACAGCCTATTTAAATAACCTAGCATAGAGACATTCACAACAGAAAAATAATATTGAACAGTTCTATTCAACAGCCTATTTAAATAACCGAGCATGATAAATTCACAACAGAAAAGTAATATTGAATGGTTCTATTCAACAGTCCATATGCAAATGAGTTACAATGTCTGTGTCATGTGACACGTACCTTTGATGCAAGTGGTTCTTCAGTCTTTTCAACTAACTCTTCTCTAAAAAGTAGGTCATTGATGTTGATCTCATCCATGCCTACACATGCAACCAGTTCAATCCGTAATACACCCCCTACGACAGAAAACACCTGCAAATAAAGAAAAGAAGAGTTTAATATAGTATATTTAATATTAACATATACATTTCATTGCATTTCACATAAACGACATAAATATCTCTTCAGATAAAATATTGCTTGGCTAGAGATGGACAGAATATCACTATCAAGTGTAATAGCATATTAACATAATGTATTTTCTTATAAACATAAAAAAAGCTAAAACTGTTAAGCCTACCTTTGCCAACATAATTCTGTTCAAAGCAAGTTCAGCCAGCCTATCTTTGGCCTGTGGAATCCAACGGTTGTGGGTAGGTAGTCGGTAGATTGGCTTAGTTTCACATAGAACACACTCAAATGCCTGGTTAAAAAATATAGTCAAATAAACCAGTTAGAGAATGGTGTGTCATAATCTTCTGTTTTTGTATTGTACATTATTGTGTTGTAGTCTCATAGAGCAATTTTCAATGCATTTTATGTAAATGATATAATAAATTGAAATGATTTTTGTGTAATCTTTTCTATTTATTTATTTTTCTTTTCTAAATTAATTAATCAATATTCAGTAAATCACCAGGTGGTTTGGAATTATTTTTGTTTTTACTTTATTTCAATTCATGTTAGATTAAGATTTTCACTCACAACAATAACGAAAAATGTTAATTATGTATTTTTGGCGAAAAATTTAGAATTACTAATATACTACTACTGTATGTTCAACTTCAACAGAATAATGATGTTACAAACAATTATAAAAAAACTGGATACAAATAATTATTTGATACCAATAATTGGTAAGTACTGTATGCTGTGTACTTCATAAAAACTTCAAAAAACGCACCTGAAATGGAAGTTTCAACAAATCTGGATGAATCTCTCGTAATTCGTGTGGCGACATTTGTGCGATGTTTCCGTAATCCAAGTAAAATATCTAAAAGTGGAGAAACATTTAAGATAAAGATAGAAACATGAATAATTTACATACAATGTCTAGAGTAAATTTAAATTAAAAATCACAAATTTGTTAAATTTAAAAAGTAAAAACTTGTGTAGTAGATCTAGCTACTAGAGTAACAGCACATTATTATTAGATACAGATATACTGACCTCAACCTGGTTACCATGCACAGCTTCTATTCGAGCACGATAATACCGCCTATCGACATCTTCAAATGGCGCTATGCAGTACCGCCCAACATGAACTGGCTTCAAAATCTAATAACGAGCAAATTGGAATTCACAAAACTTGCTATTGATATTTTATGTAGTATTTGTTCACAACAAAGAAAATTTGACCGAAGTTTATCGAATCGACAGTCGTTTCTCGGTACTGTATCTATTTTTTAAGTATCATAGGAATGTTGGGTAATACAACATCACATATGTATCTAGTAGTAACCGAAGCCTTAACATAACCTAACCTTACAGGATACAGGCACCACATGTAATCAAATGAGATGCTGTATTACCAAATATTCCTATGATACCTCGGAAATAGATAGTATGTGGAGATACAGCACTGAGAATAGGGTGGAATCGATGAGGTCATGAGAAATTTGACACCTGAACTATTGTAATGAATGAGGAAGTTGGGTTTAAATAATAAATATAATAAATATTTACTAATAAATAGTCGTTGAAAAAGGCTGAATAATTGAGAGGACATAATAATTAGTCAAGTATCAAATATTAGTCTGCCGTAGGAATTTCTAAGATTTAAAGAAAACCAAATAAACTTACTCTTGGACTGAATGCATTCCCATTGATCATGTCCATTAAATACGATAGCTGTTCAAATGTCTCAGTCTCTGCATCATGGGCCCACAAATGATTTCCATCAGAAACCTGAATTTAAAATGACACAACCATAATAGAGGCTAGTGGTTCAAATCTGTATACCTGTTTGGGGCTTTGTTTTATGTGTTTTTGTGTATTTGTTTATGTATTGCCCCCAAACCATGAAAAAATAAAGATGAATAAAACTTTAAAATAGGCTATTCCCAAGAAAAAAGAATGAATGATTTCACTTATAAAGACTAAATAAGCGGTTACATTTAATAAGAAACCAGTTCTCTCAACATGTGACCATGGGGAGAAAACCAAAATACAATTATGTAATAATAATATACCTCAGTCACAAATATCTTAATCCAAGATTTGTCAGGAGGGGGTGGAGCTATAAACTGTGGTTCACTTTCATCAAAGGAGGTACCAACTCTGTTGAAAAAACGTAATACTTATCAATTAAATCCATGACTTTAGGGAACAATCAGAACATGTATGTAGGTATATGTTTTTGTATATCTCAGATATATATATAATTTCTATGTATATTTTATATGCAAATGACAATAAATGGAAATAATATTCCACTGATGAATGAATGAATAGAATGACTAAAATAGCTAAAACAGAGTTGTTGTTTGGTGGTCAAAATGCTTGGCTACCGATCCTGAGGTTTGGGTTCCTGTCAGATTCCTAACCACTTTACTTATGTATTATAACATCTTTCTTGTAAATAGATGTAAATGAGAATGCACTCCGGTTAAATTTGCTTATCTCGACAAGTTGCCTAAATATGAAAAAAATAACACTGATGCAAGGAAGGTAATCTTGTTCTCCTTTACCTGTTTGTTTTAAGTTTTCTTTCTTTTACAGACATTTGTTCTTGTTCAGCTTTCAAGGTTTCTAAGTATTCATCTCTTGCTTCGTATACATCCAGACTTAATGGTAGCCTCAACTGCCTACAAAACATCAAACAACAAAACATCAAACATCAAACAACATCTTCATCGAGTTAAATGGCCAAGTACCGTCGTCATAAAATCGCAAAAGACAAAAATAAAATCAGCACAGGTTAAAGGCTCTTCTCAACTATTGATCTTGCGATAGCATCCCAATTTATTTTTTATATCTGTATTAAATAATAAAGCGTTTTCCATTTTTTGAAAATGGACATCTAATCTAATCAACATCGTCTGTAAATCAGTCCATTGATAAATCTACATACCTCATCTTGACTGCTAGATACACAGCAGGCAATACCATATTCTGACTATCACCACTATTGCCCAACATTGGCAATCTATCAAACTCTATAAAACATCTAGAAATAAATACAAAATAATAATTTAAAAAAAAAAAGAAAAATAATAAGAATTAAGAAATACATCATTCAATATATAAATAAAACATATAAATAAATTATACACATATAAATTTTCAATGGAAATAAAATACACATACTTAGTTTCTTCAAAGTGAAGAGTCTTTCCTTTACCACAGGGCCTAAAGAGAGCTGCAACTGCCGCACTATTATGACATGCATTTGGTGGCATTTTCTTCACCTAACAGAATTAAGCATCAAATAGCATTCACATTTAATTTGTGTCATTTGATTGGACGTTGGGGTCACATGGTGTGCAATAGTACATACTATAATACTGTTCATATAATACTACTTTTTTTTCATTTTTTCTTGTATGAAAAAAAAATTTTCTTCCAAAGAAAAAAAAATTAGATATAAAAAAAATAGCAGCACGGTTTGTTGTTCTGTTGTAAAAAGGTGATCAACTAATAGCTATACTGTTTCTAAAAATAGATTTGTTGGCAACAGTCCAAGATATGTGTAAACTGAGTGTAAATCATCATTTATGGAGAGAACATCATATTTGAATGTACTATGCACTCACCATTACTGTGGTGCATGGATCCTTGCCAGACATCTGTCGGTGCACGTCCTCTTCATCTGATGGTAGTTGCAGAAAGTAGTTGGGATAGAATGCCCCTGCCATGACCATCTAAAGATTAAAAAAAGGGTAATGTATGTATACTGCATAGGTAAATTCAAGACAAGAAGACGCTTAGCATGGGAGGAGGAAAAACAACGCAAAAAAATAGATTATTTGGCTTTTTAATGTTTAATTCCTGGGACCCATTTCAAAATCCTGGATATGCTACTGAGCACATTTTCAATTGACAGCAGCCTGCAAATCAACTAAATTAAGCTCTGTCTAAACTATAAAACTTTAGGTGACAAAAAATGTGATGTGCCCATATATGGACACGATGATGTTATATCACTACTATATTTTGGCATATCACTACCATATTTGAGCACATCACACTTTTTTTGTCAAACTAGATTGATAGTGTAGACAGAGCTTAAGACTTGTTCCAGGTGGGAAATCTAGCTCTACTCAAACATGAAACATTGACGTTCGATTTGATTTACCGGAACCATGCCGGAACAGTATAATAATAATAATATAACCCTTCAAAGATGGAAAAACTGAAAACCTTTAAAATAAGAACATCGTGAATTGGATTTGTCTGTCGCTGATTATGAGGATTTCCTCTTGGCACTTTGATATTCAGGTTGTCAAGTCTTCGGATCAACTCAATCACAACTCTTTCAACATCGTAAATCCGTCCTAATTGAATGAAATTATCTCTACACCAATTCCGTTCTGCCTATTCAAGAAAAAATATGAAAAAAGAATGATTTTGTAAATAATGTTTATGGGTGGAATGGAGAGAATATTTACATACTTTGTTCTATTCAATGAAGCACCTAAGCTACTGATGCTGGGCCACCATAAATCAGTATCTTGATAATAAAAGTTCTGTTATATTTTTAACAAAACAACCATTAATGTATGCTTACATCACGTGACCTCTTGAACGCTCCACTGATCTTCATTTCTTCCCAAGTCTTATAGGCATTCAGGGCTGCTATACTGTCAGAGGATGAGCCTTTTCCCCAACCCTTCTTATGTCTAAATATAATTGTATAGAATACAAAACGAAAATATTAAATAAACAACATTGTTTATAGAGCGAGAAATGCATATGCAGATGAATACAATTTGACCTTTGACAAAATTCCATGTAATTCATATGATAGTAAGCTAATTTTATATCAAAATTAATATTGATAAAAAGTACTGTAGATTAATATATTTTCAGTTTAAGTGCGAAAACAACAAAATAACTGATGAAAGTCTAGCTTTTATATATATATATATATACTATTATAACAAACCTAAATGCGTCCAGATCTTTACCAAATGGTCTTGAGAAAATACTTTTGACAGACAAGGCAGCACCTACAAAAATAATTTCAAAATTTCTTTGAAATTTATCTACCCAATATTTTTTTTTTACTCTCTCCACAGAACAGAATAATACAAATATATCATTCCACAATGCTTCCCCCACCCCACTGCATGTTAGGGCTAGGTTTAGTTTTGTAGTTGTCCAGTGGGGTAGTCATTTTAGTGGGAATATTACCTATTATCACGCAATCCCTGAGGCAACCAAATACATGGCCTAGCATGATCATTTTTCCTAACCGAATGTCAACTGGTAACTCTGCTAAAACTCTTCCAGGAAATGTTAAGTCTCCGTCATGAGGGTTCCTAATGCCGTTGCTAAGAGTGGACAATGCTCCGACCTAAACAAGAATAAATAACAAATCGTAAAAAAATATGAGCACCAACACAGTATATTAACTCTACTAGCTGGAAAAGAATTGTCCAAATTATTTTATATTTTTCAATCCTATGAAAGGAAATTGATTTACCTCTTTTAATAGTAGAATAGTTCTCTCAATTTCTGTTAGGTTTGGTGGTTCGAGTGCTAGGCCTAAGATAGCTTTAGGCTCACCCTGGTCAAGCCGCTTCACCTTCAGAATAAGTGTCTCCAAAGGGGATCGCTGTCAAAGAAAAAAGTAGCATTATCAATTGTTATAAAGCTCTGTCTGCACTATCAAACTAGATGTGATGTGCCCAAATATGATAGTGATATGTCTAAATATGGTTGTGATATGACATCATAATGTCTATATTTGGGCAAATCACATTTTTTTTATCACATAAAGTTTGATAGTGTAGACAGAGATTTAGTATATACAAAATACTTCAAATACTATTAAATTATTTTTCTTACACAAAAGAGACTTTTTAATATATTTTTGTTTCCTTACCAACATCTCGGGTACACCATATTCATTTATAGAATCTTCCCAAAAACGTTTGGTAACCAGCCTATACACCTGGCCTGAAGCCACACGCCCAGCCCGACCTGTGAATTATACTTTGTAAAGTATTAGGTAGTAGTGGCATATCTAACAAATAGAAATGTTTATTGTTTTCAGTCAGGGCTAGACATTTACTTTTTAACCTATAAAGCTCTGTCTACACTATCAAACTTTATGTGACAAAAAATGTAAATGTGCACATTTATGGACAATGATGTCATATCACTACCATATTTGGGCACATCACACTATTTTTGTCAAACTAGTTTGATAGTGTAGATAGCGCTTTAGAGTCGACTGCAATATAAAGTAAAGAATAAATGTGGGACACAAAACACTCACTTAATTAATTGTTCTCATTAAAATATAGAATATGAAATGATTTTAAAAACCTTTTCTTTGAATAGCGTTAGCTCTAGACGCCCAAAAAAGTTTTAAGCTTTCATAGTTGGTCTCATAGTCACACATCAAGTGTTTCACAAGCATGAAATCAATAACTGAAATAAATAATAACAATTAAATTAATTAAAATTTCCTTTAATTTATTATTAACACTTTTGTGTTGGGCTACTGTGGCCCATGGTTTCCTTTTGAGCTGTTTGCAGTATTTTTTATATTTAAATCAGTAAATCAATAGTTGGTTTCTATTCATGCTTTTAGTCTGTGTCTCTGCAGACATACTCTTTGCGCACACATATTATATTTTGCTTTTGGATTATCTCACCATATTTGATGTCAGGCACTGTAATAGAACTCTCAGCTATATTGGTTGACAGGATTACCTGAACATAAAGATAAAAAAGTCACTTAAAAAATTGTCTTTAAGGAACTGGGTGTGGAGTTGTTTTTGTACACTGAAGAAAAAGAATTAAAACAGGATTTGGACTCAAGACACTGGAATCAGTAGATGAGCACCTTAATCACCAATCAATCACCAAAAATACAGCTATCATCTTTTTTTACCTTTCTAAATCCAGGATTTGGCTTATAAAATACTCTGGCCTGTTCTTGAGATGTGATATCAGAATGCAATGGCAAAATTACAATTCTGAAAAAGAAAACAGAAGATTGTGAAATTTTCTGCCCATTCAACTTTAACATTCATTATGTATATCATATTGCACGGTAAATCACTGGTTATATTGCATGTCCATTTCTCCTTGTTCAATTTAACAGCCAATCTTTCAACTCATTAAAATATTCTCCCCATTCAACACAGTAACATACATTATCTGTTTAATAATGCAGTATATAATTAAACACCACATACCTTTGATTCACCCTTTCATTCTTAAAAATGTTAAGATGTTCATCCATTGTTTCAATCTCTGGTTTACCTGCAAGTTTCCAAACATACAGAAATAATTGATTCACTCTTTCAACAGTGGAACAGCTCTAGTTGTCTAGTGTACACATGCACATTATAATTATGTAGATTAATTATCTTATTATGTAGACATTTCTATTTATGGGCATTCTATAAAAATTACTTAAAACTACTGTTTATCAATAATATACAAATTATAGAAAAGTTTACCTGGAAGAAACATAAGAACACTGCCTCTATCTTCTGGAAAGTTCGGTTCCTCTACACTGAAACAACAACATAAACTTAAATTAAACAAACAAAATACAACTTTTATAAGTGTACTCTTAAATTTTTAAAAGTCATGTACGCTGCTCATATGTTTTAGAGCATGCTCAAAATACTTTAGTTTAGGACTCCTTCATAGATAGATTTGAAACAGTACACCAATAATAAATAATATTTATAAGTGTAATGGTACAAATAATTTCATGGTGTGAAAATAGAACACATTTTCACAGAATGAAATTATTTGTTCCATTGCACGAATGTAAACAATTCATTATTTGTTTTATCAATTTTATAGCTCCATGGTTTTATAACACAGCTACTTTTAAGAGGCTTTTTAGAGACTAGACAAAGGCCAAACCATTCAAAAAAGAGTGCAATAAAGCATTTATTTTATATCATGTGACCCACAATCCTCCAATCAAATGACCAGAATCTACCAAGGTGTGTTATAATAAAGACTATTGGTTGACTTACTCTTGTTCCTTCCTTTCCATATCATCAAAATGTAAAAGAAGTCTCTTAACTAGGTCATATGCCTGTCTGTCAATCTGAGGATTGTCTGCTTCATGATGTGGTATCTGTAAAAGCAAAGCAGTTTTTGTTTTCATTGCATGCTGGGAAATTAACACATTCTTCCATGCCTCTATACTGCAACACAACAACACATCAATTGACATGACTTTTAACTTATTCCTAGGTCATAGGTCATCAAAATCCCCCAAATGTCAACTTACCATTCCAAATTGTCGAATGTCATCCAAATATAACTCTTCCACATCAAATATTCTGCCTTCTATCGATACAACTGGTGCAGGTTCCATGCGTCCAACGACAGGGTGGGAAAAATATCTAGTGAATAGGTCGGTATCTATTGACGCTGACATTAGTATCACCTGTAAACATTTTTGAAAATGAGGAAAGGTATAATCTTAATGAGGCTAATATTTGTTGAAACTAACGGTTTGCAATTATCTGGATATCTAGGCGAACCCTAGCAGTTTGCCAATTTCATGCTAGCGTGAGCCTAGGATATTATGTTGAGAAATTCGGCCACCATTTACGTCATTTTACCTATAATTGTTATTTGACAGGAATACTTGGGGTTGATTGGCTATTAAAGAAAGTGTTATTGTTCCCGATAACAGAATGTGAACGATTAGGCTAACGGATAGTTCTCTGTCTGGATTGCAATTCAATAGTGTGAACCAGTCCTGACAGTACTGAGGTACCTGGGAGTACTGAGGTACCTGGGAGTAATGAGGTACCTTGGAATACTGAGGTACCTGGGAGTACTGAGGTACCTGGGAGTAATGAGGTACCTGGGAGTAATGAGGTACCTGGGAGTACTGAGGTACCTGGGAGTACTGAGGTACCTGGGAGTAATGAGGTACCTGGGAGTAATGAGGTACCTGGGAATACTGAGGTACCTGGGAGTACTGAGGTACCTGGGAGTACTGAGGTACCTGGGAGTAATGAGGTACCTGGGAGTAATGAGGTACCTGGGAGTACTGAGGTACCTGGGAGTACTGAGGTACCTGGGAGTACTGAGGTACCTGGGAGTACTGAGGTCGTTGTATTCACAAACATAATTAGGGTAAAGTACACACTTTCTGTAAAATAAATTCAAAGAAATTTTAGGTATTACCCTTACCTTAACAGATCTTGAGTTTGTTCTCAAAAGTTTTCTAACAACTAATAATGCAAAATCAGACTCAATATCACGTTCGTGTACCTATAATAATAAGAAAAAATATAATTGAAATATCACATTTCGATTCTGATTGTCATCGCTGTTTATACTCGTCACAACAACATCAATATTTCATGAATTATTATTTGTGGAAAATAGAATAAACAAACAAACATTGCGTCATGAAATACAAATGACGAGGATGATAATAATAAATGATAAATACCTCATCTATAATGACATGGGTATACTCGTTCATATTTTTAGTGTTTACAAGCTTTTGTAGAAGAACCCCTGTAGTAACAAAAGCCAATCTTGTATCCTCGGTCACCACTCTGTCCAATCCAACCTAAAAATCAAGTAAATAATTACAAGGGAGTTAAAGGCAATAGATAGACTAATATGACACACGTCAAATCAAATGAGGTCATGATTAGTAAGAGGAATAATATCGTGATATACAAAATAAAAACAAACGATGTAAACGATTTTAAAAAAATATTATTTTTTTATTCAAAGACAGCATAAATGGTTATCCTATAGTTCTATGGAGATGACATTTTAGATTTCTTTTGTTTTATGTAGGAAGAAATGCATATTTATTTATTGTCGATCATTATCGTCCTAGTGTAAATGAGCCTTTATGATTACCTGATAGCCAACTAAGCCTCCTAGCTGCCACTTCCGCTCAGCGTTCACTCTCTTGGCAATGCTGATGGCTGCAATTCGTCTAGGCTGTGTTACAACAATGTTACAATGGCGGTCTTCTCGCACATAATGGTCCAAAATAAACTGGGGTACTTGGGTAGTTTTGCCGCATCCTGTTGGCCCTTGGATTACAGTCACTTGGTTGTTTTCTATTGTACTGACAATCTTTGGTTTAAAAAAATTGTTTAAAATTGGAGTAAAGAAAATGAAATTATTGAATCAAGTAATTAAGTATTTGTTTATATCTCTGGAATTAAACAATAACAACACTAATTTAATTTATTCATTTATTGTTTATAACTTACAATCCCCCTTTGTTTTGGTTTCATTGTTTTAAGAATGGAAAAATTACTACCAGATTTTTGTTTACATATGGTAGAACTGCCTCCTTTAGGACACCCCTTATCTATTAAGTGACACCTCTAATTTCAGGGGCACCGCTATTAAAAGGGACAATTTCATGTGAAACAAACGAGGGGAAATAAATGTTTGAAAACTATCAGTCACCAACCCCTATTCTGAGGATACTATTTATAAAGGGGACAATTTGTTGTAATTTGACAATTATTATGAAAATCGGAACACACCATTTGGTGTGATATTTGGTAGATTTGGATTTTACGTTTTTAAAAAGCAGCACATACCATTTCACGATAATGCGTAATATTGTAGAAAGATTTGAATTTTACATATGATTAAATTGATAGTGCGTAAGAGCACATACCCTTTCTCGATGAGTACTAGTAGGAGGAATTGGATTTTACGTATGATCAAATTGATGGTTATTAAAAAGTGGCACATACCGTTTCCCGATAATGCGTACTAGGTAGATTTGGATTGTATGTGTGATCGAATGTATAGTTCTTGTAAACTTTTGTAGCCTCTGCCTCCATCAGAACATTGCCTGGCAAGGTCATTGAACTCATACCTTCAGTGACACTTTCCAATTCTGCATTAATAAACACAATGTTTTAAAATAATGTCATTCAGTGGTAGTTTTCAGAAATTTTATTTTTACTGTAAAGTGCATTGAAGCTGTTGCATAATGTTCTGGAGTATTTTGATTTCTTCTGTTAAACATTTGTTGTTATTATATATAAGCTTTCTAAGATTTTTGTTGAATATGTCACATATTTATTTATTAAATTTAAAACTATGAATTAAAGATAAAAACAACAGAACTATACACTTTCTTGATAAAGTCAATGGGTTTCTGGTTAAATTCAAGTTAGTTAATTTGAATAACCAGGTGCATTTGTTTATCTCCGCCTCCCTGTCTTCCATGGTAGTTGCTGAACTGTGACTGTCGTTGGTACGTAGAGGACCTAATTCAGATTTCCTCAATTTGAGGATGAATACAGTGTTATCATACATACAAAATTAAAGGTATGTACCTGACATAGCACCATAATTATAAACACTATCTCGATTCTCACTCTCTTTTAAGTCAAGCTGTTCTTCTAGATATTCTCTCTTGTAGTGTTCAGCATATTCTTTTGCGTTTACACCTCCTACTGTGGGCCTAAAGTACAGTAAAAATTAACCCAGAAAAATATGATTTGGAAACTGCAATTTCATAAAGGTCCATTCAGACAGAGGCAGCTAAGTTAACGGTAATCTGTGCACTTCTTATATTATCATTTCCCTTAGGTCAACACTTTGTGTCCAATATATCAACAGTCAACTGTATATGTGTCTCAATTTTGATATTTATTGTTAATAAAATTAATAATAAAAAAGGGCAGAAAAACCGTGTCGAACAAAAGAAAATAATCATTTTTTACAACATGCATGTCATGGCAAAGAATTTCTTGCTTAATTTAAAATTGCGCAAGAATATCCTTTTGTGCAAAGAAATTGTGCAATATCAATATGTTCAAATCACACATAGTAGTAGAGTAGGCGCTGGCTAGCTAGTAGGCTAGGCCTTAGGGCCTGGTGAAAAGGTGCGAAAATGCAGTAGCTAATTTTGTTCATTTAACCACCACCTCTGAATTTTAAAAGTTCTATTCTAGCTCATCAATGAAACCGACAGTTACTATCTGTAAATATTTTACCTTCTGAAATGGGGAATAAATGGTTTTTCATCATCAACAGCAGCCTCGCCTGTGGTAGGATCGAGGGCCTGTCGACCGAGTTTCGTGCACGGAATTATTGCCGGACGAGAAGGTGGAGGTCCTCCGATAGTAAACCAGTCATTTATGTGTGAAATCGAAAGTTCACCAGTTATAAAACGACTCATTGTTGTTCTATTACAGTCTATAACAAACAGAATTATATTTATATATAATTCTAATTATGGAAATCAACAAAAACTGAGATTATGAGGCATGACAAAAGGACGAGAGAAGTTCTCCGCCAGCTGCTCGTTGTTTTTCTCATGGACGAACTACGAGTATGGCGCGCCACACCACCCTTCCTAGATTGAGTATTTATTTGTTTAAAGAAGAGATGATTGGCTTTTGTGTTATTATGTGTTATGTTTTTAATGTAGTTTATATATTCATAATATACTGTAGGCCTTACCGATATGTCACAAATATAATAACCCCTGAATTGGTTTGAAAACTGTAACTAGGACTAGGGCCTGTAGATTTAAGGCACTGGTGACACTTCATAGATATACCTAGGTAATCAGTCAACCGTGACTTCAAAAAAACATTAATTCCCCTACTACCAACCACCAGGCAGCTTCTCCCCTCATCATTATTGGATTGTGACCTAGGCCCTATGCCTAATTTTAGTCAAAAACTATTTTTTAAATACATTTTTTGTTAACGATGTTTTGTATTAAAAGTTTAAAATGTTTAAAAAACCATCGCTTGTTGAATTTTAGAAGAAGAATTGAGCTAGGCGTAGTAGTAGGCTTAGGCCAACAAGTCCCCTCTTCTTGTTGCTCAACAGCGGCAAATGGTGGTCCTCGATGGGTTCACAAACGACAGAAAAGGTAATAAGTTACTAGGGCCTAGTATACACAACTATGGTTACAAAATACAATATGAGTAGGAAACATTATTTACACATTTTACTCTAAAAGGGATACAGGACAGATCTTTAAAAAAAAAATACATTTTATTATTTTTTTTGGGCAAAGACTAAGACCAGTGCAATATTTATTATATTCAATTCTGATGTAACCAATCAGTGGTATCATATATCAAAACTGTATTTGTTTGTAAGGTTTACCTAAATAAATTATCATCAGTAAGATGTTATTAAACATTTATTTTTTTTAATTTAAAGTGTAATCATTATTTAAATAAATAATTTTTAAATGAATAATTTAAGTAAAACTAATGATGGCCTATTCAAACTTTGATTTTATCCTTATTTTTCATTTTTTTTTAACAACGCAGTGTTTAAAAACCCATTTTAACCAATTTTATTCTAGTTCAAGCACGGTGTCGGATGATAACTATGATGCATGTATTGTTGGTGGTGGCATCGTTGGATTGGCAACAGCGCAAGAGCTCATCACAAGACATCCAAATATAAAACTAGCTGTTTTAGAAAAAGAAAATGAGTTAGGTTTGTGGCGTTATATAACCATGTTATGTGTTGTAAATTGGTCATATGTTTGCCCTACTCTGACGTAATTTTGTACCTTATACTAAATGCATTGAGAACACTTGCAAACAAATTCGCACGTAATTCTGTTACACAGAAAGAAAAGGCTATTATTACCACTAACTTTCATTTTTCATATATTACTGTTTTATAGCTCTCCACCAGACTGGCCATAACAGTGGCGTAATCCATGCTGGAATTTACTATGCGCCTGGATCACTGAAGGCTAAGCTCTGTGTTGAAGGTGTCAAACTTACATACCAATACTGCGACAAGCATAATATAGGTTACGAAAAAGTCGGAAAGGTGCGTAGTACCGGTATGAAAATGTTGAAAGATAGATAGGTGTCTCCCTAATATTATATTTTGGTTAAAGATATTTGTATAATTTACAAGATCAAACCATTTTTCTTTTATAACAAAAATTTCTTTTTGTAAAAACCAAAAAATTATAAGCGAACTTACAGAACGTTTCGAAACGTTTGTAAAACCAGATGAAATTTTTCCAATATTTGTCTTTTATTTTGCAGTTGATTGTTGCTTTGAATGATAGCGAAGTACCTAGGTTAGATGAATTATATGAAAGAGGGCTTATAAATAATGTGGAGGGATTGGAGATAGTAGGACCAGATGGCATTAAAGAAAGAGAGCCTTACTGTACGGTAAGATAAGATATCCTTATCCAATCTGATCAATCTATTACCAATACTCCACATAGCACATGAGGTGGCCACCGCTATTTCAAAATTTCATCAATTTTTGAAGAATTTTTGACAGAAATGTTAACCAATTTTTACAGGGTGTAAAAGCAATATTTTCTCCAAACACTGGAATTATTGACTATGGTGAAATGGCACGTATGTTTGGAAAGCATTTTAAGACGTTAGGTGGCGACATACACACAGAATTTAATGTTACAAATTTCCGTATATTAACAGAATCAGAATCTTCAACAAATACAGGTACTGGTAATTTTTTTTTTTTGGAATTTCTACCTTATTAAAGATACCGTCACTTCTTGAGTGAGTCGAATTGAGTGGCCTCAAATCATAGCAGTGAAATTGGCAAAGATTCAAAACTCTTCTTGAATATAATAGTTCTAGTCTTCTCGGATACCTGTTGTTCTAGTACACTTCTTGGTAGCAGCTTGAAACAAAGAATCTAAAATACAGTCAACATGATACTGAGGATATAATAAATGACTTTATTAAAACTACTCCTGGGTTTTCATTGTAATCTGTTGAAAGACATAGGCCTACTGTAAAATTAAAAATTAAGCTATGGGTGCTTGAAGATGAAACTTAATAAAACTGTTTATTTTGTTTTACATGAAAAGGCTTGACGTATCCTATTCTGGTCGAAGGAAAACATGGAGTAAGTACAATTTGTAAAAAAACATGGCAAAAATTTTTTTCAGTTTCCTATCATGTACTGTAGCGATATTACGTGGGTAAAATACATAGATTTGATACTGTGTCTTATTGCATTAGATTGGATCGTTTGTCATTGGTAAGTAATACTTATTAAAAAAATTCAACAAACATTTATTTTAACAAATGCCATACAAATAATACAGAGCATAAAATGAGGACCAACCTAAGCATTGAAATCAACAGCAGGAAATTATGAACTGTGCAAAATAATTCATTTTATATTTTATTTAATACAATAATAGATACAAACATTTTCATTTACTATACTTATTTAGTGGATTTGTCAAAAACGTTGTTGTTTTACAGAAAAAGGTTAAATGTCGATATGTGATAACATGCGGAGGTCTACTTTCTGATCGTTTGGCTCTTCTGTCCGGATGTCAACCAAATCCAAGGATCGTTCCATTCCGTGGTGATTACCTTCTTTTAAAACCTGAAAAGAGACACCTTGTAAGGGGCAATATTTACCCTGTAAGTAAAGTAGTATGTTATTTAAAGCTGTGTGCGTTGTACCACCTCCTCTTGTCATTTTATCTATGTGCTGTCTGATGTCATAGCCAAATTCTCTGTCTACACTATCAAACTAGTTTGACAAAACATGGTGTGCCCATATATGGTAGTGATGCCCAAATATGGTAGTGATATGACATCATCATGTCCATATATGGGCACATCACATTTTTTTGTCACATAAAGTTTGATAGTGTAGAAAGAGCTTAAGGTTAAACTCCCTTCAAAGATGATCATACTGTATGTCTCCCAGATAATAAAAATAAAGCAAACCATCCATCTTTGTCTTTCATCAAAAGGTGAGACTGTATTTTATTGAGACTACATTTTTCCCCTCAAATCACAAAGGATTTAAAGTTTTAAAAAGGGGCCACCACTGTTAAATAAATAAATAAATAAATATATTCAATATTAATTCAGTTTTTGCTTATATAGTTGAAGATAATGATATATTCAAATAATATTGTACAGGTACCTGATCCACGATTTCCATTTCTTGGAGTGCATTTCACACCTCGTATGGACGGTAACCTTTGGCTTGGACCGAACGCAGTGCTTGCGTTTAAACGAGAGGGGTACAAATTAACCGACTTTAACGTTAGCGATACATTTGATGCTTTAAGTTATAGGTGAGTAACTACTACTCTTGCAAAACTACTTTTTAAATTTGTTGTTTTATTTATTATTTATTTATACTGGGTGACCACTTCAGTCAAAAACTGGTCTCCCAGAGGGCCCAGTTATGATCAGTGGCTGACACTTTGAAAATGGTATTGGGAATCATGCTAAGTCAATTAGTTAATAATCAGGTAGCAATACTTACAACTAATCATTTTTCACAGTGGTTTAAGAAGACTCGCACTGAAGCACTTGACATTTGGCATGAAGGAAATGTACAGGGGTTTTGTGATTTCAGCACAGGTGAAACGACTACAGCAATATATACCAGACTTGAAGCCTGAAGATGTTACTAGGTAAGTAAACGACTATCGTATTGAGTAATTTTAAGAGAAAATACAGAGTGTCTACAATCAAATGTAATGGTTCTCTTTTTCAGAGGCCCATCTGGTGTGCGAGCAATGGCCCTCGGCCCGGACGGCAGCTTAGTGGATGACTTTGTATTTGACATTGGATCAGGTGACTTAGGAAAGAGGATACTACACGTTAGAAATGCACCTTCGCCGGCTGCCACGTCATCCTTGTCTATAGCCAAGATGGTAGCAGATAAAGTGGAAGATTCCTTTAGTTTATAACATTGGTTTATATATATTATATTCTGGCACACGTTGTTGTTGTGTTTCACTTTTAATGCACCTTTCAATCAAGGATTTATTGAGCTGTTATCAGTATAGGATGTTGCCCAGCTTGGACTTATCGTGGCCTAGCTATCTCACTACAGATAGGTAAACCAAGGATCTAGACCACACGGTGCAGTAGGGTTTATCCACCTATAAAAAAATTCCAACCGTAAAATTATTTCTGAGCATGTGCAGATTGGGCTTGTCTACCTCATTAGCATAAACAAAAGCAAGACTAAATCAGGTGAAAGTCTCAAACGAGCCAGCATCATATCCAGACAATCCTTAATTGTTTCAATAATGGTTTTTGTTAAATTAATGTTCAAACATGATTCCACGGTAGTAAATGCTAATATTGATCATTCCTATCAGGCTAGTAATGGATCTAGTATTAACATCTCAGGACATAATTATTATAAGAATATATAATTGATTTCAATACTGATATCGTCATCTAATACCCTTTTCACATTGCATAGCAAACTGGAGTTTACACATACCGGCTAGCACACCCTATAAAGCACTGAACTATGGAGTTATAGGTGGTGTGAATGGGTATAATACAGTTTCAAACCCGTCTTCAGTCAACATGGTGCAAATTGGGCTTTAAAAAAGCAAATAGAATATTAAAATTATGTGAATTATATTATATAATAAATTGTTTATTTTTTATAATTTATATTTTTAATTTAATTTTAAAAAGCAACTAAAGTATTAGAATGATGTGAATTATAAAGTATATAGTATATTAGAAATTATTTATTTTGTATTTTTATAATTATGGAAATAATTTGTAATCAAATAAAATTATTATTATTAACAATAATAATACTTGTTTTTTAGCGCTTATTGCACAATGCTTTCAAGCGCTTCACATTATTACCCCAGTTATTTTTTTGGGATCAACATCACATTTGGAAACATACTCCAACTCAGCTAGTAATCAGTGCAAAGTTGTGTCTTTACCTCACCATCTGCACTTCTTATACAGTAAATGGACACCTCCCTAAAGTAAAACATTTTCAGGACCAAACCAAAATAATATCTAATAATATTTAGAGAATAAAAAATAAATATACAAATTTTATTACAAATATCACATAGGCCTATATATATTTATTTCGCAATAATTCTTCAATTATTATATTTTAATAAATAATATTATTACAGTATTAGGTTAAATAATTTGCCATGAGCATGTAATAGGTCACAACTGAGTAACTAACTATTACTACTGCTGTTAACACACCAGACAGGCCAGTGGTGTAAGTTTGTTGCACTCCCTTGCTGAACGCCTGGTATAAGAAGGTACCAGTTACTGAATTGGGAGTCAGACAGCAGCGGACTAAAGTTTAGAAAGTCTCAAATAACTAATAAGCTAAAATATTAGAGGACGCAGTATATCCTAGCGGATAAACAACGGCCGGTCTAGTAGAGAATTTAGAGATACAAAGGCTATATATTGATGAAAACTTTAACAAAGAAACTCACATTATTCTGTTGCCAGAAAGCACCATTGGGAATTAAATCATGTGGACACCCTTTAAACTCCAAAAATAATTAATATTCAGGAAAAATCACTATACATTATTATTTTGATGGGACCACTAAAGAACCATAATTACCCTTCATCTATTTTAAAATATTTGGTTGTAAAATATCAAATGTACAAAACTCTGTATTCATAATTACATTATTTTTTTTACAAATTGTCTTCAATGTTGCTGGATTTTGTCTGTTCATGGTTTATGATTTCATTCATTTGGTCTTGAAGAAATGGATGAAGATGTTTAATCTGAAATATAAGGAGGAATTGGAAATTGGAACTATATTCTATATATTCTATACTCCCTATACATTCAGTTTGACACAGTTTTGTTCCTTGTATCCTATCTTGTATTGATAGAAATAAATGTCACAAATTGAATTTCATTTTTTTTTTTTATTTATGTAAGGTTCTACTGTAAGTAAACTTTTATTTAGCTGATTCCCCCCGGCCCCCTTAGTTATTTATTTTATACAATACATGTTAACGTTTTTATCAAAACCACAATAAACACTTTTATTCTAAATGAACCAAAATCAAAATATATATACTGTATAATCAACAATATTATATTCACCTTGGTTAAATCTGTGATGGTTATGTAGAGTTGAGAGAAATCAGGAGCAGCATCATAATTCAAGAGGTGATTAGCTCTCACCAGAAGGTCTACTTGTAGCAACTGACACAAGATCACAGAGTATGGCTTAGATGATCCAGATATGTCAAAGAAACTTCCAACTGATAATGAAAAAGACAATGACTAGTAAACATAAACTTAAATCCTTTTCACACTATTGTTACAATTTGTAGTGGCAACATATTTTTATCTCTGATGTGTTCACGCAACCACGAACCATGCAAAACCTCGGAAGAAAGTATTTTCATTGTACAGGGGCACTTTTTTTTGTATTGTATTTCATGTACTGTGATTGTAAAAATTGCAGAGCAAGTACACATGCACAGTAAAAACTCGGAACTTCACACCAACTACGAGAACCTGGTTACATAATACAAGGTATTATCAATAAAACAATTGTGAGGAAAGTGATAAAAAAACAACCCTTACATTTTGATGTTTTTGTGCTTAGTTGTTTATGCAGTTGATTGATCTGATCTTTTGTCTTGGGTAAATGGCTCATTACCCAACTTCCTAAAGCTTCTGGATCTTCTTTTGCTAATGATGTCACAGATACCTACAAATATTTAAAGGCATTAATACTAATGTTACAAATATTTCTATTTCTATATTTCTTTTGATGTATGATTCGTTTTACTACTTTTCCATTTACAGGATTTTTTAGGCTTAGGGGGTGGAACTGAGTCGTGAGTTACAACTCTGGAAATAGGTCAGGATTGAACC
This sequence comes from Antedon bifida, assembly GCF_963402885.1. Lineage (NCBI taxonomy): Eukaryota > Metazoa > Echinodermata > Crinoidea > Comatulida > Antedonidae > Antedon > Antedon bifida. Next base: position 20,471,234 of record NC_136234.1, on the reverse strand, counting down.
CATGTTAACCACTAAGCTAGCTCCACTATCTTACAACATTAATAACAGTCATAATGGACATGCACTGACTTACCACAAGTTCTTTGTGTATAAATCTAGCGAGTTGAGCTGGTTCCCAATATATGTTAGCATCATCTTGCTCAAACAAATTAATAGTTCTAAACCAAACAATTTAAAAGAAGATATGGTATTACGATATTGACAAATTTTTATCAAAAAAATGTGCAGGGTAATAACATGTACAGTGCTTGGGGGTTTCATAACATTAGGAGCTTTATCATTGTCATTGGTATTATTACCAGACAAGCACCTTAACTGGAGAAAACTACACATTACATAGGTAATACACAGAAAAGATCCTTACAGGTGAAAATTTAAACAAATTCTCACATCTAACAACTCAAACTCTATAAACTAAAACGATATATTATAAAAATTATTTTACCCTGTTGATTGATTTTTAATGTTTATTTCGACAGAATTTCCAACTAATCTTGAAAACAAATTGGAGAAACAAACATTTGACCATCTAAAACTTTGGCACATATATTTAATTAACATCTGAAATGAAAAAATAATAAAATAAATATTACCTGCACGGATTTCAGAATTAACTACCAAAATATAAATTTTCTCCCACACCACATGTGACACTGTATTAGCAAATTTGCCTATGATACTGGTTAGATAATGAATAATATATGAATATAAAGTACAAGGAATTGGGAGCTATGGCTATGTGGTCTAACAGCAAAACTGTCTTGTCACCAAAAGTCACAAGTTCTAATCATGCCAGAAAAAAAGTTGATATAACAAAATAATGGTACGCTTCTATTATATTTATATACTGTATTCATAATATAAAATATTATATTAAAAAAAAACATTTTGTTCTGTGTTCTAACATCCTAATGCCTGCCCTGGAACCAAGAGATCACAAGTTCTAATCCTGCTAGAACAATTTATCATGGTACATTTGTTGTCATATACTCTCTCCTTCTCTCTTCAATGTGTGACATCATGTTACAAATATAATAGTTTCTCTAATGTTTATCCTACCTGCAGGGCATTGCTGGGCTGGACCACCTCTAACTGTATATCAGTGATGTCATCTGAAAGGTTGTTCACAAATTGAGAAGCTTCACATCGAATCTCTGTCGTCTCATCTTGTAGAAGATTAAGAGCTGCGCTAAATATACTGGAAAGATTGGAAAAACTTAGCATAAGATGGCAAAAAATTGCCAAACGTGTGTTCACATTTCAAGACATTGGTCCAAAAAACATATGACATTGATAGCCTATAAGCACTGTGTTTTTTTAGAAAAGGCACCAGTGTGAACAGTGCAAGTATTGGCCACATGATTTCAGAGGCAATAAAGTACTACTTCAGCACTAGTTACATAGATACCTACCTCAACGCATGAACAACATTTTCTTCATTTTTCTGACTTTGAACTTCTTTCAGGATGATTGCACCAACAATTTTGAGGGAAGAGGCGACTGCAAAACGGCAAGTTTCAGGTGAGGTTACTTGACTGTTGGCGATCAAAAGTCTGCAGAAAGGTTGTAGGTCACATCTTAAGAAGAAAAAGTTATATTATCAAGCATGACAAGGCTATTCAAGTATGACAAGGCTATTCAAGCATGACAAGGCTATTCAAGCATGACAAGGCTATTCAAGCATGACAAGGCTATTCAAGCATGACAAGGCAATTCAAGCATGACAATGCTATTCAAGCATGACAAGACTATTCAAGCATGACAATGCTATTCAAGCATGACAAGACTATTCAAGCATGGCAAGACTATTCAAGCATGTCAAGACCATCATACAAGACAGCATCATACATAATTGATATGTATACCTGAATGTGGATCCTTCACAAAGCATTCCTTTCATTATTACTCCTAGTGCTGGTATAGCTGCACAGCTTACACCAACACCTTTAACACCATTGGCCAATTCAAGCAGACTATCCCAATGCCTCGGCCAATCAACACACAGATTGCGACTACATCTTACTGATATTTCCACAAAGAGTTTTAAAGTGTTCTCCAGTAAAGATGTCTCTTCTTTTAAAGAGTTGACCATGTTTAATATATCTGGGATCAATGGCACAAGAGACTGGATACTGGTTTGACATCCTCTTTGAATGTGCTTCAGAAGGAACAACTGAGCTGATAGTATTACATCTGGTGATCTCGATTTAAACATAGATTGTAAATTGTCTATAAATTGTGTTTGATTTAGTGATAGCAGTGAGTTTACCATTGAATTAGATAGAACACAATCTGAAATCTAAAGAAATAAGATAAAGATGTCATAAAATAGGGTATCGTTGGCAACGTTTGGTGAAAGTTGGCAACCTGTCTAGATACATGAAGTGGGATCTTTTATTGACCTTTACAAAATGGCAAACAAAAATGCTTTTATCTTGGTAACTGTTAGTTACGGTAATTAATAATAATTATAATTATGGTAATAATTAGAATGTTCAAACTAATCAATGCCACTATTCAACACATACCTGGTGCATTTCTTGGATTTGTATGTGCCATTTGGCCACATTGCAAATCTCATCTGCTGGAACACTAGCATTACTATTTGCTTTATCCATCAAAGTCCAAGAGACAACTTTTGTTACGGTGTCTATGAACACTGCTCTTGTGAGTGGACACTTGTTATCATTACGTCCAATCCACTGAAATTCACAAAGCCGCCTACAAGCAGTCTGTACCTCTAATGACGGCAATGGCCTGAAAATTAAGTTTTAAAAAAACCATACTTTTTAGAAATCAGAATTCAGGGTCTGTGTAGATTAATTTTTGTTTATATATTTATAAATTCAAGGCAAAGATAATTCATTCAGGTGCAGAATAGTATAAATATAAATAAACAGAATGAAAGCTCACATGGTCCATCTCCCCTGAAAAAGTTAACCAGGAATACCTTATGAAAATCTAAGAAGGTAGTTTAATTATATACAGTACAACTCCTCCAGTACTCCTCACTCCCATTCATATTAACCCTTTGTCAGGTTATGAAGGTGTTCCCTTAATAGGGGTTCTAATGTACTACCTTACCCTTGGCAATTGTCCATGTATGCACTAAAAAGTTTCTGTATTTGCAACAGCTGACCATGTAGTTGATTCTGTGACACAAGTTCTTGTCTTGATTGTGGCAACATGTTTATGATACTGACAGCTTGTAAGAGTATTCCGTCTTCTGCCACCAAGGGCACAAGAGCTTCTGCTGTAAGAGATCTCACCTGATACACTGGGCTTGATGATAATTGCATCACTGGCTGGACAAACTCTGCAAGAACACTGACAAAAAATATTTGTTGCACTTTAATTTTGTCACTAGTAGATGTTCAGGTGACATTCCTATTGAGTTGGATCCCAATGTTTCCTTTTAATATGTGCCTATACTTTATTTGCTCAATGCATGGGTTGAAAATAAGGCTTTTATCCACCTAGGCTTATACGCTAATTCATAGATACTAAAATATATATTATCGCAAGCTTTCAATTAACTTAATTAATGTGAAATGTGAAAACCCCTAAATACCTAGTTTCTCCACTTTGTAATCCAGAGCCTAGCTTTGATAAGATAATCAGAACTGGAAAGAGGCTAGGATGTAGACTCTTATTTCCAGACTCTTGTTGATCAATACATTTACATATCTCTTGCAGGAGGAAGTTCTGTAGTTCTGGGTAGTGTACGAAAAATTCATGCGCTGTCGTAGAGTTCACGCGTGAATGCTCATCTTGGACGCGCTTCTGACCAAACATCCTGGCTACAAGCGAACCTGAAATGGTAAATAGCAAAAGTTGTTAATGGCAATAACGGTATACGTATTCAAGGATTGTTTATAAAGTACGCTCACGTTAATATGATAAACGTATGAGCAACAAGGATGGTTTGTGACTGAATAGTAAATGTGACTTGTAAAATTGTTTATCATAGAATTACTCCCTTTTAATTTTTCCATTTTTACTTTTCTACTACTACTACTACTGAAATTTGTAGACTCTTTTACACTATTTTATTCCATAAAATTATTAATATTATGAACTATTATTATTATATCCTGTATTAGTGTTGGATGCAAATAATATTCAAAAAATATTATCATAAATCACACAAGAAAAACAATCTATGCTTACCAAAGAGTAACATAGATCCATTCCTTATTGAAAAATGTTTAGAGGCAAAACCATTGATGGCAATGATGGCAGACTTAGACGTGTACGGCATGACATCATCATTAATTGCAGCACTTCTGAACAACGCTTTAAGCATATTTAATGCATGACACTGAGGCAGGTCAATTTTAGGGTCATGTTCAACAGGCTCTGGTTCCTGTGCTATTTTTAGAAGTGATGTCATTGTAAAATGAAGAAGAGTTTTCTGAGGAAAATAAATTAAAATTTTATTAAAAATATTAGTGATAATTTTTTTATAATTTTTAGGAAATAGGTCAGATACCTTTAACTTCTATATTTAGGAATGACTTTAAAAAGGTAAGCCATCTTTAACTTAGACAATAATCTCATAGCCCAACTATCCTGTAGATAAAAATATCAAGGGCGCATATTTATTTGTGAGTATAGTTACCTCTCTGCCTCTTGGCTCACTGTTAATAACAGCTTCCACTAGTAATGGTAACCCTGCACTCTTCTTAGTAAAAGATGTTGTAGACCCTTCATTTGTGATCAGATGAATCACATCCTCTACAAGTGTCCTTGGTATAGCTGCCAGCTCCTGTGAGGAACTTGATAATAAGGAGGCACACAGCCTAGAAAACCCTATGTTACAGCCTTCGATGGCACCCTAGATTTACGAAGTTAGAAAAAAGGGTTGTTCAGTGCCTAGATTTGTAGCAGAGTTGGTGCACATAGGAATTTATGTTATTGATACACATTCAACAGCAAAGAGATAATTGCAGTAATTACAGGATTGATAAAATATATTAGGCTTGTAAACTATAATTCTCATTTTAGGGTTATAGGGGGGGGGGGGTGTAAAAGTTTACAGTCAAGAGTTACAAACCATGCACTAGGTCATGATTGAACCCTGGAACTTGAGATTTGAAGCATGTTAACCAGCACATTGTTATCAGGTATTTAAACAAAATGATGTAATGGTTGTTTTTCTTTATTATTTTAATGTGTTTTCATACTCACCCTATGTCTGCATTTTGTCAAAATATTGACAAACATATCTGTCATTGTGTGTAGACGTTTTGTAGTTAACATAGCATCATTACTTCCCTCTGGTAAATAAGCAAATTGTGACAATTCAGCAAGCAATAAGCTAACTTCCTGGAAATGAAATATAGTTTAAAGTTTGTTAATTCCTTGGATGCACTGTTTGACATGAGTGCCACTGATATAAAGGTGTTATTGTTCCAATAAAGTTTATTATTATTATAATGGCCAGTCATATAAAAGCATTTTACACACTATCTTACAAATTCATACCAACAAAATGTTATGGTCTACATTCAATAGAAATAATAAATTATTATAAAAACCACTTTATATATACAATGTACCTTTAAATTCAACCAACAGCATGCCATGATCAGCTGATAGTCAGCAGACATTGCAGGACTCTCATCCCCACCCTGAATGCCCGTCTCCGCCTCTCCCGCTTCACCTTCCATCTGACAATCCTTCATCTTCTCCACCAGATCATTAATGCCTTCACCCATATCGGCAAACGATGGCGACAGCTCTGTGCCAATTTTACCTCCGAGTCCACCCAAAGCAGACATTGCTAAGGTAACAATGTTCGATGAAATGTCTATGAGATTGTTTATCAGAGATGACCAACCATCTCGGTCTAAAAGCATGACCTCACGAAGAAGAGGCAGGTTAAGCGTCAGACAATTGCGAATCGTCAGAAGTATACCTATTTATAATATATACAATTGAACAGCAATTCAATTTTATGTATGTACTATTATAATGGCAATGCAAGATATATTACATATACATTTTAAACCTAGGAGTAACCTTTAATTTTAGATCGAGCAAGATATATTACATATACATTTTAAACCTAGGAGTAAACTTTAGTTTTTGTTTTGTTTAGGTCAGAACACAATAAAGTTGTCAAATAAAGTTTACAATTGGCTTGGCTTAAGTAAATTGTGTCAATTTTATATCATCTTATTATACTGGCACAATACTGCAGTAAATTGTAAATATTATACCATGCATTGGTGTCGTAAAAGACCCTTTTAAGATGTTTGTGGAACAGCATTTCAGCTGGTGAGCCAGAATTTCTGTCAGTTGATTCAGGAAGGACAGCGCTTCTTCTGGACCTCCTTTCATTAGCTCCACTTTGCTCGATTCAAAAGTTCCAACAAGATGGGATGTTGTACAGGTTCCTTTAAGAACATGCCTAAAATGTAATAAGGTATTAAACATATTCAGTAATAATATACTCTATTTTTCTTGTGTATGAAATGAATGGTCTCTCAGAAGAACTCCCAAATTTGGTGGATAAACTTTTATAATAAGATAAATGTTAATATCTTAGGATGGCTGTACAATGTAGGAATCTGTACTTTTTTTATTAAACAAATTACATTTTTACCATAAAATATCTGTGTACATTAATTATTACTACATTAAGTATTTATAAAAACTATTTCATTAAATATAAAGTATGTTCATTTTTAAAACTTCACCTTTGAAATACCAGCATACAGAGTTTAGCACCAGCCTCACACTCTGGTGACTTAGGACTAGAAATTAACCGTAGGCCCTGAGAGAAGACTCCATATCCATCAGCTTGGCTTGCCACTGCTTTTGGTAATGGCCATGAAAAATAGGTAGAAAGTAATTTGTAGGCTAGATCACGAATATCATTAGACCCATCAAGAAGACATTCTAGAAATATTGAACAAGTTCTGAAAATAAAATTTACAGTTCAATTAAAGTTCGCTTTTTGTGGCAATGCCAAAATTAATTTGAAATATACCTGGTCCTTCTTAAAGACCAATAATGAACCACATCACATGAATTATGTTTTGTCCATACTCACACCATTGCTATCTCTCTACTTAAATCTCTGCAAATAGGAATAAGAAAATTCTGTTGCAAATACCACTACTTTGACACATTACCTTTCACATATAAAATTGCACATGCCATGTTGTTGGGCCCACTTTATAAGATTGTTGGTGTTTTCTGGTGAAAAAATAATACTAAGTGAGTAATTTCACTTTCTTTATTAAATAGTGTATTATTATATGGACTACAATCTACCAGTAAACTATCCACTATGAAACTACCATATGAACTTTTACACCGATTGAGTTACAGTGTTTTAGCATAAAGCCAATTTTCAACTAGACGAAAACGTCGGCTTATACGCATGCGTATTCATGATGATTCCATCTTTCAAATCCCTCTCTAAATACAAAGAGAACAGCTTACATTGTTTGAGAACATTCCTCTTTGGCAATTAAATGTAAGCACGATATTTTTAAATGATCCTACCTGGAGTTTTAGTCTTTCTTTTATTGCACTGTCCTGACAACATCAATTCAAACATAATCTCAAGTAATCCTAACGCTGCTCTCTTTCTTTGATAGCATGCACCAGGAAATAGTGACTGCACTAGGTCTTTCAGGAGCCAATCAAGAAAGGTTATTCCAGACATTAAAATACGCTCTGATTCTTCAGTCTTGTCATCTACTTCTGCTGTTACTTCCGGCTTTTTACGGGCGAGTATTTTGAGAGAAGACAAACAACTATTCCGTATACGTGTGATAATCACCTTGATGTAAGCGCACATTTTTTGTCGGAAACTTGCGCCATCACAGTTCATATTGAGAGGTAGAAATCGCTGAAGCATGTCAAGTTCAAACTGTTGGATCGGTTCAGCTTTTCGTGGCGAGTTGCAAATGAGAGCAAGAGCGTGCAGTCGAATATCATCATCAACATGGTACAATGCTGTTGATATTGATGCCATATTTGTCTCCTGTAAGAAATACAATTTTTGTTTAAAACTTTTTAAAAAAAATTAATATATACAACTAAATAACACGCAAAACCAATATATGCATTAACTAAAAGGAACATTTTTAAGATAACTTTAACAAAAAATAAAAAAGTAGAAAAAGCAAATACTTGAAATATGGTACAAATTATATAATCTGTTTGACTTACAATAATTTTGCAGTCAACAATATCCGCATGCCTCGCTTGTGCCATCACCATGACAACGCCATGTAAACGCCGTTTTGATGATATTGATTGGGAATTCGGTATCGATTTCAAAGATGTCACTAACAATTCATAAGCACCAGGAAAGCATTTCAGTATCCAAGGTAACCAGTATTGCGCTCCATGAAATCTTATTAGACTTTTTAATAAAGCAATAGTTGATAATTATTGATACATTTTGAATGAATTGAAAAAATATCAGCTGGTTTATCCTATAACAATGACATAAAGCTAAAAGTAAAACTTGTGATTCCGTTTATTATATCATAAATAATATTTTTAAAGTTTATTTGCAGTCATCAATAGGAATTTATTCAATATAAGAACAAGGCTTATAATGGGAATAAAAGCACAAGAAAACAGACTGGACAACAAGGCTATCATGATAACCAAAAACCTTGGAGTGGCTGTAGTGGAGTATAGTCCAACATGTAAAATAACAACTGATATTAAACTGATCAGCTTAACAAAGCTGTTTTATTTGTAGTATCCACTTACTCGGTCTCACTACAAAGAACATCTACTACGCATTCTCCCCAAACATCCTTCCATTTGGCAGCAGCAACACTCTTCTCATCACCAGCTAAGCCTAACAATTTTACCTCTTCCACCATGTTCTTTAGTAGCACCTTATGCAGATCAGACACAGCCGAAGCTAAGAAATTTGTTGCCAAGCCTCTCATCAGCTGCCTTGGAAGGGTAGGGTGCTTTGATAAAAGGTTCAGGGCTCCAACATAAGGTACAAGGCTACATAGCAATGTGTATTTCCCTTTCACATGCCAGGAAATTTGAAGAAGATGGCTGGCTAGTGATTGGTAAAACTTGAAACATAAAGTGAAACAAATATGAATTGTAGGAGGAAAAATAAAATAAAAAATAAGAACAAATATTGAAAAGTTTTCCTTGCATAATCCCATCCCTAATTTTACACAAATTTCATACCTAAGCCCACTGGGACTATACTCAGTAACATACAGTAATTAGGCATTTACATGTTTGTTAACTTTTTATTTGTAAAATAAATATATATAAATCCAAAGGCAAATTACTGAAAAAAAATGACAATGCTGTAGGTATCAGTGGCTGGATCTCAATGGAGATACAAAATAAAATATGCAAATAGCTAGTTATTAGAGCTTTTAGGTAACACTAGCGCATCTTCAGTGAATATACAACTTGGTTGTCCATCAGCAAAGTCAAAATAAAATAAGTACAGATATAAAACTTACATCTGATGAACATATACCAAACAGGTGGTTTTCCTTCTGATGGATTTCCAGCAATAGACCAAATATAGTTTTTACAAACGCAGAAACACCTGACAGAGGGTTCTGCCAATTCTCCCAGACTAGTTGCAGAGTAGTTTTGACAAATAAGGAGTCACAGTGAAAGTGTGTTTTTCTCTCTGGTGTAGATGTTACGTATTGTTGCACTGTGGCTATGGCACTTTCAAACCAGTAAACAAAAAGTTGAAAAGCGTTATACAGTATCGAATGGTTTGGACTTTGGCAGATTGATACGACTTCGCAGAATAGACTGTGTAATAAAATTGAATCCTAAAAGAATAAATGTAAACATGTTGACATTTTCTCTTGATATTTAAAAGCAATATGTGGAACTCAGTTAAATAAATAACACAATAAATAAAAGCACTCAGAAACTGAGTGGAGTACTTGGCATATATCAGGGAAAACTATATTTGGAAAGAGAGGGCTCACTACTTGATATTTTAACCCATGGTAAAAGAATACATAGGGCATGCTATTTAATATTTTAGCTAATATGGAGGATAGAGGCCAGTCAGATATTAATATAATAAGCTTTTGTGATGTTACCAATATATCAATCAACAAACGGAACTCGTTCGTCTGTCCACAACGTCAAATCTAATCATACCATAGAGGTATTTTACCTTGCTTTTGTTAGTTGAAAGTAACAATCTTGGCTTACAGCACGTCAGGATTCCTCGAAAGAGCGAAATCTTTGAATACGGTCCATATGTCTGGTCATGTGACAACCCATTTATTTCTATATTTCCAATTTTAACTAAAATAAAAGTATATTTCATATATATATATGATTATTATGAATTATATTTTTTTTTCTTTTTTTACAAATGACGGAACAAGCCACTAAAATGTGTTGCCATCACATTTTACGCTTTGGCTAAAAGGGGGTGGTGGGGTGTTCTAACACTGATCAGTGATAGTGTTTTGAGACTTTATTTGATAAATGATTTACCTGTTTCAACGTCATGAGACAATAGTTGAACAAGATTAAGAGCTTGGTCTACAGTTGGTACCGTGTTGAGCAACATAGCTAATGCACTTCCAGCAATCAGGTTACAATCCTTACTGTAACCCTGTCAAATAAATATATGCAAAAAATTAATTATGTATTATTTATCATCCTCGGTTTATTTTATGAAGACCCATAGCAGCAAAAATGCAGCACCAACCATGTAAAGCACACAAGAGGACAATCTTTTTGAACAATATACAAAGTTCTTTATCATACACATTGTATATATGTACATAAACCCAATGGTTATATGTTATAATAATAATAATAATATTTATTCGGTCATCAATGTAAAAATAACCAGGAATGAGAATAGGCTAAAGCCCAAACAGATTCTGCACTCACTCCATACAATACAAACAGTTAAGATAAAACCATATGCAAGAAAAATACAAATAAACTATAACATGAAATATAGTGTTTTGTTAGAGCAGCCTTAAATATTGAAATTGTTTGTGAATCTTTTATGTCATTTGGTATTTGCTCCCATGTTAGAAACAATCACTGATTTCCTTGATGCTAAGACAATAGTATTCTTGCAATTAGCATTACCCCTACCTAATGGAAAAGTGATATATAATGGTGATCATTAACACGCTCTACTGCACTGACATTTCCCCTGCGTACGCCACTGTTCTGAACTTTTCATGCGGTATGCTGTATTGATTAGTTTGTAATTCTTTTTCATTTAAAAGTATTTCTTACCTGACTTAAGACAGCTTGTAGGTTGTTAACAAGGTTTGAAGGTAGAGACTGACCAGCTGGTGATGTCTCCGACAAGAGAACCGCAACGGCCTCTGGCAAGTACTGGAATGTTAGTAGGCAAACTTTAACACATGTATAGCACAAGTCCATTTTATTCATCGTTGACCTGCTAAAAGTGACATCTCCTGAGTTAACACCTCCTGTATCTTGTGAGTTTGTTGATTCCGGTGTCGGTTCTTTCTCTTTGCTGGGAGACGTTTTTATTTGATCATGCGTTTGGGAGTTGAAATGTTTTGATATACTGACCATGGTTTGGTTGATGTGGTTGATAAGTGGTATAATGTCTTGATTGACTGCTTCTCGAAACAGCTTGTTTTCTTCAAGGCCATGACAAACTGTAGAAAAAAACATAAGTACAAATATGACCTTGCTGGGAATATCACTACTATATGTGGGCACATCACACTAGTTTGATAGTGTAGAAAGAGCTTTACAGGTTTGGTTGGTTAACTTTATAAAACCACCTACCTTTCGCTAGATGCTGACCATCAGAGTCGATTAAAAGCTTATTTACATGACTCTGCATTGCATCCATCAGCTCGGAGTGCCATGCACAACTTGCAAGTTGTACAACCTTAACAGGAAAGAGAAAAAGTCTAGATTGAAAAAAAATCTACGGAAGCATTTTTATTATAAATCAGTCTTGTACTGCTATGAGAAATATATGTTAATAAAAGCTAAAGCACCAATACCTTTGCAGCCTTCCGTGAGTCTGCCTTATTCCCAAGTGAACAAATATATACGTAGCTTATAGCTTCAATCAATTTCCGTCTGTACTCATAATTGTCTTCGTTCTTAGAACCGTTGTTAATCGATAACATACATTGTAAAAGGTCATCTATCTTCTTTCCTGTTGAGTTGTCCATTACATTTCTGAACAAATTGAATTTAAATTTTTTTTCTTTTTTATATTTTGAACCTACCACCACAGACAGTGCTTCTATATGGAAGAATGATTGTTGTTGGGAGCTGGAGCGCTAGTAGTAGACCAATCTCTTAGTTAGCCTTACCGTTTTGATTTCATAATCATTCGGGAAATTACTCACAGACAGTACTCAACACATATTGCCCTTTTAATGTTGCACGTCATTTTGTTGTGTTCAAATTGTGCAGTTTGTTTTCACAGCAATTTTTAAAATAGCAGTCTTTCCTTGTATAATTTGAAATTTGTGCAAGGATTTCCTTCTTAGGTGTATAGGCCTAGTATTTGGTTGGTTACTCAGTCTAAGTCTAGGTTATATCCACTAATAGGTAGGTAGGTCTAGGCTAGGCCCAGTAGGGTTATCAGACGATCGGGACCACGGACGATCGGGCCCAGACGATCGGGCCCACTTCAAGACGATCGGGCCCAAATCGTGAGACGATCGGGCCCATTAAGGTTGAAAGACGATCGGGCCCAGAGACGATCGGGCCCAAAATATTCTCGAAAATAAAAAAAAATAAATACGCGAATACAAACAACACAATAATAACAATCAAAATCAATCACATTTATTCATAAATCGAGAGTATTGGTAAGAAATTCTTAAAACCAGTAGTGTTAATTATGGGAAAATTATGATAAAATCAGAAAAAATCTAATTAACCTTTTTAATTAAAATCTTAATTACGCAAGAAAAGCACGTTGACACTAGCACTAGGATTAGGAATAAAAAAAATGATGAAATGTGGCACATTATTTTAAAAAAGACTAAAGACAAAAGACTATCGGGCCCAACGCTAAGACGATCGGGACCAACTGGTTAGACGATCGTGCCCAACGTGGTTCTGAAAACACTGGACGATCGGGCCCAACGCTGAAGACGATCGGGACCACAAAATGTGGGCCCGATCGTCTTGGGCCTGATTGTCCGTGGTCCCGATCGTCTGTTCCCCCCTAGGCTAGTACTAGTAGTAGTAGTAGTAGTAGTTAATAGCCTAGCTAGATGGTAGTGGTGTGTGTGGATGATGGGGATCCGCCTGAGGTCTGGCTAGCTAGGCTACTATAGTACTAGGCCTAGGCCCTAGTTGCCGTCTAGACCAGGCCTATCCATAGCTATCTATCTAGCCTAAAACTAGGCCTAAGGCTAGGCTAGACTCTAGCTAGGTAGGCCTAGGCCTACTTTATACTATAGGCCTTTTTCTAGGCCTAGGCTAGGCCTAGTATTAATAATAGGCCTAAACCTATATATTCTTAAAGTCTTACTAATTTAATTATACTGGCCAGCTTAATAAATTTCAATATCACAACACCCTGACACGCGCGCGGCTATTTTCTCTGGAAATTGAACTTTGAGATCGCACGTTTTTTGGTCCCTCTATGTGGAGGTATATTCAGAGCGTCATTCTGACGACTGGAGCATTCTCTACTTCTCTACGGAGCGCCATTTATACCTATATTAACTTCAATAATAGAAATAGTACTACGGTAACTGCTAAAATGGACCCAATTTAGCACCAGGGTAGCACAGTGATATAAAATAGAAATAAAAGTCACTACTTTTAATATCGTTTCGTATATACCCATATCACAAACTGACAAACAGAAACATCTTGGCATTAACATGGATTCAAATTTATCTTTTTTTTTTCATGTAAATAAACTCCGTTCCAAACTGGGCTTGTCCATCTCTATCTTATCGCCTGCTCGGTCATTTCATTAATAAACACACATCCATACTCCTCTATAACACTAATCCTCCCACACATTGACTATTGATGTAGTGTTTGGGGAATCAAATCGAATATTGACCGAATACAGACCATTCAAAATAGAGCACTTCGCATTATCCTTAAAGCTCATCCTCTCACACCACGAACTAACATTTACAACACCTTAAATCTTCATACAGTCTAAGATCGCATGCATCTACAACTGGGCTGCCTTGCCTACAGGTCTGCAAATGGTCTTCTCCGGAATACCTTGCCCTGCGTCTTGCCAGAATTCCAAATCATCGATGTACCCGCAAGTAGTGTCAGTGAGAGGAAATTTGTCGTCCCTTTCCCTAAAACTGAAACATTTAAGAACAGCTTCATCTATAGAGCACCAACATATGCTACCCACCAAACTAAGAGATGCGGTAACAATAAATAATTTTAAGTCTGCTCTAAACAAATATTTAATCCCAAAAGAAAAAACTCAACGTTTTGTATAGTATTGTAGGCTATATTTTTGTATTTAAGTACATATATATTGTATATTTTTATATGAACATAGTTCATCCTTTTTTTCATATATGTTTTTGACTGTCTGCATATGCTGTTTAGGGTCACCCTCACAAAATAAGGTTTAATAAAAAAATAAAATAAAAGTCACTAAATTTGTTTTTATCTTTTCGTATGTTAATACAATGTGCTCAAGTGCTAAATTGGCCCCAGTGGAGCACAGTGATATAAAATAGAAATAAAGTCACTAAATTTTAATATCTTTTCGTATAAAACTCTGTGCTCAAGTGGACACAATTTGGTACCAGGGGAGAAGTGATATAAAATAGAAATAAAGTCACTTAAGTTTCATTCTTTTCGTATGTTAATACACTGTGCTCAAGTGGACCCAATTTGGCGCCAGTGGATTTTTTTTTAAATTGAAAATAATGAATATTGTTTTTGTTTTATTTTGAAAGAGAGATATTTTGAGGATTGTAAATGTCAAGTGGAACTTTTTTTAAATCAGAAACAAAGTTGCATGGCATTATTTTCCATTAAATAGACTGCCATAAAACCTCGAAAAGAAGCCCATGTGCTCCTTCATTTTTAGTACTCTTGGGTGGGCTTCTTTTCCACATGGAGTTCTTTTCGAGATTACTTTTGCAAACTAAAAGAGGGGAACTGTTAGCTTCCCGCCCGGAAAATTTTTATTTACATGATTTGAAAAATCTTCTAATGTAAATAATTAACAGCATCACAATTTAACAGTGTGGCGTGTTGACCGCGAATGACTAACCATCTTCACCATAATACACCTGCATAGACTCATTTGCATAACAACGCAGGGCTTACCAAACTGTTTAAAATAGCTACAAGGTCCCCAGAAATGACACCTATAGAATTTTGAAACATGATATATAAGAGTCTTCACTACCCCACCATGATTGGGGCTGAGCAAAGACAATTTTGAAAAAAATATTTATTGAAATATGAAATTAAATATTAAGTCTCCAGTTAAGCTCACCATGGTTGGGGCAGAGCTAAGATTGAAAGCTGAGTCCACGGAAATTTAGAAACGAAATATATAAGTCTTCAGGACCAGCCATACAATGGTGATTGTTTCCCAAGTGTGAGACATGCAATGCACGCGGCAATTCAACAAAACAAAATTATGAAATACAAACAGAGCTAGCACACAAGAGCCTACTTACTAATTTTAATATTTCTATAATTTAGAAAACAATTACAATTATCACCTTTGATAATTATAATGTTAAATTTCAACTACCCAGATGCGAATTTTAGGTTGGGTTTAAAAAAAACTCGACTTCATATATGCTTCAATTTCGAAGATCTGCATAAAACATATTTATTTATTTATTCTACCATAAACATATTAGTAGGCCTACAATACAATATCTTGCATGAAACGGATATTTAAAAGTACAGTATAATGTGTAACGGTAGAATTATAATTATAATGTAAAAGATTAACAAAATAAAAATTGAACAGTGTTGTGTGTTGATCGCGAATGACTAACAATACCATCTTTTCCACAGCACATGTGCACACTCATTTGCATAACAAACGCATGGCATACCAAACTACGATGAGATAAAATTAATTCTCTTCTAAACACGTAACGAAGAGAATTAATTCCCTTTTTTTTACAATAAAATAAATTGAGGGCGCTAAACATAAAATTTAAACCATCAAAGCAGTTGGCGAGAGCGAAAAAAAAAAGATGGTAAATGTGCTCTCCCTGCCTCAGCACTAAGGCCCTGCCACAGCCTTTTGGGGTCGTTTCCACCACATCACCAGATGCATTGATGTTGTCGCCTCATGATGTGTGGTGGAAAGGGGGACGTATGATCTGTGAACCCCAAACACAGTGGCTCGCATAGCCTTAACTCTATTCCACCGACCAGCGTGGGAATCGAACCCACGACATACGTGTGTTAACACGACGCTCAGACGACTGAGCTAACTGATCATTTTGGTTTTCACAAGGTTAATAGGATATTAATGACGTAATGATGAATTACATAATACACGTATAAATAGACTATTATCAGCTGTTCCGTCATGTACTTTGTGGCTTAACGGGTAATGCCCAGTTTTGAGTGCTATCAGCTGGGGTTCGAACCTCGACGGATATTTTTATATTTTTATGAATATTGTTTTTGTTTTTTTTTTATTTTGTATGGCATTCACTTTTCCATTAAATAGACACCATAAAACCCCAAAAAGAGCCCATGTGTTCCTCATGTTTTAGTACTCTTGGGTACGGTGGCTTCTTTTTAACGGATAAGCTTCTTTTCCGCATGGGGTTCTTTTCAAGATTACTTTTGTAAACTAAAGGAGGGGAGCTTCTAGGTTCCCGCCCATAAAATTGTATCTTTACATGATTTGAATTTCTAATAAAGATTAGCAAAATCAAAATTTAACTTTTAAATTTAATTTTGTGGCGTGTTCACCGCGAATGACTAACAATGCCATCTTCCCCATTACACCTGCACAAACTCATTTGCATAACAACGCACGGCCTACCAAACTGTTTAAAATAACTACAAGGTCCCCAGAAATGACACCTATGAAATGAAATTAAATATTAAGTCTCCAGTTAAGCTCACCATGGTTGGGGTAGAGCTAAGAATGAAAGCTTATTCCCCGGAAATTATGGAACGAAATATATAAGTCTTCAGGATGGACCAGCCATACAATGGTGATTGTTTCCCAAGTGTGAGACATGCAATGCACGCGGCCGTGACGGCAATTCAACAAAACAAAATTATGAAATACAAACAGAGCTAGCACACAAAAGCCTACTTACTAATTTTATTATTTCTATAATTTAGAAAACAATTACAATTATCACCTTTGATAATTATAATGTTAAATTTCAACTATCCAGATGCGAATTTTAGGTTGGGTTTTAAAAAACTTGACTTCATATGCTTCAATTTCGAAGATCTGCTTAAAACATATTTATTTATTCTACCATAAACTTTTATTCACAACATAATATCAGTAGGCCTACAATACAATATCTTGCATGAAACGGATATTTTAAAATACACTATAATGTGTAACGGTAGAATTATAATTCTAATGTAAAAGATTAACAAAATAAAAATTGAACAGTGTTGTGTGTTGATCGCGAATGACTAACAATACCATCTTTCCCACAGCACATGTGCACACTCATTTGCATAACAAACGCGCTTGTAGTTTGGTAGGCCGTGCGTTGTTATGCAAATGAGTTTGTGCAGGTGTAATGGGGAAGATGGCATTGTTAGTTATTCGCGGTGAACACGCCACAAAATTAAATTTAAAAGTTAAATTTTGATTTTGCTAATCTTTATTAGAAATTCAAATCATGTAAAGATACAATTTTCTGGGCGGAAACCTAGAAGCTCCCCTCCTTTAGTTTACAAAAGTAATCTTGAAAAGAACCCCATGCGGAAAAGAAGCTTATCTGTTAAAAAGAAGCCACAGTACCCAAGAGTACTAAAACATGAGGAACACATGGGCTCTTTTGGGGGTTTTATGGTGTCTATTTAATGGAAAAGTGAATGCCATACAAAATTAAAAAAAAAAAACAATATTCATAAAAAAAAATATCCGTCGAGGTTCGAACCCCAGCTGATAGCACTCAAAACTGGGCATTACCCGTTAAGCCACAAAGTACATGACGGAACAGCTGATAATAGTCTATTTATACGTGTATTATGTAATTCATCATTACGTCATTAATATCCTATTAACCTTGTGAAAACCAAAATGATCAGTTAGCTCAGTCGTCTGAGCGTCGTGTTAACACACGTATGTCGTGGGTTCGATTCCCACGCTGGTCGGTGGAATAGAGTTAAGGCTATGCGAGCCACTGTGTTTGGGGTTCACAGATCATACGTCCCCCTTTCCACCACACATCATGAGGCGACAACATCAATGCATCTGGTGATGTGGTGGAAACGACCCCAAAAGGCTGTGGCAGGGCCTTAGTGCTGAGGCAGGAAGAGCACATTTACCATCTTTTTTTTTTTTGGCTCTCGCCAACTGCTTTGATGGTATAAATTTTATGTTTAGCGCCCTCAATTTATTTTAACGTTAAGAAAGGGTATTAATTCTCTTCTTCTCGTGTTTAGAAGAGAATTAATTTTATCTCATCGTAGTTTGGTATATGCCGTGCGTTTGTTATGCAAATGAGTGTGCACATGTGCTGTGGGAAAGATGGTATTGTTAGTCATTCGCCATCAACACACAACACTGTTCAATTTTTATTTTGTTAATCTTTTACATTATAATTATAATTCTACCGTTACACATTATAGTGTATTTTTAAATATCCGTTTCATGCAAGATATTGTATTGTAGGCCTACTGATATTATGTTGTGAATAAAAGTTTATGGTAGAATAAATAAATATGTTTTAAGCAGATCTTCGAAATTGAAGCATATGAAGTCAAGTTTTTTTAAACCTAACCTAAAATTCGCAACCATGGATGGGCTAGTACTGGAGACTTCATATTTAATTTTATATTTCAATGAATAGGTTCACTTTCCGGGGACAAGCTCACATATTGTCCTGGTGAGTCTTATATAGTTTGTTTCATTCAAATCATGTTACGCCATTTTTTCCGGCGGGAACCTACTGTATACAGCTCTTTTTTTCAAAATTGTCTTTGCTCAGCCCCAAGCATGGTGGGGTACTGAAGATTCTTATGCATTTTTTTTGAAAACATAATAGATGTCATTTTCGAGTACTGTGTAGCTCTATTTTAAACAGTTTGGTATGTACGTGCGTTGTTATGCAAATGAGTCTGTGCAGGTGTATTATGGTAAAGATGGTATGTTAGTCATTCGCGGTCAACACGCCACACTGTTAAATTTTGATGCTGTGAATTATTTACATTAGAAGATTTTTCAAATCATGGAAATAAAATATTTTCCTGGCAGTTCCCCTCGTTTAGTTTGCAAAAGAAATCTCGAAAAGAACTCCATGTGGAAAAGAAGCCCACAAGAGTACTAAAAATGAAGGAGCACATGGGCTTCTTTTCGAGGTTTTATGGCAGTCTATTTAATGGAAAATAATGCCATGCAACTTTGTTTCTGATTTAAAAAAAGTTCCACTTGACATTTACAATCCTCAAAATATCTCTCTTTCAAAATAAAAGAAAAACAATATTCATTATTTTCCATTTTAAAAAAATCCACTGGCGCCAAATTGGGTCCACTTGAGCACAGTGTATTAACATATGAAAAGATTGAAACTTGAGTGACTTTATTTCTATTTTATATCACTGCTCCCCTGGTACCAAATTGTGTCCATTTTGAGCACAGTGTTTTATACGAAAAGATATTAAAATTTAGTGACTTTATTTCTATTTTATTTTTTTATTAAACCTTATTTTGTGAGGGTGACCCTAAACAGCATATGCAGACAGTCAAAAACATATATGAAAAAACGGATGAACTATGTTAAAAAAATATAAAAATATATAATATATATGTATTTAAATACAAAAATATAGCCTACAATACTATACAAAACGTTGAGTTTTTTCTTTTGGGATTAAATATTTTTTTAGAGCAGACTTAAAATTATTTATTGTTACCGCATTTCTTAGTTTGGTGGGTAGCAAATTCAGGTATGTTGGTGCTCTATAGATGAAACTGTTCTTAAAAGTTTCAATTTTAGGGACACTTCGGGTACATCGATGATTTGGAATTCTGGCAAGACGCAGGGCAAGGTATTCCGGAGCAAGACCATTTGCAGACCTTGTAGATGCACGCGATCTTGGACTGTATGAAGATTTAAGGAGTTGTAAATGTTAGTTCGTGGTGTGAGTGGATGAGCTTTAAGGATAAAGCGAAGTGCTCTATTTTGAATGATCTTTATTCGGTCAATTCCCCAAACACTACATCAATAGTCAATGTGTGGGAGGATTATAGTGTTATATTACATAGCCTATGTAAATACGTGAACGTGATTGGTTGAACATAATATCATTCCCTCGGGGATGTCAAATCTTATATTTCACCTCTAAGCAGGCAATATCTGTATAATAGAGGAGTATGGATGTGTGTTTATTAATGAAATGACCGAGCACGCGATAAGATGGAGATGGACAAGCCCAGATTGGAACGGAGTTTATTTACATGAAAAGAAAAAGATAAATTTGAATCAATGTGAATGTCAAGATGTTTCTGTTTTTCAGTTTGTGATGTGGGTATATACGAAACGATATTAAAAGTAGTGACTTTTATTTCTATTTTATATCACTGTGCTACCCTGGTGCTAAATTGGGTCCACTTGAGCAGTTACCGTAGTACTATTTCTATTATTGAAGTTAATAAAGGCATAAATGGCGCTCCGTAGAGAAGTAGAGAATGCTCCCAGTCGTCAGAATGACGCACTAAATATACCTCCTATGTGACATCAATTGATAGCCAATCACATTGTCGTATTTTTAAATACAGATTTTAGTAAAATTAAAAACAGAGAAGCGCCAATTCACAACAACACAAACATTTGTTGGTGTTGATCAAAGTAAGTAATTGTAGAATGTACTTGTATGTACTACTGATAATGATATACATATGTCACACACAGCAGCTAAATAAGCCCCACAAGGATTTTATAGGCTAGGTATAGGCTAGTACCCTACTACTAGGCCTAGGCCTAGGCCCAGGCTAGTACTACTACTACTAGCCTAGTAGCTAGGCCCTAGGCTAGTACTAGCCTAGGCCTACTAGGTACCTAGGCCTAGATAGGGAGAGAGTAGAGAGGCTCTCTCCCTAGACTACTAGTCCTAGGTAGGCAGGTCCTACTAGCTAGAGGCTAGGCCTAGCCCTACTAGGGATTCTTACGTATAATAATGGCTAGGCTAGGGTAGATGTACCAGACTTCGGCAGGTTACAGGGAAATTCGTTATTTACGTGTATTTTTTAAAAGCATCACAAAATATTTTTTGGTAGAGTTTTTAGTATTTATATAAGTAGTAAATACAGTGTAAATTATCAAATAAATATTTATAATTAACAAACAATAATAAAAAATGTGTTTTTTATTTATGTACCAAACCTCGGCATGTGTGTGCCAATCCTCGGCATACGCTGCCCAAGCAAGCCCTGGAATTACGCGCGAGCGATTGCGCAATCGATCGTCGATGAAATAGCAGGCCTAGCTAGGCTAGGCCTAGCCATGGCCAGATGTGAAATAAATGAGTCAAAAAACAGCAATATTAACTTTATTTTACCAACAATTATATTTTGAAAAAAAATTAATAAACAACATTGCAAACAATTTAATTTAATTAGTTATTTCCGTTAGGTGCCGAAGTCTGGCACATATCATTAATTATCAACCAAACATCTTAACACCCCTCATAAACCCTATATTTTTTCATTGGTTTGAAAATGGAATATTCTGGAATGTTGCTACACTACAGTAGGAGCCTATTTCAATCCCAGACGTGTCCCTCGTGTGTAATTTTTCATGCCCTGGAACTTTAAATGGAACAGTCACGTGTTAGCTCATTGGTCTATTTTGCTGAAATGTCACTTCCGGTTTTCAGGTTTCAGTTTTTATGGCTACTGGCAGACATGTTTCGCTGATGTCTAGTAAACGATCGGTGGTTTTTATTTACCACCTATAAATAAAGTATATTATACGTTAAGATAAACAAAAAATATCAATTATTTAATTAATTATGACTAATATAAATACAACCTGCCGAAGTTTGGCACATTGCCGAAGTCTGGTACATCTACCCTAGGCTATATTATATACGTAAGAATAGATTTTACTTACTGAGTTAAAAACTGTGCTATATGCGCAAACCGAGGTATGAATTTTTAAGCAACTTGTCCTCCGAAAATATGCTCATCACGCTACGCTAGGCTTTTATATGAATGATGATATGAATGAATGTTATTTCTGTTGTTGGTTATTCTTCCCTGCACAGCATTGTTTGTCATTGATTGAAGATCTTCCGTATCATGAAAAAGGATAGAATCGGTATCAACTTCTGTAGTGTATATGAATTGAGAAAAAAATGTACAGTATAATGAATGTACATAATTATTATAAAAATTTTAACCGACTTTTGTTTCCTATCACTCGCAAATTGTGAGTGTAGAGAATGAGTGTCAACATAACTCCATGCGTCAACCTAATTAATCAGAAAAGATTAAATATATATTATTAAAAATATTATTACGCTTACGCTACATATTTGCAGTTACTGTATAATTTATCTTTAACACATACAAAATTTACTCTCTTTTTTTAATAATTCTTATCTTGTCAAGTAAGACAAGTTTCTAAATGTTTCACATTTCATGAGGCTAGACTTAATGTTATGTTATTTTTTAGCAGCAAGAAGAATGGCAGACCCAAATGCAAAGGACAGAAATACAAATGAACAGCATGGTTTTATAAAGTGGGACATGAAGAAGAAGAAATATGTCATGGCAGATCCACAAGAGGATGAGGTAAAATAATTGACAACTACCACTAGGCCAACTATTCGGCCACCAGGACAACTACCCACTAGGTCAACTACCTGGCCACCAGGACAACTACCTACTAGGTCAACTACCTGGCCACCAGGACAACTATCTAAATAAATCTAATACTTTAAGGGAATTTGTCTGGTTGGTAATTATATCCTATGTAGGGAAGTTACCTTAAAACACTTCTTTTAAAGGGATAATTGGTTATGCGAATGAATCAAATTATTTTTGTGATTATAACTTAATCTGCTAGTATGAAAGTGGTGACTATAATGTTATCATAATGTGTGGTGGCTAAATGTGACTAAATAAGGCATCAGGTTTGGCAGCCATTTTTGTATTCAGTAAAGTAAATCAGTAAAGTTCCAATCTTCAATTGTTGTACAGTATTACTAGAGTATAGAGTGCTGCAGATGCTCTATAGAGATAAGCAATTGTGTGTGCTATTATAGTGAAAAGCACTAACAATATTTAAAACAAAAGTTTATACCACAGTTGTAAACACCATTGTGTTAACAATGTTTCTAACAATAAGCTATTTTATTTAGTGTTACAAATGCCATCAAAAGACACAATGAATGATGTACAAAGGTTTTTTATATGTGTTTCTGAATAGTGAATGTTGAATTCACTGAATGTACATCCCATGGTGATGGTGAAATGTCCTTCACATTTTTTAAAGAGAAGGGAGCAATTTTTTATATTATTTTGTTATAATAATAGTCTATGAAATGTAAGGCATCATGTCAAAGTTTGGAAGTAACATTCATTGTAGGATTACCAAAACAAGCTAACCCATGGTGCCTTGGTATGCTAATATCTTTTTTGTAACTTCTTGGTAGGCCTATTCTAAAAGCAATATTGTGTTTTTGTTTTCTTAGATACTACGTCAACCACCTCATCAACAACATAGAGTTAAACAGAATGAGAATGCAGAGCGACCAGAATGGAATAACGACTTCTCATCTGAAAGCCAACCACCTGTAAACGATTCTGATTTACCAGATGGAAATGTAGATGATGTTACGCAGGTAACTCATGATTTAAAGTACGCAGCGCTATGTTGACATTGCAACTGTGTCGACAAGCGCTTTGAGCAACTGAACACAACTGACAGGCCCACAAAAAATGTCGACAAAGATTAGTTTCTTTCAGTCGCCCATGTTCTTTTTTTTTCGGAACTGAGTGCAACAAAAAATTTGACACGTGTTATTATAATAATTCTTTTTTTTTTTTACTAAATTTCCATAGATAACTTCTGGACATAAAAAAATGACAGTAATACTAGGCAACCGTTTGATACAAGCAAAGGCTGCGCACACATTTTGGCGGAAGAGTCCAAACAGTCTGATCTCGTATCTCATACGCACAAACGATGATGCCACCACCGTTGATGTACTGCCGTTCTTAAGCTCCAGCATCAAGAATAAGACGGATAAGGGCAAGCAGGTTACGATGGGTGCTTGTTTGGATTTTCTCCCGGTGCTTCAGAGAATTCTTGCCAGTAAATACGAGGATTATATCGTTGCCAGTCTGGACATGATCTTAGGAATCTTAAGGAATTGGTGGCAGGAACTGGTAGCATTGGGTGAGAACCCACTGAATAGCAGAGGTCTTCAATGCAGTAGGTATGTATCACCTTCCATCAGTATGTTCTTAACTCTATACTAAAGACATTACATTGTACTGCAAACATGTCATGGCTTCTCAACACTGTTCTCCAGAAGCAGTGTTTTCCAGCAAGATTTGCAGGACTAAATTTGCTCCAACCGGTATTAAATATTTTGTAAAAAAGTTATACATAAGATAAACACTATCTAGTAAGTTGTAGGATGGTGTAATATGGTGTAAGAATGTTAAACCATGATAAACACTATCTAGTAAGTTGTAGGATGGTGTAAATATGGTGTAAGAATGTTAAACTATGATAAACACTATCTAGTAAGTTGTAGGATGGTGTAAGAATGTTAAACCATGATAAACATTATCTAGTAAGTTGTTGCATGGGCCTAGCCATTAAAAACATAGACCAAGAGCAATCAATCGAATATATTTTGTTAATTGGATAGACAAAGTACAATATTATTTTGACTTTTGTATTTAATAGTCTTATATAGTGACAGCCCCCTGGCCTCCCTAGCACTGCTCACATGGTATTCAGTATAGCTGACAGTCATGTTTTACACCAAGCTGAATTTCATTCATTTTTCAGGAGTACATCAGGTATATACACTTCAATAGTTTCTATGACAGATGATATAAACAAGCTAAGAAAAAGAGATGGCAAAATAGGGAGCAAAGCAAAGGTACTTTACAAAAAATAATTTACCAGGATTGCCCTCCCATTGTATTTAAACAAGTCAATTATTAGTCATTCATAATCAGCATACAGTACCTTCATCCCACATGAGATACTGTATCGCCTCTCCTGATACTATACAGTAGCCTGCTTTCCAAAGCTTCCTAATCGTTGATAATAATTGTCTGTTTATTGCCACTAGACATGATACTTTTGGCTGTTTTTTGTCACTAGACATGATACTCTGCATTAATTGGCTGAGAGATGTGACATTGCAATATTGTTTATTATTGTACTACTCAATTATTCCATTAATTTATTAAAGTTGTTATTTGTTTAGGTTATTGGTGATTTACTTCAGAAGCTATGAAGAATGAAATGTCAATTGTCTTTCACAAAATCCGTCCAATCAACGTCCTGCTTTAAAATGGTCACTAAACATTTTTCCTTAAGAATAATTTATATTTGACTAAATGAAAACATTTTTGTAATTTATTTGTAAATTTGCTTGCTTGTGGTAATCTTGTTTTTTCCACTTTATAGTTCTTTTACTTCTTTTAATATTTATTGTTATGATTTTCGTGTGAAAAATAAAGAATACTCAGTATTCAATCCAGGAAGAATGAAAGAGGTCAATTATAACCGAACATATCAGATTGACCAACATTTATACCATAATTAATATTTTCAAAAAAATTCATCTAAACGAATCAATATCCCTTTAGATGATGATAGTTAACTTTATTTACTAAAATGGGAAACTTTTCTAGAATTTTGCGGGAAAAAATTTTTACTAGACCAAATTTTCTGAAGATTTCTTACTATAGGCCTATATTGTAACTGTCCCTTTTAATTGAATTTGAATAAAAAACTACTGTAGGAATTAGATACTAACTTCACACATTCTTTAAATAAAACCAGAAAATGTTATGATTCTGGTCAAGAACATGTTTGGCCAGCCCAATGTTTTATGGCGATTTACCTATACATTGTAACTATCCCTTTAATTGAATTTGAATACAAAATATTAGCTTACTCCATGTACTGTAAGGGGAAAGGGGAAATACATTACATTGTTGACAAACACAGTTCATTTACATGTTATAAAAGGAAAACATGATGGTTGTTGAGTAGCTTTACATAAATGTATTACTAAATCAACTGTAATGTGCTTGTGCTAATATCAGGACGTGTTTCCGCAGCCATAAATTAAATGATAACAATTAAATGATAACAATTAAATGATAACAATTAAATGATAACAATTAAATGATAACAATTAAATGATAACAATTAACTGATAAAGTTTCAGTGGAACCGATAATCATCTTAGTTGTATCAGATAATAATATGAGATGGTGTTTTAACCTTTGACCTGGAAGACAAAATGTTGCGTTGTTATTTGTAACGACTGATCATGCTCATTTTATCTGTTATTATAACTTAATAATTTGTGTTATGGATGCGGAAACACAATTTTATGCATTTAATTTTATTTTTATATGAATGTTTATTGTGATTATGATATTAAAATATATTTATCACCTTGATGTTTTAAAAACATTGCAATTTTTTAAATAAGGTAAAAATATGAAGAGCTTCTTTGCATTGACATAACAGGACATTCCTAATCTTATAATAAATGTATAATAAGATAAAAGTATGTTATAATATTGTTTGAATGTTTGCAAAATCAATATGTTGATATAAAGTTTGCAGTACGTATATAGTTCTGAAAAGAATGTATCGATTAATATACTTTTGTCTCCAGGATCATTCTCGCTCCTAAGGATGATCAAAGTATATTGATCGATCGATCTTTTCAGAACTACATACGTGTTGTACTCAAACCTTTCATATCTATTATATTACTGTATATACTACAGATCCCATATAATAGCTGTAAACTAAAGCTCTGTCTACACTATCAAACAAAAAAAATGTGATGTGCCCATATATGGACATGGTGATGTCATAGCACTACCATATTTGGTCATATCACTACCATATTTGGGCACATCACACTTTTTGCTAAGGTTAAGTGTGATTGGTGGCTATTGCTACTGGTTATCTTTTTAATTGGAGGATGGAGTGGTGACATAGTAGGTTGTAAATTTGAAATTTTAACCTAATAACTGTTGAATTATGTACCTGTATGGTAATAATTGAGGCGATATAATAATTATTAAATCCAGTTTGATTCCGTTCGAATTATACTTGCTTTATGTGTGTTTGTCTTGTATGGGTTTCTCCCACTTTTATTACGATACTATGTTATAAATAAATAAGATGTATTGTCCCCCAAAAACATTATAAATGAAAATTAATTAAATCGGACTTTTATTTGTAGTTTTAATAAAGTTAAATACTTCCGTAGGGAACAAAAAAAATATAAATAAATGACAAAAAGAATCATTTTTTCATCCTAAAGTATTTTTTAGACATATTTTGTTCTCGCATTTGTATGTTACAATGTTAAAAGTATTTATAACTACAGCTCTCTGTCTACACTATCACAAAAAAGTGTGATGTGCCCAAATATGGTAGTGATATACCCAAACATGGTTAGATCACTTTTTTTTTGTCACATAAAGTTTGATATAAGTGTAGACTTTATAAATAAAGGTGCTTATACATACTCGACATCAACCTTCATTTGCCTTTAATTTAAAGATACAGTATAATCAATTCAAATATATACATAACAAACATGGTAATAAAAAGACGATAAACATCGTACATATACAATGGTCATTGTTCTTGTTCGTGTTCGGTTAGAAAGGTTATAAATTGAGGGAAGAATATAAAATATCCTTCCTTTTTACCAAGACAAAAATTAATATTAATAAGAAGAATGCAAAAGTTTGAAAATAGAATAATTAGAATGATAGCATGGAATTATTTATTGGTAAGGATAGTTTTTTTTTCTCTTTTGTGGTGTAATGTATTTATTACACATTTTATTCGTTCATCATAATTATTACTAATAAATATTAACATATTACTCTCTTTTTTTTCTCATTATATTCTTGAATTTAGTTATAGTAAATAAAAAGTAACAATGCATATAATAATGTTTACAATACAGTGTAGTATATACATCGATATATCTAAAATGGCTATATAAAATATCTCATCAGGACGTGGGAACACTGAATGAATAAAAAGTATGGTAAATATATGAATATATAAATATAAATGTATGAATGTACATAAAAATGCGAGACTTTTTTTAAATTGTCACCTTACCATAACATGTTAGATCTCTCATTTTCCAAGTATTCCGTAGTTCTTCAAAGTTTATCATTTTAGCATCCCAGTTTAACTCTTTGCACAATCTGGTATTGTCGGGGGTATTGTATCCAATATAGATCCCTAATATTTTAATTGGTTTATCTCCAATTCAGCTTACCAGGTTTTCAATTCTGTTTCTATTTTTACCTATCCACATAGCGTTGGTTTTGTGTTCATTTAAACACATACCAGACACTTTACAAAATTCTTTTACAATTTTTACACTCCTAGTTATACTTTTGTCATTTCCGACAAACAACACCGTATCGTCAGCAAGCTGCGCAATACGCACCTCTTCAAAACTACAATCTT
Source organism: Antedon bifida (assembly GCF_963402885.1). Classification (NCBI taxonomy): domain Eukaryota; kingdom Metazoa; phylum Echinodermata; class Crinoidea; order Comatulida; family Antedonidae; genus Antedon; species Antedon bifida. The sequence continues at coordinate 20,442,369 of NC_136234.1, read as the reverse complement.
TTTTAGGAACTGGTATTCCTTTATAGAATAAATCATTCCTTATATTACATGCCATTACTTCTGTTGTAAGGATAAACAGCAAAGAATGGTTTTAGTAATTTATGGACGTATTGTAGTTTTTTCTAATCTAACTTTATTAATCGATTTTTTATTATCGTTATTTTTTGTCAGAGCGCAGTTAGATACAAACGATAGGGGGCTTTCGCGTGAACGCGTAAACGTTAACGTTTGGGTATCGAAACATGGAGAAGTCATCATTTATGCAGAATAATTTAGACAAAATGGTAAACTTAAATAAGAATTGTTTATCGCAATAGGCCTATGGCTATTTATCACCTAAAATGCAAGTTTGAAAATGCTATAGTCATAGGCTCACAAGGCTCCATATGATTTGTTTTATTAATGTGAGGACTGGCGTATATGTTTCGATACCCTTCGGCTACCGTCTTTCAATGACGCTGTTTTTTAGAAATAAGGTTCTCGACGACGCACACGTAACTAAAGTCAACGATTATCTTTGCTAACGTTTTTCGTAATGCTTGCACACGCGCAGATCAATTGTGGGCAGAGCTTGTGCGTTGCATGTTGGGAAATAGCGAAATAAATGCTTATATAATACATAAGATGATTTTTTTTTTCGACATCAAACCTCATTTTTTATAAATATAGAATTAATTCAAATATATACATAACAAACATGGTAATAAAAAGACGATAAACATCGTACATATACAATGGTCATTGTTCTTGTTCGTGTTCGGTTAGAAAGGTTATAAATTGAGGGAAGAATATAAAATATCCTTCCTTTTTACCAAGACAAAAATTAATATTAATAAGAAGAATGCAAAAGTTTGGAAATAGAATAATTAGAATGATAGCATGGAATTATTTATTAGTAAGGATAGTTTTTTTTTCTCTTTTGTGGTGTAATTTATTTATTACACATTTTATTCGTTCATCATAATTATTACAAATATTAACATATTACTCTCTTTTTTTTTCTTATTATTTTCTTAAATTTAGTTATAGTAAATAAAAAGTAACATTGCATATAATAATGTTTACAATACAGTGTAGTATATACATCGATATATCTAAAATGGCTATATAAAATATCTCATCAGGACGTGGGAACACACTGAATGAAAAAAAAGTATCTTATATATTATGGTAAATATATGAAAATATATATATAAATATAATGAATGTACATAAAAATGCGAAACTTTTTTTAATTGTCACCTCACTGTAATGGATCGGAAAGCTTCCGAAGTTTCTTATACCTACATTATTGGTGGCGCAATATATTGCATTGCATTGCTATTGTTCACTACTGGTATTCGCGGGCGTATTTGCATATCAGGTGAATGATTATATCGAATAGGCTGCGTGAGCGTTGGTTCTGCAGAAGTTGTTTTAGTTGTTGTCTGAGTAAGACATGTTATATACTGTATTTCTTTTAAGTGTGGATTCTCGCCAATACTGTGAGTAGATAATTATTTTCTATACAACCATAATGTTTTACAGTATTACTCCATGTGCATAACCGAGTTAAGTTGTTATCGTTCATTATTTGTAACGACAATGAATTCACTGTTTATAATTTCTCTTTGATATACAGCTTTGTCTTATTAGATAGCATACATGTTGAAGTTAGTTGTATCACATACCATGTTGAAGTTAGTTGTATCACATACCATGTTGAAGTTAATTGGATAACTTACCAGGTTGATGTGATTAGTAGTATGAAATTGGTGTATTGGATCCAGGTATAAGTTCGTTAAATGTTATATACAGTAATACTAATGTTATATACAGTAATACTAATTGATAATTAGTGAAGTGACCATATTATAGTAAGCTTGCTTGTGATTGTTTTTATTGTTAAATTATATTACACTGCTGGAAAAATAATAATTATGACGTTGTTTTATACAGGGTTTGTTCCTGTTTAGAGAAATAAATGATACAGAGTAAATGCAGCCTCATCTTGCGTATTGTTTTGTTGCATGGGATACATGGCTTCACAAACCAAACCTTAATGGTCTAAACCTAGCAAATCAATATTAAGGATTCCCGAACCACGACAAATTGGCGTCACGGACAGGATGGATGCAACGTTTCAAGCGTTCCTGAAGGAGGATTGCATTGTGTATTTTCAACAATTGTTTTACCAAACCTTAATGGTCTAAACCTAGCAAATCAATATTAAGGATTCCCGAACCACGACAAATTGGCGTCACATCGGCATTCAGCACCACGAAGACTTCTACTTGCATAAGCAATTGGATGAAGAGAACCATTAGAGTCCTGCAACAAGCAAGCACCTAAACCTTTCAAACTGGCATCTACTTCAATAACAAATGGTTCATCAAATTTGGGATATACAAGAACTGGGGGTTTAGTTAAAGCATTTTTTAATTCAACAAATGCAGCTTCTTCAATTTCAGTCCAACGAAACCTGTGGGCCTTCCCCGCTTGTGTGTCAGACAACCGGGTTACCAAATGCAAAGGCGCAGCAATTTTGGCATAATTACAAATAAACTTTCGATAGTATGAAGAGAGTCCCAGAAATGATTTAAGTTCAGTAATGCTTTTTGGCGTTGGCCAGGTCAGTATCTTTTCTATTTTCCCATAGTCTACAGCAACTCCAGCAGATGAAATAACATGACCCAAATAGGTTACCTCCGTCTTAAAGAAATCGCACTTCTTGCCCTTAACCTTTAACCCATACTTATACAATCTAGACAACACATTTTCTAATCTAGATAAATGTTGTTTAAACGAAGAAGAAAATATCAAAATGTCATCCAAGTACAACACAATCTGAGTCAAATTCATGTCGCCTAATACATATTCCATTACACGTTGAAATGTTCCCGGGCTATTAGACAGACCCTGTGGCATACGAACAAATTCATACAGTCCCCAAGGAACCCTAAATGCAGTTTTATTAATAGATTCGTCTGCCATTATAATTTGGAAAAATCCATGAGATAAATCTAAGGTAGAAAAATAACAAGACCCAGTGAGTACTTCTAAAACCTCATCAATGCGTGGTAGGGGAAATGAATCTTTCAACGTTTGGAAATTCAACTTCCTATAATCAACGCACATGCGCAAAGACCCGTCTTTCTTTTTGACCAACACAATGGGACTTGCAAATTCGCTCTTGGACGGCCTAATTATTCCCTGGTCTAACATTTCTTGTAACATAGACTTAACACTTGATATAGAATGAGGAGGAATACGACGATATGGTAGTCTAATTGGAGTTTCATCTTTTAAATTGATAACATGAGGAATAACATCACACTTTCCAACATCAAAAGCACTATGAGAAAAAACATGATTATATTTGGACAATAGGTTAGTCACTAGTTGAGTTTCCACACAATCAAGGTTACCGTTGATAATTACCCCAGGCGGTAACTGCTGGCTCTCAGAATTTAACTCGGTACCACAAAAAGAATTAGAATAAGAGTGATTAATGTCATATAACTTACGCACAGAACCGACGGATACAAGTCGACTTTGGGTGTGGTCACTAAATTTACAATCATCAATATCAGATTTTACACTACCGTCAACAATGTCTGAATGTGAATCACAAGGAACAGTCACGTCAGAATGTTGCAAAGAAACTAAGATACTTGATTCATCCTCATCTACTTGCAAAAGAATTTCAGCCTTTCTATTCCATGGAGCATCAACATGTGTAGCTGTTACCTGTGAAAGATCACGTAATAGATGGAAACCTTGTAATTCGCGTAAAATGTTACACCCAATCAAAACAGGATATTCATTACTATGATTAGTTACAGTGACAGCATCTGAAACTACCAAAAAGCTACCAGTTAACTTTTGTTCACCTATAACAATGGGAATTTCTACATATCCTTCGATTGGAACCTCCACCCCACAAACACCGATAACATTCATGAAAAGTCCATTAACAGATCCCAGCTCTCCAACAATTGACTTTAACTGCTTATTATAGACCGATGACGGAATTATTGAAGCTTCAGCCCCTGTATCCAAGATACAACCTAACTCAGTTGAGCCTATTCTAACGATAGTACATGGACTTCTGGCTACTAATTTATCTACTAAAACAGCATCGGAACATTTCAAGGATTGGGCGTTAGACATATTTCCATTATTGTCCGTGGCAACAACAGGGATATGAACTTCACGTTCAACACTACCAGTTGGAATTGGATGATTGGCTTGTGACTTAGAAACAGTATTAATTATATCTTGAGTAGGCGTATCTGAAGCACTACGTTGGATACCCGGAGTATTAGAATTACTACTACGATTCTTATGTGGACATGCATATGAATAATGACCTCTTCCTCTACAAAACCAACACAACCCAGAAGGTATTTCACAATCAGATTTGGTATGACCATTTTTACCACAATTGTAACATTTTAAAGGACCTGTAGAATTTTGATTAAACTTAGGTGGACTAGATATAAATTGGGAACGCTGAATTTCGCTAATTTGTTTCTTTAATGCTTGCAATTCTCGCTTTACTTCTGATAGTTCTGAGGGCCGTTCATTACATTCTACGCCATGTGCACGCGGATTTGTCCTAACAATATCAATTTTATACAACTCAAGAACTTCTTCGCGCATATCAAAAAAAGATTTTCCTCTAAAAGCTAGCTCAATGCGACGTAATTCACGCTTAACTGTAGGATCACGAACACCGTCCACTAAACGCTGCTTTAAAGTAGTATCTTGAAGATGTCTCAAAGCGGATTGCTCAGAGGGGCGAGACGCTTCGACAAGTTGGGAGTACAATTTCATTAAAGAAAGGCTATATTCAGCCAAGGTTTCACCCGGTAACAATTGCCTAGAATAGAATGCTGAACTATATGATGCAACAGAATCCTCCGATTTAAAAGCGAGTTCTAAAATTCTTATAGCCGCTTTCACATTCTTCCCATTTTCACACATGCTCATACTGCATTTAACCTCATCCTTCGCACAGCCACCAAGATGACTAATCAGGGTATCGTATCGATCATCATCGCCCAACGAATAATGATCACAATAAATTCGAAAATCTTCAAGCCATTCTTTTAACGTAAGGTCCCCAGGAGAACTTGGAACACCCTTAAATTTTACTAACTTAATCGGAGGAGCTTTCTGAACCGAAACGCCTTTTAAAACATTAGTTAATGCCGCAATCATATCATTAACGCCATCGCCGCTTGCAGCTGCTTCAGATTTAGATTCGCCTAGCGACATTGCAGAAGGTGAATTTGTGACAATATTATAGTAACTACAAATACTTTAAACACTACTACAATAAACAGAGTTTCAATACAAAAAATAAGTATCGTAAATGTAATACAAAAGTAACAATATTTCATATAAGGTAAGTATAAGCATCAATTCACAACATCATCTTAGATAACAACACACTGGCTGCCATGTCCATCGGAACAAAGATTCTGTAATATATATAAAACCATACACTTTCCGTTCTAAAATTAAATTAAGTTCATAAATCTTATCTGTCCAATACTCCTTGTCTTATGCACGATCCAGGGTTTGGGTCAAAAGGGCATCCAAGCGGGGAAATTGTAATGGATCGGAAAGCTTCCGAAGTTTCTTATACCTACATTATTGGTGGCGCAATATATTGCATTGCATTGCTATTGTTCACTACTGGTATTCGCGGGCGTATTTGCATATCAGGTGAATGATTATATCGAATAGGCTGCGTGAGCGTTGGTTCTGCAGAAGTTGTTTTAGTTGTTGTCTGAGTAAGACATGTTATATACTGTATTTCTTTTAAGTGTGGATTCTCGCCAATACTGTGAGTAGATAATTATTTTCTATACAACCATAATGTTTTACAGTATTACTCCATGTGCATAACCGAGTTAAGTTGTTATCGTTCATTATTTGTAACGACAATGAATTCACTGTTTATAATTTCTCTTTGATATACAGCTTTGTCTTATTAGATAGCATATCGAACCACGACATCACCATAATATTATGTTAGATCTCTCATTTTCCAAGTATTCCCAGTAGTCTTTCAAAGTTTATTATTTTAGCATCCCAGTTTAACTCTTTGCACAATCTGCTATTGTATTCAATATAGATCCCTAATATCTTAATTGGTTTATCTACCCAATTCACCAGGTTTTCCAGTTCTATTTCTATTTTTTTTTTCACTCTACAGCTCACTATGTCGGTTGGTCGGTCGGTAAACACTAACTTGTATATGGCCTTGTCTTTATTTTCATCTAGCTAAGTCAATTTCTCAGAGTATATTCCTTATGGCCAGGAATCGATGTGGTTACGTTTTCACGGTGCGCAATCAAAAATTACGCGGTCTACGCACGATTTAACGAAATCACGTTGAAAATAGAATAATTAGACTGATAGCATGAAATTATGTATTAGTAAGGATAGTTTTAGTAATTTATGGACGTATTATAGTTTTCTAATTCCTAATCTAACTTTATTGATCGATTTTTTAATATGTTATCAAGTTGTCAGAGTGCAGCTACTTGCGGTTAAGTCACGTTTGTTCGTTCGGAAAAGTTTAATATTTTGTTTATCTTATATTTTATTTTATATTTTATGAATATGTTCTACCAGAAATTTAATAATTCTTCCATGTTTCGCGCAGATCGATTGAAGTGGGCGGAGACTGCGCGTTGCATGTTTGAATGTTTGGAAAAGCGTTAAAGTTAACGTGCTCGACGTGCAAAGGCTCAGATCCCTGTATTCAATACGCAGAAGAGTAAGTCATAATGCATACACGCATCCTCCTCGCAGTTGTAGTCGTATTTTGTAGCAATTCACTATCAGCGACATTTGTGCATCAGTATAATGTTGTTTCGCAACGTGCTCTTCAAGGCTGGAGTTATGAACTGACAAACATCAACCGTCTTCAATGTTTGTTGGCATGTTCTAGGAAAATCTTGTGTTTATCTGTCAACTATAATAAACAGAGTAAAGTATGTCAGTTGAGCAATCGACGACGGCGAGACATGTTTGTGATTGAATCTTTTGAAAAAGACACTAACTTTGAATACAACGAAAAGGTGAGATATTGCTTTGCATTTGCGTTCATAATCTGGTAAACTATATAACAAAGTATGAAACGCACTTTTTATAACGCATTTTATGCTTATACTCACATAAAAACAAGTGAGTAAAGTCTGCGCAAATAGAGCACTTTTACTATATACCATTAGCAATCGGGTGCGGTTTTCTGTTTTCCAAATGTCATTTTGCGCCATGCAATTTCATATATATCTTCCATTATTAATTTAATTCTTACTGTTAATTATTTGGGATCCGGCACAATATTCTTTATAAATAAAGAATTCGGATTTATGAAAAATTAACCAACAACATTGATGCAATCCAAACAATTAATTTCCATCTGACCAAATTGGCAGCTAGAATTTTCCCATGGCAGGTACTTTCATAATCTGGCACCTGATCATCATATCTATTTTATGAGAAGTACCTCAATTCACGAGATGTAGGCCTACCTCAAACCAGGGAAGAGTTATGTAATTTAACTCTTCCCTGTTCAAACTTGATGTGCTCCGAAGCAGGTTTAAAATTAATTTAGGATTGAGCATAACATTATTTATACAAGGCGATTATAATTATTAGCTTATATTCTGTTGTCTTCTTTGTTTAGGTACTGAATGCGTACGAGACCCGTAAGTACAAACATTCTCATTTCAATCTTAACTTTATATATTGACTTAAAATACAGCCAATTTAGATATAGCTACGGCGGGGGTTCTGTATTTTGAATTTTAAATTATGGTACGCCTGTAGGCCTATACCTTTTATTTTTAGTCGATACTTCTGCCGTCTGTATGTAATGTAATGTGACTACCAACATTTAAGTTTCAATATTAACCTCCATTTAAGCTGTTTCTTAGTTCCATTTCAAAATTGTTTATATCTCTACCAAGCTACCTTCTTTGTTTTCTACTCTTATTCAGTCTCCACCCACCATTGACCACCTTGTCTCCTTTTAATAATATGGTTCAACCCACCATTCAGTACAAACATTAAGACAAATGTCGCACGAACTTTTTTACAATTAATTAAAAAACACTTTCCCAATGGACACGTATTCAGCTGGTCACTCGATTGCAAATTTCAGAGTTATTGCATTAGACCACGATGTCAAATGGAGCGACAAAACTCGCAAAGACAAAGAAAACCACTGGGAATTACTACTTAAAACCACAAAACCTTTTGAACTTAACATTAGGAACATACTCCCAGATCGGTAAAATTATTCCATTGATTACAAAAATTAGTGATGCCGTGGGATATCAGCATTATCATTTTTTCAGTAATTATAAATCCCAAAAAATACAAAAAAATATAATTACTGAAAAAATGACAATGCTGTGGGTATCAGTAGCTGGATCTCAATAGAGATACAAAAAAAAGCAGAAAAGCTAAATCAAAACGATAAAGTAAAACAGCCAGAAAAGTTAGCAGAGCTTTCGGGCAACACTAGCCCTTCATCAGTGCAAGTGAGTATATATATATATTTCACAAGAAGTTAACATGATCATATCAACCTCCAATCTTGTTTCAGATGGTGTACATGTTACTTCTACCAATGTTACTTACGACGAGGCTCAAAGTATCTGTAAGGACCACTTGGGTTCTCTGGCAACGTATGAGAATATTTATCATGCGTTTGGACCGCGAATGGACAATTGTATTGAAGGGTGGCTTATCAGCGGTGAGATCGCCTTCACGGAAGAAACAGCAACGGACAAATGTGTGTTGAAGAAACCAAATGAACGAAGTAACGTGTTTCCCTGTAAGACATATTATAGTGGGTATTATTGCTACGCAAACTATAGTCAAGTTGTAGATCGACAGCACTACATTTCAGAAAGTCAACAAATCGTTCGACTTACGGGCAACAACGCAAAGAAGTTAAATGCTAATGCGTCTGATGGTTGTTGTAAAATCTTTGGTGGCAGACTCGCCACTCCTTTCGAAGTGTTCAAGGTGAGCGCAACGCACGTTGGTCTTTGCGTAAAGGCGTGGTTGTCGCACGGATTAGCAGGCAATGCATGTCACGGTGGTCAGTCGGATACTTGGGGTTTTCCTGGAAGTACAGGTATTCTGTTTAACTACCCAATGAAAGAATTCTTTGCCATGTGTTATATTCCTTTCCCGGATGAGAATCTCACTTTCCCGAATCCATTTCCTGATCACAAAGTCATACATGTGAAAGGAATCGAACGCTATAGCCTTACGTATCAAGAAGCCCAGGCGAGATGTATTGGACATGGTGGTGTATTGGCTACAAGGGCACAGGTAGAGTTCGCGAATAGTTTAGGGTACAGTTTGTGCAGTGCAGGATGGGTCGAGAGCGGAGAGGTTATTTATCCTATGACACATAGTCATCCTGACTGTGCAAATGGACGAATAGGTATTATTTCGTATGGTTATCCGAGTCGTAGCAAAATGTACGGTGGTTATTGCTACGTCATAAACATACCGTAAAAAATATGTGCTATTCGTGCAACAATAATAATACATTTAGTTAGAGAAATTATTGTGCAAATTCTGAAAAAGTTACAAGTGAATGAAATACAGAAAAACATATTCAATACCACAGAAGGATGAAATGAAAACAATAATATATTCAAGTTGGTATTAAATTATACATTCATGATAAAAACAATAATTTATTATTACTATTACATTAAATTGTATCTGTGCGGTATAACCTTTTGTAAATTTAGTAACTATGGGTGTATTCATTCAATTTTCAATAGATGTGCAGTTCAACAAATAGAATCATTTTTATGAGACAGTCTGCAATGAACAGTGTTTAGGCCTATAACCTACAAACATTTATTGTGTAGGCTACTCTGTAGAATAATGGTTCTTAAATATTGTTGTTATTACTTAGATTATGGATAAAATAAGAGTCTACTTTTTCAGACCTTACCAAAAATTAGAAATAGTATAATTATACAATAATTACTGATAGAAACATCAAAAGGGCACAGGTAGAGTTCGCGAATAGTTTAGGGTACAGTGTGTGCAGTGCAGGATGGATCGAGAGCGGAGAGGTTATTTATCCTATGACAGAAAGTAATCCTGACTGGAAGTGGACGAATAGGTATTATTTCTTGGGGTTATCTGAGTCGTAGCAATATGTACGGTGGTTATTGCTACATCATAAACATACCTTAACAAATATGTGTTGTACGTGCAATAATAATACATTTAGTTGCAGAAATGATTGTGCAAATTATGAAAAAGTTACAAGTTACCACAGAAGGATGAAATGAAAACAATAATATATTCGAGTTGGTATTAAATTATACATTCAATGATAAACATTTTTAATTTATTATTACTATTATTAAATTGTGTCTGTACTGTATAACCTTTTGTAAATTTAGTAACTATGGGTGTATTCATTCAATTTTTCTTCAATAGATGCATGTGGTCAACATAGAATCATTTTAAATGTGTACTTGATGTTGTTTATCCGTGTTTTTTTGCGATTTTTTCCGTACATATGTAATGTGTAATATATTGCAGTAAAATCCAATTTTTACTACAGTAACTTTGTATAAGTTTATTTCATTGCAATGACTGTCTCATATTATTAGGCAGTCACTTCAATGTACAGTTTGTGTAACCTCAAACGTTTGCTAAATATAGGCTAATTGCATAAAATGTATTGTGTAAAGGGTGACACTGTAGAATATGGCCCGACCTTAAATATTGTTGTTATTACTTTGATTATGGCTAAAATAAGTAGTTTACTTTCTCAGACCTTACCAACAATTACAAATACTGTAGTATACAAATTTACTGATTTAAACATCAAAAGAAACGTGTCGCTGGCTAATATCATATGATCAATTTTCCCCGGATTATCGAAATCAAAACCGGACTGGGTCTATTTATCTTTTTTTACTAATATTAAGTCAAAACTCTGTGTTATCTGTGGCTGCGACACGATCAGTTCCACACCACCCCTTACAGACACCGCACGCTACTGAGAATATTGGTATTTGTCGCAGCCAGACATAAGATCAAAGGACTATTATGAGTTCCTATCTTGGCAAGGCGAGCACAGGGTCCCGTTGTTAGATTGCCTTTGTATATTATAGCATGGACCTATAATTAGGAAGTTATATGGCATAAGGTTATGTCGCAGTCGTGCACTGCAATAAACAGTGTGGTAGGCCTGTAATTTCCCAGGTTTGCTAAATAATTTCATAAAAAGAGTAAACAAAATGTATTGTATGCTACTGCAACAATGTAGAAGAATTTATTGTCATTATTTTTTTTTTTTTCAAATTGCAAATAATTAGTATCTGTTATAATATAACGTCACGCTTGATATATCAATTTGAATCAAAGGCTGAGGTAAATGAAACAAGAATCAGTCATTAAAGTTGAAATAAAAATAGCATCTCTTTTGATTGTTTTTTTTTTCTTTAAAAATAGAAAAGAGAGAGAGAAAATACTAAATATAGGCCACAGTACATAATCTTTGATTGAACATTTATTTTTTTCTTTTATTCGGTAACTACAATTCGAGCTCGTTTCACAACACAAGCGTGGTTCCCACTCTAGCGACGCAACGCAACGATGTAACGCAACGTAAGTTCTTTGACCAATCACAAGCGATGGATTATCGTGGCTTGTGATTGGTCAACTCGCTTATGTACGTCCTTGCGTTGCGTCTCTAGTGGGAATCACGCTCTCTATATTAAAAAAAACCGAGGCTACCAATTATTCAATAATTCTTTATTTCGTACTCATTGTGCATATAAAAATATAACATTATTTTAAAAACAATAAAAAGTCTTTATATACACAACTGTACGGATGAAGGGGACACTCTTTTGGGTCTCCAAGGTGTACCTTTAATATTTTAGGAGGAGAACCTGTTCTTCCTTACTGCATGATAAAACACATTTTGTTCTATACAATTGTCGTATTCGATTGGAAACTTTCGTTGTCAAGGCACAAAGATTCGTTGAGTACTGTTTGTATTCGAATGGTATACATTTTAAACAGATTGTGCTCAACAGAATGTCATTCGAATAGAAAACGTTGACGCTCAAAATACTCTGTTAAATAAGTACTCAACGGATAAACTATACTTATCGGTAAAACTTCCTCGAATACGACAAATGAAATAATTTAATTTCCCAAAACCATGATGTAGGCCTAGGACAAATTGGAAAATATATTTTTAAAAGACTAATTCAAAATGTGTCGCTCGCTATTTTATAATTTGAATCAGGGAAACAAAATTACGTTTATAGTCTACTCCTTAATTAGGCCTGCTTTGGCGTTAGTTACAGTTCGGTTGCCATGACGACAACGACTATCTACGTCATTTGTATGTGGCCTTTATTCTCGTTGTAATATTTGCTGGTAATTCTTATTATAATAACAAAAAATTAATAAATGCATTTGTATTTGGTGGATAAGCGACCGGAACCGTGTTTATTTACGCGGCCAACAACGGGACGTTTGACATCGAACACGTTATGGTATGTAAATTGAAGACGATTAATGGACACAGGAAGTGTGGCACTGAAGGGGAGAAAATTGTGGTTTGTGAGGACTAGTCAAATTCGTGAGGGAGCACCAACAAGGGAAATGCGGGAATAATTTGAAGTATCTCCTTTAATTTTTAGAACAACGCAACAAGGAATAGACAAACAAGTTGACCGTTGACAAGCCAGTTAGAAATCCATCGCTTGTGATTGGTCAAATCGTTTGCGTTGCGTTGAAATCACTCGCATTGCATCAAGTGTAGCCTATTTGTATTTGAGAATTTTTAACCCGGATGACCCGAAATGTGATCCCGGAATGTGATCCGGAATGTGATCCGGAATCATAACCGATACTTACTTTTTACGTTTAATTTGAGGGATTAAAAATGTAATATACAGTAGTTGGGTATGTATATTCAGGAGACACCTCGATTAAATTAGGAGGGACACTTTCAATGTAAGGTAATAGGCATATATATTAACACATAGCCAACCCTAACATCCCTAACATATTTTTTCAAAAAAAACAAACAAATAGGGCCTACTATATTCATTTATATCGCTATTGATACACAAATATTACTATTATGATACTTCTTTGGTCTGACAGTTTTCATTGTGAAACGTTGGCTGCTAAATTTTCAATTCTTTGAAACAGGGGACCATTTTTTGGGAGTATAGGCTCTATCTCTGTAGTCTGATAGTTGAAGGGTTCAACCGGGAAAATGGTACAAAAGAAATTGTTACATCATTGGAAGTGGAATTTTATTCCATTTTTTTTTCTGGATAGGGCCTAAATTTGTTGTTCAACTACCAGAATATTGGGGTTCTATATCTGTATTTTTAAATCGTTGTGTTGAAGAACCAGCACGTGATAATACGCCACCTAGAGTTTGGAGATTGCGATCATTTCATTCACAATAAAACAGCAGGAGGATCGACGAGACACGAACCGTGATCGCGAAACAACCACTACACGGATTTGTCACCGGATCGAAGCGGAAGAGAAATCTGCACATACAGCAAAAAGGGTAAGTTGTTTGGCCTAGGTTTCTAAAACAAAAGGATATTTTTTTTTGTGGGAATTATGAGGGAAACTTGCTTATATATTCAAGCATACTTATGGGAGTATTTACTGATTACTAGGTATTATAGTAATGTTTAATTGCCGTGGCTTATAATTTATAGATTAATAGTTTACGTTGTATATTTTCTGGTAATCGATTGCCAAGCCTATGTTTGTGGTTGATAAGCTATTCCTTCCTCTATTTATGTAGGCGGAATCGCCGTTGCTTATGGCTAACCGGTACAAAATTCGTGATACATTTTCGGTAGTAGTAATTAATAGAGGACAGCAGAGACATAAAATATACAGTTCTGAGTAAACTGAATAAGGCCTAGATAGATGGTGCAGATTTTTAAAATGTATTAAACTGATTTTTGTTGGCCAGAACAGCCAGACTGAGGAGAGAGTGTAATCTATGACATACAGCAGGTCAAGGCATTATAGAAACAGTCCATGGACATTCACTTTCATATTATACACACCTACTGAATGCCAAGAGTGACTACTTACTTTATTTACTATAATACTGTGGTATGAGAAATCTAATGTCTAATGTGTTTTAAAATCATGATTATTGGCCCGATTGTTTTTCGTTTGGCTCAATCGTCTTTCTATAGCCGATAGAACTAGTTGGGTTGAAACAATGATTTTTTATTCATTATCTCACGCTTTGGGCCCGATCATAACACCATGCATTTGACACGTGTACAGGTAACGTATCAATAGGCAATGGACGGCCACCACCACCATTATACTGTATGTTTTAGTAACAATTCTATCAATCATTAATTCAAACATGTTTCACTTATTCTTTTTTCTCAGTTGCATAAATGATGGAGGTGTAAATAATTTAAAAATAATTCCTTCCCACTTTCATATTCTTGTTTGAATTACCTATTCTCTTTTGTATTATGTTGAATCCATAATTAATAGTGTTCACCCAATATTACATCGTAAAGTTGATTACATACTGTACAATTAAACATCTTTTCTTATTTCATTTTGTTTATACAGATTAGAGTATCAATCTACAAGAACAGTGTGAACTGTATTATATAACCTGAAAAGGATTTTATTTCGTTGTACATGGAAATAACAACGCAGATTCATCCAGATTTTGTTGTTTGAATGATTTGAGTTTGCAGTACTGCAAAAATACCATCGATAATTTGTATGGGTGTAAGTGACTATATTGGTAATATTGCCAGTGTTTATATGGAGGTAAACGACAATGATATATCATCAACAGTAAGTAACGGTTTACTGAATGTAGTGAAATATTCGAACATGGTTAAACAGCTCCACAATGGGGACAAAGTTTTCAGGGAACCAGATTTGGGAAATATATTCACATTTCAGCAAAGCGACATAAAAAAACCACTGTCATTAAATATACCTTGTTTAGTTAACGGTAATATGGAGATAAGAACTGCAAAAAGTGGACCAGAAGATGTGCAAGAGAGGCGCTCTAGACCGCGAATACGTAACCTAAAGTTGGATATACCAGATACGTCGGTTACGACTTTCGATAAAGACAATGGCGCTATAACTAACGATGATATTCCTAGCGTGTCCGACGCAATAGCAAAGTTTGACGTAACTCGTCAACAGTCAAAACGTTTCATTCCAATTGTAGGCGAGAGGAGATCAAGAAGTCTCTCCCCTTGCTTACATCTTCCATCACCTTCTAAGTCTGCCACTGTTCGTCCAGTCTCGCCAAGGATACAGCATCTATGCTCCCGATTTCTTCGTGAAGAAAACCAGTTACCCGAGTCGGAGCATATTAGGACTTATAATGCCAATGACAAACGTAGGAGATCATCTGCGGTGGATGGTTTGACGATCAATAACGTTGGAGCGTCTGCTAATTTTCTATCCAATAACCAAAAACCCAGTCAAGAATCTACTGATAACCGCAACTCGTGGACTATGCCTGATGGTGAGTTAAGCACTATGAGTAATACGTTGTATTTAAAAAACTGTTTATCGCCGTGTATAAGTCCTAGTAGTGGTTATGGTAGTGGTCGCTATTCTAGTAGTCCAGTCAATTTAAGTCCACGCTGCAGTTCCCCCGTTGGAAGTAGCGGTGCCGACATACAAGATAGCCTTCTTTCGCACACAAAGGCATCAAGGACACAAAGTGTTGATAGTGGCCATCACAGTACAAACTTAGATAATTCTGATTTTCAATCATCGATAACAAATGACGAACCGTTTGACCGTAACTCAAAATTGAATGTAACCCATCATTCATTGGATTTGTCGTCGTCGCCTAGAAAATCTCACCTTTCTCGAGCGTCGCACGTTTTTGATAGTACCGAACTTGATGTACCAGAGACAATAATTTACCGACCGTCATCTCCGGTCGACGAAGGTTTCGAGGATGGAAATAAACCCGTCAATAATGTACGGATTAAGGCAAATCAAGCACAAAATTCAAGTGAAATTAAAAGAACTCAATTAACTGTGCGGTTAAAAAGTCCCGATCTTCTTGGATCGAGTCTTAAACCAATGTCACTTTCTTTAAAACCAAAACTGTCCAAATCGACGAGTAACATGACATGGAGCTCGGCCAGCTTCTCCAGTGTGGAGCTTCTGCAGTCGCCCCCTGCAGTCATCGTAACGGATGATTACTGTAATAATAATAAAGATAATGAAACGCCGTCTTTGAACTTACCGGTTACTTGTGAATCTGATACTACCGTTCTTGACGTGCCTCAGAGTGATTCAACGCTCGTCGCTACTGATGATAATAAAGTTAAAAAGAAACAATTACTTCGCAAACTTTCTAGTGTAAGCACTGGTTCCTCATTTAGTTTCGATGAATCGGAACAAGAAGATGTTGACGACACCCCTTCACCAACAATGACACGTAGAAAGCGGGTAAGATTTTTAGTTTTATTCTCATTTATTTCGTCAATACTATTATAACAAATTAACATTCTTTCAACATTTTGTTAAAATAATGAATCATAGTGTCCACTAATAAGTTTGATCTGTATATAAAAAACAAACTCCAAAAAAGTGAGGTACAGTAGCCATTATGATTCAATATTTCAAACTTTATTTGTTCATCTTTGGGAATAAAATATATTACACACATTGGCTTGCCTCACTTTTTTCAGAGTTTGGTTAATATTATCATATTCAAATAATTGTAGAACAATTAAACTTTTGATCACAACACAATATGAAGAAAATGTTACCTTCGAAATATATTATATTAATTATACTATATTGTGGCACAGAAAGTTATACTGTTTGTTTGATGAATTCATCTGAGGTCAATTCATACTTCCTGAATTTGAACTGTGTTTCTGGGTAGAGTATGACGTGATTTAAAAGAGATTACCAGAGATAACTGATGATTATGTATAGCAATTTTAAAGCTGTAATGTCAACGTGTTTTACAGTTTACTTTACTAGAGATAAAGCATGTCAAAATTATTCTACTGCAGTTATTGCAGTAACTGTAGACATTTTCCAAAGTGCAATACTGTAGCAGAAGGTACAGATAGCGTACATGACAACATGGCCGGGAGACTCCTATATTTTGGATTCTATAATTTCTCAATACAATATTTTGTAACAAGAAGATGACGTTAAAGTTTAGTAGTCTTACAAAATGAAATGTCAAGATGATGGTTAGTATTGTCTTTAACAATGCCAATTTTAGTTGTTGTTTTCCAAGGCTGTAACAATCCAACCAAGGCTGGTACCAAGTTTACTTCCATTGATATAGTTAGATTGATTGTAGAGTCTGTATAGATTATCTAGATGCACACAAAGAAATGTTTCTGTGAGAATAAGACAGGCTTTATAAAAGTCTTCTGCTTTAATCTTATTTTGACTCCAGAGTCTCTGACCTTTAAAACACAGATAAAAGCAGTGACATTTTCAAACTTTAACCAACAGTTTGGGCTTTGCAAAATTAAAATTATGCCTAAAAGTAAAATATAATGCTGTATGTACAGTAAAGATCCTTTTTTTTTTGGTGTGAAGAAATAACTGATTAATTTAAATCATACGCAAAATAATGGTTGATTGATATGGATGTTTGATCACCTTGCATTTTGGGTAATTTTAACATTTTTTTTGTCATCAACCGACCACTAAATAAACATTTTATTTGGGATCATACATTTACGGTAGCAGAAATATAGTCGACATAAAAAGTATAATTTTTAATAAAAACGGTTTATATTCAGCGTTATGCAACAGAAATAATAATCACAAGCCTTGCAAAGTTGACTGAGCCATGAAAATGTAATGTTGTATTAGAAACAAAAATGTAGTGGGTGGAAGGCGCGATTCAACAGATACTAAATATTAAATAATGATAATAGGTTGGTTTAACACAATCGTTTGTCTACCCTGCCCAAGAAGAAATAAACAACACAGAGATACTAGCACACCCACTGATATTGAGCTAGCGTACTGTTCAGTGTGAATAGGTGTATACCCCACAAATATGACAAATCGTTATGTCAACACGTTATGTCAACACGTTCATTCATTGTTTTATTGTCTGCTGGATTTTAGCATGTACTGTAGTCATTGATCTTTGTACTAAACAATAACCTTTGACCTCTCTTTGACTTGACTGTGTTGGTGATCATACAATAAATAATACAGCCTCTGCCAACATTATTTTTTCTTTTGATTTTATTGTTTTGAAAGCGTAATAAATTGTTGTGCTTTTAGAAAATGGGTCCTTTAAAAAAACCATGGTTTTTAAATAACCCAATTGATCTACAGTAACTTCAAAACAAGTTTTAAAAACCCTTCTGTTGAGAATTTGTTTATAATATTTTCAATCCTATTCTCAATTTGACCTCCATCTCAGAAAGTCTCTGAATTGGGTAATGCATAGTAATAATGATGTCATACTGTAAAATTACACCGTTACCACCAAATGAGAAACCAGTTTTATCTTGAGTAAAAATTAATCTTTGATTAAACAATTTTAACAGTTCTACAATAGACATTTTTTCCCGCACCTGGCCTTTAAATTGTTGATGTTGCAAGTGAAACATGTATACATCTGGAGCAGGATGAAGAACTAGCCTGCATGCATTCAGGGCCAAATAACCTGAAGAAATTGCAACTGGTAAACTGCCCTTCTGCCTGTCAAAATATGGTATGGTTTGATATCAGTATCTGGTCTTGCTCATATTTGATGTACATACTGTACTGTATGTATGTATTCTACAATGAGGATGAGATTTTAATCTAATTTTTAAAAACTCAAAAGTATGGGAAAGGTTGGATGTACTCAATTTTAGTTGGCCGTCATAAATTGGGTCAGTGCTCTGCTGGTCAAGCAAATCACTATCAATATCTGGCTTTGCTCATCATATTTGATCTCTTTCTACAATCAGGTTAGATTAGAACTCGGGTTAAAACCAGGGTAAAGGTTGGCCTGTCAATTGTGTTAGGTAGTAGTATAGGTACTGTACATGACCAGCACACTAGTGACTGTTCTACTGCACAAGAGTATAGTAGGTACAGCATGGTTAAATAATATCACTTGGTATCCGGCCTTGGTAATCTTATTTGCTCTGCATATTCCACAATTGGGTGAGATAGATTAAAACTCAAAAGTATGGCAAAGTTTATTTGGATGTGGTCAGTAACTATCATTTCATATATCTAAAGTTTATCTGATTAATATCGCATGATACAAGCAGTATCATGTCTAGCGACAACAAACAGCATGCAGTATCACATTTTCTTACAGGAAACATCATCCCATGGGATACTTTATAACCTCTTCTTCAAAAGCATTGGATATTATGTCAGCGTTTGTCTGCAAGCCTGTTGTTCGGTTCCATTTTGTTGTACCCCATTGTGATTGTTTTTTTATCTGTCCTGTTTCGGTTTTTAACGTTGTGATTAAATTCAACCCCTATTTCTTGGCAGCAGAAACAGGAGACATTTTCAATAACCGGTTATATTTTAAAATATATACAGTAACGGTTAAAAACACCTAATTGATTCAGTGTTAGAATCGGTAAAGTTCCTACCTTACAAATAAGTCTTTATATAGCGCCACTTATTTTAAGGGCTTGTTCTGCTTCACTGCTTCTGATCAAGCAGATCTAGGCCTAAAAAAATTGATTACTTTTCTCTTAATTGCTTTAATGGACAACCTTCAATGATCAGGTCTTCTAGTTGCATAATGGTTTTTTTTCAAGTGGGACTTGAAGTACTAGAATAGTCTATTTTTACAGTGTATAATGATTGGGATTGATTTCAGGGTCATACGAATTCATCAGGTGAAATGCATGATGGGAACATTCCTTTGAATGAATGAAGTAATATACAGGTTACCTATATATAAGGTCTCATGTTTATGGTAGTCTTTGTATATCGCCTAATACAATGTTTACAGGTTACGTAAGATACTGAAGTACCTATAGTACTTCAATCAATCAATCAATCAATCGTTCGATTTATATAGCGCCATTCCAACATTCATTGCTCATGGCGCTGTAGAAAAAATCAGAAAAGGTGAGTTTTGAGTAGTAACTTAAAGTGACTCAATAATGATGTGTGTTTAAGGATAGGTGGTTCCAGAGCCTACAGTAGGTCCAGCAACACTGAAAGTTCGATCTCCCCAACTATGTTTGCTCCTCGGAATGTCCAGGAGCATCTGATGACTAGATCTTAGTTCTCGCTTTCCCTTCTTGACTGTCAACAATTCTGAGAGATATTTTGGAGCGCAACTATGCATCGGAACACCAGCAGCAGGATCTATTAAGCGCATGATGTTTGTTACAAATAACGTTCCCTCATTCTATGAATATTGGAGGAACTCCATTCACAGTTTTAAGAACATAATTCATGACAGCTGTAATACAGTAGATTAATTAAATTAGAAATAAATGTATTTCCACTAGCCAACCTACAAATATATATTTTATGATATTTTTTAGGTTGTTTTTGTGGAAGAAGTAGTTAATTTCCTGGTGATATTTCTTTTTATTTTGTATGTTTTTATACACTGCAGGTTGTACTATTAGAAATAAAGGAAATGAATGAATTGAATGTTTCCAAAGTGCTTAACACACAAAAATGATTCATTAAATATCTAAAAATAACCCAAAAAAGGAGAGGAAATTTTTGTCATGTTCTTTTGCTGCTTTGTTTTATAAACGCCGATATTATCATATCATTATCATCAGTTTCTCATTACTATGTTTCTGTACTACAGTAGTTACAGTAGTATTATATAAATCTCAGAAATATACAATAAAGACAAATATAAAAAATGATTTGGGAAACTGTACATCATACTGTTCTATTCTTCCCATCATTATTATCATCAATAAATTGATTTTCTTGATGATCTACCAAGATTAGCTTGACCAGGGAATTTTGCAGATTAACCTTGAAAATATGAATGCAATCTTTAATCTCAATTAAGTCCAGAAAATTAATTACAATTAGAAATTAAAATGCATACCTGATCACGTTTCATATTGGAAATGGAATCTGTTTGATTTTTAACCTACTGTCACAGTATAATTAGAATTACAATTAATATTGCTTTTTTTTTATTCTGGAGGTTACAAAATCAAAATCACCTTTGTTAATAATGTCTGTATGTAGAGTATTGTTGTTTGTCTTCTGTTAAGCTCTGTCTACACCATCAAACAAACTGGAAATGATGTCACTTTTTTTGTCAAATTAGTTTGATAGTGCAAACAGAGCTTTATATTAAGATAGTTTTTTTTTCTATTTATACTTTTTGTATTCATTGAAAGTTCTTTACGGCCTTGCTGAAAAATACAGTTGAGGTGAACAAGTGTCGCAGTAATCAAAGCAAAACTAAAAAATAATCTAATAATTTGTAATTTGTATAATTGTATACAATTACATTTGCGCCGTATTGTATCACCTGACGTGAAGATAGCTAAAAGCGCGTATTGATTGTGTACCTCCAAAATTTAAAGATGTATTGTCCCCCTGAAAAAATAATTCTTAAAACATTTTTTTTTAATATTCCATTTAATGTAACGTAATAGTTATCCACTTTAACCAAATATTAGATTGAAAAAAAATGTAATTTAAAGCAAAAAATGGTCAAATTGGCTGCCAGCCAATGGATTTTGGTTGAATTTAACCATTTATTTTGTCATTTTATAAGTGAAAACGTTTTTTTTTCTATGGAAGTGATTAACTTTATTAAAACTATAAAATAACATATTCAAAGTCTGATTTAATTAATCTTCATTTTTCATGTTTTTGGGGGACAATACATCTTTAATGTAGTTTTTCATCGGATTTTCTAAGGTAAATATTTTCTTAAAATGCGTTCAGTAGAGTAATAAAGCTGAATGCGTTGAAACCCAAGACCATTTTACTATAGCAAAGAAAGTACAATTGATTCTTTATTTTTCAGTTTTGTGACTGTGCTGTACTTTAACCCTGTTTAAAATATCTTTCTGATTACTTCACATTTCTGTGGGTTTTTGTGGTACTTTTTGTATAATATATTCTACTGAATATGTCTAGAGGATTTAGATTCTCTCTTTGTTCGTTTTTGAAAACTAAGTGTTTGGAATTTGAAAGGGACAAGTTGTAAAATAACAAAAGATCTGGTTTTCCTGGTTTTTCTACAGTATGACGTAAAGTACACAAACCAAGAAAACCACTTTACTTTATAAATAAGTAATTGTTGCATACATATTCAGCATTATCTAGTGTAAAAAATGATCTGTTTCAAATACTGTACAGTCCATGCAAATAAATACATGTAAATAAATACATACTTGGTTTGCTTGTGGACTTGTGCTGTATAGGCTATTTTGATAAATTTATGTCAATTTGTAAAAAATGTAGTCTATTACCTAACAATAGCATGATCTTTTTTTTTTTCCTTTCTCTTTCACCTGTATTCTTAGAACTCTCAATTAATTAATTTCAGGCAATCATATTCAAACTTTATTTATTGTCAGTGCGATGACAGTACAGTACAGGTAATGTACCAAGTATATCCTCTGGTATAATCCCACCGCCGACTTTGGGGGGTGGGACTATACTTTTTTTATTTTGTGTTTACGACATAAATACCAAAAATATACATCTATGTAAAAAATTCAAGCATTCATTAAAAAAACAATAATGCTCATTCAATTTTTTAAAAAACCCCTCTACAGTAGATGTGATAAATTTTGGGTTAGACCAGAGTCATGCTTTGGTAACATGTAACAAGCCTATTATGTGATATATCAACCACCTACATTAAAAAAAATCTGTAATCTATAGTTATTCAAGTCTGTTGTTCACATTGTATATACTTGCATTAACTACTTTAATGAATATATTATTTCACTTCCTGATAGCAATTCATGGTTTTTGTATTAAAACCTTAACAGTACTGCATTGTTGGTTAAATCCTTCTAAAACCAAACTACCATTTCCATAATATCCATACCAGTAGTGGTTTTCAATACCATACACCCTATTCACGTTTGTGTTTTGAAGTTCTATTTTTAAGGTGATAAGTACTTCCATTGGTTTGTGTGTAAATACATTTGTCACTGCAGACAATGTGTTACACTATTTTTGGACAATACACAATTGTACTTTATTCACTTATAAAATCCAAGACAAAGGGATACTATGAATAACCAAAGTTTAAATCTTTTGATTAAAAAAAAACAAGTGATTCTTGGTAGATTATCATGAGCTATTGTAGTGACGTAAACATGCTTATGACGTTCCACTACTTTTTCTAATGAAATATTATATAGTGTTTCCTGTTTAAATTTAAAGTTTAACTAGGATCATTTAATAAGTCAATAATAATACTATGCAATGAAGGAAATAAATTAACTGGTGCTATACATGGAATGAAACATGAATAGGCTGCTTGATTTATTTTATGCTAAATAGCCTACAAACTGCAGCAGAGCTACAGATGCACATCAGCCACATTGTTGTACCTACCATAAACGACATTAGTGACTGAGGTAGGATCAGTACACCGGGGTAACCCCACACCCTTCTGAAGGATGCAATGGGCTCTGTAAGTGTGCACAAGATGTGTACTTAGACCTTCAAGTTTTAAGACTTGTTCTACCACCAGAACTGCTGTATTTGGTTAAGGAGGAACATGAGCTGTGGTTTGCAGTGCTCCTGCTTTAAGGGTCTTTCACACCTGTTCTGGCATGCAAGGTTTCGGTCCGGAGAATCGAACATCAATGTTTCGTTTTCACAATGCTTTACGCGGCTGTGCGCTAATCAATGTGCGTGTAGCCGTGTAAAAACGAAACATTGATGTTCGATTGGATTTTCCGGCGCCGGACCAGAACCGTGCCTGAACAGGTGTGAAAGACCCTTTGAACCGTTCCTCCACTTGACTCATTCTACATGTAGAAAGAAAGAATTATTAACTAAACCCCAAGTTTTTCTCATCTTAAACAAGAAAGATTTTCAAATAAAGAAAGAAGTCTTATGGAAGTAGGAAACAATAAATCATTTGTCCTATATTGAGTTGGTTTAGTTTTCACTATCCAAGTTTAAGGAAGTTGTAAGATGTATCAATAACTACTGTATGAATCACGTTATCGTTCTTAGTAAACCATATTACTATCTGTACGTTGTCATGTTTGTTTGTTTTATTCGGTACAATCAACATACAAGGATTACCCATAAAGCTAAAAAAGCTTAATTCCATAGTTTTATGAACTTTTCTATCAGTCTAGCTATGCATTACTAAGATAAAGCTTTGCACATTTATACTCAATAAGTGTTTTTATACCTTTAATTTTTATTTATTTATTTATTACCATCTTTACTGAGGTTAGCCTATCCAGTTCCAAATAGAACTGATCATTTAGGGCCCTCGATAAAACATACATACAGTACAACACATAAAATATTAAATATTCAAATGACATAATATATTAAAGGCTTAAAATTTACAATGATTATATATAAAATTCATATAAAAGTTAAAATCGTTGACAGATAAAAAATATATATATACATAGTACGAACAATATTAAAGATGTATTGTCCCTTGAAACACAAAAAAATGAAGGTCTGAAAAATGTTTGATGGAAGATTATTCCTACTCATCTCGAAAGATGTACTAGGAGGAGCTAGATGTGTACACTGGACCTACTGTTTATAGTCCTTATCCGAGAAGACTTGTTCTACCACCAGAACCATGGATTGAGTGAGCCTCAAACCTTTGCTGATGTAATGGCTACATAATTACGGTTCCACTGTCTTAACCAGTCGGCCACATGCTCAGAAGTATAAGTTCCTGCTGTAATTGTTGTTTGTTAGTTTCCTTGTTTTCTCCTCATGTCAAGAGTTCTGTTTGTCTTTATTCTCTTTCAGTTTCAAGAGTTCTGTTTGTCAGAAATATTCTGTTTCATCTTCCTTAATGGCATAATGATTAATGTTTTTTAAAATGGTTCCCCGCATTTACTTACTATATTTGTGTGCAGAACAAGCTATTTATTTTTTATCAAATTATGAGTAGTCTTCATTGATTCTGTCATTTATTCTTTTCTTTCTTTTCTTTTCTTTCTTATTCTTTCTTTTCTTTCTTTTCTTTTCTTATTCTTATAACGTGCAAGGCACCATTTACAGGCTGATAATAAAATATAAATTTAAAAAAACAAAGATAAAATTTATATAATAATAAAATGTTCAATTTAAAGTTTTAGACAAGACAAATAAAGATAGATAAAAACAAATCTTTGAAAAAAATATTTATTCGCTTTCACCGGAAAAAACCCCATAATTTATATATTTCGCTTATAAAAGACAAAATAACATTAACGAGTATCGTGTTGACTTCCAGACATGACATCCAGACCCGACATCCAGACCATTGCCTTCCGGTTAACTATTTATTCTGTTGAGTTACCGTTTATTGGGTATATCGTTTTTATAGATCCAATTTTTTATCAAGGTGTTATTATGCGACAATTTGGTGTTTTTTTTTTTTTTACTTTTTCAGAAGGAGAAACTTTAATACTTCAAATTTTATATTGCTTATTGCTTATCCATCCAATATAAAAAAAAGTAAATAAATAGAAGATAAACACAAGATAGTCCTTGTTATAGTCTTTTCTAATCGGCTGTATGATTTTTTAAATTTATTGATAGTCTTGTTCAGATCTCCACCCAGAGAAGTTCATTGGATCATCTTCTAAGTCTTTAATTTTCTGACTTTTTAATTGGGGTTTGATATAGTATATAGACCATGACATCATGTCCTCTGCCATTTCCAGCTCTCATCCATATAGATTGAAGTTTGAGATTTCCAGTTCAAGATAGTCCTGCTATTAGATTCAACATTTTGTTCAGTTTTATTATTCCAATAGGAAGTATGCTGTAATACTACCGGTACACAGTACATCCTATTCCTAGTGAAAGCTCCGTATCCCCTTTCAGAGAGATCTCCTGTGGTCAATTGTAATCTTTTAATTTAAAAAAAAAATTGTAAATGTGTAAAATTTAATTTCATTTTCAGAATGATGAAAATATTTTCATACATTCAAAAAATAATATTTGATTCATTGATCATTTGAATCCATGATGACTGGTTGGGAGCAGGATCGCTTGTAGACCTGAAGACGAATAAAACCAACATTTTTATATGACACATTAAAGCCATTAACAAAATCAGTTTAATAATGAATATTCATTACTGTAGATGTTTTAATTAGCTAGATCATTGTTCAATCTTGTGATTTATAACACTTTAATAATGATAATAAATAATTTTTTAAATAATGAATATTCATTAGATGCTTTAATTAGCTACTGTAGATCATTATTAAATCTTGTGATTTATATAATACTAATATTAATAATGATGAATAATAATAAAAAATGAGTATTTTAAATAATGAATATTCATTAGATATTTTAATTAGCTAGATATCATCATCCAATCACATGATTTGATCGTTTTTAATTTGTTGCATTAAAATGACCCGTAACATATTTCCTGTTAAATTTTTCAATACAGTTTTTAATCTTTATTGATTTATATAATGTGTTGACATACCATAAATACAATTTCCACTATTTCTGAATATTCACATTAATGTTATTGTATTATTGCGTCAAATACTTGTTTTTGTCTACTCGAAATAACTCCAAATGACTATATTTAAAGCTTTGTTTTTAATATGTCGTCAGTATAATAATATAATATCTTGCCTATGCAACAGCTATCGCGATAATGCGTGTTCAAAGAGCGATTACTATCTGTAAGCATACACGTTATCTGTCGACAGTGTCAGGTAGTGATTTTAATTATAGAGTATTGCTTTTAGATAAGTTTGATTTAAACGACCCCACACGGAGCTGTTGTTAACACAGAGTATTTACACTTGGGGCTGTGTTATTGTGTGAAAAGACACTCGGCAAGAATCAATGATTTGTTCACTGCTGTGTTGAATAGCACAGTATACAATAATGAATGTTTATAATAATAATAATGATTATAATAATAATAATCGTTTGGCCTGTTTCTGCTGCATAGCACTGATTAAACCGAGACAATATAGATATACTGTATATATAACAATAATATTAAATATGTACAGTATTTAAAATATAAT
Organism: Antedon bifida; assembly: GCF_963402885.1. Lineage (NCBI taxonomy): Eukaryota > Metazoa > Echinodermata > Crinoidea > Comatulida > Antedonidae > Antedon > Antedon bifida. Next base: position 20,415,127 of record NC_136234.1, on the reverse strand, counting down.
TTATAATATCGACTGGATTTCTGCTAAATTGTTGCTCGTAAATAACCGTTTAAATCAGTGGGTGTTTGTCGACAGAAATTGTTACCATTACCCAAAATGCAATGGCCTCTGGCAGACAGTATAACGTTACAGCCATGTACAGTAGTTGTATAGGACATTAAGAGCGATTTTTGCCACTTTTTTTAACTGGGAAAAAATCGCTAATATTGATGGCTCCAAAAATGTATGAAAGGGGATTGTCCTTATTTGAGGATATCAGTTTCTGAATGTTGATAAAATGATGGAAGAGATACAGGCCTACTATATATTAATATGTCAATACACAGCGTTTGAACCGGACCAGCGCATAATAATATACTGACATCCATACATATGCATGCTCACAAATCATGCATAAATATCAGCCATTTGTTTATGAGGCTTTGGCACTGTAGCTATAGTCTGATTCTAGATATCAATAAAATACAGTAAGAAACTTTGGAACCCAACAAATTGTCCACTTAATAGAGGTGTCCTCTGGCGTTGATTGTAGTGTAATAATAATATGTTATTGCACCTCGTATGTTTCACGGAAAAGTGTCCTTTTAATAATACAGTGTGTCCCCTAAATAGAGTTGTTCTTTAAATAGAGGTGTTCTTTATAGAGGTGTTCTCTAAATAGAGGTGTTCTAAATAGAGGTGTTCTTTATAGAGGTGTTCTCTAAATAGAGGTGTTCTTTAAATAGAGGTGTTCTTTATAGAGGTGTTCTCTAAATAGAGGTGTTCTTTATAGAGGTGTTCTCTAAATAGAGGTATCCCTTGAGGTGTTCAGGGTTTTACGGTTTGCCTTTTTACACAAAGTATAACAAAGACAACTACAATTCCTCTACATTATTGTGTGGTCTGTTTTAATAATATGACATCATTAGTCCTGGTTATTACATTATTGTCAAGTAAACACATCAGTAATTCATATTGAGGCAATATGAATTTGGCCAATTTAAATCTGATTATGATTGAATTTGCTTTAACTATTTACATCCTGGTAACAACGATATGCGTGTAATGCTTTAAACTTAAAGTAACCTCTTAGTTTGATTGCATAATTGTAGTGTAAGTCATTACCACGGATATTACTATAGGCAGGCAGGTCATTGGTAGGCATGTTGTTTGTGGGATGCCAGACCTAGCCTTGATCTTCACCTACAGTATGTACACTATGTTTGTTTGCACGTCGCACAACATTTACAATTCTTTGAAGTGCAGTTAAAGGGGAGACTTTATTACACATTGTTAGTTAAAGCCCCCTTCCCTACGTTTTTTAGATCTAATTTAACATCACAAACTATATTTAATGTAAAAATAATACTATATGGTCCTATTGCGATAATTTTTTTCGTCTTTAAACGGTTAAAAATGTGAAAAATAAGTCGATTCTAATAATTATAGCGGCCCGCTATAAATCCCAAAATGCATTGCGCGCGGATTGATATTTTTGTTTTTCACCTGTAATTCGCCCACTTTTCGATCGATCGTGAGGCAAAAACAAATGGAAGACTCCTAACTTTTCAGTGAAAATACCGGGTTTTCCCCAACTTGTATCAACGGAGTCTGGCAAAAATAAAAAGACAATTAATGCAGCAACTATACAACGTCAGGCTAGGTATATAGCTAGCGTACGATGTTCGTACGTTACCGATGTTTACCAGCTAGGCCTACAAAACTAAGCCTAGCTAGGCTAGGCCTAAGACCGTCCACGAGAGGTCGATCGCCGCGAGCTACTTAGGTAGTGCATTGTTTCTCACTTTTTATCATAATTTACCATAAAACGTACATTTAAGACAAGGAATGACATGGTTTAATGTTTTTAAAGTGATATATATGTATTATTTTCCAAAAAACTTCCAAAATTGCAGGGAAGGGGTCTTTAACAATATTAATGAAATACTGTAGAACTCCTATTTTAGGGGATAACATATTTACAGGGACATATTGTTGAGTAGAGGCTCTACTGTAACATTATAAAAGGCATAAGCTCTGTCTACACTATTAAACTAGTTTGACAAAACCAAGTGTGATGTACCAAATATGGTAATGATATGCTCAAATATGGTGATATGACATCATCATGTTCATATATGGGCACATCACATAAAGTTTGATAGGGGAAAAGAGAGCTTAAGATATAAAACCTAGTGATTAAACCTGTTTTTTTTATCTTACTATTTGGTTCATTTCTTGCTTTTTCTTCCCATAAGATTGTGTTTATTTTTTTCCCATAAGATTGTGTTTATTTTTTTTTAATCACCACTGGCTACTTTTAGAGGACTAATTTATTTTTGTTTTTGTTTGGTTCAATATGATTATGAGATTGATGTCATTAGACTCTTTCCTCCTCAATTCCATGTTTTATTTACATTACAATGACTCACTCTTGGTGTGGAGAATTGAAATACATCAAACAATTTCTATGGTTAACCTTTTAACAGCTTGGATATGAATGCAAACTTTAGGGAAACCTCATAGTTTTACAGTAATCCCTCTGGGATTAGAGATTTTAAAGTACATTAATTTGTCATGTTTAGTTCCGTTATTTTCATTCATTCCTCTTAAAGTACAACATGTTGACAAATGTGTTACGTGTGAAGTTTACAGTAATCATCATCAGCTTGAAAATACTATCTGGGAATAATATTAATCTATTAAACTTTAGGGAAACCTAAGTAGTTTTTTATGTTAATCCCTCAAGGATTAGAGATTTTAAGGTACATTAATTTTTGTCCTGTTATTTTCAATATTTCTTTGAAAATATCACTTGAAGACATAATAAATAATGATATAATAATATCCTGTATTTACAGTATGTATGTACATGAATCCAAACCTGGTACTCTTTTTAATTTTAATCCTTCATTCAAGGTTTAGAGATTTTATACATTAATTGTTATGTTTATTGTTATTTTGAATCTTGCATTTATTTTTTCAATTAAGCAATTAATTTTTTCTAGGAAGCCTTTGTTTTGCAATGACCTGTGACCTACGTATATTGTCATCTAGAATTTGACAAATATGTTGAAGAATCGCGTTAGGAAGCACAATGAATTATAGTACAGGAAAGATATGCTCAGAATCAGTAAAAGGTTGAAAAAATTGCAACAGAATTTTTTTCACCACAATGCATTTCTATAAGGTCCCTATATGAACATATTAAAAGTCTAGAAAAATCCAGGTAGGGGAAATATGTTTTTTTAAACAAAATGGCCGCCAATGGTGAAAAATGTCTAAAAATGAACAAAAAACATATATTGTATATCTAATTACCACTTGATAGCAGTTTTTATAATGCTTTTTATATTTCTTTAGTGTCAAACATTTAAACTGCAATATACATATTAATTTAAGTGCTATTTAGCAGCAAAAACACACATTTAAGTATCAAGATATCACCATGGTTATAATAATAGACAACGTAGTCCTATGCATTATAATGCAGGACTACGGTGTCTAACAAAACAGTTCATTTACATTAGAATTATACAATCTTACAATCTATTAATCCATTCATTTTCATACTCCAGTTATCATCCTCTGTCTATAGGTAGGAATTAAGCATGTGCTGATGCCGTGGTATTCGTCACAAACAGTGGTAACTGGTGGTAAATTTGTCATCAATGGACACATCACGCCATTTGTAACTTTCCATCCCCCAGTCTGTGGGTTGAAGAGTATTTTCTATCCACTGCTGTACCATGGTAATATACATGCAGGGAATAACACTTTGCAGCATTTGTTGTTGGGGGGAATAGACTTTATTTCAAGTGCTGTTTTGCTTTTTGCTACTTTCTCCCAGAACGTATTCCTCCATAGCGCTACCAATGCCAATTCCTCTGATGCGATGGTTTCTTTTTTTTTGGAGACGTTTGGTTTTACAGAGTTTGTAAGCATACTACTGCCCAGGTGTTATGACTTTTTGAGACTCACAGTGCTCCCCCATCGAGAACATACGGTATTAAATCAATGAATGAAGCAACCGTGACAGAATATTAATTTAAGAGGAAAGAACATATTATTACACATGGGTCAAAATCAACCATATTCATCAATAGAGAAGCAGTGCACATTCCCTCACATATACTATTTCATCATTGATGGCTATGTGAGACAGTCATACACAATGCATCATTTGTTGAAAAAGAACCTTGTACTTTTCTGCAGCCCTCTGTTACTCCATTGACTCCATACACACTGCTAGACTACTCAGAAACCTTCATCCTCACTGCCCACTGTATGTTATCAATGGGGGAGCACTGCTACATCAAACCTCTTGGCCCGAAACAGCAACATTTCAAGACATTTATTATGTACCATGTATGTTTGTTACATTATGTGAAGGCAAAGTAAACTCTTGTATTTAATGGCTATAATTATGGGCCGTAAGTAAATTTGGTTTAGGAAAAGGTGTTGGTCTTAAAAATAATCACATCACAGTTGGAGTTGTATGTCAAATTCTGTAAACCAAACAGTTTCCAAAAAAAAAGAAAACATTGCATCAGGAATTTGGCATTGGTAGCTATATATGGAGGGAAGTCAATGGAGACTTTAGACAGCCTACTTTTCTTTGAGAAAGTTGCAAAAAGCAAATCTATTCCCTTGCTGCAAAATTTCATTACCAGAGTCTTTATTACCAGGTATAGCAGTGGATAGGAAATACTCTTCAGCCCACAGACTAGGGATGGAAAGTATTGATGACAAATTTACTACCAGCACCAGAGAAACTATTAAAGTTGATTAGATGTACCTGTAAATAAGGTTGTAGTAAAATGAATTGCAGTTGCAAAAAATATGGTTTGGACTGCTGCTCCACTATTTTTTAAGAATGCCATGGCATCAGCACATGCTCAATTCCCCACCAATAGATGGAGGATGAGATACTGACAAGATGAAAGTGAAATTACCGCATTTATTTGAATAAATGCCCTTGGTGGTTGATTTTTAAGGAGGGTAGTGGGGGCGTGTAATCGTCGTGAGGAGTTTATTCGGAGGAGCGTTTATTTTTGTGGGTGTAATGTGGTAACATAAAATAATCGTGAGTCTTTATTACCAGGTATAGCAGTGGATAGAAAATACTCTTCAACCCACAGACTAGGGATGGAAAGTATTGATGACAAATTTACTACCAGCACCAGAGAAACTATTAAAGTTGATTAGATGTACCTGTAAATAAGGTTGTAGTAAAATGAATTGCAGTTGCAAAAAATATGGTTTGGACTGCTGCTCCACTATTTTTTAAGAATGCCACGGCGTCAGCACATGCTCAATTCCCCACCAATAGACGGAGGATGAGATACTGACAAGATGAAAGTGAAATTACCGCATTTATTTGATTTTTAAGGAGGGTAGTGGGGGCATGTAATCGTCGTGAGGAGTTTATTCGGAGAGGCGTTTATTTTTGTGGGTGTAATGTGGTAACATGTATAATCAAATAAATACACCCTTTAGATATGAACAAATACAACACCATCATGTCATTCAGTGAATTCTATTACAAATAGAGATGTGTTAAAACACAATATTATGTATAATATGCATGTGGCGGGGCGTACATTCAACGAAATAAATTCAAAATGATGTCCGATGGGGGCGGGGAAAGGGGTGCGGTGCTGTAGGTTATTCAAAATGATGTCTTATTGGCTGGGCCATCAATGGGAGCGCACCAAGAAGTTCCGACAATATTATACCGGTAAAGGGTAGTTTTAGTCACTTTTAAAAATGAAAATCCTTGAAACAGCACTCAATGGGGTATTGTTTTATATTAGGAAATATCATCATATTGTCTACATATACTCCCGAATATAGCCAATTGCAGAGGAGGGGGGGGGGGCGGACAGACTCCCTCACCCTTCCCATATGATCTCCCATCCCTATACCCCTCCCCACTGGCACCACCAATGTTGTAATATATTGTTATAACAGTACAAATGTAAATGAACTGACTTATTATTAAACACCGTAATACTATGCATTAAGCATAGGAAGGACTGCGTTTTATATATTATAACAATAGGGATATATCTAGATACTTAAACATTTGTTTTGCGGCCATTTTCTAATTAACAACACTTAAAATAATGTGTATATTGTAGTTCAGATCTTCGAAACTGTAAAGAAATATAAAAATCATTGTAAAAACCGCTATAAAGTGGTAATTAGATCTACTATTTATGTTTTTTTTTGTCCTTTTTTAGAGGCATTTTCGACATTGGCGGCCATTTTGTTTAAAAAACCTATTTCCCCTACCTGGATTTTTCTAGACTTTTAATATGTTCATATAGGGACCTTATAGAAATGCATTGTGGTGAAATAAATTCTGTTGCAATTTTTTCAACCATAATTCATAGTTTTCCTGTACTATTAACATGCCATGTACAGTATATGGGTAGTATAGTATATACAGTAGGTAGTTGCAAATCATTAATCTCCTTATTTATATTTATTATGACTTTGAAGTGCTTAATTGTTTACAAATTTGTAAATAATCAGTAGATAGGCCTACAGTACATCAAATATTAGGAGAACCATGAACTTTTACATTTATATTAATCCCTATATTTATTAATTATGAAGGATTAAGTCCATGGACGTTTATATTATCCATAGATTTTGAGGTACATTAGGGCCCATTCAGACCAACACCAATTACACAATGTTATATTGAGGTACATTAGGGCCCATTCAGACCAACACCAATTACACAATGTTACATTGATGCAGCATGTACAGTTACTGCACGTGGGATATAACCGGAATCAAACAGCACAATTTTGATTTGTGTTCACTCATGCATGAAGTACGACTTGCTGGGTCGTACAACGTAAACTCTGTTGTGTTTACTGTGTAATATTTACTCATCCAAGTGGTCCATCTGATGTTAGTCCCAAGTGTAATTTTTGGTTAATACACGTGTAATTGAGTTTACATCTGAACACGACCTATCTTGTTATTGTTGGTTCGGTTTTTCCACTATGTACTCCTGTATCTTTTATTTACTATAAAATGAGGTTTAGTATGGTTAATCATTATTAACTTAGAAGTATATCCGGGATGATTAGGGTAAAGGCATAATGACCTTATCCTTTTATTTATTAGTTCTGTTGTAATAATCAAGTGAGTGTGACTATTGTCAAGTCAAGTTGATGAACTCAAATCTATTGTAACATTCCCTATTTAAGCTTTATGCGTAAGCATACAACAAACGTAATTCTTCTATCTTTATAAATGTTGCTTGGTTTTATAAATTCTAATTGAGAGAGAAATACTCCTAAATAATGATTTAGCACATTTAAAGATAAATAATTTGAATTTTTGTGAATTTGTCATCATTGAATGTACTAGAAAATCATGACTCTTTGACATTTTTTATCCGGTTCAACCAAAGTCCAAGAAAATTATTTTATTATATTATGTTCAAACCACCGTGACTGTACCAGTTATGTGCAAGAAATACTATTACTCATATTCATAGGATTGCATATTGTATTATTTATATATATTTTTGTATTCATTTATTCATTAATCACACTGTTGTTTACAACAAGACCAGCCAATTCTGGCTTATGAGTCAACAAATATATAGTAGAGGAATTAAAATAAACACAGATAAAAACAGTCTTACAACACCAAATAAATAACAACCAACCAAACAAACAAGCAAAGCTCTTTTTTTTTATTAATGTGTTAATAGCGCTGGTTACATGCAAGAAACGCTAAAATATTAATCGTATGATTGCATTGTATGTTAAAAGCAATAATTAATGTTTTCTTTATAAAATAAAAACACATTTTATAAATAAGTAATAATTTATTTGTTTACTTGGTTTGTAAATAGAGATTTTTTTTCTTCTGATTTTCGAGAATTTTTCTTTCTTTTTGATTATCAAAAATGTTTCTTTTGATTAAAACCTGTCCACATTTTGTTGAATTGTGTTTGTTTCAACCAAAGTCCAAGAGAATGATTTATTAACATTAATAATATCAAGAGCTTTTGAATATTTTAATTAATTTTTATTGATCACAGTTCATTATGTTTCTTCTCGCCATTGTGTAAAAAACAGTAATTACATTAGCATGTTCTCTTATTTATAATCTAGCTTTTTTCTGCAATTTGTGTATTCAACATATACATACTTACTGCGTACCGTCCTTATTATGAGGTATCTATTCAGTTCTTTACTTCAAACCAGTAATAAATAATAAAAACATATGTGTGCGATGTTTCAACATGCTGTCAATAAATCTTCATCTGGCAATGACTAGATGTTAGCGGTTGCTAGGAATAGATGCTAGTTGTAGAGCAGTGCCCCCTATTAGTAACCTTGGTGCGATTTTTCAAAGTTCTTCAGCTTTTCAGGTTAGCCTTTGAGATTCACACAGTACTATATATATATATACTATATATATTAAAAATATAAAACAAAGCTCTTGGAATAGTTCTATGTTTAAATAAAGATTGAATTTGAGTATTAAAGTCATAACCAAAATTTCCGTTTATTATTTTTTTTAAAGTCATTTTTCATCTGTGGAAAAACATCAAATTTAGAGACAAAGGAAAAGATCTATAATATTTTTTTAACAAATAAAAAGACGTTTGGTTTCATTAAAAAAGAACACCAGATAATTGATAAAAAAATGTCATTAAATCACAACCAAATTATCATCTTAGAGATTATCATTGAGATCAGCTATTACTATGCTTGCTCAGAATGACGTCAATACATTGACAAATAGACTGTTATTATGTAAGCTAATCATCCTATATTCTACAGTCATAGACTACTACTACTATTTCATAGAATTGATTTTTATTTTAATGTGCTATGTTGAATATGAATTATCTTGTTAACCTCGACAGCATGGGAGCATAAACAGGCAATAATTAAATTGTTTTTAATATTATTAGTAAATAATTAAACAGATTTTTTTTAAATAATGACATAATGTTCAAGATACTACTAAAGTATAGTAGAACTCCTATAAGGAACAAGTGTCTCCTTAGGGATGTCCCTAAATTGACACATTATATTTGGAACCATATTAATAATTATTAATAATTACAATAATTAAAAATATGCTTTGTTAATTAAATACATATTTACATGAATTGTAATAATGTATGTTTACTGGCTTTTATCAGTTTTATTTTGATAGTTTTTATTAATTATTTTGATCCATCACTTTTAGTTCAAACACAACTTTTGTGTTGGTTGTATACCATGCCCTAAAACGTTGCGTAAAGAAACATAGAATCCAAAGACTGTAAGTGAAAAGTAGTACAAAATGTACACATGAAACATGCTTTATGTTCAATACCTATTATTTGTGGTATCCTGAAGAACCATGGAATGCACATATTTTTCTGTAAATTTATTAAAAATAGTAATAATATAAACTAATATAAGTAGATATACTGTAGGCCTAATGTACCATGAATGTTGCTCATATTAATTCCAATGTAATTACTGTAATGTAATCACATTTAATATTGCACATTAAACCCAAGTCTCTTCAATGTATTGCCGACGTTGTCATGGAAATAGGTTGGTGATTCATCCACTCAACAACAAACCGTCATTTTTACTACTTAGTTCATTTTGAAAGGTGCTTGTCCTTATTGTGTGACGTTGATTCATACTAGTAGTGAGCCCTCTATGATTAGTAAAGCCATTCAAGATTAGTTTATGTACTAAAGAGGGCGCACTTAAAGAATATAGATTTTACAGTACTGACAAATTAATCTGTATCTACTACTAGTATAACATATGATATATCGTTGATACTATATGTTATGTTCCGGACTCCGACAATGAATATAAACACTTCAAATATAGTGGTTTTGGATGGCTTTATTCTCACTGAACATTTATGACTAAATGTGCTCCATTTTATTATATTTCTTCATCTCTCTATCTACCACCCTCTATCGGACGTTATGTTGTGTATTTGGAGGGTTACACTAGGACTACACTGTTTTACAATTCAGCCTCCTCTCCACCAAAAAGAAAAAAAACACAAATTTTGATTGATTGGTTAAATTAATTATAACAATATTTGGATTAATTGGTAATAATAATAAAATATAGCTTACCAGTGAAAATTCTAAAAAAATTATCAAAGGTGCATTGTCTCCCGAAAGTTGCTAAATAAATGAGTTTTTAAAATTAATTTTAAATGAATCAAAAGTGGGTGAAAGTTTGACAAAAGGCAGGAGTTGTATGTTCGATTGTAATCAAACTGTAACTGTTCATGATAGGTACTGAACTGTAGCTGCCTGTATATCATTGTCATCCAGGTATTTATTTAATAAATTCATTCCTTTCTAAGTGTACCTATTTATAGCCGTGTTTATTCAATATGAATTCTTCACCGAATTAAATTAGTAATAGTTTGTGCTCATTCATTTTACCATGATTTTACAGTTTATTTCAGCTATTGTTTGATAAATTACAATAGTCAGTTGTAATTTTGTTATTGCATTAAATTTGCAAACCTATACAACAAAAACAATAGCAAAACTTTGTTCAACATTGAAGTTCATCATCGATTATGTTTTAAAATATTGTAATAACGCTTTTAGAATTGGGTAATGGTATGTTTTAATTTCCGTACTGTAAAGTAAAATTGATTTTAACCCAGTGACATTTAAAAGCACAATATGTTCAGTTTTTATCCAGAATTACAATATCCTTTGACCTCTACCAACAAAGCGTGGGCTGTTGTTACGCTTGGTTAGGCCTGGTATACTCAGCACTATGCTTAAAAAAATAACAAGGCAACCCTAAGCTGTACATAAACATTAGGAAGGTCGCAGTGTAAGTTGAACCTGCCTGCTGGTGCTGACACTGTTGACTTGAAACCTGCACTTATTTACTAAGCTTAGACATAAGCACACTACAGGCTATTTATTGATTTGGTTATAAGCTCAACAGGTATTATTATAGTTGTGCAGTACTACTATCTATATTGTATGCATTCTTGACAGTGATGAAGTCGATATAATCAACGTTGCTTTCTTCCTGTCGAAAGCAGTTTATTATGCCATAAAAAAGCAGCATTCTGTTTGATGTACTTAATTTGCTATTGGAAGTAAATTAGCATTATGATCGTGTGTTCATCCTGGAGGCGGAGTTAATATACTTTAAACATCTTTCCATCAGTGATCAGCAGTCAGTCTTTAATAGCCAGAGCTGTAAAACATTGTTTTATTCTGTTGGACGTCGTCGTACTGATAAATCTTAAACATTGTCTGTAGAGTAATTGATAGTCTTGGTTGATATTCAAGGTACACTTAATTTCCTGAATGGAATTGTGTTACACTTTCAGTGGCGTTTCAACAGCTTTAGAAAAGGAAAATAGAAAAATTGTAAACTACCTACAATATTGATATTCTGAGCCATACTGCTATTTTTGACATCCTTTATGTACTCATTGACTAATATTATGTGTACATAGTTGTTTCACAACACTTTCAAATTAATTCATCGAGTAATTTAAACTTTAATATAAAACAAAAATACTGTATTGATATTAAGTTTTCTTTTTGGTGTTTTGAAACAAGCAGCAAGAACTGAAACCGTGTTGGCAAATTTAGTTTTTCCGTTGTTTGAAGTTTGTTAACACGGACTAGCGAAAGGAAGTATTGTGTATTCAGGAAGCTGGCTTGATAAAGTCATCCGACATAAAATAGTACAGGTATTTTACAAGACAACACCTAGAACTTGATTTTGAAGAGATTTCCCAGAGAAATTGAATTTATATTTTTAGACTTTTGATTTCTTGCGCGATTCTTATCATCTGACCTGACAATACGAAACTTGTTTAAAAAACCATCTTATTATTCAGAATTTTGTACTTTCTAAAATAATATGCAGGGTTGATAATAGTTGAAAATATTATTGTAACATCATTTGCGAAACAACTGTTTTAGAATTTTGGAGAGAATCCGGTTTTTAAAGGACTTTAATTATAATTTTATGTGTACACTTGAGATTTCTAACGTTTACACATATAATAACTTTTAAAAATGATGACACTATTTTTAGCTGTAAATGATGTTTTTATACGCCTTAGAAGTTCTTGAAATAAATTGAAGAGTTTTAACTTTTAATGCAATATTTTTAACTGCTTTTCTGAATTTACCGCGAGTTTCACATCACAATCTGCCGTAGTTTGACTAAGGTGTATTAACAGTTTTTTTAACATGAAAGACGTGCCAAATTCTAAGCCAGACAGGATGGAATTTGAACAAACATGTTCAGATGAAGATAGCTCGGAAGGAGAATGCATGTGTGATGAGTGTTTGCTGGAGGAGAGGACACCGGTAGGCTACCAACTCATTTTTATTCCTTCTTCCAATTCCTCCTCTTTTAAATGGCTTCTTTTTGGACCAAAAATATAATAAAACAACGGTTCTTTTGTTGTCCCGTGACCTAGGTGGTCGTAGGGGCGTAGCAGACGAGATAACAGTAGTACTTTTAATGATACGACACTCGGGCATATCAAGGGTAACTTCAAATAAATCAACTATTTTATTTATCAGTCAGGAATCTGAAACTTGACTTATCTTTTTCCTTATTTGTAAATAATTTACAAAAGTTCAACAAAAGCATGAAAATATTATAATTGTCTTATCAATTTCATTTCAATTCATTTCCTGTTATTTCGGACTTCATAATTAAACAGTTATTACAAAAAAAAAGCAGAAATCTTAAAATCCCCAGTTTTAAATCCAGTCGCTATTTTTTTAGGGTTTACATGGATTGAGATCAATCGTTAAACAAATGTACTGAACAATAGATAACCAAAAATATTATTATTTTGCGATATGTTGTGTATATAATAATACTTCACTCGAACATACAGTACACAATGTACACACTTTACAATATAAAATGAAAGCAGAAAAAAGAACATTCAGGATAAAACTTGTATACAATTTAATTAGAACCTGGGGAAATATTAATGGTAAAAATTGATTCGCAATTTTATTACTACAAATTTGATTATGGTATTTAAAAAAAAAAGTTTTTATTTTAATTATGATGATGGACAGCAAACAAACAAGTTTAATAGGCCTATTCAAACACCTGTCTGAATATTATACCAAATGGCATTCTGGCAATATTTTTATATGCTGTATATTATAACATAGTGGGTAACATATTGGGTAACATTGTTGATGGTGTAATGATAATATCGGACTAGCATGTGATAGGCATGGGTTTGAGCCTATCTATACCATCCATCCTAATAGGATAGCAAGATGCTTTACTCGGTGCCCTGTCCTTCGGAAGAGATGTGAAGCTGTTTAATCTTGTTGATCGAGAATGCAAGTTTTTAGCCTTCTTGAACTTTTACATTTTTTTAAATATAATTTTTGTTATATAATATGTTGGTCATCATATTAATATCTTCAAGAGGAATTTCTATTATTTTATGATGATGATGTTGATAATGGACAAATCAAGTATTTCAGTATTTAAAAAAAAAACCACATAATATAAAACATGCAGTATACCTGGATGTATCAATTGAAGTTATGATATTCGGCAGCTGCCATATCAATATTGTAACAATACAAACATTTAAATTAAAGAGAACATAATTCCACAAGTGACGTGCATCATCTTTTCAACATTATGTGCACAGACAAATTCAGGGTGTTTTTCGATTCTCAAAACTTCTTTAATCAGACCTATTTATTATCATTATTACCCTTTTGTTGCTGTATCAAAAATGCATTCAATACATTTTCCCTGTGTGTATAATTATATTGTGTTTGTTTGTTCAAAAATTGCTATGCTATTTGATATTCTTTGTGAGATAATCAAATTATCCTAGAATTGAGTTCATACATGATCGAGTTGTTACTGTATATTATATTAGTTATGATGATAAATTGACGTTTGATTGAATCACTAGGATATTAATTTGCCTGCAGGGATACGTTTCTGACGTATTAATGTTGTTTACTTTAGAGTTAGTATTGTAAAGCATTGTGTTTGTGTTGTAAAAATTACCATATACAGTACAGTTGATTTAAAAAAATTACAAAATAAATTCTGAATTAATCAAAATTCTGAATTAATCAAAATTCTGAATTAATCAAAATTTAGTAGTAGAGCACACTATTAAACTGTATTATACTTCATCATAAATTTGATTTTATTTTGATCTTATTTTAGATAAACTGTTTTAAATTTTATATCTCGTATTATTATACAGTAGTATATTTTGACATGGTTTTTACATTTTCAAATAGGTTATATTAGAGAGTAAAATAGATGTCACAAGTGATGCAACAGGGCAAAGACTCCTCAAATTTACAGCCATGTCTGTTCAAAATATTATATAGTATATCAAGAACCACATAAATTGCATAATAGGTGTGTCCCCTGATTAGTGGTTGGCTGTTTTAAAAGATATTGCCCCTCACTTATTTCATGTGAAAGTGTCCCCTGAAGTTTCACATAGGAAGTGCTTTACTGTATTATCAAAGTACTATTTAATGTAAAACTATTTGTGTCAAAGTACAGCTTATGATATTAAAATCTAGACTAATAATTCCCCTTTCATATGGCCTAGCAAAACACTGGAGTTTACAACACAGCATTTTGTATGGTGTGAGTTTCATGGTGCGGGTAAACTCCAGAGTTTCATGGTGCGGGTAAACTCCAGAGTTTCATGGTGCGGGTGAACTCCAGAGTTTCATGGTGCGGGTAAACTCCACAGTTTCATGGTGCGGGTAAACTCCAGAGTTTCATGGTGCGGGTAAACTCCAGAGTTTCATGGTGCGGGTAAACTCCAGAGTTTCATGGTGCGGGTAAACTTTTTTGATGAATGCGAAAGGGTACTAGGCTAGCTTCTGTGAGAATCAAAATGAAATCAGGTCTTTGATAGGTGGGTGTAGTGTGTAGGCGGTACTGATAGATTATTCAGTGCATATTGCTATAGTACTTTAACACGGTTCACTGCCTGTTATTGAATACAACCTGTGCACTGTTTGAGACAACACATTTTAATACACTTGACCTACTCTCTCTATTTACTTTTTATTTTTATGGTGTTAAATATTTTTCATCAGAGAAGTTGATTTACAGATGTAATGTCAATGATAATTAAAAATAGATTTTCAGTGTGAAAGTTCATTTTCAAACATGGTTGTATTTTAAAGAGAACAGACTGATATGATTTGGTGTCATAGGAAAAGTATGTTGAAATAGGTTTGTGGGATTAGACAACCCCACTCTCAAAACAAAGCAAAATATTTCCATGTAACGGCCATTTTTTAAATTACAGCATTTTCTTCTAATTATTATTTTACTGTAAACTAAGATAAACATTGATTTCAATAAATGTAAAACTTTCTAAATTTTAAGGACTAAAATTTTACTGGTATGAATAATTAATAAATATGATTTATGAGTGCCTGCAAATCATTAAAGTCTGCCCACCTCCTGTTTACAGTATTCTGTACTAAAGTTAGTTCTTAAATCTATTTATAATTCTTTGTGGTTGAAAAATATGTTTTCATTTTACTATTAATTTCTTCTGACTATTAAATCCAAATTAAATGTCAAATAGAGGTCAGAGTGTAAAGGCGACATAAATGCTTAAGAATTTAGTGATGAAGTAAAACATTATAATGAAACAAATAGAACTCCAAGTAAGAGAAGCAAGAACACACATTTTGAGAATTGTACATTTTAATCTATTTGTTTGATCATTTTCAAGAGTCAGATTCTTGAGAATTAGTTTGTTTCTATCTGAGTGGGTCTTCTTCTTTTCAAGATTTTACACTACAGTAGTACTTTACAGTTTTAAAGTAATATAATACTGCCATATGTAATTTCAATTGTTTACTCAACATTCTCTAATTTTGGAATGTTTTTCCTTTCATCATAGATAATTCTTTAACTTGTTGTTATGAACAGTGTACATTTGAGTCATTGTATGTTCTGGAAGAGTATCTTGATTTAAAGGGACATTCTGTCATTGAAGTGGAGCTTACTGTACCTTGGTTTACAGGTCTATTCAGCCCCTGTCGTTGTGGACAGACCAATGAGTGCCCTTTGCTGGCAGAACTCGACACAAATGGGCCCTTGGGGGAGAAAAAGGTTCTTGTATCATGTGTCTTCCATACCTATGCATAATTCAGCTCTGTTAGGCTACAAGACACATGTTATTTCCCCACATTTACATTGTTGTTTTAATTTTGCTAGTATTGACTTATTACTGTCTTATAATTTTCAATTTATCTGAGTTTTTGGTTCTTTAAACTGTTCTTGTTCCTGATGCATCATCACCAGGTGTGTGATGCAATCACTGCTAAAGGAACTCTGTAGACATTTCAAACCAGGAATTATCCTTTAACTGTAAATTGTTATAACTACTGACTAGATGTTATTCTGATTTGATAATAATTTTTCTAAATATAGTTTTAAGAGATGTTTTTCCCACAGTGAGTGTGTCTTGCTTCTTGTCTTAACTTTCATTATTAGATAATGTATTGTCAGGTGGAGTTGTTCCATAGTTTTGGTATTAAACCAAATTTTAATATTGATCACGCTACCACAGAGATTTCGTTTGTGATTTACAAATATGTGTTGTTTACTGAATTTACACCTCGATTGGCTCTATTTACATCTGGTTATTTTCTGTCTTGTTATTATGAAGTTGTGCTCGCCACGATTTGATTCCATAGAAGTTTTCAGTTTTGTTCTTTGTGTAAGTCTTAATTTTTCTGGTCACATTGCGCTTTGAAACTTATTATTTACACTACTTTTAATGTTTATTTATTTTCTTGAAACTTATTTATTTACACTACTTTTAATATTTATTTTCTATGTTGTAATCATTCTACTAAATTAAATTAAATTATTTTTTTAAATAGTAGAGTGAATACAATTCGTTTCATCTGATGTGTTTATTTTGTTTTATACTTGTTTGCGCATTTCATATGGACAAATTTGGTATGATTGATATTTCAACTACTGTATATTATAAAAGATCAGATTCAAGTTTACTTATTCTGTGCTACTGCTTTGTCCATACTTAATTTTCAATGTTTTTTCTTTTAGTTGATGCAATGGAAGAAGATAAGAACACTTGTCCATTGGTCTCCGTTTGTCCAGTCTTATAAACGTCGTTATCCATGGGTGCAACTAGCAGGCCATAAAGGTAACCATACACACAGTGATATTATAGCACATGGTAATGCAACTTATTTGGTATTACTAAAGTTACGTTATAGTCTATACAATAAAATAAGCTCACTCTGCATGATTCCAGGTGGAATGCCATCCTGAGATGAGTAGTAGTAATTAGTACAGTTTATTTTGAATTCATCTATGTAATTTTACTTTCTATGGACCAGAGATTCCAAAATAAAAGATTGAATGAATAAATGTTCTTCCATTATTTTTCTTCCCTATTGACTCTATCGCACCACGAGTGCATCACAGACGTGATAGGCTGTATAAATTATTAGAATCAGCTTTATTTTTTACATTTTTAACTACAAAAAATACTGTAGCAATAGGCCCATATCAATCCATGCAAGATACATACTAGTATTTATAGCATTCTGTATAAAATATTAGAATCAACTTTAATTTTTCACATTTGCAATGAAAAAAAATAGCAATAGGCCCATATAGTGTTTGTTTTACATTATACAGTTTGTGATCATACTTTTGTAGGTACTAATGATTATAATGTGACTCTTTATCGGGTGTATGTTAGACAACACACATTTGAACACAAGATGAACAGGACGTGTGTCAACTATATTGTTTTAAATTTTAGGTAATTTTGAATGTGCTGAAGATGGCGACATTCTTAAGAAATACTGCGAACGTGAGCAGGAAGCGCTTCAAGCGTTGATGGACGATGTTTTACGACCATACATCCCAAAATATAAAGGAGAGGCTGAAAAAAATGGAGAAAGTATCCTTTTGTCAAATAAGCATAGGTACTAGATACCTGCTACAGAGTTGGTAACCAACAACAATAATTTTGTTAATGTATTTTTTCATGGCTCCCCTAAACAATCTCAGTCATAAATATATATATATTGTATGAGTTTACATTATTACTGTAAAATATATATTCATTTATGTGTGGATATTCAGTAAAAACATGTTTTGACCTTACATTAGCAATGTCAGAATATATACAAATGCAAGACCTACTGTTGGAGTTTGAGAACCCTTGCGTGATGGATTGTAAGATAGGAACGCGTACATATATAGAAGAAGAACTGAAGAAAGCAAGGGAGAAACCAAAACTCAGAAAGGTAATAAATTGGTTAAAGATCGTACAGATTCAACCCCTTGCAGGAGTCACACATTGTATGAGTTATCCCTTGTGTATGATTAGATCTTGATTTATGTTTTATGATAGTGATAAGACAGACATAATTGGACTAGCATGTTAGAAAGAGCACATGTTCAAGCTCTGTCTACCATATTGCTTGTTATGTATTCATATTCTCACTTCACTAAAGCACTGTCTACATTACCAAACTAGCTTGACAAAAAAAAGTGTGATGTGTCCGGCAAATATGGTAGTGATCTATGACATCATCGTGTCCATATATGGGCACATCAAATTTGTTGTTGTATAAAGTTTGATAGTGTAGACAGAGCTAAAGTTCTTAAACCCCAGCAATCAAGTTTGTCAGGAAGATGCAAACCAGTTTTTCAACACAGGCAAACTTTTGAAAATTGCTCTTGCAAAGTTCAGAGTTTTGCAAACTAATTATTTCTGAACTTGAGCTTTTTATGCTATACAACAGCAGATTTTGGAGGATGACTTTTTTTTACACAATTGCAAACTAAAGGTTTTGCTAGTGTGACTTGTGATTTTTATTCTATTTCTACCCACCACAGCAGATTTTAGAGGATGATGACTTTTAATTTTTCTACACATTTTTTTATCAAGGGTACACATTGTATAGCAATATTTTAACAATACATGAACCGTTGCTGACACCATGTGAACTCTACCCACCCAGCCCACACATTGTAGTAAATGCTTTTCTATTTCCTTACAAGCCAACATTCATACAAAATTCAATTGAATAGACTTCCTATATGTTCGATTTTTTGATTGGATTCTTTCTACCTACACTTTTGTTATTTTTTTAGTACTGAATGTATAAAGAAAGTTTTATACCATTTTTGTTGGAAAAATCTGAAATATCATGCAAAACATGATTGATATTTTTAGAAAAGTACTTAGAATATTTATTTGCGATATAAGGTTAAAGGCTAAAAATATAAAATTAGTAATAGAGTTTTTAAAACATTTTAATCTTCATTCAATTCTTCACATAATATTCTGTCTCCTGAATAGTGGTATCCCAAAGGATGGTTCCTACTGAAAATTAGTCATGCAGTTAAAACATTTTGATCTTCATTCAATTCTTCACATAATATTCTGTTCCTACTGTATGCACTTTTAAATAATTTTCAAATAAAAGGATCAATGTACTGTAGGGTATAGACAGACCTGCTATCATCACATGTGGTATTTGGCAATACACCCACTTCCTACTTGACATGACCCAATACTGATTAAACCTCCAGTCAATATTTGTTATATATACACCACATAATAACCAACCATTGTTATTTGCGAGTATGTGGTACATAAATTACAAGAAAGATACGTGGCCATGGCAGTTACCACCGTCCCACTGAACTATTGAAGGCAACAATGTTTCCCAAACTCCCATCCCTTTGGCAGTTTAAAGGTTGTTGAAAATCATCCCAGTACAATTCATCTTCGTGAGCTCACCCTCTAGTTTTTAAAATTCATTTTTATACCGTGTAGTGTAGGAAAAAAATTGTTTAACTGATATAGATAATATAAGACAAACAATTAAACAGATAGAATTTTTTTATATTTGTTTGCATAGGATATGTATCAAAAGATGATTGAAATCGACCCAGACGAACCAACTGATGAAGAAAGAGCCCAGCAGGCTATAATTAAGCCACGCTACATGCAGTGGAGAGAGAATGTTAGCTCTTCAGCTAGCCTAGGATTTAGGATTGAGGGTGTTAAGGTATGCACAGAAAAAGTGTCATCTCAGTTTGGAGAACATTTCAAATTTATTCTACTGCAGTTATTGCAATAATGATTTTAGTTTATTTCCACTTGTTTTGTGGACGAAATAAAGTTATCATATCTTATCTTATAATGCAATTACTGCAATGACACAGTGTGGGTTATAGCTTGCTAAATAATTGCATAAACTGATAAAAGAATAACACAATGTAGTTACTACACTAACTGCTGTAGAATAATTTTGACATGATCCGACCTTAAACTGAGCTGAGCCTAAAAGATACACTACAGTACATTATACGTTTATTCAATAGTATGTACATTGATACATTGTATAGAAACCCTGATTCACTACCAGATTCAACTAGTTGAATTTTGTCAATTTGTTGGAGACATCTACAAAATGAAATTAACACAACCTTTTACACAAGAATTTGAACTCTTTGACATAATTACTTTATTTATACAAATGTAGAAAGCCGATGGAACGTCAAGCCGTAATTTCAAGACAACGAAAGAAAGGCAAGAAATTCAAGAGCACTTCACGTCGTTTGTAGATAAGGACCCAACGACAGCGGAGAAGTACGTGTCAACACTTAAGGCAATACGTGCAACGTTAGGGAGCTCCACGTTCTTTGCCATGCATGAGGTATGTGTTGCTCTTAACCTGATTGATTTCTGTAATAGTTTTTTTTAAATTCAATAGTACACCTATTGCATACACTGTTTATCTTTTTTTTTTGCCTCATGCGCTCAATAATGCGCTCATAATTTTTGTTATGGTCCCTAGCCTAGAAGGTACAAATAACTGTTTTTATGTACTACAGTACTACACATAGCAAAATAAATGCTTACAAGCATAGTCATCGACAGTGACTATGGATACAACGATTATCATATAGTTTAGTTATTTGCATCTCGATATGACCATACAATTTTAGGAAGTAAAACAGCTGATGCAATAGAATAATGTCAAAAAATCATCTAAACATAAAAATTTGCAACTCGACTCCAAAAAACATTTTTTTTAATAGGATAAACAATGGAATAACCAATCCCATTTGATTGGTTGATTAGGAGTCACATGTTGTGCATTATTTAGATCCATTTCATTCGGCTGAATTTTTCCATTATTTCTCCTGATGTTTTTTCATACGAGTGGTGTGTCTCACGTTTTACAGTATTATCTTTGTTTACACCTGCCACAACACTCATTATAATAGTTGTGCTTAAACTTAAATCAAGTTTAGTCAAGCCTACTCAACTTCTACAGTATAATACACTTAATTAGAAGTTGGCATTATAGCATCATCTAATTTTAATAGTCAATATAGCATTATAGATTAGTATTCATTGCTTGAATGTGCTTACGCTAAGCGGGATTGACAATTTGTACTTTATTTACATCTCTTAATTGGAAAGCACTTGTAGCATTTGGTTTTAATAGCCATCATTAATATTATACTGACGTATTGATGTTACTGTTGAATACTATAATTGATTTATGTATGTACTTTATGTCAATTTGGTAAACTTAGTTCATTATGGCATTTTATTCTACTGCATTATTCTACTGTTAATTATTTGACTAAAATATACACAGGCAAACTTTATACACTAGGCCTAAAGTTTATAGTCCTTATCTGAGAAGACTTGTTCCACCACCAGAACTAGGAATGAGTCCGACTCGAACTCATGCCAATATTGTTTTCTCTTTAGGTACGGTAAACGGCACCCCTGCCTTAATTGCTCGGTCATTTGAAATATTCCTTATAAATGTTGTTGAAACAAGTTTATATTTTATAAAAGAGTGGAGTTGTGGCTTGGTGGTTATGTTGCTTGGTCCTGGGTTCAAGTCCTATCACATGTCAGGATTTTTTCTAAGGACAAAATTACAACCTCTGAGGGTCCCTAATGATCAACAATTGCTGGATGGATCACCCTCATTAAATATGTTTAAAAAAAATAAATAAATAAACATCCTAAATGACTGTGATATAAAACAATTGAATATTGTTGTTATTTTCAATAGGTTATTGGAAGTTCACTTCTCTTTATCCATGACAAGAGTGGACGGACAGGGATATGGATGATTGACTTTGGCAAAACCATCCCGTTACCGGATTCCATGAAGAATGACCATCGAACACCGTGGGTCGAAGGAAACCATGAAGACGGTTATTTATTCGGGGTCGATAATCTGATTGACATCTTGAATAACGTCGCTGAAACGTGTACGTTGAATGAAACGCCCTCTACAATTGAAACATAAACGAGTGAAATGTGAATGTATTTATATGTTTTAAACAGTGTTTTCTTTTTTCAAAATTATTAACACAATGTAAATTATATACCGAGGTTAAAGGTTATTGTGAACACAGTTAATTCCTAAATGTAACCAACATCAAACAGGTTGAGTTTTACACAACCCTATATATACTTTAAGTTTTATGTTTTCCCAACAAAGTTATTTTTTAAATAAATTAAAGGGTAATTTTCTTAGAAAAACATAATTTGAATCATTTGTACACAATTTATATTTATGCTATTTAAAATAGTCTGGGATAAAAACATATGATTGTGTTTATAAAATATATAATTTTTCCATATACCTGTCTGCTATTATAACTGTTTATTAATTATTAAAATAGATAAAATAGCTCATAAAATTCCTGTTATAACTATTTTTTTTCAATTTATCAAGAGGTTAATTTAAATGTTTTTTTAAAACTTCTATTAAGAAGGTTTTAAAATAGATTTAGTGAGAATAAACAGCATTATCATTAAGATAACACCACAAAAACTAATGATAAGAATTAATTTTATCATTTTTTGTTTTAAAATAACAATTATTAGTCTTCTATAATTGATTCAAGGTTTGCATGGCGAATACACCACATCAAGAAGCTCAACAGTTCAGAACTATAGCGTGCTATACCGCAAATTTTGTATTGTTTTAATTGATTGTTACTGTTGTTTTATACTTTAAAACCATAAAATAATAATAATAATAATAATAATAATTATTATTATTCTTGTTTTAATTGTTATTAATTATTTAAAAGTATAAACATTATAAAATAATTTGTTTTGTATCCATTATATCAAAGTAATAATATTTCATATGGCTACAATATCGGATTTATTTATATTTATTAATATTGTAGTTACCATTGTATAAATTTCATTTTAATTTTTCATAAACATTTCTAACCTTGATTTGATGCCGAAACTGTATGATTCTATCTCTTGTAAATAATATTTAAGTATGTTTTTACTTTTACATTCCTTTTTTAATATTATAGATATACAGTACATAACTATTTAAATTAATGTGTAAAAATAATTGATTTTGTTCATTTTTGTACAATTCTTTGTTTAGCCTGATCCGGGGTGCAACATAATTTTTGTTATGTAGCAATATAGATCTACAGTGACCATGACTAATTTCCACGTATCAAATCAGAAACAATTTTGGTGGACAACAATTATTTTTAATGGATGGGATGGAGAAACTATGGTAGAATACATAATTTAAATAAACATACATTCAATTTATCAAGAAGTCCTTAAAATAGGGTTAGTGTTGGTCCATGTGCCGTCTGTAGCCTCTGTGTATGCCTCCTCAATCCATGTCTGAAATCCTATGTCGACTTATTGAAAGTCATTACACCAGTCGCTGGTATCTATAAAATCACATCACTCAATCCTTTGAGGGGTTCAATTGAATCAATTTATGATGAATATTTTTTATGTACATGGATTATGGTTCATTTCATTTTCAGTTTAAAATTGTTTTAATTAAATTCTTGGGTGACTAATCGATTGATTAATTAATTAAACTGTTTCTGATTTGTGTTGCTGTGATCTGTCAATTGAAAATGGTTAAGTGATTCATTAATTAATTACTATTGATAGACTACAGTATTAATTGAATCGTGGCTACAGATGTAAATGTCCTTTGAAATTATTACCAACAATAAGATAACATCACTAATTTGTGAATTTTTTATTTATTTATTTTTTATTTTTTACATTGGATAAAATAATTATAAAAGCACAACTGTTTATACATATTGTTTAAATTTATTGCTTTCTATGTTCAAATAGGTGTACTTTGAAATATAATTGTTTTGCTAATATTTTGGGGACATACAAAAGTAAATAAAATACAGTAACTGTTATATTCAGAAAATCATAAAGTTAATGTAAAAATTAATTTGGATTATTTTGTAAATTTGTAGAGGACCGCTCATCTTTAAATTAAATGATTACGTTAGAACTTTTCCTATTCAGGGAACATCCCTATAAAGGGGACACTTTGCCATGATACAAACAAGAGGCAATACATTGACACTTGACCAACCACTTGGTCTTGGCCCGGAAGCTGTCCCCTTGATAGAGGTTCTACTTCTATTAGGTTAATTAATTGATGAAATCTGCACAGATTACAGATAAAAATACACATTTCAAAAACACATTCATTGGTTTTAGTAAATTGCTAAAAGTTTTTAAAAATTCAAAATGATGATCTGGGATTTTTATTGTATATTTATTTCATATTTAATTTAGTTCATTTTAACTTTATTAGCAAACCAACCATTACATTTTTACTATGAATCTTATTAGAATTTTATAGTTAAACATGTTATACAGTAAAACCCTCTGTTAAGAACACTTTAAACAAGGGGACCTCTATTAAGTGGACACTTCTTAGGATAATACTGTATGTACTTCACCTACTTTCACCTGAATGTGTCCCCTTATTAGAGGTATTCTCTTAATAGCCTCTACTGTACTGTAGTTGTACACATAGCCTCAATTGGATACCATAGATTTGTGTACAGTATTGTGATGTCTGTAACAAGGTCCTTAAAATACCTGGTGCTTTAGATGAGTTAACACCATATTTCTCAACTTGTTACATTTTATTTATAATGTTGGTAATTCCATTAAATTATGTACTATTAATGTATGTATAATATTGATTCAAAAGTTGTATGATACTAATTACAATAAAAGATTCAGTATGAAAGAGTTCGAAAGAAGGAATAGTTTTTTGTTGGTATTGAATCCAAAGTTTCACAAAAGCAGAGTGGTGTACTGTACACATTGTTACCAAGGTCAACCATTCTACTCACTTCTATGCAGTATTCAAAATTCATCGAAAAAACTTGAATAAACATTTACATACTAAAAAGTTAAAAAAAAGAAAGTAGGAATAGTTTTTTGTTGGTATTGAATCCAAAGTTTCACAAAAGCAGAGTGGTGTACTGTACACATTGTTACCAAGGTCAACCATTCTACTCACTTCTATGCAGTATTCAAAATTCATCGAAAAAACTTGAATAAACATTTACATACTAAAAAGTTAAAAAAAAGAAAGTAGGAATAGTTTTTTGGTATTGAATCCAAAGTTTCACAAAAGCAGAGTGGTGTACACTGTATACATTGGTGTCTGAGGCTACTATTGCCATGTGCTTTATGTGTTTAGTTTAAGGTCAACCATTCTACTCACTTCTATGCAGTACCCAAAATTCATAGCGTATTTACTTGAATATACACCCCCATTTACATACTAAAAAGTTCCACCAAAAGTACCTTTTATTTCATTTTTATACTATTTTATTCTTAAATACCTACACATAATAGGAGAATAATTGTAACACTCTAAAATGACCCCTTATACATTAAATTCAAATATTGCTAAAAACAAACAGTCTATTTGTCTTTTTATAAGCAAAATCATAATTTTGCATATTCGTTTTTGCCAAAAGTGAATAACTTTAAAACTACAATATGACCTGTATTCAATATTTGATTTTATTCATCTTTATTTTTTCATGTTTTTAAGTGAAATGAATTATATTACACAAATTGTCTCCTTACAAAATGACCACTTTTTGGTCATTTATGGCTCCACGCCTCCATGTACACCAGGATGTACGCCAGCAGGATATAGGAAATCGGTCGGAACCATTTAACTACATCATTAGCTGACAGTAGTACTGTACTTTGATCAGGATTATAAACATTATAAACCTTTCTAAAACGCCATTGCACTGTGTACTAATTCCACATATATTTAATATGTGGTACTGGTGATCATCAGCTTTCAAACACAAAAATAAACATTTTTTATGACAATTACTTATTTGGGTATTTGATTTGATCACTTTATTTCAGAACAAATAATACAAAACCGGAAAATCAAACTAAAATAGGATTTTTTCCCACTTAGTGTAGAGATTTGAATATCGGAACAAATAGTTTGTGGTACACCTAACCAGATCGTTTTCACTATTCACGATTCTTAATCTAAAACCATAGACACACTTGCGTACATGCTCGTAGAAAGAGGGAATTCTCCTCGTGGCAAACATATTACTAGCACTACAGTGCTTAGGTAAGCCTAGCAACATTCTCAATGAGTTGTTGTAGCACACCTCCAGAGATTTAATAATCTTAACACTCAGTGTGGTTAGACCATAACATACAACAGTACAGATTAGTACAAAACGACCTGAACAGATTACATGATTTAACCTTCTCATTACATCTACTAAAACGTCTACAAAGAGTGTTACCTCGAATGCAAAGAGCTCGATACTGGCGATTAATGTCATTAGAATCATCTAAATTATTACGTAAAATATGTCCTAGGTAAAGTCACTTCATTGACGTAAGATAATATATCATTATTTAGCATAATATTTGATACCACTTCACCATGTTTCTTCTTTGGAGAAAAAACCATACAGACTTTTTTGCGTTATAAATAACATCATGTTCTAAACCATACTGCTCACATATTTTAACCATATTTTTGAACCCATAAAAAGATGGAGCCATAATAGTCATGTCATCAGCATAACTTAAATTATTTAGGACAGTATTTGAGGTTCTACACCCGTAACCACATCTACTAAGTGCTACATTCAGATCATCAATGTAAACATTATACAGTAACGGGGACATGATTCCGTCCTGTATGCTAGAATCTTTTCTTTTTTGAGGGAGGGAGGGACAAAAAAAACATGGAGGAAAACCAAGATACTGTATGTTATACATTTCATAATTAATATATCTGTTTCAAAATGTGCATAGCATGGGTATACAGTAGAGTTCAAATTTTTCGTGTGGCTAGTGGCGCGGCAGGATCAAACGTTGTGTGACGTGTAGTGACGTGTGGGCCGGTTGTTGTGACGTGTGTTGACATGTAGCACGTGGTCGGTGGTCCGTGAGTTTACACATGATGATGATACCAAAATATTTACAAACAATTGGTTTGTTTTGGTTTGTAACGTTCGTATTTTTAGAGAACTTAGCCGTATGCTATTGTAAAGTATACTTTTCAAAGAATGATACAGTTTGTAAAAATTTACCAACACCTAAATCGTATGTTGTTTACAAACTAAAAGCTAGCCAAACAATCACAGTTGACGGCAAACTGAACGAAGAAGTTTGGATTGGAACCCCGCGTACAGATGACTTTATCGGTGCGTATATCAACAGGCAGTGGGTTAGTGGGCCTACACACAAGGCCTAGGTATAGCCTAGTTCAAATGGTCACCTAAACGTTTTATATTTATTGTTGTACTCTAGACCTGGTAGTAAGTAATACTATAGGCCTACAATACTGGCTAGGTACTACTTTAGACTACTTAGCTGTACTTTTTACTATTTTAACTAGCTAGTAACTGCTAACACTTAACAGTAAACACATCTTTTAGTAATAGGCCTAGGGCCTAGTATAATACTAAAAAGGCCCAGGAGGGCCGGCATAACAATAAGACCTGTAGGCCTAGGCCTACTTGTATGTCGAGCATAAGGTATTGTATTGGCGGTCTAAAGTCGACCGTGTAAGTAAATTAGCATTTTAAAAATTGAAAGGGTAACATTTTATAAGGAGTATTTAAAATGAATTATTTTTGGAAGCATTTTTTGACCTGATGGTAGACTATACACTCATCATACAATAATATATTCTAATTGCATTATTACTTTTGCGTGAACACCATGCTCTATAGAATACAGGCGCCGATTAAATCTGAATATGCGAAGCTGTTCCATCATTTCCGGATCCTTTAAACAAGAAGTGTATATCAGGTTTCTTTAATCTTTGCTGGTGTTTTAATCATTTTAGAATCTAAAAGCAGTTAGCAATAATAATGGCAATTTTATCACTTCTAAAAATGTGCTTAGAAAGGTATTTATTAATTCACATATATGCAGGTTGAGCGGCTTGTATCCTTTTGTTTAACAACTAAAGCGCAGCTGGTCATGCTTCCGCGAACAGGTAATTAAATATTGATATTCACAGTCGCTTTATTTCGATGGTTTAGCGTAATCGTGCATTACGTTCGCAGGTGAATTTTTTTTGGTAAAATAATTAGATATTGCAACAACTTTTGTGATAAGATTTTGAAGATTCATTATTTGTTAGTATTTCATGCATACAGTATGTTGATTATAGGTTTTTAAAAATATTTCATATAAGGAGTTTAGTAATTAAAGATTTAATTATTGAATTTTTTGAATATGCCATTTTAAAGTTACATAATAGTTATTGACTTGACCAAAATTTGGATGTAAACAAAATTATTTACCTGAAAAAACTGTCATTTAAAGGAAAAAATATTCAAAAAACTAATGGGTTTTTGGTTGAATTTTACCATTTGTTTTGTCTATTCAAAATCTGATTTTATTAATCTTCATTTTTCATGTTTTTAGGGGGACAATATATTACTGTACATCGTAAATTATCAATCTTCTTATTTAGATATTCAAGGAGATGACTTCGCTAAGCCTCGTTTTCAGACTTGGGCCAAGTTGAGATGGGACGATAAGTACTTGTATATTGGGGCATACCTAGAGGAAACGGATGTGTTTGCTAATCAAACAAAACACAATTCAGTAGGTAAGTGGTGAATAGAGGGCGGTAGACATTGACATACCTAGTGAAAGACCACCGCGGTTCAAATCTCATTTTCGCTCTCAGTGTGTTCCAACTGGTGGGTTAGATAATTGATAGCGCACCGTCTTTCGGATGATACATTAAGCGTGTGCAAAATTGCTTGTATGCATGTTATGCTCGGTTCACACACTAGAGACACAACATAGGTGATTTGACCAATCACAAGCGATGGAATATTCTCTTGTTGTTTGTCATCTCCCTTGTGTTGCATCTCTAGTGGTAACCAAGCTGAAGGAACGCAGTACACTCTTCGAAAAGATTGTCTATCCCGGCGTACTGCCCATTTCACCACCAGAAGGACCTCATCTGAAACAAGTCTAAAGCTCTGTCTACACTATCAACTAGTTTGACAAAAAAAAGTGCGATGTGCCCAAATATGGTATTGATATTTCCAAATATGGTAGTGATATGGCATCGTCATGTCCATATATGAGCACATTTATAAAGTTTGATAGTGTAGACAGAGTTTAGGACTTAGAGGGTTATCCTTGATGTACAACACCAACATTATCTATCTATTTATGTATCACTTCCTCGCCTTTTTCTCAACATGTTTTCACGTTGATGTATTACAATAGTTGCCTTATTGCCAACAGTGTCATATGTACGTAGTTTTCCACCTGGGCTGCACTCTAATGATGGTTAGTAATTGTTAAAAAGCAGATTTGGAGTGTTGTGAATTTGTCAGATCTAGAACTGTCAACTGTCAGTGTAGGCAATACATGTAAAGCTTGCTTTTAGTGTAGGACAGCAAAAATATGAACATGTGTTTTGGAAAAAGTTTGCCTTCCTCTCACTAGAAACTTGTCATTATCGGACAGTTTCAAGTCAATTGTAAAAAATCACTTTTTATGATTTCTTTTTACAGCGCCATGAGCAATGATTGTTGAAATGGCACTTGACAAATATGATGATTGATTGAATGTCTTAAAATGAGTCTTTTTTATTTCTTTGTTTTTTTTCAGTTTTTAAAGATAATGACTTTGAAGTAAGTACATGAAAATGCCATTTTAAAAAATTATCTTCTATTGTTAAAAATATGTCCTATTACGGTTATTTTATTTGTGCTGACAATTTTTTATAAAATGGAAGCTATCTTGCAGGGAATAAAAATACATTATGAACAGCCATGCATAAAAAACCAAAATAACAGCGTTTTTCAGAGGAAAATGAATTATTAAAGTATAGTCAACTCTCCTAATACCAGACACCTTTGGGCTGGCCTAATATGTCAGGTTTTCCGGAAAGTCAGAATTTTGGACCTTTCTAAGCTCAAGAAAAGTATGGTTTTTGGGAGAGTTTCCGGTTTTTCCGAGAGTCCGGTATTGTTTTATTTGTTTTACTTACATTGTCAATTTATTTTTATCTTATAGGTATTTATAAATCCTGATTGGAGTACACACTGGTACGTAGCAAATGATTTTTAAACACAGTCATACCTTTTATCTTTTTCATGTTACTTGCCCACTTCTATAACTCATTTTCACTAGCCCATAAATTATTTTACTAGCCTAAATATAGTAGCATTTTGTTAAGTTGATGATGTTGCCTTGCAATTGGCAGATATGTGTGTCTTATAGATTATTTGATTTATTTTTAAGGTATAAAGAATTTGAAATAAATGCAATCAATACAACATGGGATCTGGAACTGAACAAGGTATGCTATCGATAGTAGGGAGGTTTCGCAACCTTACGAATACGTCACACATTTGTGAAGCTTTTGAGCTGATCCCCATTTCATATTCGTAAAGCGTATTCTTGTTGACGAATATCACCAGTCATATTCATAACATCAAAACGAGTATAGTTTTTGATCTATTTTGCACATTTTGCTTTTGAATCAGGAATGATTCATGATTATAATATAATTATACTTTTATTTAAAGTAATTTACTAAAGTAATTTACTAAAATGCCAGGTCAATTTTGATAAATAGCAGTTTTTAAAGTCTTCACTCGCTTTGATGTTACGCTAGGCCTAGGCAGCCAAGCACCAAGCAACACGTACCTGCGCTTCGCTCAAATTTACTGCAGTCATATTTTGGACGGCGCCCTCAATATTTCGTTGCCATGCGAAACAGATTTTTACTGGCTTACGAAAACGAATATGTATTTTCGTTATCGTATTCGTAAGATTGCGAAACCTCCCTAATAACTGAACTTTTAAAAAATTGCTTATTTCATGACGCTTGTTTTGGTTGTCCTTTGTAAAAAAATAAGTTGGTTTATTATCAATGTTGTAGCAAAGGATTATATTTTATAATAAACAATATAAATGTTGAACTCTTTAAAGAGTGGCTCCCGGTGAAAAATGTCTATTTCTATAAAGCAACAGCATTGATGATAGCACCATTTAATTTGGATAGCGATAAAGCAGAAAATTAGGTCTTTTATTTTGCTCGACCTTTGTCAAAAAATAAGTGGGGTTATTATTATCGATCGTTGGAATGGTTTAGATTTTTATAATAAAAATAGAAATGTTAAACTTGGAGCTACCCTTTAAAGATTGTGTTCATGTGATGTTGCTTTGCAGAATGTTATGTATGTTATTTGTTTCTAATTGTTTTTTATTACAGCCCTATATGAATGGTGGAACGCCAAACAACAGCTTTGAAATGCCAACCATGAAGACAGCAATATACGTTGATGGACCAATCAATGATCCCAATATTAAAAGTAAGTTTTGACAATAAGTAACATACAGTAGGACCCCTATTAAAGGTTTTACTGTATCTTACATCATTGTAGCCATCAAAGTCTTCTTGTATAAGAACTTAAAACTGGAGGTACACATGTGGCTTGTCTGCAGCCAGTGCATCTTTTGGAAGAGGTTACTCCGCTGTATTTGTCCATCGGCCCCTGTCGTTCCCCTGGGTAGACACTGCACAGCTGCTGGCTGCTGTGGATGTGTAGATGGCCTAATTTTTTTGGTTGGATACTTTTTTTTCCCAAGTATCTTATTTTTCCCAAGTATCTTTCTCGGCTAGCACCAGGATGTATATACTCATGTTGAATACTTTTACATTTTTGTCGTGTTCTGGTTTGCCCCTTCGACAGAGAATATATACAGGAACAGAATCTTTACTCTTTGATGATTTATTTTGTGTTTGCTTTCTAGACAAATATTGGACAGTTGAACTTGCTTTGCCGTTCTCTGACCTGATTCGGGAAAACGTGAAAGTTACAGCTCCTCCTCAGGATAAGGACCAATGGAGAATTAATTTTAGCAGGTAAATTGCTGAATAAAAGACATTAGGTCTTACTGCTTCTTAGTTGCAAATCAAAGTTTTCAGTTGCGCTCAGTTTCATTCAGTGGTGGCCAACTATAGGAACTGAAAGCTTATGTCGACATTTTGTGTGCACCACCATTACTACTACCACCACCACCACCACTACCCAATTACGCCAATTCCATAAATAGTGGTAGTTGTTTTTACACATTTTGTATGTATATATGATATGAGGCTCTAGTTATGGCACTGTTTTTCATGAAACAAATTCAATAACCAGAGTTGACCTATGACCTAAGTTTTTTATTTGTTTAAGGGTTGAGTGGCATGTGCAAAATGTAAATGGTCATTATGTGAAGGTTAGTACTATTTTTATACTTAGTATCTTTAAATGTCGTCTCTCAAGTGATTTATAATAATAATAATAATTTCAGGTCATTAGTTTGAACCCGGTTTTATTTTCTCCTTTTCGTCATGTTTGAAAACAGGTTGCAGGTATGTCAGAGGACAACTGGGTGTGGTCATCTCAAAATGCCATCAACATGCACCTACCAGAGAGGTAAAGTTTATTCATTTCTCATAATTATATCTATTAATAATATTAAGATTAATTGATCAATTAAATTGATTGATATTAAAATTGTTGAATACAGTACTATTGTTTACTATCTTTTATTTTTTAATAGATGGGGTATTATACAATTTAGTAGCAGTGCTGTGAACGCGACAGTATTCACCCCAAGTCCTGACTGGCCAGTGTATGACAGTCTTGTTAATGTTTATAATGCTGAAAAGGTAAACAAAGTTTTTTTCAATACTGTAGTCTAAGTCTACCATTTCTTTCAATCTCTCCAAACGTTCTAAACTGACCACAACTGACCACCTGTTTTGGGGTTTTTATAGAAATTCTTTTCTGTGCAAGGCTACTACACAGAAGTGTTAGAGCAGCTTGAGCTACCAAAACATGTGTTAGATGGTGAGTGTGCCAGAAAACCTAAGATATACGTTGACAACAATTATGCATTCAATGCAACTGTGGATCCGCTTGTTACAGGGTATCGTACGGGTCATATACGAGACGATCGATTGATATGGTTTAATTGATATTTTTCACTTTGTTATTGACTACCAGATCTCTAAAGTTTTTGGAGTGATCCATCGTCTCCCGCTAAATGTTTTGTTTTACATTCGGTACAAAGCCATAAGTGATTTCATTCACTGTCCTTCTTAAAAGTTTTCACACTACACAAACTTTATGTGACGTGCCCATATATGGACATGATGACGTTATATCACTACCATATTAGGGCATATCACTACCATATTTAACCACATCACACTTTTTTGTTAAACTAGTTAATAGTGTAGAAAGAGTATTTTGGAGTGGAGTTGTTATTTTTGACATGAGAAAGATTTGAACCCAAAAACCCTGAAATTGGTAGCCAACCATCTGTCATTTCTTCTGATTATTTTGGATTTTTGTTGCCAGTCTTAAGAATTTAATCTTAAGTAGTTTAATCTTTTTTTTATTTGTTGTTATTCCTGTTTTTGCATCTTATTCATTTTTTGTAAGGGTCTCTGCTTAAAAGCTTTGCTTATTTTGAGTTCCCTTTTCCATAACTTTTGATGGCGTTCTGTACATAACATTATTTTTACGTTCTATGGAATAAACATTTATCCAATTGATAGGCCTACTCCTATTTTGTAGAAGCTGATGCAAACAGCATATTGCCCTCTATGTTTAGATATATTTAAAATATGTAGCACCCTCTATGTTCTGGTAATGCTTTTGTAAAGTTTCTAAACTGCACTTCTGAACCAAAGTTTTTCAGACTGAGAGCATTCAAAAATGGGTTACTGCAGTAACTCCAGTAAATTAATGTTAACAAAGTCCCTTAATGAAAAAAGTCACATTTGTAATAACCTTTGTGTGAAAAATATAAGACAGTTTACGATATTCTACACGATTTGTTGTTTTACATTTTTGCTATAATAAAATAATCTATTTAAACTGTCCTGCCATTGGTCAGTTTATGATTGATATTCGTATACAACGTTGAGCTGAGGTCAGTGATTGGTCAGTTTGCCTTTAGCCTGATATATTGATTGTGTTGATATAAGATGATAGGCGGCCAATTGAGCGTGATAGCTGATTGATTTGATTATTAATTGACGCGGTAAGACCTTCGGTTTGTCGGCGCATTACCACTGAGAATAAAAATAGTTGTGTTTTTGATGAACTGTGGGGTAGTCTAGGGGTCCAAATTGGGATGGAGAAGTTTGCTGAGTCGGTAGTGGAGCATGGCAGAATGATTGTCAAATAGCCAATTTACACAAACTAACGGTAGCGGAAAACTGCCTAGCTTGTCCCACATAAAATCTGTATCAGTTGTATTAAATTCTTTATTCGCCTATATACATATACTTTATTTTTGTAATAAAATAAAAACCAAACATATACACTTTTTTTTTTCTGTTTTGTGGCTTCAACATGACTAATACAATTAATCAGTAATATTTAAAAAAAAACATTTTGTCAATCGTTTTTGCAAATAAATACGCAATAGGCCTAATGGTTTAATATAATTGGAGAAGCGGCTTGTGTGTGGAAAAAATAATTTATCGTAAGTTATCTGATTGTATACGAAGGATGACATGGATACAAAATAGGTTAATTGATGTATACAGTTTCTTTAATTGTATTACGTTGATAAGCCCATGGGCTATATTAGTAATAAGCACACAATAACCCGTATCGAATGATTTTATACTGTGAACTACGTAAGGTTATCAACCTTATTAGTTAGAATCAATACACATTATTCTTACAATTACAAAAGCAATGATTTATATAAAATATTCTAGATTTTAGCGCATGATTTAATTAATTATTAGGAATCTTTATAGATTTTAAATTATTACTTGGAAAATTAGAATTTTATTAAGTATAGTAGGCCTATTTGTTTTGTTTGTATGTTAGCACGATAGCGCCTACAATCGTTATCACACTTCACTCAGTTTATGGGTGCTTTCCTTTATTTAAAATTATTTATTTAGAATTATTTATTTTATTTAGAATTATTTATTTGTTTAGAAATTTTTTTTGCAGTGAAATTGTCAAAACGGAAGGTTATCGACTTATTATTACATTATGACTATTACATAAACAAGTTGTTATTATATTTTTCCAGGTTTAACGTGTAAACAGGCATCTTTATAAATTGTTTTTTAAAATTATTTATTTATTTGTGAAATGAATAGTGATATGTAAACTACGAAATGTTATCAACATTTAGAATTGACTCGCAATACTATTATTCGTACAATTGCAAAAGCAGTATTCAATCATACTATTTTTTCTCTATTATATAAAATGTTAATGTACTTTTAAATTATTTATTCCAAATTAATTATTTAAAATTATTTATATATTTAGAATTATTTATATATTTAGAATAATTTTCATGTTATTAACATCCAGTTTATAATACTCAATAGTACATGTAAATTGATTTCTGAAATCAGTGTTTTTCTAATTTCTTCAACCTAGTTTATTTAATAATATAATTGCTACATTCAATATCTTTTGCTAACCCTCCCTGAGGCCAAATGCACTGGTTAATAGGCTACATTGATTGTCGTGGAAGAAGAAACATAGTATCGTTTGTAACGTTTTCCGTCGTTGAATATTATTCTATACAAATAGGAGCCATGCTGTCCGGGATGAATATATCTGCGAGGTTTCATTTCATTCGTTCATTCATTCATTTGGTCAAGATTAATTTCAATAACAATATACAAGAAAAAGTACTTAATAATAATAGTAATACTAGTATTTCGTGTTCTATGTACTTTTATAGCACGCTTTCAGCAGAAGACGGAATGAGACGATCATTTTTTACAACGGATAACTATCTTAGTTAGTCTTAGTTAGTTATTTGGTTCATTTAACGTTCGTCTTTTTCGCGCCACCATCCAAAAACGAACGCTCCTTATAACAGGATTGTCTTGTCCGTATCAATACGGTACACTCTAATAATAAGTCATAAAACTACATGTAGTCCTAATAATCTAATTTTTTATAGTGTCGAAACCGAACGATTTGTTACATCAATTTACAAATGGCACCATTGATTAACTAAACAAGATGCAATTGGTCATGTGCAGCAGGAAAGATTAATTCCAACTATTATGTCGTGATGATGATCGCAATGGGTTGTTAAGATGAGCCCAAATCGCCTTCTGGGCTGCCTAACTCATACACAGCTGGTCACACAAACTTTTAATTAACTAACCGATGTGCGATAATTAATATTCAATGAGAGATTTGCTATGAGATTTCACGCGCAAACCTTCTCGACTGTAGGCCTACCTATTGCACATGTTACTATACCGTAAGCCTACACTTGAGATTATGTGTATG
Source organism: Antedon bifida (assembly GCF_963402885.1). Classification (NCBI taxonomy): domain Eukaryota; kingdom Metazoa; phylum Echinodermata; class Crinoidea; order Comatulida; family Antedonidae; genus Antedon; species Antedon bifida. The sequence continues at coordinate 20,378,390 of NC_136234.1, read as the reverse complement.
GCGCCGAAAAGTTGTTATTCTTCTGTTGATTAATATTAATTATTTTATTGGCCAGTTTTAGTATGGCACCCATAATTATTCTATGTCACATGCCACAGGCTTGTAACAGGGTGAATCCAGTGAGGGCGAATACACGGATATATGAAAGGCCTTTCAGGGAGGGCCGAGGAGGCCGTTTAATCCCCTGGTTAATCTCCCTACAAATTCGCCTATATACCGTACTGCGGCCAAATATGGCATCGTAATTAGGCCTAAGTAAACTAATTTAATTTTTGTGTCCCATCCTCGCAGCCGATTCTCGTACGGTATCACGTCCGACGTTACATCTTGCAGTATCGCGTCAGCCCACGGCGGCAACACTACAACAGGCCCGTACCTAGCACCAAACTCTTAAATATTAAAACTTGTCATCTAAATAAGCTTCAGTACTACGTCATCCCATGAGACGATTGTTGCTGTCAGAAGACGCGATACTGCTGGATGTTTAACGTCGCTAGACCTGATATCGCTCGTGTATCAGGTATGCCCTAAGCCACCTGTGTTTTCCAAAAACAACTTTTTTTTTAACTGCGTCAAATGGAAACGTACATTCGAGATTTTGTTGTTTATACAACTGAGTGTTTCAAACTACTTAATTTTGGCGCGAAAGATAATCATCTGAGATTGTTCGCTTAATATATAATTATTCACGGCAAATTTCGTCGCACGATCGATTGCTGTTAGATTCTAATTCGTGATGCGACATCTAAGCGCCATCGACGGTATTCGTCTGTTAAAATCAGACTACACGGAGATATCCTGCGATATAGCACGTGGTATTGTACAGGGATGACCCTGTTTATTAAATGTATGATATTCAAAAGACACCGATCACTGATCAATCGCCTGCTCGTCACATTTTGAATGTAGGTCATAGTGGGCAAAGTACGACGGTTATCTAACAATTACAAGTGCATTGAAGCAAACACGCATTAGCGGGAGTTTGCCGGCCCAGTGCGTGACAACATACGGGCTTAGGTTGTGTTTTGCGACACATACTCTAGGCCTTATTACATTGCGTCGTACAACATGCAAACTGTTACACTCGTTTGTTGTGATGAGATTTGTTCGTGTGCTCATTTAATGAGATGAAGATTCTAAAACTGATTGATTAGTAATTTTGAAACCTTAAAAAGAAGAAGGATAAATGTAAGTTACGAATTTTAAGATTTGTTTTTATCGTGGTTCATTTAAAGATGATTATAGCCTAAAATGACTGATATGGTAATTTTTCAACCTTAGAAGAGAAGAAGGGATAAATGTGAAGTTATGCCTACAAGATTTAATTGTTTTTGTCGTGGTATTTTGATATACTTATAAATTGCGTGAAAAAAGAGGTACCCTATCAAAATTAAATTTATAGCCAATCGGTCTTCTTACCGATGAATTAGTCTACTTAAATGTGATCTTCATATATTTTGTTTGCAGTGTGAATTAGGCGCATTTATATATGTTTTTTAAAAAGGGAGTCTAAGTGATTATTTTTCGTAAAAAACGTGAAACACGGTGTTTGGCAGCCAAGCGTTGTGTTTCCAAACACAAATATCTCCGTGTTTGGCAGTCAAAGAAGGTCTTGTCACTAGGAAGAGGACAGTGGGTTCGTGTGCGAACCGCTACTCGTTTTTCTGAGATCTTCAATGTTTGGTATCAATATGAAACTATATTTATAAAGGATGAAAATACAAAGTTATTGTATTGAATAATGTAGTTTCACACACGAATAGGATGTACCTCTTTTTTTGTTTGTAGGTCTAATACATCCGACATTAGTCCACCCGAAAATCCACGGGGCCTACTACCTGAATCATTTAGGTGGTACGTCCGGTGTTTGGCTCATATAGTAGAAATCTACGAATTATAACATTTAACATTTCAACGAAAAACACGACAGCATTTATTGAATTCAATCGCTATTATCGGACTCCATTAATTTATACTGCCATATATTTTATCGTATGATCAATACGAGCAGACCTATAACATGTGAACCCAATCAGCGTATGCTTGTTCGGCTATACTAAAGTTATTTAAACGTCTATGGATTAGGTATTGAGTTTAGCAGCAATTAGGTGTCCCTGTGGACTTAGTCTTGTTCGGATGAGTTATCATAGTGTCTTCTTTATGATGATACGATGATTTCAAGCAGAGATAAGTAACCCACTTTACACGGCAAGTGTGTGCGTAACATTTGATGACGTTATTTGAAAATCGAAGTCGTTGGCAGCCAAAAAATATACATTGGAATATCTCATAGTCTTTTGAATCGACGATATAACCATGGAGGCTCCATGATATAACACAGTAATCCTTGATGTGGTAGCGTAAATGTATTCTGCATTTTCATTGGCTGCAAGTAAGGCCTATAGGGAGGGAGAACTTCCTTGTATTGTGTGCATTAAAAACTTAGAAATAAATACCCATAGGCCTACCTATGTGAAAAATTATGATTACATTTTGATTACACACACTTTGCAGCCCGGTGACGAATTTATAGGGGTCTCCAGCGGCTTCAACATCCCCCATCTGCCCTAATATACATTATATATCATTACAATCAATCGATTTTCGATCAACTTTTATGCACAATCTATTTAATGATCTTACTCTATTATTTGTGTTATTATTTCCCCGATACAAATTTGCCTGAATCCCGTCTGTAGATTATTATTATACTTTATAGATGTATTCTTTTAGTTATACATAATGGTATTGTAATAATACAAACGTATCAACTAACCATTTCGAAGACCCGTGGCTATTATTGTTAACACTGATCGTAGAAGGTTTTATATTGCTATTAATTATTGTGTGTTTCTTTCGATTAACCTGCAGCTTTTTACATCTTCCAAATTAAGACAATTTTCCTCCGGTTATTAAACGAAATTAATTCTTCATCAACTTTGGCGTCAGTAAGCAGTAGGATATAATATATATATTACATTTCTTGCACTGATGAATTAAGGGCTAGTGTTGCTCGAAAGTTTTGCCAATTTTTCTGACTGTTTTACTTATCGCTGATACCCACAGCATTGTCATTTTGTCAGTAATTTGCCTTTAGATTTATATATTACCGTACATTTCTGTTTCAGTTCACTCGCCGACTATAGAGTATCATAAACAAATTTATTTATTTATTTCTATTTAGCTCTACATTTTGTATCGAGCACTTTCGCTTTCATGATCTGCGTTAATTTTACCCCGAATTATATTTATATTTATATATATTTATTTTTTATATCTTTGTTAATTTTGTGTTTTTATAGTTTATTTTGTATTTACTGTTTGTATTGTTTGAGGGTCCCTAATGATCAGCTGATGCTGGATGGACCACCCTCATAAAATATTGTTGAAATAAAAAAAAATAAATAAAATTAGGCCTACAGTTTATGTTCAATTTACGAAGAAAAAAATGATAATTTGTCTGCTGCAGCAAACAAAAATAAACAAGGAAACTTAACACGCCAGAATATTGCGACGGCAATACTATCCATTTTTTAATTGTTTTTTTAACCACTTATATATTTGAAGTATAAAATACAATGAAGCTAGATGTGGCCTATGTGTAAAGTTCTGTCTACACTATCAAACTAGTTTGACAAAAAAAGTGTAGTGGAGACTGTAGCTTGGTGGTTAACATTCTTGCCTTCCAATTCCAGAGTTCAATCCTGTCCTAGTGCCAGGGTTGTAATTCACGACTCTTTCAACTCCACTCCCTAATCCTAAATGAGATTTAGTTTATAAGCACGATCAATTATAAAATAGTTTATCCATCCTGTAATTGGCGAGTTACTCGCTGTTGGATGCGGATGAAATATTTAAAAAAACAAAACCAAAAAACCCCATATATTTCCCAGCATTAAATGATCACCACTTCCATCGACGCCTGAAGATTACAGTTACATTATCGCTGAATTTCGATTTAATGTTTGAATTTAATCGTTTTTATGAGTATCCAGGTTTTCGATCTAAGTGTTGATGTTTTAGAATGACGTAATTTGCAGTTTAAACCAAAACATGATGTAATTAGTTGTCATGGTATCAGAGCAATTACTTTCATGTAGTTAGAATTTCAATTGTTCAGTTACAGTTTAAATGTCAAGAAAAACGACTGGGTTTTTAATAACCCGTTGTTTATTACAAAATTGCGTTTCTGATTCACAAATAAATGCACATCATCATACTCAATTGCGACAACTTAATATATGTAACGAATTTACATTTGTTAAGCATTTTTAAAACCGTTTTAGGCCCATGTTAATCCAGAACGTAATCTACACTGTAAATAATAGCTAAGAAAGACGTGTTTTATTCCCAACTTGCGTTTAAGATATGCTCAATCGCGTCAACTTGATCTGTAACGCGTTTAAAGTGTTGTATGTTTTAATCCATAAGGCATAAAAAATTGCCTCCTCCGTTTTTATTATGCTGAATCGCGTTTATGTAAATCATTATCGTCAATTGTTTCAGTAAAGCGTTGACATTTTGCTCATTATGCATCTCTCGTTATATCATTAATGGTAATGGTTTATGTACCTAATGGATGTTTGTAATAGTACACTTATTGTTAACTCCACAGAAACACCGGTTCCTGAGACGGCAATTTCTGAGATTCGTTGCTGATTTCAGTTAGTATCCTTAGCGGCAAAAGTTAAGCATTACAAGTAGGCCTAAGGTGGATTGGATCATCAGGAAGCTCTTTTCTGTGTGAACAATGAACAAGATACCAGAATATGTAATTCACTCATAATGAGTTGAAGACGTGGCTGTGGCTATGATTGTATGTAAAGACGATTCCAAATTTGTGACGAGAAACAATGATTTGTCGTTCAGGAGGACAATATAAAGTGTATTTGGTGTTTATATTCGCAGCCATGGCTCTGGTGTTCTTAGCAGTGGCAGAAAGTAAGTGTACTCTTAATACCTTCAAATATTCCCAATTTAATCCCACATCATCAGGATGGACAACCAATCATCGTGTCCAACTCATTCCTTTCCATCTGTGTGTCCGTTTTTTTTTGTTTTTTTGGTAGTATTTTCGTTTTCATCCAATCGAACATTAATGCTACATTCACACTCAACTCTTTATATAATTTTCCATTATTTAACAACATGGCGCCGTCTTTCGCGTTCCATGAAACGGAACAAGTGTGAATGTGGCTTAAGTTGGACCTTCTTCCAATCCCAGTGACGTAACCACTTACGCAATAACAATACGGATGGGATTCTAATTCAAAACACTTTATCAGATCATATCCATATTATAGGGACCTACGTAATGTATCGTTGATTGTCACCTGAACCAGAATTCGTCAAAACTGTGTCGAGGACAATGAAACGTGACGCAACTCGCTCCTAGGTCCTAGGCCATCGCAAATTGAAATCTGCCTATTACCTTTATCGCTCTCTCGCCTCAATATCTATCTCCAACTTGCATTTGCCTAACAGGTTTCACGTGATACAGATCTGTTCATGTCGCATTATTGATTAATAATATACTGTATCATTATTTAGGTTACATATGTAAAGCTTATCTCTTCTGATCGTATTACCGATTGAACTAAATCACAGAAATCCGTAATTAAATTATTTATAACAGATAAGGCACATTGCCAAGATTGACTCATCCTGACTAATTAATACGCGTATTAAAATAAGAATAGTACAAAAACCTGAAGTATACATGCTTAAAGCTCTAGCTACACTATCACACTAGTTTGACAAAAAGGGTGTGATGTGCTTAAATATGGTAGTGATATGACATCATCATGTCCATATATGGGCACATCACATTTTTCCACCGGCGATTTGTTTGTCACATAATATTTGATCAGGGAAAAGTGAAATTTCACTCTTCCCCGGTTTGATAGTGTAAACAGAGCTTAACATGCTCTAGTGTGGACAGGCCCCATGTGTGTTGATGTAGTAGGCCTAATGACAGGCAGGTGAACACGCAATATACTCGTGAATCGCTTTTAGACAACTGAATTAAATAAACAATAATATTATAATTATGAAGTAGATATCATAATTGAATTCGACAGTTTGCGTTTTAAAGTTGGTGCTAAGAACATGAAGGTCTGTAATGCATAGTGCGACTTTTACGACTTGTGCTGTGGTTATGTGCAATGTAAGAGTTCGGGTTCAAATCCTCTGGTCGGTAGGTTCGAGAGCTTTCGATTTTCCACTACCTGTGATATGGAACCAATTACGTCATGTCAATTGATTGCGCGCGCGTGCGAGAGACATAGAGATGTGCTCATAATTCGATTCTCCGTTTTGGTGGATTAGGTCCAAGTCCAGATAAGCAGTTGTACATGGTCACAAACGTTTGTCTTCGAAGCCCAATTTCTTTATAAACTAATAATTCCTCCATGCACTGATTGGAGACTGAATTTGCTGTTTAACTTCGATCTAAACTGAAAGTGATAAAAACAAATGTTATATCTATAATGTTATCGTTTCATGTAATGCATTACATTAGTGATGTATTTAGAATTAACCGTATAATGTCACCACAAAGGGATGATTCACCTAAACAAAACTGGACCCATGAGAGTGTATTTTAATTGTTCATTAACGTTATGTTGTTCAATGTTGTTAAAACATAATTGGTTGTTCCATATGAATTACTATTGAGGTAATACTTGTAACCTGTTCCATTTGTCTGGTATTGATACCATATTCATCAATCAAATACATGTGTACCCCTATTAAGGGGACACCTCCCTGATAAAACGAACGAGTGAAAATATACATTCAACCTCAAGGGAGCTATTAATGGAAACTGTATTTGGTCCACAATATGTCCCCTTAATTAGGAGTTCTTCACTTCAGTCTTCAATAGTAATTTAAGTAATTTGGTTTGAAAGGAATATAGGCTCGACAGTATTGTGACAATACTGTAGTAATACCAGTTTGAACTGTTGTGTGTTGAAGAGAGAATAGGCGTACTATTGACAAATATTGTATCAAAAAAGTACATCAATTTGACGAAAAATACTACACCAATATAACGTTACAAATGCGAATTTAAATGACTCTGTCTATCAGTGGGTAATTAGGCTATCAGATTGAGTACATTACATATTATTATCGGATAAGTCGAGTCTACCCCGATAACATTATGACAAGAGAATAGGAATATCACGTAGAAATGGTATATTACTACTAATTTATTTGTTAAAATTCGCGCCCAATATTATGCAACTAAAGAGAGGCATCAATTGACAAATTAAGCTTTCGAAATTTCTACAAATATGTCAAACAAGTCATATCTAGCCCCAACATTTTAGCGAGAGAATTTGTCGAATAATTCAACAAATAAGCTAAATATTACTATTGTCGACTATTACTATCTATATGCGAGCACGAATCACTTTATTTGACGCAATTATCAAATAATATGTATGAGTTTTCATTTTACATAGAATAATTTCAATATTCAACTTATATTTTCATCTCAATTTATCCGGATCATTGCTTATGTCAGTGGACGCGTTCGTGCTGCTTATTGTCATGTCAGTATTTTATTTGTCATGGCATTTTACATGACATCAATATTGTAGGTTGTTCAATGCTAGTATTCAGTAACATATAATATAATTCTCTTTTTTTTCAATTAATTAAATCATGTAAAGCTTATGTCGAGTATCATGTGTGAACCGAGCTTTAATGACGACACGACGGAAACGATAAAGGCCAATTTACACGGACGAGCGGTAAAGATAATAAAAAATATAGAACCTATGTTATTCCTTATGACCATTTACACACAATGCGGCGGCGAAGCGCGGACGGTCGATTTCAGATACAGATTCTACGTGGGACAAGCTACGCGGTTTTCCACTTACCGTTACCGCTCGTCTGTGTAAGTTGGCCAGTCTAGGAATATTTAATAATACATCATCTCATTTTGTATCACATGTGGTGCCTGTATCATGTATGGTTAGGTTAAGGGTTAGTTTATGGTATATAATACTAGGGGATGTGATGTTGTATTGCACGACGATGACAAAGACCGGGGCGACGACACTGTCGACAGCAGTAGCTGACAACAAGGGGTGGAAAAAACAAAGAAAGATGATATTTTGAGCCAAATATAAAATTAACTACAATTATGTTAACATACTGCACAGTGACAAATGATGGAGATGGTGGTGCCGGATAAATAGATGTTGAACACGACGAGATGACAAAGAATACAACATTTCAAGAAAAATGATATTTGAACAATGTACCATTATTACCGTTGCAAACAAGAACATTTTAAGAGATTGTTCATCTACAACAACCATGTTAACATAATGCTCTAAAGAGGTTATTAAATCATAAACCCGATATATATCGAATTTATGTCAAATTATCCGCTATCCAAACGTTTAATGCTAAGCTCACTTATTCGAAAAACAAAACACGATATGTTTTCTAACACGTCAGGGTATCAGCCGACATACTCCCGCATGCTGTTACTATGGTTAGACGGCCTATGGTGGAAATATTTAGCTGATATGCGAGTGTACAAGATGTTCACACATTGTGACGCCTTTAGCGTCAACTTCTTAGCTCTCGTTATGAAATATCAGTAACGGAACGCGTATCGCTTACGCAATATGATCGCGCTCAAATTTAGATTTGAAACTATGACGTTGTTGGTGGGAAATTATCTTCAATTTACTATTTCAGTCTTAAGGCCCCGTCAGGCGTTTATTTCTTTGCATATATTTCGTACTATAATCACAGACAAATTTAGAACAACAGAAGTCGCTAAAGATTGGTTTCCACGATCATCATTCATCGCATCATGATTGGTCCAATTACTTGCGTTGCGCTTATGTTTGCTTCCCACTAGAGACGCAACACAACGACGTTTGACCAATCATAAGCGATGGATTATTCGAACTGTTGCTTGTCATTGTTGTTCAACTTGCTTGCATTGCGTCTACGTCTTTGCGTTGTGTTCTAGTGGGAACCAAGCTTTACGTCCATCTTGCGTTGCGTACAAAACAACAGGCAAAATTTGCCCTATCGTTAGAAATGACACGATTAATTAGGCCAATCCTCCCCCATCCCATTTCTGTGTAATCTTGCTGTTATAGTACTGCAGATTATTATTTTTTCAATTCTATTTAAAAACACGATTATCGTCGTGTTGTATTTCTACAGTTAAATACCTGTATATGAATAATTTGACAATTAGGATTACAGATACCGGATTTTTAACTTCCTAAATTGACGAAATATTAGAGAAATTATTTTTTTTATCGACATTGATTATGACGTTTACTAAAAATAATCGATTTTAGAAAAACGAACCATTTCGAAACAGTTTAGCAGTTAAGTTGTTCTGAGCTTCTAATTGGTCCGGTAATGTTTTCATCGCCTGATTTATGGCATCAGATACAATCGGGTTATCGTAAAATAGAATCCATTTTAATATATAGAATAAATCAACCATTTTCTAAATGCCTTTCTATATGTCTTTTTATCAGCAAATTTTAAGATTAACCCAATAGTTTAGTTTGGTTAACCTACGGCAGCATCACACACAAATGATAGATTAAACATTACAGAAAATAAACAGAGCGAGAGTTATTATCATTACCAGGCGGTAGAAGGAGGACTATGGAACGCTGTTTACGCCACATTTCGGAGGGCAGTAAATGCGTACGCTGTTCCGTAATAACGGATTCGTAATATCAGCACCCATAACATAATGTCCGAATGTAGCAGACATTAGTCGTCCGATTAATTCTTTAGGCCCAATTTATTCAGATCTCGAGCGGTAAACGGTAAAGGCCAATTTACACAGACGAGCGGTAACGGTAATAAAATTATAGAATCTATACTATTCCTTATGACCATTTTACTCACAACGCCGAGCGGACGGTACTGTACCAACCTACTCTTACCAACCTAGTCATTTTGTACATTTTTTTTATAAACTTAGTATTAATTCTAGACTGCTATGGTTATATTAATTCCTTATTCATAAGTGTACGTTGTTATTGATACCGTTGGATGTGTGTTTGACTATGTTATCAATCATATACGACTAATATAGCATAGCAGATGTACGGATATTGAAAACTAAACATTATCATGCTTCGAGATATTCTATATCGTGATTGATTAGTACATCCCATTTGTACAATTGTATACGTATCGCAAAGTGTAATGTTCTACATTATCGTGCACATGTAAAAGTGCATACATGTAGGCCCAGAGACGCGCTGCCAATAGAATATTTAAAATTACCCAGTAACACATTATCCATATTAAGGAGACACCTTCTGAGCTCAGCAAAGTTCCCCTTTATACTAGGGTTGTCCCGTGTATCCTGAATGGGTATTGGCCGTATAGTGTTAGAACACACATTTCCCTTAATTTTCCCATAATTAATTCTTTGTTTTATTCATTTATTAAAACATTGTCTAAGGACCTCCTAAATACAATTGTAATGCGCTAATATTATTAACTCGAAATCGTGTGTCTCGAAGGGATCACAATGATGCAGCTATGAATGAAACACGAATCAGTCGTTGTAAGCATTTTTTATTTCATCGATAGATTTACCTCGCCACCAGGTGCCTTTACTATGACCCCCCTCCCTACCCTATTTTTTAGGTTTCATAAGCTTAACCTAACCTTCAACTTTTGATCACTACAATTTAAACCCCAACAACCAAAAGTTTCATAGAAATATACCCGGGAAGTCTAAATTCCCGAAAACGGTTGTGGACTGCTTGGTGGGGATAGACGGAAGGGGCATTCATTCCAACATCATTGCCGTCGCCTGATAATGAATGTTTCGCGCGTTCGGCGAGAGCACGGCTCTTTGGGAGTTCGTAATCTTACACTCAAATCATCATCGTAGCATTTGGCCGTTTAAATCTGACTGTGTCGTAATTGCTTTTTAATTCATGTATCTTAAATTGATGTGGTGCCGCGAAACATAATACTCTGGCCAGTTGTTTTACAAGAGTAATCTTCGAGTCATAGAATTCAAAATTGTGAAACGGACATATTATTATTATTTCATGTTACTTATATAATAAACTCGCATGACGTCACCACCTTCCCCTATTTTCAATTACGAACCTTTCCAATAACACCTTTCCAAATTCTGGCTGACCCATGTGATGTGTAAATGCATGCAAACTCTTGGTCTAGGGGAAAAGAAGAGGTAACACCCCTTCTTCATCGATGTTGAACGATTTTTTCCAGATTTTAGTGCTTCGATACAGCTTTCCAATCAGTGGACCTTGGTTCGAACATCAGAGTAGACAATTTTCCCTGTAGTGAGAGATGTATGGTTCGGTTAAAATAATATTGTTGAGTTATGTGCTATGGTAGGCATATGGCCATGTTACAGTCAACAGATACGACACTGCAGGATGTTTTTAATCGGTAAACATGAAACCGTACGAGAATCGATTAAAAAGGTCATTACGCTCAGATATAAAATCGTAATGTTGATAACTAGAAAACCGTGATCGCTTTCACTCTGGAGAATTCTCTGCGCTTCGGCATTTTTACTGGCTTGTTTTCTCCTTCATTTTATATTAAAACATAAATTCAGAATACTTTGCATTACGATTAAAGCCTAAATTTTAGGCTACAAACGTCATCATTTTAATGTTCACCCATTACCCTTTCAATTAATAATATCTGTAAATGGTCGCCTTGGGCGTAATGTCTTCATTCCAATCTTAAATCATCTCTCATGTTGTAATGTACATTGTACCATTTGAACTTGAACGCTAAAGCAGTAGCATAAATAATCTGTACACATAAATGCCTACTAATGGCTTGTTCAAAGTAGGGACGAGTAATTTCACTCTTCCCTGTTAAAAGTGATTTAAATATATCTTTGCACCGTTCATTACTTTAATATATTTAAAAATGATATATAAATTAAAATAAAGTTCAATTTTTTATTTGATATGTCATCGTTATAAATAGTTTGTTAGTTTCTGCGGTGTATGAAAAAATGTTTTCTTATGTGGGAATGGGAATATCATTCATTACTTTAATATATTAAATGATATATAAATTAAAATAAAGTTCAATTTTTTATTTGATATGTCATCGGTATAAATAGTTTGTTAGTTTCTGCGGTGTATGAAAAAATGTTTTCTTATGTGGGAATGGGAATATCATTCATTCATTTATTTATTTATTCAATCAATCACATTTACTGATTCGATCAATTAATCAATTCGTTCACTTGATCGATCAATCAATAGGTAAATCATTCGATCAATTAATCAATCAATCATTCGTTTACTTGATTGATCAATCAATAGGTCGGTCAATTAATCAATCAATCAATCAATAAGTCGGTCAATTAATCAATCAATCAATCAATAATTCGGTCAGTCAATTATTCCATCATTCATTAGTATTAATCAATCAAATCAATTAATCAATCAATCAATAATTCGCTCACTCAATCGATCAATCAATAGGTCGATCAATTAATCAATCAATATTAATAATAATATTAATCAATCAAATCAATCAATCGATTAATTATTCGATTCATCAAAAAATGTAGTATAGCTTGTAATAAATTGTTTTGTAATATATAGACATTATGTTTTTTTTTTTATTGATGTTAATGATATGAGTTTTACCGTCTGTCACACATAATATTATCGATATTTATGTTATATAAAATATTAATATAAATCATAGTAGAGTATTAGTATATTAATCGAGGTCCCTTGAGTGCCAGCAACGTGTTGCCTGTCTATTATCACTTTACGGTTGGTTGACTTACACTTGCATTACAAAGAACTAAGATATAACTTGTTGGAAATGAATATACTATATTAATTGGGTAATATTTTACATTTGAATCACCCGATGTGCCGTATCTCCACATCATGGCATTATATGAACTGTATCTTAGGCCAATTCTGTAATACAGTGTCACATATGTCACATGTTGTGCCTGCTAGGTTTAGATGGCATATGATACAGGCGTCACATGTGATAAATATTTGACACTATATTACAGATGACAACAGTATACGGAAAATCGGCCAATAAGGCTATTTAAATCGAAAATCGTGCACGTTTGTACTTTATGTATCATATGTATTTTTTTCATACCGTTCGCAATCGGGATATAGGTTTCTTAAAATTGTGAGAGATTTTCAATTGAACTTGTGCAGGTTTGATTTAAACATCTTTTATAACGTATATAACGCAAGTCGATAAACTTGGGCTCATGACAATGACGTAGTCCTACGTCACGTAAATACAAAGACAGATCTTTGAATTGTAAAAGTCTGTATAACTTCATGTAAATATGTATTTTTAAACTTCATATTTATAACTTCATCTAATCATGTAAGGAAGTATCTTCATGCAATAATCACATGTGGTCTAGTATACGCACGACACATAACGACTTTTTGGCACGTGACCCGAGTTGTAACATTATTTTCTCAAGATCGTACCGATAGCAGGGGCCAGTAATGTTGTATAATTTTTAAAGTGTTCTAGATGATGTAAAGAAAATAAGCCGAACAGCTGGAAATATCGGCTTTGATTATTGTCTGATGTAAATTGATGATAATTTGATCAGAAGCGACACACGATATATTTGGTTTAAACATTATGTAAAAGACGAGAGGTGGTCTGTGTTATAAGGTTGAAGTCTCATATACAGTATCTTTCCATCTTGTAATAGTACAGAAAACCTGGTTAAGGTCTAAGGATTTGTATGGTAATAAGTTGAATCGACAAGCGGTTAAAAGCAGGGGCGTCGCAACCAAACCATAGCCAGAAGCGGCACAGAAGTTCAATGCTCTTTCTCGACTATAACTCTCATTGATGCTAATTGTTTTAAACATCAATCATATTTCCAGCTCTTTGAAATTGAACATGAATATATTATCTATTATGTTTTTCTTCTCTACAATGAACTGGAAACGGTAAAAGTGTTTTCACACATGAGCACGTTATTATATTGTGGTGAAAACAGACATTCATAGACAAAAGTTATTATTTAATTATTATGTTATACATGATATATGTTCCATAATACTTTTATGACTTTTTAATTATTTTTAGACTGTTTGGATTGTGATCACGGGATTTGTGACGGTAGTAAATGCAGGTATTATGTTTACATTTGCGCATTCAATTCGAAAGTTTTGCCAAAATGAAAGAGACCCATCTTAACCCAAATTAAAAAGTTGACCAATCAAAAGCAAGAGTTCGAGTAATCTATCGCTTTTGATTGGTCAATTCAGTGAATATATTAAAATGCTGTTTTTACAGGTGTCATGATGGGTATGGCGGTAAGCTATGCAATGTATGCGTCCCTAGCCAAAATTGTGTCAACGGCTATTGTATCAATCCCGGAGGATGTCGATGTAACCCAGGCTGGCACGGAATGTTTTGTGATATAGGTAGGTGGTAATAGCAATGGTGAACTACAGTGAATAAGCAAGTTAGTTAACAAATAAGCTCTGTCTACACTATCAAATTGGTTGCATGTTTTGGACAAGAAGAATGTATTGTTAAAACGTGTTGTTACCTAAAGCGTGGTTCCCACTAGCGACGCAACGTAACGCAACCTACGCAACGGAATAAAATGCCCTTCCAATAATTGTGTTTTCCCCCGCCTGCATGAAATCAAACCTACGATGTTTGCTGCATTGTTGCATCGTTGGGAACCACGCTTTAGTTCGCATGCTATTAATTAATTTTCCTCACTGGAATCCTACAAGACACAGTACTACGGTGGCATGTAAGTGTCACTGCAACTTTAAAAAATTATTATTTTAAAAAGCAACATTATAAATGATAAATAAACAAATGAAAAAATATGAGAAGAATACAAATAAATAAAGGTATACACATTGTTGGAAATCATCTATCGGTATTTAATTTATTTTGACAATGTCTTCCTTTCAAGGAGAGTTGAACTTGATGTATTAATATTGCGATGTATTATCTATAATAACTCACGGACTGACAAGGAAAACGAGATTATAATGTTTTGAATATCACCTGGCGGTAATAATAATGCGTATCTTGTTCATGTTTGTTTAGAATAAAGCTGTATGACATTAGTAAGCTTATTATTGTAGGTCTAATGTTCGTATCATCTTCATGACAAATACATTTCATTAAACATTACCAAACATGATATACGAACCAATTAGTTATGTAACCGTAGTACACGAGTTATGCTAATCTATTATATTGCTTTCAGCATAAAAGAAATCTGAAAATGTACATGAATACAGTACAGTACTTAGTTTATATGAAACGCCGTTGGGGCCAAAATATCAATTGATCGTGCGTTTATCCATGACCTTTTGCCAAATTTAGGTCTCTGTGGCAAACGAAGTGCTTTAATGTGATTGGTTGCTTATCCACTAATGTTGTTGTTTAAGTTTATTATGATTAATTTTCAACATGGTTATATTGGAGTATAATTACAATGATGAACAGAAAAGTATTGATACGAAATGAAACGATTTATTTTCTTTAAAAAAATATCAATATGTGTGGCACTATCTCATGTATTGACTAAATAGATAGTGTAAATATGCTATCAGATTATAGTATGGTTAATACTACTGCTATTAATATCAAATCGTGGAAATGTGATTCATACCACAGGGCGTGTATAGAACAATTTCATCAATTCATTAATTTCTCGGAACCGACTCAAACTCATGCCTACATTATGCGAGGTTCATAGCGTGCAATGAAAAACTAAATTTGAACATTATTTTTTCTGGCGGTAGGCGGATTATAATTCGGCTGCTGTCTAACAGCAGGAATACGTTTTCCGTTCCGTGAAAAAGAACGGAATACGTCTTCCGTTCCGTGAAACAGAAGCAGTGTGAATGTAGTCTCCTGGCTACTACCACCCCCAAGAACGGAATCACTTTGAAATCAGATCAAATGAAATCTAAATATATAAACGTATTCTTTTTCAATGATAACATTGCCATAATAATAGACCTATTCATAGAAATAAATAAATCTTAAAATAATGATTGTTATTATTTCAGATTCTAAGGGTTATTGTCATTACAACGTGCCGTGTTTAAACGGTGGTACGTGCTATAGTCTAGGAAAACAGGGATTCACGTGCACATGCGCAGAAGGTTATTCAGGTATACGTTGTCAAAACCATATCAATGGACCATGTTCGTGCAAGAACAATGGTACTTGTGTTGTAAGTATATCCGACTTTTGTGAGAACCGTCATATTCATATAATTAGTCATTAATCATGAATGTAACATTAGCGAAGAAATGTAATATAACAGCAGGTAGTTTTCTAAATTATGCTGTCCACAATGTTCACGTGTTACAAGTGCATAACATACGCTTATCCATCCGTACCAACAATGAACAATGGGAACACGTCTTCGCCGTTTTACACTGTATACATTAATACGTACTTATTCTTATATTTAATCTGTACTTATTCTTATAGTAGCACAATTAAGCATCAATGAAAATGAACATTTAAGGAAAATGTACACTAATATGTATGTTATTTGTTCCATAGCGTTACTGTGATAGCGCTAGTTACACTCCGTTTTGCATGAGTAATTAATGCATGACGTAATGCGGAGCATGGATGTTAACTTTATTGGTCGTGAGTTTACGCTGCTGGTGTGTGGTGTGTAGAATAAAGCTCTGTCTACACTATCAAACTTTATATGACAAAAAAAAATGTGATGTGCCAAGTATGGTAGTGATATGACACGATGACGTCATATCACTACCATACTTGGCACATCACATTTTTTTTAGTCAAACTAGTTTGATAATGTAGATAGAGATTTAGAGAGGTTCCTGGAAAGTTTGAATGAGAAGAATACACTTACATTTCTTTTTTTACAAGGACTCAAGGGATGGCAGGGGTTGTCTGTGTCCAATTGATTATGAGGGTGTACACTGTGAAACGTTTACAGGCCGCTGCCAAGAAAATACGTGCCCTGTCAATAGTACATGCGTTCACACATCAAAGGGATATAGATGTGATTGCAAACAGAAGCAGCAATGTGAACAGACGCTTATGCAGTGCACCGAATCAAATTGTGATGAAGGCGAGTCATTTTTATTGCCTTTGTATAGTCTTGTATATGCATAGTGTTTTTGTGAGTCGTGGTTTTAAGCCAGGCTGGACTTTCCCCCAAATCTGTATTTATTGTCTTTTTTTATGTTATCCACCCGTTCGTTGGCTTTTCGATTTTTGTCTGGAAAATGAGTATTATACGTATGAAACGCCATATTTGCCAAAATATTATCTTTTTTCTAATATTAATTCGAAACAGGGTCTAGAACCTAAACAAAGGCCAGGACAGCGGAGGCCATTCTCTACAAATGCAATATTTCACGATAGACTCCCAGGACTCTTTAGTTCTCATAATTTGGGAATCCCATACCGTCTTCACCAGCCGAGGAGCATTTTCACAGGTGTGAAATGTAAACAGAAAGCTGACGCTTTCATACCGCCAGGTGTTATTAGAAATTAAATTCTCATTTTGCCCTGTCGGTAGCAAAGGCTAATATAACGATAATCAATCAGAATATTAGATATTACACTGTATAATATCTTGTATAAAACTATGTTAATGAAATTAATTTATAAGCTCGGCATCTAGGCTAATATGTATAATAATTTATAATAACAGTAGCGCATTCCCGTCAATCTGGACCTCGGTCGAAGATTTTGTTTGTTTCTTGTGAGGTTTCGTCTCAAGTTAGTCGAGTTATTACTATTAGTTTAATTGTTTCATAATTCGTATATCACAACAACATGTGGGCCTAAGTTGTTGTTCGTAGTACGCAATATTACTAATGTACAATCATATTATATTAAACATATATTTCACTATCAGAGGCAATAAAAAACAGTAGCTCGCCTTGCCAAGAGGAACTCGATCGTACAGTCATTTGATCTTATGTTTGGCTGCGACAAATACCAACAGTTCTGTACTGTACTGTACCGCGGAGAGCGGTGTCTGTTAAGGGGCGTGGAACTGGGCCACAGATAAACCCTTTAATCTCAGCATCTTGCTGTTAGATTGCCTTGGTGTATCATTTTTAATTGTTCTCACTTAAGGATCAACAGAAAACTAGGTATTCATACCCATAAGTATGAAATAATAAAGACCGAACGAAAATTTGTTTAAAAGTTGAACCATTTTGCCCAGTAAACAACCAGAAGAAATCAAGCTATGTAGTTTATGTACGCGTTGTCACTGTTTCAGATTTATCAGCATATCTCCCCCGAACGAGTTTTCGTTCGGGGCTGTATTTGGTCGATTTAACGTTGGTTCTTCTTTGTCTGACGTCTTGAAACAAAGCTCGTATTAGCGGCCTACATTATGTATTCCTTCATTCATCCAGTTATACCTTTGTAATATATTATCATTCTGCAAAACCGAATTCCTCCGGCCACATTATTGAAGCTTCAAAACAGTATGAGCTGTCTTGTTTATTCCGGAGGGAGTTCACTATCAAAATAGTCTTAATTATACTCAACAGCATCAGTTGTATGGTTAGAAAAGTAATGAATTAATTGATATCTATCAGATCACAGCGGTGCTCTCGAGTGCGCCTGCGCGAAGAGTATGGCACAGTTTCGACGCAGTCTCGGCGACTGTGATTCAATTATGTGCAGTGGTCCAGTCGTTTAAGTTTTATGTTGGCTAAAATATGTTGCCTGGTTAGTCTGATGGCTGATTCAAGAAGCAATTATTGAAACACTTTTGGCAGCTGCTGGACCTTAGAGGTTGCCTGATGAAAAGTAATATGTTGTAGTAACGAGTTTTGACGTCATGGGACGAAACCATTTACTGGATATTACATAATGGACGGGCAGGTGAAATAACGAGAAGAAGAATAAGAAATATCAATGTACTTTAAATATCTATTTCGATATTGTGTCTGTCCTTTTTCTGGTTCGTTTGATCCTGATGACGAGGATCTTCATCGAGAGGGGCGGCCTTCCCAAAAGAAAGGGGTTATGTCATATGGTTGTTGCAGTTTTCAGCACTACATAAAGAAGGGAAAGATTTACGTAGTTCAGGAAATAATGTTTTGATCATTTCAATATTTGGTGTATCCCTATATCTCCCACATAGGTCCCTATTAAGGATATTACAACACGTCACAATCTACCAGTTGTTTGACGAAATAAAGATTATTTGAGTTGAATGACCCAACTTAACTTTTGCTTTTTTTCCTTTGTAAATCTAAAATTACAATATGAATATTTGAGTAAAAAGATTTTGTGTTGTTCAAATTGTAGATATGTGCCCCAGTGCACTCTGAATACAATCCCTCTCCCGCTTTCCAAAACTCTGGGGACGCAAGTAAATGTTTAAATATAGTGTGCTGTTTAGATGATTTATTCTTGATGGTATGTAGGCCTAAATTAATTCAGTAATACATTTTTTAAATTAATTTACAGGTCTTGAGTGCATCAAGACGCCAGGCCAACTTGGATTCTCATGCGACTGTCCACGCGGTACAGCCGGCCGGGCTTGCTCAATGAGACCTCTGTGCATCATGAACACATGCTCAAACGGAGGCAAATGTTTCGAGACACTCAACAACGTAATGTGTGTTTGTAACGACGGCTACACTGGTTTAGAGTGTGAAACCAAATTAGAACAATGCGAATATAACCCATGCGCAAATAACGGGACATGCGCAGTAGGTCCGAAGGGACATTTATGTGACTGTCCTGCAGGATACTCTGAACGTTACTGCGAATGTAAAATAACGTCTGATGAAAAATGTGGGACAAAAGAACCGATAAACGGAGGATGCACGCTATCGACGAATAATTGGAACCAAAGATTGTTAATGTTAAATATCGTAATATATTACATTTATAATCATAGCTGATGCGTTAGTTATTCTTGGTTCCCACTAAATACGCAACACAAGGACGTGACCAATCACAAGCGGTGGATTATTCGAACTGTCGCTTGTTATTGGTCAATACACGTTTACGTCCTTGCGTTACGTCATAGTGTGAACCAAGCTTTAGAGTATCTGAATGAAAAGTTAAGATATTTTGGAATATTTATATTTTAGCGAAAGTGTGATGATCGGTGTATTTTCACACGTCTGGTTGGTTCAACGTGCCAAAGAAATTTAAGACGTAGATATCAATTACGTTTGAACGTCCGATAGAAACGTTTTAAATGTATTAGGGAGAAATGGGAAAGTTTCCGTAACAAAAAACATTTTTTGAGGCTGGAGAATGTAACATTTGTTGAGTGTAAAGAGTCAGATGACCCAGAACGTAACAAACGTAATACGTTGACTACTGTAAAATAACGTCAAATACTGAATGGTAAATGTAACTGGATAATGTAAACGTCTGTTCGATTAAGAAAGTTTGAGAACTTTTGCTGGAAACGTAACATGAGAACGTCAACATCTGATTGGTTGTTTTATCAGGGAACACTTAACTTAAGTGGGCCTTTGGGAAGTTATCTTAACAATTTGCTGGAAACCGTAACAGAAGAACGGTAACTGAAAACGTAACAATAGAAGACACGACAAATTTGACTTAAAACATAATCGTAATATTGTATTTTACTTGTTCCACTTATTGAACCAATGCAATCTAACAACAGGACACTGAGCTCGTCAAGATAGGAACTCTTAACAGTCCTTTGATCTTATGTATGGCTGCGACAAACTTCGAATATATGTACATATTCTCCTGATCTTTTCGCAGCCATAGAAAAACCCTTGGATCTCCGGAGCTCCTCATCCTGTTGTGTGATTGCCTTGATTGAAGCTCATATTATTTCTGAGTCACGTGGTTTAGGGTATATAACGTCGTTTTCTTAAGTTTGGCTCTCACTGCGACGTAACGTAAGGACGTACATGCTATACGCAAGAGAGTTGACAAATGGAAATCGAAAGTTAGAATAATCCACCGCTTGTGCTGAAGTACAGTGTCCTTACATTCTTGCGTTGCGTTGTAAGTGGGAACCAAGATTTAAAAGTAAACGATATTTTCAACAATTATGATATATAATAATATTTGATGATGTATTCGCCTGAAATAATAACATCCAAAGATTATTAATAATGATGTACAAAATGTAAAAATGTAAATCAACTTTTTGTAATAGACTGTAAATTATATTGTCATAAAAATAATGTTTAAAAGGCAACTACACGTTTGCACTTTCGCTTACTGTAGTACGCCTTCTCGTAGTATAGATTCCCAGCTATTTCTGGTATTCTTTAGGGGTTTGTTGCAATGGTGTGTTCGAGGTACATTATTTGATCACCTCTAACTCTTTTGAGAAGAAACCACTTTCGGCTCTACCTACCGTGCAATTAAGTAGAAATAATAAAATAATAAACATTCACCCGAAAGCAGCCTAGACATAGCGACATGGCCTGGTTCGGTCGATCAGCCCCTTCGTGCTGTTTTAGACGTGCTGTCCCTCTTGGCAAGCTAGTCTGACCTACTTTAACCTATCATTTCAATATGTAAAGCCCATTACGTCATTTCTATCTTTGAGTACTCAGTACAGGCCTAGAGTTTTTTTATTTATCATCAAAACCATCAAATGGGGATTAAATGTATGTCTCGCAGTTCAAATGATCCATCGCTTGTAATTGGTCAAATCACTTGCGTTGCGTGTACGTACGTCGTTGCGGTCCTAATGTTTACCAACTTAAGATCTATAGGTGTATCATGATTAAATGAATTGAGATTCTCATAAGAAAAAGCAATTTTCCTCGTAAAAAACCCGAAATTACTAGGGGACGGAAAGTCCGTATAATTAAACAGGTAGTCACATAGTGTTTTACACTAGAGAGAAAATTACGCTACTGCAGTTACTGAAGTAACTGTACTTTGTCAACACAATGTTTATTACAGTGACTGTCTTCGAAACAAACTAAAATGTTACGTAACTGCAGTAAAGTAACGTGATCTGCAGACCGATGATTTCTAAGTCGGCCAATGTAGTCTACCATTATTTCTCTCGACTTTACAATCTATATTATAGGGGAAGGGAGAGAGGTGGTTGGGAAGAGAGGTGGTTGGAGAGAGAGGAGGTTGGGGATAGAGGAGGTTTGGGAGAGAGGAGGTTGGGGAGAGAGGAGGTTGGGGAGAGAGAAGAGGTTGGAGAGAGAAGAGGTTGGGGAGAGAGGAGGTTGGGGAGAGAGGAGGTTGGGGATAGAGGAGGTTGGGAAGGGAATTTGTACGGTTGTTTTATTCGTTATACACATTTTGCTACTAATACTACACGCATATACAGTACCTGCTCTGGGTTGATAACGCTATTTAAAATATCAAAATACATGACAATAAATATACGGGAATGTCTGTATTATTGCAAACATACTGTGTAAAAATAAGTTTTGTAAAAATGAATTGGAAAATATTTTTTAAGACTTGAGAATGAACACTCGTTTGGTGTTTTAATATTCTAGTTATTGTAGGTCCTTTGAGATATCATCCTCTAATAAATAGCATTTACTAATGATGTAGTGGTGTTTTTGATTCATTGTTTATGTTTAGTGGTCTAAGGTGGTCCATTTGCAACCGGACCTTAACGAACGATAACGAAACACCGATACATGACCAGTGGGGATACTATACTTATATTTTGCCATGTAAGAGTGAGATACTTTAGCACAATAACAAACCATCATTCCCAAACAGACAAATATGGAAACAAATCATGGAAAGCGTAATGTCTGAATGACGGAATTTAGGAAAACGTTAAAGAGAAAAGAGAGTTGATGTTTTGACGTTTTTCAGTTGTATAGTATAGCGCCACCAAGTTTTTCGGTTATCTCCCGGAAGTTTCTTGACTTTCCTACCCCTGGTACTTTATTACGAACTTAGTAGCAGACGATAGTAGTGAGTGAGTGTGTAGATGGAATAAACAAAACCAATGCTTTCATTTTTTCATTGTATTTTGGAGAAGTAAATTTCTGTGATATTTATTACCATGACTGATTACGATTTTGACTATAACGAGATGGCTTCTCGTGTCCAACTTTGGGGAGTTTTGTGGAAGAAGCCATTCGGCCAAGGTAGCACGAGCAACAAGTGGACCAAACGGTGAGTAGAGAAGATAATAATTATTAATAGACCGTCTGGTGGGCCTTGGGAATAGGCTTACATTCCATTGCAGTTACTAACTAATATGTGAAATATATTTAGCAAATGTCAAAGGTATTTGTTCTCTAATATTTCATGATATTAATTCATTAGGTCCCTACAGAATTGTACGTTTTTCGTAGGCCAAAACAGTAGCCTGTTGTTAAATTTGTCTACCTGTGTTGAATCTGTGTTTAGTCATGTGTGACGAAAAATTCAATGCATTTGAGGAGTTTTTCAATACGATAAATCGAGGTGAAATCTATCAATTCAATTAAATGTCAAATTACCTTCGTTCATGTTATGCTGCCAAATCCTGTTTTGCCTTGAACTGGAACTGGTACAAATGTTCTGACATTGTCAAATTTTATTAATCTGCTTTTTTAGTAAAACATTTCCTTTTTACACTGAATATTGTTTTATTTTAATGAAAAATACATAATGTTAAAATAATTAATTCCATTACATGAAGAGATAATTATCAATATAAAAGAGCACTTCAATTTATATTATTTCTTTATTTGTTAGATTTTTTACACTAAATATTGTTTTATTTTAATGAAAAATACATTTTTAAATTAATAAGTAAAATATACTGTAAATAGTTAATGCTTTTTATTGTTTTTATGTGTATCAAATATGTTATAGTAATGTAGTTTCAATTGTTATTTTGTAATTTTTAATGCAAGAAATGGAATTTCCAGAAATGGATGAGAATAAAATTTTAATATTTGAATAATGTTAAAATAATTAATTCCATTAGCCTTACATGAAGAGGTAACTATCAATATAAAAGAGCACTTTATTGAAAAGTTGTTTTTTTTATTTGTTAGATTTTTTATAATCAAAGAAGGCTTTCTTCTATACTATCCAGAAAATGAAAAGCGAGAATTTGAGAAAAGACGATATTTTCACATGCATCCAAAGGTAAGTTGCAATAAGGTACAATATTAGTTTATTGCTAATAATATACAATTTATACCATTATGGATATTGTAGATCAGGAAAGATATTTAAATTTGATTGACATTTGCTTGTTTAAACTTTAAGATGGTCTAGTTAATTAATAGCCGTAGTGCTGTTTCTATAAATAGGTTTCATTCTAATAGGATGGTGTAAAGTCCAGAAGCTAAATATTTTATTTGTAATAATTTGTCTGATTCAAGGTTATAATTCGTTTAAATTATTCACTTTCCTGATCACAGGTGTGACAATAAATGACTAAGAGAAGGTTTACACAATGCTGTGTATTTCCATTGTTTAAATATGATATTTCTTATGGTAAATTTAATATGTATGCTTTTGCTTTTTATAGCAGTATATTTCGTGCGCGGCTTACCTGGATAAACCAACTTTGTTGTTGTTGGCCTATTTCTCTCCCAGACGAACATGTTAAATTCATTGAATTCTCTATCAAAAATTGCTATTGCTAACCCCACCCCCACATCCTAGTGGCACTATCTAATTCTGTATTCAGATTCATGTATTAATTTAAATTAAAAGTAAATGTAACGATAATTTGTGGCGTCAGGACGCACATATCTCGGTGTCTGTTCAAAATCAGTGATGCATCACAAAATAGCGTTCATTGATATGGTCAGATACTGCTTGCTGTATTACCTCCAGATGAGAGGTGTAACCACTATCTTACCTTAATCCAAAGCCAGTATTAACTCCAGATGAGAGGTGTAACCACTATCTTACCTTAATCCAAAGCCAGTATTAACTCCAGATGAGAGGTGTAACCACTATCTTACCTTAATCCAAAGCCTAGTTGACATAATCCCACCTTTAAGCCATGATTCTGAACAAGTAATCTTTATGCTCTAAAAATATCCCAAAATTTTACCATTTTTGGGTTAATGGCAAATATAATTTCGTTTCTTTAACATGAAGGACTTAGACAAAAGAAACTGAACTAAAACTCTGTCTACACTATCAAACTTTATGTGACCAAAAATGTGATGTGCCCATATATGGACATGATGATGTCATATCACTACCATATTTGAGCATACTGTATCAATACCATATTTGGGCACAATTTTTTTTTGTCAAACTAGTTTGATAGTGTAGATAGCACTTAAGACATAAACTTTCAACATCTGTCTCAATGCTATAATGGTCACATTGCCTATAGCCAAAGTGAACCATACTGTGCTATAATGGTCACATTGCCTATAGCCACAGTCAACCATACAGTACAATGCTATAATGGTCACATTGCCTATAGCCACAGTCAACCATACAGTACAATGCTATAATGGTCACATTGCCTATAGCCACAGTAAACCATACAATGCTATAATGGTCACATTGCCTATAGCCACAGTGAACCATACAGTACAATGCTATAATGGTCACATTGCCTATAGCCACAGTGAACCATACTGTACAATGCTAAATGGTCACATTGCCTATAGCCACAGTGAACCATACGCCTACATACACTGTCCACAGGTGTTCTCTAATTGGTGACACTGGACGAACCTGTACAATTAATTAACAGGAAGCCTGATTGGTGATCAGTGCTTAGTAATTCACATGTCTTTCATTTTATTGTCACTCTGAAGACTGTGATTCACTTTACCACGAATGTGTAGTACATTTATGGTGAACATATGAATTTAATTTGTATAGATTTGTCTGTTTCTGTAGTACATGATGACCTATATTTCTACAGTAAACAATGGAATTGAAACGTATCTAACATAGGCGGATTCAGAGGGTGGTGGCTGGCTCCTTCCCCTTCCCCTTTCATTTTACCATGTATATGAACAGATTAATTTAATTTTTTAAGGTTTGTCTGTATTTGCAGTGACCTTTGGCTGTTAAACAGTGTTAGCATTTCCTTTCCTTTTCAACAGTGAAAAAATGGGGGAAGAAGGGGACCTTTCTTGGAAAGATCTTTTTTGGGAGGAAGACACTACCTCTCTGAAGCTGTTTTTTGTTATAATATTGGCAGTTTCCTGTATTTTATAAAAGATTTCTATAAAATCATTTGTATACCAATTTAATTCTTTGAATCTTCTCATGGTTTTGTTTTCGTTATAGCTTTCATTTATTTCCTTCGAGTTTGCATGATCGGTTTTCTTCAACAGCCAACAAAATAATGAGTCAGCTGTATTGATATTGTATACGCTTAAAAAAATGTTATTATTACCATTATAAGTAGAAAGAAAGTATAGTGCAAAATGTATACAATTCCGACATTGATCTTTTAACATTACATCATAAAAACTAAATAAAAAGTTGATATTGTTGTTTAAACTGAGAAATTGTGTTAATTGCAAAATAATCAAATGAAAAATATTTATATTATACAGTTATCATTATAAATATCACATCATAATCTTTTATCACTGGAACTTGTACAGTACTTGACATTTAATAGTCTAATACAGGATGTTAAATTAACAAATAGTGTTTTAAAATACATCCAACATAGAGGGCAAAGTACTATTTAAATGTTGGGTATCAGCATCTACTGTATTCTGTAGTAAACAATGATTATTCAGGTATTTTCCAATCAATGCATACTGTATGCTGATGTCCATGTCAGGTGTGGATCCAGGGGAAGCTGTGGCTCATGTACTAAATCTCTCTGTCTGGTAAAACCCTTTAAGCGCTCCCCCTTACACTAATCCTGGATCCGCCCTTACATGTTATTAACTAACAGTGATGTAGCCACAAGAATAAAGTGGTGTGGTTTTCGCAAGTAAAGCAAACAATCTCTGTACAAGCCGCTGGGTTGTCAAAGGCCTTTGTGAAAAAGTGGTCAGGTTGAAACTTTTCCGTACTGGTGGCTACGGCCCTAACTAAAGATATAGTAAGACCAATGAACACTGACAGTAAAGCCTAAATTTATGCACTCCATACATTACTCTAGTTACCAACCGTCTCGCATCGTGGTAACTATGGCACTCACACAGGACATATTTATATCCAAAATAATCTGGAGAAATTGCACCTTTCTTAAAATAAAACAGGAAAATTCCCAGGATTGGGAGACTCCCAAGTTTCACCATATCACTTTTTTCAGTTTATCTTAATAGCTTGTTTTCTTTATAGAATTAATACCAACCAGCAAAACTGAAAGCAAAACAACTATTATACTGATTGTAATAAAATCATAACACACTACTTATTATTACTATGAATTTTAATCACAATTGTTTGAATGAGAATTTGACAGAATATGGCTAATATTTAGTTTTAGACAAAAATTGATATACTAATGCTTGGTTAATAGCTTTATATAAAACCAAGTGGTATTTACAATAAATAAACAAAGAACTGTTTTGTTTATATTGTCAGCATTCATGTTCAATACAAGTTGAACAGGAAATAGAAAATAATATCACAGATAATATTATAATTTATTATGTTGTCCTTAGAAATAGATAATTTGTTACCTTTCGTTTTCACCAAGCAACTACTGTATGTAGCTGTCGAGTCTAAAATTCATTCTGTACATGCTCAGAAACATGAAGCATGACTATTAGACTCGATAGTAGTTGCGAAAACTACAGTGTAGATGTGCATTGTGAAAATGTATTTAATAGAAAATTTTGAAATGGCTCACAATATTAGAGAACAGTTTAAATCGCCTATAAATGAACACCCTCTGATCAGTAAAAAGTGTCCAATATGTCACAGCAGTGGCGTAACATAGGGCAAAAAGGCCCCTGGTTTGGGCCCTACTAAAGGGCATCCATGGCTGGGTAATTGCATCAGGGCTGCTCATGCTATGGTCCCTTAAGCTCTGGGACCCCTGGGTAATGGTATGTTATTGTCCGTTGTAAGAGAGTCTATTACGTGACTAGCTTACCTGGATGAACCGACATAGGCCTTTTCCCCTTCAAGGGGAGAACATAACCAAAAAGTAAAATTTTATTCATGAACTCCCCTCCAAGACAGTGGTATCGCCCAGATGATGAGAAAGGGTAGACCTGGTACACACTGTGTTTAGCGTGACCACCCTGGTTTATGTTCCAATAGTTGTTTTCCAAATAGGATCTATATATTTTGATATAAAAGGGAATTTTTTCCTCTGATAATAACCTAAAAGCTCATGATCTGAAAGATTTGTGTTTAACAGTTAAAAGTATTACTAAGAATTAGATTCGGTTTCAGTTGAATACAATGCTTCTTTAAAATATATCCAACATAACAATACATACTAGGATACACTATTATGCAAGAGCTATGACTAAAGTTAGTAGCTAACAGTCCAAGTACCCCGTAATGAAAGTAATAATACAATTGAATGCATTCACCTTGATACAAATCATCATTGTCTGTTGAAACGACTGTTGAGTCCTGAAGTTATGGTTGATTCTAATTACAAGAGCATAGATATGAAGGGGTTCGAGTGTGTGAACATCCCCCGGGAGTGGGGGTTACTCTTAAATATTTCCATACAGGAGGTGCCGCATTTACTGGGTATATTTTCGTGAGCCTGGTAGTAACCTGGGGGTGAACCCGCATCATAACTCGGGTACAGTAAAAGAGGTTCATCTCTGGGAAGCAAAAATTCTCTTTTTCTACCTCAACAGTTTAGTGCTGAAATTCCTAGTTGTCTCTTTGGGTGTTTTTTTAAATTAAGATTATCTTTTAAATTCATGATTTTATATTGACTTTGTATTTTATTTATAAATAATTGTTTGTGATTAATTGAATTGTACATCTACAAGGACCAAATAAAATGAACCTAAAAAAACATGAGAAAATCTGTCAAAAATCTGATTTCTATTTGATTTCTTTCAGGGTGTTATTCCACTAGGAGGTTGTAAAGTTGTTAGCTATGACGACTCATGTAAAAGCTGGGCTTTTAAAATTGATAATGAAGAACTTAGTGTAAGTATTGATAATTGGTTTTTTTTTTACAATCTTCACTTAATATACATATCCCTTGATTAGTTGTATTCCCTTGAGTGCGATCACCCAACAAGATATATTTTTATTTGTTTTCATTGAAGGGAGGAATATATTTGGCAACTGAAACAGAAAATGAACGAGAACGCTGGTGTGAGATGATGAGCAAATCAGCACGAATGTAAGTTAAACAATAATTATTTTTAATTTCCGTCTTAAGATATAATCGCCTTGGACTTCTGGGTAAGATTTACCGACTGAATAGTAGTAGTAGTAGTAGTACTAAGTTATGGAACAGCACATTAACTTAAGAGATCCACACAAGTTTTATCGTACAATTCAACCTAGCCAAAAAATCTGGTGCAAAGTTTCCCTTCCGGATCCTCATATTAAACATCAGTGGTAATAAGATTTTAAGCTATTGTATTCTTCAGTTCTTTTTTAACGCAATGTACTCTGCGAAGGAATGACAGTGGTATGTTTGAATGCTCCTTAAGCTTGGTTCCCACTAGGACGCAAGGACGTAAATGCAACGCAAGCGTGTTGACCAATGATAAGAGACAGTTTGAATAATCCATCGCTTGTGATTGGTCAAATCACTTGCGTTGCGTTACGTTCTTGCGATGAATCTCTAGTGAGAACCAGCCATTAGAGGGCGCGATAGCATACTGTACAAATAAATTTGTCATGTAAAGATGTGTCACTAAATAAAAATATTTAGTCTGTATTGTATCCCACTTGTTGGGAAGGAGATATCCAGGTAAGTGGTACTCTATCATTGCCACTGTTGATTTGTGTTAATTTTGTCATTAAATTTTATTTTGTAAATATACTGTATTGATTATAGTACAAATAGAAACCCTCAACATTGGAAGAAAAGCAATGTCATTAAATTACTAATTCAATTAAACAAGTCTAACAATTAAAATCCAGGGACTTGAATAATCATATGCTGTTTTAATTTCAATTCATATTTAAAGATAAATAGTTAATTTAAACCAAGGAATATTTTATATTCATGCAATTATTAAATATACACTATAGTATGAATTATATTAGCATTTTGAAACGTAGAATAAAGGTAACTACACTTATTACCATATTTACTGTAGATCGGCCTAACCAGTTTCTGTGCTTAAATTGTTATTTGGGTCCCTGGATTAAAGAGCCATAACAAATCAAATATTGAATATTTAATAACATAACATAAGTAAATTACAATATTATATAAAGTTAAAAACCTTACAATAGTTTGTAGATAAAAAGTATACAACATAAAAATATTATTATTAAATTGTTTAAATCACAGATAGAATATTTATGAATCTTCAAAATCTCAATCTACACTATCAAATTTTATGCGACAAAAAATACGATGTGCCCATATATGGACATGATGATGTCATATCACTACCATATTTGGGCATATCAAACTAGTTTGATAGTGTAGACAGAACTTAAAGGAAGGTTGAGGAATAAAATAGTGATAAGAAAAAGGGTGTGTAGGATTCTAAATGTCAAACACTATACTATAAAAATAGTACATGAAATGATTGAACATTTGGATGGGAAATGGAGAGTTATTTACTGTCTATCAACAGAGAACTGAACTTGGTTGTCAAAATGTGTCCGCTTTAGGCTTAGTATTTCAAGGACATCACATTTTAAAATTTCAATATTTTATAGTACTGTACTATATACAATAGTATGATAATATTTTTAAAAAAAATATTAAACTAAGCTAAATAAAATATTAAAACCTGTTAACGCTAATAATTGATAATTTCCACCGTATCAGCCGCATTTATAATCTGAAAATCTTGTATCTCCGGCGAATGTCTGTGAATGACTTCCGATCAGACAACTAAATATATACGTTTTCACCATGTGTTACCGTACATTATTAATTGGTCGTCTTTCCCGTACTGAATCTGAAGTCTAACATGGAAGGAACACTATTTCAAAACATCCTTTACGTGATATCAATAATTGTGCGATGTTTTTATCGTTGCACTCCACTGGGAGACGATACGCTTGCCTAGTCATCATCAGTGTATTATTAAATTGTTGAAGTATTTATCAAAGAATTAAATCTGTTTCTTTAGTAAACATGTCTATTTCGTGCCTAGCTTACCTGGATAAACCTTAGTAAACATGTCTATTTCGTGCCTAGCTTACCTGGATAAACCTTAGTAAACATACAGTAGAACCTTCCAATGGGAGTAGGTCGCCCATGGACCAATGGCAGCCAGTATTGTAGCACCTATCAAGATGACCACACCCAAAGACAATCTACTCCTCTTTACATCCCATCTGAAGAGCAATAGGCTCCCCATGTGGGATGATTAAAGAATTTTGAATTGAATTAGGGTAATGCTTAAAAAGGCTATAAAGTATACAATTAATTTGGCACAGAGAGGCTCGAACCCATGCCCCTCTCACATGATAGTCTGATCCCGTAGTAAATTTCATCACACATATCATCATCTTCCTATATTGAGCATAAACCTCATTTGAATTTAGTCGCACATTGTCTTATTCTTTACTGGCCAAAATGTTGCATGAATGTTCCATCTCCTTATCAGGTGTTGGATTGGGGTTTTTTTTGGATTTTGTTCAGTGAATCTTCTGGAATTATCCGAATTTATTGCATAAGTATGACTGGGTTGCCTTTGGATGTGATGGCGATGGAGTATTTTTTAGTAGGTTCCTTTTCTCTGTTGTAGACACCGAGTTTCTTTTCTCTGTTGTAGACACCGAGTTTGTGGATATTGGCAACGTGACTAAGGACAGTACTAGTTTTACCAACTGTATAACAGGTTGGTGGTAAACCTGTGACAGGCTTTTCCTTAGCATCAGAATGTTTCACCTAGGGATGGTATATTAGGACATAGGTGGTAAATGTGGTTTAAAATGGTTGGTTTTTATCTACAACTGATGTAACAGTTAGTGGACATCTGTTGCCCCTGTAATGATCCTATCAGTCTGTCAAGGTGCCTCATGGGAGATTATTGATAGGATGTTAACATATTATTTATACATTTTTCTTGATTAATAATTAAGGTCATTTTTATATTCAGGCGCTGTCTCTCTTAACTACTATACATTTTAATATTTTGTTACAATTTTTGTATTAAATAAGGTGACATAAATATTTAATAATAAAAAACATATTACAGTATGTATATTTTAGATTTATCAAAAAAATTATATTGTAGAGTGATGAATCTTTCATAAACTAAGTTTGACAAAAAATTATAAAATTTCCATGTCATTTGCTTTTTTTGGCTTAAAAAAAAATGTAACACTATCTTCCTTTAAAGTAGTTTTAGATAATTTACAGGCCAGACATCCATAATGTCTTCCATGCTTCCTATAGATGGCAGAACCAATAACTATAACTAAAGCTCTGTCTACACTATCAAACTTATTTAACAAGTTAAGTGTGATGTGCCCAAATATGGTAGCGATATGCTCAAATATTGTAGTGATATGACATCATGGCACATCACATTTTGTTGTCAATTTAGTTTGATAGTGTAGACAGAGCTTTAGATTCAAAATTATAAATGTTAAGTTCAGTCATTCATATGTGTAATGCCCAATATGCCTTCAGAAATTCCCCAAGCATTAGTTTATAAAGTTATCACTTATTACCCCATAGTCATGTCCTCCCTATAGATCTGTCTGCACATAAATGATTGTGTATAGAATGGTGTTTCTTGATTTGTAATGTTGATGTTAAGCAGATCAAAGTTTAAAAGGAAAATATGCTAGCTGATAATACTATAGGAATATGTGTTATTGCCGACTTTTAATGCATTTATGACTGTTCATTAGTTGTTTTTTTAGTGATTCAGGGCTGGAAATTCACCATTTATAACAAACTAGCTAGTTGAAAATGTTTGCTGATTTTAACTTACGACTTCATTCTACCAATTTCTGTAAATTTAACTTAAAATCAAAGTTTAATTTTGTCTGTATTCTATCTATGGTACTACTTTGTTCTTTTCTGTCTTTGGGACACCCTTATTTCAGGGTTTCACTTGTAAATTGAACAATAAGAGCAATATATACGACATACATACGACATACTTTATTATCTCCGTAAGAAGAAATTACAGTAGCTTGCAAAACAACAAGGTAAAACATATACAAACAAAAAAAAGATCAGACCACCCTACAAGTTACCTTTTATGATCATCATTTAAGAAAACAATACCCTTAACTACAAATAAATCACGGTATCTGTTGGTGGTAAAAAGCAGGGACTCTCATACGTCCACTTCTGGGGATATAATGCCTGACAATCATATCATAGAAACAAATTTGTAACCCTGACTCTAAAAAGAGAGTCAACAGAAGGCAAACAGACACCAATGATTCTACAAACTTTTCTAATAAAATATATATTTTAAAACTACAGTTACACCTAATCCATATTCAGGAGATACCATTATTAAGGGCACAATTATTTGAGTCCCAAAGGTACTGTCCCCTATGATATATGATCTATTGTACTATGAAGTAGTTTTGCATCATGGAACTTAAAGTTAAGTGAAACATGCTCATGAGGTCATTGATTTTTCTCTATATTCAACATATTAATGTAACTCTTTCTTATTAATGTTTACGAGCTTCTGTTTAATTTAGATATTTAAGATCAGTTTCAATTTCAACATGTAGAGCACTCAACATCGAACTTGCATTTCTATGATCAAAATAGAAACTTTCATTAATCGTAGTTAACCATCACCTTTATCTTTTTAGTACGTGGAAGAACGCTGAACTTGGAGACTGTATGATCCAGACGTTAGAGAAACAAAGTTTGGAGTTAGCAAAGGATAGTCAGAAATACAGAAATCAATGGCACTCAGAGGCTGTGGCGTTACGAGACGAGATGGACAGGAATGAGGTTGGTATTATTATGTTTTTGGGTTATTTTATGTCTTTAGGCACACATTGCCAAGGAATAACAATAGTAAATTAATCACAGGCAAATTTCATGTAGACTAGGTATTTTATTTTTTCTCAACTCCTTTTTCCAAAGTCCTTTTTTTGTAGCTAAAGTTCTGCCTACACTATCAAACCAGGGAAGAGTTGACTCTTCCCTGATCAAACTAGTTTAACAAAAAAGTATGATGTGCCCAAATATGGTAGTGATATGATACAGTATCATCATGTCCATATATGGGCACATCATATTTTGTTGTCACATAAACTTTGATAGTATAGAAACTCCTCCCTGTTAAAATCCTTGTAAAAAAAATATACAGGATTGAGAATTTTGTTACAGTGAATAAAGTATGAGACTAAATTAGTTGTTCATTTGTTGTTAAAATTCAACAAAAGACAAGATAATTACTA
This sequence comes from Antedon bifida, assembly GCF_963402885.1. Taxonomy (NCBI): domain Eukaryota; kingdom Metazoa; phylum Echinodermata; class Crinoidea; order Comatulida; family Antedonidae; genus Antedon; species Antedon bifida. The sequence continues at coordinate 20,343,962 of NC_136234.1, read as the reverse complement.
GGTATTTATTGAATTAAATGGTGCTTCCCCTCACCATGTCCTTAAAAGGTTTAGTTCCGCTCGTCACACCGTCGGCGTCATTGAGGTATTTCCAAAATTAAATCGTGTTTGCTTGTGGTGAATAATGGATGCTAACATTATTTTTGGTAGTTTTTTTTTTTGGTGATTGATGCAATTCGGTTTTTCTAAAATACCAAAAATTGATTGATTGATGGCATTGGTTTACAAATTTAAATGTTCCTGTGATTGCTATTTTTATCAACTGCGGACATCGGTTTGTCGTGACCAAAATCATTCGCACGAGAAACTAAAATTTGTGAAATGTCATGATAAGGGACTCAAACTGTGATTCACAATGTCTCATTTGTTTTATAAATGAAGATAAAAAAAGTTAATTTAGTAAGTTTTGCTGACACTGAGTGATACAATCATTTTGGTGCAAACTAACAATATTTCTGCAGACGATTAAAATACTCAGCATTTTCACTTCATTTTATAACTTTTACAAAATAATTTATATCGTGCCTGCTTACCTGGATAAACCAGCAATAGCCCTCTCTCTCCAAAGAGTGGATGCAATTTAATACGAAATGAAGAAAATCTGTTAAGCACCCCTATTGGATAATGGTATCGTCCACCAACCTTCATTGTTGACAAGTTTTGTCCACATGCAAAGATAAAGCAACACGTACACTACCTGTAAAAACTGGTTTAATAGCCTAGTAGGCCATAGTCAGTACACTATGATAATACAGTGATAGTATTATGTGTCCCCTAAAAAAAGATTTTTATTAACTGTATCTAATTATTTTTTTTTACATTTTATATTGTATTAAAATAATATAGCATATAGTACAAAAGAAAAATACTGAAAATCGTTTAAAAAAATAGAAATACCATGATTTTTCATTTCATTTCCTTTATTGCATCAAGTAAACAATGATAAGTTTGACATAACTATTTATAAAAATTTAACAAAGAAAATAAACAAATACCATCAAGTGTAATAAAACACTTTGCCAAGGCTTCAACTTATAATTAATTAATTTGTTTAATTAATTTTAATTAATCTATATTTGTAATAATAACATATGACATTGACTTTATAATCAAATTTGTAGTTTAATCCAAAGGTCACTTGATGTTACAGCGACATTTAGAGAAATTTAAAACAGAAAGATAAAAATGTTAAGACATATTTATTATTATTCAAATGAGTTTAGTGAGAATAGTGAGAATATTATATGAGTTGAATGATGTTCTATTCAACAAGGTGATCAAGCCAGGTTGAAATTGGCAATCTGAATTTCCATTCAATGAATTAACATAGTAAAGTACTGTTTTAAAACTAACTGTAATGTAACTCTTCCACCATTAACCGAATGTCGATCAAGCTTCGGTCATACTAAAATGTTAGATCTATTTACAGTAGGATCAATTAGTTGTTAGTAATTAAATAATGTACTAATTAATTTGAAGTAAGATGTCCAATTAGTAATTTTACGTTCTTTCACTTTTCTTTTATATTTTGAATACACAATAATGTGCATTTTCTTGACAAAATTATAAATGGTATGGTGAAAGATAGTTTTTGATTTCTACTTAAATATAAATCTAGAGAGTGTTGTTTTTATGGCCTTAAGCCGCTTTTCCGATATATTTGCGAGAATCGAACATTCTTGAGTTACTGATTGGTTGCGTATTTTCTCACATCACAAAAGTAGATGAAAATATGACTACGCAATTTAGCTCATGCGAATAAATTTGAATAGTCGAAAACCAGCTTTATGTATATATGTATATGAATTTCGTTTTGTGACGACCTATGACCTGCACACAGTGCTGTGTTGTCAGGACCTAGAATCCAGCGAAACTGTCTTGAGGAATCGAGTGAGGTCACACTTCCAAATGTGCACACTGAATTAATTAATCTGATCAGTTCCTACTGTAGGTCATTGAATGTAAATAAAAATCTCCCAATTATGGGTGATGTATATGATGTGGTGCTAGTTTTAAATTAAGTTAATTAGTTGTAAATAAAGATGTCAGCTACTTAACTTTATTTTGACCTAGAGAGTGATTACTTTATGACCTTCCACTAGTATTCACCTAAATGGCAATAATTATGTAAAAATGGGTATTAATGTATTATTCTGGTCCAACTGAGATTTTAGGTCGTGAAATAAAACATTTGCGAAGCGCTGATTTAAACCCTTTACTGTATAATTCTGGGCACAGCATATGGATGGATGCAATAGAAAAAATGCATTAGCAGACAATATAAAACTCTTTCTCTTACTTAAATTTATTGTTTATTCTGTAAAGAAAAATACAATTGAACTTATACTCTATGATTCATTTCAATTTTCAGTTTTATTACAATATACTTATATTGACGTAATCATTGTTGTGATATAAATAATAGCCTTGAACATTTGGTATGATATGAAACTAGATTTGTTTGTGTTATACTTGTGAGTAACACTTTAGGGGATACATGGGCTATATAAACCGTATTATTCTTTTATAGTACATGTCTGTATGCTGTAGCTCGAAAGCACCTCTAAATTGCAGTCAAACAGTTTACATTTCTTTGCCTAGTTTGCCTAAATAGTGGTGTCCCCTGAATATAGGTTGACAGTTAATACATACATATTTTTTTCACTTGCTTGTTTGACAGGAAAGTGTCCTTCACTTGAATATGGGTGTCACAAAGGAGAGATTCAACTGTAATAAATTTAGTTTGTTTATTTTATTATTTCTGCTATCATAAATGTATCAAGTATTTTAAAATAACAAACTAATTGTTTGTTTTTTTTGTATCACTCAACTTAAATAAAATGTAAGCTATTGCAGTAAACATAATATGCAGTTACTGCATCAACTGCAGTAATACAATTAATTAAAATCATTCGTAACCTGTAGGTGCAATCAATGTTTTTCACTTGAAACTATAAACTTTGAAAATATGAAAGTACACTTGATATGAAACCGTGATGATTCATAATTGTATATAAATTAATTACCTACAGTTCTGTCGTAGGAAGTTTTCAATTAGACTCACTTTGAAATGCTGATGTGCTTTAAAGGATATGCCGGGATATAGCACGTGTAACCTAGTGCAAACCTCGAGTATATAAAAACTTAAGTATATAACTTAAGTGTAACTAGGATAGAATTACTCATATGGGAGGTGTTTGGAAAAGTAATTATATCAGTTGAAGAAATGTAGATAATTTTATTATCCTCGTCATTGATAATTTACATTTGTTTATTTGATAACTAACTACTTCTAAGTAGCTTTGCGTGAGGGATTTAAGTTAATTGAGCAAATGTTTAGCCTACTCTTATGTAATTGTATTATCCTAACTAACTACATTTTGAGAATAATTTGCAAGTCATTTTTGGGTGGGACTAGAAACCACGACATCCAGTCTGGCACTCATACCTCCAGACCACCGAGTTTGCGCTGATGCCATCTCAAGGAATTCAAAGGGTTATGTGGTTTACAATACTGTAACCTTGTTCTCGTTGAGGAACAGCACAAAACACATAATTTTATAGCTTCAATTTAGATTTTTTATTTTTTCACCCATGTAAAGCTAGACAATTCAACTATGAAATGGTGTATTTTAATTACAATCTTATTACAGTAATAGTAGTGGAAACACCAAATCCATTTCACATGTGCAGTGTCTGTAGTAGTGTAAACTTCATAGCGTCACTTTGTACATGTAGTTGTCACTTCGTACAGTAGTACTTGTAGTGTCACTTTATATAGTAGTGTTACATTAGTGTCACTTCGTAGTGTCACACTGAAAATTAAAATGTGTTCTTTTACATTATAATATAATATATGTTTATAATTTTTTTTCAGGAACTAGAAAGAATGGCTGCAGAATTAGAAATAGAAAAAGCAAAAATTGAACAAACAGCAAGAGAATTACAAGATGAACACGAACGCACAAGAATGTACGTGAAACATGTTTGATATAAATTTGACGTATATTACATTTATACCTATTTAAGACTCTCTGTCTCGGTTGGGCTTCTTTTTGAGATGGGCTCCTTTTCGAAAAGAGGCCCAGTGGGCTTCTTTTTTTATTTATCTGTAAGGAGCTACAAAGTCTAGTAAGATTGAATGCTATCGTTGTTGACAAAATCATTATGTTCATTTTGACTTCAGGGAGTTGGAGGAAACGATACGTGCCATGAGTCAGGTGGCACATGATAAGGAGGAGCTAAGCAGGGCGTCACATGACTACCATTCCGATCTTGCTGTAAGTACATCCTTGTCTACCTGATATAATCTCATTTATGTATTTCTGCTAGATGAAGCGAGGTGAGTTGACAGACTGACCTTCCTCCAACCAATTTAAAAGTAATTTTAATGCCTTGCATCAATCAAGCTTTTTTAATTCACACTAAAAAAACTTCTTTTTAATTTGTTATGACTGTTAAATGAACTTTCAATCCACCTTGAACTTCTTTGGCACCAACTCCTGCAAACAGTCAAACAAACACATTTTATTGTGCAATTGTTTTGAGAAAGAAATTTCTTTAAAACAAAATGTAGGACGTTACCATCTGAGAAAAACGATGTTCCATATCCATAAAGATATACTTATCTTTTTTATAAGGGAAATAATTTTTTTTTCTATGAAAACGAATAACTTTAATAAAACTCCAAAATGGCCTCTTCAAAGTCTGATTTTATTAATCTTTCATTTTCTTATGTTTTTGGGGGACAATAAATCTTTAAAAAAAAGGATAAGAACAGCCGAACATAATTTGTTCTTTGAACCGGGAATAGTCGTTATTTATCCACTGGTTGCTTCCTGCGAAAATACCATTAATGTTCCTAAATGTGCTGTTTAATGTCATTAGTGTTTGACCTATATAATAAAATATAAAATTTAAAAGTATACAATTTAATTTTGTTCTGTATAATATCTAAATAGTAGTCAGTATCTAATTTGGAATCTATATGAAAGCATTATAATCTGTTTCCTGTTATTTTCTATCTTTACCGGAACGAGAATTAAGAACATGTGGAGCAAGTCTGTATATATAAAGCTTAAAAACAATATTAGATAAACATTATTATTAGGTTAACTCACTTAGTATATCATATGTATAACTCTTAGCAGTTTCCTGATGATCAAAATACCAGCAGACGTGCTTGTCAAACATAATAAAGACATGATGTAGAAAAAGAATGACCTGCCACTGAAGAAAAGAAAATATGCTTGTTGAATTGGCAGCCTGATAGACAGACCTCTTGAAAATTTTAATTAAATTTAAATCACAATAAAATATTATAACCTAGGAATTGGCAGCCTGATAGACCTAAGCTTGAAAATTTTAATTAAATTTCAATCACAATAAAATATTATAAACTAGCAATTAGATACTAACACTACAGAGTTATGCTTTCGTATCGTACATAGCATCCAACTCCATAGGTTCATTCTATAGTTGCTACAGATTGACTTCTTCAACACTACTTATGAACGAACGACTAATTGACCACCAGTACCGTTTGATTCTACAATCTACAAATTATCTCACTATAATTAATTTGTTAGAGTTTGGCTATGGAACGGGAGAAGACCATGAGCGAACTGACGAAACGCGAGGATACAATGAAACAGTTGACGACTGAGAACGAGTCGCTGACGTGGGAAACGCAACAACTGAAATCCAACTTAGGACACATTGAGAGACGAACAAAAGAATTGGAAGACGTTATGAGATTAACAGAAAGCAGGTTAGTTTGTCAGTGCGAATTATTTTATAGTTTTTCAATGTACAAGATTATGAGGTAGCCAATGAACAGCGTATGATTACTTCCCAAAAATGTCAATGTTGAAAATATAATACAGTGCATTAAAGAAAAACAAAAAAAATGAAAGCACTCGGAAACCGAGTGAAGTACTTTGCAAAATATTGAGAGGAAGCATGTTGATACAGTATTTCTGCCCATGTTAAAAGAATACAAATTTTCCTTTTTCTTATTTCTGAAGTTATTAATTAACTGATTTTCTTGAATTTCAATAGGCATAATCTGTAAGTATATACCTATTTACACCGAAAAATTCAGAATGATAAATTTAAAATTGTAGGTGCTATCGTGCTAACAAACAAACAAAGCATTTCAAAATTCTATTTTTACAAGTAACAACAGTTGCAAATATAGAATTTACCACTAAACTTAAAAGTTCAACTGTATTGAATTTATAGAAATTATTTCAAGTGTTTTACTAATACCTGACAAATATCGCCTTCGTCGGGCTGTCCCCTAAATAGGTGTATAGTCAGACAAAAACATATATTGTTCCTTGTTTGTTTCTTGTAATTTTCCCCTTAATTGCGTCCCCTAAATAGGTGTTGGCCATAGTGTAAAGCATATATTGTTTCTTGGTTGTTTCATTTGACCCTTTGTATAGATGAGTGTGGGGTGTGGGAGGAGTGGGTTATGGGTCCCAAAGGAGGGGCTCAGTCTACTGTATACATTGTTGAATAGGAATGAAAATGTCATACAGGGAAATTAAAGTTTATAACGAGCAACCTTCAGTAGAATTATTTTGACACAGTTCATTAATATGCAGACTTTTAACCTATTGTTACATTTGGGTGTATATAGCTATCTGTCATATTTATTAGGTGTATGTTTTGTTACTGGGTTTTCATGGGGAATTCCCTAATTGTTTTATACAGTATAGTGTTGATAACATTATGTTTGTCAACTTCGTTTGTTTGTTAGAAAGTCGGAATGATACACAAGTAATGATACAAATAGTGATGTAGGATTCATTAATGATTAGCGTTTAACCGCTATTGATTGTTAGGGAAAAAAGAAAATCCTAAATTCCAATAAAAGAGTTAAAATGTACTTTCCTCTTGTGCACAATTGTTCAATCAGTTTGAAATGATTACTAACCCTTTCTACTGCAGTAAAGTAATACCAATATAATCTGATAATTCATAATTAGTATTGCATAATAGTTATTAATTCATATTATCAGCTTCCTTATTTTATCCTACACTCTTTGATGAATCATACGTGCTTCTATTTCTTGTGTTTGTCCATTGTCCTTGTTATTTATTAAAGTTTGTGCAATAGTTTTTCAGCCAGGTGCCATGGATTCCTCATAAATACTTTAATCTCTTTTTTAAAATACCATTTGTCTTTTATTTATAGACTTGACGAAAAGAAAAAAGAAGCACAACTGTTAGAAGAAGAGAAATTAGCATTTAGTAAACATGCCCAGGAACTGCAATGTTCGCTCAATGTAAGTATCATCTTTGACCTTCACAAGGTCGTCCTATTGGGGGGAAACAAATATCATTTGTCTGTACATAATTACCAGTGTACATCGCTACAGTTGCACCATAGCACTTGAGTTTTATACCCCTTTCATGTTGCCTAGCAAAACTGAAAAACACACCAGGTGTCATGAACACCTGCATTTTGTATTGTGCATGCCCAGTGCTAGGAGACATGAAAAGGTTATAGATATTTCCCTTAAAGTATTTCACTTGTTAATACAGTAAATATTTAAGAATTTCAAAGTGGTTTGTAAAAAGGCAAATTTTAAATTGTAAGGGTAGTGCTTTCCTAAATATAACTGGTGAACATGGCCACAGAGTTGAATTACCAGAAACAGAAAGCAGTGTTAATATTAACAAGTTTGATTTAGGATAAACAATTTGTTTTATAGATATATAATGAAGTGAAATCATTTTATAGTACCTGCCTATATATACTTTATATGTCTAAAACAAACAAATTGATACGTAAGTCCTGTAATAGAGGATGTCATTCAGTATTTGTATTCCTATACAATGTTAAAGCAACATACTTCCTTATACACATCTTTCACTATTGGCATGAATACTGTACTTGGTTAGATACAAAGACAACAAATAAAAACAAACATAACCCCCCCCCCTACCCCCTTGTTAAGTGGACAATTTACTAAGAAATTCACCTTGAGAGTTAGTAGAGGTGCATTAAATAGTAGAGGTCCATATTTTAACCAGAAACTTGAAAGATGTATCTGCCACTTCCATCTAAGAACGAATATTGAAGGCTAGATTACAAGCCAGGCCATGTTAAAAGCCAACATTCAGATTGCTAGAGCAGTTTATAGATGGCGCTCTCTTATTTTTCGAATATCTTATTTACACTGGCATAGAGGGGTTCTCATACTTCTAAAATTAATTTTATTTTGTCACTTCATCACATGATGCTCTTTCAACCAATCAATACACGGTAAATGTTTGTCATATCATATTGCAATTAGATTGACAGCTCCAACTAGCCTTATACATCCAGTTTTAGAACGTGTCCTTATCCGCCTCTGACATCTGAAACTCTTCTATTTTTAATCTTTCTTTAGTCCACGCATCCTGATGTCTTGTTATCATGTTACTGCAATACGTAATTCGGATTTAGCGACTTAGTTTAAGTAAATGAATTCACTTACATCTGTACTAAACTCTTCAAGTTCACAACCTTGTACTGAAACATCTGCATCCACATTGTGTGTAGTTAAAGATTATATAATTTAAAGATGTATTGTCCTCCAGAATCATGAAAAATTACGATTAATAAATTCAGACTTTTACTAGAACATTTTGCAGTTTTGATAAAATAAACGAACAAAAATAATGATTTCACATATAATATATTAAGATAATACAATCCCGATAATGAGAAGAACAGTGTATACTAGGTTTATAAAAGGGTTCTGACGAACCCCTTTTTTTTTTTTATTTGAGACTAGCAGCAGATGTGATGGTAAACAACTAACCTTGCTCATGATGGTTGGAAAAAGCGAACCCCTGTAAAAATCCTGGCTAATGGGCTTGTTATGGCCAATTTACACAGTGGTAACGGTCAGCGGAAAACCATGTAGCTTGTCCCATGTAGAATCTGTATCTGTCCTGACCGGAAACCTCCTGTTCGCTACACGTTGTGTGTATACAATCATAAGGAATAACATAGATTTTATTTTTTTATTACCATTACCGCTCGTCTTTGTAAATTGGCCTTTATACATATGCATAAATTAATCTTTTGTTTAATTTAATTACCATTTCCTTCGCCTACATACCTGAAATGAAACCGCTCTATTATCATAAAATGGGTTGCGCCCAGTCATGCATATCCTATCAGAGTATTTTCTTTTCCGTTTTCAAATTATTCTTGATTATAGCAACATACTTCTCAACGTTTAAATTCTTTGGATCTTTGCACCAAACGTACTTTTGTATCAGAAAAGAAACATCTATTATAATTGAATGAGTATTGTCGTAATAACTCAAGGTTGCAAAAGTGCTACTTAAAAAGGAAATGAAAATTTTGTGTAAGTTTAACTCGCTCTAGATCTTACTGTATCAACACGTGGGTTGCTAAAGCCAACCACAAATCAGAAACTTTAAATCAATTTCACGTTTCGGTGAAGATTTACTCAGATTCAATAATAAAAATGAATGATTAAGTAATCCATCTTCCTTCCCTTAACCATTAATTAATTTACTATTTTTCTAAACTAAAAATGTACTAAATGCAGTTTTAGTAAGATTTTTTTTTCCTGTTTTGAATATGTGATAATAAATCTCCGGGGTCATATTGATAAAAGTTATTAATTAGAATATGATGTAACCATGGTATTAACGACAAATTCCTTAAATAGCTTATTTAAGAATTGTCTTGTCTAATATTTCAATTACATTTTTTGTATAAATGTTGTAAATGAAATTGATACGCATTATTTATAACCTCGTAATGGAAAGTAAATGAATTGATTAATTTTAGAATATAATAATATAAGTTTCAATTCTATTATAGAATTTTCAATTCAACATAATTTTATTTAATTAAAAAATGATAAAATCATCTTCTATAATAATAACTAATTCTATTGCAGTAGTGTCCTATGCCCACTTGAGGTAATACCATACCAAGGCAATCTAACAACAGGATGCTGAGCTCCGGAGATCACATGGTTCCATGCCCCAAACAGACACTGCGCGCCGCGGAGAATATGCACATAGTATAGTACTGTTGTGCAGATATAAGATCAAAGGACTGTTACGAGTTCCTATCTTGGCAAGGCAAGCTCAGTGTCCTGTTAGATTGCCTTACATATACATTTTCATTTGAATAGTATTGGTATTTTGTTTTTTTTAGGATCTAACGGTACAAAAGGAACTTACGGATGCAGAACTCCGGCAAGAGATTATGGCACGTAGAGATGCAGAGTTCCGCCTAAAAATGGCAGAGGAATCTCTTTCACGGTTGGACAGTGCTCTTCAACAGAGTCGTGACTCGCGCCCACCTTGTCTTTCACCAAACAAAGTCTCGAAGCAGAACGAATTGGACAGTACCATTAACCAGAGTGTTTCAACTTTAAAAAGTAAGTTATAATCAATCAATTTTTATAGCGCCATTCCAACCATCATTGCGAAACCATGATGGCGAGCGTAATGGCAAATTGTTCCACAGCCAGAGTGCACTGGAAATCCGATCTCCCCAGCTATGTTTTCTCCTTGTAATGTGCAGGAGCATTTGTTAGCAAGATCTCAATTCCCGTTTCCTCTCTTCGATAATTCTGAATTGGCTCTCCGAGAAAAAAATGTTTTTAATATTTTGCCAATTGAAAAAGGAAAGCGGTTCTTTTACTTTAATGTATTGTTTTCACTCTCATAATAAATTTAAATAAACTACTACATTAAAGGCATTTAGTAACTACAGTAACTGTAGTAGAATGATTTTGAAATTATTAGTTATTAATATATTGATATTGTATCAAATTAAATCTTTTAAATTAGTATTTTAAAATACACAATCTTCTTTTTTATCAAACTTTAGAGTTTTTCGAGGAAATAGCAGAGGAAGCTAAGATTGACCAGGATAAGCCAATAATTATGAAAAACGCACTTCACGCACGCAAATCGTTCATCCGTAAAACAAAAAGTTTCAAATATCGCAAGGAACGTAGTATGAGCATGCTGTCAAACAGACAAAGTAAGTTAAATCATAATCATAATTATCTTTAATATTAATTTATTTTTATCCATTAATAATTAATTTATTCAGTATTATTAGTGATTAGGTATTCAGAAATAATAGTAGAACCTAATAAAAAGTGAATTTCTAACTAAAACTAGAGAAAATAGAGTTACATTAAAAGAGATGGTTAAAAACTTTATTTGGCATGTTAAACTGTTGAATGTCAGCATGTTCTCTCATTCTTGCTTGGTCGTCTTTATAACCTTCCAATTAATCTCTTGATTGTATTGCATTTGGTAGTTTTATGTTGGATGTTACAGTACCTTGCTTGTATTGACAACCATTAAAAGGGATCTTGTATTAACCACTCTACTACTTCCAGTACCTTAAACAAATTTACTCCAGTATCTGCAGAACATTTTATGCTTCAGTAACTTGAATACTTACTGTTAAATTTATACTGCAGTCTTTTAAGACATATTTAAAACATTTCGTCTGCAGACAAATTTACCTCAGAATGGCTTATGCTGCAGTAACATATTTTATCCTTCAGAAAATACCAATTTATTTCAGAACCATTATGCTGCAGTGATTTGAGAATTACTGCAGAATATTTATGCTGCAGTATCTTTAAAATATACTGCAGTAGCTATGTCATTATGAATGTGCTCAGGAGAAAAATGAAGGTAGTGTTAGCATTATCAGTAGTTTCTGTACAGCAGTAGTAGATTACGCTATGTACTGTGCTAACATGCTTGTTATATTGTAAAAAAATTGCTGCAATTTAATTTTTTTGTCTCCAAGTTTTTATAATAAGAAATAACCATAACTATTTTTAAACATCTTTGAAAAAAAAAAGAAATTTGAAAAAAAGTGACGATTCAATTCTAAACTAGATTGCAGCAATTTTGTTTTTCTTCAAATAATTTCCATTATTGTTCTGATATTAACAATATCTTCTGCATGTTTGTATCTGCTAAAGCACCGGTGAAGAAGATAAATTACCGGAAAACCATGGCAACAGAACACGATCTGCAAAAACATCCAAATTTTGAAAAATGGAAAAAAGAGAACTTTAATTTCACACCACTCCAAGACAGTCTGGTTAATGGCGCCAAAGAAGAAGAAAACGACGTCAAGTTGAACGATAATAACACACTCACCTTAGACTCTGTCCAGACAAATAATTCCAAAACCCCGGATGATAGCACCGATTAGGAGGTAATGAAAGCTGCGAAGGGTTAAACATGACACGCATTTTAGAATCACTCAAATTCACTGCACATCTGCACTATAACGGAATTACCATTCAATATCCATATTGAAGGGGGCAATCTTGTTCACAGACAAACATACACAAGATGCTCTACATAAACAGTCTTAAGCTCTGTCTACACTATCAAACAAAAAAAAGTGTGCTCTTCCCAAATATGGTAGTAATATGCTTAAATATGGTAGTGATATGACATCATCATGTCCATATATGGGCACATCACAGTTTTTTATCACACAAGGATTGATAGTGTAGACAGAGCTTTAGACTTAAACAATTTTGTTTACAAAATCGTGAAACATGATGCGATTTGAACCCAAGACCATGGGATCGGTAGCCGTGTATCTTAGCCACCAAGCTACAACTCCATTCTAATTGATACAATGGCAGATATAAGATAACCATTTTACATTTTCTGGTGAATAAGTAACTAACTAACAACAGGATGCTGAGCTCTGGTGATCAAAGGGTTTATCTGTGGCTTCGACACGATCAGTTCCAGCGTAGAGAATATGTACATAGTACAGTACTGTTGGTATTTGTCGTAGCCAGACATAAGATCAAAGGACTGTTACGAGTTCCTATCTTGGCAAGGCGAGCTCAGTGTCCTGTTGTTACAATTGTCTTGTTTGTACTTGTTAATTCTTACTTAGCATAATACCACTGACAGCTATTATGTCTTTTACAGTACTGATGTTTAAGAAAAATGGGAGTATTACTAACTTTTATAATTCTGTACTACAGTTTTATTTCAAATTATTAATAACAATAAGTATTATTAATTAATAACTTTCACATAAAAAAAAACCGGGATAAGAAATTTGGAAGTAAAATACTGAGGTAAGTCAAGAAGATCAATCGATTCTTCATCCCCAAATCAAATTTAACTATAAAGAAAATGTTTATATCATCATCATCATCATCACCATCATTATCATCACCATCAATTACACTATTCATAGACTGCAAAATCTAACAATTTCCTTGACTTTCGGGTCCAATCAATCATACAAAACCACTGATTTAACATTCCTCTTGTGGATGAAAAGATGGTTTTTCTATTGTGTATTGCAGGATATTTCATAGTAATATTTTGTCAGTATCATAACTTGTTAAATAATTAATTGCAATGATTTATTACAGCTGTTTGCATGTCTGCATTTTGTTTGTATCTCAATCTCTTTTCCTGTTTTTGCATTTGTCAATTGCATGTGTTGTTTGTTTTATTTTCTGGTACTCTGTAATTAAAAATATAGATATAGAAATACAGCTGTGTATTAGACACATAATTAAGCCATAATGAAAAAGAAATGTGATTTGATATAAATAAAATGAACTAATCTAAGTAGGAACTCAAGATTGATGTAAAAAAATCAGGGATATCTGTAAAATAAATTATTTAAAATCAACTCCAAACTCCACATTTTTTAGTAAGCTCTGCTGCAGGTAGAATATTTGTATCTATCCAACCGACCATCCGCTCCACGTTTTTTGTAAATGGTCATAAGAAATAACATACCGTAGATTTTATACTTTTGTTGTCCGTTTTACCGCTTACCGTAACCGCTCGTCTGTGTAAATGAACTTTTAGCCACAAAAAATGATCGTTCTAGATCAAAAAAAAAAGACCTATTTGCATATGCATATATGAATAGCTTCCTTATTCACTTTAGGAACAGACAAGTAGGTACAATAGATTTTTGTGTTCATAAAATAAAGTTTTGAACCAAAGATCATGGCATTGGAAGACAAGCACACCAACAAACTATTCAAATTCACATTTATATTAAACAGTTTTTTCCTATTTTAATAAATCTGGATTATTGTCATTCGGTCAAGGATACACTCAAAACATAACAATTCTGTCAAATTTATTTAATTTTTGATACATTCATAAATCTCCGGCTCCAGATTCATAAATCTAATCTTTAGATAGATTTAGTATTTCCTGTTAGTTTGTTATAAAGTTCATAAAAAAGAAAAGAAATATGATTATGATATTTTGCACCTGGTGCAGCAGTGTGAATAGAGTCTTATTTTTGTTATATCATTCCTACAAGGTTTGTAGTATGAAACAAAAAAAATGTGTTTCCTTTTTGCATTCAGTATTTTATCAACCTTGACATCATTGGGTTTTCCCATTAATGACAGGAAAGGAGATATGACATTTGATAGCTGATGGGTTTTTCCCATTAATGACAGGAAAGAGAAGATTTTGAATCTTGTGCAGACTTAGGGCTTGTTCTGCTGCAAAATCATTTATTTTTTTACAATATTTTATATCGGTTAAATTTGAGCCCTTAGAAAATTGTTTAAATCATTGGTGATTTGACGAAAAACATTTCATTACCCAAAATGCAATGTGCTTATATGGTAAAACGTTCAAGATGCTATTGTAGTAAGAGCTCAAGTCAATGGCATTTAATCAAATAGTCCATTATTTTGCATTGCAGCTAAAAGTTAAACACTGGTTAAACAGCGTTCTCATTTTTGCTGTTTCTGCTGCTAAGAAATTGGGGGTGAAAATAATATTCACATGGTTATTATGGATTACTTGCAGAACAGGCCCTTATACACATGATTACTTCTGTCATGCACTAAAGTTTAACAGTAAAAGCAGTACACATTATTTAAGTGTGATGATCTTTCTCGTCATGATCTAATCTAAAGTTTTAAAAAAGTACAATTAGTATAGTACAAATAAAGTATAAGCAAGGCAACATATCACTATTATACGTTTCATTTACCATTATTGCTAAATCCAATTTTTAGAAGTACTAAATCCACTGGAATGCTACGCTAATTTTCTTCAATAAAATGTTTATTCGTTGTTATTTTATTTTGTTTCAGCGTTCACTCTGGGCAGATGTAACACTTTTAGCTTGAGTTCATCCACTGATCGTATTGACACCGTCGGCAACAAACAAGCTAACACTCTGCCCCCAGGAACGATGGGTTTCGGTGACTATGTATGGGATGAGGAAGATGGGCTAGGCAAACCTCCCGTCTTCAATAGTAGCATGTTCTTTAGGCATACAACACCAACAAAGTCTGAGCCTAAACTGCAGACAACCAAAGTGGTGAATGTGGAAGAAGAACCTCAAATTGAGGATGTCAAAACAAGTAATACGACCGATTTGACCGGCAATGAAAAGAACACGTTCGAACAGGACATGAAAGATTTGTACGCATCAATTGATAAGTGGCGGGTAATGACTGCAACTGACAATTCAGGGAGCCACGAAAAAAAGTTGGATGACATTTTAGAAAAACCAGCAAAGCGGCCAACCCCAGCCCCACGCTCTTCACCCCCACAAGCAAGACCCCGTCTTAAACTTAGTCCACCTCCAAGAGGCAAGAAGGTCAGTCCTGACCCTCGTAAAATCCCAACTTTGGTCACCAGCAATTACTGCAGTTCATCATCTGATGACGACGGCTCTAGTGCAGATAATGAACGTGAAAGTTCCGGATCCGACTCAACAGCCACTGATGGTACGTTTTCTGGAAATGAACTAACCTACCCATCATCTCCGACGTTGAGTCCGAAACCGTTTTCACCAAACGTGACCAGGTCTGTTAGTCCGGTGCCTAGTCCGGTGCCTAGTCCAGTGAGGCGTAATCGTAGGATTATTGGGGCAGCTGCAGGATGGAAGAAGCAGGACACATCACAGAATCGTGTTGGGACGACACCGACAGCTGAATTTATGGAAAAGTATGCCAAGATTTTCAGTAATATCAAGAACACCCCTGCAACCGACGGCAAGAATGCAGTATGTTATGATACAGCACTTTAGATATGCAGTAGAACCCACCTTTGGGACGACCCCCTATTTGGGGGACACCTCTAAAGAGACACTTTCCCATGAAATAGTGAATCGAAATATAGGAACAAGGCTATGCCACTAGTATGAGGACACTGTTGCTCCCAAATGTGTCCCCTTAATAGGGTTTCATCTGTATTTGTTGAAGGTAAAATTAATGGTAATAGGAGATATGCTTTAAAATAGTTTGTTTGCTGCCAAACACAAATTCCTCAACAAAATTAAAAATCTTTCTCTTTCTGACTGCAGAGGTATCCAAATGAAAGTCTTTTGTTTGTGTTACTGATAGAGCTTTTGATGTGTGACAACTAGCGACCTTTGACCTATGCATTGATGTGTCATTTGTAGTCGCCTCTACTTAGAAACTTCCAAAACTATGTCGAAGAATGAATGTGCACAATGACTAAACATGACCTAGCATGTTCTTAGGTCATCAGTCATCGCTAATCAAAAGCTCTGTTCTCTTTTTCTCCCGAACTATTTACCCTTGACAGCAAACAAATTCATTTTAAAGCAATCTTATGTTGGTTTGGGTTAGTTTAGTAGATATGAGTATCATATCATAAAATTACTTATCATAGATATCGCAATTCTTACAAAGATATAGCGGGACAAATTCTAATTATAGAATACATACATAATAAAAACTAAACATAATTTTCATAGCACCACTTTTCATGAAGATCAGTATACTGTATAATAGTACCAGATTCTTTTATGTTGTGTAAGGACATCTTCATTTATTAACCTAATTAAATTAAACTTAAGACATACAATATAATTGTATACAGTAATAACCATTTTGCTAGGTGTGTCACGATGACCCTAAACAATTTTTTCCCATACTTTACAGTTTATATTCAAACATAAAAAATACACCAGTAAAAAGTAACTGATATCCTTCTGAAGAGAAGTGTTTATCAATGTTGCAATCTAAAAGCTGTAAACATCATCAGATGTACTGTACGTATAAAACATATCAGGTATCTTGGAGTTAACACAAGCACTTATGTCGGTTGTATTTATTAACTCTGATATGATCTGGATCAGCTTAAACCTAACTCTATTCTAGCTTACTCTAGTATGTATGAACACAGCTACAAAATCTCACAATCTGGTGTTATATATCACAATGTAAATATGATTTTATGCAAATAACAAGCTAAATTTATATAACATAATAATTAAGCAGAAAGTTTAATAAACAAGAATTTGTGGAACAAAATACAAATGATGAGGATATGATAAATACAATAATTATAATATTATAAATAATATAATTATATAAATAATATATTATAAAAGTATTTTTATAAAAGTATTTTTATGTCTTCTAGGCAGGAACCTAAATTAGTTTTTTTTTTATTTAAAGTAAATATTTGTGTTATGGTGAGGGTTTTGTTTTTTCTTTTAAGATAGAGATGATATTTATGCAAATTGTCCACAAATGTTCAAACTGTAGATCTGTAACCTATTGGTGCCTTACTGTTTGTGGAAACGGTTGTTCGTTACCCAGATATCTAATACTGATAAATAATCCACACATGTATTTAAAGGCCTGTTTCTATAGAAAAACTTCAAAGAACGTTATTCTTATATTTTTGTTTGAGGTTTGCATGGTAAAAACAGTAAAGACATGTTTTCTATTCAGTATGTTGTCTTTGTTTTTACTCCAGAAGACAGTGATTGTAGCAAAACAACAAAAATTTGAGACGTCCTCAATATTTCATTATTTTCTTTTGGAAACACAATGTGTTTAAACTTGACTTTAACGTTTTTCTTCAAAACTGGTTTAACTTGTTTAGATTGTTCCTAAAAAAAAACAATTTTATTAGTATGGTGGTGATTTTATTATTATCCACAGTGGAGTAGCAAAATGTTCATGCCATTCATTTAACCTTCTGTGGCGATTTCAAATCTATGATTATGTTGCTGTTAAAAAATGTTTCTGGCAATCTAGAACAGAATAAATTGGGGGTTTTCCCATTTTTAAGATTGAATTTTTTTCAAGATTTATACTGGCAAAAAAATACTGTTCTTTATAAACATGGTTTTAAATCCGTTCTTTTCTTTTCTAGGGAAACAGGTACTGTATCTAATGACCGTGTTTGGAAAGTTGAAATATATTTTTTAGTTTTCCCCCTAACATATGACAAAGTAAATGTATCAGCAAATAATTGTCTTTCATACAATATATTTTATGAAATATAAACACTTGAATATTAAAATTCTGTATTGTATCAGTTGTAATGTTGTTTGTTGATAAAGGTTGTTAAAAGCCCAAATATGAAAACTCCCATTAATATGAAAAACATCAATATTAAAAGCATATTAAAAAAACATATCCACAAATGTTATGACTAGATATTATTTTAAATCACACACCAATTATAAATATTAACTGCAAATGTGAAAACACATACAAATGTGAAAACGCATACAAATGTGAAAACACATACAAATGTGAAAACACATACTAGTACCCACAAATAAATAACTACAAATGTAAAACAAATAGTATAGCTTAAAAAAAAAGAATACTAATATAATAATTATATAATAATTTATAATAAAAACAATCATCTTTGACTACTTGAATATAAATATCTATAGTTTATAAATCCCAGAGATTATTTACACTCTGATAATTGCCTAAATTTAGTACCCTCACTTGCTGGTACAGACTTCATTCAAGCATTTAAAAACGAAAATAAATCAACCATATCCACCTCCCTAACTTCCTTTTGGCACTGACAATGTTATTTCCGTATGACATATTCTGTCTATTTGCAGTTTACTTCCTGTAGGTCAACGTCTTGACGGTTGTTTTGATGCTCAGTGACGTGCAATGCCAATTTTTTTAGCAGAAGTGCACAGAAGAGTGTTACGACTTGCACTAATGAAGTCAAGTGGTCAAGCGGTTAAGGCAGGCACGCCGAAAACCATAGCCATAAAATAAGCACAGGTGCAAGGCTCTCCTCAACCATATTTCTGGTGGAGGTCCAGTGCATACATCTGGCTCATGTGTACTTTGTAGAATCCAAAGTAGGGGATTTCCCCAGGTGTACTGGTCCATCTCAGCCCATGTTGATGTGGACAGACGAATAAGAGCCGTGGTGGCAGCTGTATGACACAAAGAGAAGAAAGTAGTGTGTCGTCCACACCTGTGCGCAATTCAGCTTGGTAGGCTGCGAGTCACAGCTTATTTCCATTGTACTAAAAAATAAAGTTTGATATCACAAAATAAGAAAGAATTATGAAGAAAATTAACCAAAAAGACCTTTTAGAGGAAAGCAAAGATATAGAATGGAGATTAGCAGAGCAGGTAGATAAACCAGAAGAACAAAAGATTACAAAGAAAGAAGATAGAGAAATGACATCACACAAAAGGTTGAAAATGGAAAATTCTGGCAGTCTTCACCACACACAGCAGTGAAACAGTTTTTTTCATCTTGTTTATACAATTTCCTGTTTATCTTGATGTCTTTCCACGCCATGTAGCTTTTTGATCTTCCCTAAAAATAGTGAATCATTGCAGAAATGGCAGTGGCATGAGTCATAATTTCCGAGTTTATTTTAAAATCGGATGTTTTACCCATGGACGTAAAAATGGGGAAACATGCCAACATATACAGATCCAAAAGAAGGGGAACAAAGTTGACAAACTTGGCAACAATTTGTCTTTATGAATATGAGTATTTGACCAGTGATGGAAGTTACCATTTCTGTTCTGAATACTTTAACTTTATGGCTAATTGCCCATTACTTTTTGCACAATATCATCATCAAAATAAACATCAAAATCTTGGACTTGTGTGTGAATAAGTACAGTAATAATTGTTATTGGTTTATTTATTTATTCTTATCTTTGACTGAATTGTATTTTAAAACTCAGTTAAGTACTTATTTTCAAAAGTTTCCAGCTTAAAAACAAAAAATAAGTAATAAAATGGAAATAAAATTGATTTGTTAAAAAAAAATATATAGAATTTAGTGACTTAGTGCGTCTCACTAATTTAGAAGTCACTAAATCATTCCAATTTTTCCGGTTTTGGAAAATATTTGTTTTTTTTAAATTGTTTTATTCTTTGAATTTTTTCAATTTGGAACTGAAAGTAATAGAATATCTATTAACACATTTCATTCTGTTTTTTTCAAAGCTGATAAGTTTATTACAGCTTTTAATTTGCAATAAGCCTCCTATAACTTGTCATTTACTCCACCTTGTCCTGGGGGCAAGGTGGATGTGCATTGTTTCAAACTTGCCTTGATGTTTAACTGCACGTCCACAAACCACTTTTTTGAAGAAACTCTACACAAGAGCAGTGCTACAGTACTGTACAACAGCTACTAGATCTGTAGCTTGGTGGTGGTCAACATGCTTGCTTTTCAATCCCAAGGTCCAGGGTTCAATCTTGACCTAAGTGGTGACAAGGTTGTAATTCCCGACTTTTGCAAATCTTCTCCCTTAGCCTCAAATGAGACTTAGTTTATAAGCACAATCAATTATAAAATAGTTTATCTATATATCTGTAAGTTTCTTGCTGTTGGATGTGTATGAAATATTATAGTTGCTTTTCTAGTTAAAAGTCATGTTGCAAGATGCAAATAACTTTCAATAGCAAATATCTGGTTTACATACTACTTGTTCAAATCATTCTTTAAAAAAAAGATATATGAATTGCCTGTTGATACATATGATAGAAACAATTCATAATTTCAATATCCGTTGGGTAGATTGAATTGCCAATAGGGAGTTATCTATTAGACGGTGAACACCACAAACTTGTACTAACAAACACATCTAGAAATTGTCATTTTGTTGGAACATTGACAATACAGGTTTGGTTATTCTCGCATGCAATGACTAACAATGAGCAATATTGTAGTCATTCTGAATGTACTCTTATCAGACAAGGACATTTTGTGAATCATGTTTTTAAAAAATTGACTTCCCGTAAAAAAAAAATATTTTAGAAATATTTAATTATTTATTGATGAGTAAAACCAGGTTATTAGTTCTGTTGTCATTCAAAAAAATTAATCTGTTTTTTTTAATAACTAGTATGGATTTGTGACTTAAGCTCTGTCTACACTATCAAACTAGTTTGACAAAAAAAAGTGTGATGTGCCCAAATATGGTAGTGATATGACATCATCATGTCCATATATGGGCACCCATTCTGATGGGTTTTTTGTCTTGTTTTGCTGTTGACATACAAAAGAGGTATAAACTCAATATTTTATTACCAAAGCATAGAAAATTAGTGTGCATGATATACATGCATAATGTACACATGGTATGTATATAAACTATTCAGTATTCAGGCATCAATGATGCAAATACTAGGAGGCCTTACTACTGAGCAAATGGAAAAGATGCAGAGTTTGCTATTTGTAATCACTGTCCTGTGCTTTGAAAGTTGTCTGGTTATCCTCCTGTTACTAGGACAATTTGATAGTATCAATCACTAATCTGTCTATGATAGTATGAAAATCCATGTTTCTTGTGTTCATATTCATTGTTTCAATTTGGTCGAATTATAAGATATTTTTCTTGAAATGTAATAATTGCTCCAATAATGCATCATGTCATAGTTCATCCAACCCCAATGAGGTATGGTAGCAGTAGTGGGCTTGTTGTCGCAACAAGAGTCTCAAAACCAAACGCAATCAGAACAATCGTAATCGCCAACAAAACACCGCTATTTAAAATAACTGAAATGAGATGAAAAGCATAATAATATGCAGATATTGAAATATTCAAACTGCATTCTTGACTCATTACCAACAAGTGTTTGTCATTGTGTTCATTGCTCCTTGTGTTTAGTGTTTTCTGTCATCAGTAAAAAAAAAATTGAATTTCTTTAATTGACAATGGATTTTGTGTCCACATTTTTTTTTTGTGACACCGTGAAAAACAATTATCAATTTTATAATTTGTTTATTAGTTTATATACTGTCCTCAGCCATGAGGCCTTGAGAGTGAATGGTCTTTTCTATAAAATATTTTGCAGGAAAGTTTTATATTATTGCGTCTGTCACCAGCAATCAAGCTTTCTACGGAAGCATTTCATCACTTACTTTGAACTGACTGGGTACAAGACAATAACATGAAGAGTCTAGTCAACCAAAGACAGCCAAGGCTATCTACTTGACCCCAGATGACAGCCGGGATGACGAGAAGTTTACCATAACAAGACAGAAGTAATGCTTTGTGAAGGCAGATATAACTGAAAATAGATCATATGTTTTCAGTTAATTTTCTTGTATTAAGAATTTAGAAAATGCTTTAGAAAAACTGGAAAAAGATTGTGTGTTTTGAGTTAATTTTCTTGTATTAATGATTTAGAATTTAAAAATGCTTTAGAAAAACTGGAACTAGATCATGTGTTTTCAGTTAATTTTCTTGTATCAATAAGGCCAAAAAAAAAAAATTATTGTGTTGGCCACGTTTTGGGTAAATCCTAAAAATGGGTAGGTCGGTAGGAAAAGTTTTTTTTTTTTTTTTTTTTTTTTTTTTTTCAGACCAAAAATGTGTTGCCGGCAAAATAATAAACAATTTACACAATTGATACAAAAAGACTTTTAAACACTTTTCATAGCACCCTAGGCTCACGCTAGCTATAATTGTTTCAACAAAAGTTTAAAAAAGGTTTATTAAATAAACGTAGGCCTAGCTTTTGAAGGCAAAAATGCCTAGGCTAGCCCTACCCCTAGCTACCATTTTTAAAGCCAACAAAAACAATCAAGATCGAAATAAACTATTTCCGTGTTAATGCTACATTATACGCAAGTTAACATTATTCTAGATGAAAAATATTGAGTTTTATATTGTTTTATCCATACGTAATTACACTGGCATTAAAGATATAACAATAACATTAAAATGTAGGCCGTTTTATGAGCCATATTTCGCCGATTTCTTATCGCGGGGAAATTCCCCACCAGCGACATCGATCGATCGAGGCTAGAGGGCTAGAAGCCTAGCGTGCATGCCGGAACGGATGGATTATCGCTATATAAATAACAAGTTTGAACAAAAGAGCTTACGACAATCTTAGGTACATTTTTATTAAACGTATATAGGCCTACTTGCTTGGCGAACCCATGCCTTTTAAATCATTTAACAAGTCCGTAATCAGATCGTAGTACTGTACAGTAAAACCAAAAAACACCGCATCAACAACCTCGTGCGATGTACGATCTGTTGTTCTTTTGCTGCAGATCAACATTGGTAGAGTCCATTAATTATGAGGGTGTTTAAAAATGTTATAACTACAGTATTAAAAACCAGTCTCAACCACTGTGTAATCAAAGTGTTTATTTAATTTAAACTTGGATCCCCCAAAAATTAATAATCGCGTATTCCGGTTATCACGTGATGGATTCACGGTTGGTTGCACGCTTCTTTTTTACACGTCCGGCGGAGGTGAAATATGTTCGCCAATTTGGCTAATAAGACAATATTTTTTCACCATTTGGTTTCAAAATTGCTGTTTGGCTCAAAAAAAAAAAAAAAAAGCCGACCTTCATTTTCGGCAGTTTAGGGTCGGTCGGGCGTGGCCAACACAATAATTTTTTTTTTTTGGCCTAATTTAGAACTTAGAGAATGCTTTATAAAAACTGGAAATAGATCATGTGTTTTGAGTTAATTTTCCTTTATTAATTTAGAATTTAGAGAATGCACTTTATAATAACCGGAAATAGTAGAAATAGTCATAAGTTTTGAATTTATTCTCTTGCAACAATTTATAAAACTGGCTATAGATCATATGTTTTGCGTTAGATATTCTTGTCAAAACTTGCAGAGAAGTTCAACCAAATACTGCTAGAAAAAAAACCTATAGAATTCTTTTATACTACTGTACTTTGAAGTGGAGTTGTTAGGTTAGGTTACCTGCCTAACAATCTCCAACTCCTGGGTTCAACCCTGTATGTCAGTCACATCATAAAATGTATTTTTGTTTTGGTAGAAATACTCCACAACTCAGTTGCAAGGCTATAACCGATTTTATTTTTATTTGGGAGATTTTTTAAGCATACAGTTTTCCAACAAACTTTTAGAAGTTTTAATAATAAATTTCACTTACTCTTTCTTTTCCATTTTTTCATTTCTCCTCCAAAACAAAAAGCTAACGGACAACATCACACAAATTAAAAACACCATCAATTCTATAAAAAAGTAATTACATTTGTTTTATATATTATTGTATCTATATGATCATTGTAAATGCTACATCCATTGATAAAATTCTGGACAAAGTTTTTGTTTTTATGCAAAAGTTACCATGTAGCTTCAATAGTGATTAAAAAGGAAATATCTGTAGAACAACTAACCCTGGGGAACATGTTGTCCTTGGGGTAGTAGACCATGGGGTTTATACAATGTGAGGATGCATCACATTTTTAAAACTTTGATCTGTTTACGAAGAAAAAGATAACTAGTGGGGGAAAAGAATCAGGAAAAGATTCATTACCTCGTTAGACCTGAAGGCAGTGTTTTGAGCTTTCATGCATACCGTACCAAAAAGGCTGTCCATAGACTCATTCATATATATCGTGACTTAATTATCATGATCTATCATCCTAATATGTTTAGCACGATAAAGAAATCAGACCACATAAACCTGCTAACATAGAAATCAGATCATGAACTGAACTAGGCTACATCAAGCCATTAACAGAGGTTTGGTGAGAAAGAAATGTTGATTTGCCAATTGTGGTGTTATGACATGGAATTCATGATGTTGAAGGAGGTGTTTGTTCGAGTGTGGAACAGGTGTATGGGGGCTTTTTCACATTTTAAAAGAAGACATTGTATTCATTTGCATGTTAACCATATTAATTTCTGTATCAGGAAGGTTATAGCTATTAAAATATTATGGAAGGCATTAAACAGAAAAACATGACTTCTGTATATTATAATTATTTTGATTCATAAGCGACTGTTGCGACATTGCACCAATGAGCTTTCCAGCATAAATGAAATTTGTTGACAAACATCAGATGTTGATTAAGGTCAAAACATAATGTCAACAAGGTCACGCATAAATGGGTTAGGTCATGACATCACCATTGTTTAGTCATTAGTTGTCTTTCCTGTCCACTTGCAAACTTTACGGTAGGTGAAGGTCTGTGTGCTGTAGAGGGCTGTTCGTATTCAAATTTAGAGGGCGCCAGATTTTGTCCCCACTTTTGAAAATTGAAAAAAAGGAATTTTAGATTTCTATGGATGAACAAGCCCATTCTTTCTTTGACCCCACTCCCTACCTTCCTAATACTGTTGATATGCTGTAACAGTTTGAAACTAACCCTTTGTATATTCATTCATACACATTTATTCAGTTATAACAATAATAAATGGGGCCCGCACAAGAAGCAAGCTTGTCTCATATTGCTATATCAAAGTTAAAATAAACAATTAATAATAACATGTATCTGAAAAAATGTAAAGTAAGTAACTAAATTTTACCAAGAGCTGCAATCAGAAACATTGCATAGAAATCCCAGCGTAATGCAAACTGTAGGAACCGTTTCGAACCGTTCGTTTCATCATTTTGCAAGTGCGCCCACTTCATATAAGCATCACATAGTAGGTACACCACACACAGTTTCCATTGGAACTAAAAAATTGCAAATAATCAGTTTGTAAATAAACATTTAAGTGCCTCTTTTCCAATCATATGGCAACATTCTCATATTGGTCAGAGACTCCTGTATTGTCTCATGGCCTAACATGCTCTCGGTTTTTCACATTTTCTCATAGTGTTGGAGAAAACTCTGCCCTACCTTTACTCTAGCATTGTATATGATATGGCGATATGCCTCCTCTCTAAATAACAATGCATCAAGCAGGATGATAACAGGATCAAACTCTACATATTTATCAACAACTTTTGAACAAGATTCCTGCAAATAGAATACATTTATTTATTTATTATAATAAAGCTTTTGGACAACATATAGTAAAACACCTATAGTGGGATATCTACTATATCTAGGCCTATAGGTCTGAGAAAGACAAACTGCATCAAGATTAAATATAATAAAAAAAAGGCTAAGCTGGGCCTGGCTTATTTCAGTTTTACATTATGCTAGGCCTACAGCCAGTAGTTAAGTAGTGATTTACTATTACTCTGGCGGCCTTCCTCCCTGCTGCCTGTATCATCAATCATGCCTTCGCTTTGGCCTAGCTTTTAATAACTTACACAATGACTAAGCTTGATTACATCTTTCAAGATCTCTCTGTACAGTTCATTGTTAGTTTGACCACAATTAATACACACAAATGAATTACTTTCTCTACTAATACGTCTTTTTTGTTGTAAAGTTTTCTCCATCTCATCAAAACACACTGATAAAATACTACGCATCAGTGATTTCGGTCACACATATGGCGACTAAATCACTGATGCGTGCGATAATAAACAAACGCCACCACAGAGTAAAACTAATTTGAATAATATGCGAGGTATATTCAGAGCGTCATTCTGACGATGGAGCATTCTCTACTTCTCTACGGAGCGCCATTTATGCCTTTATTTACTTCCGAAATAGAAATAGTACTACGGTAACTGCTCAAGTGGATCACATTTGGCACCGGTGGAGCACAGTGATATAAAATAGAAATGCATCACTAATTTAAATAAATTTTTATATATTAATACATGATTGAACAGCTGATAATAGTCTATTTATACGTGTATTACGTAATTCATCATTGCGTCATAAATATCCTATTAATCTTGATAAATCCAAAATGATCAGTTAGCTCAGTCGTCTGAGCGTCGTGTTAACAACACGTATGTCGTGGGTTCGATTCCCACGCTGGTCGGTGGAATAGAGTTAAAGGCATGCGGCCACTGTGTTTGGGGTTCACAGAATTATACGTCCCCCTTTCCACCACACATCATGAGGCGACAACATCAATGCATCTGGTGATGTGGTGGAAACGACCCCAAAAGGCTGTGGCAGGGCCTTAGTGCTGAGGCAGGGAGAGCACATTAACATCTTTTTTTGTTTTAAATTTTTTTTTCAACCTGTATTCGATCTCGTAAATTTTATGTTTGTCGCCCTCAATTTTAAAAGAAATTGAATTTATTATATATTCATCGCAGGTGTACGAAACGGTTTGGTATGCCGTGCATTGTTATGCAATGGTCACGTGCAGGTGTAGTGGGAAAGATGCTATTGTTAGTCATTCGCGGTCAACACGCCACACTGTTAAATTTTGATTTTGTTAATACATGTTGCTACATTGGTGACGGAAATGTCCGATTCATGCAAGATATTGTATTGTAATATTATGTTATGAATAAACGTTTAAGGTAGTTGGTGTGTTGGCCAGAATCCCAAAATAAACATGTTTTAAACAGATAGTTTGTCTCCGATGGTTTTGTATGGGGTTAATGGAGAGTGAAATAAGATAAAATATAGAACATTTGCAAAGATGGCGATTTCTAGACCAATTTCGAAGCATAGATTAATTCCGCCGCCGGGCTAGGCCTTAAACATATACGAAGTCGAGTTTTAAAGTAGAAAACCCCAGCTAAAATGTTGAAGTCGCATCTGGATAGTTGAAATTTTAACATTATCATAATTATCATAGGTGATTATGTATAGTAATAAGTATAAGTGCAATTCTGGGCTCTATTTTCATTATTATAGCTCTGCCCCAACGGTGGGCTAGTACTGGAGATTTAATATTTAATTTCATATTTCAATGAATAGGGGCACTTTCTTATATAATTTTTTTCATATAATTTCAAATCATGCAAAGTGCCATTTATTTCGGGCGGGAACCTATACAGCTCTATTTTTCAAAATTGTCTTCGCTCAGCCCCAAAAATGGTAGGGTACTGAAGATTCTTATACATGTTGTAATAAAAATAGATGTCATTTCCGGGGACCTTGCATAAAAACAGTTTGGTATGCCGTGCGTTGTTATGCAAATGAGTTTGTGCAGGTGTATTATGGGGAAGATTCGCGGTGAACACGCCACACTGTTAAATTTGATGTTGTTAATCTTTACATTAGAAAATTGTTCATTCAAATCATGTAAATAAAACATTTTCCGGGCGGGAACCTAACAGCTCTTCTCTTTTAGTTTGCAAAAGTAATCTCGAAAAGAACTCATGTGGAAAAGAAGCCCACCCAAGAGTACTAAAAATGAAGGAGCACATGGGCTTCTTTTCGAGGTTTTATGGCAGTAGTCTATTTAATGGAAAATAATGCCATGCAACTTTGTTTTTGATTTAAAAAAAGGTCCACTTGTTTAGGCCTGACATTTACAAACCTCAAAATATCTCTCTTTCAAAGTCAAAGAAAAACAATATTTATTTCCAATTCCAAAAAAAAAAAAAAAAAATATCCGTAGAGGTTTGAACCCAGTCTACTAAAGTTGAGAGCAACCAAACCTGAGCATTACCCGTTCGGCCACAAAGTAGTACATGATTGAACAGCTGATAATAGTCTATTTATACGTGTATTACGTAATTCATCATTGCGTCATAAATATCCTATTAATCTTGATAAATCCAAAATGATCAGTTAGCTCAGTCGTCTGAGCGTCGTGTTAACAACACGTATGTCGTGGGTTCGATTCCCACGCTGGTCGGTGGAATAGAGTTAAAGGCATGCGGCCACTGTGTTTGGGGTTCACAGAATTATACGTCCCCCTTTCCACCACACATCATGAGGCGACAACATCAATGCATCTGGTGATGTGGTGGAAACGACCCCAAAAGGCTGTGGCAGGGCCTTAGTGCTGAGGCAGGGAGAGCACATTTAACATCTTTTTTTTGTTTTAAATTTTTTTTTCAACCTGTATTCGATCGCGTAAATTTTATGTTTGCCGCCCTCAATTTTAAAAGAAATTGAATTTATTATATATTCATCGCAGGTGTACGAAACGGTTTGGTATGCCATGCATTGTTATGCAATGGTCACGTGCAGGTGTAGTGGGAAAGATGCTATTGTTAGTCATTCGCGGTCAACACGCCACACTGTTAAATTTTGATTTTGTTAATACATGTTGCTACATTGGTGACGGAAATGTCCGATTCATGCAAGATATTGTATTGTAATATTATGTTATGAATAAACGTTTAAGGTAGTTGGTGTGTTGGCCAGAATCCCAGAATAAACATGTTTTAAACAGATAGTTTGTCTCCGATGGTTTTTGTATGGGGTTAATGGAGAGTGAAATAAGATAGAATATAGAACATTTGCAAAGATGGCGATTTCTAGACCAATTTCGAAGCATAGACTAATTCCGCCGCCGGGCTAGGCCTTAAACATATACGAAGTCGAGTTTTAAAGTAGAAAACCCCAGCTAAAATGTTGAAGTCGCATCTGGATAGTTGAAATTTTAACATTATCATAATTATCATAGGTGATTATGTATAGTAATAAGTATAAGTGCAATTCTGTGCTCTATTTTCATTATTATAGCTCTGCCCCAACGGTGGGCTAGTACTGGAGACTTAATATTTAATTTCATATTTCAATGAATAGGGGCACTTTCTTATATAATTTTTTTTCATATAATTTCAAATCATGCAAAGTGCCCTTTATTTCGGGTGAGAACCTATGCAGCTCTATTTTTCAAAATTGTCTTCGCTCAGCCCCAAAAATGGTAGGGTACTAAAGATTGTTATACATGTTGTAATAAAAATAGATGTCATTTCCGGGGACCTTGCATCAAAACAGTTTGGTATGCCGTGCGTTGTTATGCAAATGAGTTTGTGCAGGTGTATTATGGGGAAGATTCGCGGTGAACACGCCACACTGTTAAATTTGATGTTGTTAATCTTTACATTAGAAAATTGTTCATTCAAATCATGTAAATAAAACATTTTCCGGGCGGGAACCTAACAGCTCTTCTCTTTTAGTTTGCAAAAGTAATCTCGAAAAAAACTCATGTGGAAAAGAAGCCCACCCAAGAGTACTAAAAATGAAGGAGCACATGGGCTTCTTTTCGAGGTTTTATGGCAGTAGTCTATTTAATGGAAAATAATGCCATGCAACTTTGTTTTTGATTTAAAAAAAGGTCCACTTGTTTAGGCCTGACATTTACAAACCTCAAAATATCTCTCTTTCAAAGTCAAAGAAAAACAATATTTATTTCCAATTCCAAAAAAAAAAAAAAAATATCCGTAGAGGTTCGAACCCAGTCTACTAGAGTTGAGAGCAACCAAACCTGAGCATTACCCGTTCGGCCACAAAGTAGTACATGACTGAACAGCTGATAATAGTCTATTTATACGTGTATTACGTAATTCATCAGTACGTCATAACTATCATATTAATCTTGTTAAAACCAAAATGATCAGTTAGCTCAGTCGCCTGAGCGTCGTGTTGACAACACGTATGTCGTGGGTTCGATTCCCACGCTGGTCGGTGGAATAGAGTTAAAGGCATGCGGCCACTGTGTTTGGGGTTCACAGAATTATACGTCCCCCTTTCCACCACACATCATGAGGCGACAACATCAATGCATCTGGTGATGTGGTGGAAACGACCCCAAAAGGCTGTGGCAGGGCCTTAGTGCTGAGGCAGGGAGAGCACATTTTACATCTTTTTTGTTTTAAATTTTTTTTTCAACCTGTATTTGATCTCGTAAATTTTATGTTTGCCGCCCTCAATTTTAAAAGAAATTGAATTTATTATATATTCATCGCAGGTGTACGAAACGGTTTGGTATGCCGTGCATTGTTATGCAATGGTCACGTGCAGGTGTAGTGGGAAAGATGCTATTGTTAGTCATTCGCGGTCAACACGCCACACTGTTAAATTTTGATTTTGTTAATAGTAGTATATAAGTGCAATTCTGGGCTCTATTTTCATTATTAGCTCCATGGTGGGCTAGTACTGGAGACTTAATATTTAATTTCATATTTCAATGAATATGTGCACTTTCCGGAGACACTAAATAAGTATTTATCTTAGACAAACGCAAGTTATTAAAATCACTGATATGGCTTGAAACTAATTTTTCTTTTGCATTACGGATGGAGTAACCGATATTTAGCATATATAGCAAGTTTGAAATATTTTTGAAGTATTTCCAGAAGTATTTTTTCTCGATGTTTTAAATACGAAAAGATATTAACATTCAGTGACTTATTTATAGTTTATATCACTGTGCTCCACTGGTGCCAAATTGTGGCCATTTGAGCACAGTGTATTAACATACGAAAAGATATTCAATTCAATTCATATTTATAATGCGCCGAATTCTTTCCAAAAAGATAAGTTCTAAGGCGCAACGCCAGAACCGCTAGCACTCGTAAATTTGTTGAAATAAATATGATTTCAGATGCCTTTTAAACATATCATATTGAAACTTATTGAAGCGACTTTAAATTAGGTCCACTTGAGCAGTAGTGA
This sequence comes from Antedon bifida, assembly GCF_963402885.1. NCBI lineage: Eukaryota > Metazoa > Echinodermata > Crinoidea > Comatulida > Antedonidae > Antedon > Antedon bifida. The sequence continues at coordinate 20,312,452 of NC_136234.1, read as the reverse complement.
CTTATTTCTATTATATCACTGTGCTACCCTGGTGCTAAATTGGGTCCACAGTTACCGTAGTACTATTTCTATTATTGAAGTTAATAAAGGCATAAATGGCGCTCCGTAGAGAAGTAGAGAATGCTCCAGTCGTCAGAATGACGCTCTGAATATACCTCAATATGCAAACCATATAAGCATTGTTTGTTCGATTTCTAACTTTTAGACATTTTAACTAACTACAAGTAACACTATTCTAATTAAAATAATTAGTTAAAACTTTTTCTAATGCTAAATTTAGTTGACAAGTTTAACTGAAAGATAATTTACAATCTTCTCAAGTTTGAGCTGGTTATGTTATGTTTACTAATTGTTATGAATAATCAAAACCCATATATTGCGATGTGGAATGCCATACATACTGCAAGTGACGTATTTCTCTTTACTCTGGTTTCTCTGCATCACGCATAAATATTTCGCCATTTCCGTCTAGAGGAACAACTATTGAGTTTTAAGTCAATTTTTCTCATCCCTTTTTTATTATTTTATTAACGAGGGTAATTATTAAAGTGTTAGTGAAAGTGAAACTGTTACTATTTTATTATTGTCAAGACAACCTACGAGATATACATTTATATTCTCAATGGTGATTTGTAGAATAGACTTTATTTGGTGATTACGAAGCTACACAATACCCATTATGATGTATTTTTAATTAATTGAAATCATAGGCCTAACAAATTACTTTATTTATTTGTAAGTGTTACATTTTTTAATTACAAAATTGTTTTCAACACAATATTGTACGGTATTCAATTGAACGCCTTGTTACGTAACAACGAACTCGATTATTAACTTCAATAACTATTTTAAATATGCAAATGAAGGCATGGGTTTTGTACTTTTTCCACGTTTTGTTAATATTTATGTTACTATTTTATAATAATTTCTTTAACCTATATTAAGATACTTTAGGCTTGTAGTGTTAAAAACTCCAGTACAGATTCAAAAATGTTACTAACTTTGTTAATAACAGACACTATTCCAAACCTATTTATTTCGATAGGTACTTTTATACATATTACCATTGTCAGATGTTTCTCTTTACTGTGGTTTCTCTGCACCACGCATAAATCTTTCGCCTTTTACTAAAGATTTTCGTGTAGAGGAACAACTATTGAGTTTTAACTCAAGAATAGAATACATTTACAAAAGAAAATTGACTCCGATGAGGGAGGTGAGTAGAATACCTCACAATGACGATAGGTAGGTAAGTTACTTCTAAACATTGATTAGAATTTGTTGAGGGTGGGATTAGTCAGAAAATCGAAGTGAACGTTATTCCATAAGAGTTAGTTTGGAAACAACAAAGTACATAGCAATTACATTTTTTCATTAAACAATATAGAAAAGAAATCGAACAAAATCAAGAATAACGAGAGAAGAATTAAATATATTTCTGTGAGTAAACAAAATAATTTTACAAAGTGTAATGAATTATTATTATAAGAATTTTGCGCAACATCAACGTTTCGATATGTTTTTTAAAATGAATTAAACTGGAGTCACTGTGTTTGCTATACAATAATAAATACGACAATTTGATTGGTTACTAAGTTTTTCTAATTAGTTTTGTGTGAGGGCGTTTTCTTTTAAAACACAAAATTGAAAACAGGTGGTTTGTTGTGTGTTGTTATGGCTTAAACAAGGGTTGTTTTACTGTATTATCAGGAAAACGTTTGTATATATTCTAGGCCTAGCATTATCTGTGCAGTTTAAGAATTTTATTTAGCAAAAAGCCTAGGCCTACCTAACGTATAACTGCTAGTAGTAGTAGTAGTAGGCTAGGCCTGCTGGCTATTTATTTTTAGGCTGCCCATTCACACACCGGCGGCACTCACTCGGCGGCCCTCTCGGCTACTAGGCTAGTAATAGTAGGCCTAGTTAGTAGCCTACCGTATAACAGAGAGACCGTATCCCTTACCTCCTAGTAATAGTACTAGGCCATATGGTAGAGTTATGAAAGGTATTTGATGTAAGGATTTTTAGTAGGCCTAATAAATTTAAAAAGGTGATACTGACTAATTAATAATGACCTGATATGATACTTTTGTGATAATGCATTAAATACTATTATTTTTACTCATCTTTTTTATTGAGTACATGTTTTTTTATGCCAAAAGTTAATTTTATCTCGACCAAAATAAAACATAACTAACACTAACAGAGTGCGGCTTATGTCGACAACGTGGAACCGATTGTAACTAGTTGTGGTTACCCATACCATACATTCAATGTGATTGAAAGTTCCAAATAAGTATTTACACAGAACACATTTAACTCAACTTCATGTGACATGTTATTACAATAGCTATAATATTTATTTTCTTTTAGATATAAACTAAACATGGCTGTTCACAAATGGAGTATGAATACATCAAGTGATGCTGTACAGTTGGGATGCAATGGAACATATGTGGCCCTGCCAATGGGCAGGACATCGGTGGCAGTATGGAGTCTGCAGAGCATTTCTTCAAAGGTAATTATTGTTAAACATCAAAACGGGAAATGCTGGATGAAAGTAATTTGCATTTTGTAATCCTAAAATGGAATTTTCGCACTTTAAACCCAGTACGATTGTGGTATGGTCTGTAACGGTCATAGGAAAGGAATTGCTCTGATAGAGATGCGATCACAACTATGTTGCAAACTCTAGCTGAGTTTTCCTTGGAAATTCACATAAGCCTACAAAGTTTACTTTTTATTAAATCTTTCTTTTCCAGAACATAACTCTTAAATTAAGGAGCATTTTCAATGGAAAAATATTGTGCTTACATTTTATATTTCTTCTACTAGCCTTTGGAGTTAGTTGGGCACAGCAAGCCAATCAGCTGTGTTTGCTTTGGCTCACAGCCTCAACCTCCTCTACTATGTACTGCCGCACCAGATTACATCATAGTGTGGAACGTCCAGAAAGCCAGAGCTTCATATGAACAAGGTATACCGTAAAACCTCGAAAGGAAGCCCATGGGCTTCTTATTTAGTACTCTTGGGTTGGCTTCTTTTCAAGATACTTTTGCAAACTAAAGAGGGGAGCTTCTTTTTGAATTGAATGCTGTAAATGTAATTGCTATACAATAATAGGATTTTTTAGACATTACCTCCCAAGTTCACATATTTTTCGAGATGGGCTTCTTTTTGAAAAGTATAGTAGCCATAGTAGTGGTGTGTTTATTTGTTGTGATTTTTTTTCAGGTAGTCAAATTCGAGGTGTTGTGATCTTTTCTACACCAGGCTGTGTTGAACATCTTAATTTCAGTCCAGATGATTCATTGGTGGCAGTCTGCATTGATAAAGAGGTTCTCATTTTGTCATCGCAGGTTTGTTGAAATCTTTGCAATAATAAATTGATTGTAGTCTTAAAGCTTGGTTCCCACTTGATCGCAACACGGGACGTAAATGACCAATCACGGCACGATGGATTAACTATACTGTCGCTGTGATTGGTCAACTCATTTGTGCTTCCCCTACATCATTGTGTTGCATTTATCTGCGCTCGGCGCAATCAGTTTCATATCAACCAGTTAAGTTGGGTTCCATTTTGATGGTAACTTCATCTTTGGTGTATTACTTACAAATCCCTACACGATATGAATTCACACTCATGCTGTATCTGTAAATTTGCATTATATGTATAATAATTTATACACAGTCTGAGCACCTGCACACAACATTGGAAGGGCACACTGCTAGAGTGACCAGTGCAGAGTTTTCACCACATCATGGGGCGATGGTAGTGTCTGTATCGGAGGACAGGACATTTAAGGTAATGATTATCATTGGTATGGTATATATTCAAATATGGTAGGCTCTATCAAACTAGATTAGAAAAGTGTTATGTACCCAAATATGGTAGTGATATGACATCATGTACATATATGGGAATTTCACATTATTTGTCGCATAAAGTTTGATAGTGTAGACAGAGCTTAAGAGAATAATAGGAGAATGTTTAATAATTTTGTAGGTCAAATTTCTGATTTAATATAAATTAACCAGTTGAAATATTATATATTTTTCAGGTTTGGGATATCAATAATAGTGTACTTATATACCAGTCAACAATAATATCAGGTAAAAATATTCCTCTCTCATTCCTTTTTCTCTTTAGGTTATGTTTGTGACGTTCAATTTATTTTGAATTACTGTTACCAACTGACCACTCTTCAACCTCAATGTATTTAAAGATGCTTGATTGGCCATTTATGAAAAAAAGGGTAAAAAAACTTTTGTTGAAAATCCCAGTTCTAACAGAGCTTAAATACAAAGTGCAGTGCAAATGGTGCATGTTTAAGCTATTTGTATAGATAGTCCACTACTACAACACTACACTTCTTTTTGTTTTTAGGTTCTCCATTTCTGTGTCTAGCTTGGAATTATGAAAATGAACAAGTAGCAATAGGCTCAACTGATGGCCAGGTACTTCTTTTATAAAGTAATTTGTTTCACATTAGAGAATGTTCAAAACAATGATGAAAGCTACACACACATTATCTATTTTGTTTCAGAATTCAACTTTCCTCACAAAAAAAAAATGTTAGGCTTGCTTTAATATGCTACCCCTCCACACACTCATTGCGCAGGTATGGATCCATGAGGGTAGCGCTTGAGTCACATGCTCTTGCATTTGACAGTTAAAATTATCTTATATTTTCTTTCTACTATTCCATTGGTATGTTTTTGTTTTTTATTAGGTGCGTATATATGACATGAGTGATTCAAGTGGGTTTCGTTTGTTACATCAGATAGATGTAGCTAAACACTTACAGAAGGTACAAATGTCAAGGCTTCATACTGACCAAGAACTTGGTAAATAATAATAATATTTCATTCTTATATAGTGCATATAAGCAAGCATATAGCAAAATTCAACTTGCAATGCAATAACAAAGTGCACTCGTATATGACAAAATTGGAGTAGTTTATCGAATATCATGTGACCCACAATCCTCCAATCAAATGACCAGAATCTACTCAGGTGTGAAATAATGTTGGTTATTGCTTGTATAAGAAATACTAACCTACAGTAACACAATGTAACTTTTGTTTACTTTTCAGGAGAAGCATCAACAATATCCAGTAAGCCATCTTGGAAAACACAACAGCCCACTGCAGACGACACCTTTCAGAATGATGAAGATGACCAGAGTGAGGCAGGAAACACCATACTGGGTATTTTCTATCGAGTTAGGCCTACAAAGTCCCGGCCTAGCAGTGCTGCTAATCTTCCATCATTTCTCACACACAACAGTTCTGTTGTACAGTTGAGTAACATTATTATGTACATATATTCATTGGCTCTTTTATGGTGTTCCCTCTCTCTAGCAGAGTCGAGTGTCCAAGCTAGGGTACTACAATCCATAGCCATACAAACGGCTCAGGTTCACTGCTCAGATAAGCACTGGAGGTCCAGTGTGCACATAAACTTGTGCTCTTTAAAGAACCCAGTGCATCTTTTGGATAAGTAGGGTGTTACCACGGGTGTACAGGTCCATCTTGGCCCCCAGATGATCACTGTTTAGTGGCAGGTGTATGACACAAAATGTTTCGCAATTCAGCCCAGTAGTCTGCGACTTTTTCCTCGCATTTACATCTCTTCAAAAGACCAAGTATTGGTTTGTGGATATGGCACATGATTCCTACTCAGTCAATCTATGTTATTTTTAACCATTCCGATTATGTGCATTTATAAGGCACATCTTGAGTGTTGTGCACGAGACTTTGACATAACATGACATGACATAACTGCTTGAATCAATAAATATGAAGGATCCTAACCCTCATTTTTATAATATATTCAATTTACTCTATTCATAGAGATCTATTAGAAGTGCCACCTGTATTGATTGTTGGAACAACTGCTTCGATTCTTATTATCAATGCCTACAGCTATGAGGTCACAAGGGTCATTGACCTTCAAGGTATTTGTAAATTCGATGTTCATGCTAGTGTGAAGTATTCTGTCCCCAAAATAGCAAAAACTAATTTTCATAACAGTTTATTCCATGTCATATATTGTAATTTTATTTCAAATTTTCTTTCTCATCATAGACTCGCTTCCATCAGAACAAAGTCTAGATACTCCAATGAAGAGTATATCATTGGTGGGAACCTACAGCTTCTCTGGGTCACATGATCAAGAAAAGGTTTGTAGAATTGTGGGACAGTGCAATTTATTTATGTATTTAAGGTCAAAGTTGTGGACAAGTTTCCAATTGATTTCACTCTCTGGCACCTTTCCTGCAGAAAATAATATAAAAATATTAATATTATTTATTTTCTCCAGATATGGTGTTTGGTAGGCAGCATATTCCAAAGTGAAGCGCATGTGCTTTCAGTTGATACCGTCTTTGCTTCAACGACCTCATCTCATGACCTAGCAGTCTCCAAAGAAGCAACTGGTCTACAGAATCTTACAATCACCTCAGAAGGTGATTCAGTGCAGGTGGCAGATGTAACAGTGTTATCAAGGTAGTATAGTAAAAACAACAATGTGAATTCGATTCGATGGTAGAAGAAGATTTTTTCTCAACAAAATGAGACCATTTTCTGTATTAAAAATTATATACAGTATTTGCTATAATCATAGTATGTTCACTGCCAGATTTCCACAAAATAAAAAAAAACTTATTTCCAAGAATGGCCATTCACAAGATGTTCTACACAAACTAGTAGTTTGTCATAAGGCATCGAAAAGGATTTGAACCAATGACCCTTGGATTGGTAGTCGGGCATCTGGACCATAACGGTACAACTCCACTCCATTTTCCAATACAAATAATATCCATGATAAACCTTCTTTTTTAAAGTACATTAATGTTGGACAGTTCACCGTTAAGATCGGAACTTATTCCAAAATCAAAAGCAGAAACAAAACCAAAGAAGAATAGTGCTCAAAAGAAGTCATTGATTCAAGACAATCAAGCACTCACATTCCATTCAAAGATAAAGTCATCTGGCTACTCACAAAAACCCAGGTACGAAAAAGTTTAAATAAAGGAATTAAAGAAGACTTTAAACACATAACCACTGTCGCACACAGTCACTCATCAGAGCCTGCATGCCAAATGAATAAAATAAAATATACCTAAAGAAACTGAAGCAAACAAAACTTCCAAGATTTTTGTTATAGATGTTTAGATTTCTGGCTGACATCATGCATAATTTTGTGATTGACATAATTAATTCTTAACTACAACTTCAGTACTTCTTTCCAATTATCCCTTGGGTGCCATATTGTCAGACTTTTGCCACCACAATTATCATTAGTTATGATAATCAACTTCATACCTTTAAATAAAGTTTCCATCTCCTTCCAATTATAATATTTTTTAGACAGGATATGTTTTCACCAAAAACCAACAAATTAAAAGGAAAGTCAACACCAAAGGTTGGAGCTGGTGCAAAGTAAGCAAAATATTTGATTTCTTTTATTTTAATGATTATAATTATTGTAAATGTTAGATCATTTAATACGCCTTCTTTTCTGTTCATATTATTGTCATTTTTTTTTATCCAGGTGGCTTCTTTATATGTGTCTTTTTGTCTGTGGTTTTTGATAGTATACCCATCCTGAAATTGATTTTCAACTTGCCGTTGTTAAATGTGTATAAAATAAAAATAAAGTTATTAACATCATATTATGATTTTCATCTGCATTGTTCTAACTTAAGGGCTCTACAAAAAGCATATCCCGTTGATGCTTCTCCGCCAACAAAATTGAAAGTAAAACAAAGTGTTGCTGAACAGCCTACTCCTATTCATCAAATAGCATTTTCAGGTGAGAATTTAAAAACATTACAGAATTGCAGTAGCAAATTATGGTAGTATGAGATGTAGCAGCAATAAAGAATGTAGCAGCAACAGTGCAGCAGCTTCTGTAGCCGGAGTGTAGCAGCTACTGTAGCAACCATGCAGCAGCTACAGTAGCAACAATGTAGCAGTGGCCACTGTACAGCAGCTACTGTACATCATCCTAAAACAGTAGTGTAGCCACAGAAGCAGCAACTATACAGCAGCTACAGCACAGCTATAGCAGTAAACAAAGCAGCAGCCACAATGCTACAACAATAGTGACACAGACACTATACTGTATACATAGGCATACAATGTATTAATGATTGTGAACTTAAAAGAGTATATATTTATTACCACTGGACTTATATTATGATATTTTTATTTTTAGGGGATGGCCAGAATTTAGCATGTGCTTTAGCAAACAAGTCTAGCATGGCATTTAAAATGCCTTTAAGTAGTAAATGTATATCATTCACAGGTAAATATATAAATAATCTTTTTAGTTGTAAAATGTATCCACATTTTGTTGCCTCTCATCTCATTTTCAGACAGGATATGTTTTCAAAACTTTACTTGATTTGTAGGTCATGACAGTTCTGTAAATTGTGTATCTTGGAGTCATGGCAACCAATATCTGCTAACAGGATCAAATGACAAAACAGTTAAACTGTGGAAAAAATCATCTTCTGAACCAATTTTAACATTTCAAAATATCAATGAAAAACAGAAAGTTGACAAGGTTGGTACAAACAGAGACATTGTTCGCAAAGCATTTATGAAGATCTTCTGGAGAAAATAAATTTGTCTTCTTATTCAGATATTTTTAAATGTTTATTGTGTTCTGTTTCTGGTTTCTAGTTGACATTTTATGTATTACTTTTACTATTTTTCATTGGTCGAATGGCTAAATGGGCAGTGAGCATGATGTTGTGAGTCTCTGAAAATAAATTTCTTTTATTTTGCGGAATGGAAAAACTGTACTGTACCTCAAATGTAAAAAAAAATCCATTTATTTTTTGTGGTTTGATGGATGTTCCAAAAGGGAGAGATTTTTTTTTTATTTGAAAGGTTTTGTTTGGTTCAAATAATCCCAACCCTTCAACTCTGGTAATCATGATACTTTTGGTAATTCTTTGATAAATAAACACTATTTTTGTTTATATATTTTATTAAATTCTTAGGCCAAGTCTGTCTTTAGCAGTGCAATCAAGCATTCTCAGTTTTACTACATGGATAAGTTTATCATCATATCATGTGATAAGGCGTTCTATCTTTACAAGTATCTCATCGATACCAGTGTAGATGACATCAAAAGGTAAATGCAATAATTATTGATAGTATAATGAATTTCTATTTCATCAATAATAACATTTAATAAAAAAGACAAGCTAAAAAATTACATAGCTGCATACACATTTTCTTCAGGCTATGGTTTAATCTCGCATACTTCAGTTCTCTAATCTTATTGGTTTATTTAGATATATTACTGTCTGAATATAAACTTCAAAAACCTATTTGCTGCCCTCTTTGTAAGTATAGAAAGCAAGACATAAGCAAAGAATAAACTTTAGGTTGCTCTATTTACATAGATCGCCCTCTCTAGTACTGTTGGGTTTTTTTTTAAAACAGGTATACTACTGTGTGTGTTTTCCCCTTTACTACAGATTAGAATGGATGAATTAACAGTTCTTTTAACGTGATCTTTTATATAGGCCATTGACAGAAGTTATGACAATGAAAGCGCTATAGATATTGTAAATATTATTGTAGAACCCGAGGTGTCCTCTTATCGTCTCAATATATAGGTGTGTTGTCTGAATAGTTGTTGACCATAATATGTAGGCGCTGCACTGCTGGCTGGGTTTTTGAGAGCCTAATCTGAATTTTCCCAGTTTCCAGTTAAGCTTGAGGATAATAATTACCTACAGTACTAAATGTATCACCCTTATTTATTTCATAAGAAAGTTTCCTCTTAAAGTTTCTTCACACCTGTTCTGGCAGAGTTCCGGTCCATCGCCGGCAAATCAAATCAAACGTCAATGCTTCATTTTCACGCAGCTATGTGTATATTGATTGGTATTGAAACGTAACCTTGACAATTTCTGAAACATGTGATCAGACATACTGTATATGCACATGTGAAAAGTCATGCCAAATTTCCACTATCTAACCTAATTTTTGTGTTCTTTTTATTCGTTTTATGTTGGTGGTTTATGATAAAGCCACTCCGCAAGGTTTAAGGTTCTAAGCTAAATGTAAACCCAAAACCTTAGGCCGAAACTTAAGCCAAATTTTATCAGCAATTGTTTGTTGTTTGAACACTTGAGCAGATCTTCTGTTTAAATAATTTAAGTCCGTCACTGCACGCAGGTCTGTCAACTTTTGCAAGACCGATTTTTGTTGACCTAATTTCATTTACCACATGTTTATACATTGTTCCTTTGCTCATTACAAAGCCATTTAAATTGTATTTTACATCAGGTAATTTTCTAAGCTGGGTTTAATAAATGGCAGGTTAGTAGCCTAAGCTAGTATGTCAGCACTGTGACCAGTATCCAGAGAGCTTACTTCCTGTGTTCTACGTCGTCTTGTATGCACTCAACTTAATTTCCTTTTTATGTGTTTTTATTAAAGCACCATTTAAATTTATCTGTAAATAAAAGAAAAAAATCAAACTTAAATTGTGAAAAGGAATATTCAAAACTTAAAAAATAATTGAATTTTAATTATTATTTATTGTAATTCATAGGAAATTTTATTCTTTAATTAAAAATAGAATATATTAATTACAATAAATAATAATTACGATTCAATATTTTTTTCAAATTTTGGTGAATAACTGTTTTATTAAAAATTGCCTATTCAACAAAAACATTTAAAAAAAAAATTTATTATAGGGTAAAATCGTAACTGCATGGAGATAATTTAAAAGCTAGAAATGTGTGTAATGAGTGAGATATAGGTTTTTAAACAAGAGTTTACACATGTTTAATGTTTTTATGTTAATAATGATCTACCTTTCTTAAAACAAAATGTTTTTTAGTATTAGTCATATCATAGAAAGTACACATAATTTCTGTAAATTAAAACACAAAGTCATCGTAATTCAAAACATGTGTTTTTACAAACTGTCAAAAAAATGCTCAATTATAGATATCAACATACATTATACTTTGATTTAAAATATTAATTGTTATCCACAATATTTGTTATTAAATAATTATGTTCTGTGCTTTTTAAAGCCTGTTACCATGCTGACTTTCCTAATTGAATTTTGGAGGGAACACTGGAGTGAACCAAGGAAATACATTCATTCATTTTAATGTACTTTCGTTTTTCGGTTTTATTTTTCAATTTATAATTGTTCTCCCAATCGAACTGTTAGCAGTACTTGTGGGATATAACAGACGTACATTTTCTACAATTTCGGTTTTTTAGTTTCAATTTTTGGTTTTATTAAATGATTAGCCCCTCTCCATGGTAATCTGTGAGGTTGTGTTTGGTCTACTTTTAATATTCTGCTATTTGTTCCCGAGTGTAAGAAAAGTAGTCCCTTTAGTTTAGTAGTTTATGAGTAATCTGTTGTTAATAATTATTGCAGTAATGTATTTTGTTTATGTTCTCAATTGTGTGCTTTAATGAATTTGCGGTACTTTATCCCAAGGTGAATGTTGCGGTCATATTTTTTATCCTGTTATGAATTGTCATAATAATGTTACAAGAAAAGGTAGTTCCCTAGCGATGGTTGTGAAGGCGGACTTCCTTTTGAATGTGTATGATTGCTCGATTTCATGTTCTAAATGTTTTTATTTTTCTGTTTTAACAAGTTTTTGTATATTTGCTCCCAAGGTGAACTTTGTTGTTCCTATCCTGTTATTGCTCCAAACAGTGTAAGAAATATAGTCCCTAAAGTAGCTGTTTGTAAAGGTAGACGTACTATTAAATGCTGACTGCTAACCTTTGATGTGTTGACGTTTTGCATGCATTTCTAGTCATGTCTTATGCAAGTTTATCCTTATTGATTGCAGATGGTGTAAGAAAAATAGTCCCTAAAGTAGTTGTTTCTGTGCTTTTGTTAATACTGAAATAAAGAATTAAACACATTTACATGAATCATTTAATTTTTATTTCTCAGTTTTCATCACTTTTGCTCCCTAGTGTTCACATAAGCATGATTCGTGTTTGCATATCGTCCTATTTTTTCTATTCATACTGTAGTCCCTAATTTAATATTGTAAGTGAGGTGTGTATTGTTGGGATAAAATTCCATTTTGCTCTGTTGTACTGAAAAATGATTAAGTCAAATGTGACATTTATTTCTCTTGTAATTTCATAATAATGCCAGTATTTGAGTTTGAGTAACTCAGATCCAAAAAATTGTTTGTGAGAAGCAGGTCATAAACTGAAAACAAAGAGAGAAAGGAATAAATATTTGATTTGCACTCTTAAGTTTGTGCTAAAAATAAGCAGTTTTCTTCCACTAAAGTATGATAGAAAAATGTATCTAATGGCATATAACAAAAATGCTGTTTTAACCAGAAACATATCAACAAATTGGAATAGAAAAAGCTTTTAAAGATGCATTTTTTTATGGCTGCTCTAAAAAATCATGAGAACAAATTATATTTGTATTAGCTAACTAGTATATCATCCTTTTGCATAATTGCTTTAAATTGTTACCATGTTTGAATGTACTTCCATGAACCAACAATAATTGACAATATCACGAAGTGTCTGCCGTAAACTAACAACATATTGCAATTCTACCTTAAACGCATGGCCTTGTCTTTGGACGATTTCCACTAACTCTTTACCAGTTTCTTCCAATTAGCGGTAAAGCTTGTTGATGTACGTCCAGCGGTATTTCTCGTTTATCAACGTCGAATACAGGGTACGATAACCTCAGATTATACATTGATAATTATGACTCATTTTCATATGTTTGTATATGCAATAATGTGTCACTTGAATGAGTTGATTCCATTTTTTTAAACATTTATTATAATTAGTTCAGAAGTTCATTGTGGGGTATTCCATTTTTTATTAATAAAACTTGCCAACTTCATAACTTTAAATTCATAATGGTAATAACAGGATGCTGCTGTACTTGTCTTGGTATCACAGTATATTGGGTTTTTAAAAAATAATAATTAATTTTGCTTTTAAAACTGATATCAAAGTCAGTTAAACCAAGTTCTAAGTTCTAACATTCTATTTTTTCAAATGTTTTCATCTTTTGAAAAAGTGAATGCAGATGTGTGGCACACAATTCCACTAAACCCCTTTTACAAGACGATACAGGTACATTGCATATTATTAAGTTCTAGTGTTTAGTAGGATTGTATGTCTATGTGTATTGCGTTTATTTAACTTTGCCGCTTTTATTGTACAAATCAGGGGCAGATCCAGCATTATAGATTTGGGGGTGGGGGGGCTAAATATTTTATAAATGATAAAAACTATCCGTCAGGTTGCAGTTCAGTTCAGTTTTATTCGGTTCACTCAAAAATACAAAGACAAACATAACATAGAAAAAGCACAAGATAACAATATTAATAGAATGAACCGAGGAATAACCCAAGAAAGAAAAACTAAAAATAGTCATTATTTTATTTTAAAAAGACATGGCTGTTAAATTTAAGGGGGGCTGAAGTCTGTTTAGCCCCGCCTAAATCCGCGTCAGCAAATAATGAATTTTTATTATGAGTTTGAATTTATTTTATTTTTATTTATTTATTTAATAGGTATGTTATAAATATAGGTTATCCAGATTCTAACATTAACCTTGGTAAAAACTGCTGATACATGTATACAACTAGACACATTCATTAGTACAGCAATTAATTGGCAGATATAAAGCAAGACTTTAATGCCTTGTATTGGCATATCTTCAATTTTAAATGTCTGATATAAGTATGTTAAAATATGAATTATCAATGCTTAAATCAAGTTGATAACTTTTAAAGTGAATTTTTGGCTTCAAATGTTGAACTACTTCCCACAATCAATTTGACTATATTGCTTGAATGATGACAAGTAATAAATGGCGAATTATGATTGAGGAATTCATGTCTGTCGGTTTTGATAAGACACCATTAGTATGTTACTGCATGGTGGCTTTTTTTGTTGTACTTTGTGCAAATACGTGCCCATGCTCAGTACTACATTGTTCACATACATACTACAGTATCAGGTATTGGATCTTTAGTAACAAATTGTCCATGGCAGATATTCAGATAAAGTGAGTTACCTGGATCAAGTTTGCAAAGTGACCCGTTTGCTTATTCATTATCAGGTATTGGATCTTTAGTAACAAATTGTCCATGGCAGATATTCAGATAAAGTGAGTTACCTGGATCAAGTTTGCAAAGTCACCCATTTGCTTATTCATTTTACTTTTATTTCGGATACGTACATTCATAGTTACAAAATCAATGCTTAGTACTACATTGTTCACATACATATTGCAGTATCAGGTATTGGATTTTTAGTAACAAATTGCCCAGATATTTAGATAACGTTAGTTGTCTGAATCAAGTTTGCAAAGTGACCCATTTGGTTATAAAGCTGTGACCATTTCAGTTTATTTTGATTGGACATCATGATGATTGGCCCAATAACACTGCCTAGTATGAACCTCTTGAGGCAGACCATCACTTGTCATTCATCCATCCATCATTTTGTTTTTCCTTACCTACCGCAATCAGGGCATTTTGTGCAGCATCTCACTCATGGACACCCCTTTTAGTGGACCCTTTACAGAACCTGAGAGTGGTTGCTTAATTGAGGTTTAACCATAGTCAATTACATTTTTTTTAAATGTTGGCATGATAGTCACATACAACATTAACATTATCTCCGGTATGTTGTATAATCCTGTAGATAATGACTTAATGTTCTTACCAATTTCCGGATTGGCACCACCTGCCTGTCCACACTTAAGCTAGATTAATATCTAGTTTCCCTAATGAATGTTGTAAGGGGCATGCACACGTGAAAAAAAAGATTAATGCATTAATATAATTGATTTAATAGTTTAAGATTAATAAACTTTGGACAAAAAAAAAGGACATGTTATCTAGGTCGGGTTTCAAAATGTAGTTTAAGGCTATGTTCAGACCCATGGCGTTAGACCGTTTTAGCGTACAACGTTACTAGCAAGGTCACATTACAAACCGCAGAGAAAAAAATTAGGTGTTCAGACCCATAGCGTACGATTATCGTTACAACGGAAGTGCGTCATTCAGGTTGTTTCTAGTTGCATATTCATGTGCTCTTACCCACGTGTTTTCATCGTTATTTCCACTGTATATAGGCCTAGATCTCATCCCTACAATTATGACAAAATTTGCCGTAAATAAAACATACCTCAGCATTTATTTAAGAAAAATATAGTAAAGCCAAATTTCTGTTTCTATTGTTTTATTTTGTAGTAAAAAACATTTTCCCCAGGCTCTTGTGTTACGAAAATAAAGCAGGCCTCCTAATGATGAAGATGGAGATTGTGTTAACCACATGGGTGGAAAAAAATGATTGTGATTAGTCCAGACCAGTCAGTTAAAAAAAACCCTTAACTTGCTAATAAAAAAGACACAGCTCCCCGGCCTTGTTTGTTTACTGATTTTTTTAGGAGTTAGGGGGTTTTCAGCATTAAACTTGTCCAGTCTAGTCTAATATATTAATGAGTGACTTGATGTCCCACCACGCTAGTTTTTAGCTTGAATGAAATGCGTGAATGGCTCTTAGCTAGGCCTAAGGGGAAGGGATCGTAGTCACCATGTTTAAATACAAGGTGCATTTATTTATGTCATTTGTTAGAAAATATAAGAGTAATCAGTTGATACATGTAGTTTGTAGCCTACAGTTGTATTTATAGTCTAGTTAGGCCTTATTTATTCTGGCCTTTTTGTTGTTGAAATGCATCTCTCACACATTGACGATACAAGATGTCAGCCTATATAGGTCAAACCTTGTTTCGCGTCATAACAGGAAACGTTCTGATTGGATACATCGTTGACTTACAGTAGCGTCGTACGCTAAAACGGTACTATCAACCGTTTTCCACTACAACGTTACAACCGTTGTACAACGCGTTGTACGCTAATCCTCAACTGTTCAGACACACATTCTTTTAGCGTCGTACGCTAAAACGGTCTAACGCCATGGGTCTGAACATAGCCTTTAAAACTTTTCTAATCATTTTTATACCCAATAATTCTTCACAACCCTCTCTCCGTGGGCAGTTCAAATATACCGTAACCTTCCCAGTACAATTAAGGTCATTTTGATACCCAATAATTACCTCACAAAACACTCTCAGTGGGCAGTTAATATTTACCGTAACCTTCCCAATATAATTCATGTCATTTTGATACGCCAAGTGTACTGTATGAAAGCGTGCAGTAGGAAAAATTTGTTTAACGAACTGTACTAATTTTCTCTCTAATGATATAGAATTTGGTTTTAATTATCCTGGAATAATATAACGAATGCTTCCCTGAGATGTCTGTCTGTTTGTGCACTCTAAAGAATGCAGTACACTTGACAATTGTTGGTGATTCACCTAAAACACCTCATGGGTATTAAGTCACAAATTTTTTGGGATCCATTTTGTGGTGTTTCATATTTCTAGACCGTTTTTTTCGCAAGCTATAATTATCACACTGATTTTTTTCTTTCTTAAGGCGAACATGAACGTCACGTCAGCGCTCTAATCATAGGCGGCTGGCCACAGCGACAATCATGTTAAGTGGGTCGTTGACGTACCTTTATCCTTTCATTGACATTGTCCTATTATCACAGCCTGTGTCCAAAAGTAACAAAATCTGCAATGTCATTCAATAGAAATTGTCCGTTTAGTATTTCTTTAACAATTTCTTTTTTGTAAACAAAAATATTAGAACAGGAACAGTGTGAGTATTAAGAGCTTAAAGGTAAACTTTAAAATACATTTCAAATACATTTGTTTCGTTTTAGTAAATTATATAACCCATATTTTAAAAATTTCTTTGGCAAAAGTGTGAATTTTTAATATACTGAATTAAAAAAAAATATCCGATATATTTGTATGTACTGTACATCTCATATATTCTCAATATATTTCATAAAAGTTGAAAAAAAATAAATAAAGAAATACTATATTATTTTGCTTTATTTTCAAGTCAGATATCATAATGTTTCTAAATGTTTTCTAACTTTTGCATGTTTAACTTTATGATTACGATACCTGTAAACTACTGATAACTATTATAACTAACTAACTAATATAAAAAAGAATATAATATTGAATAAATAATTGTTTGCTACAGATAATAGTCCCAAGGTCCTCATGCATTCTGCTTTCATTTCTCTATTTCCCCCCTTTTTTTATTATATATATTTTGTATTTATAATATTTGTACATTACCTTTTAAGTAAGTATAGGTGTACTCAAGAATATAGTGGTTATCCTTTTCAAACATTATTTCTTCACTCATTTTTACCATTTTCTTGTAAACTTTCCATGTTGTGCCTTCAAAACCTAATTTGCATAATTAAATACAGGCGGACATTTAAATTATCACCTGCTTTCTTGGCACTTTCATATTGTTATTTAAAATGTTACAGTTTATATTCTACTGTATTGATAACATTAGGAGTAATTGAGAACTGTTATCAATTTGCATGTGTTCCGTATTGTTAATTAAAACATAATATTTGCATGTTATAGATTATGCAAATGAAATCATTATGCAAACAATTAAACATTCATGTATTATTATTGAAACATGAATCTGCATGTTCAGATTTGTTTTTGTAGAATTTCTATTTCTTTGAGACAAAATGAAAAATCTATTTATAAGAATATAAAACTTTCCATGTTGTTCTTTGAAAACATAATTTTGCATGATTAAATACAGGTGAACATTTAAATTACCACCTGCTTTTTTGGCACTTATCATATTGTGGTTAATGTTACAGTTTGTATTCAACTTTATTGATAACATTAGAAATAATTTGAAGAACAATGTTGTCAATTTGTTATTTGTTCTGTGTTGTATCTAATATAGTATGCAAATTCAACCATTGTGTATTATTGTTGAAACATAAATGTGCATGTTTTAACATGACATTCAACAAACTATAGGCTGTTATCCAAAACATCTTTAGAAGATTGTTAAGTCAATGATTTTGTACTATGGGTAATTGTTACTCATCCAGTAGTATCAAGTTTGGAAGAATAACTCTAGTCAACTGCACTTAATAATAGGAACAGGTCATATCATCAGGCCGAATTATGGAATCGTGCCAATTGGTGACCCATGACGGGGTCGAAGAGCTATTACCAAAATGTTGTTGAATTGAAGATTCAAGATAAGTTGTGACATAGCCCTCCCCCTTCTGTTCAGTAAAGGTGTTTCGCATTTAACGTACACTGTCTTTTCACACCCATTTCAAAGCATTTGGATTCTCTGTCTAATATGACAATATCCTTGTTGAAATGATATTGTACATGTTAGCAGGATGTGATAGCATTGCTTTAGAAAGAATCTTTAATTAATACACAAAGTGAATTGTTTGATGATCTTGCTGCAAATGTTAAGCCTGTTTTCCAGTCGACGTTGAGTTGCGTTAAATTGACCGGATTCAATGATTTTACAGGAAAAGGGGTAAAAATAAACACTAAAAATCTTTAAAATGTGCAATCGTTGAAGTTGAACTCGATTGCAGATTTTAACGATTTTAAAACTGACCAATCAAATGGTTTACAAATCATGTCATAGTTTGGAGGAAAAAAAATGCATAATTTTTTATACACTTTTAAAACTGTACTACAGTAGTACAGCACCACAAATATGGTTGATTATCAGTGTAGCAATGAATTAAATAAGTGAACTTTAAAAATCACAGTAAACAGTGGATTTATTAAAATGTATGACCATTATATGTTAAAAACATTTGTAATCTTAAGCCAGTAAAGCAATATACATAATAGCAATCATTTTTTACAAGATTTATAAGATATAGAATTAAACTAGTATGTAGTTGATTTCATGCCTATACTCGAGGAGCGAGATATAACTTTTATCTTTTCATTAAACACCCCTGTTCACAAATGGTATAGTCTATGAACTATGCCCTCAAGTTGGAGCCTCTCTACAAATCATTTCCTTTCGAGACATATTTTCAAGATTGATATCAAAATATAAATAAACTAGTATGGAATTCATAACATAACATAACATTTTTTTTAAGAAATATTTTTCAGGTGGACAATACATCTTTAACCTTATGTAAATTATTATAATATTTTACAATTTCTATAAACATCGATGAAAACTAATAGCATTATATTATGGTCTTATATCTTGAGCACTAGCTTATTTAATAATTAAATATTTTTACAGTTTTATCACCATTATTTGCCACTGCAAGTCTACGCGGATGGTGTGATAAGATAGATAAAACTTGAGGATGGTTGATTCCATCTTCTTCTTTATCGATCCTTTTAATAAACTTTCCGCTATTACTAAATAGCTGTAGTTTGTGGTAACTTGATATTATGATATTGTCATCATCATCAACTACTACTCCTATTGGGTGCGTTACTTTACCATCTACATCGCCCTCATTGACAAGGTCTTTAATATACTTTCCCTTTGTATCAAATAGTTTTAAGCAGCTTTTAGTAGAATGCAGTACAAGAATTTGTCCTTGTCTTGTAAGGGTGACATCCATGATGTTGGTGTGTTTCAAACCAGTACAATTCCATTGGGCTATTTTTTTAATGAGATCACCACTTTCAATGTTAAGCATGGCTACATTATCATCATTAGCTACATACATGACACGTGATGCTTCATCCACATGGATACCCCATGGTGGACGTAACACTCCCATACCAAATGATTTAACCACCTCACCACTCATACTGCATAGTGTGATGCATTTATTACCCCAATCACTGAATGCTATATTACCATTGTTCATTGTGTACATTCTGTTTACTTGCACACCTTCTGATAGTGTAATCTCACCAATGTTTTCACCTGATTGCTTGTATTTGCGAATAACATTGTCTAGACATGAAACAAGCAAGCAATCGTCATCATATTTAACTACACCATGAACTTCTGTAACATTATCTATGTTTATAGTTTTTAATAGTCCTTCTTTCTCCACTTTGATACTCATTGGCGACTTGTTAATGTGTTCTCCATCAACTCTAATATCAACCTTGCAAATTCCTTCAATTGCACTGCATAGTCCTTTAACAGTATATTCACCATTTCCATCTTTTACTTGAGCAATGATAGTTTCTCCCGTTGGTTGTGTCAATGTAGCTTTTATGTTACTTGCTTTTATTTTACATTTGTCAGTTTTAATTATTTTGACGTCGATTGTTTGAGCTGTTGTGATGCTCTCAACTTCTATTAGTTCTAAATAGTCTGCTGCTGGCCTTATTTCTGTAACCTTTCCAATGTCCTTGTCCAATGAAGCATTTTGTTGTTTAACAAAGTGAATCTCTGCATTACCATCAGATTGTTTTTTAGGCACTGCCTTGATCCTATCATCCAGTGCTTTAATGACGTCATTCCCAGATAACATTGCCGTTGCTTCGTTACCTTTTCTTAAGTGTTGTAGCAACTTGATGTTTGTATTTATATGTGATACTGTCGTCGTCACATCCTCTATATCAGCATCAGTTAATTTCCTCTTGATTTTGTACATTGCCTCCGCTTCACGTTTTAATTTTTCTCCACTGTCTTTTACTCTTGTTACCAATTCATCAACATAATTTTCAATTCCTCTTAAACTCTTTTCTCTTTTTTCACCTAGTGTCTTGACATGGTCATTCATTACTTCAAGATCATCATTTAATTTATCTGTACATTGGTTTGCCACTTTTTCTAATTCTGCTGATGTTTGTTTAAATGTTTTAAACGCATCTGTTATGCTGATTGTCACATGTTTTTCCTTTCCCTTCCATTCCTTGTGATCCATGATTGAACAGTGTATGCAAATGGCAACATTGCAAATGGTGCAATACACAGTTAGAGGTTCATTGTGGACGGAACATTGAGGCGGATGCATGTCATTGATCTCACTGACACTCATAGATTGAATATCTTCCACTGAATGCAACTTGTGATTTTTGCAAGATGGAATGTTCTTATGAGGATCACTACAACTGTGGCACAAATACTCTCTGCAATCCTGACAGTAGGTTTTAGATTGACCTTTTTTTCCACAAATACATTTGGTCTTATCTGTAGTTGTCATTTGTCCAATTGTTTCTAATAAATTATTCAGGAAGGTGTTAGGTGGTAGTTTCTTTAGACCACCCTCTGGAATCTGATAACATTGGGAGCACGTTGGACAGGTTAGTTTGTTGTTAGTTTTCTTCAACCAGTTGTCAAGACAACTCAGACAGAAGCTGTGAAGACATGTTAAGGTTCTGGGTTCGTTGAGTCGGTTAAAGCATATTTGGCACTCTAGAACCTTCTCATCAATATCTTCTAGAAATGTAGTCAACCTACTTGAAGCCATTTTGAATTGATCTGTAAAATTACAAAATAATTTACCTTGGTGGTCAGTATTGATTTAATTTGATTTATTTCAGTATCATAAAAACAATTACAGATAAAATACAATGAATGTATAAAGGAAAGAAAGGTCAAAACTTAATAAATTAAAAGCATAACCCATAAAAGTCCTAAAATGAATTGTTTCTAATGAGGTCCTTTGAGAAAAAGAAGCCAAAAAGGCAAAAACAACAACAAGTATTGGTATTTTCTTGGTATGTTGTCCTAACCAGCCTTATACCCCACCCACCTCCCTCTCTAAGAAAATATTTTCTAGATGAGGCGCACATTCACCTCACATACTTAATACTATGCTTAATATTTCAGTCTAAACTTACTTTTAGTTTTTCTTGCAGAATATTTTACTGGTAATCCTAAACACAAATACTTTTGTACGTAGAGGTTGACACAATGAGAACAATATAACAATTGAAAACAGTCAAGTGACTTTGGATGTCGGTTAGGTAGTGCCAGTCACGCCATATATACCAGCTCTGATTCGTTCTTTTTGTGTACAGTGTACTGATAAATTGATTTAGACTTTACTCGGAATACACAGTACCTCAATTATCCTCAATGCTTATGATTATTTCCATAGAAATAAATGGTTTACTCTGCATTTTATGTATTTGATTAATGTCATTTATTTTATCAACCATAAAAAGAAAATGTCATTATAAAATGTCAATTTCTTTGTGGGCCTATTTGTACTACCACATGTAGTGCAATCTTGATGTCATCTCTAAATATTTAGTTAGGCCCCTCAAACGAAAAAAAAAAAATGATTTGATAAAAATCTGTCTGGTGTTTTAAGTGTTGGTAAGCAGTATGACAGACTATTGTGGTAGGATGCAGCAAAAATATATTAAAATCTTTAGATCTTTCTAATACAATAATTATTTCACTTTGAAAAATTTCAGAAGTCCTATTCAATTTAGGTTTTTTATGCTGAGTGTGGATCAAATAAATTATAAATAAACAAATAAAAGTATTTTAGGTATAAATAAATATGTTTTTAGTTATGTGACAGACTAAAGTTTCTCTCTATACTTTTGATCACTTAATTACAAATAAATTGTGAATAATTTAAAACAAAATGTTCTAAGAAATACAAATTACACCTGGTATAAAGTGAAATAAAATACACATGTTATACATGCAAATTTTAATCTTAAAAGATCTTATTATTATGCGGATATCTTCAATTTATTATCTGTCTGTTTATTAATTTCTATACTCTGGACAATTTTTCAGGAAATATAATTTAATCTTTTATATCAGGAAATAAAAATTATATTTTATCAACAAAGTGCTATGAACTCTCTGTTATGAAACCAAAACAAATATCAATATTTTGATTTTATTTTTTTTTTTTTTATATTTTGATAAAAATACTATGCTTGCTTATTTTAAATACCATAACAATATCCTAAAAGTTCATTTGATTCTCAGTGCTGTATTTCTACATAATATGTGATACTGTATCATAGAATCTGCCTATGATACTGGAAACATTTAGATACAGTACCTATATCTGCTTACAAATTACATATTTGATGGTGTAGACAAAGCTTTATTCAATTATTGGATCTTGAATTAAATTTTAATTTGTTTGTTTTTTTTAGGTATCAGAGTCAGTCACATTACAAGTTGGTGAATTCATACAACCTTACCCAAGGAAAGCAGATAACAGCTCTAAGTGCCATCAATTCATTCTACTCCTGTATCCTTTGCTATTGTTTTATTATTATGATATTAAATGTTTGTTTTTTATCATTCAAGCAACACATGTATATTGTTTATGTTCTAAAGCTCTGTCAACACTATCAAACTTTATGTGACAAACAAGTTGATGTGCCCATATATGGACATGATGATGTCATATCACTACCATAATTTAAGCATATCACATATACCAGAAAGTGCACACAGAGCTTAATACACAAACTGTGGTTCCATCACACTCTTGGAAGTCGTCTGCCTCTTTTAGCATTTCCTTATATGGAACTGTTGCATTGATTCTTTCTTCAAGAGCCCTCAAGGATTTGTCAGAATGATGTCAACCAAATTCAGAGGGTCTAAAGGGAGTCAACAAAACGTGTTATTTCACTATTTAAAAATAACCATAAAGATTTCTAAATTACACTTCTCCATAATAGGACATGCTCAAAGCACTATTTCTATTGCCACTGACATATTTTGAGTCAATCTTCTTTTCATTATTTTGAGGGTCTGATATGCCATTTCTGAGATGGTCTATGGCTATGCAATGTAACTCTTTACCAACATGATTTTATTAAAAGATAAATCATACTGCAATGATTGTGATTAAGTAGGAGATATCAAATCCAAAGCTTATAACACCAAGTTGAATGTAGTCTTAGAAACGTTTTGAACTTCAAAAGTTTCTGAAACTCTAAACAAGAATTTATAGTAATTCTTACAATTTTAATGTACATGTAACTAGTAGGAGAAAGTTGTATATCATTCTATTTTTAATATAAAAAAGGTACCTGTCAATCAAACACAATTTAACTAATCAGAAAACAGGAACGAAGCCGCGAAAATGATTGTCTTCAAAGATACTAAGTACTACATAATTTATTTCTAGGAACTGTATTCGTAGGCAGCATAACCACACACGTTATATCGTAATCTCTACAATCACAATATTATTCATGAACAGGTGTTTTATTGTGACATCATCATTATTAAAACGTGAGCTGTTAAAAAGTGACATTTGATATCATATATTGCACTCAAATATTCAGAAAAGCTTTTTTTAAAGGTTCAAGAATTATTGTTAGGTTTTCATAAAGTTTATTTCATTTTTGTCTAGTTTGCCCTCTAGAATAGTATATCATATCATTCGAGTGTACTTGGAGTTTAGGCTTTTCTTTTTATTGCCTAGATTATATTTTGGTTAAAATATATTGGTATTTTAAAAATTCCAAATAGTAAGTTTGTTTTATCTTTAGATAGATCAAACATTATTTTGAATACATAAAAATTATTTACATCACAAATATTGCAACATATCATCTCAATTCAAAAGACCGATGTAGTAGAATCTGTGGCATTTTAGGTATTTTTAACTTTTTTTGATTTAAACAGTTATTTGGGAGCACAATTTAAGCTGAAATGCAATTGATATAAAAATTATATTTTTGTTATAAACGGTTTATTCGGCACTATGCACTTTGTTCAGTAAAACTTTGTTGTGAGACTTTACGGAACATTTAAGGCACTCTGGATATGTTCAATATAGTTATTATATGTTATAATTATTTAATCTATGTATAGCAGCTACTTTAATTGTTATACTTGTTTTGAACAGTGAACTTGCTGTATAACAGACAGATAGCCAGCTTCTGTTTTGTAGAAGTTGATTTATTATTGTTCACAATCAAAGTGTAAAGTGTTTTTCTTTACTTATATCGATTTGTCAACATCCTCAACGTTATTCCTCAAAAGGCTTTTATTTTAATGAATAAGTCGGAAGAGATTTTGGCGTTTGACCAACGCTCCTTGTACCTGTATACAGGCGACATTTAACGCTTTATCAGTAGAAGTCAGATAGCTTTTATATTGCAGATGTTGGAGACACTGAGTCTACTGTAGAAATAGACGTCGTTTTCAAGCCTGCAGTACTGTGGATAATTGTTTTGAACTTATTGAAGTCCTCTTGATAATTTAACTTTAGGGTTTTAAAAGCGCTTCAGATAGGGTCTTATAAAAATAGGTACACACTACAATATTGTACATGTGGCAACTGATCATTTTAGTTAAAGTAGTAAGTGGATCGAAAGCGATTTTTTGTTTCTCCGCGACAGAATCACATGTATACTGTGTTTTCGAGTACCATGCACTAAAGCATAGAATTAATTGTATTTGTTCATTTGCACACATTTTTGGCCAATCAGGGGATCATATTTAATTCTTTTTTGTCAGTTGCATCTGGAATTTCTTTATTCTGTAAAAGGTACAAAAATCCTTTATAGAGCTAGGCAAGTTAGGCCTATTTACCATCACTTCCACTTCTAGGCTTGAGTTTGAAAAGGGCACTTTAGGAAAGGTTCAAACCCTACAACCCCCAAAGCTACTTGGGTGTGTAACTTTACAAACAGTAGTTGTTGAGACAAATGTACACAGTACAGTTTGCTAACACAGTTTTAATATGGAATAGTATATTGCTTATCGTCGAAATATATTTCAGTTTTTAACTCATTTACATATTGTTGTTCATGATTACCTTTGTAAACAAAAAATACAGGAAAAAAGTTCAATTATGTAATAAATTAACCAGACTCGTTGCCATGGAAATTCAATGATTTTTTTCTCACTCCTTGGCAGGCTATCGACAGGGTGTTTAATATTGTTAATAACAAATTTAATAAAAGAATAAAGAATAAACTTTTATTAAATTTGTTCAGTTTCTTTAATAAATACTGAAATTTTGCCATTAAAAATATTGTTGTCTGCTCCAAATTTAGGGTCATATTTGCCGCATTGACATTATGTTTTAGTGGAGGGAAAGCTGTAATCAATGAATAAGCTTAGGACAATTTGAAAAACCACATATTGAGTATTGTGAACAAGCTGTTAAACAATTTCTGTGGTCTTTTCTCTTGTTGGAAAACCATATTACTGATTTCAAAATGTTAATTGATTTTGTGTTCAGCATTTCAGCTGAAACTGAACAAATTTAGAAACAAAACAAACTTTTAATGTCATTATCCTAATAAGGTGTTTTGCTCATTTTCTCTTGCACAATGTGACTTACTAATTATACCCTATCAAATCGACGTGTTTCGCAGAATTCTAAATGAGAATTCTCTGAAATGTGTATGTTTTAATGTGCTGTATGTTCCCTTGTGTTCTTGGAATGTTAACAATTTGTAAACTACAGAGTTCCTTTACTGTAAATGTCTAGAGTTTATTGTTTTGTATTTCTACAAACAAATATTTCTTGCATATGGATTTCAATTTCAAAATCCAGTATTATTAATCAAATTGCTAATTCTTTTTCCAAGCACTCCCATTAGCCTTGATGAAGAAATTAGCCTTTTAGATTTTCACGCCCCTACAAAATGAACATGCAGAAAATTATAAATGAATTTTTTAGAAGATTGAATTTATACGTTTAAACTTTTATTGAAGTATAAGTACTGTCCCAGCCAATTTGAGCTAGTGCATGGTTCGTAGGTAGTGTGTATGGCATATTTAGCATGTTAAAAAAGACATTTTTCTCCTTTCCAATTTTCTAATTTTTTTAAGGATGATATTGTACACTAGACAACTTCCTTCTCTAAAATGTGGCAGTTAATGGCAAAAGCTGTACCCTTACCAAATGAAAGTTAGTAATCATTGTAAATGTAAGATGAATAAAAAGTAATCTTTCATTAAAGGAAGACCTGTAGTTTAATAATTACCAATGTGTAATTGATATTTTATTGATGACTAATTCATATCTAATTATGGTTTGTTTTTCCTGACACTTGCGTCTCTCTCAAGTTTCAACACTTCAAAGTTTCACACAAGTTTAGAAAATGAAATCACTTAGTATTATGTTTATTATGGTTAGCTTCAGATGTCAAAGGAATAAGTAAAGATAGAACAGTTAATTTAAAAGGTCAAGGAAAGAGATATTCAAGAAATTATTTAATTGCGCCAAAAAATAAATTATATAAGTGAAAGTTGCAGGACATTACACTTAGATAATTCTGGCCTGTTCTATGTGGTGTAGGTGGACATGTTCAAGTATTCTAAATATATGTTAACGCTCGGCCAACCCCTATATTTTTTAGAATACCTGTATGTTGTCTCCAATGCTCAGTGTAAGCTGAACGTGATCTGAGAATATAATGTACATATTTTTTATGTCAATAAAAAATGATTTATTGTGGCTCTGAAATGAATAGATAAATTTAATGTAGGTTTTTGTATTACAATTATATTCATTTGTTTATTATTACTAAAGACATCTGCTTTTTTATGCTTTAATAGCAATATGTAATTTATGTTTTTTTGTCTAGTTAGATTCTCGAATAACTGCATAATTGCTGGTAAACTGCTAAACTAAATGCAGTTACTTTTTTGTCTAGATTTGGAAGTTTTTTAGGTTTACAGATTAGTTTTCCTTTGATTTTCCAAAAGCGCTGTGAGCGAATATGTGCGCATAACAAATTATCATTATGCATGGTACAACATAGAGCAGGAGTGTCAATAAACTACAGTGTTTTTTCTGTATCTTCGGATTAAACATAATATTTAAATTTGTTTATAGCTACATGAAGGTCACAGTAATAGATTAACCCCCTACACACTAACAGACTCCCAGAGGAATAAGGTTTCTGCTCTAATTTACTTTAATGTAATATAAAAACTTGCTGTTCACATGTAGTAGGCAGTCAAACATATTAGCATCTATCAAACGTGACATCACATTTTAGAAACCACCAAAAAGAGTAATATTTGAAGCGCTAGGGGATGGTTTTTAACCTTTAGGTCTCAATTTTCACACGAAAGGTGTTTACAACTCTAAAAAAGGGTCTCTAGGTATTCAACAAATTGTTGCGTTATCAGACACTCTTAAATTGATTTCCAAGTTGTTAATATTATCTATTAACTTGTGTTTTTGAGGCTAGAACAATTTTTTTTTAGTTTGTGTAAGAGAAACTATTGCATAATGTTTTGGATTATGAACAAAAAGGGTACTCATTTGTTGCACCTCATTTGCAGTTTAGCTCAGTGGGTTAACTGATATTCAGGAGCCCTCTCATGTTGACCAGTTGAGTTCCATGTTGACCTACAATAAGCCCACTTTTAAATTGACCAAATAATGATAATAAATGATGTATATTGGGCGTTTAAACGCATGCTTTGGTTAATCATATTGTATAAAATACCAGTTTGTGTCGTCTACGGTCCAGAAATGAAAGCTTTCTATTATTAAAAGGTGAAAGACCTGCAATATATTAGTTGCATTGTTAAATCTGTTCTTCTTATATCACATGCACGATAATTATCGACAACAACACCAGATTCTAGGTATTGTGTACCATACCATAATTATCCATATAAGGTTAAACTGTTTGTTGTTAATACACTTTGACAAGTATCAATCACATTTCAAAGTTGGCCTGAAGAGCTGACAACAGTTAAGTAAGATTCCTGATTATATTTCCGTAAAATGCTTTTAAATACAATTTTAATTCATCTATGCAGTAATTTTAATTTGAGATTATATAAAGGAAATAGTCATCAGTGAGGCATTTTTCAAGGGTGTGCTCCATAGTAATATATGTATAGAAATGGGATGTAGTAGTTTGCTGTTTGTTTGTTTGTACTCTATGTGGTACCCATTTATACACCTGAGTGGAGACATATTTTGTGAAATTATCATGGAATAATCCTACTTGAACGTACATGCAATACAAGTATATTCACAAGTTAGTAAAATGAATTGCATCGCATGTACGTCCTTGCGTAGCATTCAGTACATAGCTTGAGCGGAAAAACCTTTTTTTTTCTTTTTTTTTTTTATTATAAGTTCATACAGTATTTCCTTTCATTAACATTTAAAGATTGAATATTCCATGAAAGAAGTGCTCTTCTATTTTTGAAGTAGAAAATGTTAAGTTCTTTCCTGGTCGTTGTTACGTGCAACCCATAAAATCAAAGTTCATTTACATTTTTATGCCTCTACATTAAATTAAATTTAAATCTTTCCGTTATTCAATTGAAAAGCCTATTAAAAGGTCCATGACTTGGTAGAGATATATTTTTTATGCATTACATCTAATTAAATGTTGTCATATAGGAAGTTTTGCAGTATTTCTTTAAGTACCCTATAGTAACATACTCAACAGGTTGCTTTAGTCTTAAGTTTTAGTTTATTATAAAATTCAAGTGACAGTAACATCTGTTGTTAAAATGTTGAGTGGGCGAGGAGTTAAGGCAGGAGTAATGCAAACCATACCTAAAAAAATTGGCAGAGGTTGAAGTCTCTTCTCGAGCATGTTCTGGTGGTAGAGCAATAAAGTCTTCTCAGATAAGGATCCTTATAACTGGAGGTCCAGCATCTGGCTCGTGTGCACTTTAAAGAACTCAGTACATCTTTTGGAACAACGTATTACCCCAGTGGCGCAACGGCTATGAGCACTCACTAGCTAAACCTAGGGGCCCCAGCTTAAAGGACCCAGTGTATGAGCAGCCCAATGCAACTACCCAGCTTTGGAGGGCCCCAAGGAATGCCAAACCTGGGGCCTATGTTACTCCACTGGTACTGGTTCATCTCATCTAAGCCGTTGTGGTGGACAGACAAATGAGCCCTGTTTGGTAGAAGTTATTTGACACGAAGAGACCCTTAGGGAAGATGAACATGGTTGTATGCGTATACTTCTAGTCCACTGATCTTTGAGAAATGTAGTATGCTTCAACCTTGTCACTTGAAACATAAGTTTACTATCGGTTACAATTAAATGTCATTTTAAATCATGTCTTCTACTTTTACATTTATATGCTCATAATCATCAATATTCCAAACATTTTCTTCTATCTATCCAAATGTTGTCTGCTTATGTTGTCTGCTTTAGAATGTCATCTGCTAATGTCGTCTGCTAATTTCATCTACTAATGTCGTCTGCTAATCTATTTGATAAGCAACAAATTACAAGCAGCTTCAGTTTCTCTTATGTGTAGAATTGCATTTAATCATTTTAATTTAATTGTGGTTCAGTTCAGCGGCAACCATAAATGAAATTAATAATGTTCTATTACTGGAGTCATAATTTAGATAAATTATTAATATAATTTGTAATAAAATGAAAGATGTAGTTTAGTAATTAAAATTGTGTTTGTGTTATTCTTCAAATTAATTTGAAAAATTGCAGTTTCTATTTAATGTATGCAGTTTTAAAAATGATATTTTAAAGGTTTCAACAAAAAATCGAGTTTAACCAAAACACAAACATTCAATTAGTATAATTGAATAATAATGTTTTTTTTTATATGTCCATGTTTGCATTTTTACAATAAATTTAACTTGTGACATTTAATATTTTTACTATGATATATTAATTAGACTGATTAATAAATTTTCTATTTTTATCACAATACAACTCTTATAATATGCACTAATTTTAAAATGTCTTCTCTAATTTCCACAACAACACTCCAAAAATCTGTTCCCTCCTACATTACTGTGTAATACTACCTTCACCGGCCCCAGGGTCTTATTCCCCCCTGTGCCTAGCAGTTTATCTCGGGTGTACAAGTAGACCTAGCATGAGGGGGCATATCCTACCAGGTGACACACATTGACATTATGTCATCAGTGGCAGCACTTTGCGAACACTTTCGTTTGTGAGTGAGTTGGTTATTTGATGATAGGGTTAGCTAGTCCCGAGGGGTGTTGGTAGTTTAGTACAATATTTAGCAGTTGTCAATGTCAGGAAGCTACTAATAATACTACTGCTCAGCATGTTCTGCTGTATTTTGATATTTACATTATGTTATGTGAATAATAATAAATCTAAATTTAGGATTTCATTTAGAATTAATGTTCTCTTTTATTAATTTATCAATTGCAAGAAAAACATTATTATTTTAATTGGAAAAACATTATGATTTTAATTGGAAAAACATTATGATTTAAATTTGAAATTTCAAGCCACATGTTTGACCAAATATCATTGAATTGAATTTAAACTTCCCCGAAATATTTCAATGTTATTTCCAAGTTAGGGCAGGGCGCTGCAAAAAATATTGTGTCTGTTTGTGGATTGTGCTACGCCACAGTCCAATGCTCTAACCACTATGCCAAATACAAGCATAGATATAAATTGTATTAGAATCAATCAATCAATCAATCAATACAATAAGCCATAAGTTTTTATGATTTTAATATTTGAAGGAAGTTTAGTAAAATAATTTCAAGGATTCGTTTAATTCTCATTGAATTTGACTTCTCAAAATTGACAGTTGAGCTACCCAATTGCGCTGACTGAAAATAAATAAATATTTCAACAACCACACAATGCTGCCAAATTGGTGTTACTTCCTAATGAAATAAAGGAAGATATCAAAATTATCCACAGCTTGAATTTGTGTCTAATTTCGCCATGGTTCACAATTAACGATCATTACCAATTGATCAAGTTTGAGACTATCTAGGATATATGGCATAAAAAATGTGGTTTATATCGTAATAAATTGTACAACGCATAAAATTATTTTTTCAGCACATACTCGCTTATTTCAGTTTATGCACTTTTTCAAATGACTGTGATGACCAGAATTCCCATCAGTATTTATTTGAGATTCTAGATTTCAGTAGGATTGTTTCTAGATTTCAGTGGGATTGATTTCAGATCTAAGTGAGATTGATTGTAGATTTCAATGGGATTGATTTCAGATCTCTGAGATTGATTGTAGATTTCAGTGGGATTGATTTCAGATCCCTGAGATTGATTGTAGATTTCAGTTGGATTGACTCTAGATTTCAATGAGATTGATTCTTGATTTCAGTAGGATTGTTTCCAAAATTCAGTTCATACATTCTTTCCCATCACAATTGACTTTATCCGACCAAAACTAGTTGCATCACAAAAACATCAACTCATGCTCAAATGCATGCTGGCATTTACTTAAATTATTAGACCTATTTTTCACATTTTTAACAGTTTAAAGACAAAATAAACCATAACTATATAGTATTTATTTTTACATAATATTTGTAGTTTGTGACCTTAAATTAGATGGAAAAATTGTAGGGACAGTGTAGTGGTTAACTTGGACGCAAAGACAGTAGCCTGACTGGCTATAAAAATTGTCACACAAGATTTTGTTGATATTTAAAATGTCACTAGATCCCAACTGAATTTTTTTAGTAGGTCACTAGATGCATAACTCCAAAGGGATAAAATGAATCAATATTTTTAAAAATATACTTTCATTTTTATGTAAATAATTTACGTCTTAATTTATGGTATAATTAACAGCACATTGTGATTCAGCCAGTGTGACAGTTTTTCAAGTATCCACATTTGGACTTTCACTCAGGCACAGTTAATCTAAGGATTTTAGCTTGTGTCACACCCAGTAGTTTTGTCATCATTAAATGTCGTAGTTCAGCACATAAATGTCATAGTTCAGCAAGTTTCATTAAAAATATGGTCATAAAAATAATTATTCTTGATCTCATGTGGAGCTTGAGACACACATGGTTTGGTTCAACTAGGGAGATGTATGCGATTGAAAAGCTTTTAATTGCTAAACTTCTTTCACACTAACATAAATTGTTATAACTTTGTAACAAGTAGGCCTAATATATCCTAATTTTTTACATATTTTCATACAGTACATTCATTTGCGAACCTCTCAAGATCTCTGGATAAAGTATGGTTGAGGCGCTGTTTGATTATTTCATGTTCTGTGTTTGTCCATTTGAATACCAGAGCAATACACATACAGAGTAACGGACACAGTAACAACGAAGAACATCTCAGAACAAAAATCAAGCCTCTTGCTTGGTTACAACTTATTACAGTTGTTACTTTTTGCAGACATAAAACAGATATTAGAACCAAAAAAAAATATGGCCTTTCATCACTTAATCGTGGTCATTATACAAAGGTACCTTTACCACCTGTTCAGAAATTGGCACACCGCTATCATTTTGCACTTTACAAAAAACAGTTTCAAAAGTATGCCTTTATATTTTCAAATCTTGATATTTTGGGTCATTAACGTCAAAACAACCATTTAAATAATTAATTTATTATATTAATTTTAAACTGTTTGTGATTTATAGGTTTTTGATGAAGAGCAGTGTTTGTAGATAGGAAATTATCTAGACAATTACGCTGTATTACAAACAAACCAATTACATCTGATTTGTTATTGAGAATTTAGGTAGTAGAGATGATCATGATGAACTATACTATGTGAACCTGTTGTAGTGCTGATCATGATCAAGTTTACTCATAATTTGTATGTGTACCTGTGGTAGTGCTGATCATGATCAACTTCACTCATGTTTATGTGAACTTGTGGAAGTGCTGATCGTGATAAACTTGAAAATACTCATGATGTTTTATGTGAACTTGTGAAAGTGTTGATCATGATCAACTTTACTAATAATTTGTATGTGAACCTGTAGAAGTGTTGATCATGATCAACTTACTTGTGATGGTTTGTGTGAACATGTGCTAGTGTCATTTGTGTGTGTTGCACATAAAAATGAACAAACTTGAAGTACAGTATGATATTAAAAAAAGGAAAATACAACCAAGTTTAAATTAACCTTAATTATGGTAAAGATATTGTTTTATGTGCAGGTTCAGACAAGTCACTGGAAGTGTTTGACATGAACGTTGGCAAGAGCATACGAGTTACAAATGACGTGCATGAGCGCACAATACATGTTATCAAACAAAATCAAGTAAAGTATCATTGTGGTGGCGCTGTTATAGTAATGTCATTTTCAAAATGTCTCTCCTATTCTCTTCTTTGCAGCAAACTTTAAACGCCATTTGTTTGTTGTCATGTGTTTTTAGATTTATTTTTAATAAAAAAAAGATTTTTATAATATATTAACGATGCATACATTAATTACTTTCTTAATGCTCCTTCTTCCTAATTACTAATTTCCTAAACACGTTAACTCTAAATTATAGAACTTAATTTAAGAATTGTACTGTATAAAAGCCAAAAGTCTTTATTAGCTTAACAAATTGTGTCCATGTGATAACAGACTTAAGTCTTAAAGTATTGAAAAGTAGTTACTAATATAGGTTATCAACCTCTTGCATTCAAGAAGTCTTTTAATACTTTATCTTTGAACTCGTTTTTATCCACACCTAAAGTCAATGGTATTAATATAACTTAAGTTTTTCATTTGTCTTTAAGCTATCATGACATGATTTTTAAGTAATTATTTCAGAAAAGGTAAACTCGAAATCGAAGCTAATTAGTCGAGTCGAGTGGCCGAGCGGTTAAGGCAGGGGCGCTGCAAATCATAGCCACAGATCAGAGCTTAAACCCACAACTTCTTGATTGCTCTAACCATTGCACCACACTGCCCCATTGAATTGGAATTGGAAAGTTTTATACCTCAGATATTTTATTAAGTCATTTATTTTTCTTCCTTTTATATAAAGTTCCTGTACCAATGATTGGTTAAAACTTACCCATCACCCATTGGTCAAGTCAATGTACAATGTATACTCTTTTTTCTGAAATAAAAAAAAAATTATTAAAAAAATAACATCACCTGATTTTAAAATTAAGAATGCACTTACTATACATTATATCAAATTTTTGTACTTAGTAATAGATAATAACTGAAATTATAAATACTTTGGCAAACAGTCTCTTCCTGATAGACACTCCTAATGACAACTTATTAAATTAATTTATAATAAAAAGCTTAATTTGGCATTAAACTGAATATTGCTCTTAATGTACTAGTAAAATATTAGTAAAGATGCCAAATTTTTGATAAACAAATTTAAAAGATGGATAATCTTGGTTATTCATCTATATCTTTGCCTTGACTATTCCAACCAAGAACAAGTAGACATAATTTGCTGACCGGTCATTCTCTAAAGCTCTGTCTACACCACCAAACATTCTCTTACACAGATCCATTCTTATGGAATGCTCTTCCACAATCAATCAAGAATGGCAACTCTATTGAAATCTTCAATCAGTTGCTGATAACCCATCTCTTTCGCATGGCATATGAAATGATGTAATTTCTACGTACCTATTGTAGTTCAAGTCTGTAGGGGCTATACAAAAGACAATTATTATTAATTATTATTATTATAAATCTGTCAAATAAAGTCAAGAAAAATTGACCAAGAATACAAATCTAGACAATCAAAAATATTCAAAATATTGAAGTGATCCATGCCTTGTTATATAACAACAAATATTTCATTTGAATATACAATACTGTAAGTAACAGTTTCTTTCATATGTTCTTTTTTCAGGGTTCAGCATATGTAACTCATCCGTCATCAGCTTACGACCTCTTTGCGACATCAGCCATTACTGACGCCATCAAAATCTGGGACTTGCGCACGAACAGGTACTTTTAATTCTTTCAATACCACATCCAGGAGGGGGGAAGCTGCGCTGAAAACTTACTCCGACAGACTTAGTAGCTGAATGATTGACAGCTTTGATTGATGTATTCTGTTCTGTTAGGTTGAAATCATCTGGGTTATCGTAATGGTGTCATTATCAAAACATTTCCCGTGGAGTCGTTTTGCGTCATGAACATTATTGATGTTTGCTTTTCTAATAAAAAAAAGTTGTCTGAGTTTGTAAATGACAACAATATGTCACAGAAAAGCAAGAAATATTTGTTTTTTTATTTTTAAAAATTAATCTTTTTAATTATTTTTAATCTCAAAGTACATGATGAGCATTTTTCATATAACGTCTCTACCGGCAACTTGTTATCATTCTCACAGATGTTCTCATCTTCACTGTTTATAAATTGATTAATCTTCAGTATATCATTATTATCACTGTACGTTTTGGAATTTCTCCTATGCCTGTCAAATTGATAATAATAATGTATTATAATGTAACTACTTTAATTGTTGTGAAAACAAATCAACATGTCTGAATCCAGTGTAAAAGGAAATTAAAAATAACTTTTCATACAGTCGCAGACAACTGCCTTAGGCCCTTTTCACACTTGTTATATGTTTCTATCAGATCTTCTTTCCAACATAGACAAGTGCAATTAAATGCTATCATTAATAATTACAAACTACTTGTCTGGCTAATGTCTACGAATTAGGAATCATATTTTAAAAAAGGTCATGAAAACCATGGCATAACCTTTTATTTTCCCAACATGAATATTTTTTTCTATATGCCAACATTCGTGTTGCTTTGTTAGCTATAGTCTACACTAATGTTGTTTTGTTGGCTAGTCCAATATTAGTGTTGTTTTGATAGCTATAGTCTGATCCACACTATTATTTGTTTGTTGCTAGAACAACAAGGAATTCCATATTATTTTTTGAGGGACAATGTCTTCAATTGAATTTCTGTTTTTTTCATGTTTTATTATCCACTTCTTAGTAGTATTAATACTGCTGCTTAGTAACTTACTTCCAAAAACATGTTGC
Source organism: Antedon bifida (assembly GCF_963402885.1). NCBI lineage: Eukaryota > Metazoa > Echinodermata > Crinoidea > Comatulida > Antedonidae > Antedon > Antedon bifida. The sequence continues at coordinate 20,275,896 of NC_136234.1, read as the reverse complement.
CGATACTCATACCCACGTTTGGACTAGGCCACTTTCAAGCATCCCAATTAGTTATGTTATAGACCTAACAGTGATTTTCCACAAAAGTGTTTTAGACCAATTTATCTGAAACAGCCGGTATTGTGATAATGTTTACAATCACATTTTCAGGTCGTATAGAGGTCAAAACTATATATTTGTAGGACGTTGCATCAACTAGTTTTATGCAATTTCTACCTCCTCTCTGATGGTCGGCCATCCATGGTCTGTCACAAATCACAGATTGATCATTTTACTGATGATATATATTCTTTGATTATACTTATAGTTTATACCCTTGAAAATTTGAATCTTTAGTTTTCTTTCCAATTAGAGTCAAGCTGTAATTGATTAAGCGTAGTAATCTGTTTATAATCTTTACGGATTGAACCTGTGATTGGTTATTGTTCACAGTCATCTAAGCGACCACACAAGCACGCAAGTCTTGTGAAAGGGAAATCATCTCCCGTGATGATGACCTGCGCTATTTATAACCACTTCCTCTCGCTGCCAAGTTTAAATACACAGCTCTTAACTCTTCTTCCTTTACCCGTATTTCTTCCACGCTATTTCCTAAATGTGACGACAAAGGGGTTGGGCTGCTTAATTGATTGTACAGCGTTTTTGCAATAATTTCGTGAAAACTTATTAGATATTGACAGTTACACTTCTGACTGATGTGTATCTTTCAACGGTTTTAATTCCTGTATTAACTCTTATTTAAATCTTATCTAATATAAAGTACAAGTTACTTTATTTGTTTATTAAATTTATTTTTTAAAATTGTTTTCAATCATTTTGAGATGGTAAACATTTTCTAATGCCAGATTAAACTTTTGGTTTAAGATCAAAATCCTTGATTATTTATCTTGCATTTTGAAATAAGATGAATGCAAAGTGCCATAAACTAGGTTCTAGCCTGTAATGAGTAAAGATAAATATTTTGGCACATATATGGCATTTCATACGTTCTACTGGTGGACTAACATAAAAAAGATAATAACTACTGACCTTAGACAAGTCTAAGAGTGCCACTGTTATGCATTTACCAATAAAGTATATTATTATAATTCATGAATATGTGAATTAAAAACAAACTATTTAAAACAAATATTATATTGTTTGTTTTAATAATCAAGAGAGAGTGATATACTGAATGATCTCCTGTCTCCTTCTAGAAGTGCAACTCCCCTATTCTTCTTCTTCCATTTAGGAGCAAACTTCATTGTTGAAGGCTACTGCTCCACTGGCTCTAGCTTTTGTAATTTTCATGCAAACGGTGTGTGGTGCATGCACAGTTACATTATCTTTTTTTTTTCAATCAAGATTTAAAATTAAAAAAAATCATTTGATTAGATTTTTTGAAAATATTAATTTTCTTGAAGACAGTATAAATGGTTATTCTATAGTTTTTGGAGGAAAACTTTTCTATTTTTTTTGTTTTCTGTAGGAAAAATGTACATTTATAATAAATTACTGTCATTTGTTAACGTTGTAGTATAAACAGGCCTTAAGACTCGCGTTATTTTATCTCACATTCTTCAGTGGATCTTCTGGTATTACAATAATTGAGAACTCAACATACTTTAAGCAAATTAATTAATTTTAACTTATAAGCACAAAAATGACATTAATAATTAATATTTTTAGACATTTTGATCACATAATTCCATAGAGGGGAAAGTAGTTCATGACACAATTCACAGTGTAGAATTCTCAATTGGATTTTGCTAATTGGCATGATGTTTAATTAGCAAGACGCATGTTTATCACATAATGCAAGGGATAACAAGTGTTGATATGAGACACATAATGACCCCATTTAACACTGTTGATTTGACAAATACGCTTCAATAAATGTAGAGTAAAACTGTTGTTGACGACTCTAATATTAGACACCATGATGAACCATATTCATGTATAATCAAAGAAGATTACCTAGAAATTAATCTTAGACATTTTTAGTACTTGCTTTTGTAAGATACACATCTCACCCCAGTTAACACCTTGAGATTTTTAGCAATATATCTCGGTATCTAAATCTTTTTTTAAAAATACATCAAAACAATTCACTGAGGAAAATAATTTTCATACAAAAAAATAAAATAAATTAAATAAATAAATAAAAATAATTAAAAAAATAAAAATAAATAAATCCAACAATTGTCTCAAAAGGTAAATGTTAGTATTATACATTTGTGATACAAAGTATCACAAAATATGTTAATGAAAACAGCAAAATACCCACTTTCAGTTCAATTCTGTGTTTGGAGGGTCTCTGGTGGGTGGGAGAGAGAATGGCTGATATGGCCATTCATGAGAGTTAAACATTTCCCACCAGTTTAGAGGTTTTACCTTTGAGCTGATCTGATTTTTTTGGACTTTAATAGGTCACATGATGTGTTTGATGCACATTTTCAAGTTGCATATCTATTTTTGGATTTTATACATTATTAGATTTGGCAATAACCACAAATTCACATAGTGCTACGTGTCAACATGTAGCATAGGATGAAGATGCACATTTTCAACTCTCGATGATGTCATATCACTCAACCATATCACATCACTACCATATTTGGGCACATCACACTTTTTTTGTCAAACTAGTTTGATAGTGTAGACAGAGCTTTAGACAACCAAGGAAAAGGAATTGTTCCCATAATCAATTGAGTCACTGCGGTCACTTCCTGCGATACTAATCGATTCCTTTATGGCATGTTTCTAATTAGAATATTTGGTGATGTGGTAATGTTTTCCAAAAAGCTGCAACAAGTTTGGAAAGATAGGTGGGACAGTGGTAGGAGACATTTTGTACCTGCAGCCTAAAATTATCACTTTGAGTTCAATGTAAAAACAACCTTTTAGGGGGTTTAGACCAGAGACAACAGATGTTTCTGCATGATATTTTTAGTGGATATGTTAGCCTACTGAACTTAATACATATTAATAGCGATTTTGTGTTTTCTGGACGCAGCTGTTTAGTTGAAAAGTCTTTCTGTGCATATTCTCATAAACATAAGTATGCACAGTTTGACTGTGACTGACTTGAATTTTGTGGAATGTCTTAAAACCGAATGTTTACTATTATATAAATAATGAATGTTTATGAGTGCAATGTTACAATTAATTTCATGAGTGTGAAAATATAATTTTATATTTCACAGAATTTTTTTTGTACAAAATAATCGTTAAATATTGCTATTTCCCCCATGAAAATGACAGGAATCATACATGTTTTAAAATGACAGGTAGCTTTCTTAGTTGATTTCACTTGCTGAGTTGGTATAATAGGCAATTATTAACTTTGGTGGTAGTTGTAAGCCTGAACGTACCTCTGATTATTTTTAAAATACCTAAATCTCTTTCTTTAATTCTTCCGACTCTTTACTTACTAAATTAATGCTAGATTATGTATTAAAGTTATATAATTTTGGCTTCTTGAGTAATACCACCTTAAATTCTCCAGACCCTATGGTGCCTCATACTCCTGTTGTTGGCCTTTTCAATGACGGAGTATGTTTTCTATTTCTTTCACTCAACCTTAATGAATTAAGATGGGTTTAATTCAAAATTAACTTTGAAATCATCATTAATTGTGCATTATTTTCTACATCTGTTTAATTTAATTCGAACAACCCTTTCTATGGGAAATGAACGTGATCTCAGAAAGCTGAAACTGAAGTTAAATTGAATTTACTTTAGGACGTTGTTGTTTTGAACCCGATACTCTGGTGTCTGTTGGTGACGGGACTGATGTAGGAATTTCTCCTGTCAGACAGACAGTCTAAATTGTGTCTGTCACCATTGCAAACTATATATTTAGTGATTTACATCGGAATGTTACATTTTATACATGATTTTTGGAGGAAATAATGGTATTTAAAAAATTATTTTGTAAACGGTACATTAAAATCAATTGTAAAAGAGAATGTAAATATTGAGAGGAATATTGTATGTAAAACATCTCCTGTTCATTTAGGAATGTACAGTATATGATTCAGCCGTCCTGTCAATTCTCTGCATTGAGCCATATTTTACAGTAGGCCTACTGTAGTACCTATTTCCAAAAACAAATATAAATTTAATGCTGCCAACTACTTTAATGTAAGTGCGGTCGATGTCACGCGCGACTTACTAGCTAAGTATTTGGTCCACTTTGATACTAACCACTGTCGGTCAAGTGTGACAATGGGATTTTAGCGCCTCGTCTTTCAGTATAATCATATTTCCTGTCAGGTACACTGTCCGGGTACAGATACCATGTTAACGATGATGTGGTAAGTTGTAACAGTGACAGACGATAGAACACGTTTTAATCTCCACCTTTGACTTATTTTTTCTCGCCCAAAGTTTGGTTCAATGCACTTTCTTTTTACTTTTTTTTCTGATAACCTTTCTGATTTCCTGCGTTTTCACTTCAAATTTTTACCAAAGGTGTTTGTAAATAATATACAAATAATGAATGTATTATGAGTGCAATGGTACAAATCATGAGGTGAAAATAGAACATGGAATTATTTGTTCCATTGCACGAATAGTATAAAACCATAAATTATTTCTTTTATTCAATTATTTCACTGTAAAACATGAGGCTAGCCCAATTGTTATTTTAGTGTCATTTTGTACCATACAATGTAACTAGAATTGCCGAGTTTCATGTTTTACAGACAATAACAATTTTGTTGGTTTTGTAGGTGTGTTAAGAGACTTGAAGGGCATCAGAATCGTGTTCATCCGTGTGGGCTTGCGTTCAGTCCGTGTGGAAAGTACATTGCAACTGGTTCAGAAGATAAATCGGTAAGTTCTATTATATGACATAACCAATGAACTTTCTTCTGTTTAAAAATGTTGAGCCTGATTTCAACTTGCAAAAAGAGAGAGAAAAAGGAAATTTTTGAGAGACTTGAAGGGTTGTCAAAAGATAGAGGGCACTATATTTTAAAAAATTGCATCTAACATAGAGGGAGCTATTAAAACAAATCTTGTGCATCATCTAAATTAATACTGAAGTCCATTGTGTTTTATAACTGTGTTGCCAATGCAATTGTTGCTCATGATGTAGGGTTTGGCGCCATACATGTTTTAAGTAAAAGTTGATTCTTACCTTCTCAGGTGATACTCAGTACATCTGTATAGTTTTGTTTTCCTTTTAGGATTTTTTTTTCAAAATTGATGTGCTATTTCCAAATATGGAAGTGATATGCACAAATGGTAGTGATATGACATCATCATGTCCATATATGGCACATCACATTTTTTTGTCACATGAAGTTTTGATAGTGTAGATAGAACTTTAGTTTAAAAGAAAAGGAAATGAGGAATAGATGATTTGCAATTGCAAACCGAGATAATTGTCATACATTGAACCGAGAAGGATCATTGACTTGAAACAGTGTAAACATTTTTTTTCAATCCAAGGAGCTATTTTATCCAAACCATTAATCACATTCTATTTATTATCAGCCGTGTCAAAACAATTATGAATTTTACCAAGAAACTACTGACTTATGGTATCAAATATGACGTACTGTCACAAGTCTGAAGAATATTGATATTAATAATGAATTGCGAACATATTTGAATAAAAAAACACCAAAATATGCTATAACTTAGTTTCAACAAAAAAAAGATTAATCTCATCATTTTTCCTCTCTGAAGCTCTTTCTACACTATCAAACTTTATAATGACACAAAAATGTGATGTGCCCATCCATATATGGACATGATGATGTCATATCACGACCATATTTGGGCATATCACTACCCTATTTGGGCACATCACACTTTTTTTGTCAAACTAGTTTGATAGTGTAGACAAGCACTTACCACTTTCACATGTTCAATCCTCTTTGTCTTCCTATCTTCTGCATCGCATTGCGCATTGCTCTTTGGTTTTTCTAATGTAGCAACTTACACCACCACTAAACTTTTTATTTGACAATGTATTAGTATAAACTAAATCTTTTACAGGATCTAAGAAATATACTTTAGTTTGTATGTTCTAATTGTTAAGCGGCATGCATTAAAACATAGATTAAAACTGAAATAATATACCATATACCTTACAAATGTATCAGTTTCGCGAAAAAGGAAAAAATAGTTCTGTAATATTTCAATTGCAATATGATTTGTATCGTATTTGTCAATCTCAAATTTATTCAAAATTGATAACATATGTCCAACATTGTATCATTGATACCACCCTGCCAGAGACAAGTTTTCACTCATCCTTATAGTGTGATTATTCAACTCTTTGACTGTCTGATATTTTTTCTACATGTCTATGACCTTTTTAAATCAATGTTCAATCATTTAACTTAATTCTTTTTAACCCGACATGAACAATTTATATCAACTATCAGCTGTGGGTAGATGAAAAATGCTACTGGAACATTTGTTTATTGTATATTAAACACAAATAAGACTTGTCTATTACTTTGAGAGAGTTGCCTCTTGTATCAGATTGACGCATTACAATTATATATAACTAACAATAAAATTAAAAGTAGAAGAAGTTTTAAGGGAGGCTCCAAGAAAATATTTTTGTGTCAAATTGCTGGGTGTTAAGGCAACAGCCAACAATTTCGTTCCAGTTTACACAATTTTTCTGTGTACAAAAAAACTCTAGTTCCTCATTCAAGACGAGTAGGGGTTACCCTGGTGACGTGTTTACAAAGCCCCTGTGTTGAGAGTTACCACTTATCTGATGGGACAGCAAATTATTTATTATCAGTAATCTGTCCATGTGACTTAAGATATAAAGTAAAATAAGGCCTAAGCTACGTTTGATTTCTTTAAAAAGTGACAATAATTTATAAATTTTGAATTATGTAACTGCACTTTTTTTAAAACATCCTTCCCAATAAACTGTGACAGTGTATTTTTTGTGAAGGGGAACTTGTGTGAGCACTTCTTCTCAGGTGATGCTAATAATAGACCAAGCGTCTGGCCAAATTTGGGCACTGTCACTATCGTCTGGTTAATGAACTGAGCAGAGTGATGAAGTAAGAAAGTTGAATATGCTGCGGAAAGTTTTAACAACAAACAAAGTAGTTTGTCATGCATAATGTAAATGCACACTTGCGTTTGGTTTTGATTGGAATCTGAGGAAATTTGATTAGGCCATCTATAGACCAATGGCAGCTACAGTGTAGCGTCTACCATTAGACGATCCTCTACTCGTTTCTAGTATCTTTATCATGTACACAGTACCAATGGCTAGAGTATTTTTAAGGTCGAGGTAATGTGTGTGAAGTACCTTGCCTAGTGATACAAACATGCACATGCATACATTAAACATTATATAGATTATCCTGTAATTTGCGAGTTACTTGCTGAATTAAAAATAACTAAAATACTATATAAAATAATTTTTAAAAAGCAGTTTTTTTCTGTCTTTTTCTGTTTTGTCATCTTTGATGTTTGAAAGCTGTTTACTTTCATTTGAAAGTGGTTTGATTTGAATTCTCTGTCTTTCAAAAGTCATAATATTAAATAATATATAAATATTGTTTGTAATTTCCAGTTTTTTGCTGAAGTAACACCAATAATCTTACAGAATTTCATTGTAAAATTAAAAAAAAACTTTACACGAAAGCACAGTCTTTTTTTATCAGTTAATGATAATTCTATCAACCATTTAAACATATTGATAATAAGGATAGACAGTAGGTGGCAGGAAATTGTATTGGCGTAAAGATTATGTTTTTTGACTGAGACCAAAACCAAACTTGTCAAAAGCTTTGTATTGATGATAGATACCTGTGTGACAGGAAGTAATATGGCATCAAAGCCAAGCACATGTCCTTTAGACAGGAAGGTGTGAGGACGAATCCTTGCGTAATTTTTATTTTTATATTTGCCAAGTCACAAGATAACTGTAGGCAGAAGTTCAACTACCTTTTTTATTTGATATTTTTCATTTCATTTATTTATTGGACCTAGCAAAAAATAGCAAATAACAATAAAACAGGCCATGAAAAACAAGAGCGACCTAGGCCACTATAACTACTAGATTTTATTTTTTCAATTTATTTTTTCTACCATCCACACATGTTCAAGATTCAAGATATTAATGTATATTGACTGCTTATACAGTTAGTTTGGCATATTTGATGTCTCACTAATTTTAATTTCTGTCATAAATAATATCCTTGTGTAATTTATCTTAATATTTGCCAGCCAGAAAGTAATTGTAAGCAGTTTGTAATTTTTTTAGCTCAACTACTCTTTTTTGGATTATTAAATTTTGGCCAGCATCCTCATACCTTAATCTTATTTGAAGAAGTGCTTGTTGACAAATATCAAGATATATTGTCCTCTTGAAAAAAAAAATGTTTTTGTTGAATATGCCATCAAATAATCGTTTGACTGAAATTGGATCATTAAAAAAAAATGTATCTGAAGAAACTGTAATTTAAGCCAAAAATAATTGGGTTTTTAGTTAAATTAAACATTTATTTTGTCTTTTTATAAAGGGAAAATTATTATTTTATTTTTGGAATGTCAATGACTTAAAATTAAAACTACAACATGGCCTTTTCAAAGTCTGATTTTATAAATAATTCGTAAAGGACAATATTTAATAGATATTATATTCTAATGTATATTTATTTTAATAATTAATAATTAATCTGTTATTACAAGAAATGTGTAGAATTTGAATTCAATTATTCAAAGCAACGCTTATGAGATTAGTACATCTACCCCTAAGCACCTTTTTCCTGGTAGACCGATGCAATTTCCATTCTCTGTTTGAAGGAAATATAAAAGCTGATTACATTAATACGTTTCAGATGAAAGCGTTTAGCAACCATTACTGTAATTTACCTCAAAGAGAAACAAACAAGTTTTATTTCCCAATAGAAAGTGTTTTAATAGTGTGTTCACACAACAGGAAGAGTCTAAACTGTACCGTTGTAGTTGAATTCCACTTAAGGATGGCAGTAATTGGCTGTGGTTCTGAAAGGGTATTAAATAGGTTTCCGCCTTAGAAATAAGCAGGCTAAGCTCATGGTGGGGCATAGGTGTAGCCGAGAGACACACTTCCTAAGCCACCTTGTGGAACAGACTGCGTTCTGACACAGAAACTGCTAGAAGGTTGAATGATGAAGCTTAGTAATTGAGCATTAAACAAAAACAATAGCATATAGTCTATTCTACCTTGATTTTGGCCCAGTAATAGTTTTTCTTTTTTGTGTATATGACACAGTACAAAATCAAATCAAAAAACAAAACTAGACATGAAACTCGTCACTTTGACGAGTTAGTTATCCGCACCACGACAAACGCCACGTGCACGTCATACGTTGGAATATTGCACACAGATAAAGATTATGGCATTATGACAAGAACTGAAGAATATGACATGCTGTTAGTGCTGAATTTTGTGTCATATAGTATATACATGCAAACAGTATAAGCTGTATACATATTACATACAGTGTAGAATAGGTGAAATTACGGGACCCGCCATTTATTCCAATTTTTAACATGGCGACGGTATCAAAATGAAACACTTAGATAGCAATTTCAGAAGGAAATTATCTCAGGAACAACATATTAACGTGTAGAAGAAATTTGAATACGTAAAATATAGATGCGCACCCTTTTAAATGTGATGAACTATTACGCAAAATATGAAAATACGACTTTTTTTATTCAACTGGCCATATGATGACGTCACAACATCCGATTGGCAAAATGTTTACATGAATTCGTATCTACAATCCAATAGCTTCCAGAAAACGTTTTAATCGTGATTATCACATTTTATTCTTACGAGCTATTACAGATTAAAATTTACTGTAAAGATGAAATTAATGACCCACGTAATTAAAATTTTTAGGCATGATGACGTCATAAAAATTAAAATATTTTTATCTCATGCTAAAGAAAGTTGATTGACCTACACAATATATAAATGTAGGAGAAAAAGGAATACAGATAAGCGCGATGCGCTCCATTGAATGTGATGAGCAATAACGAAAGAGACAAAAATCCTATATTTTACATTCGTGTGGCCATACGATGACGTCACAATGTTTTTTTAGCCTTATTGATGCATGATCCGATATCTACAACTCATCAACTTCTAGATTTTGTAATAAAAATAAACGGTTAACGGTTTACTTTAGAAACTATGACTGTTTAAAAAAAGACATAATTTTGACGATTTTTTAAGCTTTTTCATAAAAAACGCGCACGAATTGTCTAATTCAACGTGTTCGTATGGCGTTATTTAAACTGGAAAAGGTCTAAATTGTTTTCAAAATCACTGGGAAAGGCTTGAAAAATATAATTCAAGAGAAAAAAATATGTTTTTAACGCTATGTGCGCACCGCGCGCATAAAAAATTGCGCGCCCGTGGGAATTTTTGACATGCTCAAAATGACAAGAAACGCGTAAAAAGTTGATTAGAAATTAATTTTGCGCATTTTGAAATTTTAAATGCGCGTGCGCGCGTAACTTCTTGTCAAACATGCCATTTTTAATCCGTAGAAAGTTTGCCCCTGATATGACTTAAATTTTGTCAAAGTGTCAATACTAAATGACTTTTGGTTTTTAATCTATGATCAATCATTGAAATTCATAAAATTGCGCGTAAGTCACGTTGCGCAACTATGACGTCATTCAAAAATAGGAGGTGCACAACTTCACGTAAATGCCCATATGTTGTCAAAGTTATGAAATGTTATGTTTACACATTTTAGAGGAACACGACTCACAAAAAGGAAGGAAGGAAAGAAGAATAATACAGAAAAAAAATATTGATCTCATACAATTACAAGGAGTTATCCGCTTGGTATACCAAGCGGATAACTAATAAATATATTGCACTGAAAAGGTGAGGTAGTTAAATGTCATATTACATTTTTTTTTTAATACAAAGAAAAACGTTCATTTTTTATCAACTTGGTTATAGCTTCCAAAGTTAAATAAATTCCTTTTTAGTAAATAGTAGTACACCTACTTTTTAATATGTTTTCAGGGACATCAACTTTAGAGCGTATCAACTGTATGCATTTTGTTTTCTCTACTTGATGATGTTTATCACCATGAAAGTTGAAATTGAAGTGAGCCCTCTTGTGATCAAAACTTTTCCAAACTTTATAAAAATTGTAAATTTGATGAGGTTTTTAGACATGAATTTTCTGTATGGCTGGAGAGAAAATCCTCCTAAATAAAAATCTTAAAGCAACTAAAAATCGAATCACTGAATTTTGAAAGGATGTTCATTCACTACCTTTTTTTAAATTGACATTTAAATACCAAACCGTTTTTTATAAACTAACTTTTGTACTTACTGATGTTGATGATGAAGTAGTCTAATTTGTTATTTAACAAATCGGAAACTCTCAAACAAGATAAGTCTTTCATAAATATGTGGAAAGTTGACAACAACCGGAACTGTCCACAACCTTCATTCAAATTATCTAATTGATATAAATTCTTTCTATGAAATTTGTACAAATACCCCACAGTGAAGCCGTACTAATCTGTCTCTTTCTGATCTTTATCTTTCTAACCTTGGCTTTATATGAAATATTTTAGATTATTTTTTTAGTTTGTTAAAGTGCAAGTTAAGCAAGACAGTCCAATATTATTCAGACATCATCAATGACACCACATTCTTGTCACTAATGTAACTACAGACGCAACACTGTGAAATTAATTTAGTATTTTCACTTAAAGATGTATTATCTGTAAACCATTCATAATGTGTGCGACATTTTGACTTGTATTCATGAATAGTTTAACGTAAAGAATTGCATTTACAGATAGTTAATATAAAAAGCAGATGAAACATTTTTTGTGTATTGTCCCCTAAAAACATGAAAATTGAAGATTAATAAAACAAAAAAAAGACTTTGAATAGGCCATTTTGCAGTTTTAATAAAGGTTATCGTTTCCGTTAAAAATAATATAGTTTTCACTTATAAAAAGACAAAATAAACAGTTAAATTCAACCAAACACCCATTGACTTCCAGTCAATTTGACTATTTTTTGCTTAAATATTTTTTTTTTCAATCCAACTTTTGGTCAAAGTTAATAAATATTATGTGATATTAAAATGGCACATTCATCAACAAAATTTTAAAAAATAGTTTTTTGAGGAGACAACATTATCATTTAACTTGTCAGTTAAAAGTTAACTAACAAGATTTACAATATAAATAAATTAAATAATTTTAAAATAATCCAAATTTCTTGAGGCTAAATTTATTTGTTACTTTTAAGCTGTTTACTCTCATATTTTTCTTTAAACACTATTTTTATATACAGTTATTGAAAACCAGACACTTTTGCGACATTTCGTGAATCGATTACATCAGCCATTTTCACATAAAACTTTTGCAAATTTGAAAAATAAGATCGTGTTACAATATGCGTATGCGCTACCTTCGAATAGCGAGCTCTATCCGCTCTATGTGGTTTCGTGAACTGTTACAGTTTTTTGGATTGACCCCGAAAAGTTCTTGAACACAAACAAAGACATTAGAAACACCAATAATTGTTACTTGTTTTAGTTCACAAAACTACACAACCTTAAAAAAAGGAATGGCCCACCCGGCAAATTTTCAATTTAATCTATCCATTTTCAATTTATCAATATTTAATCTATCCATTTTCAATTTATCAATATTTAATCTATCCATTTTCAATTTATCAATATTTAATCTATCCATTTTCAATTTATCAATATTTAATCTATCAATATTTAATTCATTTTAATTTATATCATAGAGTTTCAAACATGTCTATTTTGCACAGTGGACAGGAAAACCCCTCTGTGTATTCCCACCACTGTAACAGGCACTCTCTATGTATAAGTACTTTGCAATTAAAGCAAAGCCATATAATTTCATCATCATCAAGACAAATAATGCATAAACCCTCGGTTCCCTTTCCAGTCATCCCACATGCCAAATAAAAGTTGATAATTGTATTTATGCATTGTGTTGAAATGTTGTAAAAAATATAGGTGTTGAAAAAAATACAAAATGTAAATTTTATTAAAGATTTATACATTCATACGTTTAGAAATAATAGTATATAATAAAAGTGTCTGCGGATAAATGGGAATTTACTATATATAAAAAATAATACATGATTATCAAGTCTAATTTAAATTTGATTTTAAATCATGAATATGTATTATCACAACCTTTGACCTCCAGCGTACTTTCCTATTATGATCCAGAATATTCATGCTAGTAACGTGATATTGATATCACGTTAGCAAGAAGAGCGTTCAAATAGAATTCATTGTGATATAATATGCGTGAAAGGGATTATAATAGGAAACTTGCTGTTAGAAAGGGGCTACCCATTCAACTTATTAGTGAAGGTTATTATCTCTTTGAATCGATTCAAAAACAACTAACTACTACTACAAGTTCTTGTATAGTGCCAATTGAATTGAATGGATCATTACTTATGGTACTGTGGACGCAGATGTTTGACTTTTCAACTACACACATGTCAGTAAGATGCTCTCTCATCTGTCCACCACAGTGGCTGTGTGTGAACTAACATGTTGGAGTAGCCAACTCTCAAAAGATTCGTTAGGTTTACATCAGAATAGTGTATAGAACAATGTATAATGATGTGTCCATGTCCAAAAATAAATCAAGGAGGTCCAAACCTTCCTACCCTACAGATATCTGCATACTTATTTAGCGTAAAGCAGGGGGTGAGATTATACTTCCATGGGATTCTTGGTCATACTGTACATACGGTATCCAAACCGTCCACTTTTTTTTCATTTCATTTCATTTATTTCACTATCATCATCGCAGCCTTAGCTGAATTACAAAGATATTTACATTTTCTCAATATTAAAATTTGTATAAAAGTATAAAACCAATGATAATTATATAAAAAAGGAGGCAATATACACAAGAAATACAATACAGGAACATTCAACAAGTTTAGCATTAAAATATTAAAATAGAAAAAAAAAAACACCTAAAAGGACCAATAAGAATCGCATAGCTGTACTGGGTGATATATAATGATTATTCATTTAGAAGCGAGATAAGGTATGGTATTGCACTTTTTCTATATCTTTCAACTCTGCATTTGGGTTGTTGATACTTTACACGTCTTAGTTTCATATTACTTACATTCTTCACTGGAAACCATTTTCCAAAATGAATACTTTTTGAACAATTCAGAGCAAACTTATAGCATAGATTACGCCTTCTATCAGATAAAGTGTCTAAAGAAAGATCATTGAGTGCTTGGTCATAACATATGTAGTCATTACACAATATTATTCTGCAAGCCCCTTTTTGGACAGATTCTATCATATCACTTTGTTTCTTAGTGAGACTAGAATGCCATACTGGGACAGCATATTCAACACTTGGTCTTATGTAACTCTTAAATACATACATCTACAAGATCAAATTTCGGAAGATTGAACTTTCTTAATCTACACAATATATGCAGACGTCTGCTGGCTTTGGATACAATTTCTTTAACATTACGGTCCCATTTGAGGTTACACTAATCACTACAGCGAGAATGTACAGTACACTATCCAAATATAGAGAAAGAAAAGTATATGAAATACAAATCAACATGTCAAGATTAAAGGTTTCAACATTAATTTATGTCATTATCAAGAATGAAGTATGTCCACAAAATGATTGATGATTGGTTTAAAACACTTTTGATATTGGTTAACATGCAATGTATTTCATTCCTAATGATGACATGATTAATGTACAAATATTTAGCATGGTGGTCACATGTCTTTCAATGTTTACTGATAAATATGAATGATTAAATAATGATACAAAATTAAATAGTATTAGTAAATAAATTAAGTGTTCAGAACCTAAAGCTCTGTCTACACTATTATCAAACTAGTTTGACAATAAAAGTATGCTGTGCTCAAATGTGGTAGTAATAAGGTTTCCGTTCAGGCTAAATACAGATTCTAGGTGAGACAAGCTATGCGGTTTTCCGCTTACCGTTACCACTCATCTGTGTAAATTGGCCTTTAGAAGGCATTTTACCAAACAAGGGGCAATATAATTATAATGTAATCAGGACACACTTTGTTGGGTCATGAAAATGTCCAGTTAAAAGTTCTACTGTCTTGGCAAATAATGTACATTCAATTAAACAAAATTATATTATACCGTGTGCTGACGCTGATCAGAAATATTTGTATGTACTTTTCTTGTATGCGTAAGACTTAATTTTCTAGGACATGTAATTATCTAGCCTCCTCAAAAACCAATTATCTTGACCTTAGAAATCCAACACATAAGCTTGTTAAAGGGTGGAGTTAAGTCAATTAATCGCATAATCCTAATAGGTTCCTTTGTATACAAACGCTTTATTATAAATATATACCGAAACATGACTTAAATTAAGTAAATTCAGACTAATTCCCTCTCTTAAGACCAAGAAATTTAACCTTAACAATTATAAAAGAAATCCAAATGTAAATTTGTATATCTGGATCATCTTTCAACACTATTCTTTCTAATTTTGATATCCCAGGGTACTTGACCTAGTCTTAACAATGGTTATCATTGTTATCCATCTCATCGCAAAAATGTAGTACCTACTATCGAGTAAAAATAGACAATTCTTTGATTTGATTTGTTTCAAAATATCCGGTGGCGAGGTAAACCAAGTGTTGGATGAAATTAAACATTTATATAAAGATAAAATTTCTGATTTATGTCACCTATTATGCAATTACTTGGCCTTCGGTATTGAATAATGTTGTATGCCAATAGTCAATAATATTCCAATACAACTTAGAATTTAATTGACCATTGCCTTGTTTGTTGCCTTTATAGCTGATTACTAATGATAGACTAGAGACATGGGTTTGAGTTTTTCTGTATGATTGAGTGGCCGGGCTGTTAAGACAGTGGAACCGTAATCCATTAGTATCATTATACCCATAAATGCAATTTTCTCCATTGGTTCTGGTGGTGAAAAGAGTAGATAGGGGTTTATACTAACATGGGGTTCAAGTCCCGTCACATGTCAGGATTTTTTCTAAGGACCAAATTACTCCACTCCCAAAGACTTACTCCAGTAATAAGACTTTGTTTATGTAGAGCATCTTGTGTATATGTTTGTCTTGTGAACCTCTGAGGGTCCCTAATGATCAGCAATAGCTGGATGGATCACCCTCATTAAATATGGTTAAAAAAAAAAAAAAAAAAAAAAAAAAAAAAAAAAAAAAAAAAAAAAAAAAAAAAAAATACTAGTTTCTACTAATTTCGTGGACAGATGTTGGAGCGTCTGACATGGTGTGATCCTAGGAGAAGGAGTCTTTTCGGATAAGGACTATAAACTGAGGTCTACAAAATGCTTGTGTACACTATAAAGAACTGGATAACTTATTTCTCCATCACTACTAATATTGGTTTACAGTTATGATTATGATAAAAATTAACAAATTTGTGGGTGGCATCTAAACTAAACTCTGAAATTCTTGCTTTGTAAATGGCTTATCATGATATGCTACATTCTGTACACCTGTCGATAAAAATAAAATACCTTGATAACAACATCCTGTTGACAGAGGTTCAAATAGGTTTGTTACTAAGAACCATATGGGGACTAAACAGCTATTGCATAACAATAACATACTGCTCATTATCCATCATTATAAATTAAATGTAAACCTGGGCTGAATGGCATACAAGTGTGGACCGCACATACAGCCTACATCTTCCAACATCTCCCTTCATGCCGAGTTACAACAGCACTCATTCTTCTTTCCACAACGGCCTAGATAAACCAGTAAACCAGGGTAACCCCTACTCTTCAGAAAGATGCACTATGGGTTCTTTAAAGTCCACTTATAGTCAATAGAAGTTAAAATTCCATTGAATATGAGTCTATACATGCAAAAGTGTACACTAGACCTCCAGTTTTTTAATCCCAAATCTCTGATGTCACCTGATTCAATTCTTATAAAACCCTAAACTCAAGAGCGTGCTTGTGGTTGATTGTGTTTTCATAGAAATGAAAGTTTTATCTTTTTAATCCTGACAAAATTTGTTATCTTAAAATCAATCTCCACTTCTTTTTAATAGATATTGGCATTAACGTTTTATAGTATCCCTGTTTTTATTTTAATCAACGTTTCCTTCAGAGGGCCCAAGGAGTTTGTGTTCCTGAACAACTTTCTTCCTTAGGGCCTTCTTTATGATTTCTCTCTTAAAGAGGTGGGGCCTAGGAGGGATTTTTAGTAAGTCTATCAAAGTGTCATAGTTTCTTTTTATCTGAAAAGTTTTTAATATTAATAATTGTAATTAATAAACATTGTAAACCAAATGTTTATACTATAAGTAGCTGTGAATAATGTTCCTGTTTGACTATCAAATGAGTAACAACTTCGACTACCGTATCCCAAATTGAAATAACGCACCTGGCCAGTCGACAGCCTTGAATATTTAACCGATTGGCGTGAAGGTGAAGATGGAAACGTTTCATACTTTCACGATAATGATAACTTTCTTTTTGATTACCTCTAACTTGAGAAAGCCCAGTTCGTTAATTGATTAACTTTGATTACTCGAGCACTTAGCGTAAACCAGATTTTATTTTAGCGCTATATATACTTGGATTGTATCTTAACGCCCATATGTTTCATCAGTGTCGTCGGAAGTGGTGTATTCTCGTCAATCAACGTTGAAATTGAAAGTCTTACTGTTATAAGTTGTCAAAAGTAGTTTTATCGTAAACCTCTTCTGGTTTATCAGTTTTCATTCTATGACTTTTAATTCATCATTTTATAACGATTTAAAAATGACAGCTTGTTTATATGTTGCCATAGTAACTAAGTTATCAGAGAAATTCCACCAAATACAGTATTCTGTCATTTTATGATTACGACTATTTTAAATAACAGTTTATTTATCATTAATTAATTGCACATTAAATCATATAATATTACCCCATAGCAAATTAGAATATAATTAATTTCCTGATTTTAAGCTATCATAACATCAAATTGAAAATGTAAATACATATTGAAAAATTACTCATTTTCCAAAGGATAGTGCTTCATTAAAAAGACATAAATTGTTGATATTATTCAATGTAAACATCATAAAGAAACATATTTTTTTTTTAATTAATTTTATTATGTTGGTAATGCTGAATTTAAAAATGAAATTTTGAAATAAATTTGAATGTTCGTAATATGGACAGTTTTTTTTGTTAAGGGTATGGAGTATGAGATACATTTATAAATAATACTACTCGTTTTAATAGTTATTTTAAAGATGGCTATCATTACATCCATGTTTGTTTTGTTCATTTTGTGATAAGGCCCTTTCAGGCTTACGTATTTACCCGGTTAATTGGTTCCTACCAACCAAAGTTAACTTTCCCATGAACTAACTTAACAAACCCATATTTTTGTTGTAAATATTTAAAACAATATTTCTATTTTGCAGGCATATATATTTGACATTCGTGGTGGTACGTACGTTGAGAAACTAACAGGGCATACGGATACTGTAACAGACGTAGCATATCATCCTGTACACTCAGAGGTAAGGTATTTGTTGTAAATCGGACTAGCATGTGAGAGGCATGGGTTCGAGACTTATCTGTGTCGTATTGCTTGTATCTTGCTGTCATTGGATGTATTAGCTGTTGGTCCCTTCCATCAAGTCAAAATAAACAAATATTTAAGTAAAAAAAAAGCTGTATTTAGTTAGTTTCACTTTTCTTGCCTGTATGTTATGCAGTCCACAAAATCTCATTAGTCATCCACTACAAACTCATTAGCTTATTACATTAAATTTGTGACGTAGGCCTCTCTATTATACTTTATCATCAAATGGCATTATGTTGTTAATGACATTTATATGTTGAATAGATTGAAATGTTCTAAGAAAGATGTCTGAGTGTGGGGACCCTTTACCCCTGAGGATTGTATACGTGGGTGAGGTGAAGGGGCTCATGTCGTATTACTAATATTCACTCTTCTTGAACTTTCCCTTTTCTTTCTTCTTCTCCTATTTTTATTTAATCACCCTTATTTTCTTACAGTAGTCACAAACAGTAATGTAATGTCCTCAATAGAGGTGTCACTTGAATAGGGGTTGGTTGGTCGTACTCGTAGTAAACATACATAAATTTCCTCTCGCTCGTTTTACAGTAAAGTGTCCCTTATAATAGGAGTCACTCATGAAAGGGGTGTCACCTGAATATGGGTGTCCCAAAGGATGTGTTCCACTGTGTATAATACCTATGGTATAATGCCAAACTATATTACAGCCTGATGAAGTGATAAATGATTTTAATGCAACCAATGCACTATTGATGTTTGAGATGTAAGATATTTAGCGGTATTTTAACAGGTGTGATGAGAATAAACAACATTCATAGGATAAAGGCTAAAGAACTTTCAGAAATACTTATATAAGATTCGCGACAAAAAAAAAAACTTTATTGATGTTTGTTCCTACAACATAGTTGGTATAAGAACATAGTAGGGCATACATGTTTCTGTCTGGGTGGTTGGGTTAAAGAGTTGGCTGGACCCTTGGCTCTTATCCAAAGTCACTTGGTATAGGATGTTACAGTAGGTTGAAAGTCTGTGAATGACGTTAAAGCAGAATGGACCTTACCCATCTACCTTATAATACAGTACATTTAGTAGCACCCTCAATATCGCACAAAAAATGTAAACTACCAAATCAGTAACCATATTTATTTCAGTAAATGCCCTGGGCCATGTAGCTACTGCGTAGCACCACACAATACATACATGCTGCCGTGCAGAAAAATGTTTTTGTTTACAAAATGATAACACTGCAATCATACATGGGAAGGATACAACAACAACGTTGGGTTAACGTCCTAAACAAAAAAATCATCAAAATATATACCATATTTTATCTAAAAGATTATCTCTATTTTCAGTAAATTTATTTTTTTATTACCAATTGCGTTGTTTAGTCATTTTATTAGCGGAAATTGATACATATACAGGAATTTCTTTTGTGTATTTAATAATGTAGAAGGCGTTCTCTGCTTTTATGTTTGAGATGTTTATCAGTGCAGCCTAGGGCTGTTTAATTGCTAAATAATAGGATAAAGTCTCTTAGTAAATAGTTAGTTGTTATTATCACTATTTAACCCTATGTAAAGTCAAACGGTCCATACTGTGGTTAGTAGTAGCATTTTACATTTTACACTTTGAAAAGGTATGTGTACTATTTGATGTATTGTTACATACCGACATTGTACAAAGGTATAGAGATCATGAATTAAATATTAAAATAGGTTAAATATGATTCATATCATACCGCTACATGATAAAGTCGGTACGTTGACAAATGATTGTAATTTGAGTTGTCAAAAGAACAAATAAATGTAACCAAAATTTATCTGATTGTAAGTTAATTGCATATTTTTAGCTATTATAAAGAAATGTTTTGTGTGGATTCGAATGCAATTTCTTCCACATATTATTTTTATAACCATCAAGATATATTGTAATATTTATTTTATTTGCTTAAAGTTTATAATTGATAAAATATTTGAAAATCACAGTAAATGGCAATGGAACTGCATTTGTAAAAAAATGGTTTAGTGAAACCTACACCCTACCAAATGTGTTCTTGTATGTTGCCATACATCATGAAGAACCTTTCTAAAATCAAAATGGGCAGGCTTTAAACATCTGTATGTGAAATAAACATGGCCTTAAAAAACACATAGTCAGTGGCACTGTGACTATAGCCCTTTTCACACGCAAATTACAGCACTTTTTAAGTAAGCAAGCCAATATTTTATTGCTGGTCTAGACCGTTTCACACAGAAGGTAATATACTTTTCCTGTTTTTCTTTGCGAAAGTGGGTTGGAAAAAGTTTTTTGAATTTGGGTATCCATCATTGATGGCCGACAAAAAGTTGGACACACAATTTTTGTTGAGTGGACGAGATTAAAGGGTTTTACTTGTTTTTACTTTACTCTGCCCTTAGCCTGTTAGGGCACCGTAGATGATTTAACAACTCTCCTCCACGTGGCCCTGTGTTCCTCTTTTTCCAGTGCCTCTGTGTTAGGTTCAGTTTATTAGAGGTAGCTTTATTACTCTGGAATTAGGTAACATATATTGCGTAATTATACAAATCTTGTATTTGTATTCGAAATTTCTGTCTACCTATCAGGAAGACTTTGTGCAGAATGACATCATTCTTAAGTTCTGTCTACACCATCAAACTTTATGTGACAAAAAAATGTGATGACGTGCCCATATATGGACACGCACATCACTACCATATTTGGGCAGATCACACTTTGTTGTCGAACTAGTTTGATAGTGTAAACAGAGCTTAAATACCAGTAAGACATTTACTTCAAAATGAATTATCAGTAAATGTTTAATTAAAATGCAATGAAACTTTTCCACAAGATTTTACCTTTACAATTGCTGATTTCATTTTATCATAATCTAAAGGTTTGTTGACCACCAAGTTACACTGCCACATCTGTACATTTTAAGAGTATTTATAAATTAATTGTTGAAAAGTTCCTTATAAATTTGTAAGCAATTATAAATAATTTCTACAATTATCTCCAAATTATGATAAATAAACTTTAGATTTATTAGTGACAAGATAAAAATCTGAAATTGATTCTTTCAAATTTAACGTTCAAGGTTAATAAAAAAAAATGTTGAAGTCATTCTGAAAACGAAAGAGGAATTGTTTGATGAAATCTCTGCACATTTCCATGAAGAGGTACTGTAAGATGTTGTCAATTTAAATTGATTTTAAAATACAGAATTCAGCCAAATTGATTTTATTAATCTTTATTTTTTCATGTTTTTGGGGGACAATACATCTTTAAGGATTTTATAGTTCGATAAATTTGATATGATAATTCAATTTATTTTTAATGAAATTTGAGAGCTCTTGGGCCTACAAAGGAAACTGGGGGCGGGGATATTTTGGGTGTGAAAAACTGAAAGTATCAAAGATATATCAAGATCGGGACAGATGGCAGATGAATTGATTAAGAATTCTAGACGTGGGGGCGCTTGTGGTTATCATAGTTAAAACATCTTTACAAAAGTTTTAATACATTTTTTAAACAATTTTAACGATTTAAATGAACTTTAATGCTACCTTTGTTTGAATATTCAACATTTTGTATGTTTTATATTATCTTTCTGTTTTATTGGAAAACCTACTTGATCAGTATCTACATAGCAACTAGATAGCCTTGGTATATGGTAATAAATAGATAAAATAGTTGGGCGATAAATAAAATCATTATAAAATATTTTGTTTCAAGTTAGGACCTCTGACTATAGTTATTTTCTCTGCAGCAGGGATAATCTCTAGAAAAAACATTGGTAATGTTATCTTTTAATTGGCGATTAAATGCTATTGTGTGTCTGATAAAAGAAACAATCTATCAATGTATTAAACAAGCATGATAATTTATCAGGTAAATTGCTTAATTGAAGTTTAATGTCATTGTCCTTCTGATGAGTTGTTCTTCCCTTTTCGTTCAACCGTTGTAATTACTGCACTTTTAAATTTTGAGTACTTTTCACCGGTAACCTTTTCTCTGAACATTTCCCAGTAGAAATGGTCATTAATGTGTAGTTACAGATTATGAATGGTTTTTCCACCCACGATAAACCCGACGGAGTAATACTATCCTTGTTTTTCCCATAGCGTTGTCCTTTCTGAAGTCCTATGTGTATTTTTGCGGGAAAATTTAAGTAGTTTCGGCAAGTCATTGTTCAGTATATCCTTGTCATACACTTAATATTAAACCCTGATGACTTTTATCTATTGCTATTGTACAATCATGTTTTCCCTTGTTGCTTCTCGTATTAAAATCTATAGTAGATTAAATGGTTGTTTGAACATTAATTTAAACTGTTGTATTTTAGTTTCCTTGGTTCAGGGAACATTTTTATTTTTTTATCAAATTTGATACTAAAATTATACACATAGTTAGCTGAGCTTTTTATCATACAAAGTAACAATTTAAAAATCATATTTAGTATAATTTATTTTTGTATTGGGTTACAAACTAATTTTTAATGGTCATGAGGTGTCCCACCATGAAGTAAACCAGCCAGTCCAGTGTTATAGTATCTGTGCATGAATAAGTCACCATGAATAGTTTCCTACAACTGTCTTTAAATTTGCCGTTTATTCTGGAACCTGTCACATTCTGGAACCTGTCACATCGCCATTTAGAAAGAAAGGTTTTGAATTTGCGATCAAAAGGTTGACATATTTGGCAAGGTTGAACGACTTTAAAATGAAAGAGTTCCTTACTCTACCAATAATTAGGAACAGAATATGTTTAATAAGTATGTTAATCACTACATTCATATATTGCTCTTTTTTACGTGATCTAACACTGTCCCATGTCAACTTGGTTCTATGTCAACTTCATTCTATGTTAACTTGGTCTTGTGCCAACTCCTATCCTACCCTACCACATTCCACCTCAAACCCCGGTTCCCCTCAACTTGGTTCTATGTCAACTCGATCTTGTACCAACTCCTATCCTACCCCAACTCAGTCCACCTCAACTCGGCCCATCTCAACTTGGTCCACCTCAACTTGGCCCACCTCAACTCGGTCCACCTCTACTCGGTCCACCTCTACTCGGTCCACCTCTAGTCGGTCCACCTTAACTGGTCCACTTCTACCCGGTCCACCTCAACTCGGTCCACATCAACTTGGTCCATCAGTGTCAAGTCAGTCTTGTGCCACCTCCTGTCCTAACCCAACTCTGTCCAATTCAACTTGTGTTACTATTGCGGTACATTGAGAAGAATAAGATGCAAATTGAATTCATCATTTCGAAGGCTCTGTTCACATAGATACAATATTTTAGCATACATATTATGTGTCTGAGCAAACGTACGTACATTTTTTTATTTAATATTCTGTATTCCAGATTTTAACAGTTTCCTGACTGTCTTTCTAACATCCTTTATCTAGCTTTCAGTGGACTGTAACCATTCACATGTCTGGAATGTTTTCCCATTCATTATTATTGATATAATTCATGTTAAAAATGACATATGTAACATATTTTCTTTACATTTTCTGTTGGAGAAAACAAATCAAAAATTAAGTTTGATGAGGGCAACCCAGAAAATTGAACTTTTCAGTGATGTTTGTTAACATTTTTGTCTGATGTGTTTTGTAACATTTTAGTCTAAAATTTGTGATTCTTAGTAAAGAGGCATTTTATTGTATAATTTTTAAAATTGTATAAAACCTGAGATTGAGTTTATATATATATTCAGGTTGAAAGTATCAGACCGTTAAAGTATATATTTGAATTTCCTCCGTGCATCGGAGAAGTACTAACAGCAAATATCTTTGGTTCAATTTTTAAAATCACATCTTTGGTCAATAAACTCTTTTTTTGGCCAATTTAGAAAAGGTTAATTTTTTAAAATCAACATCTTTTGTCAATAAAATGAATCAAACTCCCTTCACTTCTTCCTAATTAGGTGATCATTTAGAATAAAATGATCACCTATTGTTATTGTATAAAATCTTTATTATTATTTTTTTTTTTCTTTTTATTGTTTCTGTACACTATTTTGTGTAACAATTATCTCAAAAAGTTTAATGTCAATGATTACAAAAATTTCAGAATATCTTTCAAATAATATAACTTAATCCTAATAAGCTTTCCAGCGTGATCACTCATCCGTGACGACATTTATACGCCATTTTGCGAAATCACATTATCAATCATATCTCCATAATTCATTATCACATATTAATGAAATTCACTACACGTAAACTTCAGATCAAGGGTAAAAATATTAGCAAATAAAAACGCACGCGCACGTAGGTTCATGCGCGTGATATCGCGCGTTAAAAATTTAAAACGCTCAAAATTAAGTTTTGATCAATTTAGAGCATGAATTAGGCCATTTGCGTGTTTCAAAAAATTACTGCACAAAAATGCGTTTTTGCGCGCGCGATACTTAAAAAGCGTAAAAACATGATTTTTTTTTACAAATCTCATTCTACTCACCATCCTTAGTACATTCACCAAATTTGAGTCAGTTCCGACTTAAAATAACGCTATACGAGCACGTTAAAAATGACAAAGTGCGCACATTAATTTTACAAAAGTTCTGAAAATGGTGAAAAATAGGTCTTTTTTAAAATGAAAATAATTCTTCAGAATGCAAGATGACCCCCGATTTTTTTAACTTATTCTGGAAGCCATTGAGTTGTAGATATGAATTCATGTACACATTTTACGTACAAAATGTTTTGACGTCATCAAATGGCCACTTGAATTTAAAAATTAGGATTTGTTATCTTTTTGTGTAGATTATCACTTTCAACAGAGCGCATCTTGGTTATGTGTGCTCGAATTTCGCACAACTTTCAGTATGTGCTTGCTTAATTAATTATCTTTATCATGAGTTGACACTATCTTCATTTTAATGACGTCATCACGCGTAAAAACTTGAATAACGTAGGCCGTGTAATTTCACCTTCGCAGTAAATTTGAATATCTTACAGCTCTTCAGAATTGAAGGTTACCTTGATGATTATAATTTATTATGAAAGCTGATGAAATGTAGATATTAATTCATATAAAAATTAAGCCTATCGGATGTTGTGACGTTAACATATGGCCAGTTGAAGTGAAAAAGTAGTTTTTTCATATTTTTCGTCAAAGTTATACACAATTCAAAGAGCGCGCACAGCGCTTCTACGTGCCAAATTTTTTTCCAAATCTTATATTTTTTTGCTCAATTAATTATCTTTCGAAATTGTCATCTTAAAGTTTAGTTTGATAACGTCATCATGCCAAAAAATTAGAACATGTGTGTCCCGTAATTTCACCTATGCTACACTGTATATAGATATACAGTATATACTGTACATATTGTATATGGCATATAGGCACAACTCAGCACTATAAGCATATAATAGGATGGCATACATCAACATTTTCCGATCGTATGTTAACGTACGTGCATGTTTTAAAAAAATTTATTTCAGTAAAATGATAAAAATGATCACCTATAATTCGTCAAAGTGACGAATTAAATTCTAGTTATTATAGAGATTATCTCTAGTGAACTCTTTTTTAAAAACCTATACAAATACCAACGTGTTCAATATCAATGTGTGGGAGTTAATATGTATTAGGGTCATTGGTTTATGACGACAGAAATATCACACAAAGTCATTGCTTGTTTAGTTTTGAATTATTACTATAATAATAAAATGCAATATATGTGAAATGTAATGCGATTTTTTCATAAATATCTGGGTCAATTAAATGGAGTTACGGTATTATAAAAAGATTAATTTAAGCAGAACTAATTAAAAATTTATATCATGTGCAGTTGGTTATTTACACCTAAATAAATTTTGATTAGATTAGATTGATTAGATTCTGGGTGTTGTGGCATGCAATAGTACGCACTATTTAACGATCGTTAAATAGTACCTTTTTTCATTTTTTTCGTGTACAAATAAAATGTTTTCGCGTACGGAAAATATTTTTTAAGACCATTACTTTAGAAATCCAACATCACCGCCTATTTTTTACTTCCGTCGCAATTATACGAGTGTGAAAAAAGCTTTAATCATTTCTACAAGACGTGGAATCATTGGTAAAAACAGAATTAGTCTAATGGTCAACTATAGATACTTAAAATATTTTTATGTTCACAAGACCAATAATTTACTCTCTTATTATAGTGCAATAAAAAAATGTTATTATGAAATTTCAATAACAACTTTATTTCATTCATAATTTCATATGACCAGTCCTATTAAATTGTGGTTTTCCTTAATCATTATCATTAATAATCAACGGTTATGATTGAACTTTAAGGATATCCTATTGGTCAATTTCCTGACTGGGCAATGACCAATACTGACCAATACAATTTTGATTGGTAAGTGTATTAATACTTGATCACTTCCATTTTAATCATAAACCTGTATTTAACCTGTAATATAATTTCAAGTTCCCTATTTTTAGACTTTCAGACATGTCCATGCAAATTGAAATTTCACAGTGTGAACTAGGAAGTAGGATTGTATATAAGCCACCTAAGATGGAGTAGTCTACTCTTAAGCTCTGTCTACACTATCAAATTTTATGTGACAAAAAATGTGATGTGCCCATGGACATGATGATGTCATATCATTACCATATTTGGGTATATCACTACCATATTTGACTATTAACTAATTTGATAGTGTAGGCAGAGCTTCAGCTGGTTTTGGGTTTAGTTTCTTTTTGTTTTTATTTATTTATTGTTTTATTTTTGTATTTTTATTTCTATTTTTTTTAAAATTAATTATTTACATTATTTTTACTGTATACTGATACTGAAACCATCTTTATTCTGAGGTTCTGCTAAACCTTTCTGACTCAGTACAAGCTATGAACCCAGACCCTTCTGATGAGATGATAAGCGTTTAACCGCTAAGTCACAGTTTAGACATGTACAATAAATATTTTCTCATGGGTGCCTACTGCCCCATGAACGGCTCCATTTTTGTTAACTTTCCTGTCTAATTTTGATGACCAAAATCAGTTTCTCTACTTTTAAATTTATACCTGTTGAGTTTAATATTTTTTTATCTCATCAACTACCCCTCTGATAATACGCATAATTGTTACTCATTTTTTCTGTTCTCCACGGGAATCATTCAGGATTTTATGTTAGTTTCGTTTTGCAAGTATGTTGACGTACCTGCCATAAATAACTTTGCCATTTAAAATAAGCTTTAGCACCTTTTGTAATAATTGCAATTTTAACGACAATTTTGGTAATTTTTTTTTATAATAAATTGTGACATCGTGACTTCTACGACCTTTGTTCAAAGGTTGACGTGATAGGTGACCTTTATTATTATTATGTTATTAAGCATTATTACATCAATGTCTCGACATTCAATAAAGTAGTTAGTATACTGTACTATATTTTATCATAAAATGACTAAGGATACATTTTTAGAATGATTATTAATGTGAGAATTACATACTGTGTTTCATCATGTATTACACTATTGGTCAACGGTGTATTGAACATTAAATATATTTCTTTTTTTTTCAAAACAAGGGTAAAATAATATCCTGGATTTATAAAACGGCCTAATGTTATGAAACCTCATATTATTACCCTGGTCATTTTTTGAGCAAACAAGTATGGAAACATACTCCCATAAATGCAGCTAGTAATCAGCGCAAAGTTGTGTCTTGTACATTTGTGCATCTGGGTGGAGAGAGGCGAACTTAAAGTGTCTTATGACGAGCATTGGACCCACAATCTTGTGATTATTAGTCCAATGCCTAACACACTGCACCACATGAACTGTGTTGCCTTTTTGAATGACCTAGCCACGGAATCATCAGGTTAATTGAATAAATTAAAGTAAAATAAATGTTTTGTATCCGTTATGAATAGGAAGAATATTTTAATTTTTTGAAAGCATAAATTTCAACTTAGGAAATTCTACTAATATATTTATACTGTATTACATCATGCATTATGATTTGTAAGATTATAAAAAAAAATCATATATCCAGGGGTGTACAAATATTTATCAACAAATCACAGATCATGTACATTCGCACTGACATTTAAACTCTAATACTAAATGCAACTAAAGAAGTAGTGCACCTTATACTCTTGTAACAAAATACATAACTAAAATGAAAATTTAAATCGACAAGCAATTGACTTGACTGGCACGGTTAGTTCCGTGGTAGGTCTCTGTAGCTTCGGTACTTAGCGTGAGTCAACTTGGAACCAATGTATCGCACTGTAAAGTGTTTTACTTTGGGAAATACTGTTTGGTAGCTTTGAAAGCATTCTTCCTGTTACCGCAGGTTTTCTTAATTTGTATTCATCATAAAAAATAACATTGCGTTACATTTATTTTGTTTGTTAACATGGACGGCATGTCCAGTATGTATCGCATTTAATTTAAAACTGAACAGGTTGTTATTTGACACACAAGATATTTTGTCAATTAAGTTGTTATAATATTAAATCAAGATTTGAAGATATATATTGTTCCTTAAAAACAGGAATAATAAAGATTAGTAATATCAGACTTTGAATAGGCCATTTTGCAGTTTTTAATAGTTCATTAGAAAGAAAAATTATTTCACTTATAAAAAGACAAAAACCCATTGTCTGACAGACAATTTGACTATTTTTTGCCTTAAATTACAGTTTTTCAGGTAACTATTTTTTTCTTCAATTACAGTTTTTCAGGTAACTATTTTTTTCTTCAATCCAATATTTTTATGAAATTAGATGACAATAAAGTGGCATGTTCGACAAAAACATCCAAGGGATAATAAAAGCATTTCTCCCAATAGATTTTGTATTAAATACAAATAAATGTATTAATGTGACATTAAAATGGCATATTCTGCAGCAACAAAAAATAAAAAACAATTATTTTTCAAAGTGATTTCAAATATATCATTCCAAAGTTTAGTTTGTTTTGAATTGGAAAAGAGAAAGTATTGAAGTTAAATTATTATGTTTTGCCAGAATATAATGTGAATTCACCTGGTAATTGGCAATAAAGGTTTTTCTAAATTTATTACAGTACTTTATCTAATAAATGTGTAATTATCTAATTTACTAGTTTCTTTAAAATGCCGTATCTCTATCAAAACATTATTCATGTTGACTCCTTTCTGTCAATTATGTAATTTCACGCGTTTGGACATTTTGAAAATATGAATGGTCAGCTGTTAATAATCGGAACAAGAGAAACTTCAGGTTTTTTCGAAATTTCCAAGCACCTGCAACAAGCTGAGAACTGGGATATCCTAGAATTACAATTTTTAGTGCGAATGTAACATGATTTGCATAGACAATAATAGAAGTATTTAGAGGCTACTGGAGCCAATTTTTTTTCTCACAATATACTGTAGTTCTTTCTTTAGTTCTTTGCTTTTTCTTGGAAAAAATAATCTTACGATTTTGTCTGCAATAGGTAAATTCCTTTTTTTTTCAGAAATAATTACATACTATCAATGTCAGTTTCTTTTTGATATTACTTTTTATAACATGGGTTTAAGGATGTAGCCAATCATTTAGCTGAAATTAGTCACGTGTGCGCTCTTTATTTTTTCACTATGCATTTTGCACAATGCATTCACCATGTCATGCAATGTCGCAACATTGTAAATACCCTCGAGTGTACCGCATCTCCACTAACGCACTCTGACTTGTACATTATTTGTATAAAATTTTCTTCCTTGGCCATTTTTTTCTTCGTTTACAAGTTTCTTTTCTCTTCGGGAAGTCATTACACATAGCTTACTTTGCTCGTTCACACCTGTCGCGAAGATTTACACGGAATCGTCTGAAAAATTCTAAATCATCATACCATTAAAATGTCTTGCAAATCCATGTATTTCCTCTAGTATGGGTGTAACATGCCAAGATTAACAGCAGAATTTATAGATAGTCATATTTCTAGAGTTCTTTCATTTTTGTCTAGTATTATCTTCCCACGCCAGAAGGCTCCTGAGCTTTTTCCAGGCCTGGGTCAGTCATCAGAACTTCGGTATATAGATTTTTTTTTAATTTGGTAGTTTTTTCTTTGATATTTAAAATATACATACACTTTTATATTAGATTTAAAATGTGTTGTCTTTTTTACTGAATAAAAAATTTTGATTTTTGTTTCTCTGTTGGGAAATGGGAAGAGTAAGGTGTATTTTGGCCGAGAAAAGAGAGTCTATGAAAACAGTTGCTAATAAATATTGAGAGGCATGTAGCCAGTAGTTATCGAAAGAAAGAAAACATTTTTCTGTATAATATTTTTTTACAATTTATTGGTGTAAACTTCAATAATACTTATAGGATCAATACTGTTATTATGGTTCAAAACATATCTAGTAACCAAGAATAGAATACATCCTATATAAATAAATCACACTACCTTGCTATAGTTACCATAATGATTTATATACATGTTGATAGAATGGCTGTTATTGTTCAAAGAATTTTAATCAGGATAGTAAATTTAAAACAATGTCAATCAGTCATGAGCTATTGGTATGATTGATGTTCAATGCCTGCGGACCCCTTGTTGACCTTGTCTATAAATGGGGATTGTTGTATATGATTGATTCATATATAGCATTATTCACAAAAAGTTTTGGAAAAAATGTAACAAACTTTATATTATATATATCATTTAATGTCCAAAATGTCTAAAATTACAATAAAACATTTTCATGACAATCTGTTTTTCCCTTCTAAAAAAAAGCATAAATTTTATATTTGCTAAGTTAAAAATTAGAAAAGTATGTTTATGATTTAGTAGAATTTAGAAAAAAACTCACACACCACCAACAAGACCATCGCCAACTTTCATTTTTCCCCTAGAAGGATGCTTTGTGTCAAACTCTGCAACTGAACTCCTTCTTTGTCCAGGCTAGATGAGAGGCAGGAGAGGGGCTAAGATAAATTGAAGAAATTCTCTATGTTTCTGAGTGATTAACTGGGTTCCTCAAAAGTGTACTGAACCACCAGTTCCCATCCATGACTTTCTCTAGCACCAGAACATAGCCAAGTTCGAAAAGCTTTGAATCAAGGTGTTGATTTTATTGCTGTGGTCTTGATCATTTAACTCAACAATTATTCTTATATTATTATACAATACATTATTGAAGAAAAGCTTTGAATCAAGGTGTTGATTTTATTGCTATGGTCTTGATCACTTATCTTATTGAAGAAAAAAAAATTAGAGTGAAGTCTTTCATATTTGTGCTTCTTTAGTTTTAAATTCTGTTACTAGATTTCCATGCTAATTAATAATATGTTATATCTTACAGTTGGCCACAGCAAGCTTGGATGGTAAACTCTCCTTGTACAGTAGCCGATGCTGACACTTCTAGCAGATTTGATTTTTTAGGTAAAGAAATTTTCCTTTTATCTTTATTCTTTTTAAATTTTTGCATAAATATTTGCAAAAAAATTTTATCTGAAATAAAAATTATTTTTTTCCTTCTTTTATTTTTAGGTTACTATCTTTTTTTAAATATAATCATATGCCAATAATTTTTGCTATCTCTATTGTTCTAAACACATTGTTTGGTGAAAACATATACTTGTGTAAAACAGCACAAAGATGCTTTAAAAGACTACTCAAGTGATTAATCTTTCCTAACTCCAACCCGAAATGTATCAAAATTTGTATGGATTGCTTCTTTAGAAAAGACATACTGTAGGTCCTTACTCTTTCCCTTAAAGAAATTTAGATGGGCAAGGATCTGTGTCAGTGTTGAGAAGTAGAATTTTCACCAAGTCATTTGTGTAAAAGTACTGTCCTTAAATGTTTGTAGTCACATATAAAAGAATTTTTTTTAACCACAGTACAAATTGTTACGTGTAAAACTAGTGTTCATAATCCAAATTCGGGGAAAGAATGAAGCATAAAGTGTCTATATCTTGATTTTCTCTACAATTTATTGCACAACTTTTTTAGCTGGGGAAAAGGAATTCACCCTGCCCTGTACCATTAACCTGTACACCCCAGGTTAACCTGTATACCCCAGGTGTTACTGAAAGGTTTGTACGAGATGGTACTAGGTAAACATAGTCAACACTTATTCCTTCACGTCGTCCAGGCCTCCTCAGCTTGAGTCACATTATTTAGATCGTTATAGGTGAATAGTAGTTTAATTACATTTCCGCGGTTCACAAACACTTTGAAATTTACAACAGGTTGTCAATTGCACATTGGTTAATCTTAAATTGATTGAATTTTAATTGCGCTCCAAAAAAAAATCTTTGTAACAATCTTCTATATGCGAGTGAAATGATTTATCAGGCAAAAGCTAATTCTGCCACATTTATGTTGTAAGTCCTTCGCTTGTTGGCCTCTTCACCTTCTGTACTGTAGGTTATTTGGCATGATACTGTACTTCTTGTTTTGTAAATCATTTTGTCTGTATTATAAAACTGGGTGCCTTGTATATAAGGTTATAATAAACACCATGTTATTTTGTGAGTACCCCCACAAAGAGCTGACAATTGGTTTGAAATTCATGTTCGTTAAGTCTTGTTGTTTCAAGTACCAACACTAAAATGTTCTATTACGTTGTATGCCGCTATGATTCTATCTTTTATATTTGATGATCAAACACCAGATTGGTCGGATTAAATAATTACAATCATCTTCATCATCATAGTTCACTCAAATTTGTGATGATGAAGTATGACAAAATTCTCAATTTTGAGAGTTTCATTTGTATTTTTAAATAATTTTTGTCGTAATACTCAGATGCCATTTTCCATCCTTGTCAAAATTGACTTTTCTTGGCCTAAACCAGACTGGTTTTTTTCATCAGAGCAACTACTGATACCCATCCACCTATTAGAACTTTTCTTCTTCCCTTTAAAATGACAGACATTCCTCCTATCTCGGATTCCATGCTAAGACCTCGCGCTTCCTCCACTCTTTCCCTTTTCCATTTACTCTCTCTCACCTATAATGTCATTATTAACTCCTTTTCTGCTTTTCCGTATGATTAATAAATTGCACTCAATTGTAAATATACCAGTAGTATTTATATTGTGGTATAGCATACTAGGAAAGATACAAAATTTGATTAAAAACCTTTCCAAGACCATAAAGATGCTGCAATGGCTTAAATTTGTATAACAAACAAACAGCTTAAAGTAGGAAAAAGTGGAGAATTTAAATGCCATTTTGTCTATTATATTAGATTGAAGATGGTGGATGATTTTTAAAATGTGTAAAAGTTGTGAGTAATTTTTCATCACTTTTATTTGACAACTGAATCTTTCCTCTTCTGACATCTGCTGGGGTCTCAATAATTAATATCATATTTTAAGTTGATCATGAGTTTTATGAATCACAGTTGATGTGGTTTTCCTCATGGTTAAAAATAACTTACTGATTTCAATAAAGCTTGATCACATGGTCCTTATATCCACACTTTTATTAATGTTGACAAACAGAAAACCAATGATAATTGATCATATGATATTGATAAGATACTTCAATTATATGCAAATTATTATGCATGAAGGTCAAATATTTCTTTTTCAATATGTAGAAATATAGTACAAATGAATAATTTGTTGGGGGAAAAAGAGCAATATTGGTTCACATAAAATAAATCAATAGTGAGATACTGTAAAACCAAAGAAAATGTTCACATAGAACTTTCATCATGATGTCAGAAAGTGACAAGAAATCTGAATACATAATAAAACCAAACCATTTACATTGATCTATCTGATAACAAATTGTTGATTAGCTACCTAATTGTAACTGTGTAACCTATGGTTAAACTATGCGTAACCTAGGAAGACTAATATATTTCTCTGTCAGGCCTTCAGTCCCTTGTGTCCAGTCACCAATGGGCAGTGCTGGCTTGGCTCCAGTCTCTCCCTACTATTTGTCCCTTGGGTCGAGTCATACCTAGTGTTGGAGGATTTCCCCATTGGTTAGTCATCTCTGACTCTAAATTTTGTAACTATCGCACTCATATTTTGACTGTGGAGTAGTTATAAACAGTGCAGGTTTGTTTTTGAAAGGCAGGTTTGTTTTTGAACGCGAGGCTTATATTTGAACGCCAGCCATGTGGCGTGCACGATTTTTTCATAATATTGACAAAAGACTGAAAATGCAATAGAACTATCTATCTTACTGTTTAGTAGAGCTAATACTGAATGGCATGTGATACAAATCAAGGCAATTAGCATACACTCAGGTGATACAGCAGACACATGTTATTTATTTTTTGCAATAACACAAGGGAAATTGATAGTGTGCCAACATGATGAAATGCTTAATAGGAAGAAATGTATATACACCTTTTGCGCACTTAATTGCGATGTAGGTATCTCCCATGTAATAATATTTTTGATATAAAGCAAATGCACTTATAGTTAGCTAATGAGAAGCGGAAGTTTTTACCCCAGAGATGCTATACATCAACACTAATTACTATCACTTATATAGACATACAATCCGCCCCAACTTTCTATATTTTAAGCATTTTTCCAAATGCAGAACATATGGTTCCACCCACATTCGGTGTCATACGTACTGTACGTTATTAAGTAATATTTAGGTTAATGTGCGGATATGTATATTGCACATGTTTAACAAAATAAATGTTGAACTGGTGAATAAAGTGCCAACAACTATTATTAAAATTATGCTGCGTAAGGATGGATCTATTTAGTCAGGAGGGGGAGGGAACCTTTTAAATGCAAAGGTAGTTAAGAGTTTATTTATTTATTTATTTGATTTCAACAATATGTTGATTACGAGGGTGGTCCATCCAACCGAAGCTGATCATTAGGAACGCTCACAAAAATACAATATGACAAGACATAAACATGCAACGATAACAATTTATTTCAAAAATAAAAATATAACAGACAATATTTTATTTCAATTTAAATAAATTTAAGTAAAGTAAAGTATTGAATAATATTAAAATTACAAAATAACCAACAAAAGTTGGGAATTTGTTAAGGCCCTGACAGCTTGCCACCAAGAGGAAGCATTTTCCAAGTCTTACAGGAGAAGATACAATTTTTCAAGGGCAACACAAATCCCTAGCAAGTGTTATCACCTAACACATGGGCCTACAGAATCCCCTGCCACAAATGTCATATTTTCATAGATTTTGTTGATGATAGTAATTTTACAAAATAATCTAACTATACTTTTTGTTTTATCCCTTGTCTGTTAATATTTAATAAAACTTTATTTAGTAATGACGCACTGCCAATACTGAATAGATTAGTTTTATCCAATCAAGTGTAATATTCTAATTAGTAATTTGCATAGTATAACATCTTCATTTCCTGAATAAATTATCTAAAATAAACAACAAGGATAAATTTATTATTTCCAATCATCAATCATAAAAAACAAACACACATTGAATTTAGTTTTAACATTCATTTATTTTAAATAATTAATTTCAAAGTACAGGTCTAGACAGACTAAGCTTCAAAATAAATAATGTAAATGTAATCTAACAAATCTTAATTTTTAAAAATATATAAAGTTTACTTTTCATTTTGTTATGATACAACATTACAAATAATATAAACTTAAAATTTATGTCAAGTGACTAGACATCGCATCAAAAACTTCTAATTTAAAATCCATTTAATTTAACTCTTCTGTTTTTTGAGTAGTAATATGTCGGATGTTTAATTTAGTTATCATCGTCAATGTCAGAAATGTTATGTTTTTACTAAGCTGCGCTTTGTAAACAACACTTGTATCTTCCTAAAATGTTTGATTTTTAATTAGAATGTTTTATTTTTAAAGTTATTTGTACTGTGAATCATTTCATTGGCTGTCATCAACATTTGCTCTCTCGCTGCCCTTTAAACAGGAGCTAGATTTTTTACCATCACTGCTTTGAGACCGACTGTGGGTAACATTCCCTGGCCTGGAGGATTAATTTAACTTCTCAGAAAGCTCCCATCAAGTTCTAATAATGGATGTACATCTAGATATATCAAGGCTTCAGAAGTAAAATTTGCCAGATATAAAAGTAGTTTAGGACTGTTGTTACCTTTCAGATGTAAAGACATAATTGTATGAGAGTACGTAAGAGTATGTAAACCATGCTAATCATTATTATTTTCATCCCTCCCCCACCAAAAAACACTGATAATATAGTCCAAGATGTGATAAAAGCAATATTTATTTTCTACAGTTGAAAGGTTTGCGCAAGGTTTTTGGAGGTTTGCAATAACAATATCAATATGCAATCTCAAAAGCAAATTGTGAATCAGTCCAGGCCTGTACTTTAGGCCTGGTATTCATTAGTCTGCTATGGGGATTTCCCTATGACTCAATGCCTCAATTAGCCTTCAATTCCAACAGGAGCGCGAATTATGGAAAGATTACATTATGATTAAACCTGGATTTTTTTTTAATGCGATGGGAATATTGATAATGTCTCTGTGATTATCAACATTTGAGGCTGTAATTCTTTATGAAGTATTTTGATTATGGACATATTTTTATGTGTAATTTTGAAATTTTATACAACATTATATAACACTTAGTTTGGCAGCGTTGCACTAATATTATAGTGATGTTGTATCCATTTTTAATTTAATTGCATATGATAATATTGGATAGTCTGTTTCTGCTGGAATGAAAAAAGTTCTGTAAAATATCCATAATTACTATGAAAATTGTGGACGTTCAGACTGGAGATAAATGCATGGAGGAAACTGAAATGGTGAATAGTTTTTTTTTCAGCTACCAAATTCATTATTTATATGGTTTAATAGCCTTAAAAATATTCTTTGATGTGTTGTGATTTTCTTTTTAAATAGCCCCTTTTGGTAATAAAAGAATACCTGTTGAAATGACACGAAAAACGGCAACTTAATTGGTTTATAGCAAGTTGAGAACTCTATTCTGTTCTAATTTTAGATCTTGTTAAATTATGAAACATTGAAGGAAAAACCACTTTCTCCATCAATGTGAATGGGGTAAGTCATGTGATTGAACGTCATGTGACTGATGGCTATAAATACATCTGATTTAATCTAATATAATCCTTCACTTTGGGATGGATTAAAACTAGCCACAACATCCTGTCAAAGGTCATGACATGAATTGTAATTTCTTTTCTTGCATGTATTGTAAACTGTAATTTAGACAAATTTTGGAAAAACAACATAGGAATTATAATTCCAATTTTTTTTTATAGTTTTGAGCATAAACAAGTGACATTTTAATGTTAGCTTCCACAACGTATGCCACACTTCTGTCTCTGTACATCTTTAAAAAAAAACACCCATGCCTTTCTAAAATGCATGATTTTGTGCCTTTACACAAATTTGGAAAACCAAAAAAGAAAGGATTAGAGTTGTCGTGGATGTATTCTTGGCTTTATAAATGCATAATAAATGTTATTGTATGCGAGAGTTAATAATCTGCACGTAAAAATGATCAATGATAATCTAAACACATAATTCGCAGAAATACCGCTAAAATTGGAGACAATCTATGGATGCAGCGACAACATGTCTACATTTCTAAATTGAGGCGATTTAGCTTTTTGGCATCTGAATTGTACTCACCTTCTGAAATCTTGTAACTATACTTTCTTTGATTTCAATTCAATGTATAAGTGTCATTGTAGTGGTATAGGGTCAGGGCTTTGGGGGTATGGTTTGAATGTGAACATTTATGTAGGTAATATCGTTAATAATTTTTAAAAAAATTAATTTAATTAAACCAATACATCTACAATTTAAGTAAAATTAACTTGAAATTGGGAAAGAATGTAACAATTGGAACGTCATTATTGGGAGTTTAGAACAGATACCTTTATTATACTAGCCTTTACTGTACTCCTAAATCACTATGCTGTTCACACTGAGGTACTTTCTGACTTCTCCAATGTGTTTGAGACTATGTTGCAGTCATTTTCCATAGGATATGTTTTTCATTTCTTTAAAAACGACTAAACATGCATTTGGCAATTCACAGCCATTTTTCCATGTCACACATTCAGCAGGTCGCAGAGAGGTCAAAGTAGTTTTGGTATTATCAGCTAATATTTTTTAAATAATATAATTATTACAAAAAAGAGAATTTTGCTTCAGATATAATTAAAAAATGTGAAAATAAGATTGTTTTCCATACTTCCAAAAAAAGGGGGTTGATTTTAAACTTTTTTATACAGTATATTTATCTTCTGCTTGTTTTGATGTCACGTCTGCATTCTATGATCTATGATATTTGTATGACACTTCTAACTCACACAAAATAATATTTCATAATTCAATTTATTATTTATTATATTTAAATGCATTATATTAAGCTCAAGTGCTGAAAAATTGGCTTTATCGCAATTGAATCTCTGAATCTGAAATATTAAAGCATTTTGATCAAATACAGATCATCATATTTAATCATAGTTTATACTCAATTATATTCTTGCATATTTCTGTCTAGCAAATATAAATATGGATAATAGATAAAAACACACATGTTTATACATCTGTTTATGCTTTAGCAGCAGAAATGTCTGAGATACACTTTCTGGAAATGTTAAATAGAATGATAAGCAATGAACATAATTATTGTCTACAAGAACAAACAAGTGTTTTTTGTGATATTGTTGAAGAGCAATACAATAAATTAAATTATTTAAAAATGTGAAGTACAATGTTTGTGTTTGGAGCCTGTTTCTACTGTATAATGTTGAACAACCGTCTAAATTGGATTTAATAGATTAAAAAAAAGATCATCAGAAAAAAACTTTATTCAAAATGCATAAAAAAAACTACACACTCACAAAAGTCCATAAAAAATAAAAAAAATTTTGTGAAAAAAGGAAAATGGGGAGTAAATAAACTTGGAACTTAATTCTGTTTATAGTGTATTATTAATTTGTTTCATATCATTTAATAATAAAAAAAATGTGCGGAATAGGACTTTGCCATTTAAAGCAGATTTACGAGAAATGTATCATCAGTTACTGTTTCAACTGGACCAATAAAATGTCTTGAATCTTGGTATGGACACAGGTAAGATATTAACAATTATCATTTCTGAGGAAGAAACCAGTATTTAAATCTAAATTTTGGCAACCATTTACTGAATTTATTTGATTCCATGCCTGACTTAACATCTTTTCATTATCCTTTATTTTCTTGAATGATTTAAATTTATTAGACAAAAAAACAATGGCAGGTTAAGAAAGAATATAGAGTGATAAGAACAAAGGTTTTGTCAGATAAAAAGCATAAATATTTCTGTTTGATGTGGAACTGTTATCGCAACAATTCACGTGCAAACGTTCATGGTTGGATAATTAATTGACACTTTTGCATTTAATTTCTTTAACTTCATAGCATTTAACAACTTTTATTCTAAAGTAGCTCATACCAAATCTCTAGATTATTCCAATTTTTTTTATAGATATTTTTATCTGATGGACAAGACTTTAAAAACATGTCATATTTCTGCCTTGTCATTTAGATTGATTATATAAGTATCTCCCAAGAGGAATAGATTGATTTCCCATTTTTGACCAAAACTTCAACTGTCCTAGGCGTATATGTGTAACCTCGCCCATCAACTTTGCTAAAGGTGATTAGGATAACTAAGATTAAGATTCTTGTTAAATTTTTTAACGGAACTTGAATGAAAACCTAAAATTTTAAAGTGTCAATTTAAGATGTTTTAATTGATATAAAATGGGGAAGCATTGACGTTTGGCAAGCAGCCAGATATTTTTTTGTTATGTTGAGAGTCCACTGCCTTTTGTACACAACCGATTTTACCAGTATTATTTTGCTTGATTAAAATAGTAAATTTTTATCAATATTTTCCATATACTTTATTAAAAAAGACTGGTACGTGTAATCTAAAAAATAGTAGAAAAATTGGTTTTTAGTACAAGTTACACATTTTTATAAATACAATCTTATATTCATTGACTACCCCTTTGTTGAAAAATTTAATATATTTTGATTGGCTATTATATAGGATATTGGTAAAGAGATAAAGCTAATTTTATAGCTCCATGGTAAAAATTTTATAAATTAATTTTCATGCTCACAATTTTGCAATTTTTTTTTTATAATACATGTTCCTTTTGGGAAATTGAATAACATGATTTTTCATCTGCTTGTAATTTAAATAATTTAAAAATTAGTTTATCTCTAAAACAAATTCCTGTATTCCAGCGGAGAATGTAATTTTTTAATGGTTTTTAAGTTGAATTGAGGACGTAATTGTCAAACTTACATTGGTGGATTATGTCTGACTACTCCAGTGAAGGGGAACCCCTCAGTGTTTTTCTGCTATCATGATGTGAAAACACTTGAAGAAAACCTGATATTTAAAAAAAAAATGTATTTGAACTTTGAAATTTTATATTTGTTGTAGAATTTATTGACTGCAGATCTACAATTTACAGCATTTTGATACAATTTTTACTGTTTAATCAATTCTTAATGTTTTGTGTTATATTTTTCATGTCGAGAGAACATTGGGTTTAATTATGTTACATCAAAAAAAAAAATGTCCCTCTTGAATAAAGCCCCCGAATATGAATTTAATTACAATATCAAATAATTTAACGCCAATATGGTGGTAACCTACAAAGGTGAGGGGTTATTAACATTTATTTCGAAAATATTTTATCTCCAATAATATAAATATTGAATAACTGATTTTTCGAATATATTATTTTTTTTTTCTTCCATTATTAAATCATGCAGAGGTGTTTTTCATCAAGGCCATACAATTTTAAAATGAGTAGTTTTCACAAATGTTGTAAACTTTTCTTTTATAGATGGTTTTTAAATGTTGCCAAGTAAAAGTCTACTGAGACAAAAAATATATTGGATTTATTAAAACTGTTCTTGTATTCTTATTTAAAAACGATAAAAATCATGTAATATGTCTGTCATTCTAGTTAATATTATCGGGGGATTTAACATCTCAGCCAAGTTTCCCCACCTACTGCTTCTGGTATTGATGATGATCAAAAATACCTGAAGCAAAATCAATTTACACTTATTATTTTTTATGTTTCAGACATATTTTGAAGATTTCTCTTCCCCTTATATGTCAGTATGTATCCTGGAATTAACTAAGAAATTGTTTAAATGGTTTCTCCATAGAGAGAACATAGCTGGGGAGATCAGACTTTCAATAATGTTGGACCTATGCTCTGGAACAATTTGCCTTTACATATTGGAAACTTGACATCATTGGACAGTTTTAAGTCACTTCTCAAAACTCACTTGATCTTATTTTCTTTTTGACAGTGCATGCAATGATTGTTGGAATGGTGCTTTAAAAATTGATTGATTTATTTGAAAACAAATAGAACTTTAGAAAACATCTAGAGAAAGTTTTTGTTCTATATAATGATTTGGCTTAATATTGTTAAAACAATATTACTGGCATTTATGGCATTTCATATACAAAATTATTTACTAAAAAAAAAATGTAATTTTTAAAAAATGTTTATATTATCTCTCTATAAGTCAAATCAATTTCGTTTCATATATTCCACTTCTTTCTTCTACAAAATTGAATAACTTGATTGAGACTGCAAAATGACATTCTCAAAGTCTGATTTTATTAATCTTCATTTTTCATCTTTAATTTCTATAGAAGTGTATCTAAGTTATTGACACCAACAGTCAGAAACATACGATTTCAATTCA
The DNA here is from genome assembly GCF_963402885.1 of Antedon bifida. Lineage (NCBI taxonomy): Eukaryota > Metazoa > Echinodermata > Crinoidea > Comatulida > Antedonidae > Antedon > Antedon bifida. The sequence continues at coordinate 20,233,629 of NC_136234.1, read as the reverse complement.
TTATCTACAACCAGCTTTCTTCGTGAAACATCTAGTTTCCACATTATGATTGACTGTTGGCGAGGGTTACAAATGTATGTCATACACTAACGAGTTAAAATGTTGTCTGCACGGTTTGCTGCAGATGTCATTCCACTGGTTGTTATAGCTCTTTTAACATTCATTTTGGCATACACATTAGACAGGTGTGTATAGACATTGTTCCGTTAGAAATGATGATTTTGGATGTTTTTTGCTCTACATTGTCCATTTTAATTTGTAAAGATAATTAACGATTTGGTTTTTTTCTGTCAAATTACCAGTGGACATTGGAGGACATTTTATTTAAGGACCTTTGGTTCGGTTGTTTATTCAAATAAAAAGTAATGTTAAAACCCATGGCCTTCCACAGTCTTTGTTCGCTGGATAATATAATCTGAAAACATTTTCTGCAGCATACGCTGTATTTGTTCAATTATACTCGGTTCAAAATGTGAATGCAGCATGTTTCATGAACGCCCCTAAAAATATGTTCATAATTCTGATTTTTTTTCTTGTGGTGTTTGCAACTATTTTCATAAATATGTTCTTCCGATATCTTTATTCTATCTCATAGTTTGTAAACTAATAAATCTTTGACAAGATGGTAGACAGAGGAGATATTCTATAACTGTCTCATTCTGTTAAATTATCGTCACCTCTGTCTACCTTTCTGAAAACTCACTATAGTCGGTGGTACACAAGTTCCAAGAACTATCTGAGCTGAAGTATTTATATTATTCATTTTTTTCCTACAACATTTAAACAGCCCACGTTATATAATTAAATATTTTTTTTGTTTGTTTATCTGGTTCAAACAAAGCGGGACGTCTCTATTGGGAAAGAAGTTCTAATACAGTGGGGGTGTATCTATTATTTATAATTATTATTTCTCTTATGTTTATTCGAATGTGTTCAATCACATTATGTAATATTGCATTTATAAAAAAAAAATGATGTTGATAGTTTGTGACAGACTTACTTCTTATCTCCACTCACAACAACCGTGAGTTTATTCAAATTGATTAGTTTGTGTAATTTGTAAGGTTATTATATGACCAATTCTTTCAACTGTTCACATTTGTCTGCTACCTGTGGGACCCTTTTTATTTCATTATTCAGCTGTAATGCGACCTTATATTGCACTTTGACCTTTATGAAGGGGGAATAAAAGGGTATGTCTGTTAGTGTTCTAAACTGTCAAATGTAGGGGAGTTTGTTTGTGCTTTTTCAGGTATGTTGACGGGTAGTCATTTCTGCTAAAACCTTTTCCTACTGTAGATCCCTCTAATCTTAACTGTTTCTGTAGATGTTTTTCTAAAATCTTGCTAACGCTAACTTTTCTATAGAATTTCTCCAAAAATTATTTTGTGGATCTTCCCTTATGATAACTTTTTCAATAGAATTCTTCCTACTATACTTTTACTCTGGTACAATACTCAAATACTAAAAAGTGTCAAAACTGATGTTTATATTTAATAGGTAGATTTAAATAGATGTCCTATTAATAAGTGACAGATTTCTATAAATCGCGACACAGAATATTGTAGTAAACAATCTAGTTACTGCATTAGAATAATTTGTGACTGTATAGAAAAATTTGTTTTTGGACTTATCCTCGCTATTTGTCCCTCTTGATCGTTTTTGAGAACTCTTCATTTGTAAATAGGCTAAATTTTAGTGATTAGTTCTTCTCTAAACTAGATTTTAATCTATTTATGGAAGGGAGCGCAAACAAAAACTTTGCAGAAGTGAGTTCCAATCCTCAACTACTCTTGATGCAAACAAAGTATCTTCTTTATTTATAATCTTAGTGTGGACCTTGACAACTTTAAAGTTGTTGTTCTAGCATCTGTTGTATTCCTTACTGTGATATAGTATTTTGTATGATTCATATAAAAATGTATTTGATGTGGTGTTTATACAGGTTACCAGTACTATAAGCCCAAAGGAATTTAAAAAATAGGACTTCAACATGTACAAACAAATATGATATCATCAAGACAGGGTCAGGTGAAGTACTAGAGTTATGTGATTTTCTAGGGAATTCAATGATGTCTAGAAAACGTCATACATCTTTCCTGTATCTTTCATTTGTAGATTTAAGAGGTTTAGTACTAAAAATGAAATTCATTTTAAGGGAAAATGTATACATTTTGTTATATAACTTGAAGTAGATTTTGGTTGGTACATGGTCAACTTAATAAAGTGTCATACTTCCCTCTCTGGTGAGTTTAGTATTATCCAGAACTGTATAGTAGATGCTGTCATGTTCCTTCATATTACAGTACTAGAGGATTACCCACTTCAATGGTCCATCTCACCCTTGGTCTTTGTGGACTGAGACTCAAGCCACTGAGCTAGAGCCATTTAAATAAGCTTTAAAGTCTAAAAAATAATCTAAATACTGTTTTTATGTTGGTTGTTGCTTAATATTTTTCTTTGACCTTGTTTGTGCATTTCAATTTGCTGTACAAAATAGGTATCTTTATAGTTATACACAAAACAAATATAGTTATTCTCAGCTGTTATGAAGAAACAAACGTAAAGTTCCACGTGGATATGTTTATATACGTGTCATCACATAACGCAGGGCAAGAGGAAATGTTAAATTTAGATCGGTTTACTTATTTGTTGAACGCAGACACATATATCAATCAAAGAGTAACAGTTAAACAATGATAAAACATTATTGAATTATAATCAAATGTATCATACTTTAAACTAACTGTTTGAATGAAATTGCTATAAATATACTTTATTTGTAAACAGTGTGTCTTGTATTTAGCACTTTGGTCTGTATAATTTGTTTGTTTGTTTATTTCTTAAATACTAATAATAATTTTTTAAACTACTGTCATTTTATAAGTCGTTTTAAAAACTACATAATCGTTACCTAATCCACTGATTGAATTTACATTTTCACTTGTCATCACAGTCACGATCCAAAACATTTTTAGTAATAGACAACTTTACATCGCGGAATTCATCGTTGCTTGTAAAATGTATTCTATCTGTCATTATGGTACGCAGGGGGTAACAAGACCTACTTAATATTGTATTGGGGCAATGGTGATATGACAATTTTTGCACTGCATTAAGTCTGTGAGTAATAGACAGGGTCTTCCTTCTCTCTGTTTGTAAATTGCTAGAAGGGACATAGGCTTTCCTAACCTCTCAGTGGATACTTAATGCCTCAGATTAATCTATGGTCTAAGATACTTTAGAAAGCCTTGTAAGGCTTTTCTAGCCACTCATTAGTAGGCCTCTTGATGCTTCAGACATTTCCTAATTCACTCTGTAAAGATACTTCACAAAGTCCTGAAAGGCTTTCCTAGCCTCTCAGTGGTAGGCCTCTTGATTCTTCAGACCCTTCCTAATTCAATGCTTAAAGATGTTCTTATCCATTTATGTTTAAAGACTATTCCTTTATTCATCAATGACATTCGTTTATCAATCAAATTGTTAAAATTCTTCGACAAAGGTCTGAAATTCTCTAATCTTCAGGGGTTCCATTCAGCAAATAAAAACCAATTAAAATCAAATTCTAACAAGTTTAATTTAATTTATGAATGATTGCATCCAATAGTGTAGATGTTTGACTGATCATAGGGGCATCAATGGGTAACTGTCTCTTAACGCTGCTACACACTAGGATGATGACGATTGGCGATAACTAGATAAACATATACTTTTCTTACATTAAAGAAATTAAACAAAATTTCATTCTAGAAATAACGGATAACCATTTATGCTGTCATTGATAAAGAATGATTTTTTAAAAATCCAATCAAATGACGTCATGATCGATAAAAACAATACACAATTGTTGTATCGTCAATTTCATTAGTTATCGTCGGTCATCGCAAAAAAATAAAAATTGATTTTTACAGAGCTCGACGAATGTAGTAGTGCATAATTTTACCAAATCAAAAGCTTCATAATATTTGTCACATGATTATTGAAACTTTGTATACTTCTTCCATCTGAGCCAAAATGTCCATCATTAAACTGAATCTGGCGCTATTTCACCATCATTCTCTTTAGTGATTCATTAGTGTCAACGCCTTTTGGTTTAATAACCTTCCATATTAATTTCCTTTACAGTATCTTATATGGATTCTTCTTTCACTTTATTTGCTAATTTAATTCCATTTTAATTTAATTTACAAATTAATTACATATTTATATGCAATACTAGGTCATTATCGCCTTTCTGGAAGAAACATTAGAAATAATTTGTCGGTTAATTTAAGGTGATTGACAGATTTTTTATGCCTTGTTGTTGGATGATGTCAGATTCAGTGTTCTGGTACTAAAGGGTGATTTGTTTAATACAGAACACAAATGGAAATGAACTTAAATAATTGCAAAATACACATACTTGTGATATTTTTTCATGAACAAGAGTTTGATATTAAAGATGATTTTTGTTTTAAATCTCAAAATGGATAGTTAAGGCCAATTTACACAGACGAGCGGTAACAGTAAGTGGAAAACCACGTAGCTTGCCGCACGTAGAATCTGTATCTATGCTAAGCGAAAACCACCCGTCTGTTCTGCGCTTTGGGCTATCATGTGATGCCATTTGACCAATCACATTCTTGTATTTATTACAGTGTTACTGACCATAAGAGCATAAAGAGGCATCCCGCTTTTATTCTTCAAATATACCTTTCACTTTGAATTCTTTGAATGCAGTAAAACAATTTTCTAACCAACCTACTAACCTATTAATTATCTGATTGCTATCTTCGTGTGGTGGTTTTAAGATATCCTTATTAGATAAATCTTGTGGTATAGTATATTAATTGATAACATATTTCTGCTACCCACATTTGTAACATGAATGAATGACATAATCATGTCAACCTAATTAAAATTGTTTAATGGTCTGGAATAGATTAATTATAGCACAACCTAATCCTAATTTCAAAACGTTCCATGTATTTTTTCTCACTATTAATAATATTTACTGAAATTGAACATGAAATTTTCATAAAAAATGTACGTAGCATATATTTGCATAAAACATTATTAAGCACATTTAAGCCAGCGTTGTATTTAGCCTTTTTTCAATTTGCATAAAACATGTATTTATATAGCTTATTTGCATAAAACAAGATTAAATAAGCCTATTTGCATTAAAAACATATATCTAGCCTGGTATTTGTATAAATCATGATTAAGCTTATTTGCATAAAACAGGACTTTTAAGGATATCCTCAGATAAGTCATTGGTTTTTTTATTTCTTCCATTTTTTTAAACCAGGTCAATTTTAAAGTTATTTATAGTTTTTTAGGCCTAAACAGTGTATTGTTGTAGGTCTGCTGCCCTCAAACAACGGTCAGTGCTTGAAAAGCTCTTAAATATTAAGATGATGCACTCCATATAATACTCACTCAATTCAACATAAAATAATTGTAAATATCATATTATTGTACTAGGGAATGGTCTATTTAATTGAACATTGAATATATTATTTATTTTCGTTTCATAAATAAATAATTGCTATTAGGAAAAAAAATGTTAAAAAAAGTTTTAAATCCATTTGTTTTTTTTATAAATTTAAAATGATAATTTATTTTTATCCTGAAAAGGTAAAATAACATTCTTTTAATCAGGTATAGCAGGTCTATGGATATTTTCCATCAAATTGTAAAACACTTAAAATCATAAAGTATAAATATTTGCCTTAGACTTTACTGTATACATTCAATTAAATAAACATTGTTTTTAGTCTCACAAGATAAATCCTTTTAAGCTATCTATTTTGACGTCTGATGTCTTTATTAGGATCATTGATGGGTACTTTTATACCCTCAAAGAGTCGCTAAGACACAAATTTACATAACATAACTCTTTAGGCTTAGGATTTACATGGGTGGTGACAGATTTCAGTGCATTCAATGTCATCTCTTACTGGATGTTTTCAGGATGGAGTCACTAGGTCAGGGCTAAGAGGATGTGCAGAAGGAAGGGTTTTTTTCTGCAATACCCATAAACTAATTTAGTAATTAAATGTAAATTAACTTTTAGCTTGGACTCATTTAATTTATACCTGGTACAGTTGGTACGAAAATAGTATTATGATAAGTTTTTTTAGTCGTAAATTGAAGAGTACGAAATTTGACTTCGATGACGTGTTTATAATTTGGATACTAAAAAATACCCTGGACTATTAGATGCATGGTAGTACGCTATCAATGCATTGTATTAAAAAACTTATTAAATTCTAGACCAGTATTTTTCACATTTTAACCGAAACGAAAAAAATTATTATATTCAATTTGTTAATAATATATTATTTTAACTAATTGTCTGCTAAATTGGTTAAATCCTAAATGCAAGTAAGTGTTTTTAACTGGTTAAACTAGTATTTGGAACTTTTTAATCACACACTATCAGTATTATCTCGCATCAGAAACAAAGTCCTGTGAAAAATCAAGTTCAAACTGTTGTAGCAATCTTAATAAACTCTCTACTGTGCATTAGCAGATAATAAATTACTGTAGAAAATAGTCAGTAATGGTCAATATCTTTGAGGGACAAATTAATAATTTTTAAGTGACTTTGAAGAGAAGATCCTGACATTGAATAGCTTTCAATCAACCTTAATTTCCTGTCTTTTATAGGGCTAGGATTATAAGCAGACTTACTCTAATTTGGTCAAAATTTAATTTGGCTTTAACAGTAATTTGTAAGTAATTAGTGTTTATAGTAATTGGAATTTGTTTATGACTTTATGGTACGAATTAGGTTTCATTTTTTTCCAGAGATTTCTGTAGTCACTTTCCATTTTAAGATTTAATGTTTTAGTCAGTACGTTTATTCTGTATTCATAAAATTTTTATTTGTGAATGATATAATAATTTGACTCCTTAGTTGTTGTGAATGTTTTCCTTTGTTACTTTTTGTCCAGATCTATTTTGAACATAATTAAAAGCCAGAGAAGCAAAATAAAGCAGTTGTCACAGGTTCAAGTCTCGGTGTACTGAGCATTCAGTACACTTACGACTGAATACGGTAAACCATCTGCAGGGCCGTAACCACCAGGACGGTGAGGTTTCAACCTGACCGCTCTTTGACAGAGGCCAACCATGAAACCTACACAGGTAGATTGTTCCCTCTTTTTGAAACCACCACTGTAATTTTTTTTTAAAATATGGCGCTGATCTGACTGAATGAAGTGTGTAAAGAGAATAATAAAAGTCATCATGTTTGTGCTACAAATCACCTGGGCATCCACTCGCTTCATCAAGTAGCAATGATACCTACCTGCTCTCATCAGTTGCAATTTGCAACTTTTCAACTCGCAACTTCTTTAAACTACCGTTTCCTGTTATGTAATAAATTTGTTTGTGAATATTAAAAGTTGCAGTAATTGTTAAAGAAGATGTAAATAACAGCGTCAGTTAAAATAATTAGGAAAAATAGCAACATGGCACTTTTTGAGATGTGATTAAAAATCTACTCATTTATTTTGTCAGGAAAGTGTGTAGACATTCTGTCGAGATTTATATTTACTCCTAGACCACGCCAAGATCTATTAATAACTATTTTGATGACCTTGTAATGAGATGGACAGGTCATAGAAAAATTAGTTTAGAGTAAGATGGAAACATTTTAATTTGAATTATGGGTCATTCCTCTTATGATGGCATATTCTATTTCTAGCCGGTAGCTTATCAAATTATCTGAAATTCACTTCTTTTATTCTCTGTTCTTGACTCACTCTCACTCCCTTAAGATTCTGAATTCTTTTCATATCTATGGATGCTCAATACAAAGTTCTCAAGATACAATAGTTGTGAAAAACAGTTGAATCAAATAGAAAATGTTGGTTGGACTGTTGTTGTTGGACTCAACTGCAGGTGCCACCTGCAATCAAGTGAAAGTATTCTACACTTTACATGGTTGCAGAAACCCGAAAGTTGGGCATTTCATGGGGTGGGTCATTGATTTGACCATAGTTTAATAGCTGTTTTTTTGTATAACTTTATGCTGAATTCTGCATACTTTATGCATTTTTTCGTAATATCCGTCATTCCAATTGGGCTGAATTTCTTGAATGATTATAAACATTACATAGTATTTTTTTACGAGTGACCATGGTTTATTGTTGACATAACCCAAACATATGGATACATATTTTACAGGATGTTGTAGGCCTAAAATAGATTTTTGTTCCTCTTGTCTGCCAGGCGAACACCCACTTTCCAAACTAAATTATTTTCCCTGTGTGCCACCCGGCCTGCAAAAAAAATTTGGATTGGATCTTTCTTTACCATGATTTTAGATGTTAAACTTGTCTTTGGCTTGCTATGATGGATAGGACTTTAAATTCATAACTTTACATCATGCCTGGAATGTGTTTTGATGTATTAAATATCCAAGACTTATTACCTATTATAAATCAAGCATTTGCTTCTGTGCAGTTCAGAAAAAGTGCATTTTTTTCATGCTTCTTTTATTGGTGAATCTTTGAATAAGGTCTTCTATTTTTAGAGTCAACTGCCGTCAATTTGCAATGATAACATTCAGAATAAAGAATACGAAAATCATATATGTAATAGTATGATACACTATGATGGTAAACCCATAAAATGATTGGCATTTTGGTCTTGTTATGACCTGGTGAGATTGTTCGTGCAAACTTGCTTAGCACAGATTACATGTCGTTTTTATGTAACTGGACACAACTATACGTCTCATTTTAATTGACAAATATGATCGGATTCTTTCCACATCTGTTATCAAATGTGATTTGCAATTATACAATATATAAACGAGAAATTAAACTGAAGTGGGTGCTAAGTACATGCCATAAGTCACGAGAGGGGTGCGAAAAACAAGCGCAGGTGGTGTGCGAGATCCCGAACAGATAGATGCTTTGTTATTAAAGATATTCACTACAATATCTCTGTACAGTAGAACCCCTTTTTTTGGAGACACCCTTATTCATAGGACAATCTTGTCCTTTCATTCATTCAGCTTGAGTTGGGAATCATTGAGTGATAAGATATTTATCTTGCGGTAAACCTCAAAACCTCATGTCTAAGGCAATGTCAGTGTCAGAGTCAATCTAAACTTTTTGCCATTCAAATGTTGTTGTGAGGCAAATTTTTTCTTCCTGGTGGCAGAGGTAATCAAGATGTCAGGGCTGACTTTATCATCGGTGGACTGTGACAGCACAATCCTTACATTTTCCTCCAGACATCTCAAGCCCAAGTATTTCTTTGAAGCCCACCAGCTCTTTTCATTTTCCATAATTTTTTTCTCGAATTGCAAATCTCTGAAATGCTTTTTGAATGTCAAGTGTGAATGGAGTGTACTTTGGAAAAGGTTAGCGAATAAAAGATGATAACGATCTCTTTTTGTCTGTCATTTCCAATTTGGTAGTTAAACCCAAACTTGCGATGCCACAGTTACTTCTCGATCTGTTTCTATTTTAATGCATATGTAGTACTGTTTCATAGATTAGAATCATTATAAATCTCATATTGAAATTAAACATAAAACAGAACAAACAATATATATATATATTTTATTGTATGTGTTTAATATTTAAATATGTATTGTCCCCCAAAAACATGAAAAATGAATAATTAATACCATCAGACTTTTAATTAACCATTTTGCAGTTTTATTAATGTTATTCACTGCTGTAGAATAAAAAAAATAATTTTAATAATTTTTGGTCAAAGTGAATAACTATATGTGACATTCAAATGACATATTAAAAAAAAAATGTATTATTTTTCAGGGGGATAATATATCTTTCACATATATCTCTCTACATTTATATATGTTCTTTCGTTTTTACATAAATATATAAATAAACAACCATATACCATACCTGTAATACTGTGCAGTTCTTGCATGTTTCCTATAATACAAAAATGTCAACTGACAGGCTCAGGTGTTCAACTTAGACATTTTTATATCTAATTTAAAATCATTATAAAATAATTTCCAACCATCTTTAGATTTAACCCTAGCACAGTAGGAACACATTTCGCCGTTATAGATATAATTCAGTTTTATTGCAATCTGTTGTGGTAGCGCTGACCAACCAGATCTCTCTAAGTGTGTCCTCACCGTGAATAACTTTATTTCACAGTTATGAATTGGTGTTTACAGTTTTAATATCCTTCTGGTCATAATTCGATGATATTTGAGCGGTTTTTGATTTATTTCAAGTTGATATAATAATTTGTTGTTTGGAAAAAGAAATGTACAGGTTAGGTGGATGTTGATAAAAGTAATCTTTTTCTCAGCTGTGTGTCTCGGTTTCTATAACTTTTCAATTTATTTTTGTACAATACATTACATAGAAAAAGATAAGTAAAGTCAAGTGACCGATTTAGTTTTTCTTAATTTTTATATTTGGATTATTAAGTAATATTGTAATATTAGTAATATTGGATAATATATATAACATCCTTTGGCTGTTGCAAAGAAAAACATTTTTTTCCCGCAAATATTTGCAGTTTTAACAGTACATAGCTTAATGGATAAGGGAGAATTAAAAGGTGTTCCACCCCAAACGGCATTATTAAATCGATCTCTTTGGATAAGAGAGGGTAACAATTTTCTGGTTAGCAATTGTAATATATTGCTAGATATTGCAACATCATTTTGACAACATCACTTGACTTATCTTGTGATTGCCAAAACTTTGCTATAAATAACCACGCAATTCTACAGAAACACTCTTCAGTTGAATAAACTCTCTCCGAATACCAAATAAATATATTGCGGACATATCTTGGTCAGTATCATTGGTACAAGTCTGTCAGCGGCTCATATAAGTTGCTTTTATGATGTTAGGAAATCTGTTTTGATGCTTTCTAAATGCGGATGAACTGTGTAGTATGCAGCCAATGTTTATGCCTCATTACTGTAGTGTATTGGCCTGTGATGAACTGTATCATTTTAGACTAACTCTAAATGCTGGGGGGACCTCAACTATTTTGATAACAAGCACAAGAGATTGATATTATTTTTTTTTTTATTAAAATTATGTAGTATAAAATGAAATTCATTGTATAGTTCAGTCCTCAATTAGTTGATTTTATTAATTACTGTAATTATCTTCTATTTTGACTGTCTTCTTCTTTTCTACAGCTCTAACAAATTCAAATTTCTGACTTAAGGAATTGCATTTCTCGCCTCCTCATATCGCTTTGAAATATAAGATTTGAGCATGTGCATTTGAAATTTATAGGCCTATGTATGACATAATCCTGTAGTATGATCGTGTTCTATGTTTGAAAGTGTATTACATGCACGTTTATTGAGACATTCTGTTCATTCGTGCAGAGCGATGTGTGCATTCTTTTTAATTGATAAACTTTAAACTAAACTTTAATTTGATAAAATGAAAAAATGTAATGATCTTCTCAACTGTGACTCCTAGGTGTATATCTTTATTCTGTACATTAATGATGGGTCATGCCCCAAAATTCCTTTCAGTAAATGTCTAGAATATCATGTGTAACCATCCTCCACTATTATTACATTACACTAACATCGTTTGACCAACCCTCATGTAAAAAAAGCAATTTAATTTTACCGAATCACGTTTCAGACCCCCTAATGTGATAAGGACGTGTGCTCCACTGTTAACAGGTCATCCTCTGTTTAACATGCACCTGGCTGCACATCCTATATACTGCAACCTTAATGTTTTTACATCCGATTTTAAAAAGTTATCTTGTCAACACCCCTGAGGGAGTTTAATGGATGAGTTGACCCTAATGGGTGGTAAAGACAATTGACTTTTGGAGATAAAACTTTTAGTACGTTTTTCAAATTGTAAGATTCAAGTTAGATACTCCATTCATAGGCCTACAAGATTTTGTTTCTTTTAGTACTACGATATTATGAACACATAGTTTTACATCTTGAATATTGTTCTATCAACTTTGTAGTTTTTTTGATTTGTTAATAAAAAAAAATGAGCACATAAGCAGGAACAAAAACAGAAAGCCTTAAATTAGTTTTTGTTTTTCAGAAAAATTAAATTCAGTTTCCCAATACGATATTGCTAAATCAACTCAACAAAATATTTTGTCACGATATATTTTGCTAATACAAAGAGATATCTTTTTTTGCAATCTAATTTTTGGTTTAAGTGAAAAACTATTATGTGAAATTTAAAAAAAACTTTTCATGGGAAAACATCTTTAATATGTTCTATCAACTTAATATTTTTTATTTGCTTTTGATTTGTTAATTTGTAAGTATTGTTTATGTTCTACGGATCCGAGATTTCGGAATAAAAAATTAAATTGAATTTAATAGTGTGTTGAGTTGATATAGGTGTTGTATGTTTGTATAATTTAAAACATAATGTGATAAGACACATTCTTTATGTTAAATGTGACCTGAAAACATCATGTTGAGAATACAATTTAGAAATGTACTTTACAATTAAATATTAATCTCTATTAAAACACATGCAGTAATTCATATAGACCTGACTAGTATATTCGCTAATATAATTTAATATATTTATCAGGGGTGTTTGTTAACCCTCCACCTCACACCTGTTCAGGTAATTGACTAACTCAATTTATTTTGTAAATCAAAGAATGATTATGTGAATAATTTCTGAACAACAGTATGACAGAAATGTCGTATTTAGGTCAACGAGAGGTTAATTTTAAAGGAGAATTGTACATTTTAATGTGTACAGCATATTAATAGAATCAAGATGTTATGTTTAAAGGAGCATTCATTGTACATTTTTATGTGTACAACATAATAAAAACAAGATGTTTGTGTTTAAATGAGCAATATACATTCAATATCTGTGCATTTATAGCATGATTGACATAAACGCATGTTTTCCACTAGGCCAAATTCAGAGAAAATTAGTAGTTCAAATAACTTTTGCAAAGTGGAAAAAAAAAAAACAACTAATCAGAACTAATGCAAATTGGACAGGCCACAAAATAAAAAAACTCAGGCCACTCTTGTAGGTGAACTCTGACCTCCGAAGCACAACTAAATCCAGGTTGACAACCATTAAAAACTTGTTTAGGAATGATTTATGTTTTCTCCAGAACTTCAAATTTTCATAAACGTACTCTTAGTTTTTAAAAGGGAAGTCTATGCTGTTTGCTGGAAACAATGTTTTTCTTAAAAGGGCAATATACATTTTTGTCAACATATGTATGTACAATCATATCAAGTTTAAAGGGGCAATGTACAATATGTTTATGTATGACAGAAACAAAACATTTAAGTTTAAAGGGATACCGGTATTCAATTTTAATTAAGTAATAATGACAATTACTGTAAAAGAACTTTTAAAGAAGGCAATGTACACTTTATGTGTTTGAAAGTCTTAAGCTCTGTCTACCTAATCAAACTAGTTTGACAAAAAAAATGTGATGTGTCCAAATATGGTAGTGATGCTTATGGAAGTAGCAATATGACATCATCATATGTATGGACACATCATTTTTGTCACATTAAGTTTGATAGTGTAGACAGGGCTTAACAGACATTTACCATTATTACTTTATGCTGTGTTTTATGTTGCATCATCAGTACATATTTATGGAAGTTTAAAGCTTGCATTATTTTCAAGGGTTTAACTACAGGGCAGAGTTCAATGCACATTTTGTTTTTATGGTTTGTGTAATATGATATATGTATGTTAATGGTATAGTTGAAATGAGTAATGAACATTATTATGTCATATGCATGGTTATGACATAGGTATGTGTTATGTAGGTCAAAAAAGGTTGACTTTGCGTGAAAAGGAAGGTTACATATGGAGCATTGCAAATTTGATTTTATAACGTATTTAGCATATGGAGATTTTGAAGTGAATGTTATTTAAAGGACAAGTTGAATGTTTATGAGTTGAATTGGAAAATCTTTATCAGTCACCCTATCAAACTGAATGTAGTGTGTTGTGCACCAATAATATTTGTGGATGCTACGCCACAAAAGTGAATGGAAGGAAAAAGAAATTTAGTCTGCCACAGTAACCGTACAAGAGTAGCTCACCAATAATTATTTTAGAAGTATATTTAGCTATAGCTGGTGTCTGACTGTGAGATATAATGTCAATATTGCATGGGTCACTAATCACCCACCCACATGTAATAATTTCATAAGTGAATGTTTTCTTTGCTAATGAGTCGAACGGAGGTTAAAAAGTTGCGGCCGACATTACTCGATTATCAAGGCCGGCAGATGTAATGATATGTGCGATATACAACTGTGCAAATCCACAAAAAGACGTGTTTATGTTAGAATATATTTAGATCACCGAAGATAACAATTATTTTACTTCTGGTAATAGTTACTGGAATGTACATAGACATAGACATCATAGACAAAAACGCTATTACAAAACTAAACGTACCACTCAAAGGATTGTTGGAGGGTCTGTTAAAAAAAGAAAGTTTTGGTGTTCCACCTCTGTCCCACCATGGCTAGGAAGAAATATTAACATTCTATGCAGAAATCAAGCAATTTTTATTCAATTTGAATTGAATATAACTTGTTATTGCCTTTGATATTTGACAATGCCAAAATCTAATTTACCCTATGGTTGCACCCAAACAGTATTTCTCATGGTTCTTATCATGCTTTAGACAGGATTTGAACCCAGGACCATAGGATAGGGAGGCAACATAATGCAGTGCTGTACCTGTACTAAAACCATCATTCCATGACTAAAACTAGACATTTTTTAATCTACAATATAATATCCAACATTACTTGTCTAGTTTAGGTTTGTTCAAATCTTTACACGTGACTGACTGTCATGTTAAGTCATGCATTAATTATGATATTCAACTTGACTTGTAGGGTCGAAAATCAGATTGAGTGTATGATCACAAAATTAAATTTCATGGTAGAAGTTCACCTCATCAAGTCGTTGAATTCTATTGCTGTATTTGATTACACTAATACTGTTAGTTTATTTCCGAAACTTATTTAATCAAATAAATATTGCGATCTCTATCAATCGAGAACGAGAACATAGATCTATATAACCTTCTATCATCATTACGCAGCAGAAACTTTAGGCATACATAAATAGCATTATGAAATAGAGGCCTACGCAGCTATATTTTTATTAAAACATATTATGTTTATTACCCATCAGGAAATTTAAGCGGTTATCGTGTTTGATCTGGTTTGTTGCGAGATTTATGACTTTTGACAGAAACATGTGAAGGAACTAACCTTAGATTTCCTAATTTTCACTTTACGATTCTAAAATTTTAGAAGGTAATTAAATTTTATCACTTTCCTGAAGACTATGCACTATTAAATTTAATTTTATAAGATAATTTGAGATTTGTTAATAATTGAAATGGAAATTTTGATTGATTGTTTTGTTTGCTCATCAATTAATTGATTTATATACTAATTTTATATAAACAGTTTAATTTGACAACATTTGATTACCTTTATAACAAATGCAAGAAATTGTCTTCAATCAACAAGTGTCTGAAATCGTAGACAACTTCTCACTAAGAAGTCTCAAACTTATTTTGAACAAGTCTAATACAGATTTAAACAGAAGTGCAGGGGTTTACATGTAGTAAGCCTTGCAGAATCAAGATTTTTTTGTTGATATTTGGATTCCCTCTCAATTTCTTGGTGACCGAAAGATATGGCGGCAGAAATTATCAAACATCTGATTGAGACTGTAATGTACTGTTGTATTAATGATGAAAACAATTTTTGTAATCTTTTTTTTTTTACTTGGTTGCCCATCAGGACCAACAATCCATGTATACACACAGGGAACATAATACAGATTTAGGCAAAGTACAGGGCCTTCACATGTACCAATGTCGGGCAAGCACTGCATTCCAATTTTATACACAAAATACACACAAAACATAGAAAGTAAGAATTATATACTTCATATAATCATAAAGATTTTATTTTTACATATCTTTTCATTCATTCATATAAAAAAAAGAAATCCCTTTGTACCTCAAGGATATTAGAGTCTTTCCCGAGATTTTAGAAACACAGACAGTGGATTCCCTAATGATAATTGTATTGCCTATTTCCCATTTCTTACAGCTAAGTGTTGGTCATATCCAGCTTATTTCCCATGCTTATAAGGCAATGGAGCAACCAATAATTGTTACTTTGTTTACAGGGATTTTCCATGGACAAAATTTATTTTTTCCACAATTATTTTTTTTTAGTATCATAAACGTGGAAAAGTCTCTATATTTTAAATATTGTTTTGTGCATCGGTGATCATAATTTTGTTTGAATTGAATTCTGAAAATACCATTCACATGTTATGCCAACTTTATTAATACTTAATATTATTATTATTATTAACAGATATTAAATAAGTTTTTTCTTCTTTTTTTCTATTAAAGAGTAAACATAACAGTAGTATATTGTTTTTGTTTGGAATACAGTTATGAATGATAAAAATAATCAATTTAAACACAAAATACAGTACATGTACTGTATTTTGTACCTCCCTAAGCAATTTTACCACTTTCAATTTCTATTGTTTTGCTAAAACTTATTGTATTAATATTTTTTTTATATTTTAGTTTTTCTTTCAATTTTTTTTACAGATTTAGTAATTTTGTTGAGTGGAAATTTATTGAAATTGTTGTTTTGCATCATGATTTGACGTGCCTATGTATGAAAGTGAAAGTGTTTATCAGCATGCTGTACTACAAGAGGACTAGTGTCATCATTATTAGGTAATTTTAAACTTTATTGAGAATTGCTGCTAATTTATTATATAATTTGTGATATACTTCCTGCTTATATTGCAATCACATCGTAATTTGAGAACTAAGAATTTGTTGGATACCCACCTTGTGTACAATTATTGGAAATACTCCACGATCCATACCATTATTGAGAGAATTAATGAATCGTTTAAATCATAGTTTGGTTTGTTTCTTTGATCGTTTGATCCTGGGTCCTTGGCTTTTTAAACTTTTGTTCATACTCTAATAACTTGTTCTAAAATGTCTTTCCCTTCTTCTGTTTCCCTTTTGTTTTTGTACATTTTAGCAGAATTTGTCAGCCTTTGACTGCCTTCTGTATGGACCGTAATGAATTTGTTTCATGTTATGAATAAATAATGATATACCTGAAATAATATGCAAAAGTATGACAAATGATCATAAAATGACTTTTTTTTTGGTGAAATTTAGCCAATAATTTATTTAACTTTACCCAGTTTTAGTATAGGTCTGTACTGTATGTTACTGTAAACGTCTTAGCAAGAGAATTTGATTTTGTACAATTTAAATTTTAATTTTGAACCAGTATTTGTACAGTTTCTAATTAACTAGAGAATTTTACTTTTAGTTTAATTTTAAGAAGGAGAACTTGACTTTTGATCCAGTTTTTGTAAAGTTTATTAACTTTAACCAATGTTAGTGACAAACTTTCTTCTGATCCACATTGTACCTTATATCACTAACTTTTTAGTAGCACCTTGCTTCTGATTTTGACTTTTCTCGTTTTTGTCGCAGATGCCTGATTAGATACCCCTTATCTACGTATCTGCATTCATACCCTGAAGCATTCACAAACCCCAAGTTAAAGATTTACATGTTTAGATCAAATTGAGCAGTAAATTCTATCAATCATAACAAACTGAAAAGTAGTGGTTGAAAGATGTTTGATGAATGATTCATGGTTAGAAAATGTGAGTTTCTATAAGTTACACTTCTTTTAAAAGTCAAGGTTTATTACTGATGATTAAGTTTTTAAAAGTAAGGATATTTGATTTATTTATTTGCTGAACTCTTTCTCTTTCAAGTCAAAGTAATTACTGACCATTTTCAGGAAAAGGCAAAACTGTGTCAGAAAGTAATGGGCAAACAGAAAAATAAAACTTTACTAGGCCTATAATACATCTTGATAATCATTTCCATATCAACAAAGAAAAATAATACAAACACAATTAATACACAAAATTGATTTCAAGATCCATTAAAAAAAAGAATAGAGTATATAGTATAAATCATTTGAAGTTTTACCTTTTGAATATACTATTAGTATTACTACTATTCAAATATATTATATAAATCCTACATAATTTTGATTTGGTCAATGAGCATTACCCCAAATTCATCGCCTTCTGTTTAATTTGTCTTGAGCCTTGTTTTACTTTATAATTCTTGCAGTCAAGTGTATTGAGTATCATAAATTATGAATATTTTTTTAGCTATGTTGAGTAACTTAAATATATTTCATTATTTATTAGTAACACTTTAATAAGATCACATATTGACCCTATGGGTCAGTTTTTACACAAGTTTTGATTGTTTGTGTTCGTGTGTATTTGAGGAAAATTTGTTAGCACCTTACCCCCAAAATGACAGGATCATTAGGTGTGACTGAGGCTGGTTACAAAACAAAGTAAATCATAGGCAATCCTTTGACTTTATAAGTATAAATCATTTTTAACTTTATTTTTTAGAATAAAGTTAGAATTTACTAACTTCCTTGTTGAACCTTAATTCAAAGATACTAAACTGAATTGGTAGGCAGGAGTAGTGCTAAATGTTTCTACATGTTGACCATCAGGAATACTAATAATCATGAGAAAATCATTTTTTTGTTGCCGTAAAAAATAATTTATTTATTAAAAACCATTCATACTCAAAAAATAAGGCCAAGACTTCTTTTCAATAATTGATATTTATCTCATTTTCAATAACTGATGTTTATCTCATAATTATTTATCAAATAAAAAAAAGATCCTGAACATTAAATCGACTATATCTTTAAAGGCAAATACAGTAGGTCAATTGGCAATATGGCAGAAGTCCAGTAACTACTGTTTATGGCTGTATGCTATACACTCTTTTATTTCTCAAGGGTAAAATAATTGCTGGATATAGAATTGTGAAATAGAGAAGTTGCTTGTCGTGTATTATATTAGATGATGCATCATTCAGTAGTTTTTACATACAGACAAATAAACCAGAGTATAGCGCATACCGAAATTTTGTTTCAGATCCCTTTTTTGTTGTTAGCTGCATACTTCTGGAAACTATTGCCCCCTCAACCCATCTCCAACCAAACTCTGCTCCACTCAAGATATCAAGTTATCATCAACCCTTGTACCTACATTCTTGTTTTCCTGGTATTCTGTGTTTGTTGTTGTTCATTTGCTACAAGTGACTGACTTGTGATATTTATACATCCTATGTTTTCTTGCCAATGCAGGACGTATTTCTTACATGAACCAAAAAAAAAGAAGATCCTGAGTGATATCCCTTATGTGGTGACGCATGATTAGAAACTTATTTATTTATTATGTATGGTCAACTTCCCAAAATAAAAGTTGATTGATAAGCTTCAATTGAGATTTCTCATCATTAACGAGGCAAACCTAATCGTCATTCTGTCCTTCCACATTCTTGACTTAGATATTATACAAGAGCCCTATTAAAAAGATTTAAAACGAATGATATATAAATCTCTATCAATCTATATCTCCATCATAGTACTGTTGCAGTATTTTGAAAATGTCAAATCTGCCATTGAGATTAGTAGAGCTTTCATTATGATTAAATAAAGTTATTAGTACATCATCTTTCAGATGAGATATAAAGCTGTTGGTCCTATGTTGAGATGGTCTCTGTGCATTTCTAAATGATACCGGTCCTAAAAATATTGAATGAAGTGCTGAGATTAGCATAAAGTTATTTACAGTAGAATCCACTATGGACCAAACAAACTGTGTTCCCTTAATAGGAGTGTCCCGTAAATAGAAACAGGTTCTTCTGTATTTTATTGTATTTTCTAAAATTTAGGAAAGATCTAGTGTCTGGGTGGGGTCATTAAAGATATAAAGTCCTGTACATGCACTTTTAAGGGATCTAAGAACAAAAAGGATTTTATTTCTTGTGTATCCCTCTTTCACAGACTTGACTTTTTAGCGTCTGTGGCTTGCACCTAACATAAAAGATTGAAATTAGTTTTGTATCGTAGCTTTAAATTTAAAATAGAAATATTTCATTAACATTTTTGGTTTCTATGCGTTGAATAAAGTTGATGGATTCATGGTAAAAGTAAGAAAAGATCCGTTTGAGTTTAAAACTGAATCATCTCTATTTTAAGTCGACCTACTTCGAATCAAATCAAGACAAGAATGTGTTACAAAGGTTAAAAATTAAAGCAAAAAAAGTTGAAGTAAATTAAATTTCTTGTCTGAGCCACTTATCATAGATAGCCTATTCCCCAGTTTCTATAGCAAGTAGGTTGGAGAGAATGCCCCTAGGATAATATGGATCAAACTGATCCCAGCATATTTCAGTAATTTATCAACTTCTTATGCGTTGTGTGCATAAATATGCAAATCCATAGCCAGGATTATTTTTCACAAAAGGGACAAAAATTGTTGGCTCCTGAAAAAGACAAGCGTGTATAATCTTATTATTATTCGTTTATGCACAACTTTTGCATTATCTTTTTGTTAATAAATTGCTTTAAAAAAGGTAAATGAAATGAAAACTGAAATTGTAATTATTTGGATAGATGAAATTATTATAGGATTTTTGTTTTTAACGTCTGAATCAAATAAAATTGGAAGTTCTCAGATTTAACTTTGACACTAATTTCATGTTTCTTGATGTACAGGACGTCTTAAGGTGGATGTAAAGAATTTCCAATTATTAACAGTACTTAAAAACAAATACTGCTTTGGGAATTCACATTGATGGTCTAATTGCAGATAATTTCATTACAGTTCACTTATAATTTATGATAGTACAAGCAATTCCTTTGGGGAGTTTTTCATGAGCTGAGGTTCTCTATTGGTCAGAATTAGGTCCTGTTGTAGATGGAGACCTGAATATAAAAAAAATAAATAGGGTATCGTACGACCTTATACCGTTATTTTATTAAAAGATAAAATTATTTGAATAATTAAGGAAGTTTTTCAAATTATTATTTCTATTAATAATATAAATTATAGTTAAAAATGTAATGTTTCACAAGAGAATCCTCTTTTACATGAAACACCCTTTTAAAACTAATGACCAGCAGTAAATGTGCTAGGACAGCAAGCAAATAGGCTCATAGTTACCAACATAACAGATTTGAAATGTGTGACAGACTCCACCATTTGGTTGGGGGTGTCAGTGCAACTTTTATTTCATTTTCAAAATCTGTCAAAGCAGGCAAGCACAATTATTGGAAGGGCATTTCATACATTGCATCGGTTGAATCGCGTTGCTTATGCCTGGAAGAGTCGTTCTCTGTTAAATTATTTCTGTGTGAAAAGGGCTTGTGATTCCAAAGTACATTTTGTTTTTCCTTTTATGAAACAATGAATATTTCATCTTTCATTCAATATAAATATCTTATCATGTCTGTCACCTGTTTAGTAAGAAGTGATAAATGCATTTGTTTGTCCTCAATTATTGCTTAAGGTTATATATGAATACAGTATTTTCTTTGTACTGTGTTGGTATGTCCTTCAGGTGTTGTAATTATGACATCATTTTGTTTGAAGTTGTTGAAAGTAAATGTCTTAATTTGCTATAATTTCCTGAAATTGTGTAAAGGTGATTTTTAATTTGATTACTGTGTATTTTGTAACTTTTTAATACTAATTGCATTGATAAAACACTGATGACCCTAGATGAGGTTCTTATACCAAGGTGGATTTGTTTTTGAAATGTTAATCAAAAATTGGACTAATTTTATGGCCAACTGACTGGTAGTATGGAGGTAAATGCACTATCGGTATTGGTTTCGTATATAAAAAAAAATATATACTAAAGATAAACTGTTCCGTTATGCAGATCCAGGATTTTGAAATAGTGCCAGGACCCAAAAATGTCTAATTGTATGTCCCATCTTTTGCACTACAATTTTTCAAAATTTAAGGGGGTCTGAACTGGTTTTGCCTGTGCCAAAAGCTGTTGTGACTTTTTCAGATTTTTATGTCAAAATCTGTTTACATTGATGTGACAAATTCCTTATATCTATTCCATATTCTTATACATCATTGATTACAAGTAATTTGAAAACAAGTACCTTACTTTTGTTAGACACCCCTCATTAAGCAGAAGTTAAATCTACCAGAATATTATATCATTTAATTAGTTATAGTTAGTTAGTCTGAACAAACAAAATTTGGCTTTGATCACTATACTATGTACCATGGTGAAAATTGTTTTTAAAATGTATAGATTTATTTGTTTGACATAATGTCTGAGACTTCTTAAAAGGCAATGAAGCCCTATAGCTTACATGCCAGAAGTCCCAGAGAAAATGATCAGGTAAAAAATACATTATTGACTCAAGATTTTGCCATCTAGTGATTGGTTGAATGTTGAGTGTGTTGGGACAAAAGTAAATTTAGACTATTATATATAGAATATTATTTATATTCACTATTACTACCGCAACCTTATTTAGACAGTGTGCAAGCAAGTGCGAGACCCATAGGTCGGTGTAATTATTAGACTTTCGATAAAAAAACAAGAGTGAGCCATCTATACGCTACTCTACTATAGGGCCTACTTTCAGACAATACAAGCAATAGTTTTAACTCTCAAGACAAAGTAAGTTTGTATATTATGGTTCAACCAAAAAATATTATAATAAATATTTGATATCCTTTGATATCATGATTCAAAATCCATAAAGACAATTTGAATTAAAATCTTAAATTGTTTACCTCACCAAATTGTGACTCCTCGATTTTGTGGAAGACTATATAACATTTCGGCCCTTTCCTATTCCCATTATGTACCCCATATCCTCTACTTAAAGATCCCTTGTCTTTGGCCCAATCATTACCTACATGTATACAAGATATTAATATAAATTGTAAAGTATTTTTTGCCATCATCATTGTTGGTATATAAAGTTGTATAATAGTAAACAAATTTAAAAACACATTGAATTGATGGAAATTCTTTGATATTGTTGTACTGTATGTCAGTCAACCATGGATTTTTTTCCTTTTTATGTGAATAATAACACCATATTTTCAGACTAAAGCCGGCCAGTTCATGCCCTCTACCATTCACAGTTGAGAAAACCTAATAAACAAATAAAAGTTGGTTAACATTAGGTATTAAAATGTATTGTATATGGAACAGTTTATTCGCATTGATGAAAGATTATAGGGTGTAAAATAAATATTCTGTCACATTGGATTGTGAATCGGACACCTCAACATTTTGGGAGAGTGTTAAGTCTGAAAGGTACTTGCTTTGTTAAATGAAGTCAAATAATGGGTTTACTGTAATCAACCTATGAGGTATAGAAATGCGTATTTAACCTATGAAAAAGTCAAAGGCTTTAAGGTATCTAAAATTATGTATAGTTCCTTCATTATAATTACCATAACGCCCTGCTTTGAATAAATTCCCCCCTCAAATAAACGGTTGTGGTGCAGTTTTTTTGTTTTTTTCCCGTCCCACAAAAATAAGTCATGCATTTTATTTAAAAAATCAGATTTTCTTATAATATAAATATGTATACATCTTTCATTTTGAAAGTAAAGTATTTTGTTGTATCTGAGAAAGTAAAAATCTTAAACTGACTAATAACATTATAATATTAGTACTATGGTACGTGTTTCCAACAGGGAGAACTAGGGATGCTGAGATAAACCAGTTTATTTTCTTGCATTTTAAAATAAATATTCACTTGAATTTCCTGCAATGGCTGACATACTGTACTGAACTAAATATAACAAAATTATAGAGATTTGGAAGTTAGCTAGAAAATCACAAATTTTGAAAAAAAATGTGGACAATTTATGTCACAGTACATCTATGTTTTTTTTTGGATGTAAACAATTCATTAGCTAAACCCAGGGGCCCCCAGGGCTTAAGGTTATCTCATTCTGGGCCCAGTTAGGTTCTTGGATGGGATACAAATAGGAATGGGTTCGAGCCTGTCTGCGCCATACTGATTGTAGTTCTTAAAATAGTAAAACCTGTTCGCCAATTTTTTGCCATCTTTACACATTAGGGTCACTGAGAGGTCAAAGACACTCATTTGTAGGACAGGTATCCGACTGGTAATAATTTTGTGTCAATATTTGAAGAAATATGTACAATGGTCTTCGTCAGGGAATGTTAAGGAATTATTTTTCTCTGATCTGAATGTTTACCTAACTAGCATTAAGCTAGTATAAGTAGGGCTTGGTTTGAACCTTATTATTAAAAAAGAGAATCTTAGAAAGGGTGACTGTTCAATACGCACCAACCTGAGATCATTTGCAATGATATACCAAGCTCTTGGGGACAGGTTTTCCTGTACTAATAGTTGAGGTTCAGAGATAGCTGTAAAATCAGTTGTAGGAGAGTTTATAAGAGTTTAGAATGTTCTTCATTTCTTCACATTCACATTAGATTTGTTTATAATGCATGATAAATTTCATGGGAATAGGCTAGATGTACATGTGCAACCCCTTCCCGCATATAAACTTTTATAAGGACTCTTAACCATAGAGACTAAATAAAAACCATAGAAAATGGTAAAAAAATGGATAACATACTGGCAAATGGCAAATATATTTTCATTAAAAAAAAGGGTAAAACAAAGGGGATAAAATAGATTCATCTGAAAAAGTTTACAAAACAGATTTAAAAAAAAGAATAATATAATATTATTTATTATAAATTATTATTATAATATGATAAAACCAAGTAGAATTAAAAAAAAAACTAAGCACAAACAATGGTTTTATTGGTTTTAAATATGTATAGCGCAAAATACAAATAGTCTCTATACGCTGTTTAACACAAATGTAAAAAAAAAGAAAGAGAAACAATTATTTTTAAAACAGCTGGAATTTTATCCATAATGTTCCTAACTAAATCCTTTTATATTTTTCTTCAAAAGTTTCTTTCTTTAAATTCTGAAATGAATAAATGATGTATTTCTATTTATGACGAATATACATTAATGAAATCAACTGAATATGACAACATCTTTCATTACATTTTGACACATTCATTATGGAGTATCATTATACAACCTATCCTGTGTTACGAACGAAGGAAAGGAATCTAAAAAAATTTGCCTAGTCATAAAATTCTACTGGGCATTTCAAAGCGTCTGTGAATTATGCAACCACTTACGTTTGATTCCCACAGACTACCTAAACGGCCGGCGCAGGATAGACCGAAACGTCTTTATCATTCGTAGCAATGTTTCCTCTGAAAGATTGGATCAGCAACACTCTAGATGAACCTACCTCTCGTAATTTTAACGATTGATGATGTAACTATTACAGTGGTGTTTTTTCTTATAATAGTTAGAGTATGTTATGACTAAGATCTTGGCGCTATCACGAACTAGGACGTTGCTGAGGTGTGTTCTTTTCTGCACCTATAAACTTTATTAAGAGCCTGGCATTATCACAAACTACTGTAGGACACTGCTGAGGTGTGTTCTTCTCTGCACCTACAACTTTATGAAGAGCGCTGGCATTATCACAAACTACTGTAGGACGTTGGAGAGCTGTGTTTTTCTGTGCACCTAAAACTAAACAAATTCTCAAAAACTAAAGTAACATTTTCATAAATGAAGTAATAAGTGTGATTGGTAATTTTTATTGGAAACCTGTTTATAAAATTATATTTAACTCATTTGAAATGTTTTGTTCGGATCCTTAAAACATACCTTATAAGGTAGTGCCACACTGTGACTGGAGGTTCAATGGAGGACTTGATCCCAATTTCCTCAATTGAGGATGAAAAAATAAAACAAAAACAAAAAAATATTTCATGTTTTTTGTATTGGTTTACTGTACTAATATTTTGACATTTCTAAATAACACTTTACTTTATTTTTTCAAGTGGACAATGTGTGCGTTAGTGATAGTACAATTTATCAACAAAGTTTATCCTTCGTCTCTGTGGCAACAGAGTGACGGACTGAACTGCTTATATAACACGTTTTTCACAAGCATTATTTCTTTATTGTCAGGAAAATGAAATAATTTTTTTCTCAATGGCATTAGAAAAGCTTTTTATTTTCGTTTTATGTACGATTGTGTCTGATAGGTTATTTACGATTTCATATTAACAAATCAATAAATTATTGATAAGGGTGGATTTCTGTAAAAGCAGTATTTATTGGTGTTTCATACATTCAACTAAAGCTGGCTTTTTTAGTCTGTAATTTTGTACTATCCACTCTGAAACTCATTTTAGACTAGATTCAAGAAATTGTATTGTTCTACTTAAGCTCTGTCTACACCATCAAACTTTATGTGACAAAAAAAATGTGATGTGCCCATATATGGACATGATGATGTCATATCCCTACCATATTTGGGCATAGATCACTACTATATTTGGGTACATCACACTTTTTTTCTCAAACTATTTTGATAGAGCTTTAAAATGGAAATTCACAATAAAACTACAAAGAAAAATACATTAAATATATTGATGGTCTGGGAATGTTGTGACAGTTGTAAAGTAGAGCAATGTTGTTCATCTTCATTACCAACCTTTACTTTAGACACATATCTATTCAAAGGAAATTCATGTAAAATATAAACATGATAAGAAAAGACTTGCAATAATGTATAATAAATACTATAAATACTAAATTATAATATGATATGTCATCATATGTCAAATCATAGCCTAAATTGACAAATTCCAAAACATAATATTAAATAATTAAATATTATTTGTCAATGTAGTATTGAAGTGTTCAATGCTTTCTCATTTATTAAATGTATTAATCTACTTTGAGTGGGAATCATAATTCTATAAATCAATTTCTTATAATAATAACTTTGCCTGTATCTGCTCACCATCTCGGATGCCTTGAGCATATTCTAAAGTTGATATGTTGGCTGTAATAACATTGAGTTAATATTTCAAATTGAATTTCTGTTCTCTCAAGTTTATGATTTATAATTTAATTTTTTATGTTCTAAATCTGTTTTAAAAGTAGAAAGAAATGGTAGGTTATGCCCTCTAAAAGCCTTTAGGCAATCATAGTAAAAGAGATTGGAGAATGTTCCGTCTTACTACCTATAATACTCTAAATATTCCAGCAGGGAACAATATTCATAGAAAGAGAAATTATCACAGAGCATCAATCCTGTGGAATAATTTTCCTGTACATATACACAAAAATCATAAGGAACTTCTAGTCTAGTTGAATTTTAAAATATTTTATTTTTGTTTTTTACTTTCATTGTCTTTATTTTAAATCTGGACCTCTTGGTGGACCAGCAGTACTTTTAAATTATTGAACAGCTTTTCCAGAATAAATAAAGAAACAAATATATTGTATTGTAGTATCATTCATTTTTTCCAAGAAAAGGGGAGATTTAATCTTTTAGAAATGCGTAAACCGAAAATAAAAAAAAAGGAGTGTGTCTATGTTTTGCAATTATTTTTATAGACAATTTTCCTCAACTGATGATGAATAAAAAAAAGTTCAAATATGTAGGTAATCTATAGGTTGATCTATAAAAGTCACTAATTTGATTTTGTGATATTTTTAGCTGGCATAGTCAAATTCAATTTTGTAGGATATGATGGAATCAAAGATTTCCTCAAGTGGTCAATGTTTATAGGTCATTTGATATCATAATCAGGGCAATATTGGCAAAATTACCAACACACAAAGCAGTCAAAGGTCTCCAAATATAGGTGAGATCATGATAATGAGATCACCAAACAATAAGACATCCAATTATAATTGAGATATCATTATTTGCTTATATTTTACTGTGCTGTGTACGTAACTTTGTTCTGCCAAGTGGTTTGGGAATACAATTTTTTATTAATATAATTTTTTGAATTTCCTCCTTTATCCAGCATATTCTGACCCTTCATGACTAATGATAAAAATATAGGATAATAAAAATATTATGCTACAACTATTCATTTTTGTCCGGAGTGATAAAAATGCATGGGCACCACAACCATAGCCATAAAATTGGCACAGGTTCAAAAGGATCTCCTTGATCATAGTTCTGGTGGTAGAGTCTTCTCTTAGAAGGACTTACTGTAAAACTAGAGGTCCAGTATACACATCTGGCTTGTTTGTATTTCAAAGAACCCAGTACATTGTTAGTTACAGTTAGTCTTTGGACAAAATGAGCACTGTTTAGGTGGTAGCAATTTGACACAAAAGGGACACTTAAGGAAAATGAAAAGTGTTTATATGTGGCATTTAGTCCACTGCGATTTGATTTGAATGATGTAATCATAAGGGTATGTCCTTAACCTAACCAACTGTACTGGTAGGAAGGCCCTGAACTAACTTTTCATTAAAAATTATTGATTTTAAAAGAATATTTGATCCATGACAGAGTAACACATTTTAACCACGAGTCCTAATCCTACTGTATTCTTGAGTATAATCCCCACCCATAATTTAGGTTGAAAACAAAAGTATGGTAAATCCCATTGTTACTGCAATCCCAGTACAATCCCAGCTCTTAATTACCCCCCAAATTTCATACCCATGCCACTGAGGACTAAACTTGGTCATATACGATCCATTTAGGTTATACCCCGGGTTATACAGTATTCCATTTCATCCTAACCAATTCCATTTTGAAAGTTGGTAATCTCTAAAAATGTACAAACTCTTCAATTTGATGCAGCAGACAAATATCATCATAATATATTTTGACAGTTCTTTTCACCTTGAACCTCACAATTGAAATATTATATCTGTCATATTGATGTTGTTATTGCTTCTATTCATAATCCTCACTCCCTCCGTTACAATATGTTGGAGCAAACCAGTTCTTATGTATAAATTTTGTTTATTCTCGTAAATTAGTTGGTAAGAAACAAACAGAAAAAATCTTGGTCTATAAACAGCTTGCTATATTGCTAAATATGTTGTAATATTCATGAATTTGTCTTAACTTTTTTCTAAATCTATTGCTAATTTTACTGTATTCCTACTTTTCAATGTTATTTGGAAGATAACTTCTTTTTTTATTTTGGTAACATCAGGTATTCAATTTTAAAGTCTTGCTCCCTCTACTACATCATGCTGTACAAATAGTAGAAACATTGTAAAATTCATTGTCTTTCATAAATGTATTTATTCACTGTACTTATAGTATAAGTCTGTAACTTGTTTTTTGACTTTGGTAACATCAGATATTCAATTTCAAAGTCTCACTCCCTCTGCTACATCATGCTGTTCAAATAGTAGAAGCATGTCATCTGTTTGTGGTTACCTCCAGCCATGAAGGGTCAATAGAATAAGCACTATGTCAACAAATATAGACACATCGTAATTTGTTTGTTGCATCATTGTGTGTTTGCAGTAATAACATCTTAGAAGCATGCTGGGATTGATATTGAAATATAATTGTTCTATCAAAACATGACCTTTGCATCTTTATATTTTAAACTATTTATTTAGCATTCATTTTATTTGTACCATAGCTTGGTAGTTTTAACCTGTGTGACTTCCAGTAACAAGTTCCTGGGTTTAATTCTGGCAGTGGTCCAGTACAGAATGTTATACTAAATTCATGTTAATACAAATTCATAACAAGAGTTTCTTCTTTTACTTCACACCTGCAACGGTCCGGCTCCAGTTCATGTTTGCATCAGCAACAGCGACTTTTTGTTTTGAGTAAAATTATTGGCGCATATAGTCGCATGGTGCATGCAATCGAAACATTGAGATGTGATTTTATTTGCTGGAGCTAGAAGCGGAGCAGGTGCTGAAAGATTTTTACGATGGTTTCTCATGGTATATTGGTCAAAGTCTAGCAGTAAACATTTAAAAAATATATAGAAGAAATCAGTAAATCAATCAATTTCAGTTGCTGTTTTAGAAATTGTCGGTCGCAGATATTACTAGGCCAAATAAAAATAACAAGCCAAACAAATCCCAGATGAGAAGAAGAATATTACATATATACAGTTTTGTTTCTTATGCTTAACCTAATCATCTAAATATCTTCCTCATTATTTACTTTTTTAATTAATCGATTTGTTTTCCTAAATACAGTACCAGTGTTCCAAAGGTGAATATGTAAGAAGTCATCGTAAAAGCCATGTGACTCTTTAAGGCTAGAGTCCTAGTTTCTGTAATATTCATGAGCCCACCTCTGAACTAAGTCAGAGGTATTGCCAGTATCAATTCATACAGAAATAGACACCTCACACTAACTAAAGCTCTGTCTACACTATGAAACTAGTTTGACAAAAAAAGTGTCATGTGCCCAAATATGGTAGTGATATGACATCATCATGTCCATATATGGGCATATCACATAAAGTTTAATAGTGTAGACAAGGCTTACCAAAATTTAATTTGCACAGGTTATAGGCGAATACAAGAGGGAACCCTGCAACCCCCACACCAGGGACCAAGAGTTAAATTAACTCTGTAATTTAACTCTTCCCTGCCCACACCCACTGAATTATAATGCAAAAGATAGAACTACAAAAGTTAGAACTACAAAAGTTCAGCACTTTATTTCACTTCACTACTATTGAATGATATGGCCAATATTTCATAAATAAAATAAAAAGTGGTGAAAATGTTTTTTCGACGAAGTTACATAACTAAAACTAAGCTAATCTACATCGTTACATTACCCCTCCAATCGTTTCCAAATTCTTCAGCATCTGTTTCATTAGCTGACGTTTAACCCCAATAAAGTCTCCAATGATACCCCTCAGTTAGATTAATTACGGGTCATCACATCACCGGAGTCGCATTCTATAAAGGTTTTAACCTCCATTTGCCGGATATAATGCGACGTAGCCAGACCGAATGAATTCTTGAGCCCAGAAGGTCGGCCTCACACATTTCTTTCGCAATTTGTGGTTCACCAAAGTATTTTAACAATGTCTCTTATTTCCTTGTTAATGTGGTCATAAGTATGTTTTCTTTTTTCGATCTGAACCTAAGTTCACATTTTAGATAGAAAGCTATTTGTGACTTTGACATTACCAGAATTTATTTTGTGTTACTGTGTTGCTGTATGCAACATTCAGACTTTGACTATTGGGAAACACTCTTAAAATTTATAAATCTTATAGTTATCTTTATATATTTATTGACTTAAGTGAATTAAAGGATATATATCACTTGGTAAATTGGTAAATATGGTGAATCAACAAAAAATTTAAATCTAGTTTATTTTTGTTTGATAAGATAATGGAACACATTAAACAAAAAAGGGATTAGCTCTGTTAAAACATATTTCCCTCATTTGTTTCATTAGAAAGTGCCTTCTGAATTGGGGTGTCCCCTGAATAGGGGTCTCCCAAAGTAGGGATCATAAAGGATTTTGTTCTATGTAGTATAAACCTTACTTAAACATTCCCTATCTAACTTAAATCAGTATATAGAATACGTGTGCCTTTTGATCAACTTAATGGCAGTCCCATCAAGTTCAACATCTAGTTTTATATTATATTATTTTGTTATGTATTTTCAAAGAATGTTGTCTCCAAATTGTCGTTAAAAAGCTGTTTAAATCTGTGCTTCCAGGACTGAGTGGACTTTTCAACCTCAACAGGGGGTTCTAAGTTTGGTCTAGTTCTGCCTCCCAATCTTTTCTTTTGTCTATATCATTGCTAAAGCTCTTTATAATAATAGTAACTTTATTTCGAATAAAGCTTTTGCAACAGAAACACAAACCAATCGGTATAGTGTATTATCCTAATAATAAAAATCATAAAATATAAATAACTAAAATACAATATAGAACAGTACAATTTATAACTAACAAGAGGAAAAATTTACGTATTATTAATTCCAAATAGTGCAAAGTTGAGATGACTTTATTTGCTTGCAATAACAATAAATAAAATATATTATGAAATATGTAGGACATTGACAAAATAGAAGATGATGTATTGCTTAATTTCATACAATGTAAAAGTGGCAAAAATACTTTAATAACCTAATGAAAATAGACCTAAAAATTAAATTTAATTTAGGTTGAAAGTAGTGCAATTCAACCTAAAGGTCAAGATATTTGCAACACCTTTTGTTTAAATGACTATCTATTGAAACATGTGTTAAATGCCATCAAATAAATTTAATTTAAATTACGGACTAAGAAATCCATCTCTTATAAGTATTACAAAAGCACTTTTATTTTATTAAATTTATGATTAAATTATATATTTTTTTGCTTTATATTGCATTATTAATAATTTATGCTATTTTTGGAATATATACAATATATATATTTTAACTTTTATTATTTTATATATGATGGTACATATTTTATATATTTATTTTTTTTCTGATAAACTTTTCATTTATTATTATTTTTTTTTTTTTTAAATCATATTGTCAAATAAAACTTTAATTGTTTCATTTAAATATAATGTTAATCTCAGTTGTGGGTGGCTTTTTCTTACAGATTTCCTCATCTTTATCGATTTGATTAATTTAGCGATTTAGAATTTGTTCTGTGCGTATTAATTTATATAAACTTTCTTGATATATATTTTTATTATTTGAGATTATATAACAAACAGCTATATAAAATATTATTTTTTCAATATTATATAATATACCAATTGAAGTTATTTAAAAATTACATCATATTTTGTGGTAGTTTTTTATTGATAGATTATATCAATCATAAATCCTTCTTAATCCTCATTAATCCCATACATCCTCAATCAATCCCCAATAGTAAAGATCAAACAATTGCAACCAAGTTCATTACTTGGTAGATTAATGCGTTGAGAGACATGATGGCTGAATGATACAAATGGTCACCACAAAATAAAACCAAAAATACACAATCCTTACTATTACTATACAGATATAAATGAGTAATTAAATAGAACTTATGTGTATTCTTGTCCCAAAAGTCTTCTTTCAAACCATGACAATATTAAATTTGTTTTGACAGACTCCTAATTTAGAATCAATCAATCAAAACACAATAGGTTGTACATCTCTTTAACAACATTGTCTGCCTGTACCCTAGGGAGCCTAGCCATCGTAACCGTGGCCGCTTGAAGGTGTTATTCCTGCCGCTACATCTGTCGTATGACAGCCTAGAGACCAAATTGGCTTTGCAGAGAAGCAATTCCTACATATGTTTCTAATCTCTGAAATTCCAAGACCTTAGTTATATTGTTCACATAGCAATTATATGTTTTATTTTTTTAATTTATGAAGGTCAACTTCAATATTCAGTTATCGTGTAAAAGTCATAATGTCATGTCATGATTTTTGCCGGTTACCCACCCTGTAAATGACAGAACACAGGTTCTAATCTTACGAAAAAAAAGGACAACATGTAAACAATTTATTTTTTTATTTTTTTTCTGCTATAGTGTTCTTAAAAATTGTTTATATATATTTTCTTAATTCCTTTGTTCCTATAGAATAATAGAAATATATTTCTTTGTATGAAAACATAAGATGTTAATCTTTTATCAATTTTAACAAGATGTAATGAAAATGTTTCAAAAGCATTGTAATAGCAACAAAATAAGGTTAACAATGATGCATTAATTTGATTATTCGACTATTAAACTTTAACAAACTCAATTTTTATTTTTACATTACACTGAAGAATAACAAATGTTAATTAAAAGTCATATGTTATTGATTTTAAATAAATTTAAATGATGTAGAGGCTTTGTTAGCTTTCATCAAACCCAAAGTTAACATATTTATACTGTTTCATAGCACAATAGTCTTAAAATTCAATATGTTTTGTCTGCTAGAAATGAAATTGTGTTTAAACAAACAAGTTTAAATTACGCTGATGCTTTGTTAAATTTTGTCAAACTCAAAGTTCAAACCCAAAGATCTTTTCATTATGTCATTATCATACTGTTATCATCATATAAAAAAAATATATAAAATTGTTAAATATCAATAATTTTTGTCTGCTAGAAATGTGAATGTCTGCAAACAATGTTCAATTATTGATTTTTATGAACTTTTTCAATAACTGTTCATTTGTAGACTAATTAACCCATTTGATACATTTGTATGTGTTTTATAGTACAACAATACAACAACAAATTATTAAATGGTTCATTATTCAAGAAGTTACCATTTTATTTAAAATAACATGAAATTCAATTGTTAGATGCAATCGATTTTCTAAAAAGTGGTACTTAACACTGAGTTATGCCTTAACTATTTAATTTATCAACAGTTTATTAAAAGTACATACAATAAATTAGGCCTAGATGAATATATTTTTTCTAAACTGGTGCTCATACTGGTTCAAATCCCATTGTTGATCTCCTTGTGTTCCAACTGTTGACAACCAGAGAGGAATGTATTTATATTCCTTTAAACTATAGTTTAATCATCCTTATTTTCATTGAAATTGTAGAGCCCTTTATTACAGGCCACTATATACAGCCTATTCTAATTGGCCTCCAGATATGTCTTCATCAAAATATAACTTTTTGTTGAATAGGCCATTTTAATATCATGTAATAGTTATCCACATTGAATAGTCAACCAGAAGCCCATTGTCTGGAAATCAATGGATTTCTTGTTAAATTTGACAGTTTATTTTATTTTTTTTATTGTTTGTTTTTTTAAAGTTTGTGAAAAAAATGACCTATTCACCGTTTAATTTGTCATTTTTTTGTTTTTCTTTTGGTAGACAATAAATCAAGTTTTGTATATTTTTGGAACCAATCTACTGTATCAGATCAAAGAGAAAATGATGATTTATTGGAAGAATAACTCATAAGCAGATAATTAAAGATGTATTGTCCCCCAAAAACATGAAAATGAAGATTAATAAAATCAGACTTTAAATAGGCCATTTTGCAGTTTTAATAAAGTTATTCACTTCTGTAAAAAAAAACTGTATATATCAAAGAAAAAAATAAATTTCCTTGAAATAGTTTCAAATAAGTAATTTAAATAGAAAAATAAAATACTAAAGTTAATGATGACAAATCTAAACGTCTTGAATATACTATATAATAAATGCAATTAAAAAAAGAAAAATTAACTTTATAATATAATCCATTGTAAAACAGTCCATTATTGAAAATTGTTCAAACTCGTTACAGACTGGCCGCTCACCTCAAAAAGTACTAGGCCTATAAGAAATGCATTCACTCACTCGCAACTATATATTTACAATGTTAACTTTGACTAATGATTCCTTGTGCAATACCTACTTAGTTTTGTCTGCTTTTACTATCTGCATGGTTTACTTGTTTTACTTTTGTATTTCCAAAAGTGACAATAAATATATCTTGTATAATAATATAATATATAAATGAATATGACAATAAATCTATATAAAGAAATGAAAGTATTTGTGTATGTTTTGTAATTGAAATATATGAGTTATTATAATTCCAAAGACAAATTACTGAAAAAAATGACAATGCTGTGTGTTGCTGGATCCCAATGGAGATTCAAAATAAAATAAGCAAAAACCTAAATAAAATAAAAATCTACACTACCATCCGCTTCGAACTTATGTATAATATTTAAAAACAAAGTTTCCAACTCAATATGGTTATTATTTTAGCTGTCTTTCCTTTTCAATACACGCATCCTCCATGTAAACCATTCACGAAACATCTTTAAATGCATTGCAAGTTTTTTTATAAGTTATAAAAATGTTTTATCCCACGTACTACTTATTATTAGTGTAACTAACTGTATAAAAGGAAGTATTAATATCTGTTTTAACTTCATCTACAATATTGACAGTCTCTAATGCCTGACTGATTCTAATGGGATGCAAAGTTCCTGGACATCTGGTGATCGAGTGGATCACAAGCACCTGTTGATAGCACAAGTTTAACATACAACGACACTCATAAAAACAACCCCATTGGTTGGTATACACCATGTGACTTTATGGAGAGCTACGTGTATTAAAACACATTTTGCAAAAAGTCGGAAATAAGTTGACAGATGCCTCATAAACATGGAAATATTCTCAAATGTTCTCCAAAAATGTTTTCAATGGAAAATATCGTTTAGGCGTTTCAAACTTTATTATTACTAAAATACTGTACTCTGAATTGGTAATGTAGTCCAAGGGTGGAGAGGGTAAGGGTGTAGGGCAAGGGTATAACAGTAGGCCTATCAATCCACCTCTCCAGATGGGCCCTTCCTTCAATTTCAAATATTTGTATATTACTTTGCTTTACTTACTTTGAGTATTACTCAAGAAAACGTACTGGAGGCGTTGCGAAATTTTCCAACTTCCACAAAATAGCTCTTTCCATCGAAAAATAGAATAGCCATGCGTTTGTGGACACTCTTCTGAAGTTCACTTTTGTGTACCCCTAGTTATGATATCAGACACGTCGGTTGTACGGTATCATTCGGAGATTTTCGATTCATATTGCATATTGACGAATTCTATAATTTGTTTGTCTTTTATGGACGAATTATAACATTTTTAAAGACAGCACGTCATAGACTTGTGTGGAAAATATTTGTAATTTTCATGATTTTATGCCAAATGATGTTAACTCCCTTCACAATTCCACCTAAATAAAAACTTCCTCAGACATCTTTTCCATGTACAATCAACATATGTATATGTGTACAATACAACCAAATTAATATACAAGCTCGCTCTATAAATCATAAAACCCCATCACCTGGGGTAGAAAATGATACCGTAACGCACACTTTTCACTTTCTCATGGTATTTAAAGGCTCTTTCTCCCGTGAGCTTCGCGTATATACGTAAAAACTATTTTATTTTAAATAAAATTACCCATAATAATTCGAAACTAATCTATCAAATCCCCTGTTTCTAGCAATTGACCCAATAAAGAGAATAATATAGTTCAGAACCAAAAAAAAAAAAACAACGCTGGTCATGCTCTCTGCACATGCGTCAACATTTGCCAGGCTGCATAAACAAAACTCGGGATTTTTTTTTTTTTAATACACAAACTTCGGAAGTTGGTTGGTTTCAAAATATCCATTATAAATGTTTGTTCGTTGTTGGAACATCAAGGTATCAATATCAAAGATCATCTTAATATTATTACAAACTATGACGTAGAATTCCCAAATTGTAGATATTCTATATCAAGTAAAATCATCATCATTAGCTGATGTTGTCTCTTCACAAGTTCTACGGAAGTAATTAACATTATTAAAATCTTTAAAAATGACTTTAAAATGGTATATTCAGCAAAACATTTCATAAATCTTTGATAACTAATAAATACAGAATGAAACGATCGTTTGATTGACTCTTCTTGTCAATTACATCTCTTTCATTTCTATATATATTGACACTTTAGTTACAAGGTCAATTAAATCGAAAACGTTCGCATTATTTACGTCAATATCAAGTTGATGAGTTGTTTAAACGTCCAGAAATGTAGAAAGATTTCAAGAAACTTGGCACAGATATATTTGAAACCAAAATATAAGGGCGATTTGAAATTCATCCATTAGAATGATTCATTCTGTTCACATTCCGTACTTATTAGGGACATACATTGGGTAGGTCTAATAAGGTATCATCATGTTGACACATCGCCTATTAGGTCTACAACAGAAATGGGAAACAAAATGTTTGCTAAAGTTTTCTAAACCCATTTTTCTAGACTCAATAAATACGATAATGAGTTAAGAATTGGAAGAAAGATAATCTATTCTAGGATACCGTATCGCCGAACAAGCTAACAGACTAACCTCTGACATGGTCAATTATTATATGTTGTTTAAATAATCTACACATTGCAACTAATATCTACATGATTTAAAACCATGATGCTTGGTCTCTCCATCTGCTTAACAGACTTTACCGGAGGTAATCCCAACATTTCTATCAAGCCAATCCCAAAGCAGCTCAACACGTGGGTATTATGAGCAAGCCTATGAAGTTAAACATTTCTTATTTTGTCTGGATCATAACGAGGGATGGGAATACGTTCTTATCTGGTAAAATTACTCCGGCCTATGCTTCATGTGAAGTCTGAAGATATGGACATGTTGATAGAAAACTGACCCATGGTGGTGGAGCTGTAGCTTGGTGGGAACGTGCTTGTCTTCCAATCCCAAGGTCCAGGGTTCAATCCTGACCTAGTGCCAGGGTTGTAACTTACGACTCTTTCAATTCCACTCCCAAAGACTCAAATGAGACTTTTTTTAAAGCAAGATAAATTATAAAACAGTTTATCCATCCATCTGTAATTGGCGAGTTGCTGTCGCTGTTGGATGCGTATGATTATGAAAATAAAAATTGATCTTTATATTAACATTATGAGATGTATGTAGACCTACTGCAGCAACCTGCAGTAAAATTGTTTTATCGTGGTTTCAAATTAGCATGATGTATTCTGATGTTGTCAATTTTTTTTTTAAATAATCACGGTTTTTCAGGTAAATTATTGGTTTTTTTTCGATCCAATTTTTGGTCAAAGTGAATAAATATAGGCCGAACTATTTTATACAGACGCTTTTTTACCTTGTACCGTCAGGTGTGTCGACAAAGGGTCTCCTGTATCAGCCTTAGTACTATAGCTTCCTCGTGATACAGTTTCCTAATGCTTCCGTCCTATTGAATATAACTGCCTAAATGCGCGGCGCGAAAAACAACTACCATAATCAGCGCATCGACATCGACTTTTTAAATAATCATGTACGTACGGGGCGCAGTTTGGGGCATTACATACTCTTCGAATATAATTATTTGTATCCCATACATGTATTATGTTCCAAAATTTTCCTCGTATGTACAGGCCTGCTAAATTAGAATTTATTGCGCACGAGAGCAATGTATCATGTCACAGACGAGGATAGAAATGACACTAAATCATGTTGTAGAGACTTGACAAACTTCAACCTACCTCTCTTTTTACCAAGAACAGTATTACCAAATATGTACAAATAACATTTTTATTTGGCACAATACCACTTCTTGACCCGTCATTGCCCAGGTGTGCCACAATACCCATTTATCATTTACGTGACTGTGCAAGTAAAAAATGTACCCGTGTGTTGATTTGGTACATGACATTTAGGACGTGATGCTATTTGGCACGAAACTTGTACATTGATGGCGAGGAGGGATAAGTCCTCATTAAATTGTTAGTGTTTTATGTTTCCTCATGACGTCATGAACCCTAATATCAATGAACCCTGAAGATTTAGGTTTTTTTTATTATCCCTGATCAAAGTTAGAAGAACAGTGGCATGGAATAAATGATACAGTGGTTTTCAAGTATAAAATAGGATAAACATTGACTGATTATGCCGGTATGCTCACACGTACAGGCACACCTAATTTAAATGTTATTTGACAACCACCTGTATGAAAGTTTAGAAAGACAGTAAAGAGGCTCTCTGATGTTATTGGAATTATGTACAGTCTTTTAGTGACTAAATAGCAATAACATCTACTGTAGGCCTACTGGTTACGTAATAAAATACCAAATAGTTGTAGACCCATATGAAAGGATATTACTATTAATTTGTAGCGAATTTCTAAAGCTTGTTTAAACTAGGATGTAACGGAATGACGTAACGCAGGTACCGACGTAAGCGCGAAGTTCTCACTAGAGAACACACAAGGACGTAACGCAACTTAATTTATCATAAATGGCATTGTTACATAAAATAATTATACAAAATGAATTAATTAAATTTCAAAAGTACATATAAATTTACCAGTAAACTTATAATCTTTTATTACTTTTTTAATAATTCATTTTGGACCAATGTGATTGGTTGTCGCAAGGTCACCATAGTAACGGATATCCCTGGACATTTTCTCTTTCAGGGACGACGTGCGACATCTGAGCAGATTGCCTCCGCATAATCGCACAGGATACTCTAAACTTATAAGCTCCTCGGTACTACTGTGAATGGTTACATTTCTGGATAAATTTATTATTAATGTGGTAAGTACACACGTTTGGCCCTAGTTTATTTAGCAACATCGTTAGGAATAAAATAAATATAGTCTACAGAAGTCATGTGGGTGTTCCACGTCATTTACAGTAAAGAGTTTAATATTAATACATTTTCAATGTAATTGTTGTATTACAAAGCAATTGATAAATTTGTAAAATTATAATAATAACAATGTTTTAATCATCGATCCTATACAGTATTGCTAGGCCCATTCATTAAAGTAGTAAGCAAGGAAACGACGTAAAAGTAGGCCTACAATAGGCCTACAAGCTAAGACTGAGGTATAGACTACATAGGTAGACCTATATCTAATCGTAATTATTTTTTATATATTTTATGCGCGCAGAACCGTATAGTTTTTAGTTTTAGTGTATGTGTGTATTTCCTCGATATCCGCCGTGAGTGTATTGTGGCAGCTATAACATTATAACATACGTTTTGTATAGTTTTCCATAAAACATAGGAATATAAATATGTAACTGAATGGTACTGGTTAAATTCCGTTTGTTGCACGCAATTAGTAATTTCCTATCCGTGTGGATTAATCAGAAATCACCGGAAAACCCGAATAACTTTCCGAACGGTTTGGCATGGTATGTGAGAGCACCTTTAATATCGACAGATAGTCATGACACCTCCGAAGAGACAGAGAGAACCCCCATTACGCGCCGTTGCTTTATCTGAAAAGGATTAAGTACGTCAAAAAATTCTCATAAATTAAAGGTGTCATTTTTTTTATTCAATAAAATAGTTCCGTTTGAAACAATTGTTACGTGCGACAAAATCTTTCATGCAAAACTGAAGAGAAATGTTAGATATTTTAGGTGTGATTTAGACTATGATGAGTCATAACGTGGAAAACAATGGGATAAATCCTCTTTGGTAGACCTGTCTAGATTTGAGGTGTTTTTGTTTTTTTGCTAAAATATTTCTCGAGGGCTAGGCCTATAAGGTTTATGCCATTTCTGCTACGCTACAGAACAACTAAAACCCCGGTTCCGAACTCTAGTTATAATATACAATTTTCTACGAATGAATTGAATTAGTTGATCCATCAGCGCGCCTGTAAAGACAGGAAATTAATGTACAATATTGCAACTTATTGTAAAGCACCCGATTCTGCAGTTGTCACTAGATAGATTCTAACTGAATATCGCACGTCATCTAGAAATGAGTCTAGGAAATTAATGTACGATATTGTAACTTATAATAGAGCACCCGGTTGTCACTAAATAGATTCTGACTGACTACCGCAAGTCATCTTGGAATTGAGTCTATGAAATTAATGTACGATATTGCAACTTATAATAGAGCACCTAGTTGTCACTAGATATATTCTAACTGACTACCGCAAGTCATCTAGAAATGAGTCTAGGAAATTAATCTGTTTTAGTTGTGGTTACTTATTTAATCATAACAGTAGAATTTACACATTTAACTATGGTAAGCAATAAGCGCATGA
Organism: Antedon bifida; assembly: GCF_963402885.1. Lineage (NCBI taxonomy): Eukaryota > Metazoa > Echinodermata > Crinoidea > Comatulida > Antedonidae > Antedon > Antedon bifida. The sequence goes on along the minus strand of NC_136234.1, from coordinate 20,192,305 downwards.
AATAGTTAGAATCAATCATTGCGTTTGTAAAATCACCATTGATATCCGTGTATTGATCAGTAATTTATAATCCTCGCTTGTGTCGAGAACAAATCTGGTTTATGTATTTAAGTCTTTTCAACTTGTCGGACAAATCTCATATGAACGTAATCTTGTTCGTCTGCACTTTTCATCCACCTGCTAAATTTGCGCCAAAAACACTCGAAATAAAACAAAAATATGTGTTAGTGATATTGAATCATCAGCATTCTCTTTATTTCATAAATGACAGTTTGGTGTCATCCGGAACCAAGGGATGATATCATCGAGCTGTAAGCTTGGATTTGGGTAGATCTGTAGGCCTACGGATTATACGGATTATACGGATTATACGGATTATACGGATTACTAAGCATTTAAACCTGTTTAACACGGGACAGAAGCCTTCTTGGCTTATATGGCTGTATTACTTTGATAAGCTATGTTATACATACTATCATTATTGGCGGTAATGCCTAATAAAACTTGACAGACAACCAGTTAGCATTCCGGATGCGTCTCAAGTACGCTTAGTTCTAAAGTTCTGTTCACACTAGATTTGACATTTTTAAGAACGTCATTGTTTGAAAGTTTAGTTTTTTCGGCTATTACATGGAGTAGTAAAGAACTTGCAAGATGATAAAAGCGCGCGAGAGCGAAAACCGGGAAAACCAGTCGACGGAGTCGTTAGATTGTGTTCACATTTTACATATTTTTGTTGTTAAAAAGTCCATTTTAAAATTACTCATTTAAAAATATAACCGTGTTATGTTTGTTCAAGTAAATCAATGCGAAGATAGTATGTTTTAAAGAGGCATGTATTATAAATGCGTTATTGTTTATTGTGTACAATGATTTCTGGTTAATTATGGAAGATTTGATTGATGTTTCTGTTAGTTTCTTTGCTGTTTTAAAATGTTATATTTGTTATCTGAGATTCCTTGAAGTTAAGGTGGTTCCACCTTGTGAGGCGCCTTTGTCTGAATAAAAAAAATAATTATAAATATAGAAGTTCATTTTTATGCAAATGGTTCGTATCCTGTTGGCTAAATATAGACATCAAGGAGGTATTTTGTCCACACGTTTACGTTAGGTCGTGACGCATAACATTCATTTCACGGATGATCCAACTTTAGATATTCGCGTACCCAGTCGTATCCTTCGAAAATAATGATGCTTTTGAACTAATGCTTTTGTCACATGAATGTTCATGATTGGTTCAGTTTAGTATAATTTGGCGCAATTCTGATGCGCTATAAAATGTAAATGAGTTTATTTTAATAATGGGATTGCAGCAAAAAGGAGTAATAGCAGTAGTACCGTAGTGATATCATATTAGAAGTTGCAGTAAGCAACCGCAGTAGCAGTAACATTACCATCACTGCAGATAATACTGTAGTTGCTAGTTGTAGTACATTGTAGCAGAAATCGCAGAAGTAACTACGCGCATTGTAGTGATATATTGGTAGTTGGCAGCAATAACAGTACCAGAGTAATAGATAGTGATTGTCATTGCAGGAGCAGTAACAGAAGTAGTAGTATCATCAATATAGTGATACCATAGTATGCAGTTGCACTACAGTGCAGTAACATACCAGCAGCAGTTATGGACAGTCAGTGGTTGCTATTAGAGCAGCAGTAACGACCTAGTAGTACCAGTATCGTAGTGTTTATATCTGCAGTAGTAGCAGCAAAAAGTAGTACGTACCAGCAGCAGCGCTTTTACAGTATGCTGTCGTCCGTAGCAATAATAATAATATTTGTCAAATAATTACAATACCGTATAGGCAAACTAATGTGTATGGATAAAGTTATGTAAAAGATGACTTATGCTAAATCATTGATAATGACTCATTGGTAGGTGACATGTCATCATAAGACTACCTAATTATAGTTTAACCTGCCAGCTTACCAAACTATTGAGTCACTTATCGTAGGTCTTCGGGGAAAACGGAAAATATTTATATTTCCTAGAGATGACAGACATTGACGATCGTTCAGTAGGCCATTATGATATCGATGATTCGACGTCTGATCATTTTAATAATTGTAAGGTCATAGAGATTTGTACTTGTACTTCTGTCGTTACGTTTTTATTAAACCACTGATCATCGTGAATTTTCCTTATAATTTCTTCTGGAATAACCGTGTCCTTAAAGATCGGTTTCCACTTGAGAAGCAACTCAAGGACGATAGAGAGGCGATCAATGACACGCCCTAACAAAATACAAATTTAGTTGACGTTTTTTGTTTTTGTCGCCAATCGCGTGCCATAAACATTTTACTGTATTGGTAGACCTCCTAAACAGATAATGTTTGATTATTTATAAGCTTTGACATTTTTTTAATGTACAGAATACGTATACAGTACTTGAATACCCTAAGCCCATGCTTATTATACTTATGCTCATCTTTATATTAATGACGCATTAAACAGTATCTATTAAACCGTAAAATTAATTCTTAAATACTAAAAATACACTTCTCCATTAAAAGGCACTAAGAAAGGAAACTGTAGTGAAAAGCATCAGGTATTTTTACAAGCAAGATGGCACAAACCTTACACGCAATGCATCGTTGGACTTTTACCAGGCTAAGCGACCGGGGGAGTTAATTATCCGTGTAATAGTTTAATTTTCAAATGAATTTTATGCCTTCCGTTCCACTCTCGCGCGCCTCTCTCATACAATTTAGTTAGTTTAAATTGCCTTACTTTTCACTTAAACCTAGAAAAACCTGGTACTTTTAATTCACTAAAAATACCACGCGTCTGGGGAAACGAGCGTGGGTGTTTCAATTCTTTAATGTTCTATACATTTTGGTCACCAATTTTCTTACTAATGCCCCTTTCATATCGCCTAGGCCTAGTGATGCCATTCATTCAGTATTGGCATGGAAGAATTGGTTATACGGAAAAGTGATAATTTGGTATAAAAATCCGCTTTCGTAAATCAAACTGAAGTTTTGAAATGAAGAATACTCAATCAAAAAAAGTTCAACGCCGTCTATAATTGTGTGATGTGTAATGTAAAACAAATAATGACTGTTTTGTATTCTTTGAATGGAGAAAATATTTCATTTGTTGAAATGTGACTATTTTAACTACAGTAACGTCCTGACTCGTTAAATAGAACAATAAATATTCAACTCATCGTGCAATATTCTCACTATTCAACTCATAACGATTTAAATTGAAGAACTATGGTATGCTTTATAACTTACCGATGACTAACACTGTACCAAAAGGATGTGTTTTTTTAATACTTGAATGTTAAAATCTGTTCACTTTGTTTCATTTGTTTGGCTCAATGTCAGATCATAATGTTTCCGTTATTATTGCACCAAATGAGTTTCAAAATCATAATGGTTATTTTACTTGTATCAGCCCGTGCAGTTTAGAGTGGTTTCAACATTTCTTAATTTTATCCATGATTTCTAGTTCAAATCAAGTACAAATATAGATTCTATATTGTTATTACCGCTCGTCTGTGTAAACTGGCCTTTTTGCTCATAATTCTCATGCTGATGTAGACATTTAGTGAGTGACGTTGTGAAATGTAATTTGCAATTGTCACGTAATAAGAAAAATGAAAGTTGAAGAATCGATCACTATGGATATTGCTACTCCTCAAGAGACCTCCCTCATTTCTAAATTTATTGAAAACAATACATATAATGACTTTACAAAAGAAACAAAAGATATGAATACATTTGTAAAGAGTTTGATAACACGTTCCTCGCAGTCGCAAAAGTCTTAATTTGACCAAGGCAACCTAACAATACAGAACACTGAGCTCGCCTTGCCAAGATCGGAACTCTTAACAGTCCTTTGATCGTATGTCTGGCTGCAACAAATGCCAACAATATGTACATATTCTCTGTCCGGTGTCTGTTAGTGTTAAGGGGCGTAGCCACAGACACACCCTTTGATCTCCGTAGCTTAGAATCTTGTCGTTTGAGGAAGGTGTGCGTGTGTCTTTTTTCTCTTCTCATCAACAATTTTGTCTAACCGGCATGATGTCAACAAGTTTGTTTAACCGTAATGATATCAACAACCGGACGGAACCCCAACAATGTTGTCTATTATGCATTCTTCAAACTCGGAGAAAGAAAAGTATCGAATAATGTCATCAAAGTTCATCAATTCACAAGGGCGTATTAATATTATTACCTTATTAGGAAACTGTACCCGTTGCTATGTTGCGAAAGGTCTCCCTTCTCTTTACCTATGACAAGAATATCCACCCTTGTCAAGGGAATCGAACAGCTGAATAACAGACTATGAAAAATAGTTTTATTTTCCAAATTTGAAATATGAACTTATCATCAATGGAGATGTCTGTTTTCATTTGTTGGTAGTTTAGAGTACATTGTACTTTCTTCTTTCTAGGTACATTTCTGACCACAAACATATCTTTATTACCGTCCGGTCACGTTTCTGAGATTGTGTGAATGAGTGAATTCCCTTATACTTATTTTAGCCTTACATAGGCCTACTCATTGCATTAGATATCCAAAAATAATAATAGTTAAATTAAACGTAACATCATCGTTATCTAAGTTTTAAAAGACTTTTAGACTTTTCAGTTGTTTTAAATTAATTTTCAATTAAATGAAATAAGAAAGAAAGTGTAATATTTTGAAACTAAACTCGGCACAGAATAAAAATCTGGCAATCATAATTATTGGCGCACATATCTTTAATGCATACTTAAAAAATATTTCGTTACACAAAAGAATGCAGCATTATTACTTAGAAGTTTCTTTTTTATATATAATAATGTCTAAAACTCTGTGTACACTATCAAACTAGTTTGACAAAAAAAGAGTGATGTGCCCAAATATGGTAGTAATATTCCCAAATATGGTAGTGATATGACATCATCATGACCATATGTAAGAACATCACATTTTCTTTTGTCACATAAAGTTTGATAGTGTAGACAGAGCTTAAATCTTGGTCCAAGTAAATTGACCAATCACAATGCGACTAGTTCGGACGATCCATCGCGTCGTACTAGTGGAAACCATGCTTTAGTTAAAACGTGACTCATCAACCTAATGAAAAATAGTGATGTATATTATTTTTTACACCAGTTTTATGTTAATTAATCAAGTATCTTAAGATTGTTTTTCTAATTTCATCCAGTTTTCTCTCGACTTTGTTCAACAGAAATGCGTGTGCTGCTAATGGAAAGTATAGTTTGAACATTACCAGCACATGTCTAATGACATTTAGTAGCTGCTGTATGAAATTTATTGTCATTTAGTACATAACTATACCGGGACCTTCAACTGTGTAACCCGGTTAGGTTAGCGTCAATTTGGTGGCCTGGTGGTCTAGCCTAGGCCTATACTAACCCCTGAAACCTACATTTATTACTGTTGATTTATGGTGTTGAATTCCGTAATAAGAGTGTATTCAACAACACTAAATTGTGTTGCCGAAACAGTATACGGGTGCCTGCTTGATTTGCCGATTGAAATAAGTACTCTACTTTGGTGTCAGTTTCATCATAACCCTATAAAGTACAATTAGCTCCACACGCAATAGTCAAGTTCAAACGTTCTGGGTGATTTAAGTGGTCACTTTAGGCCCTATGTACTTGAACGCTAAATTAACGAGTAATAACTTCAGCAAATTGCAGAAAACTATTTTGCAGAAATTCGTGCAGCTTTTTGACAAACTAATTTGGTGAAGTTTGCAAACTATAGCGAATAAACAGTCGTTGTCCTTTGCAGTCATCTGATCCTCCAGATAGACAAAATGGCTGATTGAAAGAAAGAAATGAATTTTAGACAAACAGTGGCAGAGTTTGCAACAGCAGCAAACAAAAATCCGGTAAAATTTGTTAATTTAGAATAGATAGATATATTTAAGCTTAGGTAACAACACAGTGCTTGCGACTACCTGGAAATGAACTAAGTACTGTCATCCGGGATAGTACATTGACACAGGTGTGTCATGTGACATTGCAACCGCGGATTATCCAGGTGACATGATTGGAAGACGCAAAAACCACGCAATACGCGGAATTTCAGCTTACTCGCATCCTGTGTGAATGTCATAATATAATTCAATTCGATTTTAATTGGTGAAATTTACAATTACAATTTTGTATTACATAAATGTTGACCTCGCGGTGTACTTTACCACATCATGGAGATATTTATTGGGTCGACAATATTTCTATCCACTTTCCAAATTGCTGTACGGCAGTTACTGCAGTAAATACATTTTGTACACTCTTTACTCTCTGTGCGATTGGGGTGGGGGTGGGGCGGTTAATCATATACACCGTTTATTGCAGTGGCTGCTTCACATGCACATTGTAACAAACTAAAAGCATACATTGTTGCAGTAAAAATGTGGTTACCGAAGTAACCGCAGTAGAATCACTTTTAAGATGGTCATTTAATCATATATATGTTTTTTATTGCAATTGATTTTGTAACTATGGACGTAAAAGTACAATTTAATTAGTACATCGTCACAATTATCATCGCCGCTGTCATTATGTGCGTCAACTTAGAGCATAATTAGCAATAATGTTATATTGTGATTTAGTATCACAACCATTATAATCTTCAGATTCAGCGAACTTCATTTCAACAACCAATATTATTTAACATTTTTAAATTTAGTCCGTTCATTAACCCGAAGTTCAATGTCCTACAATTTTAATCCAACACCGCATTATGTCCGAAACAGATCAATTCAATGCCAATGTCAGACCTTTGTAGCCAAAAGATACTAAATTGCCTATACCAGTCGTGAGCTTTTATTACGAAGTGTTTAATTGGACGGAAGTTATTCTCTGACGTCACACAAGATGTCAACATATTGCTTCCGGTTAGGGCTATGTTTTTATACAGCGAGTGCTTAAATACAGAATCCGCCTTAAATTGAGGTATACACTGCCTTTTTGATGATGATTGACTGGAACAATATTATGTGACTAGGGTAAGATAATTAACTTTGAAGTGCGGTTTTCTAGATTAATTTAGATTAATTTTAAAGTAGTAAGCCTAGGTGATTTGCTATGGTTAACTTAGGCGAGAATTTCTATGATGGGAAATGTTTAATTGCGGCGGATAGGTCACTTCCATTATATCTGTTTTATTTCAAGTTTACTGTTTTGGTTTGATATTTATTGTGATAAAACAAAATATATTTCAGAAATTTAATTGAGGAAGGAAGTTTTGTAACTAAATTTGGTTTACAAACATACAATAGCAGGTGCTCCGAAAGTATTTTTTTTAATTTTTTTTTTAATATTGTCTACTTTATGTATCACGTATAAGCCAAGCTTAAATTTACAATCTAAGACGAACGGTCCAGATTGTGCAAATCACAATTTTTTGGTCAAACTAGGTTGATAGTGTAGACAGAGCTTACGTCCTTGCGTTTGCGTCTTTAAGCGTGGTTCCCACTAGAACGCAACGCAACGACGTATCGACGCAATGTGCTGCAAACATCGTAGGTTTGATTTCACGCAGGCGGGGGCAAACACAATGTTTGGAAGGACATTTTCTTACGTTGCGTAGATTGCGTTACGTTGCGTAGATTGCGTTACGTTGCGTAGATTGCGTTACGTTGCGTCGCAAGTGGGAACCAAGCTTTAGTGGTAACCAAGCGTTAAACTTATGTAATGTTGTTGCTATAAGTGATTCACGTTTTAATATTACATTTCCGATATTTACTTTGAAGTGAGTTTAATAGTATATACTTTAGATGAGATGTCACAGCATACGAGGAAGTTATTGGAATACTTTTGAGACTGCATAATCCCTTTCCGATCATTAGCCTGAAAAAATATTTAATTAATTAATCACATTTTGTGTCAAAACAGATATTTTGGTTATAAAAATTACATTTGACATTTTTGTTTTGTATGTAGTTCCGGCTTTTGATATTAAGTCTCGAAGCAGCAGTTGTTGGTGAAACACTATATTTACGTTTATGAACCCTGTCCTATTTGCCAAAATATTGTTTGAATAAAAGGCCAACGAATTACAATTTAATATAAGGAACGATGCTATATCTTAAACATATTATTAAAAGTTTTATTGTTGTTTTCTGTTCTGATGATGAGAATAGTTTCTCGAAACATGTCACATTTTAAGGCAGTTTGCCTATTCATTAATATAGTTATTTTAACTCGTAAGTTCTGTGGAATCATCCATGATTTATCTAACATTGTATTGACTAATTTAATTATCATAGTGCTGTATCTTCACTTGGAAATATTTGTCCAGTATCATTGGCAAATTCCGTAATAGAGCATCTGATGTGTATCACACTCTCTTAACGTAAATGAGTGAAAAACCACTCTTTTAGAGTGACTATTCACTCTTTTTTAGGCTCCTGAATGAGTGGTTTCACTCTTTGAAAAGAGTGAATTGCTCCACTCTTTTTAAAGTATGGTTTCACTCTTTTAGGACCTTCACTCTAATAGAGTGAATTTTGCTCCTTTGGCCTTTACACGACACAAATTCCGATTTGTTTTATTCGAAGAAAGTAATACGTACATGTAGTCATACATCATTACTGTCGTACGTATCGTGTAATACATAAAGAATACCCTTAAGCAATAATTAAAATAGGCGACACAAATTATTATATTCGTAATATTTTTAGTAATGTTGCCAGCTTGGCGGTAACAATTTAAAACTGACCCAAATGATGATCTTCAAAAAGTTGTGGACAGTTCAACCTAAATATATCGTTTTCTGGTTATAGGGACAACTATTGTCTTTTAGAAATGTTGGAATAAATGTGTTGACTTTAATACAGTGGAACCCCTCCTTTGGTACACCTATATTCAGAGGAGATCATTGTTAAAGGGACATTTTCCTCTGAAACGAACGAGGAGAAATTATGGTCAAAGCCATATTAAAGAAACTTTGTCTGTGTCCCGAATGTGTCTCTCTAATAGAGGTTTGACTGTATTTTATATTATGTGTTAATAATAATCATAGCCTAATTTTCAGTGAGATTTTGCTTTCGGTCAACAGTTTGAAAAGGTTATAATGATCTACAGTACACTGCTTTCCAATATTTTTATATTTACATTTATTATGCCTAAAGAGTGTCCCTTGAGCAGGGGTGTCACAAAGAGATGGGGGTTTACTGTAATAAAATCTGCCATCTGTAGGCCCATGAACACGTCATAAATTTAAAATAAACCCACACATGACAGTCAATGTAATCTAGACGTTCTCCCGTGTGAGAAGTTCGTGTGTTCGGAGAAAAGGCATCGATTAACTAAGATATATAATATGGTTGTCATTACAAGTAGCCATGTCAAAATACATAGGCCTATAATAATATATTGTGAAAACCGATTTCGCTGCTGGGGTGTATGTTTCTATATTCGTTCGACTGATTAAGCGAGCGTGTCGTGAATATAAACATGATTTATTTTAGTTCCCCGCATCTCAAATTAGATTCTTAATCTTGTGAAGTAAAGTTAGTGAGTTGGATTCTCACCTCAAAAAAATTACTAGAGTAAGGAGTATAATTTATATATAATTCGATGTTGTAAAACATTATACTGTAGCAGAACCCCCCGCTTTTGAAAAACCCCTAACCCCCTATCCTAAAGGCACACTTCCATGTGAAATGACGAGGGACAATACAGTATGTGTTTTTATACGGCACAACCTATGGGACACCCAATTAAGTGGGAACTTTGTTTGGTACCGAAGGTTTTTCTCTTATAATAATATGTGTTCTACTGAACCCATTTAAATTGATATAAATTAAAATTCAATCTCTGCGTACATGGTATGTATATAAACATGACTTCGAAAAATGTTTTCATCTGGTTTTTATATTAACTATCGTATATAATTCCTTACGTTACACCATTCATGCCATGGCCAGATAAAGATTTTTTGGAAACAAGTCGAAACGTCGCACACGTACGTATTCAGCATGAATGGTTTAACGTAAAGAATTATATACAGATATATAAACACTTTTCCCTCAGCGTGCATATAGCCTTGCACACGTTTGTACTGAATTATGGTTGTCTGTCGTCGCGTCACAGGGTTGGGTCCGGCTCACGTAATGATCCGGTCCTCCTGGTACAATGGGCATAATAGTATCGTGCTTTAAATAATTATGTATAGAATAACATTTATAATACGTTTCAATTTGTTCAAATTCCCTGGTTTGTTAAAGATAGTTTTCGTGTTTTCAGATGAGGGCGCTAGACATATTATTATTTTGAAATGGTGAATAAATTTGATACTTGAGATACAGATGTAGCAAGCCAGTCACGTTCAGATACCAAATAGCGAAGGCCAAACAGTTAATGTAGTATACTTACCATGGTTTAAGCCTGTATATTGTGCTATACTGACAAAATTTAGTGTAGGATACGTAAGATTCGAACCCATGATCTCGAGATTTAGATTTGATTAGATTAGATTACGGTATGTTATCCATCAAAATGTCTTCTAATGTTAATGTTTGTCGATGCGCTGGACAATCTATTTAATATTATTAAAAAAAAGAACTTAATTAATATAATTCAAAATGAGTTTGTACAAGACCTCTACAAATGCGACTGCATTCCTCTGTTAAAAGTTGGTACTTAACACTGCCTACATACGTCAACCTCTCTGATTGGTAAACTCTTTTCAATTTTAAAAGCTCCGCCCACTTGGGGGCGTATTTTAGAGTATAGTCACGGTATTTGTAAACAGTGAATCAGGGAAGGTAAAAAGTGAACTTGTACATGCGAATACCAATCAGTCGAATAGGGAGCCAGACGAACGAACTTTTGTGTCTCTGCCAAATACAGGAGGGAGAGAGAGAAAGAAAAAAAGGTTGAAACTCCCCTTTCCTGCAGATAATACCACGTGATTTATAATTAAACATCTTGCGCAAGGAATTAATACGAGGATATTTAGAGAGCGTCTGAACGTGTCATTTAAGAATTGCATTGATCGAAGAAAGGACAATATTTTGAAGGAATATATAAGGTTTTACATAGGATTGTATTTCCTTTTTCAACTTCTTGTCTACAAGACCATCTATACATATATATTGATTATATTTATAAATTCGTTGACGTAACACGGTAAGGTGTCCTTTTCTGAATCTGGTCTGTATTTAAAGTTTTGGGATAAATATTATTTTGTATACTTGGAATTTTAACTGTAGTGGAGCAGTGAAGTATAAGTGCATCCTAAACTTTAATGGATGTAGTTTATTGTAATGTGTTTTGTAACTCAATTCATGCCCGTTTCGTAAACATTTCAGTTTTTGTTTGTGAAGGCACATTGTTTATGTTGTAGATTTCATAGGTCTTCTGACACAGACCTTAAATACTTGGATAATACAGTATAGTATGCGTAATGCAGTTGGATGAGTTGTTCCTGGAAAATCTGAGGTCTAAGCAGCCGTTTCAATGATGTGAAAGAGATGGACATCGCATGTCAAAATGATTCTACCGCTGTTACTGCAGTACCGTACATTTTCATTTGGACACTCCTGAGAAGAATATAATTTTCACTGATCGGCTACAGTATGATTAAACTTCAATAAGTTTAGTCAGTAAATGGAATCGTACCAAATTGGCGTTGACGTCGCAAGAAGACACACGCGTAAAGGCGCGCCTTCAAACATCGGCAGGCCAGTATAGTGATACTTTTCGGCTCAATGTAAAATGATGACTTATTATATAATAATAATAATTACTTCAGTTACTGCAGTAGAATTATTTTGACATGGTCTACAGAAAAAGAAAAGCGTATTCAGTCGTGCGTATTATTAAATTAGCGTATTGGTGTAAGATTGTTTAAATTTCATGCCAATTATATATATTATACGCTTGTGTTTTCAATGGTATTTTGCGAGTGATTATGTCAAGTGTTTATTTATGTTGTGAAGTGACTTAGCAAAGAACCTATAGAGCTTGGAATGGGGCTTTTAGTCAGGGATAGCATTGTAGATAGCGTACTGCTATGTCATTATCCTGTAGAATTGTCCAGACATGGTACCATGTCATTGGATAATACTAGTATAGTACTACCGATAAATTAACAAGCGTTGTTTCGATTATATCAGTATTTCACTTGAACTTTAGAAATAACTCATGCTGTTTTCAAAGCTTTACTATTCATTGTGTTTCTATTGTATTATTATGCTTAATCGTAAGGTGTTTTTAAAATATAGGTTTGTTAAATTTATAAAGGTTCCTAAAGTTAACAAAAGATAAAATAGTTTATATAATGTGTGGCGTGTCTGTAGTTTAGATTTTATTTTGTTATTAAATTCAAGTTTAATAGTAGAACAAATCTTTGCGACACGTATACCCTATTAAGTGGACACTTTCCCGGAATTCCACCAGCCAACTCTCATATGCAACCCCTATACAGTGGACACTTTGTCAGAAAGTATCCCTTAATAATAAATGTATTTATTTAACAACATCTTTATACAGATTACACAATTAGGTAAAAGAAAACCTGATTTGTACTGTGGTCCTGTCCTAATATACAAAACAAAATGAAAAAAAATGTTTAGTTTTGTGAAAAAAAAAATTGTGTTTGTTTCGTTTCAATAAATTAAGTAAATTGATTTATCTGATTTAACAAATTAGTAGACAAATATTTTCTGTAAAAAGTTGTGATTAGGATAATGATATTTGTATTATAAATTAAAAATGAAATTGAATTATAACATTTTTTTCGTCATAATATTGTACAGATTTTCCTCAAAACCATTCAATTAGGTTATATTCCAACCGCACTGAACATCTGAATAACGATCGTAATATAATTTCTTTTTATCAGATTATGATGCAGTAAATTATATGTCAATTAATCTCAATTTGTTTATATTTGTGCTATATCGGTAAAAATCCGAACGAATATAATTAAATCGAAGACTGGTTTTTGTATCAATCTAAATCGATTGAAACCTTAGTACAAATAAAATGAATTCAATCTTACTTAGCATAGGCCTATTGATTAGAATTCCACTCTTTTATAGAGTGTTTTTAATATTTTGTGTTTGAACATTTTGATTTTGATTTTCTCACCCTCCACTTGGGAATATTTTTCTATCGTGTTATTTTGTTATAATCTAAAAATGTAAACATACCGTCATGACCATTATGTCTGGGGAATTATGTAATTCAGTGAGTAAGCCACAGATTGAATCGTCCAATCCACAAAGAGTTGTTGTACTCTGAGATTGAAAAATATGTAGAGTTTCGTTGTAACCTGTCTGTAGCCCAATATTTTATTTTAAGGGTGTTTTTTTGTGTGTGTAATCATAATGGTTTTTTAATACGTGGGAAATGAATTGAAATGGTTTCCGTGTGTAAAAAACGAACATTCCTTTTATGTGCGTGCTGATATTTGATACTGATAATACAAAATGTTCACAAAATACAAAGGATATTGTTTTCCCTTAGGGAATGCAGTTTACTATCCTTTATTTAGGAACCGTATACAGCAGAACCCCTCCTTTGGGGAACCCTGATCAAGTGGATACTTTCTCGTAGCCAGTCGGTATAAACCACTATTAAGGGGCCACCTTCGGAACCTAACCCTTTAATAAATAGGGGTGTCTCTTTAGTAAAGGGTTTGCTGTAGTGACATACATATATTAGTTAAGTAGGGGTTTGCTGTAGTGATATACATATGTATAAGTTATACTTATTACACTTTGTTTAGCTAGTATGTGTAAATGTCTCCTGAACGTCCCAAAAAAGTGGGTCCTGCTGTTATTTTATCACTACCAGACAAAGGTGTCCCATTGATATAGGATTTTACTGTGTATATGTTAGTTTGACGAGACCGTCAGTTAAGTTTGTACTTTGTGGTAATTTACAGTTAACAAATAGTGTTCTGTAGAAATTCGTTAAATATAGTTTTGTGTTGTGTTTCAATAGAAATATGATCAGATATAGAAAATATAATTATTTGCACTCGGAAGTGAATGAGCACAAGGGATGTAATTGAACTAATTGATGCCTGTTTAATGTATGTGTATGTCTAATCATGATTACATTGTAAAAAGATACAGGCCTAATATAGCGGTAGAGACACTTTGTTATAAATCAAGATCCGCATAGGCAGAGTAAATAAATAAAATAAAAATCAGGTGAGCCGAAATATGCCCTATCGTTTTCTAATGGGGACAACGTACCGTAAATCACTTTAAAATCAAATAGTGTTTTGTGTTCGTTAATTTGATTGAATACAATCATAATTAGAGGCGTAGTGTACACATAGCTAATTTACGTTTTGTTAGTATTAATATTTTTATTAAATTTAATTAACTGAAATCAAAATTATGCTAATTGTAAGTGGTAATACCAGGGAGTTGTTATTAGATAATTGTCAATAACAACTCCCTGGTAATACAATGAATACTGTAAAAATAATAGTTTAAATGTATTCATAAGATTTTGGTAGTTTGCCAAATAATATCATTACTGTATTATCATTGTGTATTATCTCTACAATAGGCCTACTCGCTCTTTAGATTAGAGAACAGTTGTACGAATCAATTCAGAGAGATATTTGTTATATCTAACTCTTCTCGGTTGTCTTTCCAGGATGATACTAACACTCTGCCTGTTTTAATTTTTGTTACAGACAATAAAAGAATAGCAGTATGTATCGGGTATTGGTGTTACTCACATTAGTGGCCTTAAGTGCCTGTATTGGTAAGTGTAACAATAAATAATTAACGTTGAAAGTCCAAAAAACGAATCCTCTCTCTCCTCCTTCTGATCAGACAAATTAATTTAGAAAAAAAAACCAAATTAAACTTAATTTTATTTATTGACTTGTTTTGATTTAAATAAAAAATAAATTAAAATTCCTTATTTATAAAAATTTCAAATTGTGTGAGTATTATATATTTTCATTGTTGACCTACTTTCAGATATTTAAATTACAACATCACATTATATTTCGTTAGTAATAAATCCATGCTTTCCGGTAAAAATAGTTGTTTTATCAAGGTTAACCGGGATACAATTTTTGAACTAATAATTTACCATTAAACTGTTTTAAACCATGCAACATATATGCTTATATTTGATCTTTGTACTGCAGCTTCTAAAAGGCATACATAATTGATTCTGGGGTTTTAGGTTAACCGACTAAACTCTCTATTTCATCGGTGTGGTTATTTAATATATAATATTAATAATTTTAATTGAAAGTAAGTGAAAAATACATCAGTTTACGTTGTTATTTGTATATTAATGTTGTTTGTGTTTCTATTCACAGAAGAAACAATTAATGTGCTCAGTGCAGTAAAATTAAGTTCGCGTATGCCAGTTGTAGGTATCAAAAAAGTAAAAGGACCTAATGGGGGAGATCAAGTTGCTTATAAATTTAAAGGTACATCGGCAAATATTGCTGCACCTCCTTACATCTTAAAGAACTTTATGAACAATATGAAAGCGGAAGAAGCAGTCCAGTTAGTTGCAAGTTTAAAGCCAGACAGAAACAATAAAGGCACAATTGTGTCCATCGATTCATTGAAAGGCAAAAAACGAATCTTTGGTTTAGTAATTAATCGAAAACAAGATAAAATTCTACTGCAGTATGGGGTTACTAACAAAAACGGTGTAACATCGGAACATACGGTGAATTTGGGCAAGTTAAATATACCAGATAAAGATGCCAACTGGCACAACGTAACGCTAAATATTGAAGGAACACTTGCAGTCCTTTACATCGATTGTGAACAAGTTGCTTTGGAGTCGCTCGAGGCTTTTTATGTCAACGTAAACCCGTCGAAATATGAACTTCGACTCGCAAAAGGACTTGATCGTCGTGATATGTACGACTATAAGGTAAGAAAAACATGCTAGGTATATCCACGGCAATCTAACAACAGGACACTGAGCTCGCCTTACCAACATAGGAACTCGTAACAGTCCTTTGATCTTATGTCTGGCTGCGACAGTACTAGTTTAATTATACATAATTCTCTGTTAAGAGGCGTACAACAGATCTTGTCGCAGCAACAAATACACCCTTTGATCTCCGGAGCTTAGCATCCTGTTACATTGCCTTAGTGTATCTAATATTAACCGTAGCTTTAATAAAGTTTACCAGAAAGAGATAAATTACTTTTTCTCTATCTGACCGAATGAGGGCAATGTAACTCATCTCATAAATACATCATCAGTCACTTTCGTTTTCGACGACTAACAACGTAATTCTATACAATATCAAATGATTGTTGACAATATATAACTACTTTGATTGATGTATAATGACGTTAAAATCCAAACATGTTTATTATTATATGTTTAATCTGTCTTCAACTCCATGATGGCACTGTCAAAGAATTTACAATGTGCTCTAATTGGAGGCATTTTTTGGGAAAAAGAATTTCCTTAACAAAAGGTTACCGAACCGTAAGTTTTTCCATAAGTAACTAAAATGTGTTTATTATCAAATGTGTGCTAGGGGTTAATTTTACACCAGGAACTTTAAACTAAAAGTTCTGTAACGTTTTGAACAAGCAAACAACGTTATAAATGATGTTGATTTCTTTCTTTATTCATCCAAAAAATACATAAACATAACATTATAATATAAAACATTAAAATAATTGGATTAAAAAGGAAGAAAAGAAAAGGCAACTTCATGCCTATCTAGCTCTACTCCCTGTATAACTAAAATATTTAAATTTTATTGTGAACCTTGTTTTAATGTTTTGCGTTTTGAGGGTCACGACAGGTTATATAGCGCCAAAACGGACAAAACTTTCGATCCTCTACAGTAATAGACAACAAAATATCTTATAATGCTGTCAATACAATGTAATCAATGATATATGTCTATTATATAAACAAATATGAATAATGCTATATATTGAATGTTAAATGTTGATATTCTTAGGTATAGTAGACCAACGTTCTTTTGTTTTGGTGTTTTTCCAATTTCTGAACTACGTAGCTTTTCTGAATCCTTGACTGCAATTAGCCATGAATTAGCCATGGTGATCGAGTGCAGTTCCGTCGCTAGATAGTGAAATTAAAATACGCTGGATCTTTGCGATTAGTAAATTTTATGAAACATGTGTCAGAAATTTAAATAAGAAGAAGATCAACTTCCCGATTTTTGTATTCACATCATGGTGAATTTGATTGTTTTTCTCAATTATTTAGCTAAGGAAAAGATAGAATATGCTGTATATAGGCCTAGTTTATTTTTTTTAAATTAAATTTCGGTAATAAATTTCCGAAACATAAAAAAAGAAGTTATTTTTAAGCAACCAAAATCAAATAATTAATGATCCGTTTTTCTATGTCTCAAATCGCTCTATAAACAAGATACGGAATCTATGCAGGTCCCTTAAATCATTGTACAGTATTTCTAAATTTTCTTTTCACTTTGATGAAAACAATGTTATATTTGATTATTGATTGAACTAGTTACGACATCAATTAAGTATTTAAAATAAGATGGAAGAAAGCTGAAATGTTTTACCATGGACAAATAATTAAGAACTTGCATCGGCGGAAACATCAAAGAAAAATCTAATCTGCTGTCAAACTTGCTCATTGAACACTAAAAATATCAACATCGAAACGTACTCATGTATAAATCATGTGCGCAGTCTGATTGCTCTATTGACATGTATGCGTGAAGGGTTAATTGACAAAAATAATATGTTGCTGAACAATTGTTTTTTATTGCATCGAAATCGGACCATGGAAAGTTTATTTTCTTACGAACGTAGTTTTAAGTGTTTTTAGAAATAATATCATAAATGAATTTACCCAGAGTTTGAGATAATAAAGTTTTATTGAATTTAATTGAAGGCATAATTCTTATACTGTATACATGAATTATATGTTCCGGAAAAACTCCTAAAAGTGACGTTAATATATAAATTATTAGATAATGTTTTTGATCATGCATAAGCTACTTCTATTATTATCGTTTTTTCAGATTGACGAAAAATTTTTCATCAACGATTGATTTTTTGCTTTCTTAAAACAGGGAATGATTTCAGATGCAAAATTCATATTTAACACAAGGTTGTCAAAAGTATTGAGAGACCAGGGATGTTTTACAACCGGCAGTGACTACGAACTGTCGTCATCTTTCTCATCTCTAAGTGAAAGCATTTCAGCAGATAGCCAGGGTCGATCAGGTATGTTTTTTTTATAATGGAAATGTTGTTAGAAGATTTTATATTTAATGATCATAAAAGAAAGTTCGTGATGGTCTGATTTTTTGATTTACAAGTTTGGAAATGCTGAACTTATACTGTATTCCTGTAGTAATACTGTATGGCGACCTTATAAAGTAATTTAGATACAGTGTCGTCGATTAAGTGTTTGGTGTTGCTGCTGGAAACAGCTAAAATAGCATTGTCATTGCCAGAAGGTATGCTAAGTAACAAAGTGTACATTTCTGTTGTAGAAATTTCACCAGTCGACCCAGAGGTTGTAGATTTCCCGGAAATAGACCCAGAATTAACAGAGATCGTGTCTCCAGAACCTACCAGAAAGATCAACCCAGGTCCGACGAGACATCCGATCAACAGTGCACATTCTGCATTCGCGTTAAACCCGACATCAGAAGCAGAACATATTGAAGAACTTGTTAGTAATTATGAGGGCGCTAGAACAACTTGTGGATTCGTTTGCGAGGACTTTTACCGTCTGAACAACAAATTGCGTGAGATTGATACGATAAAGGAGGACTTTATGCAATATAAAGACCAAATGAACGGAGTTTTATCAAATATGGTTGACTTAACAGTAGATGGAGATCAGAACAGACTTGTAAGTAGGGCCTAAACAATGCAGTTGAAATTATAAATAATCTTTCTGTTTTTTTTCAATATGGCTTAAATTGTTCATACGATTGTTTTACTAAAAATAGGGAAAAAAGTGTTGATGATATTGGTCTAAATTTGTAATTTAGTATAATTATTGTTTTAATTTCTAGCTTGCAAAAAATCATGGGAATTGTTGGCATTATGGGTCTGAACACGTGAACATGTCGATGTGGAAGGCAGGCGACTGCACAGAATGCAAATGTAATGTAAGTACTGTAACGAATAGTTGTATTCCTTGTTTGATTAGAGAATTGTAGTTAGGTAAATTCTCACGTCACACCTTATGGATATTACTAATGAATATTCATGTTTATTTTGTGACGTTTAGTGAGGAGTCCCCAACTTATGTACGAGAATAAATATCGCGAGCGTGTACCTAAAAAAATTGTATAAAGATTTTAGATTTATTGATATAACTATTGATAATTGGTTTATTTATAGATAGAAAACTAAGAAATGTTTAAATTTCTGTCCCATACATATGACAAAAAAAACCTACTGATAGCATAGTGAATACAAAATCGTAATACAGTAGTAATCTCAATGTATTGTATTATAACGCGATCGATGAATATCCTGTGTAATTATATAACTTTGCTTCAATTGGCGCCCTGTACATCTTCAGACAATTAATTTGATTCAAGTTGATTTGAAATGATTACATTAAAGCTATACCATATTTGGTATCCCGTTAAGTAAAAGTTCCGGAAACATCTTTCCTATCTAACAATATACAAGTGACAACCTCCAATGAATTAATCACGACAAGCATATAGAAAGTCGCCTAATCTTCTGTCAGTATATTAATCCGAATTACTAGGGGACAGGCGGTGACAATCCCAAGGCACTATTAATTCATTTACATTAGCAGAGGAAGATCAACGTTAATGTGTCCTTGTATTTTTGCATTGTTCTGAGAGAGATGGAAAAAATGTAGGCCTACACATCTATCCACACCCCCTCCTCTCGGAAAAATCTAATTAACATTAATGTATTTTTCGTCTATAGCACGTTTTGAGCGCCAAATGCTTTTTTTTTTAATATCATGTAACACGTGCATGTCCATATGTTACTACAGTACTACGTTTTTTTTAAATTGTTATTTTAGGCGGGAACTATTGAATGTATGACTACTGAATGTCTGCCAACATCATGCACAGACCCAATTCAAATTCAAGGAGAATGTTGTCCCGTTTGCAGTAAGTACTTTTTGAAACTTAATTTCTTGCACACATCATCAAACAGTTTTAGCCTTGTCTACACAAGGAAACTCGACAATGTTTTTTTACAAATTTGCTTGCAAACTGCGATTTTACTCGCAAACTGTTTGCAAGTGTCAATATATTATTACAAGTATTAACATAAAACTGCTGTCTAAACTCGTATTTTCTCTGGTTAGCTTGTGGAATTGTTTAATGAACTGAACTGATTGAACACAGGAAAAACTAATACAATTATATTTAATGTCTCTTAGAAGGGGATAGTAAAGACGACGGATGGAGTGAGTGGTCAGCTTGGACACAGTGCTCAACATCATGTGGACGTGGTCATCAACAACGAGGACGTTCATGTGATGCCAGCATTCACAAGTGCAATGGTAGTGATATACAAACAAGGGTGTGCATTGGGAACCCACCATGCATCAGTGAGTATGAAGGCCCGCTCACACTAGAACAGTTGCGCATGCGTCAACTGAGCATGACGCGCGCGTGTAAATGTGTGAAAACCTCTATTTTTGAGGAGGAGGTGGGAGATGAACGCTTTTTTAGGTAAAACATTGTTACATATAGAAATAGAGTTTTGGTTGTTATTTTTGTCTTTAACTTCGGCGCACACTAGAGCAAACGTGTAAAATTCTAGTGTGCACCGGCCCTCATATTTCACAAACAATATTAAACACTGGTTGTCATACTTGCTATTTTTAAAACTTAGTTCCCACTAAAAACAAAATCTGCCACAACGCAACGTAACTTCGCAACACAACGTAAGAACGTACGAGACGTTGAAACCACTCTGTTGCGACGTATGCAAATCAGAAAACGGTGTTGAATATACGTCTACTGCACTTTGCTTACGTCATTGTCGTCGGTTCTCATTGACGCGCAAGGTTATGTTCTTACGTCGGTATGTTTCGTCTACGTCCTTGCGTTGCATCGTAGTGGTAACCAAGCTTGACATGATCACAACCACGAACAGGTTTGAGACTAAATTTAAATTTTCATACGATTGTTAATAAGTTTCTCATTGGCTTAAAAATATTTTTTTTCAGGTAAAATTGATGGAGGGTGGAGTCCGTGGTCTCCCTGGATCTGTACCGTAACATGTGGTAGCGGAACCGAAACACGTGTTCGTGCTTGCAACGTACCAAAACCACAAAACGGAGGTCTATACTGCCCCGGAGACAAGAGAGAAAATAAAATATGTGTACGAGATCCTTGCCCTGGTAAGCTGCCATACTCGATTTGCTATACTTTATATTCACATGGCATTATCTATATAATCTATCTGTAGTATTCTACCAAGATTGTACTGATTGTTTACCTCAAATTTAGAGGATAAAAATGTCTATATTTTCTTCTTTTCCTAGTCAATGGAGGATGGGGTGAGTGGTCAATTTGGTCGGGATGTACTAAAACATGTGATGGTGGTTGGCAAGAAAGAAAACGGTTCTGTGACGCACCTTTACCGCAACATGGTGGAGATTCGTGTTCAGGACATTTCAACCAGATTCGTCTGTGTAACGTAAATACATGTCCAGTGGGTAAGTAAAATATTGCAAATACTTAAAAGTATAACTAATTATGATTGAGATTGAGTATCAGTATCAGTGGATGAATATATGAAATAGTGGTAATGCCTATTGAGTGCACATTTCTCGTTAAACGTTTTAACACTACGAGGGCAAACTTTGTTGGTCCCCAACTTAAAATTAAAAACATAATTTTGTATTCTTTTAAAGATGCTTGTCTGTCCGGCCCCTGTTTCTACGGTGCAGAATGTATAAGCTACAAGAATGGTACATACGACTGTGGTCCTTGCCCTGTCGGTTATCGTGGAGATGGCCACCACTGTACAGATATCAATGAGGTAGGCATATATCAGATGTTTTACCGTGTTCTGGCTTAATTCCCAGTACATTGCATATCAATCGAAGTTGTGTTGTTTTCTTTATACAACTTAGAGCCTAGTAATTGAAATACGGGTAGTATGGTTTTATGGTTGAGTTAGCTTTATCTTGGCATTGACATTTCCAAGATAGAGTGGGAGGCAACGCGTCATTTGAGGACAAAGGAACCCCAATTACAACCAATTTCCATATTAAAATGTTAGTTTAAGTTTATGACGTTAATAAACCTGAATCATGCTCAACAGCTGGAGCATAGCTCTCAGCTAAGTCTCAGAGAAAAAGTAGAGCTTTTGGCAATATAGTGTTGCAGTCCAAAATGGATAATCTGCATCGGACCGTAGTAAGAAGATAATCAAGAGGTCGAAACAAATTATCCCCTCATTACAACAGATATACAGTTGGCTATAATAAACCGTGACAGGCATAAGTACAGACATAAGGTTCCAAATATGGAATGCCTTTCCTGACAAACTTAAAATTATAAATTATCTAAAAAGTTCAATTTACCTTTTTGTTTCTACAATTAGTGTTTAACTCAAAAGGACTATTGTAAGTTAGGCCTAACTACAATTGTTATTTTATATTTCTAATTCTTTCAATGAATTTGACTTTTTTACTCCTCTTTTCTTGTCTACCTTTTTAAAATATATTATGTTGCTTAGATCCAACAATTTAAGCGTTGTTTACAGTGGAGTACATTCTCAAGATTGAATAAACCTTATTTTTTTCATATTGTACTAACTGTTCAAGTGTTGATGACGGATGTTCTAAAACCCACGCACTACGATAAAATAACGTTAAATAATTGGAAAATCAAACAAATTTAAGTGACAATAATCTATCCCTGCCACAACAAGAGTTGATTAATGTCATATTAATTTGACACATTACTGCCAACCCAATAGATTTGCGAACTTTGATGAGTAAGCTAGTCTTTTCAAAATTGAACCCTTCGAGTTGGGTTCGTTGGCCTTTTCCGATGCGCTCTAAGAAACTAGCAGCTGGACCGCCAAAACCAGTCATTACCAATTCACAATGGGTAATGATGAATAGCCTATATATTTTACCTCTGTTGGTTTTTAGGTCTAAGAGATTCAACTTTTTATTATTATAATAATATAATATAGAGATTATAGAGACTTATGTATAACCATATCATAATTCTTTATTTGATTGCTGCTCTTTTACACCAATCACTCTCTCGCTGTCCCTGATATTGGAGACTTTTTACCGTTTTTGCAAGAAATTTAACATTTTACTGTCTTCTGTTGTAGTGTATCGAAGCCCCAGAGGCCTGTTTCAACTTCATGGGTCAACATATGTGCACCAATACTGTCCCAGGATATTCCTGCAAACAGTGCCCTCTCGGCTTCCGAGGAAACCAACCAAACGGCGTCGGCCTCTACCATGCATACAGACACAAGCAGGTAAACGTTTGTAATTTATGACGCAATACAATTTTGACGTAATATAGTTTGTGACGTCATTTACTAGTGATGTAATCATCACTGTTTTACGTAACTGTGTTTATTTTCCGCGGAAACCAACCAAATGCTGTATAAGCTGCACACAGGCAGAAACATTATAAGTAATTTATGACACACGATTGACGTCATATACAGTAGCTTGTGACGTAAATTATTTGTGATGTAATATTTTACTTTTTGACGTAACGGTTTTTTTTTAAATTTAAAAAATTTCATTTTCAGCAATGTATTCCAATTGACCCTTGTGCAGAAGACTCGCATGATTGCCATACCAACGGGAAGTGCATTTTCTTCGGGCCATACAGTCAGCCCAAATTTGGATGCAAGGTAAAATTAGTAGGCTTAATTATTCTAATTTTCTCATGACATCTCTTGATTAAGAAGGTCAAGTTTAACATGGATACTTCTTCAGTAATTATTCAATTTTAAATGTTGATAATTCAAAGGCCGGTGACTCAAATTTAGATCCGTAGGCTA
Source organism: Antedon bifida (assembly GCF_963402885.1). Lineage (NCBI taxonomy): Eukaryota > Metazoa > Echinodermata > Crinoidea > Comatulida > Antedonidae > Antedon > Antedon bifida. The sequence goes on along the minus strand of NC_136234.1, from coordinate 20,168,346 downwards.
TTATAGGCCTTAATTTTCTGTTCCAATTTGGTTTCAGAAATATTAAATAGAAAAAGTACGTGTGTGTATGATTGATCAAATAACTTGAATGGAATCAGAAATAACTCGCGTTTCTTTTCTATTCTTTTTCACGACTTGAAATCAGGCCTCCATTGTGAACATTGTTTTGACAATTGTAACTCGAACGAAGGAAAGCGTATATCAGAGTACACAATTTATTTAAAAAATAATTTAAAAAATCACGTTTATTGTTCTTTCAGTGTAAAACTGGTTATGCTGGTGATGGCAGGATCTGTGGAAGCGACAGTGATTTGGATGGATGGCCAGATGAGGATCTCAATTGTGAAGATGCATATGGCCGACATTGCACAGCCGTAAGTTTACGCCCAGAAATTTACGGGAAGCAGTTTGGGGCATTTTTATTTATACATGTAAAAATGTAAATCAAACAAAATCATGGCTCGCCTCAAGTTTTTTTCAGATATCTTGATATACTTCAATGAGTAAGTTTACTTCGTTTGGATGTTTATGGTGGAGAAATGATATTGATGAATATAACCTTTTTTTGTTTAGGATAACTGTCCAAGAATTCCTAACAGTGGACAAGAAGATCAGGATAGTGACGGTCAAGGAGATGCTTGCGACACTGATGATGACAATGATGGCAGGCACGATTCATCTGTAAGTTAGTAGTTAGTGTGAACAAACCATTATGTACAGTGCGAACACTGAAGTTCAAATCGGAACCGGATATAGCATGCCCTCTATTGACCAGTATTAAACCAAAATACACCCTCGACAGTAGTATAATCCAAATTCATGACGTGTGCATAGACTCTGCCTATACTGTGGTTCTGTTGTATTGTTCACATCAAATTTAAATATTAACTGAACGGGCGGTGGTTTTAAACAAAAGAATAGCAACGTAAGCCTAATTGTTTTACAAAAAACAATAAAAACAAACGCTATTTTATGTATACTGAAGAGAGAACACAGTAAAAACGAATGGCGTTAGCATTAATCGATTTAGGTTTATGTATTTCCCTTAAAAATGGAAAATGCTACCTTTGTCTGAAATGTCATCTTATTGTATCTTTATAAAAGGATAACTGCCCGCTCATCTCCAACTCGAATCAGAATGATTTTGATGACGATGGCGTCGGTGATGTTTGTGACAACTGTATATATGAATCGAACTTTAGGCAGGAGGATACTGATAAAGACACGGTTGGAGATGTGTGCGATAGTGATATTGATGACGATGGTAAGTGATCTACATCTATCTTATTTGTTTGTGTCAATGATTCTGATATATCGATGACGTTAATTGTTCTGATATACTGATGACGTCAATTATTCTGATATACCGATGACGTCAATTGTTCTGATTTTCCGATGATGTCAATTATTCTGATATACCGATGACGTCAATTGTTCTGATTTTCCGATGATGTCAATTATTCTGATATATACCGATGACGTCAATTGTTCTGATATACCGATGACGTCAATTGTTCTGATATACCGATGACGTCAATTGTTCTGATATACCGATGACGTCAATTGTTCTGATATACCGATTTGTTCTATCACAGGTCTTGAAAACTGGGAAGACAACTGCCCGTACATCGCCAATGCGAACCAGATTGATACCGATGATGATGGGTACGGAGATCTTTGTGACAATTGTCCATTTGATGCCAATCCAGAACAGGTAGGCTAGAAGGAATACAATATCTAAAACGACTCTAAATGCTTTAAATAGTTTAGGCTTTATCTTCGTGTTTCTAAGCGTACGCAGAATAACTTTTTACTAGACTAGTTACGGGGCGCCGTTCGGGCTAATAAATAGTAATTTTGCCTTGTGTGAGTTGGTCTCACTTGTAAAATCTTTCTATAAATAATGTTTTTGTTGTAAATTTCAGACTGATAGTGATGTTGACACCGTTGGTGATCTCTGTGACACGAACATGGATCGTGATGATGATGGCATTCAAGATGATCTCGATAATTGCCCAGACACACCGAATGCAAGTCAGAAAGATCACGACAATGATGGATTCGGTAAGTTATTACGGGGCGCCATTCGGGACACGTTTATTTTATTTAAAGATAGAATACTAATGGGTATGAAAGGCAATCGACGCAGAAGAAAGTAGTTACATTAAAATTAAATCAAATTAATGTACAACGCATGTTTAGAAAGAGTTCAGTGCCACCACCATATATCTGCTGAATTTGTTTTAGAATTCATAAAATAATAAGTTTGGAGTAGAGCATAATCATTTAGCCGATATGTTCACTATAATATGAAGAAAAGACATCGTCAGTACAGAACATAGACCAATATTTCTTAAAAGAAGGTGTTCTAAAAAGTTAGATCAGTAATTGAATATACTATTTTGTATAATATTTTAGGTGATAGTTGTGATGATGACGATGATAATGATGGCCATTATGATATTGTTGACAACTGCCGACTTGTATACAATCCAACACAAAACGATACAAACGGTAAGATAATGTTTGTGCTTATTATTTTATTATCTTTGCTATATAATGATATAATCTTTTTATCGTTTTAGCTCTGTAATATAAATTTTCTCTGTATACATGTTTGTTTTATCTATATTTCAACACAATATCAAAATATTTTATATAATCTTTTAACCTCTGTCTGTGTAATATCACTTAAATATTCATTGATAAATAGATAGATAGACATATATACTGTAACCTTCACCATATTGTTTATCATTGCAATAAAAGTGGGTTGCCCCCACAAAAGAGAAAAAAAATATAATGATATAATTGTTCCTTGATTCGTTCCATCTCATCGCCGTCGCTCCTCTGACAAAATCATTGCTATCCGTTCCCGGTTCCCGGGCTAAGACTTACGGTGGACGCTTGCTTTTTCTTTTGTTACATTCTCTCTTTGGAACGAACTCCCACCTTTTGTCAAACTTTCCACACTTTTGACTCATTTAAGGTTAATTTAAAAACTCATTTTATAGGCCTAAATGTTTTATTGATTGATTGATGAAATGCTTTGAAATTGATATACAGAGGACACATGGTGAAATGAACGATGGATAATCCCTATTCAGAGGACATTCCTAATTATAATAATACATGTTTAAAACTACGTCCAACAACTATTTATAGAAAACCTCTATTGAGGGGACACTTTCCCGTGAAATTCAAAAGAGAAATATATAACACTACTCTTATTAAGAGGACACTCCTATTATCAAATAAGATATTTTGTTGTGTCTCGAAGTTATCCTTTTATAACGTCTAATGTACATGTATATTATTTTCCCTTTTCATTTTGTTGCTCACCATAGTGTTTGTAGATGTTCTCAATACAGAAACCTTCAACCTTTTTATATTAAATAATAATAATTATGTAATCTAAACCGATGTAATCCAAGGAAATACTTATATTAAATCCTAGGTAACTTGTCTCTGCACCCATTCAATCACAACGGGACATTTTAATACTTACTAATATGCGATAAAATAATTCTAAACAATTAAATTTTGCTTTTAGTTTTAGTTTCTATTAACGTATACTGGTAAACTGTCTGTAGTCTGTAGTGAAATTGAACGAAATTGTTAAAAGTGTCTTGCAGACGATCGATTGCTAAACTAATTAGGCATACAAATACAAATTTGTATCTATTAAACTAATAATTTTCTAATACGAACGGAAGAATAACTATCATACACAATACATACTACAGCATATTGTGTAGTATTATGTTCAGGACTGTGTGTAATTTAACTCGACACTATTTTTTTTTTAATATGGTATATGCATCATATGTACTATATTCGTTGATTTATAAAAATGGTAAATAATTATTATTATGATATATTTTATAATTCAACATTTAAAGGTTATTATTGTTTGTGTTTATAGAAAATGGGCGTGGAGATGCCTGCGAGGAAGACTTTGACGGCGACGGCGTGGTAGACCGCCTTGATGCTTGCCCAGAGAACGCTAACATCCAGCGAACAGATCTGTCTGCCTTCGAGATGGTTAGATTGGATCCTTATGGATCAGTACAGAATGATCCATTCTGGATGGTCCGCAATCACGGCAAAGAACTCGTACAGACCATTAACTCTGATCCAGGATTAGCAGTCGGTAGGTTAATATTAGAACTTATTAAGCTGTTGTAATCTGTAGATAACTTGTTGTAATCTACAGATTACCTGATGTAATCTGCAGATAACCTGTTGTAATCTGCAGATAACCTGTTGTAATCTGCAGATAACCTATTGTAATCTGCAGATAACCTGCTGTAATCTGCTGATTACACATTTTATTTATTTTAATTCATTTTAAGTTATTAATTCTTGTATGCCTTGTGTGGTGTATTACACACTACATTTTATTATTATTTACATTTATTTTGATTCATTTTAAGTTATTAATATTATTTGTTTTTGTATACTTTACATGCTGTGTTTTACACACAACATGTTATTTTTGTTTTTATTTGGTTTCATTTTAAAGTTATTATTTGGACGCACATTTATCATCAAAGTGTGCCACTGTTATAAAAGTGAAGATTCCAATAAATTATTATTATTATTATTATTATTATTATTATTACCTGTTGCAATCTACAGAGAGGTTAACCAGTATAAATAAGAAAAATAAATTTATATAAATTCTCTCTCAGGTTACGATTCGTTTGAGGCCGTAAGATTTAGTGGAACATTTTATGTAAACATCCAAAGAGACGATGATTATGCAGGGTTTATTTTCGGTTACCAATCCAGTCATAGATTCTATGTCGTCATGTGGAAACAAGTTAAGCAGTCGTATTGGAAGAACACACCCTTCAAAGCAACAGCAACAACAGGGCTTCAAATTAAGGTACGTAAAATACCGTAAAGCTTACCGAACAATTGAAAAAGGAAGAAACAAAAAACATCAACAAACTAATCGGGGTTGGGATAGCGTCAACGATGACTCGCATTCCAAAAACAATTGATAGAAACTAATGATTGAAATGTTTGAAAAGAACAAAATGATAAAATGTCGATAGGAAAGAGACAGTCACATTATTCGCTATAATTATAGGAAATTAAACAATTATGTTCTGGCAGCTAAGTTATAAAAACAATATTAAGGTTGACTGGTTTATCATGTTCAGCCTAGTTTAGAAATTATCGCCACGGGTTGGATGGCGTTCTCAGTACTATTGGTAGAACATGCAGCAAACTGAACTAATTTGTTTAACATTTTTTTTTATAATGTTGTTTGACCTGCTTAATATGTAGGAGCTGAATTGAAAATAAGTGTCATTTACAATAGTACTTCCAATAGTCAGGCTTCTAGATAAACAATAAATAATTCGTACAGATAATTTTGTTGGTTATGGAAAATTAACTACCCAATAAGATCAAAGTTAAACGACAATATATAGATATTAATTGTATTTTTTCATATCATGGGGGTATTTATTTGATTATAGATGTTACAATATTACACACACAAAAAAAACAAACAAACAATAAATAAAATGCCATGTTTAATAATAATACTTTCATTGCAGTTGGTAAATTCAACAACAGGACCTGGAGAAGCCTTAAGAAATGCTCTATGGCATACTGGCACGACAGAAAACCAGGTAAATTGTCATAGTTGTATGTCAAGCCTATCTCTTAAGCAACATGGACGCCATATTTAGTCCGTCGACATGTCGATCCTTTTATATCGTCGATCGTGCAGCAGGCAATAACCTGCATTTCACACTTGTTTCGTTTCACTTTCACGGAACGAAAAACGTTTTGGAAACAATGGAAGTCATATACAGAATTGAACGGCGCCGTATTTCGTTCCGATACGTTCCGTGAAAAAAACGGACCAAGTGTGAATGTAGTAGCTTAAACCCAATGTAAACATTTTTGGGGTTTTTTTTCCAGCTTAGCTAAAGTTGTTTCGTCAAATATACACAGTAGTAAATAACATACTGTACTCTATCTATACGTGACAGTTTTCCTGAGATTATTTATTTATTTCCATTTTAAAGAGAGCGGGGACCATTTTCCTATTAACTAATGTACACTCAAGCATATCTATCCATAACAGTCGATGTCTCATACAATGACGGTGTCATTTACCTGTAATGAATGACGCTATATAAGCCTTAAGATGCCATGGAATATTTCATAGTTGTTATAATTTAGTTGGATTAATGCCATTCAACGGTTTTCAATCTATTTCTAGGTCAAGCTTATCTGGACTGATCCAAATGAAATTGGTTGGAAGGACTTTACAGCCTACCGATTTAGCATAACGCATAAACCCGTAGATGGATATATAAGGTAAAACATGTACATGTGTGTCTCTATTATTTTTATTATATAAGTTTGTGCCTAACTGTGGAAGTTTGTTCCTAACTGTAGAAGTTTGTTCCTAACTGTAGGTTTCCCTAACTGTATAATTTTCCAAACTAGAAATTTGTCTTTAACTATGGAGGTTTGTTCCTAATTGAAAGAGTTTTTCCTAACAGTAGATTTTCGTATATGTAGATGTTTGTTCCTAATTGAAGTTCGCCCCTTAGCTTTAAAAGTTCGTCCTTTTTTTCCTAACTTTAGAAGTTTTTCCCAAACTTTAGAAGTTTTTCCCTAATGTAGAAATCTTTTCCTAACTGTAGAAGTTTTTTTAACTATAGAAGTATTTTATTAACTTTAGAAGTTTGTTCCTAACTGAAGAGGTTGGCCCCTAACTGTAATAGTTGGTCCGTGATTGTAGAAGTTGGTCCTTAACTGTAGAAGTTGGTCCTTAACTGTAGAATTTTGTCCATAGGGCCTAACAATAATATATGTTTTTCGTCTGCTGTGGAGGTTAAACCTTATCTATGATATAGGCTTTTCTCTTACTGTAAAGGTTCGTCCATAACTGCAGCAGAGGTCCGTCGCTCACTGGGTACATCACAAAATAAATTTCCTCTCTCAAGGTCGCGCATGGGAGGAAATACGCCTGATATATTACGCTAAATAATAATAGTGCAATCTTGTTATTTGGATGTCACAGCTTGTGTAACGGATGATCACCTTCCTAACGACTGCGTGACATCTTCCGGGGCGTGAATAAGATTAATATCTTGGATTAAACTATTTAAATACTCAATTAAGCTAAACTGTTTGCTTCTGTCTGCTTGCAAGTTCTATTTGGCCATTGCACGCAACATTTTATTAAAAGGAAATGGCCGCTTTCTTTTTAAATATACAGTTAAACACCAACTTATATAATGTTCTGTTCTCATATTGTTGCTAGGTGAAATCAATCAGACAACAAGAAAATCAAAATGAACTAATCAATTTATGTACATATGTAAAACTTCGAGTTGAGTTCTCCCAAGTTCGGCACCTCATTCATTCATTTTTAGAGAAACATACTCAAAATATTCCCGTAAATATATATTTACAAGTGAGCCTGGCAGATAATGTTGGGTTCCGGATTATAATTTGGCATTTGAAAATGTTCATTCATTGATTTCAGTTATAGTCAACTATGTTTTATATTAGGGCCAAACTTGTAAAGAATTAGTTATCTCCATATTAAGAAAGATCCGCAAACATCTGTGCAAGATGTTTTGGAGAAATGTAGATACCAAATATTATCTAGAGATTTTAATTGGGTTAAACTTACTTCTTGTAACTGACATTTTAAATAATAAAACCAATATCTTTTATTTTCTAGGGTTAGCATGCATGAAGGTAGCAAACTACTGGCCGATTCAGGCGACCTCTATGACACGACGCTTCGAGGAGGTCGAATTGGTCTTTACTGCTTCTCACAGGCTATGGTCTTCTTCTCCGATCTTGAATACAAATGTGCATAAGGTAAGGAAACTGATCATTATTGTGTTATGTCAGTCAATACTCTCGACAAGTACAAAAACAACGACAATCAGTTAAATTATTTATTCGTACTTTACTAAACAAATCTCTGGCTTGTTGCAATGACATGAAGCATACCGGACTCCTAAACCTATTACTCATAATGAACACTCGCGTAGAAATCCTTATTCCTATGCATGCCGGTTTATGCATTACGTCATTCAAAAAGACTGATCAAGCATAACGGATTGTAAGTAGCGCCATCACAATTATATCATTTGAATTTGTATTTCTTACACTGATTCCGGTAATCTGCGCGCGAAAACGGTTCTTTCTCGGTAAAAGTCATTGCGTACTGTCACAAATCTGTTGTGCAGTCATACTAATCGAACAACAGGTGACAAATAATAGTTTGAAATAAATACATTTTACAAACACAACAACCATAATATTTAGATTCTGTTTATTTGATCGTGTAGAGTGTGATCGTTTGACTTCTCTCAATTAAAACAATTTCGTCTAACACCGATTTTGTCTAAAATTACTACTATTATCTAACTACTGTACTTCTCTTTGCTACTCCGAAATATTAGTTTTCTTGGTTTACGTTTAAAATTGTTCATTATCAATTATCGTCAACTTATTTGATTAAAATCACATAACGGTATTCGTAAAATAACAATAGTACTATATTAGATTTAAAAATAAACATGATGTATTCTATAGAATATGATAATAATTATTAATAATACAATAATATAATATTTTATTCAAAAATAATGATGACATAATATTAGGTAATTCGTTGTTTGTTCTTTCAGTTAACTGACGTGTTATTTCTGTTTACCATATTAAGACATCTGTTGACCATATTTAGACATCTGTTGGAAATCATTGAATTGAACGTGATTGCGTATGCACCAAAATATATGATGTTATTTCTAAAAGAAATCTTTTAGGCCAGTGTGAACTAAAAAAAAAATTGCACCCAGCTAGGTAATATAGATGTTTAATTTACTATGATTTGGTCATTTATCATAAACTAAATTCGCCTAGACGTGACGTGTACACCATTTGACCGATTGTGTCAAAGCCCACAATAGAGCTATTGTATTTATAAAAGTTTATTGTAAAAAAATGTATATTTTTCCTATATTTTACCAAATGCTCGTAACTAAAAAAATTGAAAAGTATAGTGAGCATATTAGATGACGTCATTAACGTGACGTCACTTATACATATTAATGGTCTCCTAAGTTGCGCTTAAAAGATGGCCTAGGTTTATTTCAGATAGTTGAACGTACAATTATTTTTATAATAAATAGCGTTAAGTTTAATAAATGCTAGGCTAGCTATATTGCAATGAGCTTGTAACTTACAGTAGTAAAAAATGTTCTGCTATAAATTGTTAAAACTATTTTAAATAGTGTTGTAATCTAGGCTTATTTAATGAATTATTTCGTTTAGTTTATTTAAAGTATTCATTGTGCATATTATTCTAAGGACTATTATATAAAATCGCAATTTTGTTAATATTTTTAGTTTAATTGTAAAAATATTTTAATACAAATAAAATTCTAATTAAATATTAAATGTAATGCAGAGTTTAGATCGAGGCCTAGTTGTGTTGGTCTTGGCGTTTGTAAGCGAATATCAGCGGTCGTAGAAATTGAATCATGAAGCTAAAACTAGGCCTACAGTAAATCTGGTAAGTTACTGTAAATATAACTTGAATAAGAACTTTACATATTCAGATTTTAATTAATTGACTGAATCGTCCACGATTTTTTGCTTCATTTTATTGATTTTTAAACGTAAATTGTTAACGGATTTTATTTGTATTTATAATTAGGATTGTTTAATTGAAAGGCATTATAAAAACATGATTGGGAATTCCAAGTTTTTTTTCGTTGGCAGCGGGGGTTGAATTTTCGTTTGTACAGACATTATATTCCACTTGGTATAAAGACTTTATATTCTAGTAGTATAAACTTAAAACGAATGCAATTCCAGTCTGTAACATAGATAGTGAGCGTAAGATATTCTGCTGCGCAAGATTGTATTGATCGTGCGCCATTTTGTTATTACGTTATTCCCAAAATCTTGTAAAGTATTATTATTTTGTCACTTGTATGTACGTATTTTGAGGGTTTTATTAAAATATAGAAAATAAGAAAAATTGCGGAAAGTTTATCTATGTAAATGCGATAATTAGAAAGTATCATAGGTAACGTCTAAATACAGTGTCATGTGTGTTGAACAATACCTATTAGCGTGTGACGAACATGTATCACTGTATCACGGAACTGAACAAAATACTTTCCCTCGTCGGCTACTAATAATTCATGGCTCATCTTCTCTATGCATCTGAAGAGCCATAGAAACCTACGGCTAAATAGCTCCTACGTATTGGAATGTACGTATTACACGACCGGTCGTTGTATATCTGTTCCAGTCGCTGCTCTAGAGTTTCAAAGCATGGCCTTTGGCGTGGCGACTTACTCCAGCAGTTTTGCATTACTTCCCACCTAAATTCAGATGAAAGAATAAAATAACACGTCATGTCTATGTTATTATACAACAAATCAACACTGTCTGTAGCCCGGTAGCATTGATATACGTGTACATACAGGGATTTTGTTCAAATTTAGAGGTGATTTTGTTGAAAAATGGCCAAATTCCGACCTTTTTATTTGTCGACATAAAATTGTCCTGACACCCTTAGAGTGATATACGTGTACATATAGCAATATTATGGCATAAAAATTGAATTTTAAAAAGTTCATATTTTGAAAAAATCAGTTCAATAGGGTTTTTGTCGAAAAATCCCTGTACTATAGTACAGGGATTTTGTCGAAAAATGGCCATTTTCTGACCTTTTTATTTTTCGACATAAAGTTGTGCTAACACCCTTAGAGTGATAATACGGTGGTATACGTGTACATATAGCAATATTATGGCATAAAAATTGATTTTTAAAAAGTTCATATTTTGGGTGATTTTGTGAAAAATCCCTGTATTATAGTACAGGGATTTTGTCGAAAATGACAATTTTCCGACCTTTTTATTTTTCGACATAAAGTTGTCCTAACACCCTTAGAGTGATAATACGGTGATATACGTGTACATATAGCAATATTATGGCATAAAAATTGATTTTTAAAAAGTTCATATTTTGGGTGATTTTGTGAAAAATCCCTGTACTATAGTACAGGGATTTTGTCGAAAAATGGCCATTTTCAGACCTTTTAATTTTTCGACATAAAGTTGTCCTAACACCATTAGAGTGATAATACGGTGGTATACGTGTACATATAACAATATTATGGCACAAAAAATGATTTTTAAAAAGTTCATATTTTGGGTGATTTTGTGAAAACTCCCTGTACTATAGTACAGGGATTTTGTCGAAAAATGGCCATTTTCCGACCTTTTTATTTTTCGACATAAAGTTGTCGTAATACCCTTAGAGTGATAATACGGAGATATACGTGTACATATAGCAATATTATGGCATAAAAAATGATTTTTTAAAAGTTCATATTTTGGGTGATTTTGTGAAAAATCCCTGTACTATAGTACAGGGATTTTGTCGAAAAATGGCCATTTTCAGACCTTTTTATTTTTCGACATAAAGTTGTCCTAACACCCTTAGGGTGATAATACGGAGATATACGTGTACATATAGCAATATTATGGCATAAAAATTGATTTTTAAAAAGTTCATATTTTGGGTGATTTTGTGAAAAATCCCTGTACTATAGTACAGGGATTTTGTCGAAAAATGGCCATTTTCTTACCTTTTTATTTTTCGACATAAAGTTGTCCTAACACCCTTAGGGTGATAATACGGAGATATACGTGTACATATAGCAATATTAAGGCATAAAAAATGATTTTTAAAAAGTTCATATTTTGGGTGATTTTGTGAAAAATCCCTGTACTATAGTACAGGGATTTTGTCGAAAAATGGCCATTTTCTGACCTTTTTATTTTTCGACATAAAGTTGTGCTAACACCCTTAGAGTGATAATACGGTGATATACGTGTACATATAGCAATATTATGGCATAAAAATTGATTTTTAAAAAGTTCATATTTTCGGTGATTTTGTGAAAAATCCCTGTACTATAGTACAGGGATTTTGTCGAAAAATGGCCATTTTCTGACCTTTTTATTTTTCGACATAAAGTTGTGCTAACACCCTTAGAGTGATAATACGGTGGTATACGTGTACATATAGCAATATTATGGCATAAAAATTGATTTTTAAAAAGTTCATATTTTGGGTGATTTTGTGAAAAATCCCTGTATTATAGTACAGGGATTTTGTCGAAAAATGACAATTTTCCGACCTTTTTATTTTTCGACATAAAGTTGTCCTAACACCCTTAGAGTGATAATACGGTGATATACGTGTACATATAGCAATATTATGGCATAAAAATTGATTTTTAAAAAGTTCATATTTTGGGTGATTTTGTGAAAAATCCCTGTACTATAGTACAGGGATTTTGTCGAAAAATGGCCATTTTCAGACCTTTTAATTTTTCGACATAAAGTTGTCCTAACACCCTTAGAGTGATAATACGGTGGTATACGTGTACATATAACAATATTATGGCACAAAAAATGATTTTTAAAAAGTTCATATTTTGGGTGATTTTGTGAAAACTCCCTGTACTATAGTACAGGGATTTTGTCGAAAAATGGCCATTTTCCGACCTTTTTATTTTTTGACATAAAGTTGTCCTAACACCCTTAGGGTGATAATACGGAGATATACGTGTACATATAGCAATATTATGGCATAAAAATTGATTTTTAAAAAGTTCATATTTTGGGTGATTTTGTGAAAAATCCCTGTACTATAGTACAGGGATTTTGTCGAAAAATGGCCATTTTCCGACCTTTTTATTTTTCGACATAAAGTTGTCCTAACACCCTTAGGGTGATAATACGGAGATATACGTGTACATATAGCAATATTATGGCATAAAAATTGATTTTTAAAAAGTTCATATTTTGGGTGATTTTGTGAAAAATCCCTGTACTATAGTACAGGGATTTTGTCGAAAAATGGCCATTTTCCGACCTTTTTATTTTTCGACATAAAGTTGTCCTAACACCCTTAGGGTGATAATACGGAGATATACGTGTACATATAGCAATATTATGGCATAAAAATTGATTTTTAAAAAGTTCATATTTTGGGTGATTTTGTGAAAAATCCCTGTACTATAGTACAGGGATTTTGTCGAAAAATGGCCATTTTCTGACCTTTTTATTTTTCGACATAAAGTTGTCCTAACACCCTTAGGGTGATAATACGGAGATATACGTGTACATATAGCAATATTATGGCATAAAAATTGATTTTTAAAAAGTTCATATTTTGGGTGATTTTGTGAAAAATCCCTGTACTATAGTACAGGGATTTTGTCGAAAAATGGCCATTTTCTTACCTTTTTATTTTTCGACATAAAGTTGTGCTAACACCCTTAGAGTGATAATACGGTGATATACGTGTACATATAGCAATATTATGGCATAAAAATTGATTTTTAAAAAGTTCATATTTTCGGTGATTTTGTGAAAAATCCCTGTACTATAGTACAGGGATTTTGTCGAAAAATGGCCATTTTCTGACCTTTTTATTTTTCGACATAAAGTTGTGCAAACACCCTTAGAGTGATAATACGGTGATATACGTGTACATATAGCAATATTATGGCATAAAAATTGATTTTAAAAAGTTCATATTTTGGGTGATTTTGTGAAAAATCCCTGTACTATAGTACAGGGATTTTGTCGAAAAATGGCCATTTTCAGACCTTTTAATTTTTCGACATAAAGTTGTCCTAACACCCTTAGAGTGATAATACGGTGGTATACGTGTACATATAACAATATTATGGCACAAAAAATGATTTTTAAAAAGTTCATATTTTGGGTGATTTTGTGAAAACTCCCTGTACTATACTGCCCTGTCATGAAAAAACGACTCAACTGACACATTTTTCAAAAATCACTTTTTTAGCTTTTTGGGCTATTTAGGGAATAATACACCTTGTGGTATATTCAGATATTCAAAATTTTGACTAGAAATATGAAATTTAAAATTCAAAATACCACTCAATTGCAAGTTTGTGTTACTATTGTCATCAAAGACTAACTCAACTGCAAATGTCATGAAAGACTCACTCAATTGACATATTAACACCTATTATATCATAGGAAACCCATTCAAGTGCACAACAATGGTGTTTACTGCACAGCAAACTGTGTACTCAAATGTTGTTGTTTTAAACATTAAATAATTTGGTACTGCCCTACTAATAATTGTCAATAATTATTTTATTCAATACTTACTTAAACTTGTTTAGTTATTAGAATTAAATACCCCGGAGAGACTACTGTATGTGAACACCATTATGCTATTATTGAATATTCTCCCTCTTAAATTATTACTTAAAACTAAAAATTAAAAATACAAGAAACATGAAAAACAATATTTTAAACTTATTTTTAGATGCAAATATATGTACACACTAAATATAGGCCTATACAGAAAAGTGGGAAATTTGATTGCAGCAATATAACGACGGTAGCGTCCAGACAAAAATAATTTTTAAAATGAATGAATTAAATATCATGCCTTAAAAGGTGTCATTATTTTGAATAACATATATTCTTCTTCATTTTCCTCGAATTAAATAATATCACATATAAATTCATTCTTTATAAGCAAAAACCCCAATTAGTCTTAGGCTTAGCTTATACCAAGCCAAAAAACGCACAGGCAGACAATGGGCTTTGGGTGCCTTATATGACTTAGACAAAATTGGCCTAGGAACATAAATCATTTAAAAAATCACTATATAACTAAGTATTATATGAACTAAAGTCTTATTATCAAATTATTAAATAATATAAAATGTTTTTTATATATTTTTACGTTAAATTAGTACTTTCTTGAAAATACATTTTGTAGTTGAGTTGATTCTTTCATGACAAATGCAGTTGAGTCAGTCTTTCGTGATTTTCTTGTGTATATTGACCAAGAATGTTATGAAAAAACAGTAAAACTGACATATCTAAAATTAGAGTCAGTAAATTTAATAAAACTTTCTACACAATAAAGAGTACTTATATGTACTACTAAAAGGTGTGAAAATCAAAATAATATTATCTACACATAAGAAGGGCTAAAACAATAACACGTTTTGTTGATTATCTCAAAACTTTGGTTTATGCAGTTGAGTCGTTCTTTCATGACGGGGCAGTATAGTACAGGGATTTTGTCGAAAAATGGCCATTTTCCGACCTTTTTATTTTTCGACATAAAGTTGTCGTAATACCCTTAGAGTGATAATACGGAGATATACGTGTACATATAGCAATATTATGGCATAAAAAATGATTTTTAAAAAGTTCATATTTTGGGTGATTTTGTGAAAAATCCCTGTACTATAGTACAGGGATTTTGTCGAAAAATGGCCATTTTCTGACCTTTTTATTTTTCGACATAAAGTTGTCCTAACACCCTTAGGGTGATAATACGGAGATATACGTGTACATATAGCAATATTATGGCATAAAAATTGATTTTTAAAAAGTTCATATTTTGGGTGATTTTGTGAAAAATCCCTGTACTATAGTACAGGGATTTTGTCGAAAAATGGCCATTTTCTGACCTTTTTATTTTTCGACATAAAGTTGTCCTAACACCCTTAGAGTGATAATACGGTGGTATACGTGTACATATAGCAATATTAAGGCATAAAAAATGATTTTTAAAAAGTTCATATTTTGGGTGATTTTGTGAAAAATCCCTGTATTATAGTACAGGGATTTTGTCGAAAAATGACAATTTTCCGACCTTTTTATTTTTCGACATAAAGTTGTCCTAACACCCTTAGAGTGATAATACGGTGATATACGTGTACATATAGCAATATTATGGCATAAAAATTGATTTTTAAAAAGTTCATATTTTGGGTGATTTTGTGAAAAATCCCTGTACTATAGTACAGGGATTTTGTCGAAAAATGGCCATTTTCAGACCTTTTAATTTTTCGACATAAAGTTGTCCTAACACCCTTAGAGTGATAATACGGTGGTATACGTGTACATATAACAATATTATGGCACAAAAAATGATTTTTAAAAAGTTCATATTTTGGGTGATTTTGTGAAAACTCCCTGTACTATAGTACAGGGATTTTGTCGAAAAATGGCCATTTTCCGACCTTTTTATTTTTTGACATAAAGTTGTCCTAACACCCTTAGGGTGATAATACGGAGATATACGTGTACATATAGCAATATTATGGCATAAAAATTGATTTTTAAAAAGTTCATATTTTGGGTGATTTTGTGAAAAATCCCTGTACTATAGTACAGGGATTTTGTCGAAAAATGGCCATTTTCTGACCTTTTTATTTTTCGACATAAAGTTGTCCTAACACCCTTAGGGTGATAATACGGAGATATACGTGTACATATAGCAATATTATGGCATAAAAATTGATTTTTAAAAAGTTCATATTTTGGGTGATTTTGTGAAAAATCCCTGTACTATAGTACAGGGATTTTGTCGAAAAATGGCCATTTTCTTACCTTTTTATTTTTCGACATAAAGTTGTCCTAACACCCTTAGGGTGATAATACGGAGATATACGTGTACATATAGCAATATTATGGCATAAAAAATGATTTTTAAAAAGTTCATATTTTGGGTGATTTTGTGAAAAATCCCTGTACTATAGTACAGGGATTTTGTCGAAAAATGGCCATTTTCTGACCTTTTTATTTTTCGACATAAAGTTGTGCTAACACCCTTAGAGTGATAATACGGTGATATACGTGTACATATAGCAATATTATGGCATAAAAATTGATTTTTAAAAAGTTCATATTTTCGGTGATTTTGTGAAAAATCCCTGTACTATAGTACAGGGATTTTGTCGAAAAATGGCCATTTTCTGACCTTTTTATTTTTCGACATAAAGTTGTCCTAACACCCTTAGGGTGATAATACGGAGATATACGTGTACATATAGCAATATTATGGCATAAAAATTGATTTTTAAAAAGTTCATATTTTGAGTGATTTTGACAAAAGGATTCACATTTACTTACATTTCATCCGGACATATATTTGGTCTTCGCAAACGGCCGCCGTTTGTAAGGTACTTTAACAGTTCACTATTCGCTACTCCAGGATATGGCGTTTCTCCAAAGCAAAAAATTTCCCACATCGTAACGCCGAATGCCCACTGTAAATATACAGATGTTAATCTCTGTCTACACTATCAATCTAGTTTTACAATAAAAGTGTGATGTGCCCAAATATGGTAGTGATATGCCCAAGTTTTTCTAGAATGAAAATGGTATTCGAATCCCATACATAAAAAATGAAAGTCCACAGTCTAATCCACTCGACTACACAGAGGGCTCGACAGAAAGCGTTTGCATTAGCAAATTGTAGTTAGCTCAATTCTTACGTCACACCTTATGGATATGACTATTTTGGGACGTTCCATGAGGGGTCCCCAACTTATATACGAAAAGAATATCGCAAACGAGCCAGGCTACCATTTGCAAAGACGTGCAAATCGATGCAAAGCGATGTTAACGTCAAGGATGATATAATGTGTAAAAAAAAAACAATATAACTTATCTTACCACGTCTGTTTTCTCTGTAAACGAAAAATATCTTAGTGCCTCTGGTGCTAGCCACTTGAATGGCAATTTGGTTAGTTTCTTCATTTTATAATTAGAACTATAAATTTTGCGAGCTAATCCAAAATCGGCAATCTTTACTGTGTATCTGTCTTTCTCTCCATCCAGCCTAAAAAAGAATTATTAATAGTTTAAAAACAAAACGACATACATACATAATACATACCAGTCCATGACGGTTAAATATACTTTTATAGCGCTTTGTAGTTGTTTTTTTTTGGTTATTGATTATTTATAAGTTATTACTAGTTATTACTAATTATTTATAGTTATTATTAGTCATTACTAGTTATTAGGCTGATTAATTATTACTATTTATTACTAGACCCTTGTCTAGTACCTATAGAACATTTTAAACCACACGCAATGTTGACCCTGTCGATAGCCTCATCCGTTTTCCAATTTCTTTCTGTGCGAATTGCCGCAAACGAATATCGTTAAAATTACTTACATGCAGTTTCTGGCAGCCAAGTCCCTGTGAATATATTTATTTCTACTCAAAAAAGACATCCCTCGTGCAATTTGTAACGTAAATTCGTTCAGTTGACATACTGAGTAACTCTAAACATATCAATAAATATCGATTATAATACAGTAAAAACTTCGTAACATTGCTATCCACGGGATACCTCATTCCCTTGGAATTAAAAAGAAAGGAAATACATTCAACTCTCCCAATATCGGACTCTCTAAAACCGGAAACTCTTTCAAAGCCAGACTTTTCTTGAGGTCCAAAGTCCAGCCCAAAGGTGTCTAGTATTGGAAGACTGTATACATTTTTACACTACTGCCAACCGCCACTACTCAGAAGACACCCTTACTAAATGGAAATCAAATGATAGGTACATATTTGATAAAGCAACTTACCTTTCTTCCATTCCATCTTTTCGACTTGAGTAAATATTTTCGAAGATCACCAAACTTCATAAATGGCATGACGATGATCGGTTTGACGTAGTCAGAGTCAGGTGAACTAGCGATAGCGACTCCTGAACACACACACAAAAAATTAAAAACCGATAAACTAAACGATTTATGCTTTATGCTATGTACTTAATAAGGATGACAATAAGACTCGAGTAATTTTTGTTGTTGAAAAACAGCGGTTTTGTTGGAGCATCCTTTAAAATAAATATAGCATCATAATGTTTTAGCATACATTGTGGTTGTGTAAACCTTTTGGTGAAACTCTTTTTTATTTTAAGCTGCTTTTTCTCAAAAATTCTCATTGAAATGAAATTCATAAACTTTACCAATAACTTGAAGAATATTGTCATGCTTGAGTGCGCTTGACATGGCTCCTTCTCGTAAGAAATCTTCAAGTTCATGCATTCTGTACTTATCTAAATAAAGTAATGATACACAGGTATTTTATTTATTTTTCTATTAGTAAAGACATCATCGTGTCCATATGGGCGCATCAGATTTTTTTTTGTCCTATAAAGTTTTATAGCGTAAACAGAGCTTTAGACATTTTTTTTTCATTGGGTTGGGTAATATTAATAGTACAGTAGTTGTTGTTGTTGTTATAATAGGTAGTAATAAAAAATAAAGTAGTAATAACTATTAGTAATAGAGCATAATATCCAGAGAGATGTAATAAGCTATATAAAATATCATTGATAATATCACACTATTAATATACAATACCTTTGATTGTTTTTACAGCAACTTGCCTGATAGATTCAGATTTTGTTGACAACTTGGCATTCCTAACACAACCAAATTCACCTAAAATGTTTAAAAAGGTGTTGCTTTACCATTAAATGTCTTCAATAGTAGTATTATTGCTAATGGGTTGCTTTATATATTCGGAAATTGTGCTCATTAACTTCGGCAAATATAGTTAATTAACTCTACAAGCCTAAAATCACAAGTATGAGGAAGAAGACACCAATACTCCACTCTCTAACAAACAGCATGTGTAATTTATATGACATCATACAAACATATTTCGGTTTCTTGTCTATAGAGCTGGAACATGACGTAGTAAACCCATAATTTATAGAAATAAAAGTACAGTATTGGGCATACCTCTTCCAATTATATCACCGATATCAAGGCGGTCTCTATCAATCAAAATGCTCTTGAGTTCATCTTTGAGGTGAGAATTAATTAATAGGTTTTCTACTGAAAGTTTAAAAATGAATGTTTATTGTTAATGTTATGGGTTTTAGTCTGTAATATTGTTATGGTTCTATATTTAAAACAATCTAGTAATAGTACTGGGAAGCTTTGAGTTTTTCCTTATGTCAGTAAATGAATTGTGGCTGCGTCGCAGCTATTCATTATTCTACACAGCAATTTGACTTCCCGTCACGCTTAATTGCTTGTCACATCCGAAAGTTCATTGTTTGACTACAAAACATTGGCCTAGACGACTTAAACAAGTTTACTGCTTTCGCTTTCTGCTGGAGAAATCATTTACTGTAGCCGACGATTGCATGGTATTTAGTGCCTCGTGCCTTAATAACAGTTGCTTTATATTATTATCATAAACTCTCGAAAGGTTTACATCATCCCTTCAAACAAATACTTACATACAATTGTGGTTTCTGGAGATATGGGTACCGATGAGGATGCCGATGGAGGACGCGGCATAGTAGTACTTGAAGACCGAACTGCTCCTGTCAGCCAGAAATCGTCTGCTTGTAAATGCCTCTTGGCACACCTTCGTCTTCTTATTGTTCTAGATAAGAATTTGAAGATTGTATGACTGGGTTGTCTGGGACTGTTACATTAGTTCGTTTTCAAGTGCAGTATGTATTGATAATCGTTTATCAATTGTTTATTTAGAAGATGTTTGTTATAAAACTGTCACACATTGTAATACAATGGTCACACTTAAAATAAAACTGTCACAAGTTGTCACAATACTCACACTTATAACTGCCATATCACATTTTAAAATTTTGCTTTGAAATTCATACTTTGTAATACAAATTCATACTTTTGTAGTGGATGTAACACTGTATTATTTTTCAGTCCTAATATCAACTTTATGACGAATCTGTTTTTTCAATCAATAGTGAAACTTGGTTCTCAACACCTACTAACCTATTTGGGCATATCACTGCCATATTTGGGTATATCACTACCATATTTGGGTACATCACACTTTTGATAGTGTAGACAGAGCTCTACTAACCTTTTTATCAGTAAACAACAGATAGTCAACATGACGATAAGAACAACGCCGCCACCAATTGAGGCTGCCATCACCCACATTAACTCAATCCCTAAATAAAGAACCGAAAACGGATTTTAAAAATAGATATATACAGTATTATCGTCATATCAAATGAAGATATGAACACATTGTGAGGTGGTTTCCCGAATGATCGTAAAATCAAAACGGTACTGGGTATGATCAACTAGCGTTCTTGTCACCAACTAGTCATCCATCCATAGAAGTACTGATGTAGTAGCCTATCTGTACGGTGACCATAGAATGTGACCCGAGACATGACTAACTACGACTTTTGGATGATAGAAAGTTGAGAAAATCCTAGACTATCTTTAAGTCATGACTAAAGATAGTCCCCTTTCATGAATACCGTTTTAGGATAGTCCAGGCTGCGAAAATCACATTTATTCCGGGATAACTAAAGAATTCTATTCTTTTGTATTCATTCCTTCATGACTTTTTGTCACGTTAGAACAATGACACATTTTTATTTGAAAAGATTGTATAAAATATAGATGCAATATTCGTCATACCTGGATTATCATCTTCGTCTTTCGATTTTGTTTCTAAAATCGTCGTGCTAGTTTCAGTATATGTTTCTGTACTGTTCATGTTAAGAAATATCTATCTACGATTTACAATAAAAAGCAATGGAAATTCGTTTTCTATCTGGTTACTGCACAATCTGAAGAGATTGAAATGTTGAAATGGTAGAAAATGCTGACATTACGGTTATTTTATGATTTGACCTTAGATTAGACCTGAAATTATTTTCAATTTGTAAAGAAAGATTCAAGTTGAAACAAATATCCTGCTTTGACCGAAAATATGCATCTTACGTCTTTAAATGTCCATAACATATAGTCGGTTACTGTATGATAATATAAGTCAGTTAATTCGTAACATTTCAAGTAAACGTCGTATGACGTCAGAATGTAAACGTAGGCGTACAGAAACAGCCGTTTTAGAATTAAAAACGAAAGTGAGTATAACATTAAACTTTCTTTTTAAATTAATATAAATTCTGAATTCTTTTACAAAAGTGAACGTTACTGGCTAGTAATAGTACACATACGTAAATGACACCCGCATTATAAAACATTTAGGCTTATATCAAGCTGTTTTTAAGCTAAACAATTGAAATAGCATGAATAAAACGGTTTTTAGATTATGGAATTACTTGGAAACATATATACTCAGAAACAGCTCTAATATAATGGTCTTTAATTAGTAGTAATGAGTAGTTGCTAATAACTATATCAGTCATAGTGCAAAAACAAAATGAATACGCAGTAACACAACGAACATAGGTTTAGAATGAATTGGAAACAACACTACAACACATTAAGACAGTTCTAATATGGTCTTGCAGTAGTTACTAATATAAGTCATCAGATATTGTAGAATAAATGAGAAAACAGTACTTACGTTCATTCAGCAGACCTTACGGACATGGACTGAATTGGAACCAGCACGTCAACACATCAAATTAGAAACAGTTCTAAATAGAATGGTCTTTAATGGGGTAGTTTCTAATAAAAATCATCAACTATTGTGGTAAGAAATGAGGAAAACACTCGGAAAACAGTACTTCATTGAGCAGACATAATGTAAAAAGAAAAACACGAACAAACAATCCCAACGTACAAACAAGCACTTCCGCCCTTTAAGTCTTGTAAATATATCCAGTTTTAGATTAGATCCAGAATCTGATTTAAACAAAAAACAATTTCATCCAATCCAATATTGCTAGGCCTAACAAATATTCACATATCGTAGGATTGAACGCCTATGAGAAGTAACAATTTATTCTCAGAATCAGCCTTGCGTGTGAATACATACGAATGAAGTTTACATATAGTTGTTTCCATTTGTTTGTATAGCTGGGTTTCAATTTCATTTTCGGTAACTTATTTGAACATGAGTTTCAACCATGTTTCAACTAATGACATGAAACTACTGAAAAATAAGCCGGAAATTGTTTATTAAACGTTTTCTTATCCGTTAAAAATTTAGATAAATTATTATAACATTATTGTCTTTAAAAGGAAACAATGGTTTTATACTTGAAATAGTATGTTATAGTAACTCACAGCTGAGTAAAATTCTTGTCATAATTTATTGGAGGATTGTGGTTCACATAATATTCAATAACAATTCCGCTGAAAGCGTTAAAAAGCAACCTTAGTTTCTCGTTAAAATTAGGTGTTATCAAACAAATAACGAATGCTAATCGACAAAAGTACAATATTCACAAACATTACAGAACAAGAATACATCGGTATAATGTGGGTTCCATGTGTCTATGTGAAGTCAACCATCCATCTGTAGATACGTTACATTAAATACCACTAGAAGATGGATCATAACTCATTGGACAAATTATCTGGTAATTTTAATAGTGTTTTGACTGTTAATACTTGGTACAAAAAGAGGTCTGGGGGTGCCGTACTTAATACAATTCGTTTTAGTGCAAAGGTCAAAGGACATAATGTACACGTCACAAGCGAAATTGAAATAGACACTTTATTAATAACACAAACAATGTAATATTATTGCGAGACAATGTACAATCAACACTTACAACATACTAAAGAAAGCCTATTCTTCCATTGGTTGATTTCGTTTCCAAACATTTGAATGGCCTAGACGTACATTCGATTCAAGATAAATGGCGTCCGTATCAATAGAACTTGACATAACAGTAAATGTGAAAAAAATAATATATAATTTGTATTTGATTCGAGATCAATCATTTAATCACACTTTTATTTATTCTTCAACGACAATACTTATATACATAGAGACTACTTTTCAACCCATCTTCATACCCGCTTCACTGCTTGGTACACAAAACATTTTTTTTTGTGCGATAATTTAAAGAATGCAATACTTGTACTTGGCGCCAAGACGGCACACGGTAATAATGTCAACGTTATTTTTGGTAGCCGTAGTGCTTTACTCAATTTCTTGGGGCATTTCCGAGTCCAAGGAACGTCTTAGCAGATCCAAATGTGTATTTTTGTGATCCTAAAAAACACAATCAAACAAACAAATTAAGTTTAGGCCTAAATTGTATTCTTATATAATACCATGGATCAACATCCGAGTTCGGTTTGTGGACATCAGATCAAAATACGCAGATTTTTCCCACAAAATACATCAATTTATTGCAAGTTATTAGTAAAGTGAAATAAATGAAACTTGAGGGCGCTAACAAAAATTAGCGCCCTCAAGTTGACGTATTGCATTAGATTAGCGCCCTCTAGTTTTTTTGTAGAGAGAATGACTATTGTTGAGTCACAGTATTCGCAGTACTGCATCAACTTTTGTTATCGTGGACGGGATACCATCTTAGATATTGTTATCGTGGTTTGTCGACGTTCAGTCTCCGCGATGTCACAACGTTGTAATGTCACCATTTCTACTTACTATTTACTGGCTGTTTCTCCTCAACCCAAAACTTGAATCCACTCTTGGCGTGCTGATTATAAACATTAAATTTCCATGATCTATTTGGTTGTTTACCTAGGTGTGACGTAGCATATGCGTACGGTGAATCCACTAATCGCACATTCATTTTATTAGGCACTAAAAATAAAAACAATATAATATATATAGTGGTTATTGTTAAATTCATTTAACACATTTTAAATATTGGTAGCAAGAAGATTTAGGATGGGAGAACTCTTAGAACTTCGGAATGCGAAAAAGAAAAAAAAAACATTCTGCGCATGTTCAGAAATATATGAGCATGTGCAAATAACTGTTATACCCAATAACTGCGTAGTAGGTTTGCGCGTCGTGTGTAACACCAAAGATCGGTAATAACTCATCGTTACCTTTGTTTACTTTGAAAGTGAGGTGAGTCGTATATGGGCGGCCAAGCTATGGCAAGCATTTAGCGAATAAACGAATTTTAATTAATCTCACATTAATACCCAATAGACCTATCACTAACTTAATATAAAAAAAAACTTACAATATGTTGACATCTCATCACCTTTTGCCCACGGTAAGTCACGTGTCTTGATTGAGAATGCTTTAACCATTTTACGAGGATCCGGTTGGCGCGGGGTTCGAACGTCACTCATCTGTATGATTCCTGTTTTATTTCCAGCGTAGAGAGGCGGTAGCTAAAGGAATGGAAAAATGACATTATTTAAAAAACACAATTGAAAATAAAACAGTAACCATATAATATGTCTTTCTTTTATATTATTAGTGACGAAATCTTGTCACGAAGGTTCGTACAACCAGGGAGTTGTCTAATAAAAACTCCCTGGTACAACAATTAACCACACTAGAAAACAAAAAAAAAGAAACTGATGATTAAATCTGATAAAGATCACACTTTTACTTACCATTGTCTGTTTTTGAAAATTTGCATTCGGATCGTAAAGATTCGGTATATCAATTCCTTGTACAATCCATTTGGGTATATTTCCATAAGCAATTCTATAAAGCAAATGATTTAAACATTTGAATAATAAATATTAATGGTAAACGTTTAACTACATCATAAGACCTATTTATACAGTACATAGTATAAAAGCGCTGGACTTCTTCTTTCATCTATTTCTTAAAACCATTTCTCTCAAATGGCCAATTAATTGTACTATATAGGCCTATATTATTTAGATATTTCTTTTTATTATATTGTGTTGTTCTCATGGTCTCTAACGATCAGCTCAGAATGGACCCGGCATCCACAAAGGCCTTTAAAACCGGGCGATGATCGAGTTAACAGTTAAATACACTAGTAACATGCAATTAGTTTCCCAGGTTCCAGTGTACAATTGCCCACACTGTTTCTACACTACCTAATTACACTATAAACCTGGAAAATTATTCTTTTTGTGTCGTATTTATTTCCTCTTCAGATCAACACACATACATTTCCGACACGAGTTCGCCGATTACCCCTGTGTACGTCTAAACAATTTCAACTATTGTATAATTTATATTCTAGGCCTATTAACAATAGACGTTCTTGCCAAGCTAATTCCCTCTTCAACTTACATTCTGGTGGTTGCTAGACAACGGGACGCGGTCTAGCGAGTCTTAACACAATTGACTTAAGCCTTAAGTTTGTTCATTGTTTGCATCCTTTGTATAGTTGTATCTCGATAACAAACTTGTTTTTGTTTGTAAACAGCGTGTGTGTCTTACTTAATAATAGAATTACATTAGGGTGAAGAAATAATATACAATTAATTAGAAGAAAAAAACAAGATTGTTTTAAATAAATGGATTTTTTTTCCCGTCAGGAAAACCAAGTAGTCCTATGTATTTTATGAAGTTAAGAATTGTTTTTTTAAGTGGACAATTCTGACTACTGTAGAGACTGGCAGGCATAACACAATGGATCACAAACCTTCCTAACTTGGACCAACAACTCTACAAATTGTGTTCAAAATATGTTTGACACTAGTGCCTGAATTTACTGGTTTTATTTTATAACATTCCCCTTCAATGGTTCTTAAATACTTTTGTATTTACATAAGGACTACTGAACTTTTGTTTTTCATTTTTTTTTAGTTGTGTTTTTACAAATCAAACGTGAAGAGCAAAAGGGCAATAAATACCAGCTCGCCTCCCGCAAAGGATATCAATCGTTAAACCTACTCAAACCAATAAAGTGAGAAATGATATATGTATCAAATTATTATTTATGTAATAGTATGTGAATCTTTTTTAAACCATTTATGTATATATACTCTATCATTAATTTTGAGATCTTTATCACGATTCTTAATTCTTTTTTCACTCCTGGAGGAGGATGCAACTCTCTGATTGCTCTTATATATTATTATGTATAATGTTTTACAATGTTTGTGAATTACAGTATATTGTGAATCTTTTTCAAACATAAATATTTTGTTTTAAATATCATACACATTACCTAAAGGTGCTTTCAAAAGAACGCATGGGTCATAAGAATGTTTGTATGCATTTGGATGGTACGATTTAACGACAATGATAATAAAGTGTATTTAAGTTATGTTTATTTAAGATATGGTTGAAACTAGAGTTTGCAATCAAATTTGAAAATTGACAACGGAGGTATGTTGAAGGGTGAATGAATACAAATTGGTTCAATCACCAATTGCAAAGACCGTTTACCTATAATAATGGTTATTGTCCTAATTTATGTCCATTCTGAGACTAGTGGAAGGCCTTCTTATGTAGTGGGTCGGGAGTTGGATTTGTCTGAATAGGGGTTGGTCGTTGGATACTGTATTCGCATATTCGTCCATTGGTTTAATTAATAATAAATAGGCCTACAAGTAATCGAATTTGATTAAAATAAATATGTACAACCTGGTTACCATCTGTAAATTGGGCCTAATAATAGTCTATGAAAACGCATGTCTTATAAATTTCCATACACCCTAACACAACCCCATCAGTCGGGGTTTTCTAAAACCGAGAGTAAATTAAAACCGTTAACTAATAAAAGTAAAAATCATTTAAGAAGATAAAATATTCTTACTCACCTATCATCGAGGGCTATAGGATTGTATTCCGTGCCCCATCTTTGCATGGGTATAGACATTCGGGTAGTCATTTTTCTTCGTTGCGGTGTCTAGTAAAACTAGCTATAAATGCTTCATTACTGTATGCAAGATCCGCTAATCTTCTATTCCGTTCGCTTCTTAGTCGAGTGTTTTATTCTCTATACGTTGTCAATAGTTATTATAATAATGTATTGTATTTGCAGTCTCGCTGTGTGTAGCTAAGTAAACGACGCGAAGGTCTTGCGTGACCTACATATAGAGGGCGATAGATAGTTTTATACTCAGCAGAAAGCGCGCGCAATGATTTATGCACTTCATAAGTGCCTAACGATATTTAAATATATAATAATTAGCATAAGATATTACATATTCTTAAGTTTGGTTCGGATTTGGATACAACGCAACGACGTGGATGCAACGCAACGACGTAGGCGCAACGCAAGTGCGTACAGATCACAAACGATTGTTCGGTGATCCATCGCGTCGCGCTTACTTCCTCTCTTAAACTACACTAACATGTCTATAATATAGGCCCATCACACGTTTCATACGTATAAAAGTTAAGCTCGAATCCAGAAAAAATCGACCGTGGACTACATAAAAATAACTGGAGATTGATTATTTTGTGCAATTTTGTGTTGGGGGGGGGGGGGACAATCATCATTAAACAGAACCATTCGTCATTGTTGTTATTAACAGAAATTAAATTTCACGCCAACAAATTCGCCTTAGTGGAAAACAGATTTAGAGAAGAAATGTTTCTTAAGCTCTGTCTACACTACCAAACTAGTTTGACAAAAAAGTGTGATGTGCCCAAATATGGTAATGATATGACATCATCATGTACATATATCATGTCCAACATGTCATGTGAATTGATTTCTTTTGTGAGTTTCAAATAAAAAGGAGTTCAATTTTACACAAATTTGTACTAAACATGTATTCTTTATTTTTATTTTTTATTTTTTTTTTATTTAATGTGGAATTGTTACGGACGTTCATATGAAAATTAAGAACTTACCTCAAATACCAACAAATGTTATGGATATTTATGAATATTCATTAAGTATTTATGAATATTCATTAAGCATTAAGCATGGTTCATAAATACACCTTATGAATATTTTGAATAATCTAATTTTAGTTTATCAATATTAATAAACTTGGTTAAATAATATTATATCAGAGACATATATTACTATATGTCCGATTATATTATGAAATTCAAATTGACATGTTCACAAGAACACTATATTAATGTTGTTTGAATGTGATGTGATTTTAGTCTTTCTCTGCTAGCGAAACTAAACGTTCATCAATTTCTGCTTCTGTTAAAACCCTAGGAAAAAAATAATAAAGTTAAAATAATTAATATATATTAAATAAGTATAAAACTAATGTGTATTTTTAGGGGCATAGAAATATTATATGGCCTTTGGGTAAATAGTTTTTAATTTATTTATTAATCGTCTGAGAATACAATTACTTAATTATTGTCCTATCTGTTTGACAAAAAAAGTGTGATGTGCCCAAATATGGTAGTGATGTGCCCAAATATGATCACATTTTTGTGTCACATTAAGTTTGATAGTGTAGACAGAACTTGTGTCAGACAAATTCTAAATATTTACCTAAATTTAGGATTTTCTTTAGTTACGACCGCCACTTCAATATCTGATGGTTTAAAATCTGCTGATAATATGGTGCTTAAACATTTAATAGCAGTCTAAAAAAACAAAAAGAATAATTTTAAAACACAGTTATTGATCTTGCCAACATTGTGCATTTTTTTTCTGCATTGCAAGAATAGAAAATAGAAAAAATCTATAATTTTCCCACCCTTCTCCGTATATTACCACCCATCCTCTGATATTCCCACCCTTCCACGGATATTCCCACCCTCCTACAGATATTCCCACTCTCCTCCGGATATCCCCACCCTCCTCCGGATATTCCCACCCTCCTACGGATATTCCCACCCTCCTCCGGATATTCCCACCCTCCTCCGGATATTCCCACTCTTCTCCAGATATTCCCATCCTCCTCCGGATATTCCCACCCTTCCCGGATATTCCCACCCTTCCCTGATATTCTAACCCTCCTCGATTTTAAATTTACCTCAACTGTTTGTTCATATGACCAATCTTGTTTCTTTTTTAGTTTCTTCTCCAGAAAGCTGTTGGCTTCAGTTTGTTTAACTCCTACACTAGTAGCTTTGTAGCCACAGAAATAACCAGCAGGGTCAGTCTTGAATACCTGAGGCCCTTTCTCTTCATCATAGCCAATTAATATCATACCTATAAAACGTTAATGGTGACATATCTGTTTTCGTTATCATTCGTAAGATTGCAAAACCTCTAAATTACTGTATTTATTTAAATTATGTAAAAACAAATATAAGTGAAATGAAAATAAAGTAGCAATGAGTATTTGTATACTTACTGCAACCAAGTGGCCGCATACTAGCGTTCTGTGTGTATACTTGTGAGATGTCAGCTATTCTTCTACATAACATATCTACAGGTACTTCATAACCATACTTATATTTCCATTGGGCTGCCTCTGATCTCGCTCTCTGAACAAGAGACCGACTATCAGCTGCAAAAAGAAAAAAAAAAACCATTAATTTCTTTCTTTCAACAATTTATTTGCATTCAAACTCTCATAAATTGCCTAAGGCAGCGCTCCGCAAACATTAAATTAAAATCCAAAATCAAACTATATTGTCATATCATACTATATTACGACGCTGAAACATTATCGTCGTTCCTTTATTTTGTTTCTCAAGGCACCCTTAGGCTCTTCAAAAATGTTTCGCGGCCCAAATGGGTCTAAGGGGGCAGTGTAGTTGTGCTAAAAACATTGACAAACATACCAACAAGTCCAGTCATAACACATCCGTTGTTCTCCGTCAATTGGTACATGTGGGTAACAGTGTCAGCATCTAATAGTTTATCCTGAAAATAAAAGGTAAGAGCAGGTAAAATATGCCCTGTATATACATAAAAAAACTGTAAAACACACAGCTGCTTCAAATTATTAGACAAGGTACTTGGGAAAAAACAAACTAATTGACTAGTACTAATGCAATAACAACTTTGCATGAAACTTCGCTATTAATTCAATTTTATATACATACAGTAGAACCCATCTCTCGGGACGTCTTATAGAAGACACTTTCCTGTTAAACTGGTCTTTTTAATTTATTTCTTTTCCGAATATTAATAATAATAATACTTACTGGCACTTTCTTTTGTGCAACTGCAACCGCACAATCAGCTCCTCGAATTGCAACTGATGTTACGCCACTTTGATTGACGGCTTTGAAAGCATATTCTATGAATAAGTTGAAAATTATAAGAATACTACTAGGCTATAGTAGTGTGAATATGTTGTACTGTACTGTATATTATACATGTAAGACTGTTGGAAGGTGTTTTGTCATAAAATGACGTTCTGACATCTGATTAGTGATTAGTCAGTTATGATGGCTGTCCTGTTCCAAGTTACCCCCTCACCTGGAGTGAAACATACCAGTGCAACTATTTAGGCCTAGCCTAGGTGTACAGTAACTTTAAGTGTTACGTGTAGCCTGTAGGGAATGAATGGAGAGTCAACTAGCCTAAGTAAAATAAATCTCACTTTTCAGCTAAAAAAAAGAAATTTATTCTAAGAGAATTGTTTTCTTTAATATACTATAGTTTGGCTACCAGGCCTATTGAAACAATGACATCCCTTCAGTTGTATATAAAAAGACATTTAAACTCAGAACTCGGTCTAGCCTAGCAAGAAAGCACAGTCCAGTGTTCGGGCGCCGGTAAAGCACCATCCAACATGCTTGTCGAGTTCGCCGCATCGCCGCACAAAAAGAGGACACAGATAGGCCTAGCATTAAATGAAGAAAATACATAACAATTTTGTATATAAACAACATACCAACTTGATATAACCTTCCCTCTGGTGAAAAGATTGTAATGTAATGGTCAAACCCCGCACTTGTGCCTCGAGACATTTTATAAACCTTACAAATATAACAGAAATTTGCAAAAAGTTTGCAAATTCACGGTGATTGCTATGGGCTTAGAAATCCAGGATGCTTTAAGGTACCTGTATACAGGATTAAAGTTTCACAACTTCAAAGCGCCTGTGCACAAAAGACCAATATATGTTTTGATTGTTTGTGCACTTCAGCACTTATTTTCTCTACTGTAAGAGTATTGAAGCTCTAGGTGGCCTACAGTATTACACTATCTTTGATTACACTATAATATTACTCATTGTCATTAGTGATGATAATAGGCCTAATTCCGATAAATCTAGAGATAAATCCAGCCAAAATTTTGTATTTTATGACCGAATCTTGAATGCATTGTTTTCTGCTGGTCCGTTTGCGCATGATTAAATAATTGGCTACATAAAAAAAAAAATAATATTTAAAAAATGTACTAGCATTTTCGACCGAATCCGACATTTATTTTGCAGTAATTCCAATCCTCTTTTGTTAGTAATTTAAATAGATGTTTCTAAACCGCCCTCTACATTAATCATAATTTTGCATAATTCATGCAGGATATATGTTTTTTTTAATGACACTCAATGATGATCATAATTAGTCAAGCGTAATAAATAGGCTATAATGTTTAGGAAAATTCTGATCTTCCGATACAATATGGCCAGTTAGAATTTAGAGTTTTCTTCTTTTTTTACAAGACGGAATCCAAATATACAATTATGATAATATTATATAGTGTGTGGTGACGTATGGTATTGCAATAGATAATGATAAAAGCTTATGAGGTGTGTACACATAGATATGATTGTCGTACGTAAGCCTCCAGAGCACTCAAAAGACAAAACAATCTAACTGTGCTGCTTGTTGTAATAGGCAAGTTTAGGCCTAGCTAGCTAGCCTTTGTATAGTAGACTTATTGCAGGCTGTTTTTTCCTAATTTTCATGGTATATTGTTAGCTCAGGTAAGCATCTTCTATAGGCTAAGCTTTCTTTTTGGTACGGACTTAATGATACTCTATTTGAGAACGTATCTTTTTACTGTCGATTAGTACGGTATAGGTAGGCCTAGTAAAATCTAACTACCGGCATATACTCCGGGTATGATACTAAGTATCGTGACCTTGATTGTTTCAACAACAATCCTAAATAGCCTACTGTAATTATGTTGGTTAACATATTGTTGTTTTTGCATATTGTATGGACATACCCTATTTATTCGCAATGTAGTTATACCATGGTACATTATGGTAAATCTGGACTCTCTAACCTTAAATTCTAAGCCTATAATTATCCATGGGCCTCACGTCATAAACAATATGTGCATACTACGATTTCGTAATTACGACTGTATATTGTTATTGTATATTTAGCCTAATTATGTTCTAATCAGGGAAGAGTGTAATTTCACGAATAACAATAAATTCAGTATTAGAAACACCAATGTGTCATATTATCAATAGTTGTCACGTGATTGGTTTTCACTCATAGATATGTGACATTTATTTGTATTGTTTAAAGGTTTGCATGGCGAAATCAAATGTTGATATAAAGTTTGCAGTACACCACGTATATTAGTTCTGAAAAGAACTGTTGAGTTCCTCGACGTTTTGATCAATATGCTTTGATCGTCCTCAGGAGTAAGAATGACATTTATTTCTTTTATATTTAGAATTTTAAGAAGAAATTGAAATGGGAAATTCAAATTCAAGTGGTTCCGGCCTCCCAGAAGCCAAGAAGGTTAAAACACATTCATATTTCTTTCCTGGAAAGAAGAGCAGTGATCAGGGCAGTGGTGGTGGTGGCGACAAGCCTAAACCTAAGCCAGGCATCTGAAAACATAAGACAATGAATTAAATACATAATTAACAGTGTTCATAACTGTACACAGTATAGCCTACGCTGAAATGGAGTGTTTATGTTGTACAATTTATATAGCGCTTTTAACATCAACGGATTGTCCCAAAGAACTTGGAAATGAAGGTTGGGGAGAAACAGAGTGAAATTACAAAGAACAAAAAAAGATGGGTTTTTAAAATGGTTTGAAGACTAGTGTTTATGGCTGCTTTAAAATGAATAGTTTTAAGTGCTCTAGCCATGGATATCATTTATAGTATTTTATCTAAATTAGACATTGTCGGTCGAGGCAGTAATTGGTCAAATGAAACTACCATATTTTTGTGATTGTTTGCCATTAAATATTAATATATGATGACATTGAGTAGTGCCATATTTTGAGAGCACAACAAATTAGTGTAATATATAAATCAAATATTCCTAATCTCTGATTGGCTGTATCGCAAAAAAAAGTATATGAATAAGCATGCGCACAAACGCAAATAAATTAAATGCACCTACACCTGTACCTATGCTTTCCATTTTGAATTTTGTATTGGAGGTTATTATAATGCGTCTTTCACCAATTCAAATTTTCATTAATTGCATATTTTTGCATAAAAACGTATATAATCATGAAAGCAAGTATTGTGTGTCTCGGTAACGCTGTTAACATTAATATCCAATGTTCAATTCAAAGTGACCAAAATATTATGTATATACTTAACATTATTCTGTAATGTTAAGTAATGTAATGTAATGTTTTGTAAGATTTTCGGATGGGGAAGTACGGAGTGTTGCATATATGACGTAATGTTCACTACTGAATACACGAATATCAACATTTGAGAAACGCAGACTCTTATAATCTTGAGTACGTTTGTCTTAATACACATCGGTTGGTACAAATTACGTCACAGATTAGCAAAATATCTACTTAGTATCTTAGTATTATTTTTATATATAGAATACAGTAGTCAATTGATGTAGCTATCGGTTATCCTTGTAATATATAACATCTATAACTACTATTGATGATTTCACTTGGACCAAATATAATTAATAACACTAAACGTATAGGCCTAGGCCTGTATTTCTCTATGTTCAGGGGAGTTGTAATTGCAACTCCCTGATTTGTATTTTGTATTGTGTATTGTGAAGAAAAATATGTGTAAATGTATTTTGCAGTACAGTACCTGTAATAAAGTAATTCTCTATATTACCTATATCTTTTCGAAAAAAATGATTATTATTTGTGTCTAATAGCAATCATTTTAGGTTCAGTTAAATTTAAAATGAACTCTTGGTCGATTTTGAAAATATTCTGAATCTATTTTAAAAATCCATCCAGATCAATGTCAACACCTCAAGGCCACCTCTAGGCCTATATAATCTGAATACTATATTATTTATATTAATTATAGGCCTACCCTTTTCCATGTGTTAGCGCCAAGATTTTGTTTAAGTAATGAAAAAAGGGGGAAAGAGCCCAAACATCATTTATGCTGTTTTAATAATACCATGATAAGCCGACAGCACATGTGTCGGATGTACCAACATTAAGTTAATGGTACTCAATTGCAACTATTAAAAAAATATATATATGGTTTTTTCCCAAGAAACGTGTTTATTCTTTCCCAAGATGATGTGGAGAGGGGATGGATCTGCCTGAAGCCACACTTTAATAATCCATTCTAAACATGCAAAATACAAGAATAAAAAAAAATACAGTAAACATTATTTTCTCATGTGACAAGAATCGCAGCTGACAAATCTTTAATAATACCATTCTTAAGTTAAGAGTCCTTCAGACAGCATTGTGGTAAACATCGTACTTATAACAGGTCTTACCTGGACGAACGATATTCTGTGCCAATGTTAAGCCTTTACCCGGAATAATAATAAGCTATTATGATTCATCATCTTACATTAATCTTCAATCAAGCAACTTATTCATTCAGTCAGTCTGTCTTTATTATCTTCAGTTCTGCGGATCTGAAAAAGGTAAGAACAGCGAACGCCGTTGTATTTCATATTTTATTTTACTTCATTTTAATTATAATTTGTATCTAAGTTTCTATCAGTCTGTAAGCGGTGATGGCTCGCTATACTTTCCTCGATTTGTAGGAACTATGTTTTCTTAACTCTTAACTATAAAACAAAAAATTAATAGTAACAGTATTTTAATAGTACACACCATCGTTTGTCTTCAGCAGTAATGACGATGAGACAAATATTTATTCTTTACCTGTTTTACGTTGGAATATTCGGTATGTATTACGTTTATACTTGGTTTCATATAGAGACACAACGCAAGGACGTAAGCGCATCGTAAGTGATTTGACCAACCACAAACAATATTCGAACTGTCGCTTATCATTGGTCAACTCGCTTGTGTCATTGGTCAACTCGCTTGCGTTGCGTTTACTAGGCCATATCGTTGCGTCTCTAGTAGTTTTTTTTGTAGTTTAAGTTTGTTGATGCACCCCACCATCTTAAACAGACAAAAGGTTGAAAGTATTGGTTAATCAATTTAAAAAGCGGACAATACAACTTATCTTCATAAACAAAAACAATTAGGCCCAATATCTTCACCCATTATACAATGCAAGATTTAGTATTTTACCTACAAAATTATATTGAATTTAAAATAAAAAAGTATAAGCGAATTAAAGACACATGATTATCATCAGGAACTATTATATTTTATTTCCTAATTTGACTTTTTTTACTTAAAATAATGTATGCAGTCAACTCATAGGCCTGTCGGGTCTTAACCTATATTCTGTAATGTATTATCATTCAATTGAGTTGATTGCATAAAGTACTTAAACAGAATAACACGTAAAACGTTTAGATTATTTAGTATCATAGTGGATTATGAAAATGGTAATTAAAACATAACA
This sequence comes from Antedon bifida, assembly GCF_963402885.1. Classification (NCBI taxonomy): domain Eukaryota; kingdom Metazoa; phylum Echinodermata; class Crinoidea; order Comatulida; family Antedonidae; genus Antedon; species Antedon bifida. Next base: position 20,132,274 of record NC_136234.1, on the reverse strand, counting down.
GAACATGAGAAGCGATAGAACATCATGGAAATAGACGCCATGGCAACATGGAGCTTAGAACTTATACCTGTATTAAGATCGTTCCTTTGATATATAAGGTCATGTGTTCAAGTCCTGTGTGATGCATTAAGTGTGTTATTATAACTTCAAATATAAAATGCCTTTTTATCATAGTTGTGCTCTCAAATGCCTATCTACTGAATCCCTGTTGTAAAGAATTATTTAGCACACGACCTATATAATATGTTTAATTGAATCCTAAATTCTATCTTAATTCTATTTTAATTTCTCTTCTATACAAAATAACCTGTTTTGACTTCATGTCTTTTACAGTAAAACTATATGGGCTGTCAGCGGCTACCAGTGCTAATGATAATTTGAATAAAAAATGCCCTTCTAATTATTATTAATGCAAATACAATTTAATGCCATCTCAGGTAATGAGCCAAGAAATACAATAGGTCTAGAAACTTGAACAAATAAAGTTGGTCAAGTGTATTTAAAGTATCATCAAAACATTATCATAGAAATACATTGTTCGGCCTTCTGTGACTTATTACGTCAGTTTAAGACCCCGGATGTTATGATGATGTTGATGAAGTAGTAAAAATGTTAAGTTACTGCATCTTGATTGATTAATTAATAGGTAATAATATAGATACCAAATGTTAATTACCAAAGATTTTAAATAATTCAAAAACATTACGCTTATAGCCTACTACTTAAATATAAAGACGCCAAAGTGTATCAAGAACTGTACAGTGTATCTAGTTAAATCCCATTATATCTATATGGATCTAAAAAAATATATAACAAGTCGGGGTGGGGGGGGGGGGGATTGTGTGGTGTGGGGATGGAGTTTGTGACATCATTAAAAATACCGTATTTCCATTTTCTAAGATAATACAAAGCAAGTGTTTTCTTATTTTCAGTATTATAAGAACAATGAATTTGTATAAGCTAATAAATGATAACGAAAATAAATTACTTGAATGCAATTTGTTTTATGCAGGTGAACATTTAGAGTGCCCTTTACCAAAAAATTCAAGTGAAGCCAGTTGTGAATTAGATTGTTCATTTGATAACGACTGCAAAGAAGAGTTTAAGTGTTGTTTTAACGGGTGTGGAAGAAGTTGTACAGCACCATACGTAGACGGTGAGAAATGATAATTATTAGATGCTTAAGTCAAAACAATTATGAAATAGGTCAGCGATTTTTCCAAACATTAGGGCCTACTGTTGTTACCAGTAATATAACCTCTTTCAATTATCTGCCGAATTGGGAATACGGCTACTTTCACTTATGATTGGAAACATTTAAATTCATTACTCGAATGCCTCAGAAACTGAGCGAAATACTTGGCGAAATGCAAAGCCACAAAATACTTTTGACGACAAAGGTTTAATCTTTCGGCCCATGTTGAAGATACGGATAACTCGAGCTTTAGATTTGTAACATCAATATATCCGTTAATTTAAATAGAAATGGTCTGTTGCTATAAACTATATAAAAACAACTTAAATGTAATGTATGTTATCGTGCAAGCAATAATAGTTACTTGGCATTTTACCAAATCCACATAAAAACTAAATAACTTTGAATAAGCCTATACAATGATTGATTCGATTGTTGTTTGGATTTCAACTATCCTATATGAGATTATAGATAATAATTATTGGATTTATAAGATATTAGCAAACAATAGTTGTACTAAACAATAAGGAAAGTAGTAAAGTGTTGATTAAAGTGTTATAATACAAAAAAACTTTCCACTTAACTTGTCGGTAAGGAAATCCACAAGCTAAAAAGGAAATAATTACTAAACAGAAATAAGCATATCAATTGTAATAATATTTCTCAGGATTTGTATTAGCTTATATTCAGTGACGTAATGATATTCAACATACATGTGTCATTGTCTTGGTGAGAAAATAATAATATTGCCAATAAATATTAAATTTAATTAGGTGATCCGCACTACAGTAGTGTTTGATTTTGAAACATATATTTATTTTTTAATCTTCTTACATTAAACAAACAAGTACAAAAGTAGGTCGTTGACTTTATTCAGTGGTCAATGAACAATAATAATACTTTGTTGACCTGTATTTAAAGTGACCTACTTATTATTGGATACTTGGGCAGTCTAAAGCTCATCCATGACATGTTAATTTTTTTTATGTAAGGATTTTGTTTTTTTTAATATTATAATATAACGTTATCATTAGTAGAAAATGATATAATTTGGTATGGTTGAAGAAATGTAATAAATGGTCGACGTGCCAAAATTCAAAGATTCATATTTAAAAAGTATATTAAGATAATGATTTATTATTTTTTACGCTTATACACTTTCAGTATTACTATAAGTATATTTTATACAATTGTTTCCATCTACGTTTACGTGAAAATGTACTGTACTGAAAATTCCTACTCTTTACGTATAGAAATATTTCGCGAGTTAAGGTGTATTCTAATGACTGTTACAGATACTATTATTTTTTTACACTTTTCTTCCAGTCCCCGATTTAAAATCATGCCGAATCATACGTCATCTTATTAGTAGTGTTGAGTTTGCGTATGAACATCAACTTCACGTGACGTCAGGATTCTACGTGCCATATTGTGACCAGGGCGGGAATTTCCTCGAGTTACGGTACCGTGATGACGATAAGGAGGACATATGGTGTTTTGATGAAGACGGAACATTGATCCCGAACATTTGGTCGTATTATGCCAGTAGCTACCAATGCCAGAGTAAGATTACTTTATATTACGTCATCATCATTATCATCATTCCTGGCCCTGATTATAATACAAGCTTGTTAAAATTCCCAAATTTGGGACACCAGCGAAAATCAAAGTTAACCTAATCATTGTCGTCATTTTCTAGCTTATTTTAAGTGACACAGTGAATAGAAAAAGAATTGCTTTACTTGGCCATTGAATATGTTGTTTGTTGATCTTCAACTTTAAATATTGTATTTGACATAGGCCTAGATATTTCACAAACAACACCTTGTTTTTAAACATATCAAATAGAAATAAAAGAATAGACAATAACACACAGAATATAAAAAAGAAAAATCTCTGTAATTTATTCCTCACGAGATAAATATATATATATAACATCGTATTGAGTAAAAAATTGTCTGAAGAGTATTGTAAGCTGTGTAAATTTCAAATGGTAAATTTAAAGATCATAATGTTCTTCCGGTGCGAAGTAAGTGTTGTCTTTTTCCACTTCAACTTCCAAGTCCAACTTATGTTGTTCCAATCTATCATGTTTCCTGTACCTGACAGCCCTCTGACGCTGGTTTGTGGCCATACAAGTAATTATCTGCCTGTGCTCTTTCTTCATCATCACTAGTCTACTAGTTTCTTCCTTTTTCTTTATTACTTTCTGTGCATTTTCTCTTATTTGATCGTCAATGCGATCAAATCTTTTTCTGACATCCTCGATATTCACTTTCTTTGTCTTTTGAAGAAGTTGATTCTAATAAGAAAATGATAAAAACTTGCATAGAAATTGTATTACATAATTGAAAAGTAAAATTCTTTCATTAGAGAATAAGGAAACGTTTGGTAAATTTATGAATGTGCATACCTGTCTTCTTTCCTCGGCTGCGATTTGTTTCGCTTGTCTTTGCATTTCCTGGAACTGGCGTTTTTCGGAAAGTTGTCGTTGGAATGCTTCTTTGGACTTTCGTGCATTAAGTGATTGCTTTCTTTTAAGAAGGAACTCCTAAAATGAAAAGTAACAATTTGTCTTTAAAACAGGTATAGTTATGAATTAAGTTAGTGATGATCCATGATGTCGTGTCGATGATATAGATTAGGTGACGACAATGATAATGAAAGTATGATTTATGATAATTAAGGCTGCCAATATATTCTTACTTTTCGTCTTTCTTCTGCTGCTGCTAGCTTTCGTGTAAGCTTAGTTTCTTTTCCATTGCTCTCGTCGTCTGTTTGTCGCTCGAGTCTGGACAATGACCGTGGCATGTCTAATACAGGTGTGGCTCTATCCACAATGTCAAATGAGCATCCATTATGTCCAGGTCTAGGGTTAACGATGACACCAGACATTCTTAGCTCTTCTAAGATCTGGAAAGTGCTCTTGTCTCTAAGAGTTGGCATACTTTGGTTACCAATAGGTGGAAGCCTTCGAGCTGGAACAATGTTTGCTACAGTTTGAAAAAATAGTAATTTAATTGTTTAAAATATTTTGTTTAGCCATTTTTTGATATACATTACTTTATTATCAACGTATTAAGTGTCTCACTATCAACCATTATCTTTATCTTGTATATATCTTACCAGTTGAGTTTCCATCCTTTAATCTTAATAGTTCTTTGTTCACTCTTTCGTCATGGCTCATCAAAGATGCATGATCAGATAGGTTGGTTTCCGAATCACTCTATATAGAGAATCAATTGGAAAAGAACAATGAAGATTTCAGACCTTCTAGTCTTAGGCGTTGTATGCCTACATAAAGACTTTAATTTGAAATTATTGTACAGGCCTAACAATAATAATATATAGTAGTGCGTAAATGCACGTTTATGAAAACAACCCATTATGAATACAAAAACCTACCTCTGGCATGGGACCGACTTTACTTGATCTTCGCCGCCAAAATCTAACAAGTCTGTTCAACTTTTTACCCTCTTTGACTTGATTTCTTGACAGATGGGTTGGACCATCTTCCGCGCTAGGTTCCACTTTAATTTTAGACAAACACAACCCCATATTTGCTAGTAATTTCGTAGTTTATTTTAAAATAATGACAGAGATATCTGTAAAGGTACTTGTCTTAGCAAAAGCAAAAGAAACAATGTTTATTGTTGGCAAGATACTGTGGCAACTCGTTGTTACGCAACAACTGTACGCGCTCGAAATACCATGACAGCGGCACACGTGGAAATTACGCGACGCGCATGCAACGATCTTATTATTATTATTATTATAAAGTACTCGACAAAATCCGAAGAAAAAATAATTGTTAGATTTGACGTGAACAAGTTTAGTTAGGCCTAATTACTAGAATATAACATCATTCCATTTCTATTTTCTGAGAATGGAAACGTACTCGTATAGGTGAAATGATGACTATTGAAATAGATTGCATGTATGTGTACACTATCAAACAAAGTTTTTGGGCGGCTTCTTAACTTGACGTATGACAAATGAACTTAAATATTTAGGTTTGAATTGTAGCGTTCCATACATATTGTGACTGAAACTTCAAATGAAGGTTTAAAGAGATAAATATTTAAAACTTAGCCTAACGAAAAAAGTTTTTATTTTGAAGGATGGTTAAAGCCATTATGCAGGACGTTTCGCTGTAACCTTGAGTGTCAGTACGGATATGCAAGAGATTACAGTGGCTGTAAGCTATGCCAGTGTATGGATCCATGTGAGGTCAGTGCCCCTACAAACACTTCAAACTAATTCACTGTGATAATTATCGAGTGATGAACAGAGACGCAAAAGTAACAACCAAAATAAATTAACCCAACAGTCTATAAAACACACAGCCAGATACATTCTATTACAAATGTAACCAACCCGAAAGAAGAAAAAACATTACTACATGTCATGTTTCTGTTTTTGTTTTAGGTTGTTCAGTCCATGTGTCCGACTGGACATGAATGTGTGCCGGTAAGGATTGTGTGTGAATCACCACCATGTCCAGCCATACCACAGTGCGTAGATTCTGAATCGCTTCTGAAGACCAGGGAGTGTCCAGATGGTCAGAAACCACACACATGTCCTCTTAACCCGTGTCTTCACAACCATTGCAGCAGTCGTCCAGACGTACAGTGTAGGGTAGACTACTGCAAGGGCTGTTCGCCAGAATTTTACGATAGCAACGGGAACGTAACCGAATGCAATACAACAGGTAAGACGATCGTAAAAGAGAAGTGCCAATAGGTGAAAAAGATCGAATAAACGTTTATGATTTAATTGGGTATAAAATCATAATAAATCGTTGGGCCGAAAATTTTATACATTATGTGTTATCAATGTTTTAAAATTTATCGCACTTATTACCACTTATTAATTGCAGATTGCAGATCTCAAAGTCTGAGATGTTATAAAAATACACTTTAATCAAATAAACAAGAAACGAATAAATTGTTGAAATATGCACATATTCAATTAATGTGTAGACTTAGCCTAACTCAATTGAAAATGTTTAGTTTCACCGTAGTGATTAATACAGTTTTTTTCTATTTAGTTCCAAATTTGACATGCCCACCATCTTCTGGAATAAGAGGCGCATGCGTACAGTTATGCAGAGATGATACCGACTGTCGGCCTGGCTTACAGTGCTGTAGCAACGGCTGTGGAACTCAATGTGTACAGCCTCAGAAAGGTATGTTCAGGATTGTTCACCAATACTTATAGGCCTACAATCAATGTTTTTCAATTGAGGATTGCAGAGGAGACGAGCCGGGGTGGTGTGTTCTGTAGTTTAGGATTGTACAATTGGGACGGACTCGCAATCAAAATAAAGTTTATGACCAATTCTTTACTCAATGCCAATAACCACTTTTTCTAAATCGTCACTGACACAACCAGAACCTTTATACTGTAATAGCTTTTGCAATTTCATTTTAACTACGGGGTGCCGTCCGACACACTATTTGTTCGTACTGAACTAATATTACATACTTTTTCTTTACTGCAGATGGACAAACTGTTTGTACGTCTTGGCAATATATACCGTATCCGTATAGTCTGTTCCAGTCTTTTTATCCTCGGTAAAGAGAAAACATTTATTGTTCATATAAGTACTTATGGGGTGCAATAAGCATCAAAGTATGTGTGTTGGTTGGTTGGTACGAAATAGGCGTAAACTACATTGCTGCTTATGGCGCCCCATAAAATCTCACTAATAGTAGGTATTTTTAAGTAATTAACGTAATGTTTTATTAATATTAGTTGTTCACCCAATGGTGACTGGTTAACAACACAATGCTGGCGAGAAGCTGGTCTGTGCTGGTGCGTAGACGGAAGAGGAAGGAAAATCCATGGAAGCATTGTCCTTGGAAATCCAGATTGTTCAAGATATTACCGTAGGATTGTTTTATTTTAAAATGTTTTAATATGCAATTAATTAATACTGTTTTGGACATAAATCCAAACATATCTTATGGATAATTATTATAATTATATACTTTTATTTTCGTTTTTTCTATAGGTGGAGGCGTATCATCACCCAGAATCGGTAAGATATTATTTCAGTGTTTTTAACTTTAGATTTCTTGGGACAGACAACCTCAAACATAATCGTTCCGTTCACAAGTAGAGGCTTTCACGCGCATGCATATACTAAGACCTCCTATAATCTTTTTTGGTCGATATCACGTGTTTTTGAATTAGTGCCTTCCATATATTTTTTTATGATTGGGTACGATTGCCACCAGCATTGTTCAAACTGTTGTGCATATATCCATTGATGGTCAAATCAAAGACCACTTAAACAGAACGGATATTATTGTAGGCCTATAATATAATTCCATATTCTGAGTTTCTGGGTATAATATGTTTTCTCGTATTTAGATGGTAATGACGAAAACACAAGGAATGGTGAGTTTGTTTTCATTTTTTCAATGTATACCGAAATTGATTGTGATCATAGGCAAATGCGTAATACATCCAATAAAAGTACAGACAAATGTATGTCTTTCTTAAGTGTTCAAAATGTCATGACTTGAGAAATACCTATAGTCTGAAACATTTATGATCAATCAGAAATTGTGGAAAATTATGGTATTATATTATTTCAATTAATATTCACCTTGCTTTTATTGCAGTTTGTCGCGACAATACTCCGTATCTCGATTGTCCGCGGGATCTCTGCGATTCCAAAGTCTGTCTGGGAGACCACACTGCCGTCTGCAGAATGGACTCTTGTGGGAGCTGTTCGTACGCATTCTATGATCGGCTCAACAGAAAAGTAGACTGTTCAAAAGGTAAGTTATTTATCATGTCCGGTGGAAATGATTTCAGTGAACATGCAGTAGTACTAAGTGTGTTTCACTTCTCCACATAACAAACCTACTCTCTACGGGAACATAATCCAATCGAGCGGAATATACGATTTTATAGACAATTATAGGATTACACAAACATAACTTGCTGCCGGTGGAAACGAACAAAATGTTTGCTCAGATCAGTTCAATGTAGCACCTGCTAAGTATGCAAATATCTTAAGTGTCTACACAAGTTTATGTTGTCTTTCTACTAATTCATAAAAGCAGAAACCTTTTTATTTACAAATATATAACGGTATTGCCTTTTAAATAATTCTAAAACGTCTAAATACAATAGAAACGTCTAACTGTGGTGTACCATTTTCTTTTAAGGTTTATCAACATGTGAAGTCCAGAGACAAACCAGTCTGAATTCTTTACATCAAAGTTTTGCCGTTTCTTCAAAAAGCCAACTAAATCATCGACTAACCAGTATTTGTAAAACGGTGGAAGAAAAACAACAAAACATAAAACCAAACGATGACGTTATAACCCTTTTCAAAGCACTCCAGTCTTTCGTGCGCAAACGAGCGTTTACTGTAGATCCGAATTATGACTTTATAAACGTAATCGGTGGTCCCGATGGACAGGGCTTAAGTGTGCAAGAGTTTCAATCCTTACTGTCACTGGTTTCGGCAGACGGACAAGTAAACCTGCCAACACTGACCACAACAGATCATGGTGGGCCTACATATAATCTCCGAGACCTTTTAAAAGAGCTAGGATTTACTAGATTTGATCAACCCATAGAAACAGATTCAGGTAATCTAAAAATGGAAAAAAATCATCATCAAATTAGAAAAATAAATAAATAAATATAAGCAAAAAAGATAAATCAAAACGTACAGTCACAATTGCTTTAAGAGACAACAGTATTTTAATGAGAGTAGGCCTAAATTGATGTATATGAAATGATTTTCATGTTCCTAATTAAAAGAATTTGTTTTAAATTATTTATGAACTGTAGATGATGATATTACTCCGACAGAAGGTAATGAAGACGACGGACGTGGCGGTAATGGAGGCAACGGTGGAAATGGCGGTAACGGCGGAAACGGTGGAAATGGCGGTAACGGCGGAAATGGCGGTAACGGTGGGAATGGCGGTAACGGTGGGAATGGCGGACATGGTGGTAATGGTGGTGATGGTAGTTATGTGCCACCAGGTCCTACTGGACCTGAGAGACCCTATGGAACGAGACAACCAGGAAGCGATGGCATTCCTGGGAGTCCTGGGCAACCAGGCAAACCGGGGCAACCGGGAACACCGGGGGTTCCAGGATCCGATGGAAGACGGAGAAGAGCAACAAAAGAGAACAGTGAGTAAATCGGTGATACTATCTTGTATCTTTTAACTTCATATAAAAAAAGAAAGAAAAGTAACAATAAAAAATGCAAACAATTCTCTTTTTAACTTTTTACCAAATGTATTCTTGAATTTCTTTAAATAATTGAAGATAATGTATCTTAACTCTTATTGCATTAAAATTGCTGAGAATTGTTTTTTTATTGTTGTACATATTGTTTTGCTTTAGGTTTCTGCTTTGTAGCCCATAGCAATTTCCATTTGTCAGTGTGTTTCCTTTATACTATATCTCATGTAATGGATCCCAATAGAGATACACATTTATACACGTAAACAAGCAAAGATAGACCATAAAGCAATAACCTGTTTAAACTTTCAGATCGCCACATACCATTACTGGTTCCACACGTTCCTCTTTGTACTACTGACGGACAATTCGAGTGGAAGCAGTGTCGTACAGATGTTGATTGGTGTTGGTGTGTTGATGCAGATGGAAGCATGTTGGTGAATACGTTGGTGATTGGAATGGATGCTTCTGAGCTTAGATGTGACCAAAATGGTGAAATCAATGCTGAAACAAGTAGGACAAATTATGTTTATCTTTCTAATAAGGCTCTAGGAATCTTAAATGACCCAGTGGTAATACTAACAAGGCCAACAGCCATAAGTCGCGTGCTAAAACGCATTGTGATACTGGACCGACAGACAGACCGAAAGACCGACATAGTGAACTATAGAGTCGCGTCCACGCGACTAAAAATAACTATAACTAAAGTTATTTTGTAGTAAACTTAAGCCTACTTATAGATTATCGTATATATATTTTACTCGAGAAAATTAACATCTATGTTACATTACTAAGAATTTGGATGAATTTTCAGGCCTACAATATCTAAATACAGTACAGGGCCAGTAGATGATACGAAGTTTTCCTCCTTCAGTTTGGTTAATATCATTATTTTCAATTTTGCTTAGTAATAACAGACAAGTTATGCGACGACGGAAGTACCCCAGACGTATGCTCAGTGAACCGTTGTTCTGGTGAGATGTGCCAGTCTAATGAAGACGACGTCTTCTGTGTGATGGATCCGTGTGATGGTTGCAGACCGATATGGAGAACGTGTACGAAGCCATCTGAGAACATCTCTTGCCAAGGTGAAACCGGTAGTCATAGGGTTGGTAAACGAGGTAGGAGCACGCATGCTCCATGACGCTTGATAAACTGCTCGTTTATGCTATTGGACAACAACTACTCTTACTCATCTATTATTAATAATATAAACAGCTTGACTGATTTGACCAAGCTGACATTTTAACATGATATTCGCGAGTATTCTTTTAACACTCACTTAATACTGTATTGTCTCCTATATATTTCATTTTATTTCTATTATATAGTCTACAATAACACAATAAAGTATTATTTCTTGAGAAACGATTGTTCTTTTCTACCAAATTTCCTTAGATATATACATTTTCATTCATGTTATTATTGTTGCTCTTTAGTTTAGTCTATGCACAGTAATAAGTATTAAAGGTTGGCCACACTCTAAGGCATGATTATACAGACTTATACAGGCCTAAATCACAATCAATTTATAAGTTAATTTGCATTGTAAGTAATAGTGTAATGATCGAACATTAGTGCTGTCAAACATCGCTCATGTTTGTACGAAACACAGTGTCTACCAGATAATGACGGTGAAACTGTAGGACAACAATATATTGAAATCCTAATACAAACAATTGCCACAGTCAATACGCGCAGAAAAGAAATGTGTGTACGCGCTATTCTTTGTCTATAATATAGTGTACTTTGCATCTTGTTAAATTACAGCACGAACTAATCCGAATTATTATTTAATAAAAGAAATCCAATACTTATTGAAGAACAATAAATGTTGCAAATCACTGATTTTAAACAAAATAATAATTACTCTCACAGAACCACAAAAAGCAGCAGTTGAAGAGGAAATAGTATGCCCTCCAGGCCAACCTGCCCAAATATGCACCCAAGACTTATGTGCTACGGAGTACTGTCGTTGGAACCAATACGCACATTGTGTTATCAACATCTGCGGCCAGTGTAAAGTGAAGTTTGTTAACAATGACGGAGAAAATGTTGATTGCAATCAAGGTAAAATAGTTTCATTAATGCACTCTAAAGCTCTGTCTGGTTATGAAATCTTCTTATTATAAACAGATAGTGAATTATTATAATATCAAAGCTCTTGTCTACACTTGTCTTGTCTTGTCATCAAACTGTATGTGACAAAAAGGTGTGATGTGCCCATATATGGACATGATGATGTCATGTCACACTTTTTTGTCAAACTAGTTTGATAGTGTAGACAGTGTTTTAGGGAGCGAATTCCGCACGTCTCAATGTTGTGGTTTGGTGGTGAAAACTATTTCAAGTTTCTCTACTTTTACACAATGTGCAAAGTATTATTATATATACAAATAGATTGCAAATGGAAGAGATCACTTAGCAACTTTAAATAGTTTTAAAAATATAGTATTTGTTGATAGTCCCATTACAGTACTTGTTACCCGCTCGAATCAGATTGGCTTTTATGAATTTCCATTCTTTCCTCTGTTGCCCCAACCTCACGCATTTCTCATAACGCATTCATGTCCAGTCCATTCTTATATTTCAATTTTCCCTTCCGAAATCTCCCTCTGTTATGTTTCTTTCCTTACAAGATGGCAATAATATTCTAACTTCCTTTACACGCAGTTCCGAGTCGATGTATGTTTGAAAGACAACGAGGAGAATATCGAAAAATGTCTAGAGCTGAAGACATTGCAGTTCCAGACTGCGACGAAGACGGCAGATACTCGGCAGTTCAGTGCGATTATCTGTTAAACGAATGTTGGTGTGTTGATGAATTAGGAACCAAAATCGAAGGTGATATTGGAACGATTGATAGAAAACCACAATGCCGTGAGTAACAACAACCGATATATTTGATATCATTTTCTAAAATATACAGTACAATGATTATAATTACTTTGGTTTTCTGTTATTAATAATAATACGTGTTACATCACCATTTACAATAAATTTATTCTTTTTACTTTTCAGAAAACATGCGGGTAAAGTAAGTAGCATTATCTGATACTTATGTGTATATGACAGGTAGACAATTATTTTACTATTTGGCCATATTTGGACATCGGAAGGTCAATACATTAATCCATCTCCGGGCTAAGTCAATTTGAGCCAATGATAGAAAACTGAACGAAATTCTGAATTCGGTTGAGATTATCATTCCCATGAACGCTTAGACCTGTATTATTTTCTCCAGTGTCTAATTAAGGGCATAAAATATGAATCCTTTTTATCCATACACAACTCATCAACTCAGTATTTTAGAATCCGTAAAAAAACTGATTGAAAGCAGCGATGGACTAACAAATCACCTACAATTAATCTTTAAACTTCTTTGATTAATCTAGGGGAATTGACGTGGCTTTAAGATTTGAAAATGATTACTCAATTGTTGTCAACAAAACACAGTTGTTTCAAAGGTGAGTGTGGTATTTGTTTTCAGATTTCTTTCGGAATAGGTTTTCTTTTACATTAAAAAAAAATATCCTGGTATATATAAAGAAACAAACATTCCTAAGTCATAACGAGTTTGAACTTATTGTAGGTAAAAAGGCAACCACAAAAATAGAATTGTATATAAAATGTTACAAAGTTAAAACAGTAGTTGAAATATTGAATTACTTATTACAAAATTATTACCACTATTATATGAATGAATGAACGAACGAATAAATATTTTCTTATTCTCAGAGAATTTGCTTTATTTATGAATTCTGAGTATGGGGTTGATGCTAGAAATGTAAAGAACATCATGGTAGGTGTAAACAATTACCGTATTGTCACAAAAGCGTTAAATCTTAAAAAGATAACAAAACAACGGAAATAACGAGATGAGAAACATTCGATGTCTGCTTAATATTGACCATGCTTCGTTTTTAACATTAAGAGTAATTTCCAGAAATGTAGGTGTTGTACTTTTAAATATTTTGTCACCTCCTATACTTTATTAGTGACTGTTTGATGCATAGTTTACAAAACTGAATCTAAATAGAACATGCACATACGTAAGAAGTGTTCAGGTTAGATAAAATACGGTTATAGGCCTATTACATTTTACAACATTTTATCTTGGATAATAGATAACTCGAGGAAGCATCAAAGTGGATTTCCAATTAATTGAAGATGAATCTGAAACTCTATCAGTAACAGATCTTGTCGTATTTATGGAAGAACAGGTAGGTGCTTGGTTCCCACTAGAGACGTAGTACAACGACGTACGTAAAGGATTTGACCAATCACAAGCGATTGTCATTGGTCAACTCGTTTGCATCTACGTCCTTGCGTTGCGTCACAGTGAGAACCAAGCTTAAAGCGTGGTTCCCACTAGCGACGCAACACAAAGACGTAACGCAACGCAAGTGAATTGACCAATCACAAGCGATGACTTATTCGCTTGTGATTGCTAACTGTCTATAACTTCGCTTGTCATTGGTTAAAACGCTTGCGTTGCGTTTACGTCCTTGCGTTACGTTCTAGTGGGAACCAAGCTTCATGTAATTCGCTTGCGTTGCGGCTTACGTCCTTGCGTTACGTCGTCCTAGTGTCAACCAAGCTTTAACTAGATATTTCTGCGGCGTTCAAGAATTGAAACGCATTTGAAACGTAGTAATGAAACAATGTTCATATTCAAAAAATGTGTTTTCATTTCTTCCCAAAAAATAACAGAAGAAAAATAATTACGATGAGTAGCGAGGATAAAATATTACTTTATAAAAAAATATGTTATTTTAACTTATTTAACGTTATGTTTATAGGTAAATGAAGGGAATTTCCAGTTCGAATTCGAAGGTTCACAGTTGGTAGCCTACCGGGATTCCATTACGTTCAGAACACAGTATAAAGACCAACAAAACATATCAACAGATGACCAGTCAGTAACCGTCGGTGTTGTATGCGCTGTCATCGGCGTCTTAATAGCTTTAATCATCTTTCTATTAGTTCTGGTAAGTTGATATTAATTGCAGAATGACCAGATTTTTATTTTGTTGATGGATTACTGCGAGACGTCTATAATATGGGGATTTTCCTAGTAGGTCCTAGCTTGTAAAAATGAAATTGGAGAGACTTCTGAAGATTACTGAAGATTACTTACTTACTACTGAAGAACGTCTTGTGGTGATGACGTCAAAGTCCTAATACTGTGACCTAATATAACTAATATAACACTTATTAATAATAAGCATAATACAAAATCAAATTAATAAAATAAAAATTTAAAAAAAAATACCGGAAGATAACAGCAATTGTTCGCTTTTCTCTATACGATATTACATTTAAAAGAAAAACATTATCTGATTGTCCCTTCATTTAATTTTACAGGTGTACAAGAAGAAACAGAAATGTCAACACAATGAAAAAACAATGCAAGAACAAACATATATAGAGAACATGTATAGTACTATTGATGACAAATCAACAATGAACATGTAGCTCATCATTGGAATGCTACCAACTCAATCGCACTTCATTCAAATTCTGGTTTTCATAGAAATGACACTATACTCAGAACCTGTTGGTCATTTGACCTTTGACATGCACTTTTATAATTGTTTTTTGTATAAGAGTAAAAACTCAGCAAGCACAGTACACGTAACAATACTGAAGGTTGTATTTATTTTATCTAAAAAAAATGAAATACTCGTGTTAATGACAGCATAAAACGAGTTTATAGGCGTATAATTCCTGGAACATTAAAAATGTAGGCACGTCTAAGCACCTTTATGAATAGGGAATAGGCCCTATTGAATAAAATACTATTAACTATAACTTAGTCTTTTTTTGTAATGGTCCATTAATTTGTAAACAGAATAATCAACGAAAGAAGTTTATAACGATGATAGTCAAGTTTCTATGGTTGGCGCGCCCGGGCCAACTAGAATTACACTCAACCAATTTGACGAAATTCTATGGAGAAAGAAACGCATAGTCTACACAGCATAATAATGTTTAAAATTAAAATTAGCCTACCCAAAACACACCACTCTAAAGCTTATAACAGAAACATTAATTATAGAGGAAGAAAACACGCTTACCAAATTTATCAGTATGTTCTTGAATATAGGTAAACAGGTCTCTTCTAAGGAGTGTTTTCACAGCTATAGCCAGTATTTATTCCTACAGTAAGATACACATGGGCTGGCAAAATGCAAATGAGCTTACTGAAGTGAAGACAACACAATGGTGACAGAAAACTAACTAGTAGGCAGAATAAAATAGTGGAACACTATCATGACTAATTGTAAATAGTAATCACTCTTTTTTCATAAATATAAATATCAATTCGTATATATATTTAAGTCTGTACTTACTGTGTGCCTATAATTGGAAAATAAAATGTTGTAAAGTAGTAGTAGTAGTAGTAGTAGTAGTAGTACGGTACTTTCTTTGGAGGGTAGCGTTCACAATTATCCACAAAGGTTATTGGGCGTTAATAGCGATAAATAGGAAATAATTATCTGAGAATGAGAAAAAGCCGCCCAAACCGGTGAGATTCGAATCCGGAACCTTCTGCTTGATATGCAAACGGTTAACCATTAGACCATAAATACAATGGCTTTATGGAATTTTCATTTTCATCACCGACGTCATTCATTATAAATAATCTTTTGTCTTCTTTATTTTAAAATAATTCCATTATTGTAAAATTATTAAATGAAAAAACCTGAGTCGTCATAAATAACTATTAAAACACACCACGATGGCACACTTGGCGCTCCATACAAATGTGACCATTGTGTCGACATCGGAAATCGTTCATTGTGTTCATTGTATCGCTGTACATTGTCTGTACACTGTTTCATTGTCTTCATTATTGGCGTAATTTTTTTGCTTAATTGGTTTCGAATTATCCATGTAGCCTTCACTCTGTTCATTTTCGTGATACTGAAGAAAACGGACTTTTTATGTACGTAAGTGCTGTACCGTATATAATATTTATTCTTTTATATTGTAAAATGATATTCTTTAGCTTTAGACCTAGGCTACGTAGCCTACGTCTTCCATTATGATTCTAGGCCTAGTTTAATTAGGGAATAATAATAGTTTTAAAAGGACTAACTTAGTAACACTAATCAGTATAAGAACCCATATTGGTATGAACCACTCCTGCCAAATGCCCGGGTTATCCATTTCATAATTAAATACATCTGAATTATAAACAAATTTCATTTCTAAAGAGGTCAGCAAAATATTTTCAATTCAAGTACAGGTATGACACGCCATGTGTGCCAAAATGTTTTTCTCTATTACGAATATTAAACTGTCTCTAACCTACGAAAGTGTTTTACATCATTTTTAATCTTGTTGTTAATGCTGTTATTACTATGCAATGCAGCTATTAGCAATCCAGGAGAAAATTTAATTGGTAGGCCAGGTCTCAGACAATACCTCTTTTATGATTAAATCATATGAGCAAGAGTGGGAAAGTTTATTTCATTATGTTTAGTAACCTTACTGTTATTTGTTAATTTAATAGATTGACATCTCAGTGATGTGGACTTTGGCTAAATAATATTGCTGTAGAGAATTTGTTAATTTTCGTAGAGGACAAGGATGTAATGGCAGTCAGCAAAACAAATATGAATGATCCAAAACATGATTCCCAAATGGCGTGGCAGTCTCTTGACAGCCACCAAACACCACTTCCTAAGGTATTATACACGAAACTTGCACACTTTTCTATAGTGTTTACCACCTCCTGGATTATTGGAAATATTTCATTGGCTAGTTGTCCAAGGGGAGTAGTTGTTTGGGTGGTAATTTTCCAGGGGGTAGCTTTCCATCTATAACTGTTCCTTGCAAAGTATGGACCATTCTTTTACCATTACTGATTTCATTCTTTTACCATTACTGATTTCTGAACTTTTAACTATTGTGGCAATATTATTAGCACATAATTAACTTTTTTGTTTTTCCACCATACAGAAATTTGATATTTTTATTTGCAGATGGTGTTGCTATCGGGAGAACAACAGTCGGAAGTGATGACATCCATGTCTTGTTTATCAAAGATACACACGACAGGATCATTTTTGCCCGTTACAGAAACGTATAAACATTTAACATCAAAAGACTTGTTCATTCATCAACATATCCCATGTGGTCCCAAGAACAGTGTTTATCTTGTAGATAACACACGCAATGCAGGAAAGAAACACTGCTGTCAACGACAATTTTTCCCAGATGACTGTGGAGTTTGGGACTCTAAAAAGGAAAAAGCAGTTACAAATTATTTCATTGTGAACTCAAATGGCAAACTAAGTTCTGTTTATTTGAAGGACAATCTTTATTGTATTGAAAGCAGAATAAAGAAAGTGTCTTTGTGGCATCCTTTAGTACCGCAACCAGGGAAAGTTATCAAAATGAGAAGATACTACACACATCTCAAAGCTCCTGATACGAACTACAGAAAACGTGTAACAACGTTGTACGAAAACAACAAACTAACAGATGTAGCCCTCATTGAATATCGCGGATTCTATAGTAATAACCGCGTTGCTCATGGTAATTCAAAAAACGTAGAAACAAAACAACCAAAAAGTTTAGAAACGGTAGAAATTGAAACACTGGAACACATTGATCAAGATATAGGTATATCATTCGTACAATCCGAACAAAACAATCAAATCGTAGTAAGTAAAGCACCAAAACGAAGTTATCAAGATGTAGTGGAACAGAATGAAATTGAAACACCAAAACGAAGTTATCAAGATGTAGTGGAACACAATGAAATTGATACACTAAAACGAAGTTATCAAGATGTAGTGGAACACAATGAAATTGAAACACTAAAACGAAGTTATCAAGGTATGGCAGAACAGAATGAAATTGAAACACCAACACGAAGTTATCAAGATGTAGTGGAACAGAATGAAATTGAAACACCAAAACGAAGTTATCAAGATGTAGTGGAACAGAATGAAATTGAAACACCAAAACGAAGTTATCAAGATGTAGTGGAACACAATGAAATTGAAACACCAAAACGAAGTTACCAAGGTATGGCAGAACACAATGAAATTGATACACCAACACGAAGTTATCAATGTATGGCAGAACAGAATGAAATTGAAACACCAACACGAAGTTATCAAGATGTAGTGGAACACAATGAAATTGAAACACCAAACCGAAGTTATCAATGTATGGCAGAACAGATTGAAACACCAAAACGAAGTTACCAAAGTATGGCAGAACAGAATGGCATGCAAACACCAATACAAAGTTACCAAGGTATGGCTGAACAGAATGAAATAGCTACACCAAGAAATTTCCCACAAGTTTACAATATTATAAAAGAATATAACGTGGTGCGGAAGAATAAAGTAGTTCCAATGAAGGTTTTGTTAATGCTTGAAAATGAAGAATTAGTGCAAGGAATCATTCAGAGAAAAAGGAAACATCCAATTGTAATACTACACAGTGACACACAGTTGGTTAATTTTAAGCAGAAATTTAGCGTAAAAACAGATTATGGATTTGACATTGTAGTGGTCGATAGGCCATTTGATATTGGGCCAAGTTACGTAACAGCTACTGTGTATAAGAATTACACTTCTGCATCTGGTGAACATAGTTTAGTATTGGGACCTATGTTTTTGCATTGGGATTTTGACTATGCAACTTTCCACACTTTGTTTTCCCATCTCAGCGGAATATTAATGGAAGATCAAGAAGATATACAGAGTTTGGATTTTAAAATTGGAAGCAATCAGGATCCAGACCTGACGAAGGCACTAACCCAGTGTTTCCCGTATTCTACGCCTGTTTTGTGCAATGAACATATAAAACAAAATGTATGTAAACACCTAATAACATAGGTTGTTTGTATAGTTTGATAACATCATTTGATTACAAAGAATTACACCGACAAAATGAATACAAAATTGAAAGTAGCTAGTATTTTATTTCCATATGGAAGTCCTTGATGAGACAAGCTAGAATTTAGCAGATGATTCACATAATTTTATACTTTATAAACAAAACATTACATTTCTGGTTTAAAACAGTTTTAAAGTTTATACACAAACAAAAATCATTTTAAAATATCCTTGTTGTTCTTGTTCCTTAATTCTTGTTGAATTGATTAAAGATATTTTGCAAGAAACTTTTTTGTTTATTTTACTTCAGACTTTAGTACCTCTTTTATTTTCAGGCCATGTCAAAGGTCATGATTATACAAATCATGAATCTCACCTATAATCATGATTTGAGTGGCTGTTTATTTTAATGAACATAGTTCACCTTGATTAAACCTTTTACGGTTCAATTTGCTTATATTAATATGTTTACACCAGTGTAAAGTTCAGCGAAATATTTGCCTTAACACTACCAATCATGTCAAAGGTCGCTTTATTCTGTTACTTGTATATGTCACCTGATCCTTGACTTTATTAAGTTCAATGATATATTTTCCTAAACATGATCAGCCATGTCAAAGGTCGCTTTATTCTGTGGCTATACATCACCTGTTCCTTGACCAACTTATTTGTAAAGATCAATGAAAACATCTTCCTAAAAATGTCAAAGGTCACTCAGTCCTTAAATAGCTGTATCAATCCATACTCCTGACTGGTTTCGTCAACCGTGGGTGCTTTAGGCTTAGGAGGGCGGTAGAGACGAGGCATCTTTCCAAACATGACCTCCTTTTTGTATTTATTACTGACAACTACCTAAAATCATAATTGCATATTTTAATGTTTTTTCTTCAAAATAGTAAAAAATAATACACATTATATTACCCTTTCAGGTTTTGAGAAAAAACTTAGTGGCAGTACATTCTCCCGATTTTTAAATTACTTAGGTTGGAATGTCTGTTTCAAACATCATATATTCGTTAAAATAGACTTACCCTAATAAGAGGTTGAACAAGTTTCTTAAAGTGATCTTTTTTCTTCTTATCTGGTATTGGTTTGCCTATAGACCATGTGGTGAGTACCTTGCTGTCGTAGGCCTGCACCGCTTCAGCATCGCAGCCTGGCACGTGCAAGAGTACATCAATAATCTTTGGGTATTTTGGCCTCTGCAAATGATTGCAAAAAGTGGCGATATATACATGTCAATGGAACTAATAATTTCATTCGGTGAATAATGACATGTACTATTTTCACATGAAATTATTTGTACCATTGCACTTATAAGCATTCATTATTTGTATATTATTGCATTGCTATTATAAAATTAATACAACTACATTAATTGAGTCTTACAAAAACGTCATAATGGTAGATGGCGTTGTTTAGAATAGTTGAAACATGAGAATCATGGTGTCCATGCACTTGCAAAGGGCGTAACACAGCGACAAATAAGTGGTTCACAGCCTCAGGTAATAGGTTACAATTGGGTAACTGTGTAAAGTAAAGAAAAAAGTATTCAATAAACCATTTCTTTATTAAGTTAAAGGTTTGCATGGCGAATAAACACTAGTTAGGTTTGCGGTTTGAGTCAACTTTCCAGATTGCACCAGTAACATGTAGTGACAGCTTTCGAAACAGGATTATCTTTTTAGATGCGTCATTGGTATTTTTGATCGATATGTCTTTCCTAGTATTTTAATTTTGATTCTTACCTCTTGCAGCAGAAGCTGGGCGACACCTATAGCCTTGAAGTAGACATTAGAATCATCGAATGACAAAGCAGAATATACAAACAATGTAATGTTCTGCATCAGGTCCTGTTAACAAAGAAATATTATTTAATTTTTATATTTATTTGGTGTAAACCATAACAACAATCCAAGAGGGCAAACCTGTGATTTACAAAAACAGTTAACAACATTGACAATGAGGAAAAAAAGAACAAACTTAGGTGAAAAATAATGAATCACAAAATTAAGTTAATTAATAGTATTCTATTGCTAATCTTTTTAGTAAATTAATCATTTGACATTTTAAAAAAATTGTGAAAATACAGAACTTCTATTAAGGGGACACCTTCAGGGCCCACAAACGTAGGGGTGTCCTCTGAATAGGGGTTGGCTGTAGTGTTAGTAAAACATACATTTCTCTTTATTCATTTCATGGAAAAGTGTCCCCTTAATAGGAGTGTCCCTGTAATTAGAGGTTGGCTGTAGTGGTAAAAGAGTAGGGCATCATCTATGGATCTGCAGTGAGTGTAATCTGAATTCGAGGATTTCAATTATAAATACATTAACAGTTTATAATTTGAAATACCTCAGTTTTAACTATGGCTTTTCCTAGGTCACTGAGTGAAAAAAACTCTGAAGTCTTTTCACCAGGTTCTAACTTTTCTAGTTTAGCTTCTGTTTCCATCTCAATCTCATCATTACCACTATTTTTCTTTAAAGATTGATCTCGTATTCGAAACACATTTCCTGTATATACAAAACAAGAACAAAAGTTTATTTTTTTATTTTGTGTGAGTGTGCATATAGTGATAATAAAGCACAGATTTTGGTTTTTACCATTGCACAAGCACCATTCCAAACCAATGGTGCTTGTGTAATGATACAAAACACCACAGTAAAATAGACACCAACACCAACTTGAATCAAATATCTTTTGGTTCATATCAACCATTTAATTCAGAAAAAATGTTTCAAAGAAAATGAGATAATAATATTGTGTCAAACGTACGCAAGAAGTCGAGGTAATCTTTGGTTACATGTTTCACTACTTGATCCTCTAAAACCTCCTTCTCTGGTTCATCACTATCAGAGCTGAAATAATTAATAACTTTACTTTTTAGTAACATATTGAATAGAGTGAGTATAAACCAGAAGAGAGTGATTTAAACTAATAAAAACTAATTTACAACATAGTTTTGTGACCTTTTTTTTTTCTTATTGTACTGTATTCGTTCAGATATGAAACCTCATTATTACAAATAGATAGTGAATTATTATTGCTTAAGCAAACACTGGCTGAACCACTCAGATATGATCCAGGTAGGTCAAACTGAACACATTTTTGAACTCGGATTTTGGTTAAATTCTAGGTTCATGTGACCCCTAAAATGTTTGTATATACTGTACTGTAAATTTATCTACTAAATACTAACTTGGTAGCAGTCTTCTCGTGCACTTCTTCCCAACACTGACCTAGTCGTATCAGCATATATTCGCAAAACCCTCTAAAGATCGGAATCAAGAGAGAGTAATAGAATTCCAGTGGGCAGTAAAGGACAAACAATTTCAGAAAAACGCGTAAATAATTGTTAAGAAAATATAATATTTTTGTGGTAGATTAATTTTTTTAAATATAACAACAATAATCAGTGATATAATGGCTATGAGCGTTCACTGGCCCTAAAGCTTAAAGGGACCAGAGAGCATGAGCAACCTCAGTCCAATTGCCTAGCATTGGAGGGCCCCTTAGGAGTTCTAAGCCAAGCACAGTCCCCTGTGCGCGGCCAGTCTGTGGGAAGTTGGGTAGTGTTAAATTGTGCAAATCTGTACAAAGGATATGAATAATTGGCCTAAGCTTGTGGTTAGGTAATAGGTGAAGGTTTGTGAATGTTGTCGACAAGAGCTGCTTTGCAAGGTTTGGTGTTGCATAGAATTCATAACCAAGACAAGTACTGGCTCCAGCTAATGTGTGGTAACTAGAAAATAAAAACAAAGCAAAATATTATTTTGATTTAGTACATCATTTGCATAAAATAGTAAGATTATGGTTTGATAGGGGTGTTGTTTTGGCTATGCGGAAAAAACTGATAATGATAATAAACCAAACGCAGAAACCACTTCTTTGCTGGAGGATCGAAGGCCCATAAAGTGCATTGTTCATTGACAAATACAAAGTAAAAGATTTAAACCTTGACCTTGCAACATTCCCCTACTTAGTGTACTCTATTATAAATATAGTATTTAGTTCCCAGACACTTTAGTTCTAGCCTTTACTTACCAGAGGTCATGAAGCATAGTTAGAAAGCTCTGTAGCTTATCAGGTAATGTTTTTAGTGTTTGTGAATCACAAGAGCTTATCATTGAAAATGAACCTGAAAATAGAAAATAAATATAGAATAGAATTATGTAGCTTGGTGTTAGCCAAAAAGTCTATAAGATTGGCTAGAGGGCGGACTCTTGAAAATGAGAAGTGATTCCAACAAGATGAGAACCACATGATTACTATTTATTATCCTGTATGTTAATATATTGTGGAAATAAATTAAATTGAAATTAATAATTGACTATATAAATAATTCCCATCATGGTAGAAATGCAAAAACAAAAATAAATTCCAAGAAATAGATTACCAAGGAGTGCTAGCCGGTCACATTCCATCATCTCATAAGCTTGTTTAAAGGCTGGGTCTACCTTGAACTGTACATCCTTTGACCATATTGCATTCATTGTCCTAAATATATACATATATATACAATTGCACATTAATAAGACAACATTCTGTAAGGCACTGTCTTGTCTTGTTGTGTAGCAGCTATTCATATTCTTTACAGCAATTTAATTAACCTCCCATCATTCTTCATTGCCTGTAAGATCATTGTTTGTCTGCAAAACAATGGCCTAAGACAACCTAGGCACAGTTTGCTCTCTGCGAGTGAAATAAATTATTTGGGAGAAGAGTTGTTTTTGTCAAAAATCCTGACATGAGGGAATTTGAACCACGGATCCTGGGATCAGTACGTAACCACAAAGCTACTTAACAAATTTAAAATTCACCTTGTTAAAATTAAAACATTGTTTAGCAGCTGTACAATGAAAGGAGCACAAGCGTTTCTATAGATTGGTTTACCATTCTCCATCGTACCCTGGATAAAACCTCCAGCCATGGCCTCCTACAAAAAAAACCAAAATACTTGAATAAAAACCACCTTTTTTTGCAAAACCATTAACCATTATTGTAAATAAATGTTGTTATTGATACCATTATTATTATTGTTACAATTTATGGATTAATTAAATTTTGAAAACATCAATTCAGTAAAAGCAGACAATAAACAATATTGGGTGTGTGAATGCTGGAATTCATGGGTCATACCATTTCAAAATGGGGATATTCTTATTAAGGGTATTTATTAGTTGTTGTATTGTTTTAAATTTCAATATAGAGTACCTCTTCATTTTCAGGCCAGGTACATCGTTTAGTCACTGCAACAATTGTCTGAACAGACCCAATGATATTGGCCCTATTGATTCCCTTTGGGTCCTGTTCATCATATTTAGTGAGGCCTACAAATTCAACGAAATTCTCTGGAGTTGAAATTCCCCTAAAAAATATAATAACCATCAAATTAAATGTATGTGATTGTAGAAATTTATGAAAGAAGATATATAATATCTAATATTGTAGTATTTGTTTTGTAAATGTACATACTATGTTGAATTTGCTCAAAATAAATTTTGAATTGAACCCATATTAAGGGGACACCTTTCGTTAACTGTAAATATATACAGTAAAACTCTATTTTTAGGACATCTCTATTCAGGGATCACCTTTTTAACATGTATTTCTTTTATTTTACTTTTTTTAGTAGTATTAGCTCTTTGCAGTAAATTAAATGCAGTCATGATCCGCATTTGGTCCACGAGCAGCCCGTCGAGAACATTTAGCTTAAGCCACACAGATGCATTTTTAATTACAACAATTGTGAAAAATATCTTTTATTTCCTTACAATGTAACTTCTTGAGAATTCCATACAGTAGCAACTGGTTCTAAGATGGTTGCCAGGAACTCTCTCTGCTTTCTGTAATCTTTGAACTGGTTGCTAAGAAGTATCAAAGCCTCATAGAGGGCGACTTTCTCAAGTTGAGTCAACTGGTTGGGGTCAGCACTCAGCCTCTTGGTGGCAGTGTATATCTTGTTAAATTCAGGCTAAAAGTTAGAAAACCCCACAAGAAAAAACATATTATAATGCACAGTTCTTTAAAAAAATTCTGCCGAAAAAGCTTTAAACTGTGTAATATATTTTGTTCATAGTTTTTTAGTTTATTCATATTGGTTGATATAATAAATCCAGTAGTAAAGTCACTTTTTGCCTTCCATACTTATTATCCATAGTTTGATATTTCATGATGTAAGGAGTCATTAATAGTATAAGTATGTACTGTAAATAGTTCTAACTTTCAGGAACTTATATCATGTGCCAAGGGTCAGAGTTCATCCTGTAAACAGCATACTCATAAGTTAAACCTGATTTATCTTACCATGACGAGCTCCGGATTATCGCGACACATCTTTATCAATGCAGAACAAGCATGCCTCCGTACATTCTGGACTGAACGTGTTCTAGTCTTCTGAGAGAAAATTATGCAGCATATCAAAATTATTATTAAATATATAGATAGGTCAAAGGTGAAATTGTATATAAACAGAAAGGTTAGTAAAACCATAACCTGTTTATCCCACAGTTCATTTTCAGACTTGTTTGTTTTGGTAAATTTGTTAGTTTTGAAAGCTTTTTTTTGTATATTCATTTTTCCTTAAAAATTATTCAATTAGATATGTCAAAGGTTATATGATTTACCAAGACCTATGCTTGTCACATGATTTTTTGATTAAATAAAACCACGTTTTCCACAAACATACCTTAGACTGGCCAGGTACAGAGAAAGTTACTCCTGCAAATAACTGCAAGAAAAATGTGATATTGTTATGTCAAACCATACTCTACAAAACTAAGCATAAAACGACTAAGTCTAAGCCCCGTCTACAAGAAGGCATTCAACATAAACTACGTAGGTAGTCCATTGTTTTTCTCTTTTTATCATAATTAATGTACAAAGGAATGACCTGGTTTAATGTTTTTAAAGTAATATACATGCATTATTTTTACAAAACATCAACAATTGCAGGGAAAGTTTTTTTAAAAACTTAAATAAAGTTCTCCAACTTACCTTGTCAAGAATAGGTCCAAGGAAATGTGGAGAATATCTTATGGTTGGGAACAGAGTAGACACACAGCTTAGAACACATGATGCTATCATTGGATCCTATAAGAAGAAATAAAAGAGAGGAAGATAAACAAAACAAGTGCCCAAATACGGTAGTGATATGACATCATCATTCCGATATATGTTCACATCACATTTTTTTTGTCACATAAAGTTTGATAGTGTAGACAGAGCTTTAGTTCAATTATTTTGAATGGTAGCAAATTGTCATGGCTGAGTGGTTAAGGCACCTGCAAGCTATATCCATAAAATCGACACAGATTCAATGCTCTTTTCAGTAGAAAAAGTCTTTAAAATCTAATAAACTTTCCACTCACTGTAGTCTGATAAATAATAACTTGCTTCAGTAACTCTTCACCCTCTCGAATCGGAGGATTCACGCCTCTCAGAGTACGTGGAACGGCACTCTCCATGAATGTTGTTAACGCATCCCATTGTAACAACGATGGACTGTTGTTAGTAATGACAGTTTTTCCTGAAGTATAGATATTTTTTTTTTAATGTATAAAGTCGCTGTATTATATTTTGAGCGGGACCCAATGTCCCCCGAGTATAGGTGTTTTAAAGGAGGGATTCTACTGTATGTCCATTCTTAAGCTCTGTCTACGCTATAAACTTTATGTGACAACAAAATGTCATATCACTACCATATTTGGGCACATCACACTTTTTTTGTCAAACTAGTTTGATAGTGTAGACAGAGCTTAAGGGAAACATTTAAAGTATAGTTGCTATATTATGTGTTGATCCAATTGTGTCCCATTTAATAGAGGGTGTGGCTGTAGTGTTAACTATAGGACTTCGGAAAACAAGTTTTAAAGAGAACGTTAATGTAGATAAATTTACAGCACAGTATTTACAAACATTTTAGGGATCACATGAACCTAGAATTTAACCAAAATCCTAGGAATGTGATTCAAATCATGATGTAAACTAGTTCATAAATGTATTTACTTTCACCTACCTGGTTCATATCTGAGTGGTTCTGCAAGTGTTTGTTTAAGCCATGCTTCCGCAACTTGGAACGTAAGCAGTGGCTGCAGACCATTAACATATCTAACCAACTCCAAGAACAGTGATCGATATGCTGAAATAAAATAATGATCCACATTAATTGCATTTTGAAAATGTCAGGCCTAGCCCTAAACAAGTGGGCCTTTTTCACTCCAGCCCACGCCCCTTTAGGTAATAAATTATAAACTAATAAAATATAAAACAATAAAACACATCGGCATGAAATGAAAAGCTTGAGTTGGCAAGACCAACTGGAATACTTACTTGCAAAAAATGACATGAACTCATCCTCTGAATCAAAATCCATTTGGAAGTATTCTGCTTTAGGAGATGGCAACAATGATGGGTCTCCCACCTTGTATTAACAAATACATACATTATACATGAATATATACATATTGCAAATTAATTATAATAAACATAAAGCCACTCCAAATATGGTACCCTACTTTCACCAACCATCCATCATGTCTTAATTATTTGGTGGGGGGGGGGGGGGGGGGGGGGTGGTTACTCTTACTTTTGTTTGGCAAATACACACTCACAACTTATTACCCTGTTCTGTAACTCCTCACTTAACTGAGTATATACACTAAATAAAAACACCTGTGATAGGCTTATTAGCATCCTCTATGACCCCATACAAGATAACCCCTACCCCTAAGGTGAATTTTAGGGTTCTGTAGGGACTCAAGACGCAGACTTTTGCCTACCTTCTGAGCCTGAACAGTAACGACCTTCAGAAAAATTGGCAGGACCTCAACTAGACTTGGATCCTCCGCAATGATCGGAGTACGGAAGAACAAAGACCACGTGGCCAGAGTCATCTGACTCAAATGTACACTAGCGTGACTAGTGAATGCCATCAGAGCTCTCAGATATTCTGTGAAGTTCTCGGGTTTTTTGGGCTCCCCTTCAGCTTCACTTGTCTCCTAGTCAAATTAGAATCGCAAAAAAAAAAAACTTATTATCACTGAAAAAATTAGTATCTGATCACTTATAAAGCTCAGAGGTTTTGCAAATAAACCAAAATTATAATTTAGTACATGAGAGAAGTCCTAAATCCCACTTGGATGCAACATGACGTAGGTGCAATGCAATTGAGTTGACCAATCACAAGTGACAGTTCAGATGATTCATTACTTCGTAATTGGCAAAATTACTTACAGTGCGCAATACCCTATTGCATTGCGTCCAAGTGATATTCAGGCTTTAACACAAAAATAATTTTTAATATCGTAGATTTTGTACATTTCTTTTTATCTAGAAAACTACTGCATGGATGTTAACAACCAGACAATATTCCCTCCCCAAATCCTAGAATATTTCTTTATATATTTTGTTTATTTTTTGTTTATTTTTCAAAAACTCTGAGTTTTATAAGTATTCATATTTTGTCTGTACCTATATTGTTTAAGCAGCAACTGAGTCCAAATTAAAACAAGATCTCATAGTAAGCAACCTGTAATTGAATTTCAAGACTTAATATGCTAGCACACATGGTGTTATTTCAGAAAATAAAATATATTCATAGCACTGTACTTAATATTGAAATTATGAAAGGCTTTAGATGTTTTGTTGAAATATTTAACAAACCATACCATTATTTTACTTAGGTACTACATTTTACTGGGTAACCATACACACAGTTTTATAGTAGTACTTTCTTACAAAACACTTACAAAACTAACTAACTTACCCATAATGAAGTCATCTGAAACCCCATGCCTGTCACACATCGGCAAATCTTTTTCAGGAAAATGTAATTTTGTTCGTTAACTGGCTCCGCACTTGCCATCCTGTAAGATTAAAACGTTTTTCTTGATAAATGTTGGTAACATAATTTTTTAATATTTTCTGTTAAAGATTTATTGCAAAATATATTATCATAATTTATTTCATGTGATATTTTTATTGGTGTAATTTTTTTTATAAAGTCTTCTTTAATCTCTATACATCCGCTTGTATGAGGGCAGTAATTATCCATGCTTTGTTAAAAGCTTTACGAATCTTCAATGGAAAAATAGCAGATTGCTCTATCTTTACATATATTCTTTGATTTTATTATACAGTAGGCATATTATGGTATTATGTATTTATTTTTAAATTTTGCCAATAAGTAATAAAAGAATGAACTTCAATTCAATTCAATTCAATTCAAAGTAACATTTATTTTCTTCAAATAAACAGTATACAAAATTGTGTAAAGAAAGGTAATATGAATGAAGAAGGCATGTTCAAAAAAGCAAAAAGCTTGTGGCAGACATGCCCAAACAAAGACAAGATTTAACTTGATGCACTTACTGGGCTGCACTTAGGATAGCAATCATAGCAGCTTTACTGAACATAAAATCTAAAGGCTGTTTGTCTCGATCCTAAGAAAATAAAGAATTTAAACTTCCTGAATTAATTATTTTCAAAATTATATTTAAATTGATGGATCATTAATATTTTTCTTTTATCTCCAAAAGCTGCCAAATTACCCAAAATACCAAAATATCGTGAAAAGCAGTTTTTTGTAACCTTTTCAAGGTTATTAGACACCAGGTCAAAATTATTCTACTGCAGTAAAATACATTTTCTTTACTCTTTAACCGGTTTATAAGTTCGGACTTGAATGAAGAATGATGAGAGATCAACGTTCTGTGGAAAATATGAATTGCTGCAGTGATTGCATGGTTACTGCAGCAGAATCTTTTTGTCATGGTCCCTTTAATTATTACAAATACAAAATATAATTGCAATTATAAATCACAATAATTTAATAAATTCATCATATTACTCACCTTTCTATTAAAAATAATACTTAAAATTTCAGCTGCGTTATTTCTCAACTCTATTTCCATTACGAGTTCATACAAAGTCTGCGAGAGATAGCCATCGTTCAAGAAAACCATTGGAAGCGTGACCCATTCCGCAAACGCAGCAATAGTTTCTAGAGTAGCATTTGTGAGTTTGCATGCTACTTTCATCTGCAAGGTTAAAGGTTAAGTGGCGAGCTATATTCGGATGATATGAATGAAAACAGGGGTATTTTAATTTTTAAACTAATCCTAAACACAATACTGTAAAACCTCGAAAAGAAGCCCATTGCTCGATTTCGAGATGGGCTTCTTTCCAAGATTACTTTTGCAAACCACAGAGGGGGGCTTCTTTTCGAAAAAAGGAGAGCCCAGTTTTCAAGATTTTACTGTATATATGGTATAAACTATAGCATATATAATAAGATGCTTTTAATCAGTGATGGACAATTTTGTAAACAGCAGTAGCATCTATTCTTTCATGGCAACTTACCTCAGGGCTGTTTGCACTGGTATTTGCTTTCTGAAACAACAATTAAAACTTAATTATTCATTAAACTTTATTTCAGGGAAAGCAGGGAGTTTTAACAGCTGCACTACAGCAGGAAAGCTGACTTGATGAGTTCCTCTACAGAAAATAATGCAAAAATATACAATACTATTAACAAAGACTATTTAAAGTTGAAACCTCTAATAATATTAGAAGTTCCAACTAGAAAGATAAATATAAGACTACTTACAGCTTGTTTATACATTTCCCAGTGCACTTTTAGCATTCCATAAATAAACTCTAACAATTCCTTCATATTTTGGTTTAACCCGGTCACAATGTCCTTACGACGTTTTTGATCAAAATTTTGAAAAGCAACGACGTCTTCGACTAAACGCAACAAAATTAGAAGCACCAGTTCACACTGTGTTCCCTAAAAAATGAAAATGTAAACCAAACTATGTCATATTCAGGCTTAGGCATAACAACATATTTTGAATGTATATTCATTTAATAGAGAGAATATTGACTGCTCTATCGAACAAGGCGCAGCCGAGGTATATAGAGATCTTCTGGTAAGTGTACCTACTCCACTTTTTGCAAGAGGATCAAGTTCAGTTAGCATGCTTTCCCATCGCTGTGGCCATTCCTTCTTTATCATTTCAACCATGATCCTTGAAAGACCATCTTTAATAAATATCTCTTCTGATAAAATGTCTTTAACACCCTAAAAAAACACAAAACATACAATATCACAATAGTATCAGCTAGTATCGTTAAATTGATTACATTTAAATGTGATTGGTAAAAAAGAAAAATATTTTAAACTTACAGTTTGAATGAGAGAAATCGTAGCTTCTTTGAAAATCCCCTTCTGTTGTGGGTTCATATCTAACCATCGAAATCTAGGAGGAAAAAAATTCAAAATGTTGGTGTGGTACTTTAACTTGCCTTGTCTTGTCTGTGCCCTCTGGGAGAACATTTTTTTTTACTGAAGAGGTCACCCAGTATAAAGAACAAATAAATAAATAAATAAGATATATATTAAACCCCCTCTCTACCCCAGAAAAAACAGGACCATGACAATGTGACTTACTTGGCACAATGTTCTAGAATTTGCAGTCCAAAATGTCTTATGATTGGAGGGTAGACCGTCTTGGCAAGCACCATACCACACTCAACACACAACGGCGAATTTTCTTTAAATTCCTCACAAAACTGAAAGAAAAACCATATATTATTTGTCAAAAGTTAAGTAAAACAAAAGCTAAATGCATTTTCACTTTTCACTTTTCTATTTTTTTAAACAATAACATCATGTTTTCACACATTATTATATTTTTTAAACAATAACATTTAGGCCTAGCCTAGCTAGGACGTAAACTGGCATCTGCATTTATGCGAATCACCCAACTCATTTTGGTAATAAGTTGAAACCTAGTTTATAAAAAAAACCACACAAACTGGGAAATCCCACTCTCTAGGCCTACAAATAATACGTGTTATCTCTCCAAACTAGCTTCCTATACGCGGGATTTTTAGCTACCGACCCTGGAGTGATATGTATAGTTTAGTAGGCCTACACAAAACTTACATGATAAGCTTCTGTACGCTGTTGCTGTGAAGCAGATGGATCCATTGTAATGTTTACACTATGTATGAGCTTCTGGACAGTACTATCCAGATGTAAAGCGCACATTTTGGGTGTTTTTCTTTCTAATTTCAGGCCTAAATCAAAACATTATAACACGAACATCATCCATCATGCGGCGGGGGCAGATCGCTCCTCCTTCTTTCACTCACTCACACTAGTACGAAATTTGGAGAAGTACGAAAATGTGATGTACATTTACGAAAACAATTTCGGCTTAACGTGGGTTCGCCCTCTTGGACTTTACCGTATTCAATGAAGCGGAAAAAATAAATTAAGATCAATCTAAGTTATCAAAGATGACATCAAGTAGTGATAGTAGTATTTTAACGCCAAATTCCAGAATTATAATACAAAGATGTTTATCAGCAAGACTACAAGTAAAACCACCAACTGATGAAAGTGATGCGGAATGGGTTGAAGTAAGTATAGCACAAAATGAATACCGGTAATATTAATTATTTACCAAAATTACTGTAACAAGTCCTTTTTTTCCAACATATGTTATTGCAGTGTATATTGTTTAGGTCTGGACTAAAATTTCCACCTGGAAACCCTCTTCATGCGCAACCTCTGTGGTCACCACCATTAAGATGACAGGATGTTCTGGTGCGAGGATACAAGCAAGGATATAGTGCAGGACACACATGATTTTGACCATAAACACAGTTTTTAGATGTTCTTGTTTGTGATCAAATTAATATTGAGTGTACATCTTTTTGTTGCTTCCTCTGCTTCCTCCTAAGTTCATACATTTTACCTGTCAAGGAGGCAAAAAGCACCCTAGTGCTCAACCCTGGATCCGACCTATCATTTTGTTGTTGGCTGTAATTCAATTACTTTTGGTGCAAGCAACTTTTCTATGATACATTTTTTTTCAACAGATTGGTGAAGGATGTGTCGTCTATGTTTGCTTTTTAAAAGGAGCAACTATTGAAACAGTAAAAAAGATGGGTAAGTGTTTAACAAAATACATAAAAAAACATTTGAAAAATTAAAAATAATAATGCATAATGCAATGAATTAGTGTAGAAAACTTGTAGCTGAAGATGTATACAGTTCATAAATAGATGAATTTAAATATTGTGGTATTATTGTATATTTATTTTCTTTTAGCCTCAATGGTGATGAATGTAAAGCTAAGTGAAACGAAAGAAAAAAATGTGTCTATTCTCGATTTACCGGGGAGTGTTCTCATAATCCCACAAGCAACTTTAGGCGGAAAGGTCAAAGGTAAAATGATGCAATATCATTGTAACATAGAAAAAGACATTGGACGCGAACTTTACACAGAATTTGTACGATTGTGTAATGAGTTAATGGAGAAGAGTACAAAATGTACCGAAGCTAGTTGTGTGGTTAGAAATGGGACTTACGGAAATCGGCAAGTATTTTCTACTGTAACTAATGGACCATATACTCATTACTTTGAGTTTTGAAATACGTTAGTAAAGTCGTCAACTAGTTTTTGTAATTGGGACCTACACAAAATGAATCAAGCGCAGTAAAACAGTATCAACATAAAGTGTGATTTACGGTTTTGTATTGTATACATTTTGTTGAAAAAGAATAAAAAACATTTAAATATCTTTGATATTTTCTTTTTATTATTGACATAAATATACATTTTTACAATATGTACATGCACTGTTTTTGTTCTCTAAACATGATTCTGTTTTTAAAAAGGGAAATTAGAGAATTATAGTTTAGCCAGAAAATGGCAGTGAACCAATAAAATTAAATTGATTAATACATCTGAAGTCCAACTTCCAGAAAATTTCTCACTGATGATATCCTCTTGTACAAAGGCAAATTACAGTATCTTAAAATTCACCAATTCGGACTAAAAATGACCATTATATTCCAAACTTTGCAACATTTTACTACATCAGGGAACTCATCAACAATTCCATAGAGTGTATAAAATTTCTCCCTGGTATCCTCTTCCAATCTACCTCTCTGAAGGACGTTGAAAAGTGTTCATATTTGGGATCGGTGACGATGTTGGTATTGCTCTCAGTGCTGGAAAATACAGGCTTTGTTGTACCTTGGACAAACACTTTAATTCCATGTAGTGGATCAGATCGAACAGAAATTGTACTAAAATTAAAAATAACAAATCTTAAAATGAAAGAATTAATGCAGTTTTGACAATATGTTGTTTAATAACTGTGGAGTGGCCATAAACAGTTGACTGAAGAGATACGCACTTATTACCTTTTCTTATAAAAGCACATGCTAATGGGACCTTCCCGAACTCCCAGCTAATAACCACTACTACCAGCCTCATATGGCTAAGCTCCTCGTCAATAGCCACTAACAGCCTCATAAGTAAGATATTACATGTATAAACTTACTATTTGCCGTTCGGTGTCGACAGCAGGAGGGACGAAGCATTTCCAAGTTTTGCCATATCGCCCACGCCGACTTGCATGTTGTGTTGAAGAATATTCATACGTGTAAGTTTAGCAAGAAACGACAATGTGTTCATTTGATGGAAAGACACCTGTAAAAAATGTAAAATATTGAGCCACCTGTAAATATTACAATTTGTAGATGAAAATGACCACAGTTGCACATGTATACAAAACAATGGCAATAACAAGTGTTCATGATTGAATTGTTATGATTAGCCCCTGGAAAACCAACGCTTTCAGAGCAACTACTCCCCTAGGATAACTACCCCAGAGCTTAGGGTAGTTATCCTAGTGGGTAGTATATCAGGATAACTACCTACCTACAACCTACCCCTTAGCCTAGGGGATAACCTACCCTTGGGACAAATACCCCTAGGACAACTACTATTAGGACAACTGCTGTTCCCAACAGTCTCTAATCATAATCATCCTAGGGGTAATTGTCCAAATACAATTTTAATTATGTACCTGTGTTAGAAGGAGATCATAGAGGTCTTCTTCTTCATGTGACAGCTGTGTAACTCGTCCATCTCGTAAAACAGCTCTGACATGGTCACACTCAACAAACAGTTGCAACAGGGTTCTATAAATAAAATATAAATAAAGTGTTTTGGTTCATTGGAGTGGAGTTGTGGCTTGGTGGTTATGATGCTTGGCTACCACTCCAAGGGTCCTGGGTTCAAGTCCTGTCACATGTCAGGATTTTTTTCTAAGGACAAAATTACAACTCCACTCCCAAAGACTTGTAATAAGACTTTGTTTATCTATAGCATTGTGTATATGTTTGTCTTGTGAACCTCTGAGGGTCCCTAATGATCAGCAATTGCTGGATGGATCACCCTCATTAAATATGGTTTAAAAAAAAAACAAAAAAAAAAAAAAACCAAATTCAAATGCCACTTCAAATGGCCAGTTAAATCGGAGAACAGGCAACACTTAAAGGCTACTAGCTATAACTACCCTGATCAGTGAATACACATAAAAGGCAATGCTTCAAATGAATAGTATAACATCATGAAAGTCAGTGAAAAAAGCAGAAAATAAACTTACTTTTGTATTTGGTCGTATCTCTGAGATACAATATCTAGTATAACAGTAGACTGCAGAGGTTGAGTAAATGATCCCCAATGCGCAATTAACGTTGGATCATTGTGCTCTTTTGTAAATTCATCTATCACTTTTGCAACCCTTCAAATAAAGTACAATTATTTTACATACTACACACATTATTACCTCCGCCAAGGAGGTTATCTTTTCATGTTTGTTTCTATATTTGTCAGCAGGATTACTAAAAAATGTATTGCCTGATTTTCATAAGATTTTAAAGGATAGTTTCATAGCTCTATAGGAACACGTCCTTAAATTTTCATAGTCATAGGCAGAGGTTTTTGCTCTCGGATTGCTCTTGTAGTTTTCCATTGTGATTTTCAAAATTTATAATCTGGTCTATGCTATAGAACACCAAACCTCTTATTTACCTACCTTTTCCTAAGAACTATATGTTTAGCTTGCTTTATTATTCTTTCAAGAATACATTCCCTGAAAAATAAATATTAAAGGTTGTTTTAAATATTAAAAAGGTAAAGGTATTTATTATCGTCCTTCAGCTTAACTGGAAACTGAGGATATTCGGATTAGGCCATCTACAGACCCACGGCAGCTACCACTGCAGTGCCTACCTGATCAGCACACCGGGAGACGATCCCCTACTGTTTTTTAATAATGCACCAATTGTTCTTTAATGTGCATATTACAACGGCTTTATGTCCCATCCGAAGGATGAGGCAATGATAGTAAAGCACCTTGCCTAAATGATACAATCAGTATGGAACAGATTGGCTTGAACCCATGCCTATCCCATGCTCGTCCGTTGTTATCATTACACAATCACTCTCTGGTATATACAGCACCCAACGTGATAGTCCAGAACGCAAACGGGCCAATGTTACTTAACTTCTGTGATCTTATGAGAACCAGTGTTTCAATGCAGTATGGCCATTTACTTCATTTATTATATTTAACAATAGTGAAATTAGATCTGATTATATATACACTCATTGACTGTTGGATCTGTCGCACCCGCTTTTTAAAATCATGGATACTGCTTACCCTGGTTGCTTGTCCATAACTTCTTTCTTGGTAGATGCAGTAGGTCCAGCTACCCTACGTTTCTTACTAACAACGTGAGACATGGTGACTGGATGAGGGGTTGCTGTGTACTGGTTACTTATGTGCAAAGCTTTCAACATTTGATGGAGTGAATGCTCCAATGATGTGTTCTGGTCACTTGCCTGCATAGCTGGGATCTGAGTGGAGGAATTGAAGAATATCGACAAGTTAGATTTAGAAATATATAGTCATTCAAGGTAATTTTACACACTTGTTAAGAAAATTACTGGCCCAAATTTAGGTCGGCCTAAGGTACCATATGTCATAATTGTTCTACTGCAGTTACTGCAGCAACTACATTTTATTTAACTTTATTTATGTAATTATTTAGCAAGATTTTTTCTGGCTAATCATACACATACATTTTTTTGCCTCATAAACTTATTTTAGTTACAGTAACATGTATAACATGTAGTAGGGTAATTTTGACATGAATTGGGAGGAGATGATAAAGTGGAGTAAAGAATGTGTATGTTAATTATCTTACACTAAATAGCATATACAGGTAAAAAAATATCTCCACTCTTTATTTATATTATAATAACCTATGCCCTACCCCATCATCAGCTTGTGAATCATGACATAGTGTAATCCTGAGCTGTACTCGTGGGAACAAAGAGCATATTATTTGGTTACCAATGACAAGATGTGGTATAGGGGATTTCAACTGGACGGCTTCCCTTGCAATCTAAAAATAAAACAAATAATATTGCTTTTGCACCTTCTTAAAAATGACTAGATTTGTTATTTTTATTTTATTCGGGTATAATACAAAATACAAAAAGTAGCCAAAGGCTAAAATTATTGCATTTACAAAAATATAAAATAGTATAAAAATATAACATTAATAAATATTTCACAACAGCTTATCTGAAATATGGTATAAACAATATTTTGTATAATTAAAATAAAAAATTGGTATTACTGATGTAGTGGTAGATTCAAATATTTTGTTTATAAATTCAGGAGGAAAATTTGTCCCACCCGTGCACGAGTCCTCCACTGGGGTTCTATTTGTGCACTGTACTGTTGGGTGGTAGGAATACAGACATAATAATTGATTATATTAATTTTAATTAGCGATACTATAATTAAGAATATGCCACAAAAACTACAACCTGGACCATAAATAACAAAGCAATATGAGATCGTTTAGCACACACAGCTTAGTGGCTACAATCAGCTCAGCTGCCAAAATGCTACCTGTATTAAAAGATCTGACTACATACCTGAGAGAAGAGCTCTTTACAGAATAGCACATTCTGGGCTGCTTCCAGTCTCTCCTGCCAATGAGCATTAGCTGATACTTTGGTACGACTCATCTGAGAGACAACAGTTGAGGCTATGTCTGCATCACCTACAAACAATAAAAAATAGCCAATGAAATACAATAGTAGATTCTTGAATAAGTTGTTGATTAAAAATGTATTTTCCTCCAATACATTAAAAATAACTTGAATAGGCCATTTTTTTGTTTTAATAACATTTTTCCCTTCCATAGAAATGAAAATGAACAAAAGGATGATTTAGCTTAGAGGATATGGTTTATTCAACAACAAGTTTTTAAATTATTTTTTCAGTGAGACAATGAGCTGGGTGGAAGCACAGCTTTACATGTTTGGTATACATTTAAATTTATTCTAAATAACAAACCTGTTTGTATTATAACTTGTATATAACTGGTTCCCTCAAGATCAGTAGGTACCACAACTTGGAGTGATCGTTTATTCATACCAACTGCAGCGGCATCTTGCGTGTCGATATCTGATGTTTTTATTACTTCAAATACACCACTATGCCAAAATCTTGAACCAGCTACAAAAGATAAAAGAAAATAAAAAGAAAAAACTGCACAAATCCAGGTGAAACATCATCTAAACATGTTCAAAATAACTTGGAGAGAGAGGCCTAAAATAAAATATGTTATGATGGCCAAACCAAAATTTGTTTGCATGCATAAGTAAATTTTCTATAGCATCCTCTAATTTTTATTTAGGCCCAGCAGTTTCTTAGTAAGATATTTAACACAAAATCAGCTAAAAACACTGACCCTGTTTTAATTGATGCTTTAGCAACATAGATTTCTTTTTAAAGTTATTTAAGGAATAATTATTATGCCCATCGAAGGGTTTCTCACCGGACTTGAAGCTAAGATCACCCAGTATACTGTTTCCAACTTTCTTTAACCGCCAGTGCTGACAGAGTTTCAGGAGTTCCACATGGAAATCTGGTACATTTGCTTCAGATGGAGGCTTACTTAGCATCTTAGCACCCTTCAGCAAAATATCGGCTACAGTTGCTAAACTCTACAAAAAGGTAAACTTATTTAATTCATTCCGTTTCCCTTGTACAATGAGTGAACCACAGTGAATATATGGAGAGGGAACCATTGAGGATCGATGGGCTAAAGACACGGTCACTCGGCACCACAGCTGTGCAACGGGTGAATGTTTTTTTAATTGGGTTAAGTCCAAGGTTCGTTGTGGTCCATTATGGTAATTTGTCTGACCTTGGTTCATTGAGGTTCACTATGGATGGTTCATTATTGGGGTTTGCTGTGATTCATTAGTAATTTGTCCGACCCTATGGTTCATTATAAGATTGGGATTTGCTATGGTTCATTGGGGTTCACCATTGGAGTATAGTAATTTCTCGGACCCCCTTTTTGTGAAATAATGCTCTATCAACTCCATCGATGCTTACTTTTTTCTTTGTAACTAATTTAAGAACTTGTCTATGAGGAGGAGCTTCTTGGTTGACTGGATCAAATACTAGATACTTCTTTTCTTGGCCAATGTGGAGTATATCAGACAATACACAAATCTCTGTGAATGCAGTCCTAAGTGAAAAACAGTAAAATAGGCATAGTATTATTTCTTTTTATTATTCTCAATATAAAACGTGACATACAAAATATTGCACAAAAGACAAATTGCATGCAATTAACAATGTATAAAAATAATATAAATAGTATAGCGTTCCCATTGAACTGAGCTATTGAGGGCGCTAGGCTGGTTTTCTGGGAGAAGTATCATGGCGGCCTTCATGTATGCAACGTGGTTGTGCCTTGCCCTTTAGTTTCAAGTTTGTTAAAGATATTATTTAGAAATTGTAGATTCGTAAAGTTTTCTATTGAGCCACAAAACTTAGTGAATCCCTCTCGATACGAAGTGACAGCGATTTTGTATGCATGTTAAGAGCAAGATAATCAGGATTAAAGTTATATTTTGTTTTTCTCAACCAAGTTTGTCCCGTTTGTTTGTATCATTTTTGCGATTGATTCCGTTGGTGATGCTCTATAGTTTTTAGAATTTACGAACTCTACAAATAGTTTATCATAATTCTGTATTATGAGATTTTGATTTCTACAAAGAGAGTGCTAAAAATCAATTAGGCTTATAAATTAAAAAAGTGTAAACTAACAAAAACAAATCTCCATAAAAATCAGTAATTAATAATATTATTAATACTATATAATATAGATAATTTGTATTACTGTAAAATCGATATTTCAAATTTAAGTTAACTCTCCTTACCTAAGTTTATTTCTAACACTTTCCCATGGCCACTGAGGATGTTGAAAAGATGTGGTTCCATCGGCATTATCTTCCTCCTCTTTTTTCTCTTCTTCTTCAACTTTATCAAAGTCAATTTTGTGGGCCAACTTTGCCAAGTTTTCAGACATAGACAAAGGCCTGGAAAAAAAATGTAATGTGAGCTTTTATTTATGACAGCTGGTAGTGCTTGCATTATTCAAAACAAATATATTCCTAAACAAACGTAGGCCATATGTACCATTAACCGAATCTTGCATATGCGGCAGGCAGCAGGCCCATCAAGCCAGGGGAAGGCGGTAGTGTTTGATGCATTGAACAAGAAGTTATGGCTGGCGCCGGGCCTAGCCTCTCTCTTACTTATCTATTAGCTAGATACACTTAGTAGACAATTGAGAATTCAACATTTTTTAATTCATTGAAAATATTCCTACTTGTTATACGTCTCTTGTCCATCTAGAGCAACTTCTTGAACTTGATTTTCTAACAAAGATTCGACACTCACTTGCACCGAGTGAGCCGCCATGTTTGTTGAGGTATATTCAGAGCGTCATTCTGACGATGGAGCATTCTCTACTTCTCTACGGAGCGCCATTTATGCCTTTATTTACTTCAGAAATAGAAATAGTACTACGGTAACTGGTCCAGTCACTGAATTTTAATATATTTTGTATGTTCATACACTGTGTGCTCAACTGAACCCAATTTGCCACCAGGGAGCACAGTGGTATATAGAAATAAAGTCAATACATTTTAATAAATTTAAGAAAAAAAAATCCTTTGTTGATATACAGTTTGCGGTACACCATGTATATTAGTTCTGAAAAGAACTGTTGAGTTTCTTGACGTTTCGATCAATATGCTTTGATCGTCCTCAGTCCTCCTAATATCCTTTGTGTTTCCTTTAGCAGAGTAAAAAAGTTAAAATGTTGATGTTGTTAATTTTTACATTAGAAGATTGTTCAAATCATGTAAATAAAACATTTTCCGGCTGGGAACCTATCAGCTCCCCTCTTTTAGTTTGCAAAAGTAATCTTGAAAAGAACTTCATTTGGAAAAGAAGCCCACCCAAGAGTACCAAAAATGAAGGAGCACATGGGCTTCTTTTCGGGTTTTATGGTAGTCTATTTAATGGAAAATAATGCCATGCAACTTTGTTTCTGATTTTAAAAAAGGTTTGTGTTAGACCTGACATTTACAACCCTCAAAATATCTCTCTTTTAAAATAAAAGAAAAACAATATTCATTATTTTATTTATTTATTTATTTTTTATTTATTTTTTTTTATTTAAAAAAAAAATATCCGTAGAGGTTCGAACCCAATCTACTAGAGCTGAGAGCACCTAAACCTGAGCATTACCCGTTAGGCCACAAAGTAGTACATGACTGAACAGCTGATAATAGTCTATTTATACGTGTATTACGTAATTCATCAGTACGTCATAACTATCATATTAATCTTGTTAATACCAAAATGATCAGTTAGCTCAGTCGCTGGTCGGTGGAATAGAGTTAAAGGCATGCGGCCACTGTGTTTGGGGTTCACAGAATTATACGTCCCCCTTTCCACCACACATCATGAGGCGACAACATCAATGCATCTGGTGATGTGCTGGAAACGACCCCAAAAGGCTGTGGCAGGGCCTTAGTGCTGAGGCAGGGAGAGCACATTTAACATCTTTTTTTTTATTTAATTTTTTTTTTTCAACCCGTATTCGATCTCGTAAATTTTAGGTTTGCCGCCCTCAATTTTAAAAGAAATTGAATTTATATTTTCATCGCAGGTGTACGAAACGGTTTGGTGGGAAAGATGGTATTGTTAGTCATGAATAAACTTTGATGGTAGTTGGTGTGTATGGCCGCACAGTCCCCAGAATAAACATGTTTTAAACAGATAGTTTGTCTCCGATGGTTTTTGTGGGGCTAATGGAGAGTGAAATAAGATCAAATATAGAACATTTCCAAAGATGCCGATTTCTAGACCAATTTCGAAGTAGACTAATTCCGCCGCCGGACTAGGCCTTATACGAAGTCGTGTTTTGAAGTAAAAAACCACACCTACAACTTTGAAGTCGCATCTGGATAGTTGAAATTTTAACATTACCATAATTATCATAGGTGATTATGTATAGTAATAAGTATAAGTGCAATTCTGGGCTCTATTTTCATTATTATTACCTCTGCCACAACCATGGTGAGCTAGTACTGGAGACTTAATATTTAATTTCATATTTCTATGAATAGGTGCACTCTCCGGGGACACTAAATAAGTGTTTATCTTAGACAAACGCAAGCTATTAAAATAACTGATATGGCTTGAAACTAATTTTTATAGAGTACCGATATTTAACATATATACCTGGAAGTTTGAAATATTTTTGAAGTATTTTCAGAAGTATTTTTCAAAATTCAAACATGATGGGCCCCGTAATTTCACCTATGTTACACTGTATATAGATATACAGTACACTGTAAGTATAGAGCATATATTCTATGACACATAATAGGCACCAATCAGCACCATAAGCATAATATCAGGTCACAGGATTGCATAAATCAATATTTTGCAGTAATATTTAACATACGTGCATGTTTTTTAAAAATTAAATATCAGTAAAATTATAAAAATGATCACCTAAAATTCGTCAAAGTGACGAATTAAATTCTAGTTCTCGATGTTTTTGTATGTGACTATTTCGCTGTGCTCCACCACTGGTGCCAAATTGGATCCACTGGAGCACAGTGTATTAACATACGAAAATATATTGAAACTTAATTGGGTCCACTTATTAACATACGAAAAGATATTAACATTCAGTGACTTATTTCTAGTTTACGTCACTGTGCTCCACTTGAGCACAGTATATTAACATACGAAAAGATATTTAAACTCAAGTGACTTCAAATTAGGTCCACTTGAGCACGGTGTATTAACATACGAAAAGATATTGAAACTTAAATTACTTTATTTCTATTTTATATCACTGTGCTCCACTGGCGCCAAATTGGGTCCACTTGAGCACAGTGTATTAACATACGAAAAGATATTGAAACTTAAATGACTTTATTTCTATTTTATATCACTGTGCTCCACTGGCGCCAAATTGTGTCCACTTGAGCACAGTGTATTAACACACGAAAGGATATTGAAACTTAAATTACTTTATTTCTATTTTATATCACTGTGCTCCACTGGCGCCAAATTGGGTCCACTTGAGCACAGTGTATTAACATACGAAAAGATATTGAAACTTAAATGACTTTATTTCTATGTTATATCACTGTGCTCCACTGGCGCCATATTGGGTTTACTTGAGCACAGTGTATTAACATACGAAAAGATATTAAAATTTAGTGACTTTATTTCTATTTTATATCACTGTGCTACCCTGGTGCTAAATTGGGTCCACTTGAGCAGTTACCGTAGTACAATTTCTATTACTGAAGTTAATAAAGGCATAAATGGCGCTCCGTAGAGAAGTAGAGGATGCTCCAGTCGCCAGAATGACGCTCTGAATATACCTCGTTTGTTGATTGCAATGACTTATGCATTGTGGGAGCTCATGACATCATCACTAATGTCAAGGGTCATCTTCGACGGACGGCGAAAATGGCCGGTAGGTTGTCTTTGTACCTTTGTATTTAAATCCATTTTTCTGTGTTTCTAGCTAACGTACAATAACTGTGAATAAATGTATGTTTACTTTATTTCAGAACCTTCGACCAAGTTTTACTGTAATTATTGTCAAGAAGAGCTGAAAGGCGTGAGAGTGAAATGCATCGAATGTTCCGAAGCTGATTTCGATCTTTGTTTACAGGCAAGTTGTAACCTTCATTTACATAGAAGGAAGTGCAGTACGTACGTGTAGCTAGCTAGGTCAGGAATCCCCTTCTGTTATCTTTTGTCCAGGCCTGCAAAGAACCAATCTGTGCTTTTGTGTGGATAATAGCCTGGTCGGATTTAATACAATGGATGCGATAGGTAGTAGGCTTAGTACAGTATTTATATTTTTGGATGCACATGTTTTTTTTTTTATAATTGGGAGTGACCCTGGTGTGCCAGTGATTTGTTATGGGTCAGTGGGTTTGCTCAGGTCTTTAAATAATTGTTTACTGTTCATTGAATTTGTGTTGTGTTGTGTTCTGCACCTTCTGCATAAATAAAAGGCTCTGCCTTTGATTTTTTTCATTAGAATGTAAGTAGATTTTATGCCGATGTTTTGTAATAATTCTTTTTCTAAAAATTGTTTTACAGTGCTTTTCTGCTGGTGCGGAAATTGGAACACATCTCAAGTCTCATGACTATGAAGTCTTAGTAAGTATATACATATAATGAATTTGTAAGTGCGATGGTACAAATAATTTCATAAGGTGAAAGAGGAAATTCTATTTTCACTGACTTTTGAAGGAGAGGTCATCCCATGTAGTGTGCGTCGTCGTTTCCGTTCGCAGAACAACAGACTATGCTGCAA
The DNA here is from genome assembly GCF_963402885.1 of Antedon bifida. Taxonomy (NCBI): domain Eukaryota; kingdom Metazoa; phylum Echinodermata; class Crinoidea; order Comatulida; family Antedonidae; genus Antedon; species Antedon bifida. Next base: position 20,087,369 of record NC_136234.1, on the reverse strand, counting down.
TTGAATTTCATTTTTTCGTACATGAGAAAAGATTTCTTCATGGAAAAAAAAGTATTATCGTTAAATAGTATGTACTATTGCATGCCATGGGACCAGCAATCGTCCAATCAAATTACAGGAATTTATAGGTGTTATATAAAATGCAATAATGCATTCCCATCATTAAAGTAATTAAGTGTACACTCAATTTTAAACTAATAAATTAACAAATAATAATAATAAGCTTTATTTAATCACGGATACTTAACTCAACTGAAAGTTGTTTTTCAGTAAGACCATGCTCAAAGGAAAACACCAACAAAAATAAATGTAGAAAGACCTTAATTACTATCAAAACAGATAATAAAACAATTACAATGAAAAAAAATTAAACAAGGATACTCTTACTAACTATAAAATTAAATAATACACTACATTTAAATAAAGCTATATGAAATTAGCAGTTAACAGTTTCTTAAAAAGAGAGACAGTGTTCACATTTAAGTATAGTATAGTATCAAGCAAAACATCAATTTTGTTATTAATTATTATTTTTAAAAACTTGACAAAAAGTCTAATGTATTTTATATAATAGAAATAAATAATATAGAAATAATGTGATATATTTAAGGTATTAATGACAAATTCATATCCATGACCTAATATGGATGCAAATGCATAACAACTTTAAAGCTAGGTTAATATTCAAAGAATAGAAAAATTGGACAGTGGCCTAATATTCATAAAGATAATATTCAATTGTGTTGAATTCAAGCTTTGAAAATGATTACACTATAAAATAACTGCTTTTTCATGTGTGTAACCATTGAAAAATAATTCTGTGTGTGGTATAATAACATGCAACAGATCCAAAACTCTAAGGGGAGCATTCTTGGTCACGCATGATTAAGCATAGATTAAAATATTGAGGGATTAGTATTTACATAGAACATAAATGGTTCGTTGTGGAACATAGCAATGTTTAGTGTTATCATGGAGGAAAAAATTAATATTTTGTCCTCCATGGTGTTATAGAGTATACATAGTGATTTGTATTTCAGTTATTCCTCCAATTTAAGACCACTTTTAGGACCAAATTTAAATTTTCTTTAAAAAGGTTGATCTTTAAAATTAGCTCACGTAACTAAAAAACGCCAGATTCTTTTTTATTTTTCTACTATAAATAAAAGTACATTTAACTGTAAATGAAAATAGATATCTATTATGTAATTTTCATTCTTACATGGCTATATTTTATTAGATATTTTGATTTACAAAATGGGATTTAGGTCATGTTATTGGAGTTAATAATTAATCTAATTATAAAATAATATTAATTTCATTAGTTCAAATTATGATGGTATATACCATTTACTCTAATATAGTCCCATGCTGGAGAATAATCTCACCCCTTAAGTTCCTTTAAGCTAAATTTTCTACCTAGGGACTAGACCTAGTCATATGGTAATCAGTTTAATAATATTACAGTGTTATTCTCATTAAAAAGATCCATAATTTATAGATAACAAACTAAATTTATGGATAAAATTCCAGATGGAAAAGGAAGGAAATTCCGACATCCTTATTATAATTATGTTATTGTTATTATAGGAAGTTCAGTATTATTAAAAAACCTCAAAATGTAATACAATAATAATTCAAAATAGCAAAGCAAATTGCGTTATGATAATTATAATTTGTAATGCTTGCCTGCATATCATCATAAGACATACAACAATCATGTTAATTAGTACATCCATACATGATTCATATGCAAATGAGGGCAGCAGATGCACAGGGGTCTTCCATGTTCATTGAAGCGTGAAATAGCTGTGTGTACGATTTGTAAATGGTATTCGTTAACAAAAGCCTTTGAAGATTGACATACATTGATACTGTAGCCATGTATTGTAACAGTGTTAATAATTGAGGCAAATTATATGATTATGAACGTAAATAATACCATGTACAATATTCCATATCTACTTAAATATGTTTTTGACACTGTACATCACAGTACATATTATAAAAATATTCTCGACCTAATATTATAATTGCTCATTTGATTGAATCTATACATTATGACAAATTTAAAATTAAATAAATTTTCAGTTTGATATTGAACTTTATTAATATATTAATAATAACTTTATTAATAATAATAATATACAAATTATATTTTACAAGTTATATTTAAAATTAATTTTTTAAAACAATGTAACACAAACTTAGTTTAAAACAATGATTGAATCATATGCGGATCCAACCAACCCCACCTACATAAATTTTGAAAATACATTGCAAAAGGTTGGATATACTGTAGCTTAAGTTTATCCCTTAATTTCACAATTTTTTTCAGCACCCAACCACCTGCTTATTTCAAAATTATGGATCTGTCACTTTGAATGTGTTTTGAATTATTTGTTTTGCAGAAAGGAATTTATGTTTATTTTTGTTTTTTAATTTAGGATAATGGTGCGATACCGTTGATGTACGAGGACTGGTCAAGCCAAGAGGAGATGAAACTCTTAGACGCCATTGAGAGCTATGGCTTTGGCAATTGGTAAGACCACTTTGTATTGTACAGTATTATTATTAACACCTGATTAATTACGCATCACACATCATTTGGAATTAGCCATACCTAATGAAAAAATGGATATTTAATGGTGATGATTAATAATTAACTCCAATAATAGAGCAATCAATGTTTCAACTCATGAAATATTCTCAACATCCAATAATATATTATATATAGTTAGTTTTATTTTTGGCAAGAAATAACATTTTTTCATTTACAGGGAGGGAATTGCTAGTAACATTGGGACCAAAACAGCCAAGCAAGCCATGGAACACTATACAGAATTTCTTGTGCATAGTAACATAGGAAAAGGTATTTATGATTTATATTGAATATAGTATACTATTCAGAAAAAAAAATCTTACAATACATGTAAAGTTGTATTAATACAGAATTAATTGAAATATCTTAAAACAGAAAATCTACCCAGTTTAAGTATGAATACTCATAAATAAAGATTATTACTATGTGAGTGCACTTTAAATTGATAAAACTGTATATATTGTTGTTTACAGTGACCATACCAACGTCATTTGACATTAAAGTAGAAGACCACACAGGACCAATTGATGGTAAGTATTAAAGTATATGTTTTTTCTAACTGTAAACTATAAAAAAATATATTTTGCTACATTTCGGCTACTTGCAACAGTAGCCTTGTTCACGCGAGTGACGTGTTGATTGTTTATCATCACTCATCATGTCTCAGTGCTGTCTAGCGCCACCACTTGTTCTTTTCGCTGATGTCCCTCCTTGGATTTGTCCTGGGTGTAACTGAATAGCATATCACCATATATGTGACAGAGTTATATGTTTTATGTTGTTAGAAAAACAATTTCGATCGAGAACATATATATTTTTCTCAATATTGTCCCATATGTGTACTATTTTTATATTTTATTTTACAGGTCCTTTATCTCCTAGTTTAAGGTCAACGTTAAAACCTATAGAAATTTTAATAGAAGAGCAACAGCAACTAGGTTTCATGCCGTTAAGGGATGACTTTGAAAGGGTAAGATACATATACTGTTACATCAAAGTAATCTACAGGATGCTGAACTTGCCTTGCCAAGATAGGAACGTGTAACAGGCCTTTGATCTTATGTCTGGCTGCAACAAATACAGTACTATACTATATACATATTCTCTGTGACGCGGTGTCTGTTAACCTAACATTTGAGAAAGGCAATTGGCCAATCGAAAATCAGTCAAAACATTTAGGGAGCATGGAACAGATCGTGTTGCATCCACAGATAAACCTTTTTTGTTTGGCAAAGACCACAGATTCTTGCTTATAATAACTTCATTTGTGAGTTTGTTTTTATAATAATTGCTGACTATCTAATTTTCTACTTTTCAGGAATTTGACAATGATTCAGAAAAAATAGTTAGTCAATTACAAATCAATTTAGAAGATGATGAATTAGATGCAGGTAAGTAAGAAGTTTTACATGGCACTATTGAAAAAATTGTCTTGATGATGTACAAGATAGTGCCCATCCAAAGTCATTCATGCTTACAGAAATATTAAAATTTTATTAAAAATTAAGTAAATTACATGTATTCAAAATTATTTATAACTGAAGGCTATACTTATAATCTTTTTTCCAACTCCTGATGCTTAAATAACATGTACAACCCATGGAATCATGTTGTCTGTCTCTCTCTGTATGTCGCTATACATATTTTCATATTGTTGTCACAATTGTGCTATACTAATGTTGTTATTGAAATTTTTTTCCTCTTTTGCAGCTCTTAGGTTTGCCCATGTAGATATGTACACAAAACTCTTAAAAGAAAGACAAAGAAGAAAACAAATATCAAGAGAATATTCTTTAGTACCTAGTTTTTTTAATAGCACAAAACCACAAGGTAAGTACATTAAAAAAAAATTGTTAATGTTATCAAAGTGAGGGGTAACCATTAAGAAAGCTAATAAGATTATCACATATGCTTATGTGAAATAGATGACATAGTTCCCATCATGACCCCATCCCTTATGTGCCAATTTTGACCACACATGGTAGTGGTGGTGGTTATTCATTTTCAAAGGCATTCATGCTAACTGAGAGGACATCGATGGAACTGGGTGTGGTAAAATTTGAGGCCACCACAAACATCTTTTTGAATATGTTGTGCTTTTTAGAAACACTTGATAATGCATTGGATTATAGAATAAAAATGTTTCATTAGAAAATAATTCCTTTTATTTTTTTTTATTGTAGTTCTTTCTTCAAAACCCGCAAAGAGGAAGATCTCAGAAGAGGAGTCAGAGTTGCGTGAGAGGATGCGAGAATTTTGCCAATTTCAAAAAAGTAAAGAGCACGAAGAGTTATTTGAAAATATGCAACGTAAGTTTTGTTATATTACAACACACATCCAAGAGAAAGTAAATTACAGATACAGTAAACTAAATTGACCAATCAGAATCGATTATCTGGATCAGTAAGAGTTAGAGATTTGACACTTTTAAATAGTCAATCAGTTACTTTTGTGTTGCATCAGGATCTTCCAGTAAAATGAAGTAATTTTGGAAATCTAGATCACTATTGTGTGTGTGAACAGGCACCTAACCTTGGCAAATACATCGTAGTAATACTAAACGTTTTAATGATGTGTGAACATAGATTATGTAGACTCTCTCTTTAAAAAGGGTGGTGCATGAAGGGACATGTAGTCATCCATGTTCATTGTGTCTGGGGGAAAAAAATGTCTCTGACATTCCTTTCAAATTGTTTTTTTCTTACATTTTTCTTAGGTGAAAAAGAACTAAAGGTTAGAATAAAAGAGTTAATACGATATAGGCGAAATGGAATAACAAAATTAGAAGGTAAGTATGTCATTATAAATGTCTCTTCTGTCTTTGAAAATAAATTTAATTTGTGTTATTTATTTTAATTGCTTTTATTTTGAAAGTCGTATATCCATATCCAAACAAATAATAGAAATATCTTATGCTTCTCCATCTAAAATAGATTAGAGTCTAAGACCATAAATTTACAGACACAAGAAATGTACATTAATAATTAAGTTGGTGATTGAAATGTTTTTTTTCTCCAGAATGTAAAGAATTTGATGCAGCCAGATTTAAGCGTGATAAAAGGAAGGAATACAAAAAGAAACTAGCTGAGAAGAATAGTAGCAAACGAACGCCAACTACAAGAAAAGAGTAAGTTGAAAATCTTTATTTTTTTTTTTTTATATTATATAGCATTATTAGGATATTTTAAGCGAAGTTGGAATTGTGGGATGTCGCCCTCTATTTACATTTTTGTGTCATTTTAGTTGCAGGAAACCAAAAATAGCAAAATTATAACTATTATTAATTCATATCTCAAAGTTATTCTTTCACTTCAAGTTTGTTATCACTTGTATAACGCACAATAAATTCTTCTTTTAAACATAATTAAAATTCAATGAAACCTTTTGAACTCAAATTAAACATATTTCATTGTTATTGACTAATTAAAAAGTTGTTATCATAAACATTTTAAAAAATACCATATGTTTTTTATGACTAACAATTCAACAATTTAACAATAATTAGATATGATTATCCTCCTTTTATTTTTTCTGAGACTTTTTTTTCGGCATTTAAATTTTAATTCTTGAAGCATAGTAATTTGTCGGATAATTCATCCAATTATTAACTTTTCACACAGGTATCGGGTAATTAAATAAATTTCTTTGTAGTTTCCGTCATCCTGTATCCTGCCACTTTTAGAATTGAATAATATAATTTCTTTTGTGGTGTCCATTGTAGAAATATCCTTATACTCTGTCTGATTAACTTGCATGAAAGTGCCACTAAAGAATAACGCTCCTTCAAACAAAGTCAGACTTCACTAATTCACAATTTATTTTGTTCTGAAGAGCAGTTGTTGACAGGATCTCTAGATTTGATAAAGACGCTTTACCTGTAATTATTGACATTTTGTAAAAAATAATGGTTTTAACTTTAAAAACATTAAATCAAGTCATTCTTTGTCTTAAATGTACGTTCTGTGGTTAATTATGATAAAACAATGCACTACCTAAGTAGCTTGTGTTGAATTTTCTCTTGTAGACGTTCCTAGGCCTAGCTTAACTAGGCTTAGTTTTGTAGGCCTAGCTGGAATTTTGAAAATTATCACATAGGTCCATATGGTATAAACTTTTCTTTATTTAAAGTAAACAAAAATGAAACAGTTATGTGACACTACAACCTGTCTGGTCAAAAATTGAAACAAAATAACTCTTGAACTTTCAATGGAATTTTGATTACTTTTGGGAAATTTATTGTTGCTCAAGTGTTCAGGATACTAAATTCAAGAATTTCTATTAAAGAATAATAAAACATTCAGTAATTAAATAATGATACTGTTGCACTGACTGTGTGCAAAGTTTATGTTTCTAGTCCAAACTAAATATTGTATTAATGTCAACAGTAAGCTAACCACCATTTAATGATGTTCAATGAAGATGTTGAATGTTCCTGTTTCAGCTGTTCTGCTTATTCCAGTTCTTTGTGGGCTAGTTAGAATTACAAACTTATACTTTTTGAAATATTTAATCAGGTCTGGTAAAGAATTCTATTTTCTACCCGAAAACTGTCTTGTTTTTACAACTAACATACTATGAATACAGTAGGCCCACTGGGACACCCTATTAAGCAGAGACACTGTCCCATGAAACAAACAAGAGGCAGTATAACACTACCACAACCCCTACTTTTGAGGGAATGCTTTGTTGGGACCCGAAGTATTCTACTGGCAATGCAAAAAAAAAAAAAAAAATTAAAATTGTACTTACTTTCAAATCTTTCTAAAAGTCTATTCTAGGAACAAGTACATTAATGATTGTAATTGTCTATAGTAACACATTAGCTAGTATTTGACATTTTTCTTTCTGCGTGGGCTGTTGTCTCTTGAGTATTTTAAATACGTTTTATCTGTCATGTAATTCAATTTTTTAATTAGGTTGAAGTTCTACTTTTCGTTTCAATGATGTCACTGGGTCTGTGTCAATTGGCAATTGTACAAAATAACCAATTATTTCTTTAGTACCCTTAACCACTAATTTGTCTGTGTTGCTTGTACAGTATGTAATCACCTTTACCCACAATGCATTTCAAGCTCTGTCCAAAATTAGGTCAATGATCTTTATTTTTATTGCAACTCTGTACATTAATAATCAATTGTTTTTATTTTAATTTATTTCTAATTATTTATTTTATTGTATTTTTTGTGAATGTTGAGTAAATGAATAGTTTATAATAATTATAGTATAGTTGTTTTTGTCCATTTAAAGTTAGTATATTACAGTGATATTTTGAATAATAGTTCATTAAAGTCATTATCAGCTGTCATTACAATCTCTTCACTGACTATACTCCTATTTTTCTTCCCTGGCCATGTTTTAAGTTTCCCCTCTAAACTCCTTGGTGGTCAAAACTGATGCACCAGGACTGACTATTTAATTTTTAGTTGCCCTACATAAATTTCTGTCTGTCTGTCTATCTGTCCTCATGTCAAACACTTCATAATACTTCTAAAAAGTATTGGTATTTTATGATTCATGTTGTGATTTATAAAATTCTTTAAATGTTTCTACATCATTGGAACAAAGGCAATCATCACCTTGTTAAGTGTCATTTTGACAGCTTCTGAAAAGTGGCGATCATTATTACACAATATCTGTAAATGAGCGAGATTTGGGTGATAGTCGATCAATCGAACTCCGGAATTCTATGCACAAAAATATAAAATTACTCTGGCCAATTTTGAGAGACACGCCTTTGGGGAGACATGCCTTTGGGGAGACACGCCTTTTGGTAAATGACATCTTTGTCTCTTCCTTGTGTTTCATTCTTTATGTTTCACTGAAAAAAGGAATAAAATAGAAAAATGTAACCTGACAATTAAAATGGTTATTCTTCTAATTTATTTTTCAACCAAAACCATTTTATTTTTCAATCAACCATTTTATTTTTCAACCAACCATTTTATTTTTCAACCAACCATTTTATTTTTCATCCTTGATATTTCCTTATTAAGTGAATAAATTAGTTGTTTTTGAATACCAACATTCCAAAACAATACTGTCATTTAATTCTAAGAAAGCTTTTGTTTTTCTCCAGCTAATTTTATAATAGGTAAGTGTACTATTGTAGCTGTCAGTGCTTGGATTTGGAAAACCTATTAATTGCTTTGAGATTAGTGTGGGCCGACTGTTGATTTCCACTTATCATAGCTACTGGACACTCATGTGGACAGAATGCTACTTAGGTGGTCTTATAAGATTCTTGAACTTCTGTTTGTTTTGAAAAAGTTTTTCTATTAAAACAATTTAATTTAAAAATAATTGGCTGTTTATATTGTACTGTAGGCAAACATGAATATATTATTATTAATGAACTTTTACTTGAACCTATTTTCTCCCTGAAAAAATAATAAACATAAAATAAACATTATACTGTAGTAATGTCACACAATAGTTATTCAGTTCCAAAATTAGATTAAAACAGTTTATTTACAGATAAAACCATATTTTGTTTTGTAAAGTCAACAAGATTTTGGTTTTAAATGTAACCGTTTTGTCTTTTTATATTGTAGAAGCAAAATCATTATTTATTTTCATCTTTTAATATTTTTCATGTTTTGGGGGTCAATAATAGTTTAAATTTTTACACATAAGTATTACAGTATGTATATTGTTTTTTGTCAGTTATTAATTGGCATTATAAAAAAAAACACCATAAAGAACTACATTCTCTCCAGGTTGTAAATTATGTTTCTGTTTAATTATATAAAAACAATAGGATATTAATTTCATCATTGTTCTAATACTACAGTATATCAATGAAAATTGTTTTGTCCAAAAGCAGGGCTGAAGTCACAAAACGCCAATAATCTTAACATCTGTTCTTGATGGAGCAATTTGGCTACAATCAAAAGCCATAGTTAATTGTGTTGCTCTCACATTTGCCCTGTTTTTAACAATTGTTTGACCCATCAATGTCTGTCTGTATTAGCTTATTATCTATGTTATTACTTACTATAGTCAATTCCTTTGATTTACATATTTTGAAGAGACTAAACAAAGGGGACAGAAAGATTCCTGTCAAAAAAATCTATCTACATTTTTGTGGTTGCACAAATTATTCCAAAATCATTAAAATGATGGAATGTGTCTACAATATTCCAAGTATACTAGACTATTAAGAATATCAAAATTAAAATTGTGTGTATTTTCAGTCATATCAAGTTTTAAAATTTGTTGCTACATATGTTTTTGCACTACTCCTTTTATAAGCTTCTAACAACAGGAAAATCTTATTATATTGATTGATCAATTGATGTTTTGTCTATTATTTCAGTTATCTGCTGAGTTATTAGCCTATAGATAACCATCATAAGTTTGTATACTAGAAACATGATGAAACAATGATGTATGAAGGGGCAGATGTATGTTTTAACATTAACACATAACTCCTATTTAGGGGAGGCACTTAATAGAGGTTCTACTAATACTATACAGTACAGTATTTCAAGTTCAACAATACAAATATAATATTTTCTATAGTACACAGGTATGACTCCCAAGCTGCATATGTCATGATTTATTACCCACAATACCATCAATAGGACACATACTTTGTACCTTATGTACCTTGGGGAGGAACATAATATTTGTTACATCAACACATTGGCATTCAATCCTCTGAGGTACCTACTTATACTCCTGGGTGAAGGGAAGCAATGTTGCTAAAGTACACGCTTCAAAGTCAAGGGCATTTCTGATAAAATAATATTAATTTTTTAAATTATTAAAACATTGTTTATATTAATATTTTATTCTCTGGGGTGTTATAATGATTTAATTTTTCATGATTTTTTTTTCCAAGGATGATGTCCCTTGGGCTCTGGGTACAATATAATTAAATTTACTTTAATTTAATTCAAAAAAAAACAAGCACATTTACATATTAATATACCTACCCTAAGTGTAGGCCTAACCATTTCATTGGTTGATTTTAAACATTATTTATACATATTTATTTGATCATACAGTAAAAATAGTTCCTGTTTTTAGAGTCAAAAGTGTTTATTTTTTGTTTATTCTGTAAAATTACAATTAGATAAAACATGAGTTTTTCTGATAAATATCTTCAATTTGTCAGAATTTTTTGCTGTCTGTTTTACTTTTTAGATTTCGGTCAACCATGAAAATCTCTAAAGATATTTGCCTCCCAAAGGCCAAATAGTATTGCATTTCTAGACATTTGCTTTACATGGATTTGTAGGTTTTGAAATGTGCCTAGGGTATCAGCTTAGACTCCCTGTTAATGTCATTGATCAAAGATCTGTTGGTTATCTATCTTCTTTGCTGGACTGCTGTTTGTGATCTTGAGAATGGCTTTGAATGATCTATCCATTTAATAAGTGGTAGAATTTTAACATTATTGTATCACACATTTATAGGAATAAGAAGTTTCGATGATCTAACATCAAAGAATACAGAGCAATAGATCATAACGATTTTAATACAATCTGTACTTTCTTTTTGAGGTAGTTATTAACTACCTCAAATTCCAAATTTTATGCTCACTTATTTTTTAAATCTATTACATTAGAAATTCACAAAAGAAAGGAAACCATTTAAAACCTATATGATAATTTTGTTAATAATGTAATAATGGAGAAAAAATTGTGGACAGTATTCACCCATTCTTTGATATTACTATTATCTATTATTCTCCCAATACCAGACACCCCTGGGCTGTCCTAATATGTCTGGCTTACGAGAAATTATGGTATTCTAAATGTGTTTTTAAAATAATAATGTTGGACCTTGTGGACTTTAAGAAAAGTCTGGTATAAGACTGTTTTCGGTTTACAGAGGTAGAGTCCGGTATTGGTAGAGTCCGGTATTGGTAGAGTTTGATATTGGTAGAGTTTGATATTGGTAGAGTCCGGTATTGGTAATGGTAGAATCCGGTATAGGTAGAATCTGGTATTGGTATAAATCGGTATTGGTAGACTTGACTGTGTCTGATAAAAATAAATGTACCTAATTCTGCCCTTGAATAAATCCAATACAAAGATTTACTTTAGACAACCCATTAATTAGTTATAGAAGTGGTCCTTTCCTGAAGGTCACATGATTATTCCTAAATACATGTAATACTTCATGTATATTCTAAAGGTCGATTTTTATCTTGTTTTTCCTATTTTTAATGTTGAATATTAAAATACATGGATTAGAAATTGTCATCATGATTTATCAATGTAAACATTCTGATGTATACTGGTTTTATTGGCTTATTAGATGACATTCCTCGCTCATTACTGACCGTGGTCTTGATCTCCGTCCGTCAATCAAATTTGTTTTTCTTCTGTCAACATTTTCTTCTAAAAAATTAAATGTTTGACAAATGACAACATCTTGATATAAATATTTTAAGTTTGTTTGAGCAAAAATAGAATTAATTTAAATGGAAAAGTAACAACTGATGTGTTTTTCTTGATACATTTCAAGGAATGGAAATGTAGCTCTGTCTGCACTATAAACTTGTTTGATGTGCCCATATATGGACACGATGACATCATATCACTACCATATTTGGGGGTACCACTACCTTTACTGGATTATACTCTAGTTGACTTAAGGTCAGTGGTTGTCAATCAAATAAGTTGCACAGCAACGTTCTAACACTGAATCGATCAGTTTGTTTTTAACCATTATTTTCAGGCTGCCATTTAACCGGTTATTGAAAATTTGTCCTGTTTATGCTGCCAAGAAATTAGTGTTAATTTATTAACATGGTTATTAACCGGTAATTTTTTTCCAGCTGAAACAGGTTTTTCCTGGTTATTCTACTTTTTTATTACACAATGTTGTGGTAAACTTTTTCTGAGTAAATGTTGGTATGTGACTAGCATTTAATTATATCCCATATTTCAACTTATTTAGACTGACTGGAATTTAAATTGGCAATTCAAATTCTTTATAATTCAATACTATAAAAAGAAAATTATTTACAACTTAATAAATTATATACATGACATTTATAAGTATACAGTTAATGATATTAATTATTATAATTGTTTTATAAATTAGGAAAATATAAATGTGAAAGCTAGCATGCTTGCTTCATAAAATCTTGGGTTCAAATCTGGCCTTCGTCATAACATTAGCAACAAGATTTTCTCATTATACTTCTCACAACTCTTCATTTTATTGGAGATGTAGCTTGGTGGTTTAAGTGCTTACCTTCCAATCCCAAAATCCAGGGTTCAATCCTGACCTTGTGGAGTAGCAGGGTTGCAACTCACTCACACCATTGCTTAAGCCTCAATTGATACTTAGTTTTAAACGATCATAGCTGAGTTTTATCCGTCCTGTAATTGACAATTGCTATATTTTAGATGCGCATGAAATGGGTTTTTTTAATGAACGCAAGTTTGAATTTGTAATTGGATAGTGTGTGGAATTTGAAAGGTAACTTCTAGTTTAATTGTGTGTAAGGGTTACACCGTGTTTGAACGAGTATGTAACTTCCTTACCATTAGCCCAGATTGCTAAAATGATCGTACACACGGAGGTATAAAATTGTATGAATGAAATGCTTGTTAACAAATCAGAAACACATTAAGAAACAAACATTTCAACCTCATTAAAAACAATTTTACCACAAATTGTGAGATATGAAAGTTAACTAGCAATGTTTTTTATAGGTAGGCAAACACAGGTCACTTTTGGATGTAAGTTGATATCTCTCCTTGTTATAGTCATTTCAACAAGTGTAATGCCTCCCATATATCTTCTGGTTTTGTTCCATCTTTTGAAATTGTGAAATATTGATTTGTTCAATAAAAATAACCTATATCTTTTCTAGTTCTATTTGTACATTTTTTTTCTGTATATTTTTAAAGACCTTTTCAAATGTTGGAGCCAAATGAGTTATTTAACTACTTATAACTATTTCAATTTTTATTAAATGGTCATAAATAAGTTTTTTTAGATTAATCATTCAAAATGTTCCATCAAAGTTCTTGATTAATTGCAAAAATCATTCTAGCGTTGATACCTAACAATTTAGTAAAACCCATCATCTCGTACATGAAACTAACTTTTTTTATTTGGCCTTTATACTTTTTACTGTTCCCTCAAAAAGTCAAGTGTTTTTTTTTTGTAAGAAATATTTCTTGTTTTATTCAACAGAGACAGACCCAACCAAGCTTATGTAACATAAACAACTTTCTCAGTGATTTATGTTTTTTAAACCTGAAACTTCAATATTAAAATTCCAATAAACTATATAATTTATTACACAAGGGTTACCAAGATGGTTTATTTTCTTCTAATCAGGGTTGTACTTCACTTGGGGATTCAATATATCCTATTTTTACTCATAAATATTTCAATATTTTTTTAGATTTTTTTTACGCTCTTAAGTTGATTGTTTCATTTTCAAGGAAATAACTGGATAAATAGTGTGCTAGTAATTTACCTGGGAAGCAGCAGAAACTAAACCCATTTCAAATAACTGGTTTAAGTTGTGTTAAAGGTTAACAACAACGCCTAATTAATTGAAACCCAGTTAACCGGTTATTAGCAGCTAAATTACCTACAATGCATACATAACAAAGCTGTTATGAATTGTTTTTAGAGTTTACGATGTATAGTACTTGTGTGATCAATTAACATGAGAGTACATTAATGCACTGTTTGAACACATATTTAACTCTGATACAGAAAAGAATGTTTATAACATGTCTACCTGATCGATGACACCTCAGTTTGTAACAATTTATAGGGCCTACAGTAGGTAAGACAAGCCTGTACCCCAGTGATCTTAACTGACATGATTTTGTCCTCATTTCATGAACCTGATTCATTCAATTTATACATTTACCTTAGAATAAGTCAATATGCAATTTATCTTCAATAAAGAAGATGACCTTTTTTCCATAAGTTTATTTTTAGGAGATATTTTGAAAGAAACCAACAAATGATTTGTGAAGATTTCTAAATCAGATGTTAGTAGTTATAAATCAAAGTTGTGGCACTTTCCAGACCTCTCAGGAAAACACATGTTTTGGTCTGTAGAATGACTTGAACGTGTCAAAAGAAAGAAAGAACAGAATGAAATGACATTTAACCTGGATTCATCAAGTTTGTTTCCTCTCTTGATAAGTTTAATTGTCTTCTCTGGGTGCTTTATTGGCAAAACTTCTATCAAAAGTACATTAAACTGATGATATTGGTAATCTTATATTATAAACCTGTAGAAAATGGAAGTGAAATTTAAGAGATGCACACAAACATGTTGTCATGTTCCAACAGATATGCACCTCTACCTGGTGTATGTCAACTGAAAATATATAACAGTAACATCTTCAATTACATACCCTTCTGTAGAAACAGAGTTTTTAATTAAATTAATAAAGTTACAAATTCACAGCATTTGTTTTTAATGTTCATGTCATGGAAAGTCACAGAGTCATGTCATTGAACATTATTCTAGGTCCTGTTTTTGACTATATTTTGCCCTCAAAGCATAATTTTGTGCAAAATTGATACCAAAATACAACAATGTTTTTAAATTGGGCATTTGTAATTGGTTACCATAGTACTTGACTCTCAATACTGGACTATCTAAAACCGGAAAACTTCTTGATGGCCAAAAGGCCAAAAATTTGTTTGTACCATAAAAAATAAACACATTTGGTATCCCAAAATTTCTGTAAACCAAACATATTAGCCTAGCCTAATGGTGTCCGGTATTGGGAGAGTTCGCTACAGTACAGTACATTCTCATCTGAAGTACATGTTGAAGTCATAAAGCTAGAAAACCTACATTATTGTTCATCAGGAAGGGTAAACCTGGTCAACAACACAAATTTGTTGACGAATATTTCAGTGATACCCGTCGCCATCCTCAGCATTATAATTAACCTTATTGTGGGTTTTTCCAGTAAATTCCTGGAAATTAAACATGATTAAGGAAGTAAATTAAATGTTATTGACTTTAGTGACTTTGTGTCTAACTATGTTTTACATACTGTAGGAGTTGAACCAGTAACAACTTTAGAAGTGAAAGTATTAGTCATAACATGGTCATTACACACGTTAACTGTAATTTGCACATGAACCCTGACCAACCCTGTCCCATATTACGGCCAACCAATCTGTTAAGAACATAAACTTATCACCATCATTTTTTCACATTATTTTCTTGAAAAGTCTACAAATAATATCCTTGAGGTACTTATTGCAAAAAGTCGAAAGGAACATACAGAAATGGAGAAAATTACATACAATTTATTATTCTCTCTCAAATTTCAACTCTGTGTACATTTTTTCTGTTAAAGTTTTGTAAATTCTCTTTTTCTATTTTCTCCCTCCTTACCAGTACATTCATATTTAAGGAACGGTCCTAAATATGCATGTACTGGGAGGGGATTATTTTTTAAAAGGGAACATTCCATGATGATGAGGAAACAGTGATATTAAGGATGTGGGGTATAGGAAAGTGAATAAAGAGTAGCTAGGGACAGGAACTAACCACTTGGAAATGTAGATAGCCAGTGAGGATTGGTTGTTGACACTATTGATAGACGAACCCTCAATCAATCTTTCCCATCTGCCCAGGCCATCTGAGCCTCTTAATCTTACCCTCTGACACCCTCACAAGTTTTATATGCTATACAAAATAAGCTAACCAACACATTAAGATAGAACTCCCACTTCACAGGAAACAATACAGAAGCAATTGATTAAGATTCATGTAATTTTAAATGGAACAAGCAGGCCACTGACATTGGCTACTTGATTGGTATAAATTAATAGGTCTGGACTTCCTGGAGTAATCATTACCATTTCCAATTACTCAACCTTTATCTGTTTGATTTGTAGACTGTCAGGTTTCCCATCCTAGTTGACATCACAGAAAATACATTACATGAATTAACCATGTCTCTTTAATTGAGATGGAAGAAATATAGGAATGATCTTGAAAATAGAACATAGTTTTAAGTAGTTAATCTCTATTTTGTATTAATTCACACATTTTATGTTCACAAATAAAAGTTCATGGCACAGGGTTAATCCTCACAGGCACACAGTCGCCACCATTCCCAGCAAACTGGGAGATGGTTCCCTAATTTGAAATAGTATACGATAGTAATACTATATACATTTTTTAATATATAGTGCCCTTTCCATCAATCATGTATTTACATAATGAATGGACATACGTGGACACTTTTCAACTACATGCTTCTCCCCTACAACTATGGTACTCTCCCATCTGTCCACAGCAGTTGTGTGTGAGCTAGCCCCCTACTCCACCAGGTTCTTTAAAGTAACACGGGTATTTTGTGTACACTGGGCCTATGGTTTATAGTCCATATTAGACTTGTTCTACCACTAGAACCATAAAGCGAGTAAAACCTTGCCAATGGCTATGAATGACAGTACCACTGTTTTAACCACTCGGCCACTCACTCGCCCTACTTTTTGTCTAATCTGAGGCAATGGGGGTAAAACTATGTTAAAGCACTAAAACAGGTGCCACTACAGTATATTGTAGCATATGGCAAGTTACAAGCATGACATTTTAACAGATAATGGGGTGGGGATTGATAACTTCCCTTCCTCTTATCGAAAGGCTAGGTCACATATTCTGCAGAAACCATAATTGTTTCTTGTTAGTACCAGTACCAGTTTTTAATAAAGAGTAAACAAAACTAAAAAGTAGGCCACAAATCCAATCATATTTGAACTTTATTTGATCTTCATTAAAAAAAATCATATCCTGGGTGTATCCAATGAGAAGATTGGGTGTAGCCTACTATTGCACGTACCACATTGTGTGTGAACTACAATGTACAATTTGAACTTTATTCAATAAATTTATTAAAAAGACAGTGGTTTTTTGTATCTTTATCAGCCATACCCAATTCTCATAGTTACAAATTTGTTTACTTATGGTGTTAAATTGCAGAAGGAAATGTTTGCTATTTCTTTGAATAATTTAATAGCTTATTACTGAATGACGTCATAGAGCAAAGAAAGCATAGCACTTGGATTAACATAACAGGGGTCTCTTATTTAATGTGGTCAGTCCATCTGTATTAGATATTTCACAGACTTGACTATAAAATTTAACAATAGTCTTAACTGTTGTGTGATACCATATTGTTGTCAAGGCCTTAATAATAACGTGATTGTTAATAATGATTTAGTAGCATTAAAATAATTTTAAATCATTATTAAAGTATGAGTATAGATCCGACTCCCTCTGAGTTGCCGTACTTGGAAAGTTAAGACGTGTGAAAGAGACAATACAGGGTTCCCAACATTGCTACAATTAAATTTAGTAGTCTTTTAATGTCAGTTGTGAAATAGAACATTTCTGTGCAGGCTCAGAAATATGTGCAGAATGACTTTTTGACTTGATAGCTGCATATTGACTTCTTGAAAACGAAATTCTGCACAGTTGTACAGTTTTGGAAACATAGATGTTTTGTGGCTTTTGTTGATTTGTTTTTAATTATGTTTTATCAAGGGTTTCCCATACAATACATATAGGCTGGATTTGCATGTGCTTCTGTACAGTTTAGTAATTTCCGTAAGTCTGTAATTAGTCCATTTTACATATTAATTACATTCCATAATACTGCATCTGTCCTTTACCCTCACCTAGACCAATTACACCTTAGTTTAATATAAAACCTCATGAAAAAATTAAAAAAAAAAACAAAACCCCAATTACAGACCCCAAATTGACTAGGCTGCCTTTGAGAAACAAAACCAGGAAGGAAGAAGCCAGCCCCTCTGCCCCTCATCTTCTACCCCAAGTATACCCCATGCTACTTGATACCAAAGAGTACATGCCATTGAAGAACAGTAGGCCCCTGAGACTGTCAAGTGTGGGAAAGAGACAGTGTCCATAAAACACATTAAATTTCATTTCACAGATAGAAGAGTGATAAGAGATGATGGTGATTAAACATAATTTAATTAATTGTATTGAAGTTTCATTGACATCTATATGAGGCTTCTTCTTGTTGTGTAGTATGGCAATTGTTTTAACACTGATTTAGCAATGGAGGTGATAAATGATAATTTAATTAGTTTTATTGATTGTGTACAGTAGGCTTGATTAATGTTTGCTTTGAAGAAGATCAGAAACGACAATCGTTTTACAACTTATTAACTCAATTTAGGTAAGAGAAGCAACAGGCAAGCCCCTTGTGAGGTGCTGATTAAGATATTACCAACACACAGAAACAAACTCATGTACAGTAGTAGACAGTGTTGACGTTAGTTGTAAGACTGATGACAATTATATGTGGCTTCTGTTCTTGTGTGTGTACACTTTGGTTTTATAGGAATCAGTAAATCTTTCCCCAAGCTCTGTTGTTCCTATTTTTTATGGTTTTCAGTCTCAAAATGTTCTTATTTGGTTCTTAAATCTTATTATTCGTGCAACTTGGGTAAATCTGTAGACTTTTTCATAAATGAAATATGCCTACAGTACAGTAGTATAAACTAACTGTATTTAAAGCTATGACTACAACAATACATTATATTTTTCATGAATTGCGATAAATTTTCTACTATAAATATAGTAGAAACTCTATTAATGGAATCTGGCAGAGAGTCCCCTTAGTTGGTGATCCATGAATAAAAATATCCCAAATGAGTTCTACTGTATTCATTAAAACATTTAACCAATGTCATTGCCAATTTTCTCCTTTAAAAAAATGTTAACCTGTGTTTTTTTTTTTAACTTTTCTTAAATAAATAAATTATTATGTGTATTATTACATTAATTATCTTAATTTTTTTTTTTATTTTAGAGTCAAAGAAGAAAGAACTCCAAAAAATGGAAGAGGTAAACATTTCATTTTCATATTCCCTCTGTCATCACATTTTGTAGCCAAATACCTACATTTGTGTGTAAATGTTTAGGGTTAATTGAAAGAATCTTTTGAAAAACAATGACTGTCACAATAGCTAATAGTTAAAATCCTGAAAATCGTGAAACTATATTTTCTGTATGGTGGCTAAAGCCTTAAAAGTACATCCTTTATTGAACTAAAGATTAGACTATGCATGAACCAGGTATCCATCTGTCAACGTTAGACAGCTAGAGCAACTCACCTTAACCAGATTTGACTATTGTACATTACTCTATACTGGCCAATATGATTGGTTACTTTTTGAGTGGAAGTTATATTTACGTACAAGATGTTTATTTGCTTTTAAAACATATAGTTCTCTGTCAATTAAGAAGCATTTTTGGACTTTTGAAAGTGACAGGTAGCCTACCAAGTTAAAAGTCTTTAATGTACTGAAACAGACATTAGTGTGGCTACTTCTTGTCTGTCTACTGCACTGTAAATGCACAAGTAAATGTTAAGTTAATTTGTATGCAGGGCACTTAAAAAAGTATTAGTACTTTCAGATTTCCATATCCACTATTATATATGTTGATCGCTCTGTGATAACATCACCTCGATGCTTTGTGGATATGCCATGTTTGTTAAAAACCGATCTTAAATATGGTTTTCAAAACCCAAGTTGATTCCGGTCTTGGTCGTCAAAAAGCTGCAGCGCAATCTAAGCTCTCAATTTAATACTCATATGTTTCTGTGCATATACGCAGACATATATTTTTACTAAATATGCGTATAGCCGTGTGGCACTTCGTGATAACGAAAAATCGCTAATAATGGCGCCATTACACAAACGATCACTAAAAATGAGAAATAAAATAGTTCTTTTTCGGGATTTCTTGGTCAAAACAGGCTCTGAAAAAGCCTGAAAAACAGGTGACAAGTAAAAAACATCCTAATGAACGGCAAAAAGATGCCATTTTTAGACCACACACTCATGCATGCAGTCTGGCGCTGATTATCGTGACAACAAAGAGAAATGCCTGTCAATCATATCTAAATTTAATGACATTAAGTGTACCGTCATAAATGACATTCTCAATATCAATATTCGTCAAAGTTTAAATTGATTTCAATTGTGTAATTTGACATGGAAAGGTACAAGATCATTGAATTGGAAGAATCAGCATCTCATAACAGGATACTGCGAGTGTTACGCTAAGGAAATGATTACACAACCCTGTCATGCTAATGTACTTTGTATTAGTTTTTGCGGACAGATTCAAACAACTTGTCTGGTCGGTATCAAAACAAGAAATCGTCAATAATTTGCCGGAAGGTTTAGCCATCTTTGAACCCACTTCCTTTCGTTGGGTATTATCAAACCACGTGGATGTTCTTAAAATAAATTGAGAATCGTATTGATCGGATTCTATGCATCATTGACTCGACTTTATAACCTCAAGTTATTATTTTACGGTAATCAAGCGTTAGATGGAATACGACAAAGTTTCCTTTGTCAGTTTAAGCTAGGGATTAACGTGTAGATGATATAAATGTTGGTTTGTGGTCACTCAACTTAAAAACATCTGTCTTAGGTTTATGACTGAATATTAGATGGTTTTAATTCTGCTGCTACTGAATTTTGATAAATGAAAAAATATAAATAACTTGGTCTTAACAATACTTTCTAAATTTGAAACATTATGTAATAACTTAAATAAGTCTACTGTTTAAAAATTTCTGATTGTATTGAAAAATCAGGGTCTCTGAAACTTTTAATATGTTCGGCTTTCGTGGTGTTTTTTTTACAAGATTTATCAAATAAATTTGTTTTCATCATTTGTAGTGTCAAACTATTTTTTAGGTTTATTAATTCTTCTTTTCTAAAGTTTTCAAAATCATTACAGTTCAATATTTTTCATTGTGAAAATTAGTTGTTTTTATCAATAATTTCTATTATTTTGAGTCAATCCACCCAAAATGTATATTTAGTTTTGAACAAAAGAGGGGAAATGAACGATTAAATTTTAGAATGGATACGACAACATGAATATGGAAAGGAAATTATACTTGCATGATGAGCTTAGCTTTATCCTTGGGATTAGACCTGAATCATGGGGATTAAGGGATTAGCGTGCTACCCATCCTGTAGTAAAGTATCACACTAGGTGGCTAAGGAGTGCCTACGGTTGTCATTTATGTCTCAACGACAATTTTCAGTTTAGTTCATTAGAAAAAAGAAAATTACTAGTTCATTTCAGTTTTATTGCCAGAAAAAAATACAAAAGTATTTATTTAGTGACATCCCTAAATTTACAATCGCGTATTCTTTCATTTCACTGACGCTGTTAAATCTTTTACGTCCATCATAGAGGTGAAATGCATTCCCCAATTTGGCGAACAGGACAACAATTCTTTTTTTCACCAAATTATATTACAAGAAAATCAAATCGCGAAAACAAAAGGTTGCAAAATAGTATAAATGGAAAATCACAAAAATGTTGGGCTTTACAGTCATACAAATGCACAATGACTGTCTTTGTTGAAATTATGTAATGCAATAAATGTGGCCGATGAGCTTGCAAAATACAAAAAAAAATATTTATATTTTTAGTATAATATTTTAATTTAATAACTATATTAATTTTTGTTTATATAAATTTTTTTTTCTTGCTTCATCAATTCTAACTTCTTCTCCATCAGAAATCGCTGAAGACGAATTCCAAGCTATCAAGTCAACTCACGGGTTTAACTATTTATCCGAACGAGAGAAGAAGGTAAGCCGCGAGGGCGCTGCTACGGGAGTCTACTATCAATTAAGACACCGAGTGTAAGATAAATCCATGGAGGTTCCTTATTTTTGACGTTTTGTTTATTCTGTTTGCTCGTACAGAAAAAAAAAACTGCTGCATGAAACCTGCTAATATTGCCGCACCCTTGTATTTTACGCATCCAAAACAATAAGTTATTGGGAAAATCAGTTTTAAAATAAGAAAGATATATTTTTAACGAAACTTCAAATATAGTAGAACCCCTATTATTAGCGAATACCTTTTCAACAAAGTGTCCTGTTAATAGGGTTGTCCCCTTAATGGAGGTTGGCTGTATTGTTAAAACATATATAGCTGTTGTCCGTTCCATGCAAAAATGTTCTGTTAATTCTCAAAGAAGAGGTTAACTATGCTATAAATTTGCATGTCAATTTATTCTATATTTTTTAAATATTAATTTATATTTATATATTTTAAATAATGATAATAGCATGCTTACTAATAATAATGTTATGGTAATCATTCTGTTTTTTATCTTTTCATTTTATGATTATTAAATATTAATTAATGCATAGGGTTAAATTAAATTATAAACATTATTACTTGTTTTGTAGGTTATAGTAGAACCCACATTAAAGGGGCACCAACCCAACAAAGTGTCCCTTTAATAGGGGTATCCTCTGAATTAGGATTGTCTGTAGTACTGTATTATATTTTACCATCTTCTTTTTAATGGTTTAGTAAGTGTCTACTGTATTTGTAAGTATGATATTGATAATGTGCATTCTCTGTCTTCAAATGGTCGTGTTATTTTTTGTTCTAGTTGTGCAGCTCAATGAGAATGAAGGCTAGCAGGTACATTATGCTGAAGACAATCATCGTTAAGGTGAGTTTGATTAATAATTTAATCAACCAATCAATAAAAAGGGGAGGGGAAGACGGGGAGGGGAGGCGCGAAGAGGGTGGCACGAAAGGGAGGCACAAAGCAAAGGGGAGGCACGAAGGGAGGAAGACAACAAGCCTCAAATCCTAAACCCCCTATTCCAAACTAAGTCCTATATTCATTGCCTAATAACACATTATGTCATACATTTTATTTATAAATAAGTAAATTTGGCTTCAATAAATATTATAATCTACTAATAATTTGCCTTATCTTAAACTTAATGGCAAATATGTATACAATGAAGCCTTTGTATAAAGCCTGCAGGGTTCATTCTAAGGACATCAGATCATATACATTCTACCATATATCAACCTACTGTACATTCACCCCAGGTTGTTTCTCACTTTATAACTGGGGCAGATGTGTAAGAAAACTCAAAAACAGATAAAATATTAATTTATTTTTATATTATTGCGCTGAATATCGGTTCTTCAGAGAGAAAATTAATTCTGGAGAGTTATTAGTATTTAAATAGATACCCTTGTAGTTAATGTTTTGAATACATTTCTATAGTAATTACAATAAATGCAATATCCAAAAGTTGTTACGTTAATGATTTCTTCTTATGGGTAATCCTAGATCACTTCGATTCTTGTGACTGATGTTTTTTTAAAACTATTTTAAAATCTCATGTTGATATTGAAGATGATTTCGTTTGATGAATTATCTTGTAGGATTACTTGCTGAGAAGACAAGGCATCTCAACGAGGCCGCGTTTCCCGGGCAATCTGAACTTAACGCATCGGAAACGTATCGTGAACTACTTGACAAGAAGCGGATGGATTAAGTCGAATTAAGGGGAACGATAGCCTAGAGGATACAGTCCTGAAGGGTATGTTATTTTGATATGGTATGATAGGATGAATTGGTAGCTAGGGGTTTCTTACCCTGATATGATGAAGGTATAAACAATGAAAATCGATTGAGAAGGTTACTGACTCTGAAAGCAGCAGTAACTAGATTTTTTCCCCTTGATGCTTGAATGGTGATGTGTTGAGAAGCAGAATAATATCAGCCCTCGATGATAGAAAAGAAATAAACTTCCACGGAGACATTGAACTCAGAATGATACAACGCAAATTGAAGAATACACTCATGGTGCTAATACTCATTTACTACTGCCAAATTAAGGAACCTGAGAAACACTTATTTTACTGCAGTTACTGTAGTAATTTACTGTTTTGTACTAATTAAAATATAGTTACTAAGCATTAACTCAGTAATTATTACTGCAGTAAACTAACAGTGATTGACTAATTCAACTATTTTAGTAGATTACTGCAGTAAACTGCAAAAGAACTGCAGTATATATGTTAGTAAATTACTGCAGTAAACTGTATAGTAACTACAGTATATTATAGTAGCTTACCATAGCCATATCACCTACTTTACCGGGTTACTTCAGTTCACTAAGATAGTAAACTACAATTGAACTGCTGTAACTTGGTTAGTAGGTTACTGCAGTAATCCTATGAATAAACTGCAGTAAAATAATGTTTAAACCTTATACTTTTGAATTTTATGTTTAAACCTATGTAATGGTTTTTAAGTACAGTAATTAAAAAATAAACAAATGCTGCATACTAGGTCATATCATTAGTAGAATATATTTCCCACAATGCCTTGCCTTCCAAATATGACCTATGACCTTACTGTATAAAGCCAAACATGAACTCCTTCAATTTAAATGAACTATGAAGTTCCTAGTGTAAATATTGTTAACAAGATATTGAATCTTAATGCTATTTATTAAATATAATATAAAAAACAAGTAATTTGTGACTGGAAACTTGATTGTAAAATGAAACTTAAATTAAAAATTAATAAAATTAATAATTGAAAAGTGTGTGACAATAATATAATATTAGCCCATTATCGTATAAGTTTTAATACTTTTCTAAAATACATTAGTTCAGGATTCTAGATATTCAATTTAATTTTTATACTAAATTGTTTTAGTTGGATATTGACACTGGTTGTCATCCATCACATGTAACCAACCTAAAGCTCTGTCTACACTATCAAACTTTATGTGACAAAAAAATGTGATGTGCCCATATATGGACATGATGATGTCATATCACCACCATATTTGGGCACATCGCATTTTTTTTGTGAAACTAGTTTAATAGTGTAGAGAAGAGCATTATATGCTACATTGGCTCAGAAGATTATTTGGTTTGATTTATTTTGATACCATACATAAAGAAAGCAAACACAGATGAACAAAAACACTATCATTTGTATGGTACAAGGGATACCCTTCTAAATTTAAACAGTCCCCAATAATAATGTACTTATTCTAGCTACGTTTTGTATTTTACCAGTTGTGCTACAGTATTTTGAAAGCTAATAATTTACACAAGGGTGCTATAACACAGTTGTTATACTTTTGGAATACCCTGTCAATATCCTCTTCCTAAATGATACATTTTTCCTGTAATTAAAACAGAGTGTGAACCTCTTTAAACTATTCTACATTATTTTCTAGAAATAAGAGCCAGTCAATGTTTGTACAGGGTGAGATGTTTCTGTCGTTTTTCAACATAAAAATGTTCTTATTTGTGTGTTTTTTTAGTTCGCACAATTTTTGTTTTTTTACAAACCTGAAACCGACTCTAATTTTAAGTCAGATGGTTTGTCCTACTCTGACGTAATTGTACTGTATGTGGGATTTTAACCCACGACCTACAGATATAATACATGCCTTGTAAAGATACCGTGTACGATGTATGTGCTATATGTATTTCTTACAATTATTTAAAGTTTAACTTTTACAAATTTAGTACTATCCACAAAGTATTATCGAAAAGAAAATAATTGGAGTGTGCAAACCAATAATTATAAAATGTTATTTATTGAAAGAAATTGCATTGTAGAGACACTGCTTGTTCTCTAAATATTGGTTCCTACTTGGACGCAATGCAAGGGCGTACGTAAGCGCGGCGCAAGTATTTTGACCAATCACGACGCGATGGATTATCCAAACTTTCGCTTGTGATTGGTCAACTTTGTGCCTACGTCATTGCGTTGCATCCAATTGGGGACGATATGACGTACGTGTACGTAAATGAGAGGTGTAACTTTTTTAACTAGCTGATAAAACATATTGAACTTTGCTTTAGGTTTTTTTAAACGGTAATTTGAAACTATTTTAAATGGAAACAATTGTTTGATATTTCCTTATTTTTTTCAGTTCTTCTATTGTTCTCATTTTCGGAAACTTGTTAAACATGTAAAAGTGTAGGTGTTAAGTCCAGACGTGACGACGGTGTTACGTCCAGACGTTGTTTGTTTATTGTAAAACAGAAAGTATTGAAATGGTGTAAATTTTATTGTAAATAGTAAAGATGTGGTTAAATAGTGAAGAGGGTATTGAATTGAAGACTAATATTATTATTATATCTAATTGTTTTTTGGTAAATTCTATTGTTTGGTGAATGTCATTGTAAAATATGTTTATTATTTTGTGGGCGTAGAACGGTGTGTAGAAGAGTGTTATATTGCATGGTATGATTCAGTGATTCACTCTAGAATTTAAAATAATTTTAACCGCCAATTTTAGGATAAACATTCATGCTTCAAACCAATTGTTATTACATAAAGAATGTCCGTGATAAAAGGTACTGATTACCGTACGTTTCGCAGCTTCTTTATATGGGTTTCCATTATAAGACGCAACGCAAGGACGTACGCGCAACGCAAGCAAGTTGACCAATGACAAGCCACTGTTCGAATAATCCATCGCTTGTGATTGGTCAAATCACTTGCGTTGCGTTACGTCCTTGCGTTGCATCCCTAGTGGGAACCAAGCTTTAAAAAACGGCTTAACGGAATATAAAAGTGTGTAAATTTAGCTATAGTAAAGACCAGCTTGTGTGGTAACGATAACTTTAATGAAGTGCAAATGCTTTTGAGCTGTACTATATTAATTTTACAGTTTAAAGTAAGTACGGTTGAAGAGATTTCAAATTTTAGAGTGTAAACTGTAATTAGTTTTTCTGTTTTTTGCTAATTTTAATTGTCATTTGGGTGTTTTTTTTCCTTGATTATTTTAGTAAGAGAAAGTACCGTACATGAAAGGATCTGTTGATAATTTCTTCTCACAATTATTTCTCCGTTTTCTAATGTTAAAACTATGGCAATTTATATGACACGCATATTAAACACAGTTTAAAAACAGTCTACTCTACGTGTGTAGAGGTTCTTAATTCTTATTCTTGCTTGCAAAACAAACCGATAAAATTGCACAAATTTATCTACGCGTTTCTTTCAATTTTTAAAACACTTTTTATACTTTTTTTAAAATTACTAATAAAAGATTTTTTTTAATATAAAATTTATCATAGCTAAAAGATATATAAGCATAGGTCTACCAATATAAAATTTGTTCAAAATATTTCAAAGCTGAAATCTTCAAAAATAAAATATAAAAGTATGGTATCAATGTACTGTATACGGACATCGATCCTAGTATACGGTGTAATTGGCCTTTATAACTTTTGATAGGCATAGAACTCAATATCCCAAAATAAATATGTATTTTCTCCAGGCTGGTATTTACCCAGCGGTATTCGTTTCGGTATAATTTTTAATGCAAATACACGCACAAAAACTACGTACATGTAATTTCTATTGATAAAGTTCAATCCGGGTTTAGGCACAACTCGTTGTATTATTTCGATTCCACTTTGTTTAGGTACCGTAGGCTGCTCTACCCACTGTTATTGTAAACCTTATTCCCCAGTGTTGTGCTACCTATTTGCACAGTGTTCTTTTCATTTGATGAATGCTATGTTAAAAAGAAATTGTATGATTCATGAATGATATATATTTATACAGTGTAGGCCTAACCCCTATTAAGGACACAACAAATTTTATCTTGAATAGGGGTGTCTCCTGAGGAGTTAGCCGATGTATACCTTCGTTTTACGGGAAAGTTTCCCCTGGGATGTCCACCGAATAAGGGTTAGCCGTCGTGTCCAAACTTAATTATATTTCCCTTGTTCCCAGGAAAGTGTAGGCCTACCCTGAATGTGACTGTGTTCCAAAAGGGGCGTTCTATTGTATTGTAAAGGCATTTTCCGATCTTGATAACATTTTGTTTATTTTGTTGTCATTTAAAGATAACTCGATTTTTTTTCTAAATTTCAAAATGTCAAGGCTATTCCTATTTGAGTATATGAATATTTTATATATGTGATATATTATGTTATTATGATAAATGCCAATACATTGGCAGCTCATAAATGTCAAATAAATCGGTATTTTGACCACGCTTGTTACTAAGCCATACAAAAATATAAACCGCATAGTACAGAAAAGGTTTAATTAAAATTCATTCAAACTTTACTCTTTTTCCATTTCCCGCTAAAATGTCTAAAGTTAACATTAAGCCAAAAAATGCTCATATTTCACGACATATTATATATTTCTTTTCAATTTTAA
This sequence comes from Antedon bifida, assembly GCF_963402885.1. Classification (NCBI taxonomy): domain Eukaryota; kingdom Metazoa; phylum Echinodermata; class Crinoidea; order Comatulida; family Antedonidae; genus Antedon; species Antedon bifida. The sequence continues at coordinate 20,058,749 of NC_136234.1, read as the reverse complement.
CTCAATATTATGTTTTATCAATGCTATTACTGTATTTGTTTTTAAAAAAGTTTATTACATTTGTATAGAAATATTATGATTTGTTAAGTTGCAATTAATTTTATAAATTTTGTTTATTTTAATGTTAGAATTTCGTAAAGCGTAATTTAAGTTTACTGTAGTAGTGAAGTGTGATTATATTATTACCGTTGGTGTGTTAATAATAAAAATGAGAAAAAGCTTTAAAATGTTTTATTTTATCTATAAATGCTCACAGTTCTCGTAAACGTTGCGCCCAAAGAATTTTAAACCATGGGGTGGATTTTAATGTTTAAATTATAACGTACCGGTACCGTACACTCTATTTTATATGTACTCACTGTAAATTCTTATTCGATAATTATACATTTTAAACTACTGTACCATTTCGGCCTAACGTTATGAAATTGGTAACACACAAGTGTATCCTTGCCATGTTGATTCTGTAACACGTTCCGTGTATTAATTTCTTCCATTTCAACGATTGAAGATATAGGCCTACCGGTACTATTCTATGGTCATCATTTAGTAAAGAACACAGAGGTGTGTAATAAGAAATAGTTATATCATTCGTTGAATAGGGATAAAATTCGTTGAAAGTCTAACCGTCTTTATCCAACAACTCGTCTTCGCCCCGATATGAATATTAAATAAATATTAAGACTTGATTTTATTTATTCAAATGGCTATTTTCTTCTGGCTAACATCATCACTTTTATTTAACCAGGGAAGAGAGAATTACAATTTGACTCTTCCCTGGTTTAACCCATTGCCGTATCAACTACTATAACCATTCATTATAACCCATACTTCTTCTCCAAATACCAATGCAAGTAAGATATACCACTAGAATGGCAGAAAAGCGAAATTAATTCGATGATATGTCCTTCAAAACAGGAATCAACCTAAACTAAATTGCAACCACATTTACCCTTTAAAGTTATACCAAATTAAGTGTATTATAAGGTGCTTTTCAATTGCTTCTTAGTTAATTAAGCTTTAATTAATTTTAGCTGACGGACTCCGGGCATGATTGAAGGTCAGGTGATGTATTCGTAACTTTTGACGACGAAGTTCCGTTACCAGGAGGAGAACAATAATATAATATAATTGTTACGAATGACCTCTTTGTTTAATTAAGAAGAAAATCGTTTGCTTTTTGCATGAATGACGCTTTTAATAATTATTCCGATCCCTTGTTTCATTTCATTCATAACCTGCAGCAGAATACCCAATAAGTCCTACATAAGTAGGTCCTAAGGTCAACACATTACAACTATTTCATACGGCCTGAGGTGGGGTAACCTACCTGTGATAAAATCAAGAAATTGACTCTGGTTGGTAGTGAAATCATGGACCCAACTAATTTATAGGTCCATGGTGTAACTATGGTAAAAATAGCGCTCTTTCAATTTGGGTAGAAATATTGTATTTACCGAAGGAAAATATGGATACACGCATCAACAATTACTTCTGCTAATGTTGTTGTTGTTCTTTAAGTTCCGTTAACGGCAATTTTCTAGCTGAATCGAAACTTCAGACAAAAATGGAATGAGCTTTTGTTTTTTTTAAGTTAAAGTCAAATATTGTCTAGGTTGTTTAAGTAACTTTTGTTTATTATGTACTGTTTATTCTATGGATATGAAGTCTGAAGTAAAGGGAAATGAAATGAAAACCATTTTAATTGCGTTATGTTCAATAATAGCGCAAAATGAACAATCAACAAAAAATGTTAAAGACCAAAAGTTGAAAGCGTTGAAGTCAATCACTCCTCCCAGGCCTGTCCTCATACTAAAACCGCCTCTACTGTTTCACCGGCGGCGGGTTCGATTATTAAAAACGACTAAATTAATGTTCTTAATATATGTCCAAAAATAATAATTTATCATTCACTTCCATTATTACCATGTATACCGTAGTGTACATAGCGCTCATATAGCGTACGTACATGTTAGCGCAGCGTAGATTATATGTATTTGCGATGTATGTATGAACGATTGTAAAAATGTTAAGTCCGGTGTCATTGAATTTACTGTTTTGGTATACAGCGGGAAAAGAACTTTAGTATTATGACGCTTACAGCGTTTAACCCTCAAATATTAAAGCATAGACCTACTGAATGTAAACAAAATATAAACGATTCTGGTTCTCTTACGTAAATTAAATCAATTGAACTCTCATTGAATAAAACTACAAAAGAGACCTTTCGTACCAAGCTCGGTTGCACTTCTACCGTTCCAGCCTTCTTATTCTGCTTTTGTCAAAATTCACCCAACCTTTCATAACGTCCTCCTATTAGCATATCAATAGATATAAATAATACCGTTGAGAAAACACCTTATATTAACAACCTATACATTCTGAGTCACCGGGCTGATCCCGGGTTTAATATACTATTCGTACAGTATTAATGTGTATTTCACAAAGTAAATACTGTTTTATAACTGACAGTCGTTCAATATGAACATAAGTGCGGCTTCTCGTCGACATCTCTGCTATTAAACATTGTATCTACTATTTGTCTTATTGGCAGGCTTACTGTACAAGCAAGATCGTAGTAATTATTATTGTGGTACGTTAAATAAAAGTGTTTTCTTCAGACCTCTATTGAGAATAGTTCACGGACTTGAGGAAGTACATGCGGTTAAAATATTGTCAATTGATGATTTGTTACAAGTGCCTGTATTAGCTCCGGTTGCTTGTGGGTACTCGAGCATTTCCAACGTCACACTTTTATCGTCTGCTGTTTTGATTGCTGTTGTGATCTACTGCCAACTTCAACGAAGATCGACGGACTTCTAATCAGATAGTTCGTGGAGTTCGGATCGGAAGGATCGGAGTGGGAAGTTCTGACAACTGACAACTAGTTGGATTTAAAACGTTTACTAGGATTTCACGTTTGACATTTTTCATATTTATGGAATATACGTTCAGTTATATAAAAGGTAGGATCTGTTTTCCAGTTTTTGTATATTATTGGATTGCGTTCTTATGTTTAAAAGTTTTAGAGTTTGAGGGTTGTTAAACTCATTAGTGACTCACTGGTGATGATGACTTGTATTACTATTTAGAATCAATCAATGATAGTAAACAAAATTGTAGGCCTATTTCAAAATCGGAACATGTGGATATTATTTTGGTATATGTATCTGTGGTATACGGTATAAATATAGATCTACTCTAATTGCATTCTTTCCAAAAATATGGTATACTGTAAATAAAGAAAAAACCAACTATTTATTTCTCTGCTGTTGGTAGTTACGCAAACTACAAATGATGAATGATGATGAATGTATCTCTATGATGTATGCCTAAAATGTGCCGCTTGCCTAATTGGGGGTCCCTAATGATGTGAATGGACCACCCTGACAACAATATATATACACTTCTGTAATATGAATGTGATTTTATTGAGAATTTACATTTTGTACATTTTTTTGTAATTATTTGATAACGATAGTGAAACCTGTTGTTTACTGTGTTACTTGAAACGTACGGTAGTAGGCCTACAGTATTCTACTTAAGATAATGACATAAAATATTAAAACTACAGTCCTTGTTATTATTATTATTGGTTAATAAAGGTTTTCTAATAATGATATTACTTTTGGTTGGTATCGTAAGTTAAATTATCTTCGTAGATATCTTCAAAACCAATATCATTATATCATTGTCATCATCGCTATCTTCATCATCATCATTGTCATCATCGCTATCTTCATCATCATCATTGTCATCATCACATCACTATCATCATCATCATCGTTGTTTATCCTTTAGTAAAGCTTATATTATCCTCTCATCTTTTCCACATAATACATTTTTACCAATGATTTACACAACTCTATACTCAATGTAACCTTCACTTGTAAAAGGATGCACTCACTGTGTTTCAATTGAAAACAACGAATAAAAGACATCACCTTGACAATTAAAACTAATAATAGGTACAATAAACTGTAATTAAAACAGACTCATTATTAATGACATATTCATACTGAGCTTCTTTATCATAGACCTATCGATTACGATACGTTAACCGTGTTTGAATAAGCAAGTGTATGCATAGTCATATTGTTTTCTTTTCACTGCATGTCAATTTACTTTTCAATTTAAATCTACATACTCGGGTCACAAACTCAATGTTGTGTTTCTAAAATTAGCATCTTATATCCTTGCTTTGATAGAAGAATGAACTTGACCTTAACTTTACATGACCCCTTGGACATCGAAATCTGGGTTCGCGAAAGTACTATGTCCTACCTTGCTAAAATTGAAAATTAATAATTAGAACAAAAACTAGATGAAAAAATAAATAGAAATAATAGAAAAACATAATTTCTACTTACTGATGAAAAATGAAATGCTATGTAGAGTAAAACGTGAATGAATTGCAATGAAATTATTAAGAGTTTAGTTAAAGTAGACACTGTAATGGATTTTGCTACGTGTACTAACATTAGGCCAATTATGTAAACATGAATGACGAATAGATGTGCGACACACCCAGTGCTTCAAACACCACACTATAGCCCTTTCAAGTAAAAAAAAAACACTGAACATATGGTTAGTCCTGGGGTCGAATCTATTTTATGAGCTGGACATCAATAACCACGTTTGAACATAGGCCTACACAGTACAGTACTGCACAATTCACAAACGCCACATGTGTTTTATTTTGATAGTCTGTACTCGGAATACAATGCTTGACCCTCTCACATAAAAGAAGGGCCGAAATTCACAAATCCTCGTACAATTAAACCTAAAACCACAAATATTAATTCTCTGTTTTGTTTCGTGTTATTTATATGTTACTTGAACTACTTGATAGTACAGTGTAACCTCTCTCTAGTTATTTGTTTCTACCTTACATTCCTCGTTATTAATTTAGCAATAAATCATAGTGAATTAGTTCCATACTCTTGAGTTGAAGATGTTTGTATTGAGCCACAATAATGTATATTATGTATTGTGGATATTTTGTACGTTATTTTTCTGTGAATATACGACAAATTTGTTTAAATTCCTGACGTGATCACATTTTAGGACGTGATATATTAATATGTGCACTACATTCAAAATCGGAACGTACTTTACTGTATACATTTACAATGTCATAGTTTAGGGGTATGATTAATATTGGAACAGATAATTGAGGACAGGATGACAGTCAGACTGACTGAAAAAGATGCTGCTGTTTTTTTAAATCATCAGATGAGTTTTACATTTTTCATGTTGTAGAAAAAGATGTAGCCTACATCATTGCATAACTGACCTGATGTAGTCCTTATCTGAACTTGAGCAAAATCATTGAAGTATCGGATTCATTTTCGGTGTTTTGTAATTTCGTCATGTGTTGTATAAAGTGATCACAATTAGTTATCACCTTCTTCGTTTAATGATTGATATGGTTTTCAGATTTACCGCATGTCATTTAACCCCGAGGTAATTGAATGACCCCGCAAATCGAACTGTCAACGATGAAAAATATTAGAAGCAGCGGCGCGAAGAATAGCGTCCTGATGAGTGCATTGGATGTGCCCTGGAGACGACCAGACATGGCTAGGTCATTTCTAAAGAATTTGGACCCGATTTTAGGTTGTTATCCCTTGCGAATTAGGCCTAAATGGATCTTTGTTGAAAGTCAGTTTAATTAGGCCTATATTTTGAACAAATATAAACTCAGTTTGTATAAAGAGCGTAAGCCTAAATCAAGAATAAATAAATAGGCCTATAGGGAAAATACTTTTTAGTAAGTTAATTTCGTGTATGAAGTTTTCTAATTCTTTTCTAGTAATAATTAGTTATAGAAAATTCAGATATATCTGAGATCTGAGTTTTCTAGACATCCACAAAGACGTCCTCTCACAATCGACAAGAAAATTAAAACGTCCCACGTTTAACATGTGCAAATACTGGATGGTAAAAAAGAAGTAGAGGAGGGGTCGGTCCTTGTCGTTTTTTGATGTCCATGAGTAAAACTTTTAGCGTACTCTAAAAACATTTGAAATTACACAATTACATTTTTTTTATATAACATTTTAACCTAATTATACCGGTGATAATTTGTGCTACTACCGTGAATAATGCGAACGAATGAAAACGAAGAAATAAATTAATTTGAATTGATTCCGGATTACATTTGATTGGGTAATTAATTTCTAACCTCAAGACGGAAATGGTGTACGAACATTATATTGCAGGAACAATTTGCATTAAAGAACCAGTGAATAAAATATGTCTTTTTTAAATAGCATAATTGTCAGATCGCATTCATTGCCAACATTAAATCCTTTTCTGTTGTGTGTTTTTTTAATGTATTCATTCTGAGATATAGTAGGGCCCCTAATGGGAACACATTTGGGCCCAACAATGAATGGGACTGGTTGTAACGTTTAACAGGAATATGTCCCCTTACTGAAAGTATCCCTAGAGGTGTTTCAAAGAGGTTCTATTGTATTCGAAAATACAGCCTCCGTTTCTTATCCTCGTTTACTGGCCACACCCATGCTCTATTACTAATCACTGGCCTACAGCAATGGATGAGAAATAAATGACCATAACTCGGCCTTTATCCAGCTAGATTAGTGATGGCACCATAGGCTTATGGTTAATGTTTAGTTTCTAATCCAGGTATTAAGATTGTTTACACCCAGGAGTATAAATGGATCCATATATTTTTTTTTATAGCAAATGATGTGTATGTGCGCGCCCTAGTAAAACATCGTAAATGGAAACACATACACACATCTGTAGGATGGGTTCTACGATAACCGAGTTATTTTCGAGTCACCCACGATTATTAAAGTTAATATGATATCGTACTATTTGTTTTGCCTTCTTTTTCATATAAAAATTATCTGGACTCGCGTGTGTTAATTAGTGTGTACCGTGCAGTGACTATCTCAACAGCTGATTTGATTTCGATGTGAAATAGACCGTATTTTATTATTCTCGTTCGAATAGGCAAACAATAGTTGATCGATAGCGTACCACGCTGTGCTGGTTGCCTGGTGAACAAATGATGAAAGAACAATCAAATTAAATACTGAGAGTTCCTTGTTTACATATTTATTAATGTTCAGTTTTTACCAAGGAGGGTATTTAAGCATGTATGGTGTTATTGTATTATGTCGGTAAAGCCAAAGAAACTGGTCCCCGGGTACAACACAATTGATTCTTACAACGTTGTGATATTTGATTGAAAATGGTGATGGGTAGAGACAGATCCGGCTGACACTGACAGTCAATGCTAAGAAAGCTATTCTGTTGTTACTGTTGTTAAAAGAGATGTTGACAATGAGTGATTGTTATCCAGGTGTTTCAAAAGGAGGACGGAATGTTGGGGCACTGGCTGATGACCACGCCCCTCATTCTCAACGTAACGGTGTGGAGGTTGGGGCCGGCTCAGTTTGGTTATCAAATTATTAATGTTATGATGATGGTATATTTTAATGGTGATGAAACAAAGAAAATGATACCAATGATAATGATGATGATGATAAAGACGATAATGAGGATAATGATAATATGATTTATGTTAAAGATCTAAAAAAAGTGAGCGAATCATCAGAAATTCGAGTGTTTGACCAAAGAAGATCCCCGTAAAAGCCGGTAGCTTCAACGGTATTGTATTTGTGTTGAGAATATGCCATCAATTTTCTATCACCTGGTGTATGTATATAGTGTAAATTTAAATAAACAGCTACACGCTACGAACAGAAGTACTTTGATATAAAAACATAATTAGACACATCCTTTTACTTTGCCGAATGAACGCTTACAAACAGCCAATTGTGAAAGTTTGTTGTGGGAGTTCATTAATAAATTAACCGACAGTTTACATTTGTGTAATTGTCACCTTATCATATCTGTTTTTAATTGTCATGCCTGTCATCAATTACTGGATTGAGTCCTTACAATGTTGAATGACGAAATTAAGTTGATTTAGTTTACAAATGATATTCATTGGGCTAAGTGAAGGTAGCCGAACTATCTGTTGCGTCTGTCCTTTCGCCGAAATCCTCTCGAGAGTTGTGAAGTGCTCTAAACTTTCAAAACGAGGTTAGGGCGATTCTACTTGTTGGTGGGGTTGGATATTGAATATTATTTGTGTTTATATATTATCATAATAACTATAGTAATTACTATCATTTACAATGCTTTTTTATATCTTAAAGTGGTGAACAGTGACTGAGTATTGCAACCAACCAACTTGACCAGGCCAAAAGTCTTCCAGTAAATATTAGGCCTTACCTTGCTATGAGATCTGTGATGAAGTGGATTGTGCTAATCGTCCTGGTGAGCGCTACTCAGCCGAGGGAAGTGCTAAGCACAGGTAATTCGAACTTATTAAAATAAATAATTATATTTTTACCGTCATTAAAAAAACATTTAGAGCTAGTCTAGAGGATAATGTTAAGCATTTGTTTTAGAAAAATGATACAAAAAAAGGAGACGGTGTACCTTTTGGGCTAAGCGTCTAGGCCCCCTAAAACGTGTAGTAAGTTTAGTTTAGCCCATCCATTTTCTGTGAGGATGAGAACTCACTCACGGCTCCCCCATGTCTCGGTCCCAATTTTATTTTTTCTAGGGCTAGGCCTATCTTAAATTTATTTTTGAATACGGTACATAATTCTTAATTAAGTCACAGGTATAATATTTCTTCTCCTGAGAATAGCATGCATTTTAAAATCATTTTTAAACATGACAGCATAATGACATTTTTAACATTTTACTTATTAAATGTTAAATAATAAAGTTTCAGTCCGTACTAAAATGTTATGTAGGCCTTGTGTTTCCCAACTACAGGAATTAATTTAAATGGTACAGTCTTCTTTTCCTTTTTATGTGTCCATTGATGTAATAAAACTCAAACATAATGTGTATTTTTTAATTAGTTCGCCACTTAATCTACCCAAGGTTTATTTCTCTTGTAAAAAAGAATTAACTCAATTTTAACTCAAGGCCTGATATAAGGGTTGTTATGATACGCAAGGAACACCAACTGACCAGCCTAGCTAGAACACCTTCTCTTGATAGCGGTGCGTTTGTTTGATCACTAAACCAGAAGATGTAGTTATTAAAGGAAGCTTATAAATAAATGAAAACAAACAGAGAAACGTTACCTTTTACTAATGTGTTTTAATTATAGTCATATTATTGAAAGAATTATTCAATTAAAGTTGATTAAACATGTTTTCACACCTAAAATAACATCTCTTAAATGGAATTAACTTTGTACCTTATAAAATGGGTTCATTAACAACTTTAAAAAAAATTTTTTTTTTAATCTTTTAACATTTGCCGAAATATCAAAATGTGCCCTCTGTGTCAATTAAGTACTTCAAGTACTTCACTCAGTTTCTGAGTGCTTTCATCTTATTTATCGTCCTTCTTCAATTCCCTGAAAAAAGAACTTTTTCAGGAGATTTAAGTCATCATTTACATACTGTAGTTCTATTTGTGTTGTTTGTCCTATTTATATATAGGGTATTAATATAAATCAAATTAAACAGATTGTTCTCAACATATGTCATTTATAATGCCTATTAAAAATGCACTATGTATTTATAATGTATTTCTAACATCAAAAAGTAGTACAGTACTAGTACATATTGTTTGTCAGCCACAGATTTGAGCTCTCGCTTTCATAATGTATCAGATGAATTAAACCTAGGGTCATTTAAAATACATAAACATAAATTAAACATAAATTTATCATTATTATTACATCATTAATATCATTAAATGTCGATATAAATGTCATTTTAGTCAATTTGTTAAGACACTTTGCAAAGTTATCGCGTCGTTGTGACAAAAATTGACTTCAATATATTTTGTGAAGTATCAAATTGGATAATTAAACGTGGTCTGTTTAAACATCTGTTTCTATGTAGTGAGTTCTCAAAAGTGATCTACTTTATAATTATGGATTGGGATCATTGTACTAAACATGTTTTTTTCTTTCTAAGTTCGTACTGCATGTAAATTTATTTATTCAGGTATTTCTTATTTATATTGTGAATTGTACCATGGGCATGTCCAGAGGTTATTCCTTCTGTACTGCCTCTATTCGAATGTATTTTTCTTTAAACTGGATTGACTAAGAGGCTTTTCTCTCTGAGGGCCCAATAGGGAACCATTGTTTAGTACAATGATCCCCTACTCTGGAATAGTTTACCAGGTTATTTATCATGCACAATGAATGGGAACATACATGGGACCAACATCGTTGTGTCCCACCTGAAGGATGGGGTTAAATTGTCTTTCTGTCTAGTACAGACTGTTTGTAATGCCTTTCACATAGTATGTTAACCCTTGCAATTACAACATCCCACCTGCCATATCAAAGTTGTAGTGTACGAATTGGAGGCTCAGCCGACCAAAGCCCCTTAAATTCTGAAAAATTACAATGCAAAATATTAGAACTTCAGCACAACATTTTAACAGGTTTTAGGCCCTGGCCCACCCCTCTTTCTTCCCCTAATTTCAAAATTCTAAATCAACTACTGATCCCTGAATGGAGGTAGGCCAAAGGAGGAGTTCTACAGTACTGTATTTGTTTTAAATATAATGTTTAAGTACTATATGAAACATTAAGCATAATCTAAGTGGGTGGTGAGGAACTCTATCATGACTCACTTGTGCTTTTGTGGTTTCAAATTGTAAAGAATTTTAAAACAAAGAATGTACACACAGTTAGGCCTACATAAATCAAATTTATAATGTTTTTCACCTTAAAACTATTTATAAAACCACTAAATACAGTACTGTACTTGTCAAGTTTTGCAGAAATAAACTGTTTATTTGGAGCTATGCTGCAGAAACATACTGTACCCTGAAAACTGTACTGTGATAACATTAAAAGATAAGATAAGAAAAGTTGTTGAACATGTAAAATATCGGAAATTCACTTTCTGTTGATAACGATAAAATGCAAGGCTTTGTTTGATAACAACAATACCAACAATATAAATTAATATAATGTAAGGCCCTTTTTTACACAAGTTGACTCAAGTCGTTAATGTCCTGTTATGATGAGACTGAGAGTTTATTTTTGAACTTGTGAAAAGGTTGTTAAAAGTACATTACCTTGTTAATCATAATTGTGTTATAGGTTTACTCTGTACCACCAAATGCACAGTAGGCCTACTTGAAACAAAGAGGAGAGATATAATAGATAGTATCTATAATAAACTGTATGATTAATTAAAATAACCAAATATTTTGACTAAAATATGTTTTATAATGTAATACTCTAATAATAAATTGTTATTTTTTTATGTATTGCGGCTGCCTTATAGGATTCCAATGAGACAAAATAAATTACTTGTTTTTGTGCCCACACAGTATCAATTATTTGACATATCTGATATTTGATAGATCCTAAATAATCCCAATATCTACTGTATTAGGTTCCTTTTTAATTTTGTTTTTTTACAGAACATTGACACTTATTTTATTCCGTTATATTTTAACTTATATTCGCCTTTGTAGATCCAACTTTATCCTGTTGATAGTAAAATATAAGTTTATTAACCCTAGTAGTATAACTCTGATAAATACTGTACTCAATTTTAGGAGACAACCTTATTATATTGGAAGTAATTGAAGTTTATTTGAAGTTTAGGTCTTGTTACATTATACTTACAATATGGATATTGGTGATGGATCAAACAATTTAGATACACAACATACAGATGAAATCTTATAATCCATGTGATCTATCAGGCCACAAGATGTTTATTAGAACATGTCACTATTATATTACATTATTGAAAAAACTTATTTATACTTCTTATATACAGTAAAACTAAAATATTATATACTTGGTGTACATGTACTAAGTTTGTAGAGAAGTGGCAATGGGACACCTTAACAAAGCCTCTTGGACCTCCGCTTAATTCCATATCTGTGAAATATTTTTAAATTGTGAATTCTGATTGGAATATTTTCTGGAGACAGTAAGTGGATATAATACCATAATGGATACCCATGCAACAGCCTGTTTGTTTTTTCTAACTTACTATTAGTGCATTTTGTATCTCTCTTTTTAAGTGGACACCTTCTGTAAAGCGCACATAAAGATTTCTTTCTTTCAATTCAGAGTAAACATTTTGTGTGTGTGTAAAGATTCTATATTGTGTTAAAACAAACTCCCCATTTACACTTACGATTTAGGCCGGCCCTGGGTCGGCCCTGGGTCGGCAATTGATAAGTGTAAATACTCCAAAAAGTTAGGCCGGCCCTGGGCCGGACGCAGATCTGGGCCACCTCTCCAGGTAGGTTCAGGAGCGGCTTTTACGTTTTGGGCCGGCTTACGCAGTGAACCGTGAACAACGTTTGACCTTTTTATGAGGTGGTTGTTATGACGATCCGACATTCTCGGTACATGCCTTCTTTTTCGCGCGACAATTTGTTTTCTTCATCATTTATATTCCGTAGTTAAATTTATTTGTACCAATTTTTATAAGATGTCTGAAAATCGTGGTTCCAATTGGACATACGAGGAGGTACTTGGGTTGATATTTTGTAAAATGAACCTCCTCTTCATTATCCTCATCTGTGACTTCTTTCAATAAAGTATTCCTCCGCTTGTTTCGCATATACATAAAATACAGCCATATATATATAAAACAGTGGGGTTCATTTTGTTTTTTAACGGGACGGGACAAAAAACAACAACAGTATAAATATAAAATGGTCGGTTCGCGCGGAAAGTTGAATTGACGATCGAGCGAGAAAAATGTAAACAAACTGTACTTCGTATCCCAGCATGCAATGGTACTTCCGATAAAATTATTTACGACCAGTAATCTGCGTCGGTAGTGTAAACGCTCTGGGCCGGCCTAAAAAGTAAATATTTGCAACCGGCCCAGGACCGGCCCTGGACCCAAACGAAAGTGTAAATGGGGTCAAAGTCTTAGTCTATAATACCATATCATAAAAGAAACACCACTGAATCTGTATTGTTTAACTATTACTTCCCTTGACAATATAATAGAGTTCAAACATTTCACCTGCTATCTCTATAATTTACAATTCTAGATTGTCACTACAGCTGATTGTCAAACATCTTGGTAGCAGGCCATACACAAAATATTGATGAGCTTTTTAATGTGTTAATTAAAGCCCAGATTTCTTGTCTATACTTATGTCATAAGTTGTAAATAAAGGTTTCTTCATGAGGTGATACAAGTTTTATTATACCTACAATTTGTCGGTAATTAACAGATGGAATTGGTAAGTTTCAAAGGGGCCATTAAATTGTGTAAGCTTTTCACAAAGTGGTACAAAAAACGGGAAAATTTGAAGGAAGTTTACAAACTCCTAACATCCACTTGTGATGACATACTGTAGATAGTAGAAGCAGACACATACTGAATGGTAGTAGAGCCCCTCCTTTTGCCCAATCCCTATTCAGGGGAAATGCATATAAGGGTGGGTGGGGGAGGGGGGACACTTTGGTGGGTCGGAAAGGTGTCCCCTTATATCGACTCTGCTGTATTTATTTATATGCCTTGATAACAGCAAAACAGACAAATAAGATATTTAAAACAGATAAAAGCACAAACAATCCATTGAAAATGTACAGGTTTTTATATTATTGTTGGGGAGCCTTTGATTTGGAATGTCTTTGTATAGTGTACACCTTCATTGTTGATTTTATTGTGATATTAGGATCCTTACAATAGTTTGCTCACACCTAACATGTTAGGTATTTGGCTTTTTGTTTGCTTAGCCCAGCTAAGAAATAAATAGGTGAGTTTAACTTAAAAATATTTAAAAACCCCTATCTACTTCCTCATACTCGATAGTAAATAAAAATATAAAATAAACAGGAATTCTCCTTTTTGGAAACACATGGTGTATAGCAAACCTAAAGCTCTGTCTACACTATCAAACTAGTTTGACAAAAAAAGTGTGATGTGCCCAAATATGATAGTGATATTACATCATCATGTCCAGCATGGACACATCACATTTCTTGTCTCAAAGTTTGATAGTGTTGACAGAACTTTACTTTACTAGTGTTTATTTCCCATGTAAACTGTAAAAAACAATATCATTACTTTCTAATTCAGTCCATCCATAGAGTATAAAGGTCCATCTAACTTTTTTATATTTTACCATTGAGATATACTGTACAGAACTGTAGCATAGATAGTAAACCAGAGAGCCTAATACAACAGTAAGCTACCATTACAGCATACAAGATTTTCACTAATAACCACTAAAGCCAATAGTGCGCTTAATTCTGCAATTACGCAGCGCCTATCAACCTGTCAAATCACCGCTGTAGAATACACTTGCTACTAAATGAGCTCAGCAAATGATAGATAGATAGATTGGCCAGTTAGGCTAACTGTCTTTTCCTATAAATTTATAGTATAAAGATTTATATAGTTGATCCTAGCACCTTGAAAGTGGTAATTTGTTAATTTGTTTTTTGTTGAATTATTGGTTTTTCATGAGAAGTAGTAAAGTACCCTAAATTATATTTAAAACAAATTGTATTTGTTCAAAATTGTTCAGCCTAAGGTTTTGTTCATAACAGGTTAAAATAGTACGTTTACAAAATATTAAAAAGTACCATAGTGTGCTTTTAAAAGTAGTCCACACAAATTACAGTAGAAGTCCTATTAAGGTGGACAAAGTCTATAAGATTTCTTCTGAATAAGGGTTGGCCGTAGTGTTAAAAACATTTTTCATGGAAAAGTGTCCTTTTAATAGGCATGTCTGCTGAAATTGTAATTATACAGTAAGATATTTGTTGACAGGCAAGCAGTTGGCAACGAAAAGCAGTGTATTTTATATGGCAGACATTTGTTATTGTTATGGCTTTCCTGGGTATTCTTTAATGTAATAACCAACAATAATTGTCTATGTGGGGGAAGAAAGTATTTTATTAATATACATTTTATTGAAATATTTTAAATTCTGTTGTGAATGTTAATATTGACATGAACAGCTGATTTTCTCTCCCCTTAAGCTCTGTCTACACTATCAAACTTATGTGTCAAAAAAATGTAATGTGCACATGATGATGTCATATCATTACCGTATTTAAGCATATCACCACCATATTTGGGCACATTACATTTGTTTGTCAAAGTGTAGACAGAGCTTATGCATTTTTGTAATGTTGATTGATTTCTTTACTCAACTAAAAATAGAGAAACCCCAGAAAATCCACTCTGGGACTAAGCAATCACTTGCTACAAACCATTTAGTGCACTTAATGGAGTGTTACCATGTTAAACATATAGTACAAAACCTGATTGGTGATGATATGTCATGAACTGCTGGGTTTGTGTTATGAGCGTGATGGCTTTTTCATACTTTTAAATGGAAGTTAAAATTACACTGAAGAGAAGTTACACTGCACTTTATGACAGTTGACAGTTTTTCAACATGTATACATAATGAGAATATCACTCTGAGAATCATAGACCTTCATTAGCTTCAGTGGCGTAACACAAGGGGAGGAATCCCCCTGGTTTAGCCCTCCTGAGGGGCCCTTCAACGCTGGGTAGTTGCATTGGGCTGCTTATGCTCTGGGACCCTATGTTTAGCCAGTGAGCGCTCATAGCCATTACGCCACTCCATGTCAAACTACAATATCTTAAGATCTTTATATTAACATTATTTATTTTCAGTATCCGTTGTTCCTCAATATGTTCCATTTCGACACCTTTCGTTCCTCTGACAATCACTTCTGTTCCATGTTTGTATTAAGGCTTACTTCTAATTATTTTATAAATGTTTATTTTATTTAGATGCCTGTACAGTTAATCCATGCCAAAACAATGGAATGTGTGTTAAAGGCGATTCAAGTGACCTATACACATGTATGTGTTTGCCGCAGTGGAAAGGAACGAACTGTGAAATAGATAAGGACGAATGTGCTGCTAATGAAGACTTGTGTAGAAATGGCGGCACATGCGTAAATGGTGTGGGCAACTATACTTGCTTCTGTACACCGGGATACAGCGGTTCAAACTGTATAACAGGTAACCCTAAAGCTCTGTTTACACAGAATGAATGTTAATATTGACATGAACAGCTGATTTTGTCTCCTTAAGCTCTGTCTACACTATCAAACTTTGTGTGACAAAAAAATGTGATGTGCCCATATATGGACATGATGATGTCATATCACTACCATATTTAAGCATATCACTGCCATATTTGAGCACATCACATTTTTTTTATCAAACTAGTTTGATAGTGTAGACAGAGTTGAAGCTTGATTCTCACTTGAATGCAATGCAAGAATGTAACAATCACAAGCAATGAATGATCCAAACTCTGTCACTTGTCGTTGTTGAACTCACTTGCGTCTATTTTGGTTCTCTTTTTCACCTGCATGCAAAAGTCTATAATTCTGTTAGAAATTCAATGAAAAGGAGTTTAACATGTGGTACTATTTATGTCATATTAAATTTTACAAATAAGAAAATAATTATGTAATTGGACTCAAAATGAGAGTAAAATTAAAAGGTCGGATATATAGCCAGAGAGAATTATAACCTAAAACATAGTGAACAGATGGCTCAGCCTACAACCATCTATTTATAAAAACAGGTTTTTGCGATCGGTTAATTAACCTAATTGTTTTAATAATTCGTCATCCTTGAACAACATTATGACATTTTAAATCATTTTTCAGATGCGTGTCACAGTAACCCTTGCCTGAACGAGGGCGCGTGCGAACTAGATGTACGTATTGCATCAGGATTTTTTTGCACGTGTGCAGATGGTTTCACTGGGAATAGCTGTGAATACGACATCGGAGGTGAGCTATTTATTTAAATGGTTTTAATCGATCATTGATTATATTAAACTACGGTAATGTACGGTAAAATAGGTAAGTATACCATTGGCTGTTTCAGTAAACGTATGAGTCAACAGATGTGAGAAGATGAGAAGACTTGCATCACGGCTAATACGGTGTCATCTTATAATGCCAAATTTTCTTTTTTCACAACAAATCACTAAGAGGCTATAGAGTCGAAAAGTCTTTCTCTGCAAACATCATGGTCATGTGCAGAATGAGTGATAAACTCAAAAGTAAAAATGTAATGAAATTATATAAAGGTCACTAATAGTTTGTATATGGAAAACAATTGCGATAAATTTGAATGTTCAGATATTCGTAAAAAATGTAGACATTTTGAAAGTTGTATCACAACAAAATTGTAATTTTCAGAAACATATATGTATTACATATTCATCACATATGGATAAAATACCATTTGTCTTCATTCAGTGTTTGGTAAAATATCATGGTTTTTTTATTTTACTAATTACTTTTATTCCTAATTACAGCACTTTTTGCGAAAGTGGTGAACAAATAGTTGATCAATAAACTGAACAAGCTTTTTGAAATAATTTGCCCAAACAAAAACTTACTTTTTTTATATTATTTTAGATTCTGCATGTGCAATAAATGTCTGTCAAAATGGAGGAACGTGCATAGAGATTGGAAGTCAAAGCGTATGTTATTGTCAGCAGGGGTTCACAGGTCAACATTGCGAAGTTTTAAAAGGTAAAAAAATAAATACTAGCTATAAGGCTTATGAGAATAGTCCCTACCGATTTGTCATTTGACAACAAAGGCAGGTAATGGAGGGCTTATGAAATGACATAAGACCTAGGACAAAGAGCACTACATCATTGGTTCAAGTCGTTATCTCTGTAAAATCAAAATCAAGACGACCATACGCTGTACCAAAAAATGGCTCAAAATATACATATAATTAGAATCTAAGATGGTCACCTGTGGGCCTACTTAGAATTGACCAAATTTGGTCTGACGAAAATTGTCAAACCGTGCTCAACATTTGTGAATAGTATATGACGTCGTAAGTCCCAAGTCATCGCAAAATAAATATCTTTCTGGTCAAAAAGTTCTATATCAAGTTTTTATACAGCAAATCTGAAATGAATTTGGCTAAAGTGTGGATATTATCAAAGATAAGAACCCAGCTATAACCTCTAATTCCAAATAATTGTTTTCAAATGTATAAGTACCACAAAACAAGAGTTTTTGTGTCCGCTTAATAAAAACCATCTTTGGCAACAACAGCTGAGTTAGAACACAAATTTATGTGTTGAAGATAGTTGATAATACATTGAACTAACTTCATAAACAAGGGGCTAGAAGTACAGGAAACAGGTGAAGAAACAAATGTTGCCTGTCGGACAACTGAACTTGTTTGACCTCATTCCTTCAGAATCATGGCATCATCATCTCTCACTTTGCAATTGTTGATGTCGGTAATCTGATTATTGTACAATAGTAGATTGATATTGTTTTGTACATATTCCTGACATGGTGAAGGAGATTTAAGAGCTTGGGCTCTTAATAAATGTAAAATAAATATATAATAATAATAAATAATAATTTTCAACCCATCCATCCAAACAGACCCTAAATAAAGTATTAAAAGATATTTATATTTTATTTATGTTTAATGCCACATAAATAGATACAGTAATATACTTCCATTTCAGCTTATGATAAATTAACTGAAAGATGGGATGAGAGAAAAAGATTAAGGGAAAAATTAATATGTAGTATTATATTTATTTTGAGGATCATTTTAATAACGCATCTTCATTCTTAGGACCATGCAATACACACCCCTGCAAAAATGGGGGTTCGTGTTGGAACCTGAATCAGGTTCTTTCAACAGTAAATTGCGTCTGCCCAGCAGGTTTTTCAGGACCAGACTGCTCTATGCTCCTAGGTAGGGATGTCGTGTTCGTGCATGGTTAAATGCTTGGCTTCCACGTTTCATGTTTCCCAGAGTTTTTCCATGATTTTAAAACCTTGTTGTTTGCTGTTTACTGCATGTATAAGGCTTGATGTGTTCCTAGCTTGTTTTGTGTACATCCCCTGTAAAGCTCTGTCTACACTATTAAACTAATTTGACAATGTGATGTTCCCTGTATGGACATGATGATGTCATATCACTACCATATTTAAGCATATCACTACCATATTTGAGCACATCACATTTTTTTGTCACATAAAGTTTGATAGTGTAGACAGAGCTTAACAGTCTTCCCATTACTCCAACATCCTACATACATCCCTTCCCTCCATATTTTACAAACTGCTTATAGTTCTAACGGAAGTAATTAATTAGTGTTAAATAAACTTGTAGACTAATTTCCATGCCCCTAGGTAGTGGTAATTTTATAGTGTTTACCCTTGTCAACTATTTTGTCATGCATGGCCTAACGTCTCTGTCTTTACGGTTACAAATGTATTTGTCAATGGTTTTGGAAAGAAATTGCAATGTTTAGCAATACCCATTCCTCTTTGTGCTGATTCATAAATTATATGAGTTAACGAGAATGATTGATCAGGATCAGAGAAGGATCCAGGATACTTGGAAATGTGGTTCTTCCCCCAAAAGCCTTTTCTAGGTAGCCTTTCCCCCTGTTTTTGATCACCTTTAAAATGGGCTGACATCAGCTTTTCCCTCCTTCTATAAGATTCTACAGTGTATGTGAATGAATTATTTATAGTGCAAAAAAAAAACCTCTGTTCTTGGACAGAAAAGACCCTTTTTTTCTGCTTTAACTTCTTTCACATACTTTCCAGCAAGTTCTTCTGAACTTTGTTTGACATTGAGGCATAGTATTGTTACCAACTTTGCACTTTGTCTGCTTTTGTGTATATCAAGTTTCAGTTTGATGTTTAAAGTGGCTAATTGCATTATCCTCACTAGTTGATTTATACTGTATCCCCAATTAATTGCTTTACCCCAAATTGCTTATACCCAATTAATTTTTTATGTTTTAGTTTAAATAACAAACGCATGATGATTCATTTATGTTATATTGAAAATTAATATGATAAATAAACTTAATTCAAATAAGTGCTAAAAAATAAAGTTAAATGAAAATTAGTATTACACATGCATAAGCCTATATAGTATACAAAAAAATTAAATTAAAATATAAAGATTTAAAAAAAATCATATGCAGCATAACATATTAAAAACTATTGAGTTGTTCTTTTTTTTCAAAACATTCGTATAAAAAAATAATTCATGTTTTTAAATTCATACATTTTTCATCATTTCTCAAAGACAAAAATTCAATGAGGAATGAAGTCTGCCATGAATGTAAAAACATGCTGTAGCCTTAGAATTAACATTCCTTTCCAGGAAACAAACACGAAAATCATTTGTAACATTTGACATTTTCAATTAATTTATTGATCACGTTAAATGTATGTAAGAAGCAGAAAATGACCAAATGCATGCTGTGTTAAACTAAGAATTACACACATTCTTGCCTTGAAAATACATGTATTTTTTGTTATGTAATATCTCAAATGTTGACAACTAAATCCAGGTAAAATCCTCATATAATTGATTTACATTGTGGTTGTTCAGACAATTTGAAACTAAAGAACTTTAAAAATGTGTGTATTTGCATGTGAAATAAACCTAGTACTAGTAGTACTTGATGAGATGTTTTTACAGTTTTGACAGTTGAGTAATTTCACATTTCGCTATTAAAAAAAATGAATTTGTTGGGTTTGGTAAATCTGCATTCCCCCAACCATTAATCGACTAAATCAAAAACTCTCTAGATAAGTAGGCCTACCATATCATAGATAATACTAATATTTTTAGCGTACTATAGTGTAGGCATCTGTCCTTATAAATTGGGTATTTGTAGACAATACATCTTCAACATAATTACAACCATTAACACGCTAAATATGTCCGTTTCCGGTTATACATGAAAAAATGACTACATATATACTGAACTAGTTATGAAGTGACAACATCATTATGCAAATTTAGCCAAAGAACGTCGCCTGCGAAAAGACAGGTTTGACACCAATTTCCTTAAAGTTAAGTATAATAGATGTTTAATGGGACGGTTAGTCCGCCGGCCAATGATACACGCTTGTTTCCTCGCACTGGACATAAAATGCGACAAAATGTTATTATTATCGCACTTATTTAATGACTATCGACTTCCTTTTATCATTAAAGGTTTTTTTTAAACAATGTTTGTCTTTTCTAAAATACAAATAATAATCGTTAAGTTAATGGAACTTTTTCTTTGGGTTAAATAATAGAAAATGTATATCTTTTCAAAGGATATTTTAATAATATTTATTTGAACTGTTCTAGAATGATAGCTGTTTATTAATTAAATACATACTGTTTGCAATGCAATAGACACACTACAGCCATGTAATCAATTATTATTGTAAAGCTCTGTCTACACTATCAAATTAGTTTGACAAAAAAGTGTGCCCATGGTAGTGATATGACATCATCATGTACATCCATATATATATGGGCACATCACATTTTTGTTTGTTACATAAAGTTTGATAGTGTAGGCATGCTTTAAAGAGCTCAATGAAAATCATAATTTCTATAATATATAATAAATTTATGTTAATTTCTTTTCCCATCAGGTTGCGGCAGCAATCCATGTTTAAACGATGGCACATGCCAGACGTCTTCCACAGATATCAATGGTTACACATGTGAATGCCAGTTAGGATATACTGGCAGAATATGTCAAACAGCTCTTGAAGGTAAAATGATTCTTAATGGTTACCATCACCAATTAATTTTTAAAATTTAATTTATTACATTTTGTAGGCCTACTTCTCATACTCACTGAACCACGAAGCATTTCGGTTGACATTTCCTATGGGTTATTGTTCACTGCAACACTTAGGTAGCTGCCCTAAATACATGATAAATTACCCTTTTTGGAAAAAACTTTTAAACCCCATCTATACACTAGTATTCTGTCATTTTTCCCCACAATATGCACCATTTTATAAATATATAGTTAATGAAATATTAATTCTGATTTTTTTACGAAAACCCATATACAATTAATTAATTTTCACTTGAATCCTTTTTTGATTTACAACTTGGTTTACGCTTACGCGACTTAATTTTCGAACAATGAACCAATTTGACAACCCTACAATATTTCTACAATAATCCATCATAATGCACAGTATTATATGACAGATGCAGCATCATATTAAAACCGACGATAACTAAAATGTAATACGGTTATTGTGCTGGGCAGATCATTCAGTGACCTTTAAACGGAGATTCTCGTCGGCTACCACGCTGACAATCTTCCATCCATGCTTTTTGGACAAGTCCCTGAAGATTTTTGATTTATTAGCATCTGCAAAAAGAGCATATGTTTTTTTTGTAAAATTTATTAATAGCCCAGTTTATGCCTATGATAAAGGAAACAATTAGTACTAATTTTGCCAAGGTCGTCAGACTATCAGTATGTATATTGTACAATGGTTGATAAGAGACGTTTTTGATGATTTCAGACTATGTTGTGAATAGTTCATATTACCATGTATTACCTAAGATAATACCAATTATATAACAATTATTGCAGTACTAGTGTTTTAATAGAGAACAGCCAGAAAATAGCAATAGTCCGTGCTTAATTTGATTCTAGACAAATGATTACAGAGCTAGCATATTTTGTTTTCATAATATTGGCTGGTATAATCTAGCCTAGCACGATGGCCTATGGAAAACACAAAATGCATTCCAAGCCTGATAGTAGATGTATAGTAGATACAATAGTAGATGTATAGTAGATGTATAGTAGATGTGTACCCAGTGTGAAACATAATGTTAATCTCATTGTAAAATTTCTTTTCATATGATAATTTTATGGATGTCATAAACTTGGTTCTTCTGCACTTAAGGATAATGAAAATAATGGTAATCTTTAGTGCACAGTTATCAGCAACTTTGTGCCCAAAAGAATTGCAACATAAAAGTCATATAAGCCATGTCTTTTACTATTTTTATTTTTCTGCAGATCGTTTTTTATCATTTATGAAATATTTAACCCCCATGATCTATAATGCTAGATCCGCCCCCGTTATTGTTTATAGAGGTGTCCCCTCAATAATGGTGTCCCAAAAGAAGGATTTTGAAATATTTGTCTCTTAGAAAATATTCAAATTATTACAACAAATGTTGTTCTACACCAATAAAACATATTTTTTTTTAATTTATTTAATCAATTTATTGTGAAAAATGATGTTGAGTTTTGATCGTTGTGTACTGTTGCCCAGGTAACAATTGATTTTCGTACGTGACAGCTTTTTAACCTATATGTTTAATATTTCACAGTTCAGTGCATCTTCAACGGGGAAACCTACTCAACAGAAGAAGTGAGAATCAATGATTGTAATTATTGGTATGACAGACTCATTTAATTTTAGAAAATTAATTAAATTATGGGAAACTGAATAATCGTGAGTTAAACATTTATAGAATAGAAAAAAATAAAATAATTCATTTTCTAAAAACAAAAATACATTGATTGATCAAATGGAGGAGTGCGACTTGCCTTGGCAGCCTTGCCTTCCCTTTTTAAACCTTTGATAACTACCTGGGACGTTTATTTGAGGGGAAGGAGAAATTTATTGCAAACAATGTTCTATGGGGACGTTTTATTCCAAGGGGCATTTATTCAAAACAGGAATTTATTTGAATAAATACGGTATTTAAGTTTGTACACTAATGTCTGTGTTGTATAGTCCATAGGTCTAATGCTATAAATATTTTTACCTTTCAGTTGGTGTAGAAATGGTCTTTGGCTTTGCACAAAGAAATATTGCGGGTATGTAGGCCTACCTATGAATGTGAATTAAAAACAGAAATAATTAATTGAAAATAGTAATTATGACACACAACCAACTGACCAAGAGATGAAACAATATCTACAATATATATGGTGGTTAACGTGCTTGCCTTCCAATCCCAAGGTCCAGTGTTCAATCCTGACCTAGTGCCAGGGTTGTAACACACGACTCTTTCAACTCCACTCCCTAAGCCTCAAATGAGACTTAGTTTAAGCTAGATAAATTATAAAATATTTTATCCATCCTGTAATTGGCGAGTTTGCACTTGCTATTGGATGCGTATGAAATTTTTAAAAATTGTTTAAATCTAATCTATTCTGTATTTTATTTTACAGACAAATTCACATTGGGTTTAACTTCAACCAAAGGTTTACATTGATAGAAAATAGAGTTCCTGAATTTGAAAGGTAAATTAACTTTATAACACACTATTCAGGGGACGGCCGTATTAAGGGGTTACTTTCTTGTGAATAGACGACAGGCTCTCTGTTTAGTAACAATATGGCCAGCACCTATTCATGGGGGACACCTGTATGAAGGGAACACTTTTTTAGGTCCTGAGGTGTCTACTATAACTAATTGAAAATATTATACAAAAAAAGAAGCAATATTTAATTTGTTAATTTTCATTCGGCATTCCACTTTAAAACCTAACAAAATGTGTTCAGCAGAGGGCAGTATTGAATTATTTTAATGCACCAGGTCGACTTGCCTGAGATGAATTAGCTAGAAAACGAACTAAAGTACACATATACACTGTGTTATGTCATCATGTTACAGTAAATAGACACACTGCATCTGCATCAATGCACATTGTGTTTGAAGTCATATGAAATTTATAGGCCTACGATAATGGCGGTATACATTTACATGGTATAGTTGTTTACACAAAATGTTTCATTAAATAATGTTTTGTTCTCTTTTTCAAGGTCCTTAACGGAAGATCTATCCACTGTGTTTTCAATAGCAGAATCAATGTTAACAAATTTTATAGTAAGTTGCACATTGTATCAACTATTATATGCCTAAAGCTCTGTCTACACTATCAAACTTTATGTGACAGAAAAATGTTATGTGCCCATGGACATGATGATGTCATATCACTACCATATGTAAGCATATCACTACCATATTTGGGCACACTTTTTTGTGAAACTATTTTGATAATGTAGACAGAGCTTTATAATAGAACACGTTATGTTCAACTTCGGGAGCGGGGTAAACAGAGGGTCTGTGTTTATTGGGGCGTGATAGTTTAATCCTTCCAGTCAAACAATCGGCAAACATTAAGACATTGGTATAATGTTACAGAATTTCAATTCAAATTAGAATTGTATTGTCATGTTTTTCGAGAGTAATTTCGAGACAACAGCAAACGTCGGTCAAATATATTATCCATTATATTTCAGGCCTGGTGTGTAACTATTATCTCCCTATGAGTACACAAATGTGGTGTGATGCTTACTTGTAAAACCATGCTATGCTATAATTTATAGGCCCAATCTGAGATGCACATTTATTCATTTACTATAACTGATTTTCATTAATTTTATTTATACGGTATTTATATTTATTCACAATTTTTTGTTTTTAGATTTCCGATTCCAGTGGTAATATTCAGGTGGAGTTCAGCTTGGTGTCTGATGCTCACTCATCCTTGAATATTGAGGATGTTGCGGACACTATGATGTCACAGGTAAGCAAGCGTGCAAGGTTAGGTTTTTAGGGTGAGAGATGTGAATGCGGGATGGGGAGGGGTAGCTTGCAGTGGCGTAACGCGCAGAGGCCCCTGGTTTTAGAATCTTAAGTGGCCCTCCAACGCTGGAGGCCTCGGGCGTTTTAGCCCATTTCGACATATTTTATATTATATATCTTTTTTCCTCTGGACTGCTCAGGGGCCACCATAAGCTCCGGGGCCCCTCTTTGTTTAGCCAGTGAGTGCTGAGAGCTGTTATGCCACTGGTAGTTTGGGGAAAGGGTTATGGGTGTGTGAGTTTATTTAAAACAACTTTTTATTGTTATTTGTAATTTTTACATCTATATCCAATTATTCTCGTTAAACCATTAATAAATTAATTTTTTAAAATTGTTATATTTTTCTTATCGATTAATTAAAAAAGGCTCTTCTTGCCAATGATATTTTAGAATATATTTAAAAACTTAGATAATTATTTAAACATCACTATATAAACTTCACAAGACTTACAGTATAGTATAATGTTGTCATATTTTGTTGATTATTATGAATTTTATAAAAATCTGTTTTGTCAGTCAGTATATTATGATCATTTGCTCCATACAAAAGCAGAAGAAGAAGACAGATCCCCTTTTAATTAAGTTAATTTGAAATTTTTTATTAGAAGACTGTTCAGACAATAAATTATTAAATCAAACATAATTAATCATATTGTCTCATTACAGTTTGAGTCTTCAAGTTATTCTTTCATGTTTGATGGAATTATAATGAATATTGTTGAAAATAGCGCCAAGGTAACCAAGGCTTCCAATAATACAGAAAGTACAGCAGAACCAAGTAGTAGTTATATCTCCATGGAAACTGTAATCATTGTGTCTATCGTAGTTGGTGTCTCATTAGTCTTTGCTGTCTTCATTGGTTCAGTTGTAATATTAGTAAGTTAATTAATATCAACTTGTTTTGAAAATATTTTCTATAAATAGATATATTTTGATCAGTGTTGGACTTTAATAGTATGCAAATCGTCCTTGAGTTGGCTATGTCTTCCATTATTTCTGGTATTCCGAATGTGTTTTAAAAAGATTTTAGGACCTCAAGAAAAATGTAGGTTTGGTAGAGTTTTCCATTTTTCAGGGAATCCTGTATTAATTTGGAACTTCAAAATGTTTCTTTGATTACATAATAATATATCAATTTGTAATTAAGAACTGACTTTTGTTTTTCTAGGTGCACAGACAGAGGTCAGAATCAGCAAATTTAGGGGTTTTTGAACCAGAAGCACCAACTCCAAATAATACACAAACAGCAGTGAGTTTCTGTTTCTTTGTATTTTGTGTTTATATTCCTGTGCCCCATTTTTTTTATACCAATGAAAGGCTGAAGTTTATCTGCACAACCAGAACAAATTCCCAAATCTTATTGATAATTATACTATACAGTGATAAAGAAAATTAGAACATTAATTATATATTTTTTTTTTCAGTCTCCAAAAAAAGTGAATTATCATAACAACTTATATAAAGAAGCGAAAAATGATGCAGATTCTGTTGAAGATTTTCATTTACATCAGTAGTTGGACAAATAAAAACTTTTAAAGAACTTGTATTTAAAGAAAAAAACAGATAAAACAACAAGACTGGTCGAATTCACTGTCTTGTATGTTTTATCCATGTTTTTATGAGCCCGCCGAATGTAGACTTCCAGACATCCAATGGGAATAGAAACATCCTGAGAAGATCCTCCAATTGGCAATCAGAATCAATCTGATGATAAAATCATGCGATGTCTGCTGCATATTCAGAGTTTTGATGTCAGTAATTGAGGTTACAAATATGTGGCAGTCCCTTTAACTGTGGCAGAATCAACATGTTGATAACCTCAGGACAACTTTAACATTAAAGGAACAGCGTCGTGACAACTGAAATAAATATTGGTTAATGTTACCATTCCTGGTAAATTGTTTTACATACTGTAGAATTGTTTAACAGGTGTGAGCCATTGTGTTATGTTTGTTCACAAAAATTAGTCGTAATTTAGAGAATGGATTTTTTCGTCGACATCACTTGTTGCATGTGGAAAGACAGCTTGTGTGGTCATAGATTGAAACGTAATAATCCTGCCGATCTATGATTCTGGGTACGAATCCTATAAAACAGCCCAACCTCTGAAACATCTGTGTATGTTTTATCTGTGAATTAAACATTTTTCAATGCAACTATGTAAATATTAAGATATCGATTTGAAACATAATGGTGCTTTTTTTTTTATACCAATACAAAGTTAAGAAAGTCGAGCTAAATTTCTTTTACTCTCGTCCAGTTGTCAAGATATACACAGCTTATTATTTGTTGCCTATACGAACAAAACTTTGTACAAGTTTCAATATATTTTAATACGATTGTTACATATTTGTATTACATTTTATAACATGAAGTAGTACTGTAAACAAAAGCAAATAGTTTTTTGATTTTAGAAATTCTTTTCAAAATACAGGGTCTATTTTTGTTGTTGTAATGAGTAGGTCACTCTAAAATTTAAAGTTAAAATAGGACTCCTCCTTCCGGAGTTATCTGTTAACTTTCATGTGAAACAAAAAAAAAATGTCAATTTTTCACTTTTACAGGCACCACTATGAAATTCAGGTGACATATTGTTGTGTTTACACCGTTTTTTCTTTCATTATGTCTTTCTTTTATCAAATCTTGTCTTTCGTGAATAACTTCTTTCTCGATTGTCTTTCTTTTAAATAATTTGTTAATACTTACTATATTGTAATCCAGCGATTTCATTTTTTCTTAAATGTCTTTCTATTTTTAATTGTCTTCACCCAGGAGTAAAAATAGGTATGCCTACTATAGTAAGATTCAAACCAAGTATAATTGTATGTGATATGAGTAGTAGTACATACTTTTAATATATTTATATTTATTAACCATGTACAACTATTTTAAAAGGTTCTAACAGATCATTTGTTTGCGTGCCAAATTTTAATTGTTAAAAACTTTTATAATTATATTTTTATTAAATTTATTTAATTATTTTCAACAATATGAAAAAAAGAAAGAGTTGTGTTTGAAAAACAGTAGAAAGTTTATAGTCATTCTTCAAACTTTATTGAAATGTTAGTTTTCCCAGTGTGAATAGGGAATACGACCACAGTGATAACATTTACCAATCACATTAAAGTGGGATATTTTTCTTTAATATTAAGTATTTCACTTAAGTCAATTAATAAATACTTAGATTTTCCTTAAGTGGGGTTTACTTAGAGAATTTTCTGTGAATGGAGAAAACGGCCACTCAGTTATGTCTGTTGTCTTAAAAAGGTACATACCGTATAAAAGTAAAAAAGATTGTATTTGTTGTAAATATTCTTTATTCTGTCAAATACAAGTGAAAATTATGTTTAAAAAAAAATTCACAGTGGTTTAAAACATGCTGTATAAAAACGCTATATAAAATTACAGGAAAACCATGTTATGTTATTGTAAAAAATGTGCAAAATGCTAATTAATTAGATAAATTATATAAAATTATTGTATAGTTATCATACAGTTATAGATTTAAATAATAATTACCTTGATTTTATTGTTTATTAATTTCTTCTGTAATTTATCATTGTATAGAAAAAATATAGTACAGAGTAAAGGGACTATGGCAAAATTATTATACTGCAGATACTGCAGTAACTACACTTTACTTACTCTTGCTTACTTTGTAAACTGTATCATGTTTGGGGTAACCATACACATTGTTATTATGTGACTGTTTCATTAACTTCTACATTGAAAAGTGAAAGCATCCATTACTGCAGTAAACAAAATGTAATTACTGCAGTAACTGCAGTAGAATAATTCTGTCATGGTCCCTAAGTGTGATTGTTTATACTATTTTATTTTGCGTTTTTTAATCCGATCAAAGATCAAAACATGATGGTATCTAAACATAGTATATATAACTATTTTTTTGTAGTTTTTTAAGGTCACCCCATTTTATTTATTCAGGATGGCTATAGTATTATACTACATGTATAAACATTTAGTACTACAAACACTATACTGATTTCAATACGGTACTATAAAAGAATCATTACAAAATATGATTTCTAATTTTTCTTTCGGTAATAAAAAAAGTGAAATAGATTGAATCATGGTGTTCATGTTTGCCTCTTATATACACAAATATATTTTATACAAAAATAATGTATGACGTATAAATATGTACACATTTTGTTGTACCATGTTTTGGGGACCATTGTTGTAGTAAAATAAATCTACTTACATACATCTATAATTTAATATGATGATTGTTATGAATAATGGAAATGTTTGTTTAAAAATCCGGATCGAACGCGAGACAACCCACTTTACCTAACTAGACCAGGTCATAATAATACTTTAACTTCTAGTCTTCGATTGTAAACGGTATATGTAATATGATACATTCATTTTGTAAATGTGTTCCGTCATATCAATTGGTCTGGTTTTATAATATATTAACCCACCATATTATGTTTTTTATTCACTAATTGTGTACAATGACTGTAGCAATATGATGTATATACTATTGGTGCTCTATCCTTGGCTACGGTAGGCCTACCCTAGGGGGAAAGGAGCTTTTTAGACCAGCCACAAACACCTATACACAAGGCTGTGGTAGTCGTATTTTGATTGGTGGAATGTTTGTGCATATTTATTACGTTTAATCATGCGACACGTCATAACGAGTCGGTCATTATAATGTGCGCACAGTGGCGGTGTTCGTTTATAAAGTACGGACATTGACTATGTATGCCAATAGACTGTGGATAGCCGTAAGTTGATTGGTGGAATGTTTGTAAATATTTGAAGACGTTTGTCATGTGACACGTCTTCATAACGAGGCTGTCATTCATGGGCGTATACGTACGCAGTGACGGTGTGCGTTTATACACATCAAAAAGTGTATACGTACGTACATTGAATGTGTAGCCCGATAAGATTGTGAATAGCCGTAAGTTGATTGGTGGAATGTTTGTGAATATTTTACTGCGTTTGTCATGTGACACGTCTTCATAACGAGGCTGTCTTCATAATGTGTACGCAATGACATACACGTGAGAATGTGTGTATACGCTTAAACCTACTACATACAGGAATTGTGTAATATTTTATACAATTATTACAGGTTTCAGATGATATATTATTTCTTAGAATGACTTCCAAGGAATTGTAATAAAAGTTTTTACAAAATAATAAAAGATGAGAATTGATGAATTTATTTTAAAAGTATTTTTACATCGATTAAGCTTATTTGAATACCTACCGGTATGGTACTAGACATGTTCGACAATAGTGTCACATATCTCTCTTTCAAAAATAAAAAAACAATATTCATAAAAAAAAATTTTCCGTAGAGGTTCGAACCCCAGCTGATAGCACTCAAACATGAGCATTATCCGTTGCACCACAAACTGAAACATGACTAAACAGCTGATAATAGTCTATTTATACGTGTATTATCCGTTGAAAAGAAGCCCACCAAGAGTACTAAAAAATGAGGAACACATGGACTCTATTCGGGGTTTTATGGTGTTTATTAAATCGAAAAGTGAATGCCATACAACTTTGTTTCTGATTTAAGGTCCACAAATATCTCTCTTTCAATCTTTAAAAAAAAAAAAAAAAATCATTAAAAAACAGTATCCGTAGAGGTTCGAACCCCAGCTGATAGCACTTAAAACTGAGCATTACCCGTTGTACCACAAGGTACATGACACAATAGCTGATAATAGTCTATTTATACGTGTATTACGTAATTCATCATTACGTCATAAATATCCTATTAACCTTGATAAAACCAAATGAATGCCATACACTTTTGTTTATGATTTAAGGTTCACTTGCCTAGGCCTGACATTTTCAACCCTCCAAATATCACTCTTTCAAAAAAAAAAAAAAATCATAAAAAAAATATCCGTAGAGGTTCGAACCCCAGTTGATAGCACTCAAAACTGGGCATTACCCGTTAAGCCACACAGTACATGACGGAACAGCTGATAATAGTCTATTTATACGTGTATTATGTAATTCATCATTACATCATTAATATCCTATTAAACTTGCTAAAACTTAATTGATCAGTTAGCTCAGTCGTCTGAGCGTCGTGTTAACACACGTATGTCGTGGGTTCGATTCCCACGCTGGTCGGTGGAATAGAGTTAAGGGCATGCGGCCACTGTGTTTGGGGTTCACAGATCATACGTCCCCCTTTCCACCACACATCATGAGGCGACAACATCAATGCATCTGGTGATGTGGTGGGAACGACCCCAAAAGGCTGTGGCAGGGCCTTAGTGCTGAGGCAGGGAGAGCACATTTACCATCTTTTTTTTTGGCTCTCGCCAACTGCTTTGATGGTTTAAATTTTATGTTTAGCGCCCTCAATTAAATTTAATGTAAAAAAATGGGAATTAATTCTCTTCGTTACGTGTTTAGAAGAGAATCAATTTTATCTCATCGTAGTTTGGTATGCCGTGCGTTTGATATGCAAATGAGTGTGCACATGTGCTGTGGGGTAGATGGTATTGTTAGTCATTCGCGTCTGGATAGTTGAAATGTAGCATTATAATTATCAAAGGTGATAATTCTAATTGTTTCCCAAATTATAGAAATATTAAAATTAGTAAGTAGGCTTTTGTGTGCTCGCTCTGTTTGTATTTCATAATTTTGTTGTTGAATTACCGTCGTGCATTGCATGTCTCACACTTGGGAAACAATCACCATTGTATGGCTGGTCCTGGAGACTTATATATCATTCGTTTCATTATTTCCGGGGACTAACTTTGCTTTCATTCTTAGCTCTGCCCCAACCATGGTGAGCTTAACTGGATTTCATATTTCTATAAATATTTTGTCAAAATTGTCTTTGCTCAGTCCCAATCATGGTGAGATAGTGAAGACTCTTATATTATCATGTTTCAAAATACTATAGGTGTCTTTTCTGGGGACCTTGCAGCTATTTTAAACAGTTTGGTAAGCCCTGTATTGTTATGCAAATGAGTTTGTGCAGGTGTAATGGGGACGATGGTATTGTTAGTTCTACGCGGTGAACACGCCACAAAATTGAATTTAAAAGTTAAATTTTGATTTTGTTAATCTTTATTAGAAATTCAAATCATGTAAAGATACAATTTTCCCGGCGGGAATCTAGAACCAACATGATTTGAATAAAAAAAATGTATATACATTTTTTTTTTGTCAATTAGTGACTATTGTGTGACATTGTCATGTAACTATTAAAAAAATCGAATTAAGTTGAAAGAAGAGGGGAATATCTTTGATTAGTCGGCGAAGCGAAGTTATGTCATTATAACAGTTTGGTATGCCGTGTGCGTTGTTATGCAAATTACTTTGTGCAGGTGTAATGGGGAAGATGGTATTGTTAGTCATTCGAGGTGAACACGCCACAAAATTAAATTTAAAAGTTAAATTTTGAGTTAATTATGTCATTATATTTATTTTTCAATATTTTACAGATTTCAGAAAACATAAACTTAACTCATGATCATTATATTACATAACTTTTCTCTTTGTATTATTATGGACACTATTCGTGTGTTACTGCTTCCAGTGTTTGAATAATTATTATTCTTTACTCCATGGTTTGTCATACTTGAAAGTGACACAAACACGAATCTGTCGTGCTTTAAACAAGTCGCTTAGCAACTACAAGCGGCCCGTATAGGTGAGATCGTGTGAGATAATCAATTCAATCAAAGATTACGATTCATTTAAATTGGTAATGCTTATGACAAGGGATTTGTAGGCCTACTGTAAACTGATAATAAGTGATGAACTGCCAATCATCCACGGAGTTGTAATTTTATTATTACAGTATTAATATTTAATATCAATTATTATATAGGGCTAGCTCCACACCGGCGATAACGATACCAACTTAACGTTATTAATATTATATCATTGTTCCTCTCTAAAAAGTATGTGTAATTATTCACTTTCACCAAAGATTGGATCGAAACAAAAAATTTAAAGAAAAAGTCAACTGGAAGCCCGTTTGGTCTGGAAATCATAGGTTTTTGGTTGAATTTAACTGTTTATTTTGTCTTTTTAAAAACTTAATAATCACAATTGTTTGAGACAAAAATTAAAACGCCGTG
Source organism: Antedon bifida (assembly GCF_963402885.1). Taxonomy (NCBI): domain Eukaryota; kingdom Metazoa; phylum Echinodermata; class Crinoidea; order Comatulida; family Antedonidae; genus Antedon; species Antedon bifida. The sequence continues at coordinate 20,025,176 of NC_136234.1, read as the reverse complement.
ACACTGATACAATAATAAAGTTCTTTATTTTTCATGTTTTGTGGCACAATGCATCTTTTTACAGTAATTAATAGTTTAGTGATTGTACAATAAATATGTCTACTGTACGTAGGGAGTCTCCCACGGCCTAATTAAATTAGTGTTCCGAAATATGGAATAGAAAAAAATATGATAAATAATGTACAAACACTGAATACACAGACAATGATACCATGGATACACTAATCTATTTAAAAAATAAGTTACTTTGATTCAAGAGTTAATTGGAGAAAATTTGTAATAATAATAAGGTCTTACTATTCCTTCCATTAGAAATACTTTCATTTAATTTGCTAGCATGCCCCATGATATTCTGAAAAGAATACGTTTTCTGAACTGAATTAAGAATGGAAAGAATATAAATCTCATTCAGTTATTATTAGCTTGTCAATCATTAATTAAATTAGTTCTATTCTAACACAAACGAGAGGTGTAATCACATTGAATGAAAAGTAACATCTCAGTTTGTATTGGAAGAAGTGTTGACCTTTGTGTCAACCACTTTAAGTCACGTGACCACGGCAGCCATTTTCACCATGTAAACTGACACAACGCAACCAAACTCGGTTTTTGTTGATCTAAATATCTAAATTATATATTATTAACATCTTTCTAGGACGAGTTTATAGTATGAGCATTAAATATTGGAGTTAACTTGGGAATTATCTAACGTTACAGGTTTGAATGTTGCTGTTTTAAGCTTAATTGAATGACTGTTTGATGGCCGGAACGGTTGCCAGGCCAAACGTACACAATCTCGGCGACCGTGATGTTCTTCGTGAAGACCATCGAGGCGATCATCGACAAATGATAGGCGATTTAAAATCTTCTCAAAGCATGGAAGAGAATGAGATTCTTCATCGGTTAGAAGATAACAATTCATTTCACAAAACTGAGGTTTTAAATTCATTACGTAGCAGCATACACAGTAATGATGGGCAATTACCTTTTCAGGACTGCTCAATATTTTTCAAACGATTACAGACCATTCTTGTTGACTCTGACTGGGATGTCAGACATGAAAGTATACAACTTATTTCGGACGTAATACCTCACCTGAATAGTGAGCTCGATAAATGCATGGCCTACGTTTTACCACAGTTAATCAGCAATCTTGGCGATACTAAAGTTACCGTAAGGAAATCTGTAATTCAAACTATTCATGTTTACATGAAAAATACACAAAATGTACGGCAAATTTTGAACGCTGTTGTGATTTATGGACTGGAGAGTGAAGATCCTAATATTAGAACCGAAACTACTAAACTACTACCAATGTTATTAACTCCCGAGTTCGCAAACGAAGACTTGTCGAGCGTTTCTCATTCATTAGCTCGTAAATTGTCGGACAATAATAGAGAAAATTCCGAAATTGTAAGATGTACTTTAGAACGCGTACAAAATTTGGTTGGCGAAGATGAGTTCTGTTCATACGTAGATAACTTTACGCCTCCAGTTCGGCAGGCGTATTATCGTAAGTCGAGTAGAGCGAGTATATCGAGTGCACGGAGTGATATTTCAGAAATTGATATTTCAAATTCCATACCACCTTCAGCAGATTCATCTAAACGAATTCGTGTTTTGGTCAGACAATCAAATAAATTCAGTCATGATGTGATTCTAACCGACGCATTGACAAGACAATTATCAGATGAAGATTGGAAAGTTCGCTTCAAAGGAGTAGGGGAACTCCGCTCTGCATTACAGGACTTTCCCGACAACGCCAGGATTATGCAAGAATTTCAAACAATTGTCGGGTTTCTTTGTAATCTCTTAGACGATACTAATTTCAAAGTTGTTCAGGGCGCGTTAGATATTTTCCAAGTGTTGGTGAACAAATTAAAAACGGATATTAAACCGTTCTTGAAATTATTAATAAATGCGTTAAGTAAAAAATTTGGTGACGCAATGGTTGTTGTTCGACAAACTATAATGCAAATCATGATGCAATTGATGCAAATACTTTCACCACAACCTGTTCTGGTCGTGCTTTTCGAAAGCTTACAAAACAAGAAGTCTAGCATCCGTGAGGGCGTATTGAATATAACGATCGCAGCGCTTTTAAAATTTCCCAGTAATGAATTTGATCTTGCCGAACTATCTAGGGAGATCGCGCCAACACTTAGTGATTCAAAGCGAAGAGTACGGCAACCATCTTTGGAAGTATGCGCTGTGCTAGCATCCGCGATGGGTCCGACGAGAATCGCTCCACTTATTACGGCCGTCGATCAAGTGGAATTACAAATGGATGAGGATGGGGTTATGCGAGCTATTCAGTCGAGACTTGCACGTCGACAACTGCCCAAACTACGGGAAGACGGATTAGTTGAATACGCTCCGATAATGCCAGTATCGGCGACGACGAGAGCAACATCATCGTGTAGTTACGATATTTTATGGATAATGAAAGCTGCTGGCGGGACCACGCAGACTCCTACTAGAGAACGAACGTTTGATCACACGTTGGAATTAGCCGAACTGTCGGAGGCTCCTCTGGTACGCTTCTCTAGTGCGGGTAAAGGAAGGGACAAGTTACTATGGCGAGATGAAAATGATAATAGGAACCCTCTTGTGAATGGAAGTCAAAGTGACAGAACACACGCAAATAGCGCACCAAGTCACCAGGTAAGGATCTATTTATATATAGTGTATGGTAAACGCTAATAATGTTGTCAAATTTATAATAATAATGTACAGTAGTGTGCTTTTTTTAAACAATCAACCGATTGTCCCAAAGCTTACAGTAGGAGATGCAACTGCAAATGCTCAATCACCATACTGTAGGTCTTCTTGCGACCATAGAGATATTATAGTGTGTATACTGTACAGGTAGGTGAAGTAATACCATACCATATTAAATATTTGGCCTAAAAATCCATGTTTTTACTGTGTCTGTTGGCTTCCCTTGTGCTAACAAATTTAGTATAAAAATACTCCTGAGGCGAACATACATTAAAATGCAGATTAAGCACCAAACTTACCTGACTGACAATTATATTTTTGTATATGATAGACTTACTGTAATTCTTTTTATTTAGTTATTAAATACATACAGCAATCATACTTTCATTAAGGAACCATATCAAAATTATTTTACTGCACTTTACTGCAGTAACTACATTTTACAGTCTAGCTTACTAGAGTAACTCTTTACCTGTTTATGTAAATCAATGTTTATTGCAGTGACTGCCTCATAAAATTAATTGTTAATACTTTAGAAAGCACAGTAGTTACTGTAGTGAGTATTACTGCTGTAGTAGAATACAACATGATCCCTAACTAACATGTTGTCTAACAGTTTATGTTTTTTGTTTAATGCTATCCAACAAGCAAATAGCCGGTTAAATATTGTGCGAATAAATTACCATATAATTTTCTTGGAAATGGCAGCAGAATGTAATTCTTCACAGCATAACCAACCTGTTTACTGTAGTTCAATTCGTTATTTACTATACTTTTTTTTCTACGAAACTCCGTAAGATTTTGGAGTTATAAATAGGCCCAAAAACAGACAGTAAATTTGAAATGTGAAGGCTGTAATTAATTTTTTTAAATATGAAAAAAATGTCCTTGTACAAAGCCTTTAAATAATATTATTCACACTATCTGTCTTTAGCCATGATCAGGTGATGTTTTTTATAATTACCATTCTCAGGTTTTGTGCACTTAGTCTACAGTAGTTGATTTTGCACGACACTTAAATTGATGTACTTTAAATTAGAAATTATAATACACGCACAATTCCAATTACTGATTTTCATGATTTGCCAAAGATGTTATTACCTGTAAATCATCCACTTGTAACCAACATGTGACAAACAGTAAAGAACGAATCAATTTAAATATGCAATGTTCGAATGGGCTATTGAAAATCTGACATTTTTCCAGAAGTCATAGAAAATGTGACTTTTCATGTCATGGAAAGATACATGAAAATATTGATGAACAAAAATCTTTCTTTCCTGATGAAAAGCTATATCGCAGGACTACTGTAGATTACATATTTATCTTTAAATCAAGAAGAAGAAAAACATCATTTCTACTACAATTTATTGTTTGCTACTGCATCAATCTTTTTATTATTTCAAATCGGGTTTAAAGGAATCAAAAAGTCATGGACTCATTGTTATAAATTGCATGTACAGTAATTAGCAATTATGAATTAATTCTTTTAAAGAGAAGTGTCTGAACACTAAATATTAGACTGTCAAAGACAGTGTCAGGCCTAATTGCTCTATTAAATCTAGTTAATTACCGTGTTAATTTATGCGATAATAATTAAACTGAACAATGTATCCTTGCCGTATTGACCCAAATGAATGGCTCCGTATGTCGGTTTCTTTTATATTAAAATCGATAAACAGTTTACTGACAGTTAGTTGTGTAGTAGTGATGGAAATAAAATAGCAACATACTGTAATGACCATTCTATAGTTACTGTGCAGTACAGTAGCTTACCATACACATTGAGATTAAATTCATTAATTGTGGATGTTGATTTGTTCAGTTTAAGTAAAAAAACGAAAAAAAATAATGTTTTTCACTTATAACATTACAAAATAAATGGTTAAATTCAACCAAAAATCCATTGGCTGGCAGCCAATTTGACTATTTTTTGCTTTAATTAAAAATTTTTTCATGTAAATAAATTTTTTTTCTCGATCTAATCTTTGGTCAAAGTGGATAACTATGCGACATTAAAATGGCATATTCAACAAATAATTTTCAATGATTATTTTTTCAGGGAGACACTTTAATAATTAAAGAAACTATGTTTTTATTGTGAGGAGTTGTTAATTTTAAAAACGTCTATGGCCTACACATTATCATAACCACATACTGTATGGACACATTTAAAATTATCCGCATCAGAACATTGTAAAAAGTCAAAGGCATTCGGCCTGTTTGTACTCTGCGTTCATATTTCTCAAGGAAATTTCATTCATTGTTTAAACGGTAACAGCTTGGAGGTAACTTTTGTATGTGATTCAAGTGAAATCTTGAGTATTGTTTACTTTACTTAATAGCCTGTAAATTTTAACAAAGACAAAATCAAGTGGGCACTTAATTTACTAATAAATAACCATAATAAAATGCTCCAAATAAATAAAAGTCCAATAAATTTGTTGAGAAAATTTGTTACAGTACCAGATGCCAAATAATTTTCATAAATGAGAAAAATATGGTTAATACTGAATTCTGGCATCTTATTATGTAAATATACCTGTATTTTAACTACTTTAAACATTTACTTTTAATTATCACAAATGTATTTATATGTATATAATATATTCATCAATGAGAATTTAAATAAACGTGAGAAGAACTCACACAAGACAAAAAAAAATAATTTTCATAAAGAAGAAAGGAAAACCATATTGTTCATTTAGTACTCTGTAAAGTCTGTAGTCGGACAGTAGGCCTATCATTAACAGCTAATTCTTGGAACTGGAAACCTCCAACCTAAACAACATCATACAAGTGTCACATGTGATACATTGTGACAATGTATTAAAGAATTTGCCTATGATACTGGACAGAATTATTGTGGAGAGAACCACAGCAATGACAAAGATGAGAATGGTGATGAGGATGCGAGTGGGGGCAGATTTGGCAATGATACAATGATGAAAAAATTGACAGTGTTGTTGATTATAATAATCTATAAACGATATAAAAATATTGAAAGAGCCATTTCATTCTATCTTCTCAGTTTGGTTTGTATTATAATGGCCTAAAAATGAATCCTAATTAAGCCAACTACAAGTTCGTTGGAAGCCACTAGGTTTTATTGCTCAACTATTGATTTATATTGATTTTTTAAAACATAGATTACAAAATTGTGTTGAGGTTTTTAATCACTAAGCAACCCATATTAAACAAATTACTTGTACTCAAAGTTTGATAATATGCAGAATTTTGAAAAACGTTTTATTGAGTCTGTTCATCAAAAACATAAACAATTTATTGGTTTTAAAAATATGAATTTTTACTATTTGTAGCAGGGTTGAAATTCAATGAATCAACAATAACATTTTGAGAAAAAAAATTTCTATGCGAGCCTATAAATTTCAATTTGGAACTCACATTAGATTAATTTGCTTCTTCTACTACTCGGAATAGAATCTTTTTACAGATCTTGGAAACCTTTTCATTAAATCATTTTTTAATTATAAAATTAAGGCTGTGTTCACATGATGTATATTTGCAAGGTTAAGACCAAGACACATATGGTTGTTTGATACCAATTAAATGTCGTGAAGGTCACCATAGTACTGAATAATGATCACTACATTAGTAAAAGAGTATTGCATTTCAACATGAAGAGAATAAAAATGTTAATCTAGATCTGACTAAAAAGCACAAATACTGTATTCCACTTTTCCGTGTATCATTTCCAGTGGCAGTATGTCATTACAGTACTAAAGGTGGAAAATATAATGTATTGGTATTTTCTGTTGCAAATTTTTTAGGTTTTTAAAATATTTTAGAAAGGGCTGCATTATAAGTACAGGGTACACTAGTTCCCTCTGTCAGGCTTGTACTGTGGGGATCGTTCGAGAAAACCTTTTATCATCAGCCAATACCCCTAATTTCTCAGTGAAAATCTACCATGAGATTACTTTTCCTTTTTTGCCTTGATTAATATTACATTTGGTTTAAAAAAAATTGAATCGTGTGTTGTTTACAGTAGGTATTGCCCCAAAGAAGCATCCAACTGAATAATTGTCCGTAGCCTTTTTGGCTTTGAATCTATTTATGGTGGTTTCCCCACCCATCTACCTATTGTAATTGGCTCATAAGATCTTTAATAATAAAAAGTGTCTAGATAGACAGGCCTGGATTAATTAAGAGAGTTTGTAAACAGAAGGCTGCATTCCCTTCTTTAGCATGAGTGGACAATCTACTTTAATCAATAACTTGATGAATAATTGATGTAATAGGTTTGTAAATGGATTAATGTAGGTTAAAGCATTGTACAGAAGGAATATTAGTGCTTTTTTCTGTCTACCTACAGTACATACCTGGACATTCATCATTAGCATATTCTTCAGGAAAAACAGGCAAGGAATGAAAATAATAACTTCTTGTTCTGCGTCAGTGGTGGCACCAGGATTTGCCTGATGTGGGGGTCAAATGTGTCAAATGGCTTTGCATGTGTGCAACGCTATCCATTGGAATACCATGGGGTTTGGAAGCTCCTGTGATATTAGACATTTTTAAGAGTACATGAAAATGAAAAGATAAAAATCCTTGTTTTTGTTGTGTTACCACCAATGTTCAGTGTGTGTGGTGGTACAGTATAACAATAACAATCTGCAGTATAAATATGTTATTTTACTGTTAGTGGTTATGTTATTTTTTAATCTTTGAAGAATTTCATATATGAATTTAACGGTATTTCACAAACAGTTTTTTGTTTTCTTGTTTATACAGAAAGATGATGGTAAGCATTCATACCGTACTCGTCACACGTGGGGAAGTATAGATACTGAGGCGCATGGACTAACAGAGTTGGCAGCACCCGGTAGGCGAAGGCACGGGTCTAAGGATAAAAATGTAAACTCTACGGACAGGTCACCTGACACAGGTAATGCATTTGTTTAAAAATGTAGTTTATTTTACAGGATCAGTTGGTGTTGGTATTGTTCATTAGTGAGGCTTCCCAGTGATCCACCAACATTAGTATATTGGTCATTGAGATGGCCTACTTGTAGCGGTCAGCCAACATTGGTTTTGATAGTGATCTTGAAGCTGACCCATTTGTCAACCAACCAGTATAAATTTGGGATATTGGTGATCGAGATAACCAATACAGTAGGTTTTCCAACATTGGTACTGGCTGTGAGTGAGATGACCCAGTGGTCAGCCAATATTGGTTTTGGTAAGCATGGTAAACCCAACGTCTAACCAACACTTGTAATTGGTGATCTAGATGACCCAGTGGTCAGCCAACATTTAGCCATCATTGGTATTGATTAGTGATCAAGCTGACCCATGGCAAACCATACTAGTACAGTGTTGTTATATTGGTGAGTGAAATACCCAATGGTCAGCAAACATTTGTTTTGGAGAGTGAGATGACCCATTGGTCAGCCATCATATTGTTTGTAATTGTACAACATACAACATAGTACAGCATTGGTATACCATACAGTAGAACATCATTTGGTATAAACGCCCTCGACCCTCCTTTCGATTAAACACCACACCAAATGTTGTTTGTTTATATTTATACTGGGCGACCTCTTCAGTCAAAGACTGGTCTCCCAGAGGGCCCAGTTGGTGATCAGTGGCTGTGATGTACTAATACACCGGGGTAACCCCCTACTCGTCTCGAAAGATGTACTAGGTTCTTTAAAGTGCACACGAGCTAGTTGTGTACACTGGACCTACGGTTTATAGTCCTTATCCGAGAAGACTCGTTCTACCACCAGAACCATGGAGTGAGTGAGCCTCGAACCCCTGCCGATGTTATGGCAACGTAATTACGATTCCACTGTCTTAACCGCTCGGCCACTCAACTCACTCGGCAATGCATCATATTATAGTATTTCAACATATTTGTATGTAGTAAAATTTATTGATTGACATGATCTACAATTTACCATGCATTCTGATAAAATATTAATTTTTTATATGGTTGACCAAGCGGTCAGCCGTCATATCATCTCAAGTATGACAAGTGACTTTTTTAAAATATTAATATTACTAATTTCAAAAGCGCTTTACAATTTTCTGATATTAACCCTTTTACTGTAACTGGTTTGTCTAACACGACTTCACTTTATAGACACCTTTGTCAAGTTGCAATATAAATTTCATTGTATTGTTTTCACAGGTCTGTAATAGGTTAATAATAATAATTGACATTCTTGTCATTCATCAGGTTATTTGTAATAAGACGCTGACTGAACACGAAATTGAGCAGACTAGTTGTCAAATGTTGACAACTTCATATCAATAATAAAGAGACTTGAAAAAATATAGTTTTACTGAACTGATAAATTATATTGGCTGATGGGTTTAAAACAGAGAAATGAGACAACATCACACCGCCCCCCCCCCCCCCCAAAAAAAAAATGAAAATGAATTGATTCAGAACTTGGTAATAGGGTCATTTTTTATTTATTTATCATGGTATAAAACAATCAAGGCTGAAAACGTTGATGTAATTAAATTAAAAGATTTAAAAATAAATACTACACAGTATATTGTTCTATCAAACAAGATAACTGCATCTTTAGATTCCCTTCTGATTTCCTACCCAATGATATTTGATAAAATTGCGCCATAAGTATAGAAAAGTGGATGTTTGCATCTCCTCATCTGTAAATAAACGTTGAAAGGAACTGGTTACCATTAGTACCACACAGATGGCAAAGGCTATAGTAATGAGCTTATTCCTGTACATTCAGAATGAATGTGGAATTAACCTTTAAATCATTTTTAAATGTGTGATGATATCAACACATGTGTTAATCACTAATTATGAGATAGATTTTATTTGCAATACATTTTTGTTTATATCTTTCTTATCTCTAATATTATTGATTTTATGTTTATAAGACTTTTTTTTTATCCTCCTTAGGTGGATCCTATCGTCAAATGCATTTAGACATGTTGAAACGTGCTTCGCTTTCAGGGAATACCAACTCATTCAAACCACCAATGGGTTACGGTCAAAGTCAAAGTGCGCCACCAACTGAACGAGGTATTTAAAACTAACACTTATTATAACATTACAGTCAACTCTCCCAAAACCCGACTCTATAAAAACTGTAAACTTTCCCAATACCAGACTTTTCTTTAGGTCCAAACAGCTCCAAATTCATTTTTACCATTAAAAACACATCCCGAATACCAGGCTTTCTGGAAAACCAGACATATTTGGCCAGCCCAAAGGTATTGGGAGAGTTGACTGTATTATGTTAATTGTTTGCAAGTAAAAAAAAATTAGATATAGAAAACTTTTGGTTAAGGCTAGTATACAAAGTTTGTGACTTGTAGGTTAGAGATAGAAAGCACATTACGAGTTGGATCGATCACTCATCATTTAAAAGCACGTAAAATTCTCAAAATGTTTGCGAAAAGTTGAGTATGCTAAAGTACCTTCAATAGTTAAAATAAAGCATGTCACATGATACAAAATTAACCAATCAATGGCAAGGATGCACTGCTGATTACTAAATAACGATGTCACATGACCCTGTATTGTCCAACCAAATAGCAAGAATGTAATCGGATGTTATATAACTAATAAATACTAACTAAATCTATGGTTAAAATGTTTTGATGGATAGTAAGGACAAGTACGTGTGCAATTAAAATGTTTTATGTCATTGAACGTCAAAATGATGGATAGACTTGTTTGTATAAGCTGTTTAATCTTCACGTGAACGTTATGATCTTTTAAAAAAAGCAATGGTCATCGAAAAATCAATATTTTTTTAAAAACTAAATAATAAGCTATTTATTTTATTTTTTCGACGGAAGCAAAAAAGATAATTTCAATGTCAGAATTCATCACATTTTTTTATTTAATTTCCTGAAAAAAGATTCTTCCATTAAACTAAAATTAGTCTCAACAAAATTTCAGAAAAATGATGCAGTGGGGACTTGGATGTATGCATAGTATAATTAGTTTTTATGTAGACTTTTTTCCTTCATACACATCCAACAGCGAGAAATTTGCTAATTACAGGATGGATAAACTATAATTGTCATGCGTATAAAGTAAGTCTAGAAGTGCAGTAGAAAGAGTTGTGACATTAGATTGAACCCTGGACCTTGAAATTGGAAGGCGAGCATGTCTAACAACCAAGCAGCTACAATTCCAGTATATTTATGTAATATTACTATACATGGGTATTTAGTTGTTGAGGGTCTTCTTGACGTTCAGCACAGGTAAAATACACTCGCTACTCATGAAGAGGACAGCATTTTTTTCCGCCATATTGAATCCACAATCGCAATTGCCGACTTGGCGAACGGCTAGCGTGAGCCTAGCTATCCATATTTGCCCTTACGACCCTTCCCTTCTTTTGTGATATAAATTTTCTGATCAGGTCAATACTGTAACGTTGCTATATATTGACTGCGTTCCATTTGTAATATCCGGTGTATGCATTTCTAGTCTTGACAATACTGTGTTTACCAGATATGTTTAATACTCCATGTATAATTATAGATGTATTGATTATCTATAATTGCATTAGGTTTTGTTTGTTGTGTTATTTAATAGTAATATTGTTACCTCGATATTTTGCATTCATTTACTCTGCCCTAGTTTAGCACAAGAAATTAATTAATTAGTTTCTTTACATGCTTGTATAGTATGCCATACAACATTTTTTTATGATAACGACGGATGCTATGGTTACTTACAGAGGACCATCTTTGTAAGAATCCAGGGTTCTAATTTCTGATTGGAAGTCTTTTATTTTCTGTCAAATTCTAGTCTACAGGAGGGATTTAATTGTAGATGGTCGTATGCTTTCTCAGAGATTAATTTATGGGTATTGGCACTAGGAAAATCTACCACATACAAAAACATATGGAGATCCGATTTACTTACAATTCCTATACCCAAATCAGCAACTTTCAGTACAGTGATGTCAGCGCATTTTCCTCAATTGGCTCTTTACACAGCTTCAATTTTTTGTTGTTTGCAAAATAAAAAACAAATGTAATTACACACAGTGTAGTAGTTGTTGACTTAAAAGGTCAGTCTTCCATTACATTTATTGATAATCACTAGTGTGCAAGGATTTGTTTACAAATGACCTTGTTATCAGACAACATGCATGTGCTGTATTCTGTTATTTACATAATAAATGTTAGTAACAAATATAGAAATGCCTTGATCTTGTTGGTCTTTCTCTGGTATGTTGAATTAGAGTAGAACTCATCCTTTGGGAGACCTCTATTCAGGGTACACCTCTACAAGGTTTCTATGAAACAAACAGAGGAAAATAATGTTATATGTTTTTACTACGGTCAACCCTTATTCAGTATGCCTATAATAAGGGCCCTCTCACTGACTCAACCTCCAAGTCTACCTGTAGAGGTATGTCTTTACTTGTTCAGGCCCAAAAAGTGTGGAAAGAACTTCTACCACAATTGTGAAGGTATATATTTTATGTAGGAAGACATCCTCCCTCCCAGTATTTAAGCCTACACATGTTACTGTATGTAGTTATGAATAAATTAATGCAAAATAGTTCATTCACATAAAAAAAAATTAAAATAAAATAATTACATAAATAATGTATAACCGGATGAAAATGTCAATGACATATGTGTTAATAAATAGGAGAAATATTAATATACACAGGGACAATTCTAGGCAGGCAGAGTTCAATAATTTAACCTCAGATTAACTGGAAACTGAGGAAATTTGGATGAAAACCTTAATACATGGCAGCCGCAGTACCTGCTACGTTAAGGACAAATGTCCCCGTACGCTTTTCTAATACCAGTGCAGCAAGTTCTTTTTAGTATGTCCGACGTCTGTCGCGAACAACAATGTCAATGGCCGAAATTTCCCAGATTCTACAGTAATTTTCCTATCTCCTCAAAGTATAAAAAAGGCTTTTACTCTTCTAATTGAAGGCACGTTTTCTATTGGTTAAAAATGGCACGTCCATTGGCACTATTCAATCCCACAATGCCTTCAAAAATGAATATCGATATTTGAATTTTTTTTTTGATTTGATAAATAATGCATGTTTTGTTGATTACATATTGACTGAATTCAAATGTAAAGTTCATTTCAATGTGTTTGTTTTACAGAATCAAACACACTGGATATGTCCAATAATCACAAGTATGTACCGTCATTTGCGAAGAATGAACGAGAATCAGAAAGGAAAACGAAGAATGTGGCAAGTTTATCAAGCTCATGGCCGGATTCAGCATTTAACGACGATCCAATTAGAAGCAAGAAAATAGAGGATTCCCGAGCAGGTTTGTTTGTTTATTATTAAGTTTTATTTTCAAATTTGCTTTCAAAAGTCATGTTATTGCATCATATTTGAGGGCCATATCCATACACAGTAACTTAAGTAAAAAATCAATCAATTCAATTCAATTCAAAATTCTTTAATCATCCCACACGGGGCAATTCAAATAAAAAGGTCTGGATTAAAATGATCTTACAAAATATACAAAATATCACAATACACAGTACAAAATAGAAAAAAAAAAAAGAGTCAAGGTTCAAGAATTTAAGAGTCGAATAGCCACTGGCAAAAACGAATTAAATAAATGTGGTGTAGACTATTATTAGTATCTAGTTAATTATAACTTTCTTCTGGTCGAATTACACCAACTCTCATTTGTTTTTTCAATGTAAAATAGAAGAGTCAGGATAAATCTTTGACAGTTGCTACTTTAACAAAATTGGCCACATGATTTTGAAAGCCAAATATATTGACTTACTGTAACCCCTAAATAATCAACCTACAATAACCCCTAAATAAAACTATCTCTTCCACAAAAACTGATACAGAATGTGCTGTAGATGGTAAAAAAAAACATCGTATAAGCCTAGCCTGCTTATTTTTCACAACAAAACTATAAATAGATATTTTTCTTAGTATCTTTAAGTAGATTATATCATCTTAATGTCACTGTACAATGATGTCTATTTTTCTGTAAATCGTTGATCTGATTTTAATAAAGAGCATCAGTTTCCTTAGCAAGTTTAGTTTACTGATTCTATAGCAACTAGAGTAGGCTATTGTATTGCGAAGTGCGTTGACAGACGGCATTGTAGTTTTATAATCCTCAACGATAACATTATACAATAGAATATGATGCATGAGATTTCCCTAGGTATTTAGTTAAGCTGCTAGGTAATGTTGTATTTTTATTAGGGTACATTTTGATTTGTAGTGAATGTACTAAAGCCATTATTCATGCATAATCGTCAGTGTTCGATCGTAAGATTAAAGACTTAAGTTGGTAGGTAATGTTGTGTTTTTATTAGGGTACATTTTCTTTGTAGTGAATGTACTTGCTCTATTAATCATGCATAATCGTTGTCGTTTTTGAATAGTAATTGTAAGATTAAAGATTTAATGAGTTTCTGACAGAATCACTTCATTTTATTTGAATATCTCTATCGATTAAGCACATTGGCTGTCAGACCCTTTTTTCTGTTCTGTTTTTCTGTCACGTATTCCAGAAAAACGTTTTAAAGACAGGTTTCCTCATTTCAACTATTTCATATGCCAACATATTCTGAAGTTTAAAAAAACGGGAGGTGTCTTTTTTTGGTCAACAGCACCCTCTATTTATTATCGAAACCAAGATAGGTTTTAAGGAGTTCAGTGTGTGTCGTGACAAGCGGTATCGCATTGTGGTTATATTTTAATGCAGGAAACTAAACTATTTATTGTTTGCCTTTGTTATTGTAATTATGCATAAATTATTATTGCAATTCCTTGATGTTAGTGATGCAGACATAACATTTATCTAAGTGTTTTGTAAAATGTTATAGTCTTTAAATCATTATTGATTTTGATTGTGATGTTTAATGATTCAAGTTTATCTAATTTATATTATGGATTGATGTTGTGGGAACTTTAATGGTAAATAATCTATTTCATTGATCGTAAATTTCCAGTAATGTACTGTATTTTTAGTTACAGTATACTAAATTTATTAACAGAGTATATATTTGGTAATTGTTGTAGTATGATGTATGAAATGGTAGGCCTGGCTGTCCACATAAAGGTTTAACTCCACTTCCCCACACCAACCAAATGCCAACATAAAGGTCTATGTTTTTCTGTGGGCTATAAGTAAAATGTAAAAGAAAAGCTAGGTAAGAAGAGATGGTACAGAATTGATCGGGGAAATGAAATACCTAGTTTGATGAATTCAATCATACATTGGGTCAAATTAGTTTCCATACAGTTTTAATCCTGAGGCCCATGTATTATATATTTTCATTTTTACTATACTGTAGATCCTCTATCGACATATCATCCCGGAGATTTCTACCGCAATACAAGTCCGAAGAAATCCAAACCGACAATGTCACCGATTCCACTGAAACCGGCATTGGTGGGGAAAGTCAATAGATCAGAAGGAAAACGAAACGGTCGTTTATCACCGTTAGACAAGAGCCCGAGAGAGGACGTGGACGATTGGGACCAGTCGTACGGGACAATGAAATCTGATGATGAAGACTTTGTAAGCTCTTTTTCAAATGTTTAGTTTCGCTATAATATAATGCCGTGTGAACACACCTCAATTTTCCGCATTCAATTGGCGGATTATGCATAACAGCTATGTGTACTTTCTGCACGATTTCTCAATGATATAGCTAGCAGGTTCTTGTGTAGACCATTAATGAGTATTAATTTTTTGTGTATGATATCTTTTTTATTAGCTATAATATTTTTACTGTAAACATCACATATTAACATGTATTTGTTCAGTTCAACAATAACATCATGTATGCAATTTTATCATTGTGTATGTTTCACATACAATGTATTTATATAAAATTACAAACATTTATTTACAATTGTCGTAGTGCTAAATGTTAAAAATTGAAATGCTTAAAATAATTGTTTCTTGTTTACATAGATGGAAACTTCATTGCAGCGTCTACGAGCTAGTGCCGATAAAAGAAAAAAGAAACATCAGGCCGTGAAAAGTGATTACATTGAACGAAATGGATATAGCAGTGATAAGTCTCTCTCGCCGTCTTCGGACCTTGGAGAGAGCGGAATATACAGTATGACTTCAACGTTTAATACGTATTCAACAACAGAGAGCAAATCATCGCCTAAAAAGAAAGGGTAAAAACTTTGGAATTTTCCAGTATTTTATAGCTTGTCTATCGGCTGTTATTATACATATATATTTAATTTATATTTAAATGAATTTCCGGAAGGATTAATAAAGATAATTTGAATTTGAATGCCACAGCATACACACAGTATTATTCAGCACATTTTTAGTTGTCCTTACATTATGCATTCAATTTTGAGGAAAGAATGTTGAGGAGAGAATGTAACAACCTTGAAAAATGCATACTTACTTCCAATTTGTCAATTTTATAAGATTCCAATTATTATCAACCTTTGTTTGACTGGTATATAATAGAATTTATTTCAGCCATGAACTACATTTCTATTCATCTATTCCATTGTTATTAATATATATTTATAATATTTAAGAGCAAATATATTCTAAAAAATTGCAGCTACTTCTCATTAGAAATATGTCAGAACAATGTATATTCATATACAAGGGACCGCGTCAACATTTTTTCTACTGCAGTAACTTTGTTTGTTGTTTGCTCTTTAACCTGTTGTGCAATTATTTAATCATATTTATTGCAATGACTGCTTCATAAACTTCTACATTTAAAACCTAAAATCATAATATTTGAAGTAAAAATATTTAGTTACTGTAGTAACAGCAGTAGAATAATTTTGACATGATTCTACTGCAGTAACAGCAGTAGAATAATTTTGAAATGTTTTAAAAATTCTTAAACATTTTTGATTTATTAAAATTTGATTAATATTTGTTTTTCAATTTTTATTTTTAAGGGGAAAGAAAACTAACACGGCCGACTCTCCCTTCACTGGAAAACCTGTAATGGCACGTGGCCAGTCAGCAAAAAATGGACGACGAACGTCACCAGACAGCATCGAACCAAATCCATTCGAGTACAAACCAACAAGCGGTGTTACATTTCAAACTAAACAAACGGCGAACGTCAGCGTAATTGGACGTGCGTATGGGAAAAACGATAACAGTTATACTCGAAGCAACTCACCGCCTGTCCCGGCTATCGCTAACGCTAAAAAGACTGCACGGGAAAGACGTCGTCAAGGTAATACTACCTTCTATTTAAAAAATATTACTTTAAAAAAAGAATCAACTGCCTTTGAAATGCGAAATCAGAACACGATGAATAATTTGTACATACAAGGATTGTTTATAGTATGCGCCAGTGACGATACGCTCAAAGTGCTGAGTAGAGGATGTGTATTCAACCTGCGTATCTGATTGGCCGATTGTTGCAACCATATTTGGCTTGCTTTTTGAGCTATGATTGTATTTGGAGTTGACAATCTAATGTAATCATTGGCTAGTTTCAAACTGGATATCTGTAATTTTACAGTCTTTTAAGTGTCGGTTTTAATCAATGATGTCTTCCAAAGTCAAAAAAGTGTAATGAGCCCAAATATGGTACTGTTATGGCCAATTATGGTAGTGCTATCATCATGTCCATATATGGGCACATCATATTTTTTGTCACATAAAGTTTGATAGTGTAGACAAGGCTTAACATAATTATTTTTTGTTATACTTTAGCACAAACGACACCGTTGTCAATGGCATCTGTCAATCATATAGGTGGCATAGACCTCACAGATGATGGACAGCCGTCAAATCATAGAGACATTGGTGTTGTTGTTGGCAAAGGTAAAGAAACAACATTTTCTATATAGGCCTAACATTACACGTTTGGTTTCTTTATTCAACATTCTGATTCGGTTCTTCAACACAAAATCCAGTTGCAGTAAGATTCACGTTTCATTGCTTGTAAGATCCTAAAGGTCATGGTTTGTCTACAAAACATTGGCCTAAGACAACCTATGCACTTTTCGTCTCTGCGAGTGAAATTAATTATTGCCGGCGACTATGTACACTGCCTATTCTATGAGAGGTCTTTTGTTATCCAATGAGAAGCATTCTAATATAGACATTCGGTTTGTCTTGAGGAGGGACATGCGTCATCAAAACTATTATATGTAGTTCTAAGATCTACTCGCAGCATTCACTTGCACTTTGCAATTTCTAGTAAATAGATATTTTCTTATAGGTGTGTTTGGACAAGGCAGTGATAGTAACTTAGATGGACCTGTAAGAAAAATCAGCCACACTTCCACAGGGTCAAAGGGCAGTTCATCAAATGTTGCATATTCACCATCTTTTGAGGATAGTGATGAAGAGGTATACAAAATTTGCTTTTATGAAGCATATGAAGCAATATGCAAAATTATTTCACAATATATTAACATTTTTTTGAAATTATGATTCTTAATTTTATTTAACAAAATTATGTGGTATTGAATATTTTAAAATAAATTTTCTAAAATTTATATTAAATTACTGATTTTCTCTTTTTAGATAATTTTCATATGTAAATGTTATGTAAATTAATATGTAAATTTGTATGTAAATTAATATGCAAATTATTTAGATTAATACTCTATCTTTATTTTGTAGGATATTCCATTGCATGGGACCTTTTCAATGTCTACAATTAAAAAAGTAAAGCAGAAAAATAAAGAAATGGAGTTAAAACGCGCACAAAAAGACCAAGAAAGAGAAGAGTTAGAAAGATTACTAAAAGAGCGCGAGATGGAAGAGAGACAATTCCAGTTGGAGGAACACCGAAGAGAACAGATAGAAAAACAACGACAAAGAGAAGCAAAGCAGAAAGAACGGGAAGAGAAGTTACGTCTTGAACGTGAACAGAAGCAGCGTGACCGTGATGCGAGAAAAACAGCTATGAACGACGAACGAGAGGCGAGAAAAAGAGCGTTGGAAATTGAGGGTAAAAAGAAAAAGGAAGCAAGACAGAAAGCTGAGGAGGAGAGAAAAGAAAAAATTGCAAATCAAAGGAAGAAATTAAAAGAAATTGATTCATTTGTTATTGATGGTAATTTATAATAAATTAAAAAATATAATTTATTAAAATCTTTCATACATTTTTAGTTCCAAATGAGAAAAGTACATAGGATAACAAGATGAAAAGGCGATTGGGCAGTCGCTAGACTGTAGATTATAATCAAAGATAAAGAAGGTCCATAAATAACAGGATACATCAAATTCCTAATGAAACTCCATTTTCTTTCAGCTACTCCAATAACTCCACGACTTTCACCTAAAACCAATGATAATTCGGTTTCACCAACGGAATTCTCAACGCCATCGACGATTAATTATAAACCACCAGTTTCTAGAACTAAACCAAAAATGTAAGTATACTTTAAAAACGCTACAAGAACTATTGTTATTCCTTTCTCCACTTTGGCATGGCGTGAACTATGCATTTTTTGTGGCCATAACTTAATTTCTTTATATCCATTGACATTCTGCAAGACTATCTTTCTGGGCTAAATCAAACTTACTTTTTCTTTGTTTTATATTGTTTAAATTTACAATTTTTTTTGTTTTACTAGACTGAACACATTTTTCTATTAAAAAGTTTACAGAAGTAGCCATGAATTATGACCCTCTTGCTTACTAAAGCACATCGATTATAGTATAATTAGAATTATAATTTTGTGAAATTATTGTGGTAGAAATGTCAAATTTGTGTATTAGACATCTTTCCCACAATGCATTTGGACTGTAGCTTGGTGGTTAACATGCCTGTCTTATATTCCATAATTCTGGTCTCTAGTCTGGGCTCTTGTCCATTGGTTTGCTAGTATACTGTAATACCAAATTTTTCTGATGGCAATAACGGTGTCACTTGTGTGTCAAAGAAACATATTTTATATGAAATATGACTTCTATTATTAATATTCTACCTTGCATAAGCAATCAATATAGCTTATTCATAAGCTCTCACTAAAGCTATGATCACATTACTTATAGTAATTTACCTGAAACCCAAATAAATTATAATCCATTGAAATTCTCAAAGAAAATTGATACTGAAACAAATTTATCTTTACATTGATAATATTTAATAACATTGCTTTTGCTATTATTTAGTCACTTGATCTATAATATGAAAGTTAAACAGTAGATGTGTTAGCCTTTAGAAATGACAATTTCTATACCTTGTGAATTACTGTTTCCATTAGGTGTAATGTATAACTTGCGTAATTACTATGGATATCAATTTTTTTGCTAAACTTAAGAAAGGTAATGCACAGAATGAATTTCTGATTTAACAGGTAACCGGCCTAGATGTTTGCTTTTACATAACAATAATTTGACCTTTTAAATCAACTCATTTTCGACTATAATACAACCCGTTATTCGATGCGCAAACAATTACTGTATGACGAACAATACTAACTGTAAGAAGCTAATACATTGACGAGAAATACTCATCGCTAATAATTGTTTATAAATGATTTTGCTCTATAAAATTAAAAATTGAATGAATGCATTCATTTTATGTATTTTATACTCACCAAAGTGGTTGCAGATTTTGAATCCGGTCACCACATACATGAAATATAAATAAACATAAATGGGAAACAACGTTTAAAAATATTTAAGGAAATGGAAAATAAATCAACTTTGAAACAAATTGACAACAAAGTTATTATACATTATTTCATTTCATGTCAAGTAACATTTATTTCTTCATTCAAAAATATCGTTAACATTTGACAGTAGTATTACAGAAAGTATTAAAATAAATAATTATATACTTTTGATTCAAAATAAACATACCAAATTTTAGAAATATGCAAAAAAAGAAGCAACTAAAGCCCTAGAAGTTATAATACATCAATTGGACTACTCCAATTTGACACTTGTGGCAGGCAAGCCAGGTACAATAAATGTAAAACATTGTGAGTAATGATGGCAGACATGTGAAAAATAAAACCATATTTACAAACATTAGCACTGTATAATCATCACTTTCTGCAAAAGATCTGTCATAAAAATGCAAGTTCACATTTATTGATTGATAATTGAATTATGTTTTATTCAATTTTCGTTTAGTATTATAATGATATTGATTATTCAGTAATAAATAAATTATGTTCTTGTTTGTGTCCATTTTCTGTAACAGGCCTTTAGAATTGAAGTCACCGCCTAGCACAATGAGGGAAGAAACACAAGAAGACAGTAGCGAGATGAAACCATTTAATAACCCTGATAATGCACTAAGAGATGCTTTGTCTTATTTAGCCAATGATGATTGGTAAGTAGACTAGATTTTGTTTATATGTGCCTAAAGGCCAATTTACACAGATAAGTGGTAACGTTAATAGAAATATAGAATCTATGTTATTCCTTATGACCATTTACACAACGCGGAGCGGACAGGCTGTTTAAAAAAAAAATAAATAAAATATATGGGACAAGTTTTCCGCTTACAGTTACCGCTCATCTGTGTAAATTGGCCTTAATGTCATGAAACCTCTAAGCACTTTGCATAGAATCTGAGAAAAAAAAACCTAAACCCAAATGAAGTTAAATGTTCTGTAGTATGTGCTAATTTTATCATTTATATTATTTATTTATTCAATCACATTATGATTACCAGCTGCATTATGGGAGTATGTTCTATATATGACAGGAGTAATATATGTACAACTTTATAAATCCAGAATATTATTATTATCCATCCATTTGGCTGTTTACTTTACTTGCAAACTTTTTACCTACACCTATCCAGGGAAATGAAGGTTGATGGGTTGAACTATGTGCGACGGTTGTCAGCGTATCATAGCAACGTTCTCTCATCGCAATTGCACACAGTCAATATAGCTGTCTTGGCGGAAGTCAAGAATCTGAGGTCACAGGTCAGTCTGATGGCAATCAAGACTTTTGGAGATTTGTTTGTCAGCATGAAGTCTGGCATGGATAAGGTATTTAATTTTGATCACTTCGAATTATTCATGAAGTTTAAGTTGTTATTGTTGATGGAATTGTTCAATTTACAAATTGATTTTGAATTTACTTGAAGATATATATTTCGTTAAAGTTTAAATGTACAGAGAGAACGAACTGTTCACTCTCAACTTTATACGCAAAGCAGCAGGTCTTTATTCAATTTCAATTGATTCATTATGTCCACACGACGTACATGGAGGATGCATACTTTAATCAATTATATAAAATACAAGGCAGTATACAAATGAATTACAATATAGAATTAGCATAATGTCAAAGATGATATTTAGTCATCATATGTCAAGAAAAGAGACATTTTAAGAGATCAAAGTGATTCACCATATTTAGCCTAGTGTACGCAAACTTTAGTTTGCAAAGTACGTAACTTTAGTTTGCAAAGTACGTAACTTTAGTTTGCAAAGTACGTAACTTTAGTTTGCGTACGAAAAGTTTGGTAAGAAAAGATTTTCAAAGTTTGCCAGTTTGGTGGAAAACTTTGACATACTGCAGTAAAATAGTTAGGCTATTACAAATTAGTTTGTGAATTCAAGTGACAGTCTTTGGGTGCTTCGCTATCATGTGATCATCCAGAATAGTCATAATGAAAGCCTCCAGTACCTAGTCTAGACAGAAAACCCAAACTTCTCCAAACAGTGGCAAACTCTGGAGTTTACAAAAAAAGGTTTGCTAGTGTTAAACTCTGTCTACACTATCAAACTTTATGTGACAACAAAATGTGATGTGGCCATAAAATGGACACGATGATATCATATCAGTAACATATTTGGGCATATGACCATGGAGGTATAAAAATATTTATTTATTTTTATACCTCCATGATATGACTACCATATTTGGGCACATCACACTTTTTTTGATAGTGTAGACAGAGCTTAAAACTTAATACACATTCTTTTATTACTAGAAGATTTCAAGTTGTTTTTTTGTTTTTTTAAATTTTAGGATCTAGATAAGATCTGTAAAACTTTATTACCAAAGAATGGAGAAGCAAATGGGTTTATACGGGACGCTACAGAAAAGACAATGCAGAATATGGTAGAGAACGTTACGTTACAGAAAGCACTTACAAGTGTCCTTCAAGGTGGAAGCAGGTACGACCTTGCATACAAGATAAGACAATTATTTTTATTCATAAAAGAAATGTTTGATGTACAATTGTCCCCTTCGTAGTGGTGCTGTAGTGTATATACATATATATATTTCCCCTTGTATCGAAGGAAAGTGTCCCCTTAATAGGGGTGTCCTAACAGAGGGGTTCTACTGTATATATTCACTTTTATTGGCAAACAAAAATTAAAAAAAAGTATGTAATGGAACCTCTATGCTGAAGACATCCAGTATGAGATAAACATTTCTAAAAAATCAGTAGATATTATTTCACGATTTTACTCAATTTTGTTTTTCCGATATACAGTAGCCGAAATGGAAATGTAACGAAATCTACTGCATTAAATGTTGGAAGAATTGTTGATAGAATGGGTCCCGGTCGTATACTGAGTGGTATCAAAGATGTGACTGATGCGGTCCTGGTGGCAGCTGCTAAATTTACTCTAGATGCGTCACAAGAAACTAGGTAATGTCAAAGGTCGTATTAAAGATTAAAGTGTATTCAGTGATACAACTTAAGGTTAACTCAATAAAATAATGTCTTCAATGTTTGCATACAATAATTGTAAAGAATGACTGACTGAGTAGGGGCGTGGCTTTAAACCGGCATATCTGATTGGCCAATTGCTGCATCCATATAACATGGTCCCTCTATATGGTGAATCATTCATGAGGCTATAATTACACTCACAACAAATGTTAACGTATGAACACAGTATGAATAATAAAAGTATGTGAAATAAAATAAACTCGCTGTGTTTTGGACATTGGATGAATCCAACGCTCGTCACATTGATTGTACCCTTAGGCAAGGCACTTTACTTACGTTTGTCTCTGTCCACCCAGGTGTATAAATGGATACCTGGTAAGGTCAAAACATTATTGGAGTATCTTTCCATACGTGTTTGATCCAAAAATGCCTGGGGTAATAATATATGTACAGCACTTAGAGGTTTCACAACATTAGGTGCTACTGCTATATAAATCCAGTATATTAAAAAGCAACAATACTAGAGAGAAAATAATTGAATATTTTTATCTTTGATCATTTCTCCCAAGCACCTAGTTGAGTACATTACCTGACATTAAGATGGTTTATCATTAGCCGAAAATGTACTATTTTATGAATTATTTAATCATCTCTATTTTGTTTTTCTAGGTACTACGGTCGTAAAATATTTCATGCTCTGATACACCATGAGGATTTTGATAGGCTACTTAAGAAACATGTGAATGCAAAGGATCTTACGTCTTTACGAGACATCTTGGAAAACATTAGAACTAAAGTGAGTTACGTTCAGGTACACACTTAAATTGTGTACTGTGATGTTAATTTACAGTACAAAATGTTGTAGCATATAACCAAAACGTTGAGACAATCCCAACCATAATTTATTTCTTTTTTAATCATATGGTGTACTGCAAACTGTCCATAACTTTTCTAGTAAAACAAAATTTAACGTTTATTTGGGATCAGAACCAGAAAAATGAAACACCTATCATGATTGAATGGAATGTTATGGTGTACCGCAAACATAACTTGTCTAGTAAATCAAAATTGAACATTTATTTGCGGTCAGAACCAGAAAAATTAAACACCTTTTAAATCAAACTTATAAGATATACAAGTTAAATATAAAATGAAGAAATTAAACCTAAAAAAGAACATGTCATAAACAAAATTAAACTTATAATATGAACAACAAAAAGTACATTTACTTTAATGGCATTAACTTTTGTTTGATAAAACATTAACATGCACATGAAAAACTTGTACTTCTGGTGTGTTGGAACATGTTGTACAAAGTTTCGCCAGTTTCCGGTTAAAGAAGACCTTTTAATAAAGGCTTTATTTACGTTCATGTTAATAGTAGTTGAAATATTTATCCTTCAGAAAGTTATTTTAGAAAGTTGGTTTTAGAAATCTTGCTTCTTGTGTCTTCATTTGATACACTTTTTATGTTGTTCAAAACAATTTGGCATTTAAACTTCTCGAATGTTCTAACTGCATTGGCCTTGTTTTTTCAACTCTTTCTACTCCACATACATCTCCAAGCTTAAAATTGACAAGAACAGCTAAAATAATACTACTCCCCGTAGACTCCTATGCTTCTATATATTAGGTTAAGCGCATATAGAATGTTTAATCTTGGTGAAGCATTAATATTCTTCTAACCAATTCCTTCTATCGCGTTAAGCCGACAAAAACATTATTATAATCCAAACATCATTATAGGTTCCATTATAAACATTGTAATAATAATAAAGAGGTTGATAAAATTAAAGCGTGATTAGTAGCGTGGTGTCTGGGGTAATTTAAATTTTTAGCAAGGCTTAGTGAAATAATTGACTTGGCTGCGTTCCATATTGTGTAACTGTTGCTGTATTACAAATACCTCTCTGACATACATTTTGGCAATAGTTGAGATTACCTTGGTTTTGAATACTGTACTCATATCTTTATTATAATATATTGTTATATAATAAGTATACTAAGTTTTTTTAATTAACTTAATTGTTGTACATATACAATAATTAAATGTTCAGTGTGTCCTCTTCTCAAGGTAGTATGTTAAAATGTTATCGCTAAAATTGGTTATTGTGCGGTCACATGATTAATAGTCAGATTATGTTTTGGCCAACTCTGTTTCTACCATATATTTTGTACATTTAAAAATATTTTAAAAAAATACTACAAAAATGTGTAGTAGTAGTTCTGACGGATCTTGATACAAAAAACCAAACTTTGTAGCAACCATTAAAGTGATAAACATTTTTTAGTATATAAAATATTGTGTTGATTTGTTTTTCTATAGGGTATGGGAGACAAACCATCAGACACTCCGTCTGCTCGAGCCAAGAGGGGCGTATCAAACAGCCGCGTAAACTCAAGTTCAAACAGTCGAGAAAAGGTCTCTTCCGCTTCATCAGACGTTCAAACAACACCGCCATCATCCTCCGTCAAGAAGGGCCGAAGGTCAGCAAAGGTCGAGGAGCAATATGCTGAAAGTATAAAGATGTTACATAAAAACTTGTCATCTACGGAGTGGATGGTCAGACTGAAAGGAATTCAGACGTTGCAGGATTTATGTGTTGAAAATCCTGATATTATCACATCAAATATTGTAAAGGTAATTATCTTGTGGACAGTGCTTGTAGAAAATAATTTAACATGATGCCGCTAGTTCTTGTGTCCTACGACGTATGCAAAACAATGAGACATTATTCAGTGCACATCTGTTGTCCAAAAATGTTATTGATGAATAAAAGATGTTAATAGCACCTCCGCTTCAATATAGTCTTCACACTTCATCTCATGCATCAGATTTAAATTTATTTTAAAATTCCTGTAGGTATTTGATGCCTTTGTACTTCGTTTACAAGACCCCAATAGTAAAGTAAACGTCCAAGCTCTCCAGACGATGGAGGAGATAGTTCCGAGACTGGCTGAATATCTTCCGGCAGTGATCCAAAGGGTAGCCCCAGCGTTGGCAAGTAACTTGGCATCCAAGAATAGCAGTATAGCAAAAACCAGCTCAGAAATCTTAGATCTACTTATGAAGTATATGGGTGAGTATTAATATACTATGACTAGTGTGTTTGAATTGCATGCATATCTATAATGAAGAAGTTATCAATGCATTATGACCTCCAGTTATACAGTAGAACCATGAGGACATCTTACAAACCCAACAGGGTGTCCCTTAAATAGAGGGTATCCTAAAGAAGTAGTTCTACTGTTTTGGAAATTTTGGGGAGTTCACCTTTCCTGAGACATAAAGAAAAAGACTTGAGCCTGTCATCATAGAGTACAGTGACGTAACGCACAGGGCAAAGGCCCCTGGTTTAACACTCCTAATGAGCCTCCAACTCTGGCTAGTTGCATTGGACTGCTCATACTGGGGCCCCTTGAACTCTGGGACCCCTGGGTTTATCCAGTGAGTGCTCATAGCCATTACATGCCACTGATAGAGTATTTTATCTTTTAAACTTTAATTGTAAATTCATTATTTTACTTAGATCCACCTGTGTTAGTTCAACCATTTTGTAATGCAACTGAGTACGGCAATACTCGTGTCAAACCACCTATGATCAAAAAACTTAGCGGTAAGTTGTTTATTTTATTCATCCTCACCTGAGTCAATTTAGACTAGGTCCTCCAGGGACCCACGGCAGTTACAGTGCAGCAGCTGCCACTTATTGTAAGGGGCTTAGATGGACCAGTACACCGCTGTTACAACAAATGCACTGGGTGGTTTTTACAATGAACCTCAAGTTTTTAGACTTGTTTAACTGTGGTTGAGGATATTTTTTAACCTGTGCAGATTTCATGGCTACGGTTTGTGCCCCCAATGATGTATGTTCTTTTCTGTCATCAATGGTACAAATTTAACAGGTCAAAGTATACAACAAAACAATTTAAAAATGATTGTAACTTCAATTTTGTTCTGGTTTAAACTGCTAATGACACATTTCCAGTCAACAGGAACCAGTTAAAATCAGGTGTAGTAGTTTTTACAGGTATAAACTAGAATTTTCTACTAAGATATTAGTATTTCGTAAAACCTTGAAAAGAAGCCCATCTCAAAAGAAGCCCACCTCTGTGGTTTGCAAAAGTAATCTCATTCCATGGGCTTCTTTTCGAGGTTTTATGGTAGATAAAAACCTAAATTCATAATAAACGCTGTGGAATAGAAAAACTAGTACGTATTGTATGTACATATTTTTATTATGATTTATGGGTCAAGGTTATGATTTAAAGCATCTTTCATTGCAAAATTATGCATTTCATATTCCGCAAAAACTCTTTTAAATTCAATTGGTTGTTGCTTTTATAACCTTGGGCGGTTTCATATGTAATGTAAACTTCAATCTTGATTTCTAAAAGCTAACGATGTGGATATATTTGTATAAAAGGCTTTGACATACATAAACTTGCGCATAATACTTTATAATGGATTTTTTTTTTGCTTCAATATTTGATTTTCTAATGGAGTGTCATTTGCATACAATAAAATATTGTCCACCAAAAACATGAACAGTGAAGATAAAATCAGACTTTGAATAGGCCATTTTGAAGTTTTAATAACATTTTTCATTTCCATAAAAACGAAAAATAATAATTAATTTACATAAATGGTTAGATTTAAATACCCATTGTCTATTTTTTTTTGTAATATTATAATCACTCCTGAGATAATCTGTTTTTAAATTAAAACATAAGAATGCATAAATTCTATTTTGAAAAAAATTTAAAAAGCTGAAAATGTCTTACAGAGTTAGTGTCTTAACTATTACACCACTGCTATGCTGCTTTACAAAGTCATCTAACTTTGCAAACTATTGGCCTAGGAATTACAAACACGTGTTTTATTTTAAATTGTCAGATGATTTAAGCTGTTGTTTGTATTTGTAGTTGTAATTGTAGTTGGTTGTATTCAACTGGTAGGCCTAGAAATAGTTACAAAGGCAGATATTGTAAAATTCCTTTGTTTTATATTTTATTCAACTAGTCTTTTTGATTTATGATTTTAAGCTCGTATTTAGCTTTCCAACTGTATACTGTATGTACTACAAAAACTACAAACACAGACATTTTCTAATGGAGTGTCATTTGCATACAATAAAATATTGTCCACCAAAAACATGAACAGTGAAGATAAAATCTTTGAATAGGCTATTTTGCAGTTTTGATACAAATCTTCACTACCGTAAAAATAAAAAATGAATTAATTGATAAAATGGTTAGATTTAACCAAATATCCATTGTCTGGCTGACTATTTTTTTGTAATAATCACGCAATCTGTTTTTAAATTAAAACATAAGAATATTTTGAAAAGCTCCATTTAAATAGACCACTGCTATGTTTCTTTTAAAGAGTTGGCTTAAGAATAGTTTGAAACGCGGACATTGTGGAGTTCTTTTGTTTTACATTTATTCAAGTGTTCCGTAATAAATTTATGATTTTAAGCTCTTGTATTTAACATACAAACTGTATGCCTAGTATGTACTAACTACAAACACGGACATTGCTGAGTTCTTATGTTTTATTTTTTAACTCAACTGTTTAATTTAAATGAACGTAAGCTACCGGTTCAACATTAGGAGACTATTGGGAGAGCGGTTCGTTTTAAGACGCTTCAGAAAAACATTGCTGACATTCAAAATGCAAGAAGCATTTTACAACGCTTTCTATGTAGTATTTATAGCTATTTTTAGATTTCCAATTAGAAAAGTAATAGATGACAAATTGATGTTTGCTTCTGACCAATTCTCATAAGGTTTCCTTTTTGAATGACCACTTTATTTGTATGGCTATTTTTTCTATTGCTTTCTTTTATATTGTTTTACTTCTGGCTTTGTTAAAAAACTTTTGTCTATACCACAGTAAAGCCCACCCAAGACCACCCTATAAAGCTCTGTCTACACTATCAAACTTTATGTGACAAAGAAATGTGATGTGCCCATATATGGACATGATGATGTCATATATCACTACCATATTTGGGCATATCACTACCATATTAAGGCACATCACACTTTTTTTGTCAAATTAGTTTGATAATGTAGACAGAGCTTTAGCCTACATTGGTGAAAATGGCCACTTGGTCAGTCTGAGTAAAGGGTAAATCAAATCAAACTCTTAGCATAGAATCCTTAACAAATCTATCCGTCTCTCTCAATAGTAGTTATTACAAAGACTCCATCATGGCTAGTAGTTAAAATTTTAACTATGTATACACGTCTCTGTTAATTGACAAGGAGAAGATTTTCATGTTTAATTATAATCAATTAGAATTCAATAAATTTCAAATTGAGAAGTGTGGTTCTAAACTTAATTACGTTGTTGAGGACATTCTAAAAGCTGTTAATGTGGACACGTTATCAAATCAAACAATTCACTTCTGTCATATGGTTTTGAATTCATTAGAAAATCACTTACCGCTAGTTTTAAAGCAATTACTTAATTTAAGTGATTGTAATGTATAGTAAGAAAAATTGAAATATGATTTTCTTGGACAGTCCAAACAGCAACGCATTTTTTAAACCTTAAACATGAATAATCCAACATGTATGTATGAGGTTTTATATGGGTGTCGTCTGAATAGGGTTGTCCGTAAAAAACATAACCCAGCAGTACCCTTAATATAGAAGGAGGGGGAGGGGAGGGGGTGGCTAAAGTAGATATTACCTCTTGTTCATTTCATGCGAGAGTATTTAATAGGGATGGCTTCATCTGAAAAAACATACAGAAATAAATAAATACAATATTTTTTTTTAATGAAGAAAGCAAACGAATAGAATGAATACCAAACTTTCAAGAACTCTATATTCCTTCTTTTGGGCTAGTAAGACAATAATTATAACAAATCTGAAGTCAAGTCAACATAAACATTGAGAACATCCCATTTTCCTTTTCCACATTTACCATATGAAAATTAGCAGCCACCAACAGTTATTAATTCTACCCATTACAATCGTAGACATCTGTTTGCCATTTCCTCTATAGGTACATTACCATAAAACCTTTATAACAAAAACAGTTGTCTTTCTATAAATTTGTTTCTATTTTTTGCACAAAATATTAAATTCTGTGCAATTTGTTTGATTTTTCCCTCGTTGATTAAATAAATAGGTTTGTCTACATGCAAAGAAATTGTTTGCTAAAAGAATTTAATGTAGAAAGCTTCTCAGAGTTTCTCCTTGAAGGCCTTTTAATCAAAATTCATATAATATTGTAAGAAATGCTTTTATACCTTAATTTGTTATGGCCTCTTTTTATTCAGAATTGTTTCAAACTTTTTGCATTTTACATTTTGTAATTTATTTTAGCTTTTACCGATTAATGAATTGGATTGTTTTGACCTGTCACTTTAAACATAAAAAAATAAATAAAATAGGCAATTCATTAAATAAACAAAACATCAAACATATTTTTCTTCCACACTCTGAAGCCTTTGAACAATGCAGCATGCATGGTTTGAAACTGATTTTATTTTTAAAGCTGTTTTCACACAGACAGTGTTAAGCAATCCTCTAAAGCTTGGTTCCCACTAGGACGCAATGCAAGACGTAACATAAGTGATTTGACCAATCACAAGCACAAGGATTGATTCAAGCAGTCGCGTGTGATATGTAGCGCCCCAGCAAGAGTACTGTATTTATCTTTGATAGAGAAAATAACTAGTAGACATAGAATGGATCTGATATTAATGGTTCACTTTTTTTTAAATTTAAAATATCCCAATTTATATTACCAAGTCAATGAATAAAAATTAGTAGTAGTTCCTACATTTTAAAGTCTAAAAAGCTGAAACTTGTAATTTATATACACGTCTCTTATTTGACCCAGTTCTTTCTTTAAAAACATGCCAAAATTACTATTTTTCATTCTGTTAAAAACCTGGCTAATCATCATTTTTTTGCAATGCTTTCAAGATCTGTAACCAAGAATGATTAAAAGGTCCAGGCGTCACTTTGATAATTCCCAAAAGCTTTCTATGAATTGAAAACCTTGATGAGAGGAATTTGAGTTGAATGAAACCAAGCATTAAGATAAGTAGAAATTGAAAATACTCGGCGCAGTCACAATTTTTTTTTTTAAATTCGCCTGATGAAATTGACTTTAAAAAAATTCATTCCGACAAGTTTGATTTTTTTTTTTTTTTGCGTAGCTTCTGAAGAGATGATTGGTTTATTGGTTGATTTTCTGTGTAGGCTTGTTAGTTGTGTGGTGTGTTGAGCGGTCATTGATTTTTTTACATTTCAATGACTTGTTACGGAATTAATGTGAATTGATGTAAGAGCGCAGGATGTTAGTAGCTTGGTGATGATAGATTGATATTCGTTACTTTTCATTTTATGATTCCGTTGGGGGAGTATAGTTCGTTGAAGGGGAAATATTTTGATTAGAATTAGATCCTAGTGGAATAAAATTTAAGTAATGTTTTCTTGACAATTGCAAAATATTCCTATCCACAACTCATTGGCTTCCATAATTACTTACACAAAATTGAGGGTCATTCTGAGGAGCTATAATAGAAGGTATATTATATTAAATGAGCAGGAGAAGTAGTATTGAAAAATAATCAAATTGTTAGATTAATTTTTTAATTAATTTTTTTTTATGTTTGAAGAATGGCAGCCAATAATGACGTTTCTATATTTAGCATATCTAATTTGCATTTTGAAGTACCCATTTTTTTTTTTTTACAAATCTCCTTAGGAAGGTTCACATACACTGATGATCATGCTTCCACTGATCATGATCAAGTCATATCATGTGAACGTAAAATTATCAAACATGATCAGCTTAAGCACCCTAATATGATCTAGTGGAGCATGCTGGAGAAACTTGATTAACCTAGTTTAACGTGATTATTTAATTCATGAGATAGAATCAACCAATCAGCGTTTGATTGATTATTGTGTGTAACCCTATTGGCCCAGCTTTATGCATTAAAACACCATATTATCATAAATAGAAAATATTTCTAACGGGTTCTCTCTATCATGCTGAATTTAGTATGTTTTATATGTCAGAACATGTCTAATAAATTTCTAGGCGACATGTTAATATTTAGTTATTATTGTCTATATTAAATTACAAGAACTAAACTAAACCACTTTTGAAAAAAAACTTTTTTTTTCTTTTACAAAGTTTCCTTAACTTTTATTTGCAGTACAGAAAGCCATTTTTTGTATTATATAGCACAGAACATTAATAATAAACAACTTATTATAGACAAATCCAATATAGAGTATCATTCATAGTGTAGAAAAGATAATTGTATTTCTGAATAAATGTCTCTAGAGAGTATTAATAACATTGCCGTTGCATTGGGACAATCACTGTAAATACGCCAGACATGTTGACGGTATAATTATAGTGTTCCAATGCTGACAACATTAGGGTATAAAACCCCTAGGTAGTTCACCTGATTATCCCAGTCAGCGGAGAAATTATTGGAATTAAACACATCCATTCCTTCCCTGTGGAATATTCCATATGTTGGCCGATATTGAGTGCAATGGAATGTGAATGTTGTTTATGAATATGAGCTGCGTTTGGTAACAAAGATATTTAATAATAACCTAATACTAAATATGTATTTTGTAAAAATTTGCCTTAAAAAATGATAATTCTGCTAAGTTTTTTGCATGTGTATGGAATGTAAATGTTACTCGTGAATGAAATGTATGCTAACAAAATCATTTTCTGAAAACCCAAATACCAAAATATAAATTAATATAAAATATGTATTTTGTAAAAGTTGTCTTAAAAAATGATAATTCTGCTAAGTTTTGGCACGTGTATGGAATGTTGCTCGTGAATGAAATATATGGTAACACAGTCATTTTCTGAAAACCTAAATACCAAATATATATTTTATAAATGTTACCTTGAAAAATGATAATTCTGCTAAGTTATTGGTACATTGCTAGACATGATTGATGTCGTGTGGATTTCATTAGTGTGCTCGCTGCAGAAGAGGGATAAGTCTCATCAATTTACCTTATGTATAACATGTTGACATTGTAATACAGTTTAAGGATATCTATAAGATATTGATAAGAACAGGGAATATAATGAAAAGTACTATCTATACTCACCGACTTGCGCTGTTTTCATTCCAGCTTCGTAAAACCAGCTAAGTCATTCTTCCGGGACAAAAAAAATCGCACTTCTTCCAGTCACAATGACCAGCCAGTCAATCTGACTGGCTGCTCAGATACTTCTCTCCCCCAATCCACCCCAACTTTTATTGATGTTAGTTAAACCAATACAGAAAGACAGAAATAACATTTTTTAGACTACAGTATTATTCTTTTATTCGTATACCATAAATAAATTCTAGAATAGTAATACTGTAGTACAGTATTTTTCTTGCAAATTCTGAAACCGTTGAAGCTGGAAGCTGTAGGGCAATTTTGTTTTAACAACACTAAGGCCAACCCATATTCAAGGGACAACTCTATTGAGTACTTTGTTTAGATCCTGAAATTGTCCCCTTAATAGAGGGTTTAATGTAATCTTCAACTGATTTGTGGTCATTAATTAGAGATTCAACTTTAGTAATGAATGGGTTGTAATGTGGTCAATAATTAGAGGTTAGAAAATCTTGCTGATGTTGATAAATTCAAACATGAAACATGATAGATAGCTTTCGATATGTCATAACAAATCCTTGTTGTAAAAGAGTGTATGTTGTAATTGAAGATTATTCTACTGTTCACATAGTTAATTGCAGCTTTACTTTATAGCATGAATCATGAAAAGGCAGCAGCTGAATTGACAAAGCTTTTCAGATACTACTTCTACAACTATAAATATTTAACGCATTTACAACTGCGCGATTGACCGTAGTGTACGAATATTAAACACATGAGTGATCGTCGTCGTAAAAGAATGTGTCATTTAGTATGAAATCTGAATGTTTATTATCGGTTTTAACGAATAGTTAGGTTTTCATCATGGTTGGCTTATTGTTTGTTATTGTGTTTCACGTTTGTGTGTGTGGACGAACGCTAAGTGTATGTTGATTCTGTATACAGCAAATTGATCATATGATACGTGATATCTTGTGTGCTAATGCGAATACACACTAAGTAAGAGTTCGTTACTATGATTGAAATATGCTGATACGTCGTTGTTGAGATCTCGATGAATAACTTGTCTGACAAAATAGCGATATTACGCTTTAATGAATTATGCGAAGGTTGAGACGTGCGTTTGTAAAGAAGACGTATTGTGTACAGAAGCCGACATTGATACCGTCTGACAAATAGGAAAAAAATGTACACTACATCATATGGGAATACAACACTATAATCTTGCTCATTATGTGTTTGTTTTAAAAGGAGACCTGTTTTTTTAAGTACCGGTATATCACCTAATATTTTAAGTAGTGTAAAATAGTTTGCTTTTTCATATTGTCCAGTCTCAGATTTATTTTACAAAAGCAATTGTTGTATGACTGGATGATAATAAGAGTGGGATTGGAGATTTACTAAGATTTACACAAGCTCTGTATAATACATATACAGTAGATTACCCTTGGTTGGAAGACCTCTATTCAGGGGACACCTATCTCTATACAAGGGACACCTATCTCTATTCAGGGGACACCTATCTCTATACAGAGGACACCCTTTTTAAGGGAATTTTTCCCATGAGATTGACCTAAACTTATCTAAAGAGTTATTTGAAATTGGAGATTTACTAAGATTTACACAAGATCTGATACAATAGATCCCCTCCATTGGGACATCTCTATTCAGGGACCTTTCCTAAGGAATCCAACAAAGGAAAATATATATTTTGTTATAATAGACACCTCTATTTTGTGGTCCAAAAAGTGTCCCCTTAATAGGGGCTGTACTAATAATAATAATGAAATTTACACAGACAAGCACCAAACATATTACTAATACTCCTGAATATTAAAAATGAATTAGTTTTAATCATGTATCAAGTTATTGAAGCTGTTCTAATTAATTAAGTATATGGTAACAGTTTTTTAATGCATAATTAAGTTAGTAAGTACCACAGCCATCCATGATTTCCAAGTTAGGTCGCGATGACATGCTATAAAAGTTAAAGCCCTGAACTTTCATACATGTATCTACAAGTTTTAAGTCACGGTTCTTGACGTCAAATTGTTTTAATTTCTCTGTTTTGCCATCAAGCAGAAGCTAGGTTAAAATTATCCACAGTAGGAGAGTTTAAACTGAGTCAACCCTACCAATAATTAATTACATTCATTATTTTTATCTTGTAGATTTAAGCTCTATGGTGTGGCCTAGGAAACAGCAGCCTGTCATTCGCTTCATCGTGCCCATTCTTGGGCATTTGCTCAGCAACATGTCTGGTTCGGGCGCTGTTCACGGTGGCACAGGCAATATCCGAGAAGCAACCAACACCTTAGCTAAGACGCTGTACTCACTAATGGGGGAAAGCTTGTTCCAACACTCCACAAGTTTGCCGCCAAGACAACAGAAAGCGCTCAGAGATCTTGTTAATGACAGTTGAAGCTGGCTAAAGTAGATTTATAGTAATGTTAATACTGCAATGATCGAGTCTGTTACTACCAGAAGAAAAAGGTACTTGCGGCACTCCTGTGGTACTCTTGTGGTATACATGGTTTACAGTACTGTAGGTATTTTGATACCACACAACCTTGTGTACATGTGGAATTAACACCGATAAAATGAAACATTTTTATCATGCCGGTTACACACTCATGTCTCCTAAAATTCAAAGAAAATTGTTTGCGACTCCCATGCTCCAATAAGGTAGCGCAATACTTTGATAAACGGCACAATTTATTTAATAAAGTTTACATAATAATTCAGGCCACAAAAGCAATGAAATCTCACAATCCTGAAGCCAGGTGCTAAGCCTGTGCATTGATGCGCGTCCAGTGGGATCTGGATAGAAACATGAGGGGTTAAAGTGAGATTCAGATTTGTTATGGGATGTACTTAATGCCTGTCCGCACAGTGACAAATTTTGTTGTCAATCCTTTTTTTTTCGTACAAAATCCATTCATAATAAAATTAATACGTCCAAAGTTTTTAAAAACTAAATCTTTCACTAGATGTGTGCAATGGACTAATTCAGAAGTGCTACATTATTGTACAGGTAGCCACAGCTGTGCAATTACATACAGCCTAAGCTGTATGTATGCTAGTTTTAAAAAATAATGTATATAAAATAGCTGTTATTCCTTTAGTGTTATCAATAATTCTGGTAATATTTTTGTAAATTACATTTTCTGTCCAATATGTTATTTTTAGCTTTATAAATTTGTGTTTGCCTTTTGAGTTGAATAATTGGTTTTTTTTTTTGCAGCTGTTGTTTCTTTTAACCCATCTATAAATGTTAGTAAAATCGTTCTGTAATTAGTAATGAGTGACCTCAAAATAGGAAGTCTTCTTCTTTATATTTATTTTTATATTTTTCCTTTGTCATATTGATAAATTAAAGTAGATGCAGTCACCTTGAATAAGTTAGTTTTGTATTGAGCGTTAAATTTGAAATATGTTTACAGTGTGACATACAATGTTTAGGCCTACAGTAGTTTGTGTAAGGTACGATTTTTCTTGACATTGCCATACATTGAAAAATTAAATCAGTTTACATTAGAGAAGCATATTACATGCTTTTGAAGCACTCTGATACAGAAGTTTGGTCATTTGAGTTACAACTTTCTAAGATGTTTCATTTTGGTGAATTCTACTTTTTAGTTTAGTAAATGAGAAAGAGTTGAGAAAAGAACGAAAGAGACTGATTCAACAACCATAATGACTTATTAGGAGTTACCGTTCCATACAATAGTTGGTCACGTACACATTTACACTCCTTGGTGAATGTACTTTCCCTTTCCTCATTACTATTTAAAGAAATTGGAAACAACTTGTTACAGTTTATTTCCATTCAACGTTTTCTTTTACAAAAGTGCAGTAGTCTTAAAATTAATTATAGTCTAATAGAATTATATGATACCATGGTAATGTACCATTTTATGAGGCTGTAATTCAATTGAAATTGGATACTTTGTTGAAATGGGTTTTTCATCTTTTCATCATTTTTTCATCAGGTATAATTAGAAATGAACTTTTACCACAAAAAAAACCCCACCCAATACACGAGCGGTATCTTTTCTAGCAACAATAAACGGCAGACAGTATCTTCTGACAGCTACCCATTGGTGTAACGGCCATGAGCGCTCACTGGCTAAACCCAGGGGGCCCTGAGCAGTGCCCAGAGAAAACAAGACATTAAAATATTTCTAAAACGCCCGAGGCCTCCAGCGTTGCTTTCTTCTTAGGGTTCCTAAACCAGTTAAGCCACAGCAACCTTCATCTCAATTTGGATACTGTAGGCTCTCCTCCTGACATCAGTAGCCTCTTCAAAAAAGTTCATAATAAATAACACTTTTCTGTCCACCTACTGTTCTTGTTTGGTTGCCGTTCTCGATTGAGAGCATCAGTCCGTCATTGACTGAAATTGACATATGCATTCCCTTTGCGTACGTTGGAGACCAGCAACGTATGTGCATCTTAAGTTAAGTCAATGGGTTTCCGTCAACAGACACGATACTGCTATGTGTTTATTGTCGTTAGACAAGATACCGTATTTTTTATATTTAAAATGTCTTATTCCTGGTAATAAGAATAATAGTACAGAAATACATATAAAAATGGTCGGTTATGTTAAAATAATGTGATACTTGAATTATTATCTAGATTATACGATGGCATGTATCAACCTTTTGCACTCATATTTTAACGTACGTGCTTGTTTAAAAATTAAATGTCTGAAATGTATCTTTTGTCACAAAGATCACCTCCGTCAAACTGAAGAATTAAAATCGAATTCAAATTAGATTTAAAAATCTACAAGTTCGTCAGTAAATAGAATGTACTTAAATAACTTAAATTTGTAATATAATTCATCCGTAATGCTTCCAATATATTAACAAAAAATGTCCTATATAAAAGTGAAATGTGAAGTTTATAGTTTCAAAATCGCATAGAAAAATCTCCGGAGTTGATACACGCCGTGGGAACACCACTAGCTTTTTGTATGTATACCCCGGTGTGTGAAAAACTCCGCAAATTTTTGCTATACGCTAGACGTGAGAGGGGTATTTTTTTACGATAAATATGTAAAAACTAAATATTTATGGTTTCAAACTTTCACCAAACATGTTTGTAAACCGATCTTTGGAAGGATGAAATACAGTAGAGCATTGCTCAGCCTTTAGGACCCAAGTTTTACTTCTGTAAATTCCTTTTTGAGGCATTTATATACTTATATTAAGGATCTTTAAATTTGCTAGAACATTTTTCAACTTTTCCAACAACCGCACACCCAAAAAAAGGTTTCAAGCACACATGCATATATTATACGATAACACAAACCATCTCATCTAGACTAGACCTACTCTGTAAAATCGACCAAATTGGGTCCGATGACTTGACAAAAAATGACATAACCAAACGCAAG
This sequence comes from Antedon bifida, assembly GCF_963402885.1. NCBI lineage: Eukaryota > Metazoa > Echinodermata > Crinoidea > Comatulida > Antedonidae > Antedon > Antedon bifida. The sequence continues at coordinate 19,986,360 of NC_136234.1, read as the reverse complement.
CGTATTAACCTAATAACATCAAATGTAGAATATTGGATCATAGATTGTCATTATGAATTCGTGTGCTATGGTATGATAAATTATAATTCCAATAATTATTTTAAAAAAATAAGAACCTTGATAAAATACCATCCTTGATTTTAGATTAGAAACTTAACTTCAATACATAATCCAACTATTTTTTTATGTAAATGTGTGTTATAAATTGTGAACAGTATTAAATAAAACAATCCAGTCCACGAAACCTTGATTTTAATATACAGTTTAGGATTATATTAATATTTTTTAAACGATGTACCATATGTAATGCAGTGCATTAGTCAAATTAAACGGTATCAATGTTTTTAATGTATTCATCATTAGTATGTTTGAGGCTTAAAGATGTATTATCCCCCTGAAAATAATTTTTTAAATTTTTGTTGTTGAATATGCCATTTTAATGTCACATATTAGTTATCCACTTTGACCAAAAATTGGATCTAAACAAAATTTATTTTCCTGAAAAAAATGAAATTTAAAGCAACCAATGGTCAAATTGGCTGCCAGCCAATGGATTTTTGGTTGAATTTAACCACTTATTGTATTATTTTATAAGTGAAACATTGTTTTTTAGGGTTTTTTTTCCTATGGAAGTGATTAACTTTATTAATACTACAAAATAACCTATTCAAAATCTGATTTAATTAATCTTCATTTTTCATGTTTTTTGGGACAATACATCTTTAAACAGATTACATTTCTATAAGGTTAGTCGTTCTGAGCAATAACAAGATATATTACGTCATCGACCTTGTGTATTTTCTAATGTTTATTAAAGAAGTTTTAATCAGTTTTACCTGTGGATCCATGATGACACAGCACAGGTACTAGAATATTATTAGCGCGGGAGTTATTGCGTCAACCTCTAGGGTTGACGCGTGGGCATATGTCAATTGCGTGGGCACTTAGGTCCGATTGCTTGAATTGGTCTATGTTCATACTGTCTATACATTATGTAATGTTGTCGATAACTGTAGCTATGAATTATATATAATATTCAGTAACCCTAATGTTAGCCCCGTAAAAAAAAATAAAGATGTTATACCCGCACGTTGTACACAATGTGTTAACTGTAGGTAGTGTTTACAGAATACAGAATGTTGTGTGTAAAAACTATTGAATTGTATAAAAGTAAATTATATAGTTATATTATTATTGTATATATTATAAGCCGTTTGCTGTGTATTGGAATTGATCAAAGAGTATGTATATTACCTTTCATGTGAAACAGGTTATGCTGATGTTAGAATGGAATTGGAAGTATTGAATAAAACATCCGCAAACATGGACATCGGTTGTCAATTATATTTGCATTTTTCCCGATTCGTCACACAATATGTGCATATTTGGCAAATTCTCGGTACTGTATCTATCGTGTTTACAGCATCCTATGAAAAATCTGTGATACACGGTCATATGTATCATATATGCCGCCTGTATCAGGCTATAAGCCTAACCTAACCTTATTAACATAATTCAGTCAACAAATGTTATACACACGTGACCAACCAACAATTCTCCAATATACCACCTGTAACGTCATCGAAGGTACAGAGAATTTGGTGAAAAATTTCAATAAATTTCTCAGAAAAACGTGGCCAACAGCGCATGCTCATACCGTACCACTGTTTTTGTTTTTATTTAAAATAAATGACCAACCATTGTTTGGATTACAGCAACCAGACGTTTTCATTTATTGCAAGACCTCAATTAGTGAAACTTCGAAAAGCCCAATAACGTCGAAAATACTCTTTCATACTATAACACTGTAAATGCAAAGTGTAGCGAGAGAAGCAAGTCAACGAATTAGGCAAAACTCGGACTTTGTTAAACACATGAATTAGTAAATAAAACTATGCTGAGGTATGTTCACTTAATTTTCTCATAATAATAGAAAGCCGTGTATCGAAAATTCCGGTTCTGGAGATATTAATACGGCAGCCGTGTTGTTAGAAACTTTTTTTGAAGATTGCAATTTCTCACACCGTAAACCTAGTATACGGCAGCTGTGTTGTTAGAAACTTTTTTTTTAAGATTTCAATATCTCACCGTAAATCTACAATCGTGGTTTAGGAGATACGGCAGCCGTGTTGTTAGAAACTTGTTGAAGATTGCAATTTCTCACACCGTAAATCTACAATCTATTTGAAATGCGAGTATAGCAATCGTTTGATCACGTTAGAACCTAATAAATTGAAATTGTAGGTTTAATAAAATAATACGGTAAAACTTGATTGATTGAATTAATGCAAGTAGCAGCCTATAGCAAGTGTACAGTAAACTTTATAACTGTCACTAAAGATAATTTAAATTCGATGGATATACGATATTGGTACGCAGTATTAAATCTCCAATATTTTATGATAGATTTATTGAAACTGCAGTGTTTTTTTAAAACGTACATAAAGTTATTTTATTTAAATTTGCCGTAATTTTTCTCTATGGCGCGCCAAATTCACACACGCTGTTTTCCAATGCAGTATGCAAACTACTATGGATATTAATTATTATTTTATGTTTCAAATTAAATACAATATGCACATTATGGATATTATTGTTCAGTGTTCCTAGAGAATGTATTTAAATTCATAGAAAAAATGTTTATCTATGGCGTGCCAAATTCAAAACCAAATTCACATATCCTACCGTATGCACATTATTATATATTGCTTGATGTTCCAAAAAAAATATGGATATTATATACAAAACAATATAAAGGTTAAAGAAAGACCAAACAGGTGCTAAACTGTTTATGCTAGTTGGTCAAAGCAGAAAATAAAACACACCTAAAAGAAATTGACAAACTGCAAAAACAAACAAAAAGTAGTAAGATAGTTGTTATGTAGTTTACTTTGGAAAGAATGTATAGACAAATCTACTTTACTTAACAAGGGCATGAATATTTTAAAGAAGAAACCACGATAGGTCTAAAGTTTAATGATAGTATAATATAGCAGGAATGATTTGAATTAAGTTTCTACTCTCTGAAAGGTAGATATTCAACTAAATAGTTTTAAATTAGTATTATTAGTACCGATTTACTCTCTCAATTCACGATTATCTTATGCTGTCGGTTTTCTTTTTAAAGACTGATAACCGATTTAGAAAAAAAAACAAAAACTGAAATTTCAACTAATTTCCTTCATTGAAAGATAATACATTCTTTAAGAACACACAGAGAAATAAGCGGAGATGACTATTTGATGAGTTTGAATTAAACAATAATGGCGAACGCTCTGTGATGACGACATTGTAATGGTGGGCGGAAATAATGATGAAGACTATATTATAAAATATAAAGAAATAAAAGTCTTCTTAGATCACGTCTACTATTCTGGATACTTCCTCCATTTCCTAGATTTATTTTCTAGGTCGATATATCCAGCCCTTCTAGTTTTATCAATAGGCATGCGCTCTTTCATTTTTCTAAATGTATTCCTAGATTTGTCAATATGTCTACGCATTTTAGCTAGGTTTCACCAGGGAGACATATTCCTGGTTTCACAATGGAGAATTCACCACACATTCCTTCCCAGTTTTTTTTGGATACGCATTCTTTCCTATATAATTCTATAGATACACATCCATCCATTCCTACTTTTGATTCTTTATAGTTTTTTGTTACACAAACATAGTTTTTTGTTATCTATTTTTTTAAATTAATTTTGTTTTTAATTAATTTTTAATACATTTTTTTTGCTATTCGATATATTTGTTCCAATACAAGTCGGATTGAAACCGACCTATTAATGAACGAGGCCTTAGTTTACACACTAATAGACAGCTTACTGGCATCATTTTATAATGCTTTTTTATAGTTCAGCGAAAAAAACATGTTACAGTCTTAGTGATGTTGTTATATCGAAGATAAATGAAGATAGAAATTGGATTTAAATCTCTATTATAAATTTGTATATCAACTCATGTTAGAAACTTCTCCCGAGAGAGAGATAGCATGTAATAACTTACAGAATATCATTATATGTTTATACAAGAGGGATTTGTCTCGAAAAAGAGTATCGTTTTGTAAAACATGATCTGAAGATTTCAGGATTCGAAAAACAAATATTTCATACACTAAGCTAATATCCACATTATTGAAAACGTTACGTTAGTATCAAGTTTCAACTTACTCAACGACATTAACGAAAATGATAACGATACGATAACATGATGTGCACATTAAGATTGTAGCATTTTCTAGGTTATTAGAAGAAACATCACTAGCACTGTAGTAGGCTATTTGTAGGTAGAGTAGCATTATTACCACTGTAGCAGCTGCAGTATTATGCATTGCAGCAAGATGTGTGTGTACAGGCGCCGCAGTTGTAGCATTTGATAGAAACATTAGGCCTAATAGCAACACCACTAGGACTGTAGTTTGTAGCGTTTGAATGCAACTGTAGCATACTAACTGATAGCCTGAGAGTTGTAGCATCTAGGTAAATGTGAAAGTAACGTTAATAGCAACCACATAAATGTAATATTAAAATTAAAACAGCTGCAGTAGGGATGTATTCTACAACTGTGCGTAACAGCAGTAGCTATAGCCAAAGACCATAGCATGTTACATGAAAATTCAATAATAAAAATAATTTTTTTTTGTTTTAATTTTAGAGTAAATAAAATGAAATAATAAGATATATTATGTAAACGCACAAAAGAAAGGAAAAAGAAAACGAACAATAACAACTGCATTTGATGAAATATTAAGATGTTTCTTGTTAGAATTTTCAAAACAATCCCCTCTGGATGATTGATGATAACAATTTACAATTGTACAGCAAAAACTAAATTTCACCTTTGTTTTGTTTTTCTTTAGATTTACGACTATAGAACATTAGAACACATGCGTCAATTGTGACATTCGAGATGATTAAAAAATGTTCTTTTTGTTATTTTAACTAGACTGTATAAGAGACAATGTAATGTATGCTCTAACGTTGTTGTATTTATATATCACTCATGAGAAATACAGAAATATTAAAAAACACCTTAAACATAATTGATCATAAAAAAGATGAAGTTAGATCTAAACAAACTGATGTTGCTTGATTTACAAACTGATAATGTTTATTATATTTTTATATGTCACCTGAGTGAATCCCTGCGATTGTATTGGTTAAATAAGTACAGTAACTGTTCAGTAGTATTTCTATTGCACGACAGAAGTGATATTTAGTGGTGATAATGAACGGTATTATAATGTCTTTCCGTATCTCAGTACTTCAGAATTTAATCACAGTGAAGAATAGATATTGAGTTAAATCCATCGCCTGTGATTGGTCTAATCCCTTACGTTGCGTTACGTCGTTGTGTTGCGTCTCTAGTGGGAACCAAGCATAAATCAATCATGCATATCGAAAAGTGATTGCGCAGCGCCATCACATTAATTATAAACGTTGATAATTTTCTGTTACGTTGTTTTCTGTTTAAGTTGTTGACTGATCAGCGTTGAAATCAAACCTAAACATCTTGCAAAGCGCGGTGCTTTGATCATTTCTGTACACTTTCTTTAATGCTTCCTTTATCAAGTATTTGTGTACTTTTAACAAATATTTTTCTAGCTGTAATGTTTCAATTTATATAAAAAAACAATATTATATTACATCTTCGCGTGTTTATATCAATGACGTCATCAACGAGTGTTTTATATCTCTGACATTATCTTTAATTGAAACGCACAGTAATAACACAATAGCATCCATTATTGCAATATCGTTTGTAAAAAAAATCCCCGTACAAATTTATAATCGGCTCGTTTATTTCTTTGACGTAAATCCGCTTCTATACCTAGCCTACTCGGTGAATGTTTGACCGAATGTCGTCTGCGAGTCCAATGTCGTCTGCTATGCCTCCTGGTAGTATAATATTCTTTTTGATTTACAATATGCTTCGCTTAACTCGAGAGTCTAATGCTTGTCGTGGTAAATTTTCTCATCGAATGTTTAAGTTTGATAAATGTGTCTTTCTACAGAATTCAATTTATCTCTTGTTTATGTTTCTTTTTGATTGAAGCAAACACTTCGCCTGATTTTCGGTGCATTTTGTTCTCAAAACAGTTTGCGTAGTAGAACATTAAATTACAAAACAAGACGTGAGTCTGCTGTGGATTTATATATTTCAGTTTGTTTAGGAATCAATTATGCTCTTTTCTTTGATATAAACCGTCTAAAAATCTTCTACTTAAAGTAAATACAAATAATAGTAAACCAACGCAAAACCGGATATAGACTGCCCTCTATCGCTGTGAATCATTTAGTTCCTGTCTCAATAATAATATTTACACAACTAAAAGGAATGAACAAAATGGACAAAAATTTTAATTCGATTTTCAAAATCCAATGGAATCCCTCTTTGAATCGTTAAGTCTGATATATTGATCGTTTTTCTACGAATTTTCAATTTTCCAAGTTTGAGATGGAAATTGTAATGGAATTGAAACCTTAGTTATCTACATCATACTATAGCACACAACAAACAGCCATATTTTTTTACGTGAAAGTAAAAATCTTATTTGAAAATAATCCCACATTTTGTTTTACATTGATATGAACTTAATGCCTGTTGCGAGAAGTTCTCTTGGTCGGTTTATCATATACTTATTATTATTACTCATTATCATATTGTATAATAAAGACACAAGTATGATATAGGTGGTTAATATACAATCGATTGGTCCTTCAAATGCGAAAGTTGATGCATCAGTACAAGTTCATTGGTCGATGAATTTTTTTTATTTCGGAAATTTCATCCATATCAACAAACGTACAAACAGAAAAAGAAAAAAACCGCAGGCGTTTATGGTATGATGATGTGAACACAACGACTGTGATAAGCGTACTTCGAAGAACTAAGCAATGTTACCATTACAGTCGTCTGCACAGAGTGCAAACGGTTGAATCTTTATGAACAAAATAATCCACTTCATCTCAATTACATCTTATATTTATTACTCTCTATAAGTACCCCAAAAGGGATGAATATAGTTAATTGTATTTTTTGCACGATCTCAATGACTAGCAAGGGACAATTAAAATGAAATTAGTCTGAACTATAACGTACATTGGCGCTCATTTCAACTGCATTAGTTGGCTTGGGGAAGACGGCGGATCGTCACTGAGAACGGCCAGCAGCAATGGTCATAACGGACATAAACACAACTATTCGTCATTTTATAGATTTTCAGCGACATGATGCCATTTGTTATTTTTAAATACAAAAATATCCATAGTTATAGTTTATAAATTCATCTGCAATATGAGTGCTAATTGCCTCCCTCCCCCCCCCCCCCCCTACTTCGTTAAGTTCTGTATACACTATAAAACTTTATTTGACAAGTAATGTGCCCATGGACGATGACGTAATGTCACTACCATATTTAGGCACATCACCCTTTTTTAAAATTTGTATAATATCTGTTTTCCTGTCATGTATTGGTTCTGTGTTTTTTGGTTAAGCAGATTTGATGAAGGGTTCAACTCTTAAAGTCGAAAGATTATAATAAGAACGAAATAAAAATAATTTGATATTTTTTTGTCCAATTATAATGATCATGTCGTCGATTTAAAAGACTGTATTGATTTTACAATACTGATGGAGCTTTGATAACATAGCGCGGCAAGCATATTTTCGGAGGACAGTTGTTAAAAGATTAGCCTCCATAGCAGCTGTGTGAAAAAAATGTCACGAAAGCCCCTGAAAACGCTATGTTATTTCTGTTGGTTACGCTTCGTTGCACAGCATTGTTTGTCATCGATCAAAGATGTCTTCCGTTTCGTGAAAAAGAGCCGGTAAATTTGAATCTTGAAAAGTACCATAACATCTCTGTTATCTCGTAAAATAATCTAGGATCTTTAAGATTGTATACAACCTCAAAACGTTTATCGATTTTATACAGGAAAAGCATGACTATTCGATGCGATTTTGTTGGATTTTTACGGCTAGGCCCCCTTTTTATTTATTGACAACAACATACAACCAACGATGTGATGGCGGTCTGGGGTGATAAGCGGTTAGTGTACCGTGAAACACCCAGGAGACGTAAACGTAGACCTGTTTGCAGTACCCTTGGATCTTGAAGTATCTCCTACAATACGCTAGGATCTATCGGATTTATACAAAGTTTTTTTTAGGATTTATACGGCTGCCTTTTTAACTATGTGATGAAGGGCCGAGTGGTAAGTACATTTGTTCTTTTTTTTTAAAACGTGTAACTGTCCCTTTAAATTCTCCTGCGTCAAATATGTCCCTACACTACGTGACGTCACTATTTTACTTAGTTTTATGATGTTTCTACCAACAGCGTTCTATCTATTGATATATAAATCAAATTGGTTTTTGTTTTTAATTACGTATTAAAGTCTATATGTCAAATAAAACCGAGAGTAGAAAACGTGCATTTCGGCAAATTGTCGTATGAGCCCGAAGCCTGTAAACAACCGCCGAATTGAATGCAGTTGTTCATTCTCATATATTTTAATGTGTATGTTTTTAAATAAATGAATTATCTGTGTGTTCATGTTTACCGACGTGTGATGTATCTATCAACACCACTATTTTAAGTAGTGTTATGTTTGTAGTTATGAATCTAATGTAATTATGAATAGCAGTTTGTACACAAACACAATCTCCGCTCGAGAATTATCTAAATGGATGGACATTAGCACTTCTCGCTAGGCCTAAGTGCAGACTTCAAAGACGGCTTAAAGGAAACTTTCGAGAGCGCTATTTGTACAAAGATGATGTTTCAAATCAGAGTATTAAACTAATAGAACAGCTTATATTTAAAGTATCGTTATGTGTTTTATATTACTTTAAATGAGTGCGTATAAGGTATAAAATGACCTTTCGTTCGCGCCACTACATATTCATTTATAACTATTATATAATTGTTACTACGGGTAGAACCTCTATTTGGTGGCAACCTTTGGGACATAACAATACAATAACAAAGTGCCCTCATACGGATGTACAATTAATAAGGTTTCACCGCATGAGTTTAAAGAAATAATTCCCGGGAAAATTTCGTCTGAAATTATCGAATTTTCATAATATCGTAGCAACATTTGTAAATGTTGATTTCTGTTGTGTTTTTATTGTCCTCCGGGGTAGGTATATTTAACTGCTCTAAAGATCGCTTAAGAGTTCGTGCTTCCGTGGCTGAGCATTCAGGGCAGTCATGAATACAATTACTATAGCTAAGCTAGTCGTTAGTGTCAAAGAACATTGACGTATTGCAGTAGATTAGCGCAAACAAAAAGTATTTCTCATGTTTCAAGATTTATACAAATGTTATGCTCGCGCTTCTCTATCTAGTTTAAGTGGAATATTATGTTAATAATTGCCGGGATTGCTGGCTGAAAACTTAAAGCTTAGCTAAAGGCATGAATTTGAGATATACTACTTGGTTAAATTTACAAGATGTGTTACAGAAATCACGATAAAAATCGCGAATTTCTACTAAACTGGTCAAATACAGAATTAGGCCAAATTCTGCTTAAGTACCATATTTTTTTTAGTAGCTAGGTAGTTCAAACTGATCATGTTACCATATTGACTCCCTAGAAGTGAGTAAACTGCAAAAAAAAAAATGCTTCACGTTCAGTAGATATACGGTAATATATTTTTGATATACAGTAGCTCGAAAATAAAACCACAGACAACTTATTGCCTATTATTTAATCATCTGATATTTTGTGATGGCGCTAGTTACAGTCCGTTATGCGTGATTAATGACGTGATGGAATGACGTAATGCATAAACCGCATAAATACGGAGAACTATTAGTACTCCGTTGCGGGTACAGGGGATTGGTATACGGCTATTATAACAAGTAAATGTTGTAAATAAAAATAATGTACGAACGAATTGTCGTTATGTTGTACTTTTGTCGTCAGAAGATTTTTGTTCAACATCATAGCGATGCTGAAGGGCAGTGTGTGGCATATCGTAGGCCTACTTAAAATGACACCGGATAGGGTATTGATGCTCATGGCAATACAACCTGCTGTCAAATTGACTGAAAACAAATCAGATTGTACTTTAACTCCTGCAGTCTGCAAAACGGATTAAACTGATATTGTTAATAATTATAATTAACTTTATTAACGAACGAAACACACATTATGTTCTGTACAGTATTTGCAAAATTACGCTCGAGTTTGATTCTTAACATGCCATCAACATTTTAATAAGTAAAAAACTGTGACGTGAAATTATTTTTTATAATTATTCATGAAATTATTCTTTAAAGAAGAAATATAAATGTAAATTCTTTATGTATGTACTGTCTTATCTGGATTTCGTCGAATTCTAACTTTATAATCTTTTCTTTACATGAACGATTCAAATTATTTGTTTCAATAAAATTTTCAACAGTGTATCTAGGCAATTTTCTTAATACTGCGTCCAATGTGCCTCACATCATAAGTTCCTTAAAATTAATGCATATTTCATAATATATTTCAATTTCGAAGGAGATATTGAAAATGCTATTTGAATTAACTGTAGATGCAGTTTTCACCACCGCCTCCTCTCCAAAACAGATACCATGCACGTCTATGTTATAAATTATTATCTGGAGTAATGATGCCATAATTGATTGTACACAACGATACAATTGACTTTAATTAACGTAATCGTATCACAATCAATCAATTTATTATCGTGCTTATTTTGACGTGATTAAGTCACATAATGACAATATTAAGGTCGGCACTCTGCTGACTAATAGTAAGTTAATTGCATAATATTAATTTGGTTTTTCTGAAAGAAATAATTATTCAAAGTATATCAAAATACTGATCTAAAACGTAATGTCCAATGTACAAGTTATGAGAAATATTACGGTATAAAGAAACATAACATTTTCGACGCGCGCGTACGCGTGCAATATCATCAGGCCTATATAAAACATGATGTAAACTGAATATCCAGTATATCAGTTCCATATATGAAGACACAATTACGCGTACATAAGTTGAGTATCGAAGTATATCATTTACATATGAATATACACAACCTTTGCCCTCGCGTACGTACAAATATACAATTGAAATTCTATCGGACTACTTTTTGCAATGAAGGATTTTACGCAATACCATTATTCGGGTACAGTACCCTAAAGCACGTAAACAGTACTTAATTGCGTTTTAGGTACATGTATATCTCTTATTTTAAATAGCTTATTATAAATTTACCATCTTACCCGATCCACGTGATTTTCGGATTAGTCCATTATTGTATTAGAGGTGCTAAATGAATATTATCTTATTTCTCCCTCGGAAGAGCACCGGCTATTGTCGGTTTATCCGGGTAAGCTAGGCACAAAATAGACAATAATAGCTAAGCTTTCTAATTGGAGTCAAAGAATGACGTCAAAATTGAATATTATGTTCATTAAATTTTATAGTTATAAAACATATTGAAAATATAATATTATTAATGTATAATTAATTTGTCCTTCATTCAGAATCGACGCTTGTATTAAAATATAGATTCATAATAAACATAAATACTGTGACTTATGCAAAAATAGGCTAACTCTATAATTAAGACGTTTATCATATAATATATACATAACCTAAAATGCTGGATGTACAGTAATTAAGCCTATGTAATTACATGAGTTTGTTTGTATATAAATTCATCAATGAACTAGCCGTAAGCACATAGATTTTGGATATTGATTTATATTTAATACCAACTGAAATTTATAATGAGTGGCGTATTAATTGATTTACATTATGAAATATTGTCATAAATATTAAGTCAAAATCAACGAATATGTTTTGACATTGTCGCTGCTGTATGACCTTTTGTAATGGTATATCACTGTATAAAGACATAATTACTCGAGATTTGCGACATATTAAATATATTCGCTATGTCGGGAAAGACTGTAGCCAAGGATTAGCAGTTTAAACATGAGAAACTGACGTGGAAAAGTCTGCTATGAGAGAAAATGCTTGAGGCCACGTTTTGTGATATGTCAGCAGCCGTTTATGTAGAATTGTCTATGCATTTGGAATGTTTAAACATTAAGCGGAATAACTAGTAAACGGATTTTTATTGCCTGCGCGGAGACTTAGTGTATACCGTAGCTACTAATGTTAGCAATTCGTTCAAATTCTCTTAGGTTTAGATGTAGCGTTCCTCTCATCATTTTGCAGCAGAAACACGGCTTAGCGTAAAGTTCTCATTCATATTTATGAGTCTCTGTGGTATTTTAAAGGGGTAAATTTAAATGTTCATCACTTGTTAAATGTTACCTGTGTGGTGAACATTTACATATCAAATATTTGCTAACACGTTAAGGAATAATTTAAACTGCATTTTAATGATTATGCATCTGAGTTTCGTGATTTGAATTGGCGGAGAAAATTCCACTTGAGCGGAATCTAATGTATCGTCGCTGTGTTTCCTTCACGCACGCCAATTAGGGCGCGAGAAAACCAGAGGCGGTCACCCAATGACCGATCAATTTATCTAAAATTGTGTTTACAAGGAACCTGGTTTGTTTTACGTTACTTGATGTGTGCTTAAGTTGGATCGATACTTAGCCGACGGTTTACTCGCGCGCGCTAATAGCAGACGATATTTTGGAGTGGGAACACTAAGAGTTAAGCAGCTTTTGACGAGAGCGCCAAAGTACCCTCTGGTTATTTCAAAGCCTGATTTTGTGATTTCAACGACAAATGACTTTGTATATTAGTATCTACGCCTCTTGAATACCGCCGCCTTATATCGCTACGAGCAGACAATGTACAATCACGGTTGTAGATGAGATACATCTCCAAAGGGTCATTCGCGCTCTGATGTTGAAGCAGGCTTGAACGCCACGACTTAATACTCGTCTATATAAATCATTCACATACGATTAAATCTCAGCAACGAGTAGTACTTTTAAAATGCACACAGCAGACAAGAATGGTTTTCATTAGCTCATGCATGCTTTGGAGATATTTTGCTAATGGATGCGCCGCGGCCTACAGAATAGAACACGTTAGAAATCAAGTGTGTAAGCGAGTATTCTGATTACTAAAGAGAATTTATTATTTCAAGTTAAATTCAATAGAAATATTTTCTTCTTGACTGGTATTATTGAGCGCTTTGGAGAATCAATATTCCACCAACACTTACGGCGGGTATACTTATAACAGTCACAGATATCAACGTAGCAGAAAAACAAATCAATCCACGGAACCAGGGTAAAGTGAAATTCATGGTACTCGAGATGAACAATGGTGGTGCAAGATGACGAGGAGACAGTGAGTATTTTATATATTTTATCTGTAATACCTTTTATAAGCACGTTTTCACACTGTATCATTTTCCATGCGTTTGCGTCAACCGTTGCTATGCGTTTTGTCTGAAAATAAACGGGTGGACAGTGAAGATTTACATTTGAAAGTAATAATCGATCCGTTGAGTGGGAAACATGGTTTGTACTGCATTTTTGCTATTTATAAATGTGCAGCAGAATTTAGCATTTTGATACGTTAAAATATTCCTGATGAACAGACTTCGATCTAAAAGCGTGCCGGTTTGAATTGCCAATTAGGCCTAATTCAGACGGACAGCGCTTCGGTAGTAAGCATGTGAACCTGTCTACATAATAGTATGAGGCCTATAATGAATGGTAAACTACCACGTGTTATTAGGCCTACAGAACGGAGGTCTTGTTCTGTATTACAAAGTGTGAACACGCCTTTCTACTTAATACGTATTTCTGAACGTATTGTATGATTTTGTCAGATATTGAATTGCATGTTTGACAAATAATCGTGTGAATAGAGGTCTTGTGTGTGTTCTGAATTACATCGTCTGAACCCACCTGTTCTATTTCTATTTTAACGGTTATATATAGGTCTATACATATTATAGAATTTTCATGTGATTCCTTACAATTGACGTGAACGTGTAAATAGGGTCTTACTATTTTGTGTGGATCTGTATAAACTACGTGTGAACATGGAGAAATAAGTTATCTCCATGGTGTGAACAAACCTGATCTCATATGGATTTGGAAATACAGTCGATTCTCTACTTTATATCCACATATGCCTAGAATGATTTGTTTGTACCATGTGAGGTTGGGAGACTTATGGTCGTAGTAGTAGTAGTAGTAGTAGTAGTACTACCTGAATTACAATATATTACCAGGGAAGGGTGATATTACGGTAATTTAGATTAGACCAGGAAAGAGTGAATTTCACTCTTTCCTATTAGACCCTTCGGATCATCAAACGCGCGCGTGATAAAGCCTATGGACGCACCGCTATGTATCTGAGCAGCTTGTAATAGTATTAGACTATGTACTTAGCGTAACGACATTATCTACATTTGAGAGTTTTTAATGGTAGAATAATGAATCAGAAAGCGTATATTATATACGTCGTATCCCAGCTAGGCAAACTGTATAATTAAGTGTACCATTTTGACTCTCCTGGGTTTTTCAGTCGGCTGGAGTTTTAACGGCATCACTAATTGGGTTCATTGATTTCTTAGTGTACTGAGTTTATGTTGCCTGCCTCGTATCGTAACTGTACATATCTAGGAATTGATAGTGATGAATAGTTGATTTAATATAGTTGAATCGCCCGTTGCCTAATTTGTGAATTCCATACTTGGCTAACGAGGTTATGGATGTACATAGTGATTACAAATTATTTGATAACAGGATTCGGTCCTTTTCATTTCAAGACAAACGAATAAAGTTTTACAAATATAGTGATATATAGTCTCTACGATAGTCATATTGTTTACATGGTGTTTGCTGAATTTGGCGTAAGCGCATTTTTAAGCTTGTCTAGTGTACACGTACATTAATCCAAAACATATATAATTACAGCAGTTGTTTTACTTGATTTGAAATATACGAGTTACAGAGGTTGTTATTAAGTACCGGTATGTGTATACTGTACTCCAAGGCGTGGATTGTTGTACCTTTTACGTGATCATAATTTTCCAATTTATTATAAAGATGAATGTATTGTAATAATATTGTATTAAAGAATAATATTTTGTATGCGTAATACCAACAACATCTTTAGTAAATACTCAATAAACAAAACAGATATTCATTGTATAATATAGCAAATAATTATCAATATGTTAGTCAAGTTAACGCGTGCGTACCATAATTATCAACGTTTAAACGCGCGCGTATCAAGACTATCAACGATTACACGCGGGTATCAAGACTATCAATGTTTACGCGCAGGTATCAAACTATCAATGTTTAAACACGCGCGTATCCAAAACTATCAATGTTTACACGCGCGTATCAAACTATCAATGTTTAAACACGCGCGTATCAATCAACGTTTGAAAGCGCGCGTATCAATCAACGTTTAAACGCGTTGCCCTTGTCAACGTTTAAACGCGCGCGTCTTTCTTCATTGTTATTTGTGTTATTTCCTTCAATGATATACAGTAGTCATATCAGTTACTTGAAAGAGTATATTTAGGCTGATTGTAAGATTATTTAGTTTGCTGTAAAAGATCGATTGTACCTAAATATAACATTTAAAGAGAATACTGAATCATAGCATATTCCATAAAGAATTTGAATAATAGGCCTACATTGATTATGATATAATTTAGTCGTCTGCAAGAATGATAAAATTAAATTGTATTAAGGAGATAAAATGAATCGTAACATATGTAATGTATTTAATATCAATGTTCAAAATTGTAATATATTAGGCCTAATGTATTTTTAAAGAATTATTTTCAGTTAGTGAATGTAATAATGTGAAATGCTAAAATATCAAAATTAATAATTATTTTATATATTATTGACTAATAACAACTATTTTTACTCTTCCTTGCAATCGGCTTGTATGATAATGTATAAGCCTAAATATACCGACAATTGAATGTTTAGATATTTTGTAATTAAACTGGAAATTTGAATATTCGAAATATTTCAATTAGTGTTATTTAATTGACTTAAAATAGCCGAACTAATGGGTAGTAGGCTAATAGAGATGTAATAAATAAATAAAATTCAAATGTACAGTAGGCCTAATTAAAGATTATTGTCATATCACCCAAAAACATGAAAATTAAGATTAACAGAAAAAAAAACACCAAACATATAATATGATTTCACTTAAAAAGACAAAATAAAACCGTATATTATTATATATTGAGTTAGAAATCTTAGATGGTTGTATACATATTATATTATAATTATAATTCATTAAATATGTTACAAATATAAATATTATATTTTGAAAAGAAATACATTTGCTATTTGTTCGATAGCCTTGGATATATACACTTACATCTCTTATTAATATAAATCATGACATGCGAATAAAAACATAATAAAGTCGGTATATGTTTTCCTTTTCAATTATTATTATTCATATACATTTACTATCAATTTATATATCATATTTGAAAGCCATCAAGATATTAATTTTCATCATAATATGCATTTTTATTGTCTCCAAACACTGATTGTTTGATGGATGTCATGATAAATTCATAATGACAATTTATAATGGTATTTTTATTTTCCTTTATGGTATTATCATGTTTGTCATTTGCATAAGGTCGATACGGCTCGCCTGTAGATAGACAAATGGTGGGAATTATACAAAATCGTAGATATAAATGCGAAGATGGATGAACGCAATACAAGATCTATTGGTCATGGCTACTTATTAAAATGAAAGATTAATTTTGAGTATAATGGAGTGGTGATAATGAAGAAGAAAGCTTCACTGATCCTTGTTCGTT
Source organism: Antedon bifida (assembly GCF_963402885.1). Classification (NCBI taxonomy): domain Eukaryota; kingdom Metazoa; phylum Echinodermata; class Crinoidea; order Comatulida; family Antedonidae; genus Antedon; species Antedon bifida. The sequence goes on along the minus strand of NC_136234.1, from coordinate 19,969,566 downwards.
TGTTGTAGCAGTTATACGCATATAACCTACATAATATTTAAAAGCGTACAGTGTACTATTATAATTATTGTGAGGCGGATGTGAGGGGGTGTACTGGAATATTTGTCGTACAATAACCATCTCATAATAATAAAATAAAACAAAAAGAAGAACCGTAAAGCCTGTTTTCCACTAGACGAGTAATCAACAAATCGAGAGCGTCTTTTATGCGCATGCGTAACCATTTTTCCATCTCGCGCGAATCAATTCACCTTCGCTTTGATATAGTTTGTTGTGCTTGGCGTTGGCATAGACATGTAAATTGCACACTATAATCAACAATATATCTAAAGAAAATATTGTCAATGAGTATAATGTATATGATATTATACAAAAAAAAAACAATACAGCAAATAATATTTCTGATCAGCTATGCTCGATGCAATTATGACATCAGCACCATGAGAACTTCTGCATGTTTTTGCTTGTTTATAACAAATGGACCGAGGCAATGACACCTAATGTATATCGGTTGATTGGTAGAGAATATTTTCACTGTTCTATTCAATGCGGGATCGAGTTGGATGAACATTTCGATGAGAAACAAACATTCTTCATGTGTTTGTAACACACCTGTTGTTTTAAAATAAACTGTTATTAAATTAATCCTTCGCTTCCATCTTGAATCGAATGTCGAAGGCTAGGCCATTTGAAAAGCTGGTAACCGGATTTTAGCTGCGACTTAGAACAGTTACAAACGGCGATACTAGGTTGGTTTTTCAATCGTGCATCACCAAGCCTACCGCGTCGCACAACATATTTCTGCTGGCCGTGCAATAGAACGTTCACTGTACTACAGAACGTTAGTTGTACTATAGAATAGATGCATTAACTAATTAAATACCAAGGATACACCTAGGTGTGATTTGAATAATAATTTGAGGAAAATTATGCCTAGTTATTAATTAAGCATAGTTTGTACGAATTAGAATATTATTTATTCGCTATCAACGTTATATATACATTACATTATCGTGCCTAATCGCTGAGATAACATTAACGCTTACTTTGTATTGTAAGCGTTTCGACTACTATCATTACAAACGTTAATGTAATCTAAACTATAAATCTTGTCTACCCTCGTGTATTTACCACGTGCTCGCTTTAAGGATTTGTATAAACAACATTTGCATTCGTACAAATCTTCGTGAAAAATAGAAACAATCCCTGAAATATTCAATGTAATCCGAGTTTTATTCTGATGCTGCTTGCATTGACGACGTACTATGTATTTTGTACGACTGTGTATTTATACTGCCAGCGCAAACCAACTAAAACTCTGTCTACACATGAAATAAACAAAAACTATGATGTGCCCAAAATATGGACACGATAACTTCATATCACCACCTTATTTGGCCACATACATCACACTTTTTTTGTCAAACTAGTTTTATAGTGTAGAGATTAATACAATTTACATATACGCCGCACAAGTGTTACACGTAATACGCGATGGTCTTATGAATATTCAGATATACAGTAGTAATGTAGTGATGAACATACAAAAGTTACGCGTATAGAAAATAATAGAGATATAAAATCAAATGCTCAATTTTCGATAAATAAAATGATGAAAGTTCAATTTTAAATTAAAAATGAACTGGTTAGCCCAAATGGCAATTTAGCAGTTGGATTTGTAAGATACGGCCTGTTACCCAAATAAGTAAATGCGCTAAAGATGAAATAACAATTTCATGCACCAGCAATTTTTGTTTGTTTAAAGAAATCATTATTACTTTGTCTACACAATTATTTAACATAAATATATTTGTCAAGCAAATAGTTTATATTTTAGAAAAGGTGCCTTTTGAAATGTTTTATAAGCAGAAGCTTATTGGTGCAGTACAGTGTGACAATGTTGATGCAACTTAAATAAGTGGTTAGGCTCTATTGATCAAAATCCGCTATGTTCTGCTTTATTAACTCTTCTAGTACATCCATTCTCATGGGGATTTTTGGTTCGTTGAACTTTCTAGAATTTTATATTCAAAATCAATTCAGAGGTCATTATATATAATTCACCGGTTTATTGTGTCGTTTATAATTTGTATAATTATAATGAAAACTGTATTCATTTTGAGTCGAGATTTAGAGCTAGATTATTTATATTCTATCATGGACTTTCTGTATTAGAACCTTGACCTATCTGGTTTTACCAATTTCTGATTCTCCCTCGTTATCAGAGATGACCTGGGCTACAGACACTCGATTCTGCAGCTGTCACTAGGTAGATCTTAACCGACTATTGCAAGTCACCTACAGTAGTATTTAAAGTAGTTGTGTTATATCTCGGTAGGGTCGCATGTAGAGACAACGTGAATCTAATAACGATTTTTTTAGCTTAATAGTTTAAGATACCCAATGCCACTTTCGCGTCACCTTCGCGGAGATTTTCATTCACTATCTATTTCTAATATGTTTAGGTATACTGAAAGATATATTGTATTTCTATGAATCACTGTGTTTTATTTTATTAATTTTATCACTATCAGTTCTCGTATTTTTAAAGCATATGTCTTTCATTGTAAGAGAAAAAGCAATTTCCTGAGGGGACTGGTTACGATTGAGTTTCCAAATTTTTATTTCAATTTCACAAAATAATACTTGTGTTGAATAAAAGATTGCAATTTGACCTTTTGCCCCTGCCGTTTATTTCATTTTACATTCATGCTCTCACTTTAAAAACAAGACATTGCATACGGATCTCATTTAATTTACATGTTGACGATGTACACATTTTTATAATAGTAGATACAAACTGAAAACCGTTATATTTTCTACACTAGATCATCATCTTCAATACTTCCCAATACTGTATTTCCGATAAATGTTACAATACACACCTAAGTGTATTTTTGCAATTTGATTGGTTGATTTTGTATCACGTGCAATGAATTATCATTAATGAATTACTGTAACTGTTAGATTTTTATGTTAAAATATTGAGAATTTTGTACCGCGTGAAATTAGGATTGTGAGTTTTTACGCCGTCTTTCTATACTATGTAGGCCTAAAAAAGGCCCCCTTTTCAACTATTTAAGATTGAAGAGTTTTGTAAAAAAACAAATGTTTTTTATTAGTTGAAAGTGAGAATATTTTCATTCGTTGAAAATGTTTTCTACTCGGCTCCACCTCGTCGTTAAATAACAAAAGTCAATCTAAACGAACTCATCAACATTCATGTATGCACCGTACTACTGTAGGCCTATAGGAATTTTCTGTAATACTATGAAAGAACCAAATCAAAAAGTAGGTATGCGCATGTCTGAATTGTTGTCTTAGATCATCAGCAATGTTCTAATTTGTGCAGTAAACAATTAATATTGTTTTTATTTAAATGTTTGTGCCGATTATGAGGTCGTCCTAACATACTTTCCATTCAGGTGACGATTTGACATTTTTAATATTTTTTTGCATATTTGGAAAGTTCATTTCATGAGATTTCTGTGGTTAATTCTCATAATAATAAGCCTCATGGCTAGTAAAAATAACCCGAGAATTTTCCCCACATTACGTCACACTGACGTCATTCAATTCAATTAGTTATTTTTTGCCTTTATTCTTTATGAAGTCGATAAGCTTATATTGAGGAGACTGACCAATGGATAACCTTGCAATTAGACTTGCTCCTTGCCTGTCAGACCAAGATAATCCACCTATTGTCAAACTAAAGCCCTGCATTATAGGAGTTGTCGAACTCTACATGTAATGAATCGCTTTTACTTTACTCTATACTAAATCATTACCCAAGTCAGAATTATTTTGTAAACTAAACTGGCTTTCACTTCTAAAAAAACAGTATTGACTGTATAATGTTCGTGTATAACATTGTAAAGTTATATTGAAAGCTATGTTGAATATGCCATTCAGATGTCACATGGTTATTCACTTTGACCAAAAATTGGATCGAAAAAATCATTGTTATACCTGAAAAGCTGTAATTTAACGCAAAAAATAATCAAATTGTCTTGACATGATTTTTTCCCCTCTATTTTGTCTTTTTATAAGTGAAATAATCGGTTTGTTGGTTTTTCCTGCGAAAGTGAATAACTTTATTAAAATGATCAAAGATTTTATTAATCCACATTTTTAATGTTTTTGGTGAATAATACATTATTTAAAGAACGGATTTAATTTAAGCTGATCTAAATCATATCCTAGTTTTTACAACCGACTTAAGTGCTCGTATGACGTTATGCTACACAAGTCTGAACGCACATCATAAACTCATTATGAAATGTAGGCATACTTAACTCCGATAGAAGTATACGTGTATAATAATAATACACTAATTTGTCAAGTACACCCAATTATATGTAGGATTGCCTTTTAGATTCCAGAAAGTCTATCGCCATCAAAAACCTGTCCTAAACCGTTGCCAGAGTGTTCCATAGTAATAATATTCTGTCTGCCGTGTCACTGAGAAAGTAATTTCTGACAAATGTTTAATTAATTGACTACTTTCTGTCACTGTTTTCTCGTATGCCAGAATATTCAGATAAACAAGTTATAATTAAGCCATCTTTAAGGTCACATTATTCGACATCCTAATTACAATGATCAATTAAGTAACAAGTATTTGTAATGATGATATTACTCACTTGAGTGAATGCAGGATTTATTAGTAATGGTAAATTAGAGTTTCTACTAGTCGGTTTGTGTACATTCGCACGTACACGTATTATGTACTAATCTGTACATCAAGTATACTTTATAAAACTTAAAGTAAATTGAACGCGCGTTTGAACTACCGAATTGGGCGCCAACGTATGTATTGATAAATTTACCGCTTCTCTATGTACATTATCTTGTCTATTCTTTATTTGGTAAACAGCATAGTTAACCTATTCTTTTTACTGTATCTAAATTTGTAGTTGTGTCGTAGGGAAATTCCGTAATACAGTCTGTGAAGCTTGTATCAAACTCAAACTAAACCAAGGCAATCTTAACATCAGGACATGACGTTGAGCTCGCCTTGCCAAAATAGGAACCCGTAACAGTCCTTTAATCTTATGTCTGGCTGCGACAAATACCAACAGTCTGTACTATACACATATTCTGTCGTGTCGCAGCCACATATACACACTTTGATCTCCGGATCTCAGCATCCTGATCATGCGTGTTCAAAAGCGTCTCCATTGATTTCGGTTCATTTTGTTTCATCCCGGTTTATTTGATTTCATCCCGGTCCATTTCGTTTCATCAGTCCATTTCCATTTAGAGCTGTCGAATCTTCTCTTTTCCTCGTTTGTATGGTTCGATTGTTTATCCACTAATTGTCTTCCCCATCATCATCGTCGTCATCACCATCGTCATCATCGCCGCCGTCGTCATCATCGCCGCCGTCGTCATCATCACCGCCGCCGTCGTCATCATCGCCGCCGTCGTCTTTGTCGTCATCTACGGCAACCACATTCTCTGCTTCTGAATTCACTTATCCACCTTTTTGACGTCATCACTTATTCACCTCTTGCTCTCACACTGTACCTTCGATCCGGTCTTCGTACAGAAAACACATTTGAAACTGTTTTTATTTTTTAAATGAGTAGTATTTTCTCTACGACTTCATCATTTTAGCTAACTTAATTGTATCGACCATCTTTTAATTATTGTTTACGCAATGTCGACATCACAAACCGTAAAAAATTACATCTAACATCTGAAACGAACCGCGAAGTCAATTCAGAAGTAAATCTTTTAAAAGTAATATTGACACATAATTGTATTTTCTTTTCCCGAATTCAGTATAAATTTATAAATACTACACTACTTCATTTCTAATCCATTACCGAATAATTCTTTTGTAAAAAACAAATAAATTCACTTTATTAAAACGGATTTATTCAACAGGACAATTAATTTAGTTTAATTCGAAGTGTTATTTTTTTGATCAGCAATGCATCTAATCTAAATCTTACGAGTTTAATTTGTCTAAAAGCTTCTTTAGATAATTTATTTTAATATTTTTTATATTCTGTTTTTAAGTAGATTTGTTTTTACGTGTTACGTAATGAGACATGGATTTGTAGGGCCTACTTAACCTTGGTGAACGAATGAATGTATCCAAGATATAATGATTTGGTAAAATATTATATAACAATAATAATTATGAATAAGTGTATACATCCTAAAATGATCGATATGAACATTTTGATCGATTGGTGGTGTGATAATTTTTTTAAATAAATAAGTGTTTTTAAATCAAAATCTGATGCTACAATTTACATACCAAATAAATATGTTTTTATTTTAATTTTTATCAAATAGGAATCAATAGATATTTCATTTTCTTAATTCCGGAAACACAGTTTGAAACCTGACTTGTTTTTTATTTATTTATTTAACAACATCTTTATACAGGATTACACAATCAGGTAAAAGAAAACCTGTTTTGCATTATTGTGGTCCTGTCTTGAATACAAACAATCAGGGGAAAAATGTTTAGTTTTGTGAAAAAAAATTAGATCGAAATCTAGCTTTGGTGTTTTAGATCGAGGAATAAAGTATTATAAGGATGTGAGCGACTTGATCGATTTGTACTTAATGCAAACGACCTTTACTTCCAAATTGCGAACAAAATTCAATAAAGACACTGAATGCAAATACCCAAGAGATCGGTATAGCAAGTGTAAGAATCGTTATACTGTATATTATTTTCAAGTTTACTGCGGTGATGTATTTGCGCAGTTACTGACGTACTATGGCGGTCGTAGCAAAGCAATCTAACAACAGGACACCGAGCTCGCCTTGCCAAGATAGGAACTCGTAACAGTCCTTTGATCTTATGTCTGGCTGCGATAAACACCATACTGTACTATGTATATATACACCGCGGCGTGTGATTTCTGTTAAGGGGCGTGGAACTGATCGTGTCGCAGTCATAGATAAACCTTTTGATCAATTGAGAATTGTCGTTTGTGATTGGTCAACTCACTCACGACGTGCCACGCGACATGTACGCAACTGTAGAATCAAACGTAATGCGCACGACGTTCTAGTAATGTACTGTCTAGTCTACATTAGGCTTGCTACATAAAAAAATCATATTTTGTGTTTAACATTTCCTGTTGCAAAACGTTTATTTCTCACAGTAAAGTATATACTACAAAAATGTAACTATTAATGGCACGGCTGTTGTCAACAATATGTTGACATAATGTTTCCTGCTCCATCCTCTTGATTCTAGTTAATATTATTTAAATGTGTTTGAGATGTCACTCATGGGCCTATATACCTCTGTTAGATTGCTAAACTTTATTACAGCAGCATTCTTGAGGACGTTGACTTTTAAAACATTCCAAACACAAGTTACAGTCATGAAATTATTAGTGGGATTTAACTCTTCACAATTAATTTCTCCAGTAACGATTCAGTTGTGCTCGCCTTCAAATACCATTAAATAGAGTTAAAATCGTGTGTGAGTAGGATGAATTAAGTTACATAATATGATTGAAATTATAGTTTGAATTTTTGACAGAAATCTCCATTTGTGGAATTTTTAACCAATTTTACACGAATTGAGAAACATATCCAAAAAGCAAACTCAACTAAGATAATTAATTTGTTTAGAACTGTACAATGTCGAGTATGTACTCTTTCTCCTGGTGATGAAATTTTCTTGACAAAAACCTCCATATTTGAAATTTTTAACCAATTTTAATCCAAATTTCTAAGGAATTGAGAAACGTATCCAAAAAACAAACTCAACAAAGATCATTAATTGGTTTAGAACCTGTACACTATCGAGTATGTACTATTTTCTCCTGGTGATAACAGAACTGCGCATCTCTTGAATTGTTGAGGTCATCGGCTTTCCATTTCACGCTGTTTGTTATCGAACTTGATCGTTTCCCATGGGGCAAAGAAATTTATATTACAGAACTATTACTAATATTGCTTGAAATTCTAATTTCTTTTAATCTGTAACAAAATATACATGAATTTCCAAATCTTGAAAATTAATCTGACACTGCGTTGTCATGACGAATTACCGCGTATCAGGCGATAATTATGTAGATTCTAGGTGAATTCTGTTCATACGTTCGTCGTACCAATCTGTATTTCTGCTTTCAGCTATTTTGAAATCTAACAACTACATTTATGAAGAAACCGGTGGATTATTAATATAAAAAAAAACAACGTTTTCAGTCTCAATTTTTTAACAAATGAATTCCTGTCAACATGGTTAATATTATAGTCCTTATAGTTTGATTTCGTATATAATAATCTAATATTTAAAAAATGTCCAAAGTCCTTGTTCCTAAAATGAAATTAGCATTTTGATACGATTCAGAGGATTATTAGTTTAAAGAGGGCGCTTCTCAATAAAATTCCCCGCTCGAGTTAATAATGGGCGTGACGCACCTGGAATGTTTTCATATTATTTAAAATTCAGGTGTTTTTTTCATATAGGCTATTATTGTGCATTTTTTCTTTATATATCTTATATACTATAGATACTATTATATTTATACTACTATATACTATTTTTCAGACTGATAATAATATTTGTTTTAATTTTAATTTTAATTTTACGCGAACAGAAACAAAAAAAAGACAAATATACATGTCTAAGAATACAGTAGTAGTAAAAACTTCACAATAAATGTATAAGGTTATCAATTTTTAGCATAATACCATTATTAATTATTTCATAAAATAATATAAAAAAAAAACAATTCTAGATTTATGAATTAAATATTTTATAAGAATAATGCCTTTTGTGATTAGATACAGATTAGTTATGCATCATAATCTGTTTATACATATTGGAAATACGTCTTTAAATTCCAGTAATGGGTTTACTACTACAACTGGACTTTCCAAAAGTAGCTCTATAATACTAAATATGAGTTTTCAAATGAGCAGTAATGGTCAGTTCTTTTTGATGGATTCCGCCATCAACTAAATGATTAACTTTTGTCCATTGAAGTCTGTTTATTGAACCGTGTAATAGATCTGTTCAAATACTCGTCTAATCTAACTTTCTCCCCATGTCGCCAGATATCATTCCAAACAGACAAATGCCAATAGACGAAATGTGTGTGATTATAATAATGGATTTAAACGATCTACAAAGCGTTCTCTTCAGAAGGCATTAGCCATTCTTGTAGAATTGTAAAGATGACCTTAATAGCAACAGAGTCCAATGTCATAAGCGGAACATTCATCAGCGAACGTATTTTTTAGTTTTAAAAGCATTTTGTAGCGTACTAGCATAAACAGATCGGCTTGTTTGTACTGAGATTTATTTTACATTGTCTTAAACATTTTGTTTTTTATTACATTCTTCAGGATTTTATTTTCTTACCATTTAGATGAAATTAGGCATATGTATTACACGCTGAGTTTCAAGCGCTAGTTCACACGATATAAGTAAAAAAAATCCACGTTTGTACATACAATTAACTTATGTTCACATGCGTTCATTCTGAACTCGTTGCATGTGATGTAGAGAATTCAAGATACAATACCGAGAATCAGTAGGTTCTATACTATTAGTAAAAAGATAAATATTTTAGAACATGATGTTGTTTCATACATATAGTGCTTGTAAATTGTAGTTTTCAGACAAAAATCGAAACGCCGACTAAAATAAAAAAGACAATAACTGTAACAGTGGAGCAAGTCTATGGAATCGGGTGCATACCTCGTAAACTGGAAATTGCCACTCCACAATCCTATCTTAAACTGTATTTAAAACAATGCCGTTAGAAACTACTCAAATATCAAGTATGTGTACTGAGTATTCGTCTGAATACGAATTAAGTCTTCTATAATTAGAAATCTAAATAAACAACTAATAATAACTAACTTGTAGTGACGTTACTTCAGATCTAACTAAACAAAATATACATTAAGTACGTGTGTTATTAGCTTCCTAAAACCAAAGAGAAGAAATGTAAACACAGTAGTAAGTACCGTCTTTTGAAACCTTCTTAAAAATTATTTTTAGATGAAAGACTTTAATATGTAAACAACAATATACGTTTATGATCTTGTGCAGTGTATAACTGTAACTGTAAAATAATTATTATTTATATTTTGCATGAAAGTCGATAAGATATCGATCTTTTTTTTCACAAAACTAATTTTGTTTCTCTGATTTATGTTGTATTTAAGACAAAAACAGGATTTCTTTTAACTTGTTGTGTAATCAAAAGGTTAGTTTAATTATAAAATGTAACATTTTTCTCATAAAGTTCTTATTTAAAACTATAAATGTGAAGAAATCTAAATAAATCATTTTCTCAATAATATAACGATAAAAGATGCAACTACAACGTTCTGCAGTTCGGCAGATCCTAATTTTGTTTTAATATCAATGATGGATAAAACAGTAATTCATGCACAATTGCTCGTACACTGGTACGATTATGTCGACTCAGCTCGGATCTCGCAGTATAACAATCTGATGTATTATATTAATTGCGCATGCGTAAAGTCGTGTTACTACCGTATATATCGAGCAAAATGATGAGTTAAGTGGAACGGAAATCACGTCGTACGGAGACGCAAATCACTAAGTAAGCAGAAGTAAGTTACACTAGGCCTACTTCTCACCGACAGACAGGTGAATGACAATAGTGCTAGATGCTAAAATCAATGAATACAGACAATGATAGAATGTGGGTCTGGCGGGCTGAACTCTATATAGCGGCCTGACAGTATCAATAGTGGATGTATTCAGTTTTTGTACATTGTTCACATGTAAATGTACAGGAAACGTATTTCGTTTATATAGCAGGCAGTTGATGTGGTTTGAGTTGAATGTTTAAAGGGGAATTCTGGGTAAATATTTTGTAAGTCAAATCTACATATTTTCTAACCAGGATTCCATTTTAGGCATCTAAGACAACCATTCCCCCACCCCCTTTATTTAAGTCATGTGTGGTTTGGAGTATGTGTTCAATGATAATTGTGGGTAAATTACTAGTAGCCAGACATGGTTCGAGATTGATGTTTAAAGTGGAATTCTGATTAAAAGTTGTGTAACAGTCAGATGTCGTTTGAGTTAAATTATTAAGAAAGGGGAATTCTTGGTAAAAGTTTTGTAGCAGTCAGATGTGGTTTGAGGGAGATATAATTAAAGGGGAATTCTGGTTAAAGTTTTTTTGCTGTCCGATGTGTTTTGAGGTAGATATACTGTATTTATGGAGAATTCTGATAATTTAGCAGTAGTCAGATGTAGGTTTGAGGTAGATATATTAAATAGGTATTCTGTAATTGATGATATTGAAAATACATTGACATTTTATCACTTGAATATTCTAAAGCCTTGTCTACACTATCAAACTTTATGTGATGTGCCCATTAAATTGACATGATGATGTCATATCACTACCATATTTGGGCACATCACACTGTTTTTGTCAAACTAGTTTGATAGTGTAGACAGAGTTTTAAAATACAGTGTTTACAATCTACTATCAAAGTACATACATTTTGAATATAAATTACACACCATTCATGTTTCATGTTAACAGAACAGAATTGTAAGAAGAATAATATATTATAACATCTTATTATCGCGTTACCATTCGGTTTGCTTTAATCACATACACTATACTTGAGACCTACACAAGTAAAGTATACATCGCACATTTTCTTTTTTCCTCGGGGGAACTAGGAGGAAACAGAATTCTCAGATCATTAGCTTGCTTCTAGTGGAGCAGATGACGTACGGAATGCACGATCGAAGCCATCAGCATACCAATATATAGAAAAAGAGCTGATTAATAACATAAATGGGAAAAAGTTTGTCATTTTCTAGAGATTTTAATTCAAATTCTAATGGAAAAACGCAGCGTGTTGACCTATTTGTTTAGAAAATTCCTGATAAATTGGCTGCTTTGGTTAGCTGTTGCATGACAGACGCACGCTGTCATGAATTTATTTCAGTAAAAATTAGGCATTCAGTAAAGGGGGCCAGGCTACATATAGCATTATTTATCATAAATATAGATTAGTTCCTAACAGGAGTTATAGTGTTCATAAATTTGAAACTGTGACACTTTAAATATTAACTGGTATATATACTGTTAGTTAGTTTATTCACGTTGTTAGCTGTGGTCATTATTTAGAAGTTTAAATATTAACTGGTATATATACTGTTAGTTAGTTTATTCACGTTGTTAGCTGTGGTCATTATTTAGAAGTTTACTTTCACGTTGTTAGCTGTGGTCATTATTTAGATGTTTACTTTTGAATTGAAAGCTACAAATTTTGCTTTGTTTATGTTAAATTCAAACTGGTTTTTGATAATTATTTTCAAAATTTAATTCAGTATGCTACCAGAAACAAATCTGATTATGTTTAAATACATCGGTTGGCAAACATGATAAGTTTCCAAGATCCAAAATTATGGAATGAATTTCCTGACGAACTAAAAGTTATGAATCGCTTTATAGAAGTTTTAAGTTCAAATTAGATGTATACCTTGTTTCTACAATTATTGGTTAAATCAAAAAAAAATATTACAAGTTTATGTAGCTACAATTTATATTTTATTTTCAATTTTTTTTCAATGAATTTGATACCCCACTGTTTATCTACCTTTTAACATTATATTATCGTGGATTCCACAAATACAGCTTTAATTATAGTGTGGTACCTTTTCTTCAAGGTGTTAGTTATTGTTATTATTATTGAAGAAGATTTCACTGTCTTTATTTTGAGAAATTTGAATTGAATTTGAAATGAATTTTATTAATCAATCCATTTATTTTCAATAAGCCAGATTTCTTCGAGAAACTAATGATAATCAAACTGTGAGTTATACGCCCTTTGATTTTTATTGTAATTAAATGCGTACAGTTTATTTTCATAGAATTTAATAAACCAGTGTTTAGGTAAATGGAATGTTTAGCTTTTAAATACCATGATCATTTAGCGAAAACCTGATCCAATTATATTCTAGTTAGGTATTCAAGTTCAATAAAAATAATGGAAATACTTTTTTCAGTATATGTAGTTGAACTTTTGAGTTTGACAAACTTCTGTTCAACTCTTAAGTATGATAGACTCTCGAGTAATCATTTCGATATCATATTCTAGTAAATGTACACGTATGGTTTTCGAAACTGTAATAATGCCTCGGGTAAATTTGAGCCTCGAAAGTTGCTGCTTATGTGAATTTAAAGTAACAACCTGTAACATTTTGGCTGTGTCAAAATGCGTGAAATGAATGTGGTAACAATCCGGGAATGAATGTTAATGCGTGTCTATGTGTGTGAAAAGTTAAGTTAGCGACGAAAGGTTGCTAGCGAAAACCCCTCATTTGTTCGTGCTAAAATAAAATATGGATAAAAGCTACCTATGGGTTTAAATTAGTCTGGGTTCCAGACGGAGTTTTGACTTAATATTAGTAACAAGATAAATATTTTGGCACATATGGCGTTTCATACGTATACTACTACTCGGAAAAACATCGAAAAGCCTCGAAATAACTACAGATTTGGGGGCAACTCTAGGTTCAAATTAAACCTGTGTTTTGTGGAATATTTGAGACAACTGAGTAGTTAGCCGATACGGTTATTTCCACAAAGGTTTTTCCATTGCGTCCACCTATCTAAAAATTAAGCATAATTTGCATGGCAAAGATATACACGATATAATTTAAGCATCGATGCGTTTTGTTATAATTATTACATGTCGCAAAGGTGTACTACTAATAGTAATACACACGTGTTGGTAATCTCGCTTAGGCTCCGATGGGCTTTTACATCCCATATTAATAATAAATTTAACCGACATACATATTATTACATTTGTTCATTACTTAGTGAATTATTTTACTAAATGTTGCCTCAATGTCGGCACTTTTTGAAGTAGGGTTTATTAGAGTATCGTTCATTTATTTGGTCAAAGTCATCTTCAATATAAATATACATTAAATACAAACATTTAAGCATACATCATATAAAACACAAGTTTTATTTTTTCTAAAGTATTATCGTTTTTGTCACTGGTATTTGGCTCATACCACCGCAGGCTGCGAACGAGCAAATCATGGTTGCAGGCTAATAGAGGAGGAAGGGCTAGTGGTTTGGAATATACACACGTAAAAATATTATTATATAGGCCAACATAATTACAAGTAATAAGTAGTTAGTGTTAGGCTAGATACTGAGTAGGTACAACTAGGCTGTATGCTATTAGGGAGGAATGGCTAATAGTTTCGAGTACATTTGTGAAAATACCTTAATTTGGCAAACGTAATTACAAATATAGTAGTTAGTGTTACTGCTAGATAATAAGTAGGTATACCTTGGTTGTAGGCTATTAGGAGTAAGGTTAGAAGTTTTGAGTACATTCGTGAAAATAGCTTAATTATTGGGCCAACGTACACATAGTGCTAGATACTATAGTATTGATGTCACGGGAGTAGATACATGATGTGATACCATACCATGTAGGAAACGATTAATCGATACTTTTACACCACTTGGAGTTTGATATTCATGTAGACGTACGTGGGATAAATTATAAATTGATGTACTGCTATATCGTTGATGACATGATTATGTGTCGACTTATCATGAATACGTCGTCATTATGTACCGACTTTATCATAAATACGTCAAGATTATGTACTGACGTAATCATGATTATGTACCGACTTAATCATGAATACGTCATGATTGAGTATGCGGGATGATTATGTATCAATTTAATCATGAATACTGTACGTCATGATTATGTACCGAGTCATGAAAACGTCATTATTAGGTACCAATTTATCATGAAATACGTCATTATTACGGTACCGATTCAACCATAATAATACGTCATTATAGGCATACGAATTAAACATGAATATGTCATGATTAAGCATGTGTACCGATTTAATCATGAATACGTCGTGATTATGTACCACACGTCATGATTATGTATCGACTTCATCATGAACATGTCAGTGGGGTAAAGTACTGTTAGAGATCTCTGGCCCCTGGTTCAGGAACCCTGAGTGGCCCTCCAACGCTGGAGGCATCGGGCGTTTTTTAGCCCTTTTCGACATATTTGAATGTATGTTTTTCCTCTGGGCACTGCTCAGAGCCCCAATAAGCTCAGGGCCCATGAGTTTAGCCAGTGAGCGCTCATTGCTGTTACGCCACTGTAAAATGTCATGATTATGTACCCGACATAAGCAGGAAACGATAAATGATTACTTTTACTTGTATTTTACATATTTGAAAGCGCGAGGATTATGAGGAGATTTCTGGAGAAGTCAGCCATCATAAATATACATTGACATCAATCATGCTTACCTTCTACGCTAAACACGAACAGAATGCGGCAGCTATTAAAAAAAAACACCGCTCCATCCGCACAAAGCTATCATATTTACCGGACCATTGCTTTCGTTAGTTAGACAATCATTTCAATGTTTACGTCAATTATGTCGTATGCCAATATAATGATTCGTGTATCGGTTTGCAAATGAAGAAATACATAGTTAACCTTATGAATGTTTAATATGTTTTCATTTTGTAGGTGTTGAAGGGATGATGTCTTAATCAGAAAGGTGTTTGGACATTTCGTACCATAACTCGCGTGGTTAACTTTCGTCTGAGGATCACATTAGGGCCTAATATTAGTATACAACATATAAGATTGGATAGTTACAAAACAAACAAACAAAATTAGTGTCAAACCAGAATTACAGAAATAGATCCAACAAAAGTTACAACAACGAACTTCGTATGAAAAGACAAATATTTATTAAGCCTTGTCTACTCTATCAAACTTTATGTGACAAAACAAATGTGATGTGCTCATATATGGACATGATGATGTCAAACCATATTTTGTCATATCACTACCATATTTGGGCACTTTTTTTGTCAAATTAGTTTGTATTTAGTTAGTGTAGACAGAGCTTTAGTTTACTATAGTAATTTTTATGAGCGAGTCAGTCTTTCCTATTCTCCTTTAAGAATTTACTTTCATTCAATAATTTCATTATTCATTGGTTAATCGGATATGTCTTCCTCGAATTAGTGTTACCATAGAAACCCACTATAGTGAAATCAGATTCTTACTAATCAAAATAATTGATAGCGTGTCTATTTTAAATAAAAACAACAAGTGTTAGATTGTTAGATTTGTGATTGATTGACTTGACAAAAAATTGTAAACATTGGTTGAATAAATGGTTTCTTCATGATTGTTGTTGACCACTTATAGATTTGTATTGAATGAATTGAAACTATTTTCGAAAAGAGTGAGGGATCATCTCCTAGTGTGAGTTTGGGTACCGGTAGGCTCTGCACCGTGGCTGCTGACGTTGGTTCGTAGAGGCCCTATCCAACATTTCCTCAGTTCATCCATTTCTTGAATGAATTGATATAATGGTACCATAACTGATATCATAAACTGGTATCAGTCAATTTTTTGATTGATTGATTGATTGTGATTGATTGATTGATTGATTGTGATTGATTGTTTGTGACTGATTGATTGTGATTGATTGTTATTGATTGATTGTGATTGAATAATTGTTTGTGACTGATTGATTGTGATTGATTGTTATTGATTGATTGATTGATTGTTATTGATTGATTTATTCATTGCTGTATTAATTAATTGTACTACAAATCATTTCACATCAATAATCGTTCGGATTGTACAGATTACTCCTACTCACTGTGTAATCATTATTTGTAATGCGATGGTATACTGAATATATTGATGACAGCCAAACAGTACAATGCACTGATATTAAATCATAAGTAAAACTGTCCAAGAATTGCGACTGACGTTTTTACGGTAATCTTCATAAACCTGCTCACGTTTCATTATTGTTCTTGCGTTTAATTATGTAGATGGCTTTTGAAGATCAATGTGTATTTCGAGAATAATATAAGAATGTTATTGTTGTACGATTTAAACCCCTTAATTCGTTTAAAAAAGCAGCACAATATAGCAATTTTTTGAATAGTTGATATTCGATTTGATCTGAATAAACCATGACAATTTAGTGGTCGCATGTCAAGGTGTCTCTATATATTAAGTAGATAACCGGGTTCGAATCTTGTGATTTTTTGCTCTAAGGTTTTTTTTTTCGTGTATCCTTCATATATATATAACAACTTTATTCACATCATCATACATAAATAGTACAATACAATACAATATGTATGTGTGTGTGAAAAGGGGCCAAAAAACAATACAACCAAATTTGGTAAACTTTGTAAAACATTAGTTAACATAAAAAAAACATAAGCAACATTTAAAACAAATGTCTGATCACAGTTCCATGAAGAGTTCCTTCTTCATACTCGCATTTTATTTCATTTCAAAATTCGATCGGATATGTTGAAAGCTAAGAATTAATTAATTTCATCTAACATATATTCTTTTTATCATATCAAGGCTATTGCACTGAAGGTTAAAACTAAAATAACTGAATCATGAAAAACATGACATTTTTTTAAACGTCTTTAAAAAAATTTCTTTGCAATGTACATTGAGTTTTCTCAGTTTGAGACATTTTTATTTTATCAAAATAATGACAAATTGTTTGACTTTTGACTTTTCAATTGTAAGCCTATTTATTTTTCATTATTAATCTTCATTTTTGTGTGTTATCTTTTCAATTTCAAGAATAAATGATTGATTGATTGATTTATGCACATGAGGCGCCCCGTAATTGATTACACGTCCACTCGGTGTAATTTTAAAAATTGTCATTAGAGTTGCCAATTGGATTTCTGTGTAAATAACATTCTCATGTACATTAACATTAATGTATTCTTGTATTGCATTGTATTAATATATTTCCTTTATACCATTTATTGTATCACGTATCAGATATCAACGAATGTTACCAATAATTGATATAAGCAATGTTCCATTATTTATGTTGATAAATCATCATTTTCATCGTCAGTAGGAACGTATATGAACGTTTTAGCAAGAATACTGTAGTCAAGTAAGAGTTCCCATTTATATTTAAAAATTAGTAATTATGAGGTAGCAACTCCCATCCAAACACGTGACTTCCGAAGCCCATTATAAAAGAATAATAATAGTTTTAGTCTTGTCATGTTTTAGTCTATTTTAATTTTATTTATACAATTTTAAATGAAAGAATATGACGATAAATGATCTTATTATGTACAGGTATACAAGTGCATTTCAATTAATTATTTTAACACTTTATGAATATTCCTGTACCATCACAATTTCCACGTGTTATTTTAACATGATAGAAAACAAAAAGACCATGCATGTTTAAATTGTCGTAACTTTATTATACAGTACATAATTATAACGATGCGGTCTGTACTGAATTGCATGACGAGCCCACAAAAGACACGAAAACAAACAATGATGATCTTGTCTATACGAACATTTATGTAACCAGTGGTAGCCTATCAGACATTGATGGTAAATACGGTGTCACATCGGACATAATATTTAAATATATTTATATAATTACAATACAGAATGTATAGATACACAATCGGCTCTGTAGACAACACGAAACAAGGTAATTATAATTCTACTCGTAAAAATCAATCTAAAAGGGAATCGCATAGCTCGATTTTAAGACACATTTAGGAATAAACTCTAATTTAATATCTGCATTTATTCAAACATTGATAATAATTGAACATTCAAAATGATATTCAAATTAAAGTTGTCATTTAAGATGTTTCCCTCTAGACCAAACTCACCGACGCGTTGTGTCAAGAACTGCTAGTTTGTGATACACTGTATCGGATAGTAAAGTGCACTTTCAAACACTGTCGGTATAAACGACGCGCGCGTTCAAATACTGTCAGTATAAA
Source organism: Antedon bifida (assembly GCF_963402885.1). Classification (NCBI taxonomy): domain Eukaryota; kingdom Metazoa; phylum Echinodermata; class Crinoidea; order Comatulida; family Antedonidae; genus Antedon; species Antedon bifida. The sequence goes on along the minus strand of NC_136234.1, from coordinate 19,950,727 downwards.
CGACGCGCACGTTCAAATATTGTCAGCATAAACGACGCGCGCGTTCAAATACTGTCGGTATATGACGCGCGCGATCAAACATTGATATTATGATACATCAATGAACACTTTTAAACGTTGACAAAAAATTACTTTAGTGCGCGTGCGTCAACGTCTATTGAATGCGCGCGTCGTTTATACTGACAGTATTAGAACGCGCTCGTCGTTTGTACTGACAGTATCTAAACGCGCGCGTCGTTTTGACCGTGTTTGAAAGTGTCACTCAATCTTGACATAATACAAAGCGGCCGGAGATGGCATGAACGTCAAAGTGCCCATCAGCCGAACGATGAGTTTGTAATAACATTAGCCTACATAATGTATTGTCTCTATCCGTAATGTCATTTAGAAACATGGATCGTTGATTAATGAAAGTGTGAAATATTATACAAGATATGCATAATGTAATTCAAACAGTGTGATTATGGTAATCATTCGCTGTGTATATATTGGCGAACAAAATGCGTACGTGGACTGATTAAGATAGCATGGCATAATCGGCGGTCTAGGTAGATTACTAACTGTATATGCAATGTCTACAATCATAATTTCGTTTTTCGACATCATTTCGTACAACGCCAGTTATAACACATGCAACTTCTATAATAATACAGTGTCATACTGTATACTGTATGTATCACATGTGACCCCCGTATCATATGCCATTAGCCTAACCTTAACATAATACAGGCACCACATGTGATACAGTCATTACAGAATGTACTCTGTAGGCCCAATAATGCCATAATGAGGAGACACAGTACACATAATTCAGGTGAATCAATGACCAATTTCATTCCGATGAAGCGCGTGTACTATTTGATGATAAACACACAAGGTGGACCACCAAAACACACAAAATAGTTTAGTATTTTGCATGTTATGATATAATTTCATTTCTTCTATTTTATTTGTTGACCGTTTTATTTATCAAAAGCAATTACCAGAAAATCATGTTGATTCAGCGGGTTATCCAGAAAGAGATACGATGACGAAGCAACAGATCATTACGATCGTCTGCGCATGTCCACACACACCCATCGGCGCTGTTTTTCATAGCTTCTCCACGACAAATGTTTGCATTAGCAAGGGTGACACGAATCCATCAAGAGATAGCGGCACATTTATGTATTAATACTAAAATGAGAAACTTCGGACTGGATGTCCAGTGTATATACATTGATCATATACGGTACACTATTATACTATTCGAAAATATTATATTGTGTCGTGTTTTGCTAATCATTGGCTTGTACGTGTGTACTGAACAATCTAAGATAACTGTCTTGTAGGGTAAACAAGTACTGTATCAAGAATAATACCTTACAACAGCCAATATGTTCGCAATTACCAAAATCGTGTTTAATATACGGTGTTCCCAATTAAAAACTATGTTTATTCGATGAGAACAGCCTAGCTAAGACTCTCCTTCATTATACCGTCAAACGTAACGTATTACTTCGTTAATTGCAATTGCTTATTAAAACAAACTCGCACACATAGACGAACTACTTTGTATTTTACTCTACACATCTCGAAAGCTTGAAATATCACATGATGAATTACTATCGTGCAGAATTTTAGTAATAACTTTTATCAGTTAAACATTTCCAAAGCGTATATTGACGATAGCTAAAAATAGTATAGCTCTTATCAGAGACATGCAGCAAACATCAATGTTTCAACTGGCCAGCTTTATTGGAAAAAATGTGTCGCTTTTTATATGCATATTTCATCTTTTGAATATTCGCAACTTGATCGCTGGAAAAACGTTCATATCGTTTGCCATTAATTCTATATGGCTGTCTCTAATGGGTAAAATAACCCTAGATTCTCGTAAGGTTAGCTTTTTGATACAAAATACCAGGTCGACATTTCCATTAGCAAACTTTATTTTTTTAACGTAAAATATGTAAAAGGTATGTAGAAAACGTTCTAATTTTTAGTTATGAAAATATATTATCATCATGTGCTGTTATATAAAACTATAAAATATACGCTGATTTAATAATGATGATATAACAATCCATTGATTCATATCCGCCATTGCTAGTAAAGCTATGGAATTTGATATTCGAGGTATAATAAATACAAGCCCATAAAGATGAAAATAAAACCATGGTTAGATTCAGATTCGTGTATGTTAGGCAAATACGTAAATCAAACGTCAAAATCCAAGTATAATAGTAGCCATTGTAGAGTATTTTGCAGTCGAGTGATACCCACTATACATTTTCATCTTAGGGCAATGTATAAGTTTGGCTCCAATTTATAGGATAAGTAGATGCAAGATTATGTGTTCTGTAGTCTTGTGACATGTTGTAGTATTAGTGGCAATGTAAAGTTAGTTCTTCTGGATTTTCTAGTACTGTATAATAAGTTCTTTCTGAATTCCTATGACATTTGGCATGTAGCGGCGGCGGCGGCAGGATAATTGGTTTATTTAGGGAAGAGTGAAATAAGAGTAATTTAACTCTTACCTGGGTTGTTGGAAATTTCTAGTATTTTAATCTTCTGAACCATTACCACGTTTTCCACTAGTTGCCGCCTTTTGTTTTAAGCAGTGATAGACCTAGCTGTTTTGCGATATTTTATAGGAGTAACATGATACTTGGCTGTTCTACACTCTTTCCACATTAGTAGCCCTAGTAACATGTAGTTCTTGCTGCATTTTCCATCAGTAGCAAATATTTAGCAGCTATTCTGCATTCTTGCTATTGTCCTATAGTAAAGGGTTTCTTTCTGTTCTGAGATTGAAAATATCAGTCTTATTTGTATTGAAGAGTGAAACATTAGATAAAAATATGAAGTGGCCTATATTCGTAGATAAAACACCCCTTTGGCACATTTCATATTTAAACGTACACTTCTGAAAATGAAACAAAATGAGGATGCGTACGTGATTTTCTTGTACAGTTTTCATCGTTCTATTCTTTGTGACAAAAAAATGATGTACCCAAATATGGTAGTGATATGCTTAAATATGGTAGTGATATGACATCATCATGTCCATTTTTGGCACATCACATTTTTTTGTCACATAAAGTTTGATAGTGTAGACAGAGCTTTACACCGTTATCATACATCTGTTAATATTATAGTACTGTATAATAATAATAATCTATATAATCTAAAAATAGATTTATACGCTCTTAAATACTTTTTCTAAATTTAAATTTTATTATTGGTAATTCCAAACAATGTACCAAATAGCTCTTCAACACTATACAATACAGAGCAAACAAGTATATTTAAATTGACGAAATAAGATCCGAATGTAATTGGTAAGAGTATGATCAATCTGTTTTAAGCCCCATGGGCCGATTTCTGCAAGTTAAGTGTAATTCTAATTATTCTTACTATACATCATTTCTATCATTCACCTGATATTGTAATATATTTTCAATATCGTAAAGTGACAAAAAGAAATTTTTTTTCGGAACTTCTAATGAAATTCGCTTGGAATTCGATAATAAAAACAATTCTTATTTACTTCCATGTATCATTGTTTCTAAAATTCATAACAAATATAAATTCTGTGTTCTTGGATTGAAAATAGATTTACTTTCTTTGATTTGTTAAAGAGAGGAAAGAGCAGAGATTTATTTTTTCATGAGTCATGTCAACTATTGTACTGTACTCTATTATGTATATATGAAAAAATAAATACATATATTCTAAAAATGGTGTGGAGAAGTTTTATTCTGTATATTCTTACTAAAATCTTACAAAGATAAGATTGAAACACAGAAAAAGAAGTATGAACAACCTAAGCGGTAACTATTATCATTGAAATGTTGTCGCTATATCTTCGTTTATGAGAGATGAACATCTGCTTTATCATTAACTTTCCTGATTGAGTCTACAAAAATCAATTTCCTTAATCTCTATCCTCTACCCAATGTATTCATCCGATTATTAAAATAAAGTTCTGTAAGTGCAACATAATTTTAACGTATTAATATAGCGCATCCACAAACAATGCCGTCTCAATTCGCTGTGGACTTTGATGTTACACTTTTCAACTACATGCTTCTTCTTCCCTAAGAGTCACGTCATATCGGTGCTGCCAACTACGGCGCTATTGAGTCACTCTACGACAGAAATGATATACAATGTATTGAATTTAATGTGTTAATTATAAGAAACGTCACTAAATTATATTTACTGTATAGGCCTTCAACATTGATTAAAACGGAAGCAATGGATCAGTTGAACACAAGTTTGCTTTAGAACTGTTTAGGTGCGTTTTTCAACTCGGTTCCACCTTATTTAATTGATAGAACAGTCTAATCATTCTCCCTATTAATGTATGTATTTATTATTTGTATATTAATGTACCATGGTTCCTAGACAATTGTGAATAAAAAGTTCTCTTTAAATAAAAAAGAAAACATAGTAAGCCTGTTATAAAACAGTCTGTTACGTTAAATTAAGTAGATTTAGCCAACTCCTTGTTGCCTTGTACACCTCACATCTTTATCCAACGAGATTTAAAAGTATTTATAGTTGGCTACATTACTCATGTCTATTTAAGTTATCAATCAATGTAATGATTTGTAATAACCACGTCACTGTACTTTGTCATCTGATTGGTTGATTCAATCACGTGATGTGCATTACTTTCCATTTTTAACGATTAGTATACCTACTTTTAGGCCTCTACTTCTTGTTTAAAAACATTTAAATTTATATGCAGCGCGATAGGCTTGAACATTGCGCGCGATTGGAAACCCATCTGTAGAGTGCGCCGTCTATAATTACTCTGCTCCGGTGACAAAAATCTAAACGCCTAGCCTTCGACATTCGATTCAAGATGGAAGCGGCTGACTAATTGAAGAAAAATTTACTCTAGAACAGTAGGTGTGTTTTGCATTCGTTATTTGTCTATTATCGACAGATGTCAGTATAGAATAATAATATCTCAGTTTAAGTTCAATATCATTAATTTCTCTCTTGAACCAAAGTGATGAAAACGTCAAATCTGGAAAACTGAACAACTTATATTTATTATTAACAACAGATAACATATCTTTAGTTTGCGAATCATTAGGATCTCATAAAAATTTGATGACCTAATTAGTGACTGTAATGACGGCTCGAATTAATTTGGTTGATATAAATAATCTCGTCAATTAACTGTATTTGTCGCTTTCAATTATAATGATTTGCTGTCAAAGTTAACAAAATAATTACAAAAACAACGAGAGACAAGTGCACGTATCAATAATATAAACTCAGTTGGCATATTTTTGGACGAGCATGTTAACAGTCTGCAAATTGCAAAATATCAACAGAATTGAAACTTTGACCAATTGTAATAATTTAGTTAAAATTTAGATTTAGGTAGAGAGGTGTCTAACAGCTTCGTGATTCTCTAAAAATGTTACTCTCCCAGTCGATAGTGTAAAAAAGGGGTAAATACAACCATTATACAACTTTTACTGTGCAATAGAGCTATTGAACGGCATGTGATGCGAATTTAACAAATCAAATTCCAAGGATAATTCAGATATGTAACAAAAAATAATTTATGGTGACTTTAAATATATGTTTTTACTTAATTTGTCTTAAAAGCTGTAGGCTTTTGCATAATTCGAAATATATAGAAAAAATTCAAAAATGGATAATTTACAGTACATTTACAGTATTTGTATGTAAACATCGACAATTAAAATATAAATAAATAAATATATGTTGGATGTTTAATTATTAATAATATGTGTTAATATGGGTAATATTTTTATCTTTATAATAATCAAACAAATTGTTTTGTAGTAAATCATTATTCTAGGGATTTAAATTAGTAAACGCTATCTCAACTAATTTACAAATACAATCGATTACAGACTGGCAAGTATCCAGTTACATGTTAAAAATAATAACCAAATTGATAATCACCTGATGCCGGCTATTCTTTGAACTATACAAAGGTATAGTTATGGAAATACTTGTGCCCCAGGCACTGCAACATGATCTATTCAGATCTGTCAGTCTGTCAGAAACAGTAAATTTTGATATCTCAATCTTAATGACAATTTGACGTTAATGAACCGTGGAGTTCTCACAAACATTATTGATAGTCTCCAAGAAATATTTATGCCGTTATATGGGTTGTAACGGTTTGAAAAAACGTATTCAAATTTAAGCAAATGTGATCTGATCTGTCGGATTATAGGTGAATAAGATGGTTTATGAATGCAAACATCGTTGATAACGACAAAGATATGCTTACAAGTTTAAGCATGCGCACACACACGCACCGATATTATAAATTTGTACGCATGCGTAAATAACATTTCACAACGTACTTACTTGACTTGCTTGCGATAGCGTCTACAATTTTTAAATGTCCTGAATTTCTGCGTGTAAATAATTATAACTTACATACCAGGTCTATTGGTTTTCAGAAAAATCCATATATTGGTAACTTCCAAAATGGTTATTAAAATCTCGAGTTATCTTTATCTTCAATATGGGCCAAAATAAGAAATAGCACGCCCTCTGTTTTTTTTTTAGCTCAATGCGCTTAATTTAGTATTCTTATTAAACTACATAATACATTATTACTGGTTTATAATTATATTGAAATAAGATAATATGGTAACAAATTGAATATACAAGTAAGCACGTCCTAACTTCTCTCTATATAAAGTAATGACAAAGTCGATCATATCAAAGATATTGTGCAAATACGAAATATTAATTATATTTTAAGAAGATAATGTTAGTTTCTTTGAAATATATCTTATATTAATACTCCTTGTAGATTTTTGAAATATTAGCCTAATTTCTGGAAATGATATCATCTGAAACCAACAACATCGACTGAAATACTAGACTTTGATTTCTTTTCTTTTTTTAATGTTATTCATATAATATACAATCATTGGACACGTTCACTTGCTTTTACACATACTGAACACTCGAAACATAATTATTTTGTTGACGCGTGACAGATATGTATTACATGCTGATGACAGACCGAATATTGTTTCTACTTAAGATACTATTTGGCAAGATGAATCGTTATAAAACAACAAGACATTTACAATAGTGTATATATAATATCTCTTTTAAGCACGGATTTTTTACTAATTTATAGTTAATATGGAAGTAGCACTAATGGATTCTGATATGCGATATAGCACTACTTGTCGTCTATCAACCAGCAATGATTCAATTGACTTAGTATAATGTGAGCCAAAGTCTTATCAATTATGAATCAATCGTTTTCAGTATAAATTAGAAGAGTATCATGCGTTCATGCTTATTGCGTCAACATCGTGCTTATTGCATCAACATTGTGCTTATTGCGTCAACATCCAAATTGTTTCATGATTCATTATTGGCGTGTGTTTGATAATATTTTTAGTAATTACTAAGTTTCATATAAAATGTAATGACAGCAATAACAACGTTTCGATGTTTACTTTGTATAATTTACTTATTTGTTCAAATGTTCCATGATGTTTCCGAACGATATAAATAGTAAACTTATTTTAATTCGTAAATGTTGTTCCAAAATTATTTTATTTCGTAGTCTGTCTAAACATAATCGTTGTACAGATCATTAAAGTTCGGTCATAAGGAAAGCAGCAGACGACAACGAATTAGTCCCAACAGAAAAATTAGTGTCAATTATTATAGTAATTGAGAATAGATTAGAACACCTAGTAAGAAGTGAATTTCCAGGATGCAGACCATAGTAAGGAGTTTATGATCCACGACGGCGTACACATTCACATTCACCTTGTACTAGGCGTTTCTTTTGCGTGTTTTATCGGATGACATAAAGTAAAAATCTTCAACAATTCACACTACAAATATTACCGATAACATACATACAACAGTTCACGTGTACAGTATTCAAACATAACATACAACAAAGAGATTTTTGACGTATTATATTCACAACTATACATTCAGACTATATTACCATTAAGTTGTTGTTTATAGTACATGGATTTTTACGGAAAATGGCCGAATTACTTATGTTTTTCTGTGCAGCACTTTATTTTCAATTAAGTGAGGACTGTGTTCTGTGTGCATTAAACAAATTTAAACCTATTTTTGTAACTTACTTGTTTTTGTACTTACACGTTATGTGTTTCGATGCTATGATTTATTTAGCATCATGGAAATTAAAACATTGCTTTTTATTTTCTTGTAATGATGATCAGTGATCATGATTTATTTTTTCTTTGCTAAGTTGAAATTTCTAAAATCAGGACTGAAACGGAACATGGAATAATTAATTTGTTTACAGAAACATTATAGGCTAAAATTGCAGTTATTACTATTTTCTCATACAAAACTAATTTCGTTTTGCATTTAAGCCTATACTAATCTTAAAATCACAGAGCGATGAAATGGGATTTTGAAATGTCATACCACGACCCACGTCACACCCCATCAACAGCAGAAACGAAGATATAATAATCCCACACGGATATGCCTATAGCATTTGTATACTGTATCGCCAGGTGATACGGATATTAGTAATCACCTTCGGAATAGATGTTGTTGCAGCGGATAGCATTTTTTCTATTTCATAAATGTCTTTTTGTACTTCTGATCGGCTCGACGAACTTACGAATGACTATGATTTCATTGCTGTGATTATAGTAATGATGTAAATCACTTAAGGCCCTATTTATACAGTAAGCATTTTTTTTCTGTCGAGACATTGATTTGTATTCTGTTAGATGTACCGTATTTCTATGTCAAAGTTGAACAAGTGCCTCCAGTATTCGATGCGTGCGATATGACAAACAATTTGATTTGACAGCCAAATTCTGATAATTGAAATAGAAGTATGATGTTGAAATTGGAACTTTTAAGTTCAATTCTGAATTTTACTTAAGTGAATTTAAGTTCTTAAATGATGTATGAAACATGTAATATTTAGGCCTAAGTAAGTAGAAGTTTTATACAATTTTATTCAGACAAGCACATTTACACATTATATATCTAATCCAATAAATTGCTGAATTATGAATTTTATATAATATTTACAAATATTTCATATTTACAACAATATGAATCAAATAAATAATATATACCAGCCTTGTATGTCGTAAAATTAATTTGGCAGAATATAATATTTAATTGAATCGAAACTAACAATGGTATAAAATAGCCTAATAATAATAATAATAATACAGATTATTTGTAAGGTTTTAAACAGCTCATGGGTTGAAACACCGGTATGTATTCTGGGTTGTTATATGTACTGTGTGTATTATTTACTAGGTCTATTCTAAAATGTCGTTGTTCCTTCCATAAATACTGTTTAGAAATAAAGTACTGTACATATCGGTGATTCCAACTAATCTACTTTTAGTTCACTATGTCGGTCTGTCTGTCGGTCCGGTATCACTATGCGTTTTATCGCTTTTCTGTACTTTTTGAACTGTTTCGATGTACAGAAAAGTTTTAAAGTACATTACTGAAAATGAAAGTTCATTTTTTTCTGAGAGCACGCGACTTATGGCTGTTGGCCTTGTTATAACAGTTCTGCTTTTATTAAAATATTTGGTAATGTCTGTAAATTTGTTCGGGCAAACGAATTTCTCTTTTAAAGATCACTTTTACTTTACTGATTACACTGTGGTCAATATCCTACTGACAGGAGAAAGTTATTCCTCATACGTCATAATCTGTCGTAGACGCCAACATCGGCCAGTTTAGTAAAGACTAATTACCAACATCGTATGTTATGTGAAATAATACATCATTTTTCTCTACTGACAAAAACAACGCGAATAATTATTAGTCAAAATGAATACATATTAATTGGTGGCGTATAAGAAGAACAGTGTCAAATGCGCTTTAGGCATTCTTATTTTGCAATCATTATAAGATTGGCCTGAATTAAATATGATGAAGAAATTAGCAATTTCAATATATCAGACTTACTACAGCTTATCCGAATTGCTATAAAAACATTTTTGATGATAATTATGATCTTCTGATTATGTCGTAAACATTTTTCCTAAATTGCATGCATTTAAAATTATTTTGAAGATTTACTGTAAGAAAACAACATACAGTAAGCACCAATAATGAATAAACTGTGTTAGTCAAATTCAAGTCAAAAGTTGACTTATGTCTCATGTAAATTTATAATAGTAAATTACAATAATTTTTGTAACCTTTGTACCTAACTTGCATTCACGAACTTCCACCTCGGCCTACACAATATCGCATGACGCATGATGGGATGGAGATGGGGTCACGCGCTTCTATTCTTTCCCACCATGCATTGTGAAATTACGTTCCTCGCGATCTCAAGCTATTTGCGATAAACCTTATTACGCAGTCTTTAACTTATAAAGATGCTAGTAGACCCTTGCAGATTAACTTAGCTCGCAATACTATGTCACAAAATCCTAGCTGTGATTTTATTTACTCTGATAGAGATGTTAGCGTTTAAATGTATTGAGGTGTGATTTTGTCAGCTTCTGAATTCCATATCCTACCTTAGTGTTAACTTTCTAACCAAATTAAGCATTGGCTCGTGTGAATGCAAGTTCCGGAACAGTGCTAATAATCCGTCAATATTAATTCAGCATTCTTTCATAGGGTGTCAATTCAACACTACATAATGCGACAATCCACAATATGTTTGTCGTGTCTTTATATCGCTACTGATCAATCGTGAAAATGTCAGTACTTTTCATCTTTACTCTTGCCAATTAGTTGTCCAATTTGAGAATAATGTCACAAACTTTAAACTTTCCAGGCCTAAAATTTGACATGATGACACTTATTAATTTGTTTATATAGAGATTTCGGACCAATATGGAATAATACAACATGCCTTATTTTGATTTGTGAAAGTTGGTAAAAGCAAGTGAAACGGTTACTCTTCCCTGGTAAATGCATCCAGGTTCATGACTACGACAAGCAAGCTTGCCTGCGTGTGAATGGTGTGAAACTACTGTGTATCAATTAAGGTTTAAAGATAACCAATTGTTCTATCCTGGCCTATGTATAGTTATTTACTATGTAGTAGGCCTACCAGTACTAGACCAGGTAGGCTGGTAGTTTACTGTACTACCAAAGGCCATTTTTCAATTAGAATGTGCGCTTTCTATCAACTAAAATTCATGTCTCGGATACATGCTACCATACTTTAGTGGCTGCACAGATCGTTGAGCGCTTTTGCCCAGAACCGTTTTGATTTTGTGATTATTCGGGAATACACCCCACAAAATAACAAATATCGCAATTTAGTTTAACATCTTTATCGTTTTTTATTTATTTAACAACATATTTTTACAGGATTACGTAATCAGGTTTTGCATTGTTGTCCTGTCTTAAATACAAACAAGGCCATATACATGGCTGCAGTCGCGTGCGCAAATTTGAGTTAGTGTTTACCGACCGACCGACATAGTGAGCATAGAGTCGTGTTGCACGCGACTAAAAAATCAGGGAAAAATGTTTAGTTTTTTTTATTGAATTGAGATCAGTATCTAGCTTTGATTGATGTAATTGTTGGGTAATATTTAATTTCAGTTGATGGTTATTCCATATTTTAGCGCCTGTAACTTTAAACGACGATATATTGTTGTATTAGCCAGCCTAGTATAAATAAATGTCAAACATTTCTTGCCTGGAAACAAACGAACAAATTTCTAGGGTAATAAATAGTCATAATATTCACCTTTGAATAATACTACAGTTGCTATTAATTATGGTCTTTCTAGTTCTGTATGTACTGCACGATCATAATGGTTTCACTGTTATTATTCATTAAATTATTATCATTAATTTTAAGAAGCACAACTGTGTCATATAAATAAGTTGAGTGATATAACCGATAAAGCTGCTTTGTGAGAATGAAGACATCACCTAATTGTTTTATTATTCAGAAAATAATGATGAATTTAAATTCAGAGAACCGAACTGTCATATACAATTAAGCTGTTATAACTTCAGAAGGCCAGCGCAAACTATTTACCGACAATGGTCAAATAAATCATTCGGTAATAGCGCAGTTTAATTCTCTAGATAGGCTAGAATACTGTACTGTAGAATACTAAGAGAAAAGAAAAAGAAAAGATGTCATATCTCTTAACGTAATACACTATTTCTGACTTTGCCAGCGTGTGTTGGCCAACAATAATGTACAAAAAATGAATGTTAATGAGTTGGATATTGAGAGAATATTTCATAATTTAACATATTTTTTTTTTAAAGATTCATTTATTCAATTTTTATACGTGAATCACGAAAATCACGTTTTTAATTTTTCAGTACTTTTTACGTGTTGCTGAAAAAAACACACTTTTTCAAGGTTATTTTAATCTAAATAATAATCTTTATCTTATGTTTTTGATTGATGAATCTGGCGCCCCCTATAGATACAGAATCGGTTATAGTAAACTATAGAGGGCATAATGCATTTCAAAAGTCTTCACTGGTTCTACATTTTTATTGTAACATTGCACGCTGAGTTTCTAATTGATTTTCTGTATGAATATAAAGCTAACTAATACGACTTCATGATAAAATAGGCTACATACCTCTTTTGTCACGTGCCGTGCTGTTTGTTACGGGCTCACTCGTTAGGCAATAATAACAATTCCCTTTCCCAATTCTATTTCTTTACCTATAATAATAATAATAATAATATTTATTCGGCAAAAGTACAATTCATCTTGCCAGGAGCAAGTAATAGGCATGAGCCCAAACAGAAAACTGCTCTTACTCCATCATTACTTATAAAATACAAAAATAACAAAACTAAGTAGCACAAATTAAGTCAAAATAAAACAAAACAAAACAAAGTTATAATGAGATACACCAATTAAAAATAAGCTGCATTGAATAAACAATATAAACAATTACAACTTAATATTTTGAGATCAAATGTTTGGTGAGTTGGGATTTAAAGTCTGAAATTGTAGCACATTGTTTAATTTCATTGGGAAGTTGCTCCCATAATCTAGGGAAAATAACAAACGATGAATTTAAAAATGTATTGGTCTTTGCCTTCCAATGTATTAACCGCCCTTCACACCTCTCACTTGATCTCACAAACTCATTAAAGGGCTCACTTCCGTTTGTCACAAGATTGCTAACGGCGTGGTTTCCACCAAATAAAGTTATTTAAGCAATGCATTATGGGTCAATTTTAATTATATATTCACGGCAAAATAAATGTATCTGTGGTATATACATTATGGAGAAATGACAACACGTGACACTTATAATAAATTAGACATTTAAAAAAAATAGAACGAGAAAGCAATAAACCGAAATAGTTGAATTGAAAATGGCATAAATTAAGTAGTGATTCTCCATGGCCACTGATTAATGTATCATTGCTAAGAGGGACAGATTTAAGAATTTAACCTCATTTAAACACTTCGTATTTTTGTTTGATGTAGTGCATTTATAAATAAATAGATCATTAAACCATATCAAAGCTTGATAGAGGCGCATAGTAACCCATAGCAACCGTGCTGTTAGGAAATTAGAACTAGATGGTAATCCTAATGTTTATGATAATATCAACGAAGAGGCACTTTGATCGTACTCTTGACTGGAAAATAACAAAGCATCTGTTAAAACTGATAATTTGACTTTAAAATGCCCTTTTCTGACTTCCTTTCCCATAGTTGTAACCGCGTTATGTAATTTTATTTACATTTTCACTGTGTGAGATTTGAATATTAAATTTAATCGCTGCATAGAAAGCTATTAGGCCCTATTAAGGCAACTGTATAATATACAATATTCAGTTTAGGCATACAATGTTATTTCTTTCACAAAAATGATAGATGTTCCTTCCTTTAATCTTTCTGACAACACTATAAAATGCTACTGTAGCAGACAACTTGTATTCTCGCCAAACTCCTATCAGTATGACTGGGTACAACCAAGATAAATAACTTGGACGCCATTCGGGTGGACAAAACACCCGGATGATTGTGGCAAATTGTTGCTAATGTCCGCTCGAATGGCGTCCATGGGATTACAGGGAGCGTAGTGTTGTAGAATGGGACCTAGCAACAGTTAACTATCTTGCGCAGCTATATAATCTTTGGTACAACCTCCAATTATTATTTTGTTATGGACAATGAAGTTGAAATTAGTCTTACAATGTCGATATTTTGTTTTTGTGTTTGTTAAGCCGCTATTTGTTATTGACTGGTAAAATTTGTTTTAAAGCTATTGAATAGTTACGTTTGAATACCACTTTATGTCTTTCAGCAATCTCCCTCTAAGAACGGATGTTGTTCATCGTTGAGACGGGAGACACACTGGAAATGTCTGATCCTGACTGCTCTAATGGGCGGCAGCATTGCTGTCGTAGGCTGGTGCGAAACCAAACTCGTCAACTACATCATGACAGACGAGATCACTGGAAGGCCTCATGATGAATGGGGTAGCCCGTGCGAAGACGGATATCTTTACATACCAATAGCTTTCCTGGTTCTTTTGTACCTTGTGTATTTTGTGGAGTGCTGGTATTGCGACGTACGCATGGCATTACAATACCGCGAAAAGATCGACGTTGTATACGAACGAATTACTCAAATGCGTGAAGCGTATCCCGTCGTGTGGTGGCGGGCGATTTCGTATCACTACGCCCGCCATACGCGCCATGTTACACGGTATCGCTATGGCGATTCGTACACTAGCACACAAGAATACATTGAACGGATAAACACCCACTCTGCGGCCAGTGCTTTTGATTTTAGCGATATTGGAGTAAAAGATGTTTCCAAAAATTTGGCGGGCTTAGAAGAACATTGTATGACACAGGTTGTATTTTCAAAAACATTTATTTTCGCGAATGTACAGGCGGAAAACGAGTACCTTTCACAAAGATTCCGATTCTTCAATGATAACGACGGAAGGGATGAATACATGGAAACAAGGGAAGGATTAAGTTTAACAGATATTGATTTTAGTGATGAAACTGTTTCGTATGCTTATTCAGATAAGCTTCCTTGGTATTTCAATCTTTGCGTTTATTGGGTACTTTCATTAACATTACTATCTTGGCCATATCGCGTATGGATAGAATACAAAATTGCGCATGTGCATTACCAGGTAGAGAAGATTTTTGGAACTAACTTTGCCTTTACTTATCCAAATGATCGGTTAAGACCAGGAAGAAACCGAACTATACCACGTGATATTACTGTCAGTAGCGAAACTAGTATGGAGCAGACGATAAGAAACAATAAACACGTGATTCCTAGCTACTCGGAGGCTTTGCTTATGGAAGCTGTGAACGGCGGCCGTGGAGCCACTAATGCCAATGGGCGAACGCGGTCTATACGAAATGTTCGATCAACGTCTGCGTATGCTATGGGCAATAATAACTCTTACGGAAGCACAACAATGAATGGACAAATCTTCCGCTCCTCACAGGGGCATCTAAGTTTACACGACGGTGGTAGTCAGGATATAAGCGCAAATAGGCGTCTCACTAGAGACATTTCATCTTTCATTTGCAACACACTCGGTGCTTTTATATCAACCGATGACGAAGGAAAACGAAAGCTTTCCAAAGTGAAGCGAAAGACATTTTCTGACACGCAGCTATGTAAATTAACTTCCCCAATTGACGACAATGATCGTAGGTTGCAGCGCAATTCAGTACGGACAAAAAGGCGTGGTAATAAGCGTAACCAGCACCACGAGAGTCTGTCATTACTGTCGACAGATTTAAATACTGATGGTGAAAACGCGCCGTCGATAACAATTGCCCGTCCTACAACGCTTCCAATTGATAGTCAAGAATTCCCAACAGTCATCCATGCTTCTCCACCCCCTTGCTACGATGTAGCAATGAACATGTTGCAGCCGACTGGAGAGTTATTGTCTCCTAGTGATTCTGCTGATGGTGCTTCGAGTTCTACATCATTTTCACATAATGATCCAAAGGATAGTACTAATAACGTTGAAACAACTTTATAATAACAGTAAACACAGTAGTTTGTTCCATAGTCATACTGGAAAATGTTTGGAAAGACATTAGACAGCTTTCAGATCTTACCAGCACAAGCATGCGCAATTACTTTCAAAGCCAAACTAAAATCTGTATGAAAAATGAGTCCAATTCAGACGGTACCGTCAACGTCTCCCTATCCGTAAGCACAAGCAATGAAGCCGTGGAGTTCGTTGCCGGGCTGAAGCAATTTTAATTTTGATTAATACTACTTAGCTTCAGGCCTCTAGATAATTTGACTTGCTATCTTCTCTTATAGTGACATAAAACATGTAATCCATTAGCGTCAACCATGATGTAGCTCAGTGGTCCCTTTCAGTGACACGATTGCTGATTTATGCATGGTGTCTCGTTGTATCCTCTGTAATTTAGGCATTGCCATGCAGTGTTCGAATTGAGATTGATTTGTTTTGAGATTCAATAATGTATTGTACGTATACTTGAAAATATGAAAACTTTCTGCCGCTGGGATTGTATTCAACCGTCGCTATTATTCGAGGTATAGTGGGATGTTCATATTCTCTCATTTGATCCGGTATCATTACCCAGATATTGTTATACTTTGGATAGTGAGATATATCTTAACAAATTAGAAAAGGGGTTTTAATTTTTAAACTAAATTATTATTACTATTTTTGTGGTAAGAGGAAAGATGGGTTGAGGACGAAATGTAAGCTTTATACTTTATAAAATCACATGAAAAGTTGTAGTACAGAGGACTTGCATCGTCAGTAAGATCAAAGAACATTTCGATCCGCTAGCCTATGCTAAAGCACTGTTCTCAGCCAATCAAACAAATTCTCTTTGAACACCATGTCGCTTCTTTATTTGGGCAGTATAGTTGCTTTATTGACATGCATGTGAATTAAAAACATATTGCCAAACAATGGTTTATTTTTATTTGATCAAAATTGTAAAATGAAAAGAAAAGACTGAGAATATTATAAAAATATGTAATTTTTAAATTTGAATCATTATATTTTTTTGCAAAATTCTTGACGTTAAATGTACGTCAATCTAACGACGCATGCGCAGCTAAGAAGGTGTTTGTTAATAATGTAGCAACATTGTTGTACCTTTTATCTAAGCCCAATGCAAGTCCTCTCTTGTCCATGAAGAAAAAAGAAGAAAATATGAAAATACCCATACAATTTAACATTTACATACACATAATGCAAGTATGAGGACATTTTCAAAAGACAGAACAGTTAAGTAGAGTTTTGTCATAATATGTAGATACTGAATATGATGAAATGTATACCATAATATAAACAATTTACATGTAATCATCATGCAATAATCCAACGTTATGCATTATTATACATTTACAATTGATGTAAAGAATTCTTATAGTGAAATTGTAAGGTGTTTTATTATACGTTATACCTTGAAGTCGATCGAATACCTTGACAAGAACAAGCTGCAAAGCACAATTGTGAACAACATGAGTGAAATGAATGAATTGTCTACAATTAAAACAAACTTAAATGTACTATTATTTATAAATGACACCGTAAAACTAGTAAAAGATGAAAGTTTGAACCGTACTAAAAATGAAAGAAAAATAAATAAATATATGCCAA
The DNA here is from genome assembly GCF_963402885.1 of Antedon bifida. Classification (NCBI taxonomy): domain Eukaryota; kingdom Metazoa; phylum Echinodermata; class Crinoidea; order Comatulida; family Antedonidae; genus Antedon; species Antedon bifida. Next base: position 19,933,126 of record NC_136234.1, on the reverse strand, counting down.
TTGTATAAAAGTAAACAGTACATAATGACTTTTGATAATGTATTTCCGGATTTGATTATGACTGTTTTCCAGATATTTTGTAATTTATTATGGTAATTCCTGACTCATTACCATAGTTTGATGACACGTGTTTGTTTTTCTTAATTTTGTTTTTTTTAACTTTTCAAAAAAAATTGTTCGGCAGTTTAAAAATGGTTACTGTCAAACGAAAAACATGAATATTATTAATAGAATGAGATGAAAAGTGCCAGATATCTCTTTCATTACGTTTTATTGAAGAAATAAAGTTTAATTTGATTTGACCATGTACAAAACGAATCTAATAGAAATCTTCAGTTTTCAACCCAGTCAAAAAATCAGTAGTTATAATCAATAATAGTAATGGATATCCATATATTGATTGATATTTTGTTGATTAGATATATCAATGGTTTTAATATAATTCTACAAACACATTTTTGTATTAACATAAAAAACATGAAAGAATCGGCATTTTTTAGTTTGTTAATTTACGTATTTTTACAATAATTTATAATCTGAATATTTATTAAGACTATTTTCTGTGCAATATGATTTCTTTTTAAAAGAAAAGCATCCTTAAATTCTGTAATTCAAGTTTTTAATAAGTTTCAGTTAAAATGTAAATGTATAGTATTTAGCATTATTACGTTCCAGTGTGTCAATTCATATGATCGTATTTGGATTTTATTTGAGAAGGAAATATTTCCTTATTTTTACCTTTTTTTGATAAAGTTGTTTCAATACCATTTTAAAATACAGTATATAATTATAATAAATACATGAGGCAGGTCCTTAACTGAATGTAAGGACAAATATAAAATAAGAAGTGGTACTTGATTTCTAGTTGGGCTTCCTTTATGATGGTTGTATTATGTTCATTTCACATGGTAAAAACGTGAAAATGGTAAACTGAACTCTCCATTATGGCTTAAGATACGTTCAGACGCACGAGCGTTAAATTTACTTATTTAACGCAAGGTGCACCCGTCTGAAGTGCTCACTTTAGAAGAAAAAATATTTACAGTTATTAAAACCGTAGCAGTAGCGTCATCACTGAATCGCACAGTTTGTTGTTACTTAATGTAGGGTAGGCCTAGCCAAGCCGTGGCCTCTTTTTATAGACACTGTCCTCCCATCACAGACGATAGAAAGTAACTTTCACCGCAGCACAAGAAGCGAAAAAATCCTTTTTAGTAAGTGTAAATTTGAAAAGGAGTCCAGGGGGCGTGCGCAAGATAAATGGGTTTCCTCTGAATGGTGGGATATATACTGTAGAGTCTGTTCTTTGGTGCATTTAATACATTTCTGAAAGTTTGCATTACCTCAACGAGGTTTAAAAGGTTAAATATGAAGCTTAGTCTACTACCATATTTATGAACTGATATATGCTGATAATGGGTGGGGTGGGGTGTTGTTGAGAATATTGTACATTTTAGAAAATTGTGAACTCAACATAATTTATACCAATGTCAAGTAAGATCCGTGGTATTACTGTATGTTCGAATTGTTTCTTCTAATCTATTCAGAATAGGCGAAATAAACTAGGGAAACATCCATGTGTATCCCTATGAAGTTTATAGTCAGAGCCTACAATTTATTGAGATATTTTAGTAACAGTAGGCCACTTAAGGGCCCGTGATTGTGGGAATGTACGTATTATTATAATGGTATTTGGGCATTCTTAGGAAATATTTCCTAACAATGGCCACTCTAAATACTATCAACCAACATTGTACTTGGATGAACAAATGGGATTTGTCGATTAAAGGATCTTTGCATCAATATGTTTGTTACGGTACGTTTCTATTACTTGTGTCAATTGAGCTATGTAGGCCTATCATAAGCAATACCGCCATACTTACCATTAAAATCATCTTGTTTATCTGTGTTTGACTGATGGTTTAAATAATATAACAAGATTATCATCTATATAATTATCAGTAGGGCGCTTTCACATGAGCCCTAACATAAACCTCGGAAGCTCCGCTCACTTTGTAATCAAATTGATCTGCGCGTGCGCAAGTATATTACAACAACTTCAGTTATATGTGCGTCGAGAAACTTATTTCTTAAAACGAGTATCGAAACATAGAAGAATAATTAAATTTCTGCTATTTTTCTTTCTTAACATTATTCTGCTTGCGCGTTGAAAGTTAACGTTTGCGCGCAATAATAATACACCAAACCATAGAGGGCGCTATAATAAACATACATTATTGGCAGCTATAATGGTAAACATCGGTATGTCAGTGACAACTCATTATTTCAGTCATTAAACAATGCACGAATTGATTACAAACATCTTAGGTAATCAATATTAATGTACGGAGGTGTTAAAAGGCCCGAATAATGTTCGATGCTAATGTAACAAGCCAGCTATATTGTAAAGTACGAATAAATTTAGCCGATTGCTTTAGTTCTAGTCTAGTCCTATAATGGATAGGAAAATAAAGCTGGCTGAAAGTAAAGCTTACTTGAATGTAGAATTAGAGTTTAGTGCTGAGGAGAATCGTCTAACTAGCGAGCTCAATCGACTTCGCATTGCAAAGAAATTAGCAAAGAGTGAGGCTCAACTTGAATCATTTAGAGACTTAAATAACGATTTCGTTACGATTGATAAAACAGGATACACTTTTTGTCGTCAGAAGTTTATCGACCGACATCACAATATACGGTCTATTTCTCATGTGTAGTAGAGCGTTTCTTTGATTGAATAATTGTGTTTGTACTATTATTACAGCAAGTTCAGTTCAGATTTTCAGTAAATTGAAAAAATGTGACAGCAAAGTTAGGCCTAACAATGGTTTATTCAAATTCAAAACACTGTAACTAATCCCTCACTATTCAACTATTAAACTGTAAAATGGATTGCGTGATATGAAAATGGATTGATAGCAAAACTTAATAAAGATACGTTGTAGTCTGAATATTAGGTATTTATGGTATGCTTAAGCGGAGTATTTTTGTAATGTTCCACTTAAAATGTTTACAATGAAATATTTTTGTTTTGAAAATCGTTCAAATCGTGTACCAACAATTAAGCTAGCAACAAAACATTCATTTTCCAACAATGATGAAATTCCATGGGAGTAAAATACTAGGGCTGTTTGCTTTGTCTTATTTTTTTACCGTGGGTGAATAGTTAAACCAGCCTACACTGACATTTAGAACAAACGCTACTGTGACAGTAGAGGAAAAGCGACACTACCAAGTGACAGAAGAGATTGAGCAAACGCTACCAAGTGACAGAAGAGATTGAGCAAACGCTACCAAGTGACAGAAGAGATTGAGCAAACGCTACCAAGTGACAGAAGAGATTGAGCAAACGCTACCAAGTGACAGAAGAGATTGAGCAAACGCTACCAAGTGACAGAAGAGTTTGAGCAAACGCTACCAAGTGACCGTAAATCAAGATGGCTATTGTTTGGTGTTTGCTGTTGTCGTTTATTTACCAGGCTAGTTGTATGCCATTAAGTGGAAAAGAAGTCGTGTCTAATCCCCAAGAAGATGCCTCTATTTATTTAATTTATGGACCTGCAATTCAATGCTTGATTGATTCAGAAAACGCAGGAGAGACCTGCATACCTGCCATCACTAAGGCCACTAAACAGGTAGGTCGGTTATGTTGAATCCCATGTTAAATAATAATAATAACAATATCTTTAAGGAGTACTGATTTATTTGGATTATTGGAGCTTTTGCGAAGTTTTTTCCATGACAGTTTTTTCCTATAATTTAGTAATGACCGTATTCTGCTTGTAGATTGTACAAGGAACTCGTTACGAGTTGTATCTTGATTTGAACCAAGATTACGGGTGCACAAGGGTAAGTTTATTTAACGGCCGTTCACACACAGCAATATAGTAAGTCCAAACGATATTGAAATGATGGAGCTTTGGGACAGAGTGGTTGGGGTGACGCTTGTTACTCTACTGGGAAGCAACGAAAGGACGTAAACGCAACGCAAGAAAGTTGATACGAATGAACTGTCGCTTTTCAATGGTCAACTCGCTTGCGTTGCGTCACGTCCTTGCGTTACGTCTTAGTGAGAACCAAGCTTAAGTGATTTGACCAATCACAAGTGATGGATTATTCCAACTGTCGCTTGTCATTGGTCAACTCGCTTGCGTTGCGTCACGTCCTTGCGTTACGTCTTAGTGAGAACCAAGCTTAAGAGATTTGACCAATCACAAGTGATGGATTATTTGAACTGTCGCTTGTCATTGGTCAACTTGCTTTCGTTACGCTTATGGGGTTTACTTGTTAAATTACGAAATGAAGTCCGACCATCAAATCTTTTCTAATTTTTGAATTATCAAGGCGACCTAAAAGTTTCACGTCGAACTCTCATGCCAACATATACCCATATACCTGTTACTGTACGCTTTTGATATATTATTTTCAATTACAGACAACGGATTGCTATGTGACTGTGTGGAACAGACATGCAGACCAACTGATTGACTGTGAATGCCAAGCTCCAAGCACGGCTCGAAGGCTGTTGGATTATTTGCTTAGTTTCCAGAAAGCATAGGCTTTGGTTGATGTTATAATACGTGTACTATTGTGCGCAGAGTGACCTGTAATTATACAGAAATTGTTGTTTCCTCTTGTCCATCCAGTAGACAATATTATATTTTTTTATTGCACAAATTGTGTATCTTAAACCTATGACCAGTTTGGTACCTAAAATGTTATCGTCAAATTAAAATGTCGCAATCAAAAGCTCCCCCAGTAATGTATATAAGCACCGTAAATATACCAACTGTAAGGTCATAATATTTTTACACTACGATCGTTTTAACATTGAAAAAAAAATGTTGCGCCCTATATACGTACGCAGAAAAGGATAATTTCAAATTTTAGTTTATTTTATTTAAAACTTAGGCCTACTCCGCTTAATACAATGGTAGATTTTGAGATGAGTCTGTGCGAGATATTAGATTGTGGCCCCCGGCCCGATGAGGTAGCTGGCTAGAACTATAGCACCTTTCGCTCTACTCTGCAGTAAAGTAGTAAAAAGACGCATTTTAGGCCTTATTTAGTTTTTAGTTACTACCAATGTAAATAAACTGATCAGATTGAAAAAATACTACATTACATATTATGTATAAGTCGTTGGTTTTGTTCTTTACGCATACAAAACAAGGAACACACTAGCTTCGGTTTACAATATATCGGCTTAGTGACGTCAGACGTTGACAACAACATTTGTCTATTATAATAAACAATTTCTGTGATGGCGCTGTGTAATTATTCGTATTATAAGTGTGAATACGTATAAGGAAATACAGTGTACACTTTTTCCTATTGTTCATTATGTGTTTGGGTTCCAGACGGAGTTTGGACTTAATATTAGTAAAAAGATAAATATTTTTGCACATATGGCGTTTCATGCGTATACTAGACAAAATTCGGAACGTCGACTGGTGGACCAGGGAAGAGTTGTAATTTAACTCTTCCCTGGGTGGACTAACTAAAAAGACAATAAATACAGCAAGTATAATGTTTGTGAAGTGAAGTGAATTTTCTCGTCGTACGTGGGATAACCCGGTTTTCATACATTACGTATTAGCATTGAATTCCGTGTCGGCAGTCAAACCCTGTGTGGGCATATCTAGTTTATTTTTTGACTTCTTAATTTGTCATTGCGTGAGCCATAAACTCTTTCTGTTCTCAAAAGTTTGTTAAAATTATTCACTTTTTGTCCTTTTTTGTCACCAGATTCATGGTCGTCTTTTTTTATGTGCTTTTTCTAATCATTGTCATAATTATTTAAAATTCTATACAACTTAATCTTCTTTTGTCAACCAAATCTATTATCTATTATTTTCATTTCGTCAGCTGTTTGACATTTACCAATAACAAGAACTATAATTATTGTATTAATCAGTCTGTTTAGTATGCCAGTGTTGGCATTTTTGCTCATTAGTATTGCTAGATAAATATGGCAAGTTTCGTGCTCCTTCTGTTATTGGTGAATCCGTTTTGCTTTACTACTGTTAGTAAAGCAATGGGCATTGGAGAAGTACAGCCGGCCGATAACAATGACGTTAAAGAAGCCATGGCCTTTGCAATTGAGGCAATCAATTTAAAGGAAGCATCGTCGTTGGACACAGCGAAATACAAAGTTGTTGACATTTTTGCAGCCACTAAACAGGTAAATACAACATAACGACGTTGGTGTAGGCGAAAGGCATGTGAACTGCAGATCGATGATTTCCATCGAGAACATACTACACAATGATAATCATTTGAACGCTTATTATTTTTTACTTCTGTTTGCATTGATCTTTTTACCTTTGATTGCAAATGTGTTTGTTTCATAACTATTCACATGGAATTACAATTCGATCGATAACTATAAGCAGGAAGTTGTAGTTTCAACTCCCTGCTATAAGTATATTCGGCTATGTTGAGTGTATAAACTTCACAACCGGATTCATAATAAACTAACTAGTAATTTGTACAAGCGATTAGCTAAGCGTAATAAAAGACAAAACTTGTATTTGTTCGTACAATTTTAAAAAACACACAACTATCAAAAACCAATATATTGTTGTTTTCCAGGTAGTAGAAGGAATGCTTTACCGTATCGAGTTTCAAGCGTGTATTACCAAAAATTTATGCGAATGGAATGTCCCTGTAAGTCGAGCTCGTTGTTCTAATGTTCACCACTTCCGTACATTGTGGCCAGAACAAAAAAAAGGAAAGGAAAAAAAACTTAATAATGGGAAATATTCCTCAAATTTTTTTTTTCAGAATTATGCCAGATTATGCTAGTTTTCCTAAAATTAGCCTAAGCCTATCATAAATGCAAGATAGCATAGGTATGTTAGATTTGACCACTATGCTACTGTATGGAATGGAAGTTTACATTAGTTCCATGAATTAAACTATTTTCTGAACTGTTCACATGACCTTTTGTGTTTTCTTTTTTAAAAATAATTTTACAAAATTTATTTTGTATTACAGATGAAAACTTGCAACGTGGCTGTTTGGGAGAGAATGTGGCTTACACCTCCTAATGATAATGTGCTACTAGAATACAACTGCAGCCCTCTTTAGTAAAATTATGACACTTTTACTACGTTCGTGTTTTTCCTTAGTGGGTGTTTCGCACATTTATTCTTTCGTCATTCACATAATAATTTCCATATTTCACTCATTTTTAGACCACTCCACTTTTATGTAGGTAAATAATCTTTTAAACAGCTAAATTCAGTCGTACTTTCACTTATAACATCGCTAGCTTGTTATATTAGTATACCGAAATCGGTCTCACCACCAATCCTGCTTAATTCCTACTGGTAGGCCTAATAAGTAATAGGCCTACGGGCGCGAAATATTACACAATATTTGTTTTCATTAATTACATTTTGGAAAAGGTATCATTAAATCAAAAAGATCACCTACAATTCGTCAAAGTGTAATTACAAACGAACGAAACAAAATATTGGTCAAAGGCGCGGAGTGCTAAAAAGTTTGGTCCAATTGACCAGACCTCTCACAGTGGTGGCGCCAGCGGGTGGGGACAGGGCCCGTGGAGAGATGCCACCCCTCCCCCATCGGGGAGGATTGACAAAGTATTTCCTGATAAAAGTAAAACCCTACTGAGAGTGTGCACAATCAAGGATGTTCATCTTTAAAAGCGAGTTTCTAGGGACTCTGGCCGGACCCGTTTGACAACCACGGCCAATGGATGCTATTATTTATCCAAACAAAGAGAGATATATCCACTTTTTGACCCGTGTTATTGAAAGGAAACGTAAACACATCGATCGTGGATTAAAATAATTTTCGGCACGTAAAACTGAATCAATTAATAAATTAATGATAATGAAACCGAGGTGTGTTTGTCGTACAATACAAATTTAATTAAAAGAGAAGCTAATTTGAATATTTATAGAATTACTCGTTTATATAAAACCTGGTGTCGTGTGATGTCCAGCAGACTGTAGACATTCCGTTAAATTGAGAGAGAAAATGGCCAAGTTGTTGCTGTTACTGTTTTTGGTAAATTCGTTTTTGGTGGCTTCTGTCACATCGAAGAATGAAATCAACGGTGATATTGTAAACAAGATGAGATTTGCAATTGAAACAATCAATAAAAACGAATCGCCAGAAAAGTACATATTTTCCAAGATTACCTCGGTCACTGAACAGGTAAGTTAATATTGAGGCACGTTAGACCTGCTGCTAAAACTATAAGTGAGTACTGTTAAGCAGCCTAAAACTGTCCTCAAACAAATTTAAGCGGCGGATCGGGCCTACTTGAAGATAGAGCCGAACAATTATAGAGCTGGAGCTGCGGGGCCAGCATTCTAGTGGATATTGAGGATGTTGTCCATTAGAACAGATGATAGTTTTGTTAATTTATATGTTAGCATATTGATCGAAACGTCGAGAAACTCAACAGTTCTGTTCAGAACTAATATACGTTCTGTACCGCAAACTTATATCAACGTTATTATTGTTAGTTATTGTTATTTTCCACATTAAAACAGGATAGGCTGAAACATATTTTAGGCATACAATATGAAAATCATCATTATTTTAATAATTATTTTTCAGGTTACATCTGGAACTCTTTACAGTTTTGTCTTTGAAGCTTGTTATACCAGCAGCAAGATGTGTTCCGATGATGACGATGTAAGTATATGAGCACCTTTGCCGTATATTGAAATGCATACGCCATGTCTGGACTATCAAACTATAGTGTATGATGTGCCCAAATATGCTAGTGATATGACATCATCGTTTACATATATAAGCACATCACATGTTTGTGCCGCATAAAGTTTGATAGTGTAGACATCAGGTTTTTATGTAATTCTAGAGTTTTCAAGGATGTTGCATACGAAAAAATGCCAATATTACGACCCTTTCATGATGCAACAAATTGATCCTATATATCAACACTGTTATTAATTGCAAAGACACTTGTTAATATGACCGTTTGTTACCGTCTTCATAGAAAATATTCCACATTCTTTCCTCTCATAACTAAATGCAAAATTTGTTCTTACATGGTATCATTGCCAGCTGTTTAATTATGTTTTCCATACAAATTATTAACTTATTTTTTGTATTGCAGATAAAAACGTGCAATGTAGAGTTGTGGGAGAGAGTATGGTTGGCAGATGAGGCTAGGAGGAGGATCGTTCAAAATTTCGACCACTGCAATCCTACTGATAATAACGAGTAGTACTCTATTTCTAAGATGTGTGGCGCCTACGTGTAAAATATGGAATAATATCTATAAAGATTATGTTATTGTTGTCGTTACCGTCGTTTTCGTCACTGTCGTTGTCGTCACTGTCGTTGTCGTCACTGTCGTTGTCGTCACTGTCCTTGTCGTCACCGTCGTTGTCGTCACCGTCGTTGTCGTCACCGTCGTTGTCGTCACTGTCGTTGTCGTCACTGTCGTTGTCGTCACTGTCGTTGTCGTCACTGTCGTTGTCATCTTTGTCGATAACAATGTTGAAATCAATCACAATAATTAATTATCAAGTTAATTGGATATGAATTTATAAAATGTTGGTTAAATATAATGTTGATTGATATTTTAATGGTTTAAATTGTTTTATTTATTATTTTGCATTATTTTATTATTATTTATACAGGCAAAAGATACATTTTACAAAATATAATACAAATCTACAAATTAAACAAACACGACGCAAGAAGAAAATATAAAATCATAGTCACTAGCTGCCGGGAAAGCACAAAAGCAGCCTAAGCCACTGTCAAATTATGTGTGTACCTCCAACAATTGTTGAAAGATAAATCATCTTTGTTGATCTCCTATCTTTGTCTTACTCTACTCTTTTGTCAGTTGACTTGTATTAGCTCTTCAAGTTCCTCGCTTTTTATATGCGAGTAGAGAAGTGGTAACAGTGTTCAAAATGTTTACGTGACAATCGGTACAAAGCAAACAAAACCGTATTTTATTTCAACAGCCAGTTTAACAACAAGAATAATAATATGTTTGCCTCCCTCTATTAAAAAATGTATCCTAATAATATTATAACTTATACATAATTATTAATCTTTCAGAATCGTCCATTATGATTTTTTTTTTAATATTAAATTAAAATCATTTTACGAATACTCTTGATTTTATATAACATTATAACATAACATTTACAGTAGCATTCAATTTTATGCAGAGTTATTTATTTGAAACAAAATTGTTATTTTATAACTTGAAAAAATTCATATAAAAGTAACAACAACAAATTTTAGTACCTATGCGATAGTGTAGTAAACCAACATTCAATGTAATTAAACACACTTGTTTGTTTTCGTTCATTAAGTAGCCTATATTGATCACGTCCAGTAGGCCTTCAAAATAGCGAGAAACATGACTAAAACTTTGGTTTTATCGTTGTTATTTTATTGTATTTGCCTTGGTAATTTTACTATGATGGGCGGAAGAGAAACTGTGGCTAATCCTAATCAGTCTGATTTGATTAGAAGAATCTCGAGGTTTGCAACTGAGCAAATAAACGCAAAAAGTAACTCGCTATATGCAATGAGGTGCACCAACATCATCTCGGCTGCTACCCAGGTAAGAGAGTTACATTGTGGCCAAACAACTTTATAGGCCTACAAAGTGGGGTTTTGAGACTCTTTACTTTAGTGAAGTAAAGAGAAGATTCCAAGATAGGAACTCGTAACAGTTCTTTGATCTTATGTCTGGCACATCGTGTGTTTTTTTGTCAAATAAAGTTTGATAGTGTAGATAGAGTTAGAATCAGATATATTATAATGAAATGTTAGTCTTCTGGTCCACATAAACCTGTAGGCCTACAGCCTGTAAAGAAACGATGCGAGGTCACAATATTAGTTTTGTTTTTTCTGAAAGTATTCTGGAATTATGCATAACAAATTTGTGAATAGTGGTAATGAAATCGGTTTTAATGTAATTTTAATACTTTTGTTATGCTTCTATTAATTTCCAGGTTGTTGCTGGAATTAATTACTTTTTAACTATTGAACTGAGCCCGACTGTATGCAAGTTGAACACAGGGAAGTTAAGTAATCTAAACGTTCAGAAGTGTAAACTACTGACTGGACCACGAGCTGCAACCATGGTAAGTTAAAGCGAGTACCGGTGGTAAGCGCTCAAACTAAATAATAGTCTAACATTGAAAGTAAGACACAAGAGCCCCTCCTTTGGATAAGTGTCATTCTCAAATATAGGAACCTCATACAGTACAAGTACAATAATGCTTCTATGATTGTGCCATTCCTCTATTCACACCAAAGTAGGCCTATTGTACTTTGAGTTCCCTAAACCATTTAGGTTCACCATCTACCTTATACGGTATTCACTGGACACTTCTATGCCATGTCATGTACATTATTTATGTATGGTACGAAATCTTCATACCATAAGATCACCTTTAAAACTATAAACCATACAAATGTGATCCTTTTTTTTACAGGATTTGACTTGTACAGTACAAGTGTATGAGCGAGCATGGGAACATCTAATAAAACTGGTGGATTTTAACTGTCACCCAACTTATAGAGGGAGTACATAGAACCACAGAAATGCCATTATCATTTTTTATTTAATTTTTACTTTATTTTGTTATTTTGTTTATTCCATATAAGAGGAAGTACGTAGTAGACTACCACAGAAAACGCTAAATATAATGTTTTCTTGTTTTTTCTTTTCATTCCGTACTTGAATGTTCGACTTGAATTAAACAGATATTTTACATAATGTTTTGAAATTACAACATGTGTGATGTTTGAAGAAACTGTTTTTCCAAAAATGGCCAAAATATCATGTTTTTAAAAATCCATTTTTATGCGATAATATTGCTTTATATGATCATACACCATCTTATAGTGCCATAGAAACCATTTATGTCGAAAAATAAAAGGGTCGAAAATTGGCCATTTTTGGAAAATATCCCTGTACTATAGTAAGGGATTTTTTCGAAAAATGGCCAAAATATCAGTTTTTAAAAATCAATTTTTATGCGATAATATTGCTGTATATGATCAAACACCATCTTAAAGTGCTATAGAAACCATTTATGTCGAAAAATAAAAGGGTCGAAAATTGGCCATTTTTGGAAAATATCCCTGTACTATAGTAAGGGATTTTTTCGAAAAATGGCCAAAATATCAAGTTTTTAAAATTCAATTTTTATGCGATAACATTGCTGTATATGATCATACATCATCTTATAGTGCCATAGAAACCATTTATATCGAAAAATAAAAGGGTCGAAAATTGGCTATTTTTGGAAAATATCCCTGTACTATAGTAAGGGATTTTTTCCAAAAATGGCCAAAATATCATGTTTTTAAAAACCCATTTTTATTTGATAATATTGCTGTATATGATCATACATCATCTTATAGTGCCATAGAAGCCATTTATGTCGAAAAATAAAAGGGTCGAAAATTGGCCATTTTTGGAAAATATCCCTTTACTATAGTAAGGGATTTTTTCCAAAAATGGCCAAAATATCATGTTTTTAAAAACCCATTTTTATGCGATAATATTGCTGTATATGATCATACATCATCTTATAGTGCCATAGAAACCATTTATGTCGAAAAATAAAAGGGTCGAAAATTGGCCATTTTTGGAAAAAATCCCTGTACTATAGTTCAGGGATTTTTTCGAAAAATGGCCAAAATATCATATTTTTTAAAATCAATTTTTATGCGATAACATTGCTGTATATGATCATACATCATCTTATAGTGCCATAGAAACCATTTATGTCGAAAAATAAAAGGGTCGAAAATTGGCCATTTTTGGAAAAAATCCCTGTACTATAGTAAGGGATTTTTTTTCGAAAAATGGCCAAAATATCATGTTTTTAAAAACCCATTTGTATGCGATAATATTGCTGTATATCATCATACATCATCTTATAGTGCCATAGAAACCATTTATGTCGAAAAATAAAAGGGTCGAAAATTGGCCATTTTTAGACAAAATCCCTGTACTATAGTAAGGGATTTTTTCCAAAAATGGCCAAAATATCATGTTTTTAAAAATCCATTTTTATGCGATAATATTGCTGTATATGATCATACATCATCTTATAGTGCCATAGAAACCATTTATGTCGAAAAATAAAAGGGTCGAAAATTGGCCATTTTTGGAAAATATCTCTGTACTAGGCCTATAGTTCAGGGATTTTTTTCGAAAAATGGCCAAAATATCATATTTTTAAAAATCAATTTTTATGCGATAACATTGCTGTATATGATCATACATCATCTTATAGTGCCATAGAAACCATTTATGTCGAAAAATAAAAGGGTCGAAAATTGGCCATTTTTAGACAAAATCCCTGTACTATAGTAAGGGATTTTTTCCAAAAATGGCCAAAATATCATGTTTTTAAAAATCCATTTTTATGCGATAATATTGCTGTATATGATCATACATCATCTTATAGTGCCATAGAAACCATTTATGTCGAAAAATAAAAGGGTCGAAAATTGGCCATTTTTGGAAAATATCTCTGTACTAGGCCTATAGTTCAGGGATTTTTTTCGAAAAATGGCCAAAATATCATATTTTTAAAAATCAATTTTTATGCGATAACATTGCTGTATATGATCATACATCATCTTATAGTGCCATAGAAACCATTTATGTCGAAAAATAAAAGGGTCGAAAATTGGCCATTTTTGAAAAAATCCCTGTACTATAGTAAGGGATTTTTTTCGAAAAATGGCCAAAATATCATGTTTTTAAAAATCAATTTTTATGAGATAATATTGCTGTATATGATCAAACACCATCTTATAGTGCTATAGAAACCATTTATGTCGAAAAATAAAAGGGTCGAAAATTGGCCATTTTTGGAAAATATCCCTGTACTATAGTAAGAGATTTTTTCCAAAAATGGCCAAAATATCATGTTTTTAAAAACCCATTTTTATGCGATAATATTGCTGTATATGATCATACATCATCTTATAGTGCCATAGAAACCATTTATGTCGAAAAATAAAAGGGTCGAAAATTGGCCATTTTTGAAAAAATCCCTGTACTATAGTAAGGGATTTTTTTCGAAAAATGGCCAAAATATCATGTTTTTAAAAATCAATTTTTATGAGATAATATTGCTGTATATGATCAAACACCATCTTATAGTGCTATAGAAACCATTTATGTCGAAAAATAAAAGGGTCGAAAATTGGCCATTTTTGGAAAATATCCCTGTACTATAGTAAGAGATTTTTTCCAAAAATGGCCAAAATATCATGTTTTTAAAAACCCATTTTTATGCGATAATATTGCTGTATATGATCATACATCATCTTATAGTGCCATAGAAACCATTTATGTCGAAAAATAAAAGGGTCGAAAATTGGCCATTTTTGGAAAAAATCCCTGTACTATAGTTCAGGGATTTTTTTCGAAAAATGGCCAAAATATCATATTTTTAAAAATCAATTTTTATGCGATAACATTGCTGTATATGATCATACATCATCTTATAGTGCCATAGAAACCATTTATGTCGAAAAATAAAAGGGTCGAAAATTGGCCATTTTTGGAAAAAATCCCTGTACTATAGTTCAGGGATTTTTTTCGAAAAATGGCCAAAATATCATGTTTTTAAAAACCCATTTTTATGCGATAATATTGCTGTATATGATCATACATCATCTTATAGTGCCATAGAAACCATTTATGTCGAAAAATAAAAGGGTCGAAAATTGGCCATTTTTGGAAAAAATCCCTGTACTATAGTTCAGGGATTTTTTTCGAAAAATGGCCAAAATATCATGTTTTTAAAAACCCATTTTTATGCGATAATATTGCTGTATATGATCATACATCATCTTATAGTGCCATAGAAACCATTTATGTCGAAAAATAAAAGGGTCGAAAATTGGCCATTTTTAGAAAAAATCCCTGTACTATAGTAAGGGATTTTTTCCAAAAATGGCCAAAATATCATGTTTTTAAAAATCCATTTTTATGCGATAATATTGCTGTATATGATCATACATCATCTTATAGTGCCATAGAAACCATTTATGTCGAAAAATAAAAGGGTTGAAAATTGGCCATTTTTGGAAAAAATCCCTGTACTATAGTAAGGGATTTTTTTCGAAAAATGGCCAAAATATCATGTTTTTAAAAATCTATTTTTATGCGATAATATTGCTGTATATGATCAAACACCATCTTATAGTGCTATAGAAACCATTTATGTCGAAAAATAAAAGGGTCGAAAATTGGCCATTTTTTTAAAAAATCCCTGTACAGGGATTTTTTTCGAAAAATGGCCAAAATATCATATTTTTAAAAATCAATTTTTATGCGATAATATTGCTGTATATGATCATACATCATCTTATAGTGCCATAGAAACCATTTATGTCGAAAAATAAAAGGGTCGAAAATTGGCCATTTTTGGAAAAAATCCCTGTACTATAGTTCAGGGATTTTTTTCGAAAAATGGCCAAAATATCATATTTTTAAAAATCAATTTTTATGCGATAACATTGCTGTATATGATCATACATCATCTTATAGTGCCATAGAAACCATTTATGTCGAAAAATAAAAGGGTCGAAAATTGGCCATTTTTGGAAAAAATCCCTGTACTATAGTTCAGGGATTTTTTTCGAAAAATGGCCAAAATATCATGTTTTTAAAAACCCATTTTTATGCGATAATATTGCTGTATATGATCATACATCATCTTATAGTGCCATAGAAACCATTTATGTCGAAAAATAAAAGGGTCGAAAATTGGCCATTTTTGGAAAAAATCCCTGTACTATAGTTCAGGGATTTTTTTCGAAAAATGGCCAAAATATCATGTTTTTAAAAACCCATTTTTATGCGATAATATTGCTGTATATGATCATACATCATCTTATAGTGCCATAGAAACCATTTATGTCGAAAAATAAAAGGGTCGAAAATTGGCCATTTTTAGAAAAAATCCCTGTACTATAGTAAGGGATTTTTTCCAAAAATGGCCAAAATATCATGTTTTTAAAAATCCATTTTTATGCGATAATATTGCTGTATATGATCATACATCATCTTATAGTGCCATAGAAACCATTTATGTCGAAAAATAAAAGGGTTGAAAATTGGCCATTTTTGGAAAAAATCCCTGTACTATAGTAAGGGATTTTTTTCGAAAAATGGCCAAAATATCATGTTTTTAAAAATCTATTTTTATGCGATAATATTGCTGTATATGATCAAACACCATCTTATAGTGCTATAGAAACCATTTATGTCGAAAAATAAAAGGGTCGAAAATTGGCCATTTTTTTAAAAAATCCCTGTACAGGGATTTTTTTCGAAAAATGGCCAAAATATCATATTTTTAAAAATCAATTTTTATGCGATAATATTGCTGTATATGATCATACATCATCTTATAGTGCCATAGAAACCATTTATGTCGAAAAATAAAAGGGTCGAAAATTGGCCATTTTTGAAAAAATCCCTGTACTATAGTAAGGGATTTTTTTTCGAAAAATGGCCAAAATATCATGTTTTAAAAAATCAATTTTTATGAGATAATATTGCTGTATATGATCAAACACCATCTTATAGTGCTATAGAAACCATTTATGTCGAAAAATAAAAGGGTCGAAAATTGGCCATTTTTGGAAAATATCCCTGTACTATAGTAAGGGATGTTTTTCGAAAAATGGCCAAAATATCATGTTTTTAAAAATCAATTTTTATGCGATAATATTGCTGTATATGATCATACATCATCTTATAGTGCCATAGAAACCATTTATGTCGAAAAATAAAAGGGTCGAAAATTGGCCATTTTTGGAAAAAATCCCTGTACTATAGTAAGCGATTTTTTCCAAAAATTGCCAAAATATCATGTTTTTAAAAATCCATTTTTATGCGATAATATTGCTGTATATGATCATACACCATCTTATAGTGCTATAGAAACCATTTATGTCGAAAAATAAAAGGGTCGAAAATTAGCCATTTTTGGAAAAAATCCCTGTACTATCATAGTAAGGGATTTTTTTCCAAAAATGGCCAAAATATCATGTTTTTAAAAATCCATTTTTATGCAATAATATTGCTGTATATGATCTTATAGTGCCATAGAAACCATTTATGTCGAAAAATAAAAGGGTCGAAAATTGGCCATTTTTTGAAAAAATCCCTGTACTATAGTAAGGGATTTTTTTCGAAAAATGGTCAAAATATCATGTTTTTAAAAATCAATTTTTATGCGATAATATTGCTGTATATGATCAAACACCATCTTATAGTGCTATAGAAACCATTTATGTCGACAAATAAAAGGGTCGAAAATTGGCCATTTTTGGAAAAAAATCCCTGTACTATAGTTCAGGGATTTTTTTCGAAAAATGGTCAAAATATCATATTTTTAAAAATCAATTTTTATGCGATAATATTGCTGTATATGATCATACATCATCTTATAGTGCCATAGAAACCATTTATGTCGAAAAATAAAAGGGTCGAAAATTGGCCATTTTTGAAAAAATCCCTGTACTATAGTAAGGGATTTTTTTCGAAAAATGGCCAAAATATCATGTTTTTAAAAATCAATTTTTATGCGATAATATTGCTGTATATGATCAAAAACCATCTTATAGTGCTATAGAAACCATTTATGTCGAAAAATAAAAGGGTTGAAAATTGGCCATTTTTGGAAAATATCCCTGTACTATAGTAAGGGATTTTTTTCGAAAAATGGCCAAAATATCATGTTTTTAAAAATCAATTTTTATGCGATAATATTGCTGTATATGATCATACATCATCTTATAGTGCCATAGAAACCATTTATGTCGAAAAATAAAAGGGTCGAAAATTGGCCATTTTTGGAAAAAAATCCCTGTACTATAGTAAGGGATTTTTTTCCAAAAATGACCAAAATATCATGTTTTTAAAAATCCATTTTTATGCGATAATATTGCTGTATATGATCTTATAGTGCCATAGAAACCATTTATGTCGAAAAATAAAAGGGTCGAAAATTGGCCATTTTTGGAAAAAAATCCCTGTACTATAGTAAGGGATTTTTTTCCAAAAATGGCCAAAATATCATGTTTTTAAAAATCCATTTTTATGCGATAATATTGCTGTATATGATCATACATCATCTTATAGTGCCATAGAAACCATTTATGTCGAAAAAAAAAGGGTCGAAAAATGGCCAAAATACCAAGTTTTTAAAATTCAATTATTATGCAATAATATTGCTGAATATGATCATATATTGTTTTATTATCATCTTATAGTGCCATAGAAACCAGTTATGTCGAAAAATAAAAGGGTCTAAAATTGGCTATTTTTTCAAAAAACGAATCATCATAAATCATCATTGGAAGAAACAAAATATTATAAACACAAAAAAGAAACAAATTTTACTCATATTTCGCCCAAAATTTCTGATTTAATTAAATTCATCAGAAAGGAAAAATTGCAATTTATATTGCTTTTCTGAAAAGACATTCTTTATTTCCCTTTAAAAATAGTAGTAGTTAGAATTGACATACGATCGCTGTACAATATAAACACCGCACAGTAGAGAAGGTTTTCTCAACACAATAGTTGTGACGTCATTTCGTTACTAGTCGAAACTAACTTGTGTTTGTCTAATTTGCTAATAACTAATTCAGATTAATTAAATTAAAGGTGGTTTGTTTTGTACTAATATAGTTATTTATTTATATTTGAATATTTATATTTATGTTCATGGTATGTTCCTGGTATGTTCTTGGTATGCTCATGTCATGTTCTTGATACTCTATGTTCATGTTCTTGATACTCTATGTTCATGTTATGTTATGATACTGGATGTTCATGTTATGTTCATGATATGTTCATGAAATATTCATAGTATGTTTATGGCATACCATTTTCATTTTCACATTTCAATATGTTTTAAAAGAATTTAGCATTCAAATGTTAACATAACTTATTTGGCTTTGGTATGTGGATATCTATATTACTAAATCTCTTCTCTTTTAATATGCAATATAAACATATTGTTATTATGAATTCTTTAATTTTATTCATAATTTTACAAATTACAAATTGACCATCAATAATTTCTTGGAAACAAATAGAGTAGTAGCATATCATTAGTATTCATAAGTAAGTTATTTATATTTTTAAATATTCATGATTCTAGTTTTAAATAATTGTGAAAAAAATAAGGAATTACAGCTTATAAGTTATTAAAATTATTCAATTATAAATGTTAAGTATTTTATACAATGTTTGTCTGTTTGATTATAACAATCAAGGTAAAATATATAAAATAAACAAAATTATGTAACAACAGATTAGTTATAATATCTTACATTACATGATAAAGAATAAAAAATATCTATTAAACAACATATGTAACACTATTCTATATAATAAACAAATGTGTTGTTCCCCAATTATATATACCTATTATAAAATGGATTGGATGAACCGATAGAAAAATGTTCTAAATTTTATACAGTGATCACATTTTGAGTAAATAACTTTGAAAACAGTCATTTCAAAATAATTGACTAATAAAGAAAATTATAATTAATAAAAAGTATGTGTAACTCAGTAACGTAACTATATTAAAACAAATATGACTGATGCTTCTTATTAATGTTAGTTAATTAGCAACGCATTAAAGTTGTGCAGTAATTGATTGATATTACCAGTAGTAATGTTGCTTGATACAGTATCTGCAAATAATAATACTTAATAGTAATTCTTCTTCAGCAACTGTAGAAGATTTACTATTATTATACAGTAACATTACTGCAGTTGAACTAGTACATCACCAATAAAAAAATATAAAAAAATTTTAGTTTCAATACTGCTGAAACTTCAGTAGAATTGCCATAGTTACAATAGGCCTACTGTTAAAACTTCAGTAGAATTGACATAGTTACAATAGGCCTACTGTTGAAACTTCAGTAGAATTGACATAGTTACAATAGGCCTACTGTTGAAACTTCAGTAGAATTGACATAGTTACAATAGGCCTACTGTTGAAACTTCAGTAGAATTGCCATAGTTACAATACTGCTGAAACTTCAGTAGAATTGCCATAGTTACAATACTGCTGAAACTTCAGTAGAATTGCCATAGTTACAATACTGCTGAAAGTTCAGTAGAATTGCCATAGTTACAATACTGCTGAAACTCAGTAGAACAGCTAAGCAAACATGGCCAATAATATTTTGTACTACAATATCAAGATATGATTAAAGAGAAAACAAAATGTAGTCACTGGAAAGTAACCATAAAAGTTGCAAATTGGTTCCTAAATTAATTGTGACCTGGGATAATTCCATACATAATAAAGTACAATAATGTGATTAATTAACAGTAATTAGTACACCTAATAAAACACTCTTTAGGCTATCGTCAAACATATGGTCATTGAGTTCCAAGTATAAATGCAGAGAGGTACCAGCCACTCTTCACAAAATATCTTTACCTCAAGCAAGAAAACAATACTGCAGTAATTCCTACTATAGTAAATAATACTTCAGCAACTTCAATAGAATTACTGCAGTAATATAGAACTACTACAGTCACTGAAATTTCAATAAAATACAGTTGACTATAATACTAATAATAGTATTAGTAATCAAAAGCCTATAAAATATTTTCTCTGTTTTTTACATTGGGTGGTTTCTTTTATTTTTTGGTTGTTTAAACTTTAATCAATATTATATCAACATGATATTCAAGTTTGATTGTAAAGTGGAGGGGAACGCAGAAAGTGCAACACTAGCACCATTTCTATACAATTCCTATCTGTAGAATCTTTTGAAGCACTTCAGTTCAACAAGGAAAACAATGTTGAATGTCAGTTCTAATTTTGGTAAAATTTTCAACAAGAACAACAAACCACACAAATTACAAAACCTTTGCTTGGATTACAAAAAGGGAATCAGCTCAAAAGTTTAACAAATGTGTGACATATTTGTTACCTTATTCATAAGGTTGTGAAACCTCCCTAATAATATCTGTAATATCTATTCCTTCACTGTTTGATTTAAAATTATTCGTTTTTATTTGGTCAGATATTTTTATGCACAGTATACAGTTTAATTTTAACATCAATGATATATCCTTTGAGAACTAAACACTTTAATATAAAAAATACTAACTTGTTGTTATTTCTTTATACTTTCTGCATAGTTATTTATATATTAGCTGAATTTCAAATGTGGAAAAAAAAATGTTGTCATAGTGTACTGTAGTGTAAAGTGCAACTTACTAGACTAAAGAGAAACAACCTGGAATTACTGTACTGGTGCAACTATCTTAAAAGTACAGTACTCTGCCAGATTCTTATTTAAATTATTAAATGTATTATTATGCCTTTAATAAGATTGGCAAGTTTAAACCGCAGACACTAGTAAGACATAAATAGATATTTTAAAAATATTATATTTTTAACTGCATTTTAAAATTACAAAATTAACATGATTATTGTAGAAAGAAATTATTCCAGTCAGCCATACTTAATGGCTGACATTTTGTATCCAAAATAGATGTAAGTTTTCCCATTTCAGGCTACAGTATCTAAATTACAAATATCATGATTGAAGACAATTTTCTACCTCTTGACACCATTTTGTGTCCATCAACAATGACCTACAGTATATCAACTGATGTTTAGTACTGCAGTGTAAATACACAATTGATGGTTGCCATTTTGTGTCCAACTGCTGTACCGTATGATCATTGTATTCCAACATGTCATAATGATGTGTACAACTGGTATGGTCCCCATTTTGTGTCCAACAATTGTTGAAAACTTGCAGCCTCATCATCATTTATCTGCTGTGTTTATACTAAATAATAAAGTTAACTTTCAGACAACTGTTCCACCAGGCACTGATGTCGTAGGCTGCAGTAAACCCTATTTGTAAATCAAATCATAACATAATGTATAACTTTTAACTACATATGATTAAATTACAAGGAATATTTCAGTTTAATAAAGCACGCAATAAGCAATTAAAAGGTCGGTAAATGTTTAAAATTGAACTAAATTAGAAATTTCAAACCTACAATAAAATTAAGGTGTTTGATGAATTGGCTTATTTCTAGAATACATTTGAACAGAGTGCAAGTAAGTGAATAGAAAACAGTTAAGGAAATAAATATATTTTGATTGGAAGAACAGAAAAATAAAAATTATGATAAGTGCATAAAATGAAAAACCACAACCATTATGATTAAATAGCTTTTACTAATCTAAGGTAAGCATAGCGTGACTGCAACTCTGTTTAAATAAAATGTTTTTTAATGATTTGATGACTAATTAATAGGGCCAGGTTGTTCTAGTTTCCATCCCATCTTAGGCGGACAGATACTGTAAGGACAGCTTTGAGTTGAATTACCCTAGCTTGACTAGCAATACTTTACACCGCTTGGAGTGCATCAAAGCCTCCTAATATTGTATGGGTACTAGCTCTGGTTACAATCAGTTAGTACAGTATTCAGATTAAAACTGCTATGTCAGCTTAAATCTGAAAATAGGAAGGGGTGGGGGGGGGGGGGGGTGGTAGAGATAGCCTTTAACTGTAGATGCATATCCTCACACACAGTGGCGGATCCAGGATTATGAAATTGGGTCAAGGGTCAATTGAATTTGCCTATACCTCACCATATCGTTTTCAAGGTACTGTAGACAGAGGGTTCCACTAAAACACTATGTATTGTTCAATAAACACTCTATAAACTTGTCTGGAATTGATGATTGTAATCTGTACTCTACTGTACAGTCTGTATTTTAAGAATTTTGAATTGTGGAATCAAATAATAACACTCTATAGGTAGTAGGCAACAAAAAGAATATGTAGGAAAATAAATATAAATGGTATGAACGTCACTACTCAATTGAAAATACTATACCTCAATCTATTTAGGATTTCTCTGGTTGCGTATCCCCTCTGCCCATGAGATCGGGGGTAAGGTTGGGCTACACAATACAAAAAAAAAAGACCAAAAACAAAAAGGCTTACAATTAGTGATATTTTTTCATGCTATGAATTGGAAACAAATGCAGTGTGATTCAATGCCATGTGGACATTCAATGCCATGTGGACATTCAATGCCATGTGGACATTCAATGCCATGTGGACATTCAATGCCATGTGGACATTCAATGCCATGTGGACATTCAATGCCATGTGGACATTCAATGCCATGTGGACATTCAATGCCATGTGGACATTCAATGCCATGTGGACATTCAATGCCATGTGGACATTCTCTATTTTATTTGACAAAAAAAATTGTGCATTATTTGCATAATATTAATTAATACTGTAGCAGAAGTTACCTCCACAGAGATAGGAAAATGTGATTAATAATGTAGAAGATATTTTAATTTATCGAGTCAAGTAGAAACAGACATTTGGGGATTTCAGTAAAGCCTTGTTTGCACTGAAATTGAAGGATGGTAAATATAATCTTGTGGTAGGATGCATACTGTACATTTCCAGTCATACAGAACTGCATAAAATTTTGATTTTATTTTTTTTGTCAAATAAAATGTGAGACTTATCAAACAGACCAAAAGGAATTACATATGGAGTTCAAACATGCATGATTCTATACTAAACAATACACATACAAACAAGGCAATCTCAGCAATTTAAAAACGGCAGTCAAGAAGAATGCAATGAGGCATTTTACCCAACGTTTTGATTTTAAAAATTTCCTATTCCTAATCTAATTTTAGAACCAACTGTAAAGAAATCATTTTAGGGAAAGCGATCATTTTATGATGTACCACAGCACTAAATGTACACAGCTATTGAGTCTAAAAGTTATTCTAATCTGCTCATATGTTTTTCTGTGGAAAGAATGACTTTTTAACAGCTATGTATTTTAGTGGCGTAAAACGAATAGTCACTATTAATTGTGTTACCTTTGAAGTACTCTATGGAAGACTGTACACACAGTATGTTTTTGTTGTTGCTAGTGTTTTTTTTTACATTTTTTTTTTCAAATATACCTGTACTTTTATGGTCCAACCAGACTATGATTTTATAAATGTTAATTATTAGCCAACCACAACAGCTGTCAGATTGTTAGCCCACAACCAGTATATTAGAAGTATTATAATTAGTAATATTTTTGTTCTCAATCAACAATTTGTTTTGTATTTAATATTGCGCACACATTTCATTACAGATACTGTACCTCAGCTTTTGTAATGCTACAGTTAATATCTTTGTATTTGTTTGTAAATGATCAGTTATTTTATTTTATTTTTTGCTTTGTTTTATGGAAATGAGGTTTGTCTATAGTAGAGGAGAATAATTGATAACTGAGGTAGCATGCTTTTATATGAGGCCAAGCTTTAGTTTATATCTTTGGTGCAAAAAGAGGGCGGCATTGTATTATCACTGTGTACTCAATAAAATGACATACAGTAGAACCCCTCCTTTGGGATTCCCCTATTAAGGGATGCCCTTACTTACTGTACCCTTAAAAAATGGGGCATAAGACTGTGTGTAGCCTCTATTGAACACTTGATCAAGGCATCTTCACATTGGAAATGAATTTGAACTTAATGGAAAGGTCAACTTACCACTTTTCCCGGTCTTGCCCACGTACTAACAAAGCCTTCTTGACATGCAGTAACAATGCAGTCCTCTTTGAACATAAGCGATGTGACGCGCTCATGCGCGATTTTCTTCGTTATTAAAGGTTCAAGAATTATTAGTTCATCTATCCTAGGGCACATTGGAGTCCCGATTGCTTTGGCAGAATCTTCAATTATTTTTTGATGGATTTTACTAAGAATGTTCATTTTTTCTCCACTTTTGCTCGAAACCGATTCCTTTTTGCTTTTATCTTTATGCTTATCTCCGAGACTAAGTGTTGAGAATCTACTATGTACGGACCCACTGTCCGAATGATGACTAGTGTTCGTATTACTAGAGGATTTACCTTGCGGTGATAAACTATTTGTTTGCGCTATACTACCGGTTGGGAGCTGTGTGTTCGTTCGTTGTCTCGACAGAGACTGATTTTGTTTAAGTAAGTCTTCTGTAAACTCCCATAAGCATAGCTGAGTGTCCTGCGCTACCGAGCCAAACCGATATAGTACTGGTACAATTCCACCGTTACTTTGGATCGAATTACGAGATTGATTGCTAAATGTTCGCTCTCGTCGTGTAGCCGGTGATCGTTGATCCCGCGGCGATGTAAAATCATCTTCACTGCCCATAAAATCTTCGTGGTGATTTAATATTTCTGACGTAAATGGGTCAAAACATACATTTGTGACCCATGATTTATGACCTTTGCCCCTTGCAACTACACGCTTGTCAACAAATGACCACACGGTTACTAAATCATCCTCCCCTCCTACAACAACATATTTTGAATCAGGGCTCCAACTGACGCATTGTAATCCACCAAAATAGCTCTTCATTGAGCCTACTAAATCCATAGTATCGTAATTGAAAATCCTTAAAAAACCGTCCTGCGAAACTGTCGCTAAATATTTAACATCGGGCGAGAACGCAAACTCGTTGAGGGAGCCCTCACCCACTATCCAGCGAAACACTGGGTTGCGATTAGACTTTGTCTTGCATGTATAGATAGCATAGTCATCTCCGTGTTTCCATGTCTGGTATTGAGGGGGTGTGTTAAACGCTGGATGTTCCTTATTATAAACGTACAATTGTCCACTTGCATGACCAACTAGAAACATGTGTTCTGTACCAGGTACCCACTTTACACACGTCACTTTTGTTTTGTCAATAAGACGCTAAAAATAAAACACAACTTATTATAATTTTTTTTCAAACTTTAACTCATTAATTTTGATCGCATGCATGAGAGCCATAAATAATACACATATTAAATTTTGCCTGGCAGGTTTTGAATAATGATCAAAAGGACAGCTTGATCTCAACAGCATGTCCAGATTATACAATTTCGGAATTTTGGTTTTCGTTATTTTGGCACTGCATCAAAAAAGTTAATTTAAAAAAAAATAAATATGGCGATAGACAATGGAAAAAAATATGAAAATCTAGGGGAATTTTTATTTTCATCACAAACCATGACTTTCTGTTTATTAATGTAATAACTGTAGTCCCAACAGGGTCTAGCTTGAGGGAATTGTAATTTTAAACTTGAATTAATGTGACATGTTTCTGCATTTGTGATTAAAATATGGTGACAAAAGTTTACCGAAGGTGCGTTGTTAAGATTGGCATTTTCACAACAGCTATAAAAAAAATGTATTTATTTACAAAAATATTATGTATAAAGGACTGTTTAGTTTCTTGACATCGTCCTCAGGAGTGAGAATTTATCACCATACAAACCTTTATATAATAATATTATTATTATTATTTTAATAGTTACCTCATCATTGAATATCCTGCTAAGATCTTTCGTAACTGGGTCAATGAGTTGAACTTGGCCAGCGGAGAAGCCGATAAGCAATAATACACTGTTCTCGCTGGCTGTGAATTGATTCAGGTCATGGCACGTTGGTAGTGTTCCACCCTTGTACGTCCGTTTATCGATCGGTTTCGTTAAATCTGCAGCCTATAAGAACGAACAAAAAAATTGTAAAAGTCAGTTTATATTCACAATTCAGAATCTTTCCTCGTTTAAGGAAGGATTTTTCTAAGCAAAATAAATTGGACAATTCAATAGTTTGGTATTTATATATTTAAAATTATATTATAAGGTTTATCACAAATAACATGGGCGACGCATGGTTGATGGGGGGTAGAAATGGGAAAATACAATTTGTGTTTACATACAGAATGTTTTAATCAAGCTACACTACAGTACAGTATGTCTGCGATAACACATTATTATTATTCCTCCCTCGTCAATTCAATACTTGTTGTAAACAAGTAATACTAATACTAACCAAGTACTGCCACACACTGTCGGTACACCCAACCATGTAGCTAGAGGCGTAGATAGGCTAGACCTACAACCTAGCTACTAGGCCTAATACTAAGGCAAGCTAGGCTAGTCTAGGCCTACTGTAACTAGTGAATAAAACTAAAACTTAAAAGTAAAACTTAAAGAACACTACTAAATTAAAATAATAGTTAAATCTATATAGCAGCATAACCTAGAAATATATGGAACCAAAAATGTGGACCCTAAGTAAATAACTAGAAATTGGGGCACAAAGTTTTGATCTAGGCCTAGGCCTGTGTTTGGCCTAATATTTCAGGAGCTCGCCCACCTTCCGAACGCCTTTGTACAGGTAGAAGTAGAGCTCGCGTCCAACGTTGAAACATATTTTCTCGTTGGACCCGGATCCATCTTTAACTACAACAAACGAAACTTTTACAGGATGACAACATTGTACATTGTAAGGTGCTCTTGTGGGTCTTGAATATTCCGACAAAGTCATAAGTTTATAAAGGCCTTCCCGAGTTGTAAACTGTGTTTTGACTTCGTCCTTCCCAGATCCATCAGAGGCGGCCATGATGGATTTGCAATGATGAATAACCCGGATGTAATGTCAACAGTATAAAAAAAAGTACACGATCGATGGGTCAAAAGGTTAAAGAAAGTTGGAAATCAACTTTTCGACTTTGTTTTATTATTTTCAAACAAATATATATATACATTTTAACATTAAAAGTCACCAACAGAAGCCTGTTTATAAAATACGTTTATTACTATCGTGCTTTGTATACGTTATACGTTAAGAAGACTTTCAGTCCTATGTATTATTCCAATTGAAAAAAAAAAAATAATAATAATAATTCATTCAATTGAACTTCGATGTTTCTTCTTACTAAATGACTCGTCATAAACCAGGATGTTGAGCATTTATTAAAATTAAATAAAGGTATATCAATTTGGGTATTCGATTGAGAACATTCGTGTTTATCATTCGTAAATTAACCTCAGAAAGCCTCAATTTGAAGACCGTTACCAACACGCAACTCAATGTATCCCACCCAAAGGACCTACTAGAAACGACGTATGTGATTCCGTCAAAGTACGAGTATAAATTTATATATCAGAAGGGAAATCTGTTCTCAGCAATAAGACATACGATTAATAGTTGCTTAAGACTAAAACGTGCAACTAGTAAAAGAGAATAATCTACCGAAAACCATCTTATTTTAAAAAGTCCTCTAGAGCATAAAAACGGTGAAATATTTGCATTGTATTGTACAGTACTAATGTTAGAAATGTCGGTGGGTGAAAATGCGCATTGGTCTTGCGTTTGCACTGACAAAATACAACGAAATGAACAACTATAAAATTCAGTTAAAATTGCCAATATGTATTGTTTGTGTACCCTTTCTGTGGCAATTTCCTATTCATGGGTGATAGGTAGTGCGCACGTTAAAAATCGGATATTTATTAACTGTACGCATTTTCTACGCTCATACCAGAATAATGTTCAATAATCAATAATCTTCAATTAACTGGACTAAATTTGTTTAGGCGTGTGCCGACTGTACGTCTTATCGCGATGCGACTGTGACGTAAGCATTTAGTGAAAGTAGACCTATCATAATTTTCAAGTATAGTTTGCTATTTACATGTCTGTGGAATAGTACCATGAAATAGTACTTATCATTAATAATAATATTTCTGTTTTTTCCTAAAATGTTTACTTCTCCAATCAATGCAATCCTCTTTCCAATTTTCATCCTTTTGTTTATATAATATTTATCTCTTATACTTATCTTTACATGTACAGTATTTCATAAGTTTACACAAAGTTAACATTTTGTTTGATAAAAGTAAGATTTTGCAAATTGTTTCTAGAAAAACTACAGATCTAACATCATTTGTCTTAACACCATTATACTATAGAAGAAACACGATCAGAAAGACAATGCATTACCGATTACTTACGTCATAATAAGTAGCTATAATATCATCTTCACATTTATTCATGTATTGTTTTTTTCTTTTGTAACGGCATGGGATTTAAATAAACTTATTACCTGGAACAGATAGATTAAAAATAATAGATATAAACAAATAAATTTAAATAAAAAAAATCATAATATAAATTACAGCCTCAATTATTTGCATGAAAAATACAATTATTTGCATGAAAAATACAATTATTTGCATAATTATAATAAAAATAAATATATTTATGTTACGATTTATTTCTACAAATATATACATATTAAAAGATTTCAGATGTTAATCAAATGATAAAAATGTTTTAACCAATTAATTCACTATATATTTGATCTGTTTGTATTAATCAATTAGTGATCAGGAACATAATTGAATTAACAAATACAGTGAACTTTGACATGACCTGACATCGACCGATCTTTAATGCAAACATTTTGAACAAACATACTAAATTTTTTTAGTTAGTTTTTCTTATGTTGAGAAGAACAGTCAATCTATCAATGAATGAAATATTCTCCATTGAATGAATGCAAAAAACAGTCATTATTTGTTTTATATCACACCTACTATTCTAAATTTGTATTAAATTAATCCAATGCTTTCATCTTCAATCAATGTCAAAGGTTAGACTAGGCCATTCCGCAAACACACTTTACAGGTTTTTGAAAATTAATTGCATTGAAAAAAATGCTTACAAAAAGTAAAATGTGCAATAGTACCAATAAATATCACTTTTATGTTTAGTAGAACTTGCATTGAACATCATGTGATACATTAACCAATCAAATGACAAGGATAATATCAGGCGTGTTATCACATGCGATAGAATTTTTATAGCATGTTGGTTTTTTCTGTATTGAACCAAAAATTCTGATATTGTTTATACGCACACAACAGTCTTAAATGATATCAATTCTACGAAAATGGAGTTTTATGAAAGTATAAACACTTCCCTAATTAATAATATTATATTGTTTTATTATATGCTACAAATAATTTTGCTTAAAACTCCATTTTATATCCTTCAAATATAAAATTTGTAGACATTTTTCCCCCCAAGGACGACTATATACAATGGTTATAAAAATTGAGAAGAGCGAGAACTTTCTATGGACCAAATAAGTGCCTAAACAACAAGACTACTTAAACTTTACAATTTCCGCTAACAACAGTCAGTATGCTGTAAAGCTCCGTCTACAGAAACTAGTTCGACAATAAAAAGTATGATGTGCCCAAATATGTTAGTGCTATACCCAAATATGGTAGTGATATGACATCATCATGTCCATATATGGGCACATCACATTTTTTTTGTCACATAAAGTTTGATAGTGTAGACAGAGCTTAAAACCACTATTAAGGGGACACCTACAGAACCCAACAAAGTCTCTCTTGAATAGGGGTTGACCATAGTGTATTATTGACCCTTGGTGAAGTGTATTATTTGCCACAAGTGCCACTTAATAAGGGTGTCACCTGAATAGCATTGTCCCAAAAAAAAGGGGTTCTACTGTAATTTTCTTTGTGGTGTTCTATCTATAACTGGACACCACATATGAAAAAAATGCTCCCAAAACTACAGGTACTTTTAGCACAAACATACGCAGCTGAGAAAGCCAAATTAGTATTGTCATTGACAAAGCACTGTGGTAAAATCATGAAAAATTATGCTTTTGTTGTTCTTTTTCTGTTATCATTTCATAGAGGATCTACAGGACAAATGTTCCTATCTTGACAACAGTAGTAGTGAACTACGACCCCGTTAGGATAACGAGCAAATGCGCTGTTGCCGATCTTTTTCCGACACACCGGACAGTTTTTGTCTTCCTGAATAACGCACTTCTTGCTTTGGTGAAAGATGTGTTGTTCACGAACCTGAAAAGAGAAACGTATTTAATAAAGACAGTTCTCCGAGAGAATACCTGTGAATTCTTCGTCCCTCCATATCTTTCAGCCGTCACTAAATAGCGTGTTCAACTTTTAAACTTTTATGGCTAAAAATGGTGATGGGATCTTAACATTCGACAAGTGTATACATATTTCAAAACTATTCCATTTCTTACTGAGGGGAATTTAAAGTTCATATAGCCTATATAATATTTAGGCCTATAATAGTAAATACATAATTTTCCAACTATCAAGGTATAGTAGTTTGGCCCAACATTTTCAATAATACAAAGGCACGTACAGCTCAGAGCACAAATACACACATGCTTCCACTCTTTTAACACACCTGTAAATTCTCCGAGAAGCGAAGACTTCGTAACACCTGTAGGCTTCGTTTATGTATAGCCTTGCTTTCCATGACGTTTTCAAGGAAATTTGAAATACAAGACACATGTATGGTAGGTGGTAGCAACTCTAAAGCCTGAAAAATAAAGAAGGACGCAATGTTAATCCAAGCCATTTTAGACAATCACCTAAGGCCAATTAAAATCCAGAATTGATTGACTGGACACCCAGTTGCCAATGCTACTGTATACCTTCACATTATGACCTATTCAGTATTATAGGCAACTTCTGTAATACAGTATTTCATGATTATCACTTTTTTTGTCAAAATAGTTTGATAGTGTAGACAGAACTTTACCTTGGCTGTGTCTATTTGTTGATAGTGCATTTCTAGCACTGCTAAAGCAGCATCAATGTTAGGCTGAGGTGAGGCAACATTTTCCATAACCCCTAAGCTACTGGCTTCTGGTGGTGAGAGGTACATACATAGGAGGCTGAGGTACACCTGTGAAAATCAAATCAATTAAATTAATTGTAACTTCTGTTCTCAATGTACAAAATAATGTAGCTTTTACGATATATTTGTTTACTTACATCTTTGCTGCCCTCTATGTCTTTATGGTAATTTCTGCTGCAGTATTCCTCCGCCATCTGTGTGTCTTTCAGTACATGAGCGTATATTGCTAAGGCTTGCTCATGTCTACCCAGACGTCCTAATAACAGTGCCCTCTCTTCAAAGAATCCTATAAGATAAAACAAAAAACCAATAGTGCTATAATTATAGACAAAGTGGAAGATTGATTGTGAAAATGTTTAAAACTTTCAATAAACTTTTCAACTTACCATCAAATGGGAAATGAGTGAGAAGTTGTTCCGGAATGTAGTACCGTGAAGTCTCCAGGAAAAATAAAAGTTTGTTACGAACTTCTCCTAATTCTCCTGGTTCCATTCCAGCACTAGCAGGGGCCTGACCTGTATAAATGAAGAGAAAAAGGAAATACCTGGTTGTTATATTTGACAAGAGTTTCTTTAAATGGGTTGAAATGCATTTAAAAAAGTCGAAAGTAAAATGGAGGCTAGAGCCTGGACATTTGTCTTAGGCTTCATTCATCCAATAGTAAGAAGAGTATTTATTATGGTAAATGATAAAGAGCAGATGAAAAGAAAAGCCGAAGAGAGAAAATGTGGCAAAATGATATCTTGAGAGACCTGCCGACAACCTTTGATCTACAGTATGGCATTGTGGCTCTATAGCATTGCAGTTAACATGCTTGCTTTTCAGTACAAAGTTTAGGTTCAAATCATGTTTCACTCAAACTGTACTAACCTTCTGGTAACGACGGTAGGTACTCTTTCATCATTTCCTGAACCTTTTCTCTATACAAATGGATTAGCTTATTATGGAAAGGAGGGGTGTTATCTGAACACTCAATAAGGATGTGTTCTAAATAAGGTATTGCTAATTCCCGATCAACCTCTTCCAAATATGCCAAAACCCTGTCCCTTGGAAGACTTTCTACTTCTGGTGTGTCTTCAGTAAAAACCTATAATAAAATAAATAAAAAATAAGTATTTTATTCATGTAAACAACATAAACGGCATTCTGGATTTGAACAATGGAGACAAAATCTGAGATCTCCGTCTATTTTTTATATATACATAAAAGGGATGTATTACTTTGAGAGTCGCGAATGCGATGATGTCATAATAACTTTATAATTACCTTTAGACCATCTTCTGGATGAGCTTTTAGTACCCATTTAGCATATTCAAATATTACATTGATATGTTTTTGACCCAATGACTGTAGGTAGGTCACTGTCCTCTCATGACCTCTAAGAGGACTGTTTACTTTTTGAGACTGACGTAGTAATAAGTCTAAAGCTGTTAAAAACAAATTGTAAGAAAAAAATATTAAAAATAAATAACATTTTGAAAAGAAAATAAAAAATGGTAAGAAGGGGGGGGGGGAATTCAAAATTATACATACCTTTTTTGTGCAATCCCCTCTTTTCATACAATATAATAAGTTCACTGTACTTCTGATATTTTTTCAATATTCGTTCCGTTTCTTCTAAATGACAATAATTGTCTTTCAGCCTAAGCAATGGTGCTACTAAGGCATCATTGGTCTTTTAGAAATAAGAAAAAATAAACAAAAATATTAATAAAGAATTTATTTTGCCAATTATCAAAGTTTATGATTTTAATGGTAAGAGTATTTCATGTGTTGAAGGATTGACTGTTTTTTTGGTACATAATTCCTAAAAGTTAGTAAAATTGACCGTTCTACATAACACTTGACCTTTCTACATGACCTTTGACCCATGAAACCTACCATTAAATAGCACTTGAGTAAAGTAGTATCCACAATCTGACTCATTTGTTTACGTGGGATAACTTTTGTCGTTCCATCTACGATTGTCGTTGACTGTGTTTGTTCTTTGGGTCCCGCCTTCATCAGGTCCTGTCTTTTTTGGGTGAGGTATTCAATAAGGGCGGTCAAACCCTTTTCAAGTTCCTGACCCATTAGAGTTGGAGGTCTTGACGGGTACTCCAACTTACTTCGGTAGTCACTTGGCAAAAGGTCCGGATACAGCCCAATTACGTATGATGGATCTGAAAATAAAGTTAATATTGATGATTAATTAGGAATTTGCGAATGAGAAATACTGGGATTGAATCCTGGCAGTTTCCGTTCCAAAACCAAACTACATAGCACTGCAAAGGTTTATTAATGGCTCTAAAACCATTCAAATGATATAAAGGACATTTTATACAGAGTAAGATCAGATACTTTGTATATATTCATTCATTATTATCTAAATAAATATTATCTGAATTTTTTTTTTTAAAGGCACTCTTGTTTGGTTCTTTTCAAAATGTAAAATCGAATGGGTTGATCAGGATTGCACTGAGAAGGTTTTAAACTACTGGAGTAGGGTGGGGAGAGGTAATCGCTTAGGCAGAGGTCTCAGTGCCACACTCAGTAAGACTTTGTTAAGGTATCTCATAAAATTGCCATGTTTCTACACACAAAATAAAAACAAAACAAAATAAAACAAACCACATTGAGTTTTGTCATGTGTAAAAAATAAAAAAAAACAAAACAAAAAATAAACAAAGCACACAGAGTTTTGTCATGTTTAAAAAAAAGTGGATGATTATAGATGACGTTGCAGGGGTCACAGCGGGCCTAATCTCCCTTGATAATTCACCAGTAAAATTGCAATTTAACAAAACACTATAAGAAGTATAATGCCATGTTAAAGGTGATAAAACAAATAAAATATTTTACCTGTTCCTAATTTTGAAAATATTTTCATAGACTCTTCAAAGCGGTTTTGGCAGAAGAGATTAAACGCGAATTTACTTTGAATGCTGTGAATCCTCCTCTCTTTATCTGCTTCATCTTCATCTGTCATGTTCTGTGTTTTCAAAAACACAAATTATTTTAAAGTTATTTATTTTGTTATCTACAAATAAACTGAAATAATTTGTTTGTCATTTGTAAAATGGATCTGCCTATGACCTTTATGTCTTTGACATTTACATAACTCATGACTTTTCTACTTAACCTTTCTACACTTTCTGTATAACCTTTAACCTTTATGTATAACATTTGAGATTTCTACATGACCTTTCTACACGACCTTTGGCCTTTCTACACGACCTTTGGCCTTTCTATCTTTGCTGTTTACTTACAGCTAGATGAAGAGCGAGTTCAAATTGTTTGTCTTTTAGTAAAACATCAATCTGCGTTGTTATTGGAAACGGTGCTAGCCTCCAAATGAAATCCTGGGATGCCACATAGATGTATTTATTACTGTAACCAATATAATCAATTATCAATTAGTTGGTAGCACATTTGATAGTACATTTGGATACATTTGGAAATACAGGTGGTAATAGAGGTGGTTGGTATTACAGGTGGCCACAGACATAGTTGACATGTCAGTGTCAGAATAATCTTACCTTGCTACTGAAATAAATCTTGGTTTATTGAGATCAATATTTTGCACTAATAACTTTGGGTCTATTGTTCGAATTTCAACATGTTTTGGTAAAACAGCGATTAGGTATGGTTGGTCATAAGCTATAAGACATAAAAAGGAAAATAATAAATTTGTGTTATATAATAAAAAAAACATTGAATCAGTCCTATGAGGAACTTGTAAATACTGTAAAGATATTTGTACAATAAAGAATTAACTTGAAAACCACCGGAGATTGCAAGTAAGCATTTAAATCATGAAAGTACAAAAGCAGAATTTTGATTTAAAAAAACAAAAACAACTTGAGAGTTCAATTCATACACAGCTCAAGAAGTAATGCATCATGAAGCAATAATTGTCAAGCCCCGACTTACCTAAAACAAGTGGAACCTCTGCCCATGATAGGGCATACTTCTTGGCAGGTTGCCCTTTGCCGTCTATTACTATACTCATATTATCTCTGCCTAAGGCTAGCTGATTGTTGGATAGAGGGGTGACTGTGGGCTCTACCTGAGATGTGTTACCCGTTGTAAATAGATCCTTCATTGCACCGCTTTCTGTCTACAAATGTAAGGAAATTAAGAACAAACTATGATGGTATGGTGATGGTTAAAGAAAACACTTTTGGCTCAGAGACTAGTCCATTATCACAGAGGTATGTTCAAAGAATTATTTTTCCTATCTTAACTCTCAGGAGAGTAAGCGCCATTTTCGATTTATCCAGGTAAGTTAGGCACAAAATCTATTTTCTTCAATAATATACATTTATGATAAACATCATATGGTCTGGTTTTCACTTAAATTCTGTTTTAATTTAATCTCTTTCTACTTACATTTATAAGAAAATAGTCTCTTTTTAGCCCAACACAAAGAGACTCTTTGCACCATGACATGGCCTTGGGGACATCAGGAATACCCAGCTCAGTCTGAGGGATAAACAGAACTTACTGTACAATACATACAAGAATGTGTAGGTACAAAAACATGTTGCATATTAGCTTATATGTATTATATGAATCTGAAGAAAATTTAAATTTAGAAATTTGTTTTATGAACATAGACGTAAAACTAATTTATTTAAAAATGAAATTAAAATTCTAATGAAATTTACTGTGAGTCCTGTTTAAGGATTTGTAAAATGAAATAAGAAAAAAAATAACATACAATTTATCAGACAAAAAGAATGTTTTAGTGGCCCATAATTTCTTACCCTAAGTTCATTAAAGTTGCGGTTCTTCCAATAGTACAGCTGTAGCTTTCTCTTCACTGCCACACATAGTCTGAGGTTGTATTCTACATGACCTGTGCTAGACATCTCTTTCTGTAAAGTACAAAAGAGTTGATTGGATAGGTTGCAGAAAAAATGGGGGGGGGGGGGGGGGGGAAGCGGGGAGTGCACTTTCTTGTACTTCACACAATTCTCACAGGGACTTTTTTATTATAATTTTTATAGCTTAATGAATCATGTAATTTGTCTACTGTACATGCATACTGAATTTGAATGTGTTAATCGGATTGGACTTTTTATCCAGCATTGTTTGTTTTTCCGAGACCAGACCAGTTCTACTGGGCAGGCAGTGGTCGATAAAAGTAAAGTAAAACCATTGGACTTGGTTGACTTGGTTAATTTAACCCTGAGGGAATTATAGCCAGTATTCTGTGATTGGAATTAAGTTCAGTGTGATCAAGGCTTTAGACTGACCTTGAGGTCAACTGAAAACAGTGTTGCTCCTCTTGTTTTATTGATTGTGCATATTAATGTGAAGAGTGCTAGGTCGTGAACACTGATCAAAGCATCTGAAAAACAAAACAACAAATTAAGTGTCTTTCACACCTGATCCGGTCCGGCTAATATAATCGTACCTCAATGTTTTGTTTGACAATGCTTAACGTGGCTATGCGCCAATTGACATGCGAGTAGCCGCATGGTGGATCGCTTAGAGAAGATATTTTAGTTGTCGTGATGGGATGTACAGTAAAGTTGTGTACTGTACTGTGAACATACATTGCACATGTGATGACAAGAAACTTTAAACATTCAAAAAGGAACTTTTGCAATAACATACTTTTTTCCAAAGATATTTTAAAAAGAAATGAATCAATATCACTGCTAACTAGTAAAATAGTAGTACAAATATTGACTGAGAGGGTTTGGGAAGGGGGAACTCAAAAAAATTAATAAAAAGGACTATTCAGCAGTTGTAGGAAATAGTTAAAAATATATTAGTCATGGTATGTATTTTTTTTAAACCAATCAAATGCTGTGAATTAAAAAGTGTATAATGTATAATATTACCCGACAAACTGACAAGGATCTGTTGTTCTGGAATACATGCTAGCTGTTGGATTGGCCGCTTAGAGAAAGACTTGTTGGACCGCAAAAGATTGACTTTTACATTTTGACCACCTAGAGAGATAATGATGGGCGAGGGTTACTCATGCAATGACCTCAACTCAGAACATTCACATATATACAGTGTATTGATCATTAGTGACGCTGATCTGATGTGTGATTCACAGTTGACCTTGACTCGCCGCATAATTATCTCACCACTACTCATCAAACTTCTCAACAACCTAAGTTTTAGATCATCATGATACTTGATAAAAATACACCACTGTGGTTCATTTAAAATTGTATTCATGGGGTGAACCACGGGTCGCAGATATAGGATTTTTCAAACGGTGGGAGCCCTAAAATTAATATTTCTGTTTCAAAAATAGATATCATATATATATATATAGTTCATAATTTAATTTCACCTGTCAAAAAAAAGCGTGCACACCCCAAATACTAGCCCCTAGATCCGGCCCTGACAACCCTTTTATAGAATCCTCTACAAAATCACATAAAATCAGAACTTATTTTTTAAAGTAAAACAAATTATTGTTGGGTTCCTATCCATTTTGCCTAATGAAGCCCTGTTTTACATACTTGCGTTTGATCCAGTTACAGTATATACAAGAAGATGACCTGGTTTCGTCCCTACAAGCAATTGATCACCTGAAAAAAAAATGTCTTTTGACATTCACTTTTTACATTTACAAGAAAAGTATTTTTTCATGACTATGAAAATATTCCTTTTATTTATTTTCAAACATTCATTCATTTAATTTATTGACAGAAACACATCTGTCAAAATATCAGAGGATTCGCCAAATGCTCACTAATATTAATAAATACAGTATTACTAGGCCTAGGCCTATCCCAGGCCTACGAGTTGACCTTTTCTGCCTTTTGATCTCGACCTTGCAAATTGAAAACAATCGGTTATACTGGGATTAACAACTAGCCTAGCCTACTACTACACTAGTTATGCTAGCTAGGCCTAGGCTAGCCGGCCCAAGCTGGTGCAAGATTAGACAAAAACATTGCAAACGTGCTTACCATGTGAAGCAATCGACTCTATTTGTAGAGGAAGCTTTTCAAGAATAGGCTGAGCTTCATATGCATCATGCATATTTGTTTTTCAATTCATCTCTCTCAGTTGAAACAGTTTATTTTTAGGCTCAGCCCTGTCCTTCACGAGACGTGTGACCGACTAAACGACTCATGTGAGGATTAATAATGTTAACTTTGACCTACAACCTGTTCGCTCGAGATCCACGGCTCACGGACGCCCTCTTTATTTTAGCGATATGAAACTTTGGAAACGACTACTGTACCTGTTAAAGATGTATTGTCACCCAGAAATATGAAAAATAAAGATTAATAAAATCATACTTTAAATAGGCCATTTTGCAGTTTTAATAACGTTATTTACTTCTGTAAAAATAAATATTTTACTTATAAAAAGACAAAAGAAACGGTTAATTTTAACCAAAAACACAGACAATTTAAGTATTTTGTGCCTCATATCCAACAACAAATTAGAAAAAGAAATGTTTAGGGGGACAATATATCTTGAACATTACTAAAACGTGCTAAAACAATAAAACACATAAGTTGTGAAAGTGCAGGGTATGCCTGAAAAAAAATATTTAAAAGAGTAGGCCTATATAAAAAATATGCAGTTTATTCTTCCTACAAAAAGTAAATTTTGAAGAAAAAAAATATACTATAAAGAAAAATATGAATTCTGCCCTCTATCGATCAACAACTTGCTTTTTAATGTGTAGGCCTAAACCCGATAGAGATGCCTAAAAACTTTAACCAAAACCCTTTATCCCTGCATTTTTTTTTTCGTTTATGCCGGGTCTTGCGTGACAATTATTATATTATATTATGATACATTTTGTATTGTTTACAAGTGTACCGTAAATAAAATACTGAATATCAAAACAAAATGTTTGGAGTCACCACATTATAATCGGGTGATGTTAATAATATAATTATTGTATAAAATAAAACACATAGGACTCTCTATGTTTACATTTTATTTGGTGTTGCTCTAACTCTAGCGGAGCCTAATTGACTGCGGCGTTTATTCGATCACACGCTTGTCTTAACGCGTAGGAAGACACTGCGTAACAAGTCGTAATTAGACATAATGAATCTCTCTAAAGTGCTTTCTGTACTATTGTCCAGTAGAAGTAACTATAGATCTATTAGTCCCTTGAGGGGTTATTATTACTATTATTAGCTAGTGTTGAATCACCTTAGGTAATACATTTCAAAATGTGCGTATACTTTGACAATATTAATTAGTATTTACACCTAATTTGATCAAATTATGATTTTGTAATATTGTTAGTAACATGCGATTGGCAATTTTTCATTGTTAGTTGCATATTATTCGAATGATGTAGTGGAGTTAATCTAGTTTTTTTTTGGCACTTTTTTGACATCCGCAGTCGTTTTTTAATATTTTGTCAGAAACACACACTTTGGACCATTTAAGCAAGTTATAATGTTAAAATTGAAAATAATGTGATGTATTTGATTAGCTTGGGAAAGGAGTGTGCCACAGAGAGCGCGAAATATAACTGGAAGGCGCATTATCTAAGTGGCGTACTTTTATTCGTAACACTGGGTGGCGATTATTCGCAACACTAGGTGGCGTTTATTCAAAAGAGGCGTTTAGTATTCTACAATTACTGTAAATAACACACAACATTCATCACAATAATAAATGTAATTACATTAGTAGTTACATACACAACGAGTGAGATAATTATAATGGTCTGTTTTCAAATTCATCGGTATATAAACTCAAAATGGACAATACCACTAATGTGTTTAGACAATTCAATCCTATCCCTCCTTTAAGAAAACCGCGTTTTATATCTCTTTTATTTTTAAGAAGCCGTTATTCCACCTACGCAATGATGACGTTACGAGTATTCTG
The DNA here is from genome assembly GCF_963402885.1 of Antedon bifida. NCBI lineage: Eukaryota > Metazoa > Echinodermata > Crinoidea > Comatulida > Antedonidae > Antedon > Antedon bifida. The sequence goes on along the minus strand of NC_136234.1, from coordinate 19,892,696 downwards.
CTGCCAAACTCAACGAGTTTAATTAGTGCAACGTTGTCTGTTCATTGCTCATTAGTGAACTTCTCCATCAAGCGAACGTATGTTGTGTTGTAACCTTCAGAGGAGAAACAGATGTTGCGTGGACAGATAGTTTTCCCTCAGCTACTAGCCGTTTTGTTTTTGTGCGTTGGCAATGTTTGTTTATATCCTCCGGTCTATTTGTTAACATTTTGAACCAGTTGATTGTTAGTTCATGCTTAGTACCACAGTGATTTCAATTCAACTACTGTCACTATTGCACTACAAGTAAACAGGCATACTATCTAAGTATATCATTTCTATTGATACTCTCTACTACCACAGCCGCTATTAAACTCCACCTAGTTCCACCAACTACCTAATAAGTGGGCTGCTACTTGTAGCTATTTTTACACCACAACCGCTCTACATATTTGTTTTTTCCTTTCAAATTGTTACGCTATTGTGATTTACCAACTGTTTTGATTTGTATCTATTCCTACTAATGCTCTGAAGCAAGAGTCAATTGTGGTGAAATCATTCGTTCGAGCTACCCTGGATGGTGTCTAAGCCTACACTATTGAGAAGGTATCATTTCCGCAATACTTTGATGGAAAATATTCTTCTGTAAACCTTGCTGTGCTCGACGGAAACAAATTAGAATGATTGTTCGGTTAACATGGCTAAAACACGTTCAATAGCTTTGAGATGTTTCTTCTTTTCTGTGTTCTACATTATCTATCTATGTATTGGAGCCACGGTGTTTTCCACAATTGAGGAACCACACGAGGATAACTTAAAAGACGATATTCGACAGCTAACTCAGGATTTTCTTGATGAAAACAGTTGTGTTAATCTTGGTAGCCTGGAAAGCCTAATAGAAGAAGTTATTGTTGCGAATGATTACGGAATATCATGGAAATTGAACGGAACAAAATATACTAACTGGGACTTTTGGTCTTCTCTTTTCTTCAGTACAACTTTACTAACAACTATTGGTAAGTTAGTACATTGCACATTCTAATCGTTATTGTTATACCCATACCCAATTAACTGTTGGAAAAGGGTTTCGTTTAGTTGTAATTTCCCGATAGAAAACTCCTTCATTTTCTTGGTTCTAGTTTTTACTTATTATGTATTACGAAATTACTGCTTGATTTATTTCAGTAGTGTCATGAAATAAATACTGTTGCTTTTCTTCAACAATATAGTAAAAACTAATGGTAAGTTAGATTAGATTGTGTAATTAGAAAGGTAAAAGTGTACCGTATATTCTATTGTTTGATATGCCTAAAGATAGTATATTTTAACTGCAGAACAAAGTTTGTTTCTCTCTTCTTTCAATGACTGGTAACAAAACATTTCCTGGTGTTTTTTTTTATTGTTATCTTCTATCAATTTTAATTGAGCTATTTATATTCATTACATCAATATTCATCGCCAGTCACATGAATATTCATCGTCATCATATCAAAATTCATCGTCATTACATTTATATTCATCGCCATTACATCAATATTCATCATCATCTCATCAATATTCATCGCCATCACATGAATATTCATCGTCATCACATCAATATTCATCTTCATCACATCAATATTCATCGTCATCACATCAATATCATCGTCATCACATCAATATTCATCGTCATCACATCAATATTCATCGTCATGCATCAATATTCATCGTCATCACATCAATATTCATCGTCATTACATTATTATTCATCGTCATCAATTTGATATCAAGATTCGGTAATGTTTTCTCCTAACAAATTACAACGATAAAACAATATTGTAGAAAAGAATTTTAAAAGCTATTTCGGGAGATTTATTGTAGGCCTACAGATAATAGTTTGAGCCTACAGATCCAACACTAACACTCGGCAAAAGAGGATGTAGCCACATGTTATGCAATTCATGGTCACTAGTAGAATTCAACCATCCGTTGGAGGAAATTATAGGAATTAATGTATTATTACTCCATGGTCATCTATTCGTATTATACTATTTAAAAAGCTGTTAATTTTAGTAACAATAAGTAGGCCTACCATGTAGAAAATATACTTGACAGTAATGTAGTACAAGTTTTAAATAAAAAAGAGAGACAACATACCAAACTTAATTATTCAAAATAATCAAACAATAGAAAGTTATTTATTTTAGTGGCCTCTGTTTTTCATTCGATGTCAAAGTACTATTGCTACATTTATCATGGATTTACAAAACAAACGTATTGATAAGCGACGTTTCGATCGCGTGTTTATTTCGCGAAAATTAAAGGTATGTAAAATGTACATTGTTATAACTTCATTATAACTTGCCATCTTTTAATACTACAATAATTACATTATGTTACGAGAAAAACCAATCAGTTGATTATAATTACAAATAAATCACATTTATTGGATGTTTGTCGTCGATGTAATTTCTAAATGAAAAGGTATGAATTGATGTTAGAGAGACGCAATTACATTTCGCCTTGAAATTATTCATAACCCGTCCTAAAGGTGCTAAATTGCATTCTGCCAGTTTGTCTATATCAAGTATGCTTGTGATTTCGTTTGTCACAACAGATAGATCAATAACTGTTAATTGTTTCTAATTATGTCACTGTTGGGTGTTCAATACTGTTTACTTAAAGATGTATTATCCCCCTGAAAAAATAATTTATAAAATTGTTTGTGTTGAATATGCCATTTTAATGTCAATAATAGTTATCCACTTTGAACAAAAATTGAATCGAACAAAATGTATTTACCTAAAAAAAGGAATTTAAAGCAAAAAACAGTCAATGGGTTTTTGGTTGAATTTGACTATTTATTTTGTCATTTTATATGAGAAAACATTATTTGTTTTCGTTTTTTTACGGAAAGGATTAACTTTATTAAAACTACAAAATAACCTATTCAAAGTCTGATTTTATTTAATCTTCATTTTTCATGTTTTTGGGGGACAATACACTGTTGACTACGAAAATATGTTATTATATAGATCTTTAAGTTTAAGTGATAGTTTTTTTTCAAGCCAGGCCCAGACCTCATGACGTCACCGAATAATCTATGTAGGCCTAATGTGGGGGAGACATACTCTATACGTACAAAGAAGACAAGCACCTACCGAATTCCAATACTTTCATTAAATGATTGTTAGATACTATTTTTTGAAATACTCTTTATTAATTAAACGTTGTCTTTTTAGGCCAGCCGTATGGTAACGGTATCGTTTTACCTGTAATCTAGAACGCGTAGGTGGTAACACTATACTTACACTATACTAATTAAATGAAAACTTCTGTAAATTAGGTAATCTTTATTCTACTACATATTTTCGCCTGTATTTTTTTTGGCTCTTCCTGTACACATTAGTGCCTTGACTGTATTCAATCTCTTTTATTTTATCACTTTTTACTGTTAAATTTAAATCTTGTAGTCCCAAATTGGTAACTTGTAAGTATTTTATTGTTCAATTTTATACCAATTGTGTGTCATTTGGTACTATTTAAATAAGAAGAATTGCAATAATTTCTGAAGACATCACACCTTTGAACTTAATATACTTCAGGTCTATTTATTTTTCTAAAAACATCGTATAAGCCTGAAAATAAAGTACATTACGCTTTTAAGACCATTTACAAATCTCTTTAAAGGTTACCGTTTTGGTATCTATTGTTTAGCTCTTATGAACATCTGTTTTCGAAGTTAGCAAAGGATCAATTTCACGATCTATTTAGCATAATTAATTTTTAAATGTTTGGAAATGTTTACAAAATATGAAAAGCGATTGTACAGTGGTATTTGTCTTGATATATATATATATCTCTTTGTTTAATTGTTGTCAACAAAGAATTGTTGATCTAGGATTACCTTTAAGCAGGTAAACTTTCCGAAGATGTCATTCGAAATGCAAAACACTTTTGAACAGAATGAGTCCAACAATTTACAAACGACAACACTTTAAAAACGTTCCACAATAGTTGTTAAAGGTGTAGGCAAACTCTGGAAATGTCGGAAACAAAGGATGGTCTTTCTTCCCTGGATAGTAAGTAGGCCTAAATAAACAATTAAGAGATTAAAGATAGTTTCTTAAATAAATCCTTTTTTACTGTCGATCCTTTTCTGCTGCTAGCTTATTTCTAGGCTGTTCTGTTTCATTATTTAAAATAAAAGTGTGTGTGACCAGGGACGAAATTACTCTTTCTTGAGTGTGACAAACCTGGCCTAGGAAAACAAATTGTTGTCAGCAGATTCACCGAAATACAATAATATGAAAAAACGATCGAACTAGTCGAAATCTTGAACAGATGACAACATTTGAAACACGAAACGCAATTCATATCTCATCTTTTTTTTTGCTCTGTTTTTACCTTTATTCTAAGAATTATTGAATATCTTAAAGAACTGTTTATCACAAGGTTAATAATCATAAATTCCCAGGAATTTACAGTGAGTACAAAATGGGTTTAGCAAAAATCCTGAATATTCTAAACAACGAATCTTAAACCTTTACGACATCAAAACTGTCAGAATATCTTGCTTCTTTTTAATATATTGAGTCATTAAGGCTAATTAAGACCATTTACTAGGCTTCTTAAGTTTCCAAGCAATACCCTAGAACTCTTAGAAGATATTAACACGAATGTGCGGGGGTGGTTAGGCAGATCTGGGTTAGGCCGGTTCTTGAACTAGTCATCTGCCGGTCATAACCCATTCTCTCCCTGTGAAATATCAGTGTCTGATGCGCTCGTGTTTTTTTTCTTTTTTTTTTACACGGTGTTCATCTACGTAGAGTAGATCAAAGAGGATCGTGGCTGTAATCAATCAGCTAATTAGAGTGAGGATGAGTCAGTAACAAAGAGACGTTTTAATGGGGTTGTCATATTTAATATAAATGGTTATTGTTGATTACAAGTTATATCGTACTAGGCCTATAATGAAGTCTTAGTATCCGGTTGTCCATAATAAAGATAACCATTACCATGGCAAACTTTAATATGTAAAATATTCATTTTTAAAAACCGGTAAGTATAATATTATACGCTTAAGTGATGTTATTGTAATGATATTACTACATTAGTATGGTTTAGTTTTAGGAATATTTCATCGAGTTTGGTAAGCTGAACGGTAACTCCACTTTGAGTAACCTTTAGAAAAGATTTGCGATTGAATTGTTATTTTATCACGGAGGAAACCAATGGTTGAATCTACAAACTAGGCCTAATTATTTATGGTTCATCTGACGAACACATTTCATTTGACACATTGTCAAATTATTAAACCGTAATTACAATCAAATTCGATTTTTTAAGATAATGTTACTAATTCTAGCCTATCTGAATAGGCCTATAGAATTAAGCTTACAATCGAATTGCCAATATAGTGACTGCTAATGGGCTTACAATCGAATTGCCAATATAGTGACTGCTAATGGGCTTACAATCGAATTGCCAATATAGTGACTGCTAATGGGCTTACTATCGAATGGTCAAAATGGCTACTGACGAATGGTACTAACTTTCAAAAGATCGGGGTCTTCTTATACATTTCGTTTTTCATACTCGGACATTGTACATAGGCTAGTTTGGATTCCAGATGGAGTTTTGATTTAATATTAGTAAGATAAATATTTTGGCACATATGGCGTTTCATACGTATATTATTTGGACAAAAATCGAAACGTCGACTGGTGAACTAACATAAAAAAGATAGATACAGACTTTTGGTGCAAGTCTATACATAGGCCAACGTAGACCTTATACTTTTTAAATACGAAACATATCTCCTGTTTACAAAACCACACCCATTTTTAAAATAATTGTAATTGACTTATTGTGAAGCAAATCGGCTGTGATGAAATCAAGATGTGTTCATAGTATCAAGGAGAATCACTAACAATTTACCGTTCTAGGCCTATACAGATTTGTGCCATTTTATATAGGCCTACAAAACAAACTACAGTAGAGTATGATTGGAAAGAACAATCAGTTCTTCGAAAGATTTTGTAATTATGTACTATCAATCAATATTTAATTTCATAGAATACACATTAGTCGTTTTAATTATTCGTTATTATTTGTTCGCATATTATCAATATTCCAGTTTGTATATGAAACATAGTTTACTTGCAACCATATACATTGATCCCCTTACCTCAACGTATTCTTTTTCATTCCGTAATCATTTTTTTTGCCTAATTAAATGTCAAACTATTAATAACCTGAGTAAATTTACACAATAGATTTATACCATATACTCTTGTTTGAAGAAGCGAAAGGGTTGACGTCACTCCAATGAGTGTCAATTAAAAGGTTGTCAGAATTACAATACCTTTTAGTAAACAATATTGACTGCAGAATTCAGTTGAGTGTTTCGACAACGAGTGCCTCAAGGGTAATGTGTGGTAACAGATAAAGTACCTAATAAAATCTGTGTTTATCTTTACACTGATAATATTACGTTTTGGTTTATTAACAGATCTATAATATTTAATTTTGATACAGATGTATTCATTTTTTGTATGTTCATTTCAATCTTTCCACATAATAGCAAATGCCCTGATGGCGATACTGTAGTGTTTCTAAAGGATTGGCACTTTCTCGCTGTTCTAATTTACCGTTTTGATTTTTGCCTATATTATCTCCATTGCATATGAAAAGTGAAAGACAACATTATTATAAATATATCTACATATTATATACAGTGTAACTTTTTTCAGCTGCTAACTTAAATATCGATGGCACTTTCTGACTATTAATTTACGTTTTGATTTAGTATTCTTTGCTTAATTTATTTGTATCTCTGCATATGCCTACTAACTAAATGCCTAATGGATTTCGTTCCGAAAGCTTGCATTTCTTTCTGTTTTACTTTATCAATTTGATATTATCGTTTTGCTTATTTTATTTGTATACCTCGAGATGATCCGGCCACGTCACAGATACCCAGCATTTCCATTTCCCCCAGTAATTTGCCTGTTGATTTGTACATATTAACAAATATAGTTGTACAGAGCCGAAGAGAAAATGCAAGGGTTAAAACAACTGTCATTTCTTAACCATCACCTTCAAAAGTTCCAGTGAATAAAGTATATAGGCCTAGAAAGGTATTTTACTTTATGCTGTTTAAATCGTAAATATTATATACAGCTTTTAAAATTCAATAATTGTTATTACTGTCTATTAAAACACCAAACAATACAGACTAACTATAGGCTAAAACAAATGTACGTAGGTGGAGTCGCTTGGAACAGCTTGTAATCAGTGACAGATGTCATATGAGTGAATGTAATACTGTATCTCATAACGTGTACAGGACGCAGTGGTGTAGAACCCGCTGCTGATGTGCTAGACTTGCCTCAAGTCTGTATTTATTGTCTGATTTGTTTACTTTTTTTATTTCGATGTTTGTCTGAAAATACAAGCGCAAAACAAGTATGAAACGCCATATGTGCCAAAATATTTATCTTTTTACTAATAAGTCAAAACTTCTACTAGTGTGCGATCATCCTAATCCAATGGATATATGAGCGCCAGGCTATTAATCTGAAAGTCGTTGGTTCGAGTATATCTGAGAAAAAAACTTTCGCAACAAATCTCACGACTCTAGGCAAAATTAGATGAAAAAATACGTGATATGGCCTACACAGACTCATGCGCATAAACCAGCCGCGTTTTGTGTTTGGACAGAAGCTTCAGAGTACGGAAGAAGGGTTTCTAATTGACGTCAGAGTTGGTAAAAACGTGTTCATGTAGGTGTGAAACAGACAATATGAAATATTATATTTGTAATTACAATTGCGGCGGTCTTCTTTCAACACATGCATTCGTAAAGTTCAATGTTAATTAAGTCTAGCTTTTTAATGAAGAGTATTTCTGAAGGTGATTGAACTTTTGTAGGCATATATTAAAAGCATACCTTGCTAACGCGAATACGGCTGTAATTCAACATTATTCCACAAAAAAATTACTTGTGATAACTATGAATTATAAATAGAAATTTTTCTCTTTGTCTACAGTTTCATAAAAGATAAATCGGATGGTTTAGTTGGGGTTTTTCTTTAGATGTATGTACCGTATGTTTCGTGCACTGTAGATCTCTAACGCATTGTACTTATTCATCGATCATTGTTTAAAATTATAATGCATACTACAATATGTGAGAATCCGTCTATTTTCGAGTGATATTCGAGGACTGTTGTATAGAACTGCCGGTTTCCTATACAACTGAGCCTCACAGGTAGGCTAACCTTTGTTATCAGTACTCTGTGTTTATGTTAATTAGTGTAGATGTACATTTATCTGACGAACGTGCAGTCTGGTCCTCTTTCCAAAAAGCATTTCTATTACACGACTACGATCGACGACAAAACATCGCTAAACCATATCAATCACATTGCTAACCCTATCAGTTACATGGTAATGTTCAACTGCTTTTAACTATGTTTTCGTAAATCGTTTAAGCCTGACAGATAACTATACCGTAGTAATGTTAAAGTGCATCACAGGCGTTTTACTAAGTAATATATACGGCAAAGCCCAAATAGTGAAAACGTTTGATGGTACAAATTTATTTTTTACCATCAATCATAAGCTAAACCTCTTCAACGTGCTTTTTGTTCCGGGTGGACGGTGGACGAAGAATAAATTAACAAAATATAACCCGATATGAACAGAAGGGTGTATACACATGCGCAGATTGATCTTGTTTACGTCTATACAATCTCCGTCCTAAAAACGAAAGCTCGCTAGTTTACGTATAATATAGTACTATTAACTAGTGTTAAGTTGCGCACTTATTTTTTTATAGGTCCCTATGTAGATTGGGCATTATTAGCAATTTGCTTATAGGCCTGACACTCTTTTCAATTGTTAAATTAATATAATTTATAATGTGTTTTAGGTTACGGCCATGCATCTCCATTGTCTACATCAGGAAAAGCCTTCTGTGTTGTATACATCACCATCGGCGTTCCAGTAACCTTATTGTTCCTAGGTCGATTGATGGCACTTCTTGGAAAATGTTCAGATAAGCTGTTGCGGTACTTAAGAAACAAACTAAGTGAGTTGTAACGATACCCAATGACTATTAATACATACATGTAGTATCAGTTTAATGAGATCTAAACTCTTAAGTGCCAGTATATTTATGTGTAATCTTTGAATTCCTATGTTAATATAACAACAACAATGAGTAACAAATGCTCAACCCAAACGGCAAAAACATATTCTCTCATTTTCAGGCATCAAACGCAGAATATAAACCTTTACCTTTTTAACGAGATAAATTAAAAATACTCCCCTTTTTAACTATGGGAAGAATTTATTTTCATTTATTTATTTATTATCATGTAATTATTCTAAGCTAAAGCTCTGCCTAATACTATCAAACTGTATGTGCCAAAAAATGTGATGGCATAGAAGGACATGATGATGTCATATCACTACCATATTTGAGCATATCACTACCATATTTAGGCACATCACATTGCTTTTGTCACATAAAGTTAGATAGTGTAGACAGAGCTTAACACTTTGTCCTGAACCTAACCTATTCTGGATTCGATTCAATTCAATTCAAATAATCTTTAATTATACAATCAGTATTGAAATAATGAGATTGGATGTTTACCATTCATGCCAATACAAAAAGAAATAGTACCAAACCCGAAAAGACAAACTACTGTATATGGAAAGAGACCTTCCAAAAACTCTGTCTACACTATCAAACTTTATGTGAACAAAGAAATGTGATGTGCCCATGACACAATGATATCATCATTACCATATTTGAGCACACCATACTTGTTTTGTCAAACTATAGTTTGATAGTGGAGACAAAGCTTAAGAATGAACTAATCATTTCTTCATTTCTTAATTATTAAAGAATATGTAAGAATGGAGAATCGGATGTCTAATTACATCAGTTATGAGGAGACGAAACGGAAATGAAATCTATAGAACTGTATCACATTTAATTTTACCAAATTCCTATCTTTATTCCTATTTTTAGATTACAAAGTGGCCAAACTAAGCATAAACCTACTGCATCTATCAATATTGGTACTGACGATATTGGCTTTTATGGTTTTTATACCTGCCGCTGTATTCACTGTACTTGAACCGAAATGGAGGTACTTCGACAGTTTTTATTTCATCTTTATTTCAACGACAACAGTCGGTTTGGGTGATTTTGTACCTGGACAACAAGCTGAACAATTTGGATGGACAAGATTATCAAGAAACATATACTTGGTTTTGGTTTCTGGTACGTTGTTGTTTGCTTTTTCTTCAAACAAAAATACAGCACAATTTAATTTGCGAACGTGTGCAAACACCGAGTTAGCAAAGTTTGTCGGTATTGAAAATCTGCAGAAAATAGTTGGCAGGCTGAGATTTGGAATAAATACATTCAAATGTTATTTGAGTTCACAAACATTAGTAAACTTGTTTATTCCAAGACAATAATACAGCGTAACTAATGCAACTAACTAGTTGCTGTAGTTTGCCAAGGTGTTTCTAGCAAACTTTGAAAAACGGTCCTTGCCAAACTCGGAGGTTTGCTCATTTTCTATTTTGTCAACTTTGGTTGCAGACTAAAGTGTATTAGTGTAGAACATGGGTGGGAGTCTCCTAGTCTACACTAGCAAAGCGAATTTGTTTTTGAAAACTCGAAGTTTTTTTCGATTCTACATATTTCTATTGTAGATTTCTGTGTTTATGTGTTCTACACTAGAACACTTCTTTACAAATTCAACAGGAGGTCTCGAGTTTTCAAAACTGTTGCAAATGTTTGGTGAAATATCTGAGTGTTTTCAGGTCCAAGCAATGCATATCATATAGAGAGCTACACGTTCAGCAGTTGTTAAATCCCTTTCTACTATTTTGTATTCAAAACGTATTTTGTTATGAAAATCACGCTTTTAGATCATCATCTATATAGTAATAGCCATCACATCTTAGTTGACAATAACTTGTCACTTGATTCCCTAGCGTCTCATATCACATAATCATCACTTGTTATATAACGTAATTTCTTCTGTAAGGTCTTTACAATTTTACATGTAATTTTACATTTCCGGAATCTTTCTTCATATTCAACAATATATCAACAACTCATTTAAAACGTCTTTCATTGTTGATACAAGTAAATACAAGCATTTATATCATTATTTTAAGTAAGTCGCTTGAGATGACAAAATCAATGATATGGTTATTATACGAGCAATATGTGACGTCACCTCGAAGGTTGCGTTCATTATCCCTTTTCAATTACCATTATTAACGTATTCTAACAATCTTAAATTAATAATTTAGACTGTATTGTAACAATGCGAAGCTTTCTATTAGGTTTGTACAGGTTAGAAACGTCACACCACTGCATGTAAATATAACACGTGAACCGATTTAGGACGATATCTTGTTATAAACGCCTAACCCAGTTATAAACCACTAACCAAGTTAAAAATCACTAACAAACCATTAACTAAGTTACGAAAACCAGTAACCAATTTATAAAACATTTTAACCAAAAATGTTTACACTGGTTTAACGCATTGTAAAAGAAATCCTTGCCTGTTACTTTAAAGGAAGATAACATATCTTGCGTGTTGAAGAATTTACTAACTAACCAAGTTATAAACCACTAACAAACCATTAATCAAGTTACGAAAACCAGTAACCAATTTATAAAACATCTTAACCAAAAATGTTTACACTGGTTTAACGGATTGTAAGAAATCCTTATGTCTGTTACTATAAAGAAAGATAACATATCTTGCGTGTTGAGGAATTTACTCACTAACCAAAACCACTGACAAACCATTAACCAAGTTACGAAAACCAGTAACCAATTTATAAAACATCTTAACCAAAAATGTTTACATTGTCTGCTCTAGAGAATATTATACTAAACCACGTATTTGTTTTTCTTTCAGTGTATTTACTCTTTGCAATAAGTTCTCTGCTGCTAATTATCGACACAGCTGTCAGGATACCGGAAGTCAGCCTCGTTTTGAGCTCTATTACGCACGATGTACGTTACGGAACAAGTCATGACGAGAACACGGACCTAATGTCCAGTGCCTCGGCAGAGAGTTACACAAGCATAAGTAGCACCGCCAATCTAGTAGCCGCCGACACATCCAAGAGTAAAAAAGATAATATAACCGATTAGCCTACGTAATTTGGACGCGATACGTAACGCTGGTTTAACGCATTGTAAGAAATCCTAAACGAAATCATTACTGCGTGATTAACGCATATATAGTTACACTGGTGTAACACATATTTTTTTAATAGCAAAACAGTCTACGTGATTTTGGATGCGTTGGTACGCACACTGTTTTAAAAACACACGTTAATATATTCACATGTTACTAACTATGATTGGTCAACGTAAGCTGGACGTAATGTTTACGTTGACGTAACGCATACATACATCATATTCACCTGTTTAGCCATTTGTGAAACGTAAAACGTGAAATCTGAAACGCGTTTCATATGCTGGTGCAACGCATATTAAATACACGCATAGTTTAATGATCTCAGATTTGTGAACGTAAGTGAAACGCGATTCTTCTGTTTATTAACGCAATACACACACACGTCACATCACAGTCAGCCAACATTAATCATAGGCCTGTATCCAATGAGCAACAGGGGAGGGGGACCTCATGTTATACTACTGACATGTGTGGGTCTATAAAACAATATTAAAGAGTCAACATTAAAATATATATATATTGAAAATTACGCCGTGGACATTTTGTTTAAACTATAATTATAATTTAAAATCTGGTGGTCAAGGTGGGCACTGGACGAGAGAAGCCCTTGATCAATGTTACGACCAACCAACCGAACAGTCCTGGCTTAGTTTCATCCATCATTCAGATTAATGTAAAACTAATTGGCATTGTCGTTCGCGACAGACGTCGACCATAAACAATTTAAAATCTGCAATTATGCATTATAATCCAAATATAATAACATTAACATTTCGGTATAAACACATATTAGCCTAGTGAATACTGCGAGGACCTACCTGTATGAATCCAGATGAAGTCTACTAACAAGGCTTACGTGAGTAAAACCAATCCAATGCATGCCTGTTACTATAAAGGATATCTAGCGTGGTTGAGGAATTTACGGTATGATCTGGTACAGCAGACAATCACCGTTCCATTACGTCACATACAGGTGCAGAGTACAGGTCTAAATACCTTAACGGAGAACGTTTAACATTATACGCATTTAACTTACGGCTGTTAACGTTACGAAAGAGAGAACTTGTAATTAAATCATTGCTCAGACGTTCACTAGTTATTACACGGATTGATTAATGTGTTACGTTTATACGTTTACGTTTCAAACGATGTTTACGGTTAAAGCTTAGTTCTCATTGGACGCAACGTAATGACGTCAAGTAATTTGACCCATCGCGTCGTGATTGGTCAAATTACCCATGTCTACTTCCAAGTTACGTTTACGTTTTAAACGATGTTTACGGTTAAAGCTTCGTTCTCATTGGACGCAACGCAATGACGTCAAGTAATTTGACCCATCGCGTCGTGATTTGTCAAATTACATGCGATGTCATTACGTAATTGCCACCTAGTGGGAACCAAGCTTTCAGGTGTACTTCTAATTTACGTTTACGCGTCAACGATGTTTACGCTTACCGTGTACGCAATTTGGATATTACTACGTAATTCATTATACCCTTGTATACTTAACAATCGACATAACTAATGCACTAGAAATATATACGTTGAATTTGACGAACGTGTATAACTATACGTTTACAACCATTATGATATTTTCTCTCGAGTTGTTTTGTATCCATGGTAACTTACACATCTGTCACTTTTGTTGTTAAATAAATTGTTTCAATCTCAGTTTGGTAATTTACCTAAAACTATCACGTAAAACTAATAATGATTAAAAGACTAAGCATGTTTGTTGTCGCCGGGAGCGGATTCCGGGTGAAATAACAAACCGACATGCGGATGTTATGTAATTGTATTAGCTTTTATTATTCTGAAAATCAGAGTTTTACAAATTCATTTTCCCCTGATGTTAACTGTCACTTTCATTAATATTCTAGCTATCAAATTCCATAGATAATTTTATTGGGCTTAAAATGTTCTCCATATGTTTAAAATCAGACATTACAATGAGATTGGTAAATCTAACACGCAATCAAACGACAGATGATAATTTAATAGTAGAAATTCGCCGTACAAATTTATCGTAATCTAGTCTATTCACTTATTATTATTCGAAACGATTTGTTTTGCATATTGTATAGAGTTGTATTTTTACCGCTATTCGGGAAGTGAATAATTTTATAATCAATCTGAAATTAATATTAAAATAAATACCATGTTTTATTATCATTATTATTAATATCAATATCATCGTAATCCCCACCATCGATTATTGTGTTATCTTTCGTTTCGCTGTGTTGTTATGTACTTTTATTCGTAAATTAATTATTTTAAATTTATTATAATTAATAATAACAACATCAATTATGACCAATTTAATGTTACTATTACCATTTTTAAGAGTATTACAAGCGTCCCATATGAATGGTGTTGGCCGTTAAAACATGTTCCCCTCGAAATTGTCCCTTAAATAGAGTCCCTCCTTAATACAATTGGTTCTATTGTGTTTTTAATTGTCTTCTTTATATCATTGTGCTTTATTATGACAGATTACAGATTATGTTTCATTTAAGTGTGTTTTCCCACTACATAGAGACGCAACGCAAGAACGTAGACCCGACAAAAACGAGTTGACCAATCACAAGCGATAGTTCGAATAATCCATCGATTTTTATTGGTCAATTCGCTTGTGTTGCCCTTACGTCCTTCTGCTGCATCCTATAGTGGGAACGGAAAGGTTTACACGCACGATACTGACGACCTTCTGTTTTCACATTTATTGAGTTAAACAGTCATTATGCGCATGTTCGTATGTTTCTGAACGTGCAAAGAATGACTTTTTAACTCGAAAGCTACATAATCTAGTGACCGTTGTGAAGAAGGATGGTGTTGTTATAGGGTAGCAAGATACGAAGGGTCACAAATACAAATTCAATAATATGATGCAAAACAAATGATATAGGCCTATCGATTCATATTTTTAGACTGACTCATAACAATAAAATAAATAATAAAATTATAAATTGGTTGAATTTGTAGAGGAATTTAGAGTAAGTTGTGCGTGAAGAAGATTATTTAAATAAATAATAAAACAACTATTACAATTGATATTCTTTGAGACATTACCACAATGTTTGTGGACATATTTTAATTCGATAGAGATGATAACATTATCTTAATATAAGTTATAATAATATGCAGTCATAAAATACTCTCTTGTGTTCACATATAATAAAAGCTTGATTGCCATAATAATTACTAACATTGGTTTCTAAATTGTTCGTTAGTTTCTTTATTTGTTGTTTGTCGCCTTCTTGTCGCTTGGAAGTGCGTGACTGTTCTCTGATGGCGCTGAAGATGACGGCTTGGAAACAGATTCAGACGTTGTCGAGTCTAATCCATGTTGTCCAGCAGTAGTTCCGTAAGCTGCCGTCGAGTACGGTGGTTCCGCTGTTCCACACTGGGCACTTGTCGTCGGCAGTGGGTGGCATAGTGACGATGGCGGACCTGTCTTCACGCCTGACGTGCTACATATTGACGATACTGGCATAGGCTTCATCCAGGGATGTTGACGTATATCGGGTATAGTATAACGTCGCGCCACGTCACTTCGCAGAACGCTAAGTACCAGTTCTTTGGTGTCACTGCTTAGCTTAAGTCTGCTCGAGAATCCCAGCTTTTTCTCTGTCTGATCTTTTATCATGCGTTTAATATTCGAATCATCATACGGCATCGATCCACACACCATTATATACAGGATCACACCCATACTCCAGACGTCATAGGCCTTCGGGTGGTAAGGAGTACCTTGAAGAACCTCTGGAGCGGCGTAAGCAGCGCTACCACAAAACGTCTTGCTCAGATCTCCTGGGTTTAATTCGCGGGAGAATCCAAAGTCACTTATCTTGATGTTGTTACGACCGTCTAGGAGGAGATTTTCACACTTTAAATCTCTATGCACAATTCCAAGTCCATGCATGTATTCAACACCATCAACAAGTTGTGTGAAAAATATTCTAGACTTGTCCTCTGAAAGTGCTCCACGGAGTTTGATATACTCTAAAAGGTCACCATGTCCAGCGATCTCCATAGCTATGAACACTTTATTATTTAGTTCAAATATATCATAGAAGCTAATGATATTTTTGTGTCGTACTCTACGGATGATCCTTAACTCTCTTGGTAAAAACTTCTGAAGGAAATCTTTCGGCGCCTTTCGACGGCAAATTATCTTCATTGCGCACTTAGAGTTGATTTTATCATAGAAGGATGTACATACCGTTGCATACGACCCCTCCCCTAATACATGTCCAATGGTGAAGCCTCGTCTCCGCAGAGTCGCCTCTTCGTTGATGCGTCTCTGTACGCTAGGAGGAACCGTAGGCCGAGCTGATGCTGGCGACGGTTGTCTGACTGGTGGTCGCGGAGCTATTGGTGGTGGCGCTGCTTCTGTTCGTGCAGCTGCTGGCGCTGGTACCGGTGGTGGTCTTACTTCTGGTTGAACATGATCAGGGGAGGTATTGCTGTTCTGCATTTCAAATCAGTTCTAAAAACTTCGATAGTTCAATTATATGGATGTTAACTTTATCCAGAAAGGCACCTTTGATACAACTTAGTCTCTGTTCGTTTTCAACTGTCTTTTTCTCATAGAAATTTTCTTTAGTATGACTTCTTCTGAGTTTATAAAATCGGGTACTATGGATACTTAGTAACGACGCGCGAATATCCATGGAAGAAGAGGGCGCGTACAATGCATGACGTAACTATACGCAGAGGAGACAGGCCTACGGAATACCATAGTAACATAACATGGAAACACGCGCAAGGCATCCCATCCGAAACACACCGCACCACCCGAAAAGTAAGCCTGATGTAAGCAAAACAAAACACAAAAATAACTTTAAACTAAACTTAGGCCTATTGATATTCAGATAAGATTCCCAATTCTATTTGTTCCCATTTTGAACTATAAATACATTTACTAAAAAACAAACATTAATATCATTATTCAAGAAAAATTAAGAAAAGTAAAAGTGTGCGATTTTGAATTACGCGCAACTTGCGACAACAGAACGGCCATCACGCGTTCCAAATTCTGAAAAGTGTTATTTTTACTTGAGTGTGTGTTTGTATGTACTGTCTGTGTTTTTATATGAATTTGATATTCGGACTGAAATAAAATGTCGAAACCAGTAGTAAAACAACTTTATTTAAAAGGAAATTCAAACTGGCCAAATCGTGGGAAAGTTCCTGCTGAAAGTTCGAACCGAGCGGTTCTTCGTCGACATGGCATGTGCTTGAGCGACCATATCGGAAAGGGGAGCTACTCAAGAGTGCGTCTCGCTGTTGTGGAAAAAGAGATGAAAACGGTCGCCGTGAAAATAATCGATCGCCGTAAAGCTCCGAACGATTACCAACAGAACTTTCTTCCTCGTGAATTGGAAATCATTACAAGTTTGAATCATGAAAACGTTGTAAAGACTTTTCAATATTTTGAGGAAAATCGTAACATCTACATGGTGATGGAGTATGTAAGCGGCGGGGACGTTTTGCAGTATATTCAGATGAGATCAAAAGGACCAATACGTGAAGGATTAGCTAGGAAATGGATTAAACAGACTATTGAGGGATTACGATATCTTCATCAGCTGCATATCGCACATAGGGATGTAAAATGCGAGAATCTACTGCTGGACGATAGTGGTAACATTAAGATAACCGACTTTGGTTTCTGCAAGAAAATGCCAACTGGGGATTTATTTAGTAAAACATTTTGTGGCTCAGCGGCTTACGCAGCACCAGAAATAATCCAATCCATACCGTATAATCCGTTTATTAGCGACATGTGGGCATTGGGTGTTGTTTGTTACGTCATCACGACGGGTACGATGCCGTTTGGCGATGACGTAAAAGATGTACACAAGATCGTCGCCGCACAAACAAAGCCGCTTTATTTCGCAAGACTGCGCGCGCCATCAGACGACTGCCAGGACGTCATTCAGACGATGTTGATGGTAAACGTCACAAAACGCGCCACTTTTGAAAGCATTTTACAAAGCAAGTGGATGACGTCATCAAATGCGCCAATAAAGAAAATACGCCTTGAAATTACAAACAATAAAACGGGGTGAAAAACTATCAGTTCTTTCCAGTCATGAAGCACAGGAACGTTAATTTATTGCAGTTGATATTCTGAATGTACAACGACTTAATATTATGCCTACAGATATTTT
The DNA here is from genome assembly GCF_963402885.1 of Antedon bifida. Classification (NCBI taxonomy): domain Eukaryota; kingdom Metazoa; phylum Echinodermata; class Crinoidea; order Comatulida; family Antedonidae; genus Antedon; species Antedon bifida. Next base: position 19,874,302 of record NC_136234.1, on the reverse strand, counting down.
AATTATGGTTCAACAAACACAATAAATCATGATAGTTTAATTTAAAAAGAGTCGTTAAATTATTATTTTTTTTAATTTAACAGAAACATGTAAGAAGTTAAAAGATACTCAGGGATTCGCGAAATCACTCTTTATTGCTCTGTCTACACTATCAAAATAGTGTGATGTGCCCAAATATGGTAGTGATATGCCCAAATATGGTAGTGATGTGACATCATCATGTCCGTATATCGGCACATCATATTTTTTCACCCGTGATTTTTTGTCACATAAAGCTTAAGAAGTAAACTAAAGCTCTGTCTACGTGACTATCAAACTAGTTTGACAAAAAAAGTGTGATGTGCCCAAACATGGTAGTGATATGACGTCATCGTGTCCATATATGGGCACATCAAATTTGCTTGTCACATAAAGTTCGATAGTGTAAACAGAGCTTTAAGATCTATCACTAATATCAACATAAAAACTACGCAGCTCATCAAAACATGGCGGAATTAAAAGCTAGATATTAATTCCTTTCCTAGCCCGTTGGCAAAAACAATATGTTCATTATAATCAAACCTATACCTCGCTTTATACATTTGCTCTCTTCGATGTCAACGTCTTTCTACCTATTTAGTTACAATATAAGAATCGCTGAAACATTAATACACAATACACTTGACATATATTGTGTAATTTTAGAAGGATATATGAACTTGTGACGTCAGAGTATGCTCAATAATGAAAAGGTAAAAGCTGATCAACTGTCAAGTTAATTATTTGGGAACAGAGCATTATAGTAGGATGATGTAAAGAAGCTGTTGACTTTAACACGGAGGCAATCTACACTACAGAATGTGACATCAAATTATTACAGCTTTAGAAATTCTTTAATCTCTCACTAAATATTTTTTTTAATAAATTCTGAAATTCTGTTCTAATAAAATGAGAGTTTAAATTTAATTGACAGATTTCAATTAAAATAAATCTTATCTTTAACATACAAATTAGTTATAAAAATAGATTCATTAATATATACACTTAAAATAGCTCATTGGTAATGTGTGAATGATGCGTTGAAATGTTTGCAAATTAACTAAATTATAATCTTCAATCATGTTGGCATTTGAACTTACGTCAAATTTTGGTCGTTTAATGTATTAGTTTTAACATGGAGTATGCTCCATGGTTTACAGTGCGTTCACACTGTACCCACATTCTGGTTCAGTGGCCGGATAAAAAATGCTTAATAAACCCGTTCACTAAATTAGGATTCTGTACAAGCAGGAGACATTTATATTGTTTAAACTGTATCTCTCGAAAAGCTAACAGCCTTGAGTTTTCTGCATCCAGTGAGAACACAGCTTTACCCGAATTTAAGGAGCTCCAATGATTTACCCTACTATCACTTTTTATTTTTCTGTTAAATTAGTTTTCTCTGGCCACCAGACAGACGGGCTCAGTGTGAACACTGGTTTACTCGGATTTAAGGAAGGCCAGTAAATACAAATATAAATACATAAAAAATGTTCCGTGAAAATCTCAAATTTCTTTAGTTTGTCTTTATCTCTGATTTACCCTACTATTTATTCCAACATTTTATTTTCTCTTTTTGTTAAAATGTATAAATAAATAAACATAAAATACTGATGGTAATAGTTTATAAATAATACCGTGTAAAATTGTAAAAAAAAAATTACAAATTCTAGGCTTTTTATATACATTTTTGGCAAAACTCTAAGTATAGTTTTTATATACATTTTTGGCAATTTTCTTTATCATTTAGGCACACTGTGAAACTAGCAATAAACATATGCCCAAAAAAGGCAACACCATTACTATATTTAGACTAGACTAGGACATATTTTATAGTATACCTTTACTAGAATATCATATCATTAAATAGAACACCTCTTTTGGGACACCCCTTTTTCAGGGTACACCTCTATTAAAGGGACATTAAACAAGACCAGTATATTTTTTAAGACTATGGCCAACCCCTCATGGGACACCCCTATTAAGGAGAGACTTGTTGGGTCCCAAAAGGTGTCCTCCAAATAGGGGTTCTACAGTAGACCCTGTTTAGATAACACACATCTTAAAGGAATATGCTATATTTCTTGATAGGCAATGACAGCTTCGTAACAACATTACCATGTTGTCATAAGGTATTGCTAAATGCAGACACATCGTTACTATTCATAGGTGTCATGATAACCAAATATGCGTACATTGTTACCATATAAGGCATGCACTATTACCTATTCAAGTATAAATGTAGGTCAATACCATTATGCCCTATTATGTGATTATTATGCCATGACCAAATGTGGGTACATTGTTACCATATAGGGCATGCACTAACCTTATCCAAAAAACATGGCCTATAATGGGATTATGGGTAAATATTACCATATAAGGATATTATAGCAGACTGAACTAGAGGGAGTTATAAGGGAACTGGGATCGCTTCCTGGAGGAATTGCTATTATTCATTGCAGCTAGTGATGATCCTGCAGGATACATCTTGGAATGGCGATGTGCCAAGATGCCAACTGGAGCTTTCACCTGGAAAAAAGAAAGTCATAAATTAAATGAGAATGAAAAAAAATGTGAAAAGCTGATATTTGTAAATTATTATTTGATATATAATATGCAAATTTCAGTTTTTATATAAAATATTGTATTTACGACCAGCACCTGACTTTCCTTGTCACATCTGTGACACCATGCAAAAGTTTACATCTAAACATTTGATGTGCCCATATATGAACATGATGATGTCATATCACTATTATATTTGGGCACGTACATCACATTTTTTTTGTCAAGCTAGTTTGATAGTGTAGACAGAACTTGTGCAAGTGCAAGACATATTTAAAAATATTGTTCTTTTTTTTCCATCATTCATACGTACTTGAGTTTGCACTTTTGCAGACTACTCGCGCCATAATGACTTAACAGCGATACGAGTGCCTGGTTATTTAAACAAGCCTTTAAAACACTCGACGACACATCTTGTAAGATGTTAGTGTTGATGATGTGTTAACAAATAAAACATGAATACACCATGTTACAATAAACAAACAAAGTATGTATAATATTTATGATATATCATTTTGTTTTTATAATATGGTAATAATATCTTGAGATTTGGGATTATTCATATCGTTCCATATCGTCAACAACATATGAAAAGAAATATGATATTGTGATTAATTTATAAGCTAATTTTGTTCGATTGAATTGCTTAATTCATGTTTTGGTTTTTTTTTCTGTAGTCTTTGAGACTAAAAGCAAAGCACTCAGGAGACATTGTTAACATTAAACATAAAGTGAGAACATACAGTCAATTTGATGTAAGCTCTGTCTACACTATCAAACTTTATGCAACAAAAAAAGTGATGTGCCTATATATGGACATGATGATGTCATATTACTACCATATTTGAGCATATCACTACCATATTTGGGCACATCACACTTTTTTTGTCAAACTAGTTTGATAGTGTAGACAGAGCTTTAGGTATTATTGTTAATACTAAAAAGGACTATATATAAAAAAAAATTAAGTTGAAATATTCATTGATTTGCATATTAAAATATTATATTTATAATCACATGTTGTTTATTTGTAAAAGTGCAAATTCTCATAATTGGTACAGTAGTCTTATTTTTAAAATGTTTTTTTTTTTTTTGGCTTTAATATCAAGGTTGCAGTCAAATTTCATTTACATATAAATATGTTATAATCACATTTTGTAGTTTGGAAAAGTTCAAGCAATGGGGTCAAGAGAAAATTAACATGGTTGGTCTATATCATTTTTTGTAGTTAAGTCTACAGTAATATTGATTTATTTTAAATGCCTGTTTAAATTTGCATATTAGAATGTTATAAACACATGCTGTAGTTTGTAAAAGTGCAAACGAAAAGGTCAAGTGCAAAATTAGCATAATTGACCGATGTAAAAGTGCAAACATAACATTTGGCCAATCACCATGCAAATGAAAGTGTTTTTTATTCAAATTTTTAAAATTGGGCATTAAAAACAACACTGCCTAGAACGACAGAAAATCTTTGACTAGTTGAAATTACATACAGGGGGGACAGCTACAGTAGCTTTGATTAGCACTTCAGTGAGTCTAAAATTTGTAGGTGCTCGGCTCGGCCCCTCCATATATTTAAAAATCCTGGATCCAACACTAAATTTCATGCATCAGTGACTTTTCTATAGCGCCCTCTACTTTCTATAGCGCCATTAATCAATACTATACTAGCCACATACATATAAATAAATTGATCAAACTAAAATACACAGCTGAGCTGGGATTAGTAATATAAAAATGTAAATGTAAAAATATTGAAAAACTCTAATTTTAACTTATATAACAGGTTTACGTAAATAAACCATCATAAACTAATTTATCTAAAGTATAATTTTATTTCCAAAATCTCCAGTACTTTGTAGAATGACGTTTGAATTTGTTTGTTAAATGGTTTTTATTTTTCGGCTGCTTTTTCGTTCTGAAGCAAATTTAAATATAACAGATTAAAGGGATTAATAATTCCATTAGCCAAAGCTGTTATTTATCTCTTAAACTAAAGGTGATGTACCTATTTATCAAGAATTAATATTACTTGAAATAAAAAGTTAGTTTTTAATCTACATGAAAAAAGTTACCATTGGAAGCAATGCAAGTATTTTATTTTATAGTTTGTAAAATTTAATTCTTTTCATCCAGCTTGGAATTATTGAAACATTAACTAACTACATTTATATTTTTATAAACAATAAGAATACATTTTATTTTGTAAAATTCAACTCATTCACTACACTAATTTGTTAAGGTTTTATGTAGCAGTAAACATTACTGGTCCATCATCTCTCGTACAAATTCTAACAAATGTAGCCTTATCCCCTTCTACATAATAACTATTTTTAATAACTGGGCCTGATGAAGTTATTTAATCAACAGTTTCAACATTATGTTTTAATAATTTATATTTTAAATTGTATAATAAATTGTAATTTTATGATTGACAATCCGATTGTCAATTATCCAAATCTCACTCGCCACAACATTTTTTTTTTTTTTTGCAAATATAAATTTGTTTTTAAAAATTATGAATGAATGTTTATAAGCTTAGTGAAACAATATTGGAAAAAAAAATCTAATAAAATATTTTTACATTTTTAGTGTTCATATCTCCCACATTCCCAAACCCTTCACCTAGTTCTGTCAAACATAGCCTTTTCACTATGCAATGTAAAATATGCATGAGAGTACATATAAATAAAACATCTCTAATTCCAATAAAAACGCAGGGAAAAACCTATGATTCACACATTGCCTCTAAAAAGTTATGCAAATTAGCTGATAAATTTACATATTTATGAGTGCCTTCAGCTGTAGGACTTAATAAAATACAAATATTTCAATTGAACTTCATTTTGTTAAAATAATTCAAATTCAAGTCCAATAAATAAATAAAAATATAAAAATACCTTTACATACTTTGAACTTTAACAATATAGGGTATTGGTGGGCTAGGTCTTAAGGTGTCCCTTTAATAGAGGTTTTACTCTACTCTAGGAGTCATTAAAATATTTATAAGTCAAATGTTTAAATTGAGCTATTTACAGATTTGTACAGTACAACCCCAGGGGACAACTCTATTAAGGGGACACTTTGTTTGGTCCCGAAAGTGTCAATTTAAAAGGGGTGTCTCAAAGAAGGGGTTCTACTGAATTAAATTCATCAGTAATTTAAAGAAACCTGAGTGATCGTGAATCTTAAACGGCCGAGTTCATATTAACCTTTGCTCTTTACGCATTCCCTTTAGTAATACACCAAGTTCTTTAATGCACTTTTAATAAATATTTATATATTTTTAACAGTTGAACGAAGAAATGAGTCGTCTATAAAATCCTTTTGTATCATGTGGGCGGGAAAAGTGCGAATATGTAACGCCCTTTATATGTTCCCATGCACGTACACTACACTACTTTTTCCTTCTATTTTTATTTGTTACCTGCTCTGTGTACGCCACATTAAATATACTCTTTAAATGTTTTTATTGTTTTCCAGCCGCATGTATGGTATTACTGTAAATAAAATCCTGTATCATGTGGGCGGGTAAAGTGTAAACATGTAACGCCCTTAAATGTTCTGAATGCACGTACACCACATTAAAAACAAATTTACGTTTTGTTTGCCCTTTTTTTTTCTTACTGCTCCACGAACACACTACATTAAATATACATTTTCATATTTTTTCCTGCTGCGCATATGGTATTATTATTAGATACATTTAAATGTATGTTATGCTATGTTGTGACACAGCTCAGTTGTTTTGATTTAACTTTGCTTTAATGTTTCAATATCTTCAATTAATAATTAAGTCAAAATAATCTGAGAAATTTACAATAAAAATATTTGACAGGTGGGAGGATAGCGGCCAGGAGGAAGGGATGAGGAGAAAGGGGTGATGAGGGAAATGGTGGGGAGAAAAGGGGTGAGGAGGAATAAGACATTCATTTGTGGAAGGTTTTTTTCATTTTTAACCTATATTTGCCTTTATTATATTCAAATTTCTTTATTTATTATCATTAATATATTTTCATTTTCCAAAGCAGCATATTAGTATAGATTTAGATCTGTTGCTGTATGAATCATGATAAATGATTGGACCCAACCAGTGGCGTAATGGCAATGGAGCGCTCCCTGACTGAACTCAGTGACCGCAGGGCTTGAGGAGCACAATGCAATTACCCAGCATTGAAGGGCCCCTTAGGGGTGCTAAACCAGGGGCTTTTTCCACTTGAGTACGTCACTAGACTCAACATCCCTCCTGAAGAAATATAACAGTTGCAGTCACTTTAATGTACAATTTAACATTGAAAAGTGTTGAGTCACAGAATCGTGATCCGCAATATATATGTAACATAAAAACAAAACGATTATTCACAATACATAATACTTTGTAGGTGATCAACTGTATAAAGATATCCTTCACGCCATTAGACGGCCAAGACACAGAACAGCCAACAAAAACATCAGGCGACTATGTGTGTGTGTACTATACTACAATGTTACAATTTCACAAAGTGTGAAAAGTAATTTTTGTTTAGTCATCAACCAATTAGTGGGTGTACAGCCTGATGTTTTCTGTTCCACAGTTGAATAATCAACAAAGCTAACGATTATTACATAGTCATGATTCAATAGTTTAGAAAAAAATTTGATTTACTTCATTAAAAAATTATGGATATTCATTCATTCATTTATGAATATTCATTAACTCTGATGTTATTGGGTTGGGGTTAATCTTTTACTAAATTCAACAAATGTTCAGTTGTATAAGCAATTTAAAGGTTTGCTAGTGGACAAAAAAGTAAAATTCTTGACAAGATTTTAATATATTTTACTATTACGCCAGATCTACATTTAATGAAAACCCACTTAATAGTATTAAATCCTAAAAATATGTTGTAACTTATATACGCATGAACTTGTTATTATTAAGTAGGTCATTTCAGAGGCTGTATAGACGATGGATTCCATATCACGACGCACCAGCATGTTTCATTGATATATTTACCACACGAGCCAATTAAAACACACAGAAACACACTTTGTTTTGTAGATAAAAGTGTTATGGTTGATAAAAAATTTCCAAAAAAAGTGTATCAATATGTGATCTTTATACAGATATTTTTCTATGCGTGCTATATAGCACCGATTAAAACTGTTTCTAAGCAGAAAGAAGTCCACGAAATATTCTTAAAAATAATCCACTTGTACCAACGACCTCCAGATCACGTACCTCTAGACCACCGAACTGTGTTTGAGAATTTGCATATCTACTGTATGTAGTAATTTGTGAAATGAATCCATTTTTTTTTCTATTTCAAGGTAATTTGGATATTACGTGACAAATTTATATTTATGTCACCAAACAAACATACTTTTTACGGTGAATGATCGACGAATTAAAACATGTTCATCAAAGCTATTATTAAAGGGCATATCACACTGTATAACTATTTACATATTAAGTGATAAGTGTGCTATTTTTGTCAATATGGTGAGTTAATCTGTGCGATTCAAATAGTTACAATTTTAAATGAGCTGATAATTAAAATGTGACATTAAAACACATAAATCAAATATATATATACATTATAAATACAATGAAAGGATTATCCCTGCAATTAATATACAACAAATTGTGAATTTTATTATTAAATATATTCGCGCATTAATTTACAAAGCACAGAAATTGGTAAATAACATATTGTGCGGCATATTAATTAGCAAAATATTTAAAAATACAAATAATAATTACAAACTAAAACTATCGTAATATTTAAATAGTTACAATAAAAAATCAAGGAATATCCGAGTGGTGGGTGAACTGACGTTTTTGTTTCTAAAGCTCTGTCCACACTATCAAGTTTGACAAAAAAAGTGTGATGTGCCCAAATATGGTAGTGAAATGCCTAAATATGGTAGTGATATGACATCATCATGTCCATATATGGGTACATCACATTTTTTTGTCACATAAAGTTTGATAGTGTAGACAGAGCTTATCACCACTTCTGCTTGGTTGTTGTCACTTACCTTTGGTAGATCCTTTGTTGGAGATGTCTTTCCATACTTGGAGGCATTTTGAAACTGTAAGGTACTCCCTTGCCATCCACTACCAAACTCAAATGCTGGCGTCTGGATCCTTTCTGGGGTTTCAATCTACAAAGAAATAAATATTTAAAAAGTGAATACCACTTTGAGAAATATTTAAGTATCTTAATACCTGATTTACAAATACAAACATTTACAAAATGCAACATATTGGAACAACTTTGGTAGGAACATGTGAAAGCGTTTTCGTGTCACATCGGAACAAGATTAAATCAATATAACACACAGATATATATCTTTCTAATGAGTTTTTTACACACCGATTACACCATGATAAAATGGTATAACTCAGTAAGATATACATTTTTTTTTTAAAGTTATGTTATACAAGTGTTTTTCTGGTATTAGAGGTGAAATACTTATATTTTAAAGAAACTATCAGACTCAAGTGACATTAGTAGAATATTTTCCACATGATGATCTAAAAAACAATATTTATTCAAGCTCCTGTATTTATGGATATCATCAAACAGTTTAATTTAATTAGAATGAATAGCATCAACACTCATAGTAAAAATTAATTAATTTTTTCTATATTCTGACCTTGTAGACAGGTAGCGCTCTGAAGACGGCGCCAGACTGCATCTCTGCCGTGCGAAAGCTTTCTAAATGATCGTTATAGAACAAAGGTTTCTGTAAAGCACCGAAAAACTTTTTATCTTCAGGTTGTGCGTGTCTGAATGGGGCTTGAAAATATGCAGATCTCCGCATTGGCTTCCATCTGTGATAAAATAATTACATTTTTGTAAATTAATTGTTTTTATGTCGAGTGGTCGAGGAGCCCTGTAAAGATGTACTAGGTTCTTTAAAGTGCTTTGTGTACACTGGAGCTACGTTTATAGTCCTTATCCAAGAAGACTTGTTCTACCATCAAAATCATGGAGCGAGTAAGGCTCGACCACTTTCCATAAAGGCAAATAAATACGGTGACACTGCCTTACTGCTTGGCCACCTCACTCTCCATGTTAGTTGAAATAAGCCAATAGTAATATAAGTAGTCTTACCTATCACTCTTAAATATAAGGGGGTATCTGAAGGCCTGGCCTGGCTTGCTTTTCCTTTCACTCAGATTCTTTGAATGCTTCTGAGGTACTTCACTGATGTCATATGGCAAAACTGGTGAACTTGACCTTTCCGTGTTTGGAAAATTCCATGGACGATGCTGACTGAAGAACCCCATAAAATGGCCTCGCTGTGGTTCCTGTCCGTACCATAACCTGAAATATAACAATGGGCCACGTCGATTAGTATAAATATTTACAAGAATACTTTATTATTGCACACTTTTTCACATAAATTGACAGAGCTTAAAGTCACTTTCGAATTTGTTTTGCTTTCTGTAAACACTACAAAATTATTTTGTATTTATTAAGGGAACCCCTGGTAATAATAATGTGTATTTTTTATTTTATTTTAACCTTTGAATCAAAATAGGGTAGGAAACATTTTTACAGTTTTAGAAATTATTTAAAAATTTATATATTAATACATTATATTCTTGTGGCATTTGACAAGTGAAAAAAACACCAACATTTGCATAAATAATTAAAATATTAATAACTATTCGCATTCAGATGGAAATATCATTCAAATCTTTTAAAATATTTTAGTTAATCTGTCATTTTATCAAGAGGTTAATTTTGCGTGGGTGATGTTATTCTCGTTACAATTGAGTCGTACAAATGCATTAAATACTAAATTGTAAATTAAATACATAATAATTAATATTCTAATATACTTTGGATTTCCAATAGAGAAGAACAAAATACTGTTACTTTAAAGATGTATGTTCCCCCTGAAAAAATAATTCTTAAAACAATTTTTGTTGACTATTCCATTTTAATGTAACATAATAGTTAAAATAGTCAAAAATTAGTTTAAAAAAAATGTATTTACCTGAAAATTTTTTATTTAAAACAAAAAATGGTCAAATTGGCTGCCAGCCAATGTATTTTTGGTTGAATTTAACCATTTATTTTGTCATTTTACAAGTGAAAACATTTTTTTTTTCTATGGAAGTGATTAACTTTATTAAAACTACAAATAACATATTCAAAATCTGATTTAATTAATCTTCATTTTTCATGTTTTTGGGGGACAATATATCTTTAAAAAATGATTAAAATACATCAGTGAATCTAATTGTAAATCTGCCTGATAATTGCAATTAATAGCTACTGTACCTACAGTTAATTCAACATTTCTGAAAATGCTATTATATTATTGGCCCATTGGGGGCAGTAACTATAGACAATAATTTCACACGAACGACAAGTGACAGATCTAATGACAAGACCAGTGGTGTTCTGCTATATCCCGCATGAGGAGACATTTTCCAGACAAAATACTTAACTTTGTATCGTCAAAAAGGAGATAACCTTTGGCACAGATAATTTAGGTGATGATAATTTAGGAAATAATATTACTGTGGAGGAATGAAATAATGATGAATCTGACGCTTAGGACTAACAAAATTATTTTGATTGCCGACAAGTTTTAAATTTAAATGGAGTGGTGGGTACCTGACAGAACCATCTGTTGACCCAGACACAATCACTTGCATAGTACTGACGTAAACCAACGATACGACCCTCGTCAAGTGCGCCCTCCAGCTTATTACTTGCTTAATTAAGCCCTGTAAGATAAAAAAAATTCAGAGACATTATAGCATAGTATTTATTGTTCCCTTACCAAGACAATCTAACAACAGGGTGCTGAGCTCTGTGGAGATCAAAGGTTTTATCTGTGGCTGCGACACTTTTTGATTGGCCAATTGGCCAAATGTTTGGTTAACAGACACTACCCAGCTGAGAATATGTACATAGTACAGTAGGCTTACTGTTGGTATTTTTCGTAGCCAGACATCAAATGATGTTACGAGTACTTAATTCCTTGCATCAACTAAACAAAAAAAATACGTCACAAATCGAAATCTGTATACCATAGACCAGGGAAGAGTTAAATTATAATTTAACTCTTCCCTGCATAGACATAATTTCTTATAGGTGATATGTATGGAAAGCATCATTTAATGACAAAAGAACAATAATTAAAACTGTTACGTCAAAAAGTCTAGTGGCGTTTTTTCTAAGAAATATTTCTTGTTTAAATAAGGAACTCATTTTGAACTGCGTTTAAAATGGCATTTCAATCAATAACACGGTTTGAAAGCCTTTTGGGCATAAAGTCTATGATAACTGAGCATTATAGTGCAAATAGTTCAAATTATTACCAAGTCACAATAACAATCAAATTGCTCCTTGTAAACGTGCATACATATTGCAATAATGATTATAATTGTCAAATATTAAGTAATTATTAATGGTAATTTATGACAATTTATTAGGTTAACTGGATGAAAATATATCATAATTGAGGTTTTCTGCATAATGTAACAATTTTGATTGAACAGATTTCATATGGAAGATTAAAACATTAGTTACAATGCATGAACATTTTAAACTATTAATTTAACCGAAATATTAGTGAAGTAATAAACATTTGATAACTGGAAATTCTCACTATAACAGAATAAATCAATATTTATTTGGGTGTAAAAGCGAAAAGATTGCCATAATTGTAATCAGTATAATATGAGCAATTTCATATAAATTTATTTGTTTCATGTAGGAGTATACGACTTGAAAATTATAAAATCATAATAATAAAAATCGTTGTATGGTTTATGCTGGATTAAACAAATGCCATGCAGCTATTTATGGATGGAGATTTTTATCATCTCTATATAATACAAATATTAAGTACACATTATTCTTTATGATTTTAAAATTTTTAAAATAAGGAAGTTAATTACAAATTAGAACATTGAAACTATTCAGGTTTTTTAAGGGGGAGGGGGGTTAATTTCCAATTTAGTATAATATTTAAGTAATTTCTGTGAACAATTAATAAAATCAGAAAGTTAATTTTAAATTAAAATGTTGAAACTATTCATATCAGGTTTTTTTTTATTATAATATTTAAGTAAACTAACAAAGTAACTTCTTTAAAATCGGAGTTAATTTCTAATTTAATTTTGAGATTGATATTCATGTTTTTTTTTTGGTGGGGGCGGGGGTTGGGGGAAACACATCACTAACATTCATCAATTTTGAATTTAATTATAATTACACATTAAGTAATTTCTGTGAACAGTAAATTTGTTACGATACTCAATATATTTAAATTGATGATTCAGGTTTTTGGGACAATGTACATCTTCAAATTTCATCAATTTCAAATTTATTTAACACAAGTATATTAAATAAATAATTTCTGTGAACAGCAACTTTTTATGATACTTTATACTCAAAGAGTTAATTTCAAATTAAAATGTTGAGACTATTCAGGCTTTTTGATGGGGAGAGGGGGCATACATCTTCACCATTCATCAATTTCAAATAATCATAAACCTGTTTGTAATTACGGGAAATAATGATTGTGACTATAAATACAATTATATTCATCAAGTCTGATCTATCGGTGCATTTGTTTAATAATAGCAAACTCATAAAACCAATTACTAATGGTTTAGTATACATCCACTACGCGATGAAAGGTCAGCGACGAAAATAACTCATTTCAACAACCAGAAATGCGAGTTTATAATACACAAGTTAAGTGGAAACAACTCATCAACAGCAGTATTTATGTCAAGTGGTTGTTCACATCAAAAGTATGATACAGTGTGAATTGGTTGACTTGTTGAAATTAAGGCTTAAATAAATTTCAAGACTATTTGGTTTAATGACAATACTTGTTATGCAACTATTATTGTAGCCAGTGAGATGGTAAATTCAATGGATTGCCTATATAGAGAAACACCCTATTCATAGTAAATAGGTGTCATTATGGCCATCAATAAATATTCATAGCTTTTTCTCTAAGGCTGTAAAAACTGCTCCAGAACAACATCAATTGAAACATGTGGGTGATAAGATCATTTTTTTTTCTTCCCGATTTTGTGTTTTTAATGACAAATGTGAATATGTCAACAAAAAAACTACTGCGCTAATACCTTAATATAAAATAGAGGGCACTATAGAAAATTACTCATAAATGCAATCTATGTTTTAGTACTGTAGGTTTGTCTTAAATTACATAACTTTTTGTTAATGCTATTGAGTTTAGAAAGAACTGCCTCAAAGCAAAGTGGGGAACTTTCTCTCTCCTTCGACAAGGGTCCCTTCATGTCAAGTACTACTACCAAAAATGGTGCTGCATTCTGTCCACAGGGTTGGGATTGACCAGTACACCAGGGATCTCTATTCTTGTGAAAGGTGCACTCGATCTCCAGACTAAAGTTTTAATCCAGGTAGACTTGAAGGCTACCACCAAAACTAAATGGTCAAGGAAAGCCTTGAACCTGTGCCGATTTTGTGACTAATTGTGGCCAGCACCAATATTCCTTAATCGTTCAGCCACTACTATAAAAATATATACTATTATATACTGTATACTAATAAAATGAATGAAAACAATACTATACTATATACTATATAGATTTATAAAGTGCTTTTCCAAAAAAAAAAAAAGACCAAAACAATACAATAATTAGAGCAGTATAGTACAAAGTAAGGTACTATTTTCTCAACAAGAGAATTGTATTGTAAAGAAAGTTAATCAGTACATATTGTTTTGCTCATTATACAACGTACATCCATATGTTCAATAACAATACGGATATAACCGTGAAAGAAACAGAATTATACATTTATGAAAGCAGTCGGCAACCAAGAAGATCTTGATTAGGACATATTGTGCATCCTTATCAGAATAACAGTAATTACTATGGTTTTGATCATTAAAGTCATTCTTTATTCTGTCCATATGTTTAATTATCATAACGTGACATCTTCCCATTGTCCTTCAATGTAATCAGTGTTATTTATCATTTGTAGTATTAAGTAAACACCAAACATAACCAGGCATTGTTTGAAGAACAAATCTATCTGTAATACTTATTAATCCATATCAACAAACAGTTTTTAATATTCATGGAAAAAAACTATAACAATAATAATGATGTACATAATTGTCCAACAAAACTCAATATAAGAAATTGGTTATACCACCACTCATTTTCAACATATTTTTTTCTCCATCTTATCTTTGATTTTCATTATAAAACATATTTAAATTTAATTTAATAAACAAAAAATATTGCTTACATTTTCTTCTGCCTTTGGATTCTTCAGAAAGGCTTCTATATCCCAAATTGTAACGTAACCCTCTGATAAAAATAATTAATTTGATAATATAAATGACAAGATGAGATTAATGATATTTTGCAATAAAACTTGTTTTCATTTTACTAATTATCCATAATTAAATATTTTAATGCAATGATTTGATTTTTATTTTCATGCTTTTTAAACTTTTAACCCACAATTTAGACAAATTATTTGACAATTTTGTTTTCTTGGTTACAGTACAGTATCTTCTGGATAGGGGTTTACCTACTCAGGGGAAACCCCTATTAAGGGGAACATTTTTTGGGTCCTATGTTGTTGTTGTTATGTATTGAGAAAAGGAGAATAAGGAAAAAAGGGATCATGTGAAATTGAAATACATTGAATTATACAATTGTTTATAAAAAGACTATTATACAAAAAAAAATAAAAATTAACAAATGAATACTAATCAAAGACCTGGTGTATTATGATTACAAACAAAGTAAAAGCTCTGTCTACACTACCAAACTTTATTTGACAAAAAATGATGTCATATCACTACCATATATGGGCACATCAAATTTTTTGATAGTGTAGACAGAGCTTAAGTGATGTCAGCTGTTAATTAGTTCTGTAAATGTCAATTTATCTGTGGGCTTACTAGAATCTCCTGTAATTAAGAAGTTGCAATCTTCATCTGAGCAAACAGCGCTGATACCAGAACCATGTCTCTTTGTAATTGACATACATTCCTGCAACAGATCGCCCTGGAAAGATAACGTATGAAAGGGCTTTTACATAACAAGCTACCTCGGATTTGTTACTAGCCCGAATGCAAGCTTATTGGATAGATGGTTATCCTATAGTTCTGGTTTTATATAGGAAAAATGCACAATTATCTATTTATCATCAATCATTACCTTCCTAGTGTAAATGAGCCTCCACAGCTCTTACTATTTTTTGTATTAATTTACTAATAATTTAGCATTCTTCAGATGTATTTTTATGATGTACTTTTTTAGAGAATATCATATATTCATTAACTAATTTAATAAAGATGTTCTGTCAAATAGATTGGGTCAGGCAGTTTAGACTTGGAAAAATACAATTGTTTCAATTTACCTCCAGATTCCAAAATCGAATGTATCCGTCCGCGTGGCATGAAGCCACTATCGGATCAAATAAGGACACTATCATCTTGCTGTTAGGATCGATATTGTCCTCGTCAAATTCCTTACGGATTGAACTTGTAGAGACGGCATCGTTGTCTGTGGCAACTAGAGCATCGTCTTCATTCTCAGATCTTTCTTTTCTCTCCAGTATCTTTGACTCAATTTCATCGTGTTCTAAAACAGAATTTATCATGATTTAGTGTCCCCATAAAATGGTTATAAAAACTACATTCAAAATGATAAATGTTCAATTGATCATCACCCCATTGCACTTTAATAAGGCAAGCCTAGTGCATTTACACTAATTAGTAATGGGCAAGATGACTCAATGTATGTAGGCGATAGTCACTTTAAGATATTGTCTGCTTAGAGGTGAAACATAACATTTGACATAGCTTTGTGAATTTTACTCTGAGCTTTTCTAGTTTTTTTCGCAGGCCAGTCCTCTTTGGCTGTATTGAATTCAGGTTGAAGACATGAGCTTGAAACACATCATGTTATTGGGTTTAATCCAGCGATGTAGACCGGTCGATATAACAAAATTATTTCCCTACGAAAACATTGTTTTTCCGATCCTCAGAAATTTAATTTAATGGTTTACAGTTAATAGTTACTAAATATATAAATAAAACAAAACAGTAATAATAAATACCTTGTTCTAATTCTGATTTGGTATCGTCATCTTTTTCTGCAAATTCATTAGTTTTGTTTTCATCCTGTAGAGTAAAAAAATGTAGAGCAAATATTAAAATTTAAAGTACAATGTGTAAGCCATACAATTTTTAAAAAACAATGTCAAGCCAGTGTTTCAGACATGAGTACATACTGACCTGTTGGTCATCCGTGTCTTGACCAATGACCTCTTGACCCATAACTGGGTCATTGACCTCTTGACCTGTATCTTGATCAAGAACCTCCTTGCTGACTTTTTCATTTACATCCACATTAGGAATTTCACTATTTACAAACCCTGTTAACTTTCTGTAATATAAAAAAAAATGTATAAATTAAACCACTTGCCGCTATCTTGGTCAATGACCCTTGACCTGTATAATATGACAATACTGAATTAGGAATTGTTCTATTTACAAACCCAACCCTGTTAATTTTCTGTAGAAATTTATTATTAAATATTAACTAAATAAAATAATATTCTAAATATAGATACAATCAATTTAATAATGCTTTTTTAAAAGTTTCTATAGGTATAAATTAATGTTTTAAACTTACTTAATATATGCTGGATCTGGACGTCGCGTCTTGTGGACAAGGAATGTCACCATGGCAACCTGACGTGGATACAGACTCTTTGATCGATGGCTGCTCTTATTGGCAGACGGTGGATCATACAAGTGAAATCTGTTTGATGATTACGGAAATGATCACTTTATTTATCTCTTTCATTAATATGACTTTTGGTAATATGCAGTTTAACATCTAATACATAGTCTTCAAGTCAATTAATGACAGTTTTGAATGATGATATAAACAGTAGAAGTCTATCAGTCTATATCATACAATTAATGTTTATACAAGTTAAATGGGTAGAGTTTAAAGATTGACCGTTCTATTTAACAAGGTAGAGCAGATAGTAGGACAGTCAGGCTTTTAATTCATTAAAATAATCTCACCATTCAATGACAGCAGATTTTCATAGAGTTTTGTTGCTTTTTTTGTTGTTGTAGTGCTTATAAGTGTTGGTGGAATTTTGATGCGTATTGTTTACTCTTTTATTCTTCTATATATGATATGCCAGTTTTCAAAACAAATTTTTAAATGGACAATAAAGATACTCTGACTGTCAGAAGAGAAGTTTAGGAGAAGTTTAATTAACTTACATTTTGTTCACGGTACCTTCAGGTAGGTTCCATAAAATAAGATTACCGTTCATGCAACCTGTGATCACATGATCAGGTGCGTTACATGCCAAGCAACTCATCTCATTTGATAGCAGAACATTATCCTAGAAAAAGAAGATTTAAACAGTAAATTCTAAACAGTACAAATTTCAGGAAAAAAAACCAATGTGTTTAAATAAAGCGATTTTTCACATGTCACAGGACATTTTAAGCAGTTGAAACTGCATTAGCTATTTTTACGAAATTCTGTATTGTTACAAGTAATTACAAGATCTTTTTCATATATTTTAATATCAGGGGCAGATACATGATTTGTCATAGGGGTGGGGGCTAAAATATAATATCAAAAATAGATATCAAAAGAGTAATTTTGTATCTGTATAAAGGGGGAACGCCTGCCCCTAGCATTATACACCTTACCCCTGAATAACGCATTACCTTTCTAAATAAACTAGTAATCTGTGCATTACTGATGGACGGTAGCGGACTTGACTTGGCAAACTCGTTAAATGGACTTGAGATGATTCCAGATTCAGATATCGGTGAATGATAAAGATCAGAAAATTCAAAATAAACAGTTAGTTCTCTGCATTCTTGGTTGTCCTGCAAAATTAAATTGTGTTTCAAACAAATACAATTAGACAGTCAACAAGGTCAACAAAGAAGTGATGAGAACAAAATGGTTGCTAATACTAAATAATTTTTTTTTAAAGCAAAGTAGAGTATTTATAAAATTTATCACTTTGGTAAATGTCTTAAATTTGATTGTTTATAGAATATGCTAGCTAAGGGTTTGATTGGCTGATTGAGGATGCATCCATATTTGAAAAATGTGATTCTGAATACACCAATTTTAAATGCCTACCTCTAGTAGTCGTATTCTGTTGTTCCATCCACTGGCGAGTATGCAACGGCGGCCGTTTACATCGCAGTACTGTAGTCCAACGATGGCGCTATCATCTTCGTTCACTTCTTCTGCATTCCACATACGGATTTCTTGGCCACTTCCAAAGTCCCAGACTTTTATTGACCCTATCAAAATAATGAATGTAAAAATGGTTTTTAGACAAACACAATCCCACACCTTCTCATTGGTAATAAAGATCTGGACTATCGTGGTAAAGGTATTATAAAAATAATAATAATGATAAATTTGGACTTTTAAGCGCATAATGCATAAAGCTTCTATGCGCTTCAAATACAACTAAAAGTAATCCATGAAATAAATCAAATAAAAAAAAAATAAATACAAAAATAATAAATTTTTTTAAAAAATTGTTAATAAAACTATTGCATTGTTTTACACACATAGGGTCTTTCATTTATAAGATCGAGGCTCGCACAACAGGAAGTACTAGCAATTTCTGGTAATGAATAATTTAGTAAATTGTCTTACCATCAACAGCACCAGATACTAGCCTATACCCAGAGGCATCAACTGCTATTGCTGTAATCTCAATGTTGCTGCCATGAGCATCAGGCACAGAATACACTGATTTACCAGTCTCAAGCTCCCAAACCTGAAATCAAAATGTATACATAGTTTTTAGGGTTGGAAAGTCTTAGCTCTGTCTACACTATCAAACTTTATGTGACAAAAAAAATGCGATGTGCCCATATATGGACATGATGATGTCATATCACTACCATATTTAAGCAAACTTACTTTGATGATAGACTCAGAGCAGACTGTCACAACTTGACTAAGTTCTTGGTTGTAGAGTACTTGAACAACTGGTCTGTCATGTGTATGCGGTACTTGCATAGTATCCTGAACTGTACGGGTCAAAGGCCAAAGGTCGAGAACACTTGAACCTAGCCAAAATAAAATAAATCTTTCTTTTCAAATATGCTTTTGTTTAGCACCTCTACAGAATTGACCAGAGGTCAAAATATCCGATGACTTGCAGGGCAATTGGTGAGCATTGGATTTGAACCCAAAATTTCATAGAAAGATAAAGGAACATTATAAGCTGTGTGACACTAAAGGCCTGTCTATGGAAAATTCTAAAATGTTGCAGTTTAATTTTCACTCCAATAAAGTCATTCCTTTAAAGGTTGAATTTGTCATGAAATATATCATTATGACCCACAACACAGTTTGCAAGTTTGACGGGGACTGTCAAATTTTTTCGCTATTTTCAGTGAGAGTTGACCTCATCTCAAACGAGAGTTAGCTAAAATTGTCTCCACAGAGACAGGTTGTATGGACCCATGTCTACTAGTAAGAAATCTAACTTTCCGAAAAAATAAGCTCTAAAAACAATGTAGCGTACCTGTTATTAGTCTTTCATGCTTTTCATCAAACCACATACAATGGATTCTCTTCTCTCCTGGCCTTTCTTCGTTATCAGTAAACACTTGCAAACTTGTAAGAGTATGAATATCCCATATCCTGAAAACCTGTAAATCAAAATGAATCATCAACTTAGTTACAAACTGACTGACCTATCGCTCTTGTTTTGAAACTAAAATTTGAAATAATGTGAATAATATTGGTATCCAATTTCATAACTTGCAAATTACATGGATAAATTATATCATGCTTTTAAACCAAGTGCCATTTGAGGCAAATGGGGAAAGAGTTCATGACCCTGGTACGGATTGAACACTGGACCTTGGGATTGGAGGCATTGCTATCCACCAAGCTACAGCTCCACTACTATACCTAAATGTGAGAATTTTGTGGTTACCGTAAAAATGAAGTGATTGAACTGGACGCAGTGACATGGGTTGAAACAGTAGGGCTTAAAAAAGTGAACCCTTACTTTTAAAAAAAAATGCAATGGGTTCTTTTAAGTGCACCCAGTCCATTGTACCACCTCTTTTAAGTTCAAGGGCAAGAATCACAAAAACTATGGTCGATGGGTGCCTTAAATTTGTGCCAATATTATGACTGTTTTGTGGTGCCCTGTCTTAATGATACTATGGACAAAATTATATTTTTATTTTCAAGACTACTTACCCTAGCGGTTGATAAGCTAATAACATGTTGGTCCTTCTCATTGACAACAATGTCAATAATTGTAAACAGATGACCGATCATTTTACCGGTGGGTCGAGAGAATATATGAGGGTGCCAAATGCGTACAATCTTATCATTTCCTCCTGTTGTAAGGATGTTGGCACGAGCACAATACGCAAAACAGTTGACGCCCTTTGGCACTCCAAATGAACGACAGGGTCTGAAAATTCAAACAGTAAAATGCATTTTTATATATATATGTTTAATACGGCCAATAACATTAACATTAACATTTCAATTTATATAGCGCCTTTACAAGGATCAAAGGATCATCTGGTGAACATAATTATTTCGGGAAAAGATGGGTTTTCAAGAGTTTTTTGAAAATTATAATTGAAGATGAGTCACGAATTGTGCGTGAAAGGTTATTCCAAAGGTCTGGGCCTAGCTTTGAAAATGAATGTTCACCAGATGATCGGTGAACACGAGGAACATTGAGTTTAGTCGGATTGTGTTCTGACCTAAGACCTGCTCTTCGAAAATTGTACCTACTAATTAAGTCACACATGTAAACCGGTGCTTGACCATTTACGCAATTACCTATTAATAGAGGTTATTTATTGATTGGGGTCCAAAGATGTCCCCTTAATAGAGGTTACTTACTGATTGTCATACAATCTGTTGACATCTTCCAGAATGAAAGAAGTACTACTGCTTGCTGAACAAGATGCAAAACATCGTAGCTCAGGAAAATATTTTACCTAAAAAAAAGAAAAAAAAACCTTATAAATCATTTTTGTTCTATTATTGTCATATTGATTATGTAAGGGGAATAACCTGCAACTCGCAGGCTACTGGACTGAATTATGCACAGATGTGGGAAACTTTCTTCCCCTTAATAGTGGTTGATGGTATAGTTTAAAAATATACATTACCTTTAAAACCCAGTTATCATGCAACTTCCGTTTACATACAGCACTAAAGGGTAAAAGAGTTTGAAATAAACATTTTAAAAATCCAATTGAATGCTAAGCCGGAAAGCTAGGCCATTAAAAAAGGCAGTGCTCCAACTTTAGACACGTAAGTTATAGACGGCGCAGAAAACAAGTTGATTTCCGAACGTGATCAGTCAACAAAGTATTATGGCAAAAATTCTCAAAATATAGAGCACTTAATATTACCATTAGATATCACTTTTTCGTTAGATAGGGCTAATTCAAATGACATGTGATGCACACTTGACCAATCAAATACAAATACAATCTAGTGCGTTAAAACATATGTATCACAAAAAAACTGCATACTCACTAGCTTAGGTCAGAAGGTTCTAATAATAGATTTCCATTCTTTCTGTCAACTTTTGCGTTTTTCGTGTTGAGATCTTTGGCTGCTATCGTCATAAGACTTAGGTAACCTAGGTCGTCACCATAGAGAATGCTGTCTTCATGGAGATTGTTGCTATGCGGCACATAACACATGCATTGTACTGAGTTGTCTAATGGTTTTATACAGAAAATGTTCTGTAAAAAAAACAAAAACGTTAAACATGTATTGTCTGTCAAAAACATGAAAAATTAATTAATCAGACTTTGAATACTGTGATTATTTTGTAGTTTTATTAAAGTTAATAACTTCTGTGGAAAATGACAAAATAAATGGTTCGGACCAATCAGTTTCCTTACCTGATTCTTCCCTTTTGCTCGGTAATCCCATAGTGCAAAGCTTCTTTCCGTTGCTACAGTAATTTTCCGTAAACCTGGCAGATAATCAACACCCGTAACCCAAGATGATTCCTAGAACATAAAAATAAATTTAAAATTAGTAAAAATAAACATTTAATGAAAATTAATTAATATTAGAGTAAAAATAAATCAGATATCCTTACTTTGCCAATATACATTTGAAAAATTAAAATAAATAAATAAATTTGTTTTGTTTTTTCAATTTTTCCATAAACTTTTGTTAAAAAAAACCTACTTTGATATCTGCACATCCTTGTAACCGTAAATTCTGAAAGAAAAAATAATTCGTTTTTTTTAACTTGACACAATTTTTACCAATTTTATTATTTCTAACAAAAAAAGTTTTTTTATTGATTTGATGATTTGTTTCTTACATAATAACATTAAATCTAAATTTATCTATTACCAAGTTCAATTTATTTTAGGCCTACTACTGCTTTCAATGATTTAAACATACAGTAGTGTTTCTCTTATAATATTGTTTTAAATCAGGGTCCACAGTGTAGTTTGTGGCCTGAGAAGCAAGGAAGGTTGTATTGTAATCTCATCGTATTTGTTCCCTTTTTAATCAATCAAATATTTGTTAATAGGATTAATTACAATCTGTAAACACCAAATAACACTGCACAACATCCATTATCTACCTATTGGTTTGTCTTTGAATAGGTCTCTGTCGGTATTAATGGCATTGAAACTTAGTTAAACTGCCATGCTAGATAGGCCTACAAATCAACCACCAAGCAGAAGATCGCGTGTTGAGACATAATGAGCAGGAAAATAGTTACGTTGGGCCTAGCCTAGCTAGAAGTTTTCTTTGATGTTATTGCGATAGACCTAATCCAACTAAAACTCCCCTAAGCGATTTCAACTATAAATTACCATCATAAGGTATCCAATTCATCTCTATCATTATTAAATATTTTGAAAAATAAATATATTACGGTGTTCTTAATCATGTGTACGGTACTTTCTAGCCATGTTGCTTACACCGTCGCCGCGCCGCGCACGTTTTTTTTTATCCAGGTGGACTTATCAACATATCGAAATAAAGAAATACTATTGGTTAAATTGTAACCAATAGAAATTAAGCAAAAGATAAAGATTTAGGTATGGTGGGCCATGGAGGAAATAAAATATATATTGGGTGGATGGGACGCAGAATGAGTAAATTATAATACCGATATTTTTTAAAATTATGAGAATGGGCTTAGGCCTACTCTCATTATAACATTACCTTTCCACTCCAGACAGAAAGTGCGCCCTTTTGTGAGGCCGCTATGTAAATATCAAGTTGAGCATTGTGAACCACACTTTGTATTATATCACGTCGCTTCTTGTCGCCTATATCATAAAGAAAAAAGAATGACAATGACATGATTCGATCGAGGCACGCATGCGTTAACTTTTTAACAGATAAAATTGTCAACACTCGGGCGGCTGCGTTGAGCATGGATTTAATCCAATTTATCACCACCAAGAAAGGATCAATGTACGCGTGCGCACATTGTATTTCAGTCAAATCGCATGGCTGCGTTGAATCTATTGAGAGATTCTTCAATTCAGGAACGTTTCCAGTCCTGTCAAAACGATTATATTTAATTTTCATCACTGCTTTAAAAACGATAATGATAAAGATAACTTAAAACAATTATGTTTACTATTATGCTTATCATGAACGATAAAATGATTCGGAAATTCAAAATAGCACTAAAAAAAACTCTTAGGCCTTTACCTGACGCTTCTCCTATTCGTTGCTTCTGTGAAACTGTAAACACGCTAACTTCTTCCCTCAATAGTTGGTCATTTTCTTCATTTTCAGATTGAAAATATCCAAATAACTGAAAAAATAGGTACAGTACCCCCATCCGTATTTAAGATTCTTGTGGATAAAAACGGGCGATCATAGGCCTTTAAAAGCTATCGTATCGTTTCCCGCCATTCCCTTAGCCACAACAGTTTATATCAATCAATACTTTATTGCAAAACCAATATTTAATAAAATCTAATTAAACATCAAAGATCCTCCGCATTATCTGTCTTGTCAACAGGCCACTATCAATGTAGAGCTGTCGGATAAGACGATCGTCCGATGATCTCCAGTTTTGATAAGTATTTCTTACCAACAAATTAAAATTAACGCAAATAGACCATATCGAATGTTTAAACTTGATTTAGTAGTGTTTGGAAGGATGTGAATTTCATTTCTCTAAACAATCATAAACAGTATCTTGATTATAGATTCGTGAGAAACGAAATAATACTGCCGAACTAAATGTTAGACCTAGGCCTACTAATGAATTGTCCTTATGGAGAACTTTTTGGGTGGATCATCCGAATGTTTTCATAAAGTTTCAGTCTAGGACTACTGTATAGTTAAAACTGAATAAGCTTCTGATAAATTATTCTAAAACTAATCAAAATTATGTAAAAAGGTTAGTGTTATTCTTTACCTCACTCCAGTCAACTTTTGCGTCAGGATTCGAGCTTATCTTCTTAAATATAGCTTTCAGGTCATTACTTTTTATATCAGGTCCAAATAAGGAGCGAATAGAATCGCAAAATGCATCAAAACGAAGCGTTTCTGTATTTGCAAATAAATAATATTATAATGTAGAATGGATGCTCAAGAGAAATATGAACGATGCCCTTTTTTTTTATTCAGTATATTACACAGAGGCGCCTTACAAGGTGGAACCACCTCAGTTTCAAGGCGCCTCAGATTAACAAATACAATTAAAACAAAAAAACAGAAACATCAATCAAATCTTCCAGAATTAAATGAAATGATGAAATTGTTGTACATAATAAAACAATAAAGCATTTTTCACAATTCTTACAAGTAAAATATCTCTTTGTATATTATAATTAGGGCAGTAACATAAGAAACGATGCCCTTTATGGGCCGATCGAGGATTGGTGTCCACAAGGGGTCGGAACATTGATCCTATCCCAGTAGCCTGCTCCTCTCCCCACACCAATCACAAGGTGCTGTGATATAATAATGAATTTCAATTATGTTTTGCTTATCGCTATGCTCATGTGGAAGTGTACGTCTACTTTTCGTTTTGTAAAATTAAAGGGGAAACATCGTGAAGATAAAATGAAAAAGAAAAGGACAAAAAACATTTACTTAGGCCATACATCGGTATTTCATTTATGAATATATTTCATTTTAAAATCCAACATAGCAACAGCAAAATAACAAAAGGGTTAACGTCCCTTTTTTCAAATTTTTAAATTTTGATTTATTAATAAAAATTGTGTCGGTATACTTAAGGCCTTGACATTACATATCCATGATATACTTTGTTATAAGATATTATAACAACACTTTATAATACAATCAGTAGGCCTACAGTAACTGATTTATGATGGCCTAATATATCATGCCTTCAGTTTTCACGTAATTTACGAAAAGTCTAATTGTTATAGTCTCATTACAAAAGCGTATCAGGAATTAAATGTACGAAACTTAATGCAACTTAAGTGTCATTACAAAAATCTATTTTACAAGTGTTTCTACAGCACTTCATGTCTAGACATTGATATATGAAAATCAATACTTACTGTTAATAACCTGTCTTCGTTCTTCCGCACTAGCTTCACTATCCTGCTGAGTTAAGTCAGCTATCAAAGCCTCAAACTTTGCTAATTTAACTTTAAATGTATTACTTGTGTACGGTCGGTGTAAGCCCGTGTAGTCCTTGCTCACCGGATTCATTATTCATTATGCTAGGCCTACAGAGTGGCAAATACACAGATAAATGTTGATATCGAAGGCAGCTTTTAACTGATTGCCGCCGCCGCAGTGATGGTATTTTATTGTATTGTAATGAATAGGCTTAGGACTGTTTTGTTTGGGCGTGTGTGTATAATAGCTCGACCTCTTCATTGGTTTCACACGGCAATGATTTACCCCGGTCGCCTTGACAACAGTTATACGCTTTGCTTTTCTCTTGAGGGTCGCATTGTTAGTAATAATATAAGTAGGCCAACTACTGACTCGAGTACTCGCGAGGATCGTGTTGGAATCTGTAAACTGAAACCGCGTTGAGATTGATATGGATTAAATATTAATATATCGTAAATTATTAACAGAATATCTAAACCCGGTGCCAATCGTTCAGTAGGCTATTGGTAAACTAATTAATACCTTACCTTTTAAGATGGAAATAATAATACGGAGCCATTAAGCTCAGACCGTTGGCCTGCTAGGACCATAATTACGAACGGACGATCATTAGATAAATTTACATTTTCGTAAAATAAAGAAATTAGAAAAGTTTTCATCTTAGAACTAGCCTATAGGATAAGTGACAATTTCATATACGATCACAAGCCCTATTCCGCAGTATCGTAATCAGTCTTTTTGGCCCTTTCCATTATATGGGCATTAAATTCAAGCATGCTTAGTTTCTGAAACATTTTATTCACCAAAAAATAATAATAATATAATAATAATAATCAACAAATAAAAAAGATACACTTAGAAATTTATAAATTAAAACGA
This sequence comes from Antedon bifida, assembly GCF_963402885.1. Taxonomy (NCBI): domain Eukaryota; kingdom Metazoa; phylum Echinodermata; class Crinoidea; order Comatulida; family Antedonidae; genus Antedon; species Antedon bifida. The sequence continues at coordinate 19,847,193 of NC_136234.1, read as the reverse complement.
AAAAATGCAATGATAGTTATTATATAGTATTTTTCTAGTTTTTGGAAATTATTTTCCAAAATGTAAAAAATTTAAAAACGCGATGTAGATGAATTGACGAATTTGTAGACGTGTTGACGCGGTGCTACTGACCAACTCAATTGTCAATGTCAGTGTGAATACTGTTTACGTGGTTTTTACCCAGAGTGAGAATTTAAGGGATCTAAAAACTAATATTTTTGTGAATAAAAACGAATTATAATAAAACTGAGAGATAATGAGTGATCAAGATAGTTATCCGTCGTCTACACTGAGTGGTGATCCGAGCTTTCGGCACCAGCAGAAGCAGGATGGGCTTGAATTTGCTAGCCCAGTTTCGTCAGGCCAACAAGGGACCTACGATTCTGCTGGAGACACGGGTATGTACGTGTTTGAGGTGGTTTGAAACATTGGTCTGAGGGGTGGCTAGAAAAGGCCTAGGTCCACCAGGAATAGAATACATTATAATAATACGATTTCATCAACATGAGAAAGTATTCAGTATATTATAATTATTAAATATTGTTGTTTGTTGTTCTCAACTAATTTACCGTATAAATAATTACAATACATTTCATTTATTAATAATAATTATTAAATACTAGGCCTAGCTAAGCTAGGAGGCATACCCTAGTATAATAGTAGATGGGCCTTATTTTATATATGGCTGGACCTACTAAGTAACTAGGACTAGTGCTAATTAAATAATAATACAACAATAAGTTAAACTGGATAAAAGGATATTTACTTATTATTAAAATTAAATCAAATTGTATTTTGCTATAACATTGTGTGTTCTTTTTTATTTCAGGACAATTTGACACAAAAGTAGACTTAGGAGACATGGATTTTGAAGAGCAACAAGGAGAACAAACTGGCACGAGAAAGAGGAAGGGTGCCTCAGGCTTTTTGCAGTCCAAAGACTATGGTTGGCTTCTGGAAGTTGATGATGACGATGATGATACCAATACACCTCTTTTGTATGTTACATCACCCTTGTTCAAGAAACAATAATTCATATTTTAGGCTAATCAAAAGCTCTCTACACTATCAAAATAGTGATATGATATCATCATGTTCATACTGTATATGGGCACACTTTTTTTGTCAAACTAGTTTGATAGTGCTTAGGAGTGGACCTCCAAGTTTCCATAACATATAATGTATATTTATTTTCCTTTTTTCAGGGAAGAACTTGATATTGATCTAAAGGACATATATTACAAAATTCGCTGCGTTATATTCCCTTGCTCCTTTTTGGGATTCAAACATCAAATCGTAAGAGATAGTCCAGACTTTTGGGGCCCACTTCTCGTCGTACTCTGCTTCTCTCTCATTTCAGTATATGGACAGTTTAGGGTAGGTTGTTGCATTCAAATTTCTGTCTTTCTTCACCCATATAAATGTAGACTAACAAATAAAGCTGTGCTGTAGTACACCTTAACCTTATCTTGAAGTATGGGGGACATGCAAGCTAGCCATTTGCCAAGTCACCAACAGCAGTGAATCGAATTGGCGATAATTTGAACTTGAGAAAAAATCTTGTCCTGTTTGCCAAATTGGCGAATGTATCTTTTCTCTGCTGGACATCAAAAATAATTATAGCAAGCACATGGTGGAATCAATCGCGTGATTATAGAATATGCGATTGTCAATGTAAGGGTGTTACTAATTTGTGTTATTTTTGTTATAGGTTGTTTCTTGGATTATCACCATTTGGGTCATAGGATCTCTGGTTGTATTTCTATTGGCTAGAGTACTCGGAGGCGAGGTACGGTACAAGATGTAGTTACAAAAAGCTTTAGGGGCAACAACAAAGTTAACAGTGGGCGCAAATATTACACAGTATACAAGAGCAACATATGAGCATGCAACAATATAGCTGCGTTATCATGAAACATGAAAATTAAAAGTCGCTATTAGACTAGTGAACCAGAAATTGTCAAATGCAATTGTCTTTTCAAAGACCAAAAAAACCGTTTTTTTACTTGCATATTTTAAATGTACTTTTATTTTTTCAGGTGAACTATTCACAGTGCCTTGGGGTCATAGGTTATTCATTGTTACCTATGACCTTTACAGGCTTGCTTGTTCCATTTCTATCATCGCTGCATTATCTGGCAATAATTATAAAAGTATGTACCATTCAGTTTTCCTTTATATGAATTCAATTTTAATTAAATGGTACGCTGTGCAGAAAATGATCGACACAATTTTGTTGAAATCTCGCTCCAGGCGACATACGTGTAGGTCTAAAATCGTCAAAAATCAAAGCTCCCTATTGTTCTCATTAGAAAGTTTTAACCATATTAAATATTTTATTTTCAGTTTTCTGGTGTTGCATGGTCATCCTATAGTGCTGGTTGTCTGTTGGTTCAAGATGACCTAAAGACAAAGAAGCCCCTTCTCCTTTATCCTATCTTACTCTTATACATATATTTTCTGTCTTTGTTTACCGGTGCCTAAAGAAAGTGTGTGGCTAATTTATACTCCAGGTTAAAAAACAAAAACTGTATAAAGCTCTGTCTACACTATCAAACTAGTTTGACAAAAAAAGTGTGATGTGCCCAAATATGGTAGTGATATGACATTGTGTCCATATATGGGCACATCATGTTTTTGTCACATAAATTTTGATAGTGTAGGTAGAGCTTTAGATAATGTCCTAAAATATCCAATTCTAAAACATAAAAAAAATGTCTTGTAAACACTGGAGACTATCTTAAGGTTGTGTTCAGACTCAACACTAATCTGTAGTCAGTCTCTTGTCTCTCTCAGTGTGAACGCAACTTTACACCACCAGTGGCTTGATGTATGGATAAGCATGTATTGAATATTATAGTATATCTGCATACTTTGCACAATTTCATTACTGTGTAATGTACATGAAAGAATGGCTGTATAAATGCTATGGTACTGTATGGTTTAAATATTGGTCCTCTGTTTATAGTATAAAACAAAATCAGATTAGACCCTCTATGTACTATGTACCTACCACTATCAGTACGCTGAGGGACGATGCATGACTCTTTTAATAAGGACACAGTACCCATCTAAAAGACACAATTAAGACTAGTCTTTGTTGTAGGCAGCGCTTGGCTTAACATTTGTAAAAAGAACATTTTGGCACACATGGCGTGTCATAACTATACTTGAACTGATCAAAAAACGCCCGCTGGTGGCATACTATGTATAAATAAACGATAACTACAGGCTTGTGGTAAGTAAAGAAAACTAGTGGTTCTCTTTACTATATGGCAATTATGTTCACAATTATTTAAGTTTGTCCAACTATGGTTGGTGATGGGACTAACTATAAACACTTTTTATACCATTCATTATTTAAATTTATAGAAAAGGTTTCTGCAGTACATGCAGTAGGTCACACATTTTCTTTACTTTTAATTATTCTGTAAATAACTTTAAAAGTGTTCTGTAATAGTTTATCTAAATATATTATTTCAAATAAGTATTTGGTTTTTGTTTGTTTTGTTTTTGAATCGAAATATTGACTGTTTTATTCAATGGGGTTGAGCTTATGCACAGGCTTCAATTAATTAACAATGTTAATGTTGATATTTTTATATAGCGCATTCCACAATGTTGTCTTAAAGCGCTGTGGACTTAAATGTTACACTCTCTGTTACATGCTTCTCCCCAAGGGTCATGTCATAAATAAACTTTAAAAAATAAACATTTTTAAATGCAGTAAATTCTCTTGTATGTAACATTATTTATTATACAAACAAGTACTAATGCATTTGATTACAAACAAAGGCTGGATACAGTTTGCCAATGCCAACATAACATTCATTGAAACTAAAAATACACAGAAATACATTAAACATAATTCCACATTTTTTATAGAAAAAAGAGGAGCGGAACACGTTTCTAACCCAAAATCAGCCTAGCCTAGCAAAACATGATTTGTATACAATTCTCATGAATTTCTGTGTTTATATCTGAAAGGTCACTACACAGTCCTACAGGGTCAGTGTGTACCATGCAACTCTGGCCTTCAAAGCCCCATCATTAACAATTTTTTTAGGAATGATTAACTAATGAGTTACTCAGGGATTTGTCCCCAGAACTTCAACCAAATCAAGAGTGTTCAAGACGTCTTAAAACAAATTAATGAGTACGGAACATGAATCAAACACACCACAATAAAAGCAGCAAAGGGAAGAGTGTATAATATCTGACTAACAAAATATGTATGCTTTAATTTTCAAATTTTTTAAAATGCATATTTTAAATACATTTTATCAATGAACTCAACCTTATAAATCTCTTTACAACATTTCTACTTCTTCATACTTAAATTCCATAATAAAAATTACAGTTTATATATTCCTGTTGTAAATAAATAATAGAATTGTTTTTCACTCAAAAATTGTCTCCATCCATTTGTGCTCACTATGTCAATTTAATTTACTGATTGTAATGGCACGTATTTGACAGTTATCCATTGTGTGCATAAGTGTGCCTTTCCTTACTGGATTCGTTGGCATTCGTTTTGACGGATTTATATGTCATGCAACGACTAACGATACAATATGTGTAGTACCTAGGTCGATGCAAATTAAAAACTCCCTATTGTCAAGGGGAAATTATGGCCACAAGCTGAAACTAATTTCCTATTTTATTTTTTTGGTCAGAATTTTGAGATTTGAAATGACTAAATGAAAGCCCTATGTTACACCCATACATATCTGTGAACGTGATATATGACATTTTAAGAAAAGACTATGATATTAATTAGAACTATCTGTCATGCGACGCGCATGACAGATCTTTCCGTAACAACAAGATCAGAACAATGGCAAGAATCTACCCAGATGTTATATAAAACAAATAATACATTTTTGTATTCGATAAAAATTTGACTCATGAAAATAGAAATTCATCTTTCACTTCATGAAATTGTTTGTACTATCGCACTCATAAACATTCATTATTTGTATAATATAAAATGGCTAAGCTTACTATTTCAAAGAAAAGCTCGGATTTATCTAATTTTGTTCTGAAAATAACCATAGCCAGTACAGCAGTAGAAAAGCGGTCATGTATATAAGTTTGGTCAAAATGCTATATGAACACCTGTTCTGATGCTAAACTATCTGTAAAGGGAAAGACTATGTAACTCGTTGAAAAGTAAAAAATGAGGCCAAACGTGATGGATATAGGCAGTGCAGGTAGAGCCTTCTTGAATATGGCTAGCAAGATTAGAGTCAGGCATAACCCCTGCAAAATATAATATAACAATACAATAATAAGAATTTTTAAAACCAACTAATCATAACTTGGAAAATGAGGTATCAGACACTCATGTGCACTCATGCAAATCGAACAGTTCTGCAACAATTGATTTAACTGAAAATGGTAGTTGTTCACTTTTGTAGTGCAAACAAAATAAAAGTGTAGCATTATCTTTACTCTGCAAAAACATTCAATTCGCATAGTGGAAGTAGAAGAACCTAGTAGCTATGCTACATTTATGACAACACAAAAAATAAGTTTTGTTGGTAATTTACATAATCATTGCTTTTAATTCTTTCGTTTAAAATTGCGTAATATAAACAAATTTACTTACGATAAGAATTGCCACAAAGCATGCGATAGTCGTGGTCCAGTCACCTGTAACGGATGCTTTGCCGACTAAAACGCTGTAAAAGATGAAATCTCCCAAGCCCAGCTTAACTCCTCCTATATAAACCAACATAAAATTATACAATATTATAGCACATACAATTTGATTGTTTAATTACACATCACATGTCATTTGGAATTACCACTACCTAACGTAAAATTGATATATACTGTTAATAATTACCACACTCTAATGTACATTTTGAGAATTGCCACACTACGTTTTTTAATTATTTGGCAGTATTTGTATATTAATGCATATATTTGATAAAATCTTATATATAGTTGCTTTCTCCTGGGCCTCACTATTATAATCACAATTATACTTACTCTCCTCATCATCCTCAGGCGTTTGGTTTGTCGTTTGCTGTCCCTGTTCTGACGTTTGTCTGAGGGCGCTAACTGCTGCACGAGCATCCTCTGAAGTTGTACTAGAATTACTGGCGACAAGATCAGTCTGTTGTCTGTTAGTCCACTCCTCGTCAAACCCGGCATCTTCCCCATCCCCATTAGTTTCCTCCATGTTACCAATAAGGTTAACATCTGTTTCAAAGCAAATTTGTTTTTGAAAAATTTTTAGTCATGATTTTTAGTCATGATATATTGAAAAAATATTGATCTAAATAATTTTAATAAAATTCTCAATATTTGTTACAGCTATATTATTCATTATTATTCTCACAGATTTCCTTATCTTTATCATTTCAAAATTAATTAATAAAAGTACATCACTAGGTGGTTTAGAATGTATTCTTCATTTTGATACAATTTACTGATTTATAGTATAATTTTATTTATTTTTAGTATAATCTGTAAGTAATGATATTTCATTTCTCTATTTTTCAAGTGCTGCTGCACATTAATATATGCCCTATTTGAATAAATATATATACTGTATAATAAAATATTTTCTTCTAATTATAATTCTCTGCAATGGATATGTTGGTTTAAAAATAAAACAGTAATTTAGTAAACTTTTTCCAAGAATTGGAGACATCACCTTACTGAAAAGTATAACTTTTTCACATACATCAATAAACTATACTACATTTGACATGCATTTTAAAACGTATTCTAAACATAGCTGTGTAAAGATAGCAGAACGAAATAACCAAAGAAATAAAAAGCGAAAACAGAACTACTGTACAAGTATTATTATCTATGTTAATGTTAAAATTAGCAACACAGCGTTCGAATAACAGGTAGGTATACAACAAGTAGACGACACAGCAAGCATATTAAATCAAATGTACAAATTGCAGTATTTTGAAACTTACGAAAATGTAAAATTTTGTTATTAAAACTGAAATAATTTTAGTAAAAGCTAAAGAAATTAAATTTAAAAAAGATACAGTACAACATTTCTATTATTATTATTTTTTTTTTTTTGGCATTATGCGGCTCTCGAACTAAAAAGGCAATACTGAGCCGTATTAGTGTAAAATGATTGTGTACCGTTTTAGTGTACAATGCTGATGTAATTCAGATTTTTTTTGTTATGCTAGCTTTCATAATGCATAGTGCGCGTGCTTGTCATTTTTTAAAATAAATATTAATTGTTTTGCCGAGCTTCGGTTTAAAAACATCACAAAACATTCAGAAGAAATATAAAACTATTACCTTTATCTGAGGAGAAAGTAGAAAAGCAACATAAGAAATAGATCGATAAGTACATTTTAAAAACAGTTTCATGAACTGTGACCTTTTACTTGATTGTAACACATGTTCAAATCAATTGGAAAGTGACTGAAATTGTCGTAGCAATGTATAGTAAATAAAAAATACTGTAGCATTTATTATATTACAACGATCCCTCCATGGAACACAGTTTAAATGAACTAAGCACATGACAAGTACTATACTCTTTGAGCAAATGAACATTCTACACCCTTTTCTTTTGCGTTCAGTCCAGTGCGTTCAGTGCATTCAGTACAGAGGTCAGTTGCGTTCAGAACTTGTATCAGATTTTTTTCATGCAGCGCCACCAATGGGAGTTTTGATGACAATGACAATGACAAATCACTATCTAGAATATGAGACTATCTGATGTGTTTAATGCCTTTTGTTCAAAATAAGGCAAATTTCTCTACAGTGGATATGTGCAAAATGTGTAACTACTAATGCAGTACAGTAAAAGGTTGTTTAAACAATATTTTATAATTAAGTATTAGAACGAAAATATGGTTAATGTTCAAATCATAGCTGACTCTTGAACTATGACCTGTCTGACAGGTCACATGGTTTACTATTAGTATTAGCAAATGAATGTTATCACACTACAGTCCACCTCTACTACTCAATGCCGAGAAATTACAAAAACTGTAAATAGTTAAGCCTACCTTCCGCAGCACTGTTGATATTTTCTGTACTGTTGGCCGTACTCTTATTTTTCTTATCGGCTGGGTCAACATCAGCCATTCCGACCAACCAGATCATTGTAGCTAAAAATAGAAATAAGATTTAATAATTTACGAATCAGTGAATTGAATTGAACAGATCAGCAGTAGAGTAAACAAATTGAGGTCATCTAACTAACATACATTGGCCTCTTATTTAGTCTAGGACCTAGTGCATGTGAACACAGTGTAGATATTAACATACAGTAGCATAATAATGTATCCTTTTTTTATACAATTTTTTGTTTGTTTTTGAGGAGCACATAACAGACCGATCTAAAAACTATTTGATAGTATGTTTAACTTACAAGAATAAATAAGGGCTGGGAATATAGGTTCATCTCTTTCTTGAGCTGTTTCTACTAGAATCTTCAATGGTCCTCTGGGACAGAGCACAGCAGCAAGATCTGTAAAGAAAATTGATAAACTTATGCTCTGTCTACACAATCAAACAAGTTTAACAACAAAGTTGATGTGCTCAAATAAAATACACTTACCATATATTGCAATAGCGGCTAGGATAGTCCACAATGTCCACTCTGGTAAATACTTAATAAACACAAGAGCCATGAGGGCTGAGATGATAATGAGATAAGCCTGCTGTAACAGCAACGGCCCTTTCCAATGAATACAAAACATACCGGCTACACCAAAGTTCCACATGATGATCACTGTTGTTATATAGTCCATGGGCACGTTGTATGTTAACAACACTTCTCTGAAATTAACAATTTAAAACAAAAGGTCTAAAAATTGTTTGTTTGGTATCTCTAATTTTCTGCAAAATCTCTTTGATTTAGGGATCATATCAATATTAAGCTACTGCAGTAGCTATACTTTTTACTGCAATGACGTATTCATTTAGTGTATATTTCAATGGCATTTATGTTTTTTTATACTTACGTTAAATAAATATAAGAAAACAGAAAAAGGAACAATAAGGAAGCAGTGATCAACCAACCATGTATCACCTGAAATAAAACAACATTGTATTTGTAATAATAATAATAATAATAACTTTATTGACAAACACTTTTGGATCAGTGGCAACACACTCATTAGTGGGTCTAAAAAAAAAATGGAATGGTCACTCAAGCATAACTCCAAGTGTGATACTGTACATTCAGTAGAACACACCCTTCCCGCCCCCTGCCTTCCATTCTAATAAGGGCACACATCTATCAAGGGAACCTTTCCTGTAAAATGAACAAGGGGAAAAATATACTGTAACACTATGGCCAACCTCTAATTAGGGGACACCTGTATTAATCTCATCTCGATCTCATTAATAGAGGTTCTACAGATGTCTGAAAATAAAAACAACCCCATTATTAACTACAATTTGATTTTATTGTTGGTTTCCGATGAAAAACTGCTCATTCTGAAGCACAGTAGTGGTTGTATATAAAATATATTTTGTATTCAACAAGTACCTTGTAACATCTGTATTTATAAAGGGCAACAAGAAACACAGTCATGACCAGAACCACTCCAACTACAATCAACGCATTGGCCACCGCGTTCCAAGCCTTTGTGCCAGCACCGCCCTCGTCCTCATGGAAAGGAGTATACACCCTACAAAAAATGATTATATATACCATATTGTAAATTGATAATGATACATTTTCAATATCTTTTTTGTATTTAAATTGTCCCACCCCTCATTTATAACGTTAAACTGTACATGGATACATATTTTTTACTTTTATTTTTACATACATTGATAACAAACAATGATTGACTGACCACAAACAAATAAAGCTATGTCTACACTATCATAAACTAGTGTGATGTGCCTGCCCAAATATGGTAGTGATATGACATCATCGTGTTCATATATGGGCACATAACATTGTTTTATCACATGCAGTTTGATAGTGTAGACATCTGTGCAAACAAAAGCATTTTCACCTGTGGTAGAACACACATGTTTGTCTTATCATGGTATCAGATTCTGAATTGTACAGTGTTTCATTTCATTATAAGAAATCAATGATGGTAACTAGAGCTTGGTTCCCACTAGGAGTACAACGCAAGATTGTTTATGGATGGATTATTTAAATTGTCACTTGTCATTGGTCAACTCCTGCTTAACTTAAAGTTAAGAACTCGCTTGCATTGTGCTTGTTTCGTTACATTGCGTCCTAGTAGAAACAAAGTTCAAACACTGCACCATACCAACTTACAGGTATTGCCCTCCGCTATCAGAGTAAAATTCAACCGTTGTAATGGTTACCACGACAACCAACATGCACAACGAGACTGGAGCAAACAGCATGATGACGTGTTTGGCACCGTACTTCAGCAACATCTCGTCATCCTCTTCCTCATCTTGATTTTGACGATTTGATGCCGCTGGTGGCGCCTCATTGCCTTCTGGATTACTCTAAAAATTAAAACAAACAAATTATTTTGTAATGGGAAAGGAAAAACTATTCTTAAGCATCTTTCACACCGGTCATACTCTGGAAAATAAAATCGCATGTTTGCTTTCTGGACGCTCCACGCAGCTACTGTATGCACCAATATTTTTACTTGATATGCGTTTAGTTGTGTGGTGCGTCATGAAAACGAAATGCTGTATGGGCTCGCAGTCTTACAGAAACCTGAACTGGAGCTGGGGCAGGTGTAAAATACCCTTAATGTTAAAATGTAAAATTCTATGTTACATAATGTTATATCTGGAAATAATGTGATTTCTTGAAAATTAATTTTACATGCAATGTCATTGAATTATTAAATATAAAATTGCATAATTAGTGGCATTCATTAATTATCATATTATAACTTTAATCTTCTACTGGCAGTGTTCTCCCAATTTGAGGTATCGAATCCTACAGTGATACTGTAAGATATATTCACACAAAAGATGCCTATATTACATTTACAGTAGGTATAATTAATAAACAATATATATTTAATCTTAATATCATTATCACTAAGGTTATGTAATAAGGCATTAAAAATAATAAATTATCAATATTATGATTTTATCACAATATGTAAATTGTCGATAAATGGTTGTATTATAGTTATATTGTATTTTTTTCATAAATTGTGTGTGTTATAACCATAGTATACAGTAGTACCTTTTAACCATGGTAGATAATGAGCTTTAAACAAATGCTGGTACTGTGCATGCATTTAATAGACTGTAAAGGAAATAACTGTACATAGTTATATAATGTTAATACAGTTAATTCCTTTAATACGTCAATTTCACATAATATGTCAGTTTCGTTTTCACATTAGATATTGTATGTAGTGTGTTTAACAATGAAAGGAAGTGCTAATTATCATAATTAAGACAGTAGTTCATCTATGATAATGTAAATATAACCTTTTCATTCTTTCATCTAATCACATAATAATAATTAACACAACAAGTACAATAATACAAATATAAAATACTAATAGAATGGAAATAATAATACAAATTATTATCCACCAGAATTGTAGACAGGAAATATGATAAAATAATTAAGTAGACTTATACTATGGTACTGAAGCATACAGGATGGACAAAATAAATGATGGGAAAAATTTCTTGAGAATTATGTCGATCCCAGGCCTATAGAGAAAAAATAAGCATGTATCCCTAGGCATGGAACGCCAGTATCTTATATAGAAAAAGGCACTCTAAAGTCAATTTATTAAGTTATTCCTAGGCCTACTAGACAACCAGTAGCATGGCTGATTGTATGCCACACTTACCAGCCTCCGACTGTGTCCATTACTCGCAAAATGTACTTCTTGATTGGAATGGTTTAATAGGAGTACAGTATGTTCCCCCGAATCAGATTCATCGGACATTCTTACATGTGTCCTAGCAAACTCCCTAATAGACTATCAACTTCACTTTCACTAATTATAAAGCGCTCTTATCAAATAAAACCAATGAAGCATGACAAAGATATACCGTGAGAGTGAAAAAAGCTGGTTGCATAGAATTAGACAAGCCAACGTTTGAATAGCCAATAACATCTTGAAGCCAGATTATTATAAATTCCAAAAGAGGAGAAATTAATATGTGACATATTATGAATGCAAAACAGACAGATACATGTAAGACACGGCAGGAGTAATAATCAATAAATATGTAAAATGTAATGTGTCTGTGACCTTTAAAATTAAAGGTACTGTAATCTATTCAACGGGACAGACGCTGAAATGTACAGAAATTCAATTAAAAGATACAAAACTGAAATTAAAGGGAACTGCACAATAATAAATTAAAGGGAAAGTCTGCACAGTAATTAAATTAAAGGTACTGCACAGTAATACTATAGAAGACTGCACAGTAATTAAATTAAAGGGAACTGCACAATAATACATTAAGGGAATCTGCACAGTAATGAAATTAAAGGTACTGCACAGTAAAGTAATACTATAGAGGAATTAAAGGGACTGCACAGTAATTGAAGAATTAAAGGGACTACACAGTAATTGAAGAATTAAAGGGACTGCACAGTAATTGAAGAATTAAAGGGACTACACAGTAATTGAAGAATTAAAGGGACTGCACAGTAATTGAAGAATTAAAGGGACTACACAGTAATTGAAGAATTAAAGGGACTGCACAGTAATGAAATTTAAGGGAACTGCACAATAATAAATTAAAAGGAACTGCACAATAATAAATTAAAGGAACTACACAGTAATGAAATTAAAGGTACTGCACAGTAATACAATAGAAGAATTAAAGGTACTGCACAGTAATACAATAGAAGAATTAAAGGTACTGCACAGTAATGGAGAAATTAAAGGGACTGCACAGTAATTAAATTAAAGGTACTGCACAGTAATACAATAGAAGAATTAAAGGTACTGCACAGTAATACAATAGAAGAATTAAAGGTACTGCACAGTAATGGAAAAATTAAAGGGACTGCACAGTAATGGAAAAATTAAAGGGACTGCACAGTAATGGAGTTTAAGGGACTGCACAGTAATGTAATTAAAGGGACTAACACAGTAGTGTACTCCATACAGTGTATAGTAATGAAATTAAAGGGACTATACAGTAATGGTATCAAAGATATTGCACAGTAAGAGTAATGAAATCAACATTTAAATTAATTTTCTATATGGTAAACAATACAACAAAACATCTTTGAAAGAAAGTGTGCAGTAATGGAATTAATGAAAAAGTTAGTACACTTTAAATCAAAGGAATTGTTACCATAGGGGCATTCCACAGTATTTGGTCCGTGGGTTTAAAAATTTCATTTACTTATTTTGATGTAACTCTTGGCCATTTCTTAAAGTAGACATGTTGAAGTTTATTAAATAACATTTTTTTTATTTTTCTGATATTGATTTTTTAAGTTATTGAATATTAAATATGAAAAAGTCATATTTGGCGTTACGGACGGGACATTTTTAATCCTATTTATTTCATAAACTATGCATCTTATTACTGTTTTTTCAACAGATATAGTTACTTTATGTCTCAATGATACATAATCAAGTATTTAATTAAAATTTTGTTGTTTATTAATTTCATACATCCATTTCAAATTCATAAATGTCCCGTCCGCGACGTTTTAGGCGGTTTTTTTACATTTATTTTAAAAGTAATGATGCAAAAATCTTGATATTTCATTTTCTCCTCCTGAGAACTATATCTCATTATATTATGAACAAATTTTTTGAAAATTTTAGATTTTGATGAAAATATCATATTTCAAAAATATATTGTTACGGACGGGACATTTTTGTTACGGACGGGACGTATCATTTAAATCCTAATTATTTCACAAACCATGCATCTTTTAAACATTTTTTTGCCAGATATAGTTACTCTATGTCCCTATTGTACATATTCAAGCATTTTATAACATATTTTGTTTAATATTAAATTTCATATATACATTTCAAAATTCATAATTGTCCCATCCGCGACATTTTAATAGTAGTTTTATGGTGTTTTTTACATTTCAGTTAAAAGTATTGATACCACAATTTAATATTTTGTTTTCTCCTTTTAAAACTATATGCAATACATTATAAACAAATATTTTGAAACTTTTGGTGAAAATATCATATTCAAAAATATATTGATGACATTTTTCGTAGGCACGGGACAGACATTTTTGTTAAGGACGGGACATATCATTTAAATCCTTTTTATTTCATAATAAAACCATGCATCTTGTTAACATTTTTGCCCATAAATATACTGCAGTTACTTTTTTTTCAAAGTAAGCTCCAATTATTCATAATGTTAAAATTGTTTATTAATTTCATACTTGCATTTCAAAATTCATAATTGTTACTTCTGAGACATTTCGATTGGGGGTTTTTCCTCACTTGTGAAGTAATGGCTTTAAAATTGTTATTTAATTCCTAATTTTAAATCTTAATTTTCAACTCCTAAGGATATTAAATTGCAATAGATTTAAACAAGTTTTTTAAAACTTGTATTTTTTTATTAAAAAAACATTACTATCAAAATTTATTGAATGTTACGGATGGGACATTTTTTTTATGGATGTGATGACAATATTGTAAGAATTAAAAAGTGTTTTTGTACTGTAGGCTGAGAAGTACTGTACAAAGGTGTTAACTGTTGTTTATTAATCACAAAACATTGTGGTCTGTATTTAAAACAACAACCCACAAAAGAACAATACCTAAATCCAAAACAACATGACCAGTATGAATGGGAGTATTGGGTGCGGTCATCGCTTTGTAGATTTCATTCTTTGGTGAATTTGCAACCAAAAACCTTTTATAAATCAGATACTAAATAATTAAGATTGAATTTTAATAGAAGTAGGCCTACAGTTATTAAATCCAAGAAAGGATAGAAGGAAATTTCAGATGTAACTTGGATCCACTATTCACTAAAACAAATTCAGACGTCAAACGCCAACGCCAATTTTTAAAGATTCGCCATAAATGTGTTAATATCTTGAAGTCTTGTTTAATATGCCAAGCATAACTTTTATATTAGTGTAAATAAATATTTTGATAACATTTTACAATATTGCTTCTCGTTATAACTCTTCGAATAATTAATTTTATAAATAATATTTCATATTTATGAATTTTAATATTTTCACTTGACATAAACTTTTAAACAGTGTTTCAAAGGTTGAATTATATTTTGACTTGTAAATAAAAGATTACATTGATGTAAAAAACTTATTTTTAAATTTTTTTAATAGCAAAATTATACAATTTTTTAACGTGGACAAAGTTGTCCTGTCCGCGACGTTAGAAATGTCCCGTCCGTAACGACATATAAATCATATTTATTAATAAATTTTCAGTTCAATTTTTATAATTAACATTCAGTTATCTAAAACAACTATCTGGCAACATAATAATACAAAACAAATTTTAAAATCTCTTTTAAATGAGGAGAAATATTACAATACGTAAACCTTCTCAAAAGTCATGTCCATTTGCCGTCCCATCCGCGACGCATACAATTTTCATAATAAAATTTTTTTTGTACAGTCTTTTTTCTTTTTTTGACTTTCATAATAAACATTGGCCATATATGTATACATTTATTCTACTTTGAATCTTGTATTCTTTTTTATTTCTAAGATATGTCTAGTTATATTCTCAAAAATGTCCCGTCCGTAACAAAAAAATACTGTGGAATGCCCCCATAATAAAAACATAACAATTACTGTAATGTAAAGTGTAACACTGAACAGTTACTTTTACAGGTATTAACAGTGTAGTACATTCATTTTAATTATTATTAATTATAAAAGTATTTAAACTAAAACTTTGTTTAAGTCCAAAACATAGAAGATGCAAAGCTTTTTGACTTGTGATTTCCAAAGAGATTGAGGCGACTCTAATTATAATTATAATAAAAGAGAGACCCCCATCCCAACAAACCCCAAAACTATTGTGTATGAATGAAACATTCGTCTATTATAGTGTTTATCGCAAATAGCGTGAGCGATGCATGATGGGAAGGAATTGGGAGCATATAGCGCCACCAGTACTTTATATAGTGGTGGTGGCGCTATTGCTCCCAATTCCGTCCCATCATGCATCGCTCACGCTATTTGCGATAAACCTTATAGCCAAAATATGAAATCAATTTACCTGTGGTGATGGTACGGTCCTACTTGTACCACTTGTACCGCTTGGTGGTATAACGACACCATCGGTCCCTTCGTTGTTCACTACTACTGAGGAGCTCATCAGGCGCGTTCTTTCTGTAGAGTTATCTTCGGAATCGCTCATAAATATAACAACCAAAATGCGTGAGCGAACTCGCGCAAACACTTGTTATGTTTACGTGAAGCACTACTTGTCTTACTGTAGTTTGGTGACAATGTTATTTTCTACAACCTAGTGAAAAAATAAATATTGGTGAAGTTGTTTAAAAAGTTTTATTTTCTGTTGCACTATGGATTTTCTATCCACAATCTGCCCACACCGTTAATTAGAAGATTGTATTGTTCCCAAAAAAAATGAAAAAAAGATGAATAAGAACTTTGATAGTACATTACAGGAAGGAAGGGGGAAGCTAGCCTTGCTTGGGGCTACTACTAGCTAGAGTAGGCCATAGCCTATGGGCCTAGCCTAGTACTAGAAGTAAGGCATACAGACAGAGTCAGAGTGGCCCTTCTCTCTCTCTCTCTAGGCTAGGCCTACTCTGCTTTAAATAAATAGCCTTTTACTGGCTAGCCTACTAGGCCTGGCCCTACTCTCAATCTAGCCTACCTACAACAACAGAATGGATCGATCCAACAGAATTATTTTTTTAGGCAGAAAAGGGAATTTGGCATTTTCTTTTGTTCAGGAAAAATTGGGACCTATACAAAATAAAAATATGCGTATTATCATATAACTGTAAAAGCTAGGCCTATGGCGTAGGCAAGTGTATGGCACTCGCTCTCTTTGCTCGCCTCAACCATTCGACTTTGACACCCAATCAAGAGGGACCGGATGCGCTTGACAAGGCTACTGCTTCCGTATTGATTTCCGAATAAAATACACTGTAACAAAGGAGTTTAAAAGTTCTAAAAAAGCACTCGATAAAACCTATTAGAATAAAATAAACAGATCATTGGATAAAAAAATATTCATGTTATCGGGGTAATCTAAAAATTAATCACGAAATATGTAAAATTACTTACAAATTTGCCCACACAATTATGACTCATAAACTTGTCTGCTTTGTCTTAATAGAGGGCGACAAACACACATTTTTACAGATTTATTTTTGTTACGTCAAAAAGTCGAGCGGTGTTTTTTGTACGAAATATTTCTATCAGTATCAATAGAACTGTTTTACTCAGTTCAGTCAACACCATTCTATAAAGTTCACGCGTGCAAAAAATGGATGTTAGATCGATTGACAAAAGAAAAAAAGTGAGCAATATGTTATATCGACGTAATTATATACTGCGCAAAACGTGTTGACCATGTGTGATTTTGAAAAAGGTAATAAAAATGCTTTAAAAAATACTAATACTTTTGAATATTTTATTCTTGATTTATAAGACTTTTGCTTTTATAACATCACAAGATAGTTACTGACAACTTTTTTTTTTCTCGTAAGATTAAGAAGATAGTTTTATATTACTGTAGGTGAATTTCGAGGCATGACATAATTCTTGTCAATCGCTGGCGCCTTGTAATAGCCCACATGAAAGTGTAACATTTAAAATAATAAAAATAATCCTATCACTAAAAATACCCGCATTGAAAAAATTTTCATAAACGTATTAACTGTGAAAGGCGCATACATAAAGAATATCAATAAATAATGTTAAAAACATATCTCTCTCACACATAAAATATACACCACGCATGCGTAGAATAAATCATTTAAATAAGATTATTTCATTATATATACATTTTAATTTTTCATTTAAAGGTCATTATTACACCTATACTTTTTATTTTGATAAACACATCTGATAAATATAATAAAAATAAAACTTATTTATATCAAATCGAACAAAGAAAATAATATTTTTTAATATCTATCTTACGTAATTTCTACAATTTTCATTTTGGAAAATTTGACGTGATCAATTCATCTATATACTTTATTTTATTTTTGTATATTTTATGTTTATTATTGTTCAAACCATGCATAATATTTCGTATGGACGGCCAAATGTGCATAAAAGTAACAATCGTTAAGTATTTACAAATAATAGTACAGTATTAACACATAGAAGCAATTGGAGGGAAAACCCATAATCTACAAATTAGCCCACACAAACATCAGTTCGATCAATAATGATCTCCTACAAAATAAAAACATCAATAAAGCATTCACACCAGACGTTCGTTTTCTGCTGGAAAACGACTTGGAGGTGAACCCCATGTTCTGTAAGTGGGATGAAGAATGTCTTGATGCGCTGCCTGAATATCAATTGAGCGGGAATTTCGAGTGCAGACGGCAACCAGAACCAGGAAAAGTAGTGCGACCATTCCCGCGATACCCACAGCAACGTACAAAGCAAGCCGTGCTTCTGACTTCGAAAGGAGATTCGCTACAGATTAAAAAAAAACAATAATTAGTATTTTACAAATTGAAATGAATTGATTTATGGTACGACAACAAAATATTACAAATAGGGCTCAAAAAAAATTCTTTGCCGAGATGATAAACGTTTAAAATAAACAATGAAGTCCGCGATGTTTCAATTGCCTTTCCATTACTGACAAATCATATATTGAGGGCGTTTATAGTTAGGGAATTTTAGGTCAAAAAAATGCCAATCTGTGAAATAATTATTAACAAAGGTTTTGCAGTGGATTCATGTTCTAATGCATCCCAAGTCATCCCAAAAAATTCCTCCATGAATTTTGACCTGGGGAAAGGGGGTCATTTTGAGGTCAAAGGTCATTTGGTGTCAAATTAGAGATACGCCTGTTATTGTTTTAATAACGTTGTGAATTTTGAATGTACCTCATTTTATTTAGTATCAAATGATAGCTTATTAAATTATCTTTTTTTTTATATATAGTTATGCAGGTATATATTGGGTTATAGTATGAATTTTGGTCAATTAATACTAATTTATAAGAATTTTTTCAAAAAAAACAAAAAAATTATATTTTTTACACCAGAAAAAAAAAAATAAGGTAGCACTCAATGGTAACGAAACTTCTCTAAAAATATCTCTCCAATATAATGATCATGTGTAAAAAAATTGGAATCATTTGATAGTTGATTGTGGACATGGGTGTAGATTGAAGTTATTGAGACTAAAACTGAGAAATATAATGTTTTTCATGTACTCTGTACTGTTTATCATGTAAACAAAATGGCCACTATTTTCATACAACATGCTATATTGTATTGAGTTAATTTTGGTGTCAAATTGTTCACAATGTATATGTTAATATTAGTTCTAATAGAAAATTTTTTGTAAAATTGACCGGAAAGCCCATTTCCAGCAATTTTGACCTTTGACCTCTTTTCGCCATATCTAAGTAACGGCAGGTCGGAGAGAATTAAAACTAGGAGCAAATTGTTCCCAATATGTATATTTATATTCAGTTTAACAGAAGATCTTGCTTGAAAATGACCGGAAGTGTGGTTATTGACCTTTGACCTCTTTTCGCCATATCTAAGTAACGGCAGGTCGGAGAGAATTAAAACTAAGAGCAAATTATTCCCAAGATATATATTTATATTCAGTTTAACAGAAGATCTTGCCTGAAAATGACCGGAAGTGTGGTTATTGGCCTTTGACATAAATTTATAGTTTATTTATTCTAGTATTACTTCTATCACCCATTTTTTATGAAATTTTAACCTTTGACTTGTTTTTCTCATCTAAATAATGACATGGCATAGAGAGTTGGAACTAAGCACAAATTGTTTATAATAGATATATATTTATATTTAATCTAATGGATTATATTGTTTGAAAATAACTATACAAGAAGTAAATAGGAGCCTCTCAGGATGGATTTTAATTCAGAGGTGATGGGGCGGGGGGTGTGTGGTGGTTGTTTGGTAAACATATAATATTATATCTTAATTTAAAGAAATATTTACAGAATGGTCAGAAGTTATTGGACAACATAATACAGTGTTAATATGTCTCAACCAAAGTTAAAATTTGAGCTGCAGACCACCTTAAAGATTTATTGAGTACTTTTTCCCACATAGACCGATGCAAGGGACCCACAGTTCGATCTACATGTTTCCGATTCAAGGCCAATTTATTTGCCATAGAGTACCCAAAATGTTCATTTGGGCAAATCGATATGAGTTCCTTAAGAATCGTATGTAATAGCTTTTTCCCATATGGTCGAATCCATATTATAAGACAAACAGTTTCATCAAGATATCCATGTATCTCCAATAAAGGGCATATGGCCATAGAGAATCCAGAGGTTACCCCTGGTTCATTTTGGCAAATCCATATGGGTTCCTTAAGGATCAGGGTTGCATAGATAGGCTGGAATCCACAGTTTTACCCGATATATTTCTAATACAGGGCCTTATGTAGCCAAATACATTGATCTGATACATGGGCCAAATAAAGAACTGAACATAATCATAATAATAATATCCTGGATTTATATAGCTCCTAATATTGTGAAACCTCTAAGCGATGTACACAAACTAATACGATTAAAGGGATTCCAACCATGCCAAAAATAAAACCCAAACCGAAGTAAGGGGATACGCTCTCGTCACTAACCAGAGATCGGTCTAATTGAACCTCGAACAGCACCAGTTGTGTCTCGGTCATCCCGGACTTGGGTGCCTCCTGCCCTACTTAAACTAGATCTAAAAAATTCTAGGTGGTATGGAAAATGAGAAAAAAGGGGAGTAATATGCTTTATTAAACAATATATGTTAAAAAATATGTCTCTTAAGAAGCCTCTTAAAAAGAGCCATTGACTGTGCATCTTTAATGCAGTTTGGAAGAGAATTCCAAAGCATAGGAGCTGCATAGATAATGCACGGTGACCATAAGATGGTCTTCACTTTAGCAGGAACAAGATGATTCTGAGAATTGGAACGAAGACTGTGACAACAGGATTGTGGAGTGAAAACACGAAGAGATTTATATGTGAGCAGCAATATCTTGAAGTTGAGACGCTCCTTCACAGGAAGCCAGTGCAGTTCATGCAAGATAGGTGTTATGTGGTTCGACACACTATACGGGCAGCACTATTTTGTAACATCTGCAACTTCCTAAGCAGGGTCTTGGGCAGTGCATGAATACTGTTACAGTAGTGCAGACGTGATGATATAAAGGCATGCAGAAGTCGTGTAGTTGTTACCCTATCCAGAAATCTACAAATTAGACCAATCTTCCTAATCCCAACCATAGCAGAACGATGGCATTGATGTTATCATCCATTTGCAAGTGGGAATCCATGTAAACCCCAAGATTTTGAACTTCTGGGGATGGCTTAAGATCTAATACAGAAGATGGCTGCAATGGCAGAGATGATGTAATATGGATAAGCATACAGTAGAGAACCATGGAAGGGTCTAAATAGATGGCCTGCTGTTGGTTCATTTTAGGCAAATCCATATGGATTCCTTAAGGATCGAGAGTGCACCAGGCAGCTTTATTCCATGAACCCACATTGTCATCCATTATATTTCCAATATGGGCTTTATGTAGCCCCAGCCACATAGTGAACCCAGAAGGTATCCATGAAGGACCTGCCCTTGGGTTAATTTGGGTAAATCCATAAATGTTCCTTAAGTATCGAGGGTGCACAGGCAGATTTATTCCATGGACATATCTATATGAACCCACATTTTCATCCCACATACAGTATTTCCAATATAGGGCCTCTTGTAGCCCAACATAGAGAATCCAGAATGGTCCATGGAAGATCGGCACTTGGGTTCATTTGGGCAAATCCATAATCAAGATCAAGGGTGCATATTTAGTTTTATTATATATGGTCCAATCTATGAACTATTTACCCCATATTAATTACTAATAGTAATACAGGGTCTTATGTAGCGCACCAAATAGAGATCCCAAAAGGGTCCTTAGAGGGTTCATTCGGGCAAATCCATATGGGTTAGGTTTTTTTTTTTAGTTTATCCTGTTATGAGACAGACCTATATGGGAAATGTTTGACCCATGTCCATTACAGAGCCGGTATGGCCCATGGATATAGCATGTGAGATTAGGAGGAGACAAAATTAACTTTTGGGATAAGGGTACTTTATTATACAATAACAAAATATGTGAGGTCAGAAGACATAATTAACTTTTTCGGATAGGGATACATTATGGGTGTGTGTTTATTTTGTGTGTGTAATAGCGTTTTGTTTCGAACCTTAGTTAATATATGGCTCTTCCCACTCAGACTTGCCTTTTGGACTTTGCCACCTTCTTTTGATTCTCTGATGAAAGTTATGATTTGTATGTTACATTTTATTTTTTTAAACCTTATTATTACGTTTCATTGTTGTTCTTTATTATGTTTCTATTCTGCAATTGAAGGAAATAAATATTTATTTTGAATCTGAATTTATTATGATAGGAGAATTCAAATATGTAATCGGGCTAAATGTTTTTCAGCATTAAATAAAGCTTTTTTTGAGGAAAAAACCATATTAAACAATTTTTGGTAGAATAGGCCTACTTTATTAATATATATGAATATGCCCATAAGAAACATTAAGTCTCTATGACCAATGGTCTTCAGAATACAGCTTCATGACCATCTAAGGTCATGATTTTCCACCATTTCTAATTCATTTTTTATAAAATACTTTATTAAAAGTAATATAAATATGCATAAGAAACATTTTGATGCCAAAAGTAAGTTTCTAGGACCAAGGATCGCCGAGATACATGTGTTATATGCCTTAAAAGGTCAAAGGTTATTTTCCACCATTTCTAATGAATTTTTGAAAAAATACTTCATTATAGAAAATATAAATATGTATATAAGGAACATTTTGGTGCCAAAACTAAGTCTCTAGGACCCAAGGATCACTGAGATACACCTGTTATATGCTTAAAAGGTCAAAGGTCATTTTCCACCATTTCTAATGAAATTTTGAAAAAATACTTTATTATAGTAAATATAAATATGTATATAAGGAACATTTTGGTGTCAAAACTAAATCTCTCGGACCAATGGTTACCGAGATACAGTGTCATATGCCTTGTAAGGTCAAAGGTCAAATTTAACCACTTTCCCCATCCCCTGATGTCTGGAGGAATTTTTTGGTGTATATTGGTATGTGATAGAGTATGAATCTGCAAAAAAACATTTGTTAATAATTTTTTCACAGAAAAATCAAGATATTCCCTAACTATTACATCATTATTACGATACTATCTCTAATATAAAAGTCGAGCGTAAAATGTCGTTGTTTTTTTCTTTGTTGCGACAATTGCTTTAGTAAACTTATCCCAACTAGCTGAGTCTAACATAGTTCACAGAAAAGGGAGTTTATTAGTAATGATTTTTTCCAAAGGTAAAATTTAGCATTATTATTATGTTTTATCCCAAAACCATACATAAAATAAAATACAACAAACAACAAATAACCCATTTTGTTTACCTTTTTGCTTTGATTCAGTGGCGTGTACAGCTGTCGTGCTACTTAGCTGGGACGTCGTATTTACTTCCGAAACAGGCGTCGTCATTTTCGGTGCCGCGGTGGCCACAATAGTCGGTGACGTCGTCGTCAAAACTTCAGTTGTTTGAGCTGCAACTGGAATCGTAAATTTTCTTTTTGTTGAGTTTTTAGCCGGACGAGGCCACTCTCCTAGCCTTCGCATTCCTGGAAACCATCTAGTAGTATTAATGTTGCTAGATGTTACATTGCTGGTTGTGACTGTCGCAGTTATGTTACCACTGGATGATGTGTGAAGAAATGATCTTTGGTCAACATCTGGAAAATCGTTATTTCGGCTTACTGTGGTTGTTCGTGCTCTGTCGGTCTCTTTTGTAGTAGTATTGCTAATTCCTGTAAAGGTTAGCTGGTCTAAGATGTATCGAGTGTAAGGCGTCGGTACTGGCAGTTTCGTACTTTCAGTAAGCGGCTCATTTTCGTGGCTAACTGTTGTAGGCAAGCTTTCTCCTTTTAAAACACTCGAAATGTACGTTTCTTCAACTTCTTTAAAATTTGCATAGAAACCTTTGACCTTATAATCACTTGTCGTCATTGAAATCAATAAATTAGTCGAATACGAGACTATAATACCTGGTCGTCTGTTTCCACAGAATGTTATATCAGTATAGGACTTTACAGTACGTACGTTTGATATCTTAACATACGAACGTGCTTTACTGCACTTGGAATCAAACTCGACGTTTTCTTGACCCAGGTCAAATACTTTGAACTCTAGCATTATGTACTCGTTATTGGGAGAAATTATTTCCCATTTACAGTTTATATTACGTATGTCCCCTTTAGGGTAACCAGGCGAATGGAACGACCCATTTTCTTCTATATACGTTCTGATACATGGAGTCTTTATCGTTTGTTTCGGCAACTTTCGAAACGGCCATTCTGTAACGCCAGTGTAGTCTGTAACACCAGTTACTATTGTGTAATACTTCAAATGGAACCCTCTTCCAAGCCCGTAGTTTGTAAATAAAACAATCTTAACACTACTTAAATTCGTAAAGAACGACTGTGGCGAACGTTTTCCGCACAATCGCTTCAGTGCTCTTTCATTTGGAAGTGATACGATGTCCAAGTAACCGTACATCTCTTCACAATCCTCTGGTAACGAGTGGGTGCCGACGTCAAAATCTATAAAATCAAGCACAATAACACCAGCATCACCGACTAGAATTGTCCAAATGCACTGCGTAGCTTCTGCGTAATACCTTGGGTAACGAGGTGATACGATGGTTCCGTTTACAGCGCGAAGGTTGCCTCCGCAGACGATATCTGTTGATGAAATAGGATCGACAGTCACCGATGCGATAGATTGCTTGGTGGTTCTTGGTAAGTACCGTTCTTGTAACGGAGTTTGGTAATGTGGTTTGATGGTTGAAACATTCACTGAAAAAACATCCCCTTGGGTAGGCCTGTTCATAAGGGGCACTGGACGAAGCAATCTGAACCCGTAAGCTAATGGGTCTACAGCTGTGTACTTGAATTTAAACTCCAGTTGTGAATATTTCAGCCTCTTTATTTCTAAATAATTTGACGATGAAAGGAATGCGTTCTGCTGTATGCCGCATGTGTCAACTTCATATGGAACACCGTCACGAACGTCAACAACAATTAATTGGTTGCAGTCTTTTAGTTGTGTATCTTCGAATGTTAGTACTACTACGAATTTTCTATCTACGGTGATCTTCCAAACACATTCCCACGAGAAAGCACTAGTTTGATAATTGTCGAATTCACCTTTATCTCCCGAAATCGCAAACAAACATGGCGGTCCTGTTGATTCAGTTTCGGGCTTTATTCTTCTACCTCCAATTTCAGATGAATAAAATGCTTTAAATGTAGTACGTTTGTCAATATTAAATAAATTTAACATCATCTTACCAGAAACAGAAGTGAATTCGGTTTGTTGATGAGTGCCACAAATGACGTCATCGACTTCCCTCCCTGTCGAATCTGTATACGTCACAATAAAATACGGATTAGTTGTCAGACATGTTATGGTACCTGGTTGAAAAGACTCGAAACTTAAATACAAGCTTTGTGCTATATCCGGAACCGGTAACAAATTCCATACACAAACGGTACTTGGCTGATACGCGTCGAAGGAGTCGGTGCTCATTTCGATTTCGCCGCTACCAGGTTCCGGCCAAAATACGCAATCAGACAACTCTGTAGGCCTGGCGATGTAAGCTAGATTATTTAGAATATACCTTGCTTTAAAGCCCTTTCCAATGCCTCTTTTGCTGTGGAAAACAACGACAAGGTGTCCAAATGATGTTATAACTGGCACAGTACCAACTCCACAATGCCTGCTTACTTCAACTATACCATCTTCATTAGTGCGTAATATTGTGACGTAAGAGTATTGCGTGTCGCATACGTCACTGCTAGGACTATCAAGATCAAAGTCGGTAATATGTAGAGATATTCTACTTGATGACGTTGCAGTTATATCCCACTTACAAACCAAATCGTGCGGGTAAAACCCGTTTGTTTTAACTGGGCTGGAAAATACACCGAAAGTATCATTTAATCTGAAATTGCAGTCAAGATTCACATCGTCTAAATCAACGTACGAGTTAATGTGAATTCTTCTGGCATCGTAGGCGGCAACTGTTGTAGGCTGCTCTACTTTTCTTTCGTAACCATGCTCGATGTAATAGTCCAAACCTTGGGCTTTTACAGCCGAAAACCATCCCATTGGTATTGTTTTGTACTTGGCACTGAATCCTCTTCCGTACCCATTTAGGCTCTTGAATGTGATCGTCAACTGGTCTCCTTTTGAAACTATCATGTGCGGCAAACCAGTACCGCAGAAATCTTTGGAAACAATTCTATCAGCAATGTAATGTATGGTTACCATTGAGTACAAGTCATCACATTTCTGAGACACTGGTTTGAAGTCCAAGTCAAAATCATCAAATTTTAGTATGATGTACTCTTCGTGATTGGCTAAGATACTCCATAAACAGTTAATATTTGTTGCGAATTCCGCTGGATAGTTTGGTGAAGTAATGACGCCTTCTGCAGATTTTAGTACCTCACCACATGATGGAAATACCTCTGAGAAAGCTGATGTTGGTTGCTGAACACCGCCGCCATGTACAAACAAACGTTGCTGCATATTCGGATTGTCTTGCGTGATGTATCTAGCCTCAAAGCTGGCGTCCAGCTGACCATTTAGATTGACGACAATTCTGATGGAATTCCCTGGTGAAGTCAGTTGAATGTCTCGTTTGCCACAAAGGGGTTCATCCTGAATCGAAGAGTTACTTTGGACGATCACAATGTAAGCACGATCATGGTCGCAAACTCCATCCAAACGCGGACTCAGATCAAACGATAAATGTAACGTAATATATTTCCAAGGTTCTGCCAGAATGTTCCAAACACATTGATTCGGTTTTCTTGAATCTGCAAACATATCACGTGACGAAAACTCGCCTTGTTCACCAACAAGATATTGTACGCACATACCACTACTGCCTTCTTGAATTAACACACGAAATCCGTCTGCTTCCGTAACAACAGGTGCGTTAGTAGCAGCAACGAACGCGTCAGCAAGTTGAGTTGGAAACACAATTTTGCTTGGATCAGGAATAGGGTATTTGTTAACTTGAGTGTAAACAGCAATAAAGCCTTCATTCGTCACCCGGTCGTTCGTTCTTAGAATAAGCGATATTTTGTTGGATAAAGAAATAATAACAGGCGGCGGTATTACGCCACAATATACATCAACTTGACGGATTTTCCCCTTCCACCAGTAGACGACTTCTATGTAGTCGTACGACCGGTCACACCCGGTCACCTGTGGCACAGAGTCCATTTTAAAGCGGATGAATTTCACAGCAATAAGCTTAGAAGGACGCGCAGTAATAAACCACTCGCAAGTAATTTCATTTGGATACCCTCTCGGAAACCCAGGCGAATACATCACACCTTGAGCTTCAGTTAACTCAGTACTGCAAATAACCTTTTCCCTTTCATCGATGACTTCATCGTCGGGTTCAAAGTTCGACGTAAAGTTTAAGTATTCTGGAATCATGTCTTTAATCTCTTGTAAACAGGTAGCATTTACCGCGATGCTTTCAAACCAGTCAACTTGGTCGATAAGATTGAATAAGTTTTCTTTCACAATATCTATAACAAATTGAATAGGTGTCTTTTCATCCGTGACAATTGACCCCAGTTCTAGCAGCAGCCACAATGACCCGATCGATTCTGTTAAAGACGTGTTCAGTTCCTGACACAGTTTCTCGATATCTTCCAGATCAAGATATTTTATAACATCGCTCATATCAGTAACTGGTATGTCTAAAGGATCGACAATTTCACTTTCAATCGTTGGGTCAACATACAGAGGCGTCGGGCCCAATTCGGCGTCATCGATTATCTTACTTAATATGGTATTATAGGCAGAAGTTATATTTCTTACGCACTCGCTGTTTTCGAAATTACCATTTTCAAAATTTGTCGACAGCGTATTTAAGACGGCTTGATCGGTCATTAGTTGAAGTTGCTTCAATTCAATGATTTCTGACGGGTCTGATGCCAAGTAACTAACTTCCTCAAACACCTGTATATTATGCAAAATATTCGATAGCGTTTTTTCTAACACGTCACAAAGTTTTGTTTCATTCGTAATTTCCAGATCGATAACCGGAACTACTTTTGCAGGTACTCGTTGTTTTGGAATGTCAACACGGTGTGGTCTTCTAGTGACCAACTGACTTAAAGAAAATGACATAAGCATGGCCAATGGATTGCTGGAGGAGTTCTTTGATTGTGCTTTTCGTGTGGTTCTATTCCAGACGGTAGGAGCAAAATAGTTACTCGCATTTCCACCAGATGTACCTGCAGCATCACCTCTTCTTGCAAACGGGTTTCGATTGCCAATATCTCCCGTAACTGCCACGAATTGTAAATGGAAACCTAACCCAGTAAGTCCATCATTATCAGATTGGAACACGACACCGATAATACTGGAATGTGATCGGAATTGTCGTGACCACTCTTTGCCGCATACATGCCCGAGTAGCGTTCCATACCTGTAGCCGTCATACAAAGACACATGGTCGCTTTCTGAGCATTCTTCAGTCGTGTTTGGTATATCGATAGATTTGAACCTCAGTCGTATGGTCTTTCTGAATGGCACATGTATCCGCCATGTACAGGTTTGATTGTTTGTGTAATTTCTTCCATCACCGGGAAACCTCAAATTCCCTCTTTCGTCTTCTACAATACGTCCGCCACATTTTCCTTCTACAAAATAAATATTGATAATGAATAAAATAAAACTGCTGTTTCGTTATTTTTAATTAATAATTAGTAATTCTGCAACTAAAATTAGGGATAAATATATCGAGTAATGCTCGTGTGACACATGAGGATAAGCTAATTGTTATACAAAACATCAAGCAGACAAATGATTAGCCCTCGACTTTCAATCGCAAAATACACGCGAGTACGGTGGTGCTGTATTAAAGCATATATATACAGGCATTATATATTATTATCATATTTTTTTTCAACTGTCCGTACGGTATTTTCTTTCCTATAGGACAATTACCCTATCTTGAAAATATCTCGCCTTTTTAAAGATAAAAGAGTGAATGCTACGTCCAACTCCGAAACAACATTATTACTGTGTAGGCTAAACAATAAAGGAAATCACAAACAGACGTTTGTGGTAGTAATGACCTTGAAACACAATTGTCCAAGGTATGTTTTGTAACACCATACCGTACCAACTTTGATTTAGTATAATTAAAATAAATAATTGCAACCAAGTTTGTGTGACGATATAGAGGGCGCCATTCAAATCAATACTGTACTAGGGAAATGAGGTTTTCTCAATTTGTATGTTTAATATAAAGCTATTAATTTCAGGAGTATTTTACTATGATGGCGATGGAGATAGGTTGCCTTTAATTAAAATTAATTTATTGGCAATTTTCGTATAAAATACCGTCGGATATACATTCTACAAAATGAATTATTATACTGAAATACTTCTCTGTACTCGAGCTTTAGGACGTTCCTATTGCATTTTGAAATAATATATTTATATTTATCAGTCCATGTATTTTGTATATACACAATGATAAAAGACATACTTGCGTTTATTGCTTGTCCTTGCTCATCTTCACCAATGTTCTACAAGAGTAAATATTACAGTAGTCAAATGTCGAGTATAGTATGTTACTGATTTGAGAAGCATTTATTTATTCATGTTCATACTCTGTTATAAGGCGCTCTCAAAACTATCGGATGGTATCGAGAGTGTTATACCATACAATATGACATCCCATAATAACTACACCGCCTAAGAGAGTATATTGTTGATAGCGCGCATCGTGAATGCCATTTTACCCCGGCCCTTAGAATGGTACCCACTAGAGACACAACGCAAGGACGTAAGCACAACGCAAGTGATTTGACTAATGACAAGCAATGAATCATTACAACAAATCATTAAGATAGTCACCTAGGGTTTAGGCTATCCTAACGAACTTTGAAACTGCAAAAATATTTTAATCAAGTTAATCACTTCCGTGGTTGAACAAAAACTAATTGTTTTTTTCAGGTAAATACATTTTTGTTCGATCCAATTTTTTTTATCAAAGTGGATACATTAAAATGACATATTCAACAAAACCATGTTTAAGAATTTTTTTCAAGGGGACAATACATCTTTAAATTGAATTATTTATGTTCAAAATAATATACACGTTACAGTATCGAAGAAGATGAATGACATAATGTATAAAGATTGAATGTGGGATGACTGAAAACGTAAGTAAAGCGTAAAGGCCAATTTACACAGACGAGCGGTAAGCGGAAAACCGCGTAGCTTGTCCAACATAGAACCTGTATTTATCCTGAGCGGAAATCGCCCGTTTTGTGTAAATAATAATATAAAAATAATTTGTAAGAAATAACTTAAATTCTATATTATTTTTCATTATCTTTTACCGCTCGTCTGTGTAAATTAGCCTTAACCATTGACAAAAACAATACCTTTATTGCTGCTGTAGGCTCCGGAGATGGATCACTCTGCTGACCGGCATGTTCTGCCGATAAGGCTGTGTAAAAACAAAGAAAGCAAAAACAAACAAATAAAGCTAAGATCCGGGGCGAAGAAGAATTCATTAAGACCTGCTGGCCGAATCACTTTAATTCCAACGGTAAATAACAACGTACAAGCTAATAACAGCTTGGTTAATTTACAATTTCTCTATCCCGTCAACATACTAGGCAGTCATGTTGATACGTAACTCGTAGTAGCAAGTCCACACGACAAGGTTTTCGCCTTTCTTATTTGCATAATATGCTAATAATATGGTTGTAGTTTGCAGGTGGTAAGATGGTTGAACGTATTAAGCGAAATTGAAAAGCTCCTGGTAAATTAGTCTATGACTTCCTACTGTATTTCGACATTATGGCATTATCTGCCCAGTATCATGGCCAATTCTGTAATACAGTGTTACATATATAACACATTGCGCATGTATTTTGATACAAGCGTCACATGTGACGCAAGAGAAATTGACTATACTATAGATAATCGTCTACTAAGTCTATTCTTTTTCTAATCAAAGTAGTTATAGTAATTAAATAGTTCATTGATATTGGTTATGGCTCTCAATGTGTGTATAATTAAAATGTTAGCGTAATCAATAAATGCCACAAAATTATTTTGCATATTTTATATGGTTTAATTTTGCTACTATCAATATTATTTACAAAGGCTCTGATGCTTCGTTACACCATACATTGGTTTTATTTGAATGGCGCCCTCTATATCGTCACACAAACTCGTTTGCTATTTTTTTCGTACTTTTTTAATGCGCAATATTATTTTTCAGAGCCATATATATAAAGAGTTACGACATTGGATTATAGTCACGTGATATGCAGATCAATTTGTGTCAAACTTGTCTCCGTTAATGCATGTAAAGTATAGGAGCAAGAAAATACTTTAAACTTTTTCTTATATTTAAAAAAATGTAATTGCACATCTAACGGTGAAATATCGATGTGCACAGCGTACAGAAGTACTTGCGGCAAAGAATATTGCGCGCGCGTGCGCTAGTACATTATAAAGTTCGATTGATTGATTTTGGAACGAAACATCCCATAACTACGTCCTATTAATAACAATTTTGTAATATTTTCAATTCATAATGCATGCTTTGATGACTAAATAAAATAATAAAGTGTCATGGATATATTTGTTAATATATTGAATAGGGTATGAACAATATTAAAATAATAAAGGCAAATTATTACAAATGAAATGATGAACGAGTCTCTGAAAGTTTGTGTCAAAAACACACAGAGAGCCATATACTGTATAAAAAGAGGGGTGAATTTGTGTGTTTTTTGTATTGGTTCATGCTTTGATGTATCCTGACTTGCATGTAGGCCCTAGCATTTATTCTTTTGTTATTATAGACACAATATATATATGTTACCAAATTAATACCATTAATAAAATTAATTAATGAAATAAAAACGGAATACAAGCGTTATTTCATAGACAAAAAAATCTAAAAATAATGCATGAACTATAGGAAAACGCTAAACAAAAGAGACGCGCGCGCCCTCAGCGTGCGAATTCTTTGACACAAAAATGGCTTCTAATTTTCAATGTCGTAACTCTTTATATATATGGCTCTGTTATTTTTAATTAAATGGCGCCCTCTATATCGTCACACAAACTGGTTTGCTATTTTTTTTGTACTTTTTTAATGCGCAATATTATTTTTAATTAAATGCCGCCCTCTATATCGTCACACAAACTGGTTTGCTATTTTTTTCGTACTTTTTTGATGATACGCAATAAAGTTTTTAATTGAATGGCGCCCTCACACAAACTGGGTTGCAATTATTATGACAAATATTGGACAACCATGATTCAAGGTCATTTATATTCCAAAATCGGTCCACTTGAGTATAGGAACCGATTTTAGTATTCTTCAGGTACCAGCTAGGTTAAATGGCTCCTCCCCCTCCATATTAATAAAGTAATAAAATCAGTGTATTAATATATTTTAATATATTTTAGATCAGAATATCAACATTTATTCATTATCCTTCCGAAACGTCTTATAAATCAGTCGTTTGAACAACTGCATCTACACAAATGTACTTCACGAATTTGCAATAATAATCATACCCAATAAACACTGTTGTGTATTTATTGAACATTTTGTACGTAAATTGTGTGGTAATTTTTATTCAATCATATTATTGCTCCCTCTTTTCACCCAGTTTTATTGCAGATAACAAATCCACTGTGGATCATTAAAAAGC
Source organism: Antedon bifida (assembly GCF_963402885.1). Classification (NCBI taxonomy): domain Eukaryota; kingdom Metazoa; phylum Echinodermata; class Crinoidea; order Comatulida; family Antedonidae; genus Antedon; species Antedon bifida. The sequence continues at coordinate 19,814,235 of NC_136234.1, read as the reverse complement.
ATATTTTAAGCAATTTATAATATATAATAGCTACAAAATCAATTATATTCTACCATCCACTGGCTGGTGTTCTTAAATTTTAATATATATAAATTTCTCGTTTACAGTAAGTAACCATTGGTCACAAAGAAAAAATAAAACACCCAACCAATATATTTGAACCAAATTCTACAATAAAAGCGCTAGATCATCTAAATACTGGTTTTTGTTTTATATATTCATATAAAGCATGGTGAAATAAATGCTGATTACATGGCAGGCAAGTCTACACTATGCGCAATGCCTGACAGTGGTGGCTTAACTAATTTTTTTTTTATTAGGCCTAAAGAAAGTTTGTTTGCTATCATTTTTTTATTATTTTTTTATAATTTTTGTAAAACTTTTAATGGTTTGTATTGGGCTATTAACATTATAGATAATTGGGCGACTATTTCAATCCAATTTCCCTTTAAAATAGTGTAGAATATATTGCAACAAATAGTGAAACAATCATGTTTTAAATAGGGTAGCAGCCGACAGCAAAACAAGTTTTTAAAGGCCTTATCTTTCAACAATTTATATTAATATTATTATACCTGTACACATTATATGCAAGATTAAACATCTACAATATATATCAAGCCATCTGTCCATGCTCATTTTTTAATTCCAATTTACTAATGATACGTTGTTATCAAATGTACATGAGAGAGAGAACCATTTATTTACGTACATTCACACAAACATCACGGAAGAAATAAAAATTAGTCACAAATTTTCCCTCAAAGACAAAATAAAAATGTTAAGAAATAAAAAATAACCACATAGATCGATTCAGTAATTTAAATCAAGAAATACAATATTATACATATTATTAATTGTCTAAAGCACACAGGCCTAGCTCTAATTAAAGATCAGTTTTGGGACGGTCTTCTTCTAGCCGTTTTAAGTTGTGGGACATTGTTCTACAGTAGTATTTATATATTGTGTTCTAATAGTTACATTACTACCATTTTTGAAAGCAGTTCATATTATTAAAATACTAGTTAGTTTTCATAGGGTGATAAATGGTAATTTAACAGTAACGAGTGAACATGTATTATTATTACACAACCATCAAGCTCTGTTAAAGTTAACAATTACCTGTTGTAAGACAGTGTTGTAGCCTTTAACCAGTTTGTTTTTTAATAGTTACATTACTATTTGTTTTGAAACTGGTTTATAGTAAATACTACCTACCAGTACAGGGGCAGTGTTTTTGTGGATAACTACTAGTTCTGGACCACATATATTTCTGGTCTATGCTATGATATAGGCAGTCTTTAACAGGTCCTTAATTAGAGTTAGACCAGTATTTTTTTCAAATTGCTTTATCATAACTATCTTTATACAAGTTCATTTTATCTCAATTTAAGATTTACCTATTTAGATTATGTTTGCTTCAGATTAGAGAACGAAATTTTATAATATTCAGTATATAATATAATGTATAGAAACAAAAATCTTGGCTTGTTATTTATCTCGTAAACGTTCCCCCTTCATCCAGGTATTCAGAGCGCCCTCGTCCATTCAAGATTCCCCCTCCCCAAGTCCCATTAATCCAGATAAAAACATATTTATAACTACAGTAGAAAGAACTCCTATTAAAGGGACACATTCAGCACCCAGCAAAAGCGTCTACTGTACATAATACGGGTGTCCCAAGGCAGGGTTTTATTGTACTGATGAAAATGTTACTGCAGTAACTCTATAGTCTTACTGCAGTATATACTAGTGCTAACTAAATAAAATGTGTATGCCTACAGTGCATTAATAGGCAAGAGAACTGCACAAAACTAAGTACTTTACCTGCCTACAAAACTGACTGAATTTTTTTTAAACGTTAATGTCTGTCTGCGTTTCAAACCGGTTTATTAAATAAAATTTAATAGCAATTACACAATAACAAAATCACTGTAGTATTTTAAAGTGATATTTAATTATTTTTGGTTTTTCCCTCACAGTATCTTCTTCCTTCAATCAATCATACCAAATATCTAACCTACAGTATTGCTACAGATGTACACAAAATGGTGGATTTTTAAAATACCATAACATTTAACCCTTAATTCTATTAATGATTTTATGAATAAATGTATTTTTGTACACAATTGTCATTTAAATTTCAGAATCTAAATTTGTTTTTGACAAATTATTAGCTCAGATCTAGAAAAATAGGCCTGCACAATAAATGTGATGAGTTGTAAAATTCTGGTAATCCACCCTTAATAAGCTTATTTAAATTTGGTCATGGTATACAGCCTATTTTAAAGTCAATATAGAGAGCTACTGTATATAAATTATTATATTAATCAAAGTTTAATTCAATAAACATTTTAATGATTTTATCATCCGTTTGCACCAAAATTTGCATTATTATTCAAGACAGAAAGTGTAAGCACTGAACACACAAATCTACAACCATAACATCCAGTCAATGGTTTATTTAATTATTTTTAATTATTTTAAATAATCTTATTTGATGTATTTTTAAATCTTTTTTTAGACTTTTCTGAACAACTTTATGAACTTTTGGAATGTCTAGGGGATGACACGGCTACAAAATGTTTTTGCGAAATAATCAAACCCACGTGAAAACTAAACCAGTATTGAATTCATGCCTTATATTTCAACATTGTAGACCTATTTTTTTTATTTTCTAATACGCAGCTCAAATATATACAAGGTATAAGAGTAGGTATTCCTGAATCAAAACACATAAGCAATACATCCGATTTTGGAAGAACAATTTACACAAAATTATTTTTTAAATAATTAGTTACGACTTCAGCGGTTATCTAAATTTGTTTACAAACGCAGGCTGGTATTTATATACCGGAACCCAACAATCTACCGGACCCCAAACAGGGTTTTTGGCATTCACTCGATAAGAAGGCCAGTCTTAATAATAGAATATTTGATACTGTTATGTAAATATGTACAACAAACGTGTACTTAATCATGTGTACAATATATTTACATAACTATATAACACACATTACAAATAAACATGCGTGCATACATATATTATACCTATATAAATTATACTAATTTACTATACTAGATAAGAAAAAAGTAATTAAAAATAATTGTTATCGTTCAGGTAATAATATTTGTCTCCGGATCCTGGATTTAGGGGGAAGGGGGGAGTCAGACGTTAAAAGCAGATCAATGGATACGTGCAGTCAGCCAATCACATTGCCTTAAGACGCACAAGTTTTTGATGAGCGACCACACTGGATGTTGCTTGTGTTAATAATAATAAATTTCAATTCTAAACTGTCCTGATAAACGATTGCTTAAGAACAGCAGCCGCCGCTGCTCTGATTAACGGGTGTGCCTGGGGTTACCTTGACCGCTCTAGACGCTTCTGATGATGGTACACTGCCGGGTCCCATTCGGTTCTTGATTTCGGCAGCCATCGTCATGAAAGCCTGTTCTACGTTGGTTGCATTCTTTGCACTAGTTTCAAGAAATGGTATTTCAAGCTGGTCTGCATATTCCTAAAATGAATAATATGTTATGTTTTAAGACATTTATGTTTAGATTGCATTCATTTAAAAAAAAAATCTAAAGCTCTGTCTACACCTTCAAAAAAATGTGATGTGATTTGATAGTGTAGACAGAGCTTAAGTTTAACGTAATAGATGGCTCATTTGTATAGCATCACATTGAGAGTCTGCTTTATATAAGAATGAACTCTTATTATTAAATTAATGATTGTTGCTAATGCAACTGTCAAAAAAAAGAACGAAACAAATGTTGGCCACTGTTTACAACCAAACATTAACTTAACCAATTTTTGTTATTATCTAATTATCACTTCCTTACCTTAGCTGTCGTATAATCCACAACTTTTTTCGTTGTAAGATCACATTTGTTTCCAACCAGTAATTTATTAACATTCTCCGATGCATAACGATCAATTTCTTGTAACCATTGCTTTACATTGTTGAACGATTCCTATGAATAATCAAATCAATTATGGTCACTGATAAATGATCAACAAATTAATTCTTACTAACCATGACAGTAATAGGAAGCCAATAGGAAATTAGAATACAACATACTTAACACATGGAATGCTGTGGCATTAGTAATAAAAATGCACATGGTTCACTGTGTTGCAAGGAAGAAACATGTGACACTCGTGTGATTACTTCACTTAAATTACAATGGTTATTTTTGCTTTTGTTTTGGATGTCAAATTAGATTTGTGTTTTCCCTAAATAAAAGCACAATACTGACCGAAATAATGTTTGCCTATGGAAATCTTAACTTATAAACTAAAGCTTGGTTCCCACTAGGACGTAACGCAAGGACACAGACGCAACACAAGCGAGTTGACCAATGATAAGCGACAGTTCGAATAATCCATTGCTTGTTATTGGTCAAATCACTTGCGTTGCGTTACATCCTTGCGTTGCGTTTCTAGTGGGATCCAAGCTTTAGTCTCAAGCTTTGGGACTGGAGTTGAAAGAGTTACGAGTTACATGGTATTTGGTCAAGATTGAACCCTGAACCTTGGGATTAACAAGCATGTTAACCACCAAGCTACAGCTCAACTATTTTTCTTCTTTTTAACAACTTAGTATACATACTTGATCTGTGACATCATATACAACTATAATGCCATGTGCACCTCTGTAGTAACTTGATGTTATAGTTCGAAATCTTTCTTGACCTGCTGTGTCCCACTATAAATATTATCAAAAACATATAAATAATGACTGTTTATGAGTGCAATGGAACAAATAATTTCATGAGTTAAAAGATAAAATAGAATTTTATCTATTTTCATGAGTCAAAAATAGAATTTTACATATTTCAGCGAAGAGCATTACTGTTATGATGTTGTTAAGGGGTGGAGAGATAAGCAATTTTAATGCAGTGGTAGACGTTTTCCATTCTTTAAATGATTAAGTCAACTTACTATTTGTAGTTTGATTGTTTTACCATCTAATTCTATGGTTCGAATTTTCTGTGAAAAAAACAAGTGTTACAATAAGTGTTTGTGCAATTTATTTTTTATACACCTAGCCAATCATAAAATGATCCGATCACTCTCCTTGACCTTTTCAGTGGTCATGACATTCAATAAAATGGAAAGATGAACAACTAAACCTCGGAATATTGAATCACACTGGCATGCCTCACTTTCTTTGGAGTGTATTATTAGATAACGACAAATGTAAAAAGAAATTGCTATTATTATATAGTGGATTAAATCTTGGAATGACCGAGTGTCCAGGCCTGAATAAAGAATAGCATTGCCAAAAAAAGAAACCCATCTCGATATCAAGCCCACTGGGCTTCTTTTCGAGATCTGAATGTCTGATCGTGAAAAAGTATGATCGCAATCACCCTCAACCCATAACAAAACAGTTAGCCATACTTACAAAATCTACTCCAATTGTACTGATGTAGCTTTCTGTGTATGTATCATCCTGTAAATTAAAATTTAATAATTATTATAAAATATTTAAGATTTACAGTTGATAACAATGGTGTACAGAAGCGAATAAATTATGTGTGCTCAGTGACCTGTAAAATTGTAACAGGTCATCGCCATTGTGTTAAATTAAAATCTCTTGACAGTCGTATCTATTTTTGTGCAAACATTGCATTGATAGACATGCCTATAAAATATTGGCTACTACAGTAGTAAACTGTAACAGGTGTCTTTGACCTCTCTGTGACCTACAAAAGCTCTGTCTACACTATCAAACTCTATGTGACAAAAAAATGTAATGTGCCCATATATGGACATGTCATATGATATCACTACCATACGTAAGCATATCGCTACCATATTTGGACACATCACACTTTTTTGTCAAACTAGTTTGATAGTGTAGACATACAGTTCTAACAGACAAAATACTTTGGAAGAATTAGGTGTTGTCCAGTGGTCTACTGTAGGAGGCGATAGAGGAATAAAATAGAAGGATTTGGGTTATAATGCTAGTGCTGGACAGTATTATATTTATAAATGAGTAAATCTAGTGGTATAAAAAGGTGCCAATTCCTTTTTTTTTTCAAAGGATTTTTTTTTCCATTTTTTTTGCACAGACTAGGTTAATAGATCACTCATGGCTTGGTGACTCATTCATTAGATGTCGTGTGAAAATGGTCATCTTACATCTGTATCGTTAAATAATGTTTCCAATTTTCAACAAGCAACTCTACTTACAGCAAATCGTAGCAGTAGGCAAGATTTTCCTACACCGGAATCGCCAATTAGAAGAAGTTTAAACAAGTAATCACTGAAAGAAAAAAGAAAATACAATAAGTTTCACATTATACAACAACAACTTGTATCAAGGTCCACTAAATGCATACTGGAAAGGATTTATAACAAATGGAAAATATAAGTTTGGGGATCATCGCAAACATCTAGATTAAAAAGAAAAATAAAATTCTTTAAAAATACTCTAACAAAGAAATTAAAATGGATGTACACACAATAATGTAAGTCAATTGTTTTTTGTTATCCTTATGATGCCATGAAATTAAAGTAGGCTATAGTAAAACAAATTCAATTAAACAGTACTTAAACAATTACTGTAGAATCTATTAAACACGGTTATTAAACTCTTCAATTTTTCGTGTGAAAAGTCAAAAGTTGTAATGTTTTGTACTGTACAGTATCAACATACATGTACATAAAGTATTTTAGAACCCCTAGCCATGCACAGTACTGTAATTCCCTAATCAATTATAGATAACACTAGGTCTCAAAATTAGGTAAAGTACTGATAGGATATGTGCATTATCATAGCATTTACTGTATAGTACTGTAACCACTACTTTAATACCTCATTAAGTATGCACAGTTTAATCAATGTCTTTAGATTAGAAGTCACACCCCTTCACATGCCATATCACAATAATTAAACTCAAGATATTATTAAACACCTGAGGCTATATATTAATTAATTTAAATTAAGCAAACCTCGTTATTACAATTAAATACACAAAAAAATACTTATAAATCACACACAGCCACTGTCAAATACTTATCATATATAAGCACTGGGCCCTCTGGGAGAACAGTCTTAGACTGAAGAGGCTACCCAGTATAAAGAATAAACAATAATAATAATACCAACAAAAATTTGAACAAGACTATATGTACAGTACGTCTTCCCTTCTAACATCCCAAATTGTAAATAGCCTGAATTAGTCAAATAATTACTATTACGACGCTCAAGATTAATTATTTATGGAATTGAACAAACAGCTGTGGTTTAGATTGTGTCATCAAGTTTAAATTTCATACAAGTATACAAAGAATGATGAATTTTATGAGTTCAATGGTAGGAATTACTTCGCAAGTTGAAAGATTTAATGTTTATTGATTAAAACATAACCAAGATACAGTACACAGAATATTAAAGTACATGAATTGTATAGGTAGCTGCAATTTTGTTTTTGTTTACATCTTAGGAATGTTTGTGCCATGTAATGAATTTCAAATCTTCAGTATAAATACATGGTACACAGATTTTCCATAAGTACAAAAAACAAATGTCAGTTAGTAATAATAATTACTTACTCAGGTGGCATTAAACCTTTGTTTGATTAAAAGTTATTGTAACAACTACCGTAATTAATAATTCAATTACTGGCTGCAGCCTACTGTACAGTTGAGTAATTGCAATCAACAAAACACACTGACTGGGATGTCAGTTTGGAATTAATTTAACCATAAACAAATCATGTATTTAATTTTCGTAATTTCTACAGATCATAGACATATGGCTGGTGTACAGTACATGGCCTCGGCCATCATTTTGTTAACTGCTTGATTTCATGGCATGGTATATCAGGTGGTTTATTTTTCATTAACCAAATCACACCTTCGCACTCCTAAAATTGACCCGAGAAGAGCAATAAATACCGCTCCTTAATTTTTCCAGACATCGACAAGAACTACATTATTGGAATAGAAATTTCCACGACCACAAATATAATTATAGAATTGTTCAACAATGAAAGAGGCACCAGTGAATTAGCAAAAGCGAGAGGTTGCAACATTTTATAAATCAAGGTCCTTGAAAATAACTACAGTATTACAGTAAGTGCTCTCCTATTATTTCTTTGAATGAAGGGCGGAAAAATCTATTTATACTGTAACAGCATGTGACGCAACTGCACGGCTATCTTTATTTAGGGTTAGGCTCAGCCACTGATTAGTTACCAGAAACCTAACCCTTTAAAAGATAATCTCAGTATTTCATGTACAGGAAATTCACCAAACTACTGTACTCTGTACATTCTTGGGATTTTCCTGTGGCCATTTGTTTTTTCCTGACTATGTGTGCATAAACAGAACCTCACTGTGGAAATGCAAGGGTGTGTAATGTTTAATTTAGTTAAGCTTGTATGTAGTTAAAATTAAATTGAATTATGAAATACTTGATTGATAAAATATTTTCTTTCATTTTGAAAGTATACTGTAGGAATGATTACGAAACAAAGGGGAAAACTCATCTGCATATTCCACTGGGTACGCCTAGTCAGGACTGATCTCACTCTACTGAACAGGCCTAGCTAGGGACTAGATAGGCTAACAATACATTACACCACCACCCATTTTTATTTCATTTCATGACATTTTTTTATTTTAATAAATAAACTGTCTAGGAATCTGCAATACAATAATCGCTACTAACATAAATATGCTAGGCCTAGGCCTAAATAAAATATATGCAAGTATAATATATATTGGCCGCATAAATTAAAATCAATAATTAATCGCTAGGCTAGGGTGTGTTGTGTAGCCAGCAGGTTTTACCGCACAGCAGTCCTATCGTATCCGCTTCCTGGACCCATTGCACTTGGTCGATTAGTTTACAAATCATCACACACACAGAAAAGTCTGAAAACGATGCATTTCAATTAACTTTTTCACTATTATTATACAATATTATCTCAATATCTTTAATATTTAATATAGACTTACTATTCTGGATTCATAGTGGACATAACACGGTTACTGCCTCTGTCTGTAAAATCGTTTTTTCCAAAGATTTTTAAATTATAGTTAGATCAAATGACGGTCAAATACGATGTGTTTTATAGCGAAATCAGGAGGAAGTTCAAAATGGCGTCATATCTAAGGATACTTGGCATTGCCTCGGATAGGGGATTGGGTAATTGGTTTGTGACGATTCAAAACGACGTGGCATAATCATGTGATCTTGAATCATATTGGCGGCGCTGCTTTACAATTATTTTAATAACAGATTTTTATCTTTTTTAATCTCAAGATTCATAGAAATTCGTTTATTTTATTAATTAAGCCGCGTAGTGTATCAAATACCAGCCTATTACAACTTTAAAATATGAAACAGATTTTAATAATAATAAAAAAGATAGATACTTCTATCTAATTAATCATTTCCCCCTGAATGTAATTGAAATGACGTAATATTGTTTTTTGTTGAATAACCATTTCAATGTCACCTAAGCCTAATATTAAAAATATTAATAAAATTAAATTAAAAAAAAAAAAACTTGATAAAAACGTATTTGGAGCATGGCCCTGGTTAAATTCTATAGTTTATTTTCTATAATAAAAATGAAATCGTAATTTTATTGGGTTTATTCGACCGCGTTAGAAATTACGCAATGAAAAATTCAAGAGCATTTAATTTATTATTAACTTTTGTAAAAATCGGCGCTTTGAATACGTATTGAAAAAGAGAAATTGAAAAATAAAATAAAAAAATAATATAAATATTAATCCGGCACTAAATACGTGTAGGCCCTGGCCTTGTTTTGTTAGATAATTTGTTTGAATTTGAATATAATTTATGCAGTACGCGTGTTTAATATGGAAGTACCTAAGCTTGGTTCACATTAGGACGCGTACGCAACGCATGGTCGTAAACGCAACGCAAGGTCGTAAACGCAACGCAAGGTCGTAAACGCAACGCATGGTCGTAAACGCTACGCAAGCGAGTTGACCAATAGCAACCGACTGCGGTGAAAAATTCATCGCTTGTGATTGGTCAAATTACTTGCGTTATTTACGTCAAGAGCACGCAACGCAACGACGTGACGGAGCAACGCAAGCTGACCAATGAAATTGTGTATGAAAAAATGAATTTGATCTCTATAAAATATTACCTACTTATTAGTTTATTCACCTAGCTGTTGCTTGATATTAAAATCGTCACGTTTCTAATTAAACTATGACTTAGGCCTATTAATTGAAACTTTTGAGGTGACACGTGGAACTTGAACAGTTTCATGGGCCACCTCAAGCTAACCGCGAATAATTTCCTGCAGTGACAAATGATGTGTATATGGCTAGAATTGGATTTACTATTTACCTTACAAATCAAACACGATTTGCATTTTGAGTGGCAGTCTAGTGGAGGGAGTAGTACAGGCACAGGGGGTTGAGATTCACGGGGAGGTTAGAATTTTTAGAACAGCGTCACGCACTCCTTTTTGATCGTTTAGTTTTCTGCTGTCGTACGCCCACGTATGGTTTTCGTTTTAAATGATAGATATATTCACTATAATATCTCTATGATTCGGGCCTACACCACGGGGAAGTGGTGGGGAGGGGGGGGGGGGGGCGGAGTATAATTTTATACCTCCATGATTATAAACCATCATTTTAACATCATTCATTCTATATTATCAATTTATTTTTAATTTTATAAAAAAATGTTTACTCTGATGCAGTGATATGATTTAAAAAAATTAATAATGAAATTAAATAGTAGGACTACCAAAGATCATATATTTAGTAATAGTACATATAATACGTAGGACCTAACTAATAGTTACTAGATTGAGTCCTGCAAATCGTTATTTGGTTTTTTCAAAATTTTATATAATAGGAGCTCATGAAATTTAATATAGGTACTACCTATCTACAACAAAATATGAGAAGATCCACTCTACAAAAAGATGTAATAATGTAATTTCTTTAATTATACATTACGACGGTTTAACAAACAAACTTTTGTGTTGACACAATGAAACGGTTGGGTGAACATCAAGATGTCAAGGGTTAATTCCTTAGCGACGTATAACAACCAAAAATAAAGTCATGGCGGAAGACACAGAAAGTACTACTGTACAAGAAAAACTAACAAGAAAACGAATATTTATCAACCATGTTGATAGTTATGAGGGAGGAGCAATATCAAAGGCATGTTTTAGTAACATTTTTGTCAAATTTGAGTTTCGATTTATCACATAGGCAATGCTCTAAAGCTAGGCCGTCGTCCTAAAAAAAGTGTGTGTGGCCTGCATGCTGTGTGTGTGACATTGATTGTGTGTTGTGGTGGTCTTTTCTGGTGATGGATGCGGTATGTTTAGGTCTAGGCCTAGCTCTAAAGTACAGGACTTTTAAAAGTGGGCTAGGCTACAGTATAAATTGATGTAGGTAAATAAAATAATAATAATATTTAATCAAATAAAGAAGGAAGGTAAATATTGGTAAAGAAATCATCGGTTTGTCCGTGCTCATCATTTGACTGTTATATAATTATGGATAATTATAAATTGGGCTATCCTAGGCCTACCTTATACATTACTGTTGATGTTAACCTTCAATAAGATAAATAAGCTAGGCCTATGGCTAGTTGTTGTATTTATTTATGATTGAAATGCTTTTTTTAAATGTTTAGTATCTTTCAACATGCGTCATCAATGCATCTCTAGAAGAGTTGGAGGAAGAAGAAGACACAGAATCCGTCAAAAGTGATACCTTGGTTACCAAAGAAGGTACATATGAGATCGTTGGCACGCTCAAGAACCAGGATGGAGAGAAACCAGAGTGGGTGACAGAAATATTTAATGTAAGCCATATATCTGGTGACTGCTCAATGGAGTACTGGATCCTTGATAATGATATAGAAAAGTTTTAAATCATCAATAAAAAGCATATATATATCAAAAATAAGTTAAAAAGAAAAAAAAATAACGTTACCGAAAATTATTATAAAACAATTTAATTTTATTAAGGGTAAACTTTTCAAATTGCAATTTTATTAACTTAAAATACAAAATAATCTTTTTTTTAATATAAATAATAACTTAATTTTATTCTTTCTAGTTTAAAGACAAAGTGCAGATGTTGGAACATATGTCGGAGTGCGATATTGTCATTTATGACATCAATGAGGATGCAGGTCAAATTGACGAAGCAACATGGGCTGTATCAGGTTAGTTTTACAACTCTACTTTATATACTGCCTAGCTTTTATGGACTTTACGTCTCCAGAGCTTGATCATTGGCATGCTCATCAACTTTTGTAGAAGCCAATTATTTCAAACCAAAAATATGATACATTTTTTGGGGTTTCTTCCAACCTCAAGATGTGTATTTTAATTATTAATTGACTAATTGTAATATTAATTAACATAATGTTAAAATCGAAACTTAGGCTACCCTTGGCTCTGAAATCTGAAAACGAATTGAAATGACACATACAGTACAGAGATCCTTTTGAGGAATACAATTGTCATTATAACTCTGAAGATCATAATTTTAATTACACAGGTACTGTAGATACTAAAATTTATATTAATGTATTTTTATACTTTTTCTAGCACTCCATGCCGAGTTGGAACGGTTTAAGATTCCAAAGATATTCATTTTGTTGTCAACTGTAATGACATGGGCAAAGAGTAAGCCTCTTGATCCTGTAAGTATTCAATTCTTCATTCACCTCTCTTGTCTTGGAGCTCCTTTCACATAGACTTGTTAGACACAAAACGCTGACTTATGTGTGAAAGAAAAAAAAAATTAAATTACTAGCTGAACATCCAAAATACCTACTAGTACTTACTCATTTTAAATGTTTTTTTCCCTCCTAATTCTCTAAGGATGACCCAGAAATTCCGTTTACTGAGGATGACTATAGAAGAAGAAAACCTCACCCTAATTTTAAGAATCATATTAGTGCCGAAAAGCTTGTCATCAAACACGGAAAGACAGTGAGTATTATATTGGATTTTATTATTATATTTAATCATTTGTTTGCACATAATTATATAACAAAAGAAAGGGAAATTGCAACAACCAATGTACCTTTTCAATACTCCATAATTAAATACATTCTCCACGTCCAATTTCATTGCTGCCTTCTCAAATGCTTTAAGTATTGCTCCATCCGTTCAATTACAGACTTGAATTGTGTACCCTGGACCTTTTTAGAAAATTATTTATATTATTTATTTTGCAGAACAAGGCAAAGTTTGTAACATATGTAGTAGCAACTGGCCTCACATATGGAGCAGGCGAAAAAATATTCCACGACTTATTTAGGGTAAGTAATATATAAAATGTATATTCTATTAAACCATAAAGAAAGTGACAAATTAGGTTGTAATTATTTATATATAATCTTTAACCATAGACTGCCTGGCATGGTAACACAGACGCATTACAATGCTTTGGTAATGGAATGAACATTTTACCAACGATTCATATTAAGGATTTGGCTGGGTAAGTTTAACAGGTGATTTTATGGCCGTAATCACCAATCACACTTAAGTGAGATATTTCCCTTAAATAAGTATTTCACTTAACTCAATAAATATTTAAGTATTTCCCTTAAATTGTATTCAATTAGATAGGAGATTTTTAAAATTTTAAATGGGTTTCCCTTAGCCTTAGTGGGAATGGTGAATACGGCAACTCCATGGAAACTTTCCAGGATCAAAATTTACATTCTGCAGTTTGAGTTTAATATAGAACTTTATTTAATCCTTATTCTTATAAATCATTATTGTAACTTGATGATTTTATGTTTTGTTTTTTCATTCAGTGTACTCCAAAACATTGCCGACAGTCGCCCTAAGACGAGGTACTTAGTTGCCGTTGACGACTCTCAAAACACTCTGGAAGATGTTGTTAAAGTGAGTATCTATCAAAGGTGCAGGTTGATATTCTCTTGAAGGTTGTTGTTTATTAATACAGTATAAACTTGTTTTATCAATCTTAAGCTCTGTCTACACTATCAAACTACTGTAGGTTGACAAAAAAAAATGTGATTTGCCCAAATATGGTTGTGATATGACAGCATCATGTCCATATATGGGCACATCAGATTTTTTGTCACATAAAGTTTGATAGCTTCCCCCTTTTCAAATAAAATCATTTACGATACATTTATTTGTTATGTTTGTATAGATTATAAGTACTGACCTGGGAACTGGCAAAGTGAAGCATATCACAAAAGAAGAAACGTTGTTGAAGAAAGATGTAAAAGTAAGTTTACTGCAGTAATTAGCCTAATCAATACTAAACTGGTTTGACAAAAAAAGTGTGATGTGCCCAAATACGGTAGTGATATGACATCATCATGTCCATATATGGGCACATCACATTTTGTTTTCACATAAAATTTGATAGTGTAACATTATATAATAATTTTTTGAATGCAAACCAAACCAGTGATACTAACAACTAAACATGGCATATGAAAGTTAATAATCAAACAATATAGTTTCTATTTCTAAGGAAATGTATATTTATTTTTGTAAAACCAATATTCATACTTTTCGACCCATCAACAAGTTAAACATTGTTTTTGCCGGCAGGTCCAGTTATTAGCGCCCTCTATCAGTTTTTACATGACTGATGAGTTGGTTTAGTATTTTGAATTTTTTGCAATGAATGTACGAATGTACACCCAGGATCTGAAATCAACCAAATATGTCAGATGACTTAGTCCAAATGAATGATAAAATGAAACATATTTTATTACAGTATTAGTTTTAAAAAAAGAAAATCTTTTTATTTTGGTTATTCACTTTACTTCAGTGAGTTTTCATGAGGATTAGATATTTTATTAAAGACTGTTAGTGTTAATAAACAAAGTATATTATTATTAATTACTTAATTACACACTTTGTTTTTTTTTATCCAGCAAAGTGACTTTGATATGTTGCTTGTGAATCTACGAATGGACGGCGTGTACATCAAGGAGAACATGAACATTCGCTGGGTAGCAGAAACTGGCTTGAAAGAGAATATTACTGAAATTATCAAGGAGTACAAACAAACAAGGGGGCTACTGGTGAGAAATGTGTTACTACAGTGGTTGCCCTGGGGTATAATCGATAGCTCCCTAATGTCACATAGTTATCTTATTTGTGAATTATACAGGCTCATTGTTCTATTTTCTGCAATGTAATTTTTCATTACTGTTACTAGTGACTGGGTGTGGTCGGTTGGAGGGTATTAAAACATATACTTCCCCTCGTTGTTTTAACTACCTGAGTGACCCGTAATAGGCATGTCCTCTGAATAGGGTTCTAATGTATGTATAGAGTTGTCTAATGAATAACGGTTTGTTGGTATACACTGTTGTGGAAATTCCAAATTACGATGTGTTTATAATGTTCTTGTTTCTTCCTTGCAGCCAATGAGAGCCTGTGTTCTAGGCCCACCAGCAAGTGGCAAAACTAGCATTGTAGAAGCCTTGTGTAAGCAGTACAAACTGCATCATATTAAGATTAATGATGTGATCAGGGAGGCCATTGAAATGTTGGTATGTGTAATATAATTTTAATTTATTTTATTTATAATTTTTTTTTTTTTGACATTTACTTAATGACATAAATCGACGTCCCAACAGGCTTGGGAATATATAAAATTTGTTAGCCAGGGCTAAAAGCAGTTTGGTTTAATGGTATGGATATCAGCCTTGCATGCAAGAGGCATGGGTTCTAGTCCTGTCTGTGCCATATTGCTTATATCCTTGGGCAAGATATTTTACATTATTTGCTTTGTACCTTGGATGGGATGTAAAGTTTTGGTCCTTGTACATACAATGCACATGTGCCCAATAATAAAGAACTTTACAAGTACAACAATTACTACACAATTCGAAAAGAGTAGGAGATCGTCGGTGAGCCAATCGTGGTAGGAGCTACAATGTGGCTTCTGTTCGTCTAATCCAAATTTCCTTAGTTTCTGAGGACGGTTAATATTTTATTTTAATATTTTCATTTACACTTTACTGTTGGCTACGATGTTAAAAAAGGTGACATCTTTTTGGTGCTTTTTCTCCTTTCAACTGGCTTTATTGTAACTAAAATTCATGTTTTACATTTTTAGGAGAAAAGCGCAGCCCGTGTAGATTCGGATGAAAACGAGGACGATGATGGCAAAGCCCAAGAAGATCACGAACTGTTAGAAACTATAATAGAGAATAAAGAGGCAAACAATGGTGTGTAAACAGGGGTTAAGCTTGTTCACATGAAGCTCCATATATGGGCACATCACATAAAGTTTGATAGTGTAGACAAGGCTTTATGATCATCTGGTTCACATCAAATATTTATACAATTCTCAGAATAATATAGCAATCACAAACTTTTGGATCCCAATTACAAATGCACTAAAATGTTTAAAGCTATTGACATGGTTGAAGCTAGTTCACATGGAATATTACCAATAATCATAATAAATCAATCGCAAACTTTCAAATACGAATGCACGAAAACTTTTTACCCTTTGTGGTAAAATAAAGTTATTAAAACATTGTTAAGCGGCCACAAAAGAGCCCTGAAAATGTTGATACTAATTCTCGATCCCCAGACTATTGTAATTTCAGAAATGTCACCTTTTCTATAAATAAACCAGACTCCAGGTTCATAATGACAGTAGATAGTAGTTCATTTATAAAAATAATTTTTTCCACTTGTAGGACGTATTGATGACCAGTATATCATTCCCTTCTTCCGCGACAAGCTTCATTCTATGCCGTGCCAGAACCAAGGCTTCATTCTGGATGGTTACCCAAAGACAATGGAGCAGG
Organism: Antedon bifida; assembly: GCF_963402885.1. Classification (NCBI taxonomy): domain Eukaryota; kingdom Metazoa; phylum Echinodermata; class Crinoidea; order Comatulida; family Antedonidae; genus Antedon; species Antedon bifida. The sequence goes on along the minus strand of NC_136234.1, from coordinate 19,797,415 downwards.
CTAAAGAGCTATTTGCAGGTATTTTCACTAAATTATATATAATCATATAACCATAACCCCTAGACTTCTTCTATCACCATAGTATACTGCACACTAAAAAAATGGCCTCTACAAAATTAATTCATATTTTTTATGGAGGAGAGCCTTTTTTTTTTGTGATTGATTGCAAATAACTATTATGTGACAATAAAATGGCATATTCAACAAACACATTTAAAAAAAAAAATTTTTCAGGGGGACAATATATTTTTAAAAACTAAAAAAAAAATTATTTCCATTTTAGTTGATGATGAAGATGAGCAGGAAGAGAATTCCAAAATGCCAGTCTTTGATAAAAACATTATGCCAGAGGTCATCATATCGTTGAACTGCACCGACGAGTTCCTCAAGGATCGGGTAATGAACCTGCCTGAAAGTGTCGTTGCTGGCACGCATAACACAGAAGATGGTCTGCAGAGACGCCTCCAGGAGTTCCGAGTGCTCAACGAAGAAGACACAACGGTTCTTAACTACTTTGATGAGCTGGAGTTCCATCCAGAGAATATAGGTTAGTCTTTTACTGCAGTAACTTAATATTTCTGCAGCAGATATAATACAATTACTGCAGCAATTAAAACAAAGCATGTTGCTAAAGTAAAACATAATTTCTACAGAACTCAAGTAGAATTACTTAAGAAACAGCAGCTATAGTAAAACAGAATTTCTACAGAAACTTTAGTGGAGTTACTTAAGCCACTGCAGTTGTAGCTATAGTAAAACAGAATTTTGACAGAAACTTCAGTAGAGTTACTTAAGCCACTACTGCAGCTGTAGTTAAAGTAAACAGAATTTCGACAGACTTCAGTAGAGAACTTAAGCCAATGAAGTTGTTACTATAGTAAAACAGAATTTCTACAGAAACTTCAGTAGAGTACTTAAGCCACTGAAGTTAGTTGTAGTAATGGAGACTGTAACAGTTTGGAAATGGTCTTTTATAATTATATAGATTAATTAAGTAAAGTGCAAATGGATATGAATACCTCTATTTTTCCAGATGTGTCAAAGGAGACAGACCCCAAGAACCAAAGTATCGTTGAACAAATCGTAAAGATTATGGGCCAACCAAGAAACTACGGGCCAACAGCAGATGAGGTGGAGGAAATGGACAGAATAAAGGCAGAAAAAAGGTTACAAAAGGAACAGGAAGAAAAAGAAGAAATCGAAAGGAAAGAGGCAGAAGAGAAGGCTGAAACAATTAAACGACAAACTGAATGGGTTAGTGATACATTTACTGCAGTACGAATATTTGCTGTAAACTACATGTTATAGCCGATTTCACTAATGCAACTGGGGCGATATCCCAACTTAATAATACCACATACATAGATCTGCCACACTGGCATAAAGTTCATTTTGTCACAAACAACAGCAGCGGTTAGCGACAGGTTTAAGTTCTAACCTCAGAATCCATGATCTTGGCGTTAGACTACACCAATATTATCAAAAATTGAAAATCTAGCCTGGGGCTTTTCTTTATCTTGCAGACCAACCGACTAGAGGAGGTGAAACGGCAGGAACAAGAGGTACTTGAAAATCAGTCAATACCACTAAGGAACTACCTGATGAAACATGTAATGCCAACACTCACCCAAGGCCTCATTGACTGCTGTAAAGTCAGGCCTGATGATGCTATAGACTATCTGGTAAGAGGCTTAAGAGAAAAACTTTTATTGTAACTTTTTATATAACAGGGGATGCATTTATTGTAATGAAAACATCGAACTACCATGTGATAGGCATAGGTTTCGAGCCCCTGTACAATACTGATTGCATCCTTTAGGCAAAATGCTTTATTCTCCTTTCCTCGTATAGCTGTTGCTCCTGTGTACATACAGTATTATAATTATACTTTTTAATTCTGTCTGTTTAAATGCATGAGAACTGAACGCCAAAATTCTTTTTTATTTCAGGCCGAGTATCTCTTCCGGAACAATCCCCAGATTGATTAAACCAAGTCAACATGGAAGAATACAGAAAATAAATAACCAAATTTAAACTTTGTTCTTAATAAATTATTTAGTCTGAAAGACATTACTAGCTTTTGTCATGTACATAATATCACTAATCAAATTGTATGTTTTAGGCCATGGGAAATACATGAAATGGTTCTAGTCCGACGCTTATGTGTGAAATTGTGTCAAAAAAAGAAATAATCCTAAGAAAAAACCTAATGTCGTCCTTGATTTTGAGAGGTGCTAATGAGAACCATATTATTTATTTCCTCTGGCCTTGAAACTACTGTATGGTTGGTCAAACTGAGCACATATTTGGTCTGTTGACCCATGGTTGACCGGAGAAAACTCCGCTAAGTTATGAACACTACACCCATTTTTATCAAAAGAATTTCTTACGAATGGACATCTAATATTGTAAATATGGTAGTAATAATTATAAGTTGTTCTTTGAAAGGCCATTTACACATGCTCTGGGTCCGATGTGGCAAATACAATCTATGTAGCGCTACATTGCCAATCGAGTAAAAAGATCACTCTATGCATAGCCACGTTCTCTGAGCGTGCACAGAATTATCTTTTTACTCAATAGGCACGTAGCTTTGTGGCACGTCATGAAAACAAAAGTCGCTAATGCTGTACACGCAATCTGACATGGAGCCTTACCGGAGAAGGTGTGAAAGACCCTTAAATCTATTGTGAATTAAAAATTACTATACTATAAGAAATAAATGTGTTTCTCATATTATTTTTCTTTTATTTGTTTTGATAAATACAATATCAGGTTTTATATCCAATACCAAATTTATTATTTCCTTCAATATATAAAATTACATAAAATATTAAAATATAAATACACTTTCATTCATTAATACACATTACAGGTCTACATGACACTATCAACTAGTTATAGACCATGCCAAAATTATTCTACTGCAGTTACTGAAGTAATGCAATTATTTTAACAAGCCATTTTTGGGTAATCGCACAAACTAATTTATTGCAGTGCTCATAAACTTCTACATTACTAAATGTGAAAGAACTAAAATCATACTTTATTGCAATAAAAAAGATGTAGCAACTGCAGTAGAATTATGTTGGCATGATCCCTTTTAATACTGGAATGAAAGAATTAAACTGATGTAAATTTTTAAGGTGGGTTTTTGATTAACATTTTTGTAAATTAATATTTTTTTTAATAATTGATTTAGTACAATCTCACTATCCTAATAGTGTATATAATGTATAAAAAATGTTGAAATACTTAATAATAATTTATAATTTAACGGCAAAAGATCATTAAAATCTTCTCTTATTAAATACAGATAATTGCACTGAAAATCAATGTATAGGAAAAATAACTATACTTCTGAAATACTCTTAAAATTTAATTTTATGAAAATTGCAATTAAAATGTATCATATTTTGTACAAAATAATTTCAGCTATTAAGACTTCAGAATTTTATTAGAAAATACAAAATGTTTCTTTAGTGAATTATAACTTGAATTAAAATTTAAAACATCAAAAACCAATGTGAGGATAGAATGATTGTATGGTGCATAATACAGACTTTACAAAATAACCAAAAATGTATTTAATTTGGTTGTCTTTCACCGATATTTGACTGATTTTTGACCGATCAACTATCTTCGATTACACCATTTTTAACTGAATTTAGTTTCTCCCCGACAACAGCAGTCTCCTTTCGCGTGATTGGATCTTTCGAATACATCCAGAATGCCAAACTTATTACCAAAATCGAAAGAACAGTAAAACCAGTAATTGGAATGGAAAAAAAGACACTTGATAGAATTGCTATAAATACTAAATCAAGACCACTAGCGAATGTTTTAAGAATAGAATTGAGATTCTTCAGAAACAGACTCGTAATCAGGCCTAACCCAACCCAATTAGCGATAATTAACAGTACCGGTATTTGAAAAATTGAGGTGATGCTATCTAAGGAGATAATATCGGATAGAGAACCACTGAAGCAGAGAACAATCAAGTTGCAGAAGATTGACGCAGTGTACATGAAGATGTTCTGCAGCCATATATTAACCTGGTTGTTTTTGCTTTTGATTAGTAGTTCAATGTAAACACTGGCTATAGAGGAGCACGTTACTTGCGCAAGGACAAGGAGGATGGCGTAGCTGATGTTGGATGTAGATGTGGAGAGTTGTTGGATGTTGAGAAGATCGATTTGTTTGATTATGCAACCAAGAGTTAGGATTATTAGAGATATCCATTGTTTTATGTTGAGGTTAACAGCAAAAAATATCTAGAAAAAAAGATGGAAAAATAGAATAAATCAAAAAGATGATGGGACAGATGGTGGTGGAAGTCCATCATTGAGTTAAAAATAAATAACACAAATACATAGCTTCCAGGCCTCTGATTGGTCAAAAGCAGGTGATAATTCCAACCAATGTGGATTATTAATCCTTTTTAAATGTTTTCTCTATTGTGATGTCTAATTTAATTTTCTAGGTCTATGCTGCTGTTCTATGTGAATGAAAAAAAGATTTGTGATCTGTACGTGAAATAGATTGACCATGCTTACAGTTTAGGGAGCAGCCAATAAACAAACATAGCTGAATAATGTAACATAGAACAGTAAGTATACCCCTAAACTGTCCTGTACCTCAAACGGGTTTCAATACAAAAACATGAAGACATAATGATACTGACCTGATAGATAAACCCAGTAACAACAATACGAGACTGCAGAAGAATGTGATACGTGGTGGGGTCAAAGTTCGCAAGGTTTACAAACTGCAAGTTGTTGTACAAACAGTAGAGGGCAGCTGGGAATACATATAGCAGCGCAACTAAACGAAACAAACAAAAAGATACCGAGACTGAACAATTAATAACAATAACAAATAGCAATAAAAACAATTAAACTGTTCTATAGTAAAATTTTATTTAAATTATCCGCCTAAATCCATGTTGGCTAGACAGGAGACTATGGAGCACTCAGATGTTGGCTATATAAAACAGTTATAGAAGATGCACACTAACTTTCACATCGCTTCAAGTCTGGCGCCCTGAGAAAAATATTGTGGAAAATGGGTTCAGTGGTAAAGTGAAGAATCGTACGATTTTAATCCGTGTTTCACCGAATCCGGAGATGTGAAAGCAGCTTAAAGGAATCCTATTATCGGTAACTGTATCTATAATTTGCAGAGTATCATAGGCAAATTCTAGGATACAGTGTCACATAAGTATCATATGCGACAGCTGTATCATAGTATAACCATAACAACATTACAAATATGCTTATTATATGTGGTGCCTGGGGAGTGGACAATAGGACTAGAATTAGTAAATTACAAAATATAATATAAACTTACATTTAATGTTCTTGAAAATTTCTCTTTGCAATGACAAAATAGAATTACTAAAAAACAAAATAAAAAATGATGTTTATTGTACTTATTGTGCTGACGGATGCATGACTATGGCAATAAACAAAAATAAATATTTATATCTAAAAAAAAAACTTACTGCATTAGGAACGCTATTATAGATACAAGAAGCTTACAGAACTCCATTATCAAGACGACAGTTGTAAAATTAAATGAATATCCGCCCTTTGCACTCTTTGTAGCAGTAACAAGTAAACCTGTGAAATAACAAAGTCGATAAAATTATTTTATTACACTCCATTTACAGTAAGAGATCGTGAGTTTGAATCCAACGCTCGTCACATTGCTTGTATCCTAAACCTCTTTCTACACTATCAAACAAGTTTGACAAAAAAAGTGTGATGTGCCTAAATAATGGTAGTGATATGCTTAAATAATTATGGTAGCGATATTCCCAAATATGGTAGTGATATATTATTATATCCATATATGGGCACATCACATTTTTTTTGTCACATAAAGTTTACTAGTGCAGGCAGAACCTTAAGCAAGATATTAATATTATATAATATTTTCCATTTATTTCATAAATTGGCCCTTCATATTGCTACCTAGTAATATAACAAATTATGTGAGATAATTAAATTAATAAAAATAATAGTGTGAAATGGGTTTTAAATAAACAAAAAAGACACAATACCTTGGCTAACAGACAATACAATATAGAGAACAAACACCACAATGCTATCCTTGTCCTTAAACATCTTCGCCAACTTTGAACAGTCTCAAAATTATATCAATCAAAGATTAAACTATAATATAAAATAATAAAATATAATTATCATTATTATTAAATTGATTAAATTAGATGATTATAATTTAAAATCTAGTTAGTACTTACTCAAAATGGTTTTGAAAAATAAATGTAATATGTCTATAGGACTGCAGTAGTTACACACCTACTTCCAATTAGCTTACAAACTATAATTCATTTTCCAATACTGATATCTTTGTTTCAGAAATTGTTATACACATATAAAAAATGTCATATGAATATGCAGCAATTAAATAATTAATTAAATAATTGAATTATAATTTCAATGAACTCAAAATCTGTTAAGCAATTAAAATGAAAAAGGCACATCAAAAATAAAATGATTTACAATTTGCATTTTAATAATAAATTTATATTGATTTTTGTATAAAATTATTACCATAACAATTGGTGGCTGGATATTGGATTTATTAGAATTTAATTGCAACAAGATAAAAATTATTTTCGTTAGGAGCTATATACAAAAGACAATTCTTATTATAATATTATTAGGCCTAAATAATAATACAATATAAAGATATTGTTCATCTGAAAAATTCTGAAACATTTTTTGTTGAAATTAAATTGGCTATTTTAATGTCACATAATAATTAATAGTTTAATGCTATTCATTATCGAAAAAAAAAATTATAAATATATTTACCCAATAAACTGATTAAAAACAATTAACCGGGAGCCACTGGACATATCGTTAAATTGAACCATTTATTTGTAAAACTTGATGGGGAATTTGATTTTATCCGGACTAAAACGCGGCCGATATCGTAAACCAGAGAACAGTCACACGGGACTAGCTAGAATTCAGTTAAAACAATCCAAGTTACGTAGCTGCCATATTTTATGAACTAAATAAAAACCTTCCTCCAACACCTCTAATTTATATACTATACTAGTCATACAGCCTAGCTAGTGCATGGAGTAAAGACTTACTTATTCTTTACTCCATGGCCAGTGCTACTACTACCTAGTAATAATGTAGAGGGGGTGGTAGTACTAGTAGTAGACTAGTAGTGTAGTGTAGTACTTGGCCTGGCCCCCCTGTAGTAACTGTAGATAGTAGGCCTAGCTAGCTAACCTCTTTGAACCAACTGAACGAAATGATTACTGTAGATTTGTACCTTCTTATCGCCTTCATGTCGGGCCTTCATTTTGTTTTGTTAATGGAAACCTTCCAACGACATCACAAAGTTTTAATTTAAAAATAATCACGGAGATAACATTGAAAAGGGCAAGATAGAGAGGAGGTGGTACATACGCGTCATGAGCATGCATGCTGCAATCATGTGCGAAAGAAAAATTTGCTAACAAACAACAATCAAGTTTTGTCACCTTTTGCGCTTTTGATCGGCAGCTATGGAAAGCCATCGATGCAATAAATCTGTATTTCAATATTAACAAAGAACTTATAACAATTATAAGTTCTTTGATATTAACTCATCCCCCTCTCTCTCTCTCCCGGCTGGCTGTGCTAGGCCAAGTGTGGAGGTTCCTGCTGCTGCTGCTGCTTCCTAATTTTCGATTCCATTTTTAAAAAATGAAACAAGTAAGTTAAATAAATAAAAATCTTACATATAGGCCTAGGCCTAGATATACTACTACCTACTAGCTAGGCCCTAGTTAGCCTAGCTAGCTAGGCGTACAGTGTCAGTAGTACTAGGCTAGCTAGGCCTAGCCTAAAGCTTGGTTGGTAAGACTAGGCTAGGCCTAGAGGGCCTAGTTAGTAGGTCTAGGTGGGCCCCTAGGCCCTCTCTAGCTAGTAAGTAGAGTAGGCTATTCATATTTGCGTGCGGCTTAGTCAAGTTGGGTACAAGTTGCCATGCGGGGAGTTTATTCCAAGCGATGTTCTTTCTTTGAGTGAATGGTTAATTTAAGACAGTGCAACCGTAATTACGTAGGTAGCCATAACATCGGCAAAGGGTTCGAGGGTCACTCGCTCCATCATGGTTCTTGTGGTAGAACGAGTCTTCTCGGATAAGGACTATAAACCAGTGTACACTATCTAGCTCATGTGCACTTTAAAGAACCTAGTACCTTTCGAGACGAGTAGGGGGTTACCCCGGTGTAATAGTACATCACAGCCACTGATCATAACTGGGCCCTCTTCTTTGACTGACGAGGTTACCCAGTATAAATAAATAATAACAAACAAATGTTTAATACAATAGTAATAAATATTCTATATTTCAGATATTGTAAAACAGGATGGTAATCAGACGATTAAAAGACTTGCTCCTAAACCAAGAGCCTGGGCTCTTAAGAAAAAGACTGTCAATTGCATATGCTACTGGTGTGTGGACTACTTTAGGACTTCTTTTTGTGTATTATAAGACAAGAGAAGTCAGTATTACCGAACGCTTTAAAGAATTAGGAGAAAAGCCCAAACAAACTGAGGAAACTGTAGAGGAACGAAAAATCAGTAAGTTTACATCTGTACCTGCCAACTCTCACGCATAAGGGCAGAATTTTATACCTCACGCATACATGGCTATTTCTCGCACATCCATTAAAATATTCAGAAAAAAAACATTATTTTGAAATTAAATTGCCTATTTTGAAAGAAAAGGAAGGATTGAAAAAAGCAGGGTTATTTATTAATAGGCCCCACCCACAATAATCATTACTATTCATTTTTATTGTGTTACAGGAAGCCAAGACATTGCCGAGTATGTTGGGGACAATGTGTACACCCCACTTGAATTCTTAGCCTAATTTGATGCACCTAGTACCACGCTGTTCCCCCCATTTTCTAGTGATGATGTCATCGATTTTGGAATGTAGAACACCTTGGTAACAATGAGGAGAGCTTGCAAGATGTTCAACCTCTGGTGTGGATGTACAGCAGGTGGTTCTATAATAGAGTTCTTGTGGTGTTAAAAACTTCTTGTTACTGTATGTTATTCTTTGATTGAAGTATTAAACATTATTTTTTTTAAGGATTTGTCAATATTTTTCCAGATTTTACTAGAGACGGGATATTTTGAAATCTATACTATGCATGTTACATTACATGGTGAATTCTTATGTATAAGTCACACAGCTAATAACATAGGATTTTAGTACAGTACTAATAACATTAATGAAATTTCCAATCCATACGGCAAGTCACACAACACAAAATTAAGTCAGACCCTGCAGGACTGACCCAAATAGGAAAATTACCAATTGTACATTAGATTAATATAGTGTTGATATAGTAAATAATAACTGGAATTGCTAAATGTATACTACTTAACATATAGTTCACATTGATATACAACAGTATTAAATAATAACTAGAAAAGATTGCACAAAATTTAAGACATTTATTTATGAAAGAATGCATTGTATGTACAGATTAATAATTATTGATTTACCAGAGTTGGTTTTTCCACCCAAGTTCAAAAGTTTAAAAGTAATTTACCATTTAGAGAAGATTGTATGCTGGCATCAAATTGTGTAAAGAGAGTTTTATTGTTTGAGATTTAATAAATAAATAATTTTTCAAAATTGGTTTGTTATATTTTATTCAATATTTATACAAAAAACAACATAGCCTGAACTATTTCTTTAGAATTAGCTTAGAATTTCATTCTACTATCGTATTTTTCTGATGTGTCAATATAGTTAGAAATCCAGGGTCCAAAAATAAGATCCAGGGATTAGAAATGGTAAATCCAGGGGCCACAATTTATCATCCAGGGACAAAAAATGAATCCAATGTTAAATATAGGGCAGGGATGATGCCTAGGAACCATTATTGATTTACTGTTAATGACATAATACAAATGTACTATAAATCTGGGGGCCATAAAAGGTTTATATCAAATACAACCAAATTTATATGGTATCCAGAACTTGAACTTGTGATTTAGAATTTGCTCAACTCGCTCCTTTTCCCCTCTTGATGCTGAACTAATAATATAGTAATATAGTTGATTACATCACCTGAGCCCATCAACACTTGAAGGTGTCTCAGGTTCTTCGGATGCAACATCTCCATGAATCTGCAAAATATTAATACATAAATTCATTAAATCATCTTTTTTTTGGATCTAGAAATAAAAATATATATAAAAAAAAAATTAAAAAGTACTCTTTAACTATCATTAAATAATGCGTACTATTGCACGCCATGTGACCCACAATCGTCTAATGAAATGACAGGAATTTATTTAGGTGTTATATAATATATATACTTACCGATTCTGCAATATCAATCCAATCTAATGCTTTGATAAATACATCATTACTTGATGGTTCACCATCCAACTTCCAATACATCAGACTATCAAATCTCTTCTCAACACTGAGCACTCTGTCCTGTAAAAAGTAAACAAATAAGGTAGGTTTAAGTTGATCTGGAATGGGAAACAACTCAACTAAAAGGAACTACAGTAACTGTATAGCTAAAGCACTCAAGTCAGGCACAACACCCAACCCTCCTGGAATCGTACAGCTAAAGCACTCAAGTCAGGCACAACACCCCACCCTCCTGGAATCGTACAGCTAAAGCACTCGAGTCAGGCACAACACCCCACCCTCCTGGAATCGTACAGCTAAAGCACTCGAGTCAGGCACAACACCCCACCCTCCTGGAATCGTACAGCTAAAGCACTCGAGTCAGGCACAACACCCCACCCTCCTGGAATCGTACAGCTAAAGCACTCGAGTCAGGCACAACACCCCACCCTCCTGGAATCGTACAGCTAAAGCACTCGAGTCAGGCACAACACCCCACCCTCCTGGAATCGTACAGCTAAAGCACTCGAGTCAGGCACAACACCCCACCCTCCTGGAGTCAGGCCCAACCCCCCATCCTCCTGGAGTCAGGCCCAACCCCCCACCCTCCTGGAGTCAGGCCCAACCCCCCACCCTCCTGGAGTCAGGCACAACACCCCACCCTCCTGGAGTCAGGCCCAACCCCCACCCTCCTGGAATCTTACCTCATCTTCTGAAAATGGCTTATTTGATTCTTTCAGTACAACACCTAAAAATACAAGAATTAGAAAGCGTTTTTAAGATCAATACATTAAATTACATATTATTAACATTAATTAATATTATTATAATATTCTTGTTTTTTAGTTTCTCATACAAGTTACCTTCATAGCCATCTAGAACTTCTATTCGTTTCCCACAGAGAGGGCGTCCTCTAAAAGATGAAGCTGTCAAATTCGAAGAAAATAATTCCATCATTTTTCTTAGCGATTGTGATTGCTATCTTATTTTATTATTATTATATTCTTAGCAATTTACCATACATAGCTGTATTTTAGTAACCAACCACACCAGGCAGAAGATTTGACAACAGTACAGTATACAGTACACGAGAGATCAGTCGCAGCGAGCTACTTAGGTAGTGCATTGTTTCTCACTTTTTATCATAATTCATTAATTTTATAATATATACTATAGTCGAGAGACTACAAAAGGCCCAATGGGCCTGTCGCTGTAGTCCCTCTTTAAAATTATACAAATAATAATAATACAACACTTAATTAGGCTAACCTTAATTAGCCGTTATGTACATTATATATTAAAAAAAAAAAAGAATAAATCAATAATTATTTATAATAAAATGATATTTAATTTCATTCATACACAAAATTCACCAGTCGTACTCGTCGTAGTGCATGCAATCAGTCGTATGAAAGCAACGAATTTATGCTAGGCCCAGGCTTAACTTACCACTGTAGTCGAGATTAGGGCTAGGCGATGATGTAGGTGGCAAGCTGACGGTTTCAACGGCTCCGGTGGTGTTGTTTACATATCGAGTGGACAGCTGACCGGGGCTAGCTTTAAAATACGTAGAAACGTTTCCATCTCCATTGTGACAAATTTCACAGGGTAGCAAATGAACATCGGTAGCGGGAAAGTTTGCCAGTCGTTTTGAATCAATATAAATTGACATAGTAATACTATTATTTTGTTTATTGTACGTACAACTGTAGGCCCTGTACTGTAGTTTCAGAAGCGAGAAATAAAAAAAATCCGCGCGAAATTTGTTTAAAGGTGAATGACGTCATAAGCTGACCTGGGTAAAAACAATAACACAGGCACGTGGTTGGTGTTGCTTTGTTTGGTATGCAACACAATTATTTACAGTGGTAGGTTTACTGATAAAAAATAAACTCATATTTCAATTTCGATTCTCCTAAATTTATTTCAATTATACAAAATACTTTTTTGACAATTATTTAATAAAATGAATCCTGTCCACAAATCAAATTGCTTTCCCTTCCCCAATATGTGAAAGTTGAAACTGTACAATTACTTGTAATATGAAAATACCTTCTATACAAAGTAAATAATGTGGACATAAAATAGGCACATTCCTAATAGCACTAGACCTACAGTAAAAATTGGTTTGGGGTTTTTTTTTTTTTGTGGGCTTTTTTTTGGGTGGGGGGTTTCAAATTGTGTATTTTCTCACTGGACACACAGGATATTTGTCTGGAATTAGGTTCGGTTTTTAGAACCAGGTATGGTATACAGTACATATAAATACCACTAAATGGAGTTCCAGCTCACTATACCTTAGCTTATTATATAATACAGATATTTTATACTAGATGAAACACTTATAAGCAATGACAGGGTCTATTGCATTATGTAATCATAACTAAACTAACTACAGTACTAGGTGAAACTTTAATTTACAAATATTCTTCATTTCTTGACTTCAAATTTTTTTTTTATTAAACTCTACATGCATAGTAATCTAGAATAATTTTTAAATAATTCTAAAATATCATTAAACTTAACTATCGTAATATTCAAATAAACGCCCTGCTTTGAATAAACGCCTCCTCCCTCGAATAAATGCACCGGGCGTAAATACGACCACTGGTTTAAACTGCAAATGTTTTTTGGGATTTTTTTTGCTAAATTTTATCTGACAGGAATGTTCTTTTGTTATTTGATTGTGTTACTTTGTTTCCTGCTGGACTTTCAATTTTATTTTAAATTCTTCCATTCATAATTTACTTGATTAATACAAACTTAAATACAGTATCTTAAATGGAAAGAAAGGAACGTTACATCTCCCAGTAATATCAATTGCAATAAATACATTTATATATGGCAAAAAGATAACACCTCTGAAGGAACCGAGGATCAATCTTTTCTGGACACGGACAAACCATAAGACCAGTGTGGGACCCATGGTACATTCAAGTCAAAGTTGATAGCACTATCCACAGTAGAATAGCACCTGCATTATCATACACATGCTAACAATTCATTTTAATCCACAAATATTAATGTAGTTAAAATATTTTTTTGTAGAAGAAAATTCTTAAATATCTTTAAAATTAAATTCTATTTTTGTAAATTCATTGTATGCAAATTTAATTATTATTACTTTATTAAGAATATTGTAATATGATATTGTAAATAATTATTCAAAATTAAGTAAATAACCAGTTTAGAATAAAACAAAATATGCACATATTAAGTACAAGTATTTGCTATGGCTTTGGGTTTGAAACAGTAGAACCTCTATTAAGGGGACGTCTTCAGGACCACTTTATACCTAGCCTGAAATGTTCAAATTCAAATGCAGCCATAGGGCCTTGAGATTCACCAATGGTTTTTTTTAAATTTACCAAAAAATATTATAAATCAAAAATTTAAGATATTAAAAAATATTAAAAATACTATAATAATCATCATACTATTATTAACACCTAAATACGATATATAAAAATGTCCAATTTGTAAAGCTCTGTCACACTATCAAGCTGATCAAAAAATGTGATGTGCCCATATATAGATAAGATGATGTCATATCACTACCATATATGGAACATCACACATGTTTGTCAAACTAGTTTGATAGTGTACACAGAGGTTTAACCAAAATATTCATATTTGCTGGGAAAATAGAAGAAAACAGGATATTGCAATTCCTTAATATAAAAAAAGCAAATTCTTTAATACCACCCCAGGCCACAGTGACAATAATCCCACCCTGGCCAGAGTGACAACAAACCCCACCCCAGGCCAAAGTAACAATAAACCCCACCCCAGGCCAAAGTGACAATAAACCCCACCCCAGGCCAAAGTGATAACAATCCCCACCCTGGACCATAAATGACAACAAACCCCATGCTACCCCAGTCTAAAGTGACAACAACCCCCACCCCAGGCCAAAACATGGTCCTATGCTGTAATCCACTGTATCTTTACCAGGACCCATTTGAATTGTCTCTAGGTTTGTCTTTATCAGGACTTCTTGTTAATCTTTTAAATTCTTCAATTTGATTTACGCTGTATGATAATCTGAAAAGAAGAAATGAATAAACAATTCTAAGCAACAATACCACTTTCTGTGGCTGGAATGGAATAGATGATGATGATGATAATAATGATGACGATGATAATGATGATGATGATTAATATGATGATGATAATGATGATGATAATGATGATGATGATAATGATGATGATGATAGTGATAGATATCTGCCTGATATTACATCCTCTGTGCCACTTATACTTACGCGCCAAATCCATTAAATAAGGCGACAATTTCATTTCGTTTCAGTATAAATGAGCTGCCTGGTTTCCCTATCTTTTTTTCCGAGAACAATATTTTAAGAGCTGTTCCAAGTCCTTGGACCTGAAAAAAAAAGCATACATAAAACAATGTTTAAAGATGAAGTGTCTCCCAAAATCTTGAAAATTAAAGATTTATGAAATTAGACTTAATGATTTTCTTTATTAAAAAGCAAAATTTAACCATAAAACCTTTTTTTTTTTTTTGCTTTAAATTAGTTTTTTCAGTATATTTTATTTGGTGATCCAATTTTTGGTCAAAGTGAATAACTATTATTGTGGCATTAAAATTGCATATTAATCAAAATGTTTAACAATTACTTTTGCAGGGGTCAATATATCTTTAAAATATACATTTGTAATTTGTAAATGGTAATAATATAAAGTTAGGTTTGCGGTACACCGTGTATTCTTAGAAGGAAGACTGTTTTGAGAATGTCTCAACGTTTAGGCCACTACCATCTTCTGGAGTAAAGCTCGGAGACTCTCAATATGGCGTGCCACTTTCTCCGTGCAACAACTGTGTGTAGATTGTGCTCATACCTGTAGTTTTCCCCACAGCCTGCACTTAGTACAGTCAACACAATCCATAATACGAGATATATTCCAAAAATGTATTCTAAATTCCTCCTATTAAAAAAAAATTTATTAATAATAATTAAGTTCTAAATTTACGACATCCATTTTTTGTGCAACGGCTTTATGTCCCATCCGAAGGACAGATATATAAAATGTTGTGATGATTTACCTTAAGACTGCTAGCTTTCTTTCCCATAAACATAGCACTTTCATTGAAATGGTTTGGAAACTTTTCCGCTAACTTTGCGATTTGCATAACAACCTTCTGAAGTTCCGCATCTTGTTCTTCCTGACCTGAAATATTTTGGTAACATTAACAATTACAAGTTTTTATAGCAAGTTAATCCCAGTATCTCAGTACTTAGTCTTTGGCCATACCAAAAATAACAGAAACAATAAGAAGACATTTGCTGGACACTGTCTTTGCAATAAACAAGAAATCATTGCAGATGTGCTGATGTGGCAGCCAAACAATGAAGACAGCACTCACATACATTGATGTACTAGAGACGGATAGTGGTATGCAGAGAGAGGAACTGGCTGTCACAATGGCAAAGTTATGGAGGAATCTGGTCATATAAGTTCGGGTAATTCCCGCAAGTGAGTAATCTCAGCGTATTTGTTCATTAATTTTATATAATTACCTGTATAAAAGATTTCTTGTTTAAAATACGGCGATGCTTTTGCAATGGCGCGTAAAACAACTAAATATGTGAAATATAAGTTTTTCAGTCGCAATGGACCTTCTTCGTTCGTCTTTTCTGGTGAAAATCGACGCTGAAATTCCATGGCATTTTGACCCCACATATCTCTTGTAAACGCTCCATCTCCAGCTGAAAAAGAGTTGATTTGTTATGATTTGTTTACAGGATTCTTGCATACACTAGATAACAAGTGATTTACGACTGCCCAGCACTCTGCAAACTTGTTATTCCGCAGCCTAGGATCCAGTTTCCAGGACCAAGTTGCGGCCCAACCACCCAGCTGGACCAACAGCGGTTGGGGCTCAGGTAACAATATTCTAGGAATATGAACCCCTAGGTCCCTGGAAATTGCGCTGACCAACCGGCCAATCAAGAAAACTTTTACTTACGTGCCAGTAGATATTTTGCACATAGATGAATGTTGATGCTGCTGTGAAGTCCTGATATTAACCGATAGAATACTCGCTTCTCAAGACAAAGACCTAAAGGCAGAATAATTATAGTACAAATAATATATAATGTACACAGTGGAACCCACTCCTTTAGGACACCCCTATTACGCTGACACAACGATTGGCACTATATGTTTTACCGCTACAACCCTTGTCAGAGGACACCTCTATCAATGGGACAATTTGTTGGGTCAAATAATATATAATGTATACAGTGGAACCCGCTCCTTTAGGACACCCCTATTAAGTGGACACTCTCATGTGAAATTAAACGATTGGCATTATATGTTTTACCGCTACAGACAACCCTTGTCAGAGGACACCTCTATCAATGGGACAATTTGTTGGGTCAAATAAATATATACAGTGGACCCACTCATTTAGGACAGTACACTCCTATTAAGGGAAATGAAACAAGGGACACATAAATATTATAAACATGTTTTTCACTGACAAACTTACATTTTCACATTAATTCACAACCAATTAAATACAAGAAAATCAAGTGGAGAAGAGAAGACAATAGGACACATGTTATTAAATCATATAAAAGAAATAATCATAGCATAAAGTAAAACCATGGAGCTAATTGTATACAGTAGAGTAGTTCCATGTTAAAACAGCTACAATCTTAAATGACCAGGTAGGTTTAAAGATGTATTGTCCCCCTGAAAAAAATTATTAATGAAAACTTCTTTGTTGAATATGCCATTTTAATGTCACATAATAGTTATTCACTTTGATAAAAAATCAGATCTAAAAAAAAATTATTTCCCTGAAAAAACTTTAATTTAAAGCAAAAAATAGTCAAGTTGGCTGCCAGCCAAGGGTTTTTGGTTGATTTAACTATTTATTTTGTCATTTTATAAGTGAAAACATATTTTTTTTTCCCTGTGGAACTGATTAACTTTATTAAAACTACAAAATAACCTATTCAAAGTCAATTTAATTAATCTTCATTTTTCATGTTTTTGGGGGACAATCCACCTTTAATTAACAATTACAATACTGTACAAATAACATGACCTTCTAGATTTCATATATAATAAGAACACTATGTTTAGAGACACAACATACTGCAACTTTGGCTGAACCGGCTGAATGTGGGCTTGCTACAACCCAGCTTTAAGGCATAGTAACACTCTGTCTACACTATCAAACTTTATGTGACAAAAAAATGTGATGTACGCATATGATGATGGCATATCACTACCATATTTGGGCACATCACACTTCTTTTTTCAAACTAGTTTGATAGTGTAGGCAAGGCTTTACACTTTATGATGATAAAAAAAGAAAAGAAAGGAGTCATTTAATCTAACGCTGTGTTCAAACTTGCGTTTGCACATCAGTTGCGTTCAGTTGATCAAAAAGTCGACATAAGCTCAGTACTATTTGAAACTGAATTGCGTTGAGTTTCGTGTCGACGTAAGCCCACTTTAAACCATCCTCCATCAAAACAAATCCAATTAAAGGGACACTTGGTTAAAAAAGTTTACTTAATATTAAGGAATATACTATATATCAAAAACACTTTAAAAATATACCATTATACTATACAACTACAATAAATCTCAACTAATACCGTATATAAGTAAGTATAGTCATGTCAGGAGGCCTGGTTATACAACATTTTGTTGGGTGGGACTATACTTGGATTACATTAACAATGGATTATCAAAGAATTTAGATAAAATTAGCGGGTGGGTTTATACTTGAACATGACATTATACTTGGTCATATACGGTAATGTGCAAAATAATAAATTTAAAATAAAAATTGCATTCCAACGATTAAAGGAAAATGCGACATGGTACAGTAGCATGCACTTTGGGTTACCTGCTAGATACTTGGGATCTTGTGGAAGGGAAAGGTGGAAAAAGAAAGTCAAAATCGTTAAATGGGTGAGTTTATTCAGAAAATCAAAGTCAAAATTTATTTTAAAAAAAACATTATAGAAAACCACATTTAAACTTTCAAAGGGGAATGGAGTGAAGGTTATTGTGAAAAAAAATGTTTTAAAATGTCTAATATCTTATAAATTCTTAAAGGGAAAAATTGAAATATTAAAGTTGCCAAATCTTGCACTCATATTCTTAAGAAAACTTTAGAAATTGATTCATAAAAGAAGTGTGTGAAAATGTGTATTTCGACTAAATCAAGGAACTAGTCTAATTTGAAAAATTGAGCGACATTGAGAATATAAGCTGATGTTTTTGATTTAAATGAGACACTAAACTTTTTATCATCATAATTTTTTTTTTGTTGAGGAGTGCAATTTCTAAAAGACAAAACCTGAGAAATAAAAAAATAAAACTATTAGTTTACAAAGTAAAATACAAACAAGAAATGGCCTTACCGCCAAGAGACTTTGAGGTGAGAAAGTTTTGATAACCAGCTGTTAGTGGATCAGGCCTGTAAAGATAAAAAAAGGGGAAATAGTAGTATACATTAGTACACTGTATAAAGGTAAAAGTATTTATATTTGTCCTCAAGCTTAACTGGAAACTGAGGAAATTCGGATTAGGCCCAGCAGTGCAGCGCCTACCATCAGCACATTAGACAATCCCCTACTCTTTTCGAATAGTGTATCAAGTTCTTTAATGTGCACTGTTAAGTACACGGGACCAACGGCTTTACATCCCATCCGAATGTTTATACACCTACTGTTCTAAAATAAACTTTTATTCGATTTATCCATGATACTGTAAAATAATCCTTGAAGAATCTGATTTAAATTGGTTTTTGTTTTGCAATTTTTGCAAAATTACACAAACAACTAATTTTCGCTGAAACGAAAAACTCAAGGAACTAGAATTTATTACAGAAAGTGACTTTGAAAATATAAGCTGATGCTTTTGATTTACTTTTTATCAGTTATTTTTATTTTTTTCCAAGTTTCAAGTTTATTCAAATTCAGGTAATTTTGGAACTCATCCCAACTCCAAACAGACAGATTACTACTCATTAAATTAGTTATGTCTGCTTTTCTTCTTCATTTTGGATTAATTTCACCTTTTATTTCACCTATCTATTATCCCCTGAAAAAATAATTCTTACAATTTTTGTTGTTGAATATGCCATTTTAATGTCACATAATAGTTATCCACTTTGACCAAAAAGTGGATCGAAAAGAAAATGTTACCTAAAAAAATGTAATTTAAAGCAAAAATTGGCTGGCAGCCAATGGGATTTTGGTTGACTTTTAAACATTTATTTTGTCATTTTATAAGTGAAAATAGTTTTTTTTCGGGTTTTTTTTCTACGAAAGTGATTAACTTTATTAAAACTACAAAATAATCTATTCAAAGTCTGCTTTTATTAATCTTTATTTTTCATGTTTTTGGGGGACAATACATCTTTAAATGCCAAGGTTTGTAATATTAATCAACATCTGCCAATTTTTTGTTTTTTTTGTTAATTAACACTTCTCCAACAACAAGCTGTTGTTCACAAGCTTCCTTGATGACATCAGCACTATTGTTTTAGGTTAAAAACTGACATCTTCATTTTACCGCTGACTTAAGCAAAGATTTAGCTAATTGTTCACACCTTTTCCTGTCTTTTGTCATAAACTTTTAGTTATAAACCAATCATCTTTAGGCATCATTTTTCTATTATTTTCCTATCACATAAATTGTTCTTCTCTCTGAATGGAACTTCATTCTGTTATCAGAAGACTGTCAATGTATTTAATATATAAGAGTTATATGTGGTGTTACATAAGGCATCTTGTTTAAAAGTCAAGTAATACAGAAATATTGATAGAGCTGGTACGATCTCAGTTGAATGGTTGGACACTTGAAGTTAATGCTCTTTGATGTAAGTACCTTTCTAAATCATACTAGCCTTCTAAAGCTTAGTTGCCACTAAGGATGGAACACAATTACTTAGGCCAATCACAAACGGTGGATAATATGAACTGTCCCTTGTGATTGGTCAGATCGCAGTATTTCCATGAGCTTTCTACTACAGGCCAACCAAGCTTAATGGAATGCAGACAATTTATAGAATTTTTTATATTAAAGAAAAAGATAAACTATTCCTGCAGTAATTTTATCATAGATGCTGCAGTAACAATATATTACTCTATAATTTTACTGTGTAATCTTCATCACAATAAAACAATATATCATTCAAATAATATATACCGTATATCCTCTGGTATAATCTCCCCCTTAGAACAAGAAATTACAAGAACTAGGAAAAAATTATTGTTAAAGCATTTATTGTAAAAACTCATCTGAACTGGCTAGAGAGAGGCCTACATCCAGACCAAAAGTTAATACTGGGACTATACCCGGGCATATGCCTGTTTGTGAAATCAGACATAAAGTAGGGGTGGGATTAAACCAGAAGTGGGATTATACCTGAGAATATACGGTATATATTTCTTTTGACCTACTTAAAGCAATTTTCCTTATATATATTGTTCCATATGCGATGAGCTGCCTTGCCTTTGTAACCAGTGTATCTCTCAGGGTTGATCGTCAAGTCATAAAACTGAGCATGCTCAGAAGATTCATCTGCAAATCAAAATTAACAAACTATTATTAAAGATATATTTGTCCCCCTGAAAAATAAATTTTAGAACATTTTTTTTTTTTGCTCAATAGGCCATTTTATTTAGGATACCTAAATGATTTACCTGAAAAAGCTGTAATTTAAAGCAAAGTAATAGTCAAATTGTCTGCCAGTTTGGTTCAATTCAACCATTTATTTGTAGTTCTTAAATCTGAAATCATTTATTTTGTTCATTTTTTTCCTATCGAAGTGTTACTTTTGTTAAAAATGCAAAATGGCTTATTCAAAGTAATTTTCATGTTTTTATGAGACAATACAGTACATTTTTAATATTAAAACACACTCAAAATTGCTCAACTCAATTGGATGTACAGAGCCAATACATATTCAAATTATAAACTTTATTCCGCTATGGATTACAGTTACACTGTCGTAACCACTCCTAACGTTTATAATCACCTATTATATACAATTTGGAATGGTGAGGGTGGGGAAAGAGCCCACATTACCTTCACGAACACAGAAGTCATGTTTAGCGTCGTCATGTACCCGCCATGATTTGAAAGCCTCTAGACTTTTGTTGCTTATACTGCTGTCCAACGCCCCTAAACGTTGTTCTTCATCAGTTTCAACTATACATTCTGACGAGCATTTCTCATTTGCTTCTTTAGAATACTGCAAAATAAAAAACAACTTTTAAAAAAGTCACGCTACATTAGTTTATTCAAATTGTTAAAGGCGGGGTTCCATTAACGAACTCATTTGAACAAATCGAACGTCACTAGCAAAAGAAAAAAATCGTACTACCCTTTTATTTCGTACTACAATTTGCGATTGCATGCTCCTGAGTGATTGTGGTTGGTGGTTGTGCCATTTATTTTTCCATTTGTAAAATGTAGAAAACATTCAAACTACTAATTTCGCTGAAGCAAAAAACATAAAGGAGATTTGGAAATGTGAATATGAATAGGAATAAACTGACGTTTCACTGACGAATAAATTTGCCTGTGAAAGACCGAAGAAATTCACCAAAATTGACTTATACAGTACTTATGGCAAAAGGGATTTTTGTTATAAATGGTTATCAATCATGAAAATCATTTTTTTTTTTATACTGTAGGGCTCAGTGAAATTCCTATCTCATTTAAAACATTATGAAAAAGAATTTTTTTTAATGGGCTTACACAACGCCATCTACTTAAACGCAGTTGAAAACTAAGCGGGATTATTAAACCCGTAAGTGACTATGAATATTCTATAAATTGGAATAATCGCATAAAAATACAATCAATCAATTCATTTTAAACATTACGTAATATATTTTAAAAGCTTTATTGTTCTGCCAAATTAATAGTGATCTAACTTTCATTGATTGCTATTAAGAACTTTTGTGTTTCTCTGCAGTGAAAATGGTTGGCAATTGATTCTGCTAATAATCTAAGTGGCACATTAAAGCTATTAAAATATTATGCTTTTCATGTCTTAAATGTCATATAAATCAAAAAAATGCTTTTTAAATGTAATATCAATTATATATCCATCAAATTGATATGGATGTCATTTATATTAAACGCAAGATAAATATTTAATTTGCTTTATTAATCCTATTTTACAATTTAACGTGAATAAGTGTTCTCCATTTCGACTAACATCTTTTTTTAGATCTTGGATCTATTCAAATAATCTGACTTCTTAGACCTATTTATTCAATTATTGAATCTAATATTAATAAGTAAATAATTGGAAGCATTAATTATATAATTGAGGTATTCAATTGATGTGTTCATGTCTTAATGCAGTATAGTTGGACAATCAGAAAGTGGACATACCATCTGATGTTTTAAATCTATTAAAGTATTGGATCTACTATTAATAAGTGAATAATTGGAATGTTTTAGATCTATGTAAGTATTGGATCTATTAAAGCATATTAGATCTATTAAATTATATAATTGAGGTACATATTCAATTGATTTCATATATATAATGTGGAAAATCAGTCCATATCATCATATTGTCATCAACATTCTTACGATAAAATTTTGCATTTCAATATTATCTTATCGATAGTGATTGGAACATCTTGCTTGGGAATCGACAACACAGAGACGCAAACAAAACAACGCTCATCCGGCAATATTCATCTAACTTTGAAGATTTTAAAATACAGAGAAAGGAAACAAAATGGGGTTGAACTTTACAGACGATGCTTGGATTGCGATCAACGTCGGTTGCGGGCTTTCTGGTCTTGGCCTCGTCATCAACGTCGTAGTTCTCATCGTGATTCTTCGTGTTACGTCTATCTGTAGTAGTACACGATTACTGATTTTTAACCAATCAATGGCTGACGCTCTAGCTTGTTCACAATTTCTGATAACTATCATACTTACCAAACTCTTTGATTTTAATTTAGATTTCTTCTGTATCATGTACGGTGTACTATGGATGATGGCCGATGCCTCGTCAATAAACTTAGCATTCATATCGATAGAACGCTACGTCGCAATAATGAAACCATACTGGTTTAACGGAAAATATACAAAGAAACATACGTATACAATAATGATTTCTACGTGGGTTATAGCAATACTTCTTAGTCCTATGACTCCACTAATGAGAGGATCAGAGAGTGAAGACAATATTTTTTTCTGTACGTCAGGCATTGATGATGTGTTATTTCATATTATAAACGTCCTTCACGGTGTATGTGTTTTGTTTACTATATCTACAATTATATTTGTATATTCACGAATTATCAACGAACTTCGTAAACAGCGAGCATCCGTTTCTCATCTACCGTCATCTTCTAAACCGGTATCTCCTCATGCTAAAACTCTCAAGGTGTTTCTGGCCATAGGCTCTGCCTACATCATCTGTTGGTTTCCCATCTTTATTTTATTTCTGTCCAACAAGTTCACGTCCATTGATTTTGGTGAAAATCTTATTATTTATTGTTTAAATTTCTTATTATTAAGCTTCACTGTTAATCCGTTTCTGTACACAATATATTTGTCACAATTCCGACTTCAGTTAATGAAAATGTTAGGAAATAAAAATACTAGTCTTAATAATACATAATCTAAAACTAACAAGACTTCAGCATATACTCAAAATGCTTAGAATAACATATTTTTAGTATGTTATTTTGTGTATAATAAAGTTTTGTTAATAGAAATAATATCGTTCTAAAACGTCAGTTATTTATCAAAATGTATATAGCCACTATTGTCATAATGTTCAACAAACATTACTATTACTTCAGTTAATGAAAATGTTAGGAAATAAAAATACTAGTCTTAATAATACATAATCTAAAACTAACAAGACTTCAGCATATACTCAAAATGCTTAGAATAACATATTTTTAGTATGTTATTTTGTGTATAATAAAGTTTTGTTAATAGAAATAATATCGTTCTAAAACGTCAGTTATTTATCAAAATGTATATAGCCACTATTGTCATAATGTTCAACAAACATTACTATTACTTCAGTTAATGAAAATGTTAGGAAATAAAAATACTAGTCTTAATAATACATAATCTAAAACTAACAAGACTTCAGCATATACTCAAAATGCTTAGAATAACATATTTTTAGCACTGTTATTTTGTGTATAATAAAGTTTTGTTAATAATATATTGTTCTAAAACGTCAGTTATTTATCAAAATGTATATAGCCCCTATTGTCATAATGTTAAACAAACATTACTATGTTTTTCACTATTAGTAGTATAGATTATTTATAGCACTGTTATTTTGTGTATTAAGTTTTTGAATTTTTATCTGATATTACTATTATCTATAATTATATGTGACTATTAGCAGTAAAAGATTTTTAGTTGAGTACTGATATTTTGTGTACATATGCCATATAGAGTTTTGGAATCTAGAATTCATCTGAAAACACTATCTAGACTTCAGTTAAATACCAAAATGTTTTGGATAGAGAAACATATTTTTAGCATTAATATATTGTGTATAATCCATGAAAAGGTGGTTAATATATTAATAGTGAATTTAGTTTAAACCTTCCCAGTACAATTCCGATCATATTGATGCGTGCAATAACAAATTATATATATATATATATAATAAAGAAAAAAGTTTTTGTATCTTAATCAGTAGTTTAGGCAAAAAAATAAAGTAGGGCGTCCAAATTAAAGGTGACATGAACTGAGACTAAGTATTTGAAATATAACGGTTTAAAAAAAACATTTATTGAGTTTAATATTGAAATGCCTTAAGCTTAGGCTGGGCCTGTAGGCTCTAGGCCGTCTAAGCCACCTTGCTAAAATTTGACCGTCCTAAATCATGTCTAGCCGTCCAAATGATGGCTAAGCTGTTGATCTTAGTGATAATCAAGTGTATAATAACTATAATTCTTATTTTGTATGTCTTTTTCATTAAATAATAGAAATAGTATTTATGATATAAATGTGAGTAATGTCTAATAAAGTGTGTATTAAAATGTAATGTGTAAACTTTTTCTAACTACAAAGTTCATTCATAATTTAGTGTACTTTTTAACTTTTTGTTTTAACTGTGGCGTGCCTTGTAGTAGAGGAACTGGAGCATGCGTCTACTGGCAGTAGCTTTACCCTGGCCACAAGGTGGACGTGTAAAGCAGAAATCATAAATACATGATTGATAAGGGGATCCAAGGGAGGGGGAGAAAGAAAGGGAGTCTCAAAGGAGATACATCTTCTATCAGTTGTTTACTTTAAAACACAACACATTTAATAAGTGGAAAGGTGTGCACAGGAAAAAAAACTTGGTAATCATATTTTATATTTTTACTAAAACAATAAATGAACTTACCGCATTACTTGTTGTTCTGCCTAAATTTCCTTTACATTTGCTTATACAAACTGCATCATCTTTAACACAGGCACATTTTTTAGGTTCACTCTATTGAAACGTACAACAATATCAAATGAAATGAGAACGAGATGACCACCAACACACAGATTTTTTGTATGGGGAGGGGGTGGGAGAGGAGGGGACAAGGTATTCAAAAGAATTTTTTTTAAAGGTAAATCGGTCATTGTAGATCATAGATCATCAATCAATGATTGTGTTGTTCCCCATCTTCACATCATAGAGTTGACTTGTTTTTCAGAAATCAAGGTTGGGGTAAACTCATCCCTAAGTGTCTGTACCAGGGATAATATGGGGTACTGGACTTTAGCCCTATCCACAAGAAAAAAGCCTTACATATTATCAGATAAAAGTTTAACAATTTCTTACTAAAAATAGAAACTCACATTGTTTTGTTTATTTAAATTAGTCCTCAATCCACAAGGTACATCTTCCTGAAAATTAAAAAAAAGTACTATTTAGTATATAAAAAGTAAAAATATTTTTAAATGATATAAGGACCACATTGGAAATAAAGACATACCTCTTTGCATGGAGAAACCTTACATTGTTCTTTCTTACACTTTGAATTGTCGCTCCAAAACGGACACTCCTTAATCAGGTTTACCTAAAACATAATATAATAATCATTAGTTTATTTTTAGTATCAAGTTCTGTCTACACTATCAAACTAGTAAATAAAATAATCGTTATTTACTATTACTATTACGGTTGAGATATAATTAACTATTATATTTTACTATCAAACTAGTTTGACAAAAAAAAAGTGTGATGTGCCAAAATATGGTAGTGATGCAATAAATATGGTAGTGATATGATAACATTTTTTGTCACGTCATAAAGTTTGATAATAGTGTAGACAGAGCATTAGAAACTAAATTACTGAAAGCCTTAATATGTTTTCTTAGCAATTTCATAGTCGGCGTCAAAGATATGAAACATATGATGCAATAGACAGAATTTTTGAAGGGGTAAACCATTTGCATCATCATCATGTTGGTTAGTACTCAACTAGCAAGGTCTCTGCTTTAACTTTCGCAATTTGAACATTAGAGCCTACTTAACAGATTTTACATTGAGGAAAAAATTTATCATTAAATCATGGGCAAATTCTATAATACAATTTGATATGTATCTGTAGTCTGTATATGTTAAGGTTAAGCTTATACAGTAGGCTATGATACAGGTGTCACGTGTGTTAAATATGGGATACTGTATCACATGAATTACCTATGATACTGTACAAATTATAGATACAGTACCAGGAACTTTAGGCTATAAAAATACAGGCAATACAAATAGAATATGCTGTAGTGTAAACGGTAATTTTACTTAATCACCCTTTTGGGCACAACATTTTTGGGAACTGAGCATTATAGTAGGATACAGACACTTAATAAGAAGCACTTTAAAATGACTCAAATATTTAAACAGTAACACAATGTATCACAACTCAATTATGAATAATGATGTATACAAAGATACCAGTATCAGTATCATCAGCATCTCATTAACATGGCCAATCATCAAGTCGTTTTAGCTATTATTAGGCTTTTACTGTAAATGCAGATATGAAATTAGATATGCCATATTGAGAATATGAAACAATCTGGAACGTATGTTTAATTTAAATATTAAATTCAAATTACTGTCAACACACGTTCACACATATTTTCACAATCAAATTGCCTCAATATGGTTGGCATAGACAGAAGATGGCACCATAAATGTATTGTTCAACTGAAAGTCAACAAATGAGATAGAAATACTGACAATTATTAGTTGTGCAGTCTCCACATTAAATACTAATAGACCCTCTATTATGGGGACACTTTTGGTACCCAATAAAGCGTTCCATTAATAGGGTGCCCCTTTACTAGGAATTTGGGTGTAGTGTTAAAACATAATATATTATTGCCCCTCATTCGAGAGTACAGTAAAGCTTTGTCTACAATATTAAACTTTGGACATGATGATGTCATATCACTACCATATTTGGGCATATCACCACCATATTTGGGTACATCACACTTTTTTTGTGTGATGTGCCCTAAACTAGTTTGATAGTGTAGACAGAGCTTAACTTTACCTCAGACATAAGGCAGTCTGAACAAAGCTATATAACTTTGTGTCCAATGGACTAATGAAATATAGACAGTATTTGAAGCACTAGTCACAGTTTAGTCTAGTCTAGTTTATACGGTCTATAGTAACTAAAAGTATTTATTATTTTGTATTTAAATTGAATTCAATAACCTTTATATTCATTTGTTTGTAGTTTTTATTACCAATAAAAAGAAGTGACAATAACACAATATTATGATAATGGTGGTAATAAAATGAAGAGTGTTTTATCAGTTTATAAAATGTTTACTTACCATGTTTACATTGAATAAACAAAGCATAAATGGTAATATTAAAAACTAATATAGTATGAAATATTAAGTAACCAATCACATTCTAGATTGCTTTATTCATTAGTCAACAGTAGGCCTACAGTATCTTTAATTAGTTCAATCAGGGAAGAGTGAATAATTCACTCTTAGTCTTACCTGGTTCAATCAATCAATCAATCAATCATCAGCAATGAATGGTGATAACTTTCATTGTGAGGTATTTAATGGAGGTATCATTTTTATACCTCCATGCTTTTAACTATGTAATAATCAAAATCAAGGTAATAATTATTTATGGAAACTAGGTGTGGTATGGTTGACCATGAGGCTAAGCGCACAGACAGGATATTGAATGTATTTCTGATTTGAGAGAAATATCTGGTATCGCATACAAAACTATGACTTTGTAGGTCTGAACAGGAACTTACACCTTAATAAAAACCATAACTACTGTTTGTAGGTCTGAAAAGGCCCTTACTAAAAACCACAGCTCTGTAGGTCTGAACAAGCCCTTACTAAAAACCATAACTCTGTAGGTCTGAAAAGGCCCTTATACCATACTAAAAACCACAGCTCTGTAGGTCTGAACAAGCCCTTACTAAAAACCATAACTCTGTAGGTCTGAAAAGGTCCTTATACCTTACTAAAAACCATAATTCTGTAGGTCTGAAAAAGCCATTATACCAATACTAAAAACCATAACTCTGTAGGTCTGAAAAGGCCATTATACCTTACTAAAAACCATAATTCTGTAGGTCTGAAAAGGCCCTTATAGTTAATATACCTTACTAAAAACCTTAACTCTGTAGGTCTGAAAAGGCCCATACCTTACTAAAAACCATAATTCTGTAGGTCTGAAAAGGCCCTTAATTATACCTTACTAAAAACCATAACTTTGTAGCGTTGGTCTGAAAAAGCCATTATACCTCACTAAAAACAATAACTCTGTAGGTCTGAAAAAGCCCTTACTAAAAACCATAATTCTGTAGGTCTGAAAAGGCCATTATACCTCACTAAAAACAATAACTCTGTAGGTCTGAATAAGCCCTTACTAAAAACAATAACTCTGTAGGTCTGAATAAGCCCTTACTAAAAACCATAACTCTGTAGGTCTGAAAAGGCCCATAAGAGGCCTTACCTTATAATATTTGAAGTAGTCGGATTCCAATAGGCTTCTCAGAACAGGGTATATTTTGTAGTTGTTAAAACTGTCTACAGACTGAACCTCACAATCGCAATCATCAACCGTTCCAGACAACTGCAAATAAAAAGATTTTATCACAACACTTCATTAGTCATCTTTTTCTGTAATTTGTCATATTACATTTATATATGATTATGGAATAGTGTTTTCTGAAAGCTTGAGACTTATTTCTGGCTGTTTTATGTTTTGCTTTAGATTTTTGCTTATATTTTCATTGTGAATGTTCAGTAATTTGCCTTGGAATCAAGTTTTATATTAAAAATATATTGTCCCCCTGAAAAATAATTAATTGTTAATGTTTTTGTTGAATATGAATGCCATTTTAATGTCACAGGTGGAACAATACATCTTTAACTTTATCAATGAAATACTTTTTACAATGAAATAAAATAGCAAACTAGCCTATATTATATACATAACACAGTTTATCAATTGACAATTTATTAACAAAAAACAACAATTTATTTATAACAAACGATCACTGTTTGGTAGCAAGAAAGAGGTAGAAATCAATGACAATGTTAAGAGGCCTTCCTTTTTCTGGGTTGTTGTTTGTACGGGAATTCATTGTCTCTCAGCTGACTAGCACGTACACCACCTCAGTGACAGTGTGGTCGTCTGCTACACGTCAGCTCTGCTAGCTGGGCCGGCCTAGCGTTCGCTAGCCTAGGCCTAGCTAGGCCGCAAGCACAAAAAGCACCACGTACCTGACAGAAACAGGTGCTTCCTGGCGCTTCTGACTCTTTCCCTGTAGCGGAAAACGCTGGTATTTGATTAAAGCTGTTTGTTGATACTATTAAAGAGTAAAAGATCATCCAACAGAGGACAACTCTCATGTTGTTTCCCTTAAAAACATCTACAAAACAACAGGCAAGATCCCACCGATGAAAGCAAAGCAGCCGTAACTTGAACTTGTTTTGACAGCAGAGAACTGAGCTAACGGGAGATATGCGTCAACACTTGAAGTAAACGCGTTTACACGTTTGATTTCGGCAACAATTCGTTTTGCTACAAAAAAAAAAGTATATCTTTTTATTAAAAATTAAAAATTATATATAATACTTATAAAAATAATAATAAGGATGAAGTTGATGGTGATGATGCTCATAATATAATGTAAACAATTTTTAGGCATGTGTGACACTCGAGTTTGAAGTGGAGGGACCACAAGCTCAGATGCATGGCTTCTTGGGGGATATCACTTTTCAATTCAATTCAATTCCCTTTTATTTCAGAACAAAGTCCATATCATAACAAATAAAAAATCTATACCACATGTCGCACATAATAATGCCGTCGGAAAACCGTCGGTTTTCAACTAGGAGTGAAAAAAAAAACAACACATTATTATGGCGGTATCTATTAGACTCTAATACTTAGCCATATGGATTACAATTTTAAATAAAAACGAACAATATTAACGTTTTTCGGATGACCTTCTTCAAGCTAGGAGATGCCAATCATACCAGATAATGCAAGTTCATCAATTCTTATTTAATTGCATTTGTTACAAACCAATTTAAAAAAGATGTATTGTCCCCCAAAAACATGAAAAATGAAGATTAATTAAACCAGACTATGAATAGGTTATTTTGTAGTTTAATAAAGTTAATCACTTCCATAGAAAAAAAAAACGAAAAAAGGACTGTTTTCTCTTATAAAATAACATAATTAATGATTAAATTCAACTAAAAATTAATTGGCTGGCAGCCAATTTGACCATTTTTTGCTTTAAATTACAGTTTTTTAAGGTAAATACATTTTTGTTCAAACCAAATTTTCGGTAAAAGTGGATAACTATTAGTGACATTAAAATGGCATAATTCAACAATAAAAATGTAAAAAATTATTTTTCAGGGGTCAATACATCTTTAAGAATCCACGTTTTTAGTTACAACAATATTGCATTTATACAAGGGACCTATGGGTACTTATAATACTAAACATGCAACTAACGAATAATATAATAATATTTAGCAAAATAAACAAGAGTCATACTTACACTCACTTTAATATGTTGTTTTCACCATACACAAATCAGTTGATGGTATAGTTTGATATTCGATCTCTGCATATAGCCATAATCGGATAATCGATAAGTAACGTGTTTTAATGGTATTGGACAACACATTGACGTGATCCTGTAGGTGCGATACAAAAACAAATCGACTGGTGGTGGTGTGTGGAAAAACTAGCTGAAAGGAATCGTGAAAACGAAACGAAGACATGAATGCTTAAGCGCGCCCGTAACCAGAATTTTTACAGGGATTCTTTTTTCTACACAGGGGGATTTTTTCATATTGTAATTATGCTTTGAAAAACTGTCCAGAAAAGATACGTGGCTTTTCTCAATTAAGGTAATAAACAAAATGTACACCTATATATCCTATTTTATTTTGTCGTGGTTATATATGCCTACCTGTAGGTAACAGAAAGTTCGAGAGCCGGCTCCGGGTACGTCGATCGCCTTCGGTAGATTTCCTTTTGATGGTTATCCCTCCCCGTTCCCGCCGGAACCTTTTTCCCATTGGCAAATCCCGAATATTCCGATCTTCGGCGCACCCAACAAAGTCAGTATTCTCTGGGTTGGCATGATCATAGTGTTTAAAAGCATATATTGTTTTTCCTTCATTCTATTCGTTTCATGGGAAAGTACTGTTCTGGGAAAATAGTGGTGTTTGTTCATAGTTTTCCTCAATAACTATATTAACATTAAGCATCCTGTGCATCCCAGCGTATGGTCCCGGGTCTAATGTCATCGAAGAAAAATACACAGGGAAAAATACCGGGGGAAAATAAGTTAAAAACCAAAGAGTATGATGTCGCGCGTATAAAAACGATGTTATGTTTCCGATTTCGATGTGACTAAAGCTCTGTTCACACTATCAAACTTTATGTGACAAAAACATGTGATGTGCCCATATATAGATATGATGTCATATGACTACCATATTTGTGCATATCACCACCATATTTGGGCACATCACATTTTTGTTGTCACATAAAGTTTGATAGTGTGGACAGAGCTTTAGGCACATCGAAACCGGAAACATTACTATACTACACGAAAACAAAATATCTTGAACAACGATGTAGGCCTAACAACTAATGTTAATTGTTAAATGTTACTGATAAAAAGTATGACATAATGTAGTACACCAAGAAAGGGTTCATATTACAATCACGTGACTTTATTACGTAATAAACCATAAAAGAAATACAATAAACAATACCAAATTGTAGATCAAATATTATTCAACAATACAATATTTAAACACCAATGAATTCAAAATTATTGCGTTATGGAGACTGTACTGTATACGTGTTTTGGAGTTTTACTTGTTATCAATAGTGTCTCTAAAGTTGAAAATCGACTATCGTTCCTGTTCGATTGTATGTTCACACTGGAAGCGTCCGTCGCCTGCCGCGTGCGTCACTTTTTAACGCGAAATTCGCTGCTTCGCGTTCGGTGTGCACCGGCCTTAAAGTAGAACTCATTAAGAGGATCGAACAACGTGTCTCCTTAATACAGGGGTGACCCCCTGAATAGGGGTTGGTCATAGTGTTAAAACATTTATTTCCCAGAGATGGGGAGGGGGGGGGGGCATCCCCCTCATACACCACTTTTATTACTATTGTTTATTCAATTTTTTATTTATTTTTACGTTTGGCAAAATGAAATATAAAAATAGACATCTAAAGGGAGATTAAAAGTGTACCTTTACTAAACACTCACACATTCTTTAAAGTTTTAATTAAATTATTTTCTTGGATGGACTGTATAAAAATAAAATATTAGTGAAATACCACATCACACACACACAAAGAAAAGTAATTTTACTTAAAAAGTACTGAATTCAATATTTTACATTAAAAGTTAATATTTATCATGTTGAATTTGAAAATGCTATAGCCAGGGAAGAGTGAAATTACAATTGTAATTTATATTTGTTCAATTGCAATTACAATGTAATTTGTATTGTTCAATTACAATTACAATGTAATTTCACTCTTACCTGCTATATTATGTTTCTGAATTATATCTCTGCCACTATTTGGGCCCCATTACATATTGTAGGCTTACTACACAATGATCTAGCCCATTTTAATTAATTACTGCATCTATAATTTGTATATTATCATAGGCAAAATCCTTGATATAGTGTCACATATATATCAAATGTGATGCCTGTATTATTAGCCATAAGCTTAATTTAGTTATTAAATTATTTTAGTTTAAATAAAACAAGTTTAATATTATAAGTGTAGAAAAAATGTTTAGACAATATTAATTTAGCAATTCTCAGTATTTTCGGTTATTACCATTTCTGACATCTCGTCGTCTGCCACTAATTCCATATTTGAGTAGTTTTTCTGTTCATCGACGGTGGCCAACAGAGGTCGAAGGTGAATTGTTAATACCGATAACGCAAACAGTAGGACACAAGAAACGTAGAGGGCCAGGAGAGATCTGACTGATGACATGGAGTCATTCAACCTATAAAGACAATGATTATGTATAGGTATTTTACTCAATTAAGTGTATGTATAAATATTTTTTCTAAATGTATGACATGAAAAGATTCAATGATCTGTCTACACTATCAAAGTGTATGTGACAAAAAACTGTGAGATGTGTCTAAATATGGTAGTGATATGATACCATCATGTCCATATATGGACACATCACATTTGTGCAAACTTAATACTACCTGGATAAATGACAATATCCATACCCGTATAATAATGCAATCATATATACAAGAGAGACATATACATATGAAATTTGAACATTATCAGCCATCTTGTAT
Source organism: Antedon bifida (assembly GCF_963402885.1). NCBI lineage: Eukaryota > Metazoa > Echinodermata > Crinoidea > Comatulida > Antedonidae > Antedon > Antedon bifida. Next base: position 19,763,127 of record NC_136234.1, on the reverse strand, counting down.
ACAATTTAGTGGCCAAAATTCCCAACTTTTTTATACATATTTTTGTGGAAGGGTTTGGTGGAATAATTTAACTGAGACAAAAAATTAGAAAGTACACATACGACTGCAGCAGCGCCATCTCCGTTGCTCCCATCATGGCTGCGATGACGGCCATTAAAAATGAAAACAATCCAATCAACCGATGAACTTTAACGACCTTTGATCTCAGTAATGGTGATCCACATTTTGGGAAGAGAAAAAAGGTGAACCCAACCAAACCCTGCAAAATAAAAATCTGATAATTAAAAAAAATCTAATACGCTTTTCACACTGACACCAACTAAAAATGCAGAGTTGATCCTGTAAAAGCCCATTTACACTAGGACGATAACGATTGATGATAAATAGTTAAATATGCATTTTTCATACAAAAAACAAAATCTAAAAGGTTTTCATCCTATATAACTATACGATAACCATTTATGCTTCCTTTGATGAAAATTATATTTTCACAGGTCCAATCAAGTGACTAGTAATAGCAATAATATCGTGCCAATACAACGATTTCATTGTTTTTATTGATCATGACGTCATTTGATTGGATTTAAAAAAATATTATTTTTATCAAAGACAGCATAAATGGTTATCCTATAGTTCTAAAACAAAAAACTTTCTAATTTCTTTTGTTTTATGTAAGATTTATCATCAATTTCTATCGTCCTAGAGTAAATGGGAAATGTTGATTGTAGGGCAGTTTAAATAGTGTACAAATTTATTAGGTTCGCTGAACCACCCAGGTAAGCGTAGCAGAATGCATTCAGCATCAAGTAAACCTGAGACAGCTGCTGTACATTGTAAAACATGGCCTAATTTTGTCATGCTCTGCAGGGGCGGTCGCAGGACTATTTTAAGGGGGTTGCCCAAGCGTCCAGGGCCATAATAGAAACCAAGCATTTACGCCACAGGTTTGTAATTACTACGGAAATTCGGCCTAATTTTACGGACGTAGAGAAATGAATAAAAAAAAAACCACGAACGTCGTTAAATTGTGCGCGGTTAATTTTACGCTGCAGTCAGTCAATTTACATATAGACTCTTCCAACACTGGACTTCTATAACGACGTTAATATGGTTAATATATGCCTATGATGAAGTGGGATCTAAATTTTAATTTAGTGGCAGAAAAAAACATTTAGTATGAAATTAAGGGTGTTGCCCGGGCAACTGGGGCAACACCCCTGCGTCCGCCCCTGCTCTGTCAAATTTCTCGTTGCACGAACCTGGAGACCGAACACGATAATTGCAGCAAGTCCAATGCTACAGTGAGGCGAGCCATTGTAATCTGTCAAATGCGTAAACAACTCCGAGTTTTCTCTGCTGTCAGCACAAGCCCAGCCAATCATCATCAACATACAGCCCATCGACATCGTTCCGAAATGAATCAGCTTCTCGACTGTACGGGGTATTTGAAAATTGAAGAATTTAATGACTTGGAATGACAGGATACCTATGAAAAAAAAGATAGATCTGATTTTTTTTTAAATTAAAAAAAAAATGATTATTTCAAATCAATTATTTATTGAATGCAGTCTCAAGTTTATATTTATAGTTATATATATATAGTTTTGTATTTACTATTACCATAATATTTATATTTTTAAAAATTATAAATATATGATTATGATTACAATTGCGCACTCCATATTATTTCTGCTTTTAAAAACGTAATGGTATGAAAGACTTTTTCTGTACTCTGGTCTGAATTCACAATTGTGCATTATAAATAGATTAGAGGTCAAACAATAAAGATAATTTGTCATTAATACTTTTTAATAAATGCACATTGATCAGTCACTTTTTTTTTATTACAAAATACAAAACAATTTATTTATTATATCATTTATGTATGGCTGTTTAAAAACATAAGACAACAAGCTACCCCTTACAGATCCAGCGAATACGAATGTTTATGACGGCTAGCAAAACTTTCGTCCAATCCCCTCACTGCCTAGCTAGGCCCAAGGTCATCTACCCATTTCACGCCAATCGGACTTCAAACAAAGCAAATTCCACGTGCACTTACCTTGGCCAAATAAGAATACGAAGCCTAGCGTCATGAAAAGTGGATGATAGTTGAAACTTGGATAGGAGCCGAAACCACCGGCTTTGTTACCCACCACCACAATTATAACTATTGCACATAATCCTAATACTTCTGCTACACAACCGACACTTAAAACTAGTTCATTTGCCATTTTGAAATGGTAACATGAAATAAGAGAGAGGAAAGGGAAAGCCCCGCGAGAGAAAGCATGGAGAGGAGTTTTGTTTTGTTTTTGGGCGTATTATAGAGGGCGCTATACACAACACGTGAAATTATTTGTTGACATTTTCCAGGCCGGAGTATCGATAGAGGAAGGAAAAGTTGGAAAAGAAGCTTAAAATAAACAATTTTGAAGAATACAGTACAGTATATACAGAGGGGAATTATGTGTTCACAAAATGTAGAACTTGGTTTTGTAGAAAAGGTTGATAGTTGGCGGCTTTCCTCGCATTTCTTCCCGAGTAAAGTTGGTGGAAAGCCAGCCTGGCTCGCGTTGAAGGATCTCCCCGGCTGCGAGCGTGCTAGCTGCCCAATTTGTAGTGACCCTTGTATCTTCTTGTTACAGATCTACTCCCCAGTGTCAGAAGATAGTAAATGTTTTCATCGGTCAATTTATGTGTTTTGTTGTAAAAACCCAGTTTGCCATACCAATGTTAACAATTCAAAAATACCCTTTGTCATATTTCGTAATCAACTTCCACGAGTTAATGAATTTTATAGTAGCGAACCTCCGGCGGAGGAGATACCGGATGGAAGCGAGCCAGCGGTAGAACAATTTGGAACATCAGTATGCGAGGTTTGCCATGGATATGCGACTAAAAAGTGCTCAAAATGCAAATTAATATCTTACTGTTCCAGAGGTCATCAGGTTTTCCATTGGAAACGAGGTCATCGTGAATCATGTGGCATGGACAGTGGAGGTACAACAAATACCAAAAGTGACCGTCAGCATGGTCAACCGAACATTAAATATTAATTAATTTAAAATATTTAAATTAAAACACAAATAATGTTAAACCTTTTTGGAAGTATCTTTATGTCAGTAAAAAGTGCAATTTCTACTAAAGTGATGCCTGTAGTTGGTAGAGCCCATCCCTACAATATATAATCAAATTAATAAACCCTTTTTCCTCTCTTTTTAAGATTCCGTCTCACAGAAACAAACAAAATCACTTTTATTTCCTGAGTATGAAATAGTGATGGAAACAGAAGAACGAAAACCAAACACAAAGACTGACGACCAAATTCTAAAATATTCTGAACAGATGGCAAATGAAGAAGGAAAGAAAACAGAATACGATGAGGATGAGCTGGAGGAGATGGCTTATGGTGAAGAAGATAAGCAGTTTAGGAAATTCAAAGACATCATAGAGATTGAACCAGAGCAGGTAATCTGTGATTTGTAAAATGGGTGCTACACTATGTGACCACACATTATGGTGTATGGATGGATACATATAAAGGGAAGGTTCCAGTATTTGGGTTTTTTAACAAGAAAATTAACACATTTCAAAATCCAATTTTGCTGCCCAATATTGTAGAGGACAGTATCGCAATAATTTTGTTTGTCTTTCAGATTTTGCGCTACCAAAAAAGTGGGCAACCTCTATGGGTATCTTCAGAAAACCAACCAACAGAGGGTGATATTCCAAAATGTACTTGTGGTGCAGACAGACTCTTTGAATTCCAGGTTTGATGGGTTTTATATTATGTTAGGTGGCAACATTGGCATGACGTAGGGGAGAAATTTAGCCCTCCAACGCTGGGTGGTTGCATTAGACTGCTCATGCTCTGGGACCCTTGAGTGTAGCCAGAGAGCGCTCATAGCCACGGGATGGCAAACAAAAATGTTGAATGTCAGAGTATATAGTTCAAAATCAATTATTGCTGTCTATTAATATTGCTGTGTATAAATAAATAATAATAACAAATTAGTATTTTCTAAAATGTCTAATATCTAAGGAATAAAAAAAGAATGTGGATTTTTTTCTTTCAGATATTACCTCAGCTACTGACGTACATGGATGTTGATAGTGTCGGAGACAGCATTGATTGGGGTACCCTTCTAATTTATACATGCTCTAAAAATTGCAACGAGGGTCCTGTATATAAATCTGAATTTCTTTGGAAGCAGAACTTCAGCAATACATCACTAGGACCATCTAGTTCTTAACCATCTTTACATTTTTGTATCTAGTATTGCGTACAACCATGCACGTATATGTTGCCTTGATGAGAATAAAATAGTGGCAAATAACAAAAAACTTTCTTTTACTGTGTAATTATTTATTACAAAAAAGAACATTATCATTTTGTACTTATCATTCATATATGGGATAGAAATATAAATTATTTAGAAGATCCCACTGTCAAAGAATTACTGATCAATGACCCAGTTTATTCACTCAAAGGTTACAGTTCTTCTATTTGTTTTGCCTTCGCAATCAATCGAAAAAGCAAAACGAAAATATCAACCTGTGCGCGATGCATGCTGGTATTTATAGCGGGCTGCATAAATTATTATAATAGACTTATTTTTCGCATTTTTTACCATTTAAAGACGAACGTTTTTTCGCAATAGACCCAAATAGTATTTATTTTAGCACAAATTGGTCGGAGTTCAAATTCTGTAAGCTTTTAGTTAAAAGAACCTAGAAAAATTTGAGTTAATTCATGGACTTTGTCTTTGGAGTTGTTCAAAACTTGCTTTGATCAAAAACTGAAACTGCCTGTCGTCATGTAAGCTATCTAGTTGATGGCAGGACAGCAACGTGTCGACGTCTGGAAGAAGTTCTTCATCGGCGTCGGTCAACCCTGTGAAGAGTTTGAAAAATAAGGCATAAAGCTCTGTCTACACTATCAAACTTTATGTAACCAAAAAAAAATGTGATGTGCCCATATATGGACATGATGATGTCATACCACTATCATATTTGGGTATATCACTACCATATTTGGGTGTATCACTACCATATTTGGGCACATCACACTTTTTTGACAAACCAATGTAGACATAGCTTAATGGAATGGTTTTCATCATTTTATTCTACAACTCCACAGCTTTTTTTGCCTATTATTCACACACATCAAGGGGTGATGTTAGGAGTGAAACACGACCAGCAGAAGTTGGAAATGTCTTAAAAATTTGGAGCGCCATTCCATGACTTGCCATACATTTATGAAATAAAAAAAAGAAAGTTCTATAATTGAGTTTTACCTTCTGCATGTGCCATCTCGAGTGTCTTGAAGAAAATAGTTTCTTTACATTTTGAGATTGGGTCGATGCCTTCCACTCCTGACCAGCTATACATAAAAACAAATTAATTTCTCTCAGAATTCTGCCAATCGGCCAAAATGTTGTAATTGTTTGTGCCATAATTTGTTTTTTACTACATATAATTAGCCATTAGACCCTATACAAGAATAAAACCATTTACACTATGCCATATAATTAATAATAAATCATTATTTCTGAAGAAAGAACAATAATTAAAACGTTTTTTGTAAGAAATATTTCTTGTTTAAAATGTCATTGTGTAAACTCACTTGTCCTTTAATATTGCTGAGCACCATATGTTGAGTTTAAGCGTATCGTAGGCGGGGTCATCTTGTGACACGAACTGCAACAGGTCAAGGGCTTTCTTGAAATCGTATTCATTCGCATCGCTGTTGGCATCACTGGTGTAAAGCTGTTTGAAATAAAAGAACAATTAGGAAAATATATGGTAGCAATATGCCCAAATATGGTAGTGATATCATCATGTCCATATATGGGCACATTTTTTGTCACATAAAGTTTGATAGTGTAGACAGAGCTTAACACAAATGAAGGACGGTACGATGTTAACAATAGGGGTTAAACAATTCTCATTCATATGGCCAATTTAACCCTTTACCTTTAAGTAATGTTTTTTCTGGCAATTAAGTTCAAAAATTAAAAAAAAGTTTTACATAGAAATTTTAAAAATCACCTGAATGAGATTGGCGGGTTCTAATGGCGGCATATCATTCAGCTCCATGTTCAGATTCTGCCAAAAAACAATTTTAATTTCATAAAATAGAGGAAAATTGATACAATACCACTTAAATATTATTAATAAAATTAAATTAAAAACATTTCATAAACATAATACCTGCAAAATTGGCTGTGGTAGTGTCTCCTGATGGAGTATGATGTCCAACTGCGTATTAAGCTCTAAAAAAAGAAAAATAAAACATTTAACATTAAACAATAAATATCAACAAATAGAAAATATCAACACGAATATTATAAAGCTCTGTCTACACTACCACACTTTATAAAACTTATGTGCCTATATATGGACATGATGATGTCATATCACTACCATATTTGGGCACATCACACTTTTTTGTCAAACTAGTTTGATAGTGTAGACAGAGATTTAATATTTCTTTCTTGCAAGAAGCCTTTTGACTTACCATCAATGTTCCGCTCCACTGGATCATCACTCGCTAACATAGACAGCTTACTCAGGCTTAGTAGGGTCTAAAATTAGATAAAATATACAAAATGTAAATACATAGCTAATAACATTATATAATTGTTAAAGATATATTACCCCCAATTACAAAATATTTTTGTTTCACTATTTTTTTTGTGGTTTTTTTAAATCATTTTTTTTTTTTGCTTTAAGCGTAGTAAATGCAGAGTACTCAAAAAATAGTATCACCTTTTTCTTTGAAAGTGAGTTGACTTCTTCTTGACTTATTCTCCATAAAGTTTCATGTGCCTAAAAGTAGAAAAAAAAACATATATTTCCACAGAGAAACTATTTCTCTAAATTTGAAGAAGCAAAACACAATGTACACACAACCTTTAAAACATTTGTTAATCTTTATTATCAAATTTGAAGTTTGTATACCTGTGTATAGTCATTAGTGTTAATATGGTGTAACCAACTAAGGTTGTCATGTGACTGTAGAAAATCAGCAAGCTCTTGTTGGTGTCCAAATGAATGCGATAACAGTTTGCCTCGTTTGCCTAGAAAGACAAATTTGAAAAAAAAGAATCCATTTTAATACCTCAATATTTGAATGATTTTGCTTTAAGTCCTCCAAAACAGATATCATAAAGCATGTATTTTCTAATATAACTGGACTATACAAGTTGTTTTTAAAAATGATGGTATTATTGTGTAATTAATAAACCATTAAAATCCATTTTTATAAAATGAAATAAAAGTAATACATACCTTGATCCATATAATATTTGAATACAAACTCTGAAAAGCCCTAAGAAAAAACCAAACAAATATAATAATATAAAATAATTTTCGAACAAATCCAAAAATCAAAATAAATTACTGTGCTCAATGTGTATAGATGTATATGTGTACATAGGTGTGTAAGTAGTCAATGTGTATACGTTTGAAGGTTTATAGGGGTAAAAGTAAATAACTGTTGAAGGTCTATAAGAGATCAATGTGTATGGTGTATAGATGTTTGTGTATAGAGCTAAAAGTGTTCAATGTATAGGTATAAAGTGTATACTGTAGATGTATTATGTGCATAGTGTTAAAAATGTATAATTGTTCAATGTGTATTATAAGGGTAAAGTGTATAAGTAGATTATTAACGAACCTTATTTCCAAACTTGTTCATATACTTCTGTAACTTTGAATTATCATTAGTAGCTTCGCAAAGTCTCACAAGAATTCGGAAATCACAAAATTTCTCAGCTAAAGACGCAGCTTTATCATTTTGACCTAAATCAACTATAAAAACAAGAAACATAGTTTAAACAAGAAATATTTCTTACAGAAAATGCTGCTCGCTTATTGACGTAACAGTTTTAAAGATATATTGTCCCTCTGAAAAATATTTTTTATTTCAAATTTGTTTTTGAATGTGTCATTTTATTGTCACATAATAGTTATTTTACCTGAAAAAATGTAATTTAAAGTAAAAAATACTTTGTCTGTCAGACAATGGTTTTTGAGTTATAATTAAACGTTTCTTTTCTGTTTTTATATGTGAATAAATATTATTTTTTTGTTACAGAAGTGAATAACTTTGATATGAAATACAGACTCAATTTCTGTATATTTAACCATTAAGCAATTAATAGGGGTAGGTCTAGAATTAAAGGCTGAAGGCTGGTCTACAATTTGCTTGAAGGCTTACAGCGCGTTTTAAACAAATTACAAGGGTCTCTGATACGGACTTACCTAATGGTGTTATGAGGTTATGGCGTTCTTGTTGATATTTATGCAGGACCTGCTCATACTGGCTGTCATCCTCTCCGACAGACTCCTTGAGGGCGTGCAACTCATCTAGATATCCATTCAGTATCATCTCAATTAACTCTGTCAGTTGTTGAAACAAGGTGTTCTTCTGATGACTAGTGGTAATCTCTGGAGTACCTTTGCTTATTGCGATGCCATGCTACAAAGAAAAAAAGATTATTCATTTTTATAACACATCAGAGTGTATTTATGCAATTTGATTGGTCAATTATGCATCACATGTCATTTTGAATTAGCCCTATCTAAATGGTGATCATTAATGATCTCTAACGCATGTTCAGTTTTCTGTAAACATTTTGTGAATTTTTGCCTAGCTAGACCTAGTCTATAGGCCCAAGGTATTCCATGATTTGTTTTAATACGAGCGGCGTTTGATGCGTTCTGCACTTACAGTCGAAGTGCTAAATCAAAACGAACAAGTACGTTAACGCAACTGTTCGCTGAAACACTGTTATGCAAATGAGTAGAATGTCATCCTTTAAAGTTAACATTTATGTTAAATATAACATATAAGTTCCCTAATATGATGTGCTTACCTGTTGGCTTAGTAATGACCTGACCCCACGTGTGCCTTGTGAAGCTGTCCACGGGAGGCAGAGGTGTTCCGCAGCTGTAGTGCCCTCTGATTGGTAGATAAGTGTCTTGGATGATCGGTACTGACAAGCCTTTTGAAGCATACCCTATGAACAAAATAATTATTAAAAAAATATCATAAAATTAATCACTTGTGTGAGTTTATCAAGACCGGTCATGTTGTGAAAACTCTTAAAAAATAATTATAGATTAATTTAGAAAAGGTTTGGATCATACCTCAAAGATGCTGTTGACCGCCATAATGGTCTGCAGGTGTTGTCCAGGCATGCTTGCTTCTACAGACAGCACTTCCTTCTCGTGCTCAAATAGATTCTCAAACAGTTCGTTAATTTTTGACACCTAAACATTTAGACAAACAAATTACAAAACGGAGCAATGTACACAGACACACTTCCTGAATGAAATTGTAACAAGTTTAATGGAGGGTAGGGGTGGGGATGCTAAATACCATAAATGGATTCCGATATTATAACAAAAAAAATGTGATGTGCCCAAGTATGGTAGTGATATGCCCAAATATGGTAGTGATATGACATCATCATGTCCATATATGGGCACATCACATAAAGTTTGATAGTATAGACAGAAATTTAAAGCATGCTTGACTTAATAAAATTTAGTATTGCAATGGCAGGGAATTCTACATTATTTGAGACTAGATATGAGACTATTGGTGGCAAAGTAAATCAGAAATAAATAAAATAGAAATATATTTGACAATGCGTGGTGATTACTGTATTATGTTTTATATTAATACAAACCTGTCGATAGAATACATCTTGAACCGTCAGTCCAGAGGGCACCCTTGTAGAGCCACGATTTTGAACAACTTTCAATATAGCAGCATCAACTATATTTGGATGCCTAGTAAAAATTATATCAAAATTGACAGTAATAATAACCGACTAAATACACATCCTATTATGCATAGTATTTTTTACTAGAACTCTCCCCCCCCCCCCCCACTCCATTTCCTCATTCCTCCTACCACTGTCAATCCTCATTTTTATTACTATTTTCTTACATTAACTTATTATCTTCTCATCCACTAAAATTCCATCATTCTCTCTTCCTCCCTCTCATCCACTAAATTCCATCATTCTCTCTTCCTCCCTTTCATCCACTAAATTCCATCATTCTCTCTTCCTCCCTCTCATCCACTAAATTCCATCATTCTCCCTTCCTCCATCTCATCCACTAAGTTCCATCATTTTCTCTTCCTCCCTTTCATCCACTAAATTCCATCATTCTCTCTTCCTCCCTCTCTCTTCCCTCTAAATACTTACATCGTATGAAGATTCCTCAGTGAAATAGCAGCCACTATTTTCTCAGCATGCTCACATAGCATCCTGTGGGTGCTCATTGCCTTGTCTCTAGCAATCACAGAATGAAGCTAAGGTACAAAAAAGTGTAAATAGACAAAATGATCCATAAAGCTCTGTCTACACTATCAAAGAAAATGTGATGCGCTCATATATGTACTGTACATGATGATGCCATATTACTATATTTGGGCATATCACACTTTTTTTGTCAAAGTAGTTTGATAGTAGTGTAGACAGCGCTTAAAAGCATAAGATATATTAGGTATACAAAATGCATCTGAATTAAGTATAAAAATAAAATTACTGATTAGAATAATTTACATCACCAACCTTATTCCAAATTTTCATGGATTTTAAGAAGTAAATAAACTGATCGTGAACTTTGAGTTTGTCCTCTAACTGGTGAAGAATGATTACAGAGCTTATCGTAGAAGACGGATCTGTAAAAAAAACAGTTAAGAACGAACATTAGGGGTCAGAAACAAGCAAAATAATTGAAAAAGTATTCAAGTACCGAGTGGGCCCAGAATGAATTGGAAGCGGAGCAGACAAGCGATAAACATGAAAATCAAAGCTATTTGCCCTTTGTAGTGGGAAGGTTAGCGCATTTTTTCCCTCTGCGAAACATTGGATCCGTGTGAAAGGCTCCTTAGCTTACCTCCTGGCACTGAGTCAGCCCAACGTGGATCAGAAGCAGGAAAGTCGTCTATAACATCCTGACTGATCTTGACAACTGTCTGGTCTAATGACGAACCAGCCTGGGGTGACAACTCAAAGATGTTTGGGAAAACCTTCTCCAATAGCGAATCAGCCACTTCCTAAAATGGCATAGAACAAATTAATAAAAACAAATTGTTTTTCTGTAACTTGTTTTTATTTATTCATTTTGTTAACATCTAAATGAGTCTATCCAATAAACTATTTCAGATATAAAATGTCTTTAAGCTTTGTCTCCACTATCAAACTAGTTTGACAAAAACGTGTGATGTGCCCAAATATGGTAGTGATGTGCCTAAATATGGTAGTGATATGACATCATCATGCCCATATATGGTCACATCAAGTTTGATAGTGCAGACAGAGCTTTACAATCTATCACTCTGCACCTACTACTGCAATTTCGCACCAACTAAGATTATTTTTAGGGGAGATTATTTTTAGGGGAGGTTCAGATCGCAACAACCGTAACAGGGCAAACTTCACCCCAGACCCTCCCCTGGTTATTTAACTAATACCTTTTTGTGACCGCATGCCTGAATAAACACCGCCTTGAGACCTGTGACTTTATCATCAATAGCATCCCCAATCGGTAGTTCTGAAAATGTTGGCACCGCTGCTATAGATTGCTGAAGAAAAACAACATTTTATTATTTACAAATAATAATTTTTTTTAAAGAACAGACCTCATAAGTCATAATAGGGGTTGCTAATATTTTATCATTACGTCCTAATAATAGACCAATTTGGTAAGCTAAGGGCAAAAATGATTGTTAATTGTTGGAAACTTTACCTCAAGTTTGGTACTTGTACTAGCAAACGACTCATCGGGAAGAAAACTAAAAGAACAATTTAAATAAATTTAGTGGAAAAAACAGTTACGGCAACATTTTCAACTCATGAAAATATTGACAATTACGTAGAGAAACAGCCTCCGATTGAAAGAGAAAAACTTAAATAGAATTTAACTTTTAACTAAAAAAACACAATTGGTAAATTGCGAAAAATTCTCTACGCGAAAATAATGGCATATACGGTACAGTGCATTAACGCTACAGTGCATAGACTGCTGTTCATATACCTTGACTCGTTCACATTTGACTTCACGGAAACAAGTCCAAAGTTCTTGGTGAAGAAAACCGGTAATGTGTCGCTAAGACCTGAAAAACACACATAAAGTTTATTCATGTATACAGTATATCTACTCATTTACAATGAAATTAGCATAGAGTACAAGGTATTAAAAAAAAAAAACAATTAATATCTTTAAAAAAACTTTTTGGATTTTGTCCCATCAAGTTTTCAAATAGAGCTCTCTGCTGACAATCCTTGGAAAAATACCTAAAGCTCTGTCTACACAATCAAACTTTATGTGACAAAACAAATGTGATGTGCCCATATATGGACATGATGATGTCATATCACTACCATATTTGGGCACTTCGCTACCATATTTAAGCATATCACTACCATATTTGGGTAAAATATGTACACACCTGCACCAAGAATACCATCGCCTGGTTGGTTTAAGTCAATCTTATCAAACACTGGACCACTATCAGTTGCTATAGAAAAAAAAGAGTATGAATATAAAAGTTACAGAAAATCCAGAATTTTTCCTCTTTTCCTGTATTGAAAATTAAATATTCAACTAAAAATAAGTATTTTCTAAATCAACAACTCAATGTCTCATGGACAGGCATCATCGTACAGTACTTATTCTCACTTAGCAATAAGAATGCGACTTCTTTTGTGTTTACCGACAGTACACGATAAAGCAAACAAAACAGCTATTGCTATCAGTAGTAGGCGTGCATGTACCGGAAAGTGCTTGGTAGTACAGTACTGTATTTTGCATATTGAAAATTATTCGCGGAACGAAAGTTTCTGATTTTACAGTACAGAATAACCGTATGACCAGAACGGACGTGCTTAAATGCGATTAATAGAACACTTAGAACATGACTACTGTCTTTATTTTGTATACATCACATTATTTTGGGCGACATTTTCATGTTTTCAGTTGATTCTGTGATTGGGTAACATTATAGGCTTAATGAACCAGCCAATCGACATAGATGTTAGAACATACATTTACCTGTATATGTGTACAATACATTGTGGCTGTATATGTATGAGGAGCTACCAGAACTAAGAACTTTGTAGATTAAAAATGTTTCTTCATCATCCTCCTGAAATATTTCATAAAATAATCATGTTTAATTAAAAATGTTATTAAATAAATTGAATTCAATATCTTTCTTGAATAAGAGCTTAAAGAATGAGGTCAACCCACCCATACAACAATAAGTTAAGTTCACTGACCTTAAACGATATTTGGTATGGGGTAAATGTGAGTGACTGTATGCTGGTTGGTGGTGCATTACTTGAAGACACATCAATACTCGCTAAAATACAAAAAAAGGTTTTTAAAAAAAAGACTGTAAAATTATGTTTTGTTGTATGCAATTTTTCTTTTTCCACTTTAATTTATTAGGAAAATCAAGTGATAACATAAATTACTGAATAAAATATTTTCCAGGATAGCCCCAAAAGCTTATTTCCATTGGATTTTCTAGACTTTAATTTCAATTGAAAACTGGTAATAAGTCACACACACAGCTTTAGAGTTCTTACAATTGAAGGTAACATATCAGCTTTGTCTCAGTTTAAATAAGCCTTTTTTCTCACAGAATAGATTCAAGAAATTGTATATCTAAAGCTCTGTCTACACTATCAAACTAGTGTGGTGTGCCCAAATATGGTAGTGATATGATGTCATCATGTCCATATATGGGCACATCACATTTTTTTGTCACATAAAGTTTGATAGCATAGACAGAGCTTAATATATCTGGTTCGAGAAGAATACAGTTTTTCCCAAGAAACAAGAAAAGTGAATCACTCACCAAGAGCAAAGCGTAATACTGATGGAGATGACTTGCTATAGAATCCACATAATACTGTCAATGTAGCACTATATAACAATTTAAAAAATACTGGGATGTTACAATTTTTATTAAAAATAATTAATTTTAATCTTCTTTCACACATTCAAATTCACAGCAATTAATTGTATGTTCAAATTGAAAAGTGAGTCGATTTGTATTTAAATCTAAAACAAAAACTTACTTTGATATGTGGCTATCAATCAACAGAACATGCATGTCTATCTCAGCAGAATCCTGGAAACAAAAAATAGATTCTAGATCAGTATATATACAGTTGTTCAAAATTCAAAGGAAAAAATATAGAGAGACGTAAAATTGCACAGCATATCATTAAAGCAGATCAAACACCATGTTCACTGATGTATGAGAAGTTTATCTTAAGAAAAGTTAATAATATTAAAGACCCCACCCATCCGTTACATTACTGTTATAATTTTAATAGATCTGGCATTAGACTATGGCCACCAAAACCCAATCTATGTAGAATTAGAAAGTCCTTTGTTGTAAATAACATTTAAATGTATAATTCAAATGTTCGATAATAACATTACACTGTCATTTTTGTTTTTAATTTTAATAATTTTTAATCGTTTTTACAGTATTTTAACATTGGCCTATAGTGTTTGTGCACTTTGATGTATTTTTTTTTGCCCGCACCTGGCCTTGAATTGAAAAAATTGAATAACAATTGATACTTTACCTTACTCATCTCTTTTAGTAACATCTCTTCAGCATCAACTTCATAAACAATCTAATTTAAAAAAATAATAAATATATATACAAGGCAATTGAAAACTAGGATTCTGCTTAAATTTAATGGGAAAAAACATAGGTATGATAGTTGATACATCAACATCTCACACATAAGTGGCTGATGAGAATCATATTATCTAATTCCGAAGACTTACACTATATTCAGACATGTGTAATAGACCTTATTGACAAATACAGTATATGGTAAAACATGAAAATAAATTACGCTTTTTAGCGAAATATTTTGCGTAGAGCGACAAGGGCGTGCTATTTAAGATTTCAGCCCATCTTTAATATCATTTTGTAATGAGTACAAGTAATAATACTAGCCTTCTCTGTGCCAGGGTGTGATATCAACCATTTCTGTAGGTACTTATTATGTATAACATAGAGTGGTTGCATGTCAGATTCTTGTTCTGTTCCAGCCAAGATACTCCGTACACCCTATCAACAAAACAACAATGTAGTTACACAATTGTAAATACAAACAGTACATTCACCAATCAAACTTCAGAGATGTTTTCATCAGAAAAAAAAATACAATTTACATTTTGTAAGTATTTACATGAATTCAGAGCCAACTTACAGGTGATGAAGATTTCTGTTGTCCGAAGATTAAAGATGAAAACTTGGCGAGCATACCAGAATTCTCACTTAGCCCATAGCATGCAACAGTATTCTGAAATAATAAAAGCAAAGATAAATATTGTCGCAGTATGTCACATTTTTATAGAGTAGAACCTCTCCTTTGGGACACCCATTAAGTAGTCACTTAGGGGAAATATATGTTTTAACACTACAACCAACTCCTATTGTTATACACAATATCCATTGCATATTAAAATAACATATTGCTTAATATTCAAATAACAACATACCTGACCACTTGACGACGAAGGACAGAAGAGGTACAGTTGATTGGTGGTCGTCGCTAAAATAAATCCAAAAGGCTTAGAAGAGAAAAACAGTTATTAGTTTAGTTTACATAAATGATCTGGACAATTACTATTTTTTCTAGTTACAAAGGACAGAGATGAAAGCATGATTCGATGTGGCAAGTCTTGGACTTTTAAAAAATAGAACTACTGTAAGTTTAAAAAACAAGAAATACAAATTTATTGACTTTTTTTCAAAATGAAACATTTTAAAGAATAGTACTGTATATATTGTATAATCCATTTATATATTGTATTTTGTTAATTTGTATTTTGTTTGTGCACGGTTCCAGGGGAACCTTGTGTTCATCTGGGCCTCGGTGGATAAATAAAGTTGAACAAGCTTGGACAAACGAAATTTAAAGATGCATTGTCCACCAAAAACATGAACATTTTCAGGTAAATAAAAAAGTGAATGGCATATTCAACAAAAAATTAGAAAAAAATATTTTTTAGGGGGACAATATATCTTTAAGGTAAATGTTGGATTTAAATTAAGAGGGCAAACCTGAACTGAAGTGAGTGAGAATGCCTCTTGTCCGTCCAGATCAGCACTGATCTCTATAAAGGCATCTCCTTTAGCGATGTTAGGCCAGTAGCGGACAACCCCTTCTGGAGAGACCATGATGACAGCAACCTCAATACCATCTGAGCCTACAACGACACCAGCTAATTTTGCTTGGTGATTTAGTTCACTCGGTGGTAGAGCTAGTTCCTTACAGAAAGTTGCCTTTATAAGAGAATGTAAAAACCATTTTAATTTTTAAGAAATTGAAAAATTCTGATCATTTTAATAATGTGATTTTTATTTTATTTTTTACTTGCAACACATCAAGTACGGTATCACATAAGAGTTTAAACTTTATTCCTTAAGTACTGTACTGTATTAGCTTACTTTCAATACAATAAATACATTATAAAATAGTTTTCAATATTAAAAACATTTATTATTATGTCATAATTATCAGAAATGTATACAACACAATGCACTACTGTACTGTATTTGCACATTTTTAACACAAACATTTTTGTAAGTTGTACACACGGTACGTCAGTATTTTTTTATGTTTGCAGAGAGAGCTGTTCTGCATACCTTAGAGAGACTTCTCTGCTCAAAGCACCATATGAACATCTTACGAGCACACACCAACCACGCCCATCCTGATGGGTCAACTTTGACGGTAATTCGAGTAGTTCCTATAAAACAAAAATATACACTCAAGGTAAAAGTTTCTGCAGTATTTCTAAATCTTTTGAGATGCAACATTGAATTTCTATCTGTTTTTTCTTTGTAAATAAATAATGGTGATGTTTTTCTTACGATCAGCAAGTGTGAGGGCCTCTGTCACTAGGACTGGCAGCGACGAGCCGTAACTTTCTAGTTTATTTGATGAACATTCCTCTGCGAGAAAAGACGACTGTAGATATGATCTTCGAGATGCTGCACTTCTACAGTAGGAGAAAAAATAGTACTGATTAATTTTACTGATATTTTATCCCCTTTTAAAAATAAAAATAGTTGTTTTTTATTGAAAATTTTAAATTACAACAAATAACAATTAATAATAATAATATAATAATAATTATCCATAGTAATACTAGGCCTACTAGGCCTAATTAATAATAGTTTTTCTCGTCGACCAAAAATTATTGTTAAAAAAATATTTACCTGAAAAAATGCAATTTCAAAAAAAAAAATAGTAAAACAGTGGGTTTTTGATTAAATTTATATCCCACTAATTCCACTAAAAGTTCATTAGCGCCCTCTACCTTTCACTTTAAACCATCCCAACCTCCTAGGCCTACACCTCTCTCCCCCGCCTACTACTAGCCGGGCTAAACAGACCTAGCCTGCCGACAACGTTACACGACGTAGGCCTACCTTGTACTGACATTTGGCGATGGGAGAAACGACCTTCTACTATTCGTATTAAATATTCCTACACTTCTACGACTAGTCGATCTCGCTGATCTTGCAGATCCAAATGATGAGAAACGCCTTGCATTCCTTGGCGTGCTCATTTTTAGCCGAAAACACTGATTTCTTTATTTGAAAACTACACAACTTGTTTTCTTCTTCGCGCACATTTTCAGAGCGTCATTCTGACGACTGGAGCATTCTCTACTTCTCTACGGAGCGCCATTTATGCCTTTCTTAACTTCAATAATAGAAATAGTACTACGGTAACTGCTCAAGTGGACCCAATTTAGCACCAAGGTAGCACAGTGATATAAAATACAAATAAGTCACTACTTTTAATATCGTTTCGTATGTTAATACACTGTGCTCAGGTGGACCCAATTTCGTGCCAGTGGAGCACAGTGATATAAAATAGAAATAAAGTCACTAAATTTTAATATATTTTCGTATGTTAATACACTGTGCTCAGGTGGACCCAATTTGGTGCCAGTGGAGCACAGTGATATAAAATAGAAATAAAGTCACTAAATTTTAATATATTTTCGTATGTTAATACACTGTGCTCAGGTGGACCCAATTTGGTGCCAGTGGAGCACAGTGATATAAAATAGAAATAAAGTCACTGAATTTTAATATCTTTTCGTATGTTAACACTGTGCTCAAGTGGACCCAATTTGGCCCCAGTGGAGCACAGTTATATAAAATAGAAATAAAGTCACTACATTGTAATATCTTTTCGTATGTTAACACTGTGCTCAAGTAGACACAATTTGGCACCAGGGAGCACAGTGATATAAAATAGAAATAAAGCCACTTAATTTTAATGTCTTTTAGTATGTTAATACACTGTGCTCAAGTGAACACGATTTGGCGCCAGGAGAGCACAGTGATATAAACTACAAATAAGTTACTGAATGTTAATATATTTTTGTATGTTAATACACTGTGCTCCAGTGGATCCAATTTGGCGCCAGTGGTGGAGCACAAATAGTAAATACTTATTTAGTGTCCCCGGAGAGTGCACCTATTCATGGAAATATGAAATTAAATATTAAGTCTCCAGTACTAGCCCACCATGGTTGGGGCAGAGCTAATAATGAAAATAGAGCCCAGAATTGCACTTATACTTATAATATACATAATCACATATGATAATGATGGTAATGTTTAAATTTCAACGATCCAGATGCGACTTCAAAATGTTAGGTGGTGTTTTCTAATTTAAAACTCAACTTCGTATAAGGCCTAGCCCGGCGGCTGAATTAGTCTAACCTTCGAAATTGGTCTAGAAATCGGCATCTTTGTAAATGTTCTACATTTGATCTTATTTCACTCTCCATTAACCCCATACAAAACCATCGGAGACAAACTATCTGTTTAAAACATGTTTATTCTGGGGACGGTGCGGCCATACACACCAACTACCATAAAAGTTTATTCATAACATTTTACAATACAATATTATCTTGCATAAATCGGACATTTTCGCTACCAATGTACCAACATTGATTAACAAAATAAAAATATAACAGTGTGGCGTGTTGACCGCGAATGACTAACAATGCCATCTTTCCAACTACACCTGCACAACCATTGCATAACAATGCACGGCATACCAACCCGTTTCGTACACCTGCGATGGAAATCTAAATTCAAGTCATATGGCCGAGCGGTTAAGGCAGGGGCGCCGTTTACCGTACCTAAAGAGCCAACAACAACATCGGCAAGGGTTCGAGGCCGACTCGCTCCTAGTTCTGGTGGTGGAACAAGTCTTCTCGGATAAGGACTATAAACCGTAGGTCCAGTGTACACAGTTATAACCTGTGTGTACTTTAAAGAACCCAGTTCATTATTCGAAAAAGAGTAGGGGGTTACCCCGGTGAACTGGTTCACACAATAGCCCCTGTATCAGGGGGATTACCACCTATCTGATAGGACAGTGATTAATTCACTATTGGTAATCCTTGGCCACATTGCCTAAAGACATAAAATAAAAAAATAAATAAATAATTTCTTTTAGAATTGAGGGCGGCAAACATAAAATTTACGAGATCGAATACAGGTTGAAAAAAAAATTAAATAAAAAAAAAGATGTTAAATGTGCTCTCCCTGCCTCAGCACTAAGGCCCTGCCACAGCCTTTTGGGGTCGTTTCCAGCACATCACCAGATGCATTGATGTTGTCGCCTCATGATGTGTGGTGGAAAGGGGGACGTATAATTCTGTGAACCCCAAACACAGTGGTCGCATACCTTTAACTCTATTCCACCGACCAGCGTGGGAATCGAACCCACGACATATGTGTTGTTAACACGACGCTCAGGCGACTGAGCTACCGGTCATTTTGGTTTTAACAAGGTTAATATGATAGTTATGACGTATTGATGAATTACGTAATACACGTATAAATAGACTATTATCAGCTGTTCAGTCATGTACTACGTTGTAGCGTAACGGGTAATGCTCAGCTTTGTGTACTCTCAGCTCTAGTAGATTGGGTTCGAACCTCAACAGAATTTTTTTTAATGGAAAATAATGAATATTGTTTTTCTTTTATTTTGAAAGTGAGATATTTTGAGGGTTGTAAATGTCAGGCCTAAACAAGTGGATCTTTTTTAAAATCAGAAAAAAGTTGCATGACATTATTTCCCATTAAATAGACGGCCATAAAACCTCGAAAAGAAGCCCATGTGCTCCTACATTTTTAGTACTCTTGGGTAGGCTTCTTTTCCACATGGAGTTCTTTTCGAGTTTACTTTTGTAAACTAAAAGAGGGGAGCTTATAGGTTCCCGGTCGGAAAATGTTTATTTACATGATTTCAACAATCTTTTAATGTATTAACAACATTAAAATTTAACAGTGTGGCGTGTTGACCGCGAATGACTAACATACTATCTTCCCCATAATACACCTGCACAAACTCATTTGCATAACAACGCACGGCATACCAAACTGTTTAAAATAGAGCTGCAAGGTCTCCGGAAATGACATCTATTATTTTTTCAAACAACATGTATAAGAATCTTCAGTACCCCACCACCATGCTTGGGGCTGAGCAAAGACAATTTTGAAAAATAGAGCTACATAGGTTCCCGCCCGAAAAAAATGGCACTTTACATGATTTTAAATTATATGAAACAAACTATATAAGACTCACCAGGACAATAGAGCTTGTCCCCGGAAAGTGCACCTATAATTCATTGAAATATGAAATTAAATATTAAGTCTCCAGTACTAGCCCACCATAGTCTGGGCAAAGCTATTAATGAAAATAGAGCCAAGAATTGCACTTATACTTATAACTATACATAATCACCTATGATAATTATGATAATGTTAAAATTTCAACTATCCAGATTTTAGGTGGGGTTTTCTACTTTAAAACTCGACTTTGTATATGCCTAAGACCTAGCTCGGCGGCGGAATTAGTCTAAGCTTCGAAATTGGTCTAGAAATCGGTATCTTTGCAAATGTTCTGTATTTGATCTTATTTCATTCTCCATTAACCCCATACAAAGACCATCGGAGACAAACTATCTGTTTAAAACATGTTTATTCTGGAGACGGTGCGGCCATACACACAACTACCATAACAGTTTATTCATAACATTTTACAATACTATATTATCTTGCATGAATCGGACATTTTCGCTACCAATGTAGCTACATTGATTAACAAAATCAAAATATAACAGTGTGGCGTGTTGACCGCGAATGAGTAACAATGCCATCTTTCCAACTACACCTGCACAACCATTGCATAACAATGCACGGCATACCAAACCGTTTCGTACACCTGCGATGGAAATATAAATTCAATTTCTTTTAAAATTGATGGCGGCAAACATACAATTTACGAGATCGAATACAGGTTGAAAAAAAAAATTTAATAAAAAAAAAGATGTTAAATGTGCTCTCCCTGCCTCAGCACTAAGGCCCTGCCACAGCCTTTTGGGGTCGTTTCCAGCACATCACCAGATGCATTGATGTTGTCGCCTCATGATGTGTGGTGGAAAGGGGGACGTATAATTCTGTGAACCCCAAACACAGTGGTCGCATACCTTTAACTCTATTCCACCGACCAGTGTGGGAATCGAACCCACGACATATGTGTTGTTAACACGACGCTCAGGCGACTGAGCTACCGGTCATTTTGGTTTTAACAACGTTAATGGGATATTTATGATGAAATGATGTACGTATTGCGTAATACACGTATAAATAGACTGTTATCAGCTGTTCAGTCATGTACTACTTTGTGGCCTAACGGGTAATGCTCAGGTTTGGGTGCTCTCAGTTCTAGTAGATTGGGTTCGAACCTCTACGGATATTTTTTTTTTTAATAAATAAAAAAATAAAACAATGAATATTGTTTTTCTTTTATTTTGAAAGAGAGATATTTTGAGGCTTGTAAATGTCAGGCCTAAACAAGTGGACCTTTTTTTAAATCTTCTAATGTAAAAATTAACAACATCAAAATTTTAACTTTTTTACTCTGCTAAAGAGAACACAAAGGATATTATTCCTGAGGACGATCAAAGCATATTGAATTTTAAAAAATTGAAAATTGAAAGGCGTTCCGTAGAGAAGTAGAGAATGCTCCATCGTCAGAATGACACTCTGAATATACCTCACATTTACGTTCGTTATGTGAAATGAGTCTAGCGCCCTCTAATTTGTCAACTTCTTTCTACTTTTTTTACTGTTTTCAAATTTTAATTCACAAATATAATAAGGTTGAGAATGTCAACTGAAAGTTTCAGTTATTATGGAACAACTGTCTTCTGAAGTAACATAACATTTGTAAGAGAATATGAATGATGAATCATAGCCAGTTCTAACAAGATAATTGCACGGTGAGGTTATGTGAGAGATTAAAATAGAGAGCTGAGTCGAACCCACAATTTGCGGCCGCTACACATTTTATTCCACTTATACGACTATAAAAAGATGAATTTCATGCTTTTTCAAACAAAACACACCGCCGATGGTTTCAAATCTAACTTCATGTCAGAAGCCTGTGAAAAACACAGAAACTCATACGGCAAAGCTCTCTGTCATACACTATCAATTTTATGTGAAAAGAAATGTAATGTGCCCATCCATATGGACACGATGATATCATATATCAGTACCATATTTGGGCATATCACTACCATATTTGGGTACATCACACTTTTTTTTTGTCAAAATAGTCTAGTTTGATAGTTTTAGGCAGAGCTAGTCTTTGCTCCAGAACCATCTTTTGGTAGTACGTCTGAACTTTTTCCAAAACTTTTGAAAATATTGATTCCAAACTTGGATACAATATTCCAAAAGTATATTATTTTACCAAAGTAGGCCTAAATAATTTGCAAAAAATATAAATTTTATCAACAATTTTAAAAGAGCTCAATATTCCAATTCCCCAACTTTTACAAAAATAGAGGGCGGAAGATATAATATAAATGTACGGTCACACTCCAGTGATTTTGTTGGAAAAAAAAATCAAGGAAGTAGACGAATAAAAACTCCGAGCGAGCGAGACAGCTGAGAATAAATCATCCATAACAAATTAACAAGCCCAACAATAACAGAGAACAGTAGTCTAAAAAGTCTAATTATGGGGTCTAACGCTTCCACACTGTTACGAGATGAAGAAATCCAAGAAATCGAAGAACAGACTGGCTGTAAGTACCATACACTCATTAATTAGAAGACGAATTCCTAATAAATCTTACTTAGGTCTAGCCTAGCTAGACTAGCCTTGCGAAAAGTAAGTAGTAGCCTAAGTAGGCTAGTAGTTAGGAGGCAACGTAGGCCGCCAGCAGAAGGTCGTACGTATATCTCTAGTAAGGCCTAGCCTCTAGTAGGTCTTATGGCTTGTCCTCTAGACCTAGACTAGGCATATATTATTATTTACTTCCACATTATTAAGTACCAGCTGATGTTGTTATGACTAAATTATTCTGTAATTTTTTTTCTACCCGCTTCTGCAGAAGAAAATCTCCCTAAACTTTTTTTTTGATTTTCATATTATTAATTAATAAATATTAATATCACTGGTAAAACTAAACAAATTTTGAATTTGTTGACTTTCAGTGAGTGTTTCTTCTTTCTATTATTAATTTCTGAGTATGTTCTACTTCTAAATTGATAATGCTTCTGTTTTGTAAATGTCAGTTGTCGGTATAGAAACCAACTTAGTAGCGATCTAGCTCATACTTCCTCAATTGAACTACCTCTCTGAATAACTTGATTGTTATCTACAGGAAGCAATACAAACAACAATGAATAGTGACGAGTCATACTGAGATTGTAAACTAACCACTAGGAAAAGGATATACAGATATGTGTAATGTGTGATATAGAAGCTTAACTTAAAGATGTACAGTATTGTTCCCCAAAACATGAAAAATAAAGATAATTTTTTAAAAAGATGTGTAATATGTGTGGTATAGTAAGTTTTAACGTGAAGATGTATTGTTCCGCAAAACATGAAAAATAAAGATAATTAAGAAAAGGATGTGTAATATGTGTGATATAGAAGCTTAATTAATAAAGATGTATTGTTCCCCAAAACATGAAAAATAAAGATAAATAAGAAAAGGATGTGTAATATGTGTGATATAGAAGCTTAAACTTAAAGATGTATTGTTCCCCAAAACATAAAAAATAAAGATAATTTAGAAAATGATGTGTAATATGCAGGGAGGTAAAAAAATAAGTATATAAATAAATATAAAATAAATATTGTTATACCTCCCTGATATATGTGTGCGGTATAGGCCTAGTAAGTTTTAACGTGAAGATCTGTATTGTCCCAAAACATTAAAAATAAAGATAATTATGAAAAAGATGTGTAACATTTGTGGTATACTGTAGTAAGCTTATTGTATTGTCTCCAAAAACATGAAAAAAAGGCAGGACTTGGTATTTCTAGTGAAAACGGCCCTGGGCTAGTCAACTTGTAGTTAATTCAGAGGCAACGTAGCCATTTAAATGTGTAGGGCATTTAAATGGGGACGAATTGACCTGGGAAAGTAGTGCCCACAATTTGGAATCAATGAACCAGCAAGTAGGCTAGTAAAACTTACGATTAACTAGCCTGGTAGCCAGGTCTGTGTAACTACAATTCATTAAGTGGCACATTATAAAGTACAGTAAAACAATTAAATTTACTGTATTATTGTTTTATTACAGTTTCTCACAAACAGATTCTACGCTTGTACAGTCGGTTTACTAGTTTAGACAAAACTAGTAGTGGAAGACTTGGGTATGTATTGTATTGTCATACAACGCTTTTTAAAAACTGTTTTATTGCATTAAATTTGTTTAATTATTACCGTATAAATTGGAATAAACGGGTTGGGGCGTTTATTGATCCGGAGTGTTTTAGGGGTGGCGTTTATTTGGGGGAGGCGTTTATTTTTTGGGTGTAATATGGTAATAATCAAATAAATACCCCCTAGATATGAAAAAATACAACACAATTAAAAAATTGATAAAATACAGTAAAAATTGTATCCAAACTATAAATGGTTTTATTTCTTCCAAATACAAGACGATCAGATCTTCTAAGGATCCCAGAACTGGCAGTGAATCCGTTGGGTGACCGCATCATACAATCCTTCTTTGCTGACAGTCCAGATGGCAATATCGACTTTAAGAAATTCATGAAAACGTTGGCAATATTTAGACCAATCAGAAAGAGTGATGGACCAGGTGCTGTTAATAGTGTTGAAAACAAACTGAAATGTAAGTTATAACTCGATCGGAGCAATTTTGAAATTATACCTTGACCTTTGACATTGCATGATCCTCAATATCAGATTAATATGCACTCTATCATCAGGATTACTTTACCCAAGTTTCAGTCAATCGGTGCAATTTGAGAATTTTGTGATTTAACCTTTAACCTCACAAACTCGTTCTTTATTATACCGAGCTGCACCCACCCACCAAGTTTGTAGATTGTGCGACCCCTAGTCTCTGAATAAAGCCGGACAGACACGCAGAGATTTGGTGAATTATAGTAAGATTCCTCTATGGAATGGAAATCACTTACTTAAAATTCATAGAGGCATTATATGGCAACTAGAGAGTCTCTCTTCAACTCCAATACTTTTTCAAGATACAGTGACCATTTTAAAGAGTTGTTCACTGTTACCTAGTTGAATGCCCTCTAGCCTTCAGCTTATACTATCTCTATGCTTAATATTGAAATAATATCTTTACATTTAATAGTTGCATTCAAGATGTACGATCTTGACGGCGATGATAAAATCAGCAAAGATGAACTGCTTGTTGTCTTGGAGATGATGGTTGGCAACAACATCACGGACGATCAACTTGGATTAATTGCCGATCGAACCATCAAAGAGTCGGACCAGGATAATGTGGGACATATCACATTTGAAAACTTTTCAAAGGTTTGTTATTTTGAATTTAATACTGTGCGAATTTCTTCCAGTATAGTACAAATATGCATGTTTGAGAGTTAAAAGAACATGGGCTTAGGCTTTTTTAGAAGGCAGGCTTGGCAAATCTTCTATCTGCCTTCCTTCTTAACAATACAAACAAATTGTGATAGGAAATGATCTATAGATTAATTACGACTACCATATTTATTCTATTTAGTTAACAAGATAAGGATTCACATTCTATTATATGTATTAGCTACAATATTGTACTTATATTTCTATACTTTGTTTTTAGATTTTACTTAATCAAATAACAAATTTCTTTTGTTACAGGCCCTTGAAAGAAATGATCCCGGACAGATGATGAGTATAAGGTTCTTGAACTAAGTGAAAGTGAATGGTTTAAGCTGTGTCTACACTATCAAACTTTGTTACAAACAAATGTGATGTGCCCATATATACATGATAATGTCATCACTACCATATTTAAGCATATCACTACCATATTTGGGCACACTTTTTTTGTCATCTAGTTGGACAGTGTAGACAGGGCTTAAAGAACGCTATTATAACAACATTGCTTGGTTAAGTGTTCAGGCATTTGTGTAGCAAATTCTGATGTACAAGAATGTGGGAAGAAGTTAATGTTTAGGAAGTATTCAATAGAAATTTATTGTAAATTATATTGTATGTATATTTTTTAAACAAATAGGATAAAATTGATTATGCTGTACTAAATGTTTAAAATTCTTCTCGATTGACTTGGTTAGTCACAGATTTATGAATTTTAAATATGAAAATAAAAGATTACCTTGTATATGCGGCTTATGTTAATACTTCATTAGACTGGTTAATCCCACAATGCAACATGGTAATTTGACTGTCGCAATACGTGAACTGAGGATTCATCGACGACAAAAATATTTTTACATAGAAATACATTTAAATATTTTTATATAAATACAACTTGTGTGAATAATTATGTATACAGATAATATATTATATAACTAATATAATTTGAGATTATATTTATTTTGCTAAATGGGATTTAGTTAATATTAAAAAGATACTGTAGTTTGTTTTATTTTGTGCTACACATACAAATTTAATAATTTTCAAAGATTATAAAATGTGTGGGGGCTGAACAATTGGTCGATGAAACTAGTTCATCACATGACTACATAGCCATTGAGTCTTAGTCATTCTGCACACACTCATTATCTGAGCATGCATAGAATGACTTTTGCACTCGAAAGCTTGCATAGTTTGTGGGTGAAAGTTCATATTTGTTTCACTAATTCAGGGTATTTTTTTACTTACCAATGAAAGGGAAATGAGTTTCATGCCCATTTTTTTGTCCATATGTTACGGTAGATCAACTCATATCATTCCATTTTGAATGCAAGTTAATTGACTTCTTTATCAAAGAAATAAATACTTTTTTTAATTAGAAACATTGGTGACAATAGAAAATAATAAATTGCATGCATGGTTGACCGTGACTGTAAATTTGTAACTTAACTAAATGCCAATGTTTGAAATTATAGTTTTAGAGTATACTGTACTATTTTTTAAATAATAATCTAACTTATCTGTAGTCTGTCGTTGATAAAAAAAAAAAGATATGGTATGTTAGTTTATCTTTATTATTTTACTACTGTACACAAATAAGTTTATGAATAAATATTTTACTTGTACACATTTATTTTAAATTGTTATTTTGTACACAAATACAATACAGAGTTACTGTATGCATTGTAAGGTTCAGCTGTTATCAGAACACTTTTATTTTTAAGACTATGTTCACACCAGGTGAAAATGGATACTGTATAACACGGTGCAAATGTAACTTGAAGCTACATTCGCACTGGGCCAACATTTGGTCCGGTAGCTGTTGGAAACTCCAGGCTATGTTTCATTATCCAATCACATACATACGTTTTGTACGGAACAAGTGTGAATGGTGCTATTAAAAATTACACACATTTTTCATCTGGTATCTAGGCTCAGTGTAAATCTAGCTTTAAAATGCTTTAAGTACTAAGGCTTTGTTCACACTTAGTCGTAAGCCCACCATAAATAATACAATGGAACGGTCGCTTGTGATTTGTCAACTCACTTGCATAAGGTTTATCGCAAATAGCTTGATTTCGCAAGGAACATCATTGCACAATGTATGATGGGACTCCCAAACCCTTCCCATCATGCCTAGAACATGCTATTTACGATAAACCTCATTGCACCAATGTTGTTGCATCCAAGTGTAAACCAAGTTTAAATCTCGACCCAATATCAAACAGTATTCTCAAACACAATATATTCAACTCGCAGAGTAACTTTTTTAGGCTGAATAATATACAGCGGCTTTGCTTTGTCCTAGTACGTACATTGTGCTTATAAACTGAATAGCAATCATGCATATAGTACATGCATCTCAAGGTCCTATAACAGATTTATTTACCCACACATTTCAATGGTTGAAGTAGTAAATTAACGCGCATTCTGTTCTCTTTCCAAATTCTTTTAATAGCGACCATTTTTTCTGGCACAAGCAGAGATTACAGTAGAAACCCTCCCTGGGACACCTCAATTCAGAGACACCTCTATTAAAGGGACACTTTCACATGAAAATAATGAAGGGAAATATATATGTTCACTACGGCCAACCCCTATTAAGGGGACAAGACACTTTTTCAGGTACCAAAGGTGTTCCCTTAATAAGGCTTTAACTGTAAATAAATATTATATGATTATAGTAGAACCCCTATTAAGGGGACACCTTTCGGACCCAATAAAGTGTCTTCCTATTAGGGATGTTCCCTAGTTTTAAAACATTATCTGATTTGTTTCACGGGAAAGTTTCCCCTGAACAGGGGTGTCCCAAAGCAGGGACTGTATTAACATGTGTGAAGGAATAATTATAATAAATAAAAATTAAATAAATAGTAATGCCAGATGCATTCAAAAGTAAATAATATTTATAAATAATAATCTTTTTCTTAATCGTCTTTACTCGAGCGATATTGCCTTTTAGATTTCTTTTTCTTAGGCTTAAATTCTAATCTATCTTCAGATTCATTATCAGTGTTTTGTTTTTCATTATCTACTTGAGAGTGAATATTTGATTGATTTTCAGATTGAGTTGCAGTCCAGCTGCAAGATGGTTGATCGTTATCAGACTGTGAGGGCATCTTTTTTGTAGTACTTTTATTCTTTTCGTTATCATCTGCCAACAAGTCAACTAATTTGAATTCAGTGTTTGTTTTTGATTCAATACATTCTGCATTTTGACTATTCGATGAATTCTCGTTACTTAAACCAGTGATTCTTTTCCGTAAAGATCGTATGAAACTCTGATGTGAAGTTAGTGTGTTTTGTGGCGGTAATAAATGCGACTTGCGCAATTCATCTTCTTCATCGCTTGAAGCATTATCAGAACTACCGATTACTATTTTTACGGACGAAGTCTTTGACGATTTTTTATGCATCTTACTCTTAAGTGCCTTCTTACAGGCTAGCCTTTGACGAAGACTAACTATTTTGTTATCCGATTGCTCATTGGTCAATTTCATTTTTTTATTTTTACGTGCAAGTTCACGCTGTTTCGCGCAGTAGCGTTCGTAAAGCAACCTTCCTTCTTCGTCCGTGTCAGTCATTTCACTGCTACTGGAAGACTCTTCGGCAGCTCTTTTATTTATGGAACCAGATGGTTTTAAAGAGTCGTTATTGCTGGCGGTTTCATCAGAAGTATAATCAGGATTATATCCAACAGAGGGCGCCTGATAACTATCAAGCTGTAGAATGATTGTTGTGTCCGTCGTGTCAGAGTCCGATTGATTCACAAGATGATCGAGCAACTCGGTGTCCACTGACACCAAATGGTCTGAATTTATATCGCTGTCAGATGCGTCGCTAAAGCCACCATCCACTTCTCGCTGGACTAAGGAATCAAAGAATGCAATCATTCGCGGGTCCTCTTCCATTGACTGGTTACTGAAGTCGTACGATAACGCAGAGCTGCTGCTCATCATTAGGTTTAGGTATTCGCCGCGATTGTACATTGGTCGATCCACTTCCCACAAATCTTGGTCGCCTTTTAAGCTACCACGACTTTCAGGCAAAGCAAATGGGCTCCATATCTAAAATTTGAATACAGCAAGAATATCATTTTTTTTTTATATTTTAAAATATAAAATGTACCAAAACATGTATCCATACACTATAGGCTGCCATTTGTTGATTGTCTATTTATTGAGGGTCATACATAATGCCATTGCTTTCTTGCAGTGGCGTAGGCTGGTTGCTGTCTGGGGGTTGGGTGGGGTGCAAAAATTGTAAACTAAGCCCCTATTATAAAAAAACTATAAATAGACTCACCTTTATAACTTTCTCAACTCCTGAACTAGCTATCATGTGATTGTATCTATTGAAGCAAACTTGATTTACGATTGACCTATGACCTTGTAGTACCATGTGTGCTTCACCAATCCCTCCTGCTGTGAAAAAAAATTTAGAGAAAGCTTTAAATGATTTCGACAGTGTTCTCCTGAGGCCCTCAAATGTCACAATGGTACTATGACCTCTACTGTGACCTCTACTTTGACCCTTTCATGTGATGATTTTTGGAATCACAGAGCATGCATGGGGAAATGTTAGTGAGCTTTGCGATTTGAGACGACTGAAACTGGACCTAGAAACCACCACAACTGTATCAAGGAATAGAGCGAGTGATGTCTCAACTTCCCTGGCATACGCACAATGAATTTACATGAAAGAATTTGTTTCTATGTTGCCGGTTATTGCAAATACCACAAATACCTTCAATAGGGCCTTCTGGTACTTTCCAAATATAAAGGTTGAAGTCATCTGAGCCTGATACAACATACTGCAAAACAAAAATCAGAACTAGATTTATCTGACCCGTGCAAACAAAATGTGCATGTGTGTTAAAATATGACCTAAAGTAGTGTTGAATTGGTCTATTAACATTTACTGAATGTCATATAGGATATACAGTGGCAATACGGGACCCACATATATTCAAATGTTAAACTACGATGATAGTACCAGAATGAAAGATGAAGGAAACATTTGAAAAAGGTAATTGTCTGAGCAAAAACATAATTAAAATTGGAAAGAAAATGGAACTTTGGGAATAGCACTGTTATGGTAGATGTGAACATACGTGTTTGGTGGTAAGATTGAAAAACAAACATGTTTGTCTAGAGTAGAGAGAATCTATTCATCCCCTCCCCTTTAATACCCTTTCCTCTAACTCCCCTCTCCCTCTAACTCCCCATTCCCTCTAACTCCCCATTCCCTCTAACTCCCCTCCCCCTCTAACTTCCCTCCCTCTCTAACTCCCCTCCCCTATAACTCCCCTCCCCTCCCCTCCCCCTCTATCACCCTTCCCCTTCTCTCATCTTACCTGGTGTTTATCCCCAGCAAAACAGCCAGTCTTCATTGTACATGAATTGTAGTAACCTGAGTGGTCAAATTGATATGTCGGGACAGGGCTATGTATATCGTAAAGGACAGGTGGTAGTCGTCTTCTTAGGCCAAAGATTCGTCGGCCAAGCTGGTCAAAGCAAACACTCATGGCACTTTGGGGTATTCCTCCGTACCTTAGCAGGCAACTAAAAGATGAAAGAATCATTATATTTTGTTAATTACAGTTATGGTAGTATTCTCTCAATAAACTTTATCAAACAGTGTGCTCAAAATTATAAACAAACTTGACCTTTGACCCAAAAAAAAAAGTCAAAATAGTACACTTACCTTCTTGGTTTGCGAACATCCCATAATGCTAGTCCTTCTTTGCAATTAGCAGTTGCTAAAAACCTGGATTCTATTGGATGGTAGACCACACCATGAAATGAAGTTGCATAATTGGCCAAAACAAACGGCTCTAGAAGAAGAAATAAACAGTTAGAAATGGTGATTACAGTACACACATCTAACAATTTGGAGCTATATTTATAGTTATTTTATTGACATCAATGTTCAATGAATCTCTAGTAACCAAGAAAAAGTACTTCATGGACTATACTATTTGTGAAGAGGGGTGTTCATTGAAAATGTCTACTTTTTGCGTTATATCTCACTCATTAAGGAGAAAGGGCTCTTGTCAGTTTATCCAGGTAAGCTAGGCACGAAATAGACTGTGAAACTAGTTAGCTAGTTAGAATTGAGTTAGTTACCATGGTGACTCGGTTCCCGAATGTCCCACAATAGCACTCTACCGTCATCACCGGCGCTGGCAAATACGTTATCATTACTTGGATCAACAACAACGCCAAAGACAGCATCTTCATGAAGAAAAACATCTATGGTTTCTCCACTGAAAAAGCAAAATATAATCGTTAATTAGTTACAGTACAGTATATTCTTATTATCTGATTGGTTAATTTGATATCATGTGCCATTCAATATTAGTTCTATAAATGGTAATATTTAATGGTACTGTCAAATGTTCAGCTTTTTTGTACAGACTTTGCACAATTCGAGGCTGGTGAATGCTGGGCGTTCAAAAACCAACATGTAGTGTGTGCTGTCTATAAGTCCAGGCCGAATCTAAGCGCTGCCTTTCTGAATGGCTAAAAAGGATAAATTTTGATTGTTTACATTGGCCTAAAATTTCGCAATTCTGCGTCCTGCGTTTGACCCAGGCTACACAATTTTGAATCAACTCCATGCAGAGTAAAAGAAGTATACAAAGGTAATCATATGGTTAGATGACCTCACCCATTTTTGCTCAAGCGAAATCAAATCACTGTCTGCATTCCAATGCTGCTACGATGTTCATGATACTTTGTACTACATATTTTGGTAGTCAGGTTAACTTTAGTGTGCTTAGAGCCGAGTCATTATGATTACTTAATAATCAATACCCAGGGGCGGATCCAGGATATATTAAACAGGGGAGCACTAACATATAATATTAATAGTCTTTGAAAATGTAGATTCATTAATACCAGTAGTAGTCATTAACCAATTTAATAATTACAGGTAATTTCATTTTAGCTGTTAAAAGGGGAAGAGCATTTGACCCTTATCGCTCCTTACCCTCTAACACTTACCATCCCCTAGCGCACCCCACCCCACCCCTTAGTGCTGATCCACTTGAGCTCCCCACCACCTAGCACTCCCCATCCCTAGAATTCCCTACCCCCTAGCACTTCTCACCCCTACCATTCCCTACCCCTCTAGTGCTCCCCATTCCCTAGTGACTACCGTCCCCTAGCGTTTCCCACCCCTAGCACTCCCCAGGATCTGTCCCTAATATCTGCTTACGTTTTTATGTCATGAACAAGGACCTGCGCATCATTACCACCAGAGAAAATATGTTTATTTTGATTGTCAAAAGCCAGTGAAAATATGTTGGAATGATGCTCTCCCCTTAGCGTGACATATTTTTGTTTTGTAACGTTTTTGTTCTTTGAATTAGTAGATGGATCGCTGCTGGACAGGGCATCCTGCATGTTCCAGAGTACAATACGTCTATCATCTCCACCTATGAAACATAAAAACCGATTCATAAATCAATTCATATCACAGTCAAAAATATGAAATAATAATTATACTGTATTGTGTGATTAAATAAAAATAAAAGGCGATTCTATTTTTATCCAGGGATCAATTTTAGTTAATTGTGTGCATAAAATAATAAACTTAATGAAATTGAAAATAGACAAATAATCAATACCTTTTAATAATTAATAATATATTAAAACAGATAAAAACCAAAAACATGTTTATTTTTATATTATAAATTAAAAGATAATAAAAATAACAAAATAGATACAAATATAGTATAGTACGGTTATTACACATCAATTATACTTATAATATCAAGCAAATAAAGATAGAAATAACTACTAGTACTAGGCCCATGGGCTCTTTCTAGTCTTACCGGATGCAAGAAAATTCCCCCCATTGTTGCTAAATTCTATTGCGTTGATGCAGCCGAAATGGCCCGTCAGGTTTTTTCTGTACAGGCCTTCACTGTCTGCAAATCGTCGGCTTAGAAAACGGTTGGTAAATTGTGAATTATCTGTTATTTGTCGATGTTTATAATATTTAAAATAAGACATGGGTTTTCCATGTGCCCATTGCCTTTGAGCCATCTTAAAATATGAACCTTAAAGTTATTTTGACGCAATTTTACTAAGGTTTCTTCTCTAGAAAAACTCTCACACCACCACCAACTCAACAATAACAATAACAATCATGCGCCCTCATGCGTTTGGTAGGTTTCATGTTTTTGCATTATAATCTATGGCGCGCTGCAGTCGTATAATAGTGTACATTTTTGTGATTTGCTACACTACAATATTTAAAATAAAGAAAAGCCGTTTGTATCTATATCACGTACTCATTTAATGGAAGCATTACAGACTAATCATTAACACATTATTTTCATTTCATTATTTGCTTGTTGGCAATGTACAATCAGTAAACGAAAACACAAATCAGCCTAATGACTTCCAACCTCACAACAAATTAAAAGCAAATAATGTTGTTCCAGGAACAACTTGATGGCTGAGTAAATTATAGATATGAAAATCAAATCAACAACATTCCGAACTCAGACATTTGTAACTAGGGAGCCTGTATGCAAAACGTATTCCTTTTTATTAAAGGTACATAAGTGGCCTATTTTATTTGCAGCATGAAATACTTCATACGATCTAGTCATTGCCAATCCTTTTTCCATCCTTGGATTGGTTTCGTTACCACTTTTATGGACGAGAAGTGTTGTTACTCGTCTCGACAACCAATTGGTAACCTCTTTATCTCTCAACAGAATAGAAGACTATTACCGATAAACCGACTTTTACCATCTTTACATTTAGGTTAGTTTTATTTAGGTTTAAAAAAAACGTAATTATATACCATAGTCAACGTCATCATTTGAATTTATAAGTTCCTTTCTAACGATGTTAGGACTTCCAATATTATAATCTTCGCTCGAATCTAATTTAAATTTAAATTCTTTATTGCTGTCATAACATTTCGAATGTTTGCTTTTCGATTTCTTCTTTTTCTTTTTCCCAACACTGTCTGGACTCCTGGCCTGGTTAGTTCGCTTAGAGATATGTTTTCTACCATTAGATTTAACCTGAATACCAGATACTAAAAAGGAATTAGAACCCGAAATGGTTTCGGGTAGTTTCGGAATATTTGAGACGTGATTGTTGATGGTCTCGTTCTTATTGGAGTCACTGCCATTGCTTCGAGTCTCAAAACCACTATCATAGCTTCTTTGGATGTCTGGGAGGTGGAGGAAGTCAATGGGAGGAGCGATGTCTACGGATTTCGAGATGCCATACTCTTTAAACGTCTCCAATGATGGCAGCCTTAAAATATCACTTGTGTCTTTAGATTCTCTTGGATGTCTATGCGTTTGATGTTTGTCATGATGTCGCGTTTGATGTTTGTGATGACGCGTTGTCGTCCTATTGTCTGTTTTAATTGGCGGTAATATATCTTTATATTTGTTATGTCTGCGTTTGTCTGTCTCGTAAAGACTAACTTCTGCTGAATCTTCAAGAGATTTTCCATTTATCAAATATAACGTTGAAGCCATTTTTTCCGGATCTTTGTAAATAAAAGGAGAGACTTTTCCAGTTGGTTTATTACGAGTACTGATTTGATGATCTGGTGACGTCGACGGAGAAAGCAATGGAGTCTGGTGACCATTAGCAAGAACGCGTTGGTCAGACATCCTTTTTTCTGTAATGTTGTCTGCTGATCTGTTTGCATTGACCGGTTCTACACCAGGTCCATCGCTATTCAATCTGTCGTTGTGCTGCTGTTTTAAACCATGCGATTCTGAAATGAGATGAATATTTTTTTTTATTCGTCAATCCTTAGTTTATAGGTACAGCCATTTTCAGGCACAAATTGGATGAGAGACTGGTTTGGTCGAAAAGCAATTATATAGGCTACTATAGAATTCATTACCGGAGGATGTAGTATCTTCAAGATCATCAACTAATAATTTAAAGTCAGGTCTCGAACAGGCATGGTCCAACCACCCTCTAACATTTGCGCCGTATTCGAGCTTTGATGTTATTTTCAAAAGGGGCTTATAGGCATAGCCTAGCCTCGACTCCGGATCCAGCAAATGCTGAGCTCCGGAAACGAGTAAACAAGTAAGTAGACCTTACAACACCACATGTGATATAAATAAGATGCTGTATTACCAAATATTCCTGATACTTCTGAAATATATAGGCCTACTAGGTGGGGATACAGCACTAGGAATCGGGTGATAGGTGATGTGGCCTACTACTTTTATCATTTATAGTATTACAGGTTATACCCTTAGAAAAGAGTTATCGCATACATACATATAGAACAATATTTATCTTGGCAGTGCTATACGCAAACCACACGGAACAGATCCAGGATGTAAGGATTTTGAGATCGAACAATACAAACTAGTCCTAACGCTCTGTCTACACTATTAAACAAGTTTGCCAAAAAAAGTGTGTTGTGCCTAAATAATGGTAGTGATATGCCCTAACATAGTAGGACAGTTTGATTTTGTAGACTATAAGCTATATTTTTATGGACCCCTTACAATCTGCCTGACAATTGATACTTACAAATTACAACACTTTATGATGTCACCGTGTTTATACGTCTTTGTCAGCTTCAACTAAAATGACCACTTGACAGTAGCAGTTTGAGCCCGGTGTTAAAATAGGACTTACTTATTTCATACGGTGACAAAGTTTCATTTGCACAGAAGTCATTTATCAACCTGTTTTAAACTGTTCTTTGTTATGTAAACAATTTAGGATTGTAATGATCCTGAACGGTCATTAAGTGTCATCAGGCCAATAGATTACAATCTTACCTGATTGCTGACCTGACGGTTGCTGTCTGCTACTTATGGTAGACGATACAACTGTTAAAGCATCCTCCAGTGTTCTGGTTTCACCAAAATACTCCTCTTTGTAAAACTCCATTATTGGAATGTCGCGATTTAGTGTAATGTCTACAGCACTGAATTTCTGCTGTAAATAGTAAATACACTTTTCCACTCATATACCGGATTCTCTACGATCCAAATGACGTGCGATGTCCAACGTGAAGTGGCTATTTGGCCAGCAGCAGTGTAAGTAAACTTTGTACCAAGTTTACTCACTGGAGATAACTTGTTACCTCAAACAGTTTACCGAAAAGGAGCTAAAAATATTGAAATATCACAGATTTACATAAGCTCGTCCTTATCGACAATACATAATTCAGTAACCGGGTTCTGTGCATTCTTTTTAATAGTGAATATAACAACATCGGGTGACACAATGCAAATTGGCACTCCGTTATCAATATACATTGATAATGACCTGTTAACATATAAATATCAGTTAAACAATTCCGAATTTCTTCATCACTATGTACCGTCAGTTTT
Source organism: Antedon bifida (assembly GCF_963402885.1). NCBI lineage: Eukaryota > Metazoa > Echinodermata > Crinoidea > Comatulida > Antedonidae > Antedon > Antedon bifida. The sequence goes on along the minus strand of NC_136234.1, from coordinate 19,725,755 downwards.
TTCTTGTCTACAATAAATAAGTTGTACATCATTAGGCCTATAGTATTAAGGTTGCAACACCAACAGAAAAGATACGGTCGTGATCGATATTTTCATGAAATAGCTTAATAATAGCCAATGCAAAATAACAGTTTCTTTAAACGTCATATTTTCGATAGATAATGTTAATTTCACAAATCAAGTCTTAGCCTGTTGTTCTATTTGGTGCACAGGGAATAGTGGACTTTGGTCCAGAAATAGTTTGTATCTCGACAAATTATATAATTATATTGTATATAAAAGGCTTCTTTCTAAAGCTGTCTACACTATCAAACTAGTTTGACAAAAAAAGTGTGACGTGCTAAACAATGGTAGTGGTATTCCCAAATATGGTAGTGATATGACATCATCATGTCCATATATGGGCACATCGCATAAAGTTTGATATAGTAGAGTTAGACTGCGTTTGCCACCGTGTCTGTCAACTTATTTATAAAGATTGGTTACCAGGACGTAACGCAATTGAATTAGGACGTAAGCGCAACGCAAGCTTGACCATGATGACAATTAGCGATAGTCTGAATACAGTGCCGCTTGTGCACGATGGTCAAATTGCTTGCGTCGCGTTACTATACGTCCTAAGTGTGAACCAAACTTGATAAAAGTCGGCGTGTACAAAGAAAAACAAATACATTAAGGGATCAACGGGCATTTGCGATTGGATAGAATTGGGTCTAATTGCATTATAATACTAATTGAATACTGATACCAAGGCAATCTAACAACGGGACACATGACTCTCATTGCCAAGATAGGAATTCGTAACAGTCGTTTGATCTTACATCTGCCTGCGGCAAATATCAACAATATACTAATTACTATATAGGCCTACATATTCTCTGCGGCGCGCTGTGTCAAGGGCGTGGAACTGATCGTGTCGCAGCCACAGATAAACCCTTTGATCTCCAGAGAACGCATTTCCTAATCTGAAACGTTGATGCACACTATCAATAAAAATATTATGAACAAATAGGCCTAATATATGATTGATAAATACATGTGATAAACAAGATATTTGAGGCCACCCATGCTTCACTGGTTTTCCAAGGTAGTAGGGTGTAGGCCTACTTTAAATTGCCTGAGTGAGAGCATGGATTCTATTCCAATTTCCATAATCCATGGTGAGAGGTAAAATAAATCATTTGCAGCAGCTGGGGGAGGTATGGGAGGATAGCAATGGATCGTGCTCCCATGACTCTTTTTATATCTATGACAGATAATAATGTTAGCGCGACTCCTTAAAAAAAGTTCTGGGTCCACCCTCTGTGCAGATACAGCAGAAAAAGTGACAATCACAACAAAGTGTTTAGTAATGGAGGGTTTTCTTTTATCTAGAGGTCCCAAAGGCTTAGTACAGGAATCGTTTTAATCAGGAATCACTATTAATATGGTATCAATATGATTTATATCAGCGGCAAATCATTGTGTTTATGGTAGGCCTACTTTACTCATGTCAGCTTGTGCTTTGCACCCATTATATTAAATAATAAAATCAGACACAATAAAAAATCCATTTACGATGAAATGCGCGCTCTCCAACCAACAGAAAAGAGTTTTTATTATACTGCGGCAACCAATCAAAATGAAGAGAATATTTTATGGTTGAATAAATTTGGTGTAAAGTTACAATCCTCAGCCCTCCTGATGTGTTGAATTGAAAGCTAAAGAACAGAAGACACCAAGCAGCACAGAAGCAGACAATCGGAAGCCAAAAAGCAATCATGAAACGTCTAATTTTATATCTGTCATTTGTGGGTAAGTGATCACAAATATAAACTATCGATAGATTGGCATATTATTGTAATCTAGAAACTTTCTCAATGTTAGAATCAAGCTGGAAAACATTTTTAGGGGATAATAAAGTAACTTTAGGTTGACCTCCAAACCTTGAAACCTGCTTAACAAACAGTGGAATGTGATCCTCGTAAACTATTGCTGGTGCTTCTGTCTGTTTTCTATTTTACTGTCCCGTGATATGATTGATAGGCCTCTTTTTATCAGATTATGAACTGGACAAGTTTATTTACGTTGGCGGTTCAATTTTAATTGTTCTCACTGTTTAGAAATAACAAATATTACCATATGGCTCTATAATTTTGAATCATAACATTTAAAAAGCTAATTTTAAAAGTTTTGACATTTTTACGGAAGCCATCATCTTGCAGAGATGACAAGCTGTCGTGACCAGCCGAGCGTAACCAACAAAAATAACATAGCGGTTTCAGGGGATTTCAGGACACAATGTAATGTTAATTTAAAAATCATACCTCCTGAACAGAGGTTCGTATGAGGAAAACAATTACTTTAAAAAGGTCTTTACAAATTTTCCTACATAACTGTATTATTGGAAAAATTAGAATTGTTTTTCACCGCTTAAAATCCATCAAAATAAAACACCACAGTGTATAAGCATAGGTTGAGATGATTTTGTGGCTAGGGTACAGTATATGTTATGTTAATTTGTTTTTATATAATATTAATATGAGTATTTTGATTTGATTTTTTTTAGTTGCATGTCAGGGGTCATCAAGAAAACTATGGATTCCAAATTTGAACTATGACAACGTGGAAAACTGGGACAAAATGAGACTTCCGTGTCCAAACGACAGAATCATAATCGCTGAACCTGTAAATATTAAATATTTTTTTTACAGAATCTTAAGGCAATCTGTCCTGCCACCAATGTATTCATATGGACAATTCATGAAGGAAATGAATAAGTAAATCTTATTTATTTTCTCCATGGTATCGGTATTCATAAATTCTTTAAAATCTTCTTAAGTAGTAGTTCATTCTTGTCTTTAAAAGCTAAAAGAAAATAACAAATAAAAGTTTTTAGGTATGGTATTCATTAATATAACAATGCAGGTGTAAAGTACAAATTAATTGTTATTGTCTAATGGATGAATACATTATTTCTTGAAGGAAAACAATTGACAAATTAACCTTTTGTTAGGATTTTAACAACTTTTTATTGTGTTTTTTTATTTGCAGTATTAAGCCTAGATTGTAGGATACACTACATATAAAACAGAGCAATTAAAAAAAAAATATGGTAGAGAACCTCTCCTTTGAGATACCACTATTAAAGGGGAGATTTTGTTGAATCCCGCAGGTCTCTACTTAATATTTCATTTTTATTCAAAAAACATCTGGGACTTTTAAACAGTCAATGAAGTTCACAGCTCCCAAGCCAGAAGATCCAGCTTAATTTACGACTGGCAGTACAACAAGTTAAAATTCATAAAGTAAAAAAAAAAAAAACCCGAAAACATATTTTCACTTATAACACAATATATAAAACAGTTAAATTCAACCAAAAAACCTATTTTTTTGCTTTAAATTACACTTTTTCAGGTAAATTATTTTTTTTATACAATTTTTGGTTAAAGTGGCGTATTCAACAACAAAATTATTTTTTCAAGTGGACAATATATCTTTAAGGAAAAAGTACAGGCAAAGGGTTGAACAAAATGATTCTACTGTAATTTATTTACAGCAGAAATGATATATCAGTATTAGAATAATTTTATCAGGTTATTTAACAGATAAATCATTTTATGATGGTTATAATTTTGAGGGTATGACTTGTTGAAGAGATGATATCCAATACTAAACAAATATGTAATAAAAAGTATGATAGTAAAGATTAAGCCAATGTAAAGTTTGACTTTGTTTACATTTGCTGTAAATAAACATCGTAACCAGCAGTTATCAAATTGAGTGGTACGGCAGAGGTACCGCAAACCCATAGTTATAAAACTAGCACTCGCCAGCCATAGTTTAAAACTTTCTTTCAAGTATATAAAAATATAATGAAATGCTGTGGTAGCCCCGTTTTTTTTTTATTTGCATCCAGCATTTTGTGCATATTTATAACCAGTTCCCCCACAAAATTAGCTTTTAAGGTACTCGCCGGCAATAATTTAAAACTTTTTTTATATAAAATGATGATGAAATGCTGTGGTAGATCTGTTTTTTTTTATGTGCATCAAGCATTTTGTGCTTATAAACAGTTCCCCCCACCACCTCTTTACCTTTCAATGAAATGTTCAGCATGGCTCTAGTAGATTATCTGGCTCTAGTAGATTATCTGGATCTAGTAGATTATCTGGATCTTCTTTTAGAGCATTAGAAATGATCGCTAAAATTATTTTTAAAAAACCACCCTTACCCATACACAAAGAATTTTTTATCAACTAGAGAATTAGATCACCAAAATTAAACAATTAACATAATACATAAAATTTAAGATAATTCTGTATAAAAATGTTCTAATATTTTGTGTATTTTATAGTAATGTAATAATAATAATTTAGGTATTTGTATAGCGCCAGTATCAACTAAACCGAAGTAAAAATCAAAGGCAAATGTATATATGAATTTTGATATCTTGTCAAAAAATGATTGAATAAAGTATATCTATGTCTATTGTTCTACAACTCTACTATTATACTATAGAAATGTAATAAAAACCATTTTTCTTTTCCTAGACCGGGACAGCATATTTTCAAACCAATGCCACTCTTAAGGAAATGATTTTACCAATGAATTCTGATATTGTTTTTGCCGAAAACGTTCAGCTTAATTTTGCTAGCGACCCAACAGTAGATTTGGAATGTGCAGGAGAAGGTAGGCCTATGCTTATTTTTTTCAAAAACTTGTTCATTGTTTATTACAGTAATATTGAGGTTCTCTCGGGGAAAAATGCCAGGGTAGCATAACCAAATGCTATACAATAACATAACAGCTTTGCTTGTATCCTAAAGCTATGTCTACATTATCAAACTAGTTTGACAAAAAAGTGTGATGTGCTCAAATAAGGTAGTGATGCTTAAATATGGTAGTGATATGACATCATCATGTCCATGGTATATCACATTTTGTCACATAAGAATTTCCAACTGGCACAAACAGGCTACTGACTGGAACCATTAAAAAAAAACTTCATTATTATTTTAGTTTTTTTTTTCATTGTAAAGTTTGTCATATGATATAAGTTTAAATTATTGCAATACCAGACAAGTCAATATATATTTAATTCTTGAAAATCCTGTTATAATCCTATAGAAATTAAATACTATACCATATTGTACTTAATCTAAGTGTGTACAGTATATTGCCCACGATCTAGCTTAAAAAATACTGTATTTACAGTATCCAGTAGCCTATAACAAATCTACCATATCTACAGGTGGCTAAGTCTATCCTACATTATGACATATGCTTTATACATTTATACAGTATGTAATTCCACTGGTTGATATTATTAATTGAAAACATGTTATTTATATGTTTGGTTGTAGAAGTATTATTTACCAATATTATTTGTAAACCTAATTGTTAAACATTATTATATTTTATAATTTAAATCGTAATTTAAACTGATATGTATTTTTTTAAATAGAATTTTATTTAAAACTTTTTATAAAATATCTGCAATTTTGTAATATGTATTTGTACAGTATGCAGAATAAAATAATGTATTGTACAGTAAAAAATTTAATTTAACTAAAAATGTGAAAAATAAAATAATAGTATTTGTTATAGTATAATACAATTCAATGCATAAATGTTTCTGTGCTATTTTTAAAAACAATTACATAGAATATACTACTTTATTGTACATCTTTTTTGTTATTTTCATCTTTTCTAATTTATTTCAGATATTACTTTCATCCGGAATGACACGAAAAAATGGTTCAATCCTACAAATTGGAAAGATGAAGATTTGGTTGTAAATGTTGAGACGGAGCTTGTTCCGTGCACTCATGACCAGGTGGCGTTCTCACCCAAAAGCGTGTTTCACGCTGAACTTGACCAGAGCGTGTCTATCGCAACTATGAAAATTGGATATGAGGTATCAACATTTTGAATTTTTTTTAGTAGAAGCCTTTCTTTGGGTCACACCAAATGTTTATTTTGCTGTGTACTAGAACAGTAGGCCTATAGCCGGAATTGTGTTGTCATGGTCAAATTCAGGATGCACAGAACAGTGATGTAGCCACGAGAAATAAAGTGGTGCGGTTTGTGCAAGAAATCTCTAACAATCTCTAAGCCACTGGGTTGTCAAAGGCCTCTGTCAAAAAGTGGTCAGGTTAAAATTTTACCAACCGTATTGGTGGCTACGGCCCCACAGAATTGAGGAATTGTTTAGGCCTGTGTAAACAACTTTTTTCGTGAGTTTTCAGTAGAAACGGGCCATATTTTGTATATACAAAATCCTTTATGCATTCTTTTTATGTTAAGACATTTCCTCAGGAAGAATGTTATTATGCAGTAGTTTTTATTTTTTTATTTATTTTTAAAATATGTATCTTTGTCAGAAGGCGTTATGTTATGTTTGAGGGACCCCTCATGATGTAAATTCCCTTTTGGGAATTTAGGGGACTATCCCTGGTACCATACAAAACAATTGGGCTTTTTGTTTCAGTTTTTATCTGTTTTTGTTCTTGTATGGTATCAAAATAAATCAAATTAAATTAAGAGTGTGACTTTTTATATATTTTATACTATATTTATTAACGTTCCATCTAATTATTTAATAGACATACACAACGAGTAGCCTTAGTAATTTCTTGGAGACCAACGCCGGGTTAACACAGTTTCAGCGTTACAATGGAGCGACAATTGAGTTGACTCAGGAGACGGAATGCGCAGATATTACAGGGTGTGTTTGCGGTAATGATAAGACTGCCCTCAAACAGAAGATTTGTAACCTCTATACGTGTCCTAACATTGCGTGTCAACGATCTTTACTTGCGAAAGGAGGCTGTTGTAATATGTGTGGTAAGTTGGTAAACTTTGGTTGGTTTTAACTTCATATAGCTTTAAGCAAAATGTTTTTAATAGTTGGTTTCCCCTTTTTGGAGCTTTCCAACTTTTTTAAACTATAATTTTTTTCAAAATGATATTCAGTGAAGTAAATAAAAAAAAAAGAATCAAGAATTATCCAGAATTAAACAAAAGTTAACAATTTAAATATTACACCTGTACTCAATGAGCACAGTCTTACAAACCCTGCCATTTATAAACAACTTTGATGTATTGCCTTATTTGGCAATGAGTAGGTTTAAGTCACTAAATTATTATTACTATCATAATTACACTAATTGTCTATTATTAATTACAGGAGCAATATTAAGCATGGATTATGATTTATTTAAATTTAATATGAAGGTATTTGAGCAAGATATGTACGACGCGTATTCATCCGTGGAATTCATGGGAACTAGAGTACGTATGGTTACTATTATTTAAAACATAATTGGCAATCATACTCAGTTCACTGGAAACTGACAGAATTCAGATTAGGTTGTCTGAAACCCATGGTAGCCACATTGTTGCATCTACTATGATCCGCACGTCCTAAAATTGATATGATTTTTATTGCATTTTTCTACACAAACTACTACTACAAACTTTATGTGACAAAAAAATGTGATGTGCCCATATATGGACATGATGATGTCATATGACTACTACAGTATATTTGGGTATATCACCACCATATTTGGGCACATCACAATTTGTTTGTCAAACTAGTTTGATAGCTGTGTAGACAGAGTTTTAGAAAGAAATATGAGCAAACTGAGAGATGATCCCCTGTTTTTTAAAATATTGTTCAGTTGTTTTTTGTGCAAATGTACACTGGACCAATAGCTTTACATCCCGTCTGAAGGACGAGGCAATAAAAGTAAAGTATCTTGCACATGGATACAAGAAATGTGGAAACCCTGGATATCTTTTATCAATACACGATATCATTCTGAAAAATACATATATATATTTTTGTATTTATTTGTATAGGATAGAAAAAAGAGAGAAACAGACGCTGAAGTATACTTGTACATATCAAAAGTAACTGGCAATAAGATTCAAATGGTGTTAACTGATAATGTCCCTGGCACAAATAATGGACAAGCTGCCTCTGATAGAGCTGCGGAAATTAATGATGCTCTCTCACAAAGTAGGTTGCATGTAAAGAGGGTTGTGCGAGGGGAAGACGGTCAACTCGATCCTAAAAAGACTTGCGACCAGTGGTCATGTTCACCATTCACACTTAGGCTAAGGAAAACACCTTTAAAATAAAGAAAACCTGATCTAAGTGAATAGATTTGGGACCGAGTTGAGGTGTGGTCCAAATATAGGTGTTGGAATAGAAGTTTATTTTGTGGCAGTGGGGGTGGTGGGTGTATGGTGTCATAGTGTTGTGTTTCCCAATTATATGCAGATGTTGTCTTCTCTTGTCAAAATGGTTTTGACTACTTTTTCGCTCAGTATCTAATATTTCGTCTTGTTTTTCAGACAATAGGTATGGCGTGCTAAACGTATCTCTGTCAATGACGTCAGATGGGAAGGACTACAGCAAACAAGAAAGTAAGATGGTCTATGTATTTGTACATAATGTTAAGTTTTTAAAAGCATATAGGTTTATTGCAATGGACATGGTAAATGTTTTATATGCTACAGTGTTCAGGGATAAAAATTTTTGCCAAAAGAGAGAAATACAGCTAAAATTCAGTAAAATTTATTTGCTTAATATTGTTAGCTTTTTTTAATCAATTGTAATTATACAATAATTATGTCTACAGTAATATTTAATAATTCTGGAAATTTTATATGATTTATTTTTAGATCTGGGTGCTGGAGCTGTTACCGGTATCGTGATTGCAGTCCTCATTGTTTTGGTTGTTACGATTGTGCTTAGTTATTTGTTTGTCAAAACAAGGTACTGTACTACATTGTAATACAAATATTTTGTTAGTTTAAAGTTGGTTTATATGACTGGTTTAATCTAGATATATGACTGGTTTAATCTAGATATATGACTGGTTTAATCTAGATATATGACTGGTTTAATCTAGATATATGACTGGTTTAATCTAGATATATGACTGGTTTAATCTAGATATATGACTGGTTTAATCTAGATATATGACTGGTTTAATCTAGATATATGACTGGTTTAATCTAGATATATGACTGGTTTAATCTAGATATATGACTGGTTAATTCACACAACTTTAAAGTTTTTTATATATTTTATATTTTGTTTAATACAGACCTTTTAGCAGAACTTGGTTTCAGAAAGATGACCCATTGGATGCAAACATCGAGATGGCACCAGGGATTGCAGTCGTTGATTTCATGAGGGATCCAGGCCGTCCGACGCAAGGCTTTGACAACCCTATGTATGACAGTCCAACAAAGGTAAGGCCTAGGAATACTTGTAAGATAGGTTCTTAATGGTAATAAGCACATAAATGTTATCATTTTATATTTTGCTGTTAACACACTGCCGCTCGGCAAAAGTATGGCCATGTGTTCGGATACTACTGTACCTCCTGTGTTAAGTTCATCATAAGTAGTAATCTTCTATATATATTTACAATAGACTCACTGCAAAAATGCATTGTCATAACCATACTTAAAAATCAGATCTTTGATTAGAATCTGTTTGTAAATAGAAAATTACTTATAATACAGTACATTCATTTAAAATCAATTGTATTTATTTTAAAGGAAAATTTCTACATGGACCCATCGCGACCTTTTCCAACACTTAGCGACGACACATCGTTCTCAAGTTTATCACCAACTGAAGAGCGACGTCAGGATATGTTAGCCTTCTCAAACCCATTACCGGACGATATGCCAGACAAGATGTTGAAGAAGACTGCTCCGGCTGAAGAAGATGGCGTCAAAGCTTTTACCAATCCTCTTCCAGCTGATCTGGATGATTCGGAACCTGCCACAATTGACCATGACGGGAGAGGATTCGCGAACCCCCTTCACATAAGTGATGTCACGTTTGGCGTCGATAACGAGGCCGATGCCTAAGTCGCATTAGGATTTATTAGGTTATTGACCATTAGGTATTGACCATTAGGAAATGACCAATGTTTTAACTAGTTTGTTTTTATCAATTAGTCAAGTATGCACGCCTTGAAAATAGTAATACTTATATTAATATAAACATAATAATATAATAAAACATTTTAGAATAGGTAGATATAACCTCATATACCTTGACTGTTTTCATCAATATTTTAAATGTAGACAGACCATGTTTTAGATGATGCATGGACAATGGAGGGAACAGTCTAGTGTGCCTTGAAAAATGATAGTACTTTTAAACGACGTTAAGTTTGTTGTGGATAATATTATGCGGGTTACTCTAGAATTATTAGTCTATGAAAGTGACCAATAATAAACAACCTATTTTTTACCTAGTTTTTAAATATAAACAGTCACTGTATTTTAAAATTTAATAATCCTTGATTATCATAAATTTTTAATCAATTTTTAAAATTAATTTAAAAAAATGTTAATGAACTATTTCAAAATTGTTATGTTTTTATGTAGTAATTAGTCTTTTATATTGAAATCCATTTCAATAATTATTTCTAAAAAGCATATTTTTACTCTGTAACTTGATATTATTTTCAAATGCAGTGAAGTAAAGAATTATATGTAATGTAACAATTATATGTAATGTTACAATCATATTAATTCCATCAATTTAAACAAATACCTGTACATAAATTGTTTGTATTGATAAAATGATTGTATTGTGGTGTATATCAATTGAGAAACAAAATATTTTATTGATAACATTTATCAACAATTTTATAATTCTCACTTTAAGTAAAAAGTATTTTAATGTTTTCAGATTTTTTACATAATAATATTTTTACCTCATACTGCCTGTTAAAACCTTGATAAATATGAAATTGTGGGACTGTTGCGGAATAAAACGGTACACAAATGGGAGAATATATTTCATTACCAATGTCCTTATTTTTGTCTGATCCTAACTGATGTCATGTACAAACTGTAATACTGTGAGTTAAATAAAAATATATTTTCATATGGTGTAACTTTACCTGTTCATTGTAACCTATTATAAAATTATTAATTACATATTTCTAATAATGGTGGTAGGTATAATTAATGAAATCAGATATATATTTTCCTATTAATGTGTTCTATCTCTGCATGTTTTATGTGTTTGCAATTTAGAAATTATATTTCTACAATAAATATAATATATTCATAAATTTGATGTGTATTGTGTATTTTATTGGTTGAATGATCAATAACAATAACTCTCTTTTTCAACTAATATAAATATTTAGCTTGTGCAAAATTGTGTAGTGTGATCTTTAAAATTAACTTTTAATTTCTCTATATTTATTCTTTTTACTTTGTTACAGTAATGTTTAGTATTTGATCCACCTACCGCCTATAGATATAACACGCCATGTGTGCCAAAATGTATTTCAGTTTTAATATGCATCCTACCATTAAACCATGGTGAGTGGCCGAGTGGTTAAGACAGTGGAACCTTAATCCATAGCGATAATATCGGCACTTGCTCCATGGTTTTGGTGGTAGAACCAAGTCTTTTCAGATAAAGACTATAAACCATAGGGTTTATATATATTAAATATAGCTCATCGTGCACAAAGAACTTAGTAAATCTTTTGAGATGAGTAGAAGGTAACCCTGGTGTACTAGTTCACATACAGCCACAGTGGTGGACAGATGAGAGAGAATCATAATTGGCAGCACTGACATAACATGACCCTTAATGGAGAAGCATGTAGTGGAAAAGCGCAAAATCTCAGTCCATAGCACCATGGCAATGATCCATTCGTTCGCTATACAAGAACTCATCTATGGTTCACCCTCAGCATTGTACGAGTTATATCTATAATTCTCTTTCATTAAAACACCCTCTGAGTGGTCTTTAATTGGAGGAAATGCTCTTTGAACATGCAAATTAAATGTAGTACTGCAAAAAATTCTAAAATACATAAAATACTTTATATTCACATTTTATTATACACTGTTTTAAAGAACTTTATTTAAAAATGTTACAAAATAAATATATATTGGATAGAAATTGTTTACAATAAAACATTTGGCATTGTCTATACAGTCATAGTTCCTGGGTTGGAAAACTTGACGAGTCGCAGATACATATTTGTTCGTTCAAGCCTGATATACATTTGTTTACTCATCAATCTTACTGTCTTCAACCTCTTTTGTTTTTGGGTAGTAAACCTTAAAACAGTAGCCACCATTCGAGAAAGAACCCTGAAAAAAAAAATTTAAAATGAAACTACCATTACCTCTAAATTAATCTCACTATAGTTTTACAGTCAAAGTTCTTAACACTTTTGCATAGATCCCAAAGGATGATGTGTATGTATATCTATTTTTCTCTATTCTATCTTTACTTTCATATATTATATTATATTTCACTGTTATTGCCAGAAAAAAAAAAAATAACATTTACGAAAATGGAAATAGGAGGTTAAATAATAGATTGCTGAGGATGACAACTTTACTTTTGTTTTGAGGGCCCCAAGAAATCAGCTAAAACTGGCTGGGTCCCTCTTGAAATATTGTGAAATATTTAACGTTTAATTATTTTGTAGAAACATTATTATTCAAGCATTTAAAATATAACAATTCAAACTTACAGTGTTGACGCATATGCAGTTTGTGTTGGTTTTGGTGAAGGGATCACATTTATCACCAAACACAATCAGATCAGGAAGGGGGTAAAGTCGCAGGGCCGAATCATAACTCCAGTATATGGGTGCCACATGAAGTGGGAGGGGACAAAGATGGCTCTGTGATATGACGGTCTTCACAAACTGTAAAAAAAAACATGGATAGCATTGCAGTCACACCTGAACGAAAACGTAGAATGACATCATAACTGGACGCAGGAGTAGTATTGAACAACGGAGCAGTGGGCTAATTTATTATTTAGGTTCCATAGTAGTCAAAAGATATAAAGTCTTCCCAACACATTTTCCTAGCATTGTTGACTAAATTCTGATACATAAGATTGTTTCAATAGTGCCCTCTATAGTTTGATATATAGTTATAGCCCCCTCTCTTGTTTGGCTACACTTTCATAAATTCTGATATTTCATTTTATGTATACAATAATATAAACGGACAATATAAAGATTTCTTTGGTTGGACACAATTTGAACTTGAATTCTATTGTGAAGTTGTCCATCTAGTGCTCATTTATACTATCTTTGGTTTTCTCATATCCTACAATGCTTTTTTCTTTCTTACATGATTAGGTATATCTGATCCCGCTTCTGGAAAACGGACACAGTTCCGACACATTTTGGTGACGATATCCTCACGGAAAATAATCATCTCCTGCGTGCAATACTGAATCCTACAAAAACAAACACATTCTAAATATTGTATGGAAGACTAATTTGAAGACGATCTTACACCAGGATTCAACATTGTTGCTTTGTATCTTACACCTAGCTTGAAACAACCTACCTGCAGGGATTTGACGTAAATATTGCATTAGGAATATTTTTACAAAACTCTTCAGTTATACATTCCGGTATTGCAGCTCTACAAAGGAAAATACAAAAAGAGAAATAAACAAAAGGTCATGTCAGATTGTTTGTTAATAGTACTGTACTTAATACTTTTTGTTTATGCATAGGTGAGTGGGTCACCTTGCTGAGGATTGAAACTAAATAACTAACACCTATCAACAAGCCTGTAGCCAGGATTTTTACAAAAAAAGTCTCAAGCTAGACTATAGTTTGGCCTAGTTATCATTGCTTCCGCTGTTGAAAATGACACTACAGACAGGTGTTAGTGTGAACCCTCAAACTCCTGGCTTGCTGTCAAGGCATAATAGAAGGGAAAAGCCAGTCAAAACTGAAACAGCATGGGGCAAGGCAGGTTGCCAGGATCATAGAGAAATATTCAAATAGCGGATGACATTTTTTCTTTTCAAAGTGGCTGCCAAGTTTACAAGAGAGATAAATCATAAAATAATGTACATACCTGGGAAGGATCTTTCCTGGTCCAGGATCTTGTGGTCCGGGCACAAACACAAACTTGCAGCGTTCAATTAAATTTGGAAACTCTTGTAACATGGATTGCAACATCTGTAACGATTCTAAAACACCACAAATCTTTATTAGTAAAACGACTAGCTGACCAGAAATAAAACTATCAATTTTCATTTTGCCAATAACTAACCTTTTAATATTTTCACATGATTGCTGCCGTATGGTGTTGATGTAAAATTGCCGCAAAAGACAAAACAAGTTGGTGGCATCTCTGCAAGACCTGAAAACAAAGTATGTAGCTTTTCTCGGACTTTAAGTTGATCCAGCCAGACTTCAGAAAGAAATACAAACATGGCATCTTCATTATCCAGTTCAATTGCTTTCAATCGCTTAGAAGATTTCACAGAAGTTGCAGATGATCCGCCAAAGAAGTTTGTATTGCCGAAAAAATCCCTAAGTAAAAATATAATACAGTTGATTCTCTCAAAATCAAAACAATTAGTGGTTATAATGTACATACTTGTTAAATAGAAGTCAATCTTTCAATTTCAATATTCTCTCAATTCAACTCATAAACATTCTTTTTTGTATTTGTTGAATAGGGAGAATATTTTCATTCATTGAAAACCTGACTGCCTTATTCAACTCTGCTCCTCATCATTAAATAAAATAGTAATCGTTCAACTCATGAAATATTCCTCCTATTCCAGTGGTGTAACTCTCACTGGCTAAACCTAGGAGCCCCAGAATATAAGCAGAGCATGAGCAGCATATACAAGAGTTAAAGGAGTTAAACCTTTTCCTCCTGTCCGCCACTATCCACATTCATTATAGCATAATAATTTATATGTCCTACCTTGTTACTTCGTTTGGTTCTGACGGTGGAAAGCCGAATGCATTGATATGAAACACCTCATCCTCATACCAACCCTCAGCAAGTACAAAACAACTCTCTGTGAATAAACCACTATGAAACTGGTGCTGAGTGGTTAAAGGAATAACACAGACAAAGTGGATATTCTTGCAGGGTCCCATGTTGTGGGGTTTCCCTTTTTGCTCAGCAGGGCAAGTTTTGCAGATATTTTTTTCAATTATTATCAATGCTAATAAACCTGAAATAATCCTGGAACAAAATGTATTATGTCCAGTTAAAGGATATTGCTTTACTGAGATCAAGTTCCACTGCTCCAGTAGGATCTTCTAAATGATATTTTCCCTGAAAAAGGAGATACAAATTAAAATGTGGCGCTAACAAGCAAATAAATGTTGAGTTTCCAGTCTTTTCCTTATTATGCACTCTGGAACAAAGTTTAGACTCAATGGTGTGTATATTGATGAGTTTATTATATTTATTCAATTACTTACCTCTTTAATTTGTGTCAGCATTCCTAAAACGATTATTTCTCCTAATTTTGAGGAGCTTCCAAGTAAATACTCAACTGGTTTCAACTGAAATAGAGTAAAAAAAAAAAAAGAAAAAGAAAAAAGCAAATTAAAAGTTATTAAAGTACATTCCAACCTTTGAACACCCTCCCCTGGCTACAGGCTTGATGAACCAGTGTCTACAATCTGCTTTGGTTTTAGTAATTTAGTAAAGGATTCTTACTTGGAACTTGTGTGATTTTTCTTCTGGTAACGAACCCAGCACAGGTGGGGTAAATAAATTATGTCTACTCGTTCTTTGGTGTAGAATTGTATATCGTTCTGAGAACAAATTTGCTTTGTCTTTTGCCTTCCCATGCAGACTTGGCAAACTTTTGTTTCTACAAAGAAATATTTTAAAAGATTGTGTCCATTAATAATTAATATGTAATGAGATATATAATAATAATTTAGTTTTAATGTATTTTAATGAATTTCAATCAATTAATAAAATAGCCATCAAAAGTATAATGCAAAATAATTATTGTACAGCGCTTTGTTCTTTTCTTGGAAAAGCACTTCGATATAGTATAGTATAAATAATAATGCTAATGTTTTGGTCTATTTTTAGGGGTTAGGTTAAGTTTATTTAGGTTTAAGAGTCAGTTTAATTAATAAGGGATTACCACTGGGTTAGGCAGATGCCCAGTTTGTTATTTTACTGGTAGGTCTTTTGTACTTGCGTCAGTACTTTACTTACAATAGCAATTTTTTACGTTCATTGTTATAAGTAAACATTGGAATATTAAACGCATCGATAACTGATAGAACTTTGTCCGATTCTTCTTCGGCATCTTCGTTACACTCCTCAACGGCTGCTTCAACTTCAGATCGACCAATCATTGCAGTGTTTACTAAAATAAAAAAATTAATTAGCATCACAGGAACATGAAGAAATGTTTAGGTAACTAATGCTCTGTCTACATTATCAAACAAGTTTGACAAAAAAAGTGTGGTGTGCCCAAATATGGTAGTGATATGACATCATCATGTCCATATAATAAGGGCACATCACATTTTTTGTCACATAAAGTTTGATAGTGTAGACAGAGCTTAAAATACATTTGCATTTATTCAGAAATAAACGAAACTTTATCATGCATGGATTTATAAAGTCATATTATCTTTATATTTAACTTACATTGTTGTTTTTGAATACAGTCTATTATTTTATCAAGCCATTCTGTTCGTTCATCCTCATTCAGTGGATTTAGTACATCAACTAAAATTTTACTCGCATCACTAGAAAAAGAAAATTATGAATTAAAATACTGTACCATCCTTTTTAACAATTTTATTTAAAAATTAATTAAAGGCTAATACAAATATTGTAAAATAAAAATATTAGGTACAATACTCAATAGGCTTAAAATAAATAAAGCTAATATAATATTAGTAATCATTATATTTTAAACAAATATATATATTTTTTAAATATTTTTATTATAAAGTTTTAAATAAAGAATTGGATTTCACAAATTGGAAGTACACAAATAATAGGCCTATAATATTATTATTTAAATTATTATTATTAATAATTTATTCATCGGACACGAGTAATTAGCCTAGTTACTCTGTATATTGCAGACATAGATAGGGCATTACAATTGCTAGGCCAAATTAAATTCTATTGTCTAGACCCCACCGTTAGGGCAGGGTCAAGGGTCCAGGGAACGGTCCAGGCAGGGAGATTGTTTTGTTAGATGTTGAATTTTTGGCTAGCTAGGCTAGGCTAGGCCTCCTACTACTACTAGAGGCCTAGCTAGCTAGCTTGACATGATGGATTATCGCATTGCTTGCTATCAATATAGTTACTTCTTACCTTCTAAGTGATAAACCATTCATTTTAAAAGTGGAAATTATGAGAGGTTTCATCTTAGACGCCATTTTAACCAAACTTTGCGGTAATTTAGTTTAGTTTACGGTTTGTTTACTTCGTAAGTTTCGCGCGGAATCGAAAACACATGAATAATAAGAATTCACTTTATAACATTTATTTTCACTTAGAATAATTTTCATTACAACAATTTAGCTCTAAAATAATATTTAATTACTTTTATATTATATTTTCTGAATAATCTACTAATAAGTAATTATTGTGCTTTTTCAAAAAGTACAATATAACTTGTTTCTATAAAAGGTCAAAATCAAAGGTCACTACTTTAGTTTCATGGTTATGAAAGGCAATTGCCGCCAAAATAAAAATAAATTTCTGTGCAATATTAAACGCCAGATTAAACGTCATTATCAGTTGGCATATGCCAGGTAGTAGTGAACATGGTTTGGATTATTTGTTATTTTATTGTATTAATTGTAGTCAAGTTAGAAGTTTAAAAAAAAGATTATTTTTCGTTTTGTTGTTAGTATATGCCTAAAATGATTAAGCTTGTGTCCTCGAATTCCACACGAATATTACATGCATCCTTTTGCTCTAATTTAATAAAATATTATATTGCCAAACTCACAAATTCACAAACTTTATGATTTCTGTTTCCTGTTGGACAAGATCAGCCTGTTTTTTCATGCTAGTACTGTACAAACATTATTTAATACAATATTACGTTTTTAACAATATTAGGTATGGATGATACTTCAACCCATAACACACAAGGAAAGCTTAACTTATCTTTTTGAAAACAACATAATAAATTGAACTTACGCGATTTTTGTACAAGGTAATTATTGTACATATATTATTTAAATTAATTTAATTACCACAGGTGGTAGGCCTCTCTAATTAACTTTAAAAATATACCTGGAAGTTGATTAAAACCAGTCATGCGTTACAAATGTAATAGGACTTTGCATTTTTTCGTATTTGCTCTCACGAATATATCAAATAATCATAGCTTATTGATTTTTGAATAAAAATTAGTTGTTAGAACATTTTGTATAGTGGCAATCATAAGTTTTTATTCTTATAAAATTTCATTTTTCATGGTGGCGCTATTAAAATATAAATATTCATTAGTATTTTTAGGCAATTGACCAATCATGGCGTTGGATTCCCAAGGAAAATCCCGCCTACAACTAGCTGAGTCTTCAGCTAAATCTGAAAACAGTTGGTATATCCTCTTAAATATAATTATCAAGAGGTTTAATACTAATTTTCTTTTTATTTACTTATAGAATCAATAATAAAAAAGATCTTGCGTAAATTGTATGTTCCTCTGTTTTATCGTTATTGAGTGTTTTCGATACGAATTTGCTCTACCACATTGTGTTTCTGGGGATACCCGAACGCGCGCTTCAACCTTGCATAATAATTTCTCGACTGAATTTCGAGAACCGTTCTTCGAAAACGACACACAACGATCTGTGGCAGGTAATATTTCTCTATTTTGGCGATAAAATTGTCATATTTTCTCCAAAATCTTGCTAGCATAATAACAATTGGTACTTTAAGTTGAAGAGGTTTTGATAATTAGTGTCATTTTGTTAAAACTTTGTTGTTAAATTGTTAAGCAGTGGTAGGCTAAATATTTTGAGTTCATTGTTCACGTACCGCACCACCACCTCTCCACCGGTTGTTGTTTCCTTTCTTTCATAGCGATGCCGCTGCTACGAAGAAAAGAGTTTATCCCCGAGAAGCCTAACGAAGATTTTGAGCCTGATGAAGAAGTCTTTTGGTGTCCATTAACCAATGAAATATTTAGGGAATACGAGTAAGTAAAACAACTTGTTGTTGTTGTATTAACTATTATCCAAATGTAATATACCAGATCTTCACACTTTTTTTAGTTTATTGATGATGGTAATATAATACTCATCACACACGGATCTCCCATCACAACCAATCATAAACGACTATTGGCAAGTGCGCCATTTTTTATATGCTGTAAACTCACAAGTGTAATTAGATCTATTAAAAACATGTGTCTTTCATACTATTTTCTTCTTATAGTGCTTTTTTCCAAAGAACAATTCTCTGCAACAGTCTAGTATGGACGTGCAGCCTCACAGGAAGGCCAAATCTTACGTACCAGGAGGCGGTGGAGAGCGAGGAAAAAGCAAGAAAACATCTGGCAACCTTCCCGAGTTACCTGGAAGCGCCGATATTGTTTCTTGCTTTGCTAACTCATCGAGGGCGCCTCAGTGATATGTGCGATGACGTATTTGTGTTTAGCCGTGATCGCTTTTACATTGGTGAAATCGTGGATGTTAAGAAAGGAGGCTCTAGGTAAGAATATAGTGAACATACCTCAGACTTGTTCATACAATTTCATAAATAAAATATCTCATCTATATATTTTATCGTTGGGCAATTATATGTTTTGTTCTTTCTATTAAAATTTAAAATCATGTCATTATTTTTTCTTGATTTTTCCTATAATTTATAGCATTTTCATGTTCCATATTTTACACCAAAATTAATTCTATTGTTTAGTGAACCATGTCGTATAGTTGAGGTCATTGCACCATCTCAAAATGGATCTTCCAAACAAAACGATGTAATTGATCTAACAGAAGAAGATGATGATGACGATGATGTGATTGTCATAGGAGACAATTCAAATGACAAAAACAGGTATATATTTTTTCTATTTTATTGACTATAATAAAAAATTGATGACATGCAATTTTTCCTTAGACCAATAATCAGGATTTTAAAATGTATAAATGTTATTTATTTTTGTATTCAAATATTGATCAGTATCAGATATTGATTAGTATCTGATAATTATCAGTATCAGATATTGATCAGTATCAGATATTGATCGGTATGACATATTGATCAGTATCAAATATTGATCAGTATCAGATATTGATCAATATCAGATGTTGATTAGTATCAGATATTGATTAGTATCAGATATTGATCGGTATAAAATATTGATCAGTATCAAATATTGATCAGTATCAGATATTGATCAATATCAGATGTTGATTAGTATCAGATATTGATTAGCATTTGATATTGATCAGTATCAGATATTGATCAATATCAGATAATGATCAATATCAGATATGAGATATTGATTTGTATTTGGTATTGATCAATATCAGATATTGATTAGTATTTGATATTGATTAGTATCAGATATTGATTTGTATTTGGTATTGATCAATATCAGATATTGATCAGTATCAGATATTGATCATCTTGAATTTAACTTTCTTTTTATAATAGTTTGAAGTCTAAAGGATATAAAAAGGAGACCCTTGATCCTAAATTGTATGTATACAGTGTGGTACCAACAAAAGGCAACTTGGTTCAGTTTGATGTTAATTACAGTCATATAAGGTGAATATTAACATTGATTTTTCCAGTACAGTAGTAGTATTAGGGGGACACCTTCGGGACCCAATAAAGTGTCCTCTCAATAGGGGTGTCTCCTGAATAGCAGCAATAGTTGGCTGTGTTAAAACATATGTCTCCTGTTGTTATCCTCCTCTTATTATGCAATGCCTTGAGGGCTTGAGCCAAGAACCTTAGAGTTGACAAAAAGTATGTTTGTTAACCACCAATTGTTTTGTTTTTTCATAGCCGTCGAAAAGGCCTTTACACACGAGACAAAAATAAGTTATTTTTGAGACAACATTGTGAAATTACTGATTCACATTGGACAGTCAAGGTGAGAAAGATTATTTGTTGATTACTTGCTATTGTCATATTACTTGCTATTGTCACATTGTTGTATGAAATTGTGCAAATGGTTCAAATAGCACATAATATACACAGACAACTTATGTTTTTCATTGACAAATTTTTATACAGTTGTAATGATTACCAATACCCATTGTTTTATTTATAGTTTGTGGAATTATTAATATTGGTTTTTTGTCTTTTTTTAGCCAAAATACATTCAGAGGTTCAAATTACATGAAAAGCAGTTTAGTTCAATCTTTTCTGGACCATTACCAGATTTCAAAAGCACAGTAGCCAAGAAGGCACCACCAGGTAGTCATTCAGCAACCAAAAAGAAATCTATAAGTCCCAAAACAACTAAGAAGGCCAAAACACCTGAAGGTACTGTATTACCATATAAGCATTTAATTGGTTGTTTGTTTGAGCCGTAATTCATAAAACATGGGCCCATGGGGTGGGTGGGGACTGTAACCTTCCAGTTAGCCTAAATGTTATTTTAATGCCTTTTGCCAAGGCTAATTTGAAACGCCAACCTATGAATCTGTAATACCTAAAAAATGTAAGACATATCCAAGGTGGAACACCTGGCCCCCCTAACCCCACCCACCATTAATTTTTTACAAATAAAATGTAAAAGATACAGTAGAATATTAGCTTAAGTTCACTTCACATTTTACAATTTGTAGGTCCTGTCCTGCATGAATTACCCTTGTGGAGAAAACATTTAATATCAATCTTCACTCTTTGATTTTGTCGGAAAGTTTTATCTATAAATCCAAACTAAAAATATGTTTTGAGTAATATATTTTTATTTTTAAAGTGAAAAAGAAAACCCCAAAGAAAGATAAACCAGTTGAAACGCCACCAATGAAGAAGATAAATTTAACAGCAGAAGAACGAGCGTTATTGAAAGAACAGAAACTGAAAATGAAAGAACAAGAGAATGCAATCAAGTTGGCTATGAGAGAAGCCATTAAGAAACAAAGGGCCGAAGAAAAGGCAGTGAAGAAAGAAGAACAGAAAAAAATTCAGGAAGAAACGAAGGAGAAGAAGAAATTAGAAAGAGAAAAGGTGAGAAGAAACTGCACAATCAAGACAAAAAGTAGTGGAGCTGTAGCTTGGTGGCTAACATTCTTGCCTTCCAATCCCAGCGTTCAATCCTGTCCTAGTGCCAGTGTTGTAACTCACGACTCTTTCAACTCCACTCCCTAAGCCTCAAATGAGACTTTTATAAGTTTATAAGCATGATAAATTTTAAAATAGTTTATCCATTCTGTAATTTGCGAGTTGCTATTAAATGAATATAAAAACTTTAACCAGTTTCCAATTCTCTAAAATTGACGTAATTGAACGTAATTTAGAGGTTCTGGTTTTCTGCTTTTGATCTGTGGTATGGTAACTTGGTTCTTTTTTTGTTTAAGGAGCGGGAACAGAAAAAGGAAGAACGACGTCAAAGAGAAGAGATTCTAAAAGAGTGGAGTAAGCCGCGAGACGATTTAGAATGTGAAGATCTTAAGGTAACTTAACACTACTGTTTTTTTCTCTGTTTCAACAGATTAGACTAAAGTGGAGCACAAATGATATATTCCATAATATTTTCCTGTTATTTAAAGGTACTACCTCAGCCTGTTGCAGTAAGGAGTGAAATCCCTGATCATCTGTTTGGAGATGTTTTAATGCTTATGGAGTTCTTGCACGTGTTTAGAGATGAACTTGATATCACTGAAGAATACCCAGATGGCGTGAAATTAGGTAACGTACAACATTATTATATTTTCTTGCATTTTTGTTGAATAAAGATACAGAAAAAAACTAGAAATAATAATAATAATATGCAGTTTAAATGTATATCGCACAAGTTCAACTATTATCACAGCGATAATCTTAATGAAGATTTTTCTTTTTAAAACTAGAAATGATAGAAGAGGCTGTCTTAGGGAAAACGGTGGACGGTGCTCTTTATGAACTGGTCAAGTTCCTTCTCAAGGCAATCTTCAGAATGCAAGAGGATGAAGAAGAGGATGAGAAGATTGACCTGAAAGAGCAAGGCATGGAGCTGCCATCGGTTGACCTCACAGAGGCTCTTGAGGATCCTACTTACTCTGAGCTGACAGCAGCAAGCACTGCTGCCCAATCCTGGCCAATTATTCACCATGGTAATCAACTAGTATTGTCACTTCACTGCAACTATTTGGGTTGCAGAAATAGGCATTTTCCCAGTTGTTTTTAAGAGCACTCACTTAGAGCCTGTGGCTATTAATTAAGTTGCAGTCATGTTGAATTTAGTCTACAGTCTTCAGAATTTTATAATGGGTTTTTTGTTTTTTTGTCACCTTTAGGTTCCACCCTCAGACTTCTACCTATAGAGCCGACCACATGTTCTGAGGTACTACGCCTTCACTTACTAGTGTCCGGAGCCAGGACAAGCCCAGCTAACGTTAAATGGCGATATCAACAGCGTGGAGGTTATATACCACATGACGATCCAGGCCTGGAGTTTAGAATGCAACAACCAAACATTCTGAGGACGTTGACGCATGGAAATTTATATGATCTTACTCCAGGTAGGCCCGAGGAACATCTTTCATAATGACATATAAAATCAATGTAAAAAAATTACTTTAAAAAAGATATATATATCATATCACTACCATATTTATGTTATTTTATGTAGAAGAGAAACTGAAGATTCTATCAACATTGTGCCAGCAACTGATGACGTATGTGACAATTAGAGACGTGATTGAGGAGAGCTTTGAGACGTGGCAGGAGAAACGAAAGGAATGGAAAGAACTGCAACGTTTGGAAAAGAGGCGAGAACATGAGGTCGCCTCCCTCAGGTATAACTACAACCATTTTAAAAATTCAAAAAATCAATTATATGAGGTACAATAATGACTGTTTATGTTGAATAGGGAGAATATTTCCATGACTGTTGTAATTATTTAATGAGAAGAAAGAAGAAGAAACATAAATTTGATTTATTACCTACTGTTATAAAGAAAACCTGTATTCAATGAGTTTTGTGGCTTTCATCGTAAATGTTGTAGGCTAGGCCTTGTAAAAAGATGTTTTTGTTTTGGCTGTACGACCAGAGCTACTGTTGGATATCAATAGTGTATTATTCACCAGTCTATCGTATCAAACATAATGTTCAGAATGTTTACAAAAACATTTGCTATGTTGCTAAAAATAAACCTGCGTTGATCTAATCAACTTTGACCTTGTTATGTATCAAACATTCTTATTTTTCAGGTTTCGTAAAAGGCAGGAAGAGAAACTTCTGTTAAATGAACAACAAAGAAAGTGGAGAGAACAGCAACAGCTGGCAAAGGTGAAATCTTTGAAAAATGACGAGAATCCAAACGGTGGCGACGACAGCGAAGATGAGGACCTACCGTTATCTAGTCTGAAAGAAGCGAAAGATAAACTTGTTAAAGCTACGGGAGAAGCGCAAGAGTTGAGTGAGACCTTAGGGCAAGAATACTCCGCGATGAAAGAGGAATTGGAAGAACAGAAAAAGAAAGATGAAGAAGACGAAGTTGTCACAAAACAAGAGTTTATTGAACAGAACAAAGCTTTAAGAGATGAACTATTCACGCACTCTGCCAAGTATAGCGTCAATCCGATGGGACTTGATCGGATTTTCCGTCGCTTTTGGGTCTTCCATTCAATACCGGGGATATTTGTCGAGGCGGATTTTGAAAATTTGAATTTGTTAGATTTGCAACCGGTCAATCAGAATCCGAAGATGAATCCATTTGAAGAAAATGTGACTGATATTACAGATATTACAGATAAGAAAATTGAATATGATAATTGTACTGTTAGTGATAAGGAAAATATTGTATTTAATGGTCATGAAAACATCAACCAAACGCCAAATACGGAGAGTAGTGCAGACGCAAAGGAACTGATTGTGAATGGCATTATTGAAGAGGTTAAACGACCTCTATCACCAGATATTTGCATGTTGAAGATGTCGCACCCATGCTGGGCATTTTACAGTCAGCCTGACGAAATCCGAACACTCTTAGAAACACTGAACCCCCGAGGTTATCGAGAGGGAACGTTAAAACGGTCTCTCCAATGCGAGATTGAGCGTATTCTTGATAATTTACCTGCGTTTCCAATGCATGAAGTTATGAGTTCAAACCGCGATAATATGGATACTGGTGATGAAGAAGAGAAGAACGTGAAACCGCAACAAGTTGTCGTTAAGCTAGCCGGGGGCAAGAAGGGCTTGATGTCCGTCAATGCAGACGGTGCCGAGTCTCTCGAGCTTAGCTTACGTGAACAGTTACTTGAGCTTGCAGATCGCATATGGCAGGGAGGGTTAGGGTGTTGTAAGGTAATTATTCAACTTCACAAAAATTTCTGTATATGACCCAAATATAATCCGATGCTTGAGTATAATTCCACCCCCTAATTTACCCCAAATATCATACCCATGCCCCCTGAGACTATACTGGTCTTGTACGGTTTGTTTTTAAAAAATTTATATTTTTCGGGAAATAAAAGTTATAAAATATTTACATTTATTGAGCCGGGTATAACCTCCCATGAGCACAAAATGCCCTCCCTGAGAGTGTGGAGGTGTAGAGATAACCAACATGCAGTTTACCTAAATCATTTTCAACCCATATTTAGGGGCTCCGATATTAAAGGAACACTTTTCTAGGTCCCACAGATGTCCCCTTAATAGGGGTTCTACTGTATGTGTAATTACAGTTGTATTGTTTTAGGTTGAGAATCGTCAAGTATGGACCGATAGCATAAGTCATGGTTCATATGATAAACAATGCCAGGAAATCTCATGGGGTCCAGAGTGGGGCAAGTCAAAACTGGGCAGTGACTTTCTGAATATGTCATCAGCAGACTTGTCCATCCCAGAAGAGAAGAAAAGCATAACGGATAAAGGCAAAGATAGGTAGGGATATCTGTAATTCCTTTTATACACTGTAGAATAATATAACATATAATGCATGGCTCGGAAACCGCAATTGAAGTTTAAAGATATATTGTCCCCTAAAGTGTTTGTAATTTTACTTTTAAACATTTTTTCACAGGCTGTCTGAATTAAAACTAGAAGAGGGTGGCACTGCAGGGAACTCTGTAAATGGAGAGAGTAGTCCAGCTGCTTGTTCCACCAGATGTGGCACGCCACTAATCTTTGACAATGACCAGGTTGTGCGTGACTTGGCCTGTGCTCTTCTTCAGATCTCGCAAGGTGTTGAACCCAAGTTCCTTACGCAACCTCTAGGTATGTGTCATTCATTCAGTATATTACACATTTTATTTTAATCTAAGAAATAAAGTCGCATTGCTTGTGTCCTTAGGCAAGACGCTTTACTTACGTTTGCCTATCTCCACCCAGGTGTATAAATGGATACCTGGTAAGGTCAAGACCCAACTGATTACTAGCTACATTATGGGAGTATGTTTCCATACATGTTTGATCCAAAAAAGACCAGGGTTGTAATATGTACAGCGTTTAAAGGTTTCACAACATTAGGCGTTTTATTTATCCAGATTATTATTATTATTAATAACTGATTCTTTGTTTATCGTAGGGTTTGCTGAGCCACCAACAAGAGGGGGTTATTCAGCTACAAGAAGAGCTAAGAAACTACAGGAAGAACGAGAGCGACGGAGAAAGGAACAGGAAGAGGATGGTAAGAAAATAAAAATATCCCATTAACCATTGTTTATAATATTGTACTGAAAAAAGTTCAATGAACTCTGAAGCTCCTTACTTTTATTCAATCTAAGACCTGATTCACATGTATAACAAATTAACAAAATGTAGCAAATTGTTACATGGATATCTCCTGAGATAATCTTACCGAGTGACAATGCTTTCACATGCAATATGCAATATAAACGCTGTATAAAATACCTGCATATGCGCAGATACCGCTGTTGCATCAGTGTCACTTTTACGGGCCTCATGGAGGTCTGTTTTCCAAATTGTTCCGTGGCATTAGACCAATCTATTTGAATTTGCAATCGGTAAGATTAAGAATGAAGCTCTATATGTTTATGGTCACATAAATAACTTTTAATTTAAATAATTTATGACTGACAGATGACAAACCAAAGAAAACAACCAGGGAATGCTGGGAAGAATCTCTTATGCTGTCCACAAGCTTCTCGCAGGTCTTTCTACACATGTCCACTCTTGAACGGTCAATCATCTGGTCCAAGTCCATCCTGAATACTCGTTGCAGGATCTGCAGATGTAAAGGAAATGCGGAACAGATGTTGCTATGCGACGGCTGCGATAGAGGGCACCATATGTATTGTCTGAAACCACCACTTAAGGTATAATCTTGCATATACATTAGAATCCCGAAAAACACCCTTTTTCAACTTTTTTTTTATCCTGCAGACTTAATAGAGGTTCTACTATAATTATTTTTATTTGTTTTGAGGTTGTCTGAAAATAATCTATTTTATAGATTTCTATCTGTTAATATAGAGATTATATTAATGAACAGATATGTTGATTTTGAGGGGCCATGTGCTGTTCACATCACTTCAATGTCACGTAGTTGACTCTATAGTAATTTAATAGTATCTCTATAGTCATCTCAGTTGATATTTCCTTCATTCAGCTTTGTTTCTTTATTCATATAAATCAGACATTTCAATATAGTCGTCGTTTTGTTTTGGTTACCAGAATGTGCCAAAAGGTGACTGGTACTGCAAAGACTGTACTCCAAAAGAAGTCTTAAGGAGTCCCAGAAGACGCAGATCAACTGTGGACAGCAGGACAGAGAAAGTGGAATCAGATAGCGAGCAGGAGGAGGAGGAGGAAGAAGATGATAGTGATGCAGTGGAAGAAGAAGATGAGGATCAACAAGAAGAAAGCGAAGAAGAGGAAGAGAGTGAGGAAGATGAAGATGATGCCAGTGAAGAGGAGGATGAGCAGGAGGAGGAAGAGGACACGGAAATGACATCTGCTGCCATTGCACAGGACAGGTAACTATAGTTTTACCTTATCCATCATTTCTTACTTACTTAATACATATACATATAAACGTATTTATCATTTTTGCTTAGCATTTTTGGCAATCTTGTTCTATAATGTAAGCCCTCCATATTTCAAATGCTCTATAGTTTTTGTTACCAATGTTGCTAAAAAGTTGCTATAATATTTTGGATAATTGTTGATCTAAGCGACATCAAATACTTAACTTGAAGTTGAACATGTTGCTGTTCTATTAGAGTTGTATTTATAGAAGATAGATATATAGCATTAGCAAAGCCCACCTAAAGCCATGCTTGATGTATTAGATACCATGCTACCATCAACATTCACTTGTGTCATGCAAAGTTAGGTTAAAGTCTATGATACTAGGCTATATGTGAAACACATGTGATGCTGTATTACAGAATTTTCTTATGATACTGCAGAAATCTAGATACAGTACTGAGAATTGGGTGTTCTCCAAGACTTGTAGCAGAGGCATATCTGTTTTTGTGTATATTCACTTATTTTCCAAAGTCTTACTTTATGGTTTCTTTGATAAATGGACATGAAATGATTTTTAAATTTAGATATATTCACCAAAATCTCATTTGAACAATGTCGAGCATTACTGTATATATAAATGAAACATAATTTTATGGTAGTTTTTAAGATATTTTACATAAAATATTATGTGCCATACAATATCAGCTTGCAACAATAGGAAGCTTTTGATTTGCGACGATCGACAACCAAACTGTCTTGTGCGCATGGCGATGACCCTTGACCAGACCTGTGTTGGTCGTTGATTGATTGCACCATTGACTTATAAATAAAAAATCCATTTCATGTCCGTTTGAAGTAAATGTTAAAAATCTTTTGTTTCTGTTGATTGTTAATCTTGTAATCTTTCAGTGACGATGAAATCATCTTTAAAGAGGACGGGTGGCACGACGCCGTCTGTCGTGACTGCGGGCACGGGGGAAAGTTAATTTATTGTGATAACTGTCCATCCGCTTACCATTCTGAATGCCTTGATCTGCCGTCGGGGTCCGCGACGGTGGAGTGGGTCTGCTCCGAATGTCTGGCCAATGGGTAAAAAGTTTTTTTGATATTTGCATGGTTTATATTTAATATCGCAGAGATGTGATCGAAATTATTGGTCATTAGTCTGTCTGCATGAAAAATTACAAAATGGCAAAATTTACATTTTATAATTTGGTCAGGATTTGATCAAATTTTCTTTTGCTATCCTTTGCTTTTGTCTTTCCAACTTTTGTTGTTTCGTCTTTCGTCCCTTTTTGACTTTCCCATTTCAAAATGCATCTTCTAGGAAATGAATAAACGTTGACTTGATGTTATGTATATGTGCAATTTATTCTGTTAACAGTTTATGTTCTTTCTATATATCTGCATGCTATTAAACCTCTGTATTGTGAATATATGTATGTGCATTTATGTCATGGAAATAGGGTATTAACATAGCATAACGCATAGTATGTTAGTCTTTGTCTATATTTAACTAGGAACTACTAATTCCACCACTCCAGGATTTGTTTTTAAAACCTTCCCAGTACAATTCCGATCCATTGATACCTCATTACCTGCAACCCCAAGGGCAGTTCCAATGAAGTTAAAAACCTTCCCAGTACTATTCCGTTAAGTTTGATACCCCATTACCCCCAGCCATTACACACCAGGTGTATGGATGCATGCAGTAACAACAATTTGTATAATGAACAAACTCTCTTGTAATATAGACAGTGCTTTTTTAATGCTATCAACTGAATGTTTAGGTTTTTGTGTAAACATTCACTGCAACACACAACTGTAACCAGTATGTTCAGTCTATAAAGGCTAATTTACACAGACAAGGGTAACGATAAGCACTAAACCATGGAAACCAGCAACAAACAAGCGGCTCAGGATAGATATAGATTCCACATGAGACAAGAACATGGTTTTCCATTTACCTTTAACGCTCATCTGTGTAAATTGGCCTTAACTGTTGTACTCCGCGTCCATACTATTGAAATATTCTCATTCAACTCATATTCATTATTTGTATATTTCACGATCATTTTAACATCCATTCTGCTCATTTCATTTTAATTTAATATTCATTTTCACCATACTTAGTTCTCTTTCTTTCTTTGAGTGATTCCTTAATGACCTCTTTCTTGCAGTGATGAGGAAGAGTCTGATCATGAGGACCTCTGTCGCGTCTGTCACCATGGCGGGGAATTGATATGCTGTGACAGCTGTCCGTCAGCATATCACCTCGAGTGTGTAGATCCACCACTAAGCAAAGTGCCAAAAGGTGACTGGAACTGTTCAAACTGCAAGAGGAAGAGGCCTTCCACATCAAAAGGCAAAGGAGAAGCTAAAAATAAAAGTTAGTATTTTAGTTTTTAGGTTTTAAAATTACAGTTGACTCCACTTAAATCGAATCTAATAGGACTGGTATAAAAAGTTTGAGTTATGCGACCCTCGAATTACGGATTTTTAAAAAAAATGTGTGTTTGAAAACAGAAGATTTTTTGCCGAATATGGACATAGCTTGCAGTCATTGTTTATAATGACTAATTGTGGTTTTATAAAATCTTGTTTTACAGCTAAAGGCAAACCAAAGGCATTCAACTTACGTGTACTAAGCCAGGTTGAGACCGGTAGCGATTCAGACAGCAGTTTCTGTCCCAGTTCTTCACGTAGTGCCCGCGCTAACGCACGGATACGTCGTCGTGAATCAACCGGCTCAGAAAGGTCAGCCGATGAGTGTACACCGCAGGAAAAGAAGCGAGTAGCGCGGAATATGTCAAAGAAATTTGCAGCTGCAGCTGAATCGAGCGACGACGAAACACCCGCGAGACCTCTTCGTAACACGCGCCGGTCTAGTCTGATTGAGACAGAGTCTGATCAGTCGTTCTCTGGTAGCGCCCAGAAAAGCTCGAAGAAAGGTAGCGCTAAAAAACGAAAGGTGTCGCCTAGAGCATTGTCCAACGTTCCAGATAAATCTAAGAAAACTGATAAGAGGAAAAAGAGTGAAGGTAAAAACAAGAAAATAGTGAATGGAGGGAGTGCTGTATCCAGTAGGGCAGCATCCAGCACAGACGGTAAGTGTCTAAAGTCCATTTAATATTGCTTAATTTTCACTTCTCTCTGAGAAGTCCCTTTACAACCTAAATAGTATACAGAGTTTCCACACATCGTAATCTTTATGTAGAGGTAGGACCATCTCATTATCTCATACTAAAAATGTACCCATCTCAAAGATGGATAAAATATCTAGCTGACTAAATTAATATTTCACTAGATATTTTTCATAATATTTTAGGTTATTATTTTGATATACTAAATAATATTTTAAAGATTCCCTTCCCTGTTAGTTAGTATTCTGTCACTTAGTTCCTAATATGTCTATGGAAACTCCCCATCTATCTAGATTATCATATTTTGTGCCAACCGCATCACATGAGTTTAATAGGATAGCAGAAGGCACAAAGTTTAAAAAATATGTAATCGTGAATCATTTCAATATCATTGTAGATTCTGATTCTGAAAATACAACTCCGCCACCTCGTCGATTGTCAGTTGGTCGTCGTGGTAATGAGGACTCGCAACAAATGAAGCTGTGCGAACAGTTGTTTGGAGAACTTCGCAAGCACCAAGATGCCGGACCATTTATGGTAGCGGTCAGCAAGAAAAGTGTAAGTTGGACAAATTGGTTATAATATTTTTAGTTTATTAGCCTTTGGTACCCCACCACCCCTCCTATTTCAAATTTATATGTCTGCCACTGCATCTGTAATTCGTTAGCCTTATATGACTAAATAAACAATTCATGCATTTGATTACACCTGTATATGCAAATAAGCTTCATATATTAGCAACATAATGACATTGTCTACATCTCATTACCACACTCTCTATGTTAAAGATACAGTGCTGAATGGATAATGTTCACTGTGTAGATCAAATTATCGCGGTGTAATACGTGCATGAGTGAACATAATGGACCTTTGACCTCTCTGATAATGTATTAATTACCATTGAATATGAATTTATCTCATCCCAGACCCCAGATTACTACAAGATCATCAAACGTCCGATGTGCTTCCCCGTAATCTGCGACA
Source organism: Antedon bifida (assembly GCF_963402885.1). Taxonomy (NCBI): domain Eukaryota; kingdom Metazoa; phylum Echinodermata; class Crinoidea; order Comatulida; family Antedonidae; genus Antedon; species Antedon bifida. The sequence goes on along the minus strand of NC_136234.1, from coordinate 19,693,739 downwards.
AGTTCAAGTTGTTCCAGTACACAAACCCGACTGAATTCATAGCAGACGTACGCCTAATATTCACTAACTGCGAACAGTATAACCAATCTTGGACAGACGAGTACAAGAGGAGCCGCATCGTTTCTCAATTTTTCGAGAAACGATTAAAAGAGGTCGGTCTAAAAGTCTCTAGTAGTAAACGCGAGTCGACGGAAACGGACCCTAGTTCAGCGAGCAAACGACCTCGTCGGTTGTGATTTTTTTTTATAAATTTGAAAACAGCATACCAAACATAATATTGATAAAATACTTAAATGAATAAACTTAGAGTAATTTGTTTCAGTATAATGTTTATATTTATATTGATGATTCCAATTTCAAAAAATGTTTTTGCTTATAAAGCAATTCCAAACATTTAGTGTCTTGCAACCCAACTTCCATGCCTGTTGTTGACGTGCAACCACAATTGTATAGCGGCAGAAAACTTATGGTATTGTCACTTCACTGCAACTGTCTGGGTTGCAGGAATGTTTTGCCAGTTGCAAGAGCTCTCATGACTCCTTGAAACATGCGGCTAATTATTAAGTCACAACTACAGAAGAGCCATGTTGAAATTAGGTCACGTGGGCCAGCAGCCAGGCTTTCAATGATACAGTACAACTAAATTCAGTAGAACATTATTCAGGGGTCACATTTAGGACTTAGTAGTGTCGTCTTAGTAAGGGAGTCCCCTGATCAATGGTTGGTTGCGATGTTAAACAATTGCAACCATTGAGTCGCGTTTTCAATTTTTTCACTTTATGGAGTGTGAAGAAGATTGAAAGAAGCAGAAAATATGAAATAAGGCTCTGTCTACACTATCAAACTAGTTTGACAAAAAAAGTATGATGTGCCCAAAATATGGTAGAGATATGACATCGTGTCACATAAAGATTGATAGTGTAGACAGAGCTTTATGTTACGGTAACTTAACATTCCAAAGAATTTATACCTCACGTTGCACAAAGGTGCCCTAAGGATGTTCCTTATCCATCTGTGTATTGTCTGTGTTATTTGCTGTATCTTGTCTAGAGACTGGATAGAATGATACAGAATAAATAACAAAAACTGATAATTCTTGATTATTTAAATGTAAATTAATACCTTAATATTAGTTAGATATATCTAAGCATAGTAAAACGTATGTTTCTACACAGTTTGCTAATTTTCATAATCGGTAAGTCCCCTTAAAATGGCAAATTTATAAAATTATTTTGCTTATTATTGTAAGAATATTCGCAGAAATCTTTTTTTTAAAACTTATTCTGTGATTGGTCATTTTATAGGGACGTCTTTAATTGACAGATTGGCGTATATGTATTGCCTCTATTTCTGATTTAATATCCATATTTTATGTAGTAACTTTCTATATTTATTTTTAAATACTGTATTGTAATACTACAGTATAATAATTATTGCTTAACCGAAATACTGTATGTCAGATTGTTTAAGACATAATTACATAACCTTTTGGCAAAGTTTCAAGGGCTATGAGCTCTCACTGGGTAAAACCAGCAGCCCTAGAGCTTACAGGGGCCTCTGAGCTGACCTTGGAGCCCAGAGGGAAAAGACAGGCATTAAAATATGTTGAAAAAGGCGAAAAATGTCCAAGGCCCCTAGCGTTGGGCCACTTAGGGCCCCTAAACCAGGGGCCTCGTTACATTGCACAATTACAAGTAAATGTAATATTTTTTGCCATTTGTGAAGCCATCTTGACAAGTTGACTATGTTGTAGGAAAAGCTCTGGAGCTGGAGCTGTGGGTTCTTGCCCAAAGACTTCATCTCATCTGTATTTACAGCATGCTGTCGGATGACTGACCATTGGATCATCAGCGACAAACTTACCAAGTTAAATGTAAATTCTGCTGGTTCATGACCAGATCAGTTTTCCTACAATGTGCGACATTACTGCTCTTTTAATGCTGTAGTGATTTTTAAAATGAAAACCAGCATTTAAACACCACCCCCCTCCCCCTCCCAACTTATGAGTTGATCTATTTTACTACACCACTATCTCATCTCATGCCTCAAATGCTGCTTTAAAATGTCACTTTCTATTTAAAATATTTATAAGAATGGAAGTTTTTGTAATGTTTAGTGGCCTTGTAGTAGATTGTATTCCCAAGAAAGCCCAATTTGTACAAACAAAAACACTAGGGAATACGGTAGTACTAAAAAAACTATGCACTGTATATAATTAAAAAAAGAAGTACAAAAAAAAATAAATAAAATGCAAGGAGTAGTTATGCTTTTAAAAGCACCTATGAAAATGAAATTTTCTATTTCATTTATTTTTATGGGCAGTTTCTTTTGAAAATATTGTGAGCAGGGAATTAAATTAAATAATTTTGTAAATAGTGATAACGTTAATAAAGACTTCCTTCGTATCTATGCTGTTGCTTTCTGTTCTGTAATCCATCCATCTTCTATCCATCCGCCATCCAGTTACTGTTGTTCCTACTTGGGACTTGAACCCATGCTTTTTAATAGGACAGCTTCTTACACTAGCATTCCTAGACTTGCCCCAAGACAAGCTTAAGTAGTATACGTATGAAACGCCATATGTGCCAAAATATTTATCATTTTACTAAAATTTAGTCACTGTAGGGTTCCATTGGTCAAAGAAATAGTAAACAACTTGGTTGGTTCAGTATAGGAGAACCCCTACTTTGGGATACCCCTATTCAGAGGACATTCTTATCAATGGGATAATTGCTTGTTTATAACGAACAAAAGAAATGTACTGTGTGTTTGTGACCAATATTCAGGGGAGCACTGTAATTAAGGGTCATGTATGTTGGGTCATATAGGGGACCTTCCTACTCCTGGTGAAGACATTTCAGAGGTTGTGCCCCACCCCTCCTCCTCTTTGACTATTGATAAGAATATAAACACATTGAAAACATTATACAGTAACCCATATACAATTTGCATCAATTTATTTTATTCAAAAACATGTTTAAACTATTAAAGCAAGCCATTGCCGTACTTCCATTTGGAAAAAATATAATACAATTATCAAAAAACATATTTGATATTGTAAACTTTAAAAAAAACCTCTAAATAAAAAATACGTAATGACAAAACAATATGATATTCTATACGTTTGTGTATGAACACAATTACTAAAATATAATCAATGTTAAAAACTTGAACAAATAATGCACGTAATGTTGTTTTTTTATATGGACTTTTGTCATATTTTTCTATATTTTCTTCTTTTTCCCCAATACCAAACCCCTTAGTCTACTTAAGAAAATGTAACATTTAAAAACATTAAATATTATATATAATAATAATATTACCTACAGCAAAAATTTATCGAAAAAAGTTAAGTTTACATTAATAGTTCTTAAACAAAATGTTTGTGAAAATAATTTATGCAGATTACAGTACTTCGAAAGCTCCCGGAATAAGTTGGTAACAATTTCGTGTCTTATTTCCATAATATTGATAAATTATGTTGGAACTGTATTCATTTTCGGCTCTCTAAATGTAAACTTTTGTTTAAGTAACCTTTGACACTAACATTGCACTAGTATTGATTCAGTAGGAACATTCTCTGCATAAATATTTATATATTTATTCTTGACTGAATTTTATACAAAGACCAATGTTTGGATAACCTGGTTAATGGATAATCTGGTTAATGGATAACCCGGTTAATGCATAACCCAGTTAATTGATAACCCGGTTAATGTACAACACAGTAAACATACTCTTAAGTTTCGAATTTTACATTAATTAAAAATAAACTAGGGTACAACAGTACGTAACGTCAACTTTTATCTGGTGGGGAGGATGAGTTCGAACCAGTGGTGTATCGCCAGAGCGATGCCACCGAAGCTGCCGCAGACGACACCAAACCGCCAGCAGTATGAACGCTTGCGGTAACGTTTAAACTTGATCGCCTGGGTGCCACGTCTTGCTGGCCTAAGTTCATTGCTGATTGGCTGTTTGGAAACGGAATGGTAACAATACTCGATTTAGGGACGTCTTCCCATTCGTCTGCTTTGGCGACGTCAGTTTCATCGTCATCAATTGCTCCGATATCGCTGCTATCAGAATCGCTTAAAACTACTTCTGGAGATAGCAGTCCGGCTTCAGATAAGAATACGGTTACATCAAATGGACCACACCTAAACGTTGAATAAAATAAAAAACACATATTAATATAACAATATGACTATCTCTGTTGGGGAATTGGATTGGGCAAAGAAAATTGAAAATTTCAGATGAGGCGAGCGCCTCATCTGTCTCATGCTGGCTACGGCCCTGCGATGTGCCCAAATATGGTATATTTGTTGTCACATAAAGTGTAGACAAAGCTTAAACAAAATATATCTGATTACCTTCCAAGATGGCCGCTAGATGGATCCAACAATGTCAGTATATTCCTCAGCGTTCCATACGATAGGATTTTCTCAGAAGGTATATTCTGTAATCAATATCAATATAGTTGGTGTGATTAAAATTGTGTGTTGTAAACTAATATATAATGGTGTATACTGATAATCAATTTTTGCTATATATCGCTTTCTCGTAATCCCATGTTCAAATCCTGCCTGGTGTCAGTATATTTTATTCATAAGACCTTTTTTTATAAACAGATCATCACATGCTTGCCACTAATTGGTGCATGCATCAGTGATTTGCTATTGGCAATCCTTGGCAATGTGCCAATAACAAAATTTTTTTTTAATGTACAGCTTTACCTGGGAACTACACAGGTACATGATGTTAGCATTAAGGTTGGCAACTGATTTACTGAACTTTGACGAGCTCAAATCCTTGCCACAGAATTCACTAGAAAAACAATTTAATCAAAATAAATCTCCAATAATGAATCAAACTTAAGCTCTGTCTGCACTATCAAACTAGTTTGACAAAAAAAGTGTGATGTGCCTAAATATTATAGAAATATAGTAGTGATATGACATCATTGTGTCCATATATGGGCACATCACATTTTTCTGTCACATAATAGTGATAGTGTAGACAGAGATTTGTGGATAAAAGGGAGCACTGATGGGACCCAACAAATTGTCCCCTATAGGAGTGTCCTCTGAAAAGGGGTTGGCTGTTAAAACAGATATTTCAACTTGTTTGTTTTACAGATAGGTGCCCAAACCATTTAACTTTTATTAATAAGAGTGGCATAATAGGGGCATTGAGACATTGTAATAATTGGGTTTAAAGCTCTCTTAATAACGACAGGTTTTAAAGCATGCACAGGCAATGATAGTATTTTGGTACTTGACAAGTCTTTATCCTACTCAATCCAACTGTGATGAATGGTTCGTACCTAAAACACAGCTTCCTAGGTAGGCTAACACCAAGATAGAATGATAGTAGGCAGACAAGGTGTGCAGTGAAGCATAACGCAGCCCCTAGTTGAAATGCAGGGTTGCGCGATTCAACTTCTGTTCCTGGACCTCGTAACAAAGGCTCATTAGCTTCAACTAAACACAAGAAAACATTTAAATATTTAATTATTATTTGATAAAAAAATTATTAAATCTGAGCTATGTATCTTTTGTTAGCAGGTGAGAGATCAATAGCTTTCACAATTGTATTTATTTTTATCAAGAGGAAAAGGCGTGGTATGGTATCATCAATTCTAATTTGGGTCGGCATACGCATGTACGCATGTACAATTTTGAAGCGATAAGTGGCCGAGCACTTAAGACAGTAAAACAGTAATACGTAGCCATAATCAAAATGCTTGCATGCACTTTATAGAACCTAGTACATCTTTTAGAGGCAAGTAGGGGGTTACCCTGGTGTACTAGTTCACAAACAGCCACTGTCACACACAGACACTACTTAAAGTAGGCCTTCTATTAGGCCTCCTAGTTCCACAATAATAATTAATATATTGATTGTGGAACTTATGACAATGAAGATATACTTATACACACAAAACAATAGATGTACTATCATTTATTTGTAAGACAACTTACTCCACGCAGTGTATGCTGAATAGTCTCCGTTACCAGGCAACAGAGCTTCCTCAACAACTATGAAATATTGCACTTCGCTCTGGTTCTCCGAAAACACCCATTGACCTCTTACGAACGAGGTCTGGCGCGCTTCTGCCAGTGCCGCTACAAGGTCGTCAGTCTCGTCATCACCTTCACGTTTGTAATCACTGGAGGAAAAAGAAACCATCAGTTTCCTTTTTATCTATACAAGAAATTTCCCCAAACATACAAACTGCTATAAAGCATACATACTCACTAATGGATAGTAGATTTATCATATCAACACCAAAAAGGCTTAAAATAGATATTACACTATAGTGGGATTAACTGAATTATATAAACGCATCAAGGACTTGGAAGAAGCTTACAGGATTAATATAATTCCTGATTATGATACTGCATCCTGAGCTTCCTAATGTAATTCAGGTCAAATTCAGGTCATCCACAATCTAATAAAAGATTAAGTTCATTTATAACACACCTAAGGTGTATCAATGCCATTTGATTGGTTATCATGTACCATGTATTATTGATTGTAAATAAAAATATTGTAATTTTCCAGCTTTCAACATTCACAGTAGGTGTGAGGACAATGGGAAAAAAATGTACAAAAACAAAAAAGCATTGATTTCTCTTACATTTGCGTTTCCTCTATCGGGAATATGTGCGTGATAAGTTCTGTGACTCGTTTCTGGCGAATCTCCCGCAGTTCTTCTTCACGTTCATCCAACTTGTACCTCTTATCGCTTAAATTTTCTTTATATTGTTCTGAAAAATTAATTTATAATTAAATTTGATTAACAACACAGCTTTGAACAATCAATTTATATGGGCAGAAACAAGCTAACTCCAAGGTCAAAACAGACTCATTCTTTTATAGTATTTACCTATATATTTCTTGATCTTGTCTAGTTTATGACGTTGACTCCTAGCTTTAGTTTCAAACTGTTTGACCTTTTCGTTTAAAGCACTCAAAATGGTCTCATCTATAAAAGAAAATAAAGATAAACTTTTATGATTATGTATAGAAACAATATGAATGAGAAACAATAATTGAAAATAAATATAATATATTGTGTCCATTTGGCAAATGAGGATTTGATCATTGAGAAGTGGTGAATGCTTGATTATACCAGAGATTTTACAATAATGGTCTATTTATGTCAGTAGAAGGGTTGCTTATATTTAGCATTACCTTCAATTTTCTTGCTTTTAATTTCTTTAATGGCTTTTCTCATAAACTCTACTCGTTTTCTACGTTGCTTCAATTCACAGACCTGTTGGAAAATACAAAGAAATGATTACAAAGTATATTACCTCTAACTAGTATTATAAGGCAACCTCAATATAAATGATTAAACCCACTACAAAATGTGGTCCTCATGTATAATCCCACCCCCAAATATAGATATTTGTTGGCTTAAGCCCATGTTAGTTTAAAAAAAAAATGAATTACAAAGTCATAAAATGTTATACAGTACCTTTGCTTCTTTTATTAATCTCTCATCTAGTTTAGTACACAACCTATAAAAAAAATTAGATAGTATATGAGAAATTTAATGATCGACCATTAAGTACAGTTGTAGGCCTTGTTATCATTTTTTTCTATGAGAGAAACCCTGCAGTATTACTGTGAAATCTGGGGCACTTCTTTTGACAGACTATCAAATTAAATTAAGAACTACTTTTTGGAATCTATTTTTTAACTGGAAGGATCCACCCCTGCTGCATATTGCAGGGCCGTAGCCACCAGTACGGTTGGTATAGTTTCAACCTGACCACTTTTTCACAGAGGCCTTTGACAACCCACTGGCTTCAACAAAGATTGTTCACTTTTCTTGCGTTAACCCGCACTACTTATTTATTGTGGCTACATCACTATTTTTGATTGAAATAATAACTTGTTCATCTTCTTACTGTTGATAAATATTACTATGTTCTCCTGACTTGTACTTTTCATATCTTTCAAGCTTTTTAGCAAACCTGAATAAATAAAGAAAAAAAGAAAGAAATAAAGCTCTGTCTACACTATCTATAAATTCATTATTATTATCTAACTGTGATGTGCCCATATATGGACATGATGATGTCATATCATTACCATATTTGGGCATATCACTACCATATTTGGGCACATCACACTTTTTTTGTAGACAAGAGCTTTTAGCCATCAGTTATGAACTCCTAAATTCATAAATAAATTTTATAATTTATAGCTGGATGTTTTTTATTGGGTAAATGCGGGCAAATATGCGTTTAAAAATCTTGCATGAATGCACCTTTTCGCAGTAATCATATTTACATAAACAGTTTACAAAATCAATATCCATCATTGAATCTGAATAATTATTCATTTAATTTAATATTTGTTTTCAATATATATATTTTTCAATTAATGTTTAAATGCTACACCTATCTTTCGGGCTTAACATTAACATTTAAAGTAGCTAGAAGCTAGGTACGGTGGTATGCATAATGTCACACTATTTATTGTGATTCAGCAAACACCCACAGCCAGTGCGTCATCCATTAAAAATAGAACTGGACGGCTGCTGCGCCCTGCAGCTTCAGCTGTCACCAACCCTCACTGGCCTAGCTGCAGTAGCCTAGCTCACTTACGTTTCATTATCATTATTTGAATGGCAATAATTGCCGTTTATTATGCAATTCTGACAGGTGAATGGCCGATTTGTTGTATTACAAGATGGACAACGTTCAAAGGCAATCCTTAATCCTCGATTTAAAGGGTAAAGTGTTTCGTCTTCGTTGCAGTGATCGTCGTCGTCATTCTCCATTGCATTTTCAATGTTTTTGTTGTGAAACAGGAATTGAATTGTGGGATCATTTCATCAGCTTTTCATGACGCGTTTACATGCGTCATTTCTTGGATCGTCTGACGTATTTTTGTAGATGCCCGTCTTTTCAGTTCTTCTGTCGGTCAGTCTGGCCTTTATATTCATAATTACAGTGTCTGGGATTGCATGATCATTTGTTTTCATTTAAAGCATATATTTATGCAATTTATATTCAATTTTAATATTATAGGTTTACTGTAGTACAATTACACAAATCATTATTTATAAATAATGACGCTGTATAATTTCATTATTTAGTACAGTATTATAATAAATTTCATTATTTATAAAATGGCATCAGTATTTTATTTATAATTAACAACTGACACACTTGGCGCCTCATAGCATAATATGGCATGGGTATTACAAGAGCCATCAATAAAACACCACACAACATCTATAATATTTCAATTTATTTATTTATACCAAAATATTTTTATTGAGTTAAATTGCTATTCACTATCATAATCCCAGGAAGCAGATTCAATATCAGATTTAGTTGGCTTTTCTCGCAATCAAGGTCGTGTCCAGGTCAAATATTGAACACAATCTTCTACCTTCAACATTTATTATTTATATATTCGATCGTTGTTGGCTTCCTTGAGTATTGTTTTTTTTTTCATTGGCGAGTATTTTGAACAAGTAGTACTCAACAACAAAAACTTGTTAATTAAATTAATACAATTTTGAAAAAAAAAAATCTTCTGTTGAGCATATTAATAAAGGTTTTTCCAATTTAATTTATCTCGAAACAATTTTTTTATTGAATACAGTACGCCAAATGACGTCATTTTTATTTATAAATTTGCATTCCACTTTGATACAACCCCTTCTTTCAATTGAATGATCTTATTTTCTTTGACAAGTTTAGATAGATGGTGACAGACATTTTCATTGGCCGCCATATGCAGGTGTTCCCCAACATCTGCATACATAATTTTTACAATCTCCATCGATTCCATTGGTTTATCATTTTTTGTTAACACATCCACAATCTGCCTTTCCCGCATGTTACGATGGTCAATGTACATCTGAATCTTGACCATAGCCTCGTTGACAATTGGACCGTGACCTGGGTACAATATCGTAGGAGAAAATCCCATCAATTTCTGCAACGACTGCATATACGTAAACAGATCCTCAAATACGGTTGTGCCTTCTCCAAGAATACAATCTCCAGTTAAGACAGCGTTCTCTTCTTCTAAAAATAGAACCATGTGATCATCGGTATGGCCTGGCGTATAAACTGCTTTTAATGTGGCTCCTTCGGTTTTTACGACATCGCCGTCTTTCAGGTAGTTGTACTGTATACGTTCATCATCAATTTTTTCTTCCAAAATTGGATTTCTCGGGAACTTCGATACTTTGACATTATCCGTGTCGAGTTGTAATTCCCGTATAACGTCAACGATTCCTCCAGTATGATCGTGGTGCCAGTGCGTAATTAAAATTTCTTGAAGGGTTGATCCTGAATCCTTCAGAACTTTCTTTAAGTTAGATATGTACTCTGGTTTTTTGTCTTCTCCTGTGTCAACTAGGATTCGTTTGCGCCCCGTACCTACAACGTAAGTATTCGTTCCTTGTAATGTCATCATGCCTGGATTGCAACCCAACACTCGAATTATTCGAGAGGAAAGCTTCTCGATTTGTGGTATAAAAGTCGTCATCTCAAGTTCTCTTTTGTTCTTTTACTATTGTAGAAAATGTACATGGAAAAGACAATACCTGCACGTATCGATTTAGCCTGAATTTTTAGCATAAAACTAGGCTACTAAAAAACCTCCTGCAAGAGTAGTCAGGTCATGTATGTCAACAAAATCCAGCAGAGCGGAACGTTGTTGCGTTTCTTTGCATTTGCATCAACGGTTTGACTGACGCGTTTCAAATTTCTGTGACAAACGTGTGTGACATAGCTCAATCAATAATTAATAACGATTTATTATTTTGCATCACATTAAAAGACAATAAATATTTATGTAAAATTAATTATAATTTTGTTTAAATGTAAAAAAAATATAAGCTGAAAACAAGGTGATGCTGGGTAATATCCGGCACCCCATGGTCCGGAGAAGAAATACAACTTCAAGTAACAAGCAAAATAAAATCAAAATATATAAATAAATACGTAAATATGCCTATATAATCTAAATACATTTAAAAAATACTATTTTGATTCGGTTTCATGGGCTCTATTAGTAATAGTCTTAATTATAACTTTGGTTTTAAAATGTTCATATAAATTTATAATTTGATTGAAATGTTTAAATTTGTATCCCTGTTCCCTGTCGTCTCATACCGGCAAACAATTTTTGTTATGTCTGCAACATTGAACAATAAAACAGTTAAATTTTCTTTTGTTGATGGTTAGGCCTACCTTACGAAGTAGAAGAAGAAAACATATATGATAAATAAATACGTAAATAAATATACACTGTATTTCGTTTTTTTCTTTGATCAACAAAAAAGAAATTCACTCCATTTATTAGATCTTAAACTTATATAAAGGTACTCGAAATTAATCTTCCTTTTTCAGTTAATACTTATTATTAATATTACCTTTTTTAAATGTATTTTAAAATTTACTAAATACTACCCGTTTAAACGTAATTTATTTTACATAGATATTTTAAATTTTTCAGTCAATTATGTATTTCTTTTTTCTGTTTTAGAAAAAGAAAAAAGTATATTCCTGAGTTAATAATAGGTAGTTAAAATCGAAATATATGAAACGACTTTATAACTAGTACTTTTTTTCGTGTTTTTTATACGAAGTCTTAAAAATAAAAGTTAAAAAAAAGTTTGTTTTTCAATAACTTTGTTTTGTGACGTCATATTTCCGCCTCGATACCGCCGCATGAGGGCGATTGATAGTCTGCTGCTGGTGGTTGGTGGAGAAAAATGTGATCGTGTTTTCCTTTTTTTGTACGAAGAATTGATTAACAAAATAACAAGTTACTAAAAATATCTTACCATCGTGAAGTTTTCTGGTTACATTCGTACATGGTATAGCACAAAATGGTTTAGGTATGTATGTTTATAGTATCTTAAATTGATACAAAAGTTTTATTTGTCATGACAACTTAAACTTGTTTGGTGGTGGTGTGACTGTGTTTTCATTGGTTTGTTTTGGGGTTAATCAGATCGGGTATCTCCCTCTCTTATCACTGTGTGCCTAGGCGGCCTGCGGCCTAGACCTACCACAGATCGACATTGTTTACCTGTAATGTCTCAATAAACAATGGTTACTTGATCATAATAAACACTTTGCCCGCTTGCTGAGGCTAGTTTTATTATATTAATACACTTGTTTTATATAAAAAAAGATTAGGCCTTGCTTGGCAACCCTTAATATTAATTATTATCATGTTTGTCATTTTATTTAATAATAATATAATTATAAGAAAGATTTTTGTTGTAGCCAAGAATATTTTAATATTTATTTTTGTTATAGAATAAACTAGCCTATTCTAGACTAGCTAGCCCTAACCTATACTAATTAATATTAATTAAAGTACATTAGAGTACACTCTCATCCATTTAATAAATTCAATATGTAAGATACATACTGTTTTGGTCCGTACCCCATACATAAAGAGGACCTATCGTCAATCCAAATTTCTCAGTTTCTAATTATACTTAGTTAAATACAAACAAAGTAAAGAATTAAAAATTATTTTCTGAAATTTTTTATTCATACTTTTATTTTTATTTATTTATTCATACATTTGGAGGGGTCCCATATGAAATATATTTAATAATTTTCCTAATCGATGATTTGAAAAATACAAGTAGCCTAGGCGGCCAGAACTGGTTAGTGGCAGTAGACAGTACATTTGACCTTTTCAATATATGACCTACTTTTTGCATGGTTCAATTATTTCGGTACAATTTTAATTTAAAATGTACCGTAATGTTGAAATTAACCTTAACATTTTGAAACTCATGAATAAGTAATTATGATGAAAATCAATTTTTAAAAGCAAATTTATGAATAATTTAAAAGATATAAGAGATTGTGTTTTTGTCTATAGTATAAGGTACAAAATACTATTAGTCCTCAAATTAATTTTAAAATAATTACAGACTTAACTAATTAAAAATATGTTATAATTGTTACTTTAATTGTTACGAATGATTATGGAACCAACACATTGGCATTTACTTTACAGGTATTTTTATTTATTCTGTAACTTTCAACATAATTATCATTCTTCATTAAAAGTTGAAAAATTTGACATCTCAACAATTGTGAGCTAGTGACTAAATAAACCCAGTTTCTTCTTCAATGATCAAGGCCTACCTTGCTTTAAAAATGAATAATAATTTGTATTCAGCCCTGATTATTTTCCATCTGGAATCCGGTTCTTTGCATGAGGTACACCACTTTGCCCTCCTCAGTCGTAACGAGGTTAAACATCGCCATAGTAATGAGGTTAAGCATTTCCATGGCAACAAGCCTAACTATGGGAGGTATAGCGAAGTATGTTTAGAATTTAAAGAATGTGTATATTAATACATCATAAAAGAAAATAGCTAAATATCACTATCTAAAAGATAATTTGTTAATTCTGATGGATGAGCCACAAAACAGATCAATATTTCTTGGAGTTTTTGCACTAATAAAAGTTCAATTCAATTCAAAAACTATTTATACTCAAAAAACAGTAATAAATATTAACATATAAAATACAGTATACTGTATTTTACTGCATTTCATATTTTTATATGTTAATATATTATAATATTTAAGACTTGTTCGATCATTAGAATATTGCAAAAATGTGTGCTTACATTTTTTAGGAAAAGAGGAAAAAAGTGACAATAACAACAAACAAAACCTATAAAAACAAATTGGTATAAGATCAATATTAAAAAAAGGCCTAGTAGTAGTAAAATTGAAAAATATTAATCAAGAAGGTTAGAGGCCTAATGCTTTCATTAGCTAACTACTGTACTGTATTAAGTACTTGTGCTAACTAAATGGGAACTTTGGTAACTAACTTTGGTAACTAATGGGAACTTATGGAAACTATAGGAACTTGTGTTAAAACTAAATGCAAACTTTTGCTAACTAAATGGTAACTTTTCTAAATAAGCTAAGTAAAAGAAGTTAATAAGCTAATAGTCAGAAGTTCTTTTTCCTAAACACATTTTATTTAAGTCTAACTATATATTATCTATAGTGAGGAACAATTTTGCAGAAAGTGACTCGTTGCTACGACTGTCGCCATGTTTTCAAGATGGACGTTAAAATAACCTCATCACAAACGTCATGAAATGCATTGCTCCCAACCCTGAATTGCCTTTTAGTAACATGTTAAGTTACAATGGGCTGCCGTCGCGGCCTCAACGCACGCAGACACGAAATATGACGGGAATCTATTTAGGGCATGTAAGTATACTTTTTAGTTTAATTCTGTAACGATCGATTTACACAGACAAGCAGTAGCGGTAAATGGTAAACGTAAAACAAAAATATAAAATCTACATTACTTTTTATGGACTATATGAAAAATATTATTTTCATAAAAGACAGCATAAATGGTTATGTTATACTTGGATGAAAACTTTTTCGATTTCTTTTGTTGTATGTACAGTAGGAAAAATGCATATTTTTTAGTTATCGTCCGGTCGTTATTGTCTAGTATAAATGGGTCAACTCTCTTAAAATATGCTAAAATAATACTTGGTAAAACTGGCAAACTATTTATATCATAATCAGTAACTCAATCACTAAAGTTTATATTCCCGTCACGGTGAGATGTCCATCCGTTTCCTTTTATCTGCTGAAACTTCCGAAGAATTCTATTTCCAGCATTTCCATTTGGAGGAATCGCTTCCAATTAATTGAATTTTCTAAAAACAATCTTTTTGATCAATACCCAACATGTTTTGACTGTTGACGTAAATGTCGGATTGAGCATGACATGTTGGTATGCAAAGTGTGGTGAAATAACAAGCTAGCCAGGCTTCAGTGAAAACACAAGCTGCTGTAGCCTCAAGCTAGCCCTGTACTAGATCAAGCAGGAGGAGAAGAAAAAAGTCTCCTATAGCAGTGAGTAGTTAGGAAAGAAGTGAAGAAGAGACAGTGCATTTTTATTTTACCGTTGTAAGAGTTTTTGGAACAGTTTATTTCAAGAGCTGAAAGAAAGAAGTGGCAATACTCTACTTAACCTGTGTCACATGAGAATTCATTTTGTTGGAATCTTTGCACACAGTATTTGTAAATCAAACAAACTTTTTTCAAGAATATTGGACATTTTTCTTATACTTTTTTCATCGTCATGGTAAGAATATATTTTTACATTTATATTTAGAATTTGATTTATTGTCTGCATGGTGCAAAGTAGAGATATATTACGTTATCATAATTTTGATGCAGCAGTACCCACTGCTTCGAATGTAACTTTTTATTATATTTTTAAATATTAACCACAACACGATCGAAAACTGCCAGATTGTAAAGTATAATAATAATTTATTTGGAAGCTTTTGAAATAGTGGCACACTTCTTAAATGAAGGTGCGTCCAGAGTAAGTAAATTAAAAGTGAATGAAAAAAAAAAATGATTTAACAATAGGCCTATTTACAAGGAAACTTAAACTAAAAAATAACATTAACAAAAGTAATACAGGATTTAAAAAACAAAGAACTAAGCATTTTCATTATTTCCAATTAATAATCTTGGTTGTAGCCTGTAAAACTTTTCTAAATATCCAAAAATACATTTTTCCATCATTATCGGCTATTGTCCACCTGAATGAGTGACCCATCAGATCATGTTTACCAGACTAAGGTCATTACTATTAGGTTGGTCTTCACCAGGTGGCATATCATTAATTTGTATCAGGAATGTTTTTAATCAAAATAGGAAGCCAGATAATTCAGAAATGTTAATGACATTAGGGACTATGGCAAAATTATTCTGCAGTTTCTGCAGTACAGTTACTAAATATTTTGTTTGCTTTTTAACCTGTTACGCTTTTTTTTTTGTGCGTAATCATACACATTGTTTGTTTGTTGCAATGACTGCCTCATAAACTTTGAAATTGAAAAAAAACAGCTAAACTTCAATTAAAACTATTATTATTCAGAAGAGACCTATTTTGTTGTACAATCAACTTTCCCAATACCAGACACCATCTGGTTTTCTGGAAAGTCTAATATTCAGAACTTTTGGAACTAAGAAAAGTCTGGTTTTGGGAGAGTTTCTGGTTTTCAGAGAATATAGTATTTGAAAGAAGAAATTAAAAGACCTGAAATGTTAGATCTAAGTACTTTTCATGAGAATGGATGCTTGGTGGAAAACAATTGTTTTTTAAATGCAAATTGGCATTTTAGAATTGTCGGCAATCTAAACTGCCATCTTAGTTTGTGGCGACAGAAAGTTGCATCAGTGATCTAAAGTTGCATATCTTTGTGAATTGAATTAAATATATAGTATTTAAGACCACCAAGAGAGGAATGCAAGTTATCTCTCAAGCATGCACTAATGATGATGTTGAATTTAAAATAGTGCATTGAAGTGATGTGGTATTTATGGTTAAGTGACTTATCTGCAAACATCAATGACCTGGTTCATGTCTCTGGTTGTTTTCTGTAAAAATGTTGTTTTTGTTGGAAAGGTTTATTTTATTTTTTGTTGGGTGTTAATGCAGACTTTAAGTTATCCATTCAAGTTGCAATTTGTGCATTTATTATGTTACCTTAATTAAAAATTTCTGTGAATGTTCGGTAGAATTAAAAAAATTGTATACTGTTGTTCACTTTGGAGAAATCGTAAATTTAACCAAGGTAACTTTACCAAAGGTCATCGATCGGCAAATTTGACCATTCTTTGCGCTTAAATTACTAGCAGACTGTAATTTACTCATTGGACTAGAACAGATGTTTTTCCTTTTTTTAACGGATCATTCTTTTTTAACACTCAGTATTCTGATGTTTCATTCTTGCCACTTTTGTTGTTCTAGGATACTACTAATAGCCAATCAAAGAAGAGCACCATACCACCTCTGGCAAGAGGGAGAGGGATGACCTCTCGACAGAAAACTCCTGTAGAAAGAAGAAGATATGTAAGTACTTACTGTACCATTTAAATGATTATTACTTTCTAAAGGTTTTTAAAAAACAAAACTTGTACTTATATAGTAGTAATATTTAATTATTGATGAAATATAGGCTGTTTTCATCTCATCAAATAAAGTGTTATACTGTTATTCAAACAACAATGCATAGCGATATTACACTAGGCGGATAAGTTATTTAGAAGCAAGAATTGAGCTTTTAAACCGTGAATATTTGTAGCATTGTTAACATTAGCAACCGTCCAAATTCGCAAATTTTCAACAGCGATATCCTTTTATAGTGTGGTAGATAATTTTTACGCAAAATCATGAATCGCAGTAACACAGTTTGCTTTGCTTTAAAGGCCAGGTGCGGGCAAAAAATTTCTATTGATCATACATTCCAATAATTATCGATCTATAGTTTCCCATATGTTTCATATTTTTTTAGATTTTATTTGTGTTACACGAGCTTGTTGAAAATAAGCACTTTCTTATCAGTGGGGGGATAGTTCAAATTACACAGTAAAATCTCTATTCTTTTGTACACAAGTTTTGTAAATAGAGAGTCATTTTAAAAAGCTATAAAAAATAAACGGTGTGGTAAAAAATGTTATCAGATGACTAAATATAGGTAATATAACTTAAAAATTACATTTCTGGTATTTTTATTCAACTTCAGATTTTTATTTTCATGCTATAGCAAAAATTATCCACCGTATATCCACCATCTTTTTTCACCTTCTAGGGAGTCACCAGACATGTTATTACACTAGGTTAACTACCTAACTACTGAAAAAAAGTCTTCCTGGTTTTTATGGAAGAATTTTGCCAAATTTTGTATTTGACCATATTAAGGGAAATTCATATTTTTTCGTCTTGATTTCTGTTACAAATATTTGATTTATGTACAATTGACCAAATATTATATTTAAAATTCATGCCTGTACCTGAGCTTTAACAAGATTTGCGAACATAAATATTTAGTGTATGAAAGCAGGCTATGATAACACTAGAAACATTTGTCATGTTGAACTGACAAATATGTATAAATATAGCCATTAAGAGCAGGTGTAATTTATTATGCTACTTGCCATCCTTGTTATAATAACCAACTTACCAGAAATAGATACTGGTCCTGTTTCTGCCGTGAAAAAATAACCGGTTAATAAACGTGTAAATAAATTGACACCATTTTCTTGGAAGCAGAAATTTAAAAAAAAATTTGATAATCAGTTAAATGGCAGCCTGAAAATAACTGTTAACGGTGTTTATCTGGTAATTGCTATGCAGCTTTTAGTTGCTACGCAAAATA
The DNA here is from genome assembly GCF_963402885.1 of Antedon bifida. NCBI lineage: Eukaryota > Metazoa > Echinodermata > Crinoidea > Comatulida > Antedonidae > Antedon > Antedon bifida. Next base: position 19,675,504 of record NC_136234.1, on the reverse strand, counting down.
ACGGTTATTTGATTGACCGCCAGATCACATTGCATTTTGAGTAATGTTCATGTTATTATTAACGAAGATTCAAACTAGAAACTTATTCGTGGTAGTCATATTGTATGGAAACGTTTCATTGGTTTAAACTTTGATTTTATAGGTCGCTGTTTAGCCTTTGGCTATGAATATACAATAATAATAATAGTTCATTCTTATATAGCGCATATAAGCAAGATCTCAATGCGCTGTACATTATTACCCCGGTCATTTTATGGATCAAACACGTATGGAAACATACTTCCATATATGGTTTTTTTTTGTTCTGTGTTGTTGTTCATTGTACAGTACAGTATGTCCAATGTCGTGTTTTTTGTCTTCATTGTTTTAGTGTTATCTAAACCATTAAATGCTTGGTAGCTGGCCTTACTCATATTAATACTAATTCAAACTTCGTGATTAATATAATATTTTATTTTTAACTTCACGTCACCATTTATCACGCTTTGTTTATTCCAAAATCTCAACATCAATCTTGCCCAGGATCACTTGCACTTTGCAATTTCTAATTCTAGTTTTAACTTTTATGGATGAGATAAAGAACGTACTGTATACAAAATTAAGTGTACTATAAATTATTTATACTCTCCACAAATTTCACAATTTGTAGCACTATATAATTAATTATCTAATTTTGTCAAATTATCTACTTTACTACACTTCTTATGTACTGTAGGTTATGATTTACACTAGGCCTTGTTTGTTTGATTCTGGGGCTAACAGACAATTTATTATAGTGCTTGTTTACTCTGCGTGTGAATGTAGTTGACCAAATGAGTTAAGATCATGCCACTTAGAGAGGCTGGACAATCTTTACGAGATTAATTAAACTCTGAAATCAATTAAAATTCTGTAATTCTGTAATACAGTAAGTGATTAATGATTTGTGTCAAAACTTTGTTAAAAGCATGACAATTACTGAAATATAAATTGGATTTCTATTAAGTATTATTAAAGCAATGAGAAAAGTAAATAATTTGTAGTCTCCCATTAATTATTTTTAATGGTACGCCACTAGGTAGGTACATAGTACTACAGTAACACTGATTAACATTGTAATATCACATAGTTTTCACTTTAAATTGCTGTGTTCATTAAAATAATGTTACTGTACATTATTAACCTAGGACCTGACAAACACTAACACTAACAAACAATCATTTAATTTTTATTTTTTTGTCTGCTGTATTTAGATTTTCAGAAATTTCATAAAAAAATAATTCTGAACAAATAGGGTTTACAATAATTATCTTAAATTTGATTTTATAATGCATATCAGATGATTTTTCTAACGCTTTAGTTGCTTTTGCTGTTCATTTTACTAATTAGCGCTAAAAGGCTTCCTTGAATGGCTTCCTGATTGCGTCATCGTAACATAATCATGCCATTATATAATACTGTATACTAAATTTGATTCGAAGATATGATATTATTTTTATAACAGTACACTAACAAAAATGTTGTCCATTTCACTAATTAGCACTACCACCAAATACTGCTTGAATAGGTTCATTAACCATGTCATTAACATTCATGTCTTGTGTGTTGTGTCGTCTTTTTGTAGTCGATCCCAATACAGATTCCTGCTAACGATCCCGATTTTGTATCTCATCCTCTTCTTTACCTCTACAACGTGCCGTCAAACCCGCCGATCCTGCTGCCGTACACACAACCGATGATTCTGCGTCTGCCAAACATCCGACCGAAACAACAGCAGCGAGTGGAATCGTTGAGAAGCCGCGATGAGCACAGAGGATTCAATCCAATGCCGATAAAGGTATTTTTTTTTTATATTATTATTGATGCTATTTAAGATTTTATTATATTTAACAGTAGAACCTCTACTAATACTAATGTAATAGTACACCTTTCAGGATCCAACAAAAGTGTCAATCAAATAAGAGTACTGTATTGTATTCCCTGAATATGATTGGCTGTAGTGTTAAAAAACATAAATTTATCCTTCTTCCTTTCACAGGAATGTGTCCCCTTAAAAGGCGTGTTCCCTGAATTAAACAGGGGTGTCTCAAAGTAAGGGTTAACTTCTTTCTACTGTTTCAATTTTTCAAAATATTTTTTCCAGAAAGCTAAGCCTCGAACTGTGACGCCATGGAAAGCAGATGATAGGATAAGTTCGCCTGGATCAAAGGGGTCAAAATCACCATCAGAACTTGGCAGCTTACCAAAGTTAGTTTGCGTTTTAATATCATTCAGCTACAAGCAATTAAGGGCTGCGGCAAACACTGAAAAGCATAGTTATCATAATTTGTTTACTTTGTTGTGTACACAAAAGTTGTACAGGAAATAGGGTAGTGTCATTGTAAAGTTTGCAGCCTAGAATGATATCTTTCACCATGCATACTGTACATCACGTAATTGATGATAAGAAGATAGATTCTATTTTTTCCACCGTTTACTGTTACCGCTTGTCTGTGTAAATTGGCCTTTATGCATAACATGCTTTGTTGCTTGAACTTGACTGGCTTTTTAAAAATAGGTCGTTGAAAATGTTAGATTAAAAAAAATGAGCAGATTTATTTCATTGGTGCTAATTGGTCGAAGGAAAGTTCACGGCCAGTTGAATATTTTACTTTCGAGGGATAACAATTTAATTCTGGACATTTTTGTCTGGAATACAGTATCCGAGGCATGTTTTACTTTTGTATAGACTTAGCTCTGCTGAAATGCCTTTCTTTTAAGTGGGAATGAGGCTTATAAGCACATGACAAAAATTCTCCGGTCCGCCTCCGGTCAAGCTCCAGAAAATATAATTGAATGTCAATGTTTAATTTTCCCACGGCTACACGCATATTGATTGGTGCATAGCCAGCGTGGAGTGTTGTAAAAACGTTGGAGCCGGACCGAAACCGGTGTGAAAAGACCCTTTTAAGGGTCTTAAAGATTCCATGAATGATTAATGACAAGAAATGTACATAAAAATAATTTTGTTTTTGGAAAGAACAACAGTCTGAAGTGAGGTCATCTAAGCTATTGATTCCTTCCGTTCATTTAAAGATTGTACAATATTTAGATTTTAGATAGACCAATGCTAACAGATTCCATTCCTTTCTCAGGAAAACGGGACGGAATTATGTAGCAGTAGCGAATAGTGGTTATACCCATCTTGAAAGTCTAGGCTCGCCTCATGGGTGGAACCGCAGTGAGTATGAAGGGAGTTTAACCTCCTCCATGGCAGACGAAATTCGGGCTGAAGATGGTCTGTCGGGCCTAGAAGATTGTTACAGAAAAATATGCAAGGTAATTAATTGATTAAATTGATTGAGCATCTTTGATAAAACGTAGAGTAGTCTACACTAGCAAAATTGTTTTTTGGAGAAATTTGAGTTGCATATCTACACTACTGTAGACTATAAGGTATGAGAAAAAATGATGAATATTGTAAGGGCTTTTATTTTTTTTTTAATGGAAAAACTGCATTTTGTTGTCTGATTTCTGCTGACAAAAATAATGTACCCTTTATGTAAGGGTTTTAACAGGGACGTTAAAACTTAATTAGTAATTAAATTTACCTGAAAATGTTATCACTGTAATCCAAGCAGTCAGAGCTTATCGAATGACTGACATTTTACGCATCCATAAAGTTCTAAGTATACCACTCAAAGGTCATTCAAGGTCATCATGTGAATAACATCAACAGCAGACAGACACATACCAGTTCATGCTGTTAGCTGTCTGTTAATCAACCTAATGTGTAAGCCTTGAATCATTATACAATCTTCTCATCTGTGTTATAGCAAGGTAATATGCCAGCTATTCAGAGTTTGCTACCCCATCGCAAGGCAGCAGCTGGAGTACCTACCAAGACAAAAGGAGTTAATACACCATTGACTATAAGGTAATACGAATTCTTATATTATTTCTCTCAGTTTAAATTTATTATGTAATTGTGCTGGATTGAGGTAGATGCCTCAGGCACCCCATCTCCCCCACCCCACTCACTTTTGTTGCACCCTTTTCAAACTAAATGTAAATGTTGTTAAATCACCCACCCACCAAAAACATCTGGGTATCTAAAAGTGCCATTTAATATTTTCCCACCCATATAATTGATCGAATCTGTTCCAATTGTAAATGGCGAGAAAGTGGTATGTTTATTTTTTTAATGTGAAACTTTTAACTTTTTTAGGAGCTTTCGAAATCCCCAGAACCCTCATCCTGTTGTCCAATACAGTGACCCACAAGCCCGCCCTCAAACTTTACCGTCCACTGCTTGTCGGCCTGCCGTACCCGCACCTTACTATTACAGTAGCAAGAATTTGCCGAAGACCGCAGAAGAATCTGGAAGCCGAGTAAGGCTGCAGCGTGTGCAAGGTAACACCTAAATATTTATTAAACATAGCTAAGTATAAATTGGTTATAAACTCAGAGAATAGGTTAGGCAAGCCATTATGTAGTAGAACCCCTATTAAGGGGACAACTTCGGGACTCATGTCCCCTGATTGAGTGTTGACCAGTGTTAAAACATATATTGCCCTTCATTTATTTCACAGAAAATTGTCCCCTTAATTAAAGGAGTGTCTCTTGAATAGAGGTGTTCCAAAGGAGTGTTTGACTGTAAAATCTTTGTAATTTCCACAATAACTTTGTTCATCATAATATTTACAACGTAACAAATTTATATGTACAACAGTGTTGAGATGGACAATCAAATAACCAATCAAAATAAATTAAACAAACCATGAACCAATCAAATAAAGTAGAAATAAAATAAACACTTGTCAGAAATATGTCAAAGTAGGAAAAACAAATGTCATACAAACAACATAAAGCTAATTGATTTTTCCTCCAAGTCTCTAAGAGTGAACAAAATTAATTAACTAACTGTTAATTATTTTTTTCTGTTGAGCACAATGTTTTCCAGATGGAATACGCCAATTGACATAATAATAAAATATATAATTAAATTAATTTAAAACATCAAAGATCACAGATTGTCTTTAATAATTGATAAACAATAATAATAAACTTGATTTCAATAATATAAAAGCCATAAAAAGACAAGAAGAAGAAAATGACAACTCAACAAATTAATATTAAACCCTAAGAAGAGCCTCACAGTTTAAGTGGCGTCTCAATTATTTATAACTTGACTGATAGACAGTTTTAACAAGTTTGTTTTTACTATCTTCCTCCAGTCTACAAATAAAATGATAGCATGTCTTACTGAAATATTCATAGAAAGAATTAAAAATTATATTTATTATTATTTTGAATAATACTCTTTTTCCTTTATCTTTTTCTAAACTCTAGTATTATTAATTTGTTAATTTTTTATTTATAATTAATAGTTTTTTCATTCTGATGCCATGTTTACAACACAGTAAAGTGGTCAAGTTTTTGAGTTATGAAATAAAAGTTATTATAAATTAATTTATAGTAAGTTGCCACTATTAATTAATTATATATATTTTCCCTTGTTTGTTAGCTCTGCTATACTATCAAACTTTATGTGAAAAAAAAGTGATATGCCCATATATGGACATGATAATGTCATATCACTACCATATTTAAGCATGTCACTACCATATTTGGGCACATCACACTTTCTTTGTCAAACTAGTTTGATAGTGTAGACAGAGCTTTAATACCACAACAAAAAATGTCCCTTTAATAGGGTCTCCCAAAGGAGGGATTTTACTGTACCTAATTACTGTATTTAATATGCATGGCAGTAAATGGTAGAGTAGACCTTTAATCCAGATGAAATACTTATAACATTGAAAAGCATGAGCAGTGGGATGATTGATTTAAGACACAAAGCCAAGGCTAAGCACTTTCAGAGAAGTTTACACAATTATAGTAGATAAAGCCTCCGAGGCAGGTACTTAGCCCTAGAATTCTTTATCAAACTCTGCCTCTGGAATTCCAGCCTAGCTTATTAATATTAATGAACCTATTCTGGCTTTATATGGAATGGGTTTGGGATTTTAGCCAGCTTTTTTAAGTACCACACTACAGTTGGTCCTTAATATTTGAATGTCTTAAATATTTCTGGATGGCTACATGAACTAACTTTTGTACTAAAGCTTATTAAACTTTACAGAAGAATGGTATTATGTAGAAAAATTAGTAGAATAGTATTCACATGGGCGTTTATACATGTTTAAATACATTAAAACCTCTATTAAGGGGATACCTTTAGGATCCAACAAAGTATCCCCTTGCTGTACATATCTTGGCCCTTGTTGGTTCACGTCCCCCTAATGGAGTTGTCCTCTGAATAGAGGTGTCACAAAGGAGTCTCCTTTTAACTACTAGATATCGCATTTATATCCATACAATCATGTTTAAATATTTGTACTTTGATTTTAAAGGTTCCGGAAAAAACCGTGACAAGATATTAGCAGCACCTGGAGTAGGGAGTCTAACTCGGTCCACGAATCGTAAGCGTGGAACACCGGTAGATCCTCCGCCCGTTATTGAAGGTACCACGCCACCTACTAATCCCAATCAAGCAAAGATTATGGATGATCCTGGGGATTATTATAGGGTAAGGATTAAATAGTCTCGGCTTATTTAAGTTTCTCTAGCATAATGAGTGCATTCTACTTTTTAAAAAATCTCTCATGTATTGTTATTACATAATGATGAACTTATGAAGATAAAATTGAATTGAATCATTCCTTATGTTTTAATAGGAGTTAAGAGTACCGAGTGGGACACCAGCATCCTCTTCTACAAACTTAACAAAACTTGCACAAAGTCCAGCATCTTACAATAATGATGGCATGACATCTGTAACACCAGGTAAGAAAAATGAAAAATAAATGTAGGATTAACAGAGTATATTTTATCATAGTTTTGACAATCTGTTCACAAGGCCCTAGTGGAAAGAAGTAATATAACTAATCTCGGCTTTAAAAAATGAAAGAAAGAAGAGCAAAAAGAATGTGCCAAGCTTTCTGAAAACACTATTCCTTCATCGGAGCTAATATACTGATTTAATATATTCAGGTCATGATGAGAACATCCGCACATCACCTGCCTCAGACTGTTCAGTGGAGACAGACATTCTTGACATCGGCAACCAAAACAACTCTAACAACCTTAACATGGGCAGATTATCTCTAACTGAAGAAATTAATTCTGACAAAATCGATCAAGACAAACCTATTACCGACCAAAGAGACCGACTTGGTGACCAGATGGATTTACAGACAGACCAGCAGATGGCAGAGGATCAACAAGAGGATGGTGGTGAGAGTGAGAAGTCTGTAGCAAATATTGTCATCTCTGTCGAGGATGATCAAGGCTACAGTAAGACTTTAACTTTACAAGAAGATGACTTCACAAAAGGTTTGTTTTTTGTCTTCAAATTTAAAACTAAAGCTCTGTCTGATACGTCACAGTACTTAATTGATGTCATTTATCACGTCATAGCTATCGTCCATGTTTTTTTTTCTATTTTTCAGGTATTGTTGTACAAAAGAAAAGTCCTTTGCTGAGATTTTCACAAATTGCTGAAGCTGTCAGAGTAAGTTTATTAAATAAATGGAAAAAAATAAATACATTATATATTTGTATGTATGAAACTACTTAGAGTTGTATTGAATAAAAGTTAACTTTAGGACGGTAGATGTGTCTGAGTTAATAGAGAGAATAGAGAAATCAATTTTTCAACTCATGAAATATTCTCACCATTCCACTCGTAAACATTCATTAGTTGTATACTAGTTTACTGTCATAAAATATTGTTTTACTGATGAGAACATTCTTTGATTCCAGGAAGCATCCAAAAGGAAACAAATGGAATTCCAGACACTCCTGGAAGAACATGCGGAACTTGTCTCCCAGATTGAAGTCATGGAACAAAAGAGTAAAACGGGAGCATAATGGGGGAAAAAGGGACCAATCAGAGCATTTAATTCATAGTGGACCAAGCTTTTTAACGAGGAAATACGTAACTTGCTGTAGATCAAATTAGTAAAAGGACCTAAAATATGCTGTGTTATTTTATATTGTCTACTAGTTGAACATTTGATAAAATAACAACAAACTTTATTTTTATTAAAAAACATATTTTTAGGCATTGATCATGTAATGTAAATAAAAGTTGGTGCAAATTTGAAAAATATATAATTTATGTTTGTTGATAATGTTTGAAATGCAAATCATTTTTGTTGGACCTCAAAGCACATGATTCTCTGTACTGTATCTTCACGTATGGCGTAATTTGACCAGTATCAAAACAATGTGTGTAATACAGTGTCACATGTGATGTGATTAGGTTAGGTTTATGGACTGTGATACAGATGTAACATGTGATACGTATGTGATACTGTATTACAAGATTCGCCTATGATACTGGACACAGTATACATTATACATACAATATAGTTCCAATTCAGCATTTTGTGACAAAATCAGGTGATATTTTTACAGTAAATAAAACTTGGTGCAGCTCTGCTAATTTTATTTATATTTTGTATTTACTTATATTTTATAAATGCAATGTAAATTCTCGTATAATATTAACTGATTGTAGATGTGTTATATAGGTGTGGCCCAAAGAGGTTAAATAATTAACTAGAGAGTGAACTAGCTGAGAGTTAAGAATATGTCCACGCATTGATTGGCTCAAAATGCTGTAATGCCAGCCTAGCGGGGTGTGACAGAATATTAAGGCACAAATGCCTTCAAACTGATGTATCTGATTTGCCGATTGATAAGTAATATTACGCGATCTCTCTCCAGGGTGAATTACTTTTTGATTACATTGGAGTTCGGACTCTAGTTAATTGTTTAACATCTTTGATGTAGACAGAAGAGTATTTTGAGATTATGTAATGTTATACTTATATTTACCAAAAGCTAACTTGATTACATATAGCAAATGCATTCATTGTAATATTAGAATTTCTCCACTGTCTAGTTTCAAATTTTGCATTTAAATTGTGTTTTGTAGACCATAAAAAGATGGAGGGATATTTTTAGATGAAAATAATATTTCTGGTCTTTGGTAACATTTCTAAATAGTGACGAAATACAAAAACCTCAAAGCTGTGATTCCAAAAGTGGTCTTTTGTTAGAGGCAAACTTGTAATTGTAATACTACTTATAGTGTAACTTTTATAAATATATTCTATAGTTTTATAAATATTCAAACACTATGCAGTTTTAGTAATAGTTTATAGTACATGTTTAGTGGCCTTTTTTTCCCAGGAAATAATAGTACATAAAGGTACTGCTGTAACACACTTTTATGATATTCCATACATTCATTTTTAATTTTGTTGTACAAATAAAGTATAATTTAAGTTGAATTTTGCGTGAAAATATAATATTGTTTTTGTTTAAAATTATTTGTGTGAAATATAGAAAATGTTTTCTGTTGTTAATCACCAATTGTAATCTCGTCATGCCATTAAATATTTAGCTTACAGACAAACAATATTAGTGCATGGGGAAAACCAAACTTGAAGGTGCTCTTAGCTCCACATATGCACTATGTTCTAGACTGTATTTCAAATTAATATTAGTAAAAAGATACATATTTTGGCACATATGGCGTTTCATACTCGAGCTCGTGTACAGTATTTTCCAGACAGAAATCGAAACTTCGACTATTGCCGGCTAACATAAAAAAAAACATATAAATACAGACTTGTCTAGTATGTAGTATATACATTGCTATACTAATGCTAGCCTTGTCAGTCAATCTTATGAATAAATGCACAAAAATTGTAATTTCAAATCCACTAACTTGTATACTATACAAGTTATTAGTTTTACTTAATTAAGTTTTACTTAAATAATTAATTTTACTTAAGTCATCAATTTCACATGTATTCTGTTTCCATAGATATGTGATGTTTATATCTATAATTTTAAATATTAAATTGATGAATTAAGAAACATTAGCACATTTTCATGTACATGTTATGTATGAAATAGATATTTAATAAATATTATTTATGCAATGAATTTATCTTATTGTATTTGTTGATTCGTCATTTTTAGTTAACAAATATTAATACTATTAATGAATATTCATGTTTATTTTGGGACGTTTCATGAGGGGTCCCAATAACAGTTCTGTATTTATTCAAGTACAGCATTGTATGTATAGGATTCAAAATGGCCGCTTCTTTACCATTTGCTAAACAACAACCAACAGGAATGTGAGGCTACCGAAGAGTAACACCTCTTTTGCATATATTAACGAACGAGCCAATCAAATTTCCGAAAAGGGCGCGTTTTGGATAGTTGTGCTGCGTGCACTTCCTGTTCACATACAGCTGCAGCGTGGTCGTTATTCCTATTTGTGCTGCTGCAGTGCGCGAGGAGAAGGGGGAGAATGGAACCGCTGATTAAACGGGTTTGCAGTAGGTAAGTAGGCCTAGAATATTAGTTTGCAAACAACATTAATCTAATGTCAATAAACAACTCCGTTTAGCATACGAAGTGTCGAACGAATTAGGTATCTTTTGACTATCCTAAATGACCTACCAAAGACCGCCGCTGTAAACTGCCTACAAAATCACTTCAAACACGAAACTCTCACCACACACACACAAACGTAACGGTACTAACTTTCTTTTTGTAGGTGTCTGGTTGGGTGGTGACAAATTCGTAAATCATGATATCAAATTAAAATTAAATAAATTTTAAATACCAAAATTTGACCATTCTACTGCAACACCTGTTAATCAATATTTAGATTTGGATTATTTGTTCTTCTGGAGTTTTTCAAGATTTTTGCCTTGGATATAAATTGTTTTTGATATCAAGATTTTTGCCTAGGATTTATTGTTTTTGATATCAAGATTTTTGCCATTGGATTTAACTTTGATCATCAAACATAGTAAGAGCTAACATGGAACTGAAAAAGTAATATAGAAATATTATATTAATTTTTTGGTTCAAAATATTAACATACTAATAACAGGAGAAGAGCAAACGATGTCACCGCCATTTTGTTTTCAGATCATATAGAATTATTAAATATTGGTTGTATCATGCATAATTATTATCAATGTTTTCTGAAATACTTTAATTGAAATTTGTATCTGAAATGAGGAGGTGGTATAATACCACGTGATTGATATTACGTAATGTACAGCTCCTGACCACATTGGTCATTAAGTCTGTAATTAAGAACAATTAAGATGTAGTTAAGATATTTGTTGGAGCTGTACAATATACTATGTTTATGATGCCATGTTAATGTTTTTCTCCACACTCGCTAACACATTTGTTTCAGCTTACGGAACTGAGGACAGTAGTATAAGACCATCATCATACCAGACACTACACAGTAGATTTTCATACGAACATCATCACAACACATTGAATTGTAGTTCAGTTGACCTGTAGTTGACCTTAAGTCATTATTCATCGTCATGATCATGATCATCATCATAATCACAACGTCACATACATTTATTGTTACAATTGTATTAATTGTAAGATTTGTTAGTTTAAGTTAAATCATCGTAAAATGATTATTATATTATACTGTTTTTATTAGTATTATTTAACACTTAGGCATGCATGATACAACCGCCAGTGTGCAATTTAAGTATCCTGATGCGCACTGGTTAATATTAAGGTTGGTTCGCACGGAATTTCTACGCGTTTACGTTAACTGTGATGTGGCACGTTTAATGTAAACGCGTGGAAATCAGTGTGCGCATCAGTCGGTCCCAATGGATAGGCAGTCCAAGGTAAGGTTTATACTAACGCATCAAGACTCAAGAGGCACAAACAAAGTAAGTCCCCCTGGTCGCGTATTCCCAAATCCAGTAGTCCTCTGATCGCGTAGTCAGGAAAATAAAACGTGAGTTTAGAGTAGGTGCATGAGTTTACGGTTATGTTGATCAGATGTAGTGGAGAGATCAACTAACTGGTTTCTGTCTATTTGAGACAAGTCGTCTCTTAGGAGACACCATTCTGTATGTGTTCAGTTATGTTGATCAGATGTAGTGGAGAGATCAACTAACTGGTTTCTGTCTCTTTGAGACAAGTCGTCTCTTAGGAGACACCATTATGTATGTGTTTAGTTATGTTGATCAGATGTAGTGGAGAGATCAACTAACTGGTTTCTGTCTCTTTGAGACGAATCGCGTTTTTTGAGACATCATTCATGTTTCAGTTAAGTTGATCAGATGTAGTGGAGAGATCAACTAACTGGTTTCTGTCTCTTTGAGACGAATCGCGTTTTTTTAGACATCATTCATGTTTCAGTTAAGTTGATCAGATGTAGTGGAAGATAAATTAACTGGTTTATGTCTCTTTGAGACAAGTCGTCTCTTCGGAGACATCATTCTGTATGTGTTCAGTTAGTTGATTAGATCAGCTAACTGGTTGTTCTCAATTCAGAGACCAAACGTCTCTAATCATACGGTAACCATTGACATTACATACACGCGTAAAACACACACCATAGGCTTTAAATAGGCATAAGCCTACATCATCACACCACTTCACTACCACACGTATACGCGGGGAAGCGCGAGATAAAATCTCACTATTCCCTGCGTGGACGTGACCAGCTAATGATAGTTGTCATAGTTTTAAACGTTAGCAGATAGCGTCTAAATGATGTAGAAAATACACATTTCTATTGCGTATTTACAAATAGCTGGATTATTTCACGTAAATCCATTATTTTGATAATGGTACAACAGCATAAACTAAATAGTATTACTTAATTAACAACTAATACTATCGTAAATCCATTGGTTAAACAATGGTAACAATTTATTTATATATTTTTTTGCGATTCCCCTTTTAAATGTGATTATTCTCTAACAACGATTTTTCCTTTTCAGGTTAATCAATCTATTTTTATCTTTTCAGAACCGGAAGATTAATTTTGTTCTTTTTGTCTTGCAGATTTTTTTTTATTATTTATCTATTTTTAAAAAAATTATTCATTATTTTTTCCATAATCATAACATCTTTACCATTTATAATCAATTTCCGGTTTAGAGTTTCTTACAAATTCCCATCTTCCTCTTTTAAAATGTACTTTTCTTTAACAATTATTCCTTTACAGGTTAATCAATCTATTTTTATCTTTTCAGAGCTAGAAGATTAATTTATTCTTTTTATCTTGCAGATTTGTTTTTAGTTTTTTATTTTATATTTTTTGAATTTTGTTACTTTAAAATAACGTCAGTATTACGGTACGGTACTGCTCATTTATCATTATAATTATGTATATGCAATACTTCTGTTATGCGCATGCGCTTTACTCATATCGCATATTTCCTCATCTAAACTGTTTATGGGCGTTTTAGAGTTAATAATAATGCTGTAAATATTATTACCCCGGTCGGTTTTGGACAAATACTCCCATGGGCCATAATGCCTTATCACGTACCCATTTATACACCTGGGTGTGTTTCTTTATGCCTAGGCCTATATAATTTGATATATACCGAAACTAATTCATTTTACTTATTTTATCTCTTCAGTAATGGTTATACTGTATTGAAAAATGAAGAATTAAAAAAAATCTATTTTCTCTGCAGCCGTGTAAATAGTACGATTAATAAATTGTATTGTAAGTAAAAGATCCGCCTTTCAGGTAAGTATTAAAATGATATGTACAATTGTGGATACAGGCTCATAAATTCGTTGACGACGCAATTTTAAAAAGGGCAAAATAAATATTAATTACGTGTACTTGCCACTGAAAATGTAAAAAACAGCGACTTATGTCAACTGGTAAAAATTCAGCGACTTGGCAAATGACAATGTAAATAAGGGAGCGATCGCAACTGAAAAATGTAAACACAGCGATTTGAAACTGAAAATGTAAAAAACGCAGCAATTTGCAACTTAAAATGTAAAAAAGCAGCGACTTGCAACTGAAAAATGTAAAAAACGCAGCGATTTGCAACTGAAAATGTAAAAAAAAAGCAGCGATTTACAACTGAAAATGTAAAAAACGCAGCGATTTGCAACTGAAAATGTAAAAAAAAAGCAGCGACTTGCAACTGAAAAATGTAAAAAACGCAGAGAACGGCAACTGAAAAATGTAAAAAAACTTGGCGACACGGAAAAATATAAAAAACAGCGACTTGCAACTGAAAAATGTAAAAAAAACACCGACTTGAAACAGAAAAATGTTTAAAACACCAGCGACTTGCAACTAAAAAAACTAAAAGCAGCGAAAGTTGAAAACAGCGATTTGCAACTGAAAATATAACAAAAAGAAGCGACTCGCAACTCATAAAAGCAGCGACTCGCAACTCGACATTTACGTAAATGGTTTCCGTTTCACTTTCGAACATGTAGTTTAAGTTAACATAATCACCACATCCTAACTAGTATCCTAACTACTAATGTTTTCATTTCAAGAATATTTTTTTCAGATTCTGAAAGAGATGCCAAGAAGCGCGCTCATTCATTTCGTCACATTTGCATAATATTAACCAATTCATTCTAAAGCGAAACGGAAGGATCATCGGTTAAATATTCGTTTTAGTAGCCGAGTATTACACAGTATTGATATTGTATGAAATAAATGTGAAAATTATAATATTGTTATGTTTTTTTTTTGTTAGACTTGATGACTGGATCTCGTTGTAAATGGCGCCAATGTCCCATAAAGGTGTTAAGTAGCCAGAAACAAAAGTTATAATCGAATATAAAAATGTTTCTATACTTTCTTGTACAGGTTAATAGTGATCCGATGTCAACGCGTTAAAAGGTATGTCTAATTCAACGCTAAATTACAAATGCAATGGTATACAATTCCACAGGATATACGAAAACAGCATAACCCATTCTGTATTAATTATAACAGATGATCCGACTCCTCAGCGATGTAAGCTGCGCATACACGCCAACTCAAAAAGTCGAGGAGAAACGGACGAGCAAGGCAGACGGATCGGATACCGACAGTAAGTAAACGGAGAGATAAAAAAATGGTCAACTGCGTTCCATTGGAGGCGGTTCGATACTTCAAAGAGAGCATCCGTCCTAACTAAACATTTGTGGTATTCAATTTATTAAATGTATCTATTTTGTAGCTACCACCGCGCAAGAGACAGTTGGCATGAGATCTAGATGTGTGTCAATAGATAGATATCGACGTATAAACTACGACAAGTCAAAGGAAGGTAAAACCGTGAAATACCAATAAGGCAAGTATCACAACCGTATCATCATGGAATCGCGAATGTGTCGTATTTCCTATATTTATTACGTTAATTTTGTTTTAGAACTCCTTGATGTTGAGAATGTTCCCGCGTCGTGGCATCAGAAAGAATAATTGATGTGATATCGACGAAAAAGGAGAAATGGTAGGAACCAACGTATAAGCTACACCTACGAAAGAAAGGTAAAACTGTGAAATGCAGTACCACAAGAAGCCAAGTATCGCTATTATCATTGCCACGAAGCACGAATATATTTCATTGTTTCAGTTTATTTGTATTTTTTATTTTGTAGATTTACTTGCTCTTTGGCAATGTCGTCATCGTAAGAGCACTTAATGTGGTATTGGCGAAACTGGTAGGTTATCATGAGTCAAAACTAATTTAAAATGTGAAAATACACATTAAAGTATACGACTCTATTTTCATTACCAAGTTATCTTCACGAATGTAAGTTATCTTCACGAATGTGTCTATTAATAAAATTATTTATTTTACTTCATTTTCGGTAGATTTGTGGTGTTGTTGTGCGTGAGAGGCACTTGATGTCGTTTCGACGAAAATTGTGACCGGATAAAACGGGGAACCGGCAAAGTAAGGTAAAACGGTGAAACATACAAGGCAAGTACGACTCTATTTTTTATTATGGTATCCTGAATGTATTAGCTAAATAAACTTAACGGTGGGTTAATCCAATGGGATTTTTTCAAGTCCGGTTACCATTATCTCACAATCCAGAATCCCGTACATTATTTCAAATCGTCAGTAGTTCACTTATTGTTCTCTTTTGCTTAGTTTACTTGTATGGAACCGTACCTCAAGCTATACGACAGAACTGAAACCAACTTCGAAGAAGTACATTGGTACACAACCCCACATCTTCACTAAGGAACCCGACTCGAGATTGCGATCGACCGTAAATGTTCACTTTGGAAGGTATGAGTTTTTGAATCGTAGGCCCCTTCCTTGCATGATTCTAATCGCCCGTTAGTGCCAAGAAACAACAGAATGTATTACTGATCATTGAATCATTGAATTTTTCAAGTGTGTCCTACCGATGTTGCTCAGCGTTTCCAGTTGAATACTTGACGTGACTTCAAGGTCCACACCATATTTGGTGGTACAAGTTCAGTTATACTTCTGAGTCTGTGTCGTTCTCAGGTCAGGCTTCTGATTTTACTTACTTCATCTTCAATGAATCGAAAAAAAAGTCTGACACCAATGATCAGTTACTACAAAACTGCGACCAACCATAAAGAAGGAATAACACACTGATGTTATGTAGAAGAACAGTATGTCCTCATATTTGTCTTTCCAAATCAAATTATATTTCCTACTACTCGACCAAAATCCTCCTTCCTTCATTCTCCATTCATCCCACAACCGTTATTATTAACATTTTCATATTTTTCAGATACATGAAACTTAGTTCACCAATTCCAATAGATGCGCTACAAATTTCCTCAGAAGATAGCACTCGATGACCATGTAGATGAAAGCAACCAATGAAGCAATCAAGTCCCCGGTAGACATTGAGTGTGAGCATCTATCATTTCTTTTTAATTCAACAATCCATCGAAAGGTGAAGATAAATCGGTCCCTGTAGTGCCTTTAGTAAAGAAGTGGCACACATTACAATTTCATGTTTTAAAATTCATTCAAATTCTCATTTTAGTCCAACCTACCGTACCGGACAACAGTGTCGGCTACACCATACAGACAGAAGATGTGGACAGCTATACTAATATTGCACAACGTATAGAAGAGGTACCAGCACCACCAGATAACGCAGGGGAGAACTGACCAGCAAGAGCTAGAGAGAACCACTAACCAGGCTCGGACAACATTATCTAATTAATGTAATCATAGAATAGATGTCATCACCAGAAATGCAGAAGTGGATATCTACCAGACAACGTAGCAGCAGATTACGATCGAGTGGACGTGGAAAGAACCAGACAACGCGGGAGCAACCATCTCAGGAGGATGACCACAGACGGCGGCGGCAGAAGGCGAGCGGCAGAGACGACGGCGGCAGAAGACCAGAAGATTGACATCTGAAAGGACCAGAAGATGACGTTGGAGGGGACCAGGCGGCGGCGGAGGATCAGAAGATGACGGCGGCCGGAGGTCCAGAAGATACGACGAGGAACCAGAAGATGATGACGACGATGACGACGACGTAGGCCTACCAAACGACAATAACACTTCAATATGCAATTATGATAAAATACTATACATTCATTATTTTATATTTAATGTCAAAATCTAGTAAACATTGCAATTGTATTCATTAATACTTGCAATTAAAACTAATTTAACAATAACATTTTTCATTCACTTTTTTCTGTTCTTACTTAACCTTTGTGTTGTTGGCTTTTCATGGTATCTATCTCCTTATTCGGGTTTCCCCTCTCCTTTTCCAGGCTTCCCTTTTCCTAGCGTATGTAAGTGTAGGTCAGGTATGTAAGTACTAGGTAGGGTATGTAAGTAGGCCAGGTATGTAAGTACTAGGTAGGGTATGTAAGTAGGCCAGGTATGTAAGTACTAGGTAGGGTATGTAAGTAGGCCAGGTATGTAAGTACTAGGTAGGGTATGTAAGTAGGCCAGGTATGTAAGTACTAGGTAGGCTATGTAAGTAGTTCAGAGGTAACTGGGTAGATACAGAAGGCTAGAAGGAGATTATGATACCATTATGTGTGCTTATTCTTGTACTGTATGTTAACATGTAACTTCTTTGTTGTTCTATATACAATCTCACTGCACTTAATATCATTGTACGTTTGGTTATTATAGAAATATCAAATTTTTAATGGATAAATCAATAAAATATGTGTATTTTGTCATAATTGCATTACTGAATTATTGTCAAGAAATCGACGGACGGCTAGAAAAATGAACATTATCTTGTGTATATTTATTTTCAATATGTTTTAAATTTGAAATAAGCAATAAAAACATTTTGTATAAATATTGATAATTCGTGGTTTACTTGTTTCCCATATTAAGCTCTCTGTCTACACTATCAAACTAGTTTGACAAAAAAAAAGTGCCCAAATATATGGTAGTGATATGCCAAAATATAGTAGTGATATGCCAAAATATAGTAGTGATATGACATCATCATGTCCATATATGGGCACATATATTGTCACATAAAGTTTGATAGTGTAGACAGAGCTTTACACGACATTGACATACACAGCGGGGTGTATCAGGGACTCAAAATGGAAGGGAGGGCCGGGTGATGATTAGATTTGACCATTTTATTTGTTAAAAAAGTTTATTATTATCATTCATTAATTACAGTCTAGTCACCAGTATTTTGTAGTATGATATAATAAGAGGGGTAGCTGGCTCATTGTGTCGATGTATTTTGCTTTAGCTGCCCCTGGCCAATTTTTCATGTTGCACTCTGTTATTGGTATATAAATAAACGATAACGTAAAACATTAAGACCAGACTTGTGTATTGACTTATTAAAATGAAAAAGAAATACGAGACGTGTAGTTCTTGTTTGTTATGTTATTATAGTTATACGCAACCTTTAGCACGGCATCCTTCATTTTATTTATAAATCCCGCCTAATTATGTAGCTAGAAGGCGCTTTATCGTAACCTCATAGGCCTAAAGTTCGTGAATACAATAGCAACCTACCAATTTGGTACCATCTAGCATATTGTAGGCGTTATTCGGGAACCAAATTGGTACCTAAAACCTAAACTGTAGAGGGCCACGTGGAGTGTTTTTGTTTTTTAATGAAGGAAAAAGTTATTAATTTGTAAGTGTATTTATCGGTTGTTTTATAATCGTTCTATTTAAACAAACTTTAAATGGATCTCCTTTAAATAACTGAAATAATTTTTACGCGGTAAATCGTGTTACTCCGCCAAATTACGAGAATTTGCTTTCGTAGGCCTAATAAGCCCGTCTTCCAGGCTGATCAGCATCCGCAAGTACTGTCTTATTCAGTCTTCATTGAAGTGTACAGAGTCGTTTCGTCCTACTTTTGTGTACAGTAGTGCATTATTGATACAAGTTGAACTTGCAACTTTTAATTTGTCTGTGTATGAGGCCCACTCATGTTATTGTCCAGATATTATAATTATATCGTAAAATAATAAAATAAACTAGAATTTAATTCGTCGCATTGACGAATTATACTATAGCCTATAGGCTATGATCATTGTGATAAAAGATAATTTAACCAACATTTAATTTAAGAAAATCTTGAAATACAAGCCCAAAAAATTGAGTTTGTACGATGTACTAATGTATGGTAAACTTGTAGTACAGGACCAATGAACAAATACCTGAATTGTGCACAGTATTTAGTTTTTTTAAACTAAAAATAATTCTTTCTATTCTCTTACAGATTCATAGAATAAATTTTTGGTGAAAATGCCAAAGAAGCAGTGGTGGACATGGCGAAATAAGAGAGAAGATAACCACACAAGAAATAATGATATTGATAGTAGTAGGCCTAACATTAATGAACAGTCTAGAACTGAGGGAAGGAAACGAAGAATACACTGGAGGAATGTAACACATAATGGGGAGGGGCAGGCAGGTCCTAGCTCAAGACACCCAAGTCATGGTGGCAGGGATAGGCCGATGCAGAATGAAAACTTGCATTATCAACAGAGAGGTACTAGGCCTAGGAGAGACGATGAAAGTGGCAGGGAGAGACTCATGCAGGGGGATGTACAACATCAACAACAGAGAGATCCTAGGCAAGATAATAAGGGTGGCAGGGCAAGGCTGATGCAGGGAGCAGTACAGCATCAGCTAGGGCCTAGTGCTAGGCAAGATAATCGTCATGGTTGTAGCGAGAGGCTGACGTCTGATATCATAAAACACCAGCCAGGGTCTAGTTCCAAGAACAGTGGTAGTCAAGAACATCAGCAGGCAATTGGTAGAGGGCAGTGCAATGAAAGAAATGGTGCGTCATCAGCAATAAGGTCGTCAAATTCATCAAATATTGGAAGACATATCCTTTGATAAATAAGTACAGTGTAAAGAAGGGTTTTTGTTAGTATTGTAATTGGGTCTTCTCTCAGTCATACCCATAAACCCTTCTTGTACGCTCTGACAATAGCATTGTCCACAAACCTTTCAAAGGTATTTAAAATAGAACATCATACTGGACTAATTTAGCATGTTTTCTAGTTTTTCTTAACTAAATCTCACATATTCCAGGTTTTTATTATGATCCTGTTAAGAATCGATATTTCAGAGTTTTTCAAGGCCATAACACGAACAATCCTTACAGTGAAGAGAACATACGAAGGAAAGAGGCAGAAAAAAGAAGACTAGAACTGTTACACTCAAACAGCATACATGACCAATGTTTCCCTGTGAGTTTTGAATTTAGTAAGCTATACAGTAGAACCACACCCTTTTACAAGTAATTGCAAAAATATATAAAAATAATTGCTTTACACAATTTATTTATCATTATTCATTTTATTATTCATTTTAAACTATTAAAATGTATTTATTATACTCTACAATATCTTGGGTTGTCGTTACTAAGCATGTACTTTTTATTTATATTAAAGTATAGACACATTTTTAATTTTAGAATGACTTTAAGAAGACATCTACAATTCCGTCCATAAATCTAATTTTCAACCAAAGACAAAAAGGAAAATTGTCATCTTTATCATATGAAAGGTAATGTAAATTTTTAGCAGCTGTTCTTTACACTAAAATATTTAGAGCTTGTTATACATATCTTTTATAATGGAATAATTATGTTGTTTTCTAGGCAGTGCCATGAAGCATGTGTTGCCAGGATGTGCACACAATCGTCCCACCAAATCTTAACATGTCCTGACACAGTTCGCTATGGAGAGTCTGGATATATGAATGTACTACAGGTTGGTGTTAACTTGAAATTTTAGTCATGTCGAGTTTATATATATAGGCACATGTTCAAGTTCTGGCGGTTGGACAAGTTTTCTCGAATAAGGACGTTCAGTAAACCAGTGCTTCTTTGGGAAAGTGTTCTGCTCAAGTTTAATTGTAGCCGGACCTTGGTTTCGATAAATGTACTTGCAATTCACCGTCCATTTATAATGTTCTGTTCTTCTAAACTCTCTTTTAAATTCATTTATTGTTTATTATTTCAGACAGATAAACACCGAAAGAAAATCCTAACAGTAATATCTGATAATCAGTTTCATAGGTATATTGCTCTATCTACTTATATATAAATAATACATATATATCATTTATCAAACTATAGAGTCATTTTGAATATTATGTTTTATAAATATTTATGCCACCTGATTTCAGTATAATTTAATTGCATTATCACTTAGGTTTTGGCAGGCTACTGTAACTACAAACAAACACAATTCGTCACAAATCGATCTTAAAAACTGGAAAAAAATAAACTGTGTTGGAACAAAATGTTCAAAGGTAAGGTAGTTTTGTACTATCCAAAGAAATTGAGAATGTTTCAGCGCAGGGACGATTCGGCTCATGGAAGATTCTGTTGAATAACTTATTAAAAGTCTGATTTTATATGATCTTTATTTTTCATATTTTTGTTGGACAATACATCTTTAAAAGATGGCAAGAGAGCTTAGTGTTGACATACTAGTTAAGTTTGCACTGTAACAAGTTATTATCGTGATTCTTATTGTTTTTTTTTTTTGCATTAAAGGTAACAAGCGCAAGCTGGGTATCTGTGGATGAGCATCAGGACAATCATATTTTGTATCCTTATAATATAATAAGTTAAGAGTTGATACAACTTTTGAATGAGTTTAATTAATGCACAGCATATGATGCGAAATTAGCAATGGGATGGCAAGGACACAGCAGGCATGTAACAATTCAGGTGTTGCTGGTATGCAGTCTTTATGATTTTCGCTTGTTTTGTGGAAAAAAAAACCAACCTGAATTTAACAAATTTGTCCTTTTCTATTATCAATAACCTTAAAAGGTAAAATGTTACACTCAAATATTGTATTATATTCATATGAAATATTACTAAACTAAAAGTGTCCCTTTCTACTATCACCTGTAACTATGAGGTCAAAGGTTACAACAAAGAATTGATTTTATACATGTAGTGTAATATGAATGATATTATATTCCTAAATCTAAAAATAGATACACAATATCTGGTGGCCACACAAGTCAAATACAACTGTTTGAGCAAAGTCCTAACTCGCTTCACGTTATTCTGTACAACCAATCAGCATACGGCATGGTTTGGACGTCGTCATGGAGTAATAACAAAATGTTTCCTAATCACCTTTCTGTTGGTAATTTCATGTTGATTTTTGTTTATTGTCGACTATAAATAGTGCTCGGGGGTTGCGCCTACTCTCCTACAGAATCACCATCTCTTACATTTAAAAGGTATTATAAAAACAGAATAAACTGGACAAAATTAACAAGAAACATTACGTCACATCATATTATAATGAAGTAAAATGAATAGCAACTTATTTTTTTTAATTCTATTTTTTCATTGCACAAACTTCTCAGACTGCATTCTTTACTGATTTTAATGTTTTTATTGTAAAAAACCAAGGTGGTAGAAAATCTTATGTTGTTGATATTATGACCTCAGTCAAGACCAAGCTAAACACGAATGGAACTGAAGTCTTCTGTCAAGCCTTCGCTAAATCTGTAAGTTTTCAGAAAACCAGTGGCCATATTAACCAATCATATTGAGATAATTCATTCCCTTAAATATTTAAGTATTTCCCTTAAATTGTATTCATTTAGATAGGAGATTTTTTAAATTTTAAGGGTAAGTGTTTCCCTTGGCGTAAGTGTGAATGGTGAATACTGCCATGGCAGCTTAACACTTTCAAATTTGCTTTTACTATTAAAAATGATCTTTCTGAGAACCTTAATAGATGGAAAAGTAGATTTACCCATTTTACTTTCCACAGGCACCACTTCTCTACAATGGAACAAAACGTGGTGAAATATTTAGCTTTGACCTTCGAACTCCGTCCAATCACAGAAGAAATGTTGCATCAACACTCCTTCACAAAACCTCTGTGTGCTGTCTGAAACTTCTGAATGATGAAAATTATATCATTGCAAGTGATATGTCTGGAAAAGTAGTACATTTTTTGAAGAAATTTCTTTTCTTTTTTTTTTTTTTATTTCCAAACTTGTAGGTTACATAATTCATTTTTTATTGTACTGTAGAATGTTTTGTATTTTTTTTCAGATAAAAATGTGGGACATAAGAATGTGCACTGTTGTTAGGGAATACCATGGCAACATTAATCAGCTTAGACATTTACCTTTCCAGATAGATTCAACAGAAAATATTCTCTACACTGGTAAGCTTTTAAGTTTGGTTTACCTCCAATGAAAGACCCCTCTAAATAAATACCAACATTTCAAGACACTGAAAACAGATATATTTTGTACTTTCTTTGTGATTCGATCCTCTTATAGACCATCTGACAAAACTTACACTGAAATGAAAATTCGCATAAAATCTTTTGCCTCGTCTGAAATTTTCAATTATCACTACCCACTCCAATTCCCTAGCAGAGATCGTCATATTTTATATCAATAATTATATTTAAAGCATTTTTGCCTCGTTTGTTTTTAACCTCTCGCTATGGCCTTGATATGTGTTTCTTTTTTCTATAGTTGGGCAGGATTGCTTCACTAGAATGTGGAGCCTGAATACCAGCAACCTTCTGAATACAATCCCACCACCTCTGCCAGCCTCCAAGCAGACATTACCATCTGTCATCTACTCCACTGACTGGGCTGCAAGCCCTGGCCTCCTCCTGGCAACACAGAAGCAACTAGACTGGTATTCGTTATGACCCTTGTTCTTGTTGTCATCCTCATAATAGTTAGCTTTCAATTTTTTTTAAACGACCAGAACCAAAGGGTGATGCAAATGGGAAAATGTTTATGCTGTAGCACTAAAAAAAAACTAAAACAAATTTCTGCCATGTGCACAAAACAGCTTTTACTTCACTCTGTTATGAACTGAAAACATGACATGGTTAAGCTTGCTTCTGCTATGTAATCCAATGGATTCTAGCCTCTGAGAGACTTAACAAAACTAGTACAGTATCTGGTTCACTGCATCTGTTGTATGTTTGGAACCAAACCAAGGACCTTCCTTAAACCCACCGTAGTAGCCTAGCTGTATTCAACATTTTCGTGCGACTGTGTGTCACGAAGCAGTAGGCCTTGTTAATTTTTAAATTTTATATTTTTATTATCATTTTAATCATGATTATTCACGCCATATCTTTTATTTATGTAACAACTTTTTCGTTTTTTAAATGCATCATTTTTTAAAAATTTATTTTATATTATATAGATAAATTGTACACCTATTTCGAGAACAAATAAACAAACAAGAAAACCTTGATAATTGTTATATATATTTATTGTTATTATCCAAAAAAGAAAGAGGTACTGAATGTCCGAAAAATGTCATACAGTAAATATTTGGTTAATAGTATTACACACATATATTTCTGGCAGTATTGCCAGCACTGTAGAAATGTCACATAGTAAAATCATGTTAGATTTGTTTTAATCTTTAACCTGATAAGGTTGTCCCACTCATGGAGAAGGAACGTTTCACATTGGAGTGTTTGTCAGAGCCATTAAAGCTTGGATCCTACTTCCACGCAATGCAGGGATGTAAATGCGCTACAAGAAATTTGACCAATCACAACATGATTTGTCATGTTAAATGTAAAATGTTAAATGTATTATTACTGGTCCTCAAGTTTAACTGGAAACTGAGGAAATTCGGATTAGGCCCTCCACGGACCCACTGCAGCCAGCAGTGCAGCGCCTACCAGATCAGCACACCGGGAGACGATCCCCTACTCTTTTCGAATAGTC
The DNA here is from genome assembly GCF_963402885.1 of Antedon bifida. Classification (NCBI taxonomy): domain Eukaryota; kingdom Metazoa; phylum Echinodermata; class Crinoidea; order Comatulida; family Antedonidae; genus Antedon; species Antedon bifida. Next base: position 19,650,467 of record NC_136234.1, on the reverse strand, counting down.
ATCCAAAATTTCAGCTCACTTGCATTGTGCCTACATCATTGCGAACAAAGCTTTTATATCAAACTCGTGCACTTGCTTGTAATACCACTTAAATTTACATTAAATTTCATGTTTTTTGTGAACTATAACCTGATTAAGGTGAAGATCACATTAACATATAGGGAAAACAACTTAAATGTGTAAATGTATAGTAAAAATGAAAGTACTAACTGAACTTAAGTGGTTTTAGTAAGTAATATTACTGGATTAAATACTTTAAAATCTGAAATACAGTTAATATTGTTTTAGTACATAATTTATAAAAGATACAAATTAATTTTGATAATTATACATAAAATCAATTTATTATATTCTTCTACCTGTATGTAAATTATTATTTACATATATATTGCATATTTTATCCAATGAAAATTATGTTATTAGTTACTTTACCGTAACTTACATTTGTCTATTTCCTTAAAATTATTTGAAGAATACATACAGTAGATAACACTATGTTAAATAAAATGTTTGTGTTTTACAGAGAACTCGACCTCCCCACCCCCAATCCTAAAAAAAAAGTGTCTGTGGACAGCAAAATAGAGGCAAATAATAATTTCACTTAATTTCTTTAAAACATTCGTTACATGATCATACTGTACCCAGGTTATTTTTATTGTCAGAAGAGAAAATCATGGGACATTTTTGCTAGGCCTAGGGCAGGTTAATATGTTTATTGGTTGTTTTCAACCTACTACATGGACCTTCTAAATCTCCCAATAATCAGATATTTCGAGTCATCTCCCATCTATTTTCGTTACATGATCATACTGTACTAATAAACATGCGTAACATTAAACCAATCAAATCACACACACACCGTTGACGAAAAATTGCATTATTTCTAAGCACACTTCTTTATGGCAAATTGGATTGATAAGACATTGTAATAATCGTACCAAAGAGTGTTTATGGGTTTTGTTTTCCATGTGGTTCAGTCATCCATGTGTGTGTAATTTATGGATTTCTATTGGCAGGGTTGGCAAAAGAAACTGAATTAGATGCATTGTTGACCATGCCAATAGCCTCCACACCAAATATTTTCATTATTAATTACTGTATCGGACCACATCAGTTAAGTTGAAGCTGACATCCTGGAGACAGACCAGCAATTTCATGGAAACTGCCATCTGATCAAGGCATTAATAATAAATCTCCATTTCATTGCATTTAACAGTCTGAACATGCCCTTACTAAAAAAAACTTCATAATCCTTTTACATTGCTTTTAAGAATCATCTGAACTCGCCTTTAAATACATCTTCATCATAGACTCTCTTTTTCATTGCATTTATTACAGACTCTTACTGGCTGGTCCCATCCTCTTGACGGCACTGGCTTAGTATTCTTAGAGCAGTCTCCGCACACTCCCTGGCCGCAAGCCCTGCAGTGGTGTATGCGTATCTTGGGGGTAAACTCATTCTCACAGCATATACAATTGGTTATTTCTTCGTTGGGTACCCAGTAAACTGGCCTGGCTGCATCGAGTAGATAATCTAAATTGTTGGGGAAAAAAAACCAGATTATTGTTATTGTCAGAAGAGAAAATCATGGGACATTTTTGCTAGGCCTAGGCCAATACGTTTATTGGTTGTTTTTAATCTACTACATGGACCTTCTAAATCTCCCAATAATCAGATATTTCGAGTCATCTCCCATCGATCTCCTGCTAAAGGTACAATTTCTCCTGATTGTTCTGGATACAAAAACATCGCATACATTTACCATAGATTACAGTACTGTTACATACCCCCTTTTGTTTCTAAAAATACATTTTCTATTGCCAAGATTTTAAATAGTGGCTTCTATGTTTGCATGTATAATAATTATAGCACACTCTTTAGTCAGGCTTTTAAAAGTCTCCAGATAGTTAATTTTTCTAAAGTTTGGATATCTGGGATAATATTGTTTTATTGTCGAAGTCAATATTTTACCTTTTGGGTACACCATCACATTGGCCACCATTCCTAAAGTATTTTGAAAAGCTTCACCCACTTTCCTAGCCATTACTGGAGGCTGTTCTGTTCCATCTTCCTGGACCTCTAACACTGAAGAAGATAAAATGCTAACATTGTTGGATAGAGTATTGATACGACTCTTGGTCATGCTTGAGAAACTTCAGCTATCACAGTTGGTATTAAGCTCTCTCTACACTATCAAATTAGTTTGACAAAAAAAGTGTGATGTGTCCAAATATGGTAGCGATATAACATCATCATGTTTATATATAGGCACATCACATTTTTTGCCACATAATTAAAGTTTGATAGTGTATACAGAGCTTTTAACCGAGGACTTTGGGAATTGTGTTTAACGTTGCGTACCTTGTTTTGATCGTATCTCATAGCAGTCATCACACACCCTGACCGGGGCTTCACCCCATCCTTTTTCTGGTACAGGTAGCTTCTTACTTGAACATTCGTCACAGAACCCATTACCACAAACGCGACAATGATGCTTTTTCTCGTCGGTTTCAAAACTTAATTCACACTTTTGACAATTCTATGAAATGAAATAAATGGTCTGTGACATTTCTTATTTGGAAATAAAACCAATGCATACAGTAGCTAAGGTAAGTAGTAGCTACTGCAGCTAAAGTGTTAATGCTTTGGAAATTACATTTTTTGGTTTGTATATGTGTGGTTGTATATCAATATCTGGTCAGGCTGCAACATTATGGGAGTATGTTTCCAGGCGTGTTTGATCCAAAAATTACTGGGGTAATGAGGCTTTGTGCAATAAGCGCTACAGTATAATAAAGATAGAGTATTATTATTATTATGTCTTGGGGAAAAACTGGAGACCAGTACCGACTTTCACTTCAGCTTACCAAAATCTGTGAATTTGGAATCCAATACGTAGGTGCAATCTGGTCTGATATCCAATCGCTTATCATAGTGGTGGGTTTCTTACTGACAGAGCTGACCGAGTCGATCAAGTATGACAATCCATCGATCACCTTTCTGCTCGTATTATCAGTCGTACCTTGCAGGACCATGTGACCCTAAAAACAAAATATTTTAGATTTGGCAATTATGTATCATCTTTACTGTGTGTCTGTATCATCTTTACTGTGTGTCTGTATCCTCCAAAAGTATGCATTGCTCTCATGCCAAAGAGATTACTTTTGTTGCCTTTTAATGGTATTTATAACTTTCGATTTGCGACGAAATGAATGACTTACTCCAGGCCACACATGGCGAATCTCTGTCCTGACAGCAGCATCTACTGGGTCTTGATTACCATACCAGTACTGCCGACTGCGGAAGATGATGCCGCAGTTAGGACACTCCAAAACATATCTAAAAGAAAGAATTTGAAAAATAGAACATGTGTTTGCCTGAAACATATCAAAATAATCCTAAGATAGATTTAAATAGCAGTTTACGTTTGGGAGGGGGAGACGGGGAGGGGGAGACGGAGACGGGGAGGGGGAGACGGAGACGGGGAGGGGAAGAATAGGAGGGGTGGAATGGGAGGGGAGGGGAAGAAGGAGGGGAAGAAGGGGAGGGGCTTTGAGCATTCATGTTTGGTTTCTATTTTAGCATAGAATAAATTCTAAACTGCTTAGTGGTATACTGAACATAAACTAATTTTAGAAATGATAAAGATGAGGAAATATGTGAACATACCCTGACCATGCGTACTTAGCTAGGCCGACCCAGCCTGAGTCATTACAAGATGACGTCTTGGGCACAACTACAACTTCTTCACCACACTTTTCTAGACAGGCCTACAAAAGAAACAATATATTGTTAGCTTTTTAGGTACAGTAAACGGTGCCCATGCCTTAACCGCTCAGCCACAACCGACTCAATTATGGCTCATTATCAAAATACCTTGCAAATATATACGCGATTGTCGTGCTGATGAAGATACTTGCATCGCCCATCTGTATCATGTCCAAGTTTGTCTTTGTGGTTCATGGACCTGACGCACCGCTTCTGGCACGCTAAGCATCGACTTGTACATGTGAAGTATTCGTCAGGAAACGTCTTTGGCTGCGTAGTTTCAATATCTCCACTGAATTTTTCATTTAAAACCTGAAATTTAGAAAATGGTGTTATTTGATTGCAAAATGATTTTATGGGTATGCATGAGTTTTAATTGACAATTAGTGGGGTGACCTCTTAGACTAAGGTACGAAAGATTAAATTTCTGTTAAGGGGCGTGGAACTGATCGTGTCAGCAGCCAGAGCTCAGCATCCTGTTGTTAGATTGTGCCTTGATTGTACAGAGTGAAATATTTACCCTCAGTGCTTTGAACACAATAGCTACTGGTCTTGGCGACCTCACAGTATTGTCTTTGATCTGGTCCTTCAACTTATCGTGGAGTATGTTGAAGTTTGTGGGCGATTTATTGGTACGTGTCCCAACGTAATGGAGGCTACTAAACGCTCGGACATCCAGATGCATTTTTTCAAAACGTTCACGAAGGAGGATATCGGCTGACTTTTCTGAACCAAATCCTGGGAAAAGAAAAATGTGTGCTACTAAAAAAAAATGGAAATATTCAGGGTGGATCGATTGGGTGGATCGAGTGGGTGAGTGCGCATCACCCTTTTTGATAGCTAACTACTTTGATATGACTGACAGACTATTAATATTATATGTTTGCACTCCCCCAGGATGTTCCCTTGATATTTATACTATATAAAACTATATAGGTTTAGTGTGGATAGTAATGGCACTGGGGGTGGTGTGGTAAGCATCCTTGCCTTTCTGTCACAAATTCCTGGTTCAAGTGCCACTTACCTAAAACATCCGTATGCTGTGTTTCGTGAAAGACCACAACAACTGGACCAATGGTAGACAGCGATATATCCTCACCAATCCGATTCACTGTTATTTTCAACTCCTTATCGAAATGTTTCCGATAAGCTAAAGATGCGTCTCCGATGAAGCGGAACAGGTCACTATGTAGCCGATCAGCTCTTGTACGATAGATAACAATATCGGATATCGCAAGCACCTTTAATAGTAGTCTAGTACGTTGATTCTCATTGGGTGATACACCAAGCAGGCCTTCTGTGTCGATTGTGACAACTTTGAGGTTGTTGTCGTAGGCGGCCCATACACCGACGGTGCACGATTCTTGAAGATGGGACGTTTTAAAGACTTCTTCCCCAGAAAAGAACGTATGATTCAAAGTGTGGGATTTTCCGTCGCCAGTATTACCAAATATGGACACAATCTTTACATCTTGGTCTTCGCATCCTAGTTTTTCTAGTAACTCCAATTCAGACTTTACCTATTTAAACAAAATTAATAAAGCATTATTAACAGCCTTTCATACCTGCTCCGGTTCCGGCTACAGGCACAGCAAATAAAATCGCTTCTCAATGTTTTGTTTTCACGACGTGCCACGCTGCAAACCGGAAAAGGAATTTGTTTTTGCCAGTGGCTATTCGACTCTTAAATTCTTGAACCTTGACTCTTTTTTTTTTTTTTTGTACTGTGTATTGTGATATTTTGTATATTTTGTAAGATCATTTTAATCCAGACCTTTTTATGTGAATTGCCCCGTGTGGGATGATTAAAGAATTTTGAATTTGAATTTGAATTGAATTTGAATTGAATTTTAATCAATAGCAGCATGTCTTATGAAAACGAAAAGTCGCTAATGATGTTACACACAATCTGACGTGAGCCTGAGCCAGGCCAGAGCTGGTGTGAAAGAGCCTTTTTAAACAGATCAAAAAAATAAAGTCAGAAAATTTGATTCAAGATTCAAGGATAAATACTTCTTTGTTTTAAATGTTTACTGCTTCAATTGTATAAAATAATAAAAATAAATTACAAAAATTAAAAAAATTAAGTTTGAATTGTAAAAATAAAGTTGAATTCCAATGAATAACATTGTAAAATTATTTGTTTTTCATTTTGATTCTATAATTTGTACAGCAGTTGTACTTTTGGAGAGCTTTCATTTTGGTATGGTAGATGAAAGGACATGACAAAAGATTGATCAACGCATGCTTATAATCCCAGTATACACTGTTGCGTTGATTATCGGGATTGTATTGTTTGATTTAACATTCGTCCTTCATCTACAGTTCCTAAACAAAAGCTCGCTAATATCCCAATGCTTCACAAATTTAATTTTAAATTCTTTTTGCAACTCAGACCTATTTAAAGGAAAAAAAATTGAGCTTGTTAATTGACACAAACTGCAAATCACCTGAAGTTTTTCATCGCCATTAACCAGAAGAAAACCGGGATTCAAATTCTGATGATCAGTCGTCTCATCAGAAGTGTCCTCCTTGTCTTTTGTACCAGTTTCACTTGTAGACTTTGTCCGTGGTCGCGGAACTGGTCGACTGCTCTTTTTATCAAACTCTGAAAAATGGTCAACCATGTTTCCGGAGTTAAGGTTAAGAAGCGCTGCTTCTAATTCATCCATCGACGATAAATGACTGTTTGGTTGGATGACCGCTGCTTGACGATTTTGATTCATTTCAAAATCTTGTTCTTCGGTCGTTTTTTTTAAAGATTTTACAGACGAATCACAATCAAGAAATGTTGATGTTGCTGCACTTGGACGAAGAACGGCTGCGCCCTTGGTTGTTTGTAAAAATGGACCTGGTGGCGGACACGATGTAAAAATATCTGACGGTTGTTCTATATGCGGTAACGACGTCAACGAATGCAGTTGATCGTCAAAATCTATGCCAGTTTGGAAATCATCGGAACTGTTTTCTTCCGGAATCTTTTGAATGTCGTCATCATCGGGATCCGACAACAGTAATAAATTCTCTTCTTCTGCTTGTACAGGTTTTGGAATTAATTTACGATGGTGTTTCGACAGTTTACCAGTATGGAAATGTTTATTACATTCTTCGCAAAACAAAGCCCTGCATTCTTCACACCTCACTGCGGCTGCATTATATGGGTTGCACCATTTTTCACATACATGGAACCCTTTTGGATACTGGTTCTGTATTATTTCCTCCCGTTCATGAAACATAAATTTAGGCTGTGATTCGTGCAGCTGACTTTCACACAGGCTGCACTGTCGACTTCCACAGTTTTCGCACCAAAACTTTGCCTCACCACCAGAGCAGCTAAATTTCTCCTCACAAATTCGTTTCGATGTCGGTTTCGTTTCTGTTACTTTGAACTTTCCTGCCATCGTAATCAATAACTCTGTCGTTGAAAATACTTTAAAAGACTTTGATTAAAAATAATTATGACGCAACTAATAATTTTCCCAGAGCTAAAAATTAAATTGATGATAAACTCTGCCCTTTAATAATTGTTTTTGTCTTTTCAACAACTTAGAAATTATTCGTCGTATAGAATATTATTAAATAGTAAACTTCAATTTTGTTAGAACTTATTTACATAAACACTGAGAAAATAATTATTTTGAAAATTTAAAAGAATTAATTGACAGTTTAATAAAGTAAATAATGGCATAATAAAAAATAAGTTTAAGTTTTATTGAACGAGGTGTATTATGTAAACAAAACCGAAAAGATTGACAGTTGAAAATAGAGGGCGCTGTACCAAACGTTTTCAATTGTATCATTATTAATTATCTGAGTTTTCTCGGAAAGGAAAGTGTGATATTCTGTATAAATTATGTTGTGTTTGATACTGCAAGATCTGGACAATAATATTAATGAATATTACAATAATACATATTTACCTTTGTTTTTAGCTACTGAATTTTGATCTAATTGGCCTATAATGAGATGGTACGGGCCTTTTTAATTTCAATGTTAGTGGAGATGCTTTTTTTTTTAGGAGTTACAGCTTTATAAAAAAAATACATAAGATAAACTAAAAGTATTTACCGCCCGTCCAACTATGGAGGTATAAAATAGACTCCATGGTCCAACCAATCTCAATCGATTAATAATTAATCCATTTCTGTTGTTGCTATCTACGACGCATGCGTAAATAATCCAAAAATGGAATTTACACATTTCTATTCTAATTTTTGATCACCACCATTCAAGAATTCATGAATATTTATAAAATTCAAAAAATTTGTTAAGAAATAAAAAAACAATTGTGTTTATAAAAATCCAGTAATATTAGAATTGATAATTAATTTATACTTCTATGCCGTAGGCCTAAGCCTAAAGATAAATAGGCCTAACTTTGAAAGTGAAACTATTTTAATATGAAATTATTTACAACACTAATGCCGTACGTATTACACATTTTACTCTACATAAATAAAATCATTAAAACCTTATGTGGTTGCCTCTCACTTTTGTGCGGTACCTTGAGGTGAAAGTACCCCATCGAAGTGTTAATATTCAGGGGCGAGATAATAATTCAACATTTATTAGATTAATTAATTAATTATTATTAATTAACGATTTTACAGGAAAAGAGGGGAAAAAATCAACATTAAAAACCGTAAAAATCTTCAATTTTTTTTAAAAGGTTGAATTATGGAGGTATAAAATTGTGTATGTATTGTTATAATAAAAATAAATAATAATATTTGTTTACAAATGGTATTAAAAACTGACCATATTATAGGCTACCTTCCATCCATGCTGACTTTCACAAACTTTGCCTCACCACCAAAGCAGCTAAATGTCTCTTCACAAATTCGTTTCGATGTCGCTTTCGTTTCTATTACTGAACTCGCCATCGTAATCAGTAACTCTGTCGTTGAAAAACACTTTAAAAATAAGTAGGCCTATGACGCAACTAATAATTTTCCCAGGGTTAAAAAATGAAATTGTTCAACTCTGCCCATTAATAAATTGTTTTTGTCTTTTCAGCAACTTAGAAATTATTCGTCGAATAGAATAACAGTAAGCATTCATTTTTTTTAGAATTTATATACATAAAATCTAAGAAACCCATTATTTTGAATATCCGATAAAATTTAATTAGACATTTTATAATGTAATATAGATAGTAATAAAGTAAATGTTAACTTTAATTGAACGAGCTGTATTATGTAAATAAACAAAATGGAATAGATTGGCAGTTTAAAAAGAGATGGTGCTGTTGTACCAAGTGTTACAATTTTCCAACTCTTTCTCTCTCTCTCTCTCTCTGGTATAATATTATCAAGAAAAAGTATTTGTTGATCCTATTACGTAACATGCATTATAAGGTAAAACCTCGAAAAGACGCCCACCCGAAGTACCCATCAAGAGTACTAAAAAGAAGACGCCCAAGAGCTTCTTTTCGAAGGGTCTTTCGAATCGCCTTAGGACAATTCTCACAGATTTCCTCATATATAATTATTATAATAATATTTCAATATATATATATGGCTCTGAATGTTTGTGGCCGTATATAAGGTTAAAGTATATTTTGTGCAAGTAATATATTATTGTCCAAGGTATAATTTGGCTCTGTGTGTATTTTTAACATTTGTATTTCAAATTTATTTAAAGAGGGTAAACCCTTCCAGCTGGACAGAATGCCAGTTGATATTCAGAGACACTATTAAATTCCAATAAAATACATAAAAATGATATTAAACTGCATTATGATAAAATACATTATTTACAAATAGGCTATAAAAAAAATATACAATTTAGTTTCAGGCCTTATAGTATTAAAAATAATATAATTTAAGTATAAATGTTTCATATTCGGAATTCAATCTTTTAAAGTACTTGGTAAAATTGTTGTTAGTAAACTTTATGGGAAAAAAAATTTGTCCATATCTGGACATGACATGATGTCATATCACTACCATATTTGGGCACATCACTACCATATTTGGGCACATCATCACTACCATATTTGGGCACATCACATTTTTTTTGTCACATAAAGTTTGATAGTGTAGACAGAGCTCTATATAGACTGAATTGTATCAACTTTCACAAAAGGTAAAAAAATTACTATATACAAATGTTAAAATGACTAGATCATCAAAAATACAAAACCAAAAAATAAAAAAAAAAAATCACCACAAAAAAGTAATATAAATATTTAAAAAATAGATAAATGGGAAACAAAGACACAAAAAATCAACCAGCAATTTCCAGTTTCAACATTTTATTGAAATGAAACGTAACAATGATATGCCTACTGTAGGCTGATAATAATAAAGATTATGCTTCGAAATGTGTTGGATCTCACCATATGGATTAATGAATATTTATTACTCCACGATCTCACGAAGACCAAAATAATACTTGTTTTTATTAGTAGTAAGTAATTGGTTAACTAGTTAATAATCATTTAAGCTCTGTCTACACTATCAAATTTTATGTGACAAAAAATGTGCCCATATATGGACATGATGATGTCATATCACTACCATATTTGAGCACATCGCACTTTTTCTCAAACTAGTTTGATAGTGGAGACAGAGCTTAACATTGATTCAAATGATACATAATACTAATATAACAAAATCTATAACGCATCGACCATAAAAGAGATGTGCAAGTAAACAATACATAATTATCTTACTTATAATAATAATAATTCAGTAGGCCTATTAAATTATATAAAAAAATACAAAAATATAAACAATTAATATTTGATTATAATAATATTTGTTGATATTAGACCTAGGCCTACTAGTAAGAAAAGAAGTAATTAATGATTTCAATGGTGGTAACAACCAAATAGGCCTACAGAGATAATATTAGACCTTTTCAAAAACAAATTTGAAATAAAAAATATTTGTCAATAAGCGAGCAGCGTTTTTTGTAAGAAATATTTCTTGTTTAAATTATAAAATAGCTTTGTTGAAGTTCCAGAAAAATATTTAGTGGACATAGACTACTGTACTAAATCGTCAATTTACGACGTTATTACATAACATTTGTTGTTTAACAATGATTCATCAGTAAGCACAGAATGTCACTTAGTGTATTTAGTTCAGTTTCTTTCTATAAAGGGCATGAATTTTAAATATATCTGGTTAAAATTTACATAAAACAAACGTGTAACAGAAATCATGGCGAAAAAACATGAATTTCCCTTAGAAAGTTTAAGCAATGTATTACCATATCCGGTGACTCCCTATAAAGTGAAATAAAAGTTGGTGGGTATACAGTACCGTGGTTAATTTTTGCTATAGCACGAAAATAAAAATCGAATAAAAAAAACACCAGGAACATTAAAGTTCAAGATATATTACCTACATCTGATAATATTTTTCACCACACTGTTTATTTTTCCTAATTGTTTAAAAATGCCTCTCTATTTTCAATATTTGTGTACAAAAGAATAGGTATTTCAATGTGTAATTTGAACTATCACCCCCACTCAACAAAATAGTGTAGCACATTAAAAATCCCAAAAATTATGAAACATAGGGGAAATTGTAGATCGAAAATGAATATTAGAATGTATGATCAATAGAAATTGTTTGCCCGTACCTGGCCTTTTATGATGAATTATCTCCAATACTGACAATCAATGCATGCAGTGTTCTACCTCTCCAATGTGCCGTGTGGGACAACATTTTTCATCAGCCTCGTTTTCACTTTATGGCGCGATTATAGACCGTCACAAATCTACAATATTGGTACCAATTTTCCTATTGCAGTCATCCCTGATTGTGCGTGCTGCCTATTAAACTATGTTTATGTACGTAGTCCAACCATTAGGCCTGGCTTTTGCAACAAGTATAGTCTCTAATTTAGTAGTCTCTAATTTAGGCCTATATAGGCCTAGAATTACATTATGCCCTATCTAGATGTAATTTCATATAGAGAATCTATCTAATATAGAAACACTGCAAAAATTATTTATGATGCACCGCAACGGAATGACGATGTTGATTCTCGCTCCATTGGCAGTGGCGTAACGCAGGGTGAAAAGGCTGGTTTCTTAAGGAGCCACCCCCTCCAACACTGGGTAGTTGCATTTGGCTGCTCTGAGGTCTCTTAATCCCGGGAGTTAGCCGGTTAGGATAATTTGCCCTTTCGCTGATAATCTTATTACATGCAATGCAATGACGTTTTAATTGAAGCCCCATCACGGGCAGTGGCGTAACACAGGGAGCGTAGGCCCTTGGTTTCTCAGGGTCCCATACAACACTGGGTAGTTGCCCGTGAGCGCTCATAACCGTTACGTCACTGCTCATTGGATTTTTTGGCCATTCGAGAATATTCATAATACGGGCAATACGAAATTGTAGGGATTGCTGCGTCGTTGGCACTGGCATAAAGCAGGCGGTAGAGGCCCTTGGTTTCTTAAGGGGCCCTCCTCCAACACTGGGTAGTAGTTGCATTGGGCTGCTGATCTGCGGTCCCTTAAGCTCTAGGGCCCCTGGGTTTATAGCCGTTAAGCTACTTCTCATTGGATTATTTGCCCTTTTGATAATCTCAATACAGGGATTGTGTTTAAGGTCATTGAGCAATCTTCCTAATTTGTTTAAAGCTGCTTCTGGTGTCAGTTTCCTATTCTTACAGTCTATTTCCCACTTGCTGAGCAACAGATTGGTCGGACTACTGTCTTGTTGAGAATTCTTTGGAGATCCAAGCCACTCTATGTATATACTGGTCTCTCCCATCAATTCTGCCAATCCTCGATAGTCACAAGGCCTATCTGGGCCTTCTGTTAAAACATCAAGGTGTATTGAAAGATCCCGGCGAGTTTGTTGTTGTAAAATTGATGGATGCCCGGGCGAACATGTAAATTGAGGTTCCAGATACTTATCGTGAGATTCTTCATTCTATAAAACAGAAAGGCAATGGGTAAGACTAATAAAAGCGTGACCAGCAAAAATGTATATGTTTGTATAGTAAATAATGTCTCAAAATACCGTAACAATTAAGTCAATATGGTCTAATTCAGGCAGATTGAGAAATAAATATAAAGAAGCCCAAAAGCCCAGTGGGCTAAGGCTTGATTTCGAGATGGGCTTCAAATGTAAAATTGGCTGGAAAAATTGTCAAAATCACAAAATTTACAGCATTTATTTCGAAAAAGCCCCATTATTTGCAAAAAAAATAATATTGTGAGTATAAAACCTGACCTTTTTTTCAACAACCACTCGATCCATATAAACAATTTCGCTACCAACACCAACTTGAAACTTAAAACTTGAACCTTTTATAAGACTTCTTGAAGACTCCATCACAAATTGACGGCTGATATAATTACCATCTGACATGATGTCACAAACACGGATCTTAAAATGTACGGTAACAATATTAGAAAATTAGATTATATTATTTTAAAATGAACGATTAATGATTATTTCTTTCTCTATGAAAAGGATGTTATTAAGAAGCTACCAGTCAAACTTAAAATAGGAAAATTTGTAATTTGTAATAAAAATAGTATTTAGAATTATTTTTCAAATTGGGTTGATATTATGTATTGCTTCTTTAGTTGAAAATAGTGAATGATTTGAATAGTGTGTTGGCATATGGAAATTATACATTTATAATTACATATTGCATCACTGGCTTCGCCTGACAGCCCTCGCATTCTATGACGTTTAAAGTGAATTTGTCTTCAGGTAGAAATGAACCCATTTTCACCGAGTTTACAATTTTTCGAGAATCGCAGTTGGATTCTTCATTTTTCACAAGCTGAAAGAAACATATCATAAATTTGAATTTGCACGAAAATCGATAGTGATGTGTTAATTTAGTTGTGCTGGATAGTTTTGTGTTTGGCTGTCAAGGTTTCCATCTGGACGTAATTTACAAGAACCAACAAAATAGATTTAGGCCTACCTCCTCTAAAGCAGAATAGATACTGACGAACACTCGAAACAAAAAGCAGTGTTGATCTTGTTGCTCCAAAAAAGCTGTAAGGAAGAAAGTGTGAGTGGTTGTTGTTGTCTGCACTCCAACATCAACTTTAAATCCAGTGAAATGATTCAAATGTAGCAATATGTTACCATCTTCTAGAAAGAAGGAACCGTCAGTTGTGGTATCCATAGACCTCCATTTCAAAGGCTGTCCAAGTTCATGAATACTGAGTTTAACCAAGTTACTTTCAAGGAGATTGTTATCGTCTTGTGATTTTGGCTTTGGAAATCTTAGCAAAACTGGGTTATTAAATTGCTGACCAGGAGGGCCGCAAATGATGACATCATATTTAATCAATTTATATTGGACTGAGTCGGCATACATAAATACATATCCTTCGTCGACGTCTGACTTTGCTCCTGGAGGAATATAAAGCTGAATGTCTCCATTTCTTAGTTCCAGATAACCACCTTCTTTGCCAATAAGTCCAATTGTAAACTTTCCATCTCCACTGTTCTCTGTAAAAGACTGGTTGTTTGAGGACAGAGGCCTTGGGCTCTGTAGTTTCCACGCAATATAATGTTTTTTACAATTATCAGATATCACATTTTCTTGATATTCGACATCATCGTCATTATTACTAGGAACCTGCGATGTTGTAGGCCTACTGACAGACATTTTTGCTCATCTGCTGAGATTGCGAAAGTATACTCTTGAATCAGAAGAAAGCTGAAATACAAAATGGCGATCATAATTATTTTTAATTGACGTTTTTTCTTTTGGAAAATACATTCGATCTTAAAGTAGACGGACGCAGCATTATTTGAGTTGTTGTTTTGTGTTGCCATGCATGGATCGATTATTTTTTATCGACTGTTATTCCAATTTAGGCCAATCAGATTCTCTATTACAATAGTTGCATTATACATCATATTTTTCAAGTTTATTTAATGGGTTCAGAACATTCTAGTTTTCAACTACCTCAAATGCACCTTTTCTATGACTTACTTTTAGGCTAACTTTACTAACGTGTTTTGCTTACCGCCTATTTCATGTTGCTGTTGTTGCCAACCAGACCGTGGAACTACTTCTGTCCACCAATCGGCGGCGGTACCTTCCCATTGCTCGCGGCGATACTATTTACATTACAGTGGAGTATTAATAAATGCATTGTAATATTATTTGAACGTCGTCAATTGTATTGCTGCTCAGCTCTTCATATGTTTTTAAAGAAAATTATTTTAATCATTTTAAAAAATACAATTGTTCTGGAAATCATTGACAGTTTTTGTAGAAACAAACATCGATTACGATTTAATTTTAAACAATATTATGTGTTTTGGTATCGGAAAATGTCAAAGTTTATGCATTAAATACACTAATTTTTATAGCTAAAAGATTTATATCCAACTGTAACATTTCAGAAAACCCACTACGTTTAACAAATTTAAAGTCATTGTTAAAAAATATATTGTTTTTGAGAATAATAATACTTCATACACATAACATAAAATAAGATTGTTTAACTAACTCACACTTATTGATATAATTTTCTTATGCTATTAGGCCTACAGTATGTTTAAAATAATTAATTATCAATTTCTTCATAATTTTTGTTATTCGAACAATGATAAGTTTTGAGAACCTTTGTTTTTGTATTGTTGTTTTTGGAAATAAAATAATAAAAATAAATAATCATAGTAAATTCAATAATGACGATCTATAGGCCTCTAGGAGGCCTCTAGGAGGCCTATCCCTATAATTTCATAATTGGTTTTTTTTTGCTACACAATTTTCTTTTAAAAAATAAAACAATGAACATTTTTTTAGGATAGTTCTAATTACCCAGTAAATACCTTTGAGAGGCATCATACGGGTTCATTTTTTAATTGGGTTCTGCACAAAGGGCAGTTCGCCCTCTCTAGTTTACGATCCCTTGCTGCTTGCTGCTGCATCAAAAACTGGCGTGTCGTCGAGAGATTTCCTGCTACCCTAGCCACTTATTAGGCCTATAAACTTATATTATTTTAACAATTTTAGACTGATTTATCTTGCTTTACACGATTAATATGTCTCGAGGATATGGCAAGGGACGAGGAGGATTTAGTGTAACTGCATCTAGGGATGGTGGAAGGAGTTTTTATCGTAAGAAATTGTTGGTCTTTCTGGCGGCTAGCTAGAGCGGCCTACTACTAGCTAGCTAGGCATGCAGAGTAGGCTCGCGGCATGATGCCCCCGATGAGATGAGTAATATAAGTAGTTTAGTTTAATAACTTTTTCAACCAGTTAGTTTGTCCAGAAAGTTATATAAATAACTAGGCCTAGCGTACTGATTATAATTTCTAAATAAAGCAATTTAAGTAATAATTAAATGAGTGGAAAAAAGGCAGTTCATGAACTTTTTAAGTTTTACAGTTTATGAATTCATTTTTTTATTTGCAGAACACGATGACCGACAAGGAGGCAGCAGCCATGTTCCAGAAGGACATTGGAGGGGTGGTCCTTCGAGAGGACGAGGAGCACCGAGGGGTGAATCCAGCGGAGGTCGAGGCGGAAGAGGAAGGGGTTACTACGGAAGTGATAATTATTATCAAGGGGGACAAGGAAGCTATCGTGGAGATTATTCAAGTGGGGGAAAATGGAGAGGCTCCCGCGGTTCACGTGGCTCACGTTCTCGCGGTGGTCCGAGATATCCCCGTCGTGACAGTAATAGAGGAAGTGCGCCACCATCCTCGTCAAAAACTGATGATGAGGATGTTGTGATGGAGGAAGAAGGAAAGAAACAGCAACAACGTAGATAGTACGTTGCAAACATTAATTTTAACATTACTTTTCTTTCTATATTTTTTATTTAATGTAAAGTATGCTAGATAGTATTTAAGCACTGACTCACTGAATGTTTCTCCTTTTTAGATAGTATTAAAAACATTAATTGAAAGTTTCTCCTTTTTTAAGCACTCCGTATGGTGGTAGAAACGACAGGGGCTCATCACGTCATCGTAACGACCGACCAAAAAGGGGCAAAGGTGGGCCTAGCTCTTCAAAGAGAAACGATATGTCTTGGGTTGAGATACAGGTAATGTTTATTGGTATAAATATAATTATTGATATTGTAAATGTATACTATTATTTGTATTCTGAAATTCGGATTATAGCAATAACTACAGTACAGTTTAGTCTTCTATACTGGAAGTTGTCTTCTACACATTCATATTGTAACAAGTTCTTTATTAATTGTATGCACACACAGGACCAATGGTTTTAAATCCCATCCGAAGGACAAGCCAATAAGAGTTTAAGTATCTTTTCTAAGAATAAGAGCAGTAATGGACAAGTCTCGAACCCATGCCTCTCACATGCTAGTCCAATTCCCTTACTATTATGCCATATTATTATTATTCATTTTCTGTCTTCCTATATAGATTCCACATGGCAAAAAGGTAGAAAAGCAATGGCTGTTAAGAAATCTACAAGAGAAATGTTCAACACCTTTTGTACCTTTAGATGTAAGTTTTTTAAAACAAAAATGTTTGATTACAACGGCTGATTAACTGTGAACAAAGGAGTACCCGGTTGCCTTTGATTACATCGTTTTATGGCCGCCAACGAAAAAGGGCCGCATGTTTTTAAAACCCAATTTAATTTCAACCTAATTCCTACCCTCAGCAAATGGGACTCTACCAAATAATCAAAGGTTTCGCTGTATATTAATAATTATAAACAATGATATTATTTTTTATTTGGTCCAAAATTGTATAATATTTTTTTAATATGAAAATCTACTGTAGTATCACTACAAGGGTGAATTTGTGGTTTTCTACGTCAACGACCAAGCTGCGGGGGCGGCACTCAAAGAGCTAACACGACAAATAACAGCGCCCTCTGGACACAAGGTTGGTCACATATATTTAATTTCATTTATTAGGTGCTTTTAGCAAACCGGCTTACATTAAAAAGTTATTTTTAAAATACATTTTGAATTATTAATTTTGTATTATACTGTAGGTGATAATTCTAACAAAGTTCTGTGCCCCGCCCTCTTGGTCTATGACTCCGGAAAAACTGGAGGCCCTCAAGACAGGAATGAGCAACCGCTATGACCCATCAACAAAGTCACTTGACCTAGGTGACATTTACAATGACAAAGGTACAGTCATCAATTTTATTTGTGTATAATTCTGAAACAATTACTGACTTAAACTCTGATGTTTCTATAGTCAAAAGGTTATTATTCACATTTTTTTGTCACATAACGTTTGATAGTGCAGACAGAGCTTTAGATTAAATATGTTTGTTTTTGTAGGATTACAGCAAGAAAAATTATACATTGAATTACACAAAGCTGTATACATGGATGCAGTATTGAAGATTATTGTGGAGAATATACCAGAGGTAATAAAACGGTGTATACTTACAGAACATATGGGAATATATTCACAAAAGTGACATCACCAGTGAATTTTTGGGATTTTCAAATGGGGCTTACCCCAATGTATATTTTGTAACAATATACCT
Organism: Antedon bifida; assembly: GCF_963402885.1. NCBI lineage: Eukaryota > Metazoa > Echinodermata > Crinoidea > Comatulida > Antedonidae > Antedon > Antedon bifida. The sequence goes on along the minus strand of NC_136234.1, from coordinate 19,632,259 downwards.
TCTACTAATACATAATAATATCCCCCAAACATCATTCAGGTCCATTTTAACTTTTTTTTTTTTTATTTTAATTTTTTAGTTACTAAATCTGACAATTTATTTACTTGTTTCTGCATCAATTACAGATTCAGTCGTTGTCTGTAAGCAAGTGTGTTTTGTACTCTCTTAAGACCTTGGAAGGTGTGGCCGAGAAACTTCCGAATCTCAAGATAATTGATGTAACACATAACAAGGTAAGGTATTATAAACCTCTTTAATCAATTTGATATAGGCATACAATGGAGATTCCGCCCAGTTGAATGCCTGTTTTTTCCTCTGGACACTGCTCAGGGTTTAGCCAGTGAGTACTCATAGCCGTTATGCCACTGCATACACTGTGTAACATACAGTGTGTATTTTAACTGCTGTGGTTTGTGTGTATAGAAATTTTATCAAATATCTTTATCTATATATATCTTTTTCTTAGTTAAAACGAGTAAAAGAATTGGAATGTTTAAAAGGATTGAAACTAGAAGAGCTGAAGTTGGAAGGAAATCCACTGTGTGATTTTTACAAAGACAAGACAGATTATGTCAGGTAAACAAATGTATCACCCATTTAGTCAATGGGCTCGCCCCAAGCTGATGAACAATCCTAATTGTTTATATAACCTTTCTACACTTTCCAGATCGTTCCATTTCCATGAAAGGGTGGTTTTTACTTATTTTATTTTTTTGCATTCATTCTAACCTGATCTAACCATTTTCTGTTTAGTTTTGTATTCAGTAAATTTTGTATGGTTGCATGAGTGTTTTTGTTTAAAATTGAAATTAATTTCTGAATCCTTTGAAATACCAACATTTTTTTACCAATATGCATTCTGCTTAAATTAGTAAAGACTACGCATTTTTATCTGTTTGTTTTATTCTTAAGGGTTTTTTTTTTAATTTTGTGATAAACAAATCATATGAATATAGTGAAATATATATATACTAATAATATATCTCATGGATGGAAACACTTGATAGAGTATTGTGGTATATATTGTCATTTATTTAATGCTGTATATAACCAACATCTTTATATCATCACCAGAGGACAAATAATGTTTTCCTCTCACATACATGGAAAGATTAAATATATCCACTATAAACTTGAAAAAATATTTTGCACAACTTAGTACATGCGAGACAACTGGTATCACGACCTGCAACTCATCTCATCACAAGAAATGGTCACCAGTTGACCAAGGTACCGTTTGCAACACCATGATCACATGTGGTGGGTGAAGTGTGCCTTATTTGACCATGAGCCTTATCGGCCAAAGACGGGTTTGACCTCCAGTATGGAAGGGAACCTAAGGCAGGCCCAGGCCATGGATACTATTTGTCTGACCACAGGAAGTGGTCAGATGTCAGACGAGATCTAACAGAAGATGGAACAAGAAGTAATTGGTAAAATCATGAGGAGAAAGAAAATGAAACCTGTCTTATTTATTATCACTGTTATCAACAACACACTTGTAACTGCTCATAGCCAATGGCGAATTTGCAAGTTACAATTACATAGTGGAACAAACGAACAGAAAAATCTTACATTTAAAAAAATAGAAATAGAAAAACTATTACAAAAGTATTAACAAATGGTCTTTCATGGTGATGCTGTCCCACAAGTCATAACAAAATGGGGAAAAAACATTCATAATGAATGTGTGGAACGAAGGAAGCTGATTACAAAATAATGATACAATTGGTGATTCATGACAAATTTAGTAAAAATGCTTTTCAACACTAACCTGTATTAATTCAACAAGAAGTTGGAATTTAAAGTAAAAAACATATGTGAGAATGGACCCACTGACACTGAATCACATAAATGGATAAAAGAAAAACCCTGCAGAAATATAAAAGACAGAAAAAAACCATGTGAAAAAATATTTTTTATTTGTCTTATTACAACTAGACCGAGAGCATATTGGTTAAATGTTGGTATTTTCAACAGTAAACACAAAATATACTTTTTAAGATTTTCCAGTATAACATTAAATGTTACTCTAATCGTCCTAATGTTAAAGTGGAATTCTGATTAGGCCTTCTATAGACCCACAGTAGCAGTGCAGAGCCTACCAAGTTCAATTAGTTCTTCAACAGGACCAACAGCGTTACGTTCCAACCAAGGAAAAAAAGTAATGAAAGTAAAGCATGCTAAAGGGTACAATCAATATGGCACAGATTTGAACCCATGCCTCTCATACACTAGTCCGAGTCCTTTACCATTCCGCCATATAACTCTCTGACTTATGTTAATTTCACAATGCATTTAGGGTATTTATAATTTAACACTTTACTTTGTTACGTTGTTAGTATTAAATTGTTGAAAGATCTTCTATTGATGTAAGTATACATCGGTAAGTACATACATAGAGTTGTGAAGGAGATTGAAACAACGTTTAATATGCAAATAAGCAAAATATTAAACTATATTAATTAAAAATGCTTTTACACACTATTGTGTATCTGAAATGAAATTTCCCACGGATTGCATTTATCGATGTTTGACTTGAATGATGAATGAATTTTTTTTTTTCCTTGAGTATAGCTTGAACTCATACAATGATTTACATTTACAAGGAAAGATAAGTCAATATTAACAAAATTGCAGTTAATAAATATCTTTATCTGAACTCTCGTTTCTAGTGACATCAGACAGATATTCCCCACTGTGCTACGTTTGGTAAGTTTTATAAAACATTCTTTTGAGTTTCTATGACAACGTGTGTGAAATAATCTTTAACCTATCACAAAATTATGCAAATAATTCCAATTTGTTCAAAGTGTATACCATGGTTTTTACTTATCTAGGATGGAGTTGTTCTGCCGCCCCCTATTGCATTTGAATTAGACGAGTCTACGGCGCTGCCACCAGTCAAGACTAGCTTTTTTGTCAGTGACGAAGTTAAAGCACTTGTTGTGCCTTTTGTAGAAAAGTATGTTTGCGTTTTATTGTTCACTCTGGCTTATTGTAAGGAATTGTGTTATTATAGCCACTGGCTGATACCAGTCCTACGGATGGGTACTACCTCAGCGGATGTTACCGTAGATGACATTCTTTGACCTCTCTGCAACCTTAGTGTGTGTGTAAAGATGGCCGAGAATTGCCAAATGCAATCAATTTTTCAGTAAAACAAAAATGTTTTATCTTTCCAGATTTTTCAGTGTATTTGATTCAGGTGATCGGCAGCTACTACTAGATGCCTATCATGAACAGGTATACCTCAGATGTTTGTATTAAAGCTAGGTTATCTTCTTTCTAGGCCTGTTTTTCTCTACGGCCTGTTCTTATCTTTGCCTTCCTAACAGTGTTTTCTTCTAGGATTATTTTTCATATACAGCAAAAATATTTCATATTTCACACATTGTTTTTTTTTTTCCTAGGCTTGTTTTTCTCTTAGTATTCCAAACAGTAGCTCTCGCACAAATAGAACAAATCTCGGAAGTTTCAACAAATATAGTCGCAATTTATTTAAAGTAAAAGAATCAGGTAAAATGTTAACTTATCTTATAATGCACCATACCTCCCTATATAAGAAAATAAGTTAGCTGCAGTATGTATAGTCAGTCTCCTTCCTTCTATACAGTGGATTGACAAAGGAGTGGAAGTATATGTTTTATAACTATGGCCAACCCCTATTCGGTGCTACTACTACTTACTGTGTACCATCCTCATTATGAGGGTTGCAGCCAGTTTTATGATGTTCCTCCATTTCAACCTGGTCCATGATCTGATGGATTCCCAGATGTTCATGGTCGTCCTCTGCCATTTGTTTGGTGCATACATAAAACTACAGTCAACCTCTATTTAGCGGCCCCCCCCCCCCCCCCTTTAAGGGGCACTTGTGAAATGAAATATGGCAAGCCAAAAGCCTCAATTGTATTTCTTCTTGTAGGTCAACGGTTTAAATTATTAAAACAGAGTCGTTTGTCGGTGACCGCCTTCCTTAAGGATCTTCCTGGTACGCAACATGACATTGCATCATTCATCGTGGACGTGTCGCTAGCTCAGGGAACGCTGCTTCTCTTCACCGTTGATGGCGTGTTCAAAGAGGTCGAGAGTCGAAACTCAAACCCGCAAATCATTGCATTTAGTCGGATATTCCTCACGCATTTTGATAACAGGTACGTATATTTTATATATTTTAAATTGCTACTTTTAATTTTAATAGTTTAGGATTATATTTGTCCATATTGGGCAAAAATGATAAATTTTTATTATTTTTCTTTTTAGATTAGTAATCTTGAATGACGAGCTAGTTTTGAAATGTCCAACAGAAAATCAGATAAAGGTATGAATGTTTTTCAACTTTCAAAATGTTTCTAACCCCCTCTGTTTATTCTTTTAGGCTGCTTTTCCATCAGCTTGTCTAACCCCCTCTGTTGTTCTAGGCCTCTTTCCATCAGCTGATCTAACCCCCTCTGTTTATTTTTCCAGGCTGCTTTTCCATCAGCTGCGCCAACCCCCTCTCATAGTCCTGTTCTTCAGAGTTCTTCTGGAGCATCGGACAATGAGAAGATGATAATGGTAACGCAGTTCACAAAAGACTCTGGAATGAATGTACAATATTCGAAAATGTAAGTTTTGAAAATGTAGCATTAACACGTCGGCAGATCTAGTTATAAAAATAACCTGTAATGTGCCCCAACTGTTTACCCACCCCTCGACCAAAATCTGAGAGCTGCCTTTTTGACTGACCTAGCTTGATTGATCCAAAGATAGAAGCAGAGGATTAATTGAATAGAACTTTTACTTTAGAACATAATGAATGTTTTGTATTGTTGAATGGAGAGAATATTTCATGAGTTGAAAACTGGACTCTCTGTCCTATTTAACTCTACTTAAATCAGTTCGTAAGCATTCATTATTTGTTTATGGAATCTTATATTTTGAATCTTTCTATTAAAATATTTTGTTGTTATTGCCAGGTGTTTGGAAGAGAGCCAGTGGGACTATCAGAAAGCAGGAAAACTGTTTTCGGAAATGAAGGTACAAGCGGTTTTTTAATACTGAGGGGAATATAGGATGTAACACTGTTCATGAGACACCCATATCCAGGGGAAACCCCCTATTAACGCTCTGTCTATACTATCAAACTTTATGTGACAAAAAAATGTGATGTGGCCATATATGGACACGATGATGTCATATCACTGCCATATTTGGGCACATCACACTTTAGACAGAACTTTGTGTGTGCGAAACAAACTTTGTGTGCGACAATCTTTCTGCATAAACAACTCTACCTTCACCTCTCTGTCCATTATTCTTTCTGTGCAGCAACCTGTCTTTGAGATCACCTCTCATAAACTAGTAACCTTTCTTTTACAACATCAACATTGATCTTTCTGAACAGCAACCTCTCTTTGAGATCAACTCTCCTAAAAAACTCTTGTAAAACTACCGTCTCTCTCAAAACTACTGTACACATAGACCATACCTCATTAAGTGACCTCACTGTACCCAATAGTGTGGACAGAGCTTAAGGGCAAACACTGTTGGGTCCTGTAGGTGTCCCCTTAATAGGTGATCTAATGTTCATTATTCTTATTTGTATTTTGCTTTTTCAGGCTCAAGGGAATATATCAAAGGAAGCCTTCCAGCAGTGAAAAAGAAATTGTAAAAAAGGTTTATAAATAGTGAGATCCACCTGGTATTTTAATGTATATATTATTTTTTCATCTACTGTTATTAGTTGGAAGATAATTAATAATGTACATAGTGTCTGGTACAGTCAGCTATCCAAAAATTCGGGCAATGCTGGGCTGGCCCACAATGACCAGTGTCCAAGTATATTTTAAAGAATAAGAAACAAATTTGTTTTTTCAGGATTTTTATTCTCGGCATCATTATAATATAATACATTCACTACTACAATACATTATACAGTAGAACCCTTGCTTTGTGACACTCTCTATCAAGGGGACACTCTCTATCAAGGGGACACTCTCTATCAAGGGGACACTCTCTATCAAGGGGACACTCTCTATCAAGGGGACACTCTCTATCAAGGGGACACTGTCTATCAAGGGGACACTTTATTAAGTCCTGAAGGTGTCCCCTTAATAGAGGTTCTATTGGATACAAACAATGATAAAATGGTTACAGAAAATAATAATACAACAACAAAACATTGTGCGGGTTAGACCATTAATGTTTTTTTAAAGTAATCTTTTTTTTCCAATGGCTCCCTACAAAAATACACAAAGTCAGCATTTAGTTTCTGTACAGTATCAATTGTATAATATTCTGAGATTATATCTGAAATTCTATGTGAAACAAATTGTCATGAATTTTACCACGTATATACCATTCCAATTTGTACATCCATAAATTGGAATAGCTACTATTTAAATTATGGACAATGTTACACATATTGACATATAAAACTTATTATTTGTACATTATTTACAAAATGGTACAGTCTAAATCCTAAAATTATAGTTGTTTTAAGAATTTAAAATCATTGTGTTTAATTTAAATCTGGTATCATAAAGTTACATTGTTTAATTCTTTGTAGGCTATGTATTCTTATCGTTCAAGATCTAAATTTTGGTGCACAAATTATTTTAAATTGATGTAAAAATGCTTTTATTCAAATTGTTCGTATTTTTTATTCATACTATTATGAATTGATTTTTAATTGGTTTTTGTGTGTTGTTTTATGGCTCTATTGTAGTTCAAATTCAATTAAAATCACTTATTTAAATAATAAATTATAATTTTGAAATGGTCTAATTGCATATTTTAGCATAGCCTCAGTTAAATAACTATTGAATGAAAAGTAATAGCTGTCTCTACTGAAAAAAAAATCCCTGCAAAATAAAATATATTTGCATAGTATTTTAATACTTAATTCTTTTTCCTCTGTTACCTCAATAATCTGTTTATTTTCCCATAAATACTTCTTTATCCCCCTTTTTGTTTCAAGATTTGATTAAATTGTCTATCTGCCCAATCTTGCATGGCACTTTGGTGTCTCCATACATTATCCATTTATTACACCTACCAATCTTGCATTTTGTACGTGAAACAAAAGCAAACAACACGAAAGCTGTAATTAATTCTTCCTTTCTCGTTTTCTTTGTCTATAATAATAATAATATCGGACTAGCATGTGATAGGCATGGGTTCGAGGTTATCTGTACCATACTAATTGCATCCTTAGGCAAGATGCTTTACTCTCATTGCCTCATCCTTCGGATGGGATGTAAAGCCGTTGGTCCTGTGTACATAGCAGTGCACGTTAAAGAACTTGGTACACTATTCGAAAAGAGTAGGGGATCGTCTCCCGGTGTACTGATCTGGTAGGCGCTGCACTGCTGGCTGCCATGGGTCCGTGGAGGGCCTAATCCGAATTTCCTTGAGGACCAAAATAATACATTTAACATGTTATTCTTACTGATAGTCAATACATTTTCTCTTTATTTTGTGGAATTTCTGTACAATACTAAATTCCCAGCATCCAAAATGTACTATCATTAATGTTGTCAAAATAATTTTCTTCAATGTTGACCATGTTGTCCTTTTCTAATATAACACTACAGAACCAACCCACCATGGTTGGGGCTGAGCTAATTACTGAGCATACATACCTCATTTTGTGATGTTACTTGTGCGCCATGCTATATGAGACAAGTCACTTAAACCTTTTTATGTTAAAAAAAGATTCCTGTGCACATCATGCTCAGTTATGTAAATGTTATAATGTCAATAATTTTCTTGACCATGTTGTCCTTTTCTAATATAACTCTACAGAACCAACCCACCATGGTTGGGGCTGAGCTAATTACTGAGCATACATACCTCATTTTGTGATGTTACTGATGCACCATGCTTTATGAGACAAGTCACTTAAACCTTTTTATGTTAAAAAAAAGATTCCTGTGCACATCATGCTCAGTTATGTAAATGTTATAATGTCAATAATTTTCTTGACCATGTTGTCCTTTTCTAATATAACACTACAGAACCAACCCACCATGGTTGGGGCTGAGCTAATTACTGAGCATACATACCTCATTTTGTGATGTTACTGGTGCGCCATGCTATATGAGACAAGTCACTTAAACCTTTTTATGTTGAAAAAAAGATTCCTGTGCACATCATGCTCAGTTATGTAAATGTTATAATGTCAATAATTGTCTTGACCATGTTGTCCTTTTCTAATATAACTCTACAGAACCAACCCACCATGGTTGGGGCTGAGCTAATTACTGAGCATACATACCTCATTTTGTGATGTTACTGGTGCACCATGCTATATGAGACAAGTCACTTAAACCTTTTTATGTTAAAAAAAAGATTCCTGTGCACATCATGCTCAGTTATGTAAATGTTATAATGTCAATAATTTTCTTGACCATGTTGTCCTTTTCTAATATAACACTACAGAACCAACCCACCATGGTTGGGGCTGAGCTAATTACTGAACATACATACCTCATTTTGCGATGTTACTGATGCACCATGCTTTATGAGACAAGTCACTTAAACCTTTTTATGTTAAAAAAAAAAGATTCCTGTGCACATCATGCTCAGTTATGTAAATGTTATAATGTCAATAATTTTCTTGACCATGTTGTCCTTTTCTAATATAACTCTACAGAACCAACCCACCATGGTTGGGGCTGAGCTAATTACTGAGCATACATACCTCATTTTGCGATGTTACTGGTGCGCCATGCTATATGAGACAAGTCACTTAAACCTTTTTATGTTAAAAAAAGATTCCTGTGCACATCATGCTCAGTTATGTAAATGTTATAATGTCAATAATTTTCTTGACCATGTTGTCCTTTTCTAATATAACTCTACAGAACCAACCCACCATGGTTGGGGCTGAGCTAATTACTGAACATACATACCTCATTTTGTGATGTTACTTGTGCGCCATGCTATATGAGACAAGTCACTTAAACCTTTTTATGTTAAAAAAAAGATTCCTGTGCACATCATGCTCAGTTATGTAAATGTTATAATGTCAATAATTTTCTTGACCATGTTGTCCTTTTCTAATATAACTCTACAGAACCAACCCACCATGGTTGGGGCTTAGCTAATTACTGAGCATACATACCTCATTTTGCGATGTTACTGGTGCGCCATGCTATATGAGACAAGTCACTTAAACCTTTTTATGTTAAAAAAAAGATTCCTGTGCACATCATGCTCAGTTATTTAAATGTTATAATGTCAATAATTTTCTTGACCATGTTGTCCTTTTCTAATATAACTCTACAGAACCAACCCACCATGGTTGGGGCTGAGCTAATTACTGAGCATACATACCTCATTTTGTGATGTTACTGGTGCACCATGCTATATGAGACAAGTTACTTAAACCTTTTTATGTTAAAAAAAAAAGATTCCTGTGCACATCATGCTCAGTTATGTAAATGTTATAATGTCAATAATTTTCTTGACCATGTTGTCCTTTTCTAATATAACTCTACAGAACCAACCCACCATGGTTGGGGCTGAGCTAATTACTGAACATACATACCTCATTTTGTGATGTTACTGATGCACCATGCTTTATGAGACAAGTCACTTAAACCTTTTTATGTTAAAAAAAAAGATTCCTGTGCACATCATGCTCAGTTATGTAAATGTTAGAATAAATTAGAAATTTCTCTACATGGTCAACAAAACTTTTCTAATATATTAATTAATATATTATTCCCCGACACATTTCTGAAATGTATTTTGACGTCAGTCTGTCTTTGATATTCTTGGTTCTCAATTTCTCGGCCCAGGTCAAAGGTTGTTTCCTTTCTTTTTTTCATCATTCATTTCTTAACCCAAGACTTTTGTTTTTTACCCATTACTTCTTTTTGTGCTACCATCTTGTATTCCTTTGGTATTCTTCTTCAGCTCTACACATTAATAGAGTTGCTAATAATAGGAGAAGCCTTTAAGAGGTAGATCCATGTTATTGCATAAGTCAGCCTATCAAGGCATATTTCCTTCCAACAACTAGCTCCACTCAACCTTCCTGTAATCCCCCCCCCCCTCCTTGCCTTCTATCTGAATCGCACTGGCTTCCCAGGAACAAGCTTTCACCCTATTCCAAATCTTTAATCACTGTACACTGGTTTTAGTACAGTAAAACCGCTAACCCCCATTCAGGAGATACCCCTTGCACACATACAGCTAACCCCCATTCAGGAGACACCCCTTGCACACATACAGCTAACCCCCATTCAGGAGATACCCCTTGCACACATACAGCTAACCCCCATTCAGGAGACACCCCTTGCACACATACAGCTAACCCCCATTCAGGAGACACCCCTTCCCCCAACTTCCCAATACAAGAGACACCCCTACTACACTACAGCTAACTCCCCCTCCCATCATTAAGTAGAAGAAGACACCCATATACATTTTATAGAGGTTCTGTTGTATAATTATTATTTTCTTTTCTTTCAGAAATTGTATTTCATTTTTCTGTTTTATATTACTTTTCAGTTTAAGATTAGTAATATCTTGATAATTTTACACTTTTATACACATTAATTTAATTGATTGTTTAACTGAGGTATTGGCTAAAATAATCTGTTAGTGTTACAGTATATATATCGGAAAGAAGCACTTTAATAAAAAAAGTAACAATGTCAATTTTAAAATATTAGATTTCTTTTTAAAAGAATGTTTTAAATAAAATAATGTTTTCATTTTTAAATCCTGTTACTAAATAAAATAAAATTACTCAAACCAGAATGTATAAAAAAATTGAAGTTATATCAAATATTTTTATTGTTTTAATTCCATGTTGTTTATTTTTATATCTGGAAAATGGAAATTATGGATGTAAATTAATTTTTTTTAATTTACAGTATTTTTATTTTGCTTTGTAGTTTTTGTTGGAATGATGCATATACTTTGAAAAAGTAGTAAAACTGCAGCTTTTTCTATGTGAAAACAATTAAATTGTATAAAATGTTTTTAATTGTGATATAAAACTGAACACTGTTTAAGAACAGAAACTATAATCAACATCTTGTTATTTTTATCTTATCTTTAGATATTGTTTGTATTTATGAAAATTGTTGTGGTTTTGAATATTATGTTTCTGAAATAAATGCTTAATTGATATTATTTGAGATGTGTTCTGTATCTTCTTCAAATCAAAATTGTCTTTAAAAAATGTTTTTCCGATACAATTTTAGTTGGTTATTCATCAGTACAAATACCACATTACATCATAGCACGGTAATCTAACAGCAGGATGGTGAGCTCTGGAGATCAAAGGGTTTATCTGTGGCTGCAACACAATCAGTTTCACGCCCCTTAACAGACACCGTGTGCCGTAGAGAATTAGTACAGTACTGTTGGTATTTGTCGCAGCCAGACATAAGATCAAAGGAGGGTTACAAATTCTTATCTTGGAAAAGTGAGCTCAGTGTTCTGTTGTTAGATTACCATGATCATAGTATATATATTTTCAAAGAATTTCATTTACTGTAGCTTCTAATTGTTATGGATAATGTTTACTTTTTTTAATAAGCTATAGTAAAATATAGCACTATGTGGTCCACCTACAAATATTGTTAGGTCTATTTCATGGAAGTGGCTATCGGCACGGGTCAACGGTGCATGTATTTGCATCTGTTAATAGACTAAAGCCACATGGTTGACCTTAATGTAAAATAATAGTTATTCAATATTATGTAATCACTTGGATGTCAGGGTTGTATTGGCTATAGTTAAGGATTGGTTGGTCAGTTGGTCATTATTACTAAACTAAAATCATGTAGTCTCTTGGTTGTAGGATATGTCAAAATTATTTATTAGGAACATATTTTGTTTTAGGCTCGCGTAGCAGTTGGACTGTCTGTCCATTTATCAAATTTATGCTGAAATTCTGATGTACCAAAACATTTTTTTTTTAATGAAAAAAAAACATGGAATTTGGCTACTAAATTTTACTTTAATAGAAAAACTGAAACAACCAAACAAAAATCACACATTGGGTGAACATAAACCCACTCTTAAAATGGCTACCAGAATCTAAAGACTTATTTTATCTAATCTAATTCATAATACTTTATTTTGTCCATATAAAAATTAGAATTACCAAACCATTGTAGATTATAAATATGTAAAACATTATAGGATTTAAATTTGTATACATTTGATTTTTATTATTTTTATTTAAGGCTAGAAACATCAGATAGTACTAAAGATATGTTTTTCATCCTGATAATTTTAATTTGGTCCAAAATAATTTTAATACAAAAGTTCTTTTGCGTATTCATTTATAAATAGTTTGAGGTATAGATTTTGTATGAATTATGAATGATGCAGTATATAATATTCCAAATACTAAACTTAAATTTTCGTACAAAACTACATTTAGGCTAACATTAATCTACAAATTACACTATTCTATATTTTTAAAGGATTGGAAATGCATACAGTTGACATAATTAACATATAACGTCACTTTTACAACATGGATGAGTGTGATTTAAAGATGTTTTACCCACAAGGTTTTGCTAACATTACGCAAGCTTGTATCGGTACAGGCAATATTACAATTTTAACAGTACTTTCCCAAATTACAAACATCAATTAAAATCAAGAAATTTATTCTTTTTCGGGAACAATAAGTTACATATACCACGCTGCTTACAATGTACAAATTCTGATCTACCTATGCTACATACAAAACAATGTAAAATCGAAAATTATGAAAGAATGAAATGTTTAATGACTGCGTTTATTCCTTATGCACGTTCGCCGCGGATTCTGCGGGCCAGCTGGATGTCCTTAGGCATGATCGTAACTCGTTTTGCGTGAATGGCGCACAAGTTGGTATCCTCGAAGAGTCCTACCAAGTATGCTTCACTGGCTTCCTGTATGAACACAAAATAGTTTGATTAATATATTGTTATTTGAGCTGCTATGAGAAATGTTTTTTTTAAATTACAAATTATTGTGAATGTAGGTGGTTTAAACTTTACCTGTAAAGCTCCGATGGCGGCGCTCTGGAACCGAAGATCGGTTTTGAAATCTTGAGCGATCTCACGTACGAGCCGCTGGAAGGGCAGCTTTCTGATCAACAATTCAGTACTCTTTTGGTAACGACGAATCTCACGGAGGGCGACAGTTCCTGGCCTGTAACGATGGGGCTTCTTTACACCTCCAGTAGATGGCGCACTCTTTCTTGCAGCCTTCGTTGCGAGCTGCTTACGTGGAGCTTTACCACCAGTAGATTTACGTGCTGTCTGCTTCGTACGAGCCATTGTCTAAGTCTGAAAATAATAAGAAATTAACGAAACAAATTAATTACATGTCTTTTTATATCTGCATTTAAAAAAAATAAATATTAATATAAAATTAATTAATTAGTTCTTACCAGGAAATACAAATCAATGAACAGGACTTGTTTACTAAGCAAAATCTCGTGGCTAACTGTATCAAACTGATTGAGACTAAACTATAAATGCAAACAAGACAAAGAAGGGTGGATCCAAAGCCCCATGATCTAAAAAGAGGGTGTAACTGGAGTAGCCGAACTTAATTGAATATAAAAGACAGTAACAATAGGAAGGCTATATAGATACTGCTTGGTACCTGTTAAAATTAAACTAGGTGTGTACTAATTAATATGTATCTCCACCCATGACTAATAATAAAAAAAATTAACTGGGATTCGGGAAAGAAAAGTTGCAAATTAAAATATTTGATAAATTTTCTATTTATATAAAATAATCATTATGATTTATAATACATTTAGTATATCATACTAGTAGTATATATATATATATACTCAGGTTGAAGTTATCAGACCGTTAGGATAGAGTGCTCAATACCAAGGTAGTAGTTAGTCTCTACTTGTAGACATAGGAAAAAATTCTTACTAAATTGCAGATCCAAATAGTTTATCTAAATCTAAAACAATAGGCTATTGTATACGACTTCCTGATGACTCACTTCTATTAAGCACTATGAGACAACTGTGTCACTTATGTTTTACATTTCACCTGAAGAGTGTGGCCAGCTACATGCTGGTCGTACGAAACAAATTTGTAGTGATTAAAACAATGAAGTAACCAAGTTTTCTGCTGTTATTTTATTTATATATATATATATATATATTTAAAAAAAAACTAAAATGACACAAAACAATAAAGGGTCTAAACCATTTTCCTAGTTAGGCCTACAACATCAAGCTAACTGAGGCGCATTTCCCCGCTCCTTTAGTGATTCAAATCGGGCCTAGCGCCGGTCCGTGCCTGGCTAGCTATAATCTCTCATGACCTCGTCAACATTAAAACAGTAATTAATGGTAAAAATAAAATATTTAGTATCAACATATAACACGACCGTGATCACAGGATTTCAAAATAAATAACAATGAGAACCTTTTAGGATTTGATACCTACATTATGGTTTTTTTTAGTAAATAGTATTTAAAGTTCTAACTTAACACGTCTTCTTCTTTTCGCGCAATTACAAAACAACAATGAAATGATGGAAATGTTGATTGATTTAGCCGACACCTCGAAATAAAGTATTTCTTAATGTTTACTATAATTAGCTTTATTTATCATATTTTAATTATTTTAAGTCATTAAATATAATTTTACAATTCAATATACTTTAAAATCTGCTAAATAGTAACATTTACGTGTTATACACAATTTTATATCGTGTACATGTTTTGTTATTACTGTATAATTTATCCGGTCATAGGTTATATTTGTTTTGGTCATGTGTGTTGTGTTTTGCATTTTTTAAAGGAAATCTCTTAAGTAAAACACTTTTTTATGCGTTTTAATTAATACCATGCTAACACATTTCTAGCAGAGTTAAATTAAGTCATTATAGATTAATTAGACGTGTTTAATTTAGTCAGAAAATCTGTAAAATACATTTTTAATTGTATTCTGAAAAAGACAATTTATTAAGTTGTAGGCCTACTACTACTACTAGCCTAGGCCCTACACCCACCCCGGTATTCATTCATCATTCTATCCTTGCGTCGTCGGGAATCCATCTCGGCCACTCACTGCAGATTTGTATTTTTGCGGGTAGTAGACAGTACAGTATGTCGTGTTATTCGTGTACCGAGAAGTTCGGTATTTTCAGGAAAGAGGTAAAATATAGTTTTTACTGATAATAATTTATAAATATTAATAATAATATGTTTAAATAAGGGATGAATATTAATTATAAATAATTTTCTGATTTTTGCAGCATTCATGTAGGAAATGCCAACTATCTTTCTGTTCAAAATGTCTACCACAAAAAGCAGTTGTACCAAACAAGGGTTCCAAAGCACACCCTGTGTGCAGATCTTGTTACAAAATATTAAACAACCCTCCAGATCCTGACAAAGACAATAAGATGAATCAACGAAGACTTTCTCCTCCAGAAAATTTTAAACGGTAAGAACTTTTTCACAGTTTTCAACAACATATTATATAACAATAACATCAACAATACAAATTTAAAGTAAATAATATAAATAAATAATATACTCGATTGTTTTCATTTGAATTTATTAATCCACCAAATTGTTTATTTATTTATTTACATATACATACATACATACTGTACACAAGATTATAAATTATTTAAGGTAGCAAGGATTACCCAATTAAAAAAGTTTCCATTGGCCGAGGATCCTGCATCAATAATTAAAATTGCATGTGCAAAGTATTTTAAAAAACATTCAACAGTTTAATAATCCATATTGTTGAAATAAATATTATACAAGAAGAATAATCCTTATTTAGCAAAAAAAAAC
Source organism: Antedon bifida (assembly GCF_963402885.1). Classification (NCBI taxonomy): domain Eukaryota; kingdom Metazoa; phylum Echinodermata; class Crinoidea; order Comatulida; family Antedonidae; genus Antedon; species Antedon bifida. The sequence continues at coordinate 19,616,466 of NC_136234.1, read as the reverse complement.
AATTTGATATGATGAAAAGTATTATAATACAATTTTAAAAATTTATATGTGATGGGTATTTTTTTGATAGGCGAATGGAAGTTCTGGCTGCCAAAACACCTAAAGATCAAGAACATTCTAATCCAATGAATAACATAAAGGAAGGCAGAGCACAGTCACAAGGTATAAACATTTTAAAAAATAAATTGAATTAGCAAAATTTATTGGTTGATTGTTTGGTTGATATACTCCACCAGGAGTTGTCTGTTCTAAAATAGTTTTATATTTTTAGCTGCAAGAAATGTTGCATTGAAGGGACTAGAACCAAAGGATAAAGCAATTGTTGATAGGTTGAACAAGCTGAAGGAAGGCAGGGTAACACAACAAGGTAACATATTCATTAGGTGGAGCCAGCATACTTGGAAAGAATGGGAGGGTGGGAGGGATGTAGCCCTGTTTCCTTTGTTCTCCTTTCAATAGAGGGTCTGCCCATGCAGGTTGGCCCATAAGAACAAGAGAGATATTACCTCTATGGAATAACCTTAATTCAACTTTATTTAACAATGCAGGCCCAGATCAATGGTTGTTCTTTCCTGGGGCTGTGAACATATAAAAATACAAATACAATTTCAACAATGTTTGAACAACATTATATACAGTACATAAATATCACATTTGGACTGAGGGAAACATTAAAAAAATCTTGCAATAATTACAATTTAAAGAAAATATTTATTGACTTTGATTGACTGAATTCTTAACTTCAAGAATAGACTTCGTTAGGATTTGGACCCAGGAATGTAAAAAAATGATGTTAACCACCAAGATGTTGTGCCACTAAACTGATATTCATTCATTTTAATAGCATGCATTATTATTTTAATTTACGTTTTAGGAACAATTCCTACGACACAGAACATGGAAGAACGCCTAAGAGCTTTAAAAGGCCTTCCACCAGCATCATCAGCCCAGTCTAGTACCAGTCAGGCTACTAAGGTACCTACTGTCAAACAAATCACTACTTTAATGCTTATTAATAATAGCAACAGCGCCTTATTAAGAGGACACCTTCAGGACCCAATATTGTCCCCTTAATACGGGTCTCCTCCTGAATAGGTTATCCTTTTGATAGGGGTATCCCCTGAAAGAGTTGTCCCAAAAAAAAGGCGTTCTATTGTATTGTATATTTTTATATGCAGTAGAACCTCTATTATTATTATTAAGGGGACACTTTTAGTTTTAGGACCCAAAAAAGTGTCCCCTGAATAGAGGTGTCCAAAAAAGGGGCTCTGCTGTAAATATTTGTATATACAGTAGAACTCCTATTAAAGGGACACTTTCAGAACCCAAAAAAGGTTCCCACTACAGAGTCCTCACCACTGTTGTGCCAAATCAATGATTTTAACTATTCCTTTCTTTTTAGCCGTACTTTACACCAGATAACCGCAATTTCCAAGAACAGTTCAATGATTTAGTGGATGAAATGTCTTCTGAAATTTCCTTGGAAGGTGGCTTAGGAAAACAAGATGATGAACCAGGTACATTTTATTCAGTGATGTTCCTTATACAGTATTTCTTTCAAATTATTGTAGCCCATGTGTTGATGGTCTATTTATTTTGATAATTAAACATCTTATTCCTGTAGAAATACTGTTTTAAAATCATTTTATAATTTAGGTATTCCAAATGATATCCGCAGTGGAACTCAACCTGCGGACGATGATAAAAATTTTGAGGAGAATGTGAAGAGATTGATGAAGGAAAGTGAAGAGGAGTTGAAAAGAACGAAAGAACAAGATGAATCAGATGCAGAAATGGCAGGCAGACTAGCAAGTTTACAGGGCCTAGATCCAGAAAAAGCTAAAAGTATATTTAATTTGATCAAGGAAATCTAACAACAGGATGCTGAGCTCCGGAGATCAAAGGGTTTATCTGTGATTGCAACACGATCAGTTCCATGCCCCTTAACAGACACAGCGTGCCATGAAGAATGAGTACATAGTGCAGTACTGTTGGTATTTGTTGCAGCCAGACATAAGATCAAAGGACTGTTACGAGTTCCTATCTTGGCAAGGTGATCTCAGTGTCCTGTTGTTAGATTGCCTTGGTTTGATATTAATTCAACTCAATAATATGTTAAGTATTTTTTACTTATACTAAGTTAACAATTACCACATTATTATAGAAATATTTTTATTCATTTCAGGCAATTTTAAAAATAAGAGGATGTCTTACGATGCAAGCAGTGACGAAGATGAAGAAACGGCAACAAAGAGGCTGTTGCAACAAGTGAGTAGCGTAGATGTCATGTGGAAGTTATCACGATTGGTTGTCAAAAATATTTTCCTGTGTTTCTTGCAAGAAAATCATTATATAGAATTAAATTAAACTGATTTCTTTTTAAAGCTTGCTGAAGAAGAAAAACTGGATAAGAAACTAAGAGAATCGGGAAATGATGGAATAGTAAGGCATCCTGATGAACCCAAGGAAACAAAAGAGGAGGTATGTAGCAGAAGGTTCCAGGTTCGAATCTCAGTCGGGGTGGCTTTTTCTTATTATCACAGATTTCCTCATCTTAACTGTTTAAAAGAGAAGTTAGAAGACTTAATGAAAAATAATTTTTGTTTGTTAGGCTTTTACCGCTGACCCTGATGAGTTACCTTGGTGCTGTATCTGCAATGAAGATGCTATACTTAGATGTTTAAGTTGTGATGGAGACTTGTTCTGCAAGAGATGTTTCAAGTAAGTGTTAGCTGGTTATATACACTTTTTATCTCTTTTACTATTTCACACTGTTTCAATTAGAACAAAATTCCAGTTGAGACCAGTTTAGAACTTCATTTGGTTCAACTAGTTTGAGCTTACTGAATGTAATTCAATGTTTTTATTGTTTTTTATTTGTTTTTATTTTTTGTTTTAGGGAAGGACATGACAAGTCTGATGAACATATGATAAAAAAATACAAAGCACCAACAAATAAACATGTGTAATAAGAAATAAATATTTTATACTTTTACACACCACAAGAGATTTTGTTGTACTATTAATGCTGAGAAAGCAATATATTTTATGACTTTTGTTATTAAATTTCTTTTCTTTGTAATATTTTGATACAGTAATTTAAAATGTTAGATTAAAATATAATTTGTTTTAGTTTGTTTGTTGGTCCCTTAAAATTTAAAGAAGCATAATAGAAGCTGACAGTAGCTACTAGTCTAGGTTCGATATTGTGGCGTGTCATACCTATACTTCAGCTTTGGCGCGTATAGCGTGTCATACCTATACTTCAGCTTTCACATATGGCGTGCCATACCTATACTTCAGCTTTGGCGCGTATGGCGTGTCATACCTATACTACAGTTTTCTAGGAACGAATATAAAGGATCTTATTTATTTCCTCAATCGTACGAACTAACAAATAAAAGGTTTAAAGATGAAATTTTCTAACCCAAAAATCGTAAAGGAATACTAACATCGTAACAAGAGACAATAACTAGAGAATTAGGGCAAGTCTAACAGCAACCAGCAATATTAATAGAAAAATAATAATTTTTTATAACCATTTTTTAAACATTCTATCGAGAAATTTTAATTTTAACGATTGATGCTAACGAGAATGTTTTTCTATTTTCGAAACTTATGAAATAAGATATGAAATGATATTTATTTTATCTGCCAATTGGACGGATGAATCCTCGTTGATAATTCTCAATACAGATTTTTAGTTGTACATAATATTAATCATTATTTATTTAGATAATAAAAATGTTATATGTTTAATAAAACCTTCTATGGCTGAAAAACAGCTTTAAGATTACATAAGGAGAATATTATTATTTTTGTTTGTCCAACTTTGGTGGCGGACCTTTCCTAAAGCTTGATTCACACTAGAGACGCAACGTAAGAACGTAGAGGCAACGCAAGCAAATTGACCAATGACAAGCGACAGTTAATCCATCAATTGTGATTGGTCAAATTACGTACTACGTTGCTGTATATGGTTTTTTTATTTCTTCTTATACAACATAGCACTGTTAACCTAGACCTTTTTAATGCATGTGTTTGACAACAATTGGTTTCATTTTCATTGAGTGTGCGCAAAAGACAGTTATAATTACACTCATTAAAAATAATTATGAACAATTATATAAGTAGAACCTCTATTAAAGGGGACACCTTCGGGACACAACAGAGTTTCTTCTTAGGTGTGTCCCCTGAATAGTGGTTGCCCGTAGCGTTAAACATGTAGGCATATTGCCCCTCATTCACGTCACGGGGAAGTGTCCCCCAGGGTTGTCTCCCGAATAAAGATGTCCCAATTGAGAGTGTACTGTACTTAGTGATTAGATCGTCTTTATAAAGTTCAGCCTATCAAAACTGAAAATCACAGAAAATAAGACATACAAAAGTATTTGTATCGAATTCTATGTTGTAAAATTGTGACGTCACTGGTTTCGATAACACTTGACATCAGTTTAATATTCGTTCTTCCTTATCTAAAACAACTATCGTTATGTTATACATGGAGTAGGAATCGAATGGATATGAAAGGGTATATCGTCATTGCGTTTTGTTGCGTAATCGCGTACTTTCATGCGCACGCAGCGGTTTGTGAATTAACCAACATTATAATAACACCACCACCAACGAAACCGACGTATAAAAAAACATACCATGGAAACGATACGTCCGTGGTTACACACAATTGCGGTAGGTGACTGTTTTTTTTTCTATTGAAAGTTGATATGATCGTTCGGTAAGCCTGGTTCCTACGACCAACTATCGTATGCGCTACACAATGATATAACTGGTAGGCCTACTGGTTCATATAACCGTCTTCATAGAGACATCTGGTAGCCATTGACATAAAGTTGACATTTAGATTAATGCTACTTTTAAGTGTGCACAATATTTGTTGTTTTTTTTTAGAGTGATATACAACAGACATTGCAATAAAGTAGTCCGTAATATACGAGGTTGGAACTCATATTGAGTGAAGTATTGCAATGTACCTACTTCTGACCAATCACAAGTGACGGCTTATCTGTCACTTTGTGACCAAAGTAATTACTTGTGTTTTTACGCGTAGGCCTACAGCGTTGCGTCCCGGTAGGAACCAAGCTGGTATAAATGTATGTAGACAATCATGTTAAACGTAGGCTGTGTTCAGGAAGGAAGTTAATTTGTAGGCCTGCGCTTCCTCTATTGAATGTACAGGCATGTATGCCTAGACATTTATGTAGCATTATGTACTGTAGGATTAACTATGTAGCGTAATATTTTAACAGTCCCCAAATCCATCATGTTAATTACTATATCTTCGATTTCTAGGCCCTCCTACTATGCCCGACGTTCGTATAACAACTGACCCAGCTCGACTTTCTCTTAAACTGTTTGAATTTAACGTGACATTGGGCATAACATTGAGTGAGTATCCTGTAATTTCAATAACGATAAAGGCCAATTACACAGACGAGCGGCAACGGTAAGCGGAAAACCACGTAGCTTGTCCCCCACGTAGAATCTGTATCTATCATGAGCGGAAACCGCCCGTCCGCTCCTTGTTTATTATTGTGTGTAAATGGTCATAAGGAATAGCATAGATTCTATATTTGTATTACCGTTACCACTCGTATGTGTAAATTGGCCGTAATAATAACTTTATTCAGACGTGAACAACACAACAATGCCTAGCCCGTTGTAACTTTATGATAACTTTTTTTGGAGCAACCGTTTTTTGTGTGACGATACAGAGGGCGCACCCCACACGATGATGTTTTATCTCCGTAGACCTTAGCTTTCGACACGGTTGTTTCTAACCCTGGATTGCATTCCCCTCGTAATTTTTAACTGATTTAAATAATTTAAATCTTTCTATTTTCACCTGAAACTAAACCTCTCAATATATCATTCACTCACTAAAAAATTACAAATATGCAACGAGGACAATAACACATTTAGGATTCGAACCACAATATAGTTAGGCCTAAATCTGCATCCTCCTAGCAACACGTTTATATACTATCTATTACTTCTTTTCAGTTGAAGATATTGATACTGCCGTTCAATTTAGCGGCGATATTTTTATGCCGCCAAAGTCGCAGACGCCGCTTCTAAGACTACGTGATACCATAATGTGCAGTATGATTCCACTTGAATTCGACTGTCCGTTCCCCGCCAAGAAGAACTGTAAGTTCTTGAAACGGTCACTTAAAGTAGGCCTAAAATGAGTTAGGCCTACATTATAACATGTCGATGTGATCCATTCTAATACCAATATCTGGCTCATGTGAATCTAATGTGCTTTTGATTTAATTTGTGTAGGCTTTATTTTTTCTTTTGATTTTAACGTATTTATTTTCTATCGGACTATATTCCGAGATTACTTTATTTCGACTTTAAAAAGATTTTATTTGTTTGCTTTAAACTGATTTTCTGACCATGGTTGGTTAATTTTTTTTAGTTTCTTTAAATTTGGATCAATATATTGAGCCACGTGTTTAAAGGGAACATCCTTGGGGTTCCTATGGGTTGCGGATAGTGTTTTAACATGCCATTTCGCTGGAAAATGTCCTCCTTACATAGAAGGATAATATAAGGGTGTCCCGAAGGCCGGAGGGGTTACAACGTAACATAAAATAAATGCATGAAGATATTGATATTTGATATTTAATTCATATCGTAGCTTCTGTTGAACTCTTGTGGACTTGTACGATGCACCGATACATCACGGTGAGTGAACAAAAAAATGAAAAAAAGAGAAAAAAAGAAAAAAAAAATTATGTAGGCCTAATAATAATATGAAACGTGTGGAACACAAACTTTAATGAAAATTAGGAAACCCATGTGTGACTATACTCAAATGAGGTTCTGCACATAGGAAGATAATGATGGTGAGATAACTAGGCCCCCTACAGTAGTCCCATAGACCCGGTACAAAACCACTTTCGTACGATTATTTGGTCATTCTGCGTAGATCCTATCCGATTATTGAAAGCCTTGGAATTGTTGGCCTATGTTTACTTTCATTGTGCTATACGACTAAGGACACAAGTAGAACAAACAATTCAACAATTGTGTCCATTTTATGATCTGACGGACGCCAAGCAAACAAACTCTTTTGGGCTCATTCCCAGACTTTACCCGGGTAAATTCGTTACCTACCCACCAAAGCTAAGAGTTAGCCATAATTCGTCCATAATTCAACTTCAGGGGTGGATTCCGCCGGTCTGCCCCTCTTTCCCAACTTTCCAACAAATTGTAATGCAAAAGATAGGACAACAAATTAAACTTCATTTCACCATTTTTAATTCCACATTTCACCACCACCACCATTTATACCACCACACCACTATACCATCACCACTATACCACCACTACCACCACCACCACCACCATTTATACCACCACACCACTATACCACCACCACCACTATACCACCACCACTATACAACCACCACCACCATTTATACCACCACACCACTATACCACCACCACCACTATACCACCACTACCACCACCACCATTTATACCATCCACACCACTATACCACCACCACTATACCACCACTATACCACCACTACCACCACCACCACCATTTATACCACCACACCACTATACCACCACTACCACCACCACCACTATGTATACCACCACCACCACTATACCACCACTACCACCACCACCATTTATACCACCACACCACTATACCACCACCACTATGCCACCACTACCACCACCACCATTTATACCACCACACCACTATACCACCACCACCATTTATACCACCACCACCATTTATACCACCACCACTACCACCACCATTTGTACCACCACCACTACCACCACCATTTATACCACCACCACCATTTATACCACCACCAATACCACCACCATTTGTACCACCACCACTACCACCACCATTTATACCACCACCACCACCATTTGTACCACCACCACTACCACCACCACCACTACCACTACTACGTGCAAAAAAACATTGTATATAGTGCATTAGCCGAGTGCGATCTTAAAATGTACTCTCTGTTTTCAACGTAATTAATGTAATTTTATTTTTTCTTGCAGTCGGATTTTCGGGTCAATGCTGAATTGGCAGATCTTGCCGGAAAGATGATTGCCTGCTCTAACATTACCGTTACATTCTTTAATTAAGAACTAAAAAATAAAACAATTAAGTTAGAAGTATAGAATGCTGTAGGCCAATTAGATTATACTTACTAATATTATGTATTTCCCTGAAATGTGCCAACTGAGTGTGCGCACACTCTCTATTTGAAAATCAACAAATTAGTTGGTTCCGGTCGCCATTATAACATTATTCAAAACATTAGGTTTATAATAAGAATTGAAATGAATTTAAAAAACATATGAAAAATTGCTGAAATTAGTTATAGTTTACATACTTTTTTTTTACAAAAAGTTTACGATAAAAACGACACTTGTTAACAATAAAACAAATATAAATCAGGCTGAAACTGCTAAAATGAGTGAGGAAGAGGCTTGGTTGGGACGTATAGTTCCTCACCAATTATTCAGAATTTATTTTTATTTAAGTTATCTGTAAAACTACATGTTTATGATACTAATGATGTTTTAGCGGCACAGCATGTGATGCTCAAAGTTCGCCACGTTTTATATATTTTTTAAAATTATATGCTGGTACTGGCAACCGTGTACTTAACTTTTATTTATCTATTTTTAGTTTTTTTTTTGGTTTGTACTCATAGTGTAGGTGAAGCAATCAAGTAAATAAATAAACATGACATTGTTCTTTGTCAAGTTCCGAACGATTTAAATCGAATATCTACACTTATTTTTAACGCAAACTTATTTTTCTTCATTACGTCACACTGACAATTTGTTCTTCAATATGAATAAACCACTAAAACATAAAGAAAGTGCCTGGAGAAATTCAAGTCATATGTTTTTACACCATATGACTTGGAAAAGCGTCAAATTTCGTGATATTACACGCATCACTAACTTTATAGGCCTACTACTTCTTCCACCACACAGCGCGTCTGTTGAAAAATCTAGGCACTTTACAGTAATGATACATTTTATTGGAATTTTCCATTGACATTTTGTTCGCCTTGTTTTAATTGTACTCTCTGTGTAACTACGGAAGGATTTAATACGTAACAATTAGATAATATTTGCACATGAACAAAGTTCAATTTAAGATACATCGGTGCTTTTTAATCTCTAATCGCTCCACCCAGATAACACACAGCTATAGAACAGTGTTCGTGACCTGCACACAGTGTTGATTGTGTGACACGCATTCGCAACAGGAGGCGGAGTAGGGAGGAGTCACACCATTCCTGCTGTGTAGTTCGCTTCAACTTGTTTTGTTTCCCGATCGTAGTATAGGCCTTATTATTAATAATTATATAATTTACGTAACCGGTCAACGATGGGAGCCTCCACGTCGCAACTGGAAGGAGTGGATATAGCTGTTATAGCCACGTATTTCGTGGTAGTCATATTAGTAGGCCTGGGCGTAAGTATTGTTTTCAATACCGTTACGGTACACAAGAACATTTTGATTCTTCTCGGGGTCAGTGTCCACTTGTCGTCCATCTATCATACATAGGCCTATGGCCTCATAAAACTCAGTATGCTAACTAGATAGTACTCGGTATTAGACTAGGGATTTGAAACAGGCCTATATAATAGAGATTTTATTGTTGTGCTTGCATTCTAGAAATTACTATCTTTTTTTTAATAAACGTTTACTTCATTAATATTTATTATAAACTTCATTAAAATCAATTAATTAGGCGTGATCCGGAGTAATTATAGGCCTATCTTTTCTTTGGAATTAAAACTTCATTCATAAACCATGGTTTTTTTCTCAGAAACTATAAGGCCTACTACTATAGCTCTAGCCTATTAATTATTGTTTTCATCTGCAAATTTGGAGGAATCTATCATATTTTTCTGTTTTATTTTGTATCAACATTATCATACCACCTACCTAATAAACACACAAACATAAACTTATACAATATTTATTGTAAGTCGTATTTATTATTTGATTTATTGTTATCATAAATGTTCTCCATTATTAGTCGATGCTTCGATCAAACCGCGGCAGTGCTGAGGGTTATTTTTTAGCTGGAGGATCAATGCTATGGCTACCCGTAAGTATGACACTTTATTTTTATGTTCGTGCTTAGGAAGACGCATCTCTTGAAGAGATGACAAACAATATGACATGCGCGTGTTTGTACCGGGGATTTCCGGAGTTTAACATCGTGAATTCCCGAGGGTCTTGTTGTTGAGAAAAATGTTCGAGAAAATTACCCCACATCACGAAACATTTTTCTGATTTTCTAAAAGCAATCAAATACAAAACAGTGTGCAAGCATGTCTTATTTACGACTAGAGTAATTATTAACTGAATCTAACCGAACGTTGTATTAATTAATAATTGTTATTTCTTTCTGGGAAATGTTCTTACAAAAGACTAGCCTACCGTATTACGGTATCAGCGGCGTAACGCAGAGGCCTGAGGCCCCTGGCTAAGGAGGAACCCTAAGTGGCCCTCCAACGCTGAAAACCTCGGGCGTTTTTAGCCCTTTTCGACATTATTTTAATGTCTTTTTTCCCCTGGCTCCGGGTCCCTGGGTTTAGCCAGTAGGCGCACATAGCCGTTACGCCACTGTACGGTATGCAAGACATTTTATATATCGAAACAAAACTGTTTTTGATTGCAAAGAGGTTAAAAACAAAACAATTTTTCAATTAAAAAAATATCGTGATGTGGGCTAATCTTTTTACATCCATCTCTTTCAGTAACAATTGTTACCTACCATCCTCCCCCCTTCCCCACCCATATATTGTTTGTCTTCTCTCATCTCATCTTTCGTAGTTTCTGAATGCTCTGGATCCACCACTGTAACATAGTTCTGGTCAGCTTATAGGCCTACCGGTACTGTTTGTAGACCTACATACAGGTCAACACAGAAATGCATGATAGTTTTTTAATTGCCGGTAATATAATTAACGGCTACAGCTGTAGGAGATGACATTAAAATCTTTTATGATTTATTATTAATGCGAATTAATTTTATTTTAATACTACGTTTTATCTTCTTAAAGCCTGTTTTCCACGAGGTGACATCCAAAATTCCATCCTCCGACCTCTGATTGGTTGCGCATTTTTGTTTGCAAAATAGAATCACCTGATGACCATATACGGGGCGCCGTTCGAACTGCGCCCCATACTACATATAAACGCCTTGATTTGCGCTATAAATTCGGCCCACAAGTTATACTAGTATTATGTCGTGTGACATCATCCCACATTATTGAAATTGTTCGATTGAATCGTGGAAAATTCCTTCACGATTGGAGGATGTAGGCCTATAAGTTATCTACTGTACATCGTATCGGATAATAAATATATAATTTCCATTACAGTAGAAGCCTTATTTAATCGTGATTCCCACTAGGACGCAACGCAAGGACGTAATTTGACCAATCAGAAACGATGGATTATCCGAACTGTCGCTTTCCATTGGTCAACTCGCGTTTCACTTGCGTATTTGCGTTGCGTCCTTATAGAGTGAAGGGCCCACCAAAATGTGTATTATCGGTAATATAATATTATTAAGCGTGGTTCCCACTAGGACGCAACGTTAGCGCAACGTGACTGGTCAAATTGCTTGCGTTGTTACGTCCTAGTGGGAACCAAGCATTGAAAGGAGTACCGTACTAGGCCTACTTACTTTATTGTACTTACATTCAGGACCCGACAAAGTCACATTAATACTGGGGTGTTAAAAGTTTCTCCTCGTTTTGTTTCATGAGAAAGTGTCCGCGTATAAAAGCGGTGTCCCACTCACGACGAGGGGATACTCCATCCAGTTAACAAAGAATACCATTTGACCTGTTTTAACGTTTTCTTTTTCTAGGTTGGTGCATCTTTGTTTGCCAGTAACATTGGCAGTGAGCATTTCGTTGGGCTAGCGGGATCAGGAGCCGCTGCTGGAATAGCAGTTGGGGCATTTGAATTAAACGTAAGGTTATGGTTGGGTGATGTGTAGTGGTATTGGTGGTGGTATAGTGGGTTGTGTTGGTGTTCATTTGCATGGGTTGTGGTTTGGTGATGGCGGACGAAGGATGATGAAGGCGATGATTACTATTACGGAGATTATAGTGATGACGGTGATAATACGATGATGATAATGGTAATGATGATGATGATATACGGAGGAGGATGAATAGATGGTTGTACAGATGGTTAAATGATGAATATTATTTAAAATATTTACTAACTTGTAATGAAAAGGTCAACATTTACAATTCAAAACAATCAAATTATATGAATTGACATTATAAAAACACAAATTACAATAATACGTAGGTCATTGTATTATTGTGTTTGGTTATAATTTAAGTTCATAATATACCGTATTATTTGTTTAAAAGCAATTTAAAAATGTAAGAGATGATACGATGATGAAAAGTTGATAAGAAGATGAAAAGATGATACGGTGATGAAAAGATGATACGGTGATGAAAGAGATGATACGATGATGAAAAGATGATACGATGATGATGAAAGAGATGATACGATGATGAAAGAGATCATACGATGATTATGAAAGAGATGATACGATGATGAAAAGATGATACGATGATGATGAAAGAGATGATACGATGATGATGAAAGAGATGATACGATGATGAAAAGATGATACGATGATGATGAAAAGATGATACGATGATGAAAAGATGATACGATGATGAAAAGATGATACGATGATGAAAGAGATGATACGATGATGAAAGAGATGATACGATGGTGATAACAGTGATACGATGATCAGACGTGCGGTGATTGATGCTAATACGATGATGATAATAAGATGATGAGATAGTGACGAAAACTTGATAATACGGTGATTATGACAGTGTTAACGATAATGAAATGATGATAATTATTACCTAGATTTAAAATAAATAACTCTTTTCTTTTCTATTTTGTAGGCCTTGTTTTTCTGCCAACTGCTAGGCTGGGTGTTTCTTCCTGTGTACATGGCAGGCGGCGTTTACACCATGCCTGATTACCTACAGAAGCGATTTGGCAGGCAGAGGTTACGAATGTACATTGCCTTCCTCTCTCTTCTTCTATACATCTTTACCAAAATCTCAGTAAGATACCTTTACAGTATAATCAGAATACGTATACTATTGACCCAGAATTTTGGCCTAACTGTGGTTAAGTTAAATTAACCCCTATCCCATCCCCCCACCCCCCAATAGTTTATAATAGTATAATAGTAGAAAGCACGAACTAATGCAGTAAAAATAAGACACTCTACAAGGAGGATGAAACTTGATAAGATCAAATCAACGTAATTTAAACCGATGAGATCGAAACTAGAATGATTTCAGTTCATATATTTTAATTTCTCATTTAGGCCTATTTTCCTTGTTCCAACCTTCATACCGGCACTGGAACCATGTTAACCCCTCCCTCACTAATATTGACGACTATTATAATTTCCACAGGTTGATTTGTACTCGGGCGGTATATTCATTCAACAAGCCTTACAGTGGAACCTGTATCCATCCATTTTGACTTTATTGGGAATAACAGCCTTGTACACAGTCACGGGTAAGATTCGTGTTGGTTAAATCGAGGCAATCTAACAGGATGCTAGCTCGGAGATCAAGGTGTTTATCTGTGGCTGCGGCGCCGCGGAGATTGTACATAGTATAGTATATAATAGTACTGTTGGTTATTTCGCAGCCAGATATAAGATCAAAGGACTGTTACGAGTTCCTATCTTGGCAAGGCGAGCTCAGTGTCCTGTTGTTCTATACATCTCCCTGCTTGAACAATCACATCTATTGTATTACAACCGTGTTCAATTAATTGGGGTCAACCTATTGTACTACAATACGTAACTAATGCATTCCTTCCATGGGTTACACAGTCCGATTAATGTGGAGATATGGGCCATTTACATCAATTTAGAGATTGTTTACCCTTTGGCAAAATGTTCTCATGTTTTCACGTATTAAAGATTATAATTTATAGTGACACTTATTTGGCAATCGTAAAACAATCATGGGTCGGTTGTAAGGGCTTAAGCATGGTGAAATGAAGTGCTGAACTTATTCTGATGTCCTAACTTTTGCATTTATAAATTTCCCTTCGATTAGAATAGGGTTTAATTTCATCATGGGACAAATGGTTTAATACAGGTTTGTGTGAATTGGATTATACGGTCTACCAATTCACCCTTCGCTTCATTCACAACAAACCGATTTCCAACGTAAATATCGTCTTGTAGGGATAACACTCGCCTGAGTAAATTAACGTCTTAACCTTAAGTTTGCCATTAGTAATCCAAGGCATTGTGTTGAAATAATGGATTATACCCTTTTTTTCTATAGGTGGTTTGGCTGCCGTTATTTACACGGATACCTTACAGGCTTTTGTTATGGTAATCGGGGCATGCATACTGTCCGTTCTCAGTAAGTGAAAACAAGTTATGAATAATATTTTTATCATTTTTTTGTTGTTGACGCTAAATAGTTTAATCATGGACCTAATAATGAGGTCCATTGTTTAAAACGGTTTGCTGATTACGCGTACAAGTGCGACATCGTAGGCCTACCCTAGGGAAAATAAAACGAACCAGTGGTTATATAAATATATATTTTTTAAATAATGACACTATTTAATATTATTTTATAATCTTTTAATAATACGACCATCCCCTATTCAAGGGGAATCCAAATTAAAAGGACGTAGTCGAAAGAGTGGCAATTTATTTATCAACACTATATGACTGGGGACATCCCTATTAGTTTGTTTTAACAGTACGACCAACCCCTATTCAGGGGACATCTCTATTATTGGCAAGGCTATGTTTTATAGCCTTGTTATGGGTTAGTTGGGTCCCAAATGTGTCCCCTTAATAGGGGTTTATTACTTTATAAACGTGTTCCAATATTGTTTTGGATCTCATACGAACTTGGCGACGTAATCACATGTGTACTATATGTGTTTATAACTTGTCGTAGATTACATATTAGTCGGGTTGGCTGAATGTAGCGAATTCATGACCTAACTAATAATATTTAATGTAGCCATCATGTGAACAGACGTTATTTTATTTACATAAGTGTAATTAAAACCAGACAATAATTGAAACTTTCGGTTTTTACGAACAGGTTTCAGTGAAATCGGCGGCTACAAGAATCTGGAACTAAAGTACATGCAGGCGTATCCGAACGAAACGCTGTACTACAACGACTCTTGTGGATTACCAAGAGAAGATTCATTTCACATGATACGTGCCGCTAGAGGATCCGATTTACCGTGGCCCGGGTTTCTTTTTGGCCAATCAGCAGCGTCTGTTTGGTATTGGGCAACTGATCAGGTACGCCCGATTCTCTGAATATGTGGCGCCTGTATTATGTTAAAGTTAGGGGTATTAGGCCTAAAGCCAATTTACACAGATGAGAAAAACGACGGAAACCGCGTAGCTTGCCCCACGCACGTAGGCTACAATCAGTATCTATCCTTAGCGGGGTTCCGCTCACCCGCCCGTCCGCCCCGCGGGTTGTGTAATAGTCATAAGAAATAAGAAAAGATTCTATATTTTTGTTTTCCGCTTACAGTTACTGCTCGTCTGTGTAAATTATTGCCTAAGATACAGGCCACACTATGACACCGTATTACAGAATTTTACTATGATACTGTACGTATTAGATACGGTTATTGATTATTACAGTGGGTGGTTGTAGGTAAAAGAAGTGTGGCATTATTCAATTGCTCTGATTCTGAGTGATTTATATTATTAATAGTCGGGAACAACCTATTTCTTTTAACACAGGTAATTGTTCAACGTGCTCTGGCATCGAAAAATCTATCGCACGGACAGGGAGGAACTCTGTTGGCGGGATTTCTGAAGATACTACCCGTCTTTATCATTGTGATGCCTGGCATGGTCAGCAGAATACTGTTTCCAGGTATCAATTCAATTCAATTCAATTCAATTTCTTTTTATTTCGGAAATATCATCCATATTAATAAATCTATAAACAGAAAAAGTGCGTGCGCAGACTGTCTGTTCAGCTTGGTTTCCACTAGAACGCAAGGCAAAGACGTAACGCAACGTAAAGCTTGGTTCCCACTAGGACGTAACACAAGGACGTAACGCAACGCAAGCGGGATGACCAATGACAAGCGACAGTTCGAATAATCCATCGCTTGTGATTGGTCAACTCACTTGCGTTGAGCTTACGTCATTGCGTTGCGTCTCTAGTGGGAACCAAGCGTCAAGATTGGTAGCCACTAGGTTCTCACGTACGGTACATGACAATCATAAGCGATGTCTCACTGATACATTGATTTTAATTGGTTAAAATATTAGTTGCGTTGGCCCGCGCGTTATGTCCACGCGTTGCGTACTAGTGAGCACGACCGGAGGGTTTTTGATACATTGATGTTAATATAACATTTTGTTATATTTTATTATTAATATTTATTGATGTTGGCCTACTTTGTTTATAGTAGCACATTATGTACATACAGTATAACTATTAAAACGACACATTCGGTACCCAACAAATTTTACATGTAATATGAGTGTTCCCTGAATAGAGGTGTCCCCTAAACAGTGATACAACATAATATTGCCCCTTCGTTCTATTAACGAGAAAGTGTCCCCGTCCTCTCAATATGGGTGTCCCAAAGGAGGTGTTCTAAGACGATTAATTTTATTACTTGCACCGTAAGCCTTTTCACCTTCGAGGGGCTTAAGTATGAATGACCGATGATAAGATTACTAATTAGTAGGCCTGGGCTTTCAATTTATTGAAGGAGACTGGGAACAAGATTGTGCTTTTTCGCGGGAGTTCATGAGGCTTTTCTAATTTCCGTTAAACTTTCGCGCGGAACTGAGATTGTCAGGCTGTTAGTATGTCATTGTGATTGATTGATTTAACTTGACATATGTTATTGTAACAACATGTGTTTACATTGTATTAATATTCTGCACGAACATAAGATAAATCCATTATTAAAACATGTCTCAAGAGGTCATCATACTTCGTCAAAGCAACAGAATACACTTGCTTGGTTCCCACTATTCGACGCAACACGTTGCAATAATTTAAACACAACGCAGGGATGTAAGCGCAACGCAAGTGATTTGAAGCGATTTATTTATGTCGCTTGTGAGTGATCAACTCGCTTGCGTTTGTATTCTAGTGGGAACCAAGCTTAAGCCTGATTGTTGTTGTTCCAACGTATGGCCAACCTCTATTCCTGGGACACTTCCATTAACATTGTTTTCTCGAAGGTGTCCCGTTATTACTGTATAGTAGTACATATTGTTATCAAAAACGCAGAAACTATAATTATATGCCCCGTGCCGCCCAACATATTAGGAGGAAACTTTGGGGACCAAAGAAAGTGTCCCCTTAATAGGGGTTGGCCATAATGTTCAAAACCAAACTTATATTGCCCTTCGTTCCTTTCACAGGTGTCCCCTTAATAGAGGTAGTTCCCCCGAATAGTCGTGTCCCAACGAAGGGGTTCTACTTAAAGCTTGGTTCCCACAAGATACGCAACGTTGCGTCGTCGGTTCCAACTTGTGATTACGCAATACAACACTTTGCGTCAATACGTCGCTGCGTTGCGTTCTAGTGGGAACCACGCTTTAATAATACCTAACTTTGTGATTTAAATGTAGATATTGTAGCTTGTACGTCTGCTGAGGTTTGTGAAAGAGAATGTGGAAGTACATCTGGTTGTTCAAACTTGGCTTATCCACTGCTCGTGATGGAGGTCATGCCGAAAGGTTAGTCACCAAATCCTCGTGGGTACGGGGCGCCGTTCGGGACATTACTAATTGTGTCGACATAATACAATTATGTGACACATCGACAAAATGAGTAATGTCCCGAACGGCGCCCCGTACGTAGGAGGTCTAAAGGCCAATATACACAGGCGGGCGGTAACGGTGATAAAAATATAGGATCTATGTTATTCCTTATGACCATTTTGCATACAACGCGGAGCGGACGGGCGGTTCGCGCTCAGGATAGATACAGATTTTACGTGGGACAAACTACGCGGTTTTTCGCTTACCGTAACGCGCGTCTGTGTATAAATTGTCCTTAATGCAAATGAACGTTGAAGTTGTTGTAGCTGTAGGCCTAGAAGAACAAAATGAAAACGCATTGATTACAAACAAAAGTATAAACAGATTTCGATAATTTCATGTGATTTTTTTCTGCCTGTGACGTCTAAGGCTACTATTTGTAAATACAGTATAACTGAACCTAACCCTCCGAAGCTCTAAATAATCTCCCTGAAAAAAGCCACAGGGCTTCAGGTCCACAACATGTCTACCAATGAGCCACACGCTGGCTTGCAGAAACCTGTTATCTATTACTCTACAGTATTATACGCTACGCGCTATACGCTGTTTTGTGACAAAATAAAATGTTATGTGCCTATATTATGGACATGATGATGTCATATTATCATTACCATATTTGGCCACATTACCACTATATTTGGGACATCACACTTTTTTGTCAAGCAAGTAGACAGAGCTTTATAATAATATAGCATGGAATGGATTATTCATTATTTCTGCCAGAGAATTGTGGTGGATACAATTGTGATCAGTACGTTGTTTTTAACAGGTCTAAGAGGACTGATGTTGGCGGTAATGTTGTCTGCACTCATGAGTTCACTGACCTCAATTTTCAACAGCGGTAGTACCATCTTCACTATGGATATTTGGAGAAACTTACGAAAGTTCCCGAGCGATTCCGAAATGCGCCGACTGTCCGTTAAGGAGAAAAAGAGATACGAATTAGAGTTGATGATTGTTGGAAGGTGAGTTTAAAAGTTTAGAAAAAGACAATGGGGAAATTAAAATAATACAAAACTGCGTATCTAAAGCGATTAAGTGGCCGAGCGGTTAAGACAGTGGAACCGTAGTTACGTAGCCATAACATCGACAAGGGTTCGAGCCTCACTCGCTCCCATGGTTCTGGTGGCAGAACGAGTCTTCTCGGATAAGCACTATAACTGTAGGACCAGTTTACACATCTAGCTCATGCGCATGTGCATAGAAGTACATCTTTCGAGACGAGTAGGTTACCCCGGTGTACTGGTACACACACAGCCATTGACTGGGCTCTCTGCGGGACAGACTTTGATTGAAGAGGCTACCCAATATAAAAAAATACTAATATAAAGAACTAATAAATAAATAGAGCAGGGGTGAGGAGAGATCAAAAGCGCGTTGAAAAAAAACTCTCTGACATTAATAGGCCTATGGAAAACCTTGGACATCGAATCATTATACAGAAAAACACATTATATAGTTCATGGTTTTTGTTTTTCTTAGAGCGTTTATGGTGGTGCTTATCGGAATAAGTGTCGCCTGGATTCCTGTTGTCCAGAACTCTCAAGGAGGTCAGCTCTTCATCTACATTCAAGAAATAAGTGCTTACTTATCACCACCAATCGCTGCTATATTCTTGTTAGCCGTACTCTGGCATGGCATCAACGAGCCAGTGAGTATGAAGTCATTGTCTTCCCTCCGATTCGAAACAAATTTCCGTTTTGGAAATCTCAAATAACTTGGAGACAAATGATCAAAATTGGTGGCGCTAACTTAATTTGTACGGTGCTTGTATTATGTCGACAAAATTAGCAATGTCCCGAACGGCTCCCCGTAAATTTGCAACCCTTAGTTTATAATGGATTCAATAGTATAACCATTTGAAAGCGCAGCGTACATATATATACAGCAATTTTCATCTCCTAAGGGTTACTTCGTGTCGATGCTGCCACCAAACGTGTCCAAGACATGGGCTGGGATCGGCCAGTACCGGGCTAACCTCCTATACTATACTCTATCTCCAGAACGATGCATACAAGCCAAATATGTACGGACTCTGGACGTCCAGTTCTAAGTCCATATAAAATAATATACCACATTTCTATAGCGCCCTTTTTATGAAAAAAAAACATGCTTAAGACGCTTTACATAAAAATACATTACAAGAATCAGAGAAGACTTGTTCTAGCACCAGAACTATGGTCGAGGAAAGGAGTGACAATCTGTGCCGATTGTGTATGAGGGAAGAGTGACTCTTCCTGGTATGGCGATGGTTTGCCTTAATCACTCGGCGACTCGACTCGAGTATAAAGTCGTCTTCAGTGTATGCTAATATACGTTTTTGTTTTTTTAAGGGTGCGTTTTGGGCGTTAATGGCGGGCTTATTTGTCGGTTTGTGTCGCATGGTTTTGGACTTCATTTTTCAAGGTACCGAATGTGGAGAGGATGATCCTAGACCAGTCTGGGTACAGAATATGCTGTTCCACTACATGTACTTTGCGTTATTCCTCTTCTGGTTAACTGTCGTAGTAGCGGTGATTGTCAGTTTGATGACAGAGCCAATGCCGAAGGAAAGGGTATGTACACTCTGTAATAAAAAGAATGGAGTTTTCTATATACTATTACGTCATTTTGATGATCTGCGCATGAGCTTTCGATTCGGCGATGACTTAGGACTTATTATTACATTATTACAATTTTCGCATGCATTTGATTTTTCAGTTGTCGGACTCAATTTCGGATTCTAGGCCCAAGTGAAAATTTAATCTGTTTTTGGGTGACCGTACCGTCGCCGAGAGCTAGCTGTGACGATAAAATGACGTAGGCCTATGCTTAATTTACATCAGTCCCAGGTAGTCGCAAATCGAACGTCGTCGTGCGCACGTGAAGCTTTCGTAATTATCGTCACAACAAAGATATACCAGTATACAATGAAAATGGTATTTCCCCAATATCCTAACCCTAAACGCAACTTCGCCGGCGACATAATTGAACGTTTTCATGTTTAATAGGCCTCTTATCATAACTCGAAATTACACCATTTATTTTTATTATTCTAATAGATTCATCGACTGACGTTCTGGACTCGATTTAGTACAGAAGATCGTTTAGAAGAGGAACAGGTAGATTTACACGATAAAAAGGGAAAGGATGACATAATGAATGGCGTCAACGGATCGGATGACGTAATTGAAGAAACTGCTTTGACCAAAGAGGAAATAGAACCGGCGAAGAACATGGTACATGAAAATGGTGCGTATTTCGTAAGGTCCTAAACTTGAAAGATTTACATTCAGTTATGCTTGGTTCCCACTAGAGACGCAATACAACGACGTATTAACGCAACGTAAGGGTTTTGACCAATCACAAGCGGTGGATTTATTCGACTGTCGCTTGTCATTGGTGGTCATTTCATTTGCGTTGCGTCTACGTCCTTGCGTTGCGTCCTTAGTGGGAATCAAGCTTTCGAGGCTTTAAACACAAGCCTCTACATAAACGTTTCTGTTATATTATTTTCAGGCGATGTAGAATTTAAAGAGACAGGAAATTGGCGCAAATTCTACGACTGGTTTTGCGGCTTCTCAACGAACGATGATCGCCATCTGACGGACGAGATGGAGAAAATGCATGAACAGCTAACGCGTCAGAAAATCTACCAAACGAAACGCGATAAACGAATACTGAACGTGTTATTGGTGGTGATACTGGGGCTAGGCGTGTTTTTGTACGGTTGGTTTGCTTGATCGTAACGTTGCTAAATGCGACCGTTCAAGCCTGTGCTAATTTTAGTCAGTTGTTTGTGAGTTATCTTATTTCGCCTGTTCTTTTTAACTATCATATTTTATGCTCAAGTACGCACGGTATGAGATGGTCACGTGTCGAGGGTAACTGACTTTATTACGCAACACGTAAAAATAATTGTGTTAGTATATGAAAGAGATCTGTTTTACTGCACTTAACGTACAATGTCGGTTTATGTAGTCTAGTATATGTAGTTTAAGTATTATTATGAAAGGATTTAAAGTGAATGAAGTAAGAGTTTTTTTTCTACATTTAGGCCTAAAGCGAAATCAATTGTTTTAATCGTTCGACCGTGTGTGTAGACTTACCACTACTATAATAGGCTCCGATTACTGTACATTTAAACAAATTAATACAATATTTTTATTGAGATCAGATTTTAAAAACATGTTTGTTTCATGTTCAAGTCATCAGTGACGCTCGACTATTACAGTTGACGCGTGCGCATCATGTGTCAGGGCATTGTATCTGCAGCGCGTATATGCACGTTCACGTGGTGTACCGGTTGTGGGTGGTATATAGGAAAAATGCAGATAATTTAACTCATGATTTTGATAAGCCTTTGTGACGTCACCAATATATCGATTTTCCGGAAATTCAGTAAACATAACATGGTCTGTCAAAAAAAACCCCTGAAAATTGTGGACGTTCGTGCATAGGCTGCATACTAAAGTGAAATTTTGATTCACAAACGTTGGTAGGCGCACTGGTCCTATAATACGAACCTAACCCTTTATGGGAGTATACTGCTTTTATTTATTGGAACTGTTTCTAAATAAATGTTGTTTTTGAGTTGTTGAGTTGGAGATGATACCCGAATTGTAATGTAATACGTATTTCCGATCCCATTGTCATGGGTTCGAATCCTGTCAGATGTCATGACTTTTTTTATGATTTTTTTTTCACGACAAAAAACAACTCCACTCGATCGCAAGACTAACGGACAGATATTAATTCGCTTATGGCTACCCTTGCCACTTTTAAAAGGTTGATTTTAATATAGAAGTAGGAATTGTTTTAAAATTTTAGTTTTATAGCTATATTTTTTATTTTCATAAAGTTGATTCGTCGACAACACACGATGTCTTCCAGATTTGAAAATAAACACATTATTTATGGCCCATCTGGTTGTTTCTTTTATTTGGTGTGTAACCTTTTTTTTTGGGGGGGGGGGGGGGAGGGGGTGGGGTATGGGTGTCGTTCATTCCCTGAGGATAAGGCAATTGATATAATGATATGGAGTCGCGCTTTAAAACTCGTTTGGCCTGTTATGTTTTCTTCTCTACTGAAAACTTTTTCTTAAAATAAGATGAGGGAAACCACAAAGAAAGAGGCACTGAAAATTCGACGTTCCATCTATGATTATCACTTCAGTGATTGTTATACAGTATATCTGTTCAGTGTTTTTACAATTATTTACAACAGTGTCATCGATTAAACGTAGGCCTATATGAATTGACCAATGATCAGTCACGCTGTATTCATCTCATTTGGACGATGATATAATTATCATAATCAATTAATACATTAATTAGTAATGATATCTTTATAAAATCACATTCATCTGAAATTATGATTGTTCAGTGGTACGGTATATTGTATTATTAGTATATTATTGTTGTGCTTAAATTTGTGCTTAACTTCCGTACGAGCGTTTTTCGCGCGCTCTATCGATCTTATAGTGACCTCAAAGAAAAGAGGGCTTCGAGTCTTTACACACTTATTAACTCGGTTTTTCTTTTGTTTGCCCGACTAATCACCCAGCAGCCGTGTATAATACGGCGGACGTACGTACATTACCTTGCTAATTTGCATAATCGTCGGCCATTTTTTTATGCGAGAAGCAGATCTTCGATTTCATTTTTTACAGGTGTTCAATTGAATTTAATTATACTAAAATGGATGAAAATGAAAAATATACGTACAACGCTAAACTCTCTGAACAGTCGGAAAGATATGAAGGTAAAATCTAGGCTAGTTCTGGTTTTATATCTGTTGAAAATAACAAATAAGCTAGCTAGGCTAGGCGGGACACCGGCGCGCCTAGCTTCCCGGTTTATTGCGGTTAAGCCTCCTGCCACACAAGCCTACTAAATAAGTGTATTATATACTAGGCCTAGCTAGGATAGCAATGGGTTAAGCTACATTTATTCACACTTCTCTGTTTCACGTAACGGAAGACGGCGCCGTTTTTGTTTAATAATGGAACATCATATTATAAACAATTAAATTGATTATTTGAAGGAGTGTGATTGTGAATATTATTGCATTCACACACCCATCCATCATCATTGTCATTCGCGAACTTCCATTCCTTTTTTAGATGGGGCGGCGATATAATTATATATATTTTATATAGGCATAGGCCTAGGCTAGCTAAAATATATTAATGATGATCACCACAACGAATAGGGTGATTGTGTAGGTTTTTAACCAATCATTTCTTCAGTTTAGTATATAAACATTTACCGGTCCAGGAATTTAATTTAATTTACAGATATGGTTGATCAAATGAAAAAACTGGTTGAGAAAAAGAAAACACTGACTGAAGAAGAACGAAACCTTTTGTCTGTAGCTTATAAGAATGTGATTGGTGGAAAACGTTCAGCCTGGCGAATAGTAAGCAGCATAGGATCGAAAACTGAAGGCGACCCCAAGTCTAAGAGTGAACTTACGCAAAATTATCGAAAAAAGGTAAGATTCCTGTCGCCAGGCACCAAGAAAAGAAATATTGACCTTTTTATTCACATTCTTTTACATAATTAACTTCTTTTTCAAAGTACTGTAGTTGGCATATAATCAGTCTGAGCAATTTGTACAGATTGTACAGAAAAATGTCAAACTATTATTCATTAGAAAGTATGTGTATTTTGAACTGTTATTGTATTGTGTGGTATTTCACTGTTTATTTATTGTTCTCTTTTAAGTTTATTTACAGTACCGTAAATGGAAAATAACGCTTAAAAAAAAACAAATGACCCCCCTATGATGGAGACAATAAAAAGATTTTGTTTTTATTCACTGTGTCTATTCATAGCCAATGCCTACATTAAAACAAAATATATTGGTATCCTTTAAAAAGGAAGTTTAACGATTGACATCCTTAACATTTCTTGCTTCCTTTTCAAGAATTATTACCACAAATCTTACAGACTTACAGTGTTTCTTTGCAATGCAAATATTTAAACAATACTGTGGTTGTATTCCTATGTAAAATAAAATAAAATATTGATTGTAATCTTGTTTATAGATTGAGCATAAATTGCATTGTTGCAAGTCTGCTTGATGATTAGCTAATATTGATTATCAAGTATTGATTATCAAGTATCAATTACCACGTATCGATTACCAAATATCGATGATCACATATCGATTATTAAATATCGATTATCCAATATTGATTATCAGGAATTGATTATCAATTATCGATTATCAAATATTGATTATCAAATATCGATTATCAAATATTGATTTTAATCTCATTTTTAGATTGAGGAAGAATTGAATGTCACTTGTAAAGAAGTTCTCGATCTGCTTCAAGATCATTTAATTCCAAATACTGAAGAAGTTGAATCCTCTGTATTTTATTTGAAAATGTAAGTATTATGTTAACGCAGTTTGTCTTTGGCTTGTGGAAGCAAATGGGCATTACCAGATTTTACTACTATTATTATTTTTAATTTAAGGAAATCTTTTGTTTGCAATATGACACAGTTGTATAAAGGACTAACAAGGATAATATACAGTAAGCTAGCTATAAGCTTAAAACCAACCCAACATTATAAAGCAAGTTACTATAGCGCAAGTACAGTATTGTGTAACATTTCCGTTTGGTTGTCATATGTCATACAGTTTAACAATTTTCATATAATAATACAATGTTTGACCTTGCCTTGGCATAGCTATTGTTCTGTATACCATGTTTCTAGTTCATATAGAATATTAGTGAGATGATGTCTCCATTATTGTACAACCCCTTTAAGAGGACACCTCTGGGAGCCAAGAAAGTGTCCCTTTAATAGAATTCCCTTAATAGGGGTTAGCTGTTGGTACAACTTATATTTCCCTTGTTTGTGTCATCGGAAAAAGTGTCCTTTTAATATATTGTCCCCCAAATGTGGGTGTCCAAAGGTGTGTCTCTCCTCCCCCCCCCCCCCCACTTAATAGGGGTGTCCCAAAGGAGGGG
Organism: Antedon bifida; assembly: GCF_963402885.1. Classification (NCBI taxonomy): domain Eukaryota; kingdom Metazoa; phylum Echinodermata; class Crinoidea; order Comatulida; family Antedonidae; genus Antedon; species Antedon bifida. The sequence goes on along the minus strand of NC_136234.1, from coordinate 19,590,582 downwards.
TTGTACAGTAACTGTAGTTGGATTTGAACGATGTCTAGATAAAGGAAATAGCTTGATGATAACCGCGGTTGAGGTTAATCCTCTCAATTGTAAATCCACCTAAATAATAAACACAAGTGTGATTGCAGGTCACATATTTGCTAATCAAATTGAACTACTTCCTGTGTTGAGAATGGAGTTAGTGATTTGACATTGTCAAAAATGTTAGCATAAGTAAAGTTTTAGAAGTAATGCATTACTAGTGATTGCGATGTAATGTAAAATTTTGTGTTAACTGTGACGCATCACAATGTGTTTATGTACATTATAAAGCGGAAACCCCAGGCTGTGCGGAATTTTTTTTTTGATTGGCCAGGGATAAGTGTAATTAAGAAACCACTTAAGAAAATTACAATGTAACCTTAGTCCTATGGTGGGACTAAGGTGGAAGACTCTAGCTTCATTATGTTGGTCCGGCTTGGCTTGGGCTGTAGCTTGGTCTAAAATCCAGTGGCCGTATTCACCATTCACACTTAGGCTAAATCTAAATGAATACAATTTAAAATACTGAAATATTCATTGAGTTAAGTGAAATACTTAATATTTAATGGAAATATCTTAAGTGTGATTGGTGAATATGGCCATAAAATTTACATAATGATGACCATGATGTACATAATAATCTAATATTATTTTCATAGGATAAAATTTATTTGATTGATCTTTTAACCCTCTTAAAATGAATATAAAGTTAAGCTCTGTCCACACTATCAAACTTTATGTGATGTGTCCATATATGGACATGATGATGTCATATCACTACCATATTTAAGCATATCACTACCATATTTGAGCACATCACATAAAGTTTGATAGTGTAAACAGAACTTAACAAATCAATACATTAACTTTTTTATACAGGAAAGGCGATTACCATCGATACTTAGCCGAGTTCAAATCAACCGAAGACCGACAAGCTTGTACAGAAGAAAGCCTCGAGGCGTACAAACAGGCGCTGGAAAAAGCTAAAACCCAATTGGCACCAACGAACCCAATACGTCTAGGACTCGCATTGAATTTCTCCGTCTTCTACTACGAAATCCTAAACGATCCTGAAAAAGCCTGTACTCTGGCGAAAACCGCATTTGACGAAGCCATGGTTGATGTCGAACAGGAACAGCAAACAGGAACATATAAGGATTCGACGCTGATTATGCAGTTGCTCCGTGATAACCTTACCCTTTGGACCGCTGAATCCGAAGACCATGATGGTAATACTTTTTTGGGGGGGATAAAAGCTCGTTTTCCAGTCGAGTTGTGTTGAGTTAACTAGATTCAATGATTTTAGAGGATAAATGGGATAAAAATCAACACTAAAAATCATTAAAATCAGCAACTATTGACACAACTCAACATAGACTGGAAAACAGGCCATGTAAAAATTATTATGCTCTAATTACTGCAGTAACTGTAGTTATGGTACATCTTTCGAGACGAGTAGGGGTTACCCCGGTGTACTACCACACAGCCACTGTCGTAGACAGACAAAAGAGCACCTGGATTGGCAGCACCGACATGACGTGACCCTTAGGTGAAAAGCGTGTACAGTAGTTAAAAAGTGGAACATCTAAGTCCACAGTGCCATGAGCAATGTTTGTTGGAATGATGAATAAATCAAAAATATTATTTATACAAGTTTATTTTTCGACCTACAAAATTGGAGTCAAATAGGTATAAATTATTTACAATTATGAATATTAAAAATTAATATTGCTTTTTGTTGCAGAAGATGATACTCCAGTCGAACAGGTTCAGTAATGGTTTGGACATTGGATGATGTGGATTGACCAATCAAACAGTCGGTCATTTATCATCGACGTATGGGTATTGTCATTTGTATACTCTTTTCTTCATTTTACTGTTTTTAAAACTCGGTAATAATTTACACGATACAAATAATAATAATAATAATAAAGATTTAATACATTTGAGAATCAAGCTAGCAAGATTTGCGATAACATGAATTTTATTTCTCGCAAAAGAAACATTTTTGTATTTATCAGTGGACTTTATCATAACACAAATTGAATTTTTTTTATTAAGTTTTGCTAGGCCTAGTTCGCTTGGTTTTTATCTGTTGAGCAAGTCTATAAACAACAACAATTGTTGTTGTCATGTTATTGAACATTGAAGGACATAATCTAAACCCCCCCACCCCCCCCCCCCCCCCAATCAAACAAATTGCATGTAATACATTGTACGGTACATTGTATATCCATGCTTTTTAAAATAATAATTTAAGCAGCGCAGTTAACTACTTTTTTATTACGTGTATAATTCGGTTTAAAACAAAAATCAACCTTTATTCACTTTAAAATATTCCTTTATTTCTTCCATACTATTCTTGTCCGAAAAATTACAATTGAATGAATGTTGTGGAGATTTAAAAGCTAGATAGTACATTATTGGACCAACGATTGTTTTTAGTCTTAATTGTATAAAATGAAATGTTTCCCCCTCTGAAATTAAACGGCATATCCAAAGATTGAGCCAATAACACATTTGTTTAATGTTTGAAACATAAGTGTATGGTAGATAACGTTCCTCTGTTTTCTCTGCTACCTATACTTTGGATCATAAACTTTTTTCTTAAAATACCGCACTGTAACAAACACTACTTAACAGTAGATGTTATCTGGACTCATTATGCTAATTATATACGACAATCTAATTTGCATATTTGAAGTAAATGTACATTTACATCCTCAATTCCTATACTGTGTAATGCAATCGGAGATACATAGTGATTATGCAAATTTGGCATATTTGCATATAGTATCACAACATGTGTTTGCTTGTGAGCATGTGCTGTACGTCTATAACATTTATGCAGTTCTAATGCACGCTGCACAACTTTATTTCAAATGTATTAAGAACAGTTGGCTTTATCGGGAAAACATACGCCACCTATTATCTGAAAATGAAGACATATTCAACTAAATGAATTACAATTGGTTTAGGATAGCTAACTAGATACCATTTTAGTAATTTAATATAATTAGATAGGCCTATATTATTACCCTATTGCTTCTCTGCAGTTAGACCGCTAAAAACTTTTCTTTTTTAATAAATATCTGTTTGTTTGCTCTATGTTCTGTGTAGTATTATTATTGGGTGTTTTTGTGCCATATGAAATCTTGTAAGTAGTATGAAATTGCCAGGTTTTGCTGAAAATTTTAGCCCAATTTTTTCACCCAAGGGCCACATTAATGTTATAATGTGTATGCATGTTTTTCATCCCGAGTTCAAAAGTTTTACGAATGGATATTATGAAAATTAATAATTTTTCTTTTTGCCATACTATACTCGCCTAAAATAGGATAAATACAATTATGCATGTACAAATGTACTTAATCGAATAATATTAAACAATTCTGAAAGAAATCTTACGAAAATATAAAACAAAATAAAATATTGGCTTGTATAACTAAATATGGCAACAAAATACCTTAAAATATCAGAGGTAATAACTAGTAATTTGTGATAATCACGTGTTATAATCTCGCATCAATCGGCTGAATTTATCAAGTACGCAGTTTTGATCTTGAAGGGAAGTAATTTATCGCTCACGGTATAATAATAAATATGTTATTACTTTAATGCCTATTATAGTAAGTTGAAAAGCATAGCTACCATAATAATGTAATTTCAGTATGGTCATATATTTTCATATATTTAATTTTTTAATATGAACATTGTCTCCTGTTAGTGTGTTTGTTGTACGTATTTTAATAAGATTATTTATCATTATTTAGTTGGCATAGTTACTTATAGAATAGTGTTAGCCGATATTTTGTACTGTATCAATAATGTGTACAGGGTCACAGGCAAATTCTGTAATACAGTGTCACTTATGTATCACATGTGATACCTGTATCATGGGTCATAAACTCAACCAAACATTTTTTCAATTTATTCAAATAAACATCGATTCAATTCAACCTTAACATAAACCACCATGCACAACATGTGACACATATGTTACCCCATATTACAGAATTTGCCATGATACTGGACAAATTATGATGCCATATGTGGAGATACAGTGCAGAGAATCGGGTGATAGTCTCAGATCATAGTGTAATCATGCACTATCCCACATTAGGGTCCGGTTGTAGTGGTGTTATTTTCTTTGTTTAGTGCTGATACAGGTATATATAGTCACGTAATGGTTCATGGTTTATTCATCAAATAAATAATATGAATGTTGCATAATACAAATGTCTCATTTCTTTCTACTTATTTATTACGATTTTCCCCAAAGAGTATACTCCCTTCCCCAAAGAGTATATATAATAATATACTCCCCTCCTCAAAGACCTGTCAAAGAGTATACTCCCCTCCCCTAAAGAGTATACTCCCCTCCCCAAAGAGTATACTCCCCTCCCCAAAGAGTATACTCCCCTCCCCAAAGAGTATACTCCCCTCCCCAAAGAGTATACTCCCCTCCCCAAAGAGTATACTCCCCTCCCCAAAGAGTATACTCCCCTCCCCAAAGAGTATACTCCCCTCCCCAAAGAGTATACTCCCCTCCCCAAAGAGTATACTCCCCTCCCCAAAGAGTATACTCCCCTCCCCAAAGAGTATATATAATAATATACTCCCCTCCTCAAAGACCTGTCAAAGAGTATACTCCCCTCCCCTAAAGAGTATACCCCTCCACAAAGAGTATACTCCCCTCCCCTAAAGAGTATACTCCCCTCCCCAAAGAGTATACTCCCCTCCCCAAAGAGTATACTCCCCTCCCCAAAGAGTATACTCCCCTCCCCAAAGAGTATACTCCCCTCCACAAAGAGTATACTCCCCTCCCCAAAGAGTATACTCCCCTCCCCAAAGAGTATACTCCCCTCCCCAAAGAGTATACTCCCCTCCCCAAAGAGTATACTCCCCTCCCCAAAGAGTATACTCCCCTCCCCAAAGAGTATACTCCCCTCCCCAAAGAGTATACTCCCCTCCCCAAAGAGTATACTCCCCTCCCCAAAGAGTATACTCCCCTCCCCAAAGAGTATACTCCCCTCCCCAAAGAGTATACTCCCCTCCCCAAAGAGTATACTCCCCTCCCCAAAGAGTATATATAATAATATACTCCCCTCCCCAAAGAGTATACTCCCCTCCCCTAAAGAGTATACCCCTCCACAAAGAGTATACTCCCCTCCCCAAAGAGTATACTCCCCTCCCCAAAGAGTATACTCCCCTCCCCAAAGAGTATACTCCCCTCCCCAAAGAGTATACTCCCCTCCCCAAAGAGTATACTCCCCTCCCCAAAGAGTATACTCCCCTCCCCAAAGAGTATACTCCCCTCCCCAAAGAGTATACTCCCCTCCCCAAAGAGTATACTCCCCTCCCCAAAGAGTATACTCCCCTCCCCCAAAGAGTATACTCCCCTCCCCAAAGAGTATACTCCCCTCCCCAAAGAGTATACTCCCCTCCCCCAAAGAGTATACTCCCCTCCCCAAAGAGTATACTCCCCTCCCCCAAAGAGTATACTCCCCTCCCCAAAGAGTATACTCCCCTCCCCAAAGAGTATACTCCCCTCCCCAAAGAGTATACTCCCCTCCCCAAAGAGTATATTCCCTCCTCCAAAGAGTATACCCCTCCACAAAGAGTATACTCCCCTCCACAAAGAGTATATTCCCCTCCCCAAAGAGTATACTCCCCTCCCCAAAGAGTATACTCCCCTCCCCAAAGAGTATACTCCCCTCCCCCAAAGAGTATGCCCTTCCCCAAAGAGTATATTCCCTTCCCCAAAGAGTATACTCCCCTCCTCCTCCCAAATTATTTGTGCAAATAATTGCCCTATATACAACAGTGGTGTGGGGACTGGGTGTTTGCCTGCTGGGAAGTTTGCATGTATCGTGCCAGACCAAATCTAGTCAACTTTCCAAATCTTGGTTTTTGAAAACTCGGATTTTCTGGACAACAGAAACAAGAAGTATCGAACGAAAGAGAAACTGATTTTTCTCAGTCAGTGAAATCTTCGGAATTTTGGAAGATGATATCATGATTAAAGCAACTATCTATAGGGAGGTTTACTGGCTCTCTTGTTAGTGTGCCCTCAACGTGTTTATTACGTAATATTACGTAAGAAAATCCTTGTGTTGTTGTTAAGCTTGGTTCCCACTAGAACGTAACGCAAGGACGTAAACGCAACGCAAGCGTTTTAACCAATGACAAGCGAAGTTATAGACAGTTAGCAATCACAAGCGAATAAGCCATCGCTTGTGATTGGTCAATTCACTTGCGTTGCGTTACGTCCCTGTGTTGCGTCGCAAGTGGGAACCACGCTTTAGCTTGGTTCCCACTAGCGACGCAACGTAACGCAACCTACGCAACGTAAGCAAATTCCCTTCCAATAATTGTGTTTGCCCCCGCCTGCGTGAAATCAAACCTGCGATGTTTGTAGCAATGTTGCATCGTCGGTTCCCACTTGTGATTACGCAATACAGCACTTTGGGTCAATATGTCGCTACGTTACGTTGCGTTCTAATGGGAGCCACGCTACAGATCCTAGCCTAATTTTAGACCGTTTGCTAAATTAGCTATTAAAAAATGCGCACAATCAGGAACGCGGGAACGATATGGGTAGTGAACGAAAACAACACGCCTCGTTTTGGTGACGTGTATTCGTTGATACATTTCTACGAAAAACCATGAAATGTTCCTAGCCTGATCCCGAATAGTACATTCATGTTATAGTACACCACGTACATTACAGTATGTTTGATATTATTATCACGGTATACGGAAATTAAATCCGCCTCAAATCGGTTTCTTCGCAAAACAAACTTTGCATTAATGGCATTAAGAGAATTAAAATAAAGATTGTTGCGTCATAATGACGTCAATTACTATTCTATTTCACGGAAATGTGGAATACCTACACGACGTGTATGGATTACAGTGTTCTGCGGTACATTGTTTTGTTGTTTAACATGTAATTAAGTTACATTTAAGTAGGCCTAACGAATCGATTAAAGATCCGTAATAATTAGATAAACATACACTACCACCACACTACACACAAGGAAGAAACACTTCAAATTGCGCGTTTAATCTTCGATAAATATAAATTGACGTCATTATTATGTTAAATGTTGACAAATGCTTTAATTTCGTTGCTTTGAGTTGTACGTTTTTTGCGCGCGTCAACCTTGTGGCTCATTCTAATTATACGTTTATTGTACGCGTGCGTCTATATTGTTTCATGGTGGTATCGCACATAATCGGATTCAGGATTTCTGAAACTCGCTTTGGTTACAAAGTATTACCCCTCGTATGTAGCGATTAGACCACTAACGCGCGCAACGAAAATTACCCGTTGATTGCGATTGGTAAAAAATTGAGTTGCGTTGTGCGTGTTTGTCCATGCGTTGCGTGCCATTGGGAACCAAACGTGTGCGACAACGTTGTCTCTTCTCTCTGTTCCTGCGCTGCGTATACACGGTATATAATACATATATAGTATCGTAAAGCGTGGTTCCCACTAGAACGCAACGACTTATCGACGCGATGTGCTGTATTGCGTAATCACAAGTGGGAACCGACGACGCAACAGTGCTGCAAACATCGTAGGTTTGATTTCACGCAGGCGGGGGCAAACACAATGTTTGGAAGGACAGTTTCTTACGTTGTGTAGATTGCGTTACGTTGCGTCGCTAGTGGGAACCAAGCATTAGTAATACGGTCACACAAAATAATATATCACAAATGTGGCGGTGTATCGTGCCAAGTTTACGTGAGGCTTTTGGTGTTATATGTGATGCATAATGTGACGCTGTATCACAGAATTTGCCTTGATACTGTACCAATTATAGATACAGAATATATAATCAATCAATAATCGCCAACTCATAAAAAATGGATCCATTTCAAAGTGATTAGTTTGCAACAGACATTATCCCGATTGATTTAAAAGGTTTGTGAACGCAAATTGCACCAAGTCTTAATCAAACTGCGGCGGCTAACAAGGCGCCAAATAATCGATATATACAGCAATTAACCCAATGATAGTAAATACAAACCGGTCCTCATTATTGACTTGCCGTTTATAAATTCAATTATTCTCGTCTTGATTTAATTTCCAGTAAATTTAATTTCCAAGTCGTCGGCGAATGCGGAGAGAGTGAGGGTTGCTTTGTTTAGCACTAATCTTGCCTACAAGAACTCTAACATCCGTCATTGTTTTACAGAGGTGTCTGAACACAGCGCAACAATAATAAAATGTAAATGTATTTGGGCTAAAGCTTGCTTCACACTAGGACGTAACGCAAGACGTAAACGCAACGCGACAGTTCGGATGATCCATCGCTTGTGCACGATTGGTAAAATTGCTTACGTCCTTGCGTAGCGTCTCAAGTGAGAACCAAGCATGTGAGAAAACCTTATATATATCGTTTATACGTTTATATCCATATTTTCGGGTGTATACATTCTCTGCGTTTTCCCGATGGTGCATACAGTGTCCATAAAGCGTGGTTCCCACTTGCGACGCAACGCAACCTACGCAACGGAAGAAAATGCCCTTCCAATAATTGTGTTTGCCCCCGCCTGCGTGAAATCAAACCTACGATGTTTGCAGCAATGTTGCGTCGTCGGTTCCCACTTGTGATTATGCAATACATCACTTTGCGTCGATACGTCGTTGTGTTGCTTTCTAGTGGGAACCACGCTTAAAAGAACATTACAGAACATAAAAGAACATTCAGGTTTTGAGCGACACTTTAGTAAATCGTTTTCGTTTTAGTTTGCATTCTGCATGTCGTAGCCGTTTAACTCAATTCTACTAAATCGAACCGTTATAAAATAGGAGTAATGTGTAGGTTTATTCATTTTTCGCCGTCAGTGTCACTTTAAAATGCTAATACTTAATGGCGAATATAAACATATTACGTTCTCCATTAAACGGTTGAATGACGTAACCAACAGTATTTCTTTAATCCCGCCTTCGCGTGAATGAATATACTAAAAGATGAGTGTCTCATATCCGAATACCGTAAATCTTCTAATTGTAACCCTGGGTTATTATTCTTTGATTGTTTTTTAGGGTGGGTTACTATATTAGAAGTAGTGGGTTAGTATATTAGAAGTAGTGGGTTACTATTACTAATCTTAAATTAGGTACCTCAAAATAGTAACCCACTCCCCACCTTTTCCGGTCAGCAACTCAAAAACACACAATCCTCCCCCACTCCCGAGATCAACATGCATTATCTCCTTATTTTCAAAATACGGCTGCATCATAAGTATTGTGACTCTAATAGTAACCGCCATGGGTTACTATTAGAGTAGTGGGTTATTATTATAGATTGACTTATAAGGTGGGTTACTATTAGAGTGTGGGTTACTATCAGAAAATTTACGGTACAGCCAACGCCTCCTGGTTCTCGTGTGGTCAGTTCACTCTCTCCGATGTTCTCGGAGGTTTCCGGTGTTCTCCGAGATTCGCCGATGTTTTCCGATCCCAAAGGTTTCCTAGCTATATCCGATGTAACGTATTTATAATGAATTACTGATAATGAATATCACTATAATCATCACCATTGCCAGGTCATTCGTCCGTTTTTATCACAGTTATCATAATGATGAATACCATTTATATCACCGTTTTTATAATTAAATTCAAAGGTCAATTATTGTTAAAAAAAATTAACAATGCTATGGATATCATTGACTGGATCTCAATGAGGATACAGATAAAATAAGCAGAAAGCTAAATCAAAACGGTCAAGAAAGTGAGAGCCAAGCTTTCTGAAAACACTACAGTATTCCTTCGCCCGTGCGCATGAGACTACTGTAACCTGGTATAAATAAAATTGCTATCGCCACGTAAAATTAAAAAGACTGAAATTACACTCGTCTCCTAACTGATAATAATGTACAAGATAGTGATTTCGGAAGTCAACACTCGATCAATTTCTTTCAATACATTGATACGAGCTGTCGTGTTACTTTTCTGTCGGTTTCTACTTTATTGCAATCTTCATTGAATGATGAGCGACTGCGAGTGATTCAAAGTGACGTCTGCTGTTCAGTTTGCACTCAATAATCCGAACTAAATTCGTTTTTTTTGTTCATGATGTCGTTTCCATCATCTCTAACTCTATTCTACATCATTCTGTGTTCTTTTTCGTTAATTGATTGTAATTGGTCAAATCATGTGCGCAGACGCGCGCGACTCAAGACTTAGGAGGCCTACTACTGATTTGTTGCAATTCTTCCTTTACAGCATAAAATATGTTTTGTCGGCCTTAGTTCGGTAGCGCCAGAGATTCGCTTTTTCTTGTTATAAGCATCATTAATATTATTCACGGGTGACCTTAAGTCATACCTTTCATAATTTTTCATTCATGTCGTCCTCATTTTGACAAGTTGGATATTGCTTTCCTCGAAATATTCATTATATAACTGCGTAGTTTCGAAATACAACTGAGAACAGAAATAACTAGCATTCGCGACTAGTTTCAGAAAGGCATTAGCATTATTTTCCTCATAAAAATGTTAATTTTTATCGTTAAAATCGTTATTATTTTGTCATTGCTATCATCGTCAACTGCACAACACCATATCATAGATTGTACGCACTATGCACGCGCGCGTCAACCAAAAGTGAGACGCGCGTCTAAACGTTGATGGAAATTGTACGCGCGCGTGTATTTTATGTTTCCTTTTAGTTCCTGTTAGTTTGAACGCCCAACAGTTACAGCTTCGTGTTTACAAAAAGATATACGTTGAATAGTACCGTTCAATATCACCATTAAATTTCAGAGAACTTGAATACGTGAAAATCAACTAAAAATAGTAGACACCCTGGTGTGTTATAAAATAGTATTTATATTTGCAACTCTACATTGAATGAGAAAAGATGCTCTTCGGCATTATGCTAATTAGTTTCATACTTGAGTGTTCGTGCATCATTTTAAATATCGTGAAAACTGTGTCACTTTATATTTAATATGTGGATATTTCAATTTCTGACATGGCGCCAAACTGGATTCACAAGTACTGTACCAAAACTCGCCTGCATTCTCCGACGCTACAATAATTATAATAGGCCTACATTATGCGTTGTTTTGTACGAAAGCTTACTCGGGCCACTTGAGTATAAATATTATCGAAAATGTGACCGTGTTCATTTTGAAGGCCCATTAGTAATTTGGGCGTTCTATACACTCCGAAAATCGGAGGCCAAAATGTGCACTGTGTTTGTACTCAAGTGGTATGAATAGGCTTCCGTAGTTTTGTTCTATATACAGTATTGTCTGCAAAAGAAATGGAATTAACTACTAGAATTCCAACGATATAATTTAACTTATGTAGATTACTATTGCGATTTGTACCAGAAATACATTAAGCTAAATCCCGTTCCCACTCAGCGCCACTTGACGAAATCATTTTAGATTAATTTTGCTATTACCTTTAAACTGTTTGAATATAAACGGAGCAATTATTATTACCAACAGTTTTAGCCGGTGATATGGTAATTTTATTCGTACACAAATCCGCATAAACCCTCGATACGTTGTTGAAATGTATAAAAATCCATTTGGCTCGTGTGTTTTTGAAATGTGTCGTCGAGAAATATCGGTTACAATTTAACTAGGACACGTTTAGAGGTGGTTAATTATGCAGCGCGCGAACGATATGCATAGCAGACGATTGCTGCTCTTGTAACGTACCCGGATGATGATCGCGTATTGATATTATTTGTATCTTCTTTGAATTTATTTGGTCTTTGTACGATGTGAATGGCGCGCCTAAAAGACGTATGTTTTGCATAATGAGAATATTATATCGTTTTCATTTGCATCCCTCTTATTATTCGGAATTTCATCATTTGAGTGTTATTCAATCCAAACTTACTAAAGACGCACTTATATTCACTGTTTTGTTTTTGATTCAATCAAAACGGTCAAACTCATAATATTAATCTCTTAATTATAATGTTAATAATAAATTTTAATTTCTTTTTAGACAATAATAATTAATATAAATAAATTTAAAAACCACAGGTTGAATATTTATGTTAAAAAACATATCCACGCGTTGAAAGTTTAAAGTTTGAAAGCCAAACAAAAAATAGTCAAATAGACGCACTTGCCCGGCCATGAGAAGCTACCGTATAACCAATCCAGTGACGTAGTCTCTTTCTGATCTTCTTATCTGAACATTATGTCTCTCATGTAATAAAACAAACTTCTCCTTTTTGTCATAATACGTCGGAACAATATAATCTACTATGAAGCATACACACACACACGTTTTAAAAAATAAGCACTGGCCCATATCACCCTACCCGATTATTATTAATATTAATTAATTTGTATATTTATGTACCGATCCCTTATACTCATTTTGAGTATAAAGAGACTTTTAATAAGCTTGTACAATTGTTGTACTTGGTGCAATATTTTTCGTATTTGGATATTTTTAGGGGCAACTGACTCTTTGAGTTATAGTGATTGTTTTGCTTTAGTTGCCCCTGACCATTGTGCTTTGTTTCTGTTCTGTATTATTTTAATGTTTATTGGTCGAATAAATAAATGAAAAAATGAAATGAAACCCTAATGTAGCCTCTTCTTAATCCTATAAACATTCTAGTTCTCTCAGGTAATAAAAACTACTCTCATCAAATAGGATCGTTTTAATTAAATACCGCATATCATTGTCAATCTCAAAGCAGAATACTTGCAATCAACGCTTGTCTCTCACACTGGAACTGCGAAAGGTCGCTATTTAATTTGAGCTTGGAGAAAAAAGATAGTAATTAAAGTCTTGGATGAGGAAACCTCCTGTTGTATACAACAAGATACTACCTACTTATCATTACAATTTCAATATCGACTGATGCATGTCACATCCACTGATTATTATTGTCAATACGAGTCGCAATCATGATCATTTTAATTATCGTAGGAATGTCATTTTCGATACAAAACACGAAGAATAAATAATTCTGAATAACCGAGTTAGACTATCATTGCTTGTACAGCCTTAAAATGAGACATGATACGGCAAGGTGGCCCCAATGACGAATCTAGAATTTTGATAGTGTCCAGGTTCTCGTTCATGTAGAGATACAACCGAAATAATTCTGTAAACTAAGAACATTTAACATTCATAATTGATTGAACATTTATTTTTTCATTTATTGTAAGTTGAAAAATTGGATAAAGAATGTATTTGTTATCATTATCATCATCAAGGCAATCATTTTCATCATTATCATTTACTTTATCGAATCGATCTATCCGATAACTATTCGAACTCGTGCACCCGTTTCTATGACTGTAATATATTCTAACTGACTACCGCGCGTTTCTAAATGATTTGCAATAGTCGGTTAGAATCTATCTAGTGACAGCTGCGGAATCGGATGTCTTGTGTTGGCTATAAATGCAGAAGTTCCGCATGTGTTAAATATTCGAATGCGGTTGGTCTAATTTACACTATCTCGTGCCCACGTTTCTACGGCTGTCACTAGACAGATTCTAACTGACTACCGCGCGTTTCTAAATGACGTGCGGTAGTCGGTTAGAATGTATCTAGTGACAGCCGCCGATCGGATCGGAACGATCTAGTTTTTTCCATGGAGAAGTTCACGTTTTCTTGATGGTTAGTATCCTCTGAGAGGGGTATTTGGGAGCGCTACATCGAAAACTACAGGATTAAAATAAACCGCTGCCAAACTTAGTAGGCCTACCTTCTGGAAACTGCTTTTTTTGTTAGACAATAGTTACAGACCTACGTACACGAGTGAATTACGATATCAAGATGACTAACGCATGCATATATTATTGCTTCTACGAATGGAATGTTGAAAAAAAGAATGAATATCACAACCGGATGGTGGGGGAGGCATTAAGAAGTATATTCCGCCCTTCCTCCCTCTCGAGTAGGCCTAATTACTCTCAACCTTTGAGTCGCGGAAGCTATGCCGTCTCCCCCGGCGGAACATCGCATATTGTCGACATAGCATGTAGGCCTACATGAAAATGAGCACGTAGACAATAAGCATCACACCACATAATACTAATAGGTACTGAGATCCCATGAGAGTTTAGTTTAATTCAATCTAATTATTAGCTAGATGACTGTTGAGGGATTAATATTATAGACGGTATAGTTATTTATAATTTATTGTAAATGAACTTAGGCCTAGTAGAAAAAGCAAGTGAATCTCTCTTAATTTCCTTCGACAATCAAACAACAACACATCTATCTCGACACTAAGTAAGAACTTGTTACCAGGAAAAATTACATTTACTCTTCTTCCCATCGGTACGATTTTAGAGCTGAGAAGTACCGTATGTCTGTCTGTCCATTGGTCGTATGGTTGGTATTACGTTTGTCTTGCAGATGAGGTGCGCAAGGGATCCTCCCCCCCCCCCCTTTCCTCTTTTTTTATTTTACTTGAAAACAATTAAAAGTATACACAAATCAGGTCCACGGGCTATTGTTCGTGGTGAAAATGCGCCCCTGTCCTGCATGCTATATTATTTTTCGCACCGGAGTTTTCTGTTTATCGGGTGCGATAGGTAAAAATAGGTGTTTTTAATAACTGCGCAGGCGCACTACACGCGTTGTATTATTTGTAACCAAAATTAAATATTATTAAGTAGCATTTTGTAATAACACATCTCGTCTCATAATAATGATACAGATTAATTGCCACTGTGCATTGTATGACGGCTCGTGCTCATAACAATGGTATAAACACACTATTTTATTGGATCTAATAAACATTATAAAGTAGGCCTATGTATAATAATTTGGGGCAACATCTTGCTTTGAAATGTAAACAAAATGCGAGCGGCTTAATTATTATAATCATTATACTCCATCCGGATGCAAAATAATGTTAAAAAATACTTGTGCATAAAGCTCTGTCTACACTATCAAATTTGTGACAAAAAAAATGTAATGTGCCTATAATGAACATGGTGTTTTCATATCACTACCAAATTTGAGCATATCCCTACCATATTTGGGCACATCAAACTTTTTTTGTTTGATAGTGTAGACAGAGCTTTAGTTACGATTATCATGTCTGCATTATTACACGAAAGAAGAATCGCTCAGAACTTGAGATTGAGAAGTGGCTTTATGGCCTATGCATTTGATAGGTGTAGCAAGGCATAATGAGGATATACATTTACATTTATATCAAATCTGTTCGTATACAAAATTTGAATAAATATGTTATAATCTATTTTCTACATACAATTATTACATTAATTCAGAAGTATATATATAATATTAGCATAAAAGACGTGGGTTGCAAACAGTAAATACAATGTTCGAAAGTCAATTAACTAATGTTCTGTCCGTCCTTGTTAAAAACAGTACATTGATCCAGAACGAATGCAATCAAGTAATTGAGACTACACAACTACTAATAGTATAATATACAAAGTCATTTGCTCCTTAAAAATCCAAGGTATGGTGTTCCGACGTCGTCAAATTACTGTAATATAGCTGTATACATATCCGTACTTTTGAATGAAATATTTCTAAATGCAAGTTAGTTTAAAAATTCAGCGAATGTTTATCGAAAATTGATCAGGCGAAACTTGTTGCAATATATTTCCATTATAAATAATAATATACAGTAGCTTAAAAATCCATAACAAACAAAAACCAGCGAATAATTTATTTAATAACCCGGTTTTGAAATGGAATCTTCCTCAAGATGCAGCAAAAGAATCTTGAGTTTTATTGACGTTTTATAAACATAACTGAATGTTTTAGCTGCCAATGCTATAATAATATCAAAGCATACTGGCCCAGCGAATTTAAATTGGCGGAAGGTATGCCCTTTCGGGTGATTCCGATCTTTCCCTTTTAGGCCTATTTCTTAGTAGAGTTGGACTCTTGGTGAAGCGCCTAACTCTTTGTAGTAAGTCAGAACTTGATCCATGCTTCAGGTCGTTACCGTCTTCTCCGCGTCGTATATTTTCAACACTGATACTCAAGCTTATAGGAAGAGAAGGACATACTACGGATGTCAAATCCACTAGGCATTCGTGGCTAGCGCTCAGACGATATTTCTGGTCTTGTTTCTCGCGCTCAACGCTGTCGAAACTCCGCGACATATATTCCAAACACGTCGCTGATCTTGGGCGACCATATAGCCTCTGTATTGTGGCATCACCTATTCTATCGCGTCTAGCCAATAAAGGAACTCTGGGACTTTTGTCAAGTTTTAACGACCGGAGTTTAGAGCAAGGAGATAATCCACCATCCCCCTTTTCTTCAACGATTTGCTTATGACGTAACTCCGGAGTTGTTCCCTCTGGCGTCGTTAGCACGTTGTCTTCTGTGCCAAAGTCCTCATCAAAGGATTTACCTAGATTACACTCGTCTTGCTCTGCGTCTAAATCACCATGTCTTCGATGTTTCTTTTTCTGGAAAATTTCCAATAATTCTGGCGTGCATCCATTTTCGTGCGCCCACTCCTCAGCGGTTAGATTTCGAAATTGGTCACGCAATGTTAACGAAGCCTTGCCGTTTTGAATAAGAATTTTCACACATTCAAAATATCCATTTCTCGCAGCTTCCATTAAAGGTGTCATTCCTTCTTCGTTAGCGTGATCGATATTCAGGCCTAGTCGTTTGAAAGACCTAATAATTGTTTCTATCGCACCCACATTGTCGTGCCTAGCGCAGTAACCAAGTGGGGTGTTACTCATATTATCTTCAATATTTGGATCTACGTTGCTTTTAACAAGCAAAGCGACCGCGTCGTTGTGTTTTAACTGACACGCGTAACTTAACGCCGTGCGTCCAACGTTATCTTTCAGATTAACATCAGCCCCATGCTTAATCAATAGCTCCATTGCTCGTATGCGCGCGTTACGATCTACGTGTTTACACGCACGTATTAAAGGGGTTTTTCCGTGCGTGTCTTTCACGTTAACAAGAGTCCTCTCCTCAGTTGCTTCGATGATAAACCTAGCCAGGTGAACCTTACCTTTACTGATAGCGTCATGTAAGGCACCAGCTCCGGACTGCTGTCCCATGCTACTCCGCCGACCCCTATCTCTCATCGAAGGTATCCTTCCAAAGATCATCTGAAATGAACCCTGTTTTTCAGTCGCCATATTTGAAATTCAATAATATTTAATTTTGATCCGACCTAGAATATTCCAATGTATGGAGACTTAAACGTTCTCTCCCGGGTGTTGTTTCAATATACGGTGTCTCTTTCGAAATGCTGAAGGAAAAATCGTATAATTTTCAATGGAACTGCATCCTCAAACCGATGTTTGAAATTTGCATAATATTATGTGCGCGATGAAGAGGAATACGGTTTGCAGGCAATGTATGCTTGAAATGTATAATTATTCCGTTTTTCTGGAATTTCAAATCCACGCCATCTTTAATTTGTGATTACTTCTTTCAGACCCTGTCTTCAAAATTGAGATTAATTCACCAAACTATAATCATTATTTTGTATCAGTCTCCAAGTTATGTTGCTTTATATTATTCCAGATAGTTATAAATATTTCTTTGATTGCTACTCGACGTTTCTTTCCAATTAAATAAGAACTGCATAAATAACCTGCTTGGTATTACTCTGCCGTTGTTAATTGTTTAACCTGTTTGTTCTGAAAGAAATGAAAAAGCAGTTTAAAATCAATTATTACTATTGAATAAAAGCAATACCTAACACTTATTCGGTACACTGGGGATGTTAAATTAAGACAAGCGACCAGTTTTGACACCCACTAGCAAAAATCGTTAAACCTATTTTTAAATAAAGCAATAACACTATGTAGTCATTAGATGAAGTGAAAGACTGCGCTGTCGTCGTCTGTTCTGGGTGGTATTTATCAGTACAAACTGTCGATATAATAATAATAATAATTTATTCCTTTTTATATTGCGCAACTTTCATAAAAAATATGTTCAACTGACGCAAACAGAATATTAAAATTTCGATAACACATATATTTCCATAATTAAAATGACGCATAAAAATTAGATTTTAAATTAAAATTACAATATGACACTTCCAATTTACATCAGCAAATTTATTTATTAAAGAAGAACCAAGGTAGAAAAAAAAGAGTTTCTAAAAGCATTTTCAAAAAATCTAGGCTTCTGACTTTGTTAAAAGGAGAGCATGAGCAGGTTGTTTTACGTTGTGTGGTGGTGTGCTCGATTGGCAACTGATGCAGCTTGTAAAGACCTGTCTACACTATCAAACTTTATGTGACAAAACATGTGATGTGCCTATATAGGAACATGATAATGTCATATCACTACCATATTTGGGCATATCGCTACCATATTTGGGTACATCACACTTTTTTTTGGTCAAACTTTGACAGTATAGACAGAGCTTTAAGGCCTAGTAGATGTGATGTGACCAAAACACAATACTTGCGTGTTAATCAGATCGTAAACGCATGTTAATGGCTATATTTTTTACGCCATACAATATGTTTTGGCGCCAATACAATTGTCCAGTTATCACACCATAAAAATGATTACTGGATTAACTTACATTTTAAGCACAGCAATAAATAAATGTCGTTTATCCATTGGGAAAAAGAGCTGAAAAAGCCTGACTTTAATAATAGGCCTATATAGGTTAATTATCGTTTCAAAGAAATTGAGTAGGCATCGACAAAATCGCTAATGTGCTCTAGGGCGAATTTCTTTCATATATAATTTGTGTAAAAATTAAATCGTAGGCCTACAGCTACTTCATCCAGTTTTAAGACGAAACCGTTGAACCGAAAGGTTTTCATAATAAATTCAACTATTAGATGCATAGCACAAGCCCGTATACAGCCATGATTTTTTTACACCGGTTTTTTTTCACAAAAGGATCAGAAACTCGTTATGAGCTACAGCAAGGCTAGCTAGGACTATCTCTATCAATTGAGTGAAGTTGATTCAAACCCTCGAACCCCCGCCCCTGACTATGCATATGCATGGGTGACTACGGGCTCGAACTGGCTTCTTACGAATAGAAAGCAAAAGTTCGGGGATCATAGATCTCCAACAAAACCTACTCCGCATCCTTTATTGTTCATTAAGCCTCTCTTTTATTTAGTTTATTTTTCATAATCACAAAACTCGGAGCGCTATACCAAATAATTTGGTTAGTATTACTTTTTCAAAAACTAGGCATATACTTCTTTAAATTAAACATGTATTCAGACTGGTGCAAACCTCTACGTACCAGTTCCCATCAAAAGTAACTTATCAAAGAAGTGTTTTTCTTTTCAATTGAAACGACACCTTTTATCAAGTTATGTGTAGGCCTAGGCCTAATCATCCTTTCACTGTCGTAGAAAAGCCAGTGTATAGGATACAGCAGTATAATATTTAACGGTTAACATAAAGAGGCTGTAGAAAATAAAAGCTACGTGGCTAATCGTTGGAAGTGCTATAGTTATATAAGCAGTGTATTTGTTACAATGCTACCGAGACGTGTTTGTCCATCTTAATTATGAGAGGGCATTAAATAGACTATATACAGGACACATTATATCGTGTTCTGGATTCAAATGCGAGGCGATTTACAGTTTAAAGAGATGAAGCTAATTCTAGCGCCAGTGAACCGTGAACAGATTTTCTTACGAATACACTAATTATGCTCTCAACGATAATGTTGTCTCTTAAAGAAGATTAAAACACAAAGCATTCAGCTAGAGAGATAGCATTTTATCAATTTTTATTATTAGATGTTCAATAAATTCCTAATTGAACAAATAATTTTTTCAATTTAAATTGCTTTTAGATAAATATGAATCCTGAAATAAATTATGATTTCTGCCAGTTAAAGATACTAAATTCGAAAATTTAACGTGCGCGTACAAAACTATCTAATTATTATCAACGTTTAAACGCGCGCGTACAAAAACTGTTATCAGTGTTTACATGCGCGTGTACAAAAGCTTCACTACATTATCATTATTTTCAGTGTTTAAACGCGCGCGTACTAAAATGTTACTCTTATTATAAATGTTTAAACGCGCGAGTACGAAAATGTTACTCTTATTATCAGTGTATAAACGCGCGCGTACTAACATTTTACTCATATTATCAATGTTTAAATGCGCGCATACATACTTTTATATTAGTGGTTAATCTAAGAAGTAGACCTACATGCCAAGATGTAGCCTAGCCCGGCCCTTTTACTGGTAAGGGTATTTTACCGGGCTGGCATTATTTGACACACACACGGCAGCATGCATTGAACATTGATTATAAGAAAATTATTTTTATATATTTAATTAATTTCAAATTCTTTCTGTATAATATTGTAAATTATATTGCAGCATTGATCCGTATGTATGATAAATGTCTCTGGAGAGAAACACTTCCTTACCGTCATTTTGATAAAAGTTTAAATAGGCCTAAAAAAAACTATAGAAAATAAAAGTAGGTATTTATAATAAATTAAATATTACTTACTTTTTAATGCACGCTTTATAGATACTATTGTTGATGCTATCTGCGATGGGGCTTTTAGGTAGATGAGTATGTCTTGAGCGTGAAATTTACTACGATTCATCAAATTGTCTTTATACATCCGAGGCTCTCTGGAGAAATCCGCTTCCGGAAATTTGCCCAATAACAGTAATTTACATCGTTCAATTGCAAAACAATTGATGTTGTCACGTTGATTATAATGATTGATTTTCGATTAACCGTGATTGTCTATTTAACCGTCCAAGGCAGCAATGTTTATGCGTCGCAGTAGGCTCATCCAAGTACAATTCCAAATCACACACGGATGAATAGCCGTTATACACACGCAATCGTTCCGTATATGGGACGCGGATATAACAACGTACGGTATCTTTTCGAAGAATAAATTAAAAAAAAAAAGTAATCGAAGATTTAACTAAATTAATTACCGAAAACTATCCAATCGTACCGTCCGCTAGTTGCGGTTTTGTTTCATTTTGGTCGTCGAGATAATAAGTTGAAATGTTCTCGCGTAATGCAAAAGCATAATGCAAAGATTGTTGGGAAGTGTACTGTAAATTTGATGCCAACTTCCATTAGCTCCCAATATTATAATTATATAGTAAGCCCTAGAGGGATTCATATATTCGTATTAATCTGTGTAGAATGGGTATTTCCTTATGCGCATGTGCAACTCACTTAAAACGATGGATATTAATATAGAAACCAGAAGTAACATTAAAAATATGAGTTTATCAATAATTTTTTTTTTACCATGTCATGTTATTGTCACATAATCGTCGTCATATCAATCGTTAAGACTCATCATCATAATCATCAATATATATTACAATATCATATTTTTAATTCCAGTAAATAGAGCCAATGTCTGTACGCTTTATAGTTTACGGTACAATGTGAAACACATACAGAAAGCAGTACATTGTCATCCTCAACATCATCATCATCATCGCATTACCATCCTTCTCCTATCCGCATCATCCTCCTCATAATCCTCCTCCTTTTCCCCTCATCATCATTATCATCATCATTATCATCATCATCATCACCATCAACATCCTTATCATCATCATAATCATTATCATCATCATCATTATAATCACCATCATCATCATCATTACCATCATCATCATCCATCATCATCATCACCATCATCATCACCATCATCATCACCATCACCATCATCATCATAATCACCGTCATCACCATCACCATCATCATCACCATCACCATCATCACCATCATCATCATCCATTATCATCATAATCATCGTCATTATCACCATTATTGTTATCCGACGTAGCACCACCATCTTCCATCATCATCATCGCCCCGCCCCAATCATCATTCAAAATTACCATTCACATTCAAGTGTGTGATTTTCATATCGTTTTAACGCATTAAACCGAAGTTGGA
This sequence comes from Antedon bifida, assembly GCF_963402885.1. Taxonomy (NCBI): domain Eukaryota; kingdom Metazoa; phylum Echinodermata; class Crinoidea; order Comatulida; family Antedonidae; genus Antedon; species Antedon bifida. The sequence goes on along the minus strand of NC_136234.1, from coordinate 19,568,679 downwards.
TCTATCGATCCATTCACATGCTGTAAGTAATAAGGCATTTGAGCAATCTTACTCCGCCAGCTAATTACATTAAATAATGATACGATATCCTTATTTTAAAAAAAAATGACATAATCATACGTCAGGCCGCACTGTAATAGCGTACTCAATCCAATAGGGTTGGTGAAATGTAGGGGCCTTTTTATCCATAATAGGAGTCCTTGAGGGCGTTCCAGAGTTTGCACTATCACAATTTTAGCTCAATCGATAATTTATATTATGATATAAATTATATTTTCCAACGAGTTATTACATCCATTGGTTGTTCATATACTGGTCGTTGTCATGGAGGCCATGTTATTATCTACAAAGTAATGTTCTCTGCCTACCAACAACCTCGACATAGCTTATATTGTATTGTTATATCGATTGTGGTTCAAATAGTATGAAACGACCTCCTCAAGTTTATTATGGTAAAATATTTCAGCTTTGAGTATACTACTAATTACAACCCATGAGCGTTCGCCGTATTATTTTCATCGGCGCTTGTACGCATACATCATTTATTGACGCGCGCGTACAAAACACGCACCATCATCATCAAAATGTTAATGCCTGTCATCATCAAAATCCTGTTCACACAACACGACGACATACGTAGAGGAAGGATTTCATCGGTTGCGCAGCAGAGACAAAACAAAATGTCTGGTTTAAATACCGGAAAATAAGTACAGTATATACCTCAAAATTTTGTATCACTGATTATTATTACCATGCACCAAACATGGTTCAACAAGAAGGAGGGCGGCAAACTACTACATGATCAACAGACAATCTGTAGAAGGCCCGCTGCACACCAACTTGGAAACTAAAAGAATTATCAAAATAATATCGCAGCGAAATAATTATAGTTACGCCAATCCTATATTGAAGCCGGTGTTTGACTTGATAAAACCATAACGCACTCGTCAATTCTCAATATTTATGGAACGCCAATGAGTCATAATGGTACAAAGTGGTCTTCGGTTTTTGGCTAAATTTTACTGAATACTATACATACGACGGGGCTGAATTTCGGACCCGGATTTATGTACAGTATTAGGCCTACGGCAATTATAGCCGATTTAGCGTGAACACTCATCTGTGTTGGTGTATATATCGCTGATAAGTTTATACAAATGAAATGAAAATGTTTACGCAGTGACTATGTCTACGCCTAGGCGTAGATGCAAGCCACATGCTATATCTACGCCTATTCAGACTTCGTTTTTTATTGTGCTGTGGTCAAAAGCTTAATTATCTTAAATTATGAATAATGTTTGATAATATCAGTCCTCAGAGAACGCCCTCAATTAATTAAAAATATTTCATTAATAGAGATTAAAGATCTGCACTAGGTCTATTAGCAAGTGTTAGTTGCTGTGATCGACATCATCAAGGCAGATCAGTAAGGAATCGATCGGAGATTATCGACATCATCAAGGCAGATCAGTAAGGAATCGATCGGAGATTATCGACATCATCAAGGCAGATCAGTAAGGAATCGATCGGAGATTATCGACATCATCAAGGCAGATCAGTAAGGAATCGATCGGAGATTATCGACATCATCAAGGCAGATCAGTAAGGAATCGATCGGAGATTATCGACATCATCAAGGCAGATCAGTAAGGAATCGATCGGAGATTATCGACATCATCAAGGCAGCCTCAGTAAGGAATCGATCAAGATGTTTTTCGACTGCTGTGCCTTAAAGTTGCTGATGACATCACTGGCAATTGCATGTAGGTTAACATGCCTTTCGTTATATCATTACTACTATGTTAATATTAGGCCAATCATACTAATATCCATCCTATGCGTTTGTTGTATAGTCTAGGGATTCACAGAAAGTTAGTTTAGGGATACTAGGAATAGTCGTGTAGGGGCGCGCGTTACCAATGATGCTATGACGTATAATTTGCAATCCATCCTATCATCAGACCCCGTATTCCTTTACCAACCAAAAACAAAGAAAAATTCATATTAACTTTTACTTTTTTTCACAATGATAATTGACTGATATCAAATCAATATCATTGGATCAAAATCATCATTTTATAAATCAAATTTATGAAATTGCCTCATTTGAATTAAAGGTGTATTGATATTAATGGTAAGAAGACGATTGGTCAGAAAGAGGTACTGCAGCAACACAAGATTGGACGGAAAGGTTGTGATTATAACCGGAGCAAATACGGGTATTGGGAAGGAGACGGCTAGGGATCTAGTGCGTCGCGGTATGTTATTTCGTCAATTTAGGCCTAGCCTATATTCAGTATAGTTAAAGATTGTCCCCCTGAAAAATATTTTTTTTTAATGTTTTGTTTAATATGTCATTTTAATGTCACATAATAGTTAGGCCTATTCACTTTGACCAAAAACTGGATCAAAAGAAAAAATATTTACCTGAACAAATGTAATTTTTAAAGCAAAAAATACTTAAATTTAGGTTTTGGTTAAAAAATGATGTCAAAAAGAGGGAATGCTCCTAAACAAACGATTCGCTCTTGTGTAATAAATTAAAGGCTACAATTAAATCATCAGTATTTTTATTTGTAAATCCGCCATTTCTCTATAGTGTAGTGTAGTGGTAAACGTTTAGTATAGAGATACCCTCAACATTGTTTCCAGCCTACCGTCGTGTTTTATCCCAAGCTACCAGTAACTGCTATGAGAGCATTTATTAATTCCCATAGTAAATGTTATTATTTAACAATTTATTGTAATTACAATTCCTCTTCTTATTTGCATTTATTTATGCAGGTGCGAAGGTCATCTTAGCCTGTCGTGACGTCACCAAAGGTAAAGGAGCAGTTGATGAAATTCTGACGGAATCATCCGGGAATGGCGTTGGAGCTGTGACGGTGGAACGGCTGGACCTTGCATCTTTTAAATCCATACGGTCATTTGCTAAATTAATCATCGAAAAAGAATCATCAGTAAACATCCTCATAAACAATGCAGGTCAGCTTAGTTTTGTCTGTCTGTCTGTCCAATTGTTTCCAATTGAGAGTTCCAATCGATATGATTGATGATTGTCCATTTTATAAGCTTTATTTTTTTGATAACCAATTTAATATTTGACAGTTATGCGCTTGCAAGGAATTCGGAACATGGCGTCCTCGGTTTTTGCTACGAAATGCTTCAGGATGACCACTTCATATTTTGACTTCCAAATATACGACGAAAATGATAGAAATGAATAGAGGGAAACTTACGAACATCAGTTGCAGGGTACAATCATAATAAATCGTTGAATTTGTTCTATGTTATACACAGAGGAAATTGGGGTTTTCTCTCCATGATTAAGTTAGGTTATTTAATCATTCCTGACGTATTTATAATTTCAAACGCAAGGTAAATATTTCAAAATTGAATAGGCCTACACAATACGTCATAAGCAGAGAGCCACTTCAAGATTAGTTTTGACGAATTTTTGCATAATAGAAGGGCGTTTTATGTTGCTTTTAAGGGGTATCGATGTGTTCTCCACAAAAGACAGCAGACGGATTTGAGCTCCAGTTCGGTGTTAACCATCTAGGCCACTTCTTGCTAACCAACCTCCTCCTGGATCTGATGAAGAGCTCGGCACCAAGTCGCATCATTAACGTTTCTTCATTTGCACACAGAGAAGGAAAAATCCATTTTGATGACATTAATCTGACCGACAATTACGCTCCCTTGAAAGCGTATCGACAAAGCAAGTTAGCAAATATAATGTTTACCAATGAACTTGCGAGAATGTTAAAAGGTAACAAACATGTTGATGTTGATATTGCTGTGTTTCAGTATAACTCCAAATGATTAGAGGTTGTTATGCAAATTTACAACCCAGACTTGGTGGAGCGGCGTCAGCACTGAGCGGCGTGTTTTTCCTGCAAAATGGACAGGAGGCGGAAAAGGAACAAAACGGGTCTTGAATTAAAAATTTTCCCAGGTTTTAGGTGGACATGGTGAACAATATTGGCGATTGGAGTGTGATGCCGCAAAGGTCTGTTATGGTGGATGTTTTAACATTCTGTTTAGGTATATATTATACATTTAGGCCTAATACAATGGTTTTTTTTTTACAGGAACAAATGTGACCTGTTATTCCCTTCATCCTGGCCTGGTATCAACCGAAATTTGTCGTTACTTGAGTCCAATAAAACGTTTTGTTGCTACGATTTTGTTACCATTAATCGCTAGTACTCCCGAGATGGGTGCCCAAACGACTATATACTGCGCTGTTGAGCAAAGCCTGGATGATGAGAACGGCTATTTTTACAGGTAAGTAAAGGTTCCCACTTAGAGACGCAACGCTAGGACATAGACGCAATATAAAGGCCAATTCAGACAGCGTCGTACGACGAGGACCGACGAGTCGTCTCGTCAGGAGAAAATTAAACATAAACAACCTAACCACAGCACCGACGAGTCGTTAGCCTTTGCAAGCGAAAGTTTGAATAATCCATCGATTGTTACCGTACGTTGCGTTACGTCCTTGTGTTGCGTGTACTAGTGAGATTGGGAAGCAGGCATGCAGTATAAACATTCCAACTTCCTCACTAGATCGTCATTAGCATCATCATCATCCTCATCCTCATCATCCTTCAATATCACCATGATAATCGTCATCCTCTGACATCATCTTTCTTCGGTATTCGCACAATCATTCACTCCCCATATCGTCAACATCGCCACTTACTCCCGATATTGCCATCATTACGTCACTTTCAATATGGTCGTCATCGTCATCAGCGTAACTGTCAATATCGTCACCATCAGCGTCACTGTCAATATCGTCATCATCAGCGTCACTATCAATATCGTCATCATCAGAGTCACTATCAATATCGTCATCATCAGCGTCACTATCAATATCGTCATCATCAGCGTCTCTCTGTCGATATCATCATCATCAGCGTCACTGTCGATATCGTCATTTAGCGTCACTGTCGATATCGTCATTATCAGCGTCACTATCATCATCGTTACTCTCACTAGATCCTCATCATCATCCTTCTTCCATACTCGCTACCATCATCTTCACTCTCATACCATATACTGTCACCGCTCTCACTATCGCCACAATCCATTCAATACCGCTGGCATCACCGTCACACTCGCACCGTCGACGACGTCCTGGACCGCACTATCCTCGTCGTCTTCCTAAATGTAATCTGCTTTCAATATTTCCAATACCACTATTGTCGTCATCATTCTAATCATACCCGTCGACGTCTTCACAACATCACCATCAACAATACAAACTATTTGATTATTTTCATCATATTTATTTTCTAATGTAGTGACTGTGAACGAATGGAGCCAGCCCCTCAAGCTCAAGACAAAGAAGCAGACAAACAACTATGGCAAGTCAGTGCCGAGATGGTGACATTGAATGCCAAAGAATAGTTCCAACATGGTTCCAATCGCTGTTAAATTCTTTAGAAGTTGTTCTAGTTGGTGGTTAAAGTGCTGCTTGCCTTTGAATCCCAAGGTCCATGGTTCAATCCAAACCTAAGTGCTAGGGTTGTAACTCACTCATCCATTTTCTTACGTAACAGTTTTAATTATTTTTCTTTCTTCAATAAATGTTTTTTTTTAATTGAATTTTAGAATTAATTTTTTGTTAATCAATTATTTGTGTTTAAGAATTAAATGTTATTGGATGATTGTTAGACCTACTGACGTGTCATTGCATTAAATATTGTTGCATTAGATTAAGTAGTTGATAAATATAATTAATTATTCCATAAAAAGATCCATTCAAAATAATAAGAGTTCCTCATAGATGAAAATTCATAATCACGCCCTCTATAGCGTCATTGGATTTCGCGCGCGTATGACGTGAAACGAGGAAGGAAGTGTTGTTGAGGGGAATCCCCTATTTTCTAATTTGCATATTGATGTTAGTTTTGTGAAGAGCGAGCGGGATATGATGAGAGCGTTTTAGCTACATTTACCAGGTTAATATTTACACATTGTCATTACCTGGTTTCTCGTTGTTTGGCTGGGAATTCCAGATATTGTCGGTGACGGTGTTTAGTTATTTATAAATTTTTAAATCCAACCCCTTTGCAACGATTGGTAGCTGGACATTCAAAGAAATATTTAAGGTAAGGACACCAGTTACTGATTTTTAATTCGTTGTTTTGTATTCAATGATTGATGATGAAAGACTTAGGCCTCACAACCAACGACTGCATCGATCCGAACTCAGTGCCGAGTAAATCTATGATGCCCAGCTTAGAACTAGATGATGTAGACCAAGGTATTATTGCTGATATTCTAGGGCCTACTCTACTGCAACAGCCTATCCCTGTTGTGAACCAATTTGAAAGCCTCTCAAACTACGGCGGTAAGTAGAGAACAAAATGTACTGTATAGGCTAGGCCTATATTTAATTTAAGCTGACTAGTGACAGCATGCTGAGTTTAGGGACGAAGTGTCATTCTGGCCATGGAGTAAAGAATAAGAGGAGACAACACAAGGAAGACGTTAACACGTTTAACCATTTTATTTTTAGCAGATTTTAATTGATCAGTTTTTGTTCAAAACAACTACTTTAATTTTTGTTATTATTTCAGACAACATCATGTCGACAAGACGAAGCGGACAAGTGAAAGTTGGTGAGTCCAAATAAAATTATTAAATTAATAAATTAACTACGGTACTGGAAGTACCAATCCTACCAATCAAATCAATCATACAAATTTAAACAAATTATTTAATTAATTATTTATTTATGCATTATGCCAGATTAAACAAACAAACTTTGTTTAATTATTATACCATGGACATTTAGTAACTTGTTTAGTAAGTTTACTATTTATCTTTATCAACTAAAAGTTGAATGTTTAAAGTTTTGTGTTATGATGACTGCGAGATTGATTTGACAATGGAAGAGGCCTATTAAACATTGTAGTTCGGGCGGGAATGAATTTATTTACCTTCATTGTTGTTAGATTATTTAACTATGCAATTATGTTAAGAGGTTTAAAATATTTTGTAAACATTTTTTAGTTGAATATGCTTTTTTCATATTACAAATCAATAGTTATTCACTTTGACCAAAAATTGGATCAATAATAAAATGAGTTACCCAAAAAAATGTAATTTGAAGCAAAATTTAGTCAAATTTTCTTCCAGGCAATGAGTTTTTTGGTTAATTTAACCATTTATTTTATCTTTTTATAAATGAAATCGTTATTTCTGTTGGGGTTTTTTTCAGAATCAGAATCTGATATAAATTGTTTTTTTTTGTCATGTTTTTGGAGGACAATACATCTGTAATGTTTTGGACAATGCTTTCATTATTCTATGTATTTATTTTTTGAAAAATGGTTGCCCTGAATAGTGGTTGGAAATTTTGAGTAGAGTGTTTTTATTTTGACTTTGTTTTATGATATGAAACACATGCAAAAAAAAAAACAAAAAAAAGTAAACGGAAGCAGATTGCAGAAAGGAACTCGCTAGATCTTTGTTTGTAGTTGTTTGAGTAGTATGATATTAGTGTGTATGTAGTTCTTTGTTTTGATCATACTATATGATAATATACTTACCGTAAGTGATGCTTACCTTAAGTGAAATAAGGAGACAAAGAGTATTACTCGTATAGGCTGCCTCCTCTCATAGTTTTTATGTGTTTTTTTTTACTGTACACATGTAATAACAACATTTATTCAACATCAACAGACAGTTTACATTGTTTATGGTCCAGACACACAGAAGCCAAAGTGCGTCTTAGGCGTTAAATCTAAAATATAATGTAAGCATAATATGCATGCAATAGGTAACAATAATTTTAATGATCTTATAAGCTAGCAATATGTATGTTGCGAGTCATATGTTTATTTGAAAATGTTATGTGTTGGGCTTGAAACAATGTGATACTTGGTAATGAATGTGTTTATGATATGTAAGTCAAAGAAGCTCTACTGAAGGTATTAAACACGTAAAATGGCTCGCAGAATTTTGGAGAGTGAACAAATCAGAAAAACAAACATTTTCGAGACCATGAACAATCTTCGTTTCAATCATGTCACCACTACTTCGAGTGACAAAAGACCCAAACTAGAAAGTCGTTCCTATGCAGAAAGATTTTGGAGATCTAAGACTAGCTTTGTTGCGCGATTTTGAACCCTCTCAAGTTTAATAATATCCTTCTTAAGATGTGGTGACCATGATTGAATCCAGTGTCAGGCAACCTTAATTGCTTATGTTAAGGCTGCTTTGAAAATACACCTTTTTAGCACATACTTTTCTTAGTTTTCTGAAATTTTTACTGTCAAACGCATTGTTGAGGTTTTTACATAAAATATATCAGTATCTTTACTGCCAACCCCACCATGACCCCCTGTCTATGCTCCCATCATAACCCCCTTGTCTACCCTACCACAATCCCTGCTTATTTCCAACTCAATTCCTACCTATTCCTACCATAACATTTAAATCAAAATAGATATTGTTGTATAAAGTATCTGAAAAAAGCTAATTAATTCACTAGTGTTTAGAATGCTAATTTTGTTCATAGACTATCATATAGTAGAAATAGTTTATAGTAGGTAGGTGAAATAAAGAATTTTTGCCATAGATAGCAATAATAAAAGTTTGTAGAGCTTCACTACAAGCATCCATTAGCTCAATTTGTGTTTGCAATTTTGACCCTACTTTAAAAAACGCCCATTTTGTCATTTATTGTTAGGCCTATAATAAAACTAATTTCCTTGTATTGTAGTGAATGCAATTTATTTAATATTTAAGAATTGATTGTCATCATTAATACAGTACTGTGAATAGTGGATGTTCAGTTGTCAATAATATACCGTTTATTTTTTATCTAAATTTATCATTGTTGATTTATAAAACGCTCAGAACGGTATACAAAAATGTGCTAAACCCTATTGATTGTTGTCTGTACAAATGACCTTTGAACCCATAAGCCAACAGCAGCGTGATTAATGACTATTCTCGGAACACAGCCGATTCTCAGTTTACAAGTCTTCTGTGAAAAGCTTCCATAACCAGAAATACTGGGCCAACAAATAAACCATTTGTAAACATATTTGTGGTCAAACAAATATACTTTATATTTATGGGAGGAAGTTATGTTCTGATAATAAATTAAGTAATACTTTTACATATTTTCACATAAAAAAAAACTTAGCAATTTAGATTAGATACTGGGATAGGACAGTATTAATTGCCACCTGTTAAATCAACTACAGTACAATATACTTTTTTTTATTTTTATATAAAATAAATACAAACAACAAATGACAAATAATTATCAATATACAGTTGGTTGAAAAAGTAATCAAAATGAAATTTAATGATTATAATATGCCCAATATTAATAAATTTGATGATACTGATATGATAGTTATTTTTTACCTGAATTTTATATTGTTTTTATATTTTGACAGTACTGTATTTTGTTAAAATGTTATTTGTGAACCTAAAAAGGTACAAAATAATATTATTATATGATAATAATTAATATTACCTCAAATTATATTCTTCATTTAATAATATAAATTCAATATTAAGTTAAATTGGTTTAATTTTATAGTCTTCATCGCTTCCATTTGTCGAGGTTAGTGGTTAAAAAAGCTGGAGTGCCACAAGTCATAGCCATAAAATTGGCACAGGTTCAAGTCTCTCCTCAACCATTACTTTAAGTTTTTTTTGGATAAAGACTTAAAACTGGAGATCTAGTATATGCATCTGCTAGCTCGCGTGTCTTTTAAAAGAGCAAGGGGTTACCCTAGTGTACTGATCCATCTCACTGTAGTTGTGTACAATAATTGCGTGCTGGCTGACACTTTGGTGACAGAGATAAACATGAACAAAGGGCCTCTAGGATAGATACAAGTTATTGTGTCACTGTTAATAGTGTATAAAGCGTTATCTTTATAAAAGAAAGTTCTGGTAAAATCTTTAATGTATGTTGATTTGTTTTTAAATCGCGTACCACACAGGAAGTATTGAAGTAAAATTAGCTTTTTTAATCCTTTCCTTCAATAGGATAACATTTCTGTCATCATGTGATTGTTCAACAAGTTTTTTTTATACATAGAATTCTATTTATTAATATTGACTGGAGAATCTAACTGAATTGGCAACATTTCAATTTTTTTCTTCATTATAATAACTAAAGACTTTAATGTACAAACACTATTATTAGATTCATTCACATACTTGTCCAAGAAACTTCTGAGTAGTATGGTTTTGGTTTCCTCCAATTAGTGACCACTTTGGGTGAACCAGATATGCAAAAACTGAAACCGAACAATTAATTGAAAGATGCTTAGAAATTGGTATAATTAGTAGAACCCATATATATACTATGAGTTGACACCTTCAGGTCACAACAAACTGTCCCCTTAATAGGGGTGTAGTCCCTGAATAGGGGTCTCATCCCTGAATAGGGGTCGGCTGTTGTGAAATCCCCTTATTCAATATCGCTTCAATAGGGATAGTCCGAATATGGGTGGTGTCCCGAATAGGGATGTGTCCCAAATTAGGGGCTCTACTTTATAAGCCACTGAAATCAAGTACGTCATTTAATTGAAGGGAAAACAGTACCATACCTTACCTTAATTTACCCGTCTATTCTAATATAACCCCATGGGCTTATACAAACGGATTTAGATGTAATACTAACCTACTGTATAGTATACTCGCATAAGTTGTTTAGCGACAGATGCTCCCAATTTTACTAATACTACACATTTTGGTATAAATATCAATACAATACAAATCTTTCTAATATCATGTTTACTACAATACCTGATCTATCAGGTGGTTTTAATGTCAAATTTAGTATTCCATTATTTCATGCAATAATAATTTTCATTGGAGTGTAAAATTCTAGTTAACTAATCGTTTACTATGTTTACTGCCTCAGCTGCTGGGGTATTGTGATTTCAAAGAGTTGAATAATTAATTTTTTATAAAGTAGCATTTTCCGTTATAACAACATTTCCATAGTACATTTTAATGTTATCAAGGAAGTTGTCTCCAGTTTAAATTATCGACCATTGACACTGATTTCTCACATCAACTTTGAACATGACACGGTAGGTCAGGCGACCTTTCTTCTAATGTAAAGATCCGGCAGCCATCAAAATGTCTGAACAATAGTAAACACTGTGACACCCCTATTCAGGGGACACTTTCCTGTGAAACAAACACTGAACAAGGGGTAATAAATAGGGTACACCCCTAATATTAAGGGAACACCTTCAGGAACCAAAAAGTGCCAAATTAATTGACTTTAAGTAACTACTAAACTCCGTAGCCAGGATTTTTACTGGAGGTAATTTTTCCACAAAAAGGCAAATATCGTGATGAGCTGAGCTAAGCTAGTTAATAATAAGCCTACTGTAGTTATCATTAAAATACCATAAGAAAAATCTAGTAATGCCAAAACCGAAATCGAGGTGTGGGAGGCATCCTTGTCAGTAAACCATGAGCAGTTCAGCCAAACCACCATCTGACATTTCATAAAACATTTCATTTGCCGTTTTCAACTTGTTTGTTCCATGACATTTTTAAAGGAGTTAACTGTAGAGTTGCTTTTATTACTCAGTATAGGCCTAGAGACAGTATTGAAACCATGTTTTTTCATTTAATAACAATTGAACAACACATTAATAAACGAATATGATATATGAAATTGATACAACGGAAAGAAAGGGGTGTACTCAAATTTCAAACGCTTGTATTTTGGCAAAACGTACTTTTAGAATTATAATACAGTGAAAAGGAATCCATACTCTGTACAGAACACAATGTTTGTTACAAAGAATAATTGCGGTTCACTATGCATAGTGACAATCAATCCTTGATCTGTAAACAGCGTACCCATAATGTTTACAGCCACGGCACGGTGATATGTCAATACCAGGCTGTTATCCTGTGTACTGTTTTGTTTTCTCACAGGAACATAAGTTTCGTTTTGTTTTATTTGACCAGCATATATCAATACAATACACAATAACATACAAACAACATGGAGATAAAAAATGCTGGCCCCAGGGGCAGCTTAAGCAAAATACGTCGCTGTAAACTCAAATAATTCAGCTAGAAATTTCATATAAAATGAAAACAATTTTTTTGAAAAGGAGAGCGAGGGGGCCAAGGAGACAAACATTTCATCAAAATAGTGATATAGACAGTGGACCTGTTTGTAAAGAACTGCTTTAAAACAATATTTTAAAATTGTATTGTCTTGTGTACAGTATGTCCTTACAAAAACCACAATATTAATCTGAACTTTAAAAACACCAATTGATTACGGTCTCGATTGATGTATTGGAACTGTTTTAAAAACTGGTTTAAAAAACTGGTTTCATTGGAATAAATTATTAATAAGTACTAACCCAATCTATCATCTTATATACTGTTTATTTCTCTTTTTTCTTAAAGACACGATGGGTTTTAAATCAATTAAAAATGACGCATTTTTAAAGTTTTCAATTTGTTAATGTTCAATTCCGACATGTTTGCGGAAATGCAATTTATCTATTTGTTAACCAATGTCTGTTTGGCGTCAAATTCTTTGTAGGGTTTTGATATCAATTATAAGTTTTGCTAGTAGTATCACCATTATCAAAGACATGATTTAATGTTATCTGTATAGTACCAAAGTTTATGAATATACTCAAATAAAAAAGAATTTTGCGTCCGGGATTTGAACTTTCTTTTTAACGAGGGGCTTTACTATGTTGCCAACATAATAATGTCTTGTCGCCATTTACACACACTCGGAACTCTGGGTAATTAAATTATATTCAATTTTGATGTTTGATTCAAGTTTAATGCTTTTCAATTTATTGTTACTTTTGGGCATATCTATTATTATTAAGGGGACCCTTTGTTGGGTCCAAAGATGTCCCCTTAACAGGTCTTATACTGTGTGAAAATGAAATACATATTAAGTGGACACTTTCCTGTGAAACGAACAAGGCGTAGTATATGCCACTAAAGGCCTATTCAGACAACATCACTAATATTAAAGCCTTGTTCACACTGAAATTGAAAAAAGCGTAACTTTAAAAAAGGTAACTTGATCAAAGATTATCATAAATTTGACAATTGTTCGCACTATGATAATTTCATGCAGTTACAGTTTTACCATGGTTTTACCAACATTTAACCATGTTGTTAAACACTAGGATTGACTCGTATGGTGAAAGTCATTACATTTGTTTTCGTTCGGATTGCAACTTTCTAGCAAGCATGGTTAGTTTTATCAAGACCAGTTCTACTGAACAGGCAGTGGTCGGTAAAAGTAACTAATTGGACTTGGATTTAACCTTGGCGGAATTGTAGCCAAGTTCGGATTGGACTTTTATTGCTTAATTTAGCTGGCGACTTGGTTAATTTTACCAAATTAAATCCAGTGCAATCAAAGCTTAAGAGTACACTTTGTTTGGTCCTTAAAGGTGTCCCCTTAATAGGGGTTCTACTGATAGTACCAATTAAAAGTTCACGAATGCGATGTACTAGTTTCTATTAGCGTCAACATCCTGTATACTTCAATGCTGTCAAATATATCCGTTGAAAAACATGAAGAAATACAAAAGAAGGCCAACACGGTATTGCGCAATAGTTCATAGCAGAGGTCGAGATTTCATTTCAGAATCTAATACGAAACAACATTTTGTAAGATAAGAGAGCCAATAGGATAATTAAGTTAATTATTACTGTAGTTGAGTAAAGACATTCAACATTTTAAAGAAATTTCATAATTTAAATACTACTACTACATTACAGAACCAACAAATTATTTGAAACCAATTTAAATTATATACATTTTTTTTTTTCTTTAAAACAATTGAGCTTTTGTTTGTTTTATATCTCCATAAAGTTTAGTAAAAAATGACATTATACTGTAATCTAGTACAGTTTCATCAATTTTTTAATTTTAAATTATGAATAATTTGACTTTTTGAAATGACTTTATGTTAAGTTTATGTATAAAAATGAAAGATTATTAGTTTCAACTAAATGTCAATGTCATTGTTGAATTGCAAACAAAATATAAATTGCATCATTATTAAATATTTGTATATTGGCCCAACGTACCCTTTATTTACAGTATCACCATAAAAGGAGTTGTAATCCGTTTTCCCTAGAACTCAGTGATTTCCTGGGACTTGTTACATTGTCAGAAATCAATGAATTCATAGTAATATATAAACAGTTCTTACTCAGAATTGCAGGGGCTTATAGGTCGAAGGTCATTCAGTTTAATTCAGTCTACAACGCTAGACATTTAATTGCAATAGAAATTATGACCAATCAAATGATACGTTGGTGATGTGCATCTTTCTGATTGGTTGAGAGATATTTGTTATGACTGTGGCTTAAACTGACACACAGAAGATAAAATTCGAGATTGAAATTGTTTGGCCAGTGACTAATTTAGTATCATTATAGTTTATACTGTATAATGATATTGATTGTTGATATAATGATTTTAAAGTACAGGTAATTTTGTTTTACTATCAATTTTTTAATATAATAAATATGATGCAGGAAACAGAAATAAAATGAAAAGTTTTGGAAGCCTTGAACTCGTACTATGGGACATACTATTTTAAAGGAGACACTCTTTTTTGTGGTTCACACAGTGTACTTTTATTAGGTGTCCTAATGTAAGCGACATTTGATACCAACAACATTTATTCAAAAAGAAACTCTTCAAAACAGAAAATGTTAAATTTAAACGATAAATAACACAAATAAATACAGACTACCTTTTTTAGGAATCAAATTTGAAGTAAAAATAAAAATAAAATAAAAATAAAATAAATAAAAATAAAATAAAAATAAAATAAATAAAAATAAAATAAAAATAAAATAAGATCATAAGATCCCTAAATAAACATGTAAAAAAATCATAAGTAAAAGCAACAGTAGACCTACAATACTTTACAACTAATCTTTTAGACAAGAACATTACTTTAAAGCCCTGTCTACACTATCAACTTTATGTGACAACAAAATGTGATATGCCCATATATGGACATGATGATGTCATATCACTACCATATTTGGGCACATTACTACCATATCTGGGCACATCACTTTTTTTGATGATCATGAAACAGAGAAAGCACAATTTTTGACAAACCAAAATATGTCATGATTTTTTTTTGTGACTGACACTGACAGGTTTGTGTGCATTTAATTCTTTCCATGTTCCTATGTCATGTTGTTTGCTTGATCTCAGTGTAGATCTTTGTTATGTTGTCTATAATCATGATTCCTTCCTCTTGGACATTTTCCCTTTTGCTTCCTGTGAGATCATGTTAAAATTATTATAACTGCAGTTACTGCAGTAATAACTAAATGCACTAACACTATACAATGTGTAATTTTAGTTTATTTCATGAATCAGTCACTGCATTGAATAGTGTGTACGATTACCCACCAAACAATATTCTTATATTTGTCACTTTTTACGTGTTGAATTTCCTGTTTCCTAGTGCAAATCTTGTTTTGTTTTTTATTTTAAAATAAAAAACATTAAAATGTGCCATTAGTATTTGTTATTTACTTTTATTTTGTCTTTTCATGGAGGAACAATTTTTCCATGGTTTTCTAAATATTTCTCCATGTTCAACATGGATCTTCTCCCCTTCTCATGGATCTTCTCCCCTTCTCATGGATCTTCTCCCCTTCTCATGGATCTTCTCCCCTTCTCATGGATCTTCTCCCCTTCTCATGGATCTTCTCCCCTTCTCATGGATCTTCTCCCCTTCTCATGGATCTTCTCCCCTTCTCATGGATCTTCTCCCCTTCTCATGGATCTTCTCCCCTTCTCATGGATCTTCTCCCCTTCTCATGGATCTTCTCCCCTTCTCATGGATCTTCTCCCCTTCTCATGGATCTTCTCCCCTTCTCATGGATCTTCTCCCCTTCTCATGGATCTTCTCCCCTTCTCACAGCATAACTACTATTAAGGGGACACCTTCAGTACCCAAAAAAGAGGTATCCCCTTCTGAATAAACTGTAGGTTGGCTCTGGTGTTATTGTATATATTTCTCTTCGTTAATTTCATGGAATAGTGTCCCCTAATAAAGGTGTCCCCTGAATTGGAGTGTCCCAAAGTTTTAAATACCCAAAATGCAATGACCTCATGCAGTCAAAACGTCCAAGATGCGACAATAATTGATAGAATGTCAACACCCACCAATCAACTAGTTATTGAAAATGTTTCCTGTTTCTGCTGCCAAGAAATTAGGATTAATTTATTCACATGGTTGATAATAATCAGTTATTATTTTACAGAAGAAACAAGACCCATGTCACATACCCATATAAGGATATACACCCCACTTGTTTTTTTAATAAAAAAAATAACTGTTATCAATTTCTTTAATTGTTTTTTCATTGTCTGATTGTCATTTACGAGTTGGATAGCTGAGTGGTTAGGACACTTGACTGTCATACAGATAGACCCGGGTTCAATTCCAGACAACTCCCAGTCCACTCAGCTGTAAATGAGTACCTAGTTGAAAATACTAAAGGCAGCGTGGAAAGGAACTGGCCACCCTTCCACATAATGCAGAGGCTTAGTACAATGAGCTCTTAATAGCTCATTCCCCTACGTTCAGAATGGTGGAGGGGGGATTGTCATTTAATGTTTTCATTAATGTTGCTCTCTCTCTGCAACATTAATGTATATGCTGCTCTATAGCTATACAAATAAATGGCTAATGAATAATGAACTGAAATAACTAAACAAATAGTATTATATGTAACATTCAGTTTACATAGTGAATATAAATTAGTTTGTACTTATTGCAAATATTTGAGTGGGTGTTTCATCTGAAATACTTTGTTTACTATTTTCTGAATTGCATTTTTCAAGTGGATTGTTATGATTGTTTGCCTTATATAATTGTTAAAAAGGATAGTTATCCTTTTTAAAATTTAAAACCTATTAGAAATAAGGTTTTTAAATAAAAGATACTATGGACTTTTCTATTTACAATGGCCTACATTTAACTCATTGTGCGTATACGTGGGATATTGGGACGTGCTTTGTCATTCGATTCCTTGACAGAATTTTACCGGCTTCTTGTGTAAAAATAGTACATTTTCATTTACTGCATTATTTATAGGTATAGTTTCTATTACATCAATCAATTGTTTCATTTTTAAAGCGCCATTCCAACGATTATTGCTCATAGCGTTTCCAAAAAGAAAAATCAGAAAAATGTTAGTTTTTAGAAGTGACTTAAAACTGTCCAAGGACGTTAATTTTCTAATATGTAAAGGAATATTGTTCCAGAGCTAAATCCAATGACACATGTAAAAGGGATAATTACATTTTAGTTACAAAAAAAAGCATTTTATTTTTAGCTATAAAAAATTGAAGTACAATTGGTTTTCGATTGAGGAACACTCTAATTCCATACAGTGTCAATATCCTGCGTGTACAATACACGCTGTCAAAATCTTTCCGTTTAACTATCATACATGAAGCAATCTCAAAAGAAGCCAATGTGGTATTGCGCAATATCACATATCAAATCCAAAGATTTCATTCATACATCGAAAACAAAACTGAATATTGCAATAAGCTACTAAGAATAATAGAGGGGGGTATTATCATTGCTGTTTTTCTTAAATGTAATATTTTGAATACAGTAAAAGGAAAAGCAAAGATTGCGCAATAGCACATATCAAATCCAAAGATTTCATTCATACATCGAAAAACAAAACTGAATATTGCAATAAGCTACTAGGATTAATAGAGGGCAGTGTAACCATAAAGTGAATAATATGTTTGCTGTTTTTTTTTTAAATAAGCAAGAAAATAAAAATTTAAGTCATTGGCAATAATAGTTGTAACATAAATAAATATTATTTTATGAATGTTTTTAATTATTTTTTCCAACTTTTATAATATAGATGCAAATAAGTTGTGTGTGCTAAGTATTAGTGTATTTTTAATTGGAAAAATAGAATGTTGCCAAGTATTATAGTATTTGATTATTTTATTACTTTTTAGTTCATTTTTTATTCAATGCATACTATACACCTCCCCATGTACTGTATATAATATCATTTAATAATATTAATGCTTTTATGTGTTAGTAATAGTAACTGTATTTCTTTTTAGATCAAATCATAGTCTAGTTCAGTGGTTGTCTAAACTCAGCTAGATTTTTTTTTTTCTTAAACTCAGCTAGATGGCAATTTGGCAAAGAAAAACATTTTGGTACAAATGTGTGTCCTAAATACCTATATTTGAGCATAATTTTATTTTTGAGAAACTCTCTCTTATACTTGAAAAAAATTAATTCGAATAATTAATTGCATCTGAATCCCAACCATGGACCTATAAATCTAATTTATAGGTCCATGTCCCAACCAAAAATGAATTGGTTTCTGGGCAGACCTGTTTATACATTGTTTAGAAGAGAGCCGTTTGGCAAGAACTTATTGAAATTAATAAAACAGAAGAAACATAAAGATCCATATTGTGGTACTTTTGTATGAAGTAATATAATATTTTTAGCTAAGGTTAATTAAAATAGAGTTCTTTTTCTGGATGTATTTTGTGTAGTACTTCCTGCTTTTTGTTTTATTTACAATTTACCTTATGATGTCATCAATCGATTCTGTGATTGGTTGAAATGATAGTGGTTGTTTCCATTATCAGTTTGATGTCAAGTGTGGTGTGGGAGGCGTTCTATCAGAGATTAATGATACCATTATACATTTTAGATTTGTGTGATATACTTGATAACACTACATTTCAAATGTATAATTTATCAATAATATTATAATTGTGTTGTTAATTTTGTACTTCTACACATTTATGTTGAACACCCCTATTTGAAAATGGAACTGTCCATTAGCTGGAATTTCCATGAAGATTATTTTTAGTTATGTTGTCATGATTTCCGAGGTGATTTCCTGAGAAGATTTTGGTTTTGTGTAGTAAATTGTGTACTAAAAAACAGCATTAGGGTATTAGAATGCCTTCATGGTGGTTCAATACACCCAAAGGATGAGTTCTTCTCAATTTAAATCAAGGACGTTTATTAATAAAGGTTAGTATTTAGTGTGATCACAGCTCAGGCCTAGCTAGGCCTAGCCTCTAGAGTAACCTAGTAGTAATGCTAATTTTGTTAGCTAGGCCTTTAGCTTACTGGAACTCTATTTGCTGCCCTCTAGGTATAGGTGGTAGAGCCTGTCTAATGCCTCTCCATGCCTGCAATACCGCATGGTTTCTATTGTTATTTTTAATTAGCAGTGTTTTTTGTTTCTCTTTTTTGTGCAGCAGTGTCCATTTCCACTCCTGTGTGACAAGTCAGCCTACTTGAAATTAAAACAATAGGTCATTTTTTGCCACATACAGTGCATATATTTTTTTAAATAATACAGTATTTCAATAAATACCCTAATATTATTTCATCTATTTTCAGACACTTGGCTAAGTACGCCACAACCAGATACTCCCTATGTCGAAATCATAGAACAACCGAAGCAAAAGGAACTAAGATTCCGTTATGAATGTGAAGGACGTTCAGCTGGTAGTATTCCTGGTGAAAATTCATCATCTGATAAGAAAACCTACCCGACGATTCAGGTTAGTTCTTTAAACAATTTTTTTTTCAGCACGAAATTAAGAAGACGAAATTCCTTACTTCCAACTATATGATTATTTTGAAGCTCTGTCTACACTATCAAACTAGTTCAAAGAAAAAGTGTGATATGCCCAAATATAGTAGTGATATGCCCAAATATGGTAGTGATATGCCCAAATATGGTAGTGATATGCCCAAATATGGTAGTGATATGACATCATGTCCATATATGGGCATATCACATTTTTTTGTCACATCAAGTTTGATAGCGTAGACAGAGCTTAACTCCATTTACACAGACTTCATGAAAGATAATTTAAATATTCATTTGCATATTTACAAAGGGGGCGGAGCTTGTGCGATTGTTGAGAGATAATTTCTAGTATATTATATATAACATATTGCTTTGTTTGTTCCAAATGAAAGTGTTCCTTATTATAGAGGTGCCCCAAAAGGAGAGGTTTTACTGTATTTCAAAGATTGACTACTTTTCTGGTTCTTGCTGTCATATTTTTGTTTTTTAAAAAACTATTTTGTTTCACAGATAAAGAATTACAAGGGATCAGCAAGAGTAGTTGTGTCTTGTGTCACAAGAGAGAAAGGTCAGTCCAAACCTCGGCCACATCCACACGGCCTCGTTGGAAAAGACTGTAAAGATGGGACATGCAAGAAGAGCTGGACAAAGGGAGAGAAACCCATGAAGTAATTGATTTACTCCATTCTTTTTCTATGTAGCTATGTACATAAATCTGTATACAGTCTTTAATGGTTTTCAATTAAATTCTTAAAAATCTGATTAGATCATCTACAGTGCAACAGGCACTCTACCATAATTGCCACAAGTCTGGAAGACAACCCCCTAATCTTTTAAAAAATAGTTGTTTATCAGGAATAAGGATGAAGCAATGGGATTGGCTAGTGTAAGGACACAAGAGGGCACAGACAAATCTCGAACTCGTACATGTTGATCTCTCATGGTTCTGGGTCCAATTCATATCTGATGCCAGGAGTTGACTCCCTTAAAATTAAAATTATCCAAACAATTTTATTTTTAGATTTGAAAATCTTGGTGTGCAGTGCATCAAGAAAAAGGAAATAGTAACAGCATTAGAAGAGCGTGTAAGAAATGGTATTGATCCGTACAATAATTTTACCATGTCAACAACAGATGCAAAAAAGCTTGTGGCAGAATATGACCTGACCGTTGTATGTCTGTGCTTCCAGGTGTACATTGCAGATAAAGATGCCCCCAACCAACCTAACATTCCCTTGGAACCAGTCATAACGCAACCGGTTTTTGACAAAAGTAAGTATTTCTTTATTCATCATCAATTGAAAAAATTCTGATTAGTTTTTCCATGAACAACCGTGGCTTAGATTAATATGATACCTTATCATGGTTCATATTCATAAATCGATGGGTTTTTTTTCACAGAGGGTGCCACATTGCAAATTGCCCGAGTGGATCGTAAATCTTGTCCTGTCAGAGGTGACGAAGAACTATTTATCCTATGTGATAAAGTACAGAGAGGTAATATTCCTTGTTTCTCTTGTCTATTAAAAGGTTTTTAGTAGAATTGATTGTAAAATGTTTTTTATGTCGTGTAAATTAATTTTTCTAGTAGGATTTTTAAATTTTTTTATTTGGTATTTAGACGATATAAAAGTGATGTTTATGGACGACCAAGGATGGATCGACTATGGAGACTTTGGCCCCACTGACATTCATCGCCAGGTAGGTAAATTTTTATTTCTTCTGGCCTAAAGAAGATTGTTGATTTGTCAAGAAATAACTGCTCTCTATAAATATTCGCTAATTGTTGTTTCATTTAGCGCACACTTGAAAACAACTATTGTAGTTGTTTAAAAATGTTTTGTTTAGGCATGAATATAAAGCTCTGTCACTATAATACTTTATGTGACAAAAAAGTATATGGACATGATGATGTCATATCACTACCATATTTGGGCATATCATTACCATATTTGGACACATCACACTTTTTGGCAAACTAGTTTCATAGTGTAGACAGAGCCTTAGTCCATTTCAATCCATTATTAATATAATTTTTTTTGTCTCCATGTAGGTAGCTATTGTATGCAAAATTCCAGCATACAAGGATGTCACCATAACACAACCAAAGAAAGTTAGGTTCAAGTTGATTAGGCCCTCTGATAAAGAGGAAAGCCAGGAGATGGACCTTATTTACACCCCAGAAGAACCAGGTTAGTATACTATTGACAATCTATATCGACGTATCAATCAATACGCCTCAGTCTTGCTCAGGAGTAAAGCTATGTCTACACTATCAAACTAGTTTGACAAAAAAAGTTTGATGGGTCCAAATATGGTAGTGATATACCCAAATATGGTACTGATATGACATCATCATGTCCATATAATTATGGGCACATCACATTTTTTTTCACATAAAGTTTGATAGTGTAGACAGGGTTTAAGAGTGCATAACATTAGTAGTAGTATGTTGCTTATAAACTGTCAATTTTTAATGAATGTTTTGTGATACATCATAACAAACATATCTGTTAATGAATTATTTAACAAAACTTGCTTTTTAATTAATATTTTATTTCTAGATCCTCATAAAATTGGTCAGAAGCGAAAACGGAATCAACCTTGTTATGATAGCTATATGCATCAAGATGTCATGCTGCCAAAAGGTAAGAATGTCTTGTCTATTCTTTATACAGTAAAATATAAAAATTAGGCCTAAGAATATTTCTCAACCTCATTTTGCTCTTGCCAAGACAGAATTTTACTGTTGTTAGCATATGATTGTGTGACTCAGTGACTACTTTGACTCAGAGAGTACTAGGTTTGTTTTTGCACACTAAAATATTAGATAATATAGTCCTAGGGCACTTGCATACTTCCTTAAACAAAGACTTAAGGGTCATGGTAAGGCACAGGAAAATACAGCAATTCACCGTAGTCATGGTAAGCTTATGAAGCTGTGAAAGGCAAGTGAGGGCGCTACATTGTGACCTATATTTCCGCCTTGTATACATAAAGGTCATTCCACGGCAGGTCATGTGTAACTTTTTGGCTAGGTATGTTTTAAGCTCTCTACACTATCAAACTAGATTGACAAAAAAAGTGTGATGTGCCCAAATATGGTAGTGATAAGATCATCATGTCCATATATGGGCACATCACATTTTTTTTTGTACACAGTATGATAGTGTAGACGGAGCTTTACTGGTTATGTAGAACTTTTAAACACCATGGTGCCACCTTCAATTATGTTTAAAAGAAATTTATTCGCGAGGAAACACTAGCAAAGTACAGCATTTAATTCCTCTGAACTAAGTAAGTAAAGTTGATAATGTTTGACGTTTCGGTTCTTGTACCACGGCAAAAACAATGAGGCAGTCTCAACTTTACGTACTTCCTTTTTTAGGAATTACATGGCGCACGGCAAACCATTTTAATGTGAATTAAATTTATTCCTATCGCATTTCTTATTTTTATTTATTAATAGCTGAAAATTCAAATATTTCATCTTGTCGTTTTTCAAAACCTGGACCAACAAGTCGTGAAAAAGCCGCAATGAACGTGAAAGAAAAATTGAAAAGACATGGTAGGTTGATTGCAAAACGCTAGTTTGGCACAGTTGGTTAAAATAGGCATCGATTAAGCGAAGTACTGCCCACCTTCGAACACGGTGTTCGAAAATCGGGTTGGTATCTCGCTTAACCAATGCGTAGTTAACTCACTGTGTGATTGCTAGCTTTTTGCTTTCGGCTTCGGCTTCGATTTCTTGTAGTACGAGATTGACGCTTATTCTGCTTCAGCGCTCACCGGGAAAATTGTATTAATGTGATCGCCAATTATATTTTATATTAAAAATGTTAATTTTAAAGCAGTAATTCCCCTTTGAATATACTATTGGGTTGCCTCTGATACGAGTGTTTATGCTTTGTACTATATAAAAGAATTTGGGTAAATTATAAATTATTTTCTTCACAGTTGCACGCAGATCTACAGCTTCATCATCGCAAGGAAAAGCGCCTGTAGAAGTAGTTCCGAACATGTTACCTAACGAAAAGTTTTACTCCAGTCCAAGTGGAAACACAGGCAAAGTCATAGAACAAGGATCGTTGTCCACTATTGATTCTTCAAGCGGAATTTTCAATTTCCCGACGCCCAGCAAGGGAATTGACGATGCCGATGTTCAATTCAACTTAGGCGGGGAGCCTTCGAATCCGATAGACGAGTCTGGAGTGGCGATCAATTTAGATTTGTGTTCTCCATACAATCTAGCCGCTAGCAGTAGTTTTGTAACCCCTGTGTCCGTTGCAAGTCCTATGGATACAGTTAAAGGAGTGTTTGATATTCTTGGCCCGATGTCAGATGGGTACCAAAATGTTGTCGTTGAGGAGGTACCAAGCAGCAATATGGCTGTTGAAAACACTTCCGACATTGACGCAGCCATGCAGCAGATTTTGAATGGGGGCGACGTCGACGTCATAGCTGAAAGTGATGCCTTTCCAAGTCTATCCACTTTTATGACTGAAGCTGATATTGCTCTTCTGCAGCAACAAATCATGCAGTCCCAAGAAAGGCAGCTACCTGCTGTTGATGAGAATAGAGTGGGAGATGATTACATAATGGAGGATGTTCACGACTCTCTGAACATTCCAGTGTTTAGTAGCATTGATATTGGTCAAGTGCAAGACATCCAAAGCAACAATGGTGCCACTATGTAGGGCTTGACCATCTACATCTACATCAGGCCCATGGGGGTTGGGTTAGGTGGAGAGGGGCAAAGAGGTGGTGGAGGAAGTCTTAAAGCTGTGATAGGTTGATCATCCAAAGAGTTATCCATTGTAGTCCCTTTTCTATGACAAGCAACCTCTTTCTTGTCCCTTCCTTCTCATTTTTCCTTCTTTTTTTTTTCTTCCTCCATCGCCTCCTTTTACCCCTTACTTTCTGTCTTCCCTTTCCCCTTCCTCCCTTTTCCATACCCACACTTCCTTTTCCCTCTCTCTCGCTCTAACCCTTACCTCTCCACCCCAAACCGCCCAACGATAATGCTGAAATAATTAAACATGATAAAAATTTATCCCAAAAAAAATACAATACATTTTATTGTATTTTTTAAATAATATTTTTACTATTGTACAAATATAATATACATTAGTAAAACTGTATAAAATGTACAACTCATATTTTGAAAAAAAAAAAAAAAAAATGCTTTCACCATTTTCTGACGTGTCCAGTCATTCCTCGAGCATTTTCTTTTTAAAAAAATCTAGAATAAGTTAGGCTAAACTTAGGCTGATCCAAAACCACATAAGCTTTTTATATTGTTTTTAAAATGAAATCATGCTCGAGAAATTTCAAATTGTTTGGTTCTGGTTCTGGATACGTCATTGCTTTATATATATTGTAAATACATGGTTTAAAAAGTGGACATTTTTTAAAGAAAAATTATTGATGATATTGAAAATGTGTAAATTTAAAAATACATGTAAATTGAACAATTTTTAAAGGAATTTCGTAGAGATTATTACGTAAATATAAAGGAAATTTCCACTTTTTACCTATATTGATGTTGGTTATAGCAGTTTAAATATTGTACATAATTTGTTGCTATGATAATTGTAAATAGTTTATTGATAAATTAAAAATTTTGAGAAATTTATTCATGCATGTCTAAACCAAAAATTCAAACATTTCTGTTTTTATTTGGCCAATAATTAAAGTCTTAAATGGATACAAAACATACGACATGCAACTTGTAAATTTTCTTGAGACCCAAAATTGTAATCGAAAAAATTTCTACTTGTGTAGCATGTTTTTTTAGGCTAGATACAAAAGTTCACATCCTAAATTACCATGAAAAGGTCAAGGGTCAGCAAGAAAATCTGGGTTTAAGTAATGATTTTGCTTAAGTCCGTTTTCAAAATAACCTAAGTAAATATTTGAGCATATTTTTGTATATAAATCGATTAAAAGTCCATTCCTTAAAATAAGCCTCAGTATTTCACTTAAGCACAGATTAACTAATTTTACTTAAGTGAAAATATTGATATTGATTATTACCCCTCTTTTGTAAATACAAACTTCTAACTTGATTGATTGTTTTTGAAACTGTAAAATTTATTGTAAATAACTTTCTTCTATATACAATGTATATTGTGTAAATAATTTTAAAAAAACAAACTTTGTCCTTGGTTTGGCGGGAAACAGACAAAACGTACGGAACGGTAATCACAAAAAATGTAGATACAAAGTTCACACAAATTGTCACCTGTAAAAGGTCAACCAGGAAAAAGAGTAACAAATCATTTGAGCATGATATATAAATGCATTTAGTTGTAATAAGTTTGTAATGATAAATGGCAATGCCAGATTTCAAATAGCTTGTTTAGGAAGGTACACACTGTAGTGCACAACTTTAAGCTTGGTTCACATGCAACACAAGGATGTACATTTGACCAATCACATTACAGTCCTAGTGAGAACCAAGCTTTAGTCAGTCTATACAAGTCTAAAATTTGATGGTATTGCTATTGTATGCCTTTTAATGTTTAAGATTATTAAGAAGAGTTTGAAAGTAACTACATAATTTGATATCTTAATGGAGATAATTATCTTGAAAAGGTGTTGGTGTCTAACTGCGCCACTGTGATGAGCGCCTTAGAAGTTAAATGAAACCATGTCGTAATTGGTGTTAACTGCACCACTGTGATGAACTCCTTAAAAGTTAACTGAAACAATGTGTTAATTGGTGTTAACTGAAAGATGTTGTTGATTTAGTATCTACGTGCACCACGTGACTCCGTCATGTTGTGCCCGTTTCTACGATTTATTGCTGTCTGCTGTCAAATTTCGCATGTTCACCAGAAATATTAACTGGATTTTACATGACGATGGTATCCTAATACGTTCTCGTGTGACAGAATACCACGGGGGCACTGTTTTGTATACAGAGAGTGTACATATTTTATGAGGGTACTCTGCAGCAGGCATACCTTCTCATTGAGCTTTGTCTCAATGGTACTATGCCATTGTTGTATAGTATTACATTAAGCTCAAAATGTTTTGAGAATTCAATAATTATGTTTGTGCCTAATTATGTATAATAAAAGTACTAGAGTGAGCAACAAATAACGAAGGTCAAAGGTGAATAATAAATCATCGTGTTAAAAAACTTTCAAATTGTTAAGATACACAATCGAAAAATATTCTACAAGAATAACGTTTAAACGAGTTTGTGTTGAGGCCCCGAAAATCGGCACGAAAAATATAGATAGGGAGCATGCTCACTCTAGCTTTTATAAACTGTTATGTTCTTCCTTAAAAGGGATGATAATTTGGTTTTCTGAAAATAAGGAAAATTTGTTACATATACCGTAAACTCATCCGATACCGGATAAACCTGGTTTTCTGGGATGTCAAGTTGCCAAAATTGCAATTGCGGTTTTGCAGGAGTTAAAAGGAAAATAAATTCCTTTCCAGGCTGCACAATATTTCCAGTCTTATAAGCTGAGGAAACCAACCTTATTGAGCATTTGCATATTGTTGCTTCCTCTGCTTTTGAGTAAAATGATAATATATGTATTTACTAAAAATTGTACTTCTATTTTCCGTAAAAGGTTAGATAACTATTCACTAAGATAAAATAATATTAAAAATGCACATGTATGTATTAGTAATTTAATGCATCAATGTTCTGTATAACCCAGCATATTGGAATAATAAAAATGGTGAAGGCAAATAAGACTCTGATGTTTTTTTTTTTATATATGTTGTTGACGATAGTGTATCAGTATGATTGGTGATGTTGTTAACAAGTACATTTGTTTACTTTATTGAAATTGCACGTCACATAGAGTACATTAAATATCCACTATACAGTACTCCCCTTTTGTATTCATTATCACTTTTCAAAATGCGGTTTTGGCGTTCCATACCAGTAACATAAGTTCACGAAACATGGCCGAAGTTTCTGGTAAAAAGTTGTCTATTGTTGTTCTTTTAAGTTTTGGTATTGGAGCTGCAGTCGGAACAGTATTAGGATACAAGATATTCAGTTGGAGAAAGAAGAGATTACAAAACAAGCGATTTGAATTATCAAAACAAATTAAAGGCGTTAGCAATCAAATTGATTCACTATAAAGTCAGACGTAAGTAGGCCTAGGCTAGGCCGGCTAGAAGTTAGGTATGTTAGAATCGGCGTAATTACTGTAAGGGCTTCCCTTGAAATGCTTGTTTCTCATTGGTCAAAGAGGTAAGTCCTATTAGGCTTGGTTGTTCATGACGACGTAGGCCTAGTAGTTTCTTTACTTCCTGAAGATGTTGCTGATTTCAGAAATGGTCATGTGCTCAACATATTTATAACTGATGGAGATAACAAGAGTCGTGCAGTTACAAAAAATGTTCTGAAGTCTCGTTATCCCTCGGTTGTTATTCGAGATTCTGTAGATGCAGATATAAAGAAAGTTGTTGCACACACCTTAACTTCTACAAAATTCAAACGATCTGTCTGATGCTATTTGCCTCTTAACTTTACTAAAGGTTAGAATTCAGTCGATTGGCCGCTATTTGTAATGAACCTTTTAACTTTTAATGTCCTGACCAAAGTCAAAGTCCCAACCAGGTCCTTCATATGACACCCAGGAACCAGTTTCTCTTGTACCAGATACTCCAATATGTGATTCTCCGCCAACAGCCCAAAAGTCCACTAGGAGTCAGACGCAAAAACTTACACCAAGAAAAGCAAAGATGAAGTGCCAGCTCACTTATTCATCACGAAAGAACAGTGAAATGAAACAAAAACATCAGGAAATTCTCAAGAAATTTAAGTTGCAATTATAAATTCCAAAAAAAAGTGTTTTTTTAACGTTTTGGGTCACAATGTTCAGATGCGTTCATATACTCTGTTGTATGTAGAAGGACGATTCGGCCTGAGGCGATTCGGCACTCTTAAATTTATCGGCTTTGATATGCATTTTATAAGCATAAAATAAGCTTTTTTCCCCAAACTTCATTTTCAGAGAGACTATGGGGTAGTACTACTAGGGATAAAGATGCAATAAAGCAAATAGTTTGAAAACATTGTCGAAAATGATCACGTGAACGATGTAAACAAGTTACGCCTTCTGTTGGCCGCTTGGCGAATGCACAAATTAAACAAGGTTTTTTCGAAGTAATAAATTGAATATAAAATAACTTTTCGTTTTCGTAATTTATTATATATATTGTATCAACATTGTCAGTATCAATAAAATACGGATTGTTAAAGACCCCTTCCCTGCAATTTTGGACGTTTTTTGGAAAATAATACATATATATCACTTTAAAAACATTAAACCATGTCATTCCTTGTCTTAAATGTACGTTTTATGGTAAATTATGATAAAAAGTGAGAAACAATGCACTACCTAAGTAGCTCGCGGCGATCGACCTCTCGTGGACGGTCTTAGGCCTAGCCTAGCTAGGCTTAGTTTTGTAGGCCTAGCTAGTAAACATCGGTAACGTACGAACATCATACGCTAGCTATATACCTAGCCTGACGTTGTATAGTTGCTGCATTAATTGTCTTTCTATTTTTGCCAGACTCCGTTGATACAAATTGGGGAAAACCCGGTATTTTCGCTGAAAAGTTAGGAGTCTTCCATTTGTTTTGGCCGGCACGATCGATCGAAAAGTGGGCGAATTACAGGTGAAAAACAAAAATATCAATCCGCGCGCAATGCATTTTGGGATTTATAGCGGGCCGCTATAATTACTAGAATCGACTTATTTTTCACATTTTTAACCGTTTAAAGACGAAAAAAGTTATCGCAATAGGACCATATAGTATTATTTTTACATTAAATATAGTTTGTGATCTTAAATTAGATCTAAAAAACGTAGAGAAGGGGGCTTTAAAAACCTTTAAAAACTTGATAAATACCAAAAAAATGAATATGAATTTGGTCTAAAGTGAGATGTTTCGGCCCACTTTGTGGTCCCGGGCCGAATTGTCTCAGGGCCGAATCTCTCCGGTTGGTAACTATGTTATTACACGCTTGCCACCTTCAGCATCATTTATATAAATTATTACTCTTAAAGGTCACAATATGACAGAGACACCTACAAAGAAATGCAAACAGATTCAGCCAACTATATTGGTACATGGAGGAGCATGGACAATTCCTCATAGCTTAAGCAAGCCTTACGTCAATGGAGTACAGGAAGCTGTAAAGAAAGGTTATGAGGTTCTCTGTCGCAACGAATCTGCCGTTGATGCCGTTGAGGAAGCGGTCCGTTACTTGGAAAACGATCCAACGTTCAATGCAGGTCAATTAATTAATATATAATCACAGTTTAATTTTAGGTTCTTTATTTTTTTATCTTGCTAAATTAACTGTCTTTATGTTGGGAACAATTTACAGTATTCTTTTTTTGGCACTGTCAGCTGTACTTAAATTATTTTTTTCTATCTGTACAGTTGACTACTATCTATCTCTACAGTGTACTACTATCTATCTCTACAGTTGACTACTATCTATCTGTACAGTGTACTACTATCTATCTCTACAGTGTACTACTATCTATCTGTACAGTTGACTACTATCTATCTGTACAGTTGACTACTATCTATCTGTACAGTGTACTACTATCTATTTGCACAGTTGACTGCGTCTAATGTAATGTTTTTCGTCCCAGCTACTAGTGTGTGCCCGTAGACAATTACAGAATAGAGGCACACTGTCAACAGTTTGAGTTTGAATACTGGCCACTTAAGCTCTGTCTACACTATCAAACTGAGTGATGTGCCCAAATTTGGTAGTGATATGTCAAAATATGGTAGTGATATGACATTGTCATGTTCATATATGGGCACATCACATGTTTTTGTCACATAAACTTTTATAGTGTAGATAGGGCTTTACACATAAAGTAACATGTTTAATCTTTTTTACAGGCACTGGTTCTGCTTTAAACATTGAAGGTGACGTTGAAATGGATGCCATTATCATGGAAGGCAAAAACCTACAATCAGGAGCAGTCACGTGTGTACAAAACATTAAAAACCCAGTATCATTAGCAAGATTAGTTATGGAAAAGGTACAAGTCTATGTTCACATGCTCTTTATCTATTGAAACACAAATAAACACCTGTTAAGCTCTGTCTACACTATAAAACTAGTTTGATGTGCCCAAATATGGTAGTGATATGCTTAAATATGGTAGTGATATGATCATGTCCATATATGATCACATCACAATTTTTTGTCACATAAAGTTTGATAGTGTAGACAGGGCTTAAGATTGTTTGAATAGTGCCCTCTATGTATGTTACAATAGAGCCCTCTCTTGTTTGGTTATGCTTTCATTAGATTCAATATTTTTCTGGGACCACTGGATTGATATGATATTTTTTCATGTTCTCTTTCCAGTTTCTCACTTCCTTATCACGCTTTCTTTTACAGACGGATCATACGTTACTTGCCGCTCAAGGTGCCAATCAATTTGCTGCGGAACAAGGCATTGAACAAGTGAACACAGATGAGCTAGTTTGTGAAAAATCACTGGAAATGTTAAGGGAAAAAAAAAAATATAGCGTAACAGTCGGTGACCAGTTTAGACAAGGGTAAGTGGACCTCTAATTAATTATTTCCCTCATATTAGGACCATTTTTTTAGGGAATGGTATGTAGAATAGAGTTACAATTGTCCATTTAATAGCCATCCGGGTTTTTGTGTGTAGGTGTAAGATAAATTAAACCTATAATATATTATACAGTAGAGGGGAGACCATTTTTTGTTTTACTTACTTCCTTTTAAGGAAATGGTATAGTGTACCACAAACTTTATAATTAATGTTGAAAATAATGTAATTTTGATGATTCTCTTTGTTAGGAAATGTCATGATACTGTTGGAGCTGTAGCAGTTGATGCGTCAGGAAACGTCGCTTGTGCAACGTCAACCGGCGGCATCACGGGAAAGCGAGTGGGACGAGTTGGAGATAGTCCATTGATAGGTACTGTATTATTAATATTACTACATTTATTAAGTCTACCTGCTTACTACTATTATTTGTATGAAAATTAAGTGTGAAAAATTAAATAAAAGAAAGAAAGAATATTAGGTTTTTGAAAAAGAAATAATGATTTAATTGCAATTATTAAGCTCTGTCTACACTATCAAACTAGTTTTACTAGATAAAAATAGTGTGATGTGCCCAAATATGGTAGTGATATGCCCAAATATGGTAGTGATATGCCCAAATATGGTAGTGATATGACATCATCGTGACTATATATGTTTACATCACATTTTTTGTCACATAAAGTTTGATAGTGTAGACAGAGCTTTACACTAGCATTTACCCATGCTCTGCCATGTTGACTGTAAAATTGATGCAAATACATTTTTTTTGTCAGGATGTGGGGCATACTGTGACAATAACTTTGGTGCAGTATCATCAACTGGACATGGTGAGTCTATCAGCCGAGTGACACTTTGTAGAACTATCATTGCACACATGGAACAAGGTAAGGATTTGTCACATGATTAGGATTTGTCACATTATTTGATTTGCCACATGGCTAGGATTTGTCACATGATTAGTACTTGTCACATGGCCAGGATTTGTCACATGACTAGGATTTTTCACATGACTAGGATTTTTCACATGACTAGGATTTGTCACATGACTGGGATTTGTCACATGATTGGGATTTGTCACCTGATTGAGATTTGTCACATGATTGGGATTTGTCACATGATTGGGATTTGTCACATGATTGGGATTTGTCACATGGCTAGGATTTGTCACATGGCCAGGATTTGTCACATGGCCAGGATTTGTCACATGGCCTAGACCTGGATTTCCGTATGACACGGTACTGTATGTGTGTCAAAATATTTTTACAATTACCGTCTAGAGTGACCTACTCAATACTAAACCCTATTTTTACATTATAAAAAAATTTGTACTTTGTAGGTTTGAGTCCTCAAGATGCAGCTGAAAAAGCGCTATCATACATGACCACAAAAGTTCAAGGGTCAGGAGGAGTAATTGTTGTCAGTAACCAAGGTGATATTGGAATGTCATTTACAACTATAAGAATGGCTTGGGCATCTATGCAAGACGGTAGGGTTTGCTATGGACTAGATCCTGGACAAAAGATAGAAGCAAAGAAGTGTTAAAGATTTTAACTATTGCATTCTGTGTCTCTTAAAAATTCCAATAGTTTTATAATATTTTATACGAAAATAATGTTTTAATTACAGATACTGTAGGAATACAGTATTAAATGGTAATTTCACCATCAAGTTGATTATTGTTATGATAATTAGAATAGGTACTTAAGGAACAGAAACGACGACAGAAAGCCATGGTGGGCACAGATGTCTGGAAAGTCCCAGGATCGGAGTCCTCTGAAATTTGTGGGTCGTCCTAACCTCAAGACAAAATCCCCCAAAAAAGTCTTTAATTAAACCTGGTATACCCATTGTTTACTTTGAAACTGCTATCTTTTTTTATAATAATATGGGAATTTTTTATATAGCGCCCTCTATTAAGGTTTAGTGGTTGGTTATCTATGTTTGTTGTACAGTATTTTGAAATTGTTTTCCAGAATTGTTATAAAATAATGCCAACACTCCCTCTTTCCCGGCCTAACAGGGCCGTGCTCTTACTAATCTAATAAAAATATATATTTATGCATAGTGTACTGTTCTGTGATAAAATCCTACAAAAAAAGTTAAAAAACAAGCTAATTTGCTACATTTATGTCCCATATATGGTCATTATAATGTATTGGTTTTTTTATGGTTCCCCTCACATAGCCTCCACCGCTTGTCAAATGTGCTCCTCAGCTGGTCTCAATATAAAAAGAACTATCTAAAATCATCATTTTATCTTCTTATTTTTTTTTTAACTTCTGATTTTGGCATGTACTGTACGTAAAAAATAAAATGTTTTTAAAAATACAGAAATGCAATAGTTTACATGTGAAAATTTTAATAGAAATAGCTGTATTGCATAAAATTCTCCATAAAAAGAGGAAGTTATTGTATGATATGATTCAGATATACCAAATAGTTTCCACAAACATTGTAGTAAAATGCTAATTGTCAATATCCGGTTGGTAGCGGTTATTATTTACATTTAGTCAATAAAAGAATTTGATAATGAAAGTGACAGTTTCTTTCGACTTAAAGTTCAAAGAACTTATTGTGACCTCAATCCACTCTGTATACTATGGTATCTTTTAACATTTTTTTTTAAACATGAAGTGTGGAAAAATAAACGAAACGAAAGAAATTGATTATATTGTGTACAGTTAGAGTTTTGTTTGTTTTATAGTAGTAGACTGTAGAACGCAATTGGGACCAAACAATTAATTAGTGTGTCTGATCACTTAAAAGGGGATTGGAGCCATTGTTTTGAAACATGTATTAAATTTCCCTAATTGTTTGTTTCACAGAGTCTCCTGAGTTGCACTTTAAATTCTTTATTCATACAAAATGATAAGTACAAAAAATAATACGTAATACTGTTTATCACAGGATATGCTTGGGACTACCAACAAAAAATACAGAACACATTTGAAAAAATTATGTACAATTTATAAAGTTTAAACAAATTAGAATCTAAATTAAAATTCATATATTTAGAAGAAAACATTAAAAATTAAACATAAAAATGAGATGTTTCATTTTAAGTTCATTTTTTTTAAAATTTAGGCCAATTTTTTTAAAATTTATTTATTTTTATTATCCTAATAAAATAGAATTTAATTGAATGAAGTTCTAATAAACTATTATTGTAAAAAAAAACGTGCGTAGTTACCAATAATAGTCACATGGTTTTTACAAATATGTATGACGAACATTTTCCGTTTGTGTTCCATACCTCATGTATAAAAGCGAAAGGATGTGTGTCGTGTGAATAGACAGCTGAGAGCTGAGGAGAAGGACGGAAGGGGGTGTGTCGTGTACGTTCAGCGGAGAAAAACATTCGCGTATTATTATATAAACATAAACAAAATATACAAATGACCCGATTTTGGACACAGACACGTTATCTCGTATACCGAAACTTTCTAACGAAATGGAGAAACAAGAGAGAGTTGTTTCAGGTGAGTATTTTCAAACAAATTACCTAATTTAAATAACCTAGTCTAGGTTAAGCCTAGGCCCTCATCGAGATGTCACATGTGTGTGCATAGCGCTAGGTAGGCCTCTAGTAGGCGGTCGTCGCTGTCATCTAAGCCGATGTCTAGGCCCTAGCCAGGCCTACTCACTACTGCATTAAACCAGTGTTATAGAGTTATAGGCCTAAGACCTGAATATAATTGTAAAAGACACAGAAAGGCACTTCAACGGTTCATAGGCCCTAGGCCTATATTTTATATAAGTTCTCAACACTGCATTTTAAAAGAGGATGCTTAAATTTACACAGTCTACAGTACACATAGATAGGCCCTATATAATTAGTCCAACCATGTTCATTCGCTTTGTATTGATCGGTCATGTTTTATTGTTGAAAGCATCAAAATGTACACCAACACACAACATTTTTAAACGAAAAAACTACTTGCCTATTTATTTTAACCTACCAATTATCAAAGATAATTTATTTTTTATTTATTTTCATGCATCTCTCTCGATTATACGCAAAATGGCAAACGGATAAGTATCGAAAGGTCGCATTAATAACACCAGTTTTAAAACTGGTGTTATTAATTATATTAGATTAAATTCCCCATAGTAGGCGCGCATATTGATGGTCAAAATCGTTGATGCATGACTTTCGTATACCTATGCCAAATAGATTGACACTCCCAAGTTTATGATGTAGTTTGTGATTATAGTCAATTTACATTTTATGATTGTATAGGAGTTTAAATAAACAGAACTTGAACGTAATAGTTCAAAAGGTCAGAATATAAGAGTGCTTTTGTTTACTAATAAAATAAATCGTTTTACTATATATTTTTATTACTGAACCCTTATGATATATATTCTCTTCAGTTTTTAGTATCTTAATTTTTTTTTCTTTTGAATATACATTAATACA
This sequence comes from Antedon bifida, assembly GCF_963402885.1. Classification (NCBI taxonomy): domain Eukaryota; kingdom Metazoa; phylum Echinodermata; class Crinoidea; order Comatulida; family Antedonidae; genus Antedon; species Antedon bifida. The sequence goes on along the minus strand of NC_136234.1, from coordinate 19,533,002 downwards.
TTTATTACACTCCTCAACACATTCTGTGCTATAGCCTATAGGTGTGCTGTTTGTATCTTGGTGTACAGAAGTTTACCAAGTGGGCTGTATGTAATCGCGCACATTGAAGGCATTTTAGGACAGTGTTAAGCTAGTGATCGCACTCCTAAGCCTCAAAAGGCGAGGCCTGGTTTAAGAAAAATGCTGTCCTTATGTACACATGTGCTGGGTAGAGTTTGTCAAGTCTAACTTTCTCATTTCCACTAAAATTTTACAATTACCTAGTTAGCACTCTTGGATAAATCTCTTCTTAAATAAAAATGAAAAGATTGTAAACAGTTCTTTCATCCACCCCTAACATTTGTGTACGTGCTGTATCCTATTTTTGTCACCAAAAGAACAATAATCAAATATAATTATTAGGCAATGCTCAGTGACCAAAATAAGAATATTAAAATTTGTGAAATTTAAATGTTTTTAGTGGAAAATTTGACCATTTGACTGTATGTTTCAAAAACCAGAATAAGTGATCTTTTTCAAAGCCTGACGTTAGATATTTGATAAATACTCTGTATAAAGTTTGAGAGTTTTGAATTTGTTTTCTTTTGCAATTAAGTGCGTTTTTTCATGCGTTCACTCTATACATCATACCACGCACTTTAATTGCAATATAGATGGCATATAATTTGGTCAGTATCCACTAATTTATTGTTCAATTAAAGTTATAAGGCAGATGGTAATTATTACCAGGGTGTTTTCACTCTTCCCTGTTTATTATTGTATGAGCAAAGTTCAACCATGGAGCTATCATAATAATTTTCAGTTCCATTGTTGAAAAATACTATAGAATAGTTACAAGTGGCTGTCTGTATAAAGTTGGTTTCCCACTAAAATGCAATGCAAGGAGGTACAGCGCAATGCAAGTGATTTGACCAATGACAAGTGATGAATTATTCGAAGTGGCGCTTGTCATTGTTCAAATGGCTTGCGTTTGCGTCTATGTTCTTGAGTTGCGTCCTACTTTAGTGGCAACCAAGCTTAAGCTAGCATGCAGTACACCTATAGGAAATAATTTAGTTTTATCTACAGCTGTAAATAATTTGCTCTAAAACACTGGAGCTTGCAGTGGCCTTTGTTTCACTTCCTACATATTGTAATTCCAGATTTATTTTTCTTGTATGGGAACCGTTTTAATAGTTCACTATTAGTTTTCTCTTTTTACTATATGTCTTGGCTGTTGATGTATTACGTATTTTATATTAAATACATTTTTAAAATAAAATGGAGTACAGTAGTGTCATAATAAGTGTCATTTTATTTTAAAGTTAATAATTGTTGTTACTTTTAGGAAGTGTTTCTACCGATGTTACTCTTGTGTAACCTTGCAACGATCCGGTACTCCACCCAACCAGACACACAACCAGCTATCCCAGAATTCCAACAATATGACTTGTTTGCCAACTCCTTTATGGGGCCATTTTTGCAACCAATCGGCGTTGCTCCAAACTCTCCAGAAATCGAGGCCCTGTTGACAAAAGCTACAGAATTAGCACCGTATCTGAATTTCATTTATTACGAAAATGAAACACAACTCCTGAAGGCGAAGGAAGATTCAAATTTAACGGGACATGGCATCGTGTTTGCCGACAATTTCCTAAGTAATTTAAGTTACACAATACGAACAGATAAAAACAGCGTTCCATCAACTTCCGATGGTTTCACCAATGAAGGTATGTAATCCTTTTTGTATATTAAAGTCTGTTTAACACATTATGGTTTTTAGCGCCATAGATCAGCTTTCTTTCTACATTTGTATTGGCATTATTAAAAAGTTATAATCCGTAAGATTTTATGTTGGTTTAAAGATTTAAATTGAGTTCTTGGTAGATTTGGAATCCAGTAGAATTCATTCCAATTGGAGGTGGAGGTCATTGTTTGACCCCATTTTGGTCGCCATCTTGAATATCTTTTTACTCAAATTATAAACCATACTGTAATTGCTATGTGTTTTGATTTCCAAATTTCTCATTATTTTTCAGGAACTTGTCGCATTTTAGCACCTGACCAACCACCAATGGTAAATTGTCCTGCTACCGGATATCTCTATTCTGGGTTTTCTATACTTCAGGTCATCCTTGACCATGCCATAATTCTGGTAAGTTTTTAAATTCTGATATATCAGGTCCCAATTGGATCATAAATTGAAGGAGTTGGGGGTATCATATCAATTTTACCAGCTAAAGTGGTCTTTCATTCATTTCAGGCGTCCATGAATTTTACATTCATATTTGGAAGCTCCAATAAATAATCTATTATAAAAGCTATGAATTTAAATTTGTTTATTGTTATGTTTGTAGATGAAGACTAACAAAACTATTACAGAACTGCCGTTGCCAAAAATATTGACGCAAATGTTCCCAAAAGGCGAATACCCAGGGTCCCCATCAGCCTTGCAGACCACCACCGCTGTCTACTTTGTTCTGTCTTATTCTCCTTTTATTGTCGCACTGTTGGCTAAAATTGTGAACGAGAAGGAGAAGAAATTGACCCAGTCACTACAAATGATGGGGATGAGAACAGGTCCATTTTGGTAAGTATGAATTTAAAAAATAAAAAAAATTTAAAAAATAAATAAAAAAAAGAGTATGAATTTTTTTTTTTTCTTTGGCTTTCTTGGATTTTTCACATTTGTTTTTCCAAAATTTGTAATTACTGAAAAAATAAAAGCTTTGTATTATTGAAAAGAATGAAATTTATTTTTTGATGGATTGATTGATTGAAAATGAAAGTTCTTTTGAAAAGTTTCCACCTTTGATTTCAAGCTCAGCTATTTTTTGTTTAATTCAATTTGTTTTTCTTATTTTAGGACAGCCTGGTTCATAGTGTACTGCATTATGATTGCCTTTGTGTCCATATTTGGCATTGGCTTCGGCAAGGCTATTACAGTTTTTCCGGACGGAAACTTCTTCCTTCTATGGCTCTTGCTAATGCTGTACGGTATTTCAAGTGAGTTTTCCATCAAATAAATTTATTCACAAGCAAAAAAAAGAAAAAGACCCAGATGTTGTTTTTACATTCTTTGTCATTTTGTATTTTTCTTGTCTGCTATTTTAACAAATGTTCCAATTCAACTAATTGGTTGCTATGGCACTTATGTCGTTATATGTTTATGTTTTTGATGTTTTTATTGAAATAAAAATACCGATATTTATTATCTGCCTCATCACTCTCACCATATTAAAAAAGAAAACTGCAAAGATATTCTCAACTTAATTGCTTTTTATATTTTGTATCGCAAAAGTTAAGCTTTATCTACACTATCAAACTTTGTGACAACAAAATGTGATGTGTGCCCATATATGGACATGATGATGTCATATTACTACCATATTTAAGCATATCATTACCATATTTAGGCACATCACACTTTTTTTGTTAAACTAGTTTGATAGAGTAGACAGAGCTTTATACCGCAAAAGTTATTTTTCAAATTTTCTTGTCACTTTTTTAGCTGTAAACCTGGCTTTTATGCTAACACCGTTCTTTAACAAAGCCACGGCAGCCGGTGCCTTTGGTGGCTTTATGGTCTTCCTAATGGCAGTCATATACATACCAATCGGTTTGATTTCGGGAATCCCAGTAGCAGTTAAATGGGTTCTATCGCTGTTTTCCCCTATTGCGGTTTCACTTGCTTTGGATATGGTAAGTTTTCATCCTTAAAAAAAATGTTTTGTTTATTTTTTGTTGAATATGCCATTTTAATGTTACATAATAGTTATTCACTTCTACCAAAAACAAGATAGAAATTCTATCTATAATATAGAATTATTTACCTGAAAATAAAAAGTAATTTAAAGCAGACAATGGTTTTTTAATTTTTTAGAAAATCAAAAAAAGTTAATATTTTGAAGGTTTTGAAGTTCTAATTGTGTAATTTTTATTATTTAATAATTACATATTTTGCTTATAAATCCATAGAATACACAATCAATATAAATTCATTTAATTTTTTTTGTCTTGATTTTAACAGGCTGTACTTCTTGAGATAGAACAAGATGGTTTGACCTTTGACAGTTTGAATGATGGGGAATTCCCAATGTACGCATGTTTTATCATGCTCAGTGTGGACGCTCTCTTGTATTTTCTTCTTGCTGTTTATTTTGATAATGTTATTCCATGTAAGTTTAAAGCTCTGTCTACACTATCAAACTTTATGCGACAAAAAAATGTGATGTGCCCATATATTGACATGATGATGTCATATCACTACCATATTTTGGCATATCACTACCATATTTAGGCACATCAAACTTTTTTTGTCAAACTAGTTTGATAATGTAGACATAACTTAACAGTTGTTATATTAATCAATGCTCTGCATGGAATAGTGAATGTTTCAATATCCCCTCACAAACTTAGTTCAAACACAACAATGTAGACAGAACATAAGTGCCAGTTCAGATGAGCCATCGTCTTGTAATTGCTTATTACGTAATTACTTACAGTGGACTGTCATTGCGTTGCGTTGCAAGTGGAAACCAAATTTCAAAAGTAGAAACAAATTATTAAATTTGATTTTAACTTTTTTTGGTTCACCAGCTGAGTATGGCCAAACAAAAGACCCATTGTTTTGCTTCAGGCCCTCCTTTTGGAGCAGCAAAGAACAGTACAGACAAGTTAGGCATAATTCAACTGCATCCGTTGCTCGAAACGATCATGAAGAAGACGTGGAGGAAGTCCCGCCAGATGTCAAAGGTCGCCAGTGTATCAGGGTCAACAATATTGTTAAAGAATTTCCTGGGAAAAAGAAGAAACCACCAGTTAGAGCTGTTAATGGTAAAATTATCATATTTTAGAATATAAAACGTGGTGAGACAGGTGCTTGACCTTTGACATGAAAATGTATTTAAACTTTACAATAATTAGTATTGCATATAACACAAGAACCCCGCCTTTAGGACACCTCTATTCATTCAATTTTTTAGCACTGTCACATTTTCTTGATTTCACAGGCTTATCATTAGAAATCTACGAAGGTCAAATAACTTGTCTTCTCGGACACAACGGTGCCGGAAAAACGACCCTCGTCAACTGCTTAACTGGAATGATGCCATCAACGTCGGGATCAGCTACAATTTACGGATACGATGTTACGAATCCACTGGAGATGGATACTATTCGTACGATGACGGGCGTGTGTCTGCAGGAGGACACGCTGTTTGATTATTTGTCGCCACGAGAGCATCTATCGATTTATGCCGGTTTGAAGGGCGTGCCGAAAGAAGATATTGAGAAAATAGTACGAAAAGTGTTCTATTGATAAAATATAAACATTTCCAACAACATTAAACCCCACTTATTTTTTGATAGCAGTGAATTGATTGTGAATGTCCATATATGGACATGATGATGTCATATCACCACCATATTTAAGCATATATCACTACCATATTTGGACACATCACACTTTTTTTTTGTGTAGACATAGCTTAATGCACGTAGGGTGTTGCTGAGAGTGTTGTGTTTTATTAAATTTTTGATGATGATGTCTCCTCACCCCCTCTTATCAAGAACAAATAAAATATATCTGTTTTTTTCCTTTTTTTATTTTGATGATATGTAACTACTAATTTAGTTGAGCGCTTTTTGAAATCTTTCGATTTTTAACTGTGCTTCATTTTTAGGTTGACCAAATATTAAAAGAAGTTGATTTACATAAGCAAGGCGCCACGCATGCCAAGGATTTGAGTGGCGGACAAAAACGCAAATTATGCATGGGAATTGCACTCATCGGAGACCCTAAGGTAAATCATTTTAATAATAAGTCTTTATGTCAGCTACAGCGATTTTAAATTTCTTTTGTTTAAAATCCTCGCCTACTGTGACTGACTTATAAATAATGAATAAATGTTCTGGGGCTAAAGCTGAAAATAAATAATATTAATGTATATAACACTTTGCAGTATTCAATTCAATATTAAACTTAAATTTTTAGTTAATTTTTTGCTTTTTTCTTAATAATTAATTAATATAAACATAAACATATCTGTTACAGGTGGTTATTCTGGATGAGCCGACAAGTGGAATGGACCCGTACTCACGACGTTGTATTTGGACGCTTTTAAAGAATAAGCGAGAAGGCCGAATCATTCTATTGACCACGCATTTTATGGATGAAGCAGATATATTAGCAGGTCAGTCAGCAATCCTATGATATGACATCATCATGTCCATATTTTTGTCACAAAAAGTTTGATAGTGTAGACAGAGCTTAAGTTTGTCAGCTTATGAGTTGTAATCTTTACAATTAATTCAATTCATCTTTTATTGGTCTAATTCATATAAAAATAAAAATCAGAAAATCTTTGTTAATACACTGAAGTTAAAAATACCTGGAACATTTTTAAAAGAATAGAAAAGTACAGACAATATTTAACAATAATTCATATATATAGAATAACAAAATTTATTTTATTTATTTTAATTTATCAATAGATGTTTATTAATTTATAATATATATTTCTATAATATATTTTTAAAAAATTATTATTTTTATTTGTAATACATTTCTTCTTACAGATCGGAAAGCTATTATAAGTAATGGTAAATTACGTTGTTTTGGCTCTTCGCTCTTCCTCAAGAATCGATTTGGCATTGGTTACAAGCTCGGGTAATTTTTTACTTTTAATTAATCATCATCTTTAATTATTATTCTTCGACTTGAGAAAGAACGTTTACGTGATCACTAATTAATTAAAGACTAGTTGTGATCGTTCTGGAATTATAATAATGAATGCTCATTTTTCATTTTCTTAATCAGCATGGTGACAGAATTGAGTTGCAATCATGATGTTGTGAAGGACCTTATTGTGTCAAAGGTCAGTGATGCAAAGGTCATAAGGTCACATGGTATGGAGCTAACATTTCAGTTGCCTCTAAAAGATATGGACTTTTTTACAGGTATATTGAAATATTTTTTGTGTTCGATGAGAAAAACAATAATTATTTGTTTTGTAACAAAAAAAACAACAAAATTAATCTACTGCTTCTATCTTAATTAATTGATCAGAGCTCTTCAAAGAGCTTGAATCGAAAGATGAAAATGGTGAAGAAAAATCCAAGATGCTCGGCATCCAAAGTTACGGCGTCTCCATGACAACGCTTGAGGAAGTGTTTCTGAAAATTGGTGAGGAAGCAGATTTGGAGAAAGAGCGTGCAGAAGGAGGATTGGTGAACGAAGGGACTGTTGCAGATGGTAATGGTAAATTTGATTAATATATCCGCAAAGTTGTTATTCATCCAGATAGATAATCGGAATATAAAATAATGATTAACAACGTAAAAAGACAACTAGTAGTCTACTGTACATTGCTACTTAATACAAATCATTACATATTGAATAGGGAGTGCATCTTCTTTTTTTTTTCAACTAGACCGTTCAGGTGGACATGACTCATTAAATGTTAATGGTGAGATTCATGCAAATGACACTGTCATCGATCTTCAAGAAGATGTCGTTCTTGATTCGACAACATTGGCAAAGCATCCTATCAAACCAACATTCAAGGAACAGTTTAAAACTCTTGTTTGGGTCTTTAGGACCCTTGTTATACGAAATCCGTCGGTATGTAATCCTAAGAAATGCTGAACAAATAGAACATTTTGTTTTAGAACGTCTATTTTCCCATAGTCTCCCATACAACCCTACTGTATGAATTACACCTTTTACATTAGGGAGTTTTCGATTTGCAACGGCCGATGACCTACCTAGGTCAGGTAAATTGATGTGTCATCGGTCCTCGACACTGTTTTGAGCGAAGAAATACGTTCCAATATCTCTGCATTCGCACAATGGATTAACTAGGTGTACTTTGGTCGTTGTCATTGGTCTTTGCAAATCAAAAGCTCTCTACAGCCAGAAAATATGAGACACATACATGTTGAAATGTCGAATTGATGTAGAATGTGAAAACAACTCTGCCTATCTCTGTTGGTTCCTATCCTTGCTCACGATAATTTAAAATATAAATTTGCAATTAACCCAAGTTACTTATCTTTAGACTTACTTTGTACGATTTATTATGCCAAACATTTACATGGTGATTGGTGTTGTCATGGTTCTGGTACTCCCATCTAGTACCAATAATGACCAGAATCCGGTCAAGATTAATCTACCAGCTGATCTGTACTTGCAAAATCTCACAGGCTTACCAGACTCCAAAACAGAATTGCTGTATCAAAACTCTACAGGTTGGTTGTAGTTTGGAATTTAAAAATTCGACTGCGCATATGTGCATTCTAATTTTTAAAGTAGTCAACGCGTATAGTGTAGTAAGTAATCCAATCAGATTGTTTGAAAGCACTCGCGTACTGAAGGCGTTTAGTATGCGTCCGATAGAGTTTGCGGCAAATCTTTTAGTGAGCAAAGTGCTATTCATGCCAGTTGAAATTGAAAGCCCTCTACGGCCAGCAAATAAATGAGATTATGCAATTTTTCTTTATACAAATTGTGGTTCCCAATAACTAATTCTAAATTCTACTTTATAGGTCATAATATTAATGACCTGGTTACGCAGTTTGACCAATTAAACATCAGAAGTGCGTGGACAGAAAGCTTGGACACATTAATGGCCGATGCCCCACATCACCAGGCTATCAATGTCAACAACATTGTAAGAGTCTTCTTGTTTGAAAAATAAATATGCGATATATGCAATATGGCCATACGTACTGTAGTGACAGAAGTTATTCTGTTTTGTGTACATATACCTGTATATCAGCTGCTTAAGGTCTGTGCTTTATTCACCATTTTCCCTTTTACCAAGAGAGATCCCTGTTTAATTTATTAAGGACTGGAAAGGACTAGTGGCCTGATCTTACCAATATCTTTGCAAACTATATACTTAAGCATTAACAAATAAATTAAATGTCAGAAGAATTAACATAGTTGTGCATCCTTCATTGGAAACCACTTTAACCATGTAATCTTTTATTTCTATTTTAGAGAAATTCATTCGTAGTGCATTACAATGACACGGCCATTCACTCGTTACCGATCCTCATCAACATTCTTATGAACTCCCTCTACGGTATGCTGGACATTAGCAGCGAGGACATCAGTGTGTCCACGCAGGACTTCCCGTCCACCGGCTCAGACGACTATACGTTCAATGGAACTGTCTTTCTCGCGATTTTCTTTGCCCTGTCGCTCAACTTAATCCCACCATATTTTGCCGTCGATAAAGTTAAAGAACGTGAGGTAACTTTGCAATTCAAACATTTATGCAGACCTCTTCAAAGTCTTCTAACACTTTTTTTAATAGCGCCCTCTGTATTTAAAAAGTATAGTGCCCTCTACGGTTTGGCCACGATTTATAAAGCATCCTGATATTCCAAGTTGGGACCTCTGTTGATGTCTTGCATGCATGAAATAAATAATTTGTTTGTAATATTATTCCTAAAGATTGAATACAATATTTCCAACATTTTCTATTTCGTTATAGTTGAAGATAAGATCGCAGATCCGTGTGTCCGGGATAACGGTGAACACATACTGGTTTGCCTGGCTGGCCGTTGATGTTGCATTCTACGCTTTAGCGTGCGTCATCGGTTTCATCGTGATTCTCGCCTTTCAAGTGGATGCCTTTTTACGAGCTGGTGCTATTGTTACGTTTATACTGTTGCTTATCGTGTACCTGCCCGTTTCCACGATTGTCGCTTTTTGCGTCTCGTTTTTGTTTGATAGTTTTGAGTCGTGTCAGGCTGTTCTTCCGTCAATATATTCATTAGTAAGTTTCAATTGGAAAGATAGAATTATATTCAAATATAATCTCATGCCCTAACTTAGGCTAGATTCAGACAGAAGACTTTGTTAAAATCGTCTATTAATTGCATAATAATTCCACCACCTTATTTTAGCCTAATTTCTTACCCATGTCCCTTAAGACTCTACTTGGTCATAAACAGTAGTGTCCCCTTAATAATGTATTGTCCCCCAAAAACATAAAAAATGAAGATTAATTGAATCAGACTTTAGATTAGATTTTGTTGTTTTAATAAAGTTAATCACTTCCATAAAATGACAAAATAAATGGTTAAATTCAACCAAAAATACATTGACTGGCAGCCAATTTGACTATTTTTTTATATATATATTTTTTTTCGATCCAATTTTTGGTTAAAGTGGATAACTATTATGTGACATTAAAATAGCATATTCAACAACAAAAATTGTAAGAATTATTTTTTTAGGGGGACAACACCTTTAATAAAGGTTTCTCCTGTATTGAGGTATCCGAAAGAAGCGGTTCTACTATAGTTTGATTGTTTTAGAAATTTCTATTTTTCTTTAAAAAAATGTGTAATTTTTTGTTTAGTTTCCAACAGCCTTAGCTGCCCCTGTCATAGCGTTAGACCTGACTGGTTCATATTCACTTGCTGGTGGCCTTCATCTTCTCTTCAGCTTCATATTCCCACCCTATGCAATTTATGGTGGAGTCTATTACATTGTTAGGGTGAGTTTATCGCTATATATTTTAAAAATCTAATAGCAAAAGTGTCTTTTCAGTGGAACCATCACATAGAAAAGCCTTCCGCTAAGGTGCAATTTCTCCCGAATCGTTATCGAATCGAATCCTGTTATTGTATAGATTTATTATTTAAGCTCTACTACCCACTCCTGGTCATGCCTGAGTAAGCATCAATTATTCTTATTATTTCTCAGATTTATGAATTTGCAGATATTACACAAACGACTGATGAGCTCGATTTTGTGGATTACCTCAAATTTGATGCATATATTGTCCCAACAATTCTAATTGTAAGTATATCAATCAATTTTTTTTGGTCTTATTAATTTTTATGATTAATGTTGCAGATATCTTATCAAGATAGTTATTGTACATTGTTCAATGTTTGTTTATATTGATTATTTGGTTAGGGATCTTGTAAAAATGATTCCACTGCAGTTACTGCAGTAACTATGTGCAATTACTTTAGCCAGCTTCTTTGTGGGTAATTTATTGCAATAACTACTGTACCTCATAAATTACATTTTTTTAGTGGACCATTTTGTTTTTTATTTTGTTTGTTCGTTATTAAAATTATTTCTTCATTTCTCTCCTTTTACAACATTACATGATATGATATTAATTATTTTTCAGCTTATCTTGGACTTTGTGATTTTGTATTTCTTTCTACGCTGGTGTGAGATAAGAAAAACTGGTGGAGATTGGAGAGATGCCTTCTTTTGCATGTAAGTTTTTAAGCTAGCTTTCAACTGTTGTAAATACATATGTTAATATATCTTGCTCAGTGGTGTTGGCTTAAGTGGCTTAGTGGGTTAAGCTTGGCACAGGTTCAAGGTTCTCCGCAACCATAGTTCTGGTGGCAGCTGAACAACCCGTCCACACCTGTACACAATTCAGCCCAGTTACAGTAGGATGAGGTTATTCCCCCTTCATTTAATCATTTTTTGTATGAAAAAAATGAATGCACTATACTTTTATCAACCATGGCTTGTTATTTTCACAGCTCAGCTGAAAAAAAGTATAGTAAGATAAATAAAGACGTAATTCCAGATGAAGATGAAGATATCATAGCAGAAAGGAACAGAGTTAAAGACATTTTACAAAATGATAAGGTAATGTATTTGATTATCACAGATTGTTTAAATTACACACTATTGACTCAAAAATGTGTCCCCTTATTAGTGGTGTCTGTGTATGTAAACATACGCGGGACTGGTTACACCACGAACATGCAAATACAAGGGTATGGTAAAATATAAAGAACTGGTTTGATAAAAGCTCTTCAGTTTTTGTTTTTTTTAAATTGTTTTTCCAGACATCGGTGTTGGTGGTGAGTGATCTTCGACGAGAGTTTGTCAAAAGAAAAGACAGAAAGAGCAAAGTTGCTGATAATTCTAATACCAAGGTTGCCGTAAGGAATGTGTCCATGGCTGTGAGCAAGGGTGAGGTTCTCGGTCTTCTTGGGCCAAATGGGGCGGGAAAGACCAGCCTGATGAACGTAGTCACAGCAGACATTGAGCCAACCAAAGGCCAGGTAATGTTGTTGTACTGTAGGAAGGTAGAAAGTAGAAGTTAGGTTCTATCAGCAGCTACAATAATAGGCAGCAGAAGCTAGATTAGGTGGGCAGAGGCTAGATAAATTGCCTGCAAGATTAGGCTTTCAGATGTTACGGCTAGGAAGATTGTCTTGGCAAAATCAAAAGGTTATAGTCTATGTACAATATGTTGGATTTGATTAAACTGATGGATGAAGCTTGTGAAGGGACAAAAAATAAAACGCTCTTAAGCTCTGTCTACTCTATCAAACTTGATGTGACAACAAAATGTGATGTGCCCATATATGGACATGATGATGTTATATCACTACCATATTTGGGCACATCACACTTTTTTTGTCAAACTAGTTTGATAGTGTAGAAAGAGCTTTAGAAAGAGAAAGTTTATAGCTGTGTAGGGAGAAACCGAAAGAAGACAAAAGCTTGCAAGATTTTAGAAAGTTGAACTCTATGAACTCTAAAATAGACTGAATGTAGAATAAAATGTGCTCATTGGGTAGTGATGATGAATGGTAACTTTTTTTACCCTCAGGTAAGAGTCGGAAAGAATGATATTGCATCGTCTTTGAGCGAAGCCTACCAAACAATGGGATTCTGCCCTCAAGTGAACCCGCTATGGCCGGACTTGACAGTGCGTGAACACTTAATGACGTATGGACTTATTAAAGGACTTTGCAGAGATGATGCGACTACCATCAGTAGCCAGTAAGTTTGAGCAGTTCTATATAAATATGATATTATAAAGGGTAATACTAATGTATTGTTAACAAATTGCCATATAATGATGGGGTTTTTTTTAGTTGGGGTGATGATAGCTATGGTAACATTCTGGCCCGAAACAGGATAGTGGTGTTGTCAACAACATTTAGTGGTAAAACTTAGAACAAATCACTTATGGTTGTATTGCATTGCTTATTTTTCAGCTACATGGATGGACTGAAGATTACAGAACATGCTGATAAAAAGACGAAAGAAATATCAGGAGGAACAAAGAGGAAGGTACAGAATATCAACAACAAAAAAATAATAATAAAATGTGATGTGACCAAATATAGTAGTGATAAATAAATTTGATAGTGTAGACAGAGTTTAACACCCAATATTCACTGTCTCCAATCCCATCTAAATTATATTAAACAAACATTTACTAACATTAAATTGATTATGTTATGTTAAGATTCCTCCAAATGTGTCCAATGTCTTATAATACAATTGTTTATCATGTTTTTAATTTCTAGCTTTGTTTTGCACTGAGCATGTTGGGTAATCCTGAGATAATCCTGATGGATGAGCCCTCTACTGGAATGGATCCTTCTTCGAAACGATTTTTATGGTAAGTCAAACGCAGCATCACAATTTCTTGAAGCATCAACATGTTGAGTAGTGGTTAGGTCACTTGTACGAGTAGTTTATTTTTGTCTGTAATTTTGTTTATAATTTTTAATAAATTTATCATAAAGCTCTGTCTACACTATCAAACTTCATGTGACAAAAAAAATGTACATGGTGATGTCATATCACTACCACATTTGGGCATATCACTACCATATTTGGGCACATCACATTTTTTCTGTCAAACTAGTTTGGTAGTGTAAACAGAGCAAAAAAAATAATGTGGTTGTTTTTATAGGAACACCATTATTTCATGTTTTCAAGAGAACCGTGGTGGAGTTTTAACAACTCATTCTATGGAGGAAGCCGATGCCGTGTGCTCCAGAGTGGGAATCATGGTAGCTGGTCAACTAGAGTAAGTCTATTTCGGACTGAACAATTTTGTTCTCTTTTCTAAACCCAGTGCAGTAGGGTGTTACCCCAGTGTACTTTGTTTTGTTTGTTATTATATATTTAGGCAAATTGCCAAGGATAACCATAAGCGAATTCATTCACTATCCTTCTTAAAGGTAGCAATCCTGTTTACAAGACAAACATATACACAAGATGCTCTACATAAACAAAGTATTATTATAAGTCTTTGGGAGTGGAGTTCTAATTTGTCATTAGAAAAAATCCCTATATTATGACAGGACCTGAACCCTGGATTGGTAGCCAACTATCATAACCACCAAGCCACTGGACCATCTTAGCCCCTGTTATTCATAATAGGCGCCTCAATTAAGGAAAAATAAATATGTTTGTTTTTAGATGTTTATGAATCTATTAGTGTTAATTATAATTGTATTTTAAGTAAATTTAAAATATGTTTTTAGATGTTTGGGGACTACCCAACACCTCAAGGACAAGTATGGCGGTGGATATCTGTTAGAGGCCAAGCTCAACATGAGTGCTTTCGTACGAGAAGAAGGAGACACGACCACACTCCTCGAAAACAAACTCAAGGCGTTCATTCAGCATGTCCGCACTTTCTTTCCTGGAGCGGAAGTCATTGAGTGTTTTTCGGAACGTGTGACTATAAAAGTGCCGCAGGACGAAGTAAATTCGTTGGCGAAAGTGTTTGAAATCATGCAAGAAGGTAAGTTATAACATGCCTGATCCTTGCCATTTGATTGGTTAATTACATATCACATGATGTTCATTTCCATTCTTTTGATTTGCACTGATGCACAATGAATTAACTTAACTTAGTTGTCGGTCGTCTCAAATTAAAAATTGTGAAATTTCTTTTTCTTGTAGGCAAATCTAACTTTGAAATTGAAGAATATAGTTTTAGTCAATCTACACTTGAACAGGTTGGTATTTGGTTTTATAATGCACTAGCAAAATATCCACCCGCCCCAGAGTTTATTTTATTTATTTATTCCTTTCAGTAATCTTGTACATACAAAAATTAGCACTGAGGATAGACAAAAAGAGTCTCTCTCCAACTTAACTAGGCTTAATAAAACATACCTTATGGTTTATTCAATATTTTGACAAGTATTATGAATTTATTTTTAAGGTATTCATCGAGTTTGCAAAACAACAGGATGAACTGGAAGTTGAAGAGGAGCCAGAAGTTGAAAATGAAATTCATCGATCAAGACGCGTCCAACCCAAGCCTCAAAGACAGTTCTCAACACTATCAGCTACCAATACACACTTGTAGACTGATTACCGATGTCAATCGAGGGGTCCATCAGACAAAATCTGAAGCCAACCTGCGTGTTACTTAAAATTTCTAATTTAGACAGGTCACAGTGGTGTAATGGCTATGAGCACTCACTAGCTAAACCCAAGAGCCCCAGAGCTTAAGGGGCCCAGAACATGTGCAGTCCAATGCAATTACAATTATCGTAAGAGGAGATAGGAAAATACGAAGCCTCTTCGTATTATTGTGCGCGGGTATTTTTCAAGATGGACATCCATTAGACAATGTATACCACGACCACGACCCTATTTGGGGCAAATCGTTGAACCTAAATTTGTTTTAATTGTCAATAACTAATTATCTAACTCAATTTAATTAGTAAACAGGGTTACATCAGATGGTTAAAATCAGTACCGAATGTACGAACCAACTTTATATACCATCGAGTAAAAATTCTAGAAGTAAGGCGCGATTTACCGAATTTTGCCCTTACGTAAATTTATATATAGATTAATGAGTGCTCACTAGCTAAACCCAGGAGCTCCAGGGCTTAAGGGACCCAGAACATGAGCAGTCCAATGCAATTCTTTTTCATTCCATTGTATTGTTGACCATTCTAAAGTATAGTTGAACATTCTATAGTATAGTTGACCATTCTATAGTATAGTTGACCATTCTATAGTATAGTTGACCATTCTATAGTATAGTTGACCATTCTATAGTATAGTTGACCATTCTATAGTATAGTTGACCATTCTATAGTATAGTTGACCATTCTATAGTATAGTTGACCATTCTATAGTATAGTTGACCATTCTATAGTATAGTTGACCATTATAATAGTATAGTTGACCATTATAATAGTATAGTTGACCATTCTATAGTATATAATTATACAGTGTTTGTTGTGTTTGTTCTTTTATATCTGTAATTTGTATACATCGTTTATGTAGATAAATTGTGTACATATTTTTAATTGTTTAATATAATGTATTAAGTGCAATTCGGTAAGTGAATGTTGTACTTGTGATTTTTAATGAAATATATTTAAAATTATACAGCTATTTTTCTAAATATATAACATTTTTCTCTATAGTGGCTGAAACCAAAAAGTAAAATCTTAAAATTCTGTGCTTAATTTTTATATTAATTTTTATATTTAGTAACAGTCTATATAAGTGTAATATTTATATTCATTTATTAATTAATGTTAATTTAATTCAACACTCAATTCTTCATATATAAATAAAATGTTTTGAGAAATACTAAAACTACCTTACGATGTTGCTCAAATGATTATTTATTCAACTTTGTTTTACAAGGGTAGCTCTAACAGTTGTACTACAGCTGACTTGAAGAGGCCCTCTTTAAAAAAAATACAAAAATATGCAAACGACATTCATAAACATAACATAAAAATACAAGATGATTCATAAAAGGTAAAATTCTCAACAGATCAAAAAAGTATTGATTGAGATTCGAACCCGAAATTTGTTTTTTTTTGTGTTGCACAGGTGCTTTACCAATTGATCCCTATCGTAGAATTCTGGACAATAACTATTTCAATGTCTGTAGCGATGCCTACAAAATTTATGTATAAATGATTATTGTCAGTTTCTCACCCTTTGGATTTGATTTAAACAGGTATTATAACGAAGGCTTTCCTAGATTTATATTATTTGCATAATTATACACCTGGATCTACAATACAATAAATACCACCTGCATATCTAAGCTCTAGATAGCTGCTCAGTGGTTGTGCTTTTAGAAAACGGCATTAAAGACTTGGAACAAACTGTACATTATATTTATAGGTAAGTGTAATATAAGTAGTATAAGCAGGGAGGTATACCTCCCTGGTATAAGTATGTAAGTGGTATAATACGCCATCAAACCACTGTCACAAGTCGTAAAGCCTATACAGTTTGTTTTTATGTCGCGTAGAGTTTATCAAATGAGTAGGCCCACACTCAATCAAAAGGGCTTCATTCGGAGTATGAAATAATTTATTTATTATCACTGTCGGTCGTTACCAATAGTGCGCATATATTAACACTGTCAGACTCCTCCAATATGATCGCGCGCTACGTAGTATTACTAGGGATTTCCCTACAATGTTATAGCATGGTTATAGGCCTATCTCGCGAACTTTTTACAGTGTAGCCCGGTTCTCCAGGTAGTTGAACGATGTCCAGGTAGCTGAATCATAGAAGATTTTTCTATAATGAGACACAAATATATAGACCTATATTATCATTTAATTTTGTAAAATTTATATAAACTGGACGACCATAATGTACCCATGTGACCAAGGAGATTGCTCTGATGTGACCGGTGAAGAGTGACGTAATAGATGCGTGTTAATCACAAAGTCACGCATGGTTGAATCGATAAACAACAAAAGTCCAAACGCACAGTGTACAAAATGGAGCCGAAGGCAAAGAAAATAAAAACTGGAGAGGGTTTGGTTTCGGAATGGCCTAAATTCTCAGAAAGAATAGATGAAAAGAAAGAAAGAGAATTCTTTTTAGATGAAGGTTACGTAAAGGTAAAGTTTTGTTGGTTATACTGTTTACTAAATACCTGATCCGATTGAATGTCTAGGCTAGTGAGTTGGTACTAAGTTTATATTCTAACCACCCGAAGTAGGGACATCAAATCGGCCTATTATTGTTTACTAACAACAATACTGTATAAACTAAATAGGCCTAGACTTAGATAAACCATGGATGGAGGTTCATATATTTCCTCCATGGATAAGCCAGTGAATTATAATACCTTTTTCACATAGCCACAATAAGGGTTTCTTAAATAATATTAACTAAAAACATTTTTAAATATCATTATCATAGAATCTTATTTATAGTTAGGCCTTTATTTCTTTTATTATTATATATATAGAATTTAGAAAATTGAAATAAAGTACCTGTAGCATTAGGCCTACAATTGTGACTTTAAATGTATCAAATACAGAACATAGAAAAGCAGGTTTAATTATTTTTCAAAAATAATTTTGTTTTTAATTTATTTTATAATATAGCTGTCAGACTTCTTGTCAGAAAAGGAAGTAGCTGGCATCAATTCCGAACTTGATAGGTATCGAAAAGATGTCGTTCCTGACCTTCCACCAAAGAGGGCGTTCTTTGAGAAGAAGGATGATGCAAGTACTATTATACGCCTAGAAAGAATGGCTGATTTCGATCACTTTTTTCAAGTAAATGTTATTTTACTATCGTATTAATACAATATATAATTTAATAATATTAAAAATAGAAATATTCTATTAAGCTCTGTCTACACTATCAAACTAGTTTGACAAAAAAAAGTGTCATGTGCCCATGGTAGTGATATTCCCAAATATGGTAGTGGTATGACATCATCATGTCCAGATATGGGCACATCACATTATTTTGTCACATAAAGTTTGATAGTGTAGACAGAGCTTTAGGCCTACCATGCCAATATGGTTTTCTGTCAGCGCACTGAGCTTTTACCAACAGAATTAATGCAGTAATTTCCAGCTCTATGGTAAAAATTGTTACAAAATACTAATACTAATGTGTTTTGTTTAGGATCTGAGTGAGTCTCCTGCATTCAATGGTTTAGCAGATCTTCTACTGGGCGTCGATTGTGAACCAAACAATGTTCAGTTCTTTTCCAAACCACCTGGCGCTAAGGACACGCCCCCTCATCAAGATGGTATCTATTTTATGCATGACAAGGGTAAGCATCCTGATTAGAGAGGTACACCTATAGTAGAACCCTTAAAGGGACACCTTTGGAACCTAAAAAAGTTCTCTTTAATAGACTAGACGTTGTCCTCTGAATAGGGGTTGGCTATAGTGTTAAAACAACATATATTGCCTCTTGTTGATGTCACAAGGAAGTGGGCCTTCAATAGGAGTGTCTTCTGACTAGGGTGTCCCAAAGGAGGGGTTCTCATGTATTTTTGATACAGTAAAGAATCTCTCTTTTGGGACACCCTATTCAAAGGACATCTCTATTAAGAGGACACTTTCCTATGAAACAACTTCTAATGGTAATAGGGTTCTTTATCATTATTTTAAGTACCTACATTCAGTTGATATACATTTTTAGGAATTACATTTTGGTTGGCACTTGATGACGCTGATGAAGAAAATGGGGCCATGTCGTACGTACCGCGGACCTACAAACTCGGCGAACTGAAACATAAACGAACCGATCAGCTTGGGTTCAGCAAAGCTCTTGTGGATTATACTGAGTCAATGCAAAAGGACGCTGTGTTAATGCCAGCTAAAAAAGGTGACGTAAAGCTTAACAATAATGTACAGGGGAAATTGTTGACCAATCTGATTTTCGGCTATACCATTTGATAAATGATAGCCATGAGGTGGTATTGTTTGTTTGTAGCATTTGGCCATGATACACTTCCCTATTCCCTGATGTAAATGTATCTTCAGCAGAGAAAATTTGGGTTAGTACCTCAGGCATGTTCCCCCTCCCCCATCCACTACTGAGCATTTTCTATGCTATGTTATATTTACACATATATTGTCTATATTTCTGTACCTTTCTATACTTTCTGAATACATTTTTTCCTGTTGCTAATGTTTTTTGTAATTGGTTATGTGAGACAACGGCTGCTTGTTTGTCATGCTATGGATTTTGTGTTTTTTTATTGTTATTTAGAAGTTGTTCTTCATTTTTTTAGGTACACTGCTGGGTCATCATCCATATACAGTTCATGTTGCTGGAAAAAACAAGTGAGTAACAAGAAAATATATAATACATTTGAACACGTCACAAAAAACCTATTATAATAGCCTTTTTTACAGTTTGCTTTAGTCAAATTTATTAATTCAAACTCGCGGTTTTGTATGTGACGTAACATTCACACTTTTGTGTGTAGGTAATGGATTAGTGTCTACGCTATCAAACTAGTTTGACAAAAAAAGTATGATGTGACCAAATATGGTAGTGATATGATGTCATCATGTCCATATATGGTATGTCACATAAAGTTTGATAGTGTAGACAGAGCTTTAGTAGAGTTCACTTTGGTTTCAGATCAAGCACTAGATGGCGCCCAGCTCTTGGGTTGACGTACTGGGCAAAGAGTTGCCGTGATGATGAAGAACTGAAGGAGAAACATAAAAACTATCAAAAGAAGCTGATGGAGGAACTCAAAGATGCTGGAAGGATATAGAAAAGCAAGTTACTGCAGAATTATCACACTTACTGCAGTAATCACTGAAATGCAACTGTAGCTAATTACATATAATACAAAAATATTTTTAAAGATTTTTTCCAATATATAATTGCAATACAACTTTACAAAAGTTCGTTAATTGTTTTAAAATATATGTATAATTGTTATATTTTAATTGTTTTGCTTTATAGATGTAAATACATTTAAAGATGTATTGTCCCTAAAACATGACAAATAAAGATAAATAAAATCAAGCTTTGATTAAGCTATTTTACTGTCACAGACCAAAAGAAACGAATGAAAATAATGAAAGACAGTTAAATTTAACCAAACACCTGCTGTTTTCTTTTAATTACAGGTAAATAAATCGGGTAAATAATATTTTTATCAATCAATTTTTGGTCAAAGTGAATAATTTAATATTGAAACGGCATATTCAACAAAAACATTTTTCAGAGGGACGATACACAATATATTTAGTGGCTTGGTTTACTACTCTAAATAATGTATCGTAATTTATTTTCTAACAGTGACCAATTTAATATTTAAGGATTACCTTTTAAAGGACTTTAGTAAAAAAATAAATGGTTATGTTACTTTTTTTTACTGCAATAAATTAGAAATATTGTTTTACCATATTTGGTAATTGTAGAATGTGGTTTATGTTATTAAATCAATATAGTTTGTATTTCCTTGTAACTTGGATAAATTGTTACACTCCTATGCCAGAAATATTGGCCACACGCTTTTTGTGGAAGAGATTATTTTGGGGATTAGGTATTTTTGGGTTTTTGTTGATGGCTGCAAACAACGTAATCCGGCTCAACTGCAGAATTTTAATCACAAGTTTGTAATATGGATGTCAAAATGATTCTACTGCAGTTACTGCAGTACCTACATTTTTTACTACAATAATAAATGAATAATAACTAGAACTTTAATTATACTTTTATATTCTTTTTATTTAGACAATCATTCCAATTACACAAAAATGGATGATAAATTTCATCAAAAGATGCCTAATTAATTAGTTAAATAGTACTATAATTTTAGGATAAATATTTTATATGAATAAACACAAATTGTTTTTCTTTAGAAAGACATTTCTTTGAATAAAGCATTTGGCCATGTTCTGTAACTAATAAAGGCTAGAGAATATTACAGATATCAAATATATTATATCCACTACAGAACCGCACCAATGCTATAGAACAGCAACAATGCTATAGAACAGCAACAATGCTATAGAACCAGACCAGGTACTGTAGCAACCAATTTGTATTCCACTTTATCTTAACATTTTTATGGACTAAAATAGCCCAAAGATGGTCTCTGTATCTGTGTCAATGTCAATATCGTAAAAGCACGGCCTTGTGGGTAACCCTGGCATCGTACTCATCTGAAAAATTGAATAATTTAAATATAAACAGTTTTTAGCAAAGGTTCTGTTTTGAACAAATCACATGATAATATAATACAATGTTTTTAAATCGGAAATGAGGATTTTTTCAAATTAATTTACACAGAAGTTCTTACCGTTCCCACAAGTGGGTATAAAAATCCAGCACCGACACTCGCCCTTACGTCTCTTATTGGTAGAGTGAACCCGGTTGGCGTTCCTTTCTTTGTGGGGTCATGTGACAGCGATAAGTGGGTCTTTGCCATACATATGGGCAGGTCGTTGAACCCTTGGGCTGTGTACGTTTCTATTTTTTTCTTCGCTTCTTCAGATAATTCAATTCCATCAGCACCGTAAATTTTCTTAGCAATCGTAGCAATTTTCTCTTCAATAGGGAGCTAAAAAAATTTTTATTTTGTTATTTCATTGCATTTAAAACAAATAAATACAATTAAGTAAAAAATTGTGTTGGCTTCAGTAATTTGACTAATCACAAGCGATGGATTGCGTCCTAGTGGGAACCAAGCATTAGTGTCAAAATAGAGTCAAAGCAAACCTTAACATCGTAGAGAAACTGGAAGTTGCTAGGCTGTTCACATGCTTTGTTGAGGCTTTCAGCCAAGCCAACCGCTCCCTTACCACCATGAGCCCAGTGGGTACAGATAACGGCGTCAAACGCCCCGGCTTCACGTGCTAACTTCTCAATTAGCTCTAGTTCAGGTTGTGTATCAGTACTGCAATGTAATTTTATAATAAATAAATGTAATTTTAAACTTAAGTTCTTTTGTCCGGGAGAGTAAGCATGTGCAAGTGCTTACAAAGCATGCTATTTACAGCACTTAACTTAAATTAATGATGAAATTCATTGTTTATCAGGCAGGATAGTCAGATGCTCACATCACTATGACACTTGTGAATAAATAGCTAGCTTGTCTTGACAAGTTAGTGAAATAGTGTGGTGATGTGAGATTCCGTTTTCAGACTTTTTTTCTGTTGTCTTGGTCAATTTATTCGGTTTTCTTAGGCTATTTCGTGGTTTATTTTACATCAACATTTTCATATTCACACTTGTGCTACACAGCGCACAGAGACTATTTGTATTTTGCGCTATATAAATTAAAAACCTTTAAACCATTAAATTATTAGAACAGAATAAATATACATACACAAATTTGTTGATAGCAACAACGGTGGGTACACCAAAGAAACTCGCATTTTCAATCTGCTTTTTGAGATTACAGAAACCTTTCTCAACCAGATCTAAATGTTCCTCGCAGTATTCCTTGGGCAAGGGCTTTCCCGCAACAACCTAAAAAACAAACAATTAGTTTATATAATAATTAATTATCCATTTACTAAGTTGAGTGATTAAGGCAGGGTGACACCCCTGCATGACTTGAAAAAAACCTAAAAGCAAATCCCACCTAAACAGTAGTCTGTGAGTCACAGGTTATTCTAAAGTATTTGGCAATTCATATAATTCAAAATAATTTAATAAACTAACTATCGGTCCGCCGCCATGCATTTTCAATGCTCTGACTGTTGCGACTAACACTACAGCGTTTGGTACGAGTCCAGAGTAACGACACTTTATGTTGAAGAATTTCTCCATACCGATATCAGCTCCAAAACCAGCCTCAGTAACTAGAAATATAAACAATGATAAACTATTAAGCTTGGTTCCCACTAGCACTCAACAAAAGGATGTAAGCCGCAACGCAAGCGAATTGACCAATCCAACCGTTCCTTGTCACTGGTCAATTCGCTTGCGTTGCGGCTTAGGTCCTTGTGTTGCGTTCTAGTGGGAACCAAGCTTTAACTATATATACAGTTGATACTAATGTTGATTTGGAGTAATAGTAGTTTATTTACAAAATATGTATTTCATAAATTTTGTTTTGATTGGAGGTAGATTTTATTCCAGATTATACTTACCAACAAAACCGTTTTCACCAACTAACTTGAGGGCAATTTTATCAGCTAGAATTGACGAGTTTCCATGAGCGATATTGGCAAATGGTCCTGCATGTACGAACACCGGAGTACCCTAACAAAATAAATTTAAAACACGTAATAACTCAACTGGTCACAAATTTTTAGAATATAACATATAAAATAAATATAAAAAGAACAAGTACCTCAAGATTCTGCATAAGATTCGGTTTAATTGCGTCCTTCATCAATACAGTAAGAGCGCCCCCAATACCGATGTCATCAGCGATAACAGGTTGACCTTTCTTGTCACTGGCGATAACAATTCTACCAAGACGCTCACGCATATCTTTCAGATCCGTCGTCAAGGCCAGAATTGCCATGATTTCGCTGGCCACTGCGATATCGAACTGCGTTTCACGCGTTAGTCCTTTCTCAGTTGCTGACTGTCCAATAGTGATTTTTCGTAAGTAACGATCGTTTGTATCAATTACTAGGTTAAGAAAAATTAAATAAACTTTAAACTAAATAAACACCCAAGAACATGTTACCATATTGATTTTTCAAGTAAACATTAAATTAGTTCAGAAATAGGATGTTTATCTAAAGATCAAAATGCATTTGGCTGGCCTAAATGGAAAAGGAATGTAAAAAATAAATGTATTGAGACTTTTTGGGCAAAGTAATATCACGTATAAATACTGTAGTATAATTTTAACACGCAATACAATACTTTATAAGTTGCCTGGGTAGGGACAAAGAAAAAAGATGTACAGAACACTAAATAAAAATTATATTATGTAACTCATGTGATACAAAATGCAGAACAGCTGTTGTATTATGCTACATAAGTTTATATTAAATATGACATAAATCTTTATGTTATTATGTCTGCATGATGGTATGTCTGTTTACCTCTTTGCCAAGTTATCGTTTCAGGGTCGATATCAAGTCTAGCAAATTTGGCCGCTTCTTCTTCGGTCAGTTCGTTGGGATCTGTTTTGCTAATTCCAAGCCTTTGAAGTCTGGCCAACTGCACGGCAGAGAACTCTCTCGTTCCTTTCTTCTCTGGGACGAGTCTGTTGAAGAGTGCCTTGTCGGTTTGGGTGGATTCGTGGAAGATTCTAGCATCAATGGCTGCTGCTAAGAGGTTGTTGGCAGCTGTGATGGCATGGATGTCTCCAGTCAAGTGGAGATTGAACTACAAATAAAGAATTGGTGAGCATTTGAAAGAAGAGTCACAGAGACAAGAAAGTGGGCGTGTGAAAAAGACTTGATCGATACTTGCAAATGTCAGTTTTGTTTCTTCTCATATTCATAAACATTTAATTAATAAATCTAGAAATGTATATTGACTATTTCTACAACTGCCATATTTTATTTACCTCTTCCATGGGTATGACTTGAGAGTAGCCGCCACCCGCTGCTCCGCCTTTGATCCCAAACGTTGGTCCCTGTGATGGTTGTCGCACACAGGCAAACACATTCTTCTTCAGGTGAGCACCCAGAGCTTGCGTCAGACCAATAGTTGTTGTGCTTTTACCCTCACCCAGTGGTGTCGGTGTTATCCTGAGGGTTCAGAGAATATTTAAAACGATCGTAACAATCATAAAATTATTGAAAAACAGTAGAGCACCTATTAAGGGGACACTTCTGGCCGCAACAAAATGCACCCTTAATACTACTACTGTATATCATTATTTATTATAATCCAATAAATGATCACAACGTACCCTGCTACAACAACGTATTTTCCGTTTGGCGATTCAGCAAGTCGATCAAGAATCGAGAGCGAGATCTTTGCTTTTTGTTTCCCGTAGTAGTCGACTTCTTCCGGCAGCAGATTCAGCTCTTGTGCAAGCTCTGCCACATGCTTTGGTGTCTGTGATCTGGAGACTTCAATGTCTGTTGGAACGTTCTCTTTCAGTTCTAGTGGAAGGTACCGCATTGCCCATGCTCCTTGTGGCTAACAGTAGAAAGAGGTATTTTAATTAATACAAAGAAAATACCACATTCAAGTTCATACTATAGAAAAATTAACATCAAATAAGATACTTACCAAGCCAGACCCCATTGTCCTCTTCGCACTCTCAACTGTATTTTTCAGCAGCATTGCTATCGTCATCGGGCCAACACCCCCAGGTACCGGAGTAACAAAAGACGCCACCTCCTTCACGCCTTCAAAATCTACATCACCGACAATACGACGGCCGTTTTTGCGGGTTGCATCTTTTTGATAAAAGAAATACACAAATTTAAAATTGTAAAACAAAATGTACCTAATGTTATTTTAAACACGATTTATCTTTAAATCTACTTTTAAAAACAAACCTGGAATAGGATTGATTCCGCAGTCAATAACGACCGCTCCTGGTTTGATCCATTCCTTCTTTACAAGTTTTGGTTGGCGAATTCCGACCACAACAATATCGGCCTCTGATACCTAAAATATATAATAAAATTAAATCATTTAAAACATCGAAATATTAACAAAAATTATTTATATGTTCTTGTACAATTCCAGATACAAATACCCACAATGCTTGGAAGATCCTTTGTTTTTGAATGACACATGGTGACTGTTGCATTACTCCATAGCAACAGGTCATGCATGGGTGCACCGACGATCTTGCTACGCCCAAGTACAACCGCTTTCTTACCCTGAATATCAATACCTAAGAAAAAACAAAACAAAAAGAATATAAATAGTTACAAAGAACTGATAATGAAACACATTAGTAGATGACCTAATAGATAATTGTTGACCTGGGCTACACTGTAGTTTATTACGAAAGACACTATGACACAATTACAGCTATATATATTTTTTTCTTACCCGTTCGTTTGATTAGTTCTAGGCAGCCATTTGGTGTGCAAGCTATGAAGCATTTGTCCAGTTGGCCTCGTGCCAGCTTTGCTACATTAAACTCGTTTAATCTGAAACAAAAATAAAATAATTTAAAAATTAAATAGCTGCGGTAGAACCCTTACATGGAGAAACTTATATTAAGGGGACACTTTTAACATTTGAAATAAACCAGGGATATGTTGTAAAAAAATGGCCAACCCTTATTTAAGTAACACCCTTTAAGGGGACACTTCTTTGGGTCCCGAATGTGTCCCCTAATAGAGGTTTCTGTAACTTCAGTAGTACCCCTTCATTGAATCCCGAAGGCTATACATTTTACTTTTGTTCTTACCCATCAACGTCTTTGCTCGCTTTAATTGCATTTGTAATCACGCCCTCGTCCATTGGATGTTCCGAATCTGGAGGTAATTGTACAATGATGCCGTGAATGCGTGGATCATTGTTAAGCATTTCAACCTGGTTTACGAGCTAAGAAACAAGTGGAGATAAATTGTAATAAATCGTGTGAAAACAATTTGACTTTTAATTTGTCATGGTATGTAAAGCTCTGTCTACACTATCAAACTTTATGTGACAACAAATGTGATGTGCCCATATATGAACATGATGATGTCATATCACTACCATATTTGGGCATGTCACCACCATATTTGGGCACATCACACTTTTTTTGTCAAACTAGTTTGATAGTGTAGGCAGAGCTTTATAGACAAAGCAATCTCAAGTATCATGTGAGAAATTTATGCAAATAACCCACCTGTGGAAGGGTTGTTGACCTGTCCATCTTAACATGATGAGTCATCATACCAATCTACGATAAAAAAATAACAATAGTTAATTTTATACATAGCAGGCCCTCATGTGCTGTACATAAATTGTGAAAGTAAAATCCGGAAATGTTAAAATTGTTATTAAAATCAAAAGCTTGTTGAAAAGGAAAAAATAAAACCAACCTCTTCGGCTGCTTTGCATTTAAATTTGATATAAATATTTGAATCTTCCATATTGCCAACCTGAAAAATAAAAGAAAGAAATACTGTAAATTCAATGTTGATCTTAGAGTTTAGCACTTATTTTTACACGTCGTTGTTTCACCAAAAAGAGGTGAGATTGACCCCGTCATTGACACATTTTTTCCCCCTCAATTTCTACACCAAAGCGTAAAATTTTAGATATTACATCTTAGATTCTTTTGGAGGATCGGGACTAGACTGTGGAATTTTTTTATTTTTTGCTTCTCCCGAGCGACACCCTGGACCATTCTAAACAGATCAGGTTGATTCTAATATAGCATTTTCAGTACCTGCACGATAGCTAGACCTGGCTGGAAATTTGGTTGGCTTTCCCGAATACGGGCAACCTCTGCCTTCAGCTCCTTCCGGATTTCTCTGAAAAAAATTGTATTAATTAGTAACCGGTAAGTTTATTCTATTCATTCTATCTAAAATTCTATTATTATTTTTGGTTTGTGATTGCTCAGCAAGCTGCATGCTGCATTTAAAATTTCTAATTTATTTTCTAAATTATTATTATTATAGGAAGCTAGGCCTAACCCTGCACTAGTCTAGTGGGCCAGGGTAATACTTTAGGGCAGACCTGGAAAAAGTTGCATTCTGATAGTGTGAATACAATGCTGCTTGCAGAGCCTCTGCTAGTGTTAGGCCTTGCAGCATGCAGCACACCACCAGCAACCTGCAGCTCACGAGAAATCAAACCCTCGATCGATCGGTCGACCTCCTCGACCAAACCATAAACTCACTGTGCAATTTCTTTTCCATTTAGAATTCTCGATGCAAACTCGTCCGTGTCCATGATAACGACAACTTTTTTTCCTTCTGTAACAACTGGCGAGGACCTATGATACGTAGACTGAAAGCGAAAAGGCTGATAAGAAGATAAGCAAGGAGACGAATTCTGATAACGATTAAGTTTTGTTGTAAATCCTGATGACACACGTGAACTTCGGTGAAGATAGGTGGCGGTATTACGATGAAATGTGCGCGAACGATTCACAATTCGAAACATCTTTCGTCGATGAAAATACAACAAAATAAACACTTTTTTGTAATTTTTCGATGATAAACTTTACAGATATGTCGAAAACGTATACAAATAACGAGTTGTTTGTCACACAGTCATACTTTCGCTTCTATTGAACGATTTTATTTGTCTTTTTCCCGGGTGATAAAACCAAGAGCGGTAAAACTTAATCGGATCTGCTTCTCTCTAGAGTGTATCATTTTAGTTAAGGGGTGATTTTATTATTATTATCAAATAATGTGTCTGAGATAATCTCTACATATGGAAAATTATTTTACATACAAATATTTAATCTAAAATTATATTTAATTACATAATAAAACTTATGATTTTATCTATTTAAATAGTTGCAACTTGTTTATATTGACCACAGATAATATATTATTCCAGGTTACAACTTGGAATAGTCCTTTCTAATCCACACGTTGAGAGCACGTGAAAAGAACATGGATAGATGTGGTGACTGATGATAAAAGGTGTACTAATTTCTTTTGTCTTTTCTACCACATGATTGTTTAAAAGTTCATGGTTGTGACTCGCCGTGTGTATAATTCTTTCGACCTCCTATTAGGCCACTGTAGGCCAAACCAGAGAAGCGTTCCAATGTCTGGTACCGATAGAAACTATACATAGTAGGCCTAATAATAAAATAATATTTTGTTTGTAGGCCTTTGTTTGATATATTGTCCTTTTTGATACTATTAAGTTTATACGGTACAATGTAGTTAAGAACAGTTTCTCTTTATTCGTACTCCGGAGGCAGTGAATGCAGAAATTCCTAGAAACTTTAAAAAAAACACCAAACCAATGTCCATTTGTCACATTGTAGCTTGCATGGTAGTAATCGGAAAATTATAATACCTCGCGAATGAAAAGAAAATTCAAGGCTAAACTCGTTTATTTTGGTGATTATATTTTGTTGTTTTGTCTGTAGTAAGTGCGAAAGTTATTAACGAATTCCTATAAAAATGGCATAAAAGTATCATACTAAGTTTGACCTTTATTTATGGTTTGGGGGGAAAATCACAACTTGTTTTAATAAACACATTTTCTTATTCGAACCATAGAGCTAAGCTCCATGTTCGAACTATTATAAGTATTAAGTACTGTGATTGGGAAGGTAGACCTAAATAATTTCTTAATAAAAGTGGTACAGTATACATTCATGATTTCAAATTAAATACTGTAATTCTTTAGGTGTGACAAAGAAGTGATGAGTGTTTTTTCTCAAGAAGCGGTCGTCGGGTGGTGGCTGACAAGTTCTGTTATTATTTCAAGCCTATTAATTATTTGTTACCGAATCATGTTTTATCCTCGCCTTTTATCCTCACCCAGTGTGTGAACAACAATTAATTGTTACAAAGTATTTTTTTGGTAACGCGCGTAATACATGTCAATCAATACAAAAGACTATAGGCCTCCACTCGCGCTCTTCTCTAGCTCCCACCACCACCATCAATTTATGACGTCACTGTACTTAACAATTCCCATCATGCAATTGTAAAAAGGCAGGAAGTTTGAATTTCGAGAAGTGACAACAAAAAAGAATCTATGAAAAACTGCGGATTACAGCAGAACTTTAGGCCCCTATACAGATTTTGAAATATAAGCAAGGTTTGTTAATTTTCAATCACTAGTTTTAAATATTCGTCTCTTTACTAGCTGACAGGTGGGCTAGGCTAGAGTAGGCGCGGCCTACTAATAAGTACGGCTAGAGTAGGCGCGGCCTACTCTAGGCCTAGGTAGGCTACTAGCTAGGAGGCAGCTAGCTAGGCCTAGGCTAATAGAAATAGGCCTAGTTACGCTAGGCTATTTTATATTTTTTGTAGAGGTCTCTTGACTGTATTGCTGTAGGCTAGCCTGTATTATACAAACAAAGAGGAGCTGTTCCTGAATTTTAAATAAAGTTTTATCAAATTTAAATTAATTGTTTTACTTTTTTTTTTATTTTCAGAAAATGGAAGGGGAAAATATAACTACCTCAAAGAATAGGTATTTAAACCAATAGTAATTAATAATGAATATACAATTAAACTCTGTCATTTAAATTATAATTTATACTTCATTAGATTCTACACCTAATTTATTATAAAAAAAATTATTTATTTTAATGCACCATATTTATTACGTTTATATATCAAGGAAGTCCAATTTTGAATTTGCATATTTTTTTTTCATTTATCAGCAGAAATAACAGAAAGAAGAGAAGTCGTCGATCATCTGTGAGTAAAAGTTTGTGTCAGTCTTAACTAGATACAAAGAAAGTTATGCAAACCTGATCACTATTTTTCAGGCTGTTTAACCTAGCACATACTGTACAACTCGCCTGATGTAAGCAAGCTAAAGGTCCCACTGAGCATGGGTTTTTTTGTGAAAAGATATACAGTAAAACTCATTGAATATTATACTATATTTAAATTGAATATACATACTACATTAATTCATATATTATTTATATTACCCTGTGTAAAGCTCTGTCTACACTCTCAAACTAGTTTGAAAAAGTGTGATGTGCCCAAATATGGTAGTTATATGACATCATCATGTCCATATGGCCACATCACATTTTTTTGTCACATAAAGTTTGATAGTGTAGACAGAGGTTAAGAGAGCTTTTGAAGTATATTTGTTTACATTTTTGCTAATGCATGCATCCGTACACACAGTAAACAGGTATAACAATTATCTGATTTTTAAACTAAATTTTTTATCAAATTATCAACAACCCTGTACCTTCCTGGTGTCCTATGACGTATTTAATATAAAATTGTGTCTTTTACAGATTTTGAAGATTAATATGTCTCCTGTTCGTACAGCCCTAGGAGATTTAGATCCTAACCATGTCAATGAAACTACTAGGTATGTATATTAGATGATTTTAACATTTAATTAATCTAATATGTTTATAAGTATAAAATAAGGACTTAAAACTGGACGTAGGCCAGGACATCACGGCAAGATTCGGTCTGCCGACCTGAGAACAATTTCGCAAGCATTGAGCGTGCTTTCACATCGAGCACAAATTTGGTTAAATCCGGTGTCAAGCGAGGTAATTCATGCTTACTGTTGATTTCGGACGCGATGTGAAAACACCTTTAGCCTGGATTTGTTATTTTTTAATGAGTAATAATGTCGTATTTACCAATTCTTTCTTTAGAGAGGCGAAAGCTAAGCGTTTATCAAAGAGAGTCAGTTTTGCTGATACCATGTCTGTTCGGTAAGATTTCATAATCATTTTTATAATTTATAATTTTAACGTAAAACTATTACTTTAGTTTTATATTTTACATAATTATTTTCCAAATTTACTATGCTTTTTACCAATTATTTATTTAAAGGTGCAGTACTGTACCCATCATCATGGGGATTTAGAAACCCTCTTGGGTACCACGTCAATTAATTAGCGTCATAATTTTTTTCTGTACTTACATACTTCTGTAATGTTATATCAAAAATATTAAAATAATATTCTAGTTAAATATTTGATTTTACAGCGAGTTCTTGAATGATAAAGACGCACATACTCTTGGGTTGTTGAACTCACCATGTAATAATCAGGGTAAACAAACATCCTCAGAAATATGGTAAGTAAATATTTCTATACAGTATTGTACTAGTACTCAAAATAATACTAATATCCTAGTCATCATTAAGTGTTATTTTAACTGGCCATTTGGACTACATTTTACTACAGTATTTACAATTTAGTTGTCATGATTTTTCTGGCCGCTGGACAGCAGACTTTTGCTAGTTTAAACTGTGCTGGCGCTTGCTTCAATGATTTAATAAATAAATCCATTGTTGTTTTTAAAAATTATTTAACTCTTTTATTTAAACCCATAATAAAACAAAACATCTTGAATTTATTTTTTTTTCCAGTGATGAAGAAGTTGGACACACAATTCAAGGTAGAAAAGACAGATTTATTTCTATAACATATCCTAACTTTGTAGTGTGATTTTAAAAAGTCAGATAATCTAATATATAAAACCACATTTAAAAAAAAACTACATTTTTTATTTTTCCAATGGTATTAAAATATAACTTTTTGGTAAAAACTGATACATTGTTGCATTCAACAGAGGTGTAGTGGCAGTGACTGAGTAAAGGAAATCAAACTAACGTATCTGATTGGCCGATGTTATGTATATTTTGTGATTCTTCTCCATGATGATTCAATTTTTCAGTGTTGATTATATTGGATTTGATTCTCTAGGTAATTATGTAACATCTTTGATTAAACCGTTTTGTTATCTTTCTGTATAGGTCTTGATTCTTTACTGTCGGCACCAATTAAAACACAGCCAGAACAGACTACAACGCCTGATGAAATCATGTTGCAAGAAAATCCACCTACAGAACTGACAATGACAATGGACTTCACTCAAACCCATGGTGCCATTCTGACTGAGATGGAGACTAACCAGACACGACAGAGATTTAGGAGTACATCGTCAGACAGTAGCGATGGCTCCATGCAACATGAGATTGACATACCAAACCCGACATTTGTCGGCCCGACTTACTCTTGCCTAATGCCAGCATCTTTCAACAGCAGTACTGCTACAGAACCAAGTGACATCGTGCAAAGAGCTGATGCCATGGATCAGACACGAGTCTTTGGAAGTGATGACACTACAGGATTCATGGAGCTCACCACTTGTTATGGCGGTTCGATGGATTCTTCAACAACAGAGCAGAAAAGTCAGAAGACCAATGCTGGTGACTTTCTAAGAAGCTTGATGACTTCAAAGCCTGCAATAAATGATCCTCAATCTGAAGGTTTATCTGAACTAGCGTCTGCCGTTGACTCTTACCATAACAATTCTAATAATGCTAAAGTAAGCTTTGGCTGCAGTGATCCTGTTAGCCAGTTAATCAAATGCAGGACAGATTTGGAAGTGATGTCAAACACTGGTATCGACAAAGAGAATAAAGCTCATTCTCAATTGTTTGCAGCCAAAAGAAGTGATCTAGAACTAGAAGGTAACACATTTAAATATAATACTTCTTATAGTGCTTATTGCACAAAAAGCCTCTAAGCGCTTCACATTATTTACCCGGTCATTTGTGGATCAAACGCGTATGGAATTATACTTCCATGCAAGTAGTCATCACTGAGTTTTGACCTTACTGTGTACCCATTTGTACACCTGGGTGGAGAGAGTCAAACATAAGTAAAGTTTCTTACTTAAAGGATACAAGCAATGCAACTACTAGCATTGTATTTGAGTTGGCTTATTTGCAACATTTTCATGCAAAATGTGAGTACCTGACTTATAATACAATACTGTACTTAATTAACGAATACTCCATATTCATTCCATGTCTATTGGGTTCAGCTAGAAAGCTTCTAAGTGAAATTGTTGAAAGAAATTTATTTTTATTGTTATTTCACAGTTGAAGTTACTAAAGTCTTCTGCGATGAGGACCAAGCTGATATGGACATCACTGAGTGTGTGCCGTGTGATGCTTCGGTGCAAAAATTAAAAAATAATCTGCTAGAAGATCAAACGCAACTTTTTACAACAGACAATGCTGAACTGATGGATATGACTGAATGCATCGGAAATGTAAAGGAGACGCTTTGTAAAGATTTGAAACCAAGAGACACTGTGAGTAATCAGACGGTCATGTTTGATGGAGATACAGACATGGATGAGACGGCACCTCTTGGACAGATACAGTTGCCAAACCATTCCGTTCAAGGCAATAAAGTATTATTCCAGAATAAGTCTTTAAGCATTATCCAAGAAGCTGATGATGAGAATATGAGTAGACAGAGTGTTAATTATTCCACAATGGATGTCGATGGTAAAAACGACATAAATGGCACACGTGTTGCACCTGTTCACGACTTCACTTTAGGTGTTGACTTCACAGCTAATGTTGGCCAGGGTATTAGACCCAAGTACACTAGTACTCCGTTTCAACCTTCTGTACAGAACAGTTTTTACCCGTCTGTACAGAATAGTTTCTGCCCAAAACTTCCGGATCCAGTAACAGTGTCTGATAAAGAATCAAATTGTGTATCAGGTCGGGAAATGTGTGTGTCTAAATCAGAAAAACAGACTGAGAAAATGAATTTTACAGATTATGTTGCTGGCCTTCCTAGACAGCAGTCTGCTAATCTGGACAAAAGTAATAAGTCTACTGTAGAAAATACTCAAGTGTTTGGAATTGGAGAGGACACTGGTGGAATGGAGCTTACCTCTTGTATTGGAGGAATTAGGCAAACATTTCAGGGAAATGTTAAAACAACTGATAGAGCTTCTTTTGGGGAACTTTTGCCAACTTTAAAGACAGCAAGTGTTAAAGGGAGAGCATCACTTTCAGAGACAACAACTGTGTTTGGTGCGGGAGAAAATACTGGAAGAATGGAATTAACTTCTTGTGTTGGTGGACTTCTGCCAAGTCTAGAAAAAACACCATTGATTAAAGGCAGGACCTCAGTTTCAGAGACAACAACTGTGTTTGGTGCAGGAGAAAATACTGGACGCATGGAATTAACTTCTTGTGTTGGTGGACTTCTATCAAGTCAAGGAAAAACACCAGTGGTTAAAGACAGGGCCTCACTTTCAGAGACAACAACTGTGTTTGGTGGTGGTGAAAATACTGGACGTATGGAATTAACTTCTTGTGTTGGTGGACTTCTATCAAGTCAAGGAAAAATACCAATGATTAAAGGCAGGACCTCACTTTCAGAAACAACAACTGTGTTTGGTGGTGGTGAAAATACTGGACATATGGAATTAACTTCTTGTGTTGGTGGACTTCTATCAAGTCAAGAAAAAACCCCAATGATTAAAGGCAGAACGTCACTTAATGAGACAACAACTGTGTTTGGTGCAGGAGAAAATACTGGAAGAATGGAATTAACTTCTTGTGTTGGTGGACTTCTATCAAATCAAGGAAAAACACCAATGGTTAAAGGCAGGACCTCACTTTCAGAGACAACAACTGTGTTTGGTGCAGGAGAAAATACTGGACGAATGGAATTAACTTCTTGTGTTGGTGGACTTCTATCAAGTCAAGGAAAAATACCAATGATTAAAGGCAGGACCTCACTTTCAGAAACAACAACTGTGTTTGGTGGTGGTGAAAATACTGGACGTATGGAATTAACTTCTTGTGTTGGTGGACTTCTATCAAGTCAAGGAAAAATACCAATGATTAAAGGCAGGACCTCACTTTCAGAAACAACAACTGTGTTTGGTGGTGGTGAAAATACTGGACGTATGGAATTAACTTCTTGTGTTGGTGGACTTCTATCAAGTCAAGGAAAAACACCAATGATTAAAGGCAGAACGTCACTTAATGAGACAACAACTGTGTTTGGTGCAGAAGAAAATACTGGAAGAATGGAATTAACTTCTTGTGTTGGTGGACTTCTATCAAATCAAGGAAAAACACCAATGGTTAAAGGCAGGACCTCACTTTCAGAGACAACAACTGTGTTTGGTGCAGGAGAAAATACTGGACGCATGGAATTAACATCTTGTGTTGGAGAACTTGCCCCAAACATCCAAGAAAAAATGCCAGTACAAAATATGGAAGTAGTAACTGATAGCACAGGTGAAAAGACTGAAAGGATGGAGTTTACATCTTGTGTTGGAGGAATTGTACCAGATGAAACAGCAGAGCCTTATCCAGGTGAAACTACATTTAATTTAGGAAATTCTGGGAAAATGGAACTTCCATCTTGTGTAGAAAGTGCCAGCATTCTAACTGATTATGAAATGAATGGATCAGTGATAACAGACAAAATGGAAATTACATCTACTGGTCAGAACCAGAAAAGCATCATGGAAGAGAAGAAAAAAGAACAGAATCAACAATTGGTAAAAAATGTGGAGACAACAGATGTTGAGCGATTAAAAAGATGTGACATTGAAAGTCCACGTGTGCAGACTTCTCAAGATACTGACATAGAAATTAAGAATCAGAAAATAAAAGCATCATATGAAAGTACTCCAAAATCATCTCTATGTCCAGATAGAATGGCAGAATCTGATGAAGAGGTTGGATTTCCTAAAATGAGTTTGGCTGAAAAGGAAATCCTGGACACCAATGATTGTTCTGCTTCAGGAACTTTCACAATAAAGGTTGAGAATGGCGACACTTTTACTATACCCAGTAACAGTAACACAGACGACAGCCAAGAAATGGCGGATTCTCTGGAGGAAGTTCAAAGGTCAAAGAGAAAGCAGGAAGTGTGTTTTGAGTCAAAGAGTAAATTCATTAAAACTGATTTAGGTGATTCGTTTAAGGGAAATGAGAATGATGGTATGAAAGGGATTCTAGAAGAGCTACCACCAGATGAAATAGAGGAGCTTGAAAATCTTGAGCTAACTGCAACAACAAATTTTCTTGATATTGATGGTAAGGGATACAACATTACAATAGCCTTTTCTGATATCTCTTTCATATCTTTATAATTTATTTGCAGCATAAATTCAATAATTCAAACCAGTTCTAAAAGATTTTAATATTTATAATATTATTAATGCAATTTCTATTTTTCAGTTGGCACACAATTGAACAGCCAGGCAGATGTTAGTCAAAAGTCAAACATCTCCAAGCTTGAACGAACCGAAAACTTCAGCTTTCTCAATATGGTAAAGGCATACATGTTTTTTCTTCAGTTTTGAAATTGCCAACTCTGCTTTTCATTGTTATAGAAAAATTTAATTTTTTGAAATGATCCACTCTCCAAATTGGCCAGTACACTTCCTTCTCATTGGTTATTCTGTTATAGAATAAGTTATAATTTGTTCTTCAGTTTTCAACTCTCCAAATTGGCCAGTACACCCTTTCTTATTGGTTACTCTGCTTGTTGCACACTGCTTCTCATTGGTTACCCTGCTCTTTGTACACTGCTTCTCATGGTCATTCTCTCTGTAAACTGCTTCTTATTGGTAATTCTGCTCTCTGTAAATTGCTTCTCTATTCAACTCATTTCTACACAACATTCCTTTTTTTTTTTGTTATCTCTGACCCATAGAATTTGTAAAATTAATATTTTAACACAACATTCTTCTTCTTTTAGACCAAATCTGCTGGAAATGAGATAACTGTTGGAGAGGTGTTGGAGAACTTCTTTGCCAATTTGACCTCTCTGCCATCTGTTAACAATATTAGAAGAAGTGTGATGCCAGTAATAGAGGTACAGTAGTAATAATTTTGTTTTGCAAATATTACAGCTTGATCGAGCTCAATCTGTTTCCGGATTTATTTTATACCATGTCAGAAATGACTATTTCAGGCATTTTTTTTTTGTAGTGGAGCTGTAGTTTGGTGGTTAACATGCCTTCCAATCCCAAGGAGGAGGTGTAAGATTTATTACTATGATAATGTTTTTTTCTTTTAGGGTTCTGAGCCAAATACGCTGATTAACCGTCTGCGAACATCATGTGTTGATGCCCCAAAATGTAAGATGTATGATTGGGCAGTGGAATATGTCCGCCAAAACACCAACACGTAAGTCCGGTTAAATCGTAAAAAGCTTTGCTACGGATCCCTAAGAGAATGAATTGTATTTCAGAATATAAAATTCACTTTATTAGTCCTAGAAATAAAGATAAAAGTTTGAATATTTTTTATTTTTGTAAACATTTTTTAATAGAATGGAGAAATCAGTACAAGAACTAACAGAGAAGTTATTCAATAAAGAGGAAATGAACCATATAATGATAGTTGGTGTAAGTTTTTTTACTTTGTGAAAATCTATCAAATAGAATATACAAGATTATAATATACAAGATTTTATACAAATAATGAATGTTTATGAGTGGAATGGTACAAATAATTTCATAAGGTAAAAGATGAAAACTATAGTAAAATGAGATTTCATATTTCACCAAATGAAATTATTACTTCGCCTCGTGGAAATATAACATTTCATCATTCACCTTATGGTATTATTTGTACCATTCCACTCATATATATTCATTATTTGTATACTATTGAATGCCATGTGACCCACAATCGTCCAATCAAATGGCAAGAATATATATAGGAGTGTTATAATGCTTTTTACTCTCGCTTTTTTTATTTAGTCGGAGGAATTAAGAGATTTTGAGAAAAGAATTCAGAAATTACATCAGGTCTGTAAAAAGATGATGAAATCAAGTTGGAAAGAATGGAAATCCAAAGTGCTGTCATCCATACATACATCTGTTAATGTAAGTATTCTGTCTTGTTTGCATACAGTAAAACCTCTATTAAAGGGACACCTTCAGGAACCAAAAAAATCCGAAAAATGTCTCCTTCATTACAAGCATTTTATTTTTCCAGGAGCGTTATGAACATCTAAAGAAGTCAGTGGAAAGCGTTTCAGAATCTTGTATTCAAATAGACAGTGATATCCAACAACTAGATAAATGCAAGTATTATGTGTTATGTTTTTGAAAGATGTGTTTCACAGCTTATCCCCGAGTTTAGGTCATGGGAAACATATTACAGTAGAACCCCTATTAAGGGGACACCTTCAGGACCCAATACATTTTTATTTTTACATTTTTATTATTTTTACATTTTTTATTTTTCTACCCTTCCTGAATTTTAGATGAAGCTGATCTGGATGCTGCTATTAGTGAACTGGAATCAATTGAGCTTCCACGTGCAGAACTACAGGACATATACAGTTTCCAACAAACTAAGTTAGTCCAGTTAGAAGCAGACCTGAAGGAATCACAAAACAACCTAGCTATCTTAGAAGAGTAAGTTACTGTTATCCTCTGTTATAATCCCTCCTCACACCAGAACACGAAATTAGACTGACTTTGAGGGGTGGGACTATACCTGAGGAAAACCTGGTTCATAAAAACATTGATTGGTAAGCATTTCTCGTAAGGGTTCGGATTACACCTCAAGTGGGATTATACCCGAGGATATACTATCATATCGTAAATGTTTGAGACTATTTGAAAGGATACCTTACAACTGATTTATCTATTAAATAAACAATTGAATTATTGAGATAATTTATATCATTAGGAAGAAAGATCAAATGGTGGTAGAAGAACAAAAACTAAAGGGTGAAATGCAGGACTTGGAGGGAAAGAACAATCGACGAGATGACCTGGATGAAGCTGCTGAAAGTAGAGAAGAAGCCTACAAAAAATATAAACGCATAGAAAGGTATAACCAGTGCATACAGGAATACTATTACTACCTATAGTAAATAAATCAATTTTATAACATAAAGCTCTGTCTACACTATCAAACTTTATGTGACAAAAAATGTGATGTGCCCATATATGGAAATGATGATCATATCACTACCATATTTAAGCATATCACTACCATATTTGGGCACATCATACTTTTTTGATAGTGTAGACAAAGCTTTAGGGAGGTTAGGCACTTCATAAATCCATTATCCATTATATTATTTTTACAATAAAATAATTTATATTTTATAAAATATTTTATATTGCAGTATATGTGAGGGCAGGATAAAGGAGTGGAGTGGCACTGGTTGTTCCATTGCGTTTCTGTATGGTTCTCTTCATCTCAGAATCGCATATGGCAACGCCAGTTCTAATGAATGTAAGTATAGTTCAGTAGAGCCCCTCAATTTGGACACCCCCTTAAGGGGGCATTTTCCTGTGAAACAAACAAGGAACAATATGTGGTCCTAATTTTCTATTGTATTAATATTGTTTACCAAATTAATGTAGGTAGCAAAAGCTCTGTCTACACTATCAAACTTTATGTGACAACAAAATGTGATGTGCCTATATATGGACATGATGATGTCATATCACTACCATATTTGGGCATATCACTACCATATTTGGGCAAATCACCACCATATTTGGGCACATCACACTAATTATCATACACATTGTTTATATCAGTGAGTGCCTCATAAACTTCTATACTGAAACAGTATATAGTTACTGAAGTAATTGCAGTAGTATAATTTTGA
The DNA here is from genome assembly GCF_963402885.1 of Antedon bifida. Classification (NCBI taxonomy): domain Eukaryota; kingdom Metazoa; phylum Echinodermata; class Crinoidea; order Comatulida; family Antedonidae; genus Antedon; species Antedon bifida. The sequence goes on along the minus strand of NC_136234.1, from coordinate 19,492,547 downwards.
CATGATATGATAATTAATTATATTTTTCTCCTGAAAATTAGCAAAAGAAAAATTATTATCATCAATGAAGTTTGAATCGTATTTAGAGAGTAACTCGGCAGACTCCGCTCATCTATCACATGTGATGCTACGAGAGGCTGTGGACTGCCAAGGCCTACTACATAAGTATCCTACAACTAACGGCCTACCCAAGGTAAGTTAGTAAGCCCTTACTTTCTGGTGTTTCTTATAAGCCTATTTACCTATCAACTAATGCTCTGTCTACACTATCAAACTTTATGTGAAAAAAAATGTGATGTGCCCATATTTGGACACGATAACATCATATCACTACCATATTTGGACACATCACACTTTTTTTAGTTTAGAGAGCTTTAAAGAGAAAAACAGGACAACATGGGGACTGGAAAATTTCCATCATAAACATTTTATTATTAGATAATATCAATTATCATGGACCCTCTCACCGGGACCAAAAATAAAAAACTAAAGGAAAAAAATGATTTAAAACAAAAACTAATCTGAAAGTACTTTTTTTTTTTAGATGTTGGATGAAGTGTCTTACATTGCAAGCCATGCAAGATGTCTTGAAAGTGATATACGACATGTTCAATTTTTTCATGAAGTTCACATTGAGGATAAAAAGTAAATATTGTAATAACTGTTTTATGAAGAAATACTGAGCTGTAAACAGGCCAAACCGTTTAGTAAAATACAAAATATTCATTATTTTTGTTTCTTATAACACTCAGTGTATTCTAGCCATGTGGTTGGTTTGATTGGTTTATCCATCGTAAATAGAGCAGTCGATCTTTCAACTCATGAAATATTCTCACCATCCAACTCATAAAACATTCATTATTTTTATATTATTTATATTCAAAGTTAATATATTAAATCTGTTATTTTTTCAGAGTAAAAGTTGAATTTTCTAATTTTCGAGCATTTGCTAAATTCTATGTGACATTTGACCTGGTACCTGGTAGCTATCCTTCAACGCCTGTGAAATTCCACTTCAAAAACAAGATAGGTGACGTAAGGTAAGTAACAGACCTCCCATGTAAAGCTCTGTCTACACTATCAAACTAGTTTTCAAAAAAGTGTTATGTGCTCAAATATGGTAGTGAATTTAATATGACATCATCATGTCCATATATGGGCACATCACATTTGTTGTCACATTAAGTTTGATAGTGTAAACAGAGCTTTACACCATTAGTTGAAAAAACATATCTGCAGCAGTACCCATCTGGGCATAGTCATACATTCTGAAGGCTACCATCTCAGTTTTTCACAAGGTGTTTCTTCTTTTTTTAAATTTTTAGTGAGGAGGATATTCGGTCCGTTTTGTCCAGTGTTCAACCTTGTTACAGCTACTTCAAGAAACTTGTAGAGGCAGTTGATGATTTTGTTAATAAACGCTGTAAAGATGACAGTGATGATGGTGATTTCCAATAATGGTAGAGATATGTCCAAATATGGTAGTGATATGTCCAAATATGGTAGTGATATGTCCAAATATGGTAGTGATATGTCCAAATATGGTAGTGATATGTCCAAATATGGTAGTGATATGTCCAAATATGGTAGTGATATGTCCAAATATGGTAGTGATATGACATCACATCTCCATATATGTACACATCACAAACTGGATAACAACAAACATAAGTTATAAGGTGCGCAAAAGGAGCATTATACAACAACGTTGGCATAGTAATCCTCAAAAAGGCAGGTATCATGGTTGTGACTATCATCCTATAATTAGCAATTGCACATAATTATAAAAAATGTAAATATTAGTTGAAAGGAATGGTGTGAGAGTTGCTTGGTTTTTTCGTATTTTTTTTTTCAAAATAATTTTATGATAATTTGCGGTTACAGTAAGTACTGCAAGATAATGAATTTAAAATTTATTATATTAATTAAATAATGGTGTGAAACCAAATAAGATAATGATGATCATAACAATGTTTCTAAAACAAAATTATTGTATGAGAAAATCATTACATATATAGTATGTAAATGATATACTAATTCTTGTGTTTGGTATTTCTTAAGTCCTCGTGTTGTTTTAATCAAAAGCAATACTAGTTTGATAACAAATCATTTGTAGATAACTGTATAGCCACTTTTGCACCCCTCTCCTTAATAACCTACTATTATAGGTTGTCTATTGTTTTGTAAATGTACTGTAATATGTATATATAGTTTGTTAAAGAAACAATATGTAACTAATGACTGATGTATTTTATTTTTGTGTTTTCGTTTATCGAAAAAATACTATTGTAATTGATATACATTGCAAACCTTACCTACAGAAGCCATGTTACAATTAATATTTAAAAAGTGACACATTTGAGCCCCCTCAAGTGTCTCCTGAATAGAGGTTTGCTGTCGTGTTGAAACATATATTGTCCATCATTTCTTTGGAAAGTGTACCATAATAGGGGTTTGCTGTTGTGTTGAAATGTAATATATTACCCTTGTTTATTACACATTCATGTGTAATGGAATGGAATTTTCCCTTATTAGGGGCATCCCCTAAATAGGTTGTCAAAAAAAAGGGTTTTATTGTATTATATTATAACTATACTTGTTTTATCGTATTCATTTTACAAATCCATAAAAGTACAATTAATGATGTTACAAAAATGAGTGTGCAAACATAAGCTTTATTTTCACCGAATTCTTGTTTTAGAAAAATATACTTATGGCTGGTGGTAAAAAACAGTACATTTACACATAATTTAGCACTACAAATTTGCATAGTATAAAAAATGCACATAAAAAACCATCATAAAATAGACATAGTTTTTTGCACCTTTATTATGTCCATTTTTAAAAATTTATTCAAACATTATTGAAAGATGTCATCTCTCCTGAACATCAAACTACTCTGATATTTGGACTGTACTGTTGCAAACTCTGGTCTAAGAGCTGTGTAACGATCAAATTGCGGTTTCTTGGCTTCCACACGTTCCCTCGGTTCGACTTCATTCATTCTTTCTCGTTTGTCCAAATATAAGCTTTTTACGTGTGGGCCTTTAGAGACGAGTTGGCTTGCTTCGCAGTTCTACAAAAAAAAAAGGAGAAATTCGGTTAGATAATCACAGATTTGGTAGTGATAAAATAATTAAAAGATAAACAAATTTTAAGAAATGTAGTATTAGTAGGCCTACTACGTACCTTTACAATAAGTTCTCTATTCTTCATATCGTTCTTCCACTCCGGTACATACCGTCTTGGCATAATTGGGTGCAACTTGGAAAACTTTGGAACCCTGAAATGACCAAACGTAAAACAAATCAAATGTATGTGATTACCGAGTCTAGGCCTATTATAATATGGCCTAACAAAAAGAAAAATACTGTATCTGTTGATACTACGAACACTCTAGGCCTAATCCTCCGATTCTGTACCTTGAATTTGTGGTTGAATTGTTTGCCATTTTAAAATGCAAATAACAGATGATTGGGCCTTGCTAGATGTTGTAGTTGGTGTCCCCAAAAATCTTGCTAACCACAGCAATACAAGCGCAGGTGCTTAACTTTATACCAAGCTTGCTTTTTGTTTGTTGTTGTCATGGTTGCTCGCATGACTGGTGTCGGCTGCTCGGATCGTTTGTGGAATAATAAGATTAGATTTTATATCCGAAAATACAAGTTAATTTTTATTTAAGAATTTAAATATAAATTACCACTTTATTCAGGTATTATATTTTATTTAATCAAATATGTAACAGCAGAAAAAGTGAAATATAACTGATTTACTCTCTTTAAAAAAGTTATAGACAACTTGTGTGTCAAGATAAGGTCGTCGAGCGTCCTCTATAGTTTTTTGCTAAAGCATGCAGTTTTGTTTTTTTGCCTTTTAAATTTTCCATCAATTGTAAGTTTATTAATAATATATTTTATTATTGTAGTGGTGTTTACTCATCTACTGCTGCTAGCCAATTCTATTATAAAGAGAGGCTATCTAGGGCCAGCCTCTAGGCCTAGTTTAGGTCAGGCCTAGCCTAGCCCGCCGGAAACCACCGTACCACTCAACTGCTGCGCCGTGCGTGGGGTGCAGCATGAAGGAGAGGGGGGTATAGGCCTAGCCTAGCTATTATATGCCTTATTGCTAAACATAGTTATTGGGCTTACCTGTTCCCTAACGACACTCCACTCATGTATGTTGTAGGACTAGCTAGCTAGTTAGTTTTGTATTTTTTAATACGTTTATTTTGTTTCTCACTCATCTATTAACTATTAAGTATTATTAATACTTTAACCTGTTTGTACATTTGATTTTTTTTTAGACAATGTTTAGAACAAGAACATTTGTAAATACTCTTTTAAGGGGTATCAATACAACACCACATCAACTTCCAGGTACTGTATAAAGCAGTATATGCATCACCTTTTACTAAATGCAGTATAGTATTTTAGGATATTAAATGTTACAGTATTGTAATATGTATTACAATATATATATAATAATATATATATAGCCAGCTATGTGGTCGAGATCTATAGATCATACAGTATAAAGACTTGTATAAAAAATCTTGTTTCAAATCATTTTTCAGGAGTGTGTCATCGCATACTATCTAAGTTGCCTTCACCAGTGTTGACTGTAATGCAAACCAGAACATTTGAGATGATAGATCCAGAATTGATTAAAATGCATCAAAGGGGACCGTTTAATTACAAGAAAAAAAAAGCAGATCGAAACAAAAACCATCCGATGGACTTTAGACCCCAAATGAAAGGTGTCGTATTAAAGACGTTGATTCGCAAACCAAAAAAACCCAATTCTGCAAACAGAAAGTGCGCCAAGGTTCGCTTGAGCAACGGAAAAGAAGTGATTGCATTTATTCCTGGTGAAGGGCATAACTTACAGGAGCATAATATTGTTTTGGTTGAGGGAGGAAGGACACAAGATTTGCCCGGAGTAAAACATACAATTGTGAGAGGGAAATATGACTGTGGACACGTAGTGAAAAAGAAAAAGTAATTGTTTATGAATAAATGTGAACATTAGATGCACATGCAAAACTCTGTGATTACCATACTGTATATGACAGAGTACATAGTCCCAGGGACCTGGGGTGGGACTATACTCAAATAATGAATATGCTAGCCTAAACTATATAAAGTAAAATAGCATTTTATGAAATAAAATGCCAACCTCATTTTCATCAATAAAATCATTTTTTCCAGTGTTTATCATAAGCCAGTACATACTACAGTAGAACTTCTATTAGTATTAAGAGGACACATTCGGGGCCCAATAAAGTGTCCCCTTAGAGGTGTCCCTTGAACAGACATCAAGAAATTAACCATAAGGAAGTGTTAAAATATATACATTGCCCCATGTTCTTAATAGAGGTGTGTCCCAAAGGATGAGTGTTACTGTATTTTGACAATTGAATACAGACATTATTGTAAATCTACAGGCCTAGCTTATAAATTATTTTCCTTTTTTTTTGAAAAAGTAGGCCTTTATTGATAAAAATGGAGTTCGCAAAATATTCTCTTTTTAAATATAATTTATACTGTAGAGCAAGTGAAACTCTTCCCTGGTGGGACCCATAATGTAACCCTTGTCATAACAACCCTATTTTCACAATTCATACTATCATAGAAACTTCTTCCTTACTGTTGGATCATGTAGCTATAAAATGGTTAGATGTGTATAAAATGGTTAGATGTTGATAGAATAAAAAGTTTAACCAATCGATGGGTTTGTTTCTTTTTTTAATAGAATCTACCACTGTTGTACTGTATTTGTTTATGGCTCCCCATTGAATTGTTACTTTTATACTACTTTTGTGAACACTTTTCAGTTTATCAATGTCTTTCTCGGCGTGCAAAAAATAATGTATTTGTAATATTGTAGAAGTTTTAATTGGATTCAATTTATTTTAAAATCAAAAACATTCCTCTAGGCCCAAAATCTACTTCCTTTTATTATTAATAATAATGTCGTGGCGGTACTTGAGTAATTTCTAACCGCGTTTCGTTTTGTTGATGAAAGACTTACGTGATTGTCGCGGTATTCATCGTAAGTGCATTACTCAGCCTCGAAATTATAACAGAACAGTGTCCTTAATTCACCTTTACTGTTTAGCTTGAGGCGTTACGCAATCACTCAGGAATGTCCAATCAAGTATCCCGTTATATGCATTTTAACCGTTATCGCTGCAGTTCCGGACACTCTGATTGGCCAGTTTCTTTACCACATGTACGTCTCAACTGTTATTGTTGATTCACGAGTTCACGTTAAGGTCATCCTTCCCTGGCGCTGTGTATGGTTTCAGCTCTACAGAGATTAATCACACGTTTTGAATGCGTTAAAACCGATTTTTTTGTTCATTTTTTCATGTTTTTACAATTGTACAGCAATACGTAAGGTACGTAAAATATATAATTTGATCATAAGTAAGGAATTATTTATGTTAGGTTGAATTTATCCACATTTTACCACATTTAATTACAACTGGGGTTTTCCTAATCGTAAAAAGGTCGTCTGTTTTTTGTGTGTACCGATGGTTACGTAAGGGTGTGTCTCAATCCATTATTTGGCTATTTTAGCTTAATTTTCAAGAAATTGCGTTGGTACAAGTTTTGTCTCAATATTTTCAAGCACCATTCCTTGGTAATTGAATGAGAGTAGAAATTACCTTGAATTCTAAAAATCCTTCATTGTTGTGTAGTATACCTTGGAACGTTTGCGTAATATTATGTAACAGCCGCAGCAGCCGTTCGACTAAACAGGCATGCGCCAACAAAACGTCTCGTTGGCTGCTGCCGCGAGTGTGGACCGTGTAATTTCCGTGGAGTGTAGGCCTAACTTAATCGTCTTTGTAACAGGTTTTTCACTGTTTTAACATAGAAATAATGTTTTATTGCAATGAGCATTTTAGTCAGTTTGCGACTCTCGTAGTAGTCAATAAGGTCAATGCAAATATCTGTCCTGCTTCATACAATCTACAATTGAATAGGCACGCCACGGAGGCCTACAGTAGAGTAGAGTAAGAGTGTATAGTATAGTAGGCTAAAGTAGACTACTACTGTAATGCAAGTGTACTTTATGTAGACAATAATGATCTGGATGGTACAAGTATTCAGATTCAGAGAACAGATAGCCAAAGTGTATAATGTAGCCTACATTACTTATAATTATATAAGCCTATAGTTGTAACCTATTTAGTAAAACAGTATCAATGAGACCAAGTTGTCTTCATCTACTCTGAATTGGTGCTCTCCTGTCTGGAGGAGAGCACCTATAAGATCTCTCCTCCAGAAATGATTAGAGCACCTAAGATATTTCCCCCTACCAAGAGGAGAAATCTTATAGGAGCTCTACTGTTTAGAGGAAAGCACCTATAACTCCCTCTGACAAGAGGAGAAATGTTATAGGTGTTCTCCCAACAGGAGGATCTCTCCTCCACTACAGGAAATCAGAGCACCTAGTAAGATATCTCCGTCCTGATAAGAGGAGAAATCTTATAAGTGCTCTCTAAGATCTCTCCAGACAGGAGGAGATCAGAGCAGCAAAGATTTCTCCTAACAATAGAAGAAATCTTATAGGTTCTCTCATGTTGGGAGGAGAGCACCTATAAGATTTCGAGTTACATGCTATTTATCTATTCAAATGTAATTAAGAAATTAATCTGTAATGGGAAAAAAGAAATATACTACAGGTTTAATGCATGCCAAGCACATACATATTTCTGGTCTTGCACAAATGCTATGCATAGTCAACCAGACAATGATGACGTCACCTTACTCAATAATGAGCACGGCTAGCAAGACTACAGTAACAAGTAGCCTGGTAAAAGGGCCATCTTATAACGAATATTTGGTTTGTTTTGCAGGCAATCGGATATAGAAAAAGAGAGAAACAAAATGGCGAGTACCGATGAACCGAACGACAAGCCCACTGCAGACGATCTTTCATCTTCTGTTAAGGACAAAACTTTGTCTGATGTTGATACCGATATTTCTGCACATGAACCATTGAATAATGAAAACAATTGTAGTAAAAAGGATAATAATAAAGAAGAAAATAATGACGTCATTGATGATGACGATTCAAATACTTTGAAAATTGATGAAGGACCTAGTCCGACATCTACGAGTCCACTTAAGGACGATCAGCCTGTTGACTATTCTAAAAAAGGCGCGAACGCTTCAAAATCAGATTCGACGTCCAAGGCGATCCCGAATAAACCATTGCAGTTTTCTCCATTTATCGGTGGGTTACCCCCAGGAATGTCTTCTATTCAATTCTCCGGTGGCATACTCTACCAAAGTCCAGACCAATCTCAGCTGGTGTCGCATTTACTGCAGCACAGCGCAGACGGTAAACAGATGCGGCCATTCAAAGCTTACACCACTGGTCGTGATTTCTTGCCTAGTCTGCCTTCGTTAGGAGGATACGCCCTTGGCGGGAAACTACATGCATCGTCTCCGCTACCGCTACGAATAAACAACACCATAAGTTCGTCTCCTAATGGCACGCCTGTTTCGAGTACACATCACCTGATGACGTTAGCGACAGAAGCAGACAAGCTTCGGCAGCGGGAAAGTGAGAACGGTGATGGAAAGGTTAAAACCGAGAACGGAGTGGACGAGGACGGGCTAACCAGTGACGGGAACGACTCATACAAAGACGACATTAATGAGTTATACCCACATGGGTTAGACGACACTCAGAAAAAGAAAGCGAAAAAGAGAAAGCCCTCAACAGAAGAACACCACATGAAGGATGATACTTATTGGGAGAGGCGGCGGAAGAACAACGAAGCAGCGAAGCGGTCAAGGGATGCAAGGAGGGCCAAAGAGGACCAAATAGCTATTAGAGCGGCGTTACTTGAACAAGAGAACATGCGATTGAGAATTGAGTTAGCGGCGTTGAAAGAAGAGATGATTAAATTAAGAGACACTGTATATGGAAACAATGGTGGAAAATCTTCGTAATCTTCAAAATGGCGTCGTTGTGTCGTAACTTATGTCAGAGGATGGATTCAGACTTTGATTCGTAAATTATTTTTGTTTTGTGTAATGAAGAAATTACACCGTTATTTAATGTATTTTAAAATGTATTTTTCATAAGCTTTTGCTGACCTTTTGTCGAATCTTGAGAACCAAAAACTAGACTGAAATAGTCTAAAACCACATAAATTGTATATTTTGATATTTTTGCTCTGAAAATTATTGCTTTAATACAATATATTCATTCAACAAGTTTTGTAAGAAATAGAGATGCTGCGATGTGAGATGCTGCCGAACTAATTTTTTAATGTAAAGCGGCCGATGTATATAGAACGCGGCCAAATCAATCGCAGCTTTATCCAAGAAAACAAAAATATTGTGAAATTGTCACCAGTTGGTCAGCTGATTCTCGGTATTGTAACTCGCCACCTTCCCCTCACCCCCTCACCCCCTCACCCTGTATCATAGGTAATCCGTGGTAATGTGTTTTTCGCATGTGACGCATGGTAATGGGCCCTAACCTAAGCCATGATATAGGGCCATCACGTCATGATCCTGTATTACTGTCTTTGCCTATGATACTGCGCAACTATTGTAATATGTGGAGATACAGCACCGAGAATCTGGTCCACCTAAGTTTAGAAATCTTTAAAATAAACTTCAAAAACATTATCAGTTCGTAATTAACACCATCTATCATCATTTATCATCAGTGTTGTCGTCATTATCATCGAAAACTTACCAATATGCCACCAACAACATTAATAATAACATCATTAACAACATTATCGATGTCGGTATCAACATCATTCTATAGCAATGACGTCATCAACAATAATCGATGTCGTCATCAACAGTAACGTCATCATGTCATCAATAATATTAGTGTCATCATCATTCATAATCATTTTTTTAAATAGTCATCCATTAACACATTAATTTCAATACATACCTATATTATTTCTGGTCATTTTACTTTACATTAAAACGTATATCTTCCCTTAAATTAACAATGCCAAAGCAATAACAATTATGCTTCATGTATTTAGGCCTATTTAATTATGTTTGATAATAATTAACGAATTTAGTTTTATTTTCGAGCGTCGTTGTTCAGTTACCTTGTCTACCGTTTCTATATTTTATTCTTAGTGATGTTCGCTTAGAACTATGTGCCAAACGCTTAGCTTTTTTTTCGTTTTAGTTTTAACTTTTACAGTATATTTATTGTAATTAGGAATTGTTTTACAAAGATTTTTTTTTATGGTTAAAAAAAAAACTGAATTATACAGTTACGTTTTTCCCAGATTTATGATACGGTCATAAAGTTAAATTTGGAGAAATACTTACGGATGTTTTTTGTTTGTTTTTGAAAAACAATGTATTGCTTGTTGTAGTATGTACCCCGTATGTAATCAAATTACGTGCATATGTTTTGTCACGTCCGTTACACCGGACTAAACTTTTATGATTTTGTAACTATAGGGTTAAGTTCAAGTGAAAGGTCAATAAATGGTTTGACCTCATATTGGTTTATAAAGTAATTTATAAAAGATAGTTGGAATCAGAATTGGAGGTTGCTATCAATTCGAAAACTCGGATCTTGTTTATGATTACCTTACAATGAGGGAAATGGTGAACAGTCTACATTTTTGTATTAGGTATTATGATCATAATATATCATTGGGGACGCTAATTTTCCTACGTTTTCTCAACAATATAGCCTAATACTGGCGTATACTATACTTTATTTACTATTATTGCACCGATTTTGAGAGGAGTAAAGCTCCAGGCAGACGGTAAATTGTCGTGAGCCCACCACGGTGCTCTAGCCAATCATGTTCGCGCTCCTATAGGTTAAACAAGACAATTCATCGCGGTTCACCATCTCCCTCAATTCTATACTTTTAGATAAAATATTCAACGACTGGTCATGATAAAAATACACGGATGCCAAAATTGCGGTTTTCAAATTGAGCTGTTTAACACACCACCAATTGTGTTCATTATTATGTACATAGTTCCGAATTGTACCAAAGTAGGCCTACTTTAAAAAAGGTAAATAAAGAATTGTAGCCATTTACACTCAGTTTTGTTTCTTTTCGCATGTAATGCTTTTGTTGAATCTGTTCATTTTTAGATTTACATTAAAATCAACATTTCGTAGTAAACGTGGGATAATACAAACAATAATACATAAAAAAAATAAATAAAATAATAAATATAATATAATAGTTAATTATATCTCAACAGTAATTGTAATAGTAAATAACGATTATTTTAATAATAATACATAACCTATAATAATATTTTAACCTATGATGTACTGCTTAAGTATCATGGCGCCCTCTATGAGTTATCAACTTTTTCTTTTCATACCAATGGTAGCAAAGACTATCTTTGATGGTAGTGCCAGAGACTGAAGCTCTGTCTACACTATTAAACTAGTTTGACACAAAAATGTGAGTGGCCAAATATGGTGGCGATATGCCCAAATATGGTAGTGATATGACATCATTATATGGGCACATCTCATTTGTTGTCACATAAAGTTTGATAGTGTAGACAGAGCTTAACGCCGAATTACTTCAGTTTTAGAACAAATGTCTGAAATTAAAATGTGTTTAAAAATGAGTTAGTCAAAGATTCATTGCGATAAAGTTCATCATAAAATAAAGATGGACGAATAATTGTTCATTGATTAACTGTGAACACACTGTTATCGTGAGGGCACACTATTCTCGTCAGAATCATGATCTCTTTAAACTCGCTTAAGCTCTGACTACACTATCAAAGTTTGACAAAAGAAGTCTGATGTGCTCATGTATGGTAGTTATATGCCCAAATGTGGTAGTGATACGACATTATCATGTCCATATATGGATACGGATACATTTGTGTAAGTGTAAGACAGGGCTTTAGTCTATTACATTCATGCATGTCATAATCATGACCAGTAGTCTGGGGGAGATATTTCCATTTAAACGTATATTCACCGTATGTACACGCACTCCCACGAGAGCCTGGCACTCCCACGAGAGCCCGGCTAAACGAACAGATTTAAAGGAGAACAAACACAAAAAGATATTCTGTAAAATAAAGACAACTTTTATTCTGGTTCGATATTGACACACTGTAAACACTAGTGCAACAATAATTGTAATATGGTGTTTATTTAGGATTGTAGCCGATTGTTAAGGGGTGGTAACGAATCTATTTTCACAATTGTTTACTCGTTGTCTGTTATGTGACTGCATTGATACCCGGGACGACAAGGGCTGTTTCAGATATTTTAGCAGTAGGACCGATCTCCATGGATAACGAATAATCATATTTCCTATAATTGTTAGGCCTACGGTTATTTGAAAAGGATTGTTACAGTAGTAGACCATGCCGACATACGCATTGAGTTCGATGTATTTATACGTAAGACAGCGTCTGATATAGGTCATGTGACTGTTTCCAAAGTAGACGTACGGTATTATTTTGCGAATAGTTTAATAATACTTTTACGAAGAGGATGTTAATGACGAGACATCATAATGATCATTCTAATTTGTGTACATGGTAAGTACATAGAACAATCATTGGTTTTATTCTTTGTATAGAATGGGGAAAACTTCTATTATAATATTAAAAGTTCTCAGCCATCTAAATGATTGTCTTTAAATATCTCACTTAAGCTTGGTTCCCCACTAGAACGTAACGCAAGGACGTAAACGCAACGTAAGCGAGTTGACCAATGACAAGTTCGAATAATCAATCGCTTGTGATTGGTCAACTCACTTACGTTGCGTTTACGTCCTTGTGTTACGTCTCTAGTGGGAACCAAGCATTAAAGTGTGACTGGTGAAAATAAGGCCATAGGAATCGAGACTTCAATATTTTAATTGTTTTAATAACTTTTGCAATAATTATGACCAGCAGGCCTAGTTTTTAATTGATAATGGTCATTGATCATTGATTGTATATAGGCTTACATTGTATTGCGTTATATAAATTAAAATGTCCGGTATATCAACAGCAGTTGTCGGTGTATCAAATAGATTAGCCGTCTTATCATCACTATTAACACGAGATAAATCTAATACTTAGACGTATTACAAAGTTATAAGAGCAATTCTCAGGTGTGTAACATATATCCTAATTGAATTCCAAATAAAACGGCCCGTGTGCCGTATGCCAGTCACTTTTATCATGTCACAAAAGTGAGACGCTATCAAGCGTTTGTCCTGCTGTGACGAACGCGTTTCACCGGCTTCTAGCACGTGCTCACTTTTGTTCAACCAATCAGCGCTCGTTATCATTTTCTTAACAGTTGTTGTGTTATTACTTTCCAGCAGGCCGACTTGCTTAGCGGTACTGTAACTTCATTTCTAAGCCCTCCTTCGCAGCGGGACCTGACCAAATATGACACAAGGAAAGCTGGTAGAGAGTGACATAAACGTTGATATTGTGCGGCGTCGAAATGACTCTGATGACGAGAGTACACTTGGGAACAATAGGCCTACACAAATGCAGTCCGAAGGAGGAGACGTGAAGACGCTTTTGAACTTTGTGAATTCTGCTTCTTGTGATATCAAAGCAGCTTTGGATAAATCTGCTCCCTGTAAGAAATTGGTGGATCATAGGAAATACTTACAAAAGCAGTTAAAACGATTTGGACCCGGCCAGGTCGATCACTCGATGGCGTTACCCCCTTCACAGGAAATCCCCGTCGGTTACCGTCACGGTATGGAGTCGCCAAACGCTGGAGACATCGCATCGGATTTAGCTGTTTTTCCTAAGCGAACTTCTAGAACACATCTACAAAGTTTATCCAGTTTATCGGAGGCCAGTATGCACATGAAGCCCCGTAAGCGACCTTACGCGTGCGTAAGTAAATCTACGGGTGATTTAACGTATAAAGAATTTAATTCTACCGATATTTTGGGTAAAGATGAGGATAAACATTGTGAAAACGCCGTTCCAATGAGAAAGAGACAGTTACCGGCTTCATTTTGGAAGGAACCGACAGAAAGTGAAAATCACAAGACAAAGATCGATATATCGTTATTTGATAGTTTACCGAATGTGATGACAATGAAGAAACATAATTTCGCAAACTTTTTTAGGAAGGATTCATTTCACGAGAAGGGTGTAATTTATCCACCCGTATCAACAATTCCTTGTTTTCCACAGCAACTCCCCACACCCCATCATCCGTTAATGGGCGTTCCATACGGGATGGCAGCATTTAACACTTTACCGTCAACTTCTCATTTTGAGGACCGTTTAGCGATTAACACTGTAGGAAGACCTGATTTAAATGGCTGCCACATGCCAAATTGTAAATGTTCATCACTTCTTTGTGACACTGAGCAACCGAACTGGTTTGCTAGGCCAGCTTTTCATGGACATCATCCGTTACCCCACCACCAGCCGAACGGGCTTTCTGTGCCCGGGTCGACGAGGCATTGGCCGCCTGTAGGACTTTCGCTCCCTCCCTTGAATGAACATCATGCAGACTTTTTTCCACACCTTCCTCCTGTACCGAGGATATTAAAACCTGTTGCTACGAAATCTGTTACAAACTATCCACATAGATTTCATTCTATTTATTCTTGATAGTTTAAACCTACAAAATATGTAGCCTAACTCTACCAAATTACGGACATCTCAATCCTCATGGCGATGTCTCTAAACATGAACATTCATGTTAAACGTAAAGAAAACATTAAATGAAGATGTGTTACAAAAGTGAACTTTCCTTCCGGCGAATTTTATGAAAAAGGTAAATTTATGTGAAGTCCAAACAATCGGGAATTATGATCGTGTATGCTGTTATTAGATCAATGGTATAACGGATCCGGATCTGAAACCCACGAAAACGGATCATATAAGAAGAAGACAAGACTATTACTAAAGGCCCACTAATCAACTAATTGAATGTATCTATGCTTGGAGGATGTTATTCAACTTTCAAACACTTGTATTCGGTACTTTAACAGCTGTTTAAAACCAAATGGCAAATACGTGAAGTGCGTCTTAAAAACTTGAATCTTGACTGTGTTAATACTACGTTATATTAGTATACCATAACGCTAACAGTACAATACCAAGACAGCGCTACCACTACTAATTTAACGCTACAACTGCTAAAGCTTGGTTCTCACTAGGACGTAAACGCAACGCAAGCAAGTTGACCAATGTTCGAATAATCCATCACTTGTGATTGGTCAACTCACTTACGTTGCGCGCGTTACGTTCTTGTGTTGCGTTTCTAGTGAGAACCAAGCATTAGTTAGCGGCTACCATAAGTAAACGCTACCACTACTGTTAACGCATAGAGTAATTTAACGCTACCACTACTAAGTTAACGCTACCACTAAGTTAACGCTACCACTGCAAAGTTAACGCTACCACTACTAAGTTGACGCTACCACTACTAAGTTAACGCTACCACTACTAAGTTAACGCTACCGCTACTAAGTTAACGCTACCACTACTAAGTTAACGCTACCACTACTAAGTTAACGCTACCACTACTTATCTTCAAGTTAACGTATGGAGTAATTCAACGCTACTCACTAAGTTAACGGTACAACTGCTAAGTTAACGCTACCACTACTAAGTTAACGCTACCACTACTTGTTAACCACCAAGTTAACGCTACCTATCAACACTATATCACGACTATGTTAACGTTGTCTCATGATTTCAGCGTACTTTTTGAACATTTGATTTATATATTGTGGGAATAATACTATGGCCCGTAGAATGTATTTTTGAACTGCCGTGTGTACAGCCAATCACTTTGTCATCTACTTCCACAAAATACAGCGTAGAGCGTAGCACGTAAGAATAATATACTGCGCTCGCCACAAATGTGTTTGATCTAGTCAAAACCAAGCCTTACGATGTTATGTTGTGTTCTATTTGCCGTGACTGTGTTGATTCAAAGATTAAAGGGTGCATTCCATGTCCATCTTGTAACTCGTTATTCTGTCAAATTAATCCTTTTTTATTTGAACTGTTGTAAAGATATTCTTTTCTTGATTGACATGAGCGCGTGACTGTGTCGGAAAGGGATGCAATGATGAATCTAATTATTGGTATTATTATTATTATCTTTTATTGTTTTGTTTCTGTTGATATGTTTCTTAGAAGCTTACAATAATAAATATTTTGTATGAGCGTGAACACGTGTCTTCTTTTTGTTTTTGTTATGCATTTTAAATCAGGTTATCACAATCGACGCGCGCGTATGATAAATGCATGCCTGTGAATATAAACATTAGTACGCGCACGTACAAACATATACTTGTGACTATCAGCATTAGTACGCGCGCGAACAAATACTTGTAACTATTACACGCGCGCGCGTACTAATGTTGATAGTTACAAGTATGTATTTTGTACGCGCGCGTATAAAATACATACATGCGACTATCAACATTTGTACGCGCGCGTATAAATAGGCATACACTAGAGTCATAATTAATAAGTATGTGTACGCATCTGCGTGTATAGAAGTCATCTTATGTAGATTACGTCATATACATAATAAATAGGGATACAAAATCTATTGTGTTTTAAGTAAGTCAATGTCCTGTATAGAAGTGCCGGTTTTAAACACTACCTTTTTGTAATGATACTCAAAAAATCGTCTGATGATACTTCTGATCTGTCGGTATTTAAATCAAGTAATACTTGAGCCGCTTTTACACCACCGAATCCATCGCTCTGTATTCGCTTTATCAAACTAATCTATAGAACATTAGATATACAAATTTTCCTTCTTTAAGTCTATACTCATTGACTTAAGAACACAGCTTTGTGCATTCCTAAGTCTTTCTTATTAGGCCTATATTATTTCGTTTTACTTCTGACACCATGGAAGTTTAAGAGATGAGAGAAGAATTCTATCGTCTTGGTTACTAGACTTAACGAAGCGATGTTAGCAAGAATGCAGAAAAGGCGCGTAAAACAATCGCTCCTTGACGGCAGACAATCATAACATGTTTAAATGAATGCGTATATGGGACATCGTTTTGTTTGCGTTTGTGTGAACAATGTTCGCTATGAAAACAGTTGTCGGCTGTTTGAATGGTGTTCGATTATTATGAGTTCATGTAAAAATTGTTTGGGTTACAATTCATGTGTGCGATACCTATCTGTCAACAGTGGAAATAACATTTCTTTGTATGTTGATCTAGACCCATTCTTGAATTCCTATGCAGGGGACACTTCCGAACGAGTAAATGTGTCCCATTTAATACGGGTTCTATTGAAATACGATTTATAATAGTGTCATTTAATTTGTAACAATTATGCTTAACAAATTCCCTTATAATTTTGTTTAAACTATTTACGGATTGTCCAGTAGTAATAAAGACGAGTAGTATATAGTATGTTTACACTGGCCAAACAATGACGTAATATGTTCGATCGGATGCACCTGTAGTAAAAACTCAACCCGTATGAAAGCACCTTTTTATTAACCACGCAATTTGTGTGCAGTTGTGAAGATCGATGCGCCGCGCATGCATCGCCCGCGGACATCATCAGTCTGCAGACTTACATAACTAAACGGGTATGATGCATATCCATATCGGAAGGCCCTCCTACACATTTCCTGAAGTTTGAACACATTATACCCCACATTATTTTCACTAACCCCGATCCAAAATATTGAAATAATATCAAATGGTTTACACCCAGTATCCCCACTTAAAATTCTCCTACTTGAAAATACAATTAGGCCTACTTTTAAAAATGTAAACCCATGTACCTCATGTATGAGGTACACATATAGTGACGCAGTAGAGCATATTTTTGTCCGTAAAAAAAATCTGTATAAAAATACGCTACTACTATCGCCAATCAATGAAGCGAACGTGCGCCTTTCTTAAGCTTGATTTTCATTTGGACGCAACGCAAGGACGTAACGCAACGAAAAGTTATTGACCAATCACAAGCGATGGATTATTCGAACACTCGCGTTGATTGGTCAACTCGCTCTGCGTCCTTGCGTTGTGTATAACCACGCTTTAAGCTTGGTTCCCACTAGGACGTAACGCAAGAACGTAAACGCATCGCAAGCGTGTTGACCAATGACAAGCGACAGTTCGAATGATTCATCGCTTGTGATTGGTCAACTACCTTACGTTGCGCTCCGTCTTCGTGTTGCGTCTCTAGTGGGAATCAAGCATTAGTGACGCATTACGACGTACTATGCAGATATTAATCTCATAATTGACCTTAATGGTCAAGGTCACATATTTGTACAGTGTAATTCTTTCTGATTACTATTGTTATTACAACTTTATTGATTAAGATATCTGATCAAGTAATTCGCAGAAATTGATTCCTTTAACCTTCTGACAAGTAATTGATAGAAATTTAAAGAAGCAACTGAATAAATATGGCTGCCTAGATACGCTATTAGCGGTAAATATAACTGTACTTTGATCTGATGAATACGCGACGCGAAACGATACAAAGTTGACGCGCGCGTACAAAAGCGTTTTTATCCGTATTTGGACGCGGTGGAAGCGGCTTACAAAGGCTATATCACTTTGTCGAACGCGCGCGCGCTTGATATCGCGCGTCATCAAAGAAGCCGCAAAGTGGGAGGTGTTGCACATACAAAATTGTATTAATTTATTGGACGCGCTTGTTACGTAGGCCTCCGACTGGCGTCGTCACAAAAAAAAGACTAAAGCGTAAAATTGCAAGCCCGTGTGTACGAAGGCCGCACTTCGGTGTTTGAACGTACTAGTATATGATGAAGTAGGCCTACTATCAAACTGGGTATCTTCAGCAATGTAAAGAATGAATATCATCATATGGGCTAATTGTCATCCTTTCAACGGTCTAGAATTGTTGGAAATGCAGAACATGTTTGGAATGACAATCTCATCAAATGAAGCGTAGGCCTAAATGGTGTTTCGACAGACATAACATCCGATTTGGAATGCCAATGATCAGCTTCGTTTCCCAGGGACTTGACGTAAAATGCTAGGCTTAATGACAGGGATATTCTCATGCGAAAATCCAGATATTTTGTATAAGGGGTGGGGGGGGGGGGGGTGACGGGCACCATCTTATAATGATTTTGTTCGTACAAATTTGCAGTTATAAATTAAATAGCTTAATGAATAAAGGGGAATTAAAAGGTGCTAGTATCGGACTGAGATAGAGGAACAAATGTTGTCATAAGATGTCATACTCGGGATTGTAGTCGTCTGTTAGTCATCCCTCAGTATTGTATAGGCCTAATATTTTTGAGTTTTTTTGTTTTGCATTGATAACAGTATTATCGTCGTGCCTTGTCTAGTGACAGTTCAAATAATGTTCACGGTAGTCAGAAAAATATAATGATCGATCATGACAATTGCTCACATCTCCCAGCAGCAAATTTAGTTATCTTATCGTCCCTATTTTAATATCGTCGCGTATAATAAAACGCGGCGGCGATAATAAAAACACCGCGGTGACGACCTCGTTACTCTATAATATTTTTCTGATTGAAAATACGGTAATGATTGCTCATATGACTGTAGACACTGACTGGTAGTGATGTTTCTGCATTCGGACAATTTCTCATCTCAGCATGAAGCGAATAACTTTTCGCCCGCAGATCATATACTCACATTCTATGAATGTCAGCTATGTTCGTCACCCGGACAACCGAGTGAGTTCCCGTTGGCTGGGTCAAAGTTCATGCGGATTTACGCTGTTCGATGACGGTTAGACGTAGATGTACAGAATCTGTCAGCTGTTAGAATCTTTTAGTTAAACAAACAGTGAAAGAGGGATGATATAATCGCAAAGGTTTTGTCAGATATTCGATACACGTCCATTGAATGTCAGACAGATATCGACACATTGTGCAAAATATAACCTATCTAGTAGGCACAATTATTATGATACTTGTAAAACAAAGTGTATGTCTAATTATAATGTTAAAAGTTAGTGATAAGTTTTCATAATAAGCAAATATCTTTGCCATTTTATAAGATAAAAACGTTGTTTTATTAAGCCTTACGTTTTGTCTACACTATCACACTTTATGTGACAAAAAATTATGACGTCATGTCACTACCATATTTGGGCACATCACACTTTTTTTTTTTTAAACTAGTTTGATAGTGTAGACAGAGCTTAAGTTTTTGGCTTAAGCTTGGTTCCCACTAGGACGCAATGCAAGGATGTAAGCGCAACGCAAGTAATTTGACCAAACACAAGCAATGGATTATCAGAACTGACTGTCGCTTTTGTCATTGGTTACTCGCTTGTTTTGCGTTTACGTCCCTGCGTTACGTTCTAGTGGGAACCAAGCTTAAAGCGCAAAACCATATACACTGTTACATACGATCTATTATGACATTTGTTGTGGGTGACTTGCAGGTGCATAATGTTCGATGATGAAGTATTTAAACACCATGAGACTTTATTATTCGGACGGGCCTTTTGGGAGTTTGACATACATTGCATGTATAAACACTCTTAGTGAACAAGGCTCTCAAATATTGTTATTTATTTACACAGATTTTATGTCTTAATTATTAATAATAATCATTTAATTTCCCTCACAAGAAGAGTACTGATGAAACTCAGGCGTCTACTTGGTTCCCACAAGGACCTAGACGCAACGCAAGGACCTAGACGCAACGTAAACCCGATTTTCCACTAGGCGAATTCGTTTGCGCAAATCGATAGCGTCCGCTTATACGCATGCGTAGAGAGTGTTTGGAAGATGGAAACATGAAAGTGGAAAATCACAAGCTATAGATTATTCGAACTGTCGTTTGTGATTGGTCAATTCCCACAGTATCAGTGACGCACCTCGACGAGTGACGCAACTAGACGTATTATGATGCGTACGTCCAACGCCATACAGTTATTGAACGTACCAATACTCGTCAAAAGTTGCCCGAATATTAAGGGCCCGTTTCTATTGAGCAGGTACGGGTTTAAACACTCCGGTCTTGATCGCCAAGAACCGTTCTTAAACCGGTTTCTGTGCGGTGGAGCTACAACGCAATCTAAACGCGTGTTTTGTTATTGAAAGCACGTCTGCTCACTTTTGTTAAGGGTTAAATCATCATCACCAGCCTATAGACACATACTTTTAAGTCACGAAAATAAACAAACTGACTATTATGCTGTAAGTTGTTTTCTTTTAGATGTATTGACATTTTTGGCGCGTGCTATTAGGAACTTAATTAGCTAAATGATCACAAAGTAACATTCCGTCTGAATAATTCAACTCCATTCTACATTATGCGTCGCTGAATATCTGTGATAGGGATCTAGATCTTGATAGTTGGCTACGGCAGATAATGTTACTATGTTAAACTTTATCCTAGATATTCCTACAACATTAGAATGAGTAGGCCTATTTGTGCATCATCGTGGTTTTATACCACGATCGGTCATTCAGTCGCGCGTGGAATATAAATAGAGAGAGCTTTTGATTTTGCGACGACCTGGGACTAAAGCTTGGTTCCTTCTGCAGTAATGCTTGGTTCCCACTAGAGACGCAACACAAGAACGTAACGCAACGCAAATTTGGTCCACAATGATGACGACATCGAATCACAGCATTTGAAACTTTCTCCCCTTAATCAGGAACATGTTAAATTGATGATGTTCAAAATATATTTTGAGATAATTTGTTTATATTGATTGTTGGTATTTTAATGTCCTATTTTCCACAAGGAGGAAACATGTGTGTTCGTTGTGCTTATTAAAGAAGTATAACCTCGGCGCCTGAGAATTTTGCTTATTGACTTGTGACAGCTGAGAGCGGTACAGTAGGTCGAACGCGCGAGAATTACATACTGAGTTATTTAATACAGAATCGTTTGCCGGATTATAACCTAATTAATCGCGGTAACATGCTTGTTAACGAAATAGCCCGCAATCCACATGAAACACGTCCAAGCGGGCTTCTACGCATGCCACTTTTAATCTTTTTCATTTTTGTTTAAATTACCAGACAACAGCCAAGGGCAACGCCACGGATGACATTCCGGTACTGCGTATGGTTGGCTTGCCATCGTTCTGTAAACATCAAGCGGGGTTAAGACGTAGGGCAACGGCTCGCGCACTGCACGCGAACGGAGGTGAATGGAGGCATGTGAATCGGGCGACTTGTCATCGCCCCTGTGCTCCGCTAAGCTCTGTTTAGTTAACAAGCAATCATGAACGTGGCCGTCATTCTTAGCATTCCACCGGTATGTACTTAAAAGACTCCCAGCCTACGAAAGTCAAGCATCGTATAGAATCCAAAGAATTATGACAACCAATGCAATTCCCTAAATCACCAGGAGAGAAACTTAGGCCTATTTATCAGGATAGTGACGAGGTTATTAAATGTAATTAATAATGTTTCGAAGTCATTTGATGACATGCTCTATAATTGATACTAATGTTTAATAGATTCTGACATTCACATCATCTCCGATAAAAAAATAAAGTATAAGTAGACCTATAGGCCTAAGATTTGCATTGAATTATTTTATTGATATCACGCGTGCGTACACTTGTTGACTTTTGAATTGTATTGATAATTATGTTTCCTCACAATTACCATGCGCGCGTTTACTTGTCGATAGTGATATTGTACGCGCGCGTAATTGTACACACGTCAATGCGTGCACTAATACAATACTGAGAGTTGAGCCGAAAAAACCCGTTTATTATAACTTGACGGTTATATTGTTAATTGTGATAATGAACTTCTGAGAACGATGAAAAAAACAAATGTAAACAAAACTTTCATTTGTCACTAATAATTGTTTGTGCGGTATTTTTATTCTCGTAGCAGCTGCTGGCGTTGACATTATGTGGAGATGTGTTTTTTTTCACCGTCAGCTCTGTCAGTGACTATCTCGTGACTTTTATCTCCTAATAGATCCAAAATAATTGTACCAAAACATTGTTTTCATTGATTAGTTTTAGTTTTTTAGTAACTAAACACTTTTTAGAATATAAAAATCTTTATTCGTGGTATAAAAAGAATGTTCGATTCTGATCCTATATTCAGCCATTATAGCGCCACCACTTTTCAAACTATTTGTTTACAAAATGGCAGCCACCATGGAGGTAATTTTCGAATGTGAATCTGAAGTAATTTCTATCGTTTATTGTCTTCTTTTGGCAATCATTTACGTCAGCAGTCTATATGTATGTGGCATAAAACTTCCAAGGTAACTTTTTTCCTTTCTATAGTTGTTTTACAATGTGAAATACATACTTCAAAATCGTAGGCCATGCATGTGCGGTAGGCATGTTTGGTTGTGTCTTTGTGTTGGTTGGTGAGCGAGCTGAAGTTACTTACCTGAAGCAGGGACGTTTCGTCCTAAGTTTCACGGAAAGTCACACTATCAGATTAAACTATTACCTGTTTGTTGAACGTCCAACAATTTTTATTTTATTTAAAGAAATAGACATCCTCTTGACAAATAGATAGACCTGATAATAATTAATATATAAAATAATCCTTTCTTTGATTTAAGATTTATTTAAATAATACAATTTCAATTATTTTTCATTCAGGGATCATCCAAAAACAGTCAAAAGGAGAATAGCAGCTGTCATTATAGTCTGCATCATTGCACCTATTTTGTTACTGTTTCTAGGACAACCAACGACCAAGGACCAAGAAGTAAGCACACATCTATTCTATTTACTGTGTTCCCATTTTGACTTTTTTACTTCTAATTTTGAATCAACCCTTAATAACCATTCCATTGTTTAATTAAGATCTCTCATCACCCACAATTCCAGCTCAATCAGCTCACCCCATTGGCTGTAGCCAGCATGAGCAAGACAAGGTATATAACAATTTTATATTAATAATTATGTTTAAAAAAAAAAAAATCTATTTTTTATCTCTTGCTACAACCCATTACAACCACAACTCTCTCTCAGTACCCCTAAGCTCTGTCTACTCTATCAAACTAGTTTGACAAAAAATGTGTGATGTGCCCAAATATGGTAGGTTGAAAAGTCCATATATGAGCCCATTTTTTTGTTTTGTTTGAAATTCACAATCAGCGATCCCTTCAAGCTCCCTTACCAACATTGACGCCAACTCACTCAGCACCCCCAAATTAAGTTCTCTCGTTACCCCTCAACTCAAGCTCCCTCGGTACCCCTCAACTCAAGCTCCCTTGGTACCCCTCAACTCAAGCTCCCTTGGTACCCCTCAACGCAAGATTCCTCACCTCGCTTAATTCCAGTACAGCTCACTCTACACCCCCAACTCAAACTCCTTTGTTACACCTCAACGCAAGCATAACCACCACTCAATCTCCCTCAGCTTCTCTACTCATATCACCCTCAACCTCCCAACTTATGCTTCTCTAAATCATATGACCAAACCACTCATCCTGTTTATTATTTCTATCAGTATTCTTCTCAAGGAACCTACTGATAATAATGTTATCATTAACAACATTCCTAAAACTTTGATACTATTATAGATATAGAGTAAAATTAGGGCCAATTATCGTAACTTAAAATCACGTTCACAAAATGCCACAGTCTTAATATCCTCATAACATCTTGTGTTCCCACCTGTTTTAAACTCATCAGTCCAAAATCTACCCATCACTCATCTACCAAAGAATGTTATGTTATCATCAATATGATATATCCTCTAATTGAACTGAAATGTACGTCTATTAGTAGTAATAACATAACTGTTCAAGTTATTGCGCTTATACGCACAGTGAATCTTTACACAAGGTTAGATAGAGGGATGATAACAGGAGCGTTTTAAAATCATAATGTGACCTGTAATAGAGCAGACAACTTGTGACAACATTTCAGCGATTTTAGGACCAGGTGGGCCTACATATATCCATTTATTTTATTGGTGCGATAGCTAGGCACCTGCCAAGCATCGGGCCATCATGTTACACATAGCCTTGTAACTGATTGTGTGGCCTCGTTCCTTCTACATCTCTGTTACCATAATCCGTGTATCTGATTTATTTATATACAATTTGGTTGCACGTTCCTGTGTAATTGCATTTGATTTCATTTTGAATCTAGTTTCAAAAAGATCTGTCTACACTATCAAACTAGTTTGACAAAAAAAGTGTGATGTGCCCAAGTATTCGGATTCATATTCGATTATTAAGTCATTCATACATATACAGTAGTACAATGATAAATTTGTTTTCTTGGCAGAAAAACACAAACAAAACAATACACACATAATATTTACATTCATGATCATCATGGTAGTGATATTCCCAAATATGGTAGTGATATGACATCATCGTGTCCATATATGGGGCACATCACATTTTTTTTATAGTGTATACAGAGCTTAAGTTTGAATTATTAAATTATTATATGTTATGGATAAACAGTAGTAAATGTAACTTGCAGGTTCCGTAATATTTTGTCAAGCTTTCGTTTTTTGTATTGTTTGTGTTGATGATTTAAAACAAACATTCCATGCACTATCACACAGCAGGGATTGTTCTGTATCTCCAAGAATCCACTCTCTTTGTTGTTATATTTTGGATGTAATTGCTAGGGGTTGAAAGTAGATCTATTTGGTGTTAACACACTTTAGTACTCTAACCTGGTTTCTGAATGATAAGTTTATATGTTGCCCATGCAGACTAAAGTCATCTAGAAGCATACGTAAAGAGTCTTTGGTGCTAACAAACTTTAGTACTCTTTAACTCAGTTTCTGAATGATGAGCGCATATGTTGCTGCCCATGCAGACTAAGTCATCTACAGTAGCATATATAATGATTCTTTGGTGTTAACACACTTTAGTACTCAGTACCCAGTTTCTGAATGATGAGCGCATACGGTGGCCATGTACATCATGTCATCCAGCATAAGTAAACAGTCTTTGGTGCTAACAAACTTTAGTAAAACACAGTTTCTGAATGATATGCGTGTATGGCACTGACACTCTTGCATAAAAAAGCAAATGAATTTTAAATCAAAAACACTAACAATAAGAAGCTCCATTATTAACTCAGGTTGGTTTTAATAATAATTTTTCATTTTAGGTGAAAGAACTATGGGTTTGGCTTGGAATGCGATTGGACGGGTTCTTAGTAGCTGCCACGCTCCCCTTACTTCTAACAATGGTAAGTATGAAAACCGATATAATCATCTTTTGGCCCACTCTAGGGTTGATTGACACCGTGACAAGGTCCGAACTGGACCTCACTGAAAAAAATGCCTCAACCTCCTACTCTTCTGAAAGATGACATACCAAGTTCATTGTGGTGTGTTCTACCACCAGGTCTATGATCAAAGAATGATTTGAACCTGTGCCGATATTATTCCTATGTCCTAACCACTCTGCCTCTTCACTCAACTTGAACCTGTGCCAAGATTATTATATTATAAGATTACATTATTTTTATATACATTATTTTTACATCTGTTATTATATTACAATACTATTATTATTATTTCATGACTTGAAAATTGTGACCTATATTAACTCATTAAACATTCATTGTATTATTATATTATTGATTATATAAAAATGTGTATTTAATCTTCAATGAAATATAATATGTCAGTGACTATACTTAAATAGTGCATTAATTGACAGACTTGTGTTATTGCCATTGGGTACTCACTACTAGTATTTCTTCATCGTTGTAAGTTCCACTATCAACAAATTGATTATTATAGAAGTAGGAGTCCGACTAGAAGGCCTACTTTTCAAGTAATAATAATAATATAATATCCTGGATTTATATTGCGCCTAATGTTGTGAAACCTCTAAGCGCTGTGAACATTATTACCCCAGTCATTTTTTTTTTTGGATCAAACATGTATGAAAACATACTCCCATAATGCAGCTAGTAATCAGCGCAAAGATGTGGCTGTGTGAACTAGGTCACCGGGATAACCCCCTACTCGTCCCGAAAGATGTACTATACTAGGTTCACATTTTGTGTACACTAGACCTACAGTTTATAGTCCTTATCCGAGAAGACTTGTTCTACCACCTGAACCATGGAGCGAGTGAGGGTCGAACCCTTGCTGATTTTATGGCTACATATTATGGCTCCACTGTCTTAACCGTTTGGTCACTTGCTTGGTGGAAGTCCGCAACGATTCTGATGTGCAAATTGATCGTCAAACTTGGGTATAGGGGCGAGTATAAGAATGAACATACTTCTTTAATAAAGTACTTATTTATGTAATAAACTTATAATACCTTTATGATACTTCCTTTCATATCAATATTCTGTTATATTTCTTATAATTATTAATGTTCATTGTACAACCAGTTAAAGGTGATAACAAATTATTACTTGGCAAAATAGAATTTTGTACTTGTTACTTTGTTTGTTAGCACGATAGCGCCTGCAATTTTCAAGTTATTATTCTGAAAATGCCAGTGGGTATATACTTACCCATCTGACTAAGTACTGTACTTCACTCAGTTTCTGAGTGCTTTTATTTTAATATCGCGTCTCTTCTGGAAATAACTAAACTTGTACTCTTGTTTTTACAATGTTACAATGTTTAACTCATTTTTATTTTCTCATACAGTACATGCTTGAAATGAATAGAATAAATATATTATATTATGATATTTTTTATATCATAATTTACAGTTCATTAAAAGGTCATGGTTATTATTCTCTTGAGCCATGTGCTCGCATTAAATTATATTTTTATAGCAATAATAATAATATACATTAATTACTTTTATCAGCTGTTGATGAAGAAAGTTTAACATTTGATTAAAAGAATTTAAATGAAGTAATTTACTCATCACACATGCTCAGCATTATTGACGTCAGACAACGTTGATTTGAACATGATAATAATTTTGATTTATGATTTAGTATTTTAGATATGCATAGTTGTATTATTATTTCCAGAACACTCATATTGCCCTGTGTTAATTTAATGTTGGTGTACAATATATTTATTTAAAATTTACCAAATTTCAAGAAATTGGCCCAGTCAGCGTGAATATTTTATGAGGCCTCAGCAATAGATAACAAAATATAAGAATTTATAAAATATGTACAATTTAAAACTTTATAAAAATCACAATGAAGGTATACAAAATGAAAGCAAAACGAAGATAGAAAAAAATACAATAATTTCAAACAATCATGGAACCAGCGTGAGCTAATTTTATGGGTCGCACCCAACAATAAAAAATGATGATAGTAATTTATAAAAGTGTACAAACTTTAAATAAAAAAACCAAATATTATACAAAAGGTACAAAAAAAAAATGAAATTGACAATAAAATTTACTAATTATAGTAGAATCTTTTGGGACACCCATTCAGGGGACACCTCTATTAAAGGGACACTTTCCTTTGAAAAGAACAAGGGGAAATAATGTTTTAACACTATGGAAAGATGGCTCCTAATTAAGAACACCTTACAAGGGCACACATTGTTCGAATGTATTCCCTTAATAGAAGTTACATTATATTTTACAATCAATTTAAAACATAGCTACTGTATTACACATTCTCAACACTAGAGATCTATCAAAACCATAGAGATATTATCTCTATGATCAAAACTTAGTAATGTATGGAAGTGAATAATAAATTATTGTTAGAATGTTATCAGCATACCAGGACATACTTTGAATGTTTGTCAAATGTCAAAACAGTAACATTTGTTAATGTTTACTAATTAGTAAATATTGAATGTCTCAAATGACATATAATTGAAGCAAAAGGGTGTTTTTTTTCCTTTTTTTTATTTATTTTTTATACATTTAGTAATTATATTCTCTAGGTATTCTAATAATAAATTCAAAGAAATATTACAGTATTTAAAATAATTACTCAAAGTTAAATTATAGTTTACCGTAATAATTTATTTAAAACTTTAAATAAATTTCACTTATATTTTCAAACTTGTTTTGCTTTGATATTAGTTTAATATAGATTTATTATTAATTTTTATTTATTTGAATTTATTAAAAGAAAACCAATAATTATATAACATTTAGTAATAATTACAAGGTATGTTTAACAATACAAAGTTCTTATCAAACACGGTGGCTGTCCGTTTGACGTGATCAATAATAGGCCTACGACGATCAATAGTTCGACAATCTATATTTAATAAAGAGTAATCGGTTGTGCCGTCGCTCCATCGTAAGTTAGTCAGATAGCAGAGCGATCTGTGCTCAGTCTTCTGGCCTGCCTGTAGCGTTGGCTCCAGGTTCAAAACCCATCAATACTCTTTATGATTTTTTTTATTGACCATCTTCTTATACTGACCATTTCTGTTCTCACCATTTGCCAAGAGGTATGCTCTTTGGATTGCATATGCTCTATCAATTGATTAAGATTAAGGCTACGTTTACGATTTGTCAATGATAGCCACGATGATTTTCAAAACACCACTTTATCATTAGTTCAAACTTTGCAACACTTCAACTTCATCAAAGCCATGCATCTGTAACTTTATAATTTGACTGACTTGTACCAGCGAGGAATTCTATCAGTCACAATCACTGCTATGCCACCCCCTGCTAAAGTACCAAAACCTTAATTGGATCCCCGGGGAGATCCCCGGGGTGACAGCAAACCTACAACAAGTGCGAAATGAAACGATGACTACCTCGATGACAGTTATGTTTTCTTTAGCCATCTCTCTCCTCAGGAGAACATTTTAGCGACATCTGAAGAAGCAACTGTGATGAGTGGAAGTTAAAGCTGTTTCAAATTCCTGCCGGGCTTGCGAATGCCCCGGGTAATTTACTCCGGTGTTGGGTGATGCAATGTAAACATCAATTATGATTCTTGTTCAGTCTAAACGCCACAAGCTTATCCAGCGGTTCAATGTCAGGATTGTAGCAAAAAACAAATAATATTCTATTTGGTGAAATACTCCAGATGTAGCTTTTTCTGTACTATTATTGTGATTAAATTATTTCTATAATTTTGTTTACGCAATTTGTTAGTTGATTGTTTTTACAGTTGCCAGTGGAAAATTTTTAGTTACAGTATAGTTAATTTTTATAATTAATTTTATAAGTTGGCTGGTTTTAATTTCTGAAGAAATAGACTTTAAACCAAAAGAGGCTTAATCTGACAATTTCAAATTCAACTTGTTGTAGATTTAATTAATTTGCCAAAATGTGCTTAAAAACTTGCTAATGCTGGTAAGAATATTTTTGCTGGTAAGAATATTTTGGACACCCCTATTAAGGGGACACTACGTTACCTTCTTGTAAAATTGAACGAGGGGAAAAAAATGTTTAACACTATGTCCAACCCTTATTGAAGGAACACCTCTATTAAGGGGACACCTTGTTGGGTCCTGATGTTCCACTGTAATAAAGATTTTCTAATGGATAATAAAGTCAATTTATAGCCATGAAAACAATCCAAGGAAAGAATAAAATACATTTTTTTTTTTTAATTTCAATGTTCATTCTCAACTTTATTACAAATTTATACTATAGTATTAAACAACTTACACACAATTTCTTACAGTAGTATACCTTGAATACATTTGCAATTAATGATTGCTCTAGATAAAATAGATACATGCCATATTTTCTCGTTTCAACTTTACAAACGTTAATTTAGCTTGTGTTTTTTTTCAAAATAGATCGTCTGTCATGCATGATTGAACTCGGTGTCTTCAATCATCGTGTAAAATGAGACAACTTGCCCTTTTTGATTTTCGATTCGGTAAACACTGTCAATTTCTGTAATCCTATCCAGAATACTATATTCTTACTTGTTATTTTGTATTTTTACTTTAATTAGTTTTTCTGTTGTTTCTACAGGTTTGTCCTTCGTACGTGATAACTCTGGTCGTATTTACTTCTTCCTGATTTTCATTTTTTTAAAACTCTGTTCCAATCATGGAATTTAATTTATTCACAAACAACATAGACCATGCCCCAAAGTTAGAAAAACAACCAATTAACATATGCCTAAATAGACATGTGATTTAAAAATCTTTGCATATCGATTGAATATCAGTTTAAAAAAAACTTATTTAAATTCATAATTAATTCCAAAACTAGACTACCAGTCTAGACACCACTATTGGTTTATGTAATTTCTTTGTTGATAATTCTGAAAAAGGTTTTATTTTCTTGGACTATCTTTTTCAAATTTGTTTACAAAGTCCTTTCAACTCCACTTCATTAGCATCAAATAAGACTTAGTTTATAAGCATGATAAATTATAAAATAGTTTTTCCATTCTGTAATTGGCAAGTTACTCCCTGTTGGATGTGTATAAAAAAAAAAATAATAATAGTCATGTGTTCAGGGAATACAGCACACTCACACTATAATAATAAAATAAATATTAATAACATTTTTCTTTTTGCTTTTTTTTTTGTTTTTACTGTATGAACATTTTTGTGAAAATGAAAATATACTGAATTCATACAGTATCCTACAATAAATGTCTGTTATGAAATTTCAATTCAAATATATTAATTGCGATTCATGGCCTGCGGCAGTCAACAAATCCAATTTTCTTTCATCGGAATTCTTACAATTCTAGAGTGCGGAATTTAAACAGTTGGAAACTAACGTTGACTTGTAAGAAAACAGAGTGACACTAATTGGCAAGAATCTTGTAAAACTAACCAGAGAGGAAATTGAAAATGCTAAGTAATTAGTTGAACCACGTGGCTGTCGTATTGAAAACAAAGTGATATTTCATTGTTCTCTCCGAGATTTATATTTATTTAATTGCGTCAATCCTGATGGATTTGGACGGAGAGGAACGACTGTGATTAAATTTGTTTGGTAGCCAGTATGACTTATTCCAACAAAATATATTTGACAGTAGATTCTCTCACCAATGTTAACAAAGGCTCTGAATATAGTTCTTGTATTATAGTATTAAATTCATTATTTTCAAGCACAGAAATAAAATTGAATTTAGCATATTTTGGGGTAACAAAAATTAAATTTTGTTTCATTTTATATACATATTATTGTAAAAAAAAGAGTATGAGACGCCAAAATGAAAAAAAAATTCTAATATTTTCTTTCTATTAATTGATATCTGAAATAAAGAATGAATAAATTATTTTGAATGAATTTATCTGGTTTAAAAAAAAAATAGAACATACTCACAGAAACACAGATACTTAGTGGGAAAGAAAAGTCTAATGTTGTGCATAAATATAAAATAATTTAAAAAAATTATTTTTATTTACTAAATCATAGTTTTGTACAGATATATGGCGGACATTTTGAGGATCTCTTTCCTTGTTCGAATCACTTCCCTGTCACTTCATCGTTGCAGTATGAATCAAACGCACGCATGCAAGCATCTTTGTAAAACCATATGTGTGAAATATGCATTAGAAAAATCTGCAGTTTTAAACAGATACCATTATACAATGAGTGTAATGTATGTAACAAAAAACCAAAGTTTTAACCGGATTTATAAATCATGAATAATCAGGAATAATAAGTTATAAACTGTATAAAATGAATATAAGAGAATGTATTTTGTAACCTCATACATTTTGTGTTTTATTTCCAAAATTAACTTCCATCATCACAAAGAATAAAGCAAGATAATGATGAATATTTATGATGTTTTATTTTTGCATTTTTCAGATTTTATTTCTTGGACCATTAACAATGACGATAATTGATTTATATCAATCAAATTGTTTATTTTGTGAGTATTCATCTTTTTATAATAAAATTATTTTAAAATAAATTTTATCAGGATTATTGTTTACTGATGTTGTAATAAACAATAGAAATGTTGAACCCGGAGCTACCCTTTAAAGCTATTTTTGGGTATAAATAATTGGGGGTTATTAAGTTAAAAAACACAATTTTAAACAAAAAGATAGAAGGAGGCATTAATAATAAGCATAAATAATGTTTATAAGTGCAATGCAATGGTACAAATAATTTTATGAGCGTATGTGTTCATGAGGGGTAGCCGAGTAAAAATACTTTCATATTTTACCGAATGAAATTATTTGTTCCATTGCATGAATAAAAAACATTCATTATTTGTCACACTTCCTTTTAATGAGAGGCTAAGCCAAAAGGCGTGCTTCAATTTTGGACGTGGAATTGAACAATTATAGGCGGCACACATTACAGGTTTAAACATGATCAGTCAAAAATGAACGTTCAAAACCAAATTGTACTCATATAACAACATTGCACTCTCGATGATGTAATTCAGAGTTCAATAGAATATTTATTGAATATCATGTGACCCACAATTATCGAATCAAATGAAAATTACAACTGTTTATAGTATTGTTTATTTTTATTATTTTGCATTTAACCATAGCCCCAAGTCTCTGGTTTGATCAAGACTTGTTCAGTTTAGTTTTCATCAGAAATTTTATTGTGGTGAGTAGAATTTTTATTTGATAAGAAATCTAAATATAATTTAAATATTTACAGTCATGCATTGCACATACAATTCAGGTTTATGCATTCAGAGTAGAAAAATTCAAGCCCATTCATCAATTAGTGTATGTTCTTTTTAATAATACAATCTAATTAGATAAATGCTAATTTTTTAGTATAAAAATTATAATTTCATACTCGAATATAATCCCATTCCTTAATGGATTCATTTTATTAGATTAGAGAATAGTCCTAGGTTGAATTCTTGACCGTCCTGACAGTCAACGAAGTGTAAAGATGGAATCCGTTTTACGATATGCAAATATAAATATTTAACTTATATTGTTACATAATGTAGTGTGTACTAAAAAAATGAAAAGAAAATTATTCATGTTTTGTATCAATGTTTCATCCTTAAGCTCAGTCTACTACACTATCAAACTAGTTTGACAAAAGTGATGTGCTCAAATATGGTAGTGATATGCTTAAATATGGTAGTGATATGACATCATCGTGTCCATATATGGTCACATCACATTTTTTTGTCACATAAAGTTTGATAGTGTAGACAGAGCTATAGAACATTTCGACTGTTTCAATAATGTTTGATTCTGGATTGATGATGCAACCAACCTCTTTGTCATCGTCATAATTTATTTTCACTTTCAGCATATGTCTGTACATGACAAAAATCATGGCGGAAAACATTTTTCTTCCATTACTTTGACATGATCCCTTGGAGTTTTCTCTTTTTATTTTGTTAAAATCTACAAAATGATTGATTGATACAATGTTGTATTTGACGTGATCTCTTTTCTCTGTTGAAATATATAAAAATGATTAATCGACACAGGTACAGATTTTAGTGAAACAGTCTCAATGCCGTGGAATCGAGTTTATTAATCTACACAAATATACTTTGACTTAGCAAACATAAACGTTATACATGCCATCTTAAGACAGTGTAATTCAAAGCATGTAACCCCTATAGCAATATGAGCTATTAGAGTTTCTTAGCATTAACTTTGAGATACCTAGTTAGTTTATTGAAGATGTGACATGGAGAAATCAAAACAGTCAAGTAGACAAAATTTGGAAATAATAATTTGAGGTACTGCTCTCAATAAATTGTTTCTGATGTACTCCACAATTTGCATTCAACTAATATGAATAAATATTAACAGAAAAAAAATAAAAACTTAAAATTATTTTATATCATGAGTAACATTAAAACATTCAACAATTAAACCACACATGATATATAAGACTGGTAGATTGTTAACATTTTTTGGGAAAAATATTACATTTGTTATTGATTTGATTTGACTTTAACAAATGTGTTGCATTGTATTTTAGCATATGTTTTATGAACAAGTCAATTTCAACATGAGTACTGTGCGTATAATTCAAGGTTTTCTATCGGCACAGTGACCCAGTTCTCTGTGCTGATGGACAACAGAATAAAGGAGCACATTTAACGGTCATTAAAACGCACAGTTGAGAGTGCCGATAGAAAACCATGAATTTGATTCACAGTTGACTGTACCGATAGCCTCCACACCATAGATTGACTATCGGCATAGTCAACTGTACTGATACTATAGCCTCCACAGATTGACTATCGGCACAGTTAATTTTGTTGATAGCCTCCACATCGTGCTAATATCAAAAATACTAATTTGCACTCGCAGTAAACTGCCTATAGAAAACTTTATATTACATGTATGGTTGATTGTGCCTAGGGCCAATCCATCTATTTCACTACCAATCACAATCTTTATCCATACATGTCATTCATAATGTGTTTGATGTCCGTTGAGTGCCATGCTATTTACCCAGACTTAACATATTAAGTTCTTGTATGTTATTCAACCCTCAGGCGCCCATATCTGAGGAGTTCGTATTCAGAGCGTGTATGCTGCCTTTACTCGTTCCATGTCTCGGAGCATTAAAATCTATATTCATTTGCCCTCTGCTATTTGGTGTAGGTATGTGACGTTTACTTTGATATTAGATTTCATAGAATGTTTTTATTTAACTCATTATTTATTTATCTAGAACACAAGGTCGTAGACTTTTAGAATATAATGATTAATATTATGAGAAATAAAGATTAAGTAAATTATTTTATGTACTTTTTTTTCCCCATCTTTTTTTTCCCTTATTTTTTTTCATTTAATTTTCTTATTTTCTGTATTTCATTTCTTTAGGTTTTGTTCTTTTCTTTTACTTCTTTACCCATTCATTCTCATCAAAAAGTGAAGTAATCAACCTCATCATTATCAACATCATCATATCATCATACATCATCATCTTTCTTCTGCTATAATTTCTTTTCATCTTTTTTATTTTTCTATTTATTTATTATTCCTCCTTATTATTTTCCTGCCTCCTCCTCTCTCCTTTAAGTATTTATGGAACTATCGTCTAGGGTCATTCTTAGGCCATAAATGATATTAAACAACAAATGTAATGTCATAAATTAATTTGACTTCTTAGCATATCTAAGATTTCTTTCTTTCTTCACAGCTCATGCCCACCACGCTATAGAAAGATTTAGATCTCGGGAACAGCTAGTGAACATCCTTGCAGGCTTTGGTTAGTATTCATGTTCCCAAATATGGTAGTAATATACCCAAATATGGTAGTAATATACCCAAATATGGTAGTGACATGCCCAAATATGGTAGTGATATGACATCATCATGTCCATATATGGGCACATCACATTTTGTTGTCACATAAAGTTTGATAGTGTAGAACTTTACTTTTGTTCATCCCTTTGCCGTACTGTTGCTTTACAATCACCTGATACACTATTTTTCTGTATATTGGTCTTCGCTACCTGAATCTATAAAAAAATGATGCTGTAATCCTAATAACTTTTTATGTAGATTTAAAGTCATATCTTTTTTATTCGGAACATTATGTATACTTTTTTTTTTAATGAATTTTAACTTTGTTTACTGTATATAATGTCGTAAATTTTAAGCTGGATCTTCTGCCTTGTGAGCTATAGGGCTTCATTGACTTTTTAGAAACCCAAGACTTTCTTTGTCGAACAAATGAATGAAATTATACTACTTCATACTTTTTAAAACCGCCCTGAGGTGTATCCTGATCTGTTATACTATAGGTGGCGCTATTACACATCTGTATTGAGATACTGTATTATTTTTATATACTTAAATTACTGACAATAATTTTTTTGTTTTTTCTTTTAGTCTTTCAGTTTACTTATACAACAATATTTGGAACATTTTGTGCTTTTATCTTTATAAGAACAGGTAAAGAAAATGTTTTAAAAATCTATTTTAATTATCATATAAATTTGAAAAGAAATAACTTACTTATTATTCTGGTATGGTGAAATAGTATAATGTTTTGCATTGTTGAATTGAGATAATACCCGATTCGATGAAAAATTGACTACTCCATTTCAACTCATAAAATATTCTCACCATCAAACTCATAAACATTCATTATTTGTATACCATTTCACCATATCACACTTATATTTTTTGATGTAACCGATTCTTTTTGATTTTTCAGGCCATCTTGTTGGCATATGTATGTGCCATACATTCTGCAACTTTATGGGATTCCCTGAGTTTCAACACATATTCTCTTACAGCAAACCAATCAGTACAATCATTTCCATCATGTTCTTAGTTGGACTAGGGTCATTTATATATCTATTGTTTCCTTTATCCAACCCTTCATACTATAGTAATAGTATATACACTTTATAGTATACAGCAGAACCCCTCCTTTGGGACACCTCTATTCCGGGGACACCTCTATTAATAGGAATCTTTACCATTAAACGAACAATGGGAAATATATGTTTTTACACTATGACAAACCCATATTCAGGGACACCACTATTAGAAGCTTGGTTCCCACTAGGACGCAATGCAAGGACATAGACGCAACGCAAGGAGGTAGACGCAACGCAAGGAGGTAGACGCAACGCAAAGAGGTAGACGCAACTCAAACGAGTTGACAAGTGACAGTCGAATAAATCCATCGCTTGTGATTGGTCAAATCCCTTACGTTGCATTACGTCGTGTTGCGTCTCTAGTGGGAACCAAGCATAAGGGAACACTTTCCTGATTTGACTGCAACCAACCCCAGGGGATAATCTTGTAAAGGAGGGTTCCAAAAGTGTCCCTTTAATAGGGGTTCTACTGTAATTATATAGTTTGATTAATTGTATTATTAAACTCTCATTTAAAAAGATTTTTGCTATATTGCTGTTTATATAAAAATGAATCTAAAATAAATGTATTATGTCAAAATCTGCCTTATTTTGGAAAATGTGGGAAATGTGTTAAAAATCTTTTTTCAGGTTAATATGTAATATACCACTATAGATATGTGTGTGAGATAATTTGTAACAGACGCCATTCAAATTTGAACTGAAAGATGAATGAGTTTCGATGCGCTTTCAAGTTTAGAAAAAGAATTAAAAAGCGAATCAAATGACCAAGACAATAATTGTTATGGTGTTCGAAAAATTGGTAGCAAAAAATAAATGATTACAGAAAATATAATTACTGCTAAAAACAATATTATATTTATTAACTTTGTCTGCTTGTCTTGCATCACATAGTGGCACTAAATATAATCTTTGGCGATATGTACTACTGCCTAAATGCTAAAGCAACTGGGTTCAAATCTAGTTCTGATCAAGTATAAAGAAACATTTTTATAAGGCTGTTTAAAATATTGGCTTATGAAAATATAAACTAATATATTCAAAAATGAGTATCTCTTGCATGGTATTCATATAAATGATTATATTGGCATAATTTTTTACTTTGTCTTATAAAAATGTATAATATATTATATCCATAAATTATTTTGCATTGTATTTTTTCTAAATTAAGGGGTGGGGGCCTTTGACCTATGTACTGTAATATTTATAGCATGTGTTTTTAAAACTACTATATCAGGACGAGGAAGGATGCCAATTTTAGGAATTCAATTTGCAATTTGTCTAAATATAAAGTACTTTATAAACACAAAATATTCTTTTTAAAAAAAATATTCTCTCTTGAATATGTTGCATATGATACCATATTCATTTATTTGTACATTATTGACTAATTTGTTTTTAAGAGATACTTTCTGCAATATTCAAAAATATAATATTGGAACACTATTTACTAATAATATAATAGTACTGTATTATTAATGTATGTTGTACCATTTTTACAAATTTGTATAAATAAAGCTTGTTATTTACAACATATTGTGTGATTTTTGTTTTATGTTTACTTGCTATAGCATAACATAGTATTAATAGTCTGTACTATTATAATCTAAAATTCGAGGTATATTCAGAGCGTCATTCTGACGATGGAGCATTCTCTACTTCTCTACGGAGCGCCATTTATGCCTTTATTTACTTCCGAAATAGAAATAGTACTACGGTAACTGCTCAAGTGGATCACATTTGGCACCGGTGGAGCACAGTGATATGAAATAGAAATGCATCACTAATTTAAATAAATTTTTATATATTAATACACTGTGCTCAAGTGGACCCAATTTGGCGCCAGTGGAGCACAGTGATATAAAATACAAATAAAGTCACTGAATTTTAATATCTTTTTGTATGTTAATACACTGTGCTTAATTGAACCCAATTTGCCGGGGAGCACAGTGGTATATAGAAATAAAGTCACTAAATTTTAATAAATTTAAGAAACAACAATATCCTTTGTGTTCCCTTTAGCAGAGTCAATGCTCTTAAAAGTGGTTAGGCCTACATCAGTAGATTAAGTTTATCTTATAACAGTTTAGTCCAGGCCCATCCCCATATCGACATTTTTAATTCCAATCTTTATCTGTTTCGTCGTAATTTAAGTGTTTCTGAGTAATTGTCTTTGTATCTGTTAAACCAAGCTGTAAGTGGCGGATTTGTTTCTGCTGTTGTTTCTGGTTTAAAAAACTAGAGACTTAATATTTAATTTCATATTTCAATGAAAAGGTGCACTTTCCGGAGACAAGCTCTATTGTCCTGGTGAGTCTTATATAGTTTGTTTCATATCATTTCAAATCATGTAAAGTGCCATTTTTCCGGGCGGGAACCTATACAGCTCTATTTTTCAAAATTGTCTTTGCTCTGTACTGAAGATTCTTATATATGTTGTTAAAAAAAATAATAGGTGTCATTTCCGGGGACCTTGCAGCTAAAGTTTGGTATGCCGTGCGTTGTTATGCAAATGAGTTTGTGCAGGTGTATTATGGGGAAGATTCGCGGTGAACACGCCACACTGTTAAATTTGATGTTGTTAATCTTTACATTAGAAAATTGTTCATTCAAATCATGTAAATAAAACATTTTCCGGGCGGGAACCTAACAGCTCTTCTCTTTTAGTTTGCAAAAGTAATCTCGAAAAGAACTCATGTGGAAAAGAAGCCCACCCAAGAGTACTAAAAATGAAGGAGCACATGGGCTTCTTTTCAAGGTTTTATGGCTGTAGTCTATTTAATGGAAAATAATGCCATGCAACTTTGTTTTTGATTTAAAAAAAGGTCATTTACAAACCTCAAAATATCTCTCTTTCAAAGTCAAAGAAAAACAATATTTATTTCCAATTCCAAAAAAAAAAAAAAAAATATCCGTAGAGGTTCGAACCCAGTCTACTAGAGTTGAGAGCAACCAAACCTGAGCATTACCCGTTCGGCCACAAAGTAGTACATGACTGAACAGCTGATAATAGTCTATTTATACGTGTATTACGTAATTCATCAGTACGTCATAACTATCATATTAATCTTGTTAAAACCAAAATGATCAGTTAGCTCAGTCGTCTGAGCGTCGTGTTGACAACACGTATGTCGTGGGTTCGATTCCCACGCTGGTCGGTGGAATAGAGTTAAAGGCATGCGGCCACTGTGTTTGGGGTTCACAGAATTATACGTCCCCCTTTCCACCACACATCATGAGGCGACAACATCAATGCATCTGGTGATGTGGTGGAAACGACCCCAAAAGGCTGTGGCAGGGCCTTAGTGCTGAGGCAGGGAGAGCACATTTAACATCTTTTTTGTTTTAAATTTTTTTTTCAACCTGTATTCGATCTCGTAAATTTTATGTTTGCCGCCCTCAATTTTAAAAGAAATTGAATTTATTATATATTCATCGCAGGTGTACGAAACGGTTTGGTATGCCATTGCATTGTTATGCAATGGTCACGTGCAGGTGTAGTGGGAAAGATGCTATTGTTAGTCATTCGCGGTCAACACGCCACACTGTTAAATTTTGATTTTGTTAATACATGTTGCTACATTGGTGACGAAAATGTCCGATTCATGCAAGATATTGTATTGTAATATTATGTTATGAATAAACGTTTAAGGTAGTTGGTGTGTTGGCCAGAATCCCAGAATAAACATGTTTTAAACAGATAGTTTGTCTCCGATGGTTTTTGTATGGGGTTAATGGGGAGTGAAATAAGATAGAATATAGAACATTTGCAAAGATGGCGATTTCTAGACCAATTTCGAAGCATAGACTAATTCCGCCGCCGGGCTAGGCCTTAAACATATACGAAGTCGAGTTTTAAAGTAGAAAACCCCAGCTAAAATGTTGAAGTCGCATCTGGATAGTTGAAATTTTAACATTATCATAATTATCATAGGTGATTATGTATAGTAATAAGTATAAGTGCAATTCTGGGCTCTATTTTCATTATTATAGCTCTGCCCCAACGGTGGGCTAGTACTGGAGACTTAATATTTAATTTCATATTTCAATGAATAGGGGCACTTTCTAATATAATTTTTTTCATATAATTTCAAATCATGCAACGTGCCATTTATTTCGGGCGGGAACCTATGCAGCTCTATTTTTCAAAATTGTCTTCGCTCAGCCCCAAAAATGGTAGGGTACCGTACTGAAGATTCTTATACATGTTGTAATAAAAATAGATGTCATTTCCGGGGACCTTGCATCAAAACAGTTTGGTATGCCGTGCGTTGTTATGCAAATGAGTTTGTGCAGGTGTATTATGGGGAAGATTCGCGGTGAACACGCCACACTGTTAAATTTGATGTTGTTAATCTTTACATTAGAAAATTGTTCATTCAAATCATGTAAATAAAACATTTTCCGGGCGGGAACCTAACAGCTCTTCTCTTTTAGTTTGCAAAAGTAATCTCGAAAAGAACTCATGTGGAAAAGAAGCCCACCCAAGAGTACTAAAAATGAAGGAGCACATGGGCTTCTTTTCGAGGTTTTATGGCAGTAGTCTATTTAATGGAAAATAATGCCATGCAACTTTGTTTTTGATTTAAAAAAAGGTCCACTTGTTTAGGCCTGACATTTACAAACCTCAAAATATCTCTCTTTCAAAGTCAAAGAAAAACAATATTTATTTCCAATTCCAAAAAAAAAAAAAAAAAAATATCCGTAGAGGTTCGAACCCAGTCTACTAGAGTTGAGAGCAACCAAACCTGAGCATTACCCGTTCGGCCACAAAGTAGTACATGACTGAACAGCTGATAATAGTCTATTTATACGTGTATTACGTAATTCATCAGTACGTCATAACTATCATATTAATCTTGTTAAAACCAAAATGATCAGTTAGCTCAGTCGCCTGAGCGTCGTGTTGACAACACGTATGTCGTGGGTTCGATTCCCACGCTGGTCGGTGGAATAGAGTTAAAGGCATGCGGCCACTGTGTTTGGGGTTCACAGAATTATACGTCCCCCTTTCCACCACACATCATGAGGCGACAACATCAATGCATCTGGTGATGTGGTGGAAACGACCCCAAAAGGCTGTGGCAGGGCCTTAGTGCTGAGGCAGGGAGAGCACATTTAACATCTTTTTTGTTTTAAATTTTTTTTTCAACCTGTATTCGATCTCGTAAATTTTATGTTTGCCGCCCTCAATTTTAAAAGAAATTGAATTTATTATATATTCATCGCAGGTGTACGAAACGGTTTGGTATGCCATTGCATTGTTATGCAATGGTCACGTGCAGGTGTAGTGGGAAAGATGCTATTGTTAGTCATTCGCGGTCAACACGCCACACTGTTAAATTTTGATTTTGTTAATACATGTTGCTACATTGGTGACGAAAATGTCCGATTCATGCAAGATATTGTATTGTAATATTATGTTATGAATAAACGTTTAAGGTAGTTGGTGTGTTGGCCAGAATCCCAGAATAAACATGTTTTAAACAGATAGTTTGTCTCCGATGGTTTTTGTATGGGGTTAATGGGGAGTGAAATAAGATAGAATATAGAACATTTGCAAAGATGGCGATTTCTAGACCAATTTCGAAGCATAGACTAATTCCGCCGCCGGGCTAGGCCTTAAACATATACGAAGTCGAGTTTTAAAGTAGAAAACCCCAGCTAAAATGTTGAAGTCGCATCTGGATAGTTGAAATTTTAACATTATCATAATTATCATAGGTGATTATGTATAGTAATAAGTATAAGTGCAATTCTGGGCTCTATTTTCATTATTATAGCTCTGCCCCAACGGTGGGCTAGTACTGGAGACTTAATATTTAATTTCATATTTCAATGAATAGGGGCACTTTCTAATATAATTTTTTTCATATAATTTCAAATCATGCAACGTGCCATTTATTTCGGGCGGGAACCTATGCAGCTCTATTTTTCAAAATTGTCTTCGCTCAGCCCCAAAAATGGTAGGGTACCGTACTGAAGATTCTTATACATGTTGTAATAAAAATAGATGTCATTTCCGGGGACC
This sequence comes from Antedon bifida, assembly GCF_963402885.1. Lineage (NCBI taxonomy): Eukaryota > Metazoa > Echinodermata > Crinoidea > Comatulida > Antedonidae > Antedon > Antedon bifida. The sequence continues at coordinate 19,449,464 of NC_136234.1, read as the reverse complement.
TTGCATCAAAACAGTTTGGTATGCCGTGCGTTGTTATGCAAATGAGTTTGTGCAGGTGTATTATGGGGAAGATTCGCGGTGAACACGCCACACTGTTAAATTTGATGTTGTTAATCTTTACATTAGAAAATTGTTCATTCAAATCATGTAAATAAAACATTTTCCGGGCGGGAACCTAACAGCTCTTCTCTTTTAGTTTGCAAAAGTAATCTCGAAAAGAACTCATGTGGAAAAGAAGCCCACCCAAGAGTACTAAAAATGAAGGAGCACATGGGCTTCTTTTCGAGGTTTTATGGCAGTAGTCTATTTAATGGAAAATAATGCCATGCAACTTTGTTTTTGATTTAAAAAAAGGTCCACTTGTTTAGGCCTGACATTTACAAACCTCAAAATATCTCTCTTTCAAAGTCAAAGAAAAACAATATTTATTTCCAATTCCAAAAAAAAAAAAAAAAAATATCCGTAGAGGTTCGAACCCAGTCTACTAGAGTTGAGAGCAACCAAACCTGAGCATTACCCGTTCGGCCACAAAGTAGTACATGACTGAACAGCTGATAATAGTCTATTTATACGTGTATTACGTAATTCATCAGTACGTCATAACTATCATATTAATCTTGTTAAAACCAAAATGATCAGTTAGCTCAGTCGCCTGAGCGTCGTGTTGACAACACGTATGTCGTGGGTTCGATTCCCACGCTGGTCGGTGGAATAGAGTTAAAGGCATGCGGCCACTGTGTTTGGGGTTCACAGAATTATACGTCCCCCTTTCCACCACACATCATGAGGCGACAACATCAATGCATCTGGTGATGTGGTGGAAACGACCCCAAAAGGCTGTGGCAGGGCCTTAGTGCTGAGGCAGGGAGAGCACATTTAACATCTTTTTTGTTTTAAATTTTTTTTTCAACCTGTATTCGATCTCGTAAATTTTATGTTTGCCGCCCTCAATTTTAAAAGAAATTGAATTTATTATATATTCATCGCAGGTGTACGAAACGGTTTGGTATGCCGTGCATTGTTATGCAATGGTCACGTGCAGGTGTAGTGGGAAAGATGCTATTGTTAGTCATTCGCGGTCAACACGCCACACTGTTAAATTTTGATTTTGTTAATAGTAGTATATAAGTGCAATTCTGGGCTCTATTTTCATTATTAGCTCCATGGTGGGCTAGTACTGGAGACTTAATATTTAATTTCATATTTCAATGAATATGTGCACTTTCCGGAGACACTAAATAAGTATTTATCTTAGACAAACGCAAGTTATTAAAATCACTGATATGGCTTGAAACTAATTTTTCTTTTGCATTACGGATGGAGTAACCGATATTTAACATATATAGCAAGTTTGAAATATTTTTGAAGTATTTCCAGAAGTATTTTTTCTCGATTTTTTAAATACGAAAAGATATTAACATTCAGTGACTTATTTATAGTTTATATCACTGTGCTCCACTGGTGCCAAATTGTGGCCACTTGAGCACAGTGTATTAACATACGAAAAGATATTCAATTCAATTCATATTTATAATGCGCCGAATTCTTTCCAAAAAGATAAGTTCTAAGGCGCAACGCCAGAACCGCTAGCACTCGTAAATTTGTTGAAATAAATATGATTTCAGATGCCTTTTAAACATATAATATTGAAACTTATTGAAGCGACTTTATATTAGGTCCACTTGAGCAGTAGTGACTTATTTCTATTATATCACTCTGCTACCCTGGTGCTAAATTGGGTCCACAGTTACCGTAGTACTATTTCTATTATTGAAGTTAATAAAGGCATAAATGGCGCTCCGTAGAGAAGTAGAGAATGCTCCAGTCGTCAGAATGACGCTCTGAATATACCTCAAAATTCTGAATAACAAAATCTTGTGTTTACTACTGTTACGCTTGGTTGAGTTTCTCATCTGCATACAATATGATTGGCTGGCTGGTGAAAATCTTTTGTGAGGAAGAGCCAATCATAGAAAGCGACAGGATTTGACCCTGCAGAAGCGGTGGTTTTCAAGAAGACAATACGGTAGGCCTAGCTTTTTTTTGATAATTGAATAAATGCACTGCACAATTACCGGTAAATAAATGATTTAAGAACGTTCAAAACATCAAATATGGAATCTTTTATAATTCAAGAAAAACTCCGGGATGGATTTTTTGGAGCAGAGTATAAATTACAAGAACAATCGTGGAAAGGAACGAAGCTTAGGACTGTGAAAATGATAAGTATGTCTAACGAGGACGAGGCAAAGTGTAGTCGCGATGTGCTCAAAAACACTCTGCTGCAGCTGCCTAAAAACGAGCACATCGTACGTCTGAAAAACGTTCTCGTTAGGCGTGAAAACTTCACTGAAATATTCCTTTGCCCAGTGTATAAGAATGTGGAGGGCGAATTTTTAAATGACTACATTATGAATCGTCATTTGGCTATGTCTGATACTGCATATAAAGTGTTTTTTATGCATTTGATGCGAGGTGTTGTGTTCCTGCATAGTCAGGGCTATAGCCATGGATTTCTAAATCCGTATAACATTATCGTTACCCGAGATAAAACTGGAACAGCCATTTTAAAACTGACAGATTATGGTCTTGCGAAAATGTGTGGGGCACCGGTGGATAAACCGAATGATGATTCATCATCGGAAACAACTGATGATAAGGAAAACGCGAGCGAGAAAGATGGCCGTGACTTGGCGCGTGTGTATTATGCATCACCGGAAACGCATGATACCGAGTTAAGTTGGCTTCGTAGGTGTTGTACGTCAGTTGATATTTTCAGTTTAGGGCTGATCATGTACGCCCTCACTGAACACAAAATTTTACCGAACACAAAAGTTCTTGCAGGGTATGTTAACTACCCAGGGTACGGATCTATCTCAATCGGGAAGTTCCGATACGAAAACCCAAGCGTAAATTTTGATCAGAAGTTTTACAGCAGATGCAGTGCTGAGTTCCGTCGGATTTTAAAGCGGTTGCTTCACGTCGATCCCAATGCACGTCCTTCAGCTTCTCTTGCTCAACAACTTTTGGAGAAATGCGCTAACGTAAGAACAGCAGAGGTGGACACGAGACAAAGTCGTAAACGCAAGAGAAGCTCTGCGATGTTTGAGCCGTTGATGTCGCCACCACAGCCATCATGTATGGGGTTGAGTGTTCGTGGAAGTGTTCGCAGGGCTAGCAACTCGCAGTTTGTGCGCCGTGCATCTAAACGTTTCAAGACGGTTAGCAATTCGTTACAGAAGCGTAATTCGTTAAAACTGCCATCCTAATCAATTGCCGTCAATCTTTTTTTGTGCAATTGTTGACTGACATACATTTTATATTTAATTTTATTTTAAATTCTTTTTATTGCATGATTGTCCAGAGATAAAAAGTGGTAACTGTAAATTCGTGTTTGCTTTTAAAAGCTTGATAGAATAGAAATCTCCAACACTATAAAATTGTATTAATTATAATTAATTTGCGTCCAACTTTTAAAAATTGTTCAATAGGTACAGTAACTCTGTGCTTCCTTTTAAGAGAGCTGCCGTTAATTTGCGTCCTAATTTTAAATCCAGCCAACAAAAAGTACTTTTTTTTTATAAATTTTTATAATTTTTAAATATTGTATTGTAAATATCCGATACAGTTATCGTTTTTTTAATTAATAAACTGTAAATAAACAGAAATCTTACGATAATATCACATTGCTGAAACCTAAAATGTACAGTAACTTTCTCAGTGTTCAATTGTTTAAAGTGATGTATTGTTCTTTTCAACTTAATCAACATATTTTCAGTTGACTACTGTAATTTAAAAACTTATTTTTAAATAATTCAGTAATTGAAGAATGCCCTTGAGTTGAGTTGCTTTTCTTAAAATCAATTGCTTGAATATGTATTAAATGTATGCTAAATCGTGGTGACATTTCTCCTTTTTACTGTACCAATTTTTAGTTGCAACTACTGTATTACAGTAAATTGTACATAACATTTCTGTGCTAAATAATTTGTTAGTAATAAGCTTATGAATTGTATCAAACTTTAATAAATAAAATGATACATCCACTTGGATTTATTGATTTTATTACCAGTAATTTCATATTTGATAATTACAGTATATACAATATCTTATCAGTAGTTTAAACAAACTAAATAATGTACTGTTACTGTATATAATGGAAGATGGTAATGTATATTTTACATTTGCCCCTCTCCACCCAGGTGTATAATTGGGAACCCGATTAGATCAAGACACAACTTTGCGCTGATTACTAGCTGCATATATGGGAGTATGTTCAGGAAATGACTGGGGTAATAATGTTCAGCGCATTGAGAGCTTGCTTATATGCGCTATATAAGAATGAACTATTATTATTATTATTATTATCTTAAAACAGTATTAAATTGTATTTCCTTGTAAGTTATTTGGCCATTGAAGATGCGATGGGTCATCCTAAACTGTCACTCATTTGCGTTGCGTCCACGTGGGAAACACCGTCTAAAAAACTATTTATTTTTAATAGAGGCTGCATGTGATATTCAATTATACACAAACTACCAAGACTGGTTTTATCTGGAGTTTTTTAAAAAACATTGATCATGCAAAAGAAATTATTACTGTATTTGTACGATTGCATTTGACCTTATTGCCTGAAATTTAATTTAAACTTAATAATGTACTACTGTAAAAACATATCCATATTCCTAGTTTATCTATTTTTCAACTCAATATTTGTTCCAATTTCCTTGATTAAAATATAAAATACAACAGCACCGCTATAAAAATACCACGAACCATTTAAACTCTACAATAAATCTTTCTGTTAAACAGTATTAATCACATACTGTAATATATTTCATTGTGTTATAACTATTTAAATTTCTCTAATACCCACTATATATTGCATCCAAGTAATTTTTATACATACTGTATGACTGACGTCGGTTTTGCCAGCAAGATTTAAAAAATATGGATTGACTGTCTACGAGTGATGGTGCCCAAATCTGGTAGTAATATGGCATCGTCATCATATATTTGTCGCATAAAGTTTGATAGAGCTTAATTAAAAATAGTGTAAAAGGATCATGTCAAAATTATGTTACTGCAGTAACTACATTTGTTACTGCATCTACTGTAGACTAATGATACATGTTAAGAGGCCAGCACACAACCAGATGTGCCAACTGACTGCCAGTGGCGTAACGCTGAGGCCCATGGTTTAGGGATGGTAAGTAGCTCTTTACGCTGGAGGCCTTGGGCATTTTAGCTTTTTTTGACATATTTTGATGCCTTTTTATCCCTCTAGGCCCCTGGGTCAGTGCCAGTCAGCGCCCACAGCAGTTGCGCCACTACTGGCTTGTTCGTTTACTAGGCTCGTAAAATAATGGTTTCTACTCTTTGTTAAAAGTGTTTTGTATTTGTTTATAATGCTGAAGTTCTGCATCAGAGACTGATGGTATTAGGTTCTGGAGAGCACATTCAAAATCATCTTCTTGTACGACCACATCATCAGTGCTTCCATCCTCTCCTGAAAGAAAGAAAAGAGAAGATTTTACACCCATCATGTCCATATACGAGCACACATTTTTGTCACAGAGTTTGATAGTGTGGACAGAGCTTATAAATACAATACTAACCCTCTTCTATGTTCACAATTTTCCGCTTGATTGCATTCAACATGGCGTCAGAACACAGTGCATAGAAATCAGCCCCTGTCATGTTGAATGGGCAGTGTCTTGTAATAGACTCCAGCGAAAGGTCTGTGGATAGGTTGAATCTGGATAGTAGAATAGAGAATGAACATTAGAACCAAATAGGGTCTGTCGACTCAATACCAGACTCCTTGAAAACTATAAACGTTTTATTATATTTTTTATTTATTTATGTCGTTAGGCACATGTGGCCAAGGATTACCAATAGTAAATTAATCACTGTCCTATCAGATAGGTGGAAATCCTCCCAGGTTTAGAGGCTATATTCTGTGAACCAGTTCACCTAGGTAACCCCCTAACCTGTCTCAAATGATGAACTGGGTGCACACAGGTAAACCTACCGTTTATAGTCCTTATCCCAGAAGACTTATTCCACCACCAGAACTAGGAGCAAGTCGGCCTTAAACCCATGTCCAATATTGTTGGCTCTTTAGGTGCGGTAAATGGCGCCCCTGCTTTAATTGCTTGGCCATTTGAATATCCCGTAAAACTTCCAAACGGTTTACGATTAAAAACACATTTGGAATACCAAAGAGTAACTATATAGGCTAGCCCAATCCTAGAATCTGGAGTTGAAAAGTATGCGATAGGAACTTGTATTTCCCAAAGAATTGTTTGGTTGTTTATGTAGGATCTTCCTTGATTTGCCAGATGGCATGTTAAACTTACTTTCTGGTCAGTGCCTGTAGGATCTTGAGCTGAGATGATCTGTCTTCACTCACACCTAGGTACACTAACTTGTCAAATCTAATACATAGATGAAAAAAGGAAAATGAGCTACATAAACTGAACCAAATACTCATTTGCCTTGCAGTACTTGCTAATTCATTTATTTAATTTTTATGCCGATAAAGATATGTACAGTAGAATACCTTCCAGGCCTTAACAAAGCCGGGTCCAATAGGTCAGGTCTGTTGGTTGCTCCGATCACAAACACGTCTGTCGCTTTGTGTAGTCCGTCAAGTTCGGCCAGCAACTGGGACACGACTCTGTCCATCACCCCACCAGAGTCGCCACTACGACCACGATTAGGGGCTAAAGAATCCAGCTCATCAAAGAAAATGACACACGGTGTGGCACTTCTAGCCCGCGAAAAAACTATGAAATTAAAATTGTTCATTCATATTAACAAGTATCTTTGCATTCTATCAGGCCAATTAGCAAAGTATAAAGCTCTGTCTACACTATGAAACTTAATGTGACAAAAAAAATATGATGTGCCCATACATGGACATGATGATGTCATATCACTACCATATTTGGGCACACCACACTTTTTTTGTCAAACTAGTTTGATAGTGTAGATGGAGCTTTAGAAAAAAATGTTAACATGTTTGTGTTGGGAGTTTTTTAACCTTACCTTCTCGTACGTTTTCTTCACTCTGCCCAACATACATATTAATCAGCTCGGGTCCCTTAACACTTAGGAAATTGAGGGCGCACTCTGTCGCTACCGCTTTGGCAAGCAGCGTTTTACCGGTACCAGGAGGTCCATACAATAGGATACCTAAAATACAGTATAGTTTTTAAAATCAACAACTCGGGGTTAAAAGAAGTAGGAAGAAAAGAATTTTTATTTTCTATGGACCAGAGATTCCGAAATAAATGAATGAATAGGCGTTGACTCTATGCTATAACATATGTTTTACTTTGTTCATTTCATAGGAAAGAGGTATCCCAAAGAAGGGATTCCCATAACTGTATTTTTTATTGATCATGCTTGTCATTTTTACCAGATCTCCTTAGGCCTGCGGCAAACAGCTCTGGATGTTGCAGAGGTAGTTGTACAGTGTCTAGGATCTCTTCCTTCACGTTAGCTAAGCCTCCTACGTCTTCCCAGTGAACATCAGGGATCTACAACACAAATAACACAACTGATTCTGCAAGCCCAGATTGTGAAAAATGTGTCGCCAACACTTTTTCTCCCAGAGGGCCTAGTAGTATACTAGATTAAAACATTTTTATATCCAAAATAATTGGGAGAAATTGCATACATTATTTAGTGAGAGACGACAGATCAGTTGAAATATCAGTTGATTTAAGAGGTATGCATACGTACCTTTGGAGCACCAATCGCGTCAGAGTGGGCGGACTGTAACTGGTCCAAGGCTTTGCCAAAATCCACGCCATGAATCTTAAACCCAGCAGTGCAAAGGTCATTCTCCTCTCGCATACTTAATTTGCTGCCAACGGAACTGAAAAAGACACAATGGTTTAGTTTTTAAACCCAAACAGTAAAGAGTTGGTAAAAATACAATAGAAATACACTAAATGTCATGCTTTTCAGAAATGTTTGCTAAAATAGTGATTTCTTGTGCAAAAAAAATGTGAAAATGGAATCTACCACACATGCACTTTAGTTTTATATACTGTACTATAAGCCTCACAAATGCAAATAACACATACACATATGCTATGTTGAAGAAAATAGTGAAATGTTTTCTGTAACTAAAAAGCTATGTTTAATATACTAAAATAAAAATATGATATGGAAAGAATATTTATGCCTCAAAACATGCATTAAGTATATTACATAACACTAGGACTATTGTAACACAGTAGAATAGTACAGTAAAGTAAACAACAGTAGAATCCCTTCCTTGGGACACCTTTATTCAGAGGACAACCATATTAAGAGGACACTTTCTGTGAAATGAACAAGGGGTAACACATGTTTTAACACTACGGCCAATCCCTGTTCAGAGGAAACCTCTATTTAATGTGATACTTTCCTGTAAAATCTATAATATTTTCAAACTATACTACACCCAGCCTCTATTAAGGGAAATTTGATGGGCCGGGAAGGTGTCTCCTTAATATGGGTCTACAATAAACATATTAATATACTACACAATGAAATAATATTAGTACTATTGTACTCTGTATAACAATAAAGAAGTGAATGTATAGAGCCTTTATAAAGCATTAAATTGGTAAAAACAGTAATATATTGGCATATTAAAATAATATTAATATTTAAGCAACATTGTACACAATTATGTTATACTGTACAGTCAACTCTTCCCAATACCAGACACCTTTAGGTTGGAAAGTCTGGTATTTGGAATGTGTTTTTAATGGTAGAAATGAATTTGGAAACATTTGGACCTCAAGAAAAGTCTAGTTTTGGGAGAGTTGACTGTAATTTGTTTATTCAAATTGTATACTGTACAGTACTGTATATGCAATATTAACACCTTGTTTATGTATCTCTGCTGTATTTTATTCTAATAAACTGTTAATTAATATAATAATTAATGTGAAATTAGTCCATGAGAGTAACTTGCACTACAAAAGACGGAATAATATCCAATAGTTTTGAATTATTTTAATTAGATTAACTGAAAGCTGTGCAGATAAAATATACAGTTAACTATTATTATTAATGAAATTGTTCCCAACACCAAGCAGAGTTATTGCTCTCATACCTAATCCTTGTGTTGTGTGATGAGGTACTGAAATAAAATGTTTCACACTGCCTTTTAATTGTTAAATACCAACAATGTATATTTATTCCCATCACCCTTAATTATCTAAAGGTAGTTGTACTGTACATCGTGTATATGGAAAGTATTTAGCACAACATTCCAATGTGTTGAATTATTTTAAAGAGTTAAATTATTTTTTTGTATTACTAATGCAATATAGTTTTATTGGAATTGCCCTTCTGGCAGAAGTTCTTTAAAAATTACAAATGAAAATTAGATTAGGGTCAACAGTATACTCAACTGCTTTTAAAGCTCTGTCTACACTATCAAACGATGTGACAACAAATAATGTGATGTGCCCATGGACATGGTGATGTCATATCACTACCATATTTAAGCATATCACTACCATACTTGGGAACATCACACTTTTTTGTCAAACTAGTTTGATAGTGTAGACAGAGCTTAAAAAGAATATCCTCATATGTATCTTATATCCTTACCATGCGTTTGTGATTCTATGCAATGCTGCTCTGGTTGTGTGAGACAACAGTGATGTTAAATCGCCGAGGACCATACCCTTAGAAGACAAATTAATTCATAAATAACGATGCTATATTACCTAAATATAAATTGAATATCTCTCACATTTTCAATATGTTTCAAACTACTGTATCCATTTTATACCAGCCCCAGAGCAGGTACCTCCTAACTCCAAGTCAGTTTTTAAAACTTTCTATTAGCAATTCCGGTCATTTTGATATACCCAAACCTTTCCACACTGGGTTGAAAATAAATGTAATCTTAATATTCATATTTTGGGAGTTCATATTACAATTGTTGTGCCAACGGCTCCCTCGTTTAAACAAAACAGACAAACTTACAGCGGTCCTACGAGCCAAGTGAGGTAGATCCACATCCGATGCAATCCCAAAACGAGAACATAACGCATTTAAAATGTCCAGTCTTTCCTCTTCTTTTGGAGTCTAGCAAATAAAAACAGTTTTTTTTTTTCAGGGAGAGTATGTTTGTTTGTAAATGATGCATTTTTAAATCAACACAAAATAAAACATTTTGTTGTCAATTTGTTTAAATATTTATACCTACATCTATCTTTAGAGTATGCACAAAACAAGACTGGAGATCAGCAACAACACTTTTACTATATGGTGATGTTGCTATGACGACCATTGGCCAATCAGGACAGCTTTCAAGTAGAGTGGACAAAGTTTCTTTCAAAAATGCTGCCACTCGTGAATCTAAAAATAAAATTATGAAAAAAAATTTGAACAGTAAATTTTCATATTTTGATCTAAAGCTCTGTCTACACCATAAAACTTTATGTGACACATGTGTCCCATATAGGGACATGACATGTCACTACCATATTTGGGAGCTTTTAGCCCTGTCTACACAGTTATCAAATTATTTTTACAAAAAAGGTGTGATGTGCCCAAATATAGTGTCATATAACTACCATATTTGGGCACACCACACTACCTTGATAGTGTAGACAGACCTTAACAATTTTTAGAAAAGTAATCTAACCTTCGCCTGTTCCATCCCTGTCTCGTGCCAAGACTTGTAAGTTTCGTAGGTGAAGTATGCAAGGTGCAAAGGTACTTGCTACATTAAACAGAAACAATTGGTTATTATTATTATAGTGTATCTTATTATACAAATAATGAGTGCAATGGTACAAATAATTTCATGAAGTGAAAATACGGTAGAACATTTTATCTTTCACCAAATGAAATTATTTGTTCCATTGCATGGATATTAAACCTTCCAAGTAAAAAACCTTTTCAAAGAAGATCATGGAACCTGTCCGCTTACAAGAGGCCTTAATTATTAACAAAATGTCCACACCTTTTACAAACACATTTTTTATTCTTGCTTCTGTAGCCGCTGAGCTATCTCCGCATAAGTTATGACAGTTTACCGTTTGCTCATGCATATTCATACGACGACAAACGGAGCTGATAACGGTGGCTTTCCCGCAGCCTACTGGCCCAGTTAACAGGAATGTTGGTACTAACTTATTGCACTGGGATCTAAGAAGAAAATTAATTAAAAAAGGTTAGCTTTTACTTCTTATTTTGTTTATTATATTATTATTTATATTATGTTTCATTGTATAGAAGTGTCTCATTTCTTTTTTCTTTATTTCGAGAAGTCCCTTGAATAAAGTAGAAGGACTATCCTCTTTAAAGATGGTTAAAATATTGTAATAAAACAGTAATTCTAACAAAGTTGTTTACTGTACCTTGGAATGAGGTAAGGGTACACAAGTTTTTCCAAGTATTCAACATGTTGTATAAGTCCAGCCGGTACTGGTGAGAACCAGATAGGGTCCAGTTTACAACTAAAGTATGCGTCCATGGCCACTGGTATGTAACTGTTCATTGCAGTCACCTACAAGACAGAAAAAAAAACCCCTAAAATAATATACCTTTCCATTTATTATGCTTTATGCATAAAACTTTATTATGCAAGTGCGTGTGGCGCAGTGTGTTGGACGTTGAACTTCATATCGTGAGATCGAATCAAACGCTCATTGCTTGTTTCCTTAGGCAAGACACTTTACTTACAATTGCCTCTCTCCACCCAGGTGTACAAATGGTAAGATCAAGACACATCTTTGCGCTGATTACTAGCTGCATTATGGGAGTATGTTTCCATACGTGTTTGATCCAAATATGACCGGGGTAATAATATGTGCAGCGCTTAGGTTTTACAACAGCGCGTTATAAATCCAGGATATTATTATTATGCATAAAGGCCCACCTGGAATATGCTAGTATGTGCCGAGTCTGCTAGGTATGAGGTACATTGATTATCCCCAGAATCAATCCTGGTGATCTTGTAGTATATTATTGGTGAGCGGTCATTGCAGTCCTCTGTGATGTCCTGGTAGTGCTCAGGAAAACTGATACTGGACATGCAGATGACGTCACCCACTGATATCAACCTACAACATAAGAAAGAAAATATTAACGAAGTATATATTATAATGCATTCAAAGTGTCCCCTTAATAGGAGTTTACTCTAGTGTTAAAACATATTGGCCCTCGTTTGTTTTGCAGGGAAGTGCCCCTTGATAGGGGTTTCCCCAGAATATGGGTGTCCCCTGAATAGAGGTGTCTCAAAGGAGGGGTTTTACTGTATTAACAAAACCCCTGCAACATTGTACTGTAACCATACAATAAGTTAACCTGATTGGATAAAGAAACTTAGTGTAATAGATTGGAAGCAAAACTATATAGTGGAACAGTAGCCAAGTGGCTAATACACTGGCTTTCCAATCTAAGGGTCCATGGTTCAAATCCTGAAATAGTCAGGTTTTTTTTCTCATGCTCAAAACAATTGCATTTTTGAAAAATAATATTTATTACAGTACAGTATATGGTTTTAAAATATTATATTTATTACAGTACTGTATATTGTTTTTAAACATATTTATTATTACAGTAAAAATATATTCATTACAGTATACTTATTATTATATATTTTTTTTTTTACCTGGGCTCGTCAAAATGTTTCCGAAGTATATTGTCAAAGTTAGATACAGCTGGGTAGCCTGGGGATTTGACCAACGCCAGATATGCAGCTGATGCGAATGGTGGGTTGGTATTGCAGGCTAGGCTACGGCTCCCGATATTCAGACTCTTGTTTACCACCAAGTCTTGTGATTGCGCAACCTTTGAGACAAATTTTTTAAATACTGTATACTCAGTCATTAGTAGTTTAATGTCAATGTATCATATTTTACTGATATTTGAATATCACATTAGGACATGAATTATGTAGTAATTTTAAGCCTGTGGACAATTAGTAAAGTGGTATGATCTGTAATGTCACACACTAAAAAACGTCAGTGTTTATTCTAGTACTGTAGGTAAAAATGAACCAGGAGCCATCCTTAAGATTATTACTGGCTCAAATAAGTCACATAATCTATGACATTTTCTGTGAAAAATTGACTGTCGAAAACAGGGCCAGTTACTATTGAGGTTTTAGAGCCCCCTCCTGGAATTTACTGGTCATTAGCCAGTGGTACTAAACCGTACACTGTGAACCATTTTTATGATTTTTGATTTAATTTTTAGATTTATTACCAAAAAGAAAGTAATTCAAAATTCTATTTTTTACGATTGATACCTGCACAGAAAGAAGTGCATCAGATTGTATTAGTAACGATGGATGATGCTGCAAGTTGTACCACAATAATGGTGATATGTACAACACATCGTCTTCAGGTATCAAGTAGTCGTCCGAGCATTCATTCCTTTCTTGGTTGCCAGTTCCCAACGTGGAAAAACCATTAATTGCCAACACCTGAGCAAGTTGGCTCTTTGAATGTCTTCCATCCATCTGGTCAGACATTTGACTGTCTTTTGATGTTGTCTGGTTCTCCTGCTGGAGAGGTCTGGACATCTTGATCCAGCTTCCACTGAATGTTTGAAGTCTGGCAAGAGTCTGCACAGTAGCACCAACTTTATAAAGAGGTTCGCAAATAGTGGATTGACATGCTTCAGCGGCTTCTGCCAACATCAAGCGGTGCGTTGATGCTTTTGGGACGAGGTTTGTTCGGAGGAAATGTACTTGGGAAGACGTCAAGCCTTTTGGTTTGTCATCAATGTGAACATCATCAATGAGTTTGGCAAATTCAGATATAAGAGGTGGGATGCTGCTAACATCTTCAGAGTTCCAGTCCAGGGTTATGGAAGGATCCTGTTGCCAAGCGTAGTCATCCTTTGGATCTTCTATGTGCTCTTTCATATGTGTAATTATTATGGAAGTATTTAGCGAAATTATTCCTTGTTGTACAGGCTCGCATTGCAGCGTTACTATGTCAAAATAATTTGAAAGTCTGTACGAATCATCGTTACTAAAAACCGGTATAATTGGAGCTAAAAATGCATCACCAGAGCGAACTAAAACCTTTTGTTGACAGACCGACACAAGTAAACCCGTACTAAATAACCTCTTTTTTGCCCATTCGTAGCATTGCAAAGTTTTAGCACCAAAAACTACTTTTGTAAGAGGGAAAGCTTGGACAGGTCTTATATGCACATGCTCTGAATCTAGAATATTATAATGCCGATGGAAAAATTCGGAAGAATATAAAACAATTCCTATAAAAGTTTCTGACACCTGGGCAATGGATATGCCTTTGTTGACAATCGAATCGTCCAGGACCTGCACACAGACGAACTGTTCTCGGCCATCGGCATGGCGAGGCCACTGGCTACAAGTTCTACACTCTTTCTTCCAAACTAAAGAAAGAATTATGTAATTATCGTGTCTTTCTCCTAGTATATTTATTGCTGCACTTTTTGCAACACCTAAATGAAGTGGGTTACTTTCAATGGCAAAGTTAAAACGTGAAAATCTAGCAAGGCTTTCACCCGGCTTCTTCACCGGAAACTCTGCCATCCTGTATTTATCTTCCCATCATGCATAAAATAACCAAATATGGCTGCCTCCATGAGATTGTAAAGTAACCTTTGGTCGCTCGTTTATTTTGCTTGTTTATGGTATTGCAAAATCAAAATGCAATACTATTATTACATAACACTCTGCCAATACTCCTGAAAAACTTTTATATCAACTTTTAATTCATAAATCCTGTTTATAGCAATAAATAATGAGCTCTACAGTACGCCGAGTAAAAGGCAAGCCGAACCGAGGCGGAGGACGTGGAGGAAAGCACAACTCAGCGGGCCGTGGCAGTGGTAGTGGAAGAGGAAGAGGAAACGCGAAGCCTGGCTTCAAGCCTAGCAATAATGGACAGCGAGGAGGAGGCAGTGGGCGAGGATCATCGGCTTCTGGTCGTGGCACAAGTGGTGGACAGTATACCAAACCACCTGCTTCTCAAAAGAAACAGACTTTTTCAATATGGTCAGATGATGATGATGATTATGAATATGATGAAGATGATTATGATGATGATTTTGATGACATTTACGCAGATTTTATTGATGATTCTGCAGTTGTAAACCAATCACAAAGTCGTAGTTCATACAGTAGTAGGCCTGTACCATCAGGGTCATCATATAAACAGAAGAATGAGGAAAGAAAACCGCCGCAAAAAATGACAGATTCATCATCTCGTCCAAGTGCGGCAAGGTAAATTTATTTCGGAATTCCCAATCTGATTTTTTTCGAAACTCTTCCTTAAAACAGAAAACTGTTAAAAAAATAATTACCCTCTTGTTGATGGCCAAACCATTAAATATTTCGCCAAAAACTTTTATTTATATTTTTAGGATTAGCTTTCTCGGTAATTGACGTCACAGAGAAAACCAAAATGTATGGTTTGTGACAACACAAACCCTTGAGAAAAACACTTTAGCTTCGCATTTTATGGTTTTGGTCTAATTTAGTAATGAACTACCACAAGATTTAGATTGTCTGAAACCACAGGATGTCGTAATTTACAATTCATAAATAAAACCGTCAAATAATATTATTACTATTTTTTTGGCTATTTTACACACAATACAAAATATAATATACAGTCAATTCTCCCAATTTACCACACTTTCTAAAAACCGAAAACTCTCCCAAGAGCAGACTTTTCTTGATATCCACAAGGTTCCAAATTTACTATTAAGACCTTATAAGAATACCAGACTTATTTATACCAAGCCCAAGGATTTCTGTTATTCTATTGGGAGACAAAAGCTAAAAGATAATTTATTAACTAATTCATAGTTTAGTTGGCAATCAAATGTATTTTTAATATTAATTTCAATCTACTTTCTCAGACCACCCAAGTTTCATGGCGATATAAGAAAAGTGAAGATGCAGAAGTTGCATATGCAACCACAGAACCAGGAGATGGTGAGAGACGTACTGCACGAGTTGCAGGGCCAAGCGTTTATGAGTAAAGAGTAAGTATTGGTGGAGGAATTTTCAGACACGATGCCATAGGCAATTCAATATGCTACAATATCCGAGTACACTCCTACAAGTGGTGGACAGTATACCACCAAATGTAAAAGTGCAAAGATGATCCAGAATTAACCGGTTACGGTGTAACCTTGATCATACAGTACTTGGGACGCAGAAATGTGGAATTGTAGGCCAGTATTATAAACAGCAAAAAATAACCTTACCTTGTCAATGAGCCACCAAGGTATTAAACCTGGTATGTTTCCCTGGTTTCTATCCCAAACTATGTATTTTTATTTACATAAAAATAATAAAATGTACGTATTTGTTTATTACACAGCTAAATTTGTTGAGTAGTATTTATTAATACTGTACCTTAATTTATAAAAAAATAAATGGCTTCTTTTGTTTCAGTTTGGATGAATACGAGGACTCCCATGCTAGAAAAGATGGTCGATTCTGGATGGAAGCTAAACAACTACAAATACAGGAATTTCAAGTAAATTCTGTAACTGTTGGAAATACAGAAGAAACATACACTGAAGTTATCAATAAATACAGTATAAGAAAACTTTTAAGGTACTTTTTTCTAAAAATATTTATAATGGTTTAGCATAAAAACTGTAATCTTTCTTCGATGCATATTAAAAAGAATAATTAAGCCATTTCTGACAGAACACAGTTCCAGTAATATTCTGTACTCTTACCGTACTATGGGTTTTTTTTCCAGATATGGATTCCACAAATATCATTGTTTAGCAGCATTGGAAGCCAGCAATGGTGAACTAGACATTGCATTGGAAGCCTTACTTACACAGTGTTTCCTCTCTGACATCAGCTCTGCCAATGATAAAGACCTCTCCAGCATTACAACTGAGAACTTCATCGAACAACGGCAAGAAGAAGCTCTGGCACTGAGTTCCATTTACGGGGAAGACTTCCTTGAAAGAATACCCAATCATGTTTGGGTACTCAAACTCCAACTGCGCCACATGAACGAGTTTGTTGATGAACAATACAGATCGAAAATAAAAGCTGAGAAAAAATCTAAACCTTCTGTTAGAAATGAAGATCTTTGCGAGTTTTTTTTGCGAGGTAATTGTCGCTACGGAACCAGATGTCGGAAAACTCATGCCAAACTAGAGGAAAAAAGCAAGACTAGTTTTGTACCGGAAGAAGAATTACCAGACAATAAATTTTACGAGTTAGAAATCCGATTTCCCGATGATAATAAGTATCCGTACGAACCACCTCTTGTAGCGTTTTTAAGTACTAACGATAAACTTCCGTACAGCAAGTGTCTTAATATTTCAAAGCGTTTGTTTCAGGAAGCTGTAAGTTACGCTGAGAACGATTCTCCGTCCGTGTTCGGGATTGTGTCCGTCCTTGAAGACGAAGGCGAAGTTGTTGATATGTTGATGAAAACGCCACTTCCCCTTAGTCAGGCTACGATTGTCGACAATTCGACCCCGCGGCAACGTTCTATCCAGAAGAAAGATGTTGTAGCTGAATCGGAGGACAAGAAGAATCAACTGCCGGAGGTTGAGAAGGAAGAGCAGAGGTCAAAAAGGTCACCGCAAGAGAATGCATCAAAGTCAACCAAAGATTATAAACCAACTCAATATGATCCAAAGTATGTTGAAAGAGAGAATAGAAAACTTAAAGACAAATTTAAGAAAACTAAGGTAACATTTTTTTTGTTTATTTTTTTTATTTCATACGCATCCAACAGCGAGCAACTTGACAATTACAGGATAGATAAACTATGTTTATAATTCATCGTGCTTACTTATAAACTATGTCTCATTTGACTCTTAGGGAGTGGAGTTGAAAGAGTCGTGAGTTACAACCCTGGCACTAGGTCGGGATTGAACCCTGGACCTTGGGATTAGAAGCCATGCATGTTATTAACTACCAAACTACAGCTCCACTACTACTATTTTTAGTCATTAACCTTGTATTAACTAACCTACCACTACCCCACTGAATGTTTATCATTGTCCCAGGCCTTCCAATAGAACATTCTTCTACAAAAGAGGTCACCCAATATAAAAGAAAAAATATATAAAAAATCTTTTTTTATATTAATTTATAGACTTCCAGCTCCTATCTGTCAATGTTGTCCCAGCGACAGAACCTGCCAGCTTGGTCTGAGCAAGATAAAATTCTAAAGATTTTGAAGAACAATCAAGTAGTTGTTGTCAGTGGTATGACTGGGTATGTCTATTTCCTAAATATTTCTTGAATATACAGTGTAAATACAGTTATGTGGAATGCCTATTAAGGTATTCTGGTTCTCAAGCTTAACTGGAAATTGAGGAAATTCGGATTAGGCCCTCAACGAACCCACGACAGCCAGCAGTGGAGCTCCTACCAGATCAGCACACTGGGAGACGATCCCCTACTCTTCAGAAGAAGACACCTTTAATTTACTAATATTTCAATCTATTTTTAGCTGTGGTAAAACAACTCAGGTTCCACAATTTATATTAGACGCTTCCCTCAAAGAGGTTGGTCCCAACTTGTGCAATATCGTGTGTACACAGCCTAGGAGAATTTCTGCAATTGCAGTGGCCGAACGAGTAGCTAACGAACGAGCCGACAGAATTAAAGGCATTGTGGGATATCAGATTCGTCTGGAAAATATGCAGGTTTGTTTTAAAAATACTTTGACATTTCTCTATAATACCTGGTGTATGCCTTCAATGCGGAATTTCTTTACATTAGTGAGTGAGTGGCCAAGCGGTTAAGACAGTGTAACCATATTTACGTAGCCATAACATTAGCAAGGGTACGAGAGTCACTCACTCCATGGTTCTGGTGGTAGAACGAGTCTTCTTTGGATAAGGACTACAATCCGTACAGTTGGTCCAGTGTACACATCTAGCTCATGTGCCCTTTAAAGAACCTAGTACATCTTTTGAGACGAGCAGGGGGTTACCCCGGTGTACTAGTACACACACAGCCACTGATCATAACTGGGCCTTCTGGGAGAGACCAGTCTTTGACTGAATAGGTCGCCCAATACAAATAACAAACAAACACACTGTAAATATGTATTTTTCTACTACAGTCTTCCAGCACTCGTCTATTGTTCTGTACAACAGGCATCTTGTTACGGCGTCTAGAGGGAGATTTCAGCTTGGATGGTGTTTCTCATGTTATTGTGGATGAGGTTCATGAAAGAAGTGAAGAAAGGTTTGAATTCGTTGCAATATTCTATTAGTTTAGAGAATGGTATGGCATAATCGTACTTGCATGCCCACAATCGTCTAATCAAAGGACAGGAATTTATTTAGTTTAGTTATATAATACATATTATTAAAATAAGCTAAAGTGATATAACAGCTTACAGTGTGTCATTTTGCCTTTCAGTGACTTCCTAATAATGATATTACGCAATCTTTTGGAAAAACGAAAAGATCTTAAAGTTATACTGATGAGTGCTACACTGAATGCTGAGTTATTTTCGAATTATTTTGGTGGTTGTCCTGTTATAGACATCCCAGGTAAGAATGGCACTATTAAAAAATGTTACTTAAGATAAAAAAAAAAGTATTAAAAAATGTTAATATGTAAAGGATAAGAAGAAAAAAGAAATTCTTCCATTGGAAAAAACCCATGATAACATTTTTTATTGCAAATAAATAAAATCACAAAATGGTTTTCTTTCAGGTAAAACATTTCCAGTACAACAATATTTCTTAGAAGATGCTATTGAGTTTACAAGGTAAGGCAACCTCTATTGAGGGGACACCACATCACTATCAAAGGGACACCACACTACTACCTCTATTAAGGGGACACCACATCACTATCAAAGGGACACCACACTACTATAAAGGGGACATCACTATTAAAGTGACACAGTTGGAACTGAAGGTGTCTCTTTAATATTTTTGTTCTGATGTATTTAACATATGCATTTAATTGTTTTAGTGTAGGCACTGTATTTAAACAGTGTGTATGCTAACCCAAAAAAATGCTTACTAATTAATTAATTGCATAAACCATTTATAAACAGTTAACAAAATGTACTTACTGTAGTCATTACAGTAGAATAATGTTGACAGGCTCCCTAAAGCGTATTTATAAGAAAGCAATTTTTCAAAATTCTATTTTGTAGATTTGTAGTAGAAGAAAATTCAGCTTACTCTCGGCCTGTGAAACGCAAGGCACAGACTACATCAGAAAGTGCTGCTAAGGAACTGACCAAAGGAAACTTCTCTGGAAGTGTCTGGGATGAGGTGGAGGAAGCTATGCAATCAACAACGGCATTTAGACCTCCTGAAGACCACATGAAAGATTGGAACATCACTAAGAAACAGTTGGCCTATAGATATGCAGGTGTGATGTTTGATATTAAATGCAGTTTCAATAGATTTGAGGAAATTAATAAACGACCCGGGGTGTGTTTATTCGGGGAGTTATATGGGGATTTATTCAAATCGGGGTGTGTATTCAAATAAATTTGGTAATAAATAATAGATGGAGTTATATACTGTAGTGCATATACATGAAATCTTATGTTCTGACTACATTTTCTAATATGCATTCCTCCACTAAAGCCTGTTTTCCACTAGGCCTAGAAAAATTTGTTTACATGAATCCAAAACGGGTTATACACATGCTTTCATATGCAAATATAAGAAGAAAATAATAAAAGGGTAGCGCTATTTTTATGTCTAATATATATTTAATCATATTTTACTTTTCTTTTTTCTTCTTTTTTTCTTATAGAACATTCAAATTCAACTATTAAATCTTTGTCTATTTTGGACCATGATAAAATTAACTATGATCTTATTGAGGAGTTGATAGCATGGATAGTAGAAGGAGATCATGAAGTGAGTTATTAGTTTAAGAATCTTGACCTTTGACCTTTGAGGTCATTCCTTCCCCCAACCCCCAATATTTAAAAAAGTATTATGATGATAGCTAGACAAACATACACAAGATGCTCTACATAAGCAAAGTCTTATTAAAGTCTTTGAGAGTGGAGTTGTAATTTTCATTAGAAAAATCCTAACACTGACAGGACTTGAACCCTTGGATTGGTAGGCAAGCATGTCATCATATCATATCACATTCAATTACTGAAGCCACAACTTGAAAGCTCTCAATAATTTCTTTCAACAGTTTCCAAAAGAAGGTGCGATTCTTGTGTTTCTTCCTGGGCTTGCTGAGATCACAACTTTGTTTGATCGCCTCAAAGCAACTATGTCATCTCCAAAGTCTACAATTAAGTATGCTTCAACCTTCTTCTCATATTATTTAGACTAATCCCTTCAACATTACAACTATAAGCTATCTGTGCCTTAAGGATATGACATGAATGTTGATAATCCTTGATTATTAGTTTGATAGTATTCAAATAATGAAAGGTTGCAGCCGAGTTAAATAGAACAATCAGAACAAATGAAAATATTTTCCCAATTTATCGAATACAAAACCTCCATTATTTGTTTTATAACACACCTACTGTTCAAAATTAAACTTTTATTTAATTAAGCCATTGTCTCCCTCTTAAATTGAATGTCGGAGGCTAGAATATGCAAATTTTTTTCACTCGGGGCACGTAGATGACATACTACTCTGTAGATTGGTTTCACGTCATGTGATATTATACCACATTGCACAACATTTTTACATTTGATAACCTGACAGTGTAATAGTACTTTCAATCATTGAAATGGAAGAAAATAATGTATGGCATGTGATACGAAATCAACCAACCAAATTACCTATTTTCCCACAGTGAGGGATGAATAAAGTTTTATTTTAACTTTGAAACACTTTAGCCATGTTATAGTAACTACACTTGTTAATACCTTCTCCACCATTTTTTGTGTAAAACAATCAACGCTCTGTTCTTTTAGAAAAGAATTGCGGAAATCCATGTATTAAAAACTCAATCAAACTTCGTTTTCTTTTTCGTTTAGATACAAACTAGTTCCGCTCCATTCGAGTCTGTCAAGTGAGGATCAGAACTTAGTCTTTGAGAAAGCTAAGGATGGTTTCCGGAAGGTCGTTATCTCTACGAATATTGCCGAGACATCTGTTACGATCGATGATGTCGTTTTTGTTATTGATGCTGGTAAAATGAAAGAGAAAAGGTACTTAAGCTCTGTCTACACTATAAAACTAGTTTGACAAAAATGTGTGCTCAAATATGGTGGTGGTATGCCCAAATATGGTAGTGATATGACATGTCCATATACACAATTACGTTAAAGTGTCCCTTTAATACTGGCGTCCCCTGAATAGAGGTTGGCAGTAATGTTAAAATATAAATGTGTAAAAGGAGAGATTTGCCTGTAATAAGTGCATTAAATTTAAGTGACAATAATATCGTATCGTAATTATTAAATTTGTTACCTCTTTTTTCTAGATATGATTCAAGTAAAAGCATGGAGAGTTTAGAGACAACCTGGGTTTCACAAGCAAATGCACTTCAACGTAAAGGACGTGCTGGACGTGTTATGTCAGGAGTGGCCTTCCATATGTTCACCAGTCACACATTCCGAGCATGGCTTAGAGAGCAGCCCATACCAGGTAAAAGAAAAGGGATGGAAATAGTGTGAGCTTTAGGCAATAAAAAATGTGATGTGCCCATATATGGACATGATGATGGCATATCACTACCATATTTGGGCACATCACACTTTTTTTGTCAAACTAGTTTGATAGTGTAGACTTAGCTTTACAGAAGCAACATTATTGATAAAACTATAACCCTGCATTTAATATCTTTTTTTTTATAGAAATACAACGTGTGCCTTTAGAACAAGTTGTACTGAAAATAAAAATGCTCAAAGTTTTCAATGGGTTATTAGTAAAAGTAAGTATAGATCTTCAAATTTTATCTAACTATTTTGTTGTCATATCAAATACGAATGTTGTGCAGAGCTTAAGATAATAATACTCTATTTCAATGGCTCTTATGTTTTCACACTCAGGACATAAGTTTAAGAATATAATTTCACATTTGGGTTGATTAGTTGACTACTAATTTTAATTATTTATATTTTCTAGACCGTCTTTAGCAGACTACTCGAACCGCCGCCAGACAGTAACATATCAGATGCTATAACCCGTCTTTGTAACCTGGGTGCCCTCAATAAAGATCAGCAGTTAACAGCCCTGGGCTACCATCTAGCTAGCCTGCCTGTGGATGTGCGTATTGGCAAATTGATGCTGTTTGGAGCCATCTTCCGATGCTTGGATCCTGTGCTCACCATTGCTGCAGTTCTTAGCTATCGATCTCCGTTTGTAAGTTTGTCACTCCTTGTTAGATTTGAATACGGAAATTAATTCACACACCTGGTACCAATGGGGATGCAGGGATTAGCAAAACGAAGGAGGGCGACGCTTGCCCTTTGCATAAAAGAAAAAAAGAATAACCTCCTTTGACTTGAACCTTTGCTCTTCGTCTATAATGGATCCTCTGTGTACCTTTTATCTGCACCACAGTAATGAAGTTACAGTAAATGTGAGTCCCTTATTCTTTCTATGGTGAATGAGCTGTCCGCTCCTTTCCATGCTTATCCTCCCTAGTATTTTTCAACCAGTTACTCATTTACAGCTGAGTGGACTGGGAGTTGATTTGATTAGGAATTGAACCCTAGTTTTTCTGTATGATGACTGACGAATATGCAATATTTTTTTAGGTCGCTCCGTTTGGTAAAAAAGAAGAGGCAGATAAAAAACGAAAAGAGTTCGCAGAGGGAAATAGTGATCACATAACACTGTTGAAGGCATATAAGGTAAACCACTCATTTTTTTATAAACATTATTTCTTTGAGATAAGAACAACCATATTACTATTGTAGAACCCCTATTAGGAGGACACCTTTGGGACCCAACAAGTGTGTCCTGAATAGTATTTGATCTTAACAATAATATATATACAACCTTTATTCATTGGAAGTTTCTCATAAAAATGAGAAACCTCCAATGAATAAAGGTTGTCCTATGAATAGAGGTTGGTTGTAGTGTTATGCCTCTTGTTTGTGTCACAGGAAAATATATC
The DNA here is from genome assembly GCF_963402885.1 of Antedon bifida. NCBI lineage: Eukaryota > Metazoa > Echinodermata > Crinoidea > Comatulida > Antedonidae > Antedon > Antedon bifida. The sequence goes on along the minus strand of NC_136234.1, from coordinate 19,425,411 downwards.
TTTAAAGTGAATGTACTATAAGAGTGTACCTTTATTATGAGTGTATCTTTCATATGAGTTTCCCCTGGGTGTCCTAAAGGAGTTTATTTATTGTATTGTTAGTTTGTTTTATTCATATTTTGGAAGCAAAGAAAACAAAATAGAATTGTCAATAATTATTTTATTCTAAGTAAACTGTAATGATTATATGAATTTATATAACACACAAAAATGATTCTAAAAATCCATAAACTTTCAATACACTGAATTCGAACTCTCTTAAACACTGATATCCCTTTAAAGGCTCCCTTATGTGTTGAGATGCATATCAACTTCTCCTGAAGGCCCTATCACAAATACACACAGAAGAAAAACGAAAAGATGGTCGGTGTTTTTCAAACTACACATATTAGAATCGTTTATTAGGACATAAAAACATTTGGCTATTACAAATCAAATTATCTAATGTTTTCCGAATCGCCTGCAAACTAAACTACATTTTATAGTCACAACCTTTGTAACGTCTTAGAAAGGAAACACCTGTTCAATAAATGATAATTTGAATTTTCATACACTACAAAATACTTGATTATTAACGCTAACTTGCCTTGTAATTGGCTATCTGATTTGGTAATCCTTTAAAGCCCTATGAGGTCTCCCTAGAATCAATATAACATTAAAAAATTAGATATATGCCTCCATTAACACATTGTTAAATATCGATGAATTCATTATGTTTATACGAGTGTTATGATAGTTGTAATTGCAGCATGTTTGCCTTGCCAGCCTGGTTGTTTTAATAGTAATCATCTTTTTACATTAGGCTTGCTAGGTGACAGAATGATGTGTGTTTTAGATAAAAGGTTTTAACACTAAAAATACAGTAGAACCCCTCCTTCGAGACACCCTATTAAAGGGACCCCCACTTAGAGGACACCCCTATTAAAGGGACACCCCTATTCGTTCAGAAGACACCTATTAAAGGGATATCCCTATTTGTTCAGAAGACACCTATTAAAGGGATACCCCTATTTAGGTGACACCCCTATTAAAAGGACACCCCTATTAAAGGGACACCCCTATTCAGAGGACACTCCTATTAAAAGGACACATATTAAAAGAACACTCCTATTCAGAGGACACCCTATTAAATAGGACACTCCTATTAAAATGACACATATTAAAGGGACACCCCTATTAAAGGGACACCCCTATTTAGCAGACACCTCTATTTAAGGAACATTTGGTTGGGTCCTAAAGTTGTCTCCTTTAAATCATGGTTCTACTGTATTATACAGTATATACAGTCATTTATAGACTGCTGAAGTTGTTTGCATTCATTTTGCGGGTACCATACAATCATGATGAAAATTTGATGATGAGTTTAATTTAAATTTTATTATAATATTGCTTTGTACAGGCTGGTAAACATTGCAATTGCAATATTATTATTATCATTTAATAGCTAGGTTTTGGGTTGGTAGACAAAGCATATTTTAAATCAATAATGATTAACTTACACACATACGCAGGTTTATCTTTTCTTCTTTGTCAACCCTACCAAATCAAAATAATATCGTCCACAAAAAGCTTATAGTACTCTAGGACTGATGAGACCTATTGAAAATGGAGAGGAAAAAATACCACAATTTTGCTTAAAATGTTGTCTTAAGAGTGTATAAAAATATCATATACATATTTATATAATTTACAAACAGAGACATGCTAATCACCCAAAGATATGCATTCAACTAATTTAATTTTTAAACAGTGAAGAGGAGGGATTCTGTGAAATGTAGAAAAAACAGCCCCAATCGAGCTTAAAAAAATAAATTTAGAAGCATATATAATTTATGATATTGTCACCATCCTTCTTTTCTTTAACTACCTGATTACCATTTTCATCATCATTTATTATGCAGCGTTGTAATCGCCATCATCATTTGCAAGACCCTTGTGATATTTATCATCACCTTCTTCATACTCATCAACACCCACTCTGAAAATTTGTGATTACACATCAACATAATGCTAATTAATTAATAACAAAAATAATCCAATATTCCCCTCTGTAAACCAGCCAGAAGTCACTGACATACAGCCATCTCTAATCAATTTGCGAACCTGTTAAGGAGATTGTTGAAAACATGTCATGCCAGTCCACATTCAAGTGATGTTTTATGATAACAGGCACTTGTACTCTAGTCTCTTGTTAATCGAGTATTGTTTGCGTACACACTTAGACCTCATTCAGATTAGTAATTATTAATTCAATTGTGAGTAAAATAACATGGCTAGGTTCAAGGAGAGTCTATTCTGATGTCAGATCGAGATTCTTTCCTTAGGGAGTGATTCTGCACTTAACTGCCATGACTCAAGTCAATTTCGCTAGAATTTTTACAACTGTACAGAGAGGTTGTTATACCCTCCGTGACTTAATACACTGCACAACAATTATTGTGATAATGTACTTTTTTATAATAATTACAATGAATATTGTGTTTTCTATCTTTAAAAAAAATTACAATAAAATAAATATTAGCACACTATCTTCCTGGAGACGATTATATTTTTTTTTTTTTTTCTGAAAAATTACTGTATATTCTGTAGAAGTGCGAGGTAAAATGTCTTAAATAAAAAAACTGACCCTTCCCTTCATCTTTTAAAAGAAAATGGAAAAAGGTTAGAACAAAAAACGATGCTGCTATTAGATTTTTTTTTCTGTTTGTGAGAAGATTTTTTTTCCTACACGAAAAATGAGGAAAAACTACTATTACACAATTGTTAAATAGTACATACTATTGCACACCATGTGATCAGCAATCATCCAATCAAATTTATTTGTGTGTAAAATTATGTAATAATACTGTACTATGAAATGCTTTGTTATGTCCAGAAAGTGTCTCTTAAATAGGAGTTCTACTGATTAGTCACGTAATTCTAGTTTTTCTTGTATGACATGATTGTTAAATAGTACGTACTATTGCACACCATGTGACCAACAATCGTCAAATCAAATTTGTTTGTGTTGAATTATGTAATAATACTATGAAATACTTTGTTAGGTCCAGAAAGTGTCCCTTAAATAGGAATACTACTGATTAGTCACATTCTAGTTTTTCTTGTATTACATGATTGTTAAATAGTACGTACTATTGCACACCATGTGATCAAATCGTCCAATCAAATTGATTTGTTTGTTAAATTATTTAATAATACTATAAAACACTTTGTTATGTCCAGAAAGTGTCCCTTAAATAAGAGTACTACTGATAAGTCACATTCTAGTTTTTCTTGTATTACATGATTGTTAAATAGTACGTACTATTGCACCACCACATAATGCTTGTTTTCTTGTAGCATTAATTGCGTTAAATTCTGAATACCGAAATGGATTCCTGTGGGTTTAAAATTACGCTTGATTATTTTCAGGTTAATTAGAGTCGTAATCTTCGCAATCAATGAATTGCTACTTTCGGGCCCCCATAGTGTTTGTCAGCGGAGCCTAATTTCGTTAGTCACTTCGACACATTGTGTACGTCAAATTCAATTTGTACGTGAACAACTCAGAGTGAGAATTTATTGACTGTCCATTGATTTGTTTATTACTTTGAGTTCCAGCTACCTGGCATAATTTTCGTCTTTACGAGTCCCTTGACTGGAGAGTTTAAAGCGAATCAATGCCGCCATCAATGTGATTTGGGGCACGCTTAGATGTAGAACAAATATGATACCGAAAAGAATCTGAAGCTTAAATCGGTCATGGTGACATTACTTGATTTGAATACAGTAGCTTGGTGGTTTTTTAGATGCATACATTGATCTGCGTTCAAATCCTCACTGAGTTAATTTTTGCTAACATTCTTAATAACAAGACAACTTTTTTTTTTTTAAATCGATTATTTAAATTCAATTCAATTATTTTATTCTGTCAAGCACTCTGGCTCGAAAAATGTCTAGCTTGTCACAATATAAACAATAAAAAAAATAATATATGATAAAATGGGTAAAATACAAACAGTATTTAGTAGTAGGGGTATTTCTGTTCTTTAATCCTTTTGTCTACTCCGGAACAGACTTGCCTTTTGGACATTGCCTTTTCTTTATTCTTTATTCTTGCTCTTTTTATCATCCATATTTCAGCATAGACAACTTCTCTACCCAAAACTTCCTAAAATTGTTTGGCAAAGAACGCAATACAAAACTGTTTCCAACTCCAAATTTGGATCGATAATATTTTTTTTTTAAATGTATTTTCTGAACAGAATATGTATTGTGAGCCATATGGTACCAACCATACGGCGCCAACCATACGGCGCCAACCATACGGCGCCAACCATACGGCGCCAACCATACGGCGCCAACCATACACCTTGAGGTTTAATTCTTGCCAACTAATATAGTTTTTGTAGAAGGGATGCAGAAAACATGAATTATTCATTAGTTATATTTGACTACCATATTGAATGCATTAGGTGTCACGTAAGAATTGACCTGACTACAATTCGCTATGCAAAGGTTTCCATAGGGCTGTCTGTGTAGCCGAATGGTTTAGACAATAGGCCTTGCAAGTCGACGTGTGGGGTTCGAATCCCATGAGCAACTTCTTTTTACTTTGTAGTGAGAGAGAGATTATTTAGGAAGTAGATCTTGTAATTATTTCACATAGAAAATAGTGAATAATTCAAGAAAAAAAATGTGCTTCCTACCAGTGTTTCTGTTTTCAATTTATTTTGGAAGAGAATTATTTAGAGGGTTAGGTTTTATTTATCTACCATATGCTTGTATGGTTAGGCTTAGGTTTTCTAAGGTTTACTACCTATCTTGTGATTCAATCTGTATCTTTTTGGTTGATGTATGCACACAGTATAACAATTTTTTGTCATCATACACACCTGCTGTATGCATACCCACAGCCAGTAAAAAAAATGTCAAACAATTACAACAAATTTCTATTCAGTATGTAATAATTTATTCAGTAAAGTAGCCTTAGGATGATGTATTGTCTTAAACTAAATATACTGCGAACCACCGCTTTAAGCCGCTACAGTGTCGATACAACAACCTTCTCATAAAAGTCTATTTTTAGCCCGCACATACGGTACTCTATTCAGATTCTAAGTGACTGATTATAAAGAAGATAATTTTTTTCAAGAGCAATTCCATTCTGAATGATAATTTCACCATAAAATATAACTGTGAATAGCTGTTTATTCCAATTTTAAATTCTAGTAAAAAAATAAACATTTCAAAATAATCTACAGTATTGATTTTTATACGTGTTCATCAATAATATGCTTTGAAAGATCCGATTATTGCGTCGCCGTGCACGCACAAATCCAACATTAAAAACATGTACATTGTTGTCATACTGCAATGTGTTGTATTCGTTCATGCATAATTCACGCGGTATTTGTTGCGAATAGCTGATTTCTTGTAATGATATGATAATATGTAGACATGTATATAACACGGTTACTATTAAAACAATTACATGTGCTGAGTTTAATAGTGTGCGAGTGCATGTACACCTCAGCCACGTGGGAGATCTTCTTCACATAATATTTAGATTCGTCACAGACTATGTTGTGCATGTATAACATTTTTGAATAATTTAATCGCTTTTTGAATAGAATGTTTAAATAATCCTTTTTTGCATATTTTCTTATTTTTATTACATTATTAAAAACATAAATATTTTATTGTATTTTAAATGTTGAATTATTTAAATACTTCTTTTGTTGTAGTTCTATGTAGTAAGTTATATCTATTCTTTAAACAATTTATTCATTGCTAATATAATGTTAATATTGAGAAGCAATAAATTATTATTAACAATAATGAATATTCATAAGTTGAATGGGAAGAATATTTTCATGGATTTGAAAGATTGACTGTTCTATTCAACAAGGCTGAGGTAAATACAACAGTCAGGTTTCAACAAATAAAAATCTCTCTCCCCATTCATGACAACAAACATTGTTTTATATATGTGGAGTTTTAGCTTAGTGGTTAATGTGCTTGCCTCCTAATTCCAAGGTCCGGGGTTCAACTCGACTTAGTGCCAGGGTTAAAACTCACGACTATTTCAACTCCACCCTCCTCGTCTCAAATGAGAGTTTATACGCACGATAAATTATTAAATAGTTTATCCATCCTGTAATTGGCGAGTTACTCACTGTTGGATGCATATGAAAAAAAAAATTCTACCGTTTCAATCTTGAATCAAAAGCTAGACAGGAGGTATTAAGGCGCGCCATTAAAAAAGGCAGCGTTTAAATTTTGGACGAAAAGTAAATAATTGTAGACAGCGCACACTATAGGTTGGTTTTAAACGTAGACAACCAGCCATGATTGCACAAAATTCTAAAAATATCATCTAAGCATGCAATAGTACCATTAATTAACACCATTTAATATCACTTTCCCGTGCAGTATGAACTAATGGCACATGATACAAAATTAGCCAATCAGACAGTATTGGTTACCACTCGAGTGTGTGATAAAATCTAATTAATTTTACTGATCTTTTATTTACACTTCTTTAACCTTCTTATTTATGTTTATTTTCAGGGTTGGGCGACAGTTACGAATCGGAAATTCTCCAGCGGTTTCCAGTATTGTCACGCCAATTTTCTTTCCATAAAAACATTACAGGTAATAATATAAACCACACGATTAATATTTCTTATTGTGCCAAAGAAAATGTTTTTATGAGCGGAGACTTGAATCTAAATATAAATGAGTATTTTTACCACCATTTCCAAGAAATGCTTTTAAGATATGAAGTGTGTCTATTCTATATTGCCATCTATAAACAATAAAATATTATTAATAACATCTCAATAGTCGAGTTGAGTGGCCGAGCGGTTAAGGCAGTGGCGCTGCAAACCATGGCCACTAAAATCGGCACAGGTTCAATTTCAAGGTTCTCCTCTAGCATATACTGGCGGTAGAACATTGTATATTATATATGTATTTCTTTTTGTTGCTCCATGACTGAACTAACCCCCTAAATATCGTTTTGTGTGGTCTATGGGATCTTCCTAGGCGATAGGTGTGTCTTCTGAATAGGGGTGTCTAAAAAAAGTAGCTCTATGGTATTAAAGGTTATTACAGTCTTTGTAGAGTGAGAACAAAATATCGTGAAACTTAATGTGGTTGGAATATATTTTTATTTTTTAAAATAATTACATATATAGTCTTTATTTTTATATCTCAATATTTGTATTGCTGCTGTATTGCTGCTTGTTGTTCTCATGTTGTTTTATATTATGCCGTAATAAATAAAATTAAATATAAAAGTAAATTCTTTTTGCAATTACTTTTTCAGATGTTGGCGTCAATGAAGCATCAGTTTGCAGAGTTGCTTAGTGACATTGGTTTCATCAGTGAGAATCTAAGTGCAAAAAGAATGGACAGAATGGCTGGCGGTAGAAGTGATGTTGTAGCAAGGTCTGTTGCGCCAGAGGTAAGAATCTCACTCTTTTTACTTAAGTCAAAATAGTTGAAATGTGCTTGATGTGCTGAGGTTTTATTTATTGATTTTAGTGATGTAGAAAAGTGTGTTGAATATCACTCTTTTTGCTTAAGTGAAAAACTGGGGTTTTATTTCTTGATTTAAGTGATTGTAGTAGTAGTAGATAGTTGTAGAAAAGTCTGCCCTTGCATTTATCAATCTTTTTAAGTTTAAAAGTGCTTAAGTGAAAAACTGAGGTTTCATTTATTCAAGTGATGTAGAAAAGTCTGTCCTGGCATTTATCAATCTTTTTGATTGAAGTTAAGGAATGCTTAAGTGAAAATTTTGGATATATTTATTATTTAACCAGTTCTTCTTATCTTATGGATTTCGGAATTCATCATCTATTGGTTTAAGGTTTAAGAAAAACAATTACTATTTCAATCAAAATAACATTTATTTTTTTCAAATTATAACAGTATACAAAATGGTGTAAAGAAAGGTAATTAAATTGAAGAAGGCATGTTAAAAAAAAAGCAAAAAGCTTGTGACAGACATGCCTAAACAAAGATGAGATTTAAAAAACACAGAAAAAGAAAATAAAAAATAAAATAAAGAAATAACAAAATATAAATTTACATAACATTTATTTATTTATTATACAACAATACTTTCATCTATAAAGGTGACAATAAAAATATCACATAATCCAAATTTATCTGTCACTGAATAGAGAGGCTGGGAACATCCTTTGACTATGGTCATCATAGATAAATAACCGTCCGCATCCCTTGCAGCTGCAGTTTCTGGTTTTATTAAATGCCGCTCATTCTTCAACACCTGTTGTTACCATAGCAATTGTATTGGCATTGTTGTTTTGTAGGAGGTATTGATTGTTCTTCAGTTGTCCGTTCCCATGTGAACCAATTAGATAATCTACTTGTCTGCCTATTGCTGGATAACATATTGATTGAGATATCTCCCTAGTATAAACTCTTATTTAGACCTTGCTCTATTTTGTGTTTAAAAAAAATTTTAAAATTCTTCATTTAGTTTCACAAACAAACAAAAACAAATTTTTGTTTAATCATTAATAATTAAATAGTTTTGTTTTCTTCATCATTTTTATCACCATAATATTTATTATTCAAATTACAATTGTCTTCATTATCATCAATGTTGTCATCATCGTCATTATTTTGTTTATAATCATACCATCATCATTATTACCACCTTCCTTTTTATTGACCCCTCTTTTGTTTCATCATCATCATCGTCATCATTATCACCATCACCATCATTATCATCATCATTATCATTATTACCACCTTCCTTTTTATTGACCCCTCTTTTGTTTCATCATCATTATCATCATCATTGTTATCATCATTGTCATCATCATTGTCATCATCATTATCATCATATTTGTTAAATAATTACAGTTTCATCATTATCGTCATTTAATCGTCTCCATTACCCACTGTACACTCCTTTGTTTTGTTAAATATCTTTTCATCATCATAATATTCATATTGCAGAATTTCTCATTTATTTAAGTTATTTGTCACATTTCTAGAATAAATTGATTTTATTATTGTTCAGAACTATTTCCTAGAAAAGAATTAATCCTCACAGCAAGTTCAACGCTGTACTTTCTTTTCAAAGCTCTGTCCACACTATCAAACTAGTGTGATGCCCCCAAACATGGTAGTGATATGCCCAAATATAGTAGTGATATTACATCATCATGTCCATATAAGAGCACATCACATTTGTTTGTCACATAAAGTTTGATAGTGTAGACAAAGCTTTACACTATGGCCTGAACCTATACACCCTTGTTTGATTCTGAAGTTGTTCGCTTATTTTACTGTACAGTATGTACAAAAGATATAATATGTGAAAAATAATTCTATATTATAATATAATATAATATTACTCCTTCATAGAGCCAAACTAAAAAATGTAAAATTATTTTATTTTAGGCCAACATCAATGCCGATAATAACCGCTTAGTTATCGCCGTCTTATGCGCTGCTCTCTACCCAAACATTGTTCAAGTGATGACACCAGAATCTAAGTTCAGTCAAACTAAGGCTGGAAGTATGCCGCTTGCCTCTAAGGTGGAACAGATTAGGCTCAAGACGCAACAAGATGGATATGTAAGTATAGTAGACAGAGCTGGTGCACGAATGTAATCGAGTCAAGTGACCGAGCAGTAAATTAATCCACTCGGCCATTTGACTCAAAGACGCTCGGCCATTTGTCTCAAAACCACTCGGCCATTTGTCTCAAAATCGCTCGGCCGTTTGACTCGAAACCGCTCGGCCATTTGACTCGAAACCGCTCGGCCATTTGACTCAAAGACGCTTGGCCATTTGTCTCAAAACCGCTCGGCCATTTGTCTCAAAATCGCTCGGCCGTTTGACTCGAAACCGCTCGGCCATTTGACTCGAAACCGCTCGGCCATTTGACTCAAAACCGCTCGGCCATTTGACTCAAAACCGCTCGGCCATTTGACTCAAAACCGCTCGGCCATTTGATAGATTTTTATTCATCTATGTGTGCATTAAAAAAACATATTCTATAGTCTTAGAATCTTTTTGTAAAGTAACTTTTACAATTAAAGTAGGTCTGTCCATTAATGTTGTTGTTTTTAAAAACATCATGTTTTTTAAAATAACAAAATAATATCCCCATGCATAATGTCTGTAAATTTACTGTTCATATTAAAACCCTGATGACAATGTTGGTGACAAATATGTTCAAACGCATCATTTAAACAGCGTAGCTTAGCAACCACTCTTATGGGAAAAAAACTGTTAAAGTGAATCTTTGTTTACAACGTCTAAATTGTCATTAATTAGAATCAGTAGCAATATGCCAATTAGGAAATCAACTCACTGTTAACTAGTTATTAGTAAATTATCAATTATTAATGAAAATCAATTGTTATTGTTTGATTAATAAACTATTTTTATGTTATGGTCATATAGAAAGTTGCCTGTTCTCATACAGAGATTAAAGGAGCTTTTGATTTTGTGACGATCTAAAAATACTTTATGATGTCATATGGAGTATTCGTATTCCTTGTGTTTGGTTTGGTCCAAGTCTTGACACCCGATTTTGGGTAGACAGTTGAAAATGCATAAACTAATGCATAGTCCTATGATATTAATTTTCTAGCTCTCTCTCGTCTGTCCACGATAGTGGCTGTGTGTCCTAGTTCTCTGCAAATCGAAAGTTTGAAACTGAAAATAAACTTCAAATTGAACCGTTTGTTAAAATGTTCATGTCAGCTTCTCAACGCAAATTTACTTTGTAGAAGTCATTAATCATTTGAAATCAAAACTTTTTTTTTTTCATTTTAGGTCAGTATTCACCCCTCATCCGTAAATTTTCAAGTCGGCCATTTTGAAAGTCCATACCTTATATATCACGAGAAGATAAAAACATCAAAGGTAATATCAATGTTGAAAGATTGTGATCATTTTAAAATATGTTAACATTTTTATGTTATTTTGAGAATCATGTTGAAATATCGAAATCATGTTGAAATATCATAATCATTTTGAAATATTGTAATCATGATGAAATATTCTATTGAAATATCGTAATCATGTTGAAATATCGTAATCATGTTGAAATATCGTAATCATGTTGAAATATCGTCTGTCATGTAGAAATATCATAATCATGTTGAAATATCATCATGTTGAAATATCGTAATCATGTTGAAATATTGTAATCATGTTGAAATATCATAATCATGTTGAAATATCGTCTGTCATGTAGAAATATCATAATCATATTGAAATATCATAATCACATTGGAATATCATAATCACATTGGAATAACATAATTTATAATCTTATTCATGTTGAAATATCATAATCATGTTGAAATATCATAATCATGTTGAAATATCATAATCATGTTGAAATAACATGTTCTTTAATCATAATCATGTTGAAATATCGTAATCATGTTGAAATATCGTAATCATGTTGAAATATCGTAATCATGTTGAAATATCGTAATCATGTTGAAATATCGTCTGTCATGTAGAAATATCATAATCATGTTGAAATATCGTAATCATGTTGAAATATCGTAATCATGTTGAAATATTGTAATCATGTTGAAATATCGTAATCATGTTGAAATATCGTCTGTCATGTAGAAATATCATAATCATATTGAAATATCATAATCACATTGGAATAACATAATTTATAATCATAATCATATTGAAATATCATAATCATGTTGAAATATCATAATCATGTTGAAATAACATGTTCTTTAATCATAATCATGTTGAAATATCTTAATCATGTTGAAATATCACATGATAATAATCAAAATTACGACAGTCAATATAATGAACGTTACCTGACCTTAGATCATTTCTGTTAGTTCAGTCGTAATTTACAAGCGTTAGGTATAAGATTAATTATTTTATGAAATTTATTCAGCGTTAATATTACAAATCTTCTTCTAATCACATGATACACAATCACACATATGCAACAGTCTCTGGCCTCATGAGATAGCTTACTCACTCATGCAGAACTCCATGCACGTAAAATTTCATTACATGTGTGAGTTTTGTCTGGTTATACCCCCTGGGTGATGCGACGTACGATATTGTTGATTAAAGCGTTGCATCTAATGTTATTAGGAAGGGATTCGAACAACTGATTGTCAGGCATCAAGCCTGGAGCTGTACATTGACGTCATGTTAATATCAAGACATTTGTGAACTAATAATGCGAATGAATCAATGTTTGTAATAATGTCAATAACATTATTTCCCTCAAGATTATTCAACATAAACAATGTTATATTGTTTAAGGCTAGCTCTGGATATAACATTTCTATTGTTTGTTTATTATAATAACCTAATTTTGTTTCAACAGCGACGAACATCGTGAAATAACCTTTTTTAAAAAGTGGGGATACAGGACTATTTTGTAATGATGTAAGATCGAAATTTTACTAATTTTTCTCCTGTTTCTCAAATGCCTCAAATATAAATTTTGAGAAAATTTTATTGAATTCCTATCTTATAACATTATTCTTCACCATTTTGTTATATGAAAATATATTTGGCAGATCATATTATTACAAGACAAATTATAGTATATGAATAATATTCAATTATTAATCGATTGATTGATATACGGTAATTTGATTTTACTCTAAAAGTACACTAGCACTAATCATCATTATACAAACCTTTAAATTATGAAAGTTTAATTTAAATTTAAGATTAAGTGACTATAAATAGAACTCGTCTTCTGTGCCTTAAAGGAGAATTATAGAGATGTATTTTCCTGATAAATTTTGGGTATTGAATTTCTCTTTTTGTTATTATTTGTCCTTTTGTATCATGGCATTGAATTCTGTTATAGTGTCACATATATCACATGTGATGCTTGTATCATAGGCCATACCCTAACTTAAAGCTCTGTCCACACTATCAAACTCTATGTGACAAAAAAAAAATGTGATGAGCCCATATACAGGTATGTACTCGATGATGCCATATTTGGGCACATCTTTTTTTGTCAAACTAGTTTGATTGTGTAGACAGAGCTTAACAGTAACATATTGTACATTCATATATCAATTGGACATACTGTATCTGTGGTAAACTTAATCATCATTTCGTTGGCTGTAATGGATCTGAGGCCACAACCTCAAGCCATCCTTTGACAGGGCTATACCAGAACACTGGAGTAACCCCGATGCACTGGGTGCTAGCCCATGAGTACATAGTTTTAAAGTTTTTATCAGAGAAGACTTATTCTACCACCAGAATTATCCAGGAGTTCGTTGAACCTGTGTCAATGTAATGGATGGTTTCTATAGATTCAAAAGAATTATTTATTTTTTATTTATTCACAGAATAAGGTGTGAATCATCAAGATATATTCAATTTAAAAAAAACCCCTTGATATTACTGTAGGTGTAACTAATAAATTAATTATTGGTAAAAAGTTAATTATATTTTTCTTCTGCCCGTAGGTGTACATACGTGATTGTAGTATGGTGTCTGTTTACCCGCTTCTGTTATTTGGCGGTTATTCTCTGAATTTGGATCTCGTACAAGGAACATTTATCATGTCTATTGACGATGGTTGGATCAAATTTCAAGTCAACGACCATAAGGTTTGTAAGCTTCCGATTAAGAATCTTTTTTTTTTCATTTACTTTTAATAAAAAAAAACAACTTTTTATCCACATAGTATTTAAATCGAGTCTATCACCTATGAATGTCTATTTCATCTTCACGATCTCTTTATTGTTTTATATATGTATACTACAGGTATTTGTCGGAAATATTTTTTTAACCATAATTGTGTTTCCATAGGGTATTGTAGTTCAATTGAGTCTGCCATAATGCCTGTCTGTCTGTCTGTCCCATCATCTTCTGCAATCCCTTAAAAAGTTCTTTTCATAGCCATCCATTTTTTGGTATGCATGGTGGGGTTTATTGTTTTGTCGTTTTTCATGTACTTATAGGCCTACTGGTTATTGTTTTTGATGTACAGTATGTATTGAAATTGTCAGCGTTATGAAAATAGCGCTTCATACAAGAAATACAAAACAATTTTAAAAAGACGATATATTAAACAACACTTGTTTACTTGATTGATTGAAATTTATATTTATACTGGGTAACCTCTTCAGTCAAAGACTGGTCTCCCAGAGGGCCCAGTTGGTGATCAGTGGCTGTGATGTACTAATACACCGGGGTATCCCCCTACTCGTCTCGAAAGATGTACTAGGTTCTTTAAAGTGCACACGAGCTAGTTGTGTACACTGGACCTACTGGTCCTTATCCGAGAAGACTCGTTCTACCACCAGAACCATGGAGTGAGTGAGCCTCGAACCCCTGCCGATGTTATGGCTACATAATTATGGTTCCACTGTCTTAACCGCTCGGCCACTCACTCACTATTAAAATAAATGATCTTTATTATTATTATTTGCAAGAGAGTTTAATATACAAGTAATAAGTATTGCATTATTTATATTATATGTTTTATATAATATAACTATAAATAATTCATAGCGGCTGTATTTTAATAATATACAACACAACGCATATCCACCCACGCTATGTATTGGTTTCTGTTTGTGTCTCTTTTACGAACCTATAGATGTAAACTTATTGATGCGTGACCAACATTAATAAATAAGCCGATATAATCTTATGTATTTATTGAGTAATCTTAAATTCTACGCCCTCGTTTTTATCTTCGTTGGTGAAACTGAAACTTTTTTAAAAACCTTCAGTTGTTAACTCCTTGGCTGATTCTGAAGTCTGTTCCGATTCTAACCAACGAGGGCAGTGTGTTTTAATTTTCCAGACTGCATTAACGTTCTTAAATTACTGCTAAAATAATCATTATGTAAACAGTTTTTTTATTTTTTATATGCTTTTTATGTAATTCTGCAGGCTAAACAAGATAATATAGGGAAAAAGGATATATGTTATATTTTTCAGTTATTTCTTTTATCTGATAACACTTTCAGTATCACAGTACTAAAAGTGGATCACACCTATCATACCATAATAGCAAAACGTTAGTGTGAAATGAATAAGCGGTAATATATGTTTTTAACATAATGCTAACCACTATTCAGAGGCTATTAAGGGAAAACTTTGTTTGGTCCAAAAGGGCCCTTTACAGAGGTTCTGCTGTAATTAAAATATGTCTGTATCATCATTGCTCATCATTTATTTGCTCATATAACACTAAAACTAAATCAAGTAACCCATAGCACATAGGCAGATCAGTTTAAATGCAGCATTTCATTTTACAACTTGTAGGCCCTCGCACACCCTATCCCTCACCTCTATTTTAAAATCCTGTATTCTCCCATTGCATATGTAACTTGAATCAAGGCAATCTAACAACAGGATTCTGAGCTCCGGAGATCAAAGGGTTTATCTGTGGCTGCGACACGATCAGTTTCATGCCACTAAATAGACACCGCACACCGCGGAGAATATGTGCATAGTACAGTACTGTTGGTAATAAGATCAAAGGACTGTTACAAGTTCCTATCTTGGCATGGCAAGGCGAGCTCAGTGTCCTGTTGTTAGATTACCTTTCTTGAATCTAATGAAACTTACCCCTCCCCCTTAAAACAGAAACATTTTATGAACTCTTAACAAGAAATGCTTTGATTGTTAGATAAACATTTTGCACTTTGTCAAAAATCATAAATCCATTAGGCTAACATCTTATTTATGTTCTTGGGCCTACAGCTACCAGTTTGGTTTTCTTTTGTATGCCACCCTCCAGCTACGTAATTAATTGGTCGATAACAAGTAAGGCGGACTAATTGTATCGGATTTAAATAATCTGATTTTGTCTCCTCATTTGCAGGCCCGCTAAATACGAGATTAGGTTATCGTCTTTAAACATATTATGCAAATTCATTTACGGTGAACATGGAAATTTATGCGAAAATGACATTGTATTGTTAATAATAAAAACTTGATTACAAAATACAAACATGTTCATGTTTGGATTGGTGCCAATATAACTGTATGTTTACACCACCCACTCAGTTAACATTCTAAAGCCTTGTTCACACTGAACTTACATGGCAACCTTTTACCCATGGTCATTAGTAAATTTGACCATTGTACGCACTAATTTCACACTAGTTTTACCATGATTTTACCAACATTTTTAAAAAGGGATACGGCCTCTTTGCTACTCAGGGTTTGGTCTAGACCGAACCCGAGTTCACCTACCTGTTGTTTTTCGGTCATCCAAGACTGGGGCGCCTCAAATGCTAAAGTTTTGTGATGATACTGCCAATCAGCTTCAAGTAATCCTTCGGTATCAAATCGAGATTGCGAGAGAAAACCAAAACAAAAAGTATTTTTAAACTTGCTAAATAAACGATAAATACACCATTGGGCCAGACCAAAATTTCTGATGAATTTAGAACTATGGAGAATGGTATTGGAAATTCTTGTTTTTAAGTCCATTTTGTGACCTTTGACACACGCTTTTTAACATTTTATTTGAACTTTATTGTAGGTAGACTGAGTTGTAAATTTAATAGTTTTTTTGTTTTTGTTTTTATTTTAACCTTGATTTTTATTACAATACTTTGTGTTACAATGTTTCACGTCCTCGTGGAAGGACACCTTTCTGGTAAACAAGTTTTTCCGTTGCGAAAAATAAAGATTTTATTATTATTATTATCCAGTAGCTAAATCCGCTTGTCACTAAAGTACTATATTTGCAAACTGGATTCTAAGTTGGCTTTTGAAAAGCTGTTTAATCATATGCAAATCAAATTTACGGCGGTGAACGGCAGTACACAAATGTAATTGTATATAGTGGATGTAACATACGTTTACGCATGATAAGTCAGGCTAAATCGGCATAATGCTATTATATCTTGCAAGTAATTGTATGGGGGTTGTCTCAATCAAATCCCAATGAGAATCCGGCTATAATAATGATAGTATATATAATTCACTGTTATTGTATCTAGGCAACAAGACAATGCATCTCAACTGGGGTTTAATTAAAGACTTGTATCAAAGCATTTCTTGGAATTTTATCATCATCATTATCATCCTCTTCCTTTACTGTGTAGCAGAACCTCGTTAGGGTATAGTCCATCGAGGTATTATAGATTGGCTAGAGGGCAGACTCCAATGTTATCGCAGTCCAAAAAGTGATTCTTTATTAAAGACGGAACCAACAAAATGGCGGCTGCAATCGAACCATTCGATATGCCCTGGTTACAACTTGTTACGAGTTTTTTAAGCCCTCACACACCCCATCCACACCTATTTCAAAATCCTGTATTCTCCCATTGCATAAGTAACTTGATTGAATCAAGGCTATCTAACAACAGGATTCTGAGCTCCGGAGAGCAAAGGGTTTATCTGTGGCTGCGACATTTTTTTTTTTGCAGGTGATAAGGGTATAAGTCAACATCAGAGAAACATATTTACATCTCTCCTTTACTGGACGCTCTTGGGCTTGTCTGGTGTTTTTCATGGTTACAAATTTATTTGGGAAAGTCTATAGATTTGGTAGAGCTTCAATTCTCAGAATTCCTGATATTGGAAGAGTCAACTGTATTGTTTTTTTGTATTGTAACTGTTTTTGTTCTGTTCTATTTTTGTTCTGTTATATTTGAGTACAGTACATACATGTACATGTGTACTACAGTGAATTCTGATTGTTTCAACCTTTACCTACCTCTTCCGTTCTGGCTGTCAAACAACACATATATTTTCTATAAAAAAAACACGATATATTAAACAAAATCATGTAATGAAGACACATTGATTGATTCTTAGTCAATTTTGTCTCAATGTTTTACTTTATTCTTTTTCATATATATTATTAATAACACAATGTTTGTCTGGTTGACATATAGAAAGGTGGTTATTAGATTATGTCAATGGCTCTGTCAACTTTTACAGTACACTGAATTTAATGTTAAAACTGCCTCAATATAAAGCTCTGTCTACACTATCAAATTAGTTCAACAAAAAAATGTGTGATGTGCCCAAATATGGTAGTGATATGCTTAAATATGGTAGTGATATGACATCATTTTCATACAATATTAAGCTTAAATTTATATGTTATTGCAGTAAAAAATGTAGTTACTGCAGTAGAATCATTTTGACATGATCTGTAATGCTTAAAAATATGGTAGTGATATGACATCATCATGTCCATATATGGGCACATCACATTTTTTTTCGCATAAAGTGTGATAGTTTAGACAGATGTTAAATTTATATGTTATTGCAGAAAAAAAATGTAGTTACTGCAGAAACTGCAGTAGAATCATTTTGACGTGGTCCCTAATAAACTTATCAAAGTACTGTATGTTGACTCCTAGCTGACTCAGTCAATGTTTATGTAGCTGATACCTGGTGACATTTTAATAGATTTATTATCTGATAAACATTATGCTGTTGACATGACAACAACCGCGGCGACAATCTACATTGAACTCTGAATGATATTATTAAAAATTATTTTGGCGACAAGATTGCAGAAGTGATGTGATTATTTTGACCCTTTTTTTGGAGTGATGGAATATTGGTGACGATTATTGCGCGGGTGTGATGATAGAGTTTCTCAATAATAAGTTGTTTTATGAGAGTGGCTTTACATAGATTGTAATATAAGTAGGTATATACAGGACTTATTGGAAGTCGCTAGGACATTGCCAAAGTCTTGTGAACACTTGCACAAATTTTGGTCCCACACCGCTATTCATTCAAAGCGTGTCAACTAGTGGGAGGTGACATTTTTTCACGTTTTAATAGATAATGAACAATTTATAAACTGTGCGCAATTTGGCATGCCATGGTCATGCCAGTGAGTGCCATTGCGGGAAATGACACACAGTTTATGACTAGTTCACAGCAACGATTCTGCACATCAAATGCATTCTTCTCAATTAAACTTCATTTAACCTAGAACCATGGAGGCCCAGATTAACACATGGTGGTTCTTTGCTGGGGTGTACAAAAAACAAATTATGTACAAGCATAGTTTATGCTCATATATTGGCAGTAGCGTACTGTATGTAAGATGCATGTCAGTGTTTATGTAAATACATAAACTATTCGTAGCATATTCTTATCCCAGAATCTCACTAGAACATACGTGTCACACACTTTATGCTGGCTTACTAAAACTATACACAAAAAAAATTGTTTTTTCCAGGTTGGTGAAATGATAAAAGAGTTGCGTTCTGAGCTTGATCTTCTGATGACGGATAAAATTGAGGATCCCAGTCTAGACTTGATGACGTGTCCAAGAGGGAGTCGAATCATTGCTGCCATTGTACAACTCATAACCACCCAATGATAGGTTGCCGTGATGTCAGAGTATGGCATGATGTCTTGGAATGGTCATGGTGTCTGTGAGAATGGTCTTGATGTCAGAGAACCGTCTTTATGTCAGAGAACTGGCTTGGTGCTTGAGAACCAACTTGATGTCAGAGTACTGTCTTGAGGTCTTGATGTCAGTGGATGCCATTGATGTTAGAGAACAGTCTTGATGTCAGTGGATGTCCGTGATGTCAAAGAACAGTCTTGGTGTCTGGTCTTAATGTCAGTGGTCTTAATGCCAGTGGATATCCTTGATGTCAGAGAGCTGTCTTAATATCTGAGAACTGCCTTGTGATGTCCATCAGAGAGGTGTCTTGATGTCATAGAATGCCATTGATGTTAGAGAACAGTCTTGATTTCAGCGGATGCCATTGATGTTGGAGAACAGTCTTGATGTCAGCGGATGCCATTGATGTTGGAGAACAGTCTAATGTAAGATGATGAAATTGATGTCAGCAAAATGAAACTACTTAACCAAGCCATCTGAATCTTTTTTATTAATAATTATCAAATTTGTATTTAATTAAAATTAGTTAAATGCCATTATACAGTTCAAACTAGGAAATACTGAAGTTAGTAATAAAATATAAAAATTCTAAAAATAAATGCTGAAATATATGTTTAAAGGCGCACATTCCAAAGATATACATTAAACTATAATTGAACAAAATAATACTTCTAATAATAAATGTTGCTTTAATATTTAAATTACTGCAGTAATTGCAGTATAAAAACATTCGCATAGTCAAATTTTGTCACCTAGCCTGGTTACGGGTAATTCATCCAATCGTAGTCTTCCATTTTGAATTTGGCGTTATATATTTGTAAAATAATATTGTCTGCAATGTATTGATTATACTCTAAGAAATAAAGTTTATTTGGGGCATGTAATTATCAAATATTGTTGTGTCTTCATTTTGGATTTAGGGGTCAAGAGGTCAAGAAAACAAGTTACTTTAGTCATTTAGTATTGCATGTACTCACAATTAGATCATTTTTCATCGTATTTATAATAGTTAGGGAATATCTTGATTTTTCTGTGAAAAAATTATTAACAAATGTTTTTTTGCAGATTCATACTCTATCACATACCAATATACACCAAAAAATTCCTCCAGACATCAGGGGATGGGGAAAGTGGTTAAATTTGACCTTTGACCTTACAAGGCATATGACACTGTATCTCGGTAACCATTGGTCCGAGAGATTTAGAATCTACACCCATGTCCACAATCAACTATCAAATGATTCCAATTTTTTTACACATGATCATTATATTGGAGAGATATTTTTAGAGAAGTTTCGTTACCATTGAGTGCTACCTTATTTTTTTTTTTCTGGTGTAAAAAATATAATTTTTTTGTTTTTTTTGAAAAAATTCTTATAAATTAGTATTAATTGACCAAAATTCATACTATAACCCAATATATACCTGCATAACTATATATAAAAAAAAAGATAATTTAATAAGCTATCATTTGATACTAAATAAAATGAGGTACATTCAAAATTCACAACGTTATTAAAACAATAACAGGCGTATCTCTAATTTGACACCAAATGACCTTTGACCTCAAAATGACCCCCTTTCCCCAGGTCAAAATTCATGGAGGAATTTTTTGGGATGACTTGGGATGCATTAGAACATGAATCCACTGCAAAACCTTTGTTAATAATTATTTCACAGATTGGCATTTTTTTGACCTAAAATTCCCTAACTATAAGAATAGATGTACACTGAAGACAAGCATTATCATATGCATGTCCAATTTAAGGTAAGAAAGTTTTTTTTTATATAAAGTTTGCGGTACAGCACATATATATATTGTAGTTCTGAAAAGAACTGTTGAGTTTCTCAACGTTTAGATCAATATGCTTTGGTCGTCCACAGGAGTAAGAATGCTGGAAGTCCAGAAAACTTGGAATTTAAGTGAAAGTTTTTTTTGTCCAATACAGTCATGTATATATACTATAGTTCTGAAAAGAACTGTTGAGTTACTTGATGGTGAATAAATAAAACAACTTGGATCATGAAACATCTCAACATGATCCGTCATGTTGAGTTTTTAAGAGTGAATTTTCACTCTCTTTTATAACAATCATTTATTTCACTATCATCATCGCAGCCTTAGCTGAATTACAAAGATATTTACATTTTCTCAATATTAAAATTTGTATAAAAGTATAAAACCAATGATAATTATATATAAAAAAGGAGGCAATTTACACAAGAAATACAATACAGGAACATTCAACAAGTTTAGCATTAAAATATTAAAATAGAAAAAAAAAAACACCAAAGAGGACCAATAAGAATTGCACAATGATTAATAAATAACAAACATCTCTGATCTGATTTACGTCACTCGCATGAAATCTCATTTGTAATTTATAAATTGATTGGTTTATACTAATCTTATTATGGAAGTTATCCATCTGTTCTCAGATAAAATGCAAGTTTGATTATAGAGTGTTACTCCATAGTTTATCAATATCACAGATGTAGATTCATATCTAGATAAGTTTTAATAAAATGTTTAGTTTAGTGGTGAGCGGTTAAGGCTGCAAACCAACAATCGACACAGGGTCAAGTCATTTGACCATTGTTCTTGTGGTAGAACAAGTCTTCGGACTATAAACCGTAGGTCCACTGTTCACATCTAGCTCAGGTGCACTTTAAAGAACCTAATACATCTTTCGAGACGAGTAGGGGGTTACCCCAGTGCAGTATAGTTTTAGCTGCTGATCATAACTGGGCCCTCTGGGAAACCAGTCTTGACTTTTATAAAATAAAATAACATATATATATAGTTTATATGCTGTAACTGCCTCATAAACATTTACATTAAAACAAACTAAAATAAACATGTTATTACAGTTAAAAAATGTAGTTACTTCAGTAACTGCACAGTAAAATAATGTTGTCATTAAAATACTAGTTGGTGTTTTAATTCAATCCTTTAATTGGTTCTTAAGGTTATTTTAAAAAAGACTGTTTTCGCAATTCACAACCGAATTCTATCTATGATTAATGGAGAAGATTTAATACAATTACACAAACAGATGCTTTCCATTTAATAATATTTTTGTTCCTATTTAAAAGAGAATTTGTTTTTATTGTGTTTATTATTAGCATACATTCCAATCGATAGAATATTTATTACAGGCCCGAAAATAAAATTTATTTTTGACATACATACTCATTAGAAAATCGTTTGAAATTGAAATTTTATTTTGTTTGCTAAGATTTTTTTAGTCAAACATGAATAGAATTTAATATTTTAGTTTAGTGTAACTTTCCTGGAATATTCTTAATTTAATTTGTTAACACTGTATAATTAATATTTACTCTCCAAACACATAGTGGGATGATCTTTGTTTAAGAGCTTAAATATATATATCCTTTCTTTGTGGAACTTGTGTCTAGCCAAAGTCCCAAAATAGATTTTTTTTGCTAACTTATTGTTTATTTTTCGCCCCGCTGTGGAAAACAAATAAATTAAAATTAATATTGTCCAATATTTATATACAGTTTTACAGACATAACAGTCGATATATGTTCATATATCTAAACATTAATTTTGAATGATAAATTGAAAACTGTGTACGATATCGTGCAAACAAACAAAACAACAAAACAACTGATTACCATTTCGCTAAATAATTACCAGAATTCTATTGTTGCGGGCATTTATTACCTGCAGGCGTCGATTGTTCTATATCCGTCCTTATCGTAAAATCATCGTTATCAACGCTTGATACGTGAATTCCATTCAATTTAACTTTCTTCTAATTACAGTTGTTAAAGTCTCAGTATCGTAAAACAAAATCAATAATTATTGGGAGTCATTACGAATGATGGTTTATTGAGTGGATTTCGTGCGAAGCTGAACATTAAATTTAAGCCGTTTTTATGGTACTTCATCTACTATTGTAGGCCCTTGGGACGAACTGTCTCGTTAGAAATCGTAACGGCTGATAAGTATTATTCCAGAACCAAACGATCAAACGGAATAATTGCAAGTTCACATAATCCAATACAATAAAACCATCACATAATTTGAATGTATTGTTGGTGAACTAAATGTTGCGTAACAGTTTGGAAATTATTTATGTATTAGAGTTACGCTTTGATTTGTTTCTAGTTTATAACTCCACTATAAACGCATTATATTTATAGTCAAACAAACCAAAAATAGATTTTTTTTTCTTCACACCATATAAAAACTAATATTATTGATGATGGCAATAAAATACACCAAATATATTATCTGGATTATTATCATTAATTAAAAACAATAATATACAGTACCAGTAATAGCAATAATAAAAATACCATGGTGAAATAATATGAATCTCATACTCAGACAGTCGGATATAGTCCCACCACTTAATCTAGGCCCAGTAGTAGTTTATCATCATTTCTGGTCAGTAATATTAGGAATGGTCAGGCATCATTGTCATCACTTCCGGTCAGTAATATTAGGCGTGGTCAGTACTGTATATGTGGTCAGATTAGGAGTGGTCAATAACATAGGCCTGATCAGTGTATTAGACCTTTAAACTTTGTTACTATAGGACTTTTGTCAAGAGAAAATAAACATGTAGTGCCACAAAACACCTGTCTTCATCTTGCAAATGCCGAGTTTGCCAGCCCCCTAACATTCACTCAAAACGACGCCCTTGAATTAAATAAGTTTGTTGAGACAAAAATGCAAAAAGTATAACACATTTATTTGCAAAACTATAATAATTATAATATTGGAATGCATATGTAAATGTGCTGTATCATTATTATCTCTATTGATTATCCAAATGCAATAAAGTTTATTGCTGTTTATCATATAAATAATTGTCATAGTGTTGTTAAGTTGTGTTGTTACTATGCAACAACTGTTGCATCAGTAGACGGCCTCGACCTTAATAAGGCTTGTACTCTATCCAGAATGATTTCATTCGTGCTTATACAATCCTCCGGTCGATACGGCGCCACGATAAACAACGCATTTGAAACCGTTAAATTCTCTCCATTTTCGCCCGTAAGTCTGACAGGAATGCGATTCTTCTCCAGCCAATGTCGAACTGCGTTCTTCGTTTTGATTAGATTATCTTTTGTATATCCACTTGAATTATTTATTCGAAATAAACTGTCCAAAAAATCTTTTTTGATCGTTTTATCAGCGTTCAAAATGTGTAAATTTTTTAGGGCGTGTCCCATGATCACCTGAACAGCCGGTACCTCTCCGAATTCTACTAGAACAATGCTGTAGAGAAAAAGAAATGAATATTATGCGCATAAAACATGAATTTATGCAAATTTATTTAAATTTAGCTGAGCAATACAATATAGTCACTTACACTGTACTCTTTATATGAGCAGATTAGCTGAGCAAGAAATGCATAGCATATTAAGCAAATTTAGTTGAGCTAGACAATTTCCTACAATACATAGCTGATTCTCGGTACTGTAATTTGTACAGTATCAAGCAAATTCTGTATATTACAGTTTCACATGTGTATCACATGTGATGCCTGTATCATAGGTCATAAGCATAACCATAAACTTAACATACTGTAATAAAGGTGACACATGTGATACATATGACACTGTATTACAGAATCTGCCAATGATACATACCATACAGTATGTGGAGATACAGTAGGCCTACAGAGAATTGGGTGCAATGGCGTATTAGTCTTTTTAACACATTCAGCTCAA
Organism: Antedon bifida; assembly: GCF_963402885.1. Lineage (NCBI taxonomy): Eukaryota > Metazoa > Echinodermata > Crinoidea > Comatulida > Antedonidae > Antedon > Antedon bifida. The sequence continues at coordinate 19,400,339 of NC_136234.1, read as the reverse complement.
CTTTGCTTGTGGCTAACAATCAATTGTGCTAATTCATATCCAGGGCAATTTCAGCGTCAAATCACCACCACAGGCACATACATTCATCAAACCACATTGAAATTCTGATAACATCTCGAAAATATTACATGAAAAGGCTTTAAATATTATTATGAATCCATGTTTGGTAATTACTAATTCATCATTATGATGTTGATGTTCGCAATCTTAATTAAGAGACTAATTAAAAGCAGAATAAAAGATGAATATATAGGAGGACAAATGACAGGTTGATTGATGGTGTTTGGTTTTATGCTGTTGATAATAATAAGAGTATTATTAATATGAAGGCTATGTCATCGTTGATGTCTTTCATATGCATTTCTGCAATAGAAAGATCTGATGCCATACTAGTGGGGGTAGTATAGTAGGTGGGGGGTAGCATGGAACCACAGAGTTTGAGCCTCCCGGACCCTTGTGATAATTGTTTTCTTTTGTGGAAAAATGACCTTTCAACCCTAACCCCCCTCTTTTTTTTTGTGTAACATTTCTGGCTTTTGAGCACTTGGAGTTCAAGAGAACTAAAATAACAAGGGTGGGGTACAAAACTAGAGATGCACGCATATTCTTTATAGCTCTGTCTACACTTTCACATTTTATGTGACGAAAAATGTGGTATATGGACATGATGATGTCATATCACTACCATATTTGGGCACATCACACTTTTTTTGTCAAACTAGATTGATAGTGTAAACAGAGCTTTATAGGAACATCCCCTAAATTAAAATTAGAGTAGAACCACTCTAGAACACACACCTTTTTGGGCCCTGAAGGACTCCTTAATACCCCTATGAATAGGTGTTGGCTGTAGTGGTACCATTGTATAGCTTATCATGGAAATACCTCCATGGGATTTTTATAGTTATTAATTTTAAACTTGTTCAGAATAGATAGGCTTATTGTGTGGGTGGACATACAACATTGTATATACAAGGTCGGCTGTATTATTCCCAGGTGAATGTAAATGTTGTAATAGACATGATTGTTGTCACGTATGATATACTGTATATTAATATAATGATATAAATATTGATGCAAAATCCGCCAGTATTATCGGCCCCCACCCCCCTAAATGTTAATAGAGGTATTGCGCCCCAAATAGGGTATCCTAAAAGTGGGTTTTTCTGTATTTAGTTCCACTGCCATATCCACAAAGTCCTGTACAATGTTAAACTATAATCGGAATAAAGTCATATTTCAACAAAGAATTGTTTTAATTACATGTTAACGATGTATAAACCATTATGCACTGAGATTAGAGGTCATAGTTCATGGGGTTTTTTTCTGTATCCAATCAATAAGCGGATCTCTCATGAGAGTCATCAAACTTCAATATCTATATCACTGACACATCACAGGCCATCTAATTAATCACTAAGATTAGCTACATGTAATAATTTCTAATTAGTTGTTAACACCAGGGTATAGCCTGACGTACTATATTTTGAGTAGTTTTTTTTATTGACTTTGTATAATTGAGGCGGTCTCAAGTACGTCTGCTGTGTGTGTAATTGCAGCCATAGGCCTATATAGTTTGTACAGTATCCTGGTAAATTCTGTCATAGTGTTCCATGTATCACATGTAGGCAATAAACTAACCCAAACCTTTAGGCTAATACTTAGCGTAATACTGGCGCCAAGTGACACAGTATTACAGAACTTGCCTATGATACGGGACATATTATTGTCACATGTGGAGATAGTGATACAGTACAAAGAATCAGGTGGTAATTGCTGCAGTAGTATTTGTTGAATGTTGCATATTTAATTAAAATAGGCCTGCCTAGCTAGGCCTCCTACTGTATTTCAACTTCACAGAATCAATCATAATCAATTCCTTCTCAGTTCTGTCTCCTCATTCAGCAACTGGGCCACCCATACAAGAGTTTCACAATGTAAACGTATGTAATGTATGCTGCATGGGCCTAACTCAATGTAAAATTACTACTGTTCAATAGTTCATGTAAACGTGTCCAAGCACGAAGTCGACGTTTTCCCCGCGATGATCTAGCAGAGCTCACAACCAGTGCAAATGCCAGGCCTAGCTTACCTTTTTGAAACGGGGTCAACGGTGTGTACCCAACCTTTATATCGTTTCCCATTCATATCAAATAGTTCAATTTCCATGTACACTAATTCTAGGAATCGACACGGTGAAATATTTAGGTCATGTATAGACTGAAGAGACATATTTTCAAAGAAATCTTCAGTTGTACTTGTAACAGTGGGGGCAGCCATGTTTGTTGTGGTTATTTCATTTTATGAGGGCGCTATCGTTTTTGTTCCCGATTTTCAACAATCGATTTTTTACCGTTATAATTTATACAATATATTCAGCGTCCATGGTTACATGAATTTTATTATCAAATTTGTATTAAAATGTTTACAAAGGAGCCTACACAATTATATCATAAAATTATAATTGTTCATTCGATCCGCGCACGTAGGCTAATGCATATATTATATAGTCACTATAAATAATCGTATAAATATAATATTTATTAGGCCTATATATAGGCCTAATAATTCAATGGTCATGTTTGCTACTTTATTCTTCTTCATTTATGTTAAAGCACACTTCATGGTTTGTCAAAAATATGTTTTTCCCCTTCCCCATTGGACATATTTCCTTTCCCCCTCCCCTAAAATGACAATCAACGCACGAGGGGCCTTTTCATTGGACTTCGGCAAAAAATAATCTTTATCAATAACCCATGCATGATCGTCATATCCTCTTGTCACGAAGACGGGCAGATGGCATTAGTGGCGGGAATAAGTAAATTAATTTGTTCGCCCGACTTAGCTAAGTCGACCTTAAATTCAATAATAAACCGACGCAGTTATTATCGTTGCGCCAATCGACTTGTTTTTATTGTTAATAAATCATATATTATTTCTTCTTTGTGTCCTTTCTTTAGCCGGCCTACCGCGAAGGATTTAGAAGTAGCCTTTCTTATTCTTTCTTTCTTTATCCCTCGTCACCTCCAACCCGTCACACACATACACACACCCACCCCCACATATCCATGAAGATCCACATATTGTTTTCTAATATTATTTTTTAATTCGACAATATACACAGAATAGTTTTAATTAAGAAAAAATACCCCCTTTATCATTTACAACCTAGCACAAATTCAAGTGTTTTTTTACACCGATTCTCGGTGCTGTAAGTCCATATATGTAGTAGGCCTACTACACTGGCGTCACATGCGATGATATCACGGAATTTGCCATGATACTGGCAAATTCTAGAGAAGAATCGGCTGGTATTGCTATTAATTTATTTGTAATTTTGATTTGTTTATTAGTGTTCAATTTTTTTTTTATAATCATATAATAATATTCATATAATCATAATTATGCACTGTATGATATTTTTCAATTATCTATATTATTTTTTTTTTTTCAATAATCTTTTTAAAACGCTTGACTCATGCAGGATGCTTTAATTTCCGTTCAAATTAAGACGCGCATTCCACAGAAAAAGACGTCCCGAAAAACAGGGGAAAGAAAATTAATCATTTTATTGTTGGAAACGGATTTTAAATAAAGTCTGAAAACAAAGAGTGTTAATTAAAACAGCATCCTGGAGAGTAATTTATCTATTTTTGCTGCCATTTGGTGTTTAATTTTCAACTTTTTTACACCGATATCAAACTTAAGGGAATACTTCTGCCGCGCCATGATATTTTAAAAACTTTTTTCATGTGGTTTATTCGGACGGGAATTGCTGCAATAAAATAGTCCTCGTGCTGGATATGCTACAAATGATCGATATTTGGAAATGTATTAAAATATAAGGTAAGATTTATTGTTATATTATAGGCCTATTATTAGTAAATAGTATATAGGCAGTGCGGACTAGTGAAATTGGTACTATAATTGTATTGTACGTTTTAAGCATATTTAGGCCTAGACTTTTCTTTCAAATAATTAATTATTCATATTAAGACGGCGTTTTATATCGTTAAAAGAAGTTCATTTGCAACCATATTGTTTATAATGTAACTTCAGGATTTTTAACGAAAGAGTGTTAACAATTTTAATAAGTCTGTCAAAAAGATATATTTGTTGGATTTCTACCTCCCCCTCTCGAAACCCCCATCCCCACACCCGATCGTCTCCCTTCACCCCACACACATAGCCTACACCTTGGGATCCAAAACGTAATCCCAACCCTCGACCCCTTTGTATTTACACCTGAAGGTAGGCCTAACCTACACCAAACATTATAGTTCAAATTGTTCAATGAAGTCGAATCCAAAATCGTCTGCAAATCATATCAAGTGGTTTCAGACGACACGCGCACGCATGCTCAGTTAAGTACTTGGAGGTTTTGTACTCAAAGACATGATAATAAATGTGTTTCGAATCTCCTTAATTTATGTGACATTTAGAAATCTAAATGGAATTAATCATTTCTATTCAGCGTTCGCGATAACCGTGAGAGTGTTAGCTTGATTTCTACAAACTACCGTCTCTTCCCGTCTTTTTAAAACGAGGAACCTGTTGTGAACTCAAGAGGCGAGCATATCACGAGTGGCACTCGCGTGTAGACTCATTTCAAAACTTGTTTTACCCGATGTACAAGTTAGTTGGTCCTTGCGCGGCACGGTATTATTACAAGAATGCCACATACGTCCTCTCGTGTCATACGAATGTTACACGCGTGCATTAAACTCGAGGCATTGATTTTTTTTATTGTATATTGTAATAAAATCCGTGTTCCTTTTGCGTTCATTGACTTAAGAAGTTAACTTGACAATATTAAGAAGTGTTGCTATGGAAGAAACCATTTAGGCCTACATGACGTAAGGTTTAGTTTAATAAAGAGGTTTCCTGTAGCCTATACCGACAAAAAAAAAAAATACAGGTCCTGGTTATTATAAAAATTGTATCACCGCCATGCACCCGTCCAGACTTAGTTAATTCAGGCGCGAATCATCCAGGGAGGGCGGGGGCTTCCCCCTTTGACAGCTAAAATGAATGTTCTATTTTTGACTACGAACGACTAATATATAATATATTACCACTCTCTCGTTTAAAATGTCCTGGGTCAACTCCTGTAATTTGATGATGTCATTGGCGCATTATCACCCGGGTATAAGACTTGTTTCAAACACGCACGCAACCAGCTTCGCGTGTACAAGCGTTAGGGAGTTTTTGATTTTCAGACGACCACTACCGTATTAGGTTAGCTCAATCGACGATATGTTGTCGGTCGTCGCCTGGCCCTAAACGCCATCAAAGGTGTGTCGAGATGGCGACAGTGGAAACACGTCCCAATATCCCCGCATGCGCACAAAGATAACATGTTCTTTTAAATAAACACCTATGTTATACTGTACAATAATATGCCATTATTGAATCGTCGGTCGGTCGTCGATCGTCGCAAGTCGGACGCTCCCCTAATGTACGTCTCTCTGTATATCGCTGATGATTTTGTAAAATATGCCAACAGTATAGAACCCCTCATCTGGGACACCCCTATTCAGAGGAAAAACCTCTCCTATAGTGGACACTTTCTCATGACATGGACGAAGGGAAATATTATGTTTTAACACTTACACAGCCTTTTTGTTTTGGTCTTGAAAGTGTCCCCTAAATAGAGGTTCTGTAACATATCTCAATTCAAAAGACATCTTGTTCTACATCCAACATCCTGGTAATGATGTTGATGTTAGTTTATTTATAATTTCTAAGAGGACTTAGATGAAATGGTCACGTAGCTGTAAACAGGTTAATTATTACAAATAACATTATGTATTTTTGTAACATTTCAGTAACTGTTAACTGCCATTAAAAACGAAAATCAGCTGTTAAACGGAAATAAAAGAATAAAGTCTATAAAAGCACTGTCCGCACGCAATACAATGACGTCATCAGGCGGACTGCGGAAGAAGCCAGGTAGAATAAATTATTTTCAATATTTATTTTTGTCTCTTCACTCTTTCCTGGATAAACCGCATATTTTGAAAACAAGTTTTTAAAAAAGTATATTTTATATTTGCTTGTTTTTTTTTTTCCATTTAGGCCTAGAGTCCCATAAATATTACGTTATCATTATCATCACGATGTAATGAAAGGATGTCAACGTATCTCCAACTAAAACGTGGTTCCCACTAGACACGCAGCGCAAGGACGTACACGCTACGCAAGTGAGTTGACCAATGACAAGCCACTGTTCGAATAATCCATCGCTTGTGATTGGTCAAATCACTTACGTTGCGTAACGTCGGAAACAAGCTATTGCCATATTTTCAAGGGTCTATAGCCGCCTTTATATATCTCAAACAATTCTTTACCTAATTCATTTCCAACTAATGTATCATTGTCTTTTCCAGATCTCCTAAAGGAGCAACTTCTGCGAAACATTGCCAGTGACCTCGGCAACGAATGGGAGTCCATTGCATCCTACCTAGGCATCAGTTACAGTGAACTGGACCGGCTTAAGAGGGACAACGCAACTACAGAGAACCAGATATTCGCCATGCTTCTCTCGTTCAAACGCAAGAAAGGCTCCTCGATTGAGACGGTGAAACTACTTTGCAAGACGCTGGAGAAAGTTGGTCGCAATGACATTCTTGCGGCGTTCCATCAAGGTAGGTCTGCCGCGCGGCGGCGTCATGCTCTGCTTGTTAAACTATTTAATTTTCATATTCAAAAATAATTGAGCAACGTATGAATATAATTTATGGATAACAGGTATCTAAAGACTTCTACTTTGATAACTGTGACCGACTTAAAGATTGGTCCAAACTCTCCTAAATGATAAAAAGTCTATAGGTACGGTGGCCGTAAAAATGAGATGGATTTGAATTACGTGAATGTGGTTAAAATACTACGAAATTAATATTATTCAAATAAAATCGATTGAAAGTACTCACATTCTATATAACCGTTACTGTACTTTAAAGCGATATATATTCATATTTTGCGTTTAATATAATTAATCAATATTATATGAGATAGTTTATTAGTCTATTCGTGATTATTACAAAATAATAGAGTAACTCGATAACTGCAGTGAAGGTAATAAAATGCATAAAATAAACAAGTTTATTGTTTTCAACCGTGTTCATTATCATTATCGATTATCTGCATCATCGTTATTCCAACTCAAGATACGAAGCGTAACAGCTGTCTTAAGCTAATCCGCCTTCTGTAGTTAGTAGAAAAAATTGTTCGTCGCGTATATAACGCTACCTTTAAGTTTTTGGGTTTTGATCATTTTCACGATTGTTTATTATTAATATCTCCACTTGTCATATAGTTATCAACAATGTCTATCATTTTCCGCCATATTCATACGTTATCATCGCCATCAACAATAATCGCCACCCATCAACACCATCATATCGCCTTCTCCAATATTATCACTAATGCTTGGTTCCCACTAGAGATGCAACGCAAGTACGTAAGCGCAACGCCCTGTAAAGCTTGGTTCCCACTAGCGACGCAACGTAACGCAATCTACGCAACGTAAGAAAATGCCATTCCAATCATTGTGTTTCCCCCGCCTGCGTAAAATCAAACCTGCGATTTTTGCAGCACTGTTGCGTCTACGTCTATGCGTTACGTCCTAGTGGGAACAAAGCTTAAGTGATTTGACCAACCACACGCGATGGATTATTCGAACTGTTGCTTGTCATTGGTCAACTCGCTTGCGTCTATGCGATACGTCTCTAGTGCGAACCACGCTTAATATTCGTTTGTAACTCAAGCTTTAAAACATAGACTGGCGATCGAATAAACCGTAAAAACACAAGCCAGTCAGTTTTATGATGATGTAAACATTCGCCTTTTTAATTCGACATGCATCGAAATAAATCGACAAGGTTATGATTTTATTTAATAAACACACACAGTAACACAATAGAGTAGTTACCATGAAGTATGACATTGGAAACTGAAATTAAATTCGGCTTTTTTAACTTTAATTATGTTGAAAAATTATGCAATATCATTTCACAGGGTTGTAATTGAGAGTAATTGAAGTACTCGTATCTACCAGCAGATTTTGTTTTTTATCTTTTCAGATGACGTCACCGAAGAAATGAAACTTCCAGGAACAGAGTCGGCAGAAATGCTGAAAGAATTACGAGAGTACGTTGAAAGTTTACAGACAAAAATAAGCGAGTTGTCTTTATCAGATACGCCACCGATCAGAGCTCCGGCTGATCACAACAATCATCCAGGACAACCACCGCAATATCAGCCGAGTTACCCGTACCCTGCTCAACCACCACCAGCCTACAGCCCGTCGCCTTCCTACGCCATGCCAGCTCAGCCAGGTCACATGCCTCAAGGGGCCCACGGTGGATTGCAGTATTCTCAATACGGTTGCCACGTTCCTCCTTACAATTCAGCAAATACTCCGTATAACGTGAAGAACACAATCGAGGAAACTTCCAAGCCAGAAACTCATTCTGAAGTTATAGAACTCAATAGCGGTCCACAAGGAGTCGCCTTCGTGTCCGGAGACGTGATTGCAGTTGCTGACGAAGGAAACCAGTGCGTCCGAATCATGAACGCAAGTGGAGAGGTTAAAACATCATTTGGATCGTACGCATTAGGTGGTGAGTACTTCACGTCACCAACTGGCGTCTGCATCAACAACAGAGGTCACATAGTAGTTTCCGATCACGTGAATAATTGCATTCATGTCTGGGATAAAAATGGACAGTTTCTGAGAAAGTTTGGCAGCAAAGGTCAAAAGGAAGATGAGTTATATTACCCAGCAGGCGTTGCATGTGATGCAGACGATAATATATACGTGTGCGATACTTGCAATCACTCTGTCAAAGTTTTTACCTCTGACGGGGAGTTTCTTCGACGAATTGGTAGTCAAGGGAAGGCAGAAGGCCAATTCTGTTTCCCGTCCTACCTTGCTATCAACCAAGATAAAATAATCGTGTCCGATCGGGACAACCACTGCATACAAATATTCACTCTAGATGGAGAATTCCATCACAAATTTGGAAAGCGCGGCAAAGGACTCGGCCAGTTCAAATCCCCAAATGGCATCGCGGTTGACAAACAAGGCAGGCTAGTTGTCGCTGACAGTGACAACAATCGAATCCAGATCTTGGACATGAAAGGGACGTGTATCACAACATTGGGAAAGAAAGGATCGAAAGAAGGGCAGCTAAAGTGGCCTGAAGATGTCGCGGTTTTGACAGACGGTAGAATTGTCGTCAGTGAAGTTGACAATAAACGATTACAGATCTTTACACATATAATCAATTAGTTAGTAGATATGTTAATGAACTTCTTAACACTATGCAATTCTGGTGATGTGGTAGGCCAGTGTATTTCCAACTCGGCGAATTTGTTCGCGCGAATCGAAGTCATCTTATACGCAAGCGCAGAGAGGGATTTTCATGTAGGCCTATAATATAAGCAGACGCTTTCGTTTCGCCTAGTGGAAAATTGGCAGATTTCTCAACTTGGACACTATGCAATTCCGAGGGTATTCGTTGTATACCCTCAACTATACCTACAAATCTTGTCCTTTTGTGTTAATCACCGATTGATATTGCAGGCCTACCATTAGGCATAATGTACTGTAGATGAATGTAATTGTTACCGCAAAGACATTTAGTTTCTTCCTTCAGAAGTCATCCATTTCAGTGTAGGCCTATACTTATGAATTAATGAATTAACAACGAAATCAGTATTGTTGCTCTAATGTTGACTGCTGGTTTAATGAAACCGTGTAAACGCACTTTTAACTAATTATCGTTCGCGCATTATTATTGTAAGAAGATTGTCTGAATTTTAAAATAAAACAACCTTCAAAATGATCATCTAAAGTGCTCATGAATAATTCATGTTATGCTAATTAACTACAAAAATCAATGAAATAGCGATTAAAAGAAAGGATTTTATTTCCAAATAATATGATATACTTAATAGCTATGTTACCATAGTTACCGTAAACTACCAATGATAATATATACATTTTTTTTTCATCTTATACAACTGTACTTTAAATCTAAAAGACCTCATTTCGACAAGACCTTTCTACTTTGTTTGAAACAGCCATTAATGAACCCACTGCTTCTAGACTTGGGAAATATTATTGTTTTAAGCATATTAAAGTCGATCTGCGATATTCTTGCGGGAATAGGGGAGGAGAAATTGATTTTCAAACGTTAAAACTTGTCGCATCGCATTTTATATTATTTATGGTTCTTGTGTACAATATTGATGATGAAAACCTAGCCTTGATAATTCACACAAATTGCGCAATACATATATTATGTAACAGTTTGAATTTAAGCATGAACTTTAGGTAAAACAATTGAATATAGAGAACATGGCCGATGACAACTCTAGGACTGTATGCTATTTTAGCAGAAATAAGACTAAATAGTGTATACGTCGGTATGTTTGAAGACCACAACCAACTTTGACGCGCGCGTTTAAACAATGATATTAATGGTACGCGCGCGTCACTTTTGTGTCTTTTATAAAATAATGATACATGTACGAAAAATTATTATAGGCCTACTTCGTACATGATAATGTATATCATCACAAAGAGATACAAAGGTTGATTAAACATTGATAATAATGGTACGCGCGCGCCACTTTTGTGTCTTTTTCGAAATTATGTACGAAAATTCATACGTGTATATAAATGCACATGGACAGTTTATGTTATAACATTATAAAGTAAAATACATATTGAGTAATTTCAAATATTCATAAAAACATATTTGATGGGTATTAATCCTTAATAACTATAAAGTTTTTCTCATTAATTTTCAGGAAATTATGCAATGATATTAAATTTAATGGTTCATAATAACATTTTTAAAATGCACATTTTACGACTATGTATTACTGTACCTGTGTTGCATTATGTTGACGCCGTATAGAAATAATGTGTTTTATTCGTTATTATTTTAAGTCTTAACAACAAAACGTAATATATGAACATTGAATCGTTGGCCAAACGTGTTAACATCATCTTTTTAGATAAACGTCTAATTTATGTATGGCGCGCCTAGTATGACGCGTCGAAGTCGTAAAAATCAATGACGGAAACGCGTAACCAATGTTGTGGTAATTTGATTAGGTAATTCAATGCACCTAGTCGTAAATTTTATAATACGATTTTTTTACTCAGTTGCTAATGAAACCAACAATAATTCAACACAATTTTAAAGCTTAGTACATGTAAAGATAATGTTCACAAAATTCTCATTTTTAAACATAGTATTAAAACATTGCTCAAAATCTTTTTTAAAAAACCTATATAATAATGATGATAGTGATAAAATATTAAGTGATGATAACAATAAATAACCGTTGAAATATCAATACAATCAAAACTATTGTTTTTTCATAATTGTAATTTATAATTATTCTCCGAATATATTTTGCAACTAAATTTCACTATTAATTGGCCATTTTACTCTTAGGGATATTTGTGGCTTGAGCCTTCCTTTTGTCATGTAAACTCTATTTTGATTTCCTGGTGTTGGTTTAACATAAGTTAAATTCCCAAACATGTGATGTGCGCGCGAGCAATTTTTATACTGCGCAATAGCGCACTTATCATCACTACCATCACCATTGTCATCTACACCGAGCCCTGATTCGTGTCCGGTAGCGGCCAGATAAAGAATTGTTTTTTAATGGATGTAGTATTTAAGAATCGAAAAATAGACCGAAGCCGAGCAACCCGGAGTTTTCTCCGGCCACCGGACTGAATCCGAGCTCAGTGTGAAACTTACAAGAACATATTATTGTAAAAAAACTAAATTAATATAAATAATAAAATTATTATTATTAACACATTGATAATAAATTGCAAGATTATTATTATATTATTATTTCTTTTTTTTATAATAAATCAATTGTTTCAATCGGTATAATTATTTACGATACGATAACAATTGTGTTATTCATAACAATCGTTGATTCAAACTAAAATATAAATAATAATAATATCTGTATCTATATCTACGCTTAGTAAGGTAAATTGTGGGAATGCTTCGATTTATATTATTCTGCATATAACAAAGGGCAAAGGTCACTGAATACATTATTACAATTCTCAATATTGCCCCAAACTCTCTGAAAAAAAAACTAAAATTATTCGCAAAACCGCGTTAATATTCCACAGACGTACGTTCTTAGCACATCACACACACGCACACATTTAGAAAAAAAAAGACATTTTTAGATATTGAAAATTCTTTGACGTTGATTCCTTTTAACGATAAATAGTTTTAGTTAAAAGGAAGTTACTTTTTACATTATATATAGATCTTATTATATGTACAATAAAAAGGAGTGTATATTTCCTTTTTTTTAGTAGGTACGTTAGTTTCCGATATCCTAGGCCCTACCTATCGAAATCCGTCTATTTAACTTGCATAGAATAATACGCAAATAGATGCATCAGCCGAAGGAGTAATACATCAATGAAGGAGTTTATTATAATTGTAAATATTTTGTATGGGTTATACATTACGTTTATTAAAAAACAAAAGATATGATGTATGTATTGGTTCACATCCAAGTATTATTGTATGAGTAGAGGTGAACCAATAATTGAGAATTAATATAAGTGTATGTATAATGATTATAGACCTACTGTAATCAAATTGAGAAGCTATTAAGCCTCGTCCAACAACTATATAAATGTGATGCTCTTAAAATAGCGTTTTCCAGTTACTTATATCATATTTTAAAATCTATGTAACTCTACATTTGATATTTTTATGTTTTTTTTCTGTTAATATTTTTGTAAAATGTTAATTCGTCAAAATGATGTGATTATTTTTCCGACAATTGGTGAGTGGCCGAAGGTTGCGCTGCACCAATCACAGCTTCGTTCGGACATCGGTCCGAGTGTCGGAATAATAATCACAAAACCCTTTCCAAGCTATTAATAGGAAGTTTTCGATTTGCGATGAACTATGACCCTACCCATTAATCGGTCGGCGACAAGACCTGAACACCAAGACACCATGTCGAGGAATTTACGTATTAACTTCCCCGCATGCGCACAATGAATTAACATGACCTGTTCATAGGTCATAGGTCATCGTAAATCGAAAGCCCCTTAATATCTTGGTTCCTGAATTTCACATAAATAATTTAACATTTGATATTAATTCACTTTAAAATAAAGCTGTGTTCATTAAATATAAAACGCCTTGGCAAAACAAATCTACAAAATAGTTTGGGACGGTAAATCTAGATTTTTCACACAATATACAATGTTTCTATAGCATAGGGTCTGTATTAATATGTTTACATTATACACTCGGACCTATAGCAAAGGTTATATAGCGTTTTCCTTCACTTGGGGATATATGTACGTAACTTAATGTTGTGCGTAGTGCGACTTTAGTACGAATTGGTACTATACAGGTTTTTAGTCCCATTAATCCGTTTACTTTAATTTTATAACAAATAAATAAAATACGCTACTGATTTCTAACCACCAATTAACTTATTGTAATTCATTTTGTATACACAATCTAAATTATTTAAAAAATACTAGATACAGCAATGCCACAGGACACGTTTTATTTAGGACCTAAATATATGAAATAAGGCCACTTTTGCTCAACATATGATTAGAAATAGTCTGGACAAAGTGTAAAACTTACATACATAACATTTGTTTGGCTTTGAAATGTTTATATCGGCGTTTTTTGTTCGAGTAATTGAAATATATTTTTTGCATATCAACATAATTGTCTACTCTTGTAGCTTATCATCAGCAATGGCCACGCCCCCAATTGGCATCCCAAGCGCCCCATTACTTCGACTGTTCTGATTATTTTGACTCTCATACAATTGTTTTTGCATAACTGCCAGAGATACTTTATTATGTGCAAGAAAATCTTTGAGAGATATCATCTCACCCGACATACGGCGGCCGTCTCCGTGATTCATCTCCGCGTCGCTATCATAGTTTGAATCAATATCTTTGACTTCCACTTTTTTCTGGATTTTCTTGCTACCCGCACTTCCCTGTCGTTGGACGCCTTGTTGCCGCATTCCATGACCAGGAGTGATGGCGTTCCGCCGCGCTCGCGGTCTAGGCTTTTGACAGCAACGGCATTCTAACTTTTTCAATACAAGATTTAGGAATTGCTTGATAACTATAGATCCAACATTATACATTGAATATATACAACATACTCCCGCTACAAGAAAACAAAAGTTTCCAAATCGATAAGCGAATTGTCTATCATAGTTACTGTTTTGACTTGTGACGTAATCTCCAAATCCAATTGTGCTGAAGGCTACAAAACAGAAATAGAAACTCTCAAAATATTCCCAATTTTCAACATAAGTGTACATAGCCGATGCACATAGCGCAATCACAGTCGCTGCTATTCCCAATAACACCATTACTCGATACACGGAAGGTTTCCACCTCTCCAGTTCTTCGTCAATCTCTGCTTCAATCCTTTGGTCGACTGGACCATTTCCAGCTAATGCTCTTCTCTTTACATTTCGCTTGTGCCATTCCTTTAGAACATAAGCTACAAATGTGATGAGTCTTTCTAAAAACAGATTGAAAAATAAAATGGTTGCTGCACATCCGGGCACTCCGTACAAAATTAAGAATACTTTTCCATTGTTTGTTGACGGTGACGTCATTCCAAAACCTGAAAGATGAAAAGAAAGTCGTGTTATGTCATCAATTGTAATTAGGCAGTATACTAACATTAACAAATTAGAAAAAAAATAAAAAGTAAAATAGAGGGAAATGACGATTGCATTAGGTAGAATCATAACAACCGTTTATGGCGCTAATTTTCGTATGTTTTTTCACTGGAGGAAATGAAATTTTCTCTCAATGTTTATGTTGTAAAATGCTAATAGTTACATAAGTTTGCAAGATGTAATAAAATTAAATATTTCATGTTTACTCCGCCTACTAAATGGACGATTAGATTTTAGAAGAGTATAGAAAGAACCACAAACATACTATTTAAGATTTGATCTGTTCCCACAACTACAACACAACTAGCAAAAACGATTTAGTATGATATACATTTTATTCACGAATACATAATTCATCATAATGTACAGTTAAACATTACGTGTACTTGTATGTAAAAAATGTTTTTTAAACAGCAATTATCGAAAAGCTGACGTCACAAAGACAAAGTTTACGCGCGCGTATGAAGGGCAACTTAACATCAAACTGTTTCTTTGTGATGTTGAAGCGGATAACTGAGTACGCCTACTGTAAAACCGACCCACAAAAAATGTCTCATGAAATCATTAAATAGGTGGAGTACCCTACCCCGAATAAGGGAATGGTCATTGTTTAAAAACACATCATTCATTTTCGGGAAAGTCAAACTAGCAACGTAACGCAATCTACGCAACGTAAGCAAATGCCCTTCTAATAATTGTGTTTGCCCTCGCCTGCGTGAAATCAAACCTGCGATGTTTGCAGCGCTATTGCGTCGTCGTTTCCCACTTGTGATTACGCAATACAGAACTTTGCGTCGATACGTCGCTGCGTTGCGTTCTAGTGGGAACCACGCTTTAATAGGTGTGTTCAATTGATAAGGGTATGTCCTAAACAGGAAAGAGTGAACTTAATAATTGTAATTTCACCCCTTCCCTGGTCCTAAACGAGTGGTTTACTGTTCACAAAGTGATGTTCACCACAGTATCTGCTATAATGTTTATTGTTTTTGAATACTGCAAGACTTTCTCTATTTAAAACTGACTACATAATGATGTTTTATCCGCTAGAACACTCCCTTGTATAATTAATTTTCCACATCCATTTCATCGCATGAACATTTTGAATCACTAAGTTCACTGCGCATGCGTTGCATTAAAATGATACCATGCACACTTGTGATAATAGTAATATTATCATAGCAATGATCATCGTCGCTGACGTCTATAAATAGCAACATTAATATGCAAGATTAATGCTCAATTTTAAAATACCAATTTCAAAGGTGACAATAATAACGTTGCCATGACGACTGGTATTGAGACTAATTTGCTTAAATAAAAAGTCAAAGGTCAAATCAGATTCTCGTCGATTCTGCATGGGTTGTTTGAAGCGCGATATGTGTATGGATTATTATGCGCTCATCCAAAATGGCGAGGGTATAGTTATTATTGTTTGGAACAAAATTAGGTAAATGCGTTTTATGTAACTAAACGCACTTTCTATATTCACAACCGATAACAAAAATTATCTTTCCTGGTTTTTTTTCAAGATTTGTGTTCGATACAGGTCTGCAGTGACATGACCTGGTTATTATTCTCGCTTAATGTTTATTAATGATTGTTTGGAACAAAAATATCTGTAAAATGTAACTGTTTCCTAATTGTTGGACTGTTATGCACATTATGTCTCTACATACCCACATTCCTAAGAGAAACAAACATTTATGCATCGTTTAAAATATAAAACCATCAATAAATCAACATCAAAATGTGATTATTTAAACCGTTTTGGGATTAGTGAATTTTGACTATACGCGCATGCGTGGAACACAAGTCCAATCGATTGACGGAAGTCGATTACATCCGAAGTCTACACTTTAAATTACGACAATTATTAAATTTAAATTAAACGGCTTGTTGAAGATATTTTATAATTAGTAACAGAATGTCATTTGTAAATTAACTTTGAAACAATTGCTGAATAATTCCAATTAAATCTGTTTGTCGTGAGAATGCGTCCGAAACAATACATTTTATTTTTACGGATGGACATTGATATTAGTCTAACTTCGGAATAGGCCTACATTATTGCGATCAGACGTGTTTACGGTAAACATTTTCCGGAACTTACGTAATTAGAGGCCTAAAAACGTAAATCGTGACCCGCGGACGGAGTGGAAATAAGTGAAATTGTCCTTTCATGATACCCCGTGACTTACTAACTGTTACCAGGAAAGAGTGATTTTACTATTCTCTGCTGTTACCAATAACACAACGCAACCCATATTTAAGCGTAACGTAACGGAACCTACGCAACGTAAGAAAATGCCCTTCCAATCATTGTGTTTCCCCCGACTGCGTGAAATCAAGCCTGCGATGTTTGCTGCACTGTTGCGTCGTCGGTTCCCACTTGTCAATACGTCGCTGCATTGCGTCCTAGTGGGAACTACGATTTTGATGAAACCCTGCTTTTAGAGGACTCCCCTATTTAGAGGCCTCTCCTATTAAGAGGGCACCATGTTTGGTCAGTTGCTCGCAATAATTGTTGGCATTGGTTGGTTGGTAATCATTTCCAAGTATTGTCGAGTCACATTTTTGTCGTCATTATCATCTTTGTCATCAATCTCCTCATAAATCATTATGATTATGGAATGAACACACCAAACCATAAATATGTAATCACAGTAGGCCAATTAGAAAAATATTCATACAATAACAAAATAAATTTGTGTGCAAAGGTAGACAAATAAATTAGGGCGATGTGATTAAACAATAACAAATATCAATTTTAGAGTTGATAAATATCACACCTACTATTCTAAATGAATATATCACTGTTATTAATTTGTTTATTTCTGTTTTCGGGTCATCAGAGCACTACTTATTCAAGATGGAATCGGATGTCAAAGGCTAGGCCACAAAAAAGCGAGTTTTGGTCGCGGAACGGAGCAATTATACACGGACCGGTGCACCCACCCTGTGGGTTGGTTTTTCATTCGTTATATTCATCGGCCTATCGCGTAGCACAAACATGTTTACCAATGAGCTCTCCGTTGAACGCATACGCGTTTAAAAAACTTGGGCTCGCGTGCAAAAGCCGTTCGATTTTCAACAGACTTCGAACGCGCGCGCTTTGCATACGCGTTGTTACGTCATGCATACGCGTTGAATATCACTGTTATACGTTCTTGGAAATGATGCGTGATATAACACCAACCAATCAAATGGCAAGGATAAGATATACTTATTTGTGTTAAAATAATGTACTATTATCTAACACAAGGTGGAATAGATAATTTTCTCGTGGTAAATTTGTTGTTTGTCGTTTTATTGGTATACTGTTACGGTAGCCTTGGCAGTTATTTGTATTCAACGCAATCCGCTTTATTCGATTAGTGCTTAACAGGGTAAATCAGAAGAACCAATGGCGACATGTTCGCGAGAAACTCTGAACAATCATGCCTACATTATCGATTCATCGCCGCACAGCTTCATCAAAGCCTTTCGCGTGGTGCAAAATACTCATCCAATTTCGTTGATTTCTTAGGAATTACTTTATTTGTCCCACTCGTGTAGGAATCAAGAGATCTTAAAGCGACTATAATAATATTTATTCCACAGTGTTGAATTCGTGTATATACGCGCGCGCATACGCATGCGCATAGCATCGCGTTAACATAACCGAAACGGATTTGTTAATTTTAACATGTGTACCCGGACGAATTGCAGATTAAAATAGATGTGTATGACGTCATGCATTGGGATAGCTACTTTAATACACATATGAGCCAGTTTAATTAGCTTTGCCCTGATCAATGGAAAATCGTGTAGGCTATAAAGTTATTTTTAGTTAATACTATGAACACAGTATATTCAAACTGCTGTTGACTCTGTGTTTAAAAAACAGCACGTCTTAGATAACTGTATTTGACATAAAGCTGCTTCGGAAATTCTTGTTTTGCACGGCACACATTTTTCATGAGACTCATCCAGACTTACCGTTACCGTTTACTCTGCCGCTTACCGTTACCGTTCGTCTGTGTAAATTGGCCTTTAGTTATTTCCTCAGATAAGTTGGTACCTACCCACCAAAGTTAACGATAACTTTGCACATAAAACCAACTTACCCGATTATTAAGCATGAACGGTCCCAATGACGCGTTTATTTCATCAGTGACGACAGAAATGGAAAGTGGGGCGCGCGCGTGCAAAAGCCGTTCAATTTTCAACCGACTTTGAACGCACGCGCTGTGCGTACGCGTTGTTACGTCACGCATACGCGTTGTTAAGTCATACGCAGCAGATTTACCATGCTCAAATATACCAAACAAAAAACTATATAGCTTTGGTGTGTACAAAGCCCTAATCACGTTCAAACTTATTTGTAATTCGTATCACTCGCCATGCGTCTTGTTTGCTATGCATTTATTATTCACAATTATAATATTGCATTATTCATGTAAACATATGGTTCTGAGAATAATATCATTAAAAAAATAACAAGTTATATTTATTATAATCCTGCCTTTTCTAACCATCGGTGAATTTCTTTTGTCGCAAACTTTACATTCACGTCGCTTTTAATTTCCTTACTCGAACGCTTTTCTTTTTATAAGTCTAACCGTTTGTATATGATTTGACTATATAGGTTACATATATTGTGTTATTTCTCGACTTTCTCTGTGTTGTTTATTCGCCAATTTCACCCCGCATCATTTTTTTAAATTTCAGTATTGTTGCTGGGCGGTTTTGTTATATTCAGTTAAACTTTATACTGTAAAACTCCTCTTTTGGGACAGTCCTTCAAAGGTCCCCCAAACCCCCAAAAAAGGACACTTTCAATGACAACGAACGATGAGCAATATAAGGTTTCAACCATATAAGCCCAACCCCCATTCAGTGGACAACATAATAAGGGACAGATTTTATTGTGACCCAGAGGTGTCCCCTTATTAGAGGTTGTTCTACTGTATCATATTTATCTTATTATCCAAACAACACATCTGTACTGTGAGCAACAGCTGGATAATACAAAATAAATATGAAAATACAGCTAAATCAGAACAACAACAATGCCAGAAGATAAATTTAATAAGGCCAATTATTCTATTCAGAGTTTATTATATTTTCATATTAAATTCTGCAATATAATGCCATTACCATACCCTTATTAAAAGGAATGAGACAGGAGGCCACTTCACATCAACCGTGCTAAGTCTTATTAATTGCAGGCGATTTCTTCAGAATCGATACACACTCGTAGTCTCGTGAGAACCGGGGAACATAAATAATTCACATCAGACTATTATGGGCTATACACTTGTAGGTTAGCACTAGTCTTGAGCTAGGCCTAATCTAGGGTATTATATTATCTTGATTTACGAGTCATTTCTTTTTCTGTCGATCCAACAGGAGAAATAAGTATATAAAAAGGTTTATTATTCCTAGTTTCGCAAACGCTCTGAATTTACTCATAAAATCATTATTTTGGGTAAATAAAATTATTTCCAAGACATTCTTGGTTCAAACTAGGACACAACACAATGATGTAACACAAGACCATACGCGCAAAGTAATTTGACCAATCACAATGGACGGATCATTCTTTCACTTCTGATTGGTCAAGTTCTTTAAGGTGCGTTACGTCATGGGTCCTACATAGTTAGGTAGGATTCAAGCTTTAAATTTAATTATTGTTACGGTATTATATTTGCAGTATATAATAATGACATATATACCCGTTTCTTCGTTCAGGTACGAAACAAACAAGTAAATAGGGAGATCAATTAGCATAATTTTATCTGTTTATCTATCTAGTATTTGTCAACAACAGAAATGTAAATATTCCTACCAGTAACTGTTACAATGTGTTGAACCTTTTCTTAGTTTGTTGAATACCAACAATAAGTATATATACAGAAAATTTAATTAATTAAATAGAAACTGACTTTCAGAAGTTTGGTACGTATGGACACATGATTTGGTAACAGTTGCTATAATACACGCACACGTTTGCCATCGTGTGGACACATGATTTGGTATCAGTCGCTATAATACCGTACGCAGAATGTATGTGTGAACGATTGCTTAGTACTAGGTTACTTTACTATTATTGTGCATTAAATTACGTTAACATTTAGCGTTATTGCTCGTGTAGATAACAGGGAACTTAAAATGTGTGTAAATGGGAGCTATGATCGAATACTTGGAATAGTATAAATGCGTGTCCATACTGTAAACGGATGCTTAATACTACCGGTACATTAAACCGGAATTTACATGGTAGCCGCCATATGTAAATGAGATATCATGGCGTAATACGCATTTTTTTCTAAGGGCAAACTCAGTATTTACAATATAAATAGTTTAAGTTCTAATCAAATAAAACTTAGCAAACACTAGCGTAATATTATTCTTATAATAATCAGGCCGTTTGGATAATTAAGTTACGGCTTAAAGTACATCGGATTATGTTCATATTTCTGTGCGTACTTTTGTTATTTACAGTCATATATTACTGGTACTGCTGAAAAATCGATACGTGTTTAAAGTACAGTTTAATCTACTAATAGTATTATAATAATTTGTCATATCTATCTTCATTGAAACAAATATCATCTGTATCATTATCAGTATCATAATCATTAGTACTACATAGTAGTGTATCATTGTCTTCAGTATTTGATTCATCAGTATAACATCGGTATTATCAATGTCACAATCATCAGTATCATAATCATCAGGATCATCATTATTAGTATGTAATTATTTTTATGTATCATACTCAATGATCAGGATCATCATTATTAATATGTAATATACGAACATCAGGATCATATCAGTATCATAATCATCAGAATCATCATCATCAGTTTTTATATCTATCTATCTATCACAAACAATCATAAAGATCATCATCATCAGTATCATTATCATCAGTATGTATCACACACAATCATCAGGCTCATAATCATCAGGATCATCATCAGTACCATAATCATCAGTATCATAATCATCATCATCATCATCAGTACCATAATCATCATCATCATCAGGATCATCATTATCATCATCATCAGTACCATAATCATCAGTATCATAATCATCATCATCATCAGTACCATAATCATCATCATCATCACCAGGATCATCATCAGGAACATAATTGTTAGTATCATTATCATCAGTATGTATCACACACAATCCGTATTATCAGCATCATCACCCAAGAATTCAAAATACCTTCTTTTTCAACATATTCCCTCTTGCAACTTATTATTATCGTGGCTACAAGGCATAATCTAAATATTTATGAAAAATAACCCATGTTATCTAGATAATACGAAGATTATTAAAGAAATGAAATATTCTACCGTTATCACATTTAATCATTTTCTCTCGGGCGTAGATATCAAAATGATGTCGAATGATTAAGGAACCGAAAATAAATCGTATTAGTGTAACTCGGTGAAAGTAGTATCTACACCCGATAATATTATCCATGCAATTATGATGTGCTTGTACAATATTCACGGCTCAGATGCTATTTTCTGTAATTCAAAAAATAGCCTGTCAACGTTTTATTGTTACAACTTACAATCAAGCAAAATGTTAATGTTAGATAGTTATAAATTATAATGATGATAACATACACGATGTTGTATTCGACAAAATGCATGACGAAGTTTTGAATATATACAAGTAAGGATTTAACTCCAAATTAATTATCATTACTCTCTTAAAGGAGTGAAAATGTCACTCGCTATATTTATAGTGAAACTGTTTTCACTCTAAAAGAGTGAATTTCCAATTTTAAAGACTGGTTAAAACAGTTCACTCATTGAAGAATGAAAATCGTTAGCCAGCGTGAATTTCAATCTTTTAAGAGTGGTCTTTAAGCACACTTCTCAAAAGAGTGCAAGTCACTCTAAAAAGTGGATTTCACTCTTTTAATTGAAATCCGAATAAATTGTTTCCAGAAGACTGATAGCGATTGATATTAATGATGACGTCACAAATAACTAGTGGCGAATACATACAGAATTAAAAATTCATACATCTCAAATGTATTTTAAATGGTGAATAAAAATGTATTACATCTGGCGCCTCTGTTATGTTAGGGATGAGTGAAGCTTATGACCTATGATACAGGCATCACATGTGATACATATATGACAGTGTATACATACTTTTCCTATGATACTGGAAAGATTATTATAGACAATTGATAAACAGTAATATGAATAAAACGCACTGTTTGAATGCTCATTCACATACATTTATTACCTATGATACAGGCATCACATGTGATACATATATGGCAGTGTATACATAATTTTCCTATGACACTGTTTGAATGGTCCTTCACATACATCTATTAAACTGTTACGGAAACCTGCTGCTTTTACGTTTAATGTTGAATAAACATCGTATTAAAATAAGTCGTAAAATTTTATTACATTCGCGAACCGTCTTTGAGGCAGATATACGATTTTGAAAAGATAAAGCATTAAAAAAAAACCAGTCATGTGTTTTCTAAATATCTCATCATGATACCACGAACAGGATATCACGAATTTGTTAATTAACGTGTAAAATTCACAGTATTGGGATTTAATGCCAATTATGGAACGAGATTATGGGGATTATTTACGTCTCATTTACGTTTATAATAACATTTTGAAAGTGTCTAAACATTGTGTAAAACACGACCCGGACCAGTGAAGCGCTAATAAGCTTAACCACACGTGTGTAAACATTACGACGGACCTTTCGATCACGACACACTCGACGTCAAAAATCACAGAGCAGCAGAGGCAATCAGCGTTGTGATAGCTTCTGTGAATAGCCCCATTTTAAAATTCTGCGTTGTCGTTGATGCGATCCGGTATTATCATAGCGTAGATTGACTTTATGCAAAGATAATCTAAGCAGCGTTGCTCTGTTGCGCTTACCAAAGCACTGGAGACAAACGCAAGGATGTAACGCAACGCAAGCGTGTTGACCAATGACAAGCGAAAGTTCGAATAATCCAAAGCTTGTGATTGGGCAACTCGCTTACGTTGCGTTTACGTCCTTGCGTTGCGTCCTAGTAGTGAGAACCAAGCCTAATTCCTACTCGGACGCAACGCAGACGTCGGCTCAACGCAAGTGAGTTAACCAATCACATTCGACAGTCGTGATTGGTCAATTACTTGCGATGCGCTTACGTCCTTGCGTTGCGTCCTAGTGGAAACTAAGCTTTAGTAATTGAGAAAATGAAAATCATTAATCCGATAAAAGAACATAACGAGAATCGGAAAACCGGTACACGCGATCTGTTCAATCTGTGTATTTGAACACATTTAAATTCTCATTTTGGTAACACAAAATCAGATAAATAACACAAGACAGTCTGTTGACCGTTTCTTCACCAAACTCGAAATATCATAGTGTCAACTCTTGCTTATCGGTAACGCTAAATTAAACAAACATGTTTTGGTTTCGATATAGTGTGAACGCGTATGATTATTCAATTTGGTCTAAACCATTATGACGATTTATGGTGTCAAGAAAGACAGACAATGCCGAGGGAGCTTGAGGAACGGACGAGAAATTGATCGATATGATTAAACTAATATATTTGTAGAAAGAAAGAGCATGTTCGGTATTAGTACACGTTATTACCTTTCAAAATACTTTTATCATTATCTTGACCCAAATAATCATTTCATGTCTATCAAAATCAAAATCTTCGTCGTCAGCGTTCATTCATATTATTCCATCATTCATTCAGATTCATTCATTTTCATTCATATTAATCATTCATATTCATTCATTAATATTCATATTCATTCATATTATTTCATTAATATTCATATTCATTCATTTTCATTCATTCATTCATATTCATTCATTAATACTAATATTCATATTCATTCATTAATATTCATAATCATTCATTAATATTCATATTCATTCATTTTCACTCATTCATTAATATTCATATTAAGTCACATTCATTCATTAATATTCGTTTTCATTCATATTCATTCATTAATATTCATTCATTAATATTCTTATTCATTCATTTTCATTCATTCATTTTCATTCATATTCATTCATTTTCATTATATTCATTCATTTTCATTCATTTTTATTCATTCATATTCATTCATTAATATTCATTCATTAATATTCATTCATTTTCATTAGTATTCATATTCATTTATTAATATTCATATCAATTCATTTTCATTCATTTTCATTCATTTTTATTTTTTTGGTCTACCCTTCACCCTATCGCACGAGCATAGGCCTATACGATTGATTGTGTCTTCAATGTTAAGCTCTGTCTACACTATCAAACTATTTTGACAAAAACAGTGTGATGTGCCTAAATATGGCAGTGATATGCCATCATCATGTCCATATATGGGCACATCACATTTTTTGTTGCCACATAAAGTTTGATAGTATAGACAGAGCTTTACGGTACAGTAGTATTAACATGGGTAGAATTAATGTGCCTATGATTAATAAGCAAAGCGTAGAGTATTGAATTGAATTTTGAATTGAAATATTTTATTTATCCTGGTTAACCTCTTTAGTCAAAGACTGGTCTCCCAGAGGGCCGAGTTGGTGATCAGTGGCTGTGATGTACTAATACACCGGGGTAACCCCCTACTCGTCTCGAAAGATATACTAGGTTCTTTAAAGTGCACACGAGCTAGTTGTGTACACTGGACCTACGGTTTATAGTCCTTATCCGAGAAAACTCGTTCTACCATCAGAACCATGGAGTGAGTGAGCCTCGAACCCCTGCCGATGTTATGGCTACGTAATTACGGTTCCACTGTCTTAACCGCTCGGCCACTCACTCACAAAGTAGATAGTAATACAAGACCAAATCACCCCCTTCCCCCACCTTCCTGTCACGCAATTTACATTTATTCAACATGTATCATATACCAAACGTTGAGCACGTCTGACATATACCATTAATATTCACTTAATCGTTCAAGATGTTGTAATGAGTGCGCGCAATACTTATAAAATGTGGAGTATTTAGGTCACGATGTAATTATGTCACGGCATAGTAACGTATAAGTAGGCTATGAGAGGTAGGCCTGACGGTTCAGTGTAAAAAAAATATATAATTATTCGGTAAATGTTTTATAATGGAAAACACATTCATAGAAACACAATTAGACGTTATTGTTATCATCATCATACTTATAATAATAATTTCATATTTATATTTCTTCATGGTCTGATTACGTATACGATATCATTCCTAAAGGCCCGTTTACACGGAGTCCAACGGACGATAACGAAAGATGATAAATAGTTAAATATACACTTTCTTTTGATGTTAGGCCAACTCTAGGCTACATTTTGCTTTAGTGTGACGTAACTCTTTTGAGGGCGCACTAACACGCGCAGCCAACAATTACGGCAGGTTACGGTATATGATCTTTAATATACGCATTATCATAGCTTAATATTATATTTGATTATACAAGACATAAAATGGTACAGAATACGATTATATATCATTCGAGAACATAACACATGAAGAAAATAAGCTAGATAAACACGGAATCAATGATTGTATTGCAAGTTGTTGATATTATTGACCATAGGCCTATATTACGTATTTTTAAACTTAAAGGGGGACTCCGGGTTCCAGATTTTTAATTTATATACCGTCTGTTTATTATAAAATATAAGCCTTGACATTAATACTTCAATTATATTTCTACAGCGGCGAAGTGGTTTTACAGGATTTATTTTAATATTTAAAACCTTAAGTAATAAATATATAATATGAATTGAATCATGAATATAGTGTGTAGGCCTAAACAAGAATAACAAAGCATAAACGCATTTTTCTCATTTCTGACGCTTTCCGGCCCATTATTCCAATGACAAGTAAACGTTTAAAAACATCATGAAAACATGGACAAAAGATGGTGTTACAGTACTTATGTTAATATTTAACCTTAAGTAATAAATATATAATATGAACTGAATCGTGAATTTAGTGTGTAAACCGTAAGAAGAACAAAGCATTAACGCGTTTTTCTCATTTCTGACGCTTTCCGGCCCATATTCCAATGACAAGTAAACGTTTTAAAATTGTGAAAACATGGACAAAAGACTTGGAGAAACATTATACCTTCACATCCAATTGCGTTATCAATTATTCAACATTATGTAGGTCTGTGTAATAAATGAACATTACAATGATGTCGAAAGTAATGATTAGGCAGGCGTAGACGACGACGCGAGTTATTGTTCCGTTGGGAATAGAAATTACAACGTGTTTATGGGAGGAGAGGACTCTACGAACGTTACAACCGTTAGTTTATTGGTTATAAATGTAAATTATTATTAGAGTATACGAGTTCAAAGAAATGACGTGGATTAGGTTGTTCTTTAAAACGTATATAATATTGAATTTTGAATTTGTTGCATTACTGTTTCTTGTCTATATTATCATATACTCCTTATCACCATCATACGTCACAGCCTCCAGTTTCAGCGTCGTCATCTATATAACAATCGTCATAATTTTCAATTTCATCATATATTATCATCATGTTCATCATTGGCTTTATCATAATCATCATCATTATCATTTGCTTTTATCATCATCATCATCATCATTGGCTTTTATCATCTTCTTCATCATTAGCATCATCATCATCTTCATCAGTGGCTTTTATCATAATCATCATTAGCATCATCATCATCTTCATCAGTGGCTTTTATCATAATCATCATTAGCATCATCATCATCTTCATCATTGGCTTTTATCGTCATCATCATCATTATTAGCATCATCATCATCTTCTTCATCATTGGCTTTTATCATAATCATCATCTTCATCATTGGCTTTTATCATCATTATCATCATCATTAGCTTTTATCATAATCATCATCATCATCTTCATCATTGGCTTTTATCATCATCATTATCATCATCATTAGCTTTTATCATAATCATCATCATCATCTTCATCATTGGCTTTTATCATAATTATCATAATCATCATCATTTTCATCATTGCCTTTTATCATAACCATTATCATCATTATCGTCATCATTGACTTTCATCATCATCATCATGATCATTATCATCATTGACTTTAACCATAATCATCATTATCATCATCATTATTGGCTTTTATCATTAATATTATCATCATCATCATTATTATTGTTAATATTATCATCATCATCATCATCATCAAGCAACGTCACCGTCATTAACTTCATTAGTAGCCACATTTTACAGAGATTGAATGACCAAACAATCCAATTATTTATACTGAATCATAATTAACTTTCATATAAATACAGTATATACCATACGGTCAAGGTCGTGTCACTAGAGTGGGTGTCATGTTCATATTCTTGTTGATGTGTATTATCATATTGCTATTATATTCATTTATTCATTCAATTCAATTTCAATAACAACAAGATTACAAGCAATACACAAGAAATAGAAATTAAAATGGTATAAAACTTTAAAAATACAAATATGTTTTTATGGTTCTTAAAATGCCAGGTATATATTTTAATCAAAAGTAACTGAATGTAGATATAATCAATGAAAATTTATCTTGAATTAACCATTAAATTACCTAATACACGTCCATGCAAACTTAATGTCAAGCAAACCATTATATACATGTTACATTACGTAATTGTCCTTTGAACGCCGACAAATATGCGCGTCTCAATACGAACGGCGCGCGTACGTAATTGTTCATTTTCTTTGAACGCCGACAAATATACGCGTCTCGATACGAACGACGCGCGTATGTGTAGACGTCGTGTATCTCTTTCGCGATGTCACAGGTTAACTATTGAATGACATATGTGCTATGGACTAATGAACAACGGTTTGTTAGCATAACAATAGCCGTATCCACTTAGTATTACATTTTAAAATGCGTTATGTAATAAGCCAAACCATGAATATCAACAATAGGCTACATTGTAATTTACATATTTTTAGAGCTGGAATTATGTCTGTAATAACCTTGTCTATTATAACATGATGTTGATTTTTATGACTTGGTTACTATAGAAACTGCAAATAAACATCGATTAACGTCCTACGGATACTTCAGTATTATTGAGATGAAAAAGCAATAAATTTCATTTTTAATATGATGGAGTTTTATAAAGCATTATAAACTTACCGTTATTAAGTCTTAGACCTATTTAATTACGGTGCACATTCGATTTTTTGTTTCAAATTTCGATAATACTAAATAGCATGCGTATTTAATGCTTGGTTTCCTACTAAGACGCAACGCAACATGGACTGGCCAATCACAAACGATGGATTATCCGAACAGTGGCTTGTCATTGGTCAAATCGCATGCGCTGTGCTTATACGTGCTTGCGTTGGGTCTCTAGACGGACATGGGCCGTCCACGGAAAGCTTATTCATCCTCAATTCTGCTTATTTCCACTGTCGAGTCGAACAGGCAGACAGACAAACACTACGTTACCGAAAAAAGCTTCTATTCGCACATACTATAGTGATAAGCCTACATTTTAATATTTTTTATGATTATAAGATTAGTTGTGAATTATAAGAACAAAAAAGACGAAAAAGATCATATATGTGGCGGTGATAGTGAGGATGACAACCACAACGCGAAGAACGCGCGAGCGCCGGAAGCAATAAGCTACGCGTACGTAAAAAAACACAACTAAATTATTAATAATAAAATAATTATAAGTATCTTCTTCGTCTCTCACTTCCCTTATTAGATAACAATATTCCGCCAATATTGTTTCTTCTTATCAACTATCATCGTTTGTCTCCTCGCTATTCACAATTTCATATCCGTGCAGCACTTGAATTATTACCATGGTAACCGTATGCATTTGTGACGTCATTTAGTTCCCACATGATTAATTTAACCCATGAGATATTTGTAGAAGAACCGCCCACCGGAATTCGTTATCTGTGCACAGCGGCAGTCGACATTTTACGACAATCTCCATCGAGTCACAAATCATGGAACCCTTTTCCCCATAGTGTTAAATGTGTTTTGATCGTAATCAATTAATCATTTTAATGTTATATTTGACCTACAAAAATAGTGATGATAATTCAATTGTTAATTATTAAGATGGTCTTTATTTATTATTCAAATGTCAAATCACATCTGTATAATAGTATAATGTAATATATACATTTGTAAACATATTCTACTTAAGCCAATTTTTAAAGCATTTTGGTACTTAAATATAAGAACATTTTTTGTATACTTACTTACTTACTGTTAAAAAGTTTATTCTTTTAATTCCAAACGCTATGGGTCAATTTTAGACGCCCGGGTCAATTTTAAACGCTATGAGTAAATTCTAAACGCTATGGGTAAATTCTAAACGCTATGAGTAAATTCTAAACGCTATGGTTAAATTCTAAACGCTATGGGTAAATTCTAAACGCTATGGTTAAATTCTAAATGCTATGGGTAAATTCTAAACGCTATGGGTAAATTCTAAACGCTATGGTTAAATTCTAAACGCTATGGGTAAATTCTAATCGCTATGGGTAAATTCTAAATGCTATGGATAAATTCTAAGCGCTATGGGTAAATTCTAAACGCTATGGATAAATTCTAAACGCTATGGGTAAATTTTAATTGCT
Source organism: Antedon bifida (assembly GCF_963402885.1). NCBI lineage: Eukaryota > Metazoa > Echinodermata > Crinoidea > Comatulida > Antedonidae > Antedon > Antedon bifida. Next base: position 19,369,939 of record NC_136234.1, on the reverse strand, counting down.
ATGGGTAAATTCTAAATGCTATGGGTAAATTCTAAACGATATGGGTAAATTCTAAATGCTATGGGTAAATTCTAAACGCTATGGGTAAATTCTAAACGCTATGGGTAAATTCTAATCGCTATGGGTAAATTCTAATCGCTATGGGTAAATTCTAATCGCTATGGGTAAATTCTAAACGCTATGGGTAAATTCTAAATGCATGAGTCAATCTTACACACTAAAACTAATTCAATTAACTCATAATTCTGACTGCTTATTCTAAACGTTATCATTCAGTTCTCAGACTCTATGATTTAATTTCAAACGTTTTGGTTCGATGCTAAGCGATATGGTTCAAATCCGTCTAAACAGTTTACAGGAAAAAATGTCTCAAATCGGACTACCTCGTGTATGACCGAGATTCATCGACCCGATGTAAAACGATATTTAGGCCTAGATACTCGGCGTGTCTTTTATCTTTAGTTTTAGCACCGGAGTATATAACTGCTTTTCCAGGGCCTCTTTCAGGGTACCGATTTTTATTTTATTTCAGAACATTTATTTCTCTTTTCTTTTCTATTAACAGTGTTTGTAAAAAAACAATTTTAAATAAGAGAGGCGAACCCCAGAAAGTGTAAACTTGTGGTGGGCTGCCAAAAAATAAAAAATATCAAAAAATCATTAAAAAAAACCAAAGTAATATAATATACGATATAGTCCACATACAGATAGATAGACCTACACATTGTCTAGGCTACATAATGGCACTAACCTAGTTTTAAAATAACTCGTACACGTATAGCCTAGTACATTATTATACAAATATAAATATTGATATTTGTGACCATAAATGTAATTTATAGCGTGTAGGCTAGTCCGTACCATATGGCGTGTTCTTGGCCAGCCTATTTCTAGCACATGTCAGCATGGGCCTATATGCTGATTGATGGTGTATTTACGAGTTTAGTGGCCGATGAATTCACAAAGCACATTATAGGAGATCAGAGATATAAATGTAGCAACAACCACTGGATATACCACTGGGACCGATAACAACCATTAAATATTGATTACGCACTAATTTCTTATAATAATAAAAATGAGAAAGAGTTAATAAATGTTGTATTTTCACTATCATCTTCACGTTATCATTACGTCATACCGATCATTATAATATTAATCTAAAGGCACAATTACTTTAAAAAAATGACATATCAGTGTTTGGGTCTCAATAATGACAAATAAAATAATCAAAAAGCTAAGTCAAAACGATAAAGTAAAATGGCTAAAACAAAGTGGTATATAGCTTTCGGAAAACACTTTCTTTCACCAGGGCTTATATAATAGTGTTGCTTTATTATAGTATTATCTGCACATATTATTAGCATATAATTAGCATATAATTAACCATCGTCAACTTTATTAGATTGTTTGTTTGTTGCCTCCTCATCCATCATATAATTATCAATACATTAAAAACACAAACATATCTTGGCTACAATATTGACCAAATTATTTGTCGTATATTATAATAATACAACCATTTGAAATCTCCCCATATTAAATAATATATATTAAATTCTTCACCGACATTATACATTCTGTCTGGTACCGTATGCATATACGAATAGATAATGGGAAAATATGGAGCGCCAAGTGTTGTCATTTATTTTGAAATAAAGCTATTTAAAATTCTGTTTTCACTATCAAACTTTATGTGACAAAACAATGTAGGCCTTTATATATGGACATGATGATGTCATATCGCTACCATTGGGCACATCACCTTTTTTTTTTGTCAAATTAGTTTGATAGTGTAGACAGAGCTTTATACTATTTTTAAATAGTAATATTTTAAAATATAGATTAATTTTTTAATTAACAGGACTATCGTATAGTTTTAATAGAGAAAATAACCGAGATAGTTTTCCCGTATAAATGCACACTTGGCGCGTCATACCGAAGCGTAATGGAACGGTTAGCCTTTGTAGATTTCATTTATATACCGTATAATTTATGAGTTGAAGGGATTTATATCCGCGTGCATAAAAACTGAGATTATTACAGACCGGCTTTACACTGTCTAGTATCGTATTAAGATATTACATATACAATTTCAGTGTAGGTGTTAACCCTTAGATTTAGAGATTTTTTTCAATTAAGACTCATAGAAATATAATACAGTAGAATAGATAAGGATATAAGGTAATTGATATAGTTATCTTATAAATACTATTTAGTAAAACATGTAATTGTTATTATTATAATTATATTTATGTCCAAATATGGATATTTTTTCATAATAATAGATATTTAGAACTTTATTTTTCAACCAAAAGTGATAGATTAGTGATTACAAAAAGAATTGTTAAGACAAGCAATGATAATTGATAAGTTAATCATGTTTTTATAGTGTCTTTTTTGACGAAATAAATGCTATACTGAAAAAAAATTAAAACATCGGATGACACTTTTAATTATATGAATATTCATAAATGACGTCATATTATTGCGCGATCAAAGGCTTTTAACGCCGCCAGAAAAGTCAGATATTAGATTGACGAAAACGCCATATCACTCATGCTTCTAACAAGATTGGATTATTATTGTAATTTAATAAATCGATCTTTTTGTAATTTTGGAAGAATGCACAATTGAATCAGTAATTTAATAAATATTACATTTATTAGATTTAAATTATACAATGAATTCAATCATTGTAAGAAGGAATTATATTTAGTCAATTTTTTTAAGTGACTTTCTTAATGTTAAGTCGTCACTTTCTAATTTTAAGTCGAGGTCATATACAATGGTAGGTCTGTACTAAACATGATGTTTAAACAAATTGTGCATGGTTTATACTTATAGCCTAATATTCTAATATTAGACGATTCTGTAATTGTCTTCAGTACAGGCAAATTGTGTAATGCATTTTCACATGCTATGCCAATCGTCTAACCTAACTTAACATAGACGCCATATGTAATTCATATGTAATGTTGAGATACCGTAGAAAATCGGCCGTTAAAACTTAGGCCAACAGTAGGCGTATATGCATATAGGATAGGTCAACAGTGATGGGTTTATGTTAGCCTAGTGATAAAGTTATAGATGCCTATTATAGACCAAAAAAAAATAGAATTAACGTTTAATAATAGGATATAACCAATTAATATCATCTTAATTCATGAAAAGTTTTGTACCGTCTTATATTATATCTGATAACATAAATAAATAGGCCTAAATTTATTATTTAGATAAAATATTACTTTTCAACGAAATAGGAATTCTCTTTTGATAGGCCTACATTTAAATCATAGATCGTCCGAATGTTACCGGTTTTTTTAGTCGCGTGGACGCAACTCTATAGTTCACTATGTCGGTCGGTCGGTCTGTCTGTCGGTCCGGTATCACTATGCATAGCACGCGACTTAATGGCTGTTGGCCTTGTTTTTGTACAATGCAATTCAATTCAATTCAATTCAATTCGATTCATTTAGAATCTGGCATGGCAATTTCTGTAGTTGTAAATCTCTCAAAATAAAAATTCAAAAACAACAACATAAAGAAACAAGGCCAACAGCCATAAGTCGCGTGCTAAAACGCATAGTGATACCGGACCGACAGACAGACCGACCGACCGACATAGTGAACTATAGAGTCGCGTCCACATGATACATAAGTAATAGTTCAATCAGGATGTTGTTACATAAACCAAACAACTATATAATGCCAGTGGTATGTTGGTTTCTGTTGAATCCATAAGGAAATGCCCTACCCAACTTGTTTTTTTTGTGGCCAAGCTTTTATGAATTACCGCGGTATCTGTTTGTATCTGAAATAAAGATATTACAATATGGGCCTGATTCGATGAAGACGATTTCACTAATGTTATTGATTTGATTGATTTGATTGATTGGTGAAAATATTATTTTTACCGAAGACTTAGGATAAAAACTATCTAGGCCTGAAGAAGGAGCAATAGGAACAATGTGGATCAAAGTGTGGTTGTAATGTAGAGATTCAACATCGCTTGTATTTGTATTACTGTAGGCTTAACGTTATTTAACTATGGAACGCCAACTAATCTAAAAAGCACATGAAAGAAAAAGACGTAAATAAAATAGAATCTTATTTATATCTTAATAATATAGTAATAAAAATCGCTTGCAAAAGGGTCCTGCGAAAACAGAAGTGTAAACTTCTCTATGCAGGATCCTTGCCATCATTTATGCTATGAAACTATATTTATAAAGGATGAGTAAATAAATGTGAACTGATTTTGAATTATTTGTTTTATGCCTTAACGGAATTAAATTCACTATGAAACGCCAACTAATCTATCAAAAAAACACCATTATAAAACACGTAAAAGACGTAAATAATATGTGGTTTTGTTTGTAATTATTTATCATGCATAAAACGAAATTATTTATCCGACAACATTTTAAAACGCCAACTAAGGCCTATAAAAAGCACCAACAAGGACGGAATAGGATTTATATTATATGTTACTATGGAGGAAACATATATTTACTCCATGATTTTACTGAGTAATTAGCATATTAAAAGCAATCACTATTATTACTATTGGGCATGCCTTTTCACTATGAAACGCCAACTAATTATAATATTTTCAAAAACGCCAACATGAAACACAAAGACGTAAATATAATAGGATTTTGTTTATATATTTTACATGTAATTATCCTGTATGTAAACCGAATCATCATTAACCATCAGGCACCATTTCACTATATATATATCTATCTATATAAAAAAAACAGCGCATCGTGTGAAAGACAAGGACCGTAAATAAAATGGGATTTTGTTTATATTTTACAGAGTAATTATCGTCATAGTAAAATATTTCAGATAGGAAACATGGTTATACAGTTGTTTTTACTGAACACGAAGATTGCAGATGGTGCAGTAGACTAGACGCCTATTGGCCAATAATCTCTTGGGCTAATGTAATCAATACGGAACGCCGACTATCTCCAATAACAATACCATAAAGAAACGCGAATCATGATGAATGACAGCCACTAATTACAAATTGATCAGATTTTGTATACGAAATGATATGAAGTTATTATAATTTTGTCTCCTTGAAAAATAATTTGTAAAAAAAAAATGTTGCTGAATACTGGGCCGTTTTAATAGTTATTCACTTTAACAAAAAATTAGATCGAAAAAAAAAATGATTTTCCTTGAAAAATAATTTGTAAAAAAAAAATTGCTGGATAGGCCGTTTTAATAGTTATTCACTTTAACCAAAAATTGGATTGAAAAAAAATTGATTTACCTGAAAAAAATACCTGCAAAATTGAAAGCAAACAAACTGCCAATTGGAAGTCCATAGTCCGCCAGACAATATTTTTTTTTTATAAATTTAAACGTTTATTTTGTCTGTGAAATGACCTATTCAACGTCTGATTTTATCAATCTTCATTATTCATGTTTTTAAGAAAAATCTTAAATGTACTACAATAAAACAAAGAATTCGCGTTTATGATGAATGAGCGAAGACGATTATTTATGTTTTATCGTTCAAAATATTACTTTTGATATTACACTGATTAGATATAAAATAATAATAATATATTTGATAGACTGATAAAAGGCTAGAAATAAATTTTGAACGATGAGTAAAGTCGAAAGATTCGAACCCGGAGTCGTCCGCTTGATATGCAGACATCCTAACATTAAACTTCATCCTGTATATAATTATATGATATTATTGTATGTATGTATTGGTTTACTACTTTGTGAAAAAAAAATTTTGTTTAAAGCATTACGTTTACAAAAATATAACATAACAAATAACACACCACTCAATAATTGTATCAACAAGAAAGAGATTTTGTTTAACATTTATAACATTAATAACCGTTTTTTATTCGAGAACAGATCCGGTCATCAATCGGATAATATCGACTAGAAATTGAAACACGTGATCACCTCCATGTTTTAAAGCATATATTATTAAGCATGCTTCACGGATGCCACATAAATTAAGCTCTCACGACGAAATCGTCGTCGAGCATGTAAAAATAAACCATGTTTACAACAATTTGTTTAATTTCTTTACGCATTGAACTGAAAGACATACAGCGTAGAGTCGTGTATATGTAATTATTGTAATTAGGCCTACGGTGGTTGATTTTTGCCGAAAGCAAGCATATCCTTCTTAGTAAATATACCGAACGGTATAATACGTCGATATTTAACCATCGGGCACTGTCCACTATGGAACGCCAGCGCTGTGTTAATTACAACCGTTGCCACGCGACGGTTTGTTTGCAAAGAGCCCGACTAACAAAAGCCATCGCTGACGGGCCTTTGTTTGCTTTAAACATCATGGGATGAAGTACCGTCGAAATAAGAATTGTATAATATTCTATAGGGCAAAGATCGATATATTATAAAATATATTAGTCGTGTTTAATTTTGATCAAGTCAGATGAATTAGGAAGGTTCTATTGTCAACGGTAGAGTAACCAATAAGCTATATATTAGCAGGTGATATAAATTTAATATTATTGGTATATGGTAATATTATTCTCGTACATGCTGATTAAATATTTAATAAGGAATGTGTTTATTACAACGTGATCGATGACTCCCTATTTCAACGACAGAGATAAAATTAGATAAAATATATGTGTTTAATCATGCATGGTACAATATTTTAATGTTATAGCATGTATAACCCTTGTCAAGCCCGTCACAATTAGTAAGCCTACAGTCTATTTATTATTATTAAAATCATTATCATATCAACACCAACATTCATCATCCTTTATCCTTATCATCGCTATCATCAGCAACAACACAACACTTGTGACGTAACGGCGTAAGTAAAGGCTGGTTTCCTGTCGACGTAAGAGGCAGTTTTTCTAACGTCAGTTACGATTGTTACGTCGATTTTACGTAAGAAACCAACATTTGACAGGAAACCGCTTACGACAATATTTTGGTGAAATCGACGTAAACGCAAGAAAAATAGACGATCGACAGGAAACCGGGGTATCGAATCTCCGTCTGATACGTCGATTTATCGCGAATTAACAGGAAACCGGGATTTTATTGCTTGCGATCACTTGCGTTGCGTTATTAACGATTCTTACGTAAAGTTGACTTGGAGTCAACTTTACGTAAGCGTAAGAGTCGTAAGCGCAAGATATACAATGGAAAAGGATAGGCCTATTTTTAATAGATACGAAAATACGAATTTCATTAATAAAAGCAGCTTTTTTACAACACCTCTTTACCAAAAAAGGATAAAAATTAGCCCTATATTAAAAACGTACAATTATATTAAAGTTCTTTCTATTCACACTTTTCTTTATTTTATTGACACATTCTCATTCCGGTAATTAAGTTCATTAACTATTCTTTTATTAGGAGAAATGATTCGATGTTTTTAAACAATTTAAACCGGCACTATTTGCTCCATCTGAGTTTTTCTAATCAATGTTTTTGTTGTTTGTGTTGTTATAAGAAGCATGCTATTAGACTCTGATGCAGTAGATGTAATATTAAATATACAGAAGGTACGGTAAGATATTTAATAACAATTAATAATAATAATAATAGTAATAATAATACTAATAAAGTTATTAAATAATATTTCCATTCAATATCCCTCCACACTTAATAATAAGAAGCATACAGTAAATACTTGTTAAATAAATTTATTTACAAATACATTCTGCACAATACTATTTTATGGATTAGGCCATTTATATAAATTCTCAAAAATAATAGATGCATACACCATGGCATACAGAATATACAATACCGAAAATCAAACCTTTAACTAAATACTAATTACTTACTTTATTAACTAAATACATTTTTAAAAAGCAAACACAAACACTTTTACTGATTACCTTAAGTGATATAGGCCCTACAGTAACTTTCTTTGCATACACTGTGTCACACAATATATATGATACAGGAAATTAAACCTTTAAATAAATCTAAAAAGTTGAAATACTAAAACTATAAACATATTTTTAAACTCTGAAACTGTGGTACACTGTACTGTAATTTCTCTCTTTCAGATGGGGCTGAATTAAGGACACAAGTTGATTCAATCTTTCTGGTGTCATTCTTGTATATCTATTTAATAAAGCAAAACAATTTGTAAATGCAACACATACACTTTTAATGTTGATACATTATCAATGTTAATATCAATGTTTTGTTTAATTTTCAGTGGTACTAGAAGCAGACTTTCTGTTCACATGTAAAAATGTTAATAATAAATAAGTGTGATATTTCCTATGTACTGGGCAGTATTTACTTTGGAATCATTATAGGCCTCATTTTGTGTTTAAAATTTGCTCTGTAAAAATATTTAAAATTTTAAAACTAGTGTGTTGAAGCTTTTCAATAATTATTTTAAATCGAAGAAAAATAATTAAACATATTTAAAGTGTTTTTCACTTGTTTTTCTTAAGTTAATGACTACAAATTTTAATTTTATAGAATTTTCCTGTTAAGCAGCTGACCTACTGTTATAGTTATGTGTACAGTATAGATAACATTTTTAGTTACAAAGATTTAGTTTTTAAACACATTCCAACCAAAGGGCATGTAAAAGAGAAGTTTCACTGTAGATCATTTTTGTTGCAGTTTAGAAGTTGGAATTATTGTGTAGAGTGTCACATGTGTAGATTCAATACATTAAAATTTTAAAATGTTTTTTTTTTTAAATTTGGCCTATCATATAAAATAAAGTCACACTAAAAAAAATGAGAGATTTATGCCTAATTTCAAAGCTAGCCTAGGCCTACAGATGGTGGTCCACTTAATTGGCCTAGGCCTAGTACTTGTAGGGCCTAACCTAGTAGGCTAGTATAGGAGGCCTACTACTACTAAGTACTAGGGGCCTAGGCTATAGTAGGTAGGCCTAAGAAAAGGCTTTTAGTAGTAGGCTAGCCTAGGCCTAGGCCTAGTATTACTAAAGTAGGCCTAGGCTACGGTCTAGGACATTTTTAGTACAGGCCTCTTGCCTATATTACAGTAAAATAGTAGTGGTTATGATGTAGGCCTAGGCATGTTTTATGTAGCTAGTAGGCCTATGTACAGTATATGCCACACAGCATGTATGCCTTTCTAAGCCTAGGCTGCCTACCTGAAAAACAATTGCCTGACATGGGCAACCATCGATCGAGCAAACACGGAAGCGTAAGAAAAAAATTTCAACTTTACGTAACGATCATAAGACGACCGTAAGCGCTTGAAGTTAAAAAAGTCAACTTTACGTAAGGGTCGTTATCGGCTCGTGAGCCTGCGGTTCAGAACGATCAAAACGACGTTCATTTTTGTTCAACTTAACGGAAGAGACGTAACAAACGCAACAATCGTAACAAACGTTAGCATTTCCAAATCTTACGTCGACAGGAAACCAGGCTTAAGTACGTACGCGTGTGAACGCAATTGACGAACTACAAGTGACATCACTCGCGGCTGTGATTGGTCAAGTCTCACACGTACGTCGTTGCGTACAATTCTAGTGGATACCAAGCTTTATCACTGTGTTCAAGGCTTTATTATTAATGTCATCAATATCATTATCATAATTAGCGTCAATTTGTTTGCGTCCATATTTACATACAGTACCAGTTTTTATTAACTATTATTATAATAATCTTCGTTATCAATATAATTTGCTTAATATTAATATTCTGTTCCAATATGTTTCATAAATACTCGAACGTTAATATTTGCTCTGATATTGAGAATCCGTGCTATGTGAAATAACGACATATTAATAATAACGTTGGGCTAGAAAATCTCTTATTGTAAAATGAACCTCTGCTGCTTTATGAGATTTGCAGAAGGATAATCGAAAGTTCAGAGTCATATAGTAGTAGCTTAAAGCGATATGAAGGCTGTTAAAGGGCAACTCCGCCGGGTTGGAAAAAAAATTAAATTGACGAATTACAGGCGTATGACAATATATCCATAATTTTAAAATTAAATATAATGTAAAAACATTGGGTTTAATATGATATAAAATATGCATTATTTTTGATTTATTATTTGTAATATGTTGATAGATAATACTCTGCAATCTCATTTCGTCATTTACCCAAAAAACTATAACCTAAATTAAAACATAATGCGGATAAAGATATTGGACACGAATTAGTTGACAAATGCAAGTACTTTCTTTACTAAATTTCTAAAAATTATCAAATATTATCGTCATCAAATGTACTGTTATGAAATTTATATTTAGCATCATAGATTAGGGTATAATCCGTGTACCGTTGTCTCAAGCATAATGTATGTAAGTAGGTCAATGGTCAATGGCTTATAGACCACGTGTTTGAATCTGTTTGCTACAATTTTGAGAAACACATGACAAGCGCCTTCAAATGCTGATGAAAATGGTACTGTTTTGTACGCGCGCGTTGAAATACTGGTGAAAGTGGTAATGTTTTATACGCGCGCGTTGAAATGTTGATGAAAATGGTACTGTTTTGTACACGCGCGTTGAAATGTTGATGAAAATGTTATTGTATTGTACGCGCGCGTTGAAATGTTGATGAAAATGGTATTGTATTGTACGCGCGCACTTTAAAATGCTGATGAAAGTGATACTGTACGCGCGCGTTGAAAAGTTGATGGAAAATGGAAATGTTCTTGTAGGCACTCGTCAGCTGCTTCGTTCTTTTCAACATTCAAGTTCTTCTGTGAGCATGATTTAAAATATAGTCATGTTTGATAAATAACTGATTATATATTTTCCAAATATTAACAGTTGAATTTACATGTAGATAGTAAGTGAGATAGCCACAAACAAACGACGTCACAGATTTGATTTTGTTTAACAATAACAATAACAATACCAGCATAAAAAAAAGTAAAGGTACTTAAACGTAAAGGGGTGGTTTTATATACCTCATGTATATACGTTTTGATTTATACAATTATTGACGTTGCTGGGTAACATGTTATTTATAGACGCGTTGTGCTGGTGCGCAGGTCCAATAGATGTACTTAAAATAACCTGAAATAAATGGGTGTTAGTACCGTCAACACATAATGATTATTTGAAAATAAAATCCTAGGCTTACCTATAGTTGAGACTACTGTACCGACGAAGTAAAATGCCCCTGGAAAATCCCATCTTAGCCGGTGTTCTTCTGTTAAACCCTTTGCAACTGCATATTCATGCTTTTTTAACAGTTCGTCAAAGTCCTCTTCTTCTACAATATTCGTATTAATGTATTTGCTTTTAAAACCATTAAGAACATCTAAATACTCCGCTCGTTCGACCTGCTCCATGTCCGCCTCAAGAAAGTGGAAAATTATAGCCCCCATCAACCAATAAAATAAGATAAAAAAAGCTAGCAAAATAAACCGGGAATTATCCTCTTTCAGACGAATAATAGCGCAACATTTGTTTGTTCGCGCCATTCCTTGAAATCCCTATCTAAAATTATTTTTCGGACCTACTTAGTTTAGGAGGTCTATTCCTCCTTAATAAATACCCATATCCTTGTCAAACAAGCATACAACGACTCAGTCGCCTGAAACTATACACTAAACCAGACTGAACTCCAGATAAAAGATATATTTTCAAATCGCGCATTTCTTCTTTTTAACTTTATCCATCAGGTGCGTGATTATAATCTCCAATTTTTACCACCATTGTTCGACTCAAAACTCCCGGCATTTATATAACGATAAAATTCCAAAATGCTCCTTCAAAATGGCGAATAGAGAAAACTTGATTTTATTGCTACTAATAATATAGCACTGTATTTAACGTAGATTTTAAAGAACATCTCTCGAACCCCATGAACGTTGATGATAATCACAGAATAACAGAAAATCCACCTTGTAGATTCATTCGCAAAATGTATATTGGAAATACTTTACATTTTATACGATATCGCGAAATCCTTTTATTATCTTTATGTTACTTGAAGATGATTTTCTTGTACAGACATCTATATCCTAGGCACTGCCTTGGATGCTGTCGGTCAGGTCGAGATGATAATGAGCAAATTATAATAGTATTACTATAGATGCATATTCGGCTCCAACTCTCTCGACCATATAACGCTGATCTAAACTTGTCATCAGTGCATCGCTATATGCTACGTCACAGCGCGTATTATACTCTCCGAAATGAATATTCATGAATGATCGGAATAAATAATGAGGTAGCCGCTTCCGTTATTAGTTTTCTGTCACTGCGCACACCACACTGCAGCAGACTATCAACAGGTTTTTTTTTTCAAGTCAGCTCAAGCCATCATCAATGCTGTAAATACCGTGAAATTCATATTGACTGAAGCTTCTAAAGACAGATGTATTTTACGAGAATCGCAAACCTAACAGCAGCTGCCGTTTTCCCATCGCCTCATTTCGAGTCGGTCCGCAGAAATTATATCGATCGGCAATTGACATTAAATCAAAGAAAACGGAGAGACGAAGGAAGTCACTAACGTAAGCATCTCCTGTGTGCGAGTTCATTGCCAATACGGAAATAAATTAACACCGGATTGTCTGAATAATTCGCAGGTCACGAATTCTAATGACGACATCACGCTTGTTTATTATCTGTATTTTACCGTCAATTTGTGGCAAATCTTTTCATTTTAAATTCTCATTTATTCTAATTCTCCTGAATTTATAATTAACGAACCACGAGAGTAATCATAAATCTCTTTGTTCAGTAACACTACCAGCATATTATTTATATATATATATTCACCGTCACTCTAGCCTGCATAATTCATACAACAGCTCACAGTTTGCGATTAATAACACAAAATATTAGATTAGCTTCAGTAACGCAATTATTTTAATCAACATTTGTTTCAATAACCATTGCAATTTTTCACTTGCGGATTGATGATGAAAGTGGTTGATTACATGAGGGCGCTATTACGTATTTGTTAAATCTCTTTTTACTAAACTGCCGTTCACACCTGGCGATCATGTCCTCCCAAATTACCATAATTTATGTCATATCGCTGTCTTCATGGTCTTCATCGCGCCCGGGTATTTTTTGTCATCATATTTTTATTATATTATTAGGCCAGGCCCAGTGCTGTAATTTATTTCTTCAAAAGTCATGAAATAGTTGTAAATTACTTGGATCAGACCGATTTCCGAATTCTATTATCCCTTCGCGCGCGATGGCATCTTTAGACAGTAGACGTCCTCGCTAGGCCCCCTATGTCACTGCAAATTAATCATAGCCTACTTGCGAATTATCATAAATTACCGGTAAACTTCATGGTTTATTTTAAGAAATTCACTTGATTGGTATATTTATACTATAAATATAAATAATAATGTTTAATCATGGTTTTAGACTGAATAACCACTCGTATCTATTAATTTGGCGAATATAGCGTCTCGTATTTAAATAACCATCCAACCTAACTGATATTTTGGCGAAAATGGCGTCACATATTAAAAAGTTGTGTTTTGGGATTACCCCGCTTTGTTGTTGTCGAGCTTACAATATTTGAGCTTATTTCAATATGAGATAAGTAAGCTAAAAAATGAGCATAACTGCTTATTATTTATGATATTAGGTGGTTAGCTAAAGAGACTTAAACTCAAATTGCTTTTTTATAATATAATGCCACGGTTAAGTTGCTCTAGCCTAGACTAGTCTAGCCCTCTACTCTAGGCTAGGCTGGGTAGGCCTAGCCTAGATAGCTAGTTTGAGCCTAGATAGCTAGTTTGAGCCTCGTCTCGTCAGTCAGTGCGCGCGGATGGTGGGAAACTCCTCACTCACTCTCACTGTGAATCTGTGCAGGATAGGTTATAGTTATATTAGGCCTAGTTGTTCCCAAGCATCGAAAAAGAATCGATTAATGGTAAAAAATGTATTATTAATATTAAATAATCCATTTCAAAAATCTTATTGCAGTTGACTTGTTGTGTTGCAGTTAGTTATGTGAGAGTTAGTTCCAACAAGATGCCGATGTGGACGCTGAGACTTGATAGTGGTCCACGTCGTGTTAACCATGCCGCAGCAGCAGTCAATCATTTAATCTTCTCGTTTGGAGGCTATTGTACAGGGGATGACTATTCTCGACGGAGACCAATTGATGTCCATGTCTTTAACACTGGTAGGTATGATGAGCTATCGGCATCCATGGTCACCTATGCATGAAATGCTAAGTGCTTTGTTTTCGAGAGTGTTGAAAGCAAAGACCTAAGACTGCGAATACGAAGACGCTACTGAAAAATAAAGTACACAAAATATGACCAAAACCATACAAAAATGATGGTAATACCTTAAATTTACAGATTCTTTAACATGATTTCGATTTTAATCGTTGTGCTTTTAAAAAATATGACTTCATCTATGAACAAGCAGACGCTTTTTCGCCAATGTAGTTAATATGTAATATCAAAGATAGTATAGGCCTAGTGTAGTAGATATCACACTTCTTATTATACCCTTGTCACATCTGCATAAATTGTTACAACTTGTAACAAGTTGTAGCCAGGTTTGATCGCCCAACTTATTACATGTTTTCACACGTATGCATATATGCGAACCTACCTTGTGAAATCTCGGAATGAAAGAATAGTTGCGTGCTATAATAATATAGACATGTGTAATCCATCAATCAGTCAATAGTCAATAATACAAAATAGTCGATCGTCGTGGGAACTGTAAGGAGGAGACGAAGGGTATTTTTTAATACAATGAATATCAGTAACATTATAGGAATTTTAGGCTTATGAAAGTATGCTTTTTATTGAAAAATAGATGACACTTTTTATACTTTTTATTTGTTTTTATTTACAAAACTAACTCATAAAACAATAAGAGTTTTATTGATATTTGAAATGAAAACTGATAGATTATGAAAAAAATAATGGTGAATATTGATTGATAACTTTGATAAGCTGTGAAAACAAACCTCCCTCCAATTTCTACCATCGTATTTCTAGTTTTTTTGTTATTGATGTCTATCAGAATGACTCTAGTTCACTTGACCTTCGGGAGTAAATGACGATTCATCAAATAGTTGTGAACCGTCGTCGTCGCCAGTTGCGTTGTCACTATTTTCATCTACATCACAATCAAGATTTTTGATGGCTGTAAACGGCAAATCTTGTAGTTTTCTGCGAATCCTTACAACATTTTTACCCATTTCCTTTGCCATGCTATCGTTATCTTGATTTTCGAAAGATGCTTTTAATCGATTAAATTCCTCAAGTGCTTCCATGAAATATTTATTTGCATCATTAAACTCATTTCGTTTTTCGTGAACTGTACCAAGACTCTCCATGACCTCACCCAGCTCCGTGTTTTGTGAAATTTCAACTTTACGTATTCTATAGCACTTGTTGAATGACTCAAGTGCGTCGTCTAATTCATTAAATTTCAGCTTTAAAGAAGCTAAATTAAATAATGAATCTGCTGTAGACTTGTGCCAATATTGTAGTTTTTTTCTAATGTCGACTGCTCGTTGGTAGCATACCATTGCTTCACTATAATTCTTCTGGTATTCGTATACTCGTCCCCGATTCATAGCTATGAGAGATGTGTCCACGTGATTTAGGCCAAGAGATTCCCTCATTTCAAACGACTGATCAAGCAACCTGTGAGCTTTCTTGGGATTATCTTCGTAAATACATGTGTTAATTGCAACATTGTTTAACGAAACTATGATGTCGTTAGCCGGTTCGCGTTTAAAGCGCATCTTTGTATCTAGTCCTTTCTGACCGTATTCTAGTGCTTTATTTTGGTCTCCCATTCTGATATAGGCCAGACTCATGTTGTTGTACGTTCCTCCGATTAACGGGTGATCGCCCCATATTTTTCTTCGCATCTTTAATGTCTTCTCGTGATATTCAATACCACGTTTGAATGAATCTGTTAAATTAAAGATATTTGAGTCAAAACAATGTAGATTATGCTGTATTTTAATAGAAAGGAAAAAGTGGAATTTAATGCAATAACTTGCATAATTACGTACCAAGAAGAACGTATGCAATTCCTATACACGACCAGACCGCTGCAATTATTCTCTCCCATCGGGTGTCTAACTTTCTTTCAATTTCACTCATTCTCAACAGAGTTTCTTCAGCATCTTTAAAATATCTATTAGTATTGATTATTTAAAAAAACTATTAATAACTATTAATGGACAAATAAATCTTATATTTAATTGACGAATGGTTCTTCCATCCAATAACCCATAACAATTAACATAAAAAATTAATATTAAAAATCAGTATAAGCTTCACATTCCCCGTTTTTGTTCCATGACATTCGTGCCATCCCAGCAAAAATAGTTCACCTCATAAAACAAAAAATATTATAACGATGATAATGTCTTTTTAATGACAGCTTAATAGACATATACTGTGTGACATATAGAATGTTTATTACCTTAAAGCGACTTTGAAAGAGCCTTGCAGGAACAAGTTCCACCCAATATGTTTTAACAACCATGCCATGTCAACAGTATCGCCATATGAAGCTAGAATGTCAATTGCCTTCTCGTACTGCTCTTGTGCCAATTTCCAATTTGATGCAGTGAAGGTCAATGCTTGACCATAGGATGACAACATCACACCGAGATGTTTCTTCTGATTCCGGCTTTCGGCAGCTCTGACACAAGCCGCATAAAATTCAACAGATTCTTTTCTTGGCAGAAAATTAATAATAAGATATTCTGCCTTGCAAGCAACGTCAAGAAAGAGGTCGTAGTCTTCCGAAGGACAAAACGCCCTCTTGCAAGAGTTTCCGTATGTTTATTAACTCTATACTGAATAGTGGGAGTTTCTTACACGAGTCTTCTTCAACGATTGGCGCCAACGATTGAAGCAATTTTCCGTAAAATGAACAATAACGATTGCGCAGGACAATTGACTGTTCTGACGAAAGTAAAGATAATTCATCGGATAAAAATTCACGTAAAAATTCATGAATATCGAAACGTTCATTTAGTGTATCCCTGGCAACAAGGGACCGCGTTGTTAGTGGAATTAAGACACGTTGTTTAGCAGAAACTACTGGTTTTTCATTGTTTAATTCAAGAATGTCAGCAACTGCTTTAGCAGTAAATGAAGAAGGAATATAGGAAAGCCTTATGTAATCATTTCTTATTGACTTTAACTTGTTGACGGATGATTTAATGACAATTGAAACCTTTTCTTCTTCACTGTAATTGGCAGAACTTAATGTTTCCAAGCGATTCTCTTCTAGCAACGCAAAGAGTTCATGTGGAGTGTATGTATTATTTTTAAGTTCAGTTGCAGCGATTACTAAAGCATGCGGGATTCCAGCGCAATATTTAGCTATCTTCTTATCAATACTGTCAACAAACTCAACATTTTCCGCAACAGATGTTAACAACTTAATAGAATCTTCAATACTTAGTGGTTTTAAACGATGGTGGTACACATTAACATGAATTGACAGCAGCCTGTATTTAAACCTGGAGTTTATTAGAAGCAACACTTTTGAGTTATTGACAAGTCTTGTACAAAAGTCTAGAAATTGAGTCTGCAACTCATTAGACGTATCAACAGACAAGTGTTCCGCTGCATCAAATATCAGTAAACAAAGACGTTTGAGTCCCTTTAAATGCTTTAAAAGTGCATTTTCAGAACACGGTGGAAGTCCTAATGCTGCAGATAGCTTGACGAGGACTCTGTTGAAATTTGTTACTTGACGTAGTTTAATGCAATACACATCTAGTGGCTTATCCAAAAGTTGGAAATCACTTACCAGTCGGTTACCAATTTCTTTTGATAGACGCGTTTTGCCGACCATGGGTTCTCCTGTAATTATTATCACTCGTCGTATTTCTGATTTCGGTGACAATACAGCGTCGGAAAATAGTTCTCGTAAATGTTGCGTTTCCTTTTCTCGCCCAATAAACATTGTACTGTGAACTCACCGTTATCCGTTTGCTTCAATTTCTGAAAATGATAATATCTGTAGCGTTACCGGTAATATTATGCAAATTATGTCTAGGCATCACAGATCTCTCATATCTGTAGGCCTACAATTTTTAGCCCACCGCTTCCCCCCTGGGTAGTAAGCAGACGCCTGTTCCCCAAGTAGAGTAATCCTGCTATTTTCTCATCTCATATTAAGGTAAGGTATTAATCTGGTCCTCAAGCTTAACTGGAAACTGAGGAAATTCGGATTAGGCCCTCCATGGCTCACAGCAGCCAGCAGGGCAGTGCCTACCAGTTTTTGTATTTAACAAAATTTATTTGTGCTGCACAGAATTGTCTCTAAAATCATATAATATACTTACCAATAAACAATTATGCCTTCTCTAGTCCTTGACTGGTGAATCTGGTAACTGGAAATTTGAGGTACAACTCCTGATTCAATGATTTAAATTTCCTCATTGTCATTACAATAAGTTATCTGTCAAAGAAACTAACCAAAATTGAAATACATTACTCGATTGTGTGAATGTATTCAAGTGTGAAATTTCCATCAAGAATATGTTTTCATGTCATATACCCGGCTATAATTAGAAATGAATCTTGGCAAGTTCACGAAATATACAGGAAATATCTGGAAAAACATTTTTCTATCATTTAATATTATTATAACTTACTTTATGTTGTGGGGTGGGGGGTGGAAGAACATATTGCATAATATGACTGGACCCTACTAAATACTACATCTATTGCATTATTCAACATTTGGCCACCTTTTTATTACTGTAAAATTTAAAATGTGTTTATTCCAATCGGTATTACCAACACTGTCAAAAGAGATGGCTGAAGTTCCAGCTCCGCCAACCACCTAAATTGTCCTCATCAAAGTAACAAAAAAAAAAAAACTGACTTTTACTATAGTTTCAAGAATTGTCCATGGTAAATACAAAAAGGGATACTTTCTATAAACCTTTATTAAATGATTGTTAATTTTATCGGGCTTAACCAGGCTTGTGATGACGACTATCCAACAGTTTCCCGATTTTCAACAGATTGTCGGTGTCCCGCTTCTAAATGTTTGTACTGTCAGTTGTGGCTTAATATTGTCTAGATATTATGTACATATAACTGGTTTAATAATAACAATTGAAATTTTTTAGTATCGTTGAAATGGAAGAAACTTCCCGAAGTTGATAAACACGATCCAAGTTTTCGATGCGTACCCTTCATGAGGTACGGTCACTCGGCCATCGCATACAATGACAATATTTACATATTCGGGGGAAGAAACGACCCAGATGGCGCCTGTAATGAGCTGTATTGTTTTCAAACCTGTAAGTAAACAACAGCAAACAAATCTGTTTTTTTGGAATTCATTTTGTTAATTGTCTCTTTATGTCCTACGAATAAGTTTTGTACTCTAATTTCCAGGAACTGCTACTGTTCCATCCAGCATACTTTGAATCAGTTTGGCCAAGCCAAGGAACAGACTCTAGTGAAGATGTGCCTTCCAAAGTAAATATCTTTCCTATCCTTAAGGAACTAATAAAAATTTTCTCTATTATTTTCATTCCCATAGCAACTTTTAAATGGTGTTTACCAAAACCTTCTGGCGATATCCCACCGGCTAGAGATGGCCACTCTGTCTGTCTCATTAAAAATAAGATGTATGTATTTGGTGGATATGAAGATGAGGTACGTATTATAGTCTCTTTATGTACCGCCCTCTATTTTCTATGACGTACAAGCAGAAACCATGGCAGCAGCGAATGTATACACTTTTTTTTTTTTTTTTACAAGACTTGTTTTTTTTAAATTTCAGTCACAGTGTTTTTCGAACTCTGTTCATAAATTGAATATAGATAAAATGAGATGGAAAAAACTTGTATGTAAGGTATGAATTTGTTTTTCTTATATCATAATTGTTTATTATAAATTCATAGAGCATAGAGACACTCTTAATTGCCAAGTGATTTAATGAAAATTAATTAATTTATAAATGTTGAAGATGAGGATCTTTGAGAATGAGAAAAAACCACCACAATTGAGATTCAAACCCGGAATCTTATGCATCCTACCATTTGCTGGAGCAAATTATATGGTTGATAACCAAAATGTAATGATGTAGTACTAGTCCAGTAAAAATTAAAATTCTGCTTGAAGATCATATGGATTTGAGATGGAGATCCTGAGATGATCTGATCTGATTTTTTTGTGTCTGCCTTTTTTATTTAAACTTATTTATGCAATTGATTTTGTAACTATGGACGTCCATTTCAGAAATAAAAGTAAAATGAATGAAATGAAATGATATGACACCAAAAGAACACTTTTATACTCATCCATTTTGTCACCATACAGGGCAGACCAGCACATTGGCGAGATTTCCACTCTGCTGCAACGATAGGACAATACATGTATATATTTGGTGGAAGGTCAGATTTAAATGGCCCTGTGTTCACAAATATGGAATTTTACAGTAACGAATTAGCAGTATTTGACACAAAGAATAAAACATGGAACCAACCAGCAATATCAAGGAATCGACCTATTGGAAGGAGGAGCCACTCAGCTTGTAAGTATAATAAATAATATATATAAATACATCAGGCATAGAACATTAATTCTAAACCGCCCGGTGATATACTGAAATTTAATTAATTAATTTGAAATGATAAAGATGAGGAAATCTGTCGTAAAAAGTAAAAAGTCGTATATTAAATATATAATATAAACCATATAACCATTTTCAGAGTCTCTGTATCTCCTTATCACCTAACTTTGCTGAAGCCTAGAATATATACATATTTTTTAATTTTTAAAGTTTTGTTATGTTTATCATTCTATAGTTGTTTACAAAGACAATATGTACATATTTGGTGGCTACAATCGTGTCACTAATCAACATTTTGACACAATTCATAAATTTGATACCAAAGCAATGGAATGGTCAAAGGTTAAAGTTCAAGGGGTGTTGAAACCGTGCAAACGGCGTCGACAATGCTGTGTCATGATGGGCAGCAAACTAATTATGTTCGGTGGAACAAGGTGAATATTGCTATTTTATTTCGACGGTTTGTTCAGTGGTTTTCTTCCAATCTCCAAAGTTCAAAGTTCAGAGGTCAGATGGGCTTATGAACTCAACTCAGTTGTGTCAACATAAATCTGAGCAACTGAAAGCAACAGATTTCAATTCAAAGTAATGCAAAATATTTAGACTTGATCACAGTTGAGTCTACATATTCTTGGAACTGAAAGTAACTGAGCACAACTAATTCTAGGAATCATCTCGCGATCGGTATGGTAACCACGACTAGTTACAATCGGTTCCAAATCAGTTCCATAATCAGTTCCTCAAGCAACTACTTCATTCCAGGAAAGTTAAGATTAATTTGAGTTTATTTTAGTTTCAGGTTGACATCAATTTCCTCCTTAAGCCACTTCTTTTAACATTTTTTCTGCCAAGTCGTAGTCAAAATTTTAGAAAGTATTAAAGACGAATTGAAACAACTTTAATTAAGCTAGTTACTGTTTTATTTTCTTATTTAGCCCAACATCAAAGTCTACATCAATTGACCATCTACAGGACATGGATGACTTATATATATTAGATTTTGGTAAGACTTAAAAAATTTAAAATAACTAATTTCTCATAGTTATTGCAATGAACTGATATAAATACAGATATATAATCGCAAGGGTTCTTAACTTTAAAAGATTTTGGGAAAAAAAAAAATATATATATTATATATATATATAACATAGGCCATGGGTTGTAGGTTCCATGTCATTAGCCACACATTTGTAAAATTTGCTCCGACATAAAAAAGTGCTTCTTTCATATTAGTTTTTACAAAAAATAAATTCTGTATTGAGATTGGAAAAAAAATTATTTTTTTCTTTTCTGTTAATATATTGTACAAGAGATGACTTGCCGTAATGTTAGGCTATGAGATGCATTAGGACTGGAATAGACTGCATGCAATGGGTACTCAAACTTGAGCTGATGCTATGTGTTTTCAATGGAATGCATTTACTAAAATCTTTCAAGAAGAGAGGAGTTTCTGATATAATATTTGCCTATGTTTTATGTTAGGTTCAGAACTATCACAATTGTAGGCCTCCTCCTCCTATTTCCAAACTGTGTATCTCCATTAACATTCTCAATTTTTTCTTTTTGCCTTGATTGCTTACTGGTATCTTTTCTTCTTTTTTTTAAGAGCCAAGTTTAAAAACCCTTTGTCAGTTGGTTGTAATTGAAAATAATCTCGACACATCTATACTTCCAAGAGAATTGAGGTGAGGAACTAAAATATTTGTTGATGCATAATACAACCAAATTTTGCTTTGTGTTTATTTTATTTTGTCAATTTTTTTCAAGAATACATTAGAGAGTTTTTGATTTGCGACTACCTACATATTGATTGGTCATTGGTCCTAGAAACTACTAAACCTGTATTGAAGAAAAGCGCGATAAAGCAAGTCAGAACTTCCCTGTATGAACACTATGATTGTTTTTAGGGTTGGTTACTATTAGAAGAGGGGGGGGGGGGGGTTACTATTAGAGTAGTGGGTTACTATTACTAATATTAAATGAGGCACCTGAAAATAGTAACTCACCCCCAACATTTCCGGTCAGCAACTCATAGCAAAATAATAAAACAGTACGAATAAACAAATTTGGTTGAACTCTAACTTTATTTTATAAACTCAAAAACACTCAATCCTCCTCCACTCCCGAGATCTACATGCATTATCTCCTTATCAAAAATGTTGATTTTAGTGTCATTTTGTCAATATGTTTGTGCGACTCTAATAGTAACCCCCATGGGTTACTATTAGAGTAGTGGGTTATTATTATAGATTGACTTATAAGGTGGGTTACTATTAGAGTGTGTGTTACTATTAGAAGATTTACAGTATTTTTTAACGGAAATGGCAGCCATGTTTCACAGTTGGCCCTCCAGTGTTTATAATGTCTCTTATATTTATCATTCTATCATATTTATCATACTATTATATTTATTAAATGTTGTGCTTTTTATTTTCCAGAATTGAAATAAGCAATATGGTCTCAACCAACTCACTTTAAGGAGTCACATGACAATCACATGACCAATGATGCAACGATGAGTATTTTATACAATTTCTCGTTAACTTCCAATTTTTGGATTATTATTTTTTTGTACAGCTTGGACCTAATGCCCAGTAATTTAACAGTCATTAACATCTTGGTGTAAAAAAGGTAAATTCTAAATAGATTTTACTGTAATTTGTTCCTAATGTTGCATTGCGAATCTTGATGTGCAATATGTACAACTTAGATTTAAAATTTTTTTTTTTTTTAACTTTTTCAAGATTTTACCGATCAGTGAATGTAATTCAACATAGATATGAAAGTGTTTTGTTAAATTCTTAAAACTAATATTGCAAAATATTATTTTTAAAATGAAGGGGAAAAAAGAGCTTAAAAAATAGAAAGTAAAGTATTACATATTTACAAATTACAATAAAAATTTTAAGATTATGTAATGGTTAATGAAAGAAAAAGTATTATTGTTTGTGGCTAGAAAAGGATAAAAGCTAATTTCTTAAAAATTATAAAAACTGAGATTTAACAAGTTAACTGAAATTATGTTCTCAAAGTAAAGAATCCTTATTTTTAATAATTATTATTATGTAAGTCTATTTTTATACAAGGCTTTATTTATTATGACAGTTAAAAAATCAGGTCCTGTATCTTTCTTATATAGGTAGCTATGGAACGCAAGCTTTGCCAAATTTGGCTTATTATCCATTTTCTAAAAGTGTATTATGTTTAAAAACATATTTTAATGTATGATAAGTGTTTTTTTATTTTTTATTCTATTTTCAAAACATTCATGCAATGCTCATTGATAAATACTAACAAACCCCTTGATATTAACATTGTCTATTATAGAGTACGCATAATATCATCAATATCACTTAAGGTTTTCACTTACAAAAAGACAAAACAAAAGGTAAAATTCAACCAAAAACCCATTAGCTGACAGCCATTTTGACTACTTTTTGCTTTAATAAATTACAGTCAATCCAAGTGTTATGGAACATCAAAATGGCATATTCAACAACAAATTTGAAAATAAGCGGGACAATATAAATTATCTTTAATAGGGGTGTCTCCTGATGGATTGACCAAAATGTTAAAACATAATGTATTACACACCTCGTTGGAAGGTGTTCCATTTTAAAGGCTGTCTCCAGAATAAGGGTGGGTGTCCCCTGAAGAGAGAAGGAGGGAATCTACCGTATCTTAAACTGTTTTGTTCAATTGAGCAAATATAGGTGGTTAAAGCATTTGTTTGATAAATACCAAAAATGTATGCAAGTAAAGTAACATTTTATTTATTTTGTGAAACCCAATGTATCCTGTCAGCTGCAGTTATTGAAGCTTTGTATGAAAAGGATAATAAATTATTAATAATTTTATTCCATCATGTATCTCTATGTTTATTTTATTAAAATTACCTTCCAGGCTCTGCCAGTGGCATATATGGATTTAATGTGTACCCCATCCTAGTCTAGGTTCTAGACTGTGTTTCTACTTAATATTAGTAAAAAGACAAATATTTTTGCACATACAGCGTTTCATATATATAATACTTGAGTTTCCAAACAAAAATCTAAATGCTGACTGGTGGACTAACATAGACAAATTAAATACACACTTGGGGGAAAATATGTACATTACATTACTGTTGGTATTTGTCGCAGCCAGACATAAGATCAAATGGATGTTATGAGTTCCTATTTTGGCAAGGCGAGCTCAGTGTCCTGTTGTTAGATTGCCTTGGTATTACTAAGTAAGTTTCATGTTACAATCTATTGTTTGAGTCTCTATTTGCATACATGTGCTGTGCCAGCTGGCCATCAGACTGGCTTCTTGCATTCTCCATGCCACCTGGGAACAAGGACCTACGAAACAGTCTGGACGGTCGTCTAGCAGTGTCTGTAAAATACTCGTAATCACCCGTCATTCTGGTTCCTGATTCCGTTAAAGTATTGTTTCTGGAGGATCCTGTTAAACTATGCTGCAAATGCGAGATGTACCGTATACCTTCTTGTTTTGTTATGATTGGCTCAAAGGTGTGAATGACAGAGGTCTTTCTAGAACACCGTTTATAAGCAAGAATGATAAGAAGGATGATTAAACAGAAGGCTAGCGAAAGTGAAAGCAGAGATATCCATAGGTAATCTCTTGTCTCTTCAGTAGCGACAACTTTCTCTGGGCCGCAAAGACTTACAAATTGATCAAGTATATCTGGGCAGAATTCGTCTATTGCCCCCGAGTCAACACAGTTGTCGTATAAAACACAGGATACGTAGTCGCCTTCGAGAACTGACGTCACGGCTTCATTGATAATGAAGAACACCAAGATAGATACATTGGTTGGCGTATTTGAAGCAAATAGAACATAGAGGTCAGGAAGTTCATTCGTAGACTCTACGAAGCTGTTAAATTTGTACTGAACAAACGGGTCTGTTGTTTCCGAGCCTAGGTTTTCATTTAAGAAGTTGATATCAACGCTTTCCGAGTGCGGCGCACATAAAAACATATTGGGAGCTCTGATGTGAGGGATGCAATATTCGTCTGAATTGCAAGAACTATCTGAACAAACACCAGATGCAAACTGACACTTGATTCCGTAATGAGACGCAGGGCATTCGCACATGACGTCATCACCATTTTGGAAGCAGTCTCCAACTTCACAGTCAACGTCTTTACACAATGGCTGATCGTTTACTCCATTCTCGCAGTTGTCTCCGGTGTAACTGCTCCTGCATTGACACACGTAATGTGTGTAGTCGGAACTGTACAGACACGTACCGTCATTGAGACACGGTTGCGAGTTGCATGGATCTAGTGGTGGCAACTCACACAGCTTTCCTTGATACCCAACCGAGCAGACGCAACTAAAGCTGTTTTTATCGTCCGTGCACGGTGCGTTGTACATACACGGATTACCATTAAGTGTTGCACAGTCATCAACAGCAAAGCACTGGTTATTGATGTCCTTGTAGCCAGGATGACACACACAGTCAAATTCAGTCTTTGACAACCTTACACAGGAGGAATGAGGAAGGCATTGTGCTAAACCCGTACTGCATGGATCTTCTGACAAGACTGATACGCGGAACACCCTCGTCTCTTGAACATCCCCCACTTGCATTTCTGCTTCTAAAAATAAATAAGGACTCTCTGTGTAATCCACTATATCGGAAAGAACCAGTATGTTATCATCTGTTAAGGAGAACTTGCCATCTGCATCGTCTATCAACCGGTATTGAGGTGACTCATACTCTCCTCCTAAATCGGACGTAAAACGCCCAATCGGTTGTCCTACGAGGGCTAGCTCAGATACCTCGTTTCCCTGTAGATCAAAGTCTATCAACCCCGTAATGCCAATAGTGTATGCTTGAGTTCTTGATAACATGTTAGGGCCGTTGTCTACGACTTTCAGTATCACTTGTAAAAAAGGGTTCGACTTGTCAATCAACTCCTCTTGAAATTCTTGTGCGAGAATCAAATAATTGCCATCAACCTAAATGAAATGGTAATGTCATTGCTCATTAATAATTCATCAAATTTCGAAAATAAGACGTTTGGTAAGCCTAATAAGTTTATTAAATTCATATGCCAATTCACCTTGAACAAATTTGAAGTTTCGCCTGATACAGAGATCGTATGCTCCTGGTCTGTATCCGGATCATGGACTTGTAACTGACCAACCACAAAGCCAGTCTCTGCGTCAATTGGTACCGAATGAGAGCCTGCCAAATCCACTCCTTCAGGTGGCTCATTGACGTCATCAACAAACACGGTTATAGTCTGCAAAGAGGAAATTATTATCGTTAAAATGATGCTATTGTAGTACAGAATATTTAAGTTTAGAGAGTTAAGTGGAGAGTTGCAACCATAAAGGAACGCTCATGTAACCAGATGTCAGTGGTAGATTTGGAGTAACTGGTGTCGTACCTTACGAATCCAGTTGTAACCATCTCCACATTCCACTTCAACGCGATGGTATGGTCTGGTCTCGTAATCAATATCACCTCCTTCTGCCACAACCAATCTGATATCATTATTCGACGTCCTGATTACGTCAAATAGACCAGACTGAGTGTCTGTTCTAAGGACAGAGCACGTGTGTTCTTCGTTTTTGTCAGGATCATCGACCAGAATTCGCGTCACCAGTGTTCCTGCTGGACTGTTCTCAGGAAGTGTCGGTGTTTGGTAGATGATGTCTTGTGGTGGTTCCCCTGTATCGATAACTCGTATACGTATCATTTCCTGAAATTAAAAACCAAATTAAAATCGTTATTCTGTTGTTTTTTAAACCAAAAACCATTGATAAGATACTGTATAAACATAGAAAAGTTAGCGCCACCAATGGTTTATTATGGTTTATACCCAATACAATCGTAGACATCAAATCGCCATTTCCCTGTGTTTTCCATTCCAGATCACTACTGGAATAAATAGACAAAAATAGGGTCGATACCTGAAATGAGTGGGCTGGATTTCCATCATCAACTGTTTGTATAAGAAGATCAATGTATTGATGTCGTTCGTAATCTATGGCACTGCCTTCTACGAGGATCAGTTGGTTTCCTTCAATTCGAAACGCACCTAATATTGACACATTCAAGAAAAGATTTAGTAAAAGTTACTATACATTCGATGCTTATCAACTTTTTAGAAGCTGATTGTAGTAAAGGATCTTAAAGCAGAAGACACCACGTCAAGAAAACGTCAGTTATCGGGTTGGAATATGAGATTGGCAGTTGTCTAACAGAATAAGAAGCGTTCTGGATACTGCCTTATGGTGTTCGTCGTACTACATGAACAGTGAGCTTTCGGGATGGTAGAGGAAGGACAAACGTTTCGATCACAGTAGGCCTACAGTCCTGATAAAATGAACTGAACTATGTACACTGAGCTTATACGCATGCGAAGATTAATCTTTTATATCAATTACCATCTCTCTCCGTCCATCTTCCAGATCACTAATGGGAGCGATAACAACTATTCTGGTTTAAAAAAAACTAAAATCCTCCTACAAAATATCTGAAATATGTCTACATACATACATACCAGTTGATTGTACATCCGATAGTATACTATATTCATGACTTTGTCCATCATCTTCATCTATTGTGACGAAAGATCCGACAACACTACCATCGATGGCATTCTCTTGAATGGAGAAGCTGCTTGGGGCGAGCTGGATAGACGATGGTGGGTCATTGAGATCCTTAATCTGAAAGTGTTGATACTACTTGGATTAGCTTGTTGTAGTCAGATACAACTAAAGCTTTGTCTACACTATCAAACTTTATGTGACAAAAAAATGTGATGTGCCCATAATATGGACATGATGATGTCATATCACTACCATAATAAAAACTAGTTTGATAGTGCTTTAGAAATGAAGTTGATAATGTGAGTGTACAAATTAATATATAATTATTTAAAGTTATATATAATACAAGAAAAGTATTACTGTAGGCCTACTGATTTTTTGATTGCCTTACCGTGATCGAGAAGTTTGCGTAAGTTACAAGCGACGGATCGTCTCCCAATTCGGCAGCAACCGTAATGTCGTATCTTGAAACATCTTCGTAGTTCACTGTATCTGTGAGCACCAACGTATTATTTCCCGCGATTTCAAACGGAACATCCTCCTGAACTATGCTGTACCTCACCCAATGACCCTGTTCTATTAGGCTGTACACTTGACCTACGCTCTCCCCTTCATGTGCGTCTTCGTTGACCTCTAGGTTGCTTAGAGTTAGAAAGCTTGGCGGTTCTAGAACATTTTCAGTGCTGATTTCGATCGTCTTTGTAAAGGATAAGCCATCGGAATCGCTGCATTCTATCTGCGAAGACAAAATGACGTGGTAACAGACAAAAAACTAACTCGCCATTACCATAATTGGTCATTTTCGAATGTAGGCCTAATGTATTTATTACCTCAACCAAATTGACGTGAAATGTTTCAAAATCCAAAGGACCCGACGTTACTAGCTCGTTTGAATCAGCAATCTAAAAATAAACAATAAACAAAATATTTATACTTTGACGTAAATTGTAAGAAATAGAATACATTGACGTGTCTGGCCGTCGGTTCAGAACGTCTACATAAACGTTTTGAGCGTCTACATTGAAGTTTGGATCTATCACCTTGCCTTGTGAGCGATATGGCATTGAGGCAAAGGTCTACATCAACGTGTGGAGTCACCGGGCGTCGACGACTCGAAACGTCTGCAATGTTTAGAGCCGCCTGACATTGAATCGACACCGAAAAGTATGTGCATTAATATTTGGAGCAACATAGTGTCGATTCCAACGTTTATGCTGTGAGAATAATTACTTTGCAGGGATACGATAAGTAAAATTTCCAACTAAAATGTAAACATTTATTTGTATATCTGTCTTACATCGAATGGAACTTCGTTTGTATTTAGAACCTGACAAGTAGCCTCTTCGTCAATATCTGGATCAACTATCATAAAGTATCCTACATGACTTCCGATCGCAACATTTTCCATTACCTTAAAAAGAAACAGTAATGGTAACAAATGGTACCGTAAACAAAGTCAGAACTCTGCTTAAGTAGTTGTACTGAATCATCAATTTATTTGTGTAGAAAGTTATTGAAAATATTTTTCTAAGCTCGCAACATTTTCTATCACCTCAGAAAGAAACAATAAGAAAACAAATGGCACTTTAAACAAAGTCAAAACTCTGCTTATGTAGTTGTACCGAATCAACAACATTATGTGTGTAGAAAGTTATTGAAAATATAGTTCCAAGCTCGCAACATTTTCTCTTAACTCAGAAAGAAACGGTAAGAAAACAAATGGTACTTCAAAGTCAGAACTTTGCTTATGTATTATACACATATATCTGTGTAGAAAGTTATTGAAAGTTCTAAGCATCATAACCTACCACAGCATTGTCAATTGTAATATCTGTCGGTGGATGGTTAATTATAAAGATCTCTATCTCGTGTACAAGTTCAGTGATCCAGTTTGGGTCACTGGTGCTAGAAGCAGTGATGTAAATGACGTACTCTTCCGAGTCGCCATCGAATGAAACATAGTCTATTCCTTCGCCCATGCGCAGTACGTTTCCATCCATTGTCACGAGATCACGAAGAGTTGGGTCTGTAATGTCACTTGACCTGTAAAATTAGTAACGATTTTTGTTTAATACTTGTGTTGCCTCTAAATGAAAAACAAGTGCATTGTAACGTGCAGTATAACCCTATTAATGGAACATTTTGTGGGCTAAACAAAGTGTCCCCTTAATAGGAGTGTCTCCTGAATTGTGGTTTGTTGCAGTGTTACAACATATTGCCTCTCGTTCATTTGACAGGAAAGTGTCCCCTTAATAGATGTGTCCCCCGAATAGGGTGTCCCCTGAATAGGGGTGTCCCCTGATATGGGATTGGTCGCAGTGTTAATTATTACCCCTCATTCGTTTTGCATGAAAGTGTCCCCAAACTTAATAGAAGTGTCTCGTGTAAGAAGTAGGCCCTACGTTCCCTGAATAGGAGTACGTCGCCTGAATAGGAGTACGTCCCCTGAATAAGGGTTCAACTCCAATAAAATGTGTACTTACCCTGCACTTCCGACACCAGTAACTGCATACACAACGTCGCTGTAATCGGTATCTTCACCAGTTGGGGAAAAAGATCCAATGACGGCACCGTGTTGACTTTCAGTAGTTACATGTGTGTTTGTCGTTTCGAATTGAATTGTTGTTGGTTCTTCCCACACGTCCAAAACATCAACCTAGGTTACATAAGATCATGTATATTAAAGTTACGCCTACAGCTTGGTTCCCACTACCGACGCAACCTACGCAAAGATGTGTCAACGACCGACGCCACATCGATTGACCTGGCCTAGGTATGACGTCGGTCGGCGAAAATTGAAAACTCTCTGTTGCTGTAAATAAATTATAGTTTTAATACGTACCTGAAACACTTGCGCAGTTGTCAACTCACGACCGTAACTATCCGTACCGCGCGCTTGAATAGTGACGTCAATCTTGGGCAATTCTTCGTAATTGAGAGGACCTGTCGTCCAAAGTTGATCGCCTTCGACAGTCAATGGGAATCCTTCTCCCAGAAACATCATGAAATATTCAAAGTTCTTTAAAATAAGAAGAAAACTGTTTTTAATTGGTTATTTTTAAAAAAAAATTGAAATTAATAAAACTGGAAAATTCCCTGTATGCTCCTTTACGCTAAGTATTGAATTCGAAACTCTGACAGGCGCCGTACATTGTATATATGTTGAAGAAGCATCACAATAGTAAAATAGATTACTTACCGTATCTGTGATTGGTTGCCCGGTAGCTGCGTCTATGACGTGAAACGTTCCAATTGGTAACGGATCAACGTTCTCTTCAAACGGTATGTAATCCGTAAGAATCACGTCTATTTCTATCGAGTCGTCCACCAGGACGTCTATAACAAGCTGACTGTCGACGTACATCGCTGGTGTCCCACTGTCAACACAACGTACTTGTAGGAAGTAGGTTGACTGGCCTGGAATTAAGGGCCTTGTTGTCTTGGAGGGAAATACAAAAGGTCGGAGTTACACGAATGAATAAGTTCTAACACTCAATATATTACATAGGAATATAGGCTTAGTTATTTAGTTAGTTAGTTGGTACCTACCCACCAAAGTTAGCGGTAGCCGTGCCATTGAGACCAACTTACCCGAGTAACTAAGCCTAGACACTGGTTCACATTGAAAATGTATACAACTATTAATGGTATTTACAAACCTCTAGTGAATGACCATTTATTGTGAATACACGGCTATCGTCACTGGTGATAAAGCAATTCGAATCTTGAACCAGTCCATCAGCATTGTCAGGATCGTTAACAGATATGGTAGAAACGCTGGTACCAACGGATGCACCGAACTCAATCTGCGTTTAAGAAAAGATATTTTCATCTTACCAGAATAGAAATAAGGGAATATATTGTTAAAACGACATAGGAAGTTCATCGTAAAACTGTATAATCGCAACAAGAACAAATATCCAACATAACACCTTGATTTAAAAAAAAATCGGCTGTGCTAGGTTTCATAAACGAATCTGTGACGTATACCTGATTGTTTGAAAAATGAATACTTGTGGGAGCTTCATTGGTATCCTCCACTTGAAAGCTAAAAGTCATCTGTATTGTATTCGATGGATTACCATTCTGGACCGCTTGGATTGTTACTTCGTGTCTGCTCGCTGTTTCATAATCGAGTTGAGCCGCAGATGATAGATACAACACATTGTCTTGTAATTGGAATATATTATCTGTATCATCTACAATTCTGTATGTGTATTGGCTAAAGAAATCGGTCGTTGTGATGGAACCGATTGGTGTGTTGCTGGAAAGAGATTCTGAGGGGCTAGAATCACCAGAAAAGACTAACATCTGAAATGTAAAAGGTAAGAGTTTGGTTTTTCCAGTAAACTTATTCGACTTTAAGGCCTAACAATCTGGTAGTTGTAAGCCTATTAGCTCTTGTAGTGGAAATGGTAGCGCGATTTTTGTCGCTGAAATTCGTGCGAACAAATTCGCCTAGTGGAAAATCGGCTACATTAACTTTTTTGAGAACCTTATTTCACAATACTCATGCTGCTTCGCCGCTGTCGAAAAATTAGTTGGTCATTGCCAATGCTGTTGCAAATGTTTATTTTAATACACAATAAAAATTCTAAGCCAGGAGCTACCCTTTAAAATAAAAAAAGACATACCGGTGGGTTTGGCGTTACTCGAGGTGCAGTCGTCGCATGCGCGGTAATCATAACATCCGTCGATTCCTGTACATCACTTGATGCAATTCCGATGTTGTACGTATGTCGAGTCGTCTGACCAACGCTGTTAGTTGAGGCTAGTGTAATAGTACTCCCTTCTGACGTACTGGTGACGTCACTTGTGACGTATAAATCATATGCACAAACTGTTCTGTAACCCTTTAAATAAAAATTGTCATGTTACTCATGGTTTATTGAATTTCATGATACTATGATCGTGTTTCGTTACTCTCGTGTGATTAGTTTTCGCTAATGGTAGATCTGTATGTAGTTTCAACTATTTATAACGTCACTAAATGATAAAAAAATAAAACTATTAACTACTCATGCTTTATATTGCAACTTACCATTTCATGTCCGTTGACTGGACTGCAATAGAGTTTCCTAGTTTCGTAAAGACCGTTCCCTCCTTCAACCTCGACTGATACATCTCCAATCTCATAGTCATACACAACAACAGTTCCAATTACTTGGCCTAAAAAAGACAAAGCAAAAACATTGTCTTGATTAAACTTATAAAGGGGTTGTTACACCTCACTTTTTTGGCAAACCCATGAAATGTGTATAAAGCAGCAACTTGCTTTTCGGATTTCAATAAACTGACAAATTCTGCAACAGGAGCAGCAGCATACTTTATCTTAGCAAAGCAATCTAACAACATGATTCTTAGCTCTTGAGATCAAAGGGTTTACCTGTCGCACGACCAGTTCCACGCCCTTAAACATCGCGCCGCGGAGAATATGTACATAGTACAGTACTGTTGGTATTTGTCGCAGCCAGACATAAGATCAAAAGACTGTTATGAGTTACTGTTAGATTTATTCTTTACACCATAGAGGTTTTCTTATTTATCCAACTAATGATCTATTCGTATGTATACTGACCTGATTGAGTACCAGGCTCTATGATTGGTTCATTAACGGGGTAGTTCTCAGTCTCGGTTGTCGATAGGATTGCAACACTCGTAGACGGCGAGTTGCTGCTCGGGGATACTTCTAGTAAGAACTCTCTAGTGATCTGCAATGTGAATTTTACACAACAGATAGGAGTTAAACAATTTAGGGCTACAGTATTTATTTCGGTACAAACATTGGTAGTATTGGCATTTTAACACATCCATTCTCATTAATGGTGTCAACTTATATGTAAGAGTATCTCTACCTGACGTAATGGAAAAAAACGAGGGGAAATACAATGGGTTGTTCTCACGAAAGACAAAAAAAAACATTGGTATAAAGTTTTAACCTACTGTGTTTGTCGGGTCATTTTGATCAACACCCGTTACTTGTATTGGATACGCGCTTTGCGCTGCGTAGTTAATACGCGTAGAATCTTGTAAGATGATCGCACCAGTTGTTGGATCAATCTTGAACAACCCGCCATGATTGTCGATAAGACTGTAGACATACCGAGTGCCTTCATTGGTGTCGTCTGTGGATACAACACCAATCACAGTACCTTTGAAAAAACAAACAAGAACTTACTTTAATGTTTGTTCACTTCTAATGACTAGAGTTAAATATACGACGAGGAATGTGCGGGAAAAAAGTCGAGGGAATAAGGAGGAACCAGCCTGCTCCCATTTTGTTCTTGCTTGCGCAACATGATAACCATAATGCAAAGCATTCAGTTGGTCTACTCTTCTGAGCAAATACATTCATGTAATGCATTGCGGCACATTACCAATCGTTGGTTTGTCTTTGACGAACCTCTGTTAAATGTAATTGCGTGTACCTATTAAAAGTAATTGGCGAATCGAGAATCAGACAGCCGAGCCATTTGCTACTAATCTAAAGCCTTGTCTACACTATCAAACTTTATTTGACAAAAAATGTGATGTGCCCATATATGGGCATGATGATGTCATATCACTACCGTATTTGAGCATATCACTACCATATTTGGGCACATTTTTTTGTCACATAAAATTTGATAGTGTAGACAGAGCTTAACAATTTAGTAAAACACCCTACCTGTTGTGGAAGACTCTTGTATCACATTAGATGATATTTGTAGATTTACAGGTATCTGACTCGGTTCTTCAATGTGTATTCTCAGAGTATGGTACTCGATCTTCATCGGACTGCCGTTATCTTGAACTGATACTATGACGTCATGGTATTTTTGCGTGCCATAGTTGAAACATGCGTCGTTGAAGAGTAGTTCACATTCGACATTTGTCATAGCCGTCTGTAAAATAGTATAGTATAAACCATAAGAACTGCTGACGTCACTTGTATTTTGTTTTAATATGGAGTAGTGATTCCTATAGTAGTCTAGTATTGGTACTAAAGATGGTGTCTATCTGGAATATCAAACTATTTTGGCTTTGGTCTACATTCTAGCAAACTATCAACATGCAACTAATTTGTTAAGATTTGTAAACTCAGCGAATCAAATCACAGTCTTTTTAGTCATGTGATTCTGTGGATGGACAAAATGATGATCTTAACTAACAACTAACTTCTCCAAAAGGTTGTTTTCTAGTGTGGACTAGGTTTTAGTCTACAATAGGAAACTTTAGTTTGCAAACACCAGTAAACTGTTTGTAAAGTAAACTTTGGCAAAGTGCAAAAACTGTTTTGCAGAAGTTGTACACCTTAACCAAACTTACGGTTTCCTAACAAAAGTTCGTTGAAGTTTCCTAGTACAAAGTAGACTTAAGTTGTTCTAAACTAAAAACTATACGAATTGTCTTACTTGTAGAAAATTGTCTGAGAGCCTGAATCTTCCGTGAGCGTTATCGACAAGGGAGTATGTATATGACTGCCCCGTATCTTGGTCAACGGCTTGAAGAAGCCCAACAGCGGTGTTAACAATGCTATTCTCGGAAACTCTATCGTTTGAAATCTAAAATGCAGAACATATTCGTCGTCATACTATGTGCACTAAAGGATTTCAACTAGTGTTATATGCAACTTCCATACATATTACCATATATGGGAACATTTATACTGGTTATGGTATACATACCGTCACTCCGGTGGGTGGATCATTTCCATCAGTTACTTGAAAAGTGAATTCCTGGTCTATAAAATTTCCTGCTAAATCTGTTGATCTTACGGTAACCGTATATCTATATAAAACAATTTAATATTCAAAATTATCATTAATTTTAGTAACCGTCTTCTAAGTTGTATTCAATCGGTATTTCCTCTACTCTGCTTAATTGGTTGATTAATTAATAATTCAATTTAAATCGATTAACTTGAATGTCTTGTAATACATCTATGTAATAGTTGTCGATAATAATTGATGTTGACGTCATCAATAACTGTGTACTGACCTGTCTTGCAATTCATAATCCAAAACATGGCGTAGATATATTTGGTTATCGATAATATTAATAATGTTGTGTACGTCATCAATAACTGTGTATGTGTAAGCATCCCATGTGGAGTCAACGTCTTCAGTTTTTAACACAGCCAAAACATTCCCAAAAGTATTTTCTTCCACAAAGATTGTGTTACCACTAAAAGTGGTCAGCTATAAAATATTTAGTTTTTATAAATAAAACTTCTATCATTATCATCGTCGTCATCCTTATGACTACCATCGCCATTATCATCTATATTACCATATTCGTTACTATGAAGTAATAGTGACTGTCATGGTCAATTAATAAATAATGTCGTCATCTTTATCAACATCATATCCAATCGTCATTATCATCATGATTGTCCCAATCATCATCATCATCGTCATCATCATCTTTATCATCATAATCACAATCACTCTGTATCATCAATATATCAATACCACCTAAAATAAAGTAATGATTACCCCTATTGGTGGGCTGTTGACAATTGTACAATACACCTCACTGTAGTAACTCCATTGCCCATTTGCTAAACACTCTGTATACCCCGGACTGGCCCCCATCAATTGATATGTATACCCAGATCTTGATTCACACAATAACTGGCAAGTATGACCGTACTCATACGCACTTCCCGCGCCGCAACTCGTAGTTGGTGGCACACACGTCACGACGTTCGTTGTCAATCCCAACGGACAGGAGTGAAAGACTGGTGGTTGACACGTGACAAGGACACACTCTGTCGCAAAGCTGCCTGTTAGTTTGTAACCCGGATTACAAGTGCATTGTCCATTCACTGAACATGTGTGTAGGCAGAAGATGTTGCAATTGCTCTGTTCCTGAAACAAAATAATTAAAAAAACATTTTAGTGAAGGTACAGACGTATTAAGCTCTGTTTACACTAAACTAGTTTGACAAAAAATGTGTGATGTTCAAATATGGTAGTGATATGCCCAAATATGGTAGTGATATTACATCATCATGTCCACATATGGGCACATCACATAAAGTTTGATAGTGTAGTCAGAGTCCTAGTATCTGTTAAACCAGATCTGAAGTTACAAATCAATATGGTTCTATCGTTATACTAGTATGTTACTTACTGATAGTGAAGGACAAATGTCTCCATTACAAGAGTTTGCCAGGATTACGTTTCTGCTCCTAGACTTCATAAAGCCTGAACAATCGGGAACACATGTACCCCATTGGCTCCATTCACCTACCTACAAGTGCAAAATGGTATGGACAAATTTACGATGATGTTGAACCCCACAGTACCTGATTCGATCCTGGTAGAAGCCATTTACAAAATAATTTTTGACATTTTTCATTTCGTCGACAAGGTAGCATTTTGAACGATATGGTAGTTTTAAAAGAAAAAAATGGTGTGGAAACAAAATCAGAAGTTATCTTATAATATAAATAACGAAATCCCACCAACCTGGCAATCAACGTTTATATAGCGTTCACATTCTTGGTTTTCTTCAGTTACTGTCGATATACATTGGGTCGTACAGATAGCTGGCGTCAGAATCGACCGACTCCGGGTTTGCCATCCTAGTCCACACGACGATAAGCATGTTGTCCACTCTGACCAATCCGTGAACTCACAGATACTAGGCCCAGTACCTATGCAGTCACGCCGTTCGAAAGTTGAAATGCACTGCACTCCTCCACAGTCTGCACTGATTGTGATCATTCGAAATCGCATTCTACAAAACAATTAGAGAGTTAATTTTATTGAGAGTTGCGTTTTAAAACTACGAGATATGGAAAGCTGATGTTAGAACGGTTACGCGAAGTTTTAAAAGTATATTATGATAAACTTATATTTTATGATACAGTTAAAGGGCACACATACTGTTGACCCGTTCCACATTCAGTAGAACATCCAGTCCATTCGGTCCAAGCCGTCGTCTCGCAATCAACCGGACAACAGGGCCCTACACAGATGTCAGTTTCTGCTGTCTGCCCACACTGCAAACCTCCACATACGGCTTCAGAGATGACGCTTCGAGTCCTCTGACGGCTTCCAGTACCACATGAACCCGTGTCCAAAGCACATGGACTCCAGTTGGCCCACGCACCCTCCTACATTAAAGAGTTCAAGACTAGATTAAAGGAAGTTATTAATAGCTGGTGGGGTATTGTGATATGTAGCAGGTGAAACGAAATGTGGGGTAGACAACGTGTAGCATAGAAAATGGTCATTCTAATACAAATATATAGAATTGTATTGAAACTTACGATGCAGTTTGCAGGAAATGTTGTGCCATAACAGTTTCTATATTCCAGAACATTACTGTCACATGATGTCCCACCGCAGCTGACAGGCGTGATGACGTCACGAGTACGCGTTTCGTTCCCAATGACGTTTAGACAATTAGAACTACATCCAGACCATGTAGACCACAATTCAAGTTCGCAATCAACAGGACAACACCCAGAACCCTGAAAGCATTCTCTTGTTTCCAGCAACTGATCACATGGGTCTCCACGACATGTCTGCGATATCACGTTTCTTTGTCTTGTCTGTAACCCTGTGTTGCCACTACCGCACGGTTCACTACAGTCTGTCCATTGCGTCCATTCTCCTACGATACATAAATCGTCACAACATTCATCACCGCAAACGGATTCAGTAGAAGCCCCACATTGCCCAATGCAACTGACATCAGTTGATTCATTTCTGTACCTGCTACATATATCTTGTAAGATGTCAGCGCTACAGATACCACATACACATGACCAGTCTGACCATTCACTGACGTCACAGCTACCATAACATAGACCATTTTCAGTGTAGTCGGTTTCTGTGCAGAGATTTCCTCCACACGATCCTTGCACAATTGACCGTGTTCTACTTCGGATGCCCGGTGTATTGGTGCAGAGGGACGTGCAAGTGGTCCATTCCATCCAGGAGAGAAGAACACAATCTCTGAGACAGCAAGAAGCCTCACATGATATAGTTTCATCTAGTGCTAGACATGGCACTGCTGAACATGTTCCAACTGCTGTTCGAAACCTTTGTCTGATACCGGGTGAGCTGCTCTCACATGGTACATTACAATCTGTCCAATCTCCCCAATCAGAAACACTGCAATCTGGATCACAACATATTTCTCCACATTCTTCGTCAAGAAGGTCACCACATTCACCCCCACATGTCAACCCATTACTCTCAGTTCGAGTTCGAGTACAATATTGATAATCGGCATTGCCAATTGGGTCACATTGGCTACAAGAACAGGTCCATTCAGTCCAAACTGACAATACACATTCTCCTTGGCAATTTTCTGTTTCTGTTGTGATATCATTTTCACAAGGTGTACCACCGCATACTGCTTCTTGAATCGCACGTGATCTAGATCTTGAACCTGTTGCGTCAGAACAGATTACTGAGCAGCTAGACCATTCCGACCATTCTGTAGATATGCAGTCTACTGCACAGCAACCAGGAGTACAAGTCCGCGTTTCTTTTAAATCATCACATGGCTCTCCTATGCAGAATGCCGAATTATACGTTCTCGTCCGCGTCTCATTTCCAAGAGTTGCACTACCACATGGCTGGTCACATGGACTCCACGTGGTCCATTCACTCACAGAGCACCCGGTGTCACAACATACTTCCCCACATACAGTTTCACTTAAACTACCACATACAGAATTACAACTGGTTCCAATTTCTTGCCGCTCGCGGGAGCAGACATTACTGAAGACAGAATCTCCTGTGTTGCAGAACCAGCATGCACATGACCATGTATTCCACTCTTGTAGTTGACATCCGCCTACGCATGCTTCTGACTCTACTGTATTTGTGTCAGTGCAGGTGATGCCTCCACACGTACCTTGTGTAACCTGTCTATCACGAGTACGTGTTCCACTTTCTGATGAACATGAGACACTACACGTAGCCCAATTGCTCCATTGTGTAGTTACACAGTCGACAGGACAACATGTATCTGGTATACATACAGTTTCTTCATATATAGTTTCACAAGGTTCACCAATACAGAAAGCTTCATTATATATTCTTGTCCTATTTTGAATTCCAGATTGACCAGTACCACAACCTGAAGAACATTCCGACCATGGTGACCAGTCTGAAACGAAGCAAAGCGCATCACAGCATTTGTCTGTGCAGCCCGACTCTACGGTCACACCACAGTCAGCGCTATCGCATGAATTTGGGCCAGTGACGTCACGTTCCCGTGTGCACACCTGGTACAAGCTGTCTGTAAATCCCGTACATAGTGAGCAAACACACTGCCAGCTACCCCACTCCTCCAACTGGCATTCACCTTCACAATCACGTGACTCTTCTAATGTATCTGATAGACAGTCCGCACCACCGCAGTCTTGATTTACCGATATTTCTCGTGACCGAGACTGGACACCAAAGTCGCAAGCGCTGTTACATTGAGACCATTCTGTCCATTCAGTTAAAACGCAATCAACAGGTTGGCAATCGGGGCATGTTTGGCATTCTTGACTTTCGAACAAACTTTCACACGGTTCACCTAAGCAAAATGAAGCCGTGTATGTACGTGTTCGATTACTTGTACCCCCACATGGTTCCGGACACGCACTCCATTCACTCCATTGGTCGGGAAAGCAGAAGGTATCGCAACACGGGTCAGTACAATCTATTGCCTCAATTATTTCAGAGCAGTTTGTATTACACTGATTATCTGTGCTATAAGCCCTCTCTCGAATACAGATATCAG
This sequence comes from Antedon bifida, assembly GCF_963402885.1. Classification (NCBI taxonomy): domain Eukaryota; kingdom Metazoa; phylum Echinodermata; class Crinoidea; order Comatulida; family Antedonidae; genus Antedon; species Antedon bifida. The sequence goes on along the minus strand of NC_136234.1, from coordinate 19,329,110 downwards.
CTAAGCTTACTGTGTTCTGACATAACGAACACGAACAACTCCATTCACTCCATTCGGTTGTAGAGCACGGCACACAGGGCTCCGATTCAAATGTGTCTTGACAAGGCTCACCCAGACATAAGGCTGCATCGTATTGGGCTGTTCTATTCCTTGACCCTCCACACGATTGGGTACACGCTCCCCAGTTATTCCAAGTGTCGATAACGCAGAGTTCATCACAACAGATTGTCGTTTGATCACATGATGTTTCTATTGAATCAAAGCAGGATGTGTCGCAATCATTCAAAGCAAACCTGGTCCTTGAGCATTGGTTATGGAGTTCTGTATCGGTTGGATCGCATACTTGACATGAACAAGACCAAGAGGTCCACTCAGACAATTCACACAAGTCGCACCCACTACACATTGTGCATTCCAACACTTCTTCCGTATCGCTACATGGTTCGCCTAAACAAATTGGCCTGCTTATAGGCTCTCGCGCGCGCGTTTGAGAACCACCGCATGGTTCCGGGCACTGTGACCATTCGGACCAATCGGTTAGCGGACAAAACTCATCGCAACAAGTATCTCCACATTGTATTTCTTGGATTTCGGGGCATTCTCCGTCACAATTAGCATCACTTGCGGCTTGAGTTCGTGTGTTGAAGTTTGAAAGTTCAATATTATCTTCACATAGAGCACAAGTCACCTGCGTGTTCCACTGACTCCATTCGGAGTAATCACATGGAGTGCACGTGGGGCATAAGGTACACGCGCGTGACTGCTGCGTGCCAACACAAGGAGGTGCCGTGCAATCTCCACTGTAAGAACGAGTACGGACTTGATTACCCCCACATGTCCCAGAGCACTCTGACCAACTGCTCCAATCATTAACGGAACATCCTGGACTACTATCACAAGAACAATTCTCCATGCAAACGTTTTCTTCAAACACGATGTCACAACCTTCACATAGATCTGGTATGATGGCTGATCCGTTTCGGGTGCAATTACGATGCAACGTTTCATTACCGTCGTAAATAAGCGGATCTGTAATAGTTTCGTTCGTGTAGTAATCCGGCTCGCATAACTCACAGGAACAAGCCCATTCCGACCATTCGCCAACCTCACAGTAATTATCACATGGTCTTGTTTCTTCAAAATCGCATGTCTCGAAACATTCGTTAGGATATGGGGAACGACTCCTCCATTCAACTCCATTTTCGTTGCAGGTGTTATTACAAGTGAGCCATTCACTCCACTCGGTGACTCCACATAACGTGTTACAACATTCCTCAAAGCACTGAAGCTCACCGATAGCGTCGCCTTCACACTCATCGTTCTGACAACCGTCTGGTGAAGACGAGACAGTCCTAAGCCGCAGACAAGACCTACGCGTAGAGTTATCGAACTCGTTGCAAATGGCACAATAACAAAATGTCCACTCACTCCATTCAGTGTACTCACAAAGTGAAACGTCACACTCTGTTTGTCGACGATGAATACCGTTGTGATGCGTTCCAATGCTCTGGAATTGTTCTGTGAAGACGTCAAGTGGTGAGAAAAGGTTGTACATTGTGACTCCTGGTAAACAACTAAACACCATCATTGTTAAAACAATCAAGCCACATATACGAACTGAATTAAATGACATCATTTTAGCTGGTTTTCTATGAAATTGGAAAAGTTACTCTTAACCAAAAAATATCGTTAATAATTTTCGCAATTATTCCAATAAATTTTAGATAATAAACGATGAATTGCCTATTGATATATTAAGTTCTGCTGAGTCTGCACAATAATTTATAACATAATATAATCCAAAAATCAAAAGTCTACTTTCGGATGAAAGTAGTATTCCGTGCTGGCGTTTAAACAGTTCGTTGTCATTTTATATTCCATGAAAATAATGTGTAAAGTATTAAGACGATTTTCGAAAATCTTAATTCCAGATTTAACAAGCAGGCCTACAGATCCCTTTCCAGTTGTATATTCGGTACACAGGTTGTTGAAAAACTAATATCAAACTCAAGATTACAATACCATCTCAGATCAAACTTCAATCAAGTAGACCAACATCATATTACAACAAAGAATATATAATATAATACATATTCCACACTCAAAACAAGAAAGTATATTATTAAGTTGGTATTAATATTAGTTGTATCATTCAGTTTCACAATCACGAACCTTCTGACGTTTAGTTTAAAGTTTTGGAAACCAACGAAGTTGTGACGTTAACTGGGCGGGTCTACTAACTTCAAACACAAAAGTGACTGATTAAATAACAAAAAAATGATATTGTAGAAGAAGTATTAGAGATAATGTTTCGTTGTCCGCATTAAATAACAGCGTGCTTGACCAGGGATGAGTTCGGATTTGAACAATATATGAGGTCACAAACCACAGCTTGTGTTATATGTTTCTCGATCCAATGGGGTATGATTGTCTCACTTTTCGTTGGTCACCGATACTTAATCTTTGAATACAATAATTGCGAATAAGAAACACAAATTGTTAAACGCGTTCAAAAATTGTTGTCGACCTGTTGAGCGCGTTCAAATGTTGATAATGCCACGACCTTTAGTACGCGCGCGTCTAGTTTGTGATGTCATTATTGGACTGCATTCGGGTATTCAAAGGTCGATATAATATGCGATGGCCTGTTGAGCGCGTTTAAAGGTTGATAATACCACAGCCGTTAGTACGCGCGCGTGTAGTTCATGATGTCATTAAAATATTTTAATGCATTGAATTCTGATATTGTATTAGGCAAGTTTAATCTACATATTTAATTTACTGTGTCTTTAAGCCCCTTGAAACATAAATAAACTACTTACAATATAATAATTTAATAGTTTTTTTTAATACTGTACAAACTAAAAAAATGAAAATTAATTAGTTCATGATTTCATTTTGATAGCTAGTAAAAAAAATCTGCCAATAACAGCTGTAAATAATACATACGCTTCTTACACAAAATATATATACATATATACATTACAGACCTCCCTCCAAATAAAGACCATTTTAACAGCAGATCTGGTCCCTTTACGAATCATTTGACCCAAAGACATTTATGCAAAAAGACATTTTCTTTAAAAAGAGAATGCACACATATCATGTACCCGAGATTCAACTTTCATATCCTTTTAGTCTCAATGTTTTATTTATTTACTCTCCTCTCGTTTATTTTGATGCGAAATGCTATAAGCACAGTCTAGTAACGCTTTATGTACATCGTTCACACACGAGATCTGCAATTTTACTAAATTTGTGTATGATCCGTATTTCTGCGCGTCCAATACGCTTGAGGGTTGCACGTTAGGGTCAGCTTTGGCCAAAGGTAGTTGTATAGGTGTGTATCTCGCACTGTAACCATGCTGTTTGGAACATTCTTGAGCAAGACGCTGAAATATTAAATTTAAAAATTATTATTCAGATGTATAAATTTAATCAGAAACACATTTTCATTTACTAAAGCAGACTAAAATTGCTGATTTAAAAGGAATATGTTGCATTGATTTTATTCCTTTGGATTGATATGATTTAGATTGATTTCATTGCATTGATTGATTTTATTTAGATTGATTGATTTCATTGCATTGATTGATTTTATTTAGACTGAATTCATTGCATTTGATTAATTCTATTTAGATTGATTTCATTGCAATGATTGATTTTAGTTAGATTGAATTCATTGCATTGATTGATTGATTTAATTGTATTGGATGGATTAATTTGACTTTAGCTTGATTAAATTGATTGATTTTATTGGATTGATTTGACTTGATTGACTTTGTTGCATTGATTGATTTCATTGGATTGATATGAATTAGGTTGAGAGTAGAAGTCCTCTACTGCTTAGACTTGTGATTAAATTAATTTACAGACTAAATAAATCAGTCTAGCTTACCAGATGCCCTTCAATGTAATCACAATGAGAGTAGAAATCTTCTAGTGCCTTATCAAACCTATGCAACGCCGCAGCCTCTCCTACTTTCCTAAAAAAAACACATCAAATTTATTATTAATTGATTTTATAATCAATATAAAAAAACTCATTTTTCAAATCAATAAAACTTTCTGAATATCATATTTCTGGGAGTGAAATAAATACCGGTGGGATTTCTGTTTTTATTTTTCTCAAAACAGCTGTTACTGTTTTTAGCATTTAGTGATATGTACGACATGCGCTCTTTTCATTCTATAACAAGCTAGAGCACAGCTTAAATTAATTTAATATTATTAATGACTGTTAGTTACAGTACTGCGCAAATTATTTATTATAATTTATTTATTATTTGTATATTTGTTAAAACCATTTTTTTTTATTACAAAATAAATATTTTAGTTACCCATTATTATCAACAGCAGCATTGTGAACAAAATTTTCTGCAGCAATCTTCATTAAATTCTGAAATTTAAAATTATAATTGTATAATTTTAGTATCGGCTTAAAATTAAAATCATTAATTAGGCCTAGGCCTAAAAAAAAATGCAAACAATTCAGAATTATGATAATTTTTCGTAAATATCGAGCCTTATACACAATAAACGTACAAATAATTGTTGGTGTTTAGCTAGGCCTCCGGTACCATATATCTCACAACGCCAACACCACCGCCACCTACGTTATGCGGACTGCAGCATACGTTGGGGGAGCGATATGGTAAAACGGGGCCTAGCTTTACTTACACTAAGAGACTTGTTAAGAAGAGGTAGGGCAGCTTTAACATTTAAAATTGGATTATTTTCTGGTTGAATTTGTGAAGCACTATGAGTAGGCTGTTGAGTACCTGACGCACCCGCAGGGGTGGTAGAACCAGGGTTATTTGGAGTGGCCCCAAAAGTTTGTGGAACAGCCGCCATTGTAATTCTCGAAAGAAGAACAATTTTATTTCACCCACTTAGGTAGGTTAATGTTAATTAAATTCTGTAAAACCAATGTATTTATTAAAAAGAAATGTTTATAATAACAGAATTTCAAAACATAATTTGATACATTTATTTTAATACAAATAAATCCGAAATCTTGTATATTATTTGTTTATTATTATGCTACGAATTTGTTGATTTTAAATTAGGCCTACCTAGCTCTCTAATAAAACAAAAGAACCATCTTGCATGTTTTGACGAGAGAACGTCGTTTAGGCCTACTGTTATTTTATACTTTATCTAGGACTAATCAACTGCTCTTTGAATAACTATGCCACCAACCATTCAAAGTGGTAAAAGACCAGATTCAGGTGATAGAAGGTAAGAGTTAACTGATTGGAAATAGCTAATATAAGCCTAGAACCTCAGAATGCTAGGCTTAAGGTAACCTGTGAGATAGGATTAGTCCTACGCCTACGGTCTAGGCCCGGCTCAATTAGGAGCATTTCAACCCTGGACGTTTCGTCCCAAAAGTGGGCAGAAATGTTTCGGAGAATTTGGCTTGGAATGAATCGATTCATAACATCATTAAATTGATATACATTTCTTAAAGGTATTTATGATATAATGTATACCATTTACATTTTCCAATAAAAATGTAGTTTCTCAACAAGAAAATGTTCACGTACGTAATTTAATTTGAGAATCAATAGAATTATATAATATTAATTGATATGATTTTTAATATTTATTTTTTAATTTACCATTATTACAAACTGTACTTTAAAATCACCAACCGTAATTGTTCTTTTGTTTTAGGCCAAGATCTTCTGGTCCCCCAAAGTAAGTATTTACTATTTATTATATAACCTGCAAATTTTTAGGACTTCATTTAATTTAACGCATTCATTTCATTAATAATACATTCGTTAAACACATATTTTTGATACATAAACCTTTGTCCTCAACAAAAAATTCTTTTCTTATTCAAAGGATAAATTGTGAAAACTGGTGTGCTCAACAGAAAAACTTTTTTTAAATTTGAATAACATTTCATTTGTTTTTTTTAGATCTGATCTTGTTTGCAGGCCAAAATACACAAACCAGCTGCCTGACATACCATTTGACCCCAAATTCATCACCTATCCGTTTGAGGCTAACAGATTCGTACAGTACAATGCAACTTCATTAGAACGAACATTCAAACATGAACTGCTTGCAGAACATGACCTTGGGGTCACAATTGACCTCATCAATCCAGACACCTACAGTATTGACCCTAATGGTAAGGCACATCTAAAGATAATCTTTATTTAAAAATGTTCTCCTGAGTAAAGCTCTCTCTTCACTATCAAACTAGTTTGACAAAAAAAAAATGTGATGTGCCCAAATATGGTAATGATACATCATCGTGTACATATATGAACACATTTTTTGATAGTGTAGACAGAGCTTTAGATAAAAATAATGTTAGTAAAACACAAGGACTTTTTAACATTTTTTGTTAATATCTGTTTTCAGTAAATTTAGATCCAGCTGATGAGAGGTTGCTGGAAGAAGACATAGCAACTCCTGGCGATTCAAAACGGTAAACATTTAATTTATTCCCTTTCCCAGCAGATGTTCCTCTCTGCCACCCCTTCCTTTCTTCCCTCCACCTGCTAAATTTAAATTTTAAAAAGTAATCTCAGCAGTGCCCAGACTTGCGATAACCAAATGGAAATAATTTTATATTATTTAAAACTCACTTTTTTAATATCCTGGTTCAATTAGTTTCATTTTTATTGGTTTTTTTAACCAAATAAATCAAATCAAACCTTTTGCTATTTTTCCGGACTCTATTTGTCATCTATTTGTACAATAAAGTTGTCAATTTAAAAATCTCTGAAATTATTCTTTCTTTTTAGGTCGAAACAACACAGTAAAATGGTATCATGGTTACGAAAAACAGAATACATATCAAGTGAATATAACAGATCTCAGCACAGAAGTGATAAAGTAGAAACTAAGTATGTACATATGCATCATAATCATCATCTCGTCATTGTATCATCATCATCATAATCATTGTCATTGTATCATTATAATCATCGTCATTGTATCATCATCATAATCATTGTCATTGTATCATCATCATGATCATCATCATTGTATCCTCATCATAATCACCGTCATTGTATCATCATCATAATCATCATCATTGTATCATCATCATAATCATCATCATTGTATCATCATCATCGTCATTGTATCATAATCATCATCATTGTATCATCATCATAATCATCATCATCATAATCATCATCATTGTATCCTCATCATAATCATCGTCATTGTATCTTCATCATAATCATTATTATTGTATCCTCATCATAATCATCGTCATTGCATCATCATCATAATAATTGTCATTGTATCATCATCATAATCATCATCATTGTATCATCATTATAATCATCGTCATTGTATCATCATCATAATCATCGTCATTGTATCATCATGGATATTTTTTAACTAATGTTTTTGTTAATAACTTAAATATAAATTCTTGTTTAAAAAAAACTATTCTTGAGCCAAAATATAAAGTAAAAGATTTTCTTACATTTGGGCATTTATAGACCCCATCCTGTTTATCATGTTATTATACTACATCTTCAAACCGTAGGCTAAAACCTTATTTTATTTTTAATTACAGAGTTGCATATAGTTTAAAGAAGCAATTTACAGAAGAAGATGTATATAAGGTAATCACATTTGTGAAGCTAGTAGAAATAATAGTAATCTTTTATGTATATTTTACAAAAAAAATGTTTTAAAACATGGAATAAGAATCGATATACAAGTATAACCTATTTAGCAATGGAAAAAAAATGTATTATGTGTATTTATTTTATTTTTTATTTATTTTGTTACAGGACAGAGACAGTCAGTTGCAAGCAATTGAGAAAACATTTATTGATGCCAAATTACCTGTAAGTGATATCAATAAAAAACAACAACCACCACCACAAGGTGGTTTAAAAAAATGTTTTACCATGGTTGTACTAAAATTTAACCAAGATATTAAAAACTATGATTGACTCGCATGGTGATGTGCTTACAAGAGTTACATGTTCGGATTGGACTTTGTAGCCACTATTGTTAGTTTTACCGAGACCAGTTCTACTGGGCAGGCAGTGGTCGGAAGAAATTAGCTATTGGACTTGGTTAATTTAACCCAAGTGAATTATAGCCAGTGTTCGGATTGACTTTTCTTGGTCAATTTAGCTGAACTTGTTCACCCAAATAAGTCTAGTGCGATCGAGGCTTTTGATTTATTTTGTCATGTTTTATTTAAAGCTCTGTCTACACTATCAAACTAGTTTGACAAAAAAATGTTTGATGTGCTCAAATATTGTAGTGATATGACATCCTGTCCATATATGGGCACATCACATAAAGTTTGATATTTATGATTTATTGTTTAGATTACCAAACACTACAGCAAACCCTCAGTGACGCCTGTTGATGTGATGCAAATATATCCAGATTTCAAGGCAAGTAGCATTTTGTTTATCCTAATTTGTGGTTCGCATAGTTCCTGTCATTCATAGCTTTAATTAAGCTACAGTAGCAACCCTATTAATAGGACACATTTGTTTCTCCTCCTTAGATTATAGTTCCACTATCTTAACCGCTCGGCCACTCACTATAAATTATATGTATTATATTTGTAAAGTATTGTAAACTTGCCATGTGTTTTCATATTTAGCTGTGGACCAATCCATGTGCTCAGGTTATATTTGATTTTGATCCAGCACCTAAAGGAAAATCAGCTGCAGTACAAGTAGAGGAAATGTCACAAGCTATGATAAGGTTATTATTATTGCTAATAAAATGTATGGTTTAATATAGTAGAACTTATAAAAAGACACATTTTGAACCCAATGGTGTCCCCAGGGATATAAGGATTACCTGTATAACTTCCATCTTTTTAACTAGCACTAATTATTTTGTGCTTTTTACATTTTCTGTTGATTGTTCAGCACTTAGAAGCACCCTGCATTTTGCGCTATATAAATTGAATATTATTATTATATGGGATTAAATGAAGAATCAAAGTACAAATGCAATGAATTGTAAAGCTCTTTATGTGACAAAAAATGTGATGTGCCCATATATAGACATGATGATGTCATAGCACTACCATATTTGGGCATATCACCACCATATTTTGGCACATGACACTGATTGATAGTGTAGACAGAGCTTAAAGTATCATGTTTGTTATTTTTTAACAGAGGTATGGTTGATGAAAGTGGGGATCAGTTTGTAGGTTATTTCTTACCAACAGAGGAAACACTCGGAAAACGAAAGCGTGACGCTGAAGAAGATGTGGATTACGCCCACGATGATGTGTAAGTATATATATAAAGTTTTGCAAACTGACCATTATAGTACGATGATGTTACAATCATTTTGGCCATTTTTTTCTTCCCTAAAAATATTTTATCAGGTCGATTTAATCATCAGAATTTTATATAAAATAAATTGAATTATTTAATTTGTTTCTTTTTAAAGATATGAGTATAAGATGGCAAGAGAATACAATTGGAACGTGAAGAACAAGACAAGTAGGGGCTACGAGGAAAATTATTTCTTTGTTTTCAGAAAAGGAGAAGGTGTATTCTACAATGAATTGGAAACTAGGTAGGTGGTAGTTTTTTTGTCCATGGGTTTTACGTGACAAGTTTTTTCTTGTAAAATCCACTATTAATGGTATTTTTTTCTTGCTTTAATTCGTTTGTTATTTTCTATGCACCATTAATATAAATAAATGTTTATGAAATGAAAATGAAATGACGATAATAATGTAATAATAAAGTGATTTAATGAAGTTTGAGGATTGATATAATAAAGATTTTAAATTTACTTCTTTACTAGAGTACGATTAAGTAAAAGACGAGCGAAAGAAACTGTGTCATCTGGGTCATCATTTCTTGTTGTTAAACATCGCGATCAAACAGAAGCTGAAACAGCAGCACAGGTATACCATCATGATTGTCATCATTATCATTTCAGTGTCATCATTATCATAATCATCATCAATTATTATCATCACATATTTGTTTTTTATTGTTGATGATGATGTTGGTATCAAATCATCATCATTAATATTTTTATAATAAATATCATAATTGTGCATTTATAGATCAATTATTTTCATTAATATATTACATTTTCATAAATGTATTATATTTTCATCAATATATTACATCTTCATCAATTTATTACATTTCATCAGTATATTACATTTTCATCAATTTATTACATTTTCATGAGTATATTACATTTCCATCAATGTATTACATTTTCATCAATGTATTGCATTTCATCAATATATTACTTTTTCCTCAATATTTTATATTTTCATAAATGAAGTATATTGTCACCATTATATTACATTTCATCAATATATTACATTTTTATCAATTTATTACATTTTCATCAATATATTACATTTTCATCAATTTAATAAGTAATTTTGTTGTGTATTAAATCTTGCTCTAATTTTGTTATTTTTTAGTCGGCAAGACTGGCACAACTTGATAACCAAATGGCTGAAGAAGAGGAGGAAGATGAGGAAGAAGGAATTGCAGAAGATGAAGAGATGGAAGATGTTGAGAAGGAAGAAAAGGAAGCTAGTGATGTGGAAAATCAAAACGAAGAAGAAAATGAACAACATTCAGGTATTGTTAAGATAATTAAATGATTATACAAATAATGAATGCTTATTAGTGCAATGGTACAAATAATTTCATGAGGTAAAATTAACATTTATCTATAACCTAATGAAATTATTTGTACCATTATAGAAATTTATAACATACCTACTTTTAACAAAAGAGTAGGCAAAAGCCTCCATTTGAAAAGGCAGCACTCCAATTTAGACACGAAGTAGAACAATTATAGATTGTGCTTGCACGGTTGATAAATTCAATGATAATAATGATAGTAGAATGACAATGAGTTCAATGGAGTAGTTATTGAATACCATATGTTAAATATAATTATTTAATATTAGTATAAATTTAAATAACTTTATGTTAATTTTTTAATTTAAAGGCGAAAGTGAACAAGAGAAAGAAGACAGCGATGAAGAAGAAGCAGCGGCACAGAATGTACAAGAAAGTGACAAAGAAGAGAGTGAGAATGAAGAAAAAGAAGAGAGTGAACACGAGGAAGAAGTTAAAGAGGAAGATGAAGAGGACGATATGGAAAGAAGGAAAGAGAAAGACGAAGAAGAAATCTTTGGAAGCGCGAGTGATAGTGATGGTGAAGTCAAATCATCGGGTGAAGAAAGCGATTGAAGAGCTCACTCACCGAAGGAGAATTGTGCAGTTTACAAGAATCATGCGTTCCTGGTATATGATATTTAATTTGAAAACCATATACTGTAAAAGGATATTTCACTAAATAAAAATCTCATCTCTCTGCGTGAATTATTTTCCCGATACCAGAGAGTACGCCACTTGTTTTAATGTCGTAGCTACTGGTGTTGTGCAGTCTAACCGTGAAAAATCTGGGGAGGAAAGCATAGTTGCGCGCTATTTGATTTCATCTCAGAAAAAAACAGGCCCCTCATCGGTGTGTTTTTCTCCCAAGATTTTACAGGGGTTAGCCTGTGAAATCTTGTGAGATTCTTAACGAAATTGTCTTCACGCTATGTAAACCTGGTTACAAGTTGTTACTTCTTGCAGGAGTGAAAAGGGTATTAGCCTAGTCTACACTAGCAAACCTCACCAAACTTTTACATACTCTTGAGTTTTCCACATTTTGGAGATGTTTCGTCAAGCCTGTTTACACTAGTTACTGGAGAATGCTGTCAGCTTGTTCATCTGCAGGATCACATGACCACGAAGACTCATTTGATTCAGTCAACTAGTTTTTGCTTTTTAACTTCTGAAAACTTGTTTTCTGCAGTTCAACTGGTCAAAACTAGCCAAAAGGTTTTTCATAAACTTGGAGTTAGCAAACTAAAGCTCTGTCTACACTATCAGACTTTATGTGACAAAAAATGTGATGGACATGATGATTTCATATCACTACCATGTACTAGTGTAGACAAGGTTTTAAAAGACATAGAATATTCAAATAAATGGTTCTGGTGTATCTGACCTCACTATGAACTGTAAGGTACTTGCACTACTGCTTCTTATCTCCCTGCCAGATTACAAGGATTAAGTTGATCGAATCCTAAGTGTGTTGACTTGTGAGGCAGTCATACGTTATGTCGACCTCATTCATGATTTACTCAAATGACTAGACAGAAAATACTCACACCTCGTGGTGAACTGGTGTGTTGAACTTAATCTGTATCTTATCTATTGCGTTATAATTTTATTGGGGTGGGTGGGTGGGATAAAATATCCGTTAAGAACTCGATTCCATCACAAATACAGAAAAGAAAACATATTTCATTCTGTAAATTATATAAAACCAGTGGCATAACGCATAGGTCAAAATGCCCCTGGTTTAGCACTCCTAAGGGGCCCTCCAACGCTGGGTAGTTGCATTGGACTGTTCATGCTCTGAGGCCCCTTGAGCTCTGGGCCCCTGGGTTTAGCCAGTGAGCGCTTATTTACTTGTTTCCTGAGCTCAGCATTTGCTGGATCCGGAGTCGAGGCTATGCCTATAATAGCTGTTACACCACTGTATAAAACAATCCATTTGTTAGTATTGTCTGTCCAGATTTTTTTTTTGTACGTAGACACTGGACAAATGAATAAAACTACTTTATGTACAATTTGTAAATCTTAGTAGCAATATTTCATTTTCTTAATGTGTACTGTATTTCATGGTAAAATGTCAAATTTTAGCTGATGAATACATAGATATATAAATTTCTATTTCTTTTTGGGAACTCTGCACTGAGATATTCATGTTGTCACTATGCAGCTATTGAGTTTAACAGTCATTCTGTGCACGTATGTTTCTGAGCATATGCAGAATGACTTTTACACATGATAGCTCCATTGTGTTGCGTGTTGTGAAACCATAACAAATACCATCTATTGTCTGCAACATCTCCATCCATCCATCCATCTTTGTTGAGTTGTGTATAGTGTAGTCTGTAGGCCTAGGAACTTCCTAAACATATTGTGTTGAGTTTTTCATGACGTCACTATACAGCTATTGAGTCTAACAGTCATTCTGCACATGTATGTTTCTGAGCGTGTACAGAATGACTTTTATACATGATACTGTAGCTCTATTGTTGAGTTGTGTATAGTTTAGTCTGTAGGCCTAGTGCTTCCTAAACATATTGTGTTGACTTTTGTTAATATATTGTTTACCTTACTATATTATCTATAATGTATTTATTTAAAAATAATACAGTGTTGACCTATATCTAATTTGGTAACAAAATAGGCCCATAAGTACACAGGAACCAAATGCCTTAATGTCTCAATTTAGGCGTAATGGTTCGATGTAAAGATTGGTAGTATCAAAAATCAACATTATATAGAATCAGTATAGATCAGTGTAAATATTAGTTCATACTTATTAGCAATTCATAATAATGATACAGTGCTTTGTTATCTTAATAATCTAACTTTAGCTCACACCACCCCAGACCTTTGGCTTAACCACGCATGTACCTCCAAAAGTAACACTTAAGGTTGCTTTCATAGTGAGCTTAAGAAGTGAGATTTTAAAAATGAGGTTTCAGGTGGCTTTCTTGTTTTTATTCATTGGTGGATGTTTTACACAGAGTGACGATGGTATGTATCTTTTCACGTTTATATCATAATTGATAATAACAAAGATGTTTACATTTGATTGAGTGTTCAAACGCTTGTAAAATACACTAAACTCTACCAGTACTAGACACCCTTAAGCTCTGTCTACACTATCAAACTTTATGTGGCAAAAAAATGTGATGTGCCCATATATGAACATGATGATGTCGTATCACTACTATATTTAAGCATATCACTACCATATTTAGGCACATTACACTTTTTCTGTCAAACTAGTTTGGTAGTGTAGACAGAGCTTTAGGTTGACTCATGAAGTCCGGTTTTCCTATATATGCAATTTCAAAATTAGAAATAAGGTTCTGTTTAGATAGGATTTCCAGTTGTTTGATTGGATATTTGGGACTTTTGAATGTATGATTTTAATGTGTACCTGATAAAAAATATATAATGGTTAAACTTCCATAATTAATAGTTAGTTTTTTAATTTATTTTTTATGTTCCTTAAGTTGAGTGGCAGAATTACGTCAAGGTTCTGAATTCATTTGATGAGACACCAGCACGTGTTGGTGAGAACCTAACGATTCCAACAGGACTACCAGAATTACCAATCCCAGACTATCCAGAGTGCTTTCTACCATATGTAAGATTATTTTCAAATATTTTAATTCATGATTTGAATTTGAGTCTGTTTTCAAGTATGTATGGTTCCAAATCACATATTCTCTTAAATACTAAGTATTTGACTGACTTAAGTCAGTTAAATATTTAAGAATTTCTCTTAAACTGTGTTCACTTTAGATAGGATAATATATTGTTAAATGAGTGTGTTTTCCTCGGCCTAGTGTAATTGCTAACAATAAATTGCATATAGATTGTGATATAGACTGATGCATATTCAAAATAGGTACACTGTAATATTTTAATTGGAGATGATTATAAAACTCAAATATTTTAAATTATTAAATACTGTATAACAAAAGTGGGATAGCAATAGTGTTATAATACAGTACTTTGTTTTGTTTTATAGAAAACATCATTGAAAATCGAATGCCCAGACACCGGCCCCTCAGAGACTGTACCTACCTCAGGTAAGTTTGATTCTAGGTGGTTTAAGTTGGTAGATCACTACTTTAGGTTGGAGAAAATATTTTACCAATGGTAAAACTTTTAGTATAACGGACCTATAGTATAATAATAATAATATTCGTTTTTATATAGTGATTATTGCACAATGTTTCACCTAATTACCCCGCTCATTTATTTTGAATACGTAGGTTTCACGTATTGAAACCTACTCCCATAATGCATCTAGTAATCACCGCAAAGTTGTGTCTGGTGATCCAAGAAATATATTAATAAATTTATCCATTAAACCATGTTAAAACCCATCAAAGTCTACAATCTTATAATGCATCTAGTAATCAGCGCAAAGTTGTGTCTTGTGATCCAACTGGTACAGTATAACGCATGAAGAAGTGTGTTGATTTATAAATAAATTTATCTATTCAAGCGTGTTAAAACCCATTAAAGTCTACAATCCTATCTCCTAATAGCTCATCGGGTAAGACCAGCTGATATCAAAGTTGTTGGCGCAGTAGGCGATTCAATTACGGTAAGAGTGATCCTTTATTTCTTTATTTCTATGCAAGCTACTATAGAGCAGGAGTCCTTGCTGGAAAGTTAACCAATTTCTATGCATGTGGCAATTTGTTGTGTGTACTAATTAATAATAATACCACATTTTATATAGCGCCCTTTTCATGAGTAATCATGCTCAAATAATAATTATCAATGAAATGACAGTCTGGCGAGTTTATTCAAGTGGGTGTATCTACTACTGTATTTGAATTAGTTCTTTAAATTTATATTTCATTTTTGTCAGGCTGCAAATGGAGCTGGAGCATGTGCATTGCCCGGTGTTATAGTTGAGGCTCGTGGGCGTTCATGGAGGTGAACTTCTTTCTGTTTCTTGGACCCCACAATATGCTTACTGTAGGGCTACAGTGGGGTACTTTTTCTCAAGATATTTTCTTTGTTTATAGGCCTTATAGTAGAATTGTAGACTGGAAATGTACAGTAGTTGTAATTTGTTGTTCTCTTATCTTACTTCTAGTATTGGAGGTGATGGTAGCCTGGAGTCAATAACGCAAAGTGTAGTAACGATTCCCAGTAAGTAATGCATGTACTTGTTCAGTGATATAATTATATGTTCCTTAATTTCAACTATTAGCCAATTAGCGGCCACTTTATTTATGAAGATGCCACAATCTTCAAAGTAACTTGTTGTCCAGAAATGGTTTATTATTAATTTTGTTATAGATATATTGAAGGAATTCAATGAAGATGTCTATGGTTATTCTGTTGGAAATGGCGATGAAAATAGTGAAGGAACTAATTTTAACTGTGCCGTACCAGGAGCAAGAGCAGAGTTAGTTGATTAAAATTCTTTTTAACTTATCTTAACGTCAAGCATCATTCACTATTTATGTTCAATATTTAGTTCATTTTTACCTAATAACAATTATAATGTCTATTGTTGTTGTTCTTGTTATTGATAGTATTATCTTCTTATTACTTTATTGTTTTTAAGGGTCTCTGACTTATTTCTCTTACTTTTGATGACGTTCTGTACATAACTTACTATCGAGGCTATTTTATGGAATAAATGATTTGATTAAACTGAGGATTTGATATGATACACTGTGAATGTAAAGGGATGTAATATTCATACTGTATGTAGGCCTAGTTAATCACATTTATTACACTATATCCACACATTGTATCTTTTAGACACATGCCCACCCAAGTACGACGCATGATAGGCAAAATGAAGAACGATCCTTTCGTGGATTTTGAAAACGACTGGAAACTTGTAACGTTATTCATCGGTGGCAATGACCTTTGTCAGTACTGTGACAATCCAAATAAATTTGACCCTCATCAGTATGTTGCGTACATCGATGAAGCCCTCACCATCATGCAGACAGACGTAAGTGGGAAGATTTAAGTCGTGTATGGGAGGGGTGGGGGGGATGTAGTTGATCTGGTGGTCCCCCCCCCCCCATAAAGTTTAGTGACTAATCATTTATTAATATTAATTAATTATTAATAGGAGTATTGAGCTTAATTTACATATACTTTACACATAGGCCTTACTACAGTATGTTATGTTGAGTTTATTTGCAAAATAACTGATAATATATGCAAATCATTTGAGTTGTTCTCATACACACAGCAACATCATGTTTCTTAATTTTGTTTTCAGCTGCCGCGTACCATAGTCAATGTTGTAATCATTCTAAATATTCCAGCAGTTGAGGAGATATCTTCTTTTAAATGTGATGCACTTCATATGTAAGTAAACAACATGTTTCAAGAAAGTTTCTTTTGTCTGCCTTTAAAATTGAGTAGAAACAATTTTAGATAGATGATGTAGATGTAAACAAACCAACAAAGTTAATTTATTTTTCAAAGATGTATTGTCCCTTTGATTAATTAAAAAAAAATTAAAAAATAAAGATTTCGAAAAAAAAGTGGGTCATTTTGAAGTATCATACTAGTTATTAACTTTCACTAAAAATTAGTCGAAAAAAAAATCATTTAACTGAAATACAGACGTTTTTTTGTTCAAAAGATAACTTTGACTTCCAGTCAAAGTTTTCGATCAAAACATATCTCATAATGCAACGCGCTTGTTTGGCTACTCTGTATGGATAATCAAAAAACTTCCTCGCGATCTGTGTGAAAACACCTTCTCAACCATGACGAGTTGTAAACAATCCTAATTAGCATCATGCATAATGCATACTCGTGGTTTGAAATCTTTGTTTACTTTCGATCACGACAATTTTCCAGATGAAATGTAATCAAATTAATTTACCTGTTAATTACGTAAACTTGTTGTTGGCTCAAATTTTCAACTTAAAGTGAACTTTAATATTACTTTGATATGGCCAATTTAAATTTAGAATATTTTTACCTTCATTTTTTGTGTTTCAAGGGACAATACATCTTTAAGGAAATAAAACAAATGAATATTATATTCCTCAACAATAATTGACTTTAATTTTAGTGTTTACTGTGATTGTGCCATGTTTTTACCAAATGAAACTGCTGTTCATTTGCGAAAGATCACTCAAAATTATCAGGTTTGTTATGTTTTACTACTACTATTCTAAAGCTCTGTTTACACTATCAAACTTCATGTGATGATGATGTCATATTACTACCATAAATTAGCATATCACTACCATACGCATATATATGCATTCAAGATACAGTATGTTTAAAAGCAAAATTGTATGTGATTGTCTTGATAATCATATATCTTCTAAATCGTATGTTATTTTGTAGGACTGGACTATAGAGCTTTTAGAAAGTGGCAAATTTGACACAAAGGAGGGTTTTACAGCAATTTCCCAACCTTTCTTTACAAAGACGGACCCACCAGTTGACGAAGTAAGACAATACATGAACATAGCAAAACAGTTGAATCATAGAGTTAATACAGTGCATAAAAGTCAACTGTGCCTGTAATCTTTTTTGATATGAGCACAGTCGACCATTCAATGTACCAATTAGAATACAGAATTGCGGTTGACTGTGTCGGTTAGAAACAAGCAATGCCATGCACAGTTGACCATGCTCATAGTCTTTTATTCATAGAGTAGACTTTTAAGGTTATAGTGTACTTGGAAATATCAAAATAATTATTAAATTATTCTTTTATTAGAATGGTAATCCAGACTTTAGCTTCTTTGCCCCTGATTGTTTCCACTTTAGTAGCAAAGGACATTCAGCTGGGGCTGGTGAACTTTGGAACAACATGGTAAGGCAACTCTTGTAGATTGCTTGGTTCTCTAGTATTAGGCCATTTGGTATATTCAATTCTGATTGGATATTTCCTTCCTTAGCTCCTTTCGTTAATCTTTTTGTATATTTTCTGTAAATGTTTTACTACCTACAGATGATGCCGGTAGGCCAGAAAAGAACAACTTGGCAGCCATTTTCAGATTTAATCTGCCCGACGAAGGTAAAAAGATTATTTCTAATTCCATTGTTTCAAATTTGTCTAAGGGGCTTGTACACGTATTGTTGTCATAATGTACTATGCTTGTATTCATTATAAGACAATATAATATTGGCTGTGTAAGCGTACGTTTTATCATAATAATATTTTTACTCCATTAATATTACTTTAGTATTATTATATAATTTCAGAAATAGTGTTATCTATCTAATAGCTGTCCAATGCAGATAAAAAGTTTATTTTCTTTTTATTCGTTTAGGAACACCCGTACATTTTTACGAACGTGAACAGTCGTGATGACTTTGATGTCACGAAAGATCCATCAGTTCCAGAACCAACCGAGCCATCCCGTTCGCAAGTAATCTGTGGCTCTATTACACTAATCGCAATGCTTTTCTCTTTCAAACTCTTTGTATGATTTCAAATCAAATTTCAAATATTTGTTTGTTGTCCTTAAAAATTATTTCATGTACAAAATGTTTTATGAAAAAAGTGAAATAAAATATATAATATTAAAAACAGATGATGATGATGGTCGACAGAGTGACAGTTGACCGTGCACCTAATGTCTTGTTTTCTATCGGCATGGTCGACCATGCTCCTTTTCTAATAATGGCACAGGTAAACTACTGTAGGCGCACAATCATGACAATAGAAAACTCACTAATAATTGCAGTCAACCATGCCGATAGAAAATATTATAATATATAATAATATAGTTGACCGTGACACTATTCACATTAAAACCACACTTATCTAGTGTTTGAATTGAAACTATACTTTTTTTAGCACACTTTTCTTTTGCACCTTTTTTTGTTTTGTAGAATATTTTGCAATAATAATAATTCTCCTTTAATCTACATTTTTTTTGTAAAATCTTTTGTTAGAGGTAGAGTGAATACAGAATTCAAAATGTTGATGCAATAAATACTCTTTTCCCTAATCTATTGTGTTTTCTTTTTACATTACAATATTTGAAATTGTTACCTCTACTATTTTATTCTTTTAATTATATTCTTTTGTGTCCCAGTTTGAAAACATGTGTTGGTTGTGTTCTAACATAATAGAAACTAAAGCTCTGTCTACAGTACACTAGTTTGACAAAAAAAGTTTGATGTACTCAAATATGGTAGTGATATGACATCATGTCCATATATGGGCATATCACATTTTTTTGATAGTGTAGACGAAGCTTTTCAAATAAATCACGCACAATTATTAGGTTTTTGTCATTTATTATTTTAAAACCGTTGCAGATAAGTTAACAGAAATAAATTACAAATTGTATACATTTTGTATACTACACAAATATTTTATTTACAATGATAAATAAGTTTTTCACTTCTCAAAAGAATTCAATTTATTTCTTGATTTTATTGAACTTTTAATTGATTTTTGTTTTTGCTGAATCATAATTTTGTTTTAATACAACCAATTCATTTCCTAGTTTCTTTGAATAACTATTATTTAATTGTTAAAATTAGGCCTAAAAATTGTTATGTTGCCAACTGACCCAAAGTACTTTTGTAATGAAAAAGTTATTTTCATGGAATTTTTTTGTTAAAAAACATAACAATTTTTTGTATACCTAATGTACTAATATTAAAGTTGCTATTGGCAAGGTAGTAGAAAATTCATGTATAAAAACTATTAATGCATGGCAGTGTTGTATCATTATCATATCCACTTTAAAGGCCAATTCACACAGACGATAAAAAAAAAAGTATGTTATTTCTTATGACCATTTACACAAAATGTGGAGCAGATGGGCGGTTGAGTGGAAACCTGCTGAGGATAGTTACACAATTTACGTGGGACAAGCTCGCGCTTTTCCAATTATCGTTACCGCTCGTCTGTGTAGATTGGCCTAATTAAAGCACCACTTTCAAAAGGTGGTTGTTCATTTTGAAGTAGGTATGTTATACTGTAGACTGGTCAGCTTTGTGCCAGAGTTTTACTCTAGTATGCTATTTCAGTTCTGGCCTTCGTTGTCAATGGAATTTGTGTGTCCTGGTTAGTAGTAGTATTCCAGCCCACCTCACCACTTAATCCATATCATCATCATAATCGTTATAATCCTCAATTCCTAAAACAAAAATACAAGTTCCATTTCAATTTTGTATTGACTTGGTTTAGTAGCAAAGAAATGGTTGAACTTTTTAAAAGTTCTACACAGTCTGCCATCCAACACCATCCATCATTCATCAACCTTCTTCTTGCCACAAACTCGAACAGGCTACTCTAAGACCGGTACCATCTAGTATTGTTTCAAGTCTTGCTAACCACACTAAGAAGCTTCTTTTAGAAAATTGTACTACCTACTGTTGTACTATCTTTTCATGTACCGTATGATGTTTAAACTCTTTGAAAGCCATCCTAAGATTTCAGGCAAACACTGGATCTCACCACATGTATATAACAACAAATCCTTCTTACCCGTGTGTCCCATCAACTGAGCTGCACTCTGCAGTGGTTCATCCGTGTCCTCCACAACATAGTCCTCTTCTACATCTCCTTGTTCGTCCTCCATTCCATGATGGTCATACTGTACTGGTCCCGACTCCACGATGGCCTTCACTTCTACCTTTGGTTCTTTTTTCAGTATCGGTTGCTCTTCGATTTTCACATGTTTTGGTTTGTTCTTTGAAAAATAAGTAATTCTTTCTTTACCTTATTTGTTTTTTAATATCAATTAAATTTATGTTTAGTGAAATGAGTAGACTTGCCCCTAGTTACTGTTTTTTGAACCACCACCACAAGCGCCAAAAACTAGATTTCACCTCAAGTGTAATTATAATTAGTGCCAAAATTGCCCCAAAAAAAGAGCCAAATACTGTAGTATTGAGGTAATATTAATAAAAAAAAATTAATTATAATTAAAAATCATATTCGCAAATTTAAGTTAAACAATAAAATCTCTTTAATTTCTTTACTAACCAAACCATAACTATCTCTTTTACTGCTACCCAAAAATGATCGACTGCGTTTTGCTGTGATGGGTCGAATCGGGCCAGACTCTTCGACAACTTCCGTCGGTACCCTCTGCGGCGTTACAGGTTCATCTTTGCTTTTGTTCAAATCCCTGAGAACGTCATAGTTAATTTTGCAAGATATTTTCTTCTCCACAAGAAGTTTCTCTATCGCTTCTCCAGCAGTGTTGGCTTGGATAGGAGTTCTTTTTTGTGACTTTCGTTTCTGGAAGATAACATTTCCAGGTAAAGCTCTGTCTACACTCTCAAACTTTATGTGACAAAAAAAATGTGATGTGCCAATATATGGACATGATGATGTCGTATCACTACCATATTTGGGCACATCACAGTTTTTTTGTCAAACTAGATTGATAGTGTAGACAGAGCTTAAAAGATAAAAATAGTTGTTCTTGAAACGCCTTCACACCAACCAACATCAAATACATGGCTCGCCAATTACAGGATGGCAAACCCATGCTTTTCCATTTGAGGCAGTGTATTGGGTGTCAGAATATAAACCAATAACCTCCAAACCACAGTCCCCGAGAAATTGTCATACCTTTTTTGCTGGGTCTGGTTTAATTATTCCCATTTCCCGGTCTTTCGCTTCACGTTCTTCCTTTTCTATAAAATAAAAATGGTAACAAATAGTTCTTGCTATGTTTTTCTTCAACTAGTTCCATATTCTTGCTATGTTTGTGTTCAAATGTTAAAAGTTACCTTTTTGTTGCTGGAGGTATTCATGGTTTTCTTTCATCCAAATTTCTGTTTTTATAGCTACTTCACCGTCACTTAATATAAACTAAAAAAAAAATCTTTCAGTTGAATAAAAATGAGATTAAAAAAATATACAATTCAGGGGCCCAGACCTTATGGGGCCCTCTTAGCAGTACCCAGTGTGAAAAAGGGCATTAAAATATGTCGAAAAAGGCTAAAAGCACCCGAGGGAAGGCCACTAAACCAGGGTCCTGCAGGCCTCTGTGTTACGCTACTCAGATGGACAGCCTCCAGTAGCACAACGTTCTTCAAACAGTGGCAAACTCGGGTTTTACAAACAAAAGTTCACTAGGCCTAGTGTAGATGAGGCTATAGTCTTACCGCGTCTATCTCACCATCATCAATACCAGTAAGATCAAGCTCTGGGTCATCCTCGGCCACTTCTACAAACAAGAAAATTTAAAAGCTTTTTGAATTTCAGTTTAAATGTGTTTCTTAGCTTTATGATAATTTTTATTTTTTCATTAAAAGTTGAAATTGCATTAGGGAATCTTGTAAAGTATTCTAAAAGATTAAGGAATCGATTTCAGTTTAAATGTGTTTCTTAGCTTTATGATAATTTTTATTTCTTCATTAAAAGTTGAAATTGCATTAGGGAATCTTGTAAAGTATTCTAAAAGATTAAGGAATCGATTCTTTGTGTGTGTTGATTATGATACAGTAAGAACTGAACTCGACTACCATGTGTTCTGGCTACCATTTTTACTTAAAATAAAGACCAAATATTATTCACCTTTTGCAGTTGAGATCTGCATGCATTCTTCTATCGTACTGGACAAGCCTAATGACATAGCACTCGGTCCTAGGCCTTTCTTAGGTAACATATCACCACTTATATCAGGTGGTAACAGGCTCTCCAGTATGTCTTCCGCAGCACTGTCATCTGTCAATTGATCTGTTATTTCTCTAGAAGTTGATGGGGTCTCTACTTGTGAAGGAGGTGCTGATGTGTGTGTCTGCTGGTCTGGTTCCGATGTCTTATGGTCTGGTGTAGCATCTAGTTTGCTGACATTCGCTTCATCAATACCACGAAATGGTGTACTTTCCTCTAATACAAAACTTTCTGAAAGGTCTGAAATCATACTTGCAGCATCTATAAATTAAAAACCAATAAATGTTTACAATAGAACCTCTCCTTTGGACACCACTATTCAGGGGTCACCACTATTCAGGGGTCACCACTATTCAGGGGACACTACTATTCAGGGGTCACCACTATTCAGGGGTCACCACTATTCAGGGGACACCACTATTCAGGGGACACCACTATTCAGGGGTCACCACTATTCAGGGGTCACCACTATTCAGGGGTCACCACTATTCAGGGGTCACCACTATTCAAGGACACCTCTATTCAGGACATATAGTTGGGGCCCTAATGTGTCCCCTTAATAGGGATTCGATACTGTATTTGTTTTGCATATTAAAAAATATTTATTTCTTAAAGTTGTAGAATCTTCATTCTTATTGTCTTTATTCTCCTCCTCTGCATTGCATTCATAACAACCATCATTTTATTTAAAAAAATAAGGCTAAATGACAAACATAAAGAGATGCCTCTAGCGCTACCCCTGGATCCTCCCTTGATAATCTATGGCAGACACTAACCATCATCATCCTCCCCTCTTTTCTTTCTTAGTAATGCCTTTTCTATCTCTTCTTGTACTGATGTAATTTCTCCTGCAAAATCCTGCAGTTTCATTTGTTCTTTTTGCAGCTAAAATAAAACAACTTTAATTTAAATTTTCTCTTCTAATTAATACATTTTTCTGTATAACAGAAAATGTATGTTTATTCCTGGAACTACTGCATACATTTGTTTTTAGTATCTCAAGCAAAAAGTAGAACATGAAGAATATTATATTGTTTGCGTAGTACCTGGTGTAATTTGGCTTTTCGTCTTGCCTGCCTAAATGAGGGTGGGTCTTGTTCTTCTTCTAGATCAATCCGATTAAATTCTTCAATTGTCAATTTTCCAGAGGGCGTCTCTTCAAACTCTGTTAACCTGAAAAAAATCATATTTAGGTTATTACAATAGAACCTCTATCAAGGGGACACCTTCTATACTACCTCTCGTTTGTTTCACAGAAATATGTCCCTTTAATAGAAGTGTCCCTTTAATAGGGGTGTCCCTTTAATAAAGGAGTCCCTTTAATAGGAGTGTCCCTTTAATAGGGCTTTCCTTTTATAGCAGTGTTCCTATAATAGGAGTGTCATTTTAATAGGAGTGTCCCTTTCATAAGAGTGTCCCTTTGAGTGTGCCAAAGGAGGGTTTACCTTTTGCGAAGTGTGGCGTCACAGACTTTCACCACTTTTATAATCTCCTTTTGCGTCCTGTTGAAGTCATGGAGCCGTGCAGAAACGAGGAGTGCTGCATAGAAAATAAAAAAATTGATTGGATGTCTAAACAAAACGACAAATGGTTTTAGAAATGTCGATTTGTATTAAAATAACTACATACCTGCACCACAAAGTCCAGATGGCCTTCTTCCGGTATGCATCCAGTCCCTTTTCATCCTCGATACAAGTCGCAATGCGGTCATTGAAACATCATGGGTCTTATCGCCAAATTCCAACTTGTGCGCAAATCTTGCTATATAGAGGCATGGATCTAAAAGAATAAGTTTGGTAAAAAAAATAATTGCACTGTATAATCTAAAATTCTAAATGCAACAGCAATAATATAAATTTCAGAATTATTAACACCATCGTGTACTAATAAAAATAACTATATTTTGGTTTGACAGACAAACAGACTAATATACAGCTACAGTACAGTACAGTCAGTTTTGTCAATGCTCCGGGAACCAGATTTGATCGCGCGACGACGATGACATCATCAACATTAATTAATTCGCGGAAAAACCGGAAGTGATCGGATCGGAGAAATAAATAAACATGGCTTCTTTTGTCGGCGGTCGATTGTTATGCTAAATAAATCACTTTTTTTTTAACTTCCTTCAACAAATATTTATAAAACTAATAACGCTAATTGTTACGGGTCAGTTAGGCTTTGTTCTTTCTGCTTTTATACAAAAGAAGGTTAGTCAAAACAATACATTTATGGGTTTATTTCCAGGCCAACGCTCCAAGGATGAGACCATAATGACATAATGTTGTACAGCTGTAAGACTGTCATGATGGGTCGAGGCCAACGAAATTATATGTGACGCTGGGCCAGCGTTGGTTTGTGTAGGCCTAGGAATTGTTAGTCGGCGTAGGACTTTTTTGCGTTATTCTTGTGACTTTCGAATTTGTTATTAATAAACACTGGAAACTATTTTTTTAGTCTACAAATTGAAGTGTGATCATTTTCTGGATAGTCACCCTTAAAAACTAAAATGAAAGTAAAGTTTAGGCCTAGGGCCTAGCCTAAGTAGTAGTTGTATCATGGAGTAAAAACTCCATGCATGGTTGTATAGGCTCTCCATCGCGTACTAAACTAGACTAAAACAGGCTTAGGTTAGTAAATAGGACAGGGTTCTTTAGCTACAGTAGGCCTAGTTACTATAGTGGGGATTCTTTAGTAGAGTACATAGACTAGAGTAAGGCTAACAAATATTATGCCATATATGGCTTCAATAATCTATAAATGTTGACTTCATGATGTTCTTCATTCTGTCACGTATGCTTTCTTATAGGCTTATTAGACTAGTCAGATTAAAAGAGAAACCACTCAAAACGGACAATAGGGAATACCAAACATCCTTTTTCCTTCCTTTACTGGTTTCGATAAACCTTTTGTCTGTATAACTACAATAGCATAGGCATAGTTATAGTAGTATGTGCTTTAACAAACATGTCCTATTAGTAGTGAGAATAGACAATTATAAGAACTACTACAGAACAATATTGGTAATATTTGAATTCTTTATTTTAATAATTTAAATAACAATTTCAATTTACATAAATTATTTTGATGAGTCACTTAAAATTGTTTTCTGTTCCTGTATGTCTGTTAGTAGATTAAGAAATCATTTTTAACATATTGTATTAAACATTATATTTCATTTAGATTCATAGAAACCAGGCAACCAAATGATAAAAATGGAGCAAGTACCCATCACGGGAGGGGCAGCAGATAATTCACCAGTCGTGTACGTGCAGGAATTCCAACAGCACGTCATCCAAGAACCGCTAGAGGATGTCTCGGAACCTACACAACAAAAGGAAACTTCTAAGGCTAAACCTCCAAACAAACTCCCCCCTCCTATCAAAGTTGTTGCTGGGGTGAATTGGCAGGCTAGCACTAGCAGCGTTCGCAGTCGGAATTCATTGATGTTCGACAACGAACTGATGAGTGACGTTACGTTTTTGGTCGGGCCGAAGAACCAGGCTTATAGAATTCCCGCACATAAGTATGTGCTCTGTACATCCAGTTCTGTATTCTATGCCATGTTCTATGGCGAGCTGACAGAGAATACGACGGAGATCGTTATTCCAGACGTGGAGCCAATAGCATTTTATGCTATGCTTAGGTACAGTATGATATACAAATAATGTTTAAATGAATGGATAGGAGAAGATTGAAGATTGACTTACTACCTTATAGTATTTATAGATGTAGAGCCAGTTACTGTAATAGGCTTTTTAACTCCTGAAAATGTCTAATATTATTTGTTTTATAACATACCCACTGTTCTAAATCATCTAAACTAACAAAATTAAACAATTAAATGGCATAGAGAAACTCTAAACTGCCCAGTGATATATTTAATAGAAAAAATGTAGAAATCTGAGAATATTCATTATATTTTAAATCATTGTTATCGTTTAAATAATCCTACAGTAATACCATGTAATAGTAGTACAGTACCTTTTAGTTAAAAATAAATGTCTCTTTTACAGATATATGTACTGTGATGACGTGGATGTAAACGCAGACAATGTGTTATCAACTTTGTATGCAGCAAAAAAATACTTCCTACCTCATTTAGCGACGGAGTGCGTGAATTTTCTGGAGATGAACCTTACTGCGCGCAATGCATGTTTTCTTCTGAGCCAGAGCCACCTATTCGATGAGCACCAGCTGATGCAACAATGCTGGGAAGTCATTGATGCACAAACAGAGGTCGCCCTCCGAGCCGACAGTTTCGTTGACATAGATTTTAAAACACTTCAAAGCATCCTATCACGCGAAACGCTCAACGTAAATGAAGTTGCGCTTTTCCATGCGGCAGTGCGCTGGGCGAAAGCAGAATGTAAACGTCAAGAAATGATAACCACGCCACCAAACCTGCGCAAGGTTCTCGGTAAAGCGCTTTATTTAATACGAATTCCAACAATGGTGGTAAAAGCGTTTGCCAACGAAATTGCGAATCTTCAGATTTTAACATTGAAAGAAACGAATGATGTGTTTCTATATTTTACTGCGGACAAGAAACCGAATCTAGAATTTCCAGTGACGTCACGCAAAGGGTTAAGAACGTGTTCGGTTCATAGATTCCAGTCTTCTGCCTATCGTAGCAATCAATGGCGCTATCGTGGTAGATGCGACAGTATTCAGTTTTCGGTTGACAGACGGATCTTCATTGCGGGGTTCGGTCTTTACGGTTCTAGTACAAATGGCGCTACGTACTCCGTACGCATTGAACTAAAACGCAACAAGAAAACACTCAGTTCAATGGACACTAGATTTACGTCGAACGGTTCAAGTAAAACGTTTCCGATTATGTTTGAACACCCGGTTCAGGTTGAACCACGTATAACGTACACCGCTAACGCGATACTCGACGGTAGTGAACTTAGTTATTTTGGTCAGGAAGGCCTTACCGAGGTGACCTGTGGGTGCGCGACATTTACTTTCCAGTGTTCATCTGAAAGCACAAACGGGACTGGCGTACAAGGAGGCCAGCTTCCGCAAATCATTTTCTACGTATGATCGAAAATTTTATTTACAAAATATTTTATGATTTTAAATCGATGTGTAAGCAGTTACAATCTCTACTCAAAATTGTGTGGTCATCTGTTTGTGGATTAGATAGAAAAAGAACCAAAAGTTCTAAAACATAATATAAACATAAAAACATACAGTATTGTATTCGTGTGATAATATTTAGTAAAAACAGTAAAAATGCAGCTATGCTATTTATACCAATGTGTGACTGTGACTGCCGCAATATAAATAATAACTTTTTTATAAAAACATTTGCTAAAGTAGTTGAAAAAAGTGTTTAGTAACATGTGGTTGAAAACCAATAACTGACAGATTGGTTATTTCTTTTGTTTATACCTACCTACCAATAGTCTGGTAGTGATCATGAAATGAGGAAAGGGGGTTGGAGGGGAGGGGGGGGGGGCGCTCATATGAGTGTACTGTTTAATGGAGTATGTAGATAAATGGTTATCAAGCCAAATTTTATTGTAGAGTATTTAAATTTTATTTGAAAGCAAATACCAACCTCAGTAGGGTTGTACTGTATTTATTGTATTGTTTTTTACCTCAGATTTTAAACATACATATTGACAAAAATTTAAAACTTGGAGTGATTTCACGAAGAAAGGGATTTGTGTGGGATGGAGTCTCGTGAGTGTACCTTGTAGTAAAGGGTATTTTGATAAATGGCTCTAAAGCCAAATTTTATTAATAGATAGTTATTAGTATTTGATTTTAACTTAGGTAGTAAAGCAAATAGCTTTTATTTATTCCCAGTACGGTTGTATTTATTTTAGAAATAACTATTAAAGATAAGTTGCCCCCAAATCATTATCTTCCTTGTAATACAGTAATAGATTTGATGCACCTCTTGCCAGCAATACCATTCATCAAATAATTGTATACAATATGAATTATTTTAAATAGTTTTATTCCATTTGAAATTCCTATGCACATAGGATGCAAATTTAGTTCAATAAATTGACTACATATTATTATTATTAATTGATTTGACTTATGCATGTAAAGTATGGTGCTATTGTTTTAAGAGAGTTACTATTTAGTATAGCAATTTTATTTTAATAAACTGATGCTGAGAAACAAGGTTAGAAATTAACATGGGATTCATATGCAGCTCTTCATATTCCATATGAGGTCGGAGGTCACTGATTGTGTCATTTTTTTCAAATTTTTTCACAAGTATTCTCAATGTATAAAGTACAAATTACGTCAGAGAAGGGCAAAACATCTGACCGATTTGTTTATATTGTTAAATACTATCGTAACTCACTAATAGAAATGTGTGTAATTTGTTACTAAAAATTAGAATGCTTATAATTTTGTTCTTATTTCTAACTATAATCAGGAATATTTGAGGTAGAATGCACTTTTAAGTTTGCTAAAATGTACATTTTTATAAATATTGCAAATTAATTTTATATATTGCAAGTCAATATCTTGCCTGTCAACAAATAAAAAGTTGATGCTTTTAAATTAATTATTTTTTTTACTGTAAATTTTTAACATTTTTTTTAGTGAATATTTTAATGGTATACAGTAGAAACTCTCCTTTGGGACACTGTGTTAAGGGTATACTTTACCATGAAACCAACAATGGGAATTGACCCTAAGGGTCACATCGTGTCATCGGCAGCCAACTACGGCGCCATTACGTCTGTCCACGACAGTGTGTGTGTGTGTGTGTGTGAACTAGTACACCGGGGTAACCCCCTACTCGTCTCAAAAGATGTACTAGGTTCTTTAAAGTGCACACGAGCAATATGCATACATTTTGTTGGGTTCCCAAGGTGTCCCCTTAATAGGAGTTCTACTGTATTAAATAACCTAGGATTGTAAAAGTTAATTTTGTTTCTATTTTTTTATAAATTATTTAATTTTGAATATCATTACAATACAAGCAAGATAAATGTAAAAATAAAATATTAGGAAAGAAGTAAATGTAATAGGTTGTAATTTGTATGTACTGTAGTAATTTCATAAAATGCGAACTAAATAGACGACTACAACGAGTGAGAGTTTTATTTCAAAAACAAAAGAATTGTGCTGTTTTATTTTGCATGATGTATAGTAGAAACCCCCTTTTGGGACATCCCCATAAACCATATGGGAAACCTAAATTCAGGGGGCATCCCTACATAAGCTTGGTTCCCATTAGAGATGCAACAAAAAATGATTTTTTTCAGAGTCCTATAAAATGATTATAAAAACTACATTCAAATTCAACTTGCTAAAAACATAGACGCAATGCAACCCAGTTGACCAATGACAAGTGACATTTTAAATAATCAATCGCTTGTGATTGGTCCTTGTGTTGCATCTCTAGTGGGAACCAAGCATAAGGTTGGGTCCCGAAGGTGTCCCCTTAATAGAGGTTCTACAAACAATACTTGATTTTTACATTTTATTTTCTACCTTAGGATAGCCTTGGGTGTACTTACCGATAGCTGCTACATTGATGTGAAGCTCTTGCGACAACTTTAAGTAGACTTTACCCAGGGTGTACACATTTACCTAGGAAAAATTAAAAAAATAACAACATTATAAGAACTATTTGGCTGTTAAATTCTGAAATATTTTACCGGGGGAAATAAAAAAAAAAAAAAAACAAGACCAACCAAGACTTGAACCCATGATCCATTAACCGTAGGCCAGTTGCTATACAAACTGAGCCACAATGCAACATAAGGCATTACAGTAGTAATCTTATATTTGGCTGCTAAAATTCTTAAGAATATTTTACTGTGGTATATGTTAAATAAAAAATGAGCAGCCAAGACTTGAACCCATGATCTACTAACCACAAGTCAGTTGCTTTACAAACTGAGCCACAAAGCAACACAAGAAACCACAGCTGTAATCTTATATTTGGCTTTTACAGCATTGAAATTGATAAATACTGTAGTTAGTATTCAAGTCTGTAGTAGAATATGGTATTTATTACTTTTATTTTGCAGGGTACTGTATATTAATCCCTTTGTATGTTTTTTGTTTGTATTTATATATATATATATATTTTTTTCTTACCATGCCTTATTGATTTTCAGGATAATCAATATATTGGTGACATGAACTTATTGAAATTTTGAGTAACGTCATCTTCAATCAATTGCACCCTCCGTCACCCTCTGCATTTTCCTAGTATTTCGCCCAGTTTATTAGCGTACATTAATGTACTATGTTCATGCATATTTTTTTTAATGTTTAAAACAAATTAAACTTATTCAATTATTTGACAAGCTTGCTGCTTTTAATACATACCTGTAATAAATCGCTAAAGTCAAGTAGCATGTCTGAGAAAATTAAGGAATGAAATGTTTCAAATTAACAAGTGATGCTGAAATTGTACCAAAGATTATTTGGCTTACTAAGTTAGCTATTAAGTGGAAACTTTACTTTGAAATGAACAAGGGGAAATATATGTTATAACACTACAGGAAACTCCTATTTAGAGGACCGACACCTGTATTAAGGGGACATGTTGTATCCCTTTTAATATGGATTCTATTGTTAACATATCCACAATTTTCTTTATTTTTCCCAGCTCAAAAGATTGCCCAAACTACTACATCCCTTAACCCCACCTTCAATGTATGTTTTAACACTACAGCAAAACCCTATTGATGGGAAGGGCACCTGTATTTAGGGGAAGGACACCTGTATTTAGGAGGACACCTGTATTTAGGAGGACACCTGTATTATTACTGTTGTATTCTACTGTGGTTAACAGCTCTACTACCTACACCTTCAACAACCACCCTCCCTTTTCTCTCCCTTCCCCCACCACACTCCTCCCGCTCATATAGTCCCCTTTACATCTCTTATAGGATACGAGGAGTTCCCTCGGTACGACAAACAAGGTAGAGACAAGCAGCAACAATATGCGTTGTCTTGCGCCCTCTTGTTAGTTTTTTAGAGACGGCCATTTTGAAGAAGTTGTAGGCTGTGTCAATACAATGTGAATTCAGTTTCAGCTGACCTCCGAGCCCTTGTATTGTTCTTTTGCCTAAAAAGAAACAAATATTGTATTCCACAAATTTGGTTAAAGATGGTTATTTATATTTTGGTTTTAGATTTATCCTGCAGTCTTTCCTATTACATGATTGTTAGAGGGGGTTCTTTTTCCCCAAAAATGGGGAAAAGTGAGAGTATAAGAAGAAAAACTTTTCTATGGACTGGGTACCTTTACCGCCATTAGTTTGCATTGGCCTACTGTCAGTAGTACCGTATGTAGTTATTGTTGGCCAACAAATTGTCATGAGCAAGTTACACGGGAAGTTACAGTAGTACTACAGTATTGAACCACTGCCAGTCTGGGCAGGGCACTTCAAATGAAAAAGGGGGTTTGTTCGAACCCCCTACCCCATGGCACTAGACTACGCACTATCAAGTTGAAATATCGCAGTACCATTTTGCAAGGTGATTGCTCTAGACTCTTTACCAAATCCATGATGGAAACTTCCACCAAGAGTGTGTGATTTTCCACCTACAAGACAAATAAAATAATATATCATTAAATATTCAAATTCATGGAATGTACCATTACCTGACAGGGGTGTTTAAGACATTTTCTATATATTCGAGTTGTAGCTCTCTTCTTGGAGAGAATAGGCCAATGTCGGTTTATCCAGGTAAGCTAGGCACGAAATAGACTTACATATTTCATTTTTTTAATTTCAAATTTTCATTTGAATGTTTTACCTTCTGATGACACAAACTGCCCAATAACAGATGTGCCTCCGAGACTATTTTCAGCAAAATTAACTTCTGACACAATAATATTGTCCTCCAAGACCGAGCCGCATGATTCACAGACTGCATTACCCCGAGCTTGATCAAAATCTACATCGGTTCCTCCACAATGTGGGCATACAACCGTCTTTGATGACATGGTTTGAAGATTGTTTTGGTCAAACAATTAGCCTACACTACATACACTGCTACATGTCATTGGCACTAGAAAAAGGGAAATTCATTATTTTTTATTTATTTTATGATGGAACCAGACAGGTCAGAGTTGAAACAATCGAAAGTACTATTTGTATAATTTATTGTAATGCTAATAAAGTGTAGCCGATTTTGATATTTAAATTGCCTATCTTTGGCTAAGCCTTGCTTGAGCAGCAATAGGCGTACCTTGATAACACCACTATGGGACTATATCCACCAGGGAAGCTGAAAGAAATTGCACAAGTCGGGGTTGAAGGGGATGACGGTACGGCCTAGCTGTTTTACACCGAAAATTTCTGGCAGACACTAAAATCAATAAATTTAAGCCAAATAATTAAACGATGACATTTAAAGCTAATGTAGAAAGAGTTTAGAAGTACCGAAAAATGTTAAAGTACTTGAAAAACTACCAAATTAAGAACCGAATGTAAAAAAAATGCCTCTCGCTCTTTTCGCTCCACGAACTCGGTCAAAATCCGCGAAGATTCTTTAAACATTGAGGGCGCCTTTTGTAAAAAAAAAATTTTTTGGAAAGAGGAGAAGTTGCCCGCGGATGATGGGTTTGGCAGAAATACCCGCCTACGGTAATAGACAGCTCTATTTATTATCTTATTTCAATATATCTTAATACTTGAATAAACTTAATACAGTATTTTAATGAGATAAACATTTTCTGAAAGAAAAAAAAATTAACTACAATAAGTACAGTATTTTCATTCTCATCTTAAGATTATAAAATGTGTATATTTTCAGGTATATTAGTTTTGAATGAACTTGCAAATGTAACTTAACATAGAGTTATAAATTTATACCTCCATGCTTATATAAAAGGTAAAACCATACATATTGTTGTGTCGTGCGGCCTTTTTGTGACGCACAGTGACTTAATTTGCATATTTTCCACGTGGATATGTTTAAATAAGACGGGGTATTTGTAAAAGGTGGTTGTTGCAGTGAGTCCTGCTGGCAGCCGTTGTATGCAAAAGTCAAATAAAAGTGAACGGACGTACCAAATGTATCGTATTTATTGTTTAAGCACAACAATGTAATGTGTAAAATCATATATTTTTGTTATCCCGTTGAAGAGGGTCAAAGTTCTATATTAGATAGAATATTATGTATTGTCATTTTAACAACAAGGTACAAAGCGTCGTAACCAGTGATTCTAAAACGAATGAAAACATGAAAAATTAAAATAAAATCAGACTTGAAATAGGCCATTTTGCAGTTATTCACTTCTGTAAAAAAACAAAAAAAAAATATTTTACTTCACAAAAAGACAAACGAAACGGTTAATTTTAACCAAAAACCATTGTCTGACAGACAATTTAAGTATTTTTTGCTTTCAATTACATTTTTTTCAGGTAAATCATTTTTTTTTCGATTCCAGCAAATTCAACAACAAATTTGAAACAAAAAAATTTTAGAGGGCCGGGACAATATATCTTTAATTGAATTTACAAACAAATGATTGTCGGCAGCGTTAGATAGATCAATCGTAAGTATATATAGTATAGGTAACATTTTATACGTTAATTGCTATTTTTTTTTTTAATTGATTACACTATTGATTATATTGTACTTTAAAATGTGCGTTACAGCAGATAGAAGACATCAAATCAATTACAAAGATCGCCCTCTATAAATGACGTAAATTTTCTTTTACAGTACAGTGAGTACGTAAGTAATATTACAAAATTGGCCTATTATTAAATATTTCTACATGATTTTTATATAATGTGTATGTTATTACTGTTTTCTCATTATATTGCTAACGATATCAGCTAAATTTGAAATATATCATTAATATTTGAAAAAATAATCAATAAAATTACGTCATAATTGATCGCGATGATTATGACATAATAATCAAAATCAATGCCGTTAGATGATGATTATTAAGTCTTCAAATTGTATGTTACTCCTATTAATATTAAAGATTTATATCATAATTCAGTTTTTTTTGCATATAATATAGAACTATTTTTCAAAAATTTTAATTCCATGTTGCCTTAATTATTACAAAATTTAATATTCATCAATTACAATAAGTTTTTAAGTTTGACGATTACATAACGTATAGACTAAGGCAACCAGTTTTAAGTGTATTTTTTAAATGTTGTAAGCGTTTAATCACTTTTTAATTATTTTTAAAAGTCAGTGATATAATATTAAAAACTTTAATAAAGTTATTACTTTTTGATCCCAATCTAAATAGTTTCTAAAGTCGGATCGAAGGTCGATGTAATACCAACGTACGTAACAGGATATGACCGACTTTGACCTCTCTATGTAACTGTTCATCTTGAATTTTTTAAGGAGAATAATAAGGATAAAAATGTTATGTCATTTATTTGATGTCAGACTATATAGTGTGCTAACTGGGTGGTGATGTGTCATCACACGCCACATGAAAAGTGAGATCGTCGTAGGTAAATCGGGCACTGAGGTCATCACGCTTCATACTTTTGACCCATATTTGCATAAAATAATCTGACGAAAATGGCCGACGCGATGGGTGAAAAACAGTGTTTTAGGAAGAACTTTACTTAGTTTTATGTCCTAGTTTTAAGTAATATGGACATAATTGGATTGAAATGTTGCATTAAACATACGTTGATTGATTACTGGTGTCTATATCTTTTGGATTTTATAATATAATCATGCCTTTAGAAAAGAAACGGTGAGTTGTTTTCGTTTGTGTTTGTGAGCAGTCGTCGGGTGGTGTCGGGCTTATCAACAACAGTGCACACGGTCGGTCTAGCCCAGATGGGCAGTGTGGCTGACCCGAATGAAGGCCTTTTCTGGCCAAACTGTTAATCTCTGACTACGCTAGTAGGAAGCTTACGTAATAGGTCTGTCTCAGTTTTACTATAACATAATCGTAACCACATTTCGTACTGTTGTCGATCCGTTTTAAAAATTAAAATGAGGATATTAAAAAGAAGTGGTTTTGGTTTTGAATTCAATTTATGATGCTTTTTTACTGTGGTATTTTTAAACCGAAAAAAGTTGACAAAACATTTTCCTAAACAATTATATTATCTTGTCCAAATAATTTTTTTGTACTAAAGTGTAGACCTAGGCTACAACAACAGGGAGTTAATTAATATTATAATTATGTGATTGTGAAGCATATTATTATTTAACTAGATTTTTGTTCAGTAGCTAAATTAATTGGTCAGATGTTTTCTATTATTTATACATGTCCATGATTGTCAATTTGGATTGGTGAAACAGCTGACCACTAGGCCTACAGTAATGATTTTACAGAAGATGTACATTTGAAACTGAATTATTTTTGCCCAATCCTTTATTCAACTTGGTCGAGGAAAATGATAATGTAGTGTTACTGTTATGTATGTAAACTTTTCGATTTGGTGGTACAGTGTACAGTACGAACATGAGGGTTTACCATCACGATTTCATCTCACATTTTCTTTACATAGTGTAAATGTAGATACGAGTTCAAAAGTTTTTTTTTTCCGAGTTGATATTTTAAATTGGATAATTAGAGAGATGACAAATAATGACCTCATACGCATAGAACATTGTTTCCATGCATAATTTTGTTTAACAAAATAAAAAATCATGGACAGTGTCAATTGAGAATTTTAGTGGAAAAGCCGACTGGTATAGACCGACAAGAACGTTGGCTACTGTAGTTTTACTGAAATGTTGTCGCAAATTCTGTTTGAAAAGTTTTTAGTCTGTGTCTTTGATTAGTAAGCAAACTGTAACTCAATCCTAATCCTTTGTGTACTGATCTATGCTTTTTGCATTCCTTATTGTAATTCAAGAACACAAACAAAGTTTACAGACTTTCAATTTTCTCCAGATCAAGATACAGATTTAGGAACTTAAGGTAATTTGATATTTAATTTAAGTCTTTATGTACAGTAAGTATACAATGGATGAATGCTCGGGTAAAAATTACCTACTGTATATAGATAAACTTTCCAAAAATATTCCTTGGGTACCTGTAGTTTCAGTTCACACAATCAGGTATTGCTGAACCTTCAAACCTCCACAAAACATAGCAAACCCCATTGAAGCCACATAAAATAAAAGTGATTGAATCAAGTACAGTAGTGCCCCACACACTCAACGTCATATCTCCAAAAGTTCTTACTGGCCTGCAAAAGTCAATATGAAACAGGAGAACTTTCACAATTTTGTACTTTAAATATTTTGTGATGTGTTCAGTGTTTTCCCAAATCTGGTTTAGCCAGCATGGTTTATACCAGAAAAAAAATTGGTAATTTGCTGCCAATCGGAAAAGAAAATATAACACTTTGAAATGTGGTATTGTTTGTAGGCATTTAAAACAGAAGCTATATTTGATATTGTGCATTAATGAAGTAACTACAATACTGTATACTTGACTTTTTGTACTCATTTATGGTAATAGGATCAATCTTTAATATTATTAATTTACAGTATTGATTTCTACAGAGATAGAACTGTATTTGCAGAACACTGTAGATACGATTGTACATTAAAATATTGATTTCCTTATTTTTCACTACTCTCCCTTTAGTTTTTATTCCAAAAATGAAAAGTCATGATTTTACAGTAGAAGAAGAATTCTACACAAAACATAATGAGCTTTGACCTATAGAAGATCATGAAGGTTTGGTAGTTTAGTTTGTAAGCCCATGGGATGGTAGCTGAGGTAAAGGAACATCATGAACTAATTTATTGTCAACTGTAAAATCTGAATAAAATGAAAGATCTAAGGGAAAGATCATCTTGCATATCATCAAGGGAAAAAATTACTGAACATTTCTTCATAAGGAACAGGTGCGTTGAACAAGGAAAAGAAATGATTAGTACTAAATGTACTCTCTACAAATATCTGTAGATAAATTTTTAAATTGACTAGTTTTATCTTTTGGTATGTACGGTACAGTACTGTAAATTGTCAGTATTGGAATCTGGTGTGTACTGTAGGGGTATTGCTAAACTGCGCAAACCTCCATCAAACCAATTAATATTGATTAGATCACAACTAAGAACTATAAAAGGAGACAATTTATGAAATGTAAATTGCAAATGACACCGCGTACAGATTTACAATTGAAAAATTAAAAAACCTTTTGTATGTTTACTTTCTATTTATTTGAACTACTGAAATGCAGAACAGCAATGAGCACTACAGCAATGAGCACTACAGCAATGGCGTAGAGCGCTCACTGGCTAAACCCAGGGGCCCCGGAGCTTATGGGGGCCCATGATTAATGTCCAGAGGAAAAAACAGGCATTAAAATATGCCGAAAAGACATTGGAACTTGGAGGACCACTTTAGGTTTCCTAAACCAGGGACCTCAGGCCTCTACGTTACGCCACTGCAGTACAGTAATACTAGTACAAAACACAATAAAATGTTTTCAAGAGTCCTGCCTCCAATAAATATTAAATCTAATATTTTACAATTCATTCATTTTTTAAAAAAATTTTATATGTAGGTGGTGACAATTGTGTTTATTAACCCTATGATCCACCCTACAATTGACAGTGACACATATAGTTTAGTAGATAATAGTACTGTTGTATTATTAATGTAGGCTACAAAACTGTTGTACAGGTAGGCTTCATGCAAAACAATGCCTTATGATCTACAGTACCTACGCAGGCCATACAAACGAAGCCATATTTTTTTTCCTACATCAATGGTACTGTAAGAGTTGCTGTGACCTACTTTGTGTTATGTAGGTCACGCTTTCAATAAAATGTAGTTACAGTATTCACTATGCAGTAGATTGTAATTACTGAATTATATTCCGCACTCTGTTCAATTTATGTAATGAGAATACAACACTGAAGATAATTTCTTTGTTAGATAATTTTAGAAAAGTAGTAAATAAACAACTGGCATTTTGTCCATATTGTGGCACAACCCAAGACCATTGGGCTGCTTCCATATGGTCAATCTACTACTATATTAATGAGATATTTTAGTATCAACGTTACTGTTAACATAACAACAAATAAGATTTGTGCTGTGGTATTTAATGTACGGTATTTTCCATTGCATTAAGCAATAGTTCCTATACAGTAGTGTATGAACTAAAATATGTAATGTATAAACATAAATAATTTGCCTTATAGTAGGTATCCCAATGTAAAATTTCAAATTAATGATGGTACTTTTTCTTTCAGTTAATCAAAAGGAACTTACTGAACATAAACTTTTGCAATTTAAATGATTGAAATCGGATTATCCATTCAAAAGTTATCGTCCGTTGAAGTTGCCAAAAAACAATGATTTTTGGTTGAAAAATGGCATTTTTTCCAATTATATTTGGAACCATTTTTGAAGGGTTATAACTTTTATATTAATAACTTGAAAGTTCTAATTTTTGCTAAACCCATAGATACCACAGAGTTGTACAAGACTATTTTTTTTGGGGGGGTCCTCAAAATTTTTTTTTGAGATATCGGCCTCCAAAATTAGTCTTAGGGCTTTTTGCGCTAATTTTTTCCAAATGTCTCAAAAATGCCCAAAAAGTTCCTGTCTTTAAATGATTCGTAACTTTTGAACCAGTGTATGAATTGACTTCTTTTTTTTTGCATTGCATAGAATGTAATATGTATTTTAGTAAGATTATTTATATTGACGGGTAGGTATTTCTGAAATACAACATAAATATTGTTAAAAAATGTTAAAATGTAAAAAAATATATATTGTGTTAAAAAACTGTGTGGCTATTGTTTCTTTTTTTTTAAATATTATTTTTCGTAAGTATACATTTTTTTATAATTCTAGAATTTAAATTTTTAATTATAATCATAAATATTATTTTAATTGATTTTCGAACCGCTAAAAATTAGAATTAAGCCCTTGCTTATTATGCGTTCGATTCCATTCCGGGCGTAAACTCGGCCGCGCCTACAAGTTAAGTTTATAGGCCTAAAGCCTAACACCACTAATATAAATTCTGCCGAAGAAATATCGGGAGGAAAGCAGACGAATTTCAAATTTAACTAAGTAATTACTTCAATAGTATATATTAGTATGTTTAATTTTATTTCCTTTTCAAATATTCTAAACGTAAGGTGCACTTTATATTGAAATACGGAATCAAGTTTAGGCCATGATACAGCGTATACATATAACGGCAACCCTGTCAAAAGCGCCTTTCGGCCGCCTACATAGAATGGGTTACGGCCGCTGCATAGCAAATTTAAAGCTTCTTAAATTCCTTCGGTACATTTATTCCTAACGTACTTGCTTTATATAGTAGCTTGATAAATACTCCACTTATTAAATACTTTAATAAATAGGTAAAATTGACGTTTCGAAGCAAATATTCCACGAGAAGCGACATTCTTCGCCATGCCTCGTGTGTGCAGTAAAGACAAAGAAAATGGAACAGTCCACTGCGGGGGTATCCAATCATAATTTAACGCGCTAATACATGCATACCATGCAAATTGCCTGGGCGTCGGTAATTTAGTAATAAGCTGAGAACTGAAACCCCCCTGCAAGGAAAATGGTAAATACTTTTATTTTCGATAGGGATTATTTTTTTAAGTGGTTGGTCTTGTTGGTCTCTTCGCACGACGACCACGCAAAGACAAATAAAACAATGTAGTTTATCAAACAGAAATATAAATTAGCTTCAATTCAATACTAAATTCCCCAGATTTTGATAATGAGAAAGACTCAAACATTTAATTTTTATCGGAAAAATTGACATTTGAGGCGGATGTACATAATAATAATAACCGATTTACATATCAAAATAAAGAGTATTTAAAGCCTGATAACATGCAACAAAAATTACTCCACCACCTATTATGGTCGCCGAGCGATCGTGTTTTGAAAATGGGTAGGTGTTTTCCGAAGTTATTTTTAGCGCGCGGATTTCGGCTCGCCGGCTTTTGTACCTCTTTTTAACTCGCGTTTTCTATTAAAATATTTAATAAACATAGATTAAAAATATATATAAATAAACTCTTAAACAAGATCTTTCTAGACATATAAATTTTATTCACATGGCTACATAAGAAATAGTTTATTTTTAACTTCAAAGACATGTCACTTTTTGAAATTTCACGAACGTGTTAAAATCGCCTTAACGAAAATCCGCTTCATTGGGATACCTACTTATAGTGTTATTAATTATGGACATTAATGTTTATTTTGTAATCATTGAAAATCAGTGTGGTCTTTTTCAGAAATATCAAACATTTAAAACAAAAACAGATCTTAGATCGTCACCGATAATGTTAAACCACTGTACTACCGTAGAGTGCAGGCTTGATGGCCCCATAAAATAAGCTCATGTTGGCCGGGTAATCCTCTTGAAATACTGTATGGTGAAATATACAGTATAATAAAAGTAATTTTTACCTCAATTATTACATAGAATTATTCTTTACAATAAATAATCATATTGATAACCAGCAATTTTCTTTTGTTTACATTATCAATTGACGAGCAGTAAAGGAGGTTAATTTTCTAGGTCAAAACAATAATTGGTAGTTATAACCTTTGTAATAAATAGTTTAATAATTATATACTTAACTTCCTACTGTGGACAATGCTCTTTGAAATACAGATGGGAAAAAAATAAGAATATTCTTTAGGAAATTTAAAAAGTTTCATTCAGTGGCCTGTATTGAATGCTCTCACCACAACCTTACTACAGTCTATTCATTGAGTAGGAAGGGCTAACCGCCACGGCAAATAGTCTAAAAATAACCATCAAATTACAGTTTACCGACGACATTAAATGTTTTATGGAGTAATTGAACAATAATCATGACCTTTTGGAAATCAATAAAGAAAAATACTATCTACAGTACAGTATTCTGTACACAGTATAGTTTAAAGAGATGTTTAGTACTATACGAGAAAGATGTTGCTGTATGAGATACTGTATGAGTACTGTAGGTTCTGTACAATAATTATAAAGGACAAATACTTCCCATAGTTAAATTAACATTAATGTCAAACTATGGTAATTTGTATTTTTTACTGTGTACAGTAACAGACTATAGCGTACAGTATAAACAGTGACATCCTACTGTTCAATTACAGTATTCAAATGCGTGCATTAATTAAGCGATACATACAGTATTTGGAATGTGGAGCAGTGTGTGTGTGAACCAAAATGGTACACTGGTAGGACTGTTGTACATAAAGTGTTAATGGAAACTACTGCAGGACCTGGAACTGTACATACCTCAAAATTACCTGTATTAGTATTATTGTGGAGTTTGAAGGGATGTGGTGATTTTTTAGTTTCCTCTGCATACAGCACCTGTACATACATAATTGATACTACAGGTACTGTACTGTACTGTTCCACATACTGTACACAGTAGTACATTGCTGTACACTGCTGTAGTAGTACTGTACCACATACTGTACAGTATATTGTAAGAATACTGTACTCTAAGTCTAAGTGTATTTTTATGGAATAATTTAATATTTTATCTAAATTATTAGAGGTTACCTGGAAAAACAATTTTTTATTGGCATATTTTTCGCTGCACTAGAGCGCTACATATACAGTAGTACTGTACAGTACAAGTCGGATATAACAATAAAGCACCCATATCACTGATATTATCAGACAATTACTGTAAAATAGTACATTTCTTGAACCCTGACCTCTTCCCACCAGCAGCATCATTATTTCTTTCAAGAAAAGGAAGAGGTGACATGGTAGAGGTACTATAACATCTGAATGAACCTACTCAATGCCTTGGGTTAAACAATTACTGTAGTGGAAACAATTTTATTATACACTGGCACAGTAATTATGTACCATTACTGAGTACAATACTGTATGACACTTATAAGCAGTGCGGTCTATATGAGGTCTATAGTTTTTGTAAATGTACTAAGTACTTTGTTTTTATCATAATTTCTGTCCATATGATTTATAAATTAAAATCATCCTTTTTGATAAGAGGGGAGGCAGTGAACCGCAAGGTGTTCATTGTGAATTCCGCTTGTTGACGCTATTCTTCAGGAAGTGGTTAAAACCGATTTGTAGATTCTAAGATTCTTTGTGAACTCTATGGTCTTAAGGTTGTTGAATTTGAACTCTATGATTCAAGAAAATGTGCAGTTTAAAAAGAACCATTAAATACTCTTTATAAAAACCGGTTTGGTACAGTAGTTTGTTTATAAACATTGAAATCGCTGTTGGAGCCTAATTTTTGCTAACCGATAAACTGATGACATAAACTGATGACGTTATTGTCGTTATTCCCAGAAAGTAGTCAGAATTTTGCATTACATGACCTTCTGAGGTTAGGTCAAATTTAGACTGAGATTGCATAGCAGTTAAAAATTGCTCCACATGCAGTACCATAAAATAGTCGCGGTAAAACTAACCATGTTGGCTAAAAA
The DNA here is from genome assembly GCF_963402885.1 of Antedon bifida. NCBI lineage: Eukaryota > Metazoa > Echinodermata > Crinoidea > Comatulida > Antedonidae > Antedon > Antedon bifida. The sequence goes on along the minus strand of NC_136234.1, from coordinate 19,285,513 downwards.
GTCCAATCTGAATGTGCAACTTTGATAAACACATGACCTTCACCACGGCAAATCAATCACAGTTTTTTAAATCACTGTTAAATTTTGTTAAAACCTGGTAAAACTAACTGCATGAAGTTATCCATGTGCGGACAATGGTCACATTTACTGATAACTTTGGGTCAAGTTATCAGTGCGAACAAGGCTTTAGACCATTGGTGATTCAGATTGAAGGCATTTTATTGCTCTACAGTATGCACATTCTCCCTGATGATAACATTCTCAACAAGATTAATTTCCAGATGCCAATCCATAATTGTATGTTATAAACTAATCAATAATAGCACAATTGCTGTGCATACCTAGCCATCAAACATTATAAGTCATCCAAATTTATGTTAATTTATTCATAGGTCAGGTGATGTTGCAGCAGTTTAAATCTGTTAATGACCAATGGCATGAATTTCATGACATGTACAGTACAGTAGGTGCATGACATGTACAGTAGGCGCACGACATGTACAGTAGGCGCACGACATGTACAGTAGGCGCACGACATGTACAGTAGGCGCACGACATGTACAGTAGGCGCACGACATGTACAGTAGGCGCACAACATGTACAGTAGGCGCACTACATGTACGCACACGACATGTACAGTAGGCGCACAACATGTACAGTAGGCGCACAACATGTACAGTAGGCGCACAACATGTACAGTAGGCGCACAACATGTACAGTAGGCGCACGACACGTACAGTACAGTAGGCGCACGACACGTACAGTACAGTAGGCGCACAACACGTACAGTAGGCACATGTGGTTTCTGAATACGCAATTACGACATTAGGTTACAAGTCTATGTAAGCCATGTGATCAATGTAATATATTAAAGGGTCTTTCACACCTGCTGCGACCCTTCTCCAGTTGAAGTTCGTGTCAGATTGCACGTATAGCATTAACAACTTTTCGTTTTTCTTGACGCGGATACGCGTATACAGCACTGAATAAAAAAATTGACGCATAGCTGTGTAGAATGGAGATATGAAATACTCTTCAGTCAAGATGTCCTAAATGAGTCAACATGTAAATGATGCGCACATTTAGCATACAAATAACATATCCTGAAATCCTGGTCACGTATACTGTGTATGGTAACTTGAAATGTTGTTATTTTACAGACAAAGAAACATCTCGGGCAGCAGTGATGTCTTAACGAGCCCTTCTAATTCAAGGTAAGAACACTTCAATACTATTTATACTTGGTCTTGTTTTTAACTGTTTCACAAACATGATTTTTATATCAGTCTGTCCGTTACAGGGTCTAGGTTTCTGCTGAAAAAAAATAACCGCTTTAAAACGGTGTTAATTTGTGACATTCAATTCGGTGTTAGAACGCCATTTAACCGGTTATCACTGAGCAATTTTCTGCTGCAACATGAAATAACGGTTATTTGATTGACAGCTGCTGACTTTGAGTCAACTACACTGCAGTAACGTTTGAATTACCGCCAGGACCAAGTGCATTTTGGGTAATTCTAACGACCACCCACTGATTTTTAAAAAAAAAAAAAAATTGAGCAGAAATGCAGTCAAAATAAAAATTACATTTTTGAAATAATCGGTTTATTCGGCGCTCTGCAGCAGAAACATACCCTTGGACTATACTGTAGCTTGGTTGTCGCTTATTTTTTACCTGTTGACCTTGAAATAAGGTGATATGTTTGTGAACTACAGAGAATTTTTTATGGACTGAAAATTCTTTTTCTAAAATTACTAATTCTTTTAAACTTATTTGATGGAGATTCTTTGTTTACAAACAATCATTAATAAAATCAGTGAGTGGATGAGTAATAACTGTATGATACACACCCTCAGTTATATTGTAATCATGTATTACATAATTGTAAAATGGAGAAATTTGAGGTGATCCCTAAATCTTAAACAGGTTTACAGTAGGTTTTCCTGTTTACCTGAACTAAACCGGTACTGAGGAATTGTTAGTACTGTACATAAAATTATAGTATAATCCTGTACAATCAAACTCTCCCATTACCAGACTTTTCTGAAGTCCAAACAGTCCTAAATTCATTTTTACCATTAAACACACATTCCGAACATCAGATTTTTTCCAGCCCAAAGGTGTCCGGTATTGGGAGAGTTGACTGTATTACGTAAATTAGAAATTCATATTTAAGGTGATCCCTAAATCTTAAACAGGTATACAGTAGGTTTTCCTGTTCCTGAACTAAACAGGTACTAAAGGCATTGTTAAAGATGATGACTAAACGATTATTAAAAGGGTCAGTGAGTGAAAACAACCAGTAGTTGGCTAAATTAATTCTCAACCCCCTTTTGTTGTAATTTGAGTGTGTCTTATTTCGCCGGTGACTAGTACCTTTATGCCCACTGTTTTGTTGTTTTGTTGTTGTGTTGGTAACAACAATATTTATTCTGGCTAGTCATTTGTAATTATTATTGCAAAGCCTATTTTATGGAAATTATCTAAATTTGAAATATCTATGTAGGATTGTTCCTTTGTCATACAGTGCATTGTTATTATATAGGTGGATAGTTAATTTAATCAAAATAAACATCAACACTTAGATTTTATTATTAGTTACAAACAAATAGCATTTTTATACTAGAAATTAGGGAGAAAAGCAGTTAATAAATAGTTATATAAATCATGAAAAATGTAAGTAATCTTTAATTAAGGTTATTTTAACTGACCCACGTGGCAAGTATAAACCAGTTTATTACTGACCCGAATTCCATTTCATTTTTACTGGTCATTGACAAAAGTTATAACATACGAAATTGTAAAATAAAATTGACTTGCCAAAATGGGCTAGTTATTTACTGGCAAGTTTTACAGGCCCATCCTGTACATATATCAAATGGTTTAGTGTGCTTTATCTGGTGAAAGACTTTTATCATTAATCATTCTATTAAATTACCTAGATAATAATAATTGTTAAATTGAATGGCCCTATGAAATCCACAGGTGTGGATCAGTGATGTTATTCTTGTCCAGCCCTGTTTATCAGGCCTCGGTCGGTCAATATCGGGCAGAGACAAACATGTACCTTTTTTGTTTCGAGGTGTAAAAGGGTTGGATTCTCTATCTTTGAACGACAACGACTTTGTTTAATACGTGTGAATATTGACAACAATGACTTTGAACGTTGGACTCGGCTAAGCCTGTGTTCCCATTGATGTTGGTGGGAATGTATTGACGGATCTGATGGCACAGGATTGCGTGCGAATAAGCATAATTAATAATTTAATTTTTGTTAAATAATTTACATTTTTGTAATTGATACTGTTAGAGTTGATTGATTAATTGATTGTCCCCAAAACAAATAAAATAAAGTCATTTTATAAAAGTTAAATCAGGGACACAAATAATCGTTTGTTAATCTTATAGTAATAAGTAATAATAATAATCCTGGATTTATAAAGAGCCTAATGTTGTGTAACCTCAAAGCCTGTACATATTATTAGCCTGGTCATTATTTTATCAAACAGATATGAAATTGTACTCCCATAATGCAGTAGTAATCAGCAAAGGTGTGTCTTGACCTTACCAGGTACCAGTTTGTACACCTGGGCATAGAGAGAGGCAAAAGTAAAGTAAAGTGTTTTACCCAAGGTTACAAGAAATGCGACGAGCGTTGGATTCGAACTTACGATCTCATGATCAGTAGACTAAATGTCCAACCCACTGTGTCACGCACCCTTACAATGGATGTATAAATGAATGAATGAATGAATTCATCAACACAGATGCAAACTTGTCTTTCCATACACTCTTCCTGTTTCCTTCCGTTATATTTCTAAATGGTTGAACTATGAAAGTTAGATTTACACCTGGTGTGGTACTGAACACAATAGGCATTTTTACACACATCAACTTTAATGTTATCAGTTAATTATAGGCAATTAAATATAATTGATAAGAATCCTCTTTCGTAATGGTAATGAGTCCAAATTGCTAAGCAGAGCAGAGGCAACATCATATTCACAAACATTAATTGCCGTGCAGCTGGGTTTTTTTTATATCTAGGTTGTGGTAGAGAGGACAGGCCTCTAACTCCAAGAATGAAATCTATTTAGGCTCATTGACAAAATGTACAACACTGTCATTATACTTTTCTCTTTGTAGAACCATATATTTCTCAGCAAATATATTAGTATAATTAGAGGGAGCTTGTTTTGGGATTGGAGATCTATCTAAAATATGACATCACTCTTGTTATGTGGGCTAAATGTATTGTAGTGTAATGGTATGATGTAATAGTTACTACAAACTTTGCAGATATAATTAATTGAGTTGTTGGTGTTCAAATCCTACCAGTAAAATTGTCTGAATTCATTTAATTTGTTGTTTGATAATAGTTTGCGTGATACACGAAGTCGATAATTTACGCAATTATAGTATAAATAATTTATAAATTCTGTCGGCAATCTTTTAGTTTTAGTGTTACAAATAAATCTATAATTAACATGTTAGTAATAATAAACAATGCATTTTTATGTTTTGTTTTTATATACTGTTACTGTACCTACCAGTAAATAATATACTGTGTCGCCAACCATCACATGACCTAGTTCTAGCCAAAGTAATAAAAACAATTTCACTCTGATTGATTTTATAATTATGTCCTAATTTGTTAATGGGAGTGAGGCTGGTCTGAGCGTTTAGCAATTTTAAGACAGCAATAACTACATAGTTAGCAGATAATCAGATGCAAGTTTAACACTGACGTATCCTCATCATAATATGAGAGTTGCAAAAAGATTGATGCAACCCGGGGAATCAAAACAATGTCACTTTGCAACATTCATGTTATTTAATTTAAACATAGTTTATGTGAAAAGAATACTGCCCTAGTTTTTCCACTATATCCCGTAAAAAGGCCACCTTTTAACTGATCTTACACAAGTTACAAAATGTCTAGACACCTTATCAAACCATAAAACAAAATAGGATACTGTATTCAAGTTGTTTTTCAGATACAACATTCATAACTTTGTTGTCATAAATATATAATTGAACCATGTAGCAGTTAATGTTCTTGTATCCAGTGAGCCAATGCATATTTGTAGCACAAGTTGTGTATTCCTTGCTATTGTTTGGTTACACAATCAATCAATAGAACATTCTAGTGGTTTATAGTTCAAAATTAATTCTATAGATTGACCTTTGACCTATTGTTTATGAAACTGGAATTTACAATAGAACTTAGAATAAAAGACGACACATAAATTGTTTAGTACAATTGTTGTATAAAGTAAACTCTCCCAAAACAGACTTACTTTGGGCTTGCCCTAGTACAGTAGTATTAAAAGAGGAACTTTATTAGTCCCAAAGGTTAGGGGTTAGATTACAGTAACATATTTTTAACCTTTAAACTTTTAATAAAAAACTTTCATCAATGTCAACTTTGTCATGGTCAAATATCATTTCTTAAATCTATGTATAATGTGTGTATAATATACTCATTAATATGTTGTAATTTAATTTAAAAATCATTTTTTGTGTTAAGTATGGTGTATTAATGATATTACTATTATTGATTCTGTAAGATTATTCAACATAAATTAAGGTATATTTTGATTTACAGTACATTAGATAGATACAGTATTAATTGATTATTATACAGGTAATAATTCACTTTTTTGTCTTTACAACAATTTTGCTTTTCTTTGGTTTTTTTTTTATTTTCTTTTTTTTTTCTGAAAAATACACAATATCAAAATCAGTATTGACATGTGTGCCACCGATATAATATTAAAGTTGTTGTTTTCCAATAAATATTATTATTATTAATATAATACTATATTCGGTTTATTATTATTATTATAAAACTAAAAGTATTTAATATTAATATATACTATTACATTAGGATTATATGATCTAACTAAATCATCTAAATTTAACTTACAAAATTTAAATACAGGTACTAAACTACTATATTTAAGTATTTTCTACTAGAACCTGTATTGTAAATAGTTGTAACGGTACAATACATGACTCAACATTTAAAAATTCTACCCGAACACAACACTGCGGACAATGCAAAACACTTTAAATACAAAAATTAGGTTAAAGCTCTAGACTTCACCTTGACATAAAAATGCTTTTAGTAATTTGAAATAAAATCATGTTTAAGAGAATTGTTTGTGAAGGAGCCTGGCTGTTTTTACAGCTTGACTGAGAAGCCTCGGGATATTGTCGAATAGGCTCAAGGAAATATAAGTCTCTGTTGTTACTGCAGTTGTTTCATCTCAACACTGAAGTCAAATCACTTTATCAAACAGTCTTTTAATTGATCGAAAAACTATTGTTATTTTCTTGATTTTATTCTTTATCTGAAGAATTTAAATTAGAATGAATTTGAATTTTTTATAGTTTATCAGAAAGTTGCCATTTTATTCATAAAAAAATTGAATTAGAAAATTACCTTCTGTGCTTCTTGTTCTACCTTTAAATCTAAAAGTCTTTACAATAAATTTTTTTATTTTAAATATATTTTTCTTAGTTAAAAATACTTTTTAAAAATCTATTTTGTGCCCAGCTTTGTATCAATATTATATACTACAGTAAGGCATACGAAAATAAATGATGACGCTATTAATATTATGCTGGATTGCTCCCAATTGAGTGCGCAGTTTGCGGATGATACCATTTTTCAATAGGGGTGCTCAACTGAATTTCTTTTGTATTTGTTTGTATCCTCTCTTCAGAGAGATAGGGCTATTGTTGGTTTATCCAGGTAAGTGGCACTTTCAGACTACCAACACTACAAAAGCACATGATGGTTTTTTCTTGTACAGTGTAAAAAATGATAATGAAAATAGAAAAAGTACATACAGTACAATAATTTCAAGTGAAAATAATTTTTTTTAAATTTCAAGACCGGTGTTTTTTAAGTTATAGATTGTTTATATAAACCATAAACCATTTAATTTCATAGCACATACTGTAGGGCAAATAGGTGTCTTTAATCATAAGAGTGCCCAGTTCGCTTGATCGCCTTCAATATACAGGGCGTCATACTGTAAGTCCAGCTTTACATTTTAGTGGTGGCTTCAGAATTACTCCAGATACAATTAACCTCATAAACTTTGAAAAAAAGAAACTCCTAACAATATCAATAGTACTTCAACTATTGTGCTGAATTAGGGTAGCATAATAACCATTGAAATCCCTCTTAAAGCACTTTGTCTAATTTTAAAGTCTCTCAGAAGATAATGAAATTGAAAGACACAGAACTTGGAAATCACAATTGGTAGAATGGGTATTGTTTAAGAAGTAATAAGTGGATTTGTATTTATAACTTTCTTTTTCAAGAATGAGTCCTCACAACAAATTACAAAAAGACATGATCTTAGAAATGATTTAAAAAAAAACTCTGATTGAAATGATAGAGTGGAGCAGAACCCATATTAAGGAAACATCTTTTAGTACCCAATGAACAGTTCTTTTGATAGGAATGTCCCCTGAAAAGGGATGTCCCGTGATTAGGGGTAGGCTGTTGGGATAAAACATATTACCAGTTATTTATTTCATGGAAGGTATAGATAATGCCAAAAGGAGGGGTTCAATTGTATGTTGAATTCCCAGTATGTCTTGCTTGTTTTAAGCTCTGTCTTGTCTACACTATCAAAACTTTATGTGTCAAAAATATGTGATGTGCTTATATATGAACATGATAATGTCATATCACTACCACCATATTTGGGCTAAGCATTTACTATTTCATATGTATGAATAATTAGGACACAACACATTGCAGAAATGCGTTTTATGTAATTTAATATTTATGATGTACTGTATAATGAAGTTACAATTTATACTGGCACCTTGTTGTATACAATCATTAATAAACAGCGTAGCATTGTGCTGAATCACAGTGAGTAGGGTTCGGTAGTTTAATGCTAATAAGAACGATTGATGTACAGTACTGGTTGGAAAGGAAAAATACTAAACCATCGTAAAAACATTTAAATTAATATTATAAACAATTCGATAACTGTTAAAAAAAAGATAATTTAATATTAAACAAAAATGATTAATTAATCAACAAATTGAAATAATTTGTTAATGGGTTTAAAGATGTAAGGTAATATCTGAAAAGTGAACAACCTAGGGTTATCCTAGATGTTTGGATGCATTTTTATAAAGCTGTAAAAATCTGTGTAAATGAAGATTTCTGATTTTGTATTTTGATTTTATTTTGTTCCTAACTTACATGGATAAACTGACATTGGCCCTTCTTTCTTTTACAGGAGAAAATAACTTAAATTATTTCAATCAACTCTCCTCTAAGATAGTGGTATCATCCACAATCTCTGACTTTGGGATTGCTCACTGATGCCTTCAATTACTCTACTTATTCTACGAATTACAGATAGTGAAATAAAAAATGAGCAATTGCTACAAAATTAAATTAAAATCAGACAAAAAATTGATTTAAAAAAAACAAAAACAAAAAGATTTAAAAACAAAAATAACAAGAAAAGAATTAAAAAATAGATAATATTGAAATCGGGACACAAAAAAAAAAACATTTGAGTGTAGGAGAATAAACTGGTTTAATAAAATAGCACACAAAGTTATATCATGCTATAAAAATATGTTATTCACAAACAATTATTCCTGTGCTTTAAAAGTGTATTCAACTCAAGTGCTAATTTACATCCCATGCAATTTCATAATTTTTTGTCTTGATTGTGAAGAGATGGAAATTAAATGAGATTGGATTTAGTAATATTCTTTGTTGTGAAACCTTTAGAGTATTCCCGTAAGAGCACACATAAACTCGCTTGGTAATGTGCAACCTGGAATTTTGTATAAAAATAGATTTAGTTATGGTTTTTTATTTTTTTATTGTCATGTTTTTTACATTTCTGTATCCTTTATTTAATGTAATAACTCTCTCATATGATATTCAAATGGAAATCATAAATATTGTTATAAGATCAGGACTCATTTTTTTAAATATAAGAAAACTGTTTTGCTTTTAAATATCTGATGTACGAAAGGGATTAATTATATTATTCTGATACTGATTAAAAATACTATATGTAGCTAGGAGCAAAAGTCTATTTTTATTTAATATTGAATTTTAGTGTATTTTTTTATTGTGTGTTTTGGCAATAAAATTAAATAAGAGTTTGCAAAGTTTTATTGGAAAATAATAATAATATAAATTATTCACATGAAAAAATGTTATTATTTAGAATTCATTATTTATTGATGCGTATGTTCTATTTTTGTTCGCTGATCGTTAAAGAGAAATTTAAAATGATTATCCTTTTGTTTAGAATTATTTGAAGGTCATCAAATAGAAAATTGTTATCCTTTACAGTACAGTAGTATTAATAGCAAACTAAGATGAGAATGATGGAGACAATGGCTTGAGGAGAGAGAAGGCATGTGATGAGTTTACACATCACTATGCTGTCTTGTTTATTTCCATTGGGTCGCTGCATTTCATATAACAGTACAAAAAAAAAAAAAATGGTCTCCAAAATCCACTCCAAAATTTGTTGACACAGCAGTGCCTTAGATAACCTTATAATAATAAAACAATTTAGATTTTAAAATTGTCAATTACAGTCACTATCATCAAACTTATGTGACAAAAAATGTGATGTCCCCATATATGGACACGATTACATCATCTACCATATTTGGGCACATGCCACTTTATTTAGCAAACTAGTTTGATAGTGCAGACAGAGCTTTAGAGTGGTAAAGATATTATACAATAATATCATAATGGCTGTCCTCCTAGAACAAAATTTTCATTGCCGTTTTCTTCTTTCATTTCAGGGCGGAGAAATCTCGCTATGCCGCTAAAATGCGACGTGATAAAGAAGGAGTGGAGATTGCTGCTCTCTCTAAACTCCTTCCATTTCCGGAGGAAATTACTTCAAAGTTGGACAAAGGTTCCATAATTCGTCTTGCTACGAGTTACCTTCGAATTAAAAAGTTTTCACAAAAAGGTATGTGGTGTTTATATTATAAAGGCAATCTAACAACAGGATGCTGACCTGAGCTGAGATCAAAGGATGTATCTGTGGCTTCAACATGATCAGTTCCACACCCTTTAACATACACCACGGAGAATATGTACATATAATACAGTACTGTTGGTATTTGTTGCAGCCAGACATAAGATCAAAGGACTGTTACAAGTTCCTATCTTGGCAAGGCGAGCTCAGTGTCCTGTTGTTACTGTATATTGCCTTGATATTATATTCTTTGGTATTGGTAGGGCGGTGTGGTTTACAGATTAGTCCATTATTGAATATGATCTTTTAAAAAATAATCAAAATCAATGAAATGTATTGGTAGGATGGGGTTTGCAGATTAGTCCATTATTGAATAGAGGAAGAGTGTTCAAATAATTTGTTGATCTTTTAAAAAAAAAAAATCAAAGTCAAAGAAATTTATACTGTAAAATTGCATTTATTTTTTATTCCTTTTTTTATTGTAACTCTCCCTTGGGGATTATGGGCTATTGTCGGTTTATCCATGTAAGTAGACTACCAACACCACTGGCTTAATTATGGCATAATTTCGAACTTAAAAGTGGGTCATTCCTACAAGAAGTTTCGGAACCAACAACTGATTATCAATTATATTTTAACAATTCCTCTTATATTGTTTACCTGAATTTTGTTTTTGTTTATCTTGCATGAGCTGTTGTTTATTCTGTAAATGTGTCATTGTTTACATAATGATATTGTTCATTGGAATGCAGATAATCAAAGTAAAATGATACCGTACAATATTGCAGCCATTAAAAGAACAAAAGGCACCTTCCCCTTACACAATGTAAATTGAAACTAATACAAAATTTAATCATAATAGTATTAAACAGTATCAGTATATTTAAACAGTTTCAAAACAAAACAATTAAAATCTTGAATTATTGCTTAACACTATAGCCTCTTTCCCACCTAAAAAGTTCATCAATGTTTAAGCCCTTCCCTTTTCTTACTCTTCCCCACCACATAATGATAATTATTTACAATACATTGATTTTAACATATTAATGAATGGCTATTTTTGATAGCTTTCAGAATTGATCTCAAATACAGCAGAATCTCTATTAAGGGGACACCTCTAAGACCTAACAAAGTGTCCACTTTATATCATATCTATGTCCCCTGAATAGGAGTTGGCTTTAGTGTTAAAACATATTACCTCTCATTATTTTCATGGGAAAGTGTCCCCTTAATAGAGGTGTCCCCTGAATAGTGGTGTCTGGTTCTACTGTGTTTTGTGTGAAACCATTTTTCATTATTTACAATAACAAATTTCATTTCAAACTACCTGTATTTCAATGTTATATAATAATGTACTACTGGTACTTGTTTCAATAACATCTCTCTACTCCAATATTACAACAAAATGGGCTTGGCCAATTTCTCTCTACAATAAAACTAATAGCTAAGAATACAGTACATAGAATCGTAAAAAAAAAAAAAACCCATCTGCAGTATCATCTGTCATCACATTCCTTCCAGGAAACAGGGGTAGAATTTCTCTCCTTTTGTCCTGTAAATATCAGCTATGCTGTGTGTTGTTTGCACGCCCAAAGGTACAGTAATGCTCTGTATACACAAGGTCTGGTACACATTGTGCGGTTGTACTTACTCTGATAAGGGATACGGGTCAGTGACCCTGATAAGGGATATGGGTCAGTGACCTCTAACCAGCAGTTGCTCTCACTAATAAATGGCTGTTTTTTTTATTCCATGTCTTATAAACAATTTAAGTGTAGGAGTGGTGTTGAATCACCATTTCTGGTTTTTAAACTTTTCTACTTAACTAAATAAAAATAAATATAAACATATTAAGCTCGTCTACAATATCAAACTAGTTTGACAAAAAAAAGTTTGATGCGCCCAAATATGGTAGTGATATGTTCAAATATGGTACTGATAATGACATCATCGTGTCCATATATGGGCACATCACATTTTTTGTCTAATCAAGTTTGATAGTGTAGACAGAGCTTTAAATATTATTTTGATTCACTTTTAAAATAATTTCTTTGTCATTTATATTTTATAAATTAATTTTTCTAATATTTTTTTAATTTTTAGAAGGAAATGCACTTCTAGATGAACTGAAAACGAAATCAGAAACAAGGGCTATTACCGCCCAGGGAGAGGATAATGATAGCGAAAGACTGTTGAAGAGTCTATCGGGAAATGAGGAAGGGGGCGCCCTAATGCTTGAGGTAATGTTAAAAACATGTATGGACGACACATACAACAGTATCCCTCCCTTAACCCGCTTGGTGACTCAAGCTAAATAAATTGTCAAAAAGTTTTAGAATGAAATCAGTGTTATTTGTCTTTATACACAGGCACAGATTAACCTTTACATCAATTATCCCTAATCCCATATTATTATTACCCCTAATCCCCAATTCTGAAATGATTACTAACTTTGGATTAACTTAGCAGTAAACTCCCATTCACACACAAAATGTATAAAACTGATCACAAAAAATGTAAAAAAAAAAAATGTGAAACCAACCTCATAGTGCAAAAATAATTAAAAAAATAAAAACCTCGAAAGCAGAGCCGACGAGTTTAACATAAACACAATAATACATTTTTTTTTTCAAAACTGCTCCAAGCAAAATATGTTAAATATTGTTAAACATATTGTTTAAAGTAATAAAACTTTATATCTTTAGAATACAAAACAAATTAAACGTTTATGGTATTGTTTTCCTAGTTTTCTCTATTATGATGTTGTTTTACAAAATATCTCATTTAATATTCTAAAATAGCACGCAATAATCCACTCTTCCAGTTAGCCTCACGCAACAGATTTTATTTTTAACTTGATGATCTTAAAATGGCACTCGAGTTTGTTCATTACAAAACATCGTAATTTGCATAATTCAGCTTTAAAAATATTCTTTTCAATCAAAATCTCTTATCAGATTTGTTTAGGAAATAAAATAAAAAGTATTACTTTGAAATGGGTCAGATTTTTGTGATACCTGGATGAAATAATTGTGAAATTTTCATTGGCTTGGTTTTGAAAGGCATTGTGTTCACAATTGTAATAAAGTGCTGTATTGTACATTTCAAATAATTCTATTTTTAGCCAACAAAGGCGTTCAGCACCTAGAGAATTTCTATTATGCTCAGTTATTTTTAACCTAGAATACTATAATTTATTTTTTTATTTTTTGTGCCACGTTTTCAATTTTCATATGGCCGTTCACCAGTCATACTTAGGCTAAGAGAAAATTAAAAACGAAAACACTTTTAATGGAAATCCTTAAAGATTAACATCCATTTTAGTTACCCAATCTTAAGCTTACTCTAAGGTGCTCACCCAGTCTAATTACAACACAACATCCGGCCAAAAAACCCTGCGAAAATCTACCTGAAGTGCCCTTTTAATTTCTCTCACTCCACCTTAAATTTGTACATATTAGACTTGCCTATCTACATCTCTGATCCTGTAAACAAAATATTTGTTTTTAATTTCATATAAACCTTTGTTCTGATTTTAGTTTAATTGCACTATTAATACTACTACTGTACTACACTATTTTTTAATTATTGATGCAACATATTTTATTTATGCAAATATCTTTAGTAATGATGTCAAAATTATTCTACTTCAGAAACTACATTGTTACTGCAGTAATATAAATTTAAACAAAATGTAGGTACTGCAATAACTGCAGTAGAATAGGTTTGCCATGGTTCCTTTAAGCAATTTGATGACCTTTTTTGAGATATTAAAAATACATTTTTCTTTCTTTCAAACTATTTAGGCGCTTAACGGTTTTGTCATCTTTATTTCTCGGAAAGGTCGCATCCTTTTCGTGTCTGAAAGCGTTGCCAAACATCTCGGCATCAACCAGGTAAGTTCGACAATGATTACGTAGAAATAAGATATGAAGACGCTGCAGGGCTGGTATCATTTTCAGAACATCTTGCTAGCAAATTAAGAAATGTCGGAGTTCATTGTCCTATTGACATCTTTAATGACTTTGGTAACTTGGTATGCTATGCTTTGCTGCCTATTCTGTACTGTTATAGGCACAGGAACTGGGGGGGGGGGGGATTTGATGATATCTGCCTAACAAAAAAAAGATATTAATAAAACATGCACATGTAAAACAATGCTGAGTCTTCTCGGATAAGGACTATAAACTGTAGGTCCAGTCTACACAGTTATAACCTGTGTGCACTTTAAAGAACCCAGTTCATCATTCGAGACAAGTAGGGGGTTACCCCGGTGAACTGGTTCACAAAATAGCCCCTATATCAGGGGGATTACCACCTACTACTATTGGTAATCTTTGGCCACATGTGCGTAAAGATATACAATAAAATCTAAATGTATAACAAACGTATGGGCCTCTTTGGAATCACTTGGAATCATCCTTTACTCTATTATTAATTTCACCAGCCGCTGCCTCCCAGCTTATAAAAAAATTAAAATAATGATAATATACTTGTGAATTGGATTCAATTGAATAGCGAAATTGTTAGTCTATTACGTGACTAGCTTACCTGGATGAACCGACATAGGCCTTTTCCCCTTCAAGGGGAGAACATAACCGAAAAGTAACATTTTATTCATGAACTCCCCTCCAAGACAGTGGTATCGCCCATGCGCCACGCCCTCAGGTGGGCGGCAACGCCCATGCATACCTCACCATTTCTTTTCGAGACGTCGAAACGTTAACACGTTCCGACAAAGAAAGCAGAGGAGAACAATAGAACCTATTGTGTTTGGATTACTTATAGTATTGTGCGATACTGAGCCTAGCTTTGCCGTTGGAGTGGATTATACACGAAAGATCTGTTTTGTTGTGTGAGCAGCTACTGCTAGAAGCTAAAGCAACGCTACTCACGTTAAACTTATCTGCCAACGAAGCTAAGTATCATAGTTTTCGGCCGTTATCCGTGGGATTTCGGTCTGGTTTTAGTGTGCTAACTGAACATCGCTAGCCAAGACCCGGTGCCGGGTTTCCTTGGTCAGTTGTTGTGGGCTATACGTGTGCTAGTCACCATGCCCAAGATGGCTTGTGTTGCGTGCGGGGGGCCTCGTGCCACGATAAAGTGGGATAAACACACGAAGTGCTTATCCTGTAGGGATTGCAGCCAAGCCGATCCGTGTGAAGTGTGTGTCAGGTGGCCTCCGGCGCGGTTCGCCGCTCTTCCAACACGCGCTGAGAAGACCTCGCCTATACCTGAGTCTTCCGCGGAGGCTCCGCCGCTGCCCCCGATCCCGGTAATTCCGCCGTCGATCCCGGTAATTCCACCGCCGATCCCGGTAATTCCGCCGCCAATTCCAACTGTTACACCGCCGTATGTTGGTCAAAATACGTCAAGTCAAGCTCCTGCGGAGCAACAATTCGACTTGTCTCCCGCCTTTCTACAGGCGGTCGCGGCGGCCGTACGGGCGCTGCCCAAGGATGGCCCTCCGCCGGTGCCATACATGCAGCCACCTCCGACTGTCCTTCTTCCCACGCCGGAACCGGAGGACGTTGACATGGAGGACGACGAGACACTTGTGTCTTTCTCTGATTGCGACGACAGTGCGGGGGCACCCGGGCTCCAGACGTTGGTAAACCGTGTAGTACCGGCTGTACTATCTTACCTCGGGGTAGATTACGCGTACAAGGAGGCTACGCCGCTACCGGAGTACAAGCGCTTCACGACGTTCGGGGTACGCGCTCCGGTGCGTCACGCGCGAACGAGCCCAATCGTTCCCCTCGAGCCTGAGCTGCTAGAACGATTGGAGAGCGTGGCCCGGGAACCGCCGCGGCGGCCCGCGCCGGCCGAGTTTGCTACGGTATTCCCGGTCCCGCCGGCGCACTTTGAAGAAGTTCTTCGCTCCCCACCTATCCCGGATGCCGCGAAGGGGAGAGCGCGGGAGGACCAGGGTCTGGAATCGACTAGAACTGTTTTCCTTGACCCCACGGCTGCTAAAACCGAGGAGGCCCTCACTGCTTGTGATAAGGCAGCGCGTGAAACACTCCGCGTGCTCTCGATGGCGGGATACCTGCTCTCATTCTGGGGAGGACACTCGGAGACGCAGCACGCTTCCGGCCTCTGGTCTCACAGCGAGGCCCGTCACCACATCAACATTCTGGAGCTGTGGGCGGTGCAGCGCACGCTAAAAGCTCTCAAAGTGTCAGTGCAGGGCCGTCATGTGCTCATTCGGTCCGACAGTACCACCGTCGTGGCCTACATAAACAGAGAGGGCGGCACGCGCTCGCCAACACTCTGCTGCCATACGTGGACATTAATTCATTGGTGCATCGCGCACAGAATAACATTAACAGCAGCCCATATAGCGGGGCGGCTAAACACAGTAGCGGACGCGCTATCAAGGCCTCTGCTTTGCCCGACGGAATGGCAACTCTCGCCACGTATAGCCACCCTCATCTTCCACCACTTCGGGCGGCCGCTCGTAGACCTTTTTGCGACAGCGCGGAACACTCAGCTTCCGACCTATTGCAGCCGGTTCCAAGAAGCTCAAGCGTGGCAGATGGACGCCCTGTCCATCTCGTGGGACGGTCTCTGGGCGTATGCGTTCCCACCGATCTCTCTCCTCCCGCTCGTGTTGTCGCATGTTCATCGCCATCACTGCCGGGTGCTCCTAGTGGCTCCATACTGGACGCGCCAGTCATGGTTCCCACTCCTCTACAGCTTACTGTACGACCACCCCCTGCAACTACCGGTCCGTGCGGACCTTCTATCGCAGGGCAGAGCACATCTCTCACTAACAAACATCCGATCCCTGCGCCTGACTGCCTGGCCATTGTCAGGGATCGCCTCAGAGAGTCTGGCATACCAGATGGCCCGGCCGCCCTGGCGGCCAAGTCCCGACGAGAATCGACGCTAACAGTGTACAATAGCCGTCTGAAGCACTTCTTCCGGTGGTGCGCCGAGAAGAACACGGACCCCAGGACTGCGTCTCTGGGTCTTATCTGTGACTTTCTTTTTTACCTGTTCAATTCAGGGTTGCAACCCCGCACGATTGCAGGTTACCGGTCGGCCATCGCGGCCATATTGCCGGCGCTTCCCGACGGTTCGACGATCTCTAACTCTTCTGTCATCACGCACCTCTTGCGAGGCATGCATCATGAGCGTCCTCCTTCGTCGGTTCTCCTCCCGCGCTGGGACATCAACGTCGTACTCTCTGCACTCACCCGCGCCCCCTTCGAACCATTACATAATGCCTCTCTTTATAACCTCACCCTCAAAACGGCGTTCCTAGTTGCAGCGTCATCCTGTCGACGCCGGGGTGAGTTGCATGCTCTATCGCTAGAGCCCGGCCATATTAGGTTCGAACGCGGTGGCGTGCGGCTTACTTTTCGCAGGGGGTTTCTGGCAAAATCGCAGACGTTGCATCACTCGCCGCCCGCGATCTTCATCCCCACCATAGCTGCCTCTTCTTCTGTCCGCGAGGACAAACTCTGGTGCCCGGTGCGGGCCTTAAAGTTTTACGTCCATCGGACCAAGGACGTACGAGAAAAGCTCTCTCACCTCTTCTGCGTCACAGTCCCGCCATTCGGCCCGGCATCAAAAGCCACCATAGCTAGGTGGATCATCGCCGCGATCCAGGCAGGCTACTCGGCGTCTCAAACACCTCCACCTGCACACATGCATCAGGTACGGGGTATGGCTGCGTCATGGGCCCTGTTCTCGGGTGTTCCTCTAGCAGACGTACTACAAGCAGCATGGTGGCGATCGCATACAACGTTCACATCTTTCTACCTCCAAGACCTCGCTCAAAACATGGCACCAGTAGCACACGCTGTGCTGAAGCCACAGTAAACAGGTATGTTGATCAAATTACCTCTTCTTGTCAGCCCACCACCGACTAGATGCCTAGTCCGGTGCTATTCTGGCCTATGTCGGTTCATCCAGGTAAGCTAGTCACGTAATAGACTACACAAACCAAGAGTGGTGTTGGTAGTCTATGAGTGATAGCTTACCTGGATGAACAACCCTCCCTCCTCCCCACTTGACAAGCGTCTCGTGGAATGGTGAGGTATGCATGGGCGTTGCCGCCCACCTGAGGGCGTGGCGCATGGGCGATACCACTGTCTTGGAGGGGAGTTCATGAATAAAATGTTACTTTTCGGTTATGTTCTCCCCTTGAAGGGGAAAAGGCCTATGTCGGTTCATCCAGGTAAGCTATCACTCATAGACTACCAACACCACTCTTGGTTTGTGTAATTTGTAATATTTTTAGCTTTTAACTATATCTGCTGTCTCGGTCTTCAGTGTAAATGGTGCATCCTGTAGCGTTTTCATTTTCAATTCAGTCTTTATTTATACAATTCATCTTCCCATACTTAGTGTAGTCTCTCTTGCCTATCTCCATATTGCTACTGTAAACAAGCTAGGCAGATATTTTGATCTTTAAAATGTACTATGGACTATTTTAAAGATTTTTACCAATTTATTAAAGACCAAAATAGTATGTTTACTGCTGTATTAAGTAGCAATTAAAGTAACAAACATTTAAATAAAAATGCAAATTTGACCTTTAGGCCTATTTAGTTAGATGACCTTTAGGTACAGTATAATATAGTACTACAGTATGAGTAAAACACTATTTTTTAAGTTGTTTAGTCCATTTTTTGCCATGACAGTTGAACAATGAATAAATTAAAATTCTGGGGTTTATATATTTTCCAGCGTTTGCTTGGAAGAGTTGGTAGTATTTGAACTTTGTCCATGTCATACAATTTCATTATAAATGTTGACATTTTAATGTCTTTCATAATTTTTTATGATCAATAATAAAATTTATTTCATCAAAATAAAACAAGATACGATGATATTAAGGGACCAACCTTTATATATTAAAAGCTACCTTGTCTGTACATCAATGAATTCAAAATTTAAAAATAATACATTTTTCACTACAATAAAATAGCATAGTAATAGATCTATCAATTCAATTTATTAAACATTTATTTATATCAAAATGAAATTACAAAATACAACAGGACAAAGGCCATATCATTTAATAATAGATTACGTAGGTTTTTCTACATTGCTTCAGGTTCTAAAGTAAATGTAATGTCATTCAATACCATTCTACCAAATTATCATATTTACATCATCATGTGAAACAAACGATTGTTCATATGTAGGACGCTACGTCAAAATCAATTTAACATCTTAAGAGCACAAAATACAATTACATTATTATGAGTTTGTTCTTAAGCTAGCTTTCACACTTGAATTGGTATGGATGGTGTCTCTTATGCAAGACTACAATAATAATATACTGTTTCACACACATTGTAGTATTGATAATATTTGATTGTTATAAACCAAAAATATATTTTTTTTTTACCACGTACTCGTACGACAAGATGAATTCTTTTTGTCCATTTTCAATTTTAATCAGGTTGTACTACGGTTCAATTCAACTATATGACCTAGATATTTGATTAATATATTTTAGAGTGAAACAGAGATAGATCTGTAGAGCATCTGTTCAGATATTAAATAGATTTAATATTATACTTTGTAATATGTTGCTTAGGAATATTATTAATTTTATTATGATTTATTTGTAATGGTTTACTTTCAAATATGGCAATATTTTTTTACAGAAATATGATTCATTTCAAAGCTTATATTCCTTTATAATATTCATCTTTTTTTTTTTTTATTACACATTAAAAATATTTTTCTATTTGCTGTTTTACTTTGATAAACCAAAATAGAAATACTGTATTTCTCTCAGAGGAATGAGCTACAATGAAAAAAATTGTTTTCATAAAATTTGTTTATGTTTATTTTAATAGGAATATGATTTAAAGCCAACTTCCATAAATTGTAATGAGACAGCATAAAGATTCATTTCTATCCGAGCATAAAATGGCATTTGATGAATAATTTTGAATTAAAGTAAATTTAATTTTTAATATCATAATTCTATTCAGGATTTAGCAGCCCTCTGTAGGGTATTATAGTCTATTTTGTGCCTAGCTTACCTGGATAAACCAACAATAGTCTCCTTTCCTCGAAGAGCGAAATATAACTCAAAAAGTAGAAGTTTTCATTGAATCCCCCTTTCCACAAATGGTATAGTCCATGAACTATGCCTTCAAGTATTTTATATTCTTAAAATGTACAGTAGACCCTCTTCTTTGTGATCACCTCTATTTAGGGGAAACATTGATATGTTTAACACTATCTCTATTCAGGGGACGCCTATTAAAGGGACACTTCAAAATGTTCGATCCTAAAGCTGTCTCCTATTATTCTTGTACTTTATATTCTAAGATAAAATAAAAAGTTAAAAAAATTTCAAGTCTAAGATTTTAATTTTAGGGGTATACTATTTATCTATCTACTGTATGATGTACCAACATGAGAAAGATCATTTAAATGTCCAGTTGCTGTTTACCTCCAAATGCTCAACACGACCTATCTATTGGGAAGAAAATTGAGACTAAAAAACAGTTATGTTACTGCAAATTTGAGGAGAACAAACTTCTCTATATTTGTCCTTTAAAGTAATTTTGATTCTATATAATTCGTATCGGCCAATTGTGATTCCTTTTAGTAGGATGCTGTGAGCGTAATGATAATTTTATCATCTCTGGAATGTCCTCGTTTGACTTTGGTGTGACCTTAAGCATTGCCTCAAGTCAACTGAACTTGCTATGCCCTCTTTACCACACTCTTTTTAAAGTCTCCCCTGAATAGTATTTTGTAACATTTTATTTTTATACTGTGGTTAGGTGAACAATGTGTTGGTACCTGTACAATAGACCATAATAAAAAAACATTTATTTTCGTAATTTAAAGAAACTAAACTTAATTTAAATTATAATAACACATAATTTCATTTGAATATAAAGACTTCCGGAAACCAGAATTTTGTTAAAGTTGAAACGGTTCAAACTTTGTTCATTTGGAAAAAAAATGTTGGTCAAGGAAAATATTATGTCCAGTTACATTTACCTGAGCTTCTTTCATTGATCCCTGGGCTTATCATTGATTGATCAGCAAGTGTTTGGCGGAAAAAATATCGCTTGTCAACAAAAGAATATCTAGGAATACATTTTTATTGAATGCACCACTAACTTTAATAACTGAGAAAAATAAGATGGTTTGTATTTAAAAACTCAATAAGTAGTTTAAACAATTGTGGGTTTTTTTTCATTCTTGTAAGTCTGTATTTTATTTAATAAATATGAAAGTACAGTTACCAGCGAAGATTTATCGAAAAGATAAAAATGATATTGTTCAACCATAACTTGTTCAAACAAGCTAATAACAATAGATGTTGTGGTTTAAAAAAAATATATATAATTTTCTAACTCAAGCCATGATAGAATTGGCTGAGTTTAGTTCCTCGAATTGGCTTTGTCATGTTCCCTGGAGGCTTAGGCCTAATAGTTAAAGGATGTGGGAGACAGCAGTGGGGATGGCATAGGAGGTGAGGTCATATAAATCCATGTAGTAGCCTAGCATATAAAGGAAACCATACAACCATACACTCTGTCTGTAGTAGCAAGAAAAATATGATTTACTGGCTGTAGTTTTGTTTATGCTTACGGGTCTGTTTCTGCTGAATAACGGCATGAATAAACCAATAAACCGTTTATTAATATTAATAATAATAGATTAAAAATATCATTTTTAAATAAATCTCAGGACTATTTGGTTTTTATTCAAGCCAATGAACAAAAGGTGAAGAGACTTTAATTTCAATAGATATGCCTATATCAAGATACACTCTATACTATAGTATAGGTGTCATAAAGGCCATTAATGAATATGCTTAGGTTATTCCCTAAATGTATATCCACTGCATTTGTGCTAAAAATGTGCTCCTAAATAACTGTTTAAATCAGAGGATGGTCATCGACAGAAACTGATACCCAAAATGCAATGGGCTCTGGTGGTCAATTCAAACGTTACTGCAGTGTAGTTGACTCAAGGTTAGCGGCTATCAATCAAATAACCGTTATTTTCCGTTGGACAGCAATAACCGGATAAATAGCATTATAACACCGAATCGATTGGGTGTTATTTTTAGTCTGCCATTTTAACCGGTTACAAACAATTTGTCCTGTTTCTGCTGCCAAGAAATTCGGGTTAAGTTATTGAAATTGATCGTGGTGAGGATTTGAGGAGGGTCTGTTATTCAATAGTCTGTCTTGTAAGTGGTTAAAAAAAATGTGTCCTGTTTCTGCTGCCAAGAAATTCGGATTAATTTATTCAGATGGGAGTGGGGGATTGGAGGAGGGGAATGGGGGAATTAGAGGTGGAGAGGGGGAATTAGAGGTGGAGAGGGGGCGGTGGATTGGATTGGAGGAGGAGAAGGGGCGGTTAGTGCGGAACACATACAACCCACAAGGAAATGAGCGTGTGTAATTCACTATTAACATCACTGTGTAATTAAGTAGCCTGAGCGTTTGCCAAGATAAATTCCAATGGGGTGTGTGGGTGGGTATACGTGTTGACAAACAAGACTTTGCCATGCCTTACAAACGTCATTACAACATCCTGATGGCCTTCAAATCTAATTGGTTGATAGTATCTAAGAATATAACTGTGCTGCTAATAATGGCAAATTGCAACTTTTTATTTATACCACATTTTATATTAACCACATTTTGTCCAATTAATGACTATTATAGAAGTCTGAATTATTGGATTATTTTTTATTATGTAATAAATAATAAGTAAAGTCATTCATCCCTAGTATTTCAGGACTGGTTTCTTGTTAAAGAATAATGGTTTGTTTGAATTTACACCTTTCTAACTGTAGCTTATGTGTACAGTAGTTATTGGTGTATTCAACAAAGTGTTTGTTTTTATCGCGATTTTTTTCAAGAATAGTATTTTCTTACCGTTAGAAATGTCATAAACAAAAACAAAGAAGATCTGGTCTTAAAAAACAGGGTTTTTTTTCATATAACCCCATTTGATTCCAAAACAACCATTTTGTTGGTTTATCAGAATTGCTATATTCTACAATTTCTTAATCTACAATCTATATCCAATTTTTTAAAACGTTCTTCGTCAAAAGCAGATTTGAGCTCAAGTGAAGCAGAAAGGCCTGTTAAACCCCATTAGGATATCAATTAAAAATGATATATGGCAGGCATCGATGGGTTTCATTATTTTTCATGTGACTTTCATGTTCAGACAGACATCACAACATAATACAACATGAATGTCGCATTCCAATTAGTCTTGCTATCTGTTTAACATTACCTACAGTATCAGGCAAATAAGATGTAAGACATCCATCATGCAGTGTGATTGTACACATGACAAGTGTAGGAGAGCTGCATTAGCATAAATTAAAGGGAAAGTTAAACTAAGAATTAAAGGGACAGTCATAGTTTCAATTTTCTTAATTTCATGCATAGCAATTGAATATGTAATGGTAAAACAAGCTACGGGAGACATTATTAGCATAGTGTACATTTACTGTAAATAGTGTACTGTAGGAGAGCTGCAGTAGCATAAATTAAAGGGACAGTTAAACTAAGAATTAAAGGGACAGTCGTTTTTTCACTTATTTAATTTTTCCATTTCACTACATGTATATATGGTAAAACAAGCTACGGAGACATTATTTGCATAGCACATTTATCAACAAGTTAGGATATTATTAGCATTAATTAAAGGTACTGAAAAAGAGGTACAGGTACTGAAAAAGAAACTAGCAGATTTGTATAATGTAATTCAAATGAATTTAAAAATCTGCAGCTGTTCCCTCGTACATGTAAATGTGAAACTCATACTAATTATGTTTGTATTCATTATTCATAAAAAAATTGAAAGTACAGCATATGGAAAATTAGAAAAACACCCATATTTATAGCTTTCAGATATTAAAATTAAAACGAGATTTCCATGACTTTTTTGTACTGTACAGTACTACTACCCTTGTGTTCAGTGGCTATGCCGGGCCGGCCAACCTCTATCTGTGTCCGGTAGACTACTGTTTAGTTACAAACTGAATGACTGTTAATATAATAAAAGTTAATCAGTATGAAGTCTACAGTAATTCTTTCGTGATAAAGAATGGTTAATCCATTGGGCCAGTAACAATATTTGGGCTAATAAAAATATTTAAAACTAGTTACTAACCCACTTGTACGCAAAAAGTATTTCTGAGTTTCTCTTTTACACACACAAGTTTATTAGTCGTGATAGTCTGATTATATTAATTGTCTTTATTTTTTAGTATAAAGAAAATTTTAATCAAAAAATCGCATGAAACACATTTCCAATGAGCACATAATTGATTGAATTAAATTTAGTCACACAATTGATCACAGTGCGAAACTTACTAAAGGAATAAAAATAACACAAATTGAAACTGACAACTCTAACCAAGCCAATAACCGAAATAAAAACTAGACTACATATTATATTTTGTTACGCCTTATCTGTGACCGAAAGGTCAAGAGTTCGACGTCGTACAAGCGTCTCGTTTAGCATTTTGTACATTTCTTAAACACATTCTGATCATATTTCATGCTTCAGAATGTATTTTATCCTTATTTGACAAGTTTTTGACGACACATAGTTCCGCCGACTCCGACATGTTTTGAAGCAAACGTTTTCGAAATCTAAACGTGACTAAAAATCTATAAAATATTGTCCGTTTTTAAAGTACTTATCTGCGTTTCAATTTGAAGAACGTAGACTTTAACTGCTGTAGGCTTTTAGGAAGCAAACGTCCTTTAATTAATCATAAACTTTATAGTACACTTGACAAATTATTGCAAAAATGTATCAATAAATCATATTATAATTTCTATAATTCCATCCTTCAGAAAAATGTCAAATTTATTGTCTTTGATATATTTTTCATTTCCATTTTACTTAAATCCAATTTTTCAATTTTTATTTTATTTCCGTATGAAGAAGGAATTAAATACAATATTCATTAATCTTGACAAACATATTAATTTAAATGTGAAGGAACTAAATTACGTTTATGTTCAAGTTGTTTAAAGATTACAGTAATGAATATTGTGAGGGGCAATATATGTTTTACACTACAGCCATTATTACTGTATTATCATTAGAACCCAACAAATGTCCCTTTAATTGGAGTATCCCCTGAATGGGTGTTTTAGTGGCAATGTCAAAATAATCAATCAATCAATCAAAATCAATTTATTCCATAACACTAAGGATATGTACAAATATGTCATCAAAAAGTTATGGAAAAGGAAACTCTTTTTTTTAAAGAGACCCTTTTAAAAAAAACAATAAAGTTAATAAGAAGTTATTTATATCAATAACAACAATAACAAATTACTTTCGTCGAGTGACCCCTGAATACGAGTGTCCACAAAGGAGTGGTTCAACTGTGTACATTTGAACTGTAAACAAATTAAATAATAAAAAAAAAAAATTAGATTTCTTTTTAATGCGATAATGACACTTAAATTATTATTACATAATGACGCAGATCAAAGAATTATCCTCTTAAAGACATTTTAAAATATGGCTAATGCTATTTAGAATTAGGTTTTACAGAAGATTAAAAACTTAAAATAGAATTGTAATGTTAAGTGGCCATCTTTAATTTTTATTAGAAATAACAATTGAATTCATTATACATCTAAGATTTTATTTTTGAGAAGCTAAATTAAAATTAGAATAATGCGATTATTTTAATAATAATTTCATTTTAATAACTAATATTATTGAATAGTACTGTAGCATTAAAATAAATTTTAATAAAATTATTAGAAAGTGTAAAAGCAATACAATAGATCCACTATTAAGCACTTTTGGAACCCAAGAAAATGTCCCCTTAATATGTGTTTGCTATAGTATACTGTTAACAAACTTTATGTGACAAAAAAAGTCTTATGACGTCATTACAGCTTCTTTTGCTGTACCCCAAGTAGCGCACATTCGTGCTTGTTTTTTATTAATTGTATTATATTGAATAGGAGAGACCCAAAGAAAGGGGGGTTTCTACCGTATTTTGAACATTAATTGAACAATATTTTACTGTAATTGATAGGTTGTCATTTTAAACCTATGTCGTTCACAGGTTAATCACTCTTCTTCTAATATAAGGAAATCCGGGAAAGACATTTTGTTTGTTTTAGCTTGGCCGCTTAAAGTTTTATTGGATGTCTTATGATAATAAAATACTTTTATTGCAACTTTACAATTAGTTGACTTATACAACAAAATATATTATTATACTTAATGAAAATATGTCGTATCCATCAAAAATATCGAATTAAACAAAACGAAAAACTTTACATCAAAGAACAGACAAAAAAATATGTAAACATTTTTAATTTAAAATGGATGATAATATAATGTATTATGTATTTTGTTTGTTTGGGGGTTTCTTTTCTTTTTTTTTTTAACATGGTATATTATATACACTCAAGGGTGATTACTATTAAATCCCCTTGTTATTATATTTTAATATCTGTTTTTTTACATACCACCATTCAACAAAACATAATCTTTGACAGAAATAGGTTAATTGCTACTAAAGTAGGTCATAACGTAACAAAAATATGCATGTGAAATAGACTGGAAAATAACATCTTCAAAACTAGTTATTAACTGCCTTTGTAAACTTACATCATTAGAAATGCTGCTGGTCCCTTGTTGGAGATTTTGAATATATTTGTGGCAAATGTTTTCCTTTTTCCATAAAATATTCTGTTTTCTTGTACTATCTCTCTTTAATTGGCGCCTTCCCGTTTAATCTAATTATAAAGAACCCCTCCTTTAGGATACCTACTCAGGGACACACTCCTATTAAAGGGACATTACTATTAAGGGGATGCTTATGCTTGGTTCCCACTAGAGACAAGGAAGTAAGCGCAATGTAAGTGATTTGACCAATCACAGGTAATGGATTATTGTCAGTTGTCATTGGTCAACTTGCTTGTGTTCCTTCTACGTCCATGGGGTCTCTAGTGGGAACCAGGCTTTACACATGAAATACTGTTATTGTAGTTTAACACTATCACCAACCCCTATATTATTAGGGGTTCTACTGTATGTATATTATTATTATAAATTTAAAAATTGTGATTTCATCAGAGTTGACAGTATTGTACCTGTTTACTAAAGCTTTTTCTACACTATCAAACTTTATGTGACAATAAAATGTGATGTGCCCACATATGGACATGATGATGTCATATCACTACCATATTTGGGCTCATCACACTTTTTTTGTCAAACTACTTTGATAGAGTAGACATAGCTTAACAAAAAAAAGAATTAAAATTAAAATTAATTTTTTCTCAATTTCATTTCAGCATGATATGATTGGCAATAGTATAATTGATTACATTCATAAGGATGACCACAACCAACTCAAGAAACAGTTCCAAGTGAAAATACCCGGCCGACAAACATTCAAAGGTTACGGGTTAGTTGATGATGATGCTCCGACCTCAATGAGTGTCAACCTGGTAGATGAAGATGGTAAGTATAGGTTTCTAACTATCCGTAAATGGTATAGCCTTCGACTATGCATTTTCTATAAGTTTTTGGTCCCAGTATAGGTTTCTTTCGATCCATAAATGGTATAGTCTGTGACTATGCATTCTCTATAAGTTTAGCTACTGGTCCAACCAAGTACAGGTTTCTCTCTATCTGTAAATGGTATAGTCAGCGACTATGCATGTTCTATAAGTTTCTGACATGACAGAAACAACTCCACTCTCACCATTGCGCCATATCATAAAATAATTTAAATAGCACATTACACATACTAAGTCTAAACATAGAGAGTGAAAGTTCTTTTTTAATTTTTATTCAAATTCCAAAGATCTTCCAAATTCACTAGGCCAGCATAGTTCAAATCATTACAAAGAAAAAATATTTAAACTGGAAATTGTACATTATTGTACGATATTGAAACCAAAAATTGCACTCGAGGATCAAGGTCACTGGAATAGAGTGGGGAGGCAACCCTTGAATTACACCCATTGTGTATCACCATTCACTCAGAAATCACCAAGCTAGTAAACAAGATCTATTGTTGTTGCGGTTGTGATTTTGAATGAGACATACAAAGTTTAAAATCTTGGTTCTTATAGCAATAATAGAGCCAAAAAAAAAACGTGACTTGTAAACTCTTTATCAACCCGGAATATTATCGACGCTCCATATTTAAATATAATTGTTCTGGCTAATCATTTGCCTTGATTTGATATCACAACCCCTATAATTGGACACCTTCAGAATCCAACAAGTCACTGCATATGTGTGTCTGTACTCTGGTGTGCTGGTCCATTTAGCCTATTCTATTGTGCACAGACAAATGAGCATCGTTTGGTGGCAGCACTCGACACAAAGGGAAGAAGAAAGTTCCTGTATGCTGCAAGACACAGGTTATTCCCTCCACATTTTCAAGAAAATTGTACCCTAAAAAAAGCCTCGAGTGAAGTATGCTCTGGCTTAGGCCTACTCTAGACCAAATTGCCAAAACCAAAATAACAGCATAATAAAAGTCTGTGCCTTCAGTTAAAGCAAAAAAACTTGCTTTTATTATAGCAACCTCAGCATGCCATACAATCTAATTGCTTGTGTTTAGGTTTAGGTTGTTTATCCATCAAATTAATGTGAAATTTATTATTCAATTGGTCAAACAAAATCAGTTTTATGTTGGTACACAAAACAGAGAATAAAACCTTTAAACATATTACAAGATACCCTCATTTTTTTTATTATTTTGTAATTCATTGCATAATCTACTATTAGTAATAATATATACAAGGCTGTAGGATTATTAGCTGACCTTCATCGTCTTTGACAGTTAGAGGTTAACAGTGACACTTGAAATCAAAAATACTGTAAAGCCATCTAATAATAAATACATAATGAATGTAGAAAGGTTACTCCCACTCTTTTTGGTAGAAAACTTATTATAGTATTATTTCATGCATTGTTAACTTTCGTTAAATATCATAATTTAAAACTTTAAAAAAATGTATTTTTGGAAACCAGTTTTCGTAATTTGTTTAAATCAAAGGCCGCATTTCAATAAACCATGGATTATATCATCATACCAATTAACATTTATAGGTTTTTTAAAGGACTGCTTTCTAAAGGAAAGAAAATGTTGTTCTTTCAAAATTTGGCATTTAATTTGTGTTTATTTTGATTAGAAAAGGGTCCTAAGTCTTTGAAATTTATAAATTTAGACAAAAAATAACTGGCTGTCAGAAATGAGTTTCTTGTAGTTTAATCAGAATAAACAACACAATATTTGTTTTTAGAACCAGTATTTCAGACAATAAAATGATATGAGCCAAAGCATTAAAATTAAAGGGTAAGCACCTAACCACAATACCATAGTTCAAGTAGTTGATTATTCTTGTCAATGGGCTTTAATGGCCTGGGAGTTGAAGTTCATGGTTTTGGCTTTCCGTTTATTGTTGCTAGGAGATCATCAAGGCTGTCTCAGAATAGAAGATATTTAACATAGAATATATTACACAAAAATCTTTTATTTCAGAATATGGTCCGTAGAAAGTATAATTACGCATAAATTAACAAAAACAAACTGTACTGACTATTTACTACAAGATGACGTGCTCTCATCTCAAGATGGCATTCCACCTGGAGAGCATCTTTGACTTAAATAAAACGTTGTCTATAATCATCTAAAACATTATTCAACATCATTCACTTGAATTAAGTTTAAACATCATGCCATATATCAAGTCAAAATTCAACTTTTTTATCCAACAAGGATCAAAACATGTTTGTTCTTCCCTGGTAACATACATTTAAATACAATTTAAAATTACAATATATTATCCTTCCTAAAACAAATATTGTTGGATTTCAGAAATCTAAAGTATAATGTATTCACCCCATTTTATTTCTTTGATGATCATGTTATGCCTTTACTTTGTATTTATAGTGATCTTAATGAAGGTTTAAGGATAGAAAATGGCATGTCGTCAACTTTAAGTGATGTAGCTCGGCCTAGTTATTATACCAGGTTAACAAACGGCCTCATAATAATTTTTATTGACTAAGTATTCTAGTTTTATAAATGTGTTAAAAATCTTCCTAAAAGTTCAGATGCAAAAAAAAAAATGTGATGTGCCCAAATATGGTAGTGATATGCCCAAATATGGTAGTGATATGCCCAAATATAGTAGTATTTTTTGGCACATAAAGTTTGATAGTGTAGACAGAGCTTGACTGTATATTTCTGAATTCTATGTTTCAATTTGACGCCAACCATTTAAATTTTGATATTGCAAGACTTTTCCAAGTTGTTGTATGTAACTGTGTTTCTTTGGCTTAAAGGACCTTTCATATGGATCGACTACTTCCTCTTCACATATGATCCGTTGGTGTCTTTCCAGCAATTTAATACTGATTCACATGTATAGAAATCTTCCAAAATGTTTCAGATTTTTAACTTGGTCTAAACATGTGAAAGCTTATTCATTGATGTAAAATTCTTGTGGCCGAGTCCCGAACTACAACTATTGGTATCTTTGAGTGCAACTTTCTTGATGAGGTTTTTACACAACGTTTTCATTACACTTAGTGTGTGAAAGCATTGTAACTCTGTTACTTGTTAAGTACATTTTGTTACTCTGGTATTTTCCACTACTTTCACTTTTTTTTTGGTCTTTATATTTTAAATTATGTATATTATGTATATACGGTAATATTTTTTTAATGTTCAAAATTGCAGTTATTTATCTCTTTAACGAATCCCTGTCACTAAATGATTTATTGCAGCAATATATAAGATGTCTTTTAAGATAAATAACTTAAATCTACCAGCATATGTATTGTAATTAATACGCTATGTATTTGTTATCATGAAATATGGGTTATATTTATCTCTGTCTACACTATCAAACTAGTTTGCCAAAAAGTGTGATGTGCCCAAATATGTAGTGATATGACATCATGTCTATGGGTACATCACCTTTTTTTGTCATATAAAGTTTGATAGTGTAGACAGAGCTTTTGTCAATGTCAATATTGACATTTTATCATCATCATCATTATAATCATCATCATCATTATAATCATCATCAACATCATTATAATCATCATCATCATTATAATCATCATCATCATTATAATCATCATCATCATTATAATCATCATCAACATCATTATAATCATCATCATCATTATAATCATCATCATCATTATAATCATCATCATCATTATAATCATCATCAACATCATTATAATAATCATCATTATAATCATCATCATTAAATCATCGTCATCATCATTATAGTCATCGTCATCATTATAATCATCATTATAATCATCATCATTATAATCATCGCCATTGTCAATGTCATCGTCACCGTCATCATCATCATCATCATCATTATAATCATCATCATCATTATAATCATCGCCATTGTCATCGTCACCGTCATCATCATCATTATAATCATCATCGTCATTCTATCTATATTATATTAAATTTTATAAACAACCAAAAATGGTGATCCATCATATTCATATACTGTACATGTTTTGGTATTCTGGTTTCTGGTTGAATGATATAATAATAATAATATTTATTCGGCAAAAGTTCTTAAAAGTATGTTTTACATTTCATCTTGCCAGGAGCAAGTAATAGGCATGAGCCCAAACAGAAAACTGCTCTTACTCCATCATTATTATAAAATACAAAAAAAAAACAAAACTAAAGTAGTACAAATTGATTAAAAACACAACAAAGTTGCATGCTATTATTCAATTTTTTATAGTAAATTGTTTTTATTTTTATTATACTGGTCTTTATCCATTTCAATGTATTATTAATAATTATGAAAATATGGTAAAACCATTTTAAAGGATCGCTTTAAAAATGAGATTAATGACATAATAATTGGGTCAACAAAGACCTCAGGTGGTATTGTTTAATTGTTAATACCTTAGAATACTCTTTCTTCTTTATATCTTTTGCTTGTGGGTCTTTTCAGAGTTCATAGCCAGTGAGAAGTAAGTTCACAGTATGAGGTGTCCTTATTAGCATTCCTGTATGATTACTTTTTGCCACACTTTTTACCACAAAACTGAAATCAAAACTGACCTTCATCTGACCTTTCATTATGAAATCATAGACCGAAAATAAAATCAGACGTTCCAACCGCCAGGTTAACAATTTCGGGAGGTTTACATTATTGTTAACGAACGAATTTTAGACACGTTTTAATGGATATGATGAATGATGAATTCGGGAGGCTCCTGGAAAAATAACGAGGGTTGGAACATCTGAATAGTCAGTTTAGTAATGTCTATGGCTCGTTTCTTTGGGCAAGGAAAATTCTCTTTTAAAACCGCGTTTTAAAATAACTGCATCTTCCTTGGGTATATTATTTTTAAATTATATATTATATAAAATATTATGAGGACATTATTTAAGGTGTATGCTGTTATGTTGAGTTTGCATGGATTACCTAACTTGTCAAGGTGACTGGTTCAAATCTAGCCGGCTACTTTTGCTAACTATTCAAAATTCCATTCTCTCAATAAAGAAAACTCCTTTTTCTATGCGACATATATCAGGAATTAATCAGTCTTGTTTTTTGTACAATTACTGTACATAAGCAGTTATTGCATAATATATCCAGGGTTGTATTTTCATACAAAATCCAATGATCCTATTGGAGTACATTACTCTGTATTGTGTGTATTTTTAGTAGCCTATTCTATTAGCATTCTACTTCTCTGCGGCAAATGGACATTAGCAAGTAATAGACTACTGTACAGTAGTGGTCAAAAAGCTAGAGTAACTCACTGAACAATTACTTTATAGCAGTTTTTGCATAATATATCCAGGGTTGTATTTTCATACAAAATACAGTCCTATTAGTCTGTATGATGTATTCTATTAGTATCACTCTACTTCTCTGTAAATGGACATTAGCAGATTATGGACTACAGTAGTTAAAAATAAAATGCTGGTCAAAATCCCAGGGTAACTAAAAGGAAGAGATCCAATTTGTCTTGATTTGTTGGTGTTACTTTATTGGCTTACATGGTTGAATAGTCGGTTGTGAATTGATTTTCGAGGCTTTCATATCATTATGCGTAGTAGACAAGGTATTGCAAAGTGTGTTGCTTGGACATTTAGATAGGAACTTGTTCCAGAGGTTCCCTAAAGGAATTGCCTTCTACTCTGTCTACACTATCTACACTATCAAACTTTATGTGACAAAAAAAATGTGATATGCCATATATGGACATGTCACCACTATATTTGGGCACATCACACTTTTTTTCAAACTAGTTTGATAGTGTAGACAGAGCTTTGGATTGTTTCAGAGGTTTAGATAGGAAACTGCGATCTCTTTCATTTGACATACAGTAGAACCCCTCCTTTCGGGCATCCCTATTCAGAGGACGCTTAGTCAGGTACCTTTTCCAATCAAATCAACCTTTTAAATTTGCCTATTGAAACTTGTACTTTAACTGATGCCAAAGAACCAATATATTCAAATTAATTCTCCAAAACAATGGAAATGCATTGCTTACTTGAAATTCAAATTAATATATCTTATTATAATAATGTCAGAGTTCATTTATGAAGTCGCCAAACATCTGCCCATGCTCACAAATGAGAGTCATTTATTTTGTTCACATTCCCAATACTTCTTTTTTCCCCAGTTGTCCATCTTTTTTTCCACACAGTAAAAACAAAAGTCAAATGCACTCTCTAAGAAATTGAACACGTGCCAACTTGGTCTATAATTATTTTTTTAGCAATTTGAATTAGACAGAATGTGCAGCCTATTCTTGGAGGTTTGCCATACTATTTC
This sequence comes from Antedon bifida, assembly GCF_963402885.1. Taxonomy (NCBI): domain Eukaryota; kingdom Metazoa; phylum Echinodermata; class Crinoidea; order Comatulida; family Antedonidae; genus Antedon; species Antedon bifida. Next base: position 19,251,683 of record NC_136234.1, on the reverse strand, counting down.
TCGGTTAAATGATAAAGACATGATTTGATTTTCCGGCTTTAATAAAAAATACTTTATAAACTAATAGGTAACTACTTTTCTGTTAGGATAAATAAAGTCAAAAACGTTTCAAGAGTTGTCAGTCCTTTTGTGCGCGGTTATTCCTTTCGTGTGTGGTTATTCCTAGTAACACGTTGTTTGCTCTCCAGTCGGTTTGTTTACCTGATGTATGACTTGATTGATGCCGGTTCACTGACATGGCAGGCATATCTGGGGACTTGAAAGTAAGCATAATGATACTATAGACATATTTGATTGTTTTTTAACCCCAAAATTCCAGCCTTACATAATTCCAACTTTACATTACTTCTGTCTTACAATACCTAGGGTAACTCCAGACTTACAGTACTCCAGCCTTACATTACTCTAGACTTACATTTCTCCAGCCTTAGATTAATCCAGACTTGCATAACTCCATACTTGCATTACTCCAGACTTACATTACTCCAGACTTACATTACTCTAGACTTACATTTCTCCAGCCTTAGATTAATCCAGACTTGCATTACTCCATACTTGCATTACTCCAGACTTACATTACTCCAGACTTACATTACTCCAGATTTACATTACTCCAGATTTACATTACTCCAGACTTACATTACTCTTGGCTTACATAACTCCATAAAATTGCATGACATCATTCCAGTTTCCATCGTTGGGAGATTGATGTGTAATAATGATATTAGGGAATCAACAAGCATGTAAGAGACATGGGTTCAAGACCTGTCTGTGTATTGCTTGTATCCTTAATAGGAAGAATGCTTTACTCTCATTGCCTCATCCTTCGGATGGGAAGTAAAGCCGTTGTTCCTTTATACATACAATGATGAACTTTGTACTAGAACAGTATACATTTTAACAGAAAGCAAGCAACTTTGTTGTTCAAAGCTAGTTAGAGTCAACTGGATTTCTTGATTGTCTTATTATGGATCAATCAACTCACCTAATGCTTACTGAACAATCATAATTAGGTGATCAGTCTGATAACAGTTGAGTGACCCTAACGAAAACAAGGATATTGATAACTCTACAAAGCTGTACGTTACCAAACGGTCTACGATCAACAGAATAAATTACTCTTTCATGCGTTTTACAGCTTTACTTTCGATATCGAAGAATAAGCGGATCAAGCCTGCATAATAATTTAGCAAGGGACTTTCTAGCTATGATGTTTCTTTTGTTGTTTTTCTAGGGACTTGCGCATTTTAGCTGTTATAAAATGAACTTTCTTTGTCTATTTCCTAGGGACTTGTGCATTTTTAAGTATGTTGTAATGAAAGATTGTTCACTTTCTGTCTTGTTATTTTCATGAAATGATAAAATAACTAATAATTTCTTTTAGTATAAAGTTAAAAAACAACTTTAGTGGTAATCAGCTACTGGTATTAATTACAGTAGAATCCCTTGTTTGGGATACCTCTATTTAGGGGACACACTGTCAGTGACAGTGTCACACAGGGAAAATTTCTAATGAAACTAACAAGGGGAAATATATGTTAACTCGGCAAACAGGACATTGATATTATTAGAGGAACATGTTGGGTCCAAAACATGTCCCCTTAAAAGGAGTTCTATTATTACATTTATAAAATGTATTGTTGGTTACTAATTCATGTTCTGTGCAAAACACACACAAAAAGTGATAAATTCATTATATTACCAATAAATGACCTTGGTCAAGGTCCAAAGTTAATCCATTGGTCAATCCATTGGTCAGCATTATTCATTTAATATTTACATAACAGTCAATCCATGGGATCAATATTGAAATCCAACACTACAGATTTACAAACATATGCTTCCTGTTATAATAGTGATCTATTCTGTTTTTTGATATAGATTTTTTGTTTTTTATATTCCAATGCAAAATAGATATAGTATAACCCAAAAGGTGACATATCCCAACAATACATTACTTGAATAGGGATGTTCCCTTTGTTTATTGGTTGGTCATAGTTTTAAAACATATATTTAATATTGCCTTTTGTTTCAAGTGAATAGGTGACAACTGAATAGTGACATTCCAAAGGTATACAGAGTATGTATTTAGTACATTTTTATTTAAAAAAATTCATTTGACCCAAACAATCACAACATAATTAAAGTAAGTATTAAATAAGTAAGTAGATACAATACCCATACTACAGAAACTATACAGTAATGTCTAGGGATGCATTTGAAATTACTTAATGGTGCATTCAGAGTAAATTATTGGGAAGTACGTAAGTAAGTTGGGATGTTACGATGATAGGCCTGGTATTAGAAAGGGTTTAAACTAAAGTGTGTAGATAAAAATGCCAGACAAAATGAACTCTAATGGCTTATTATAGTGACTCATTATATTCAGCCTTGCCAATGTCTGAGGATTGCCCTAAATAACTGATATTGCATTGCAAAGAGAAAGTAATCCAGTTGTTGTTTAAAACATTATCAGTAATATTATAATCTTATGTAACAATAGAAATTAAGAGCCTGTTTCTATTGGACAAGAGAATAAGTTTTTTAAATTGTTCATGAAAAGATTTTTCAATCCAGCGGAAATGGGTCAACACTTTTAAATTAACTGACCTTTACAAGCAGTTTCAAAGACCATAATACTAATAGATTCCGATCATTAAAAATTATTCTTAAATCGATTTCCATGTAGCATTTTTTAGCTTAAACGCAACCATGGTCTAATTTCAACTTTAACCCTAGGTCGAAATGAGGTCAGCTCACACTGAAAACAGTGCCAACATTTCACATCCATACTTCTGCGTAACAAACTGTGTTGTGGGTAATGTCCATCATTTCAAAATGAACGCTGGCCATCAGATTAGTTTTATTATAAAATTTTTCTTTATTCACGACTATAATATTTTATAGCATCATCTACTGTCGCCACTGTAAATTTATTTAATCCAAAAATGAAGAATTATGACCATATTATAATTTAATTGTAAGCGGTTTTGGCTAAAGCACAAGTAAACATCTTTGTAAATAAAAAATAGATTTAGGACGAGTTAGGTGATCCACACAAACACAAAATTCACATTGAAAGATGTGTACAGAAATTGTATGTTCTTGCAATCATATGACCTAAAGTTTTTGACGAATTGGTAACATTTTGTGACTCCCATTAATTCAAATTTTTTATCAATGATGACATCATTAAAATGATTAAAATAAGACATAATTTGAAAAAGTATTGATTGGAGGAATTTGGGAGATCGAAGAATAAAAGAATTAAAAATTACAAACGAAAATTGAAATGGCCATTTATGATGATGTCATACATCCGATAATCCAAAATTCATATTTAATGGACACAAGTACAACACAATGAATGTTACTAATCATAATGTCTAAAAATGAATATTTTACAAGGAAAGTAAAGTAAAAATTGCTTTACAATGTGCAACTTTTATTGCTTTTACCGACTCTTGTGCTAAAGCTCGAATTTAACCCTTCGTTGTTCAATCAACAGCTCTGGTGAAAACGAAAGTAGAGATATTGTTTGTAAATCAATTGGTGTTTTGTTTGGATATGGGTCACTGCAGGCTGTTTGTGACCCTTGTTTATGTTTTTACCAGATGACAGGAAATACTCTGTTCCTCAATGGGTTTGACCAGTGCTTGGGATGCAACTGTTTTACACAAAACAACACACTTCTAAATATAAAATACTGTAATGCACAAATGAAAGTTGCACAATATATCCTCCAATAATTAGGCCTCCAATTATAATTAGGCCTCCAATTAGGCCTTTTAAAAATTGTGTTGTTACTCAAGCATGTTATTACCCAAGAGGACATCTTTCATTTTATTTTAAAATGGTGATTATTACAAATTATATTGCAAATATGTTTTATTTTTCTTCATTAAAGTCAAGATTATATGCATTAGCAAATTTTATTAGAAGTAGCTATAAAGACACTAAACATTGTTTTTGACACACTATACAAATAAAGTTTCCCTCTGAGGAAATTGTATTGCATCAATTAAAAAACATTGTTTTTATATTTTTTCTTTTTTTTCATGCAGGCCTAGTTTTGCAACAAAAAAACTACTGATGCAAAATCTAAAATTGGAAAAAAATTGGAATTTTAATTCGCATTTACAAAATAATAATAATATGTTTTAGGTCTTCTTTCAACACAGAATTTGTATTTGATACAGTGAAACCCCTCTTTTGAGACAGATGATACCCCTATTAAGGGGACACTTTAATGGGGGTTCTACTGTAGAGCAATGTTTTTACTGTGCCCTTCTCTGTACATAGTAATTTCTTAGCTTGTTATAAAGGTTACACATTATTTTTGTTTGAATTAGTATTGTCATAAAGTATTTTTATAAAATAAGTAATTTGGTGTCAGTGACATTTAATGACATTTAAATATTTTCTGTGTACACAATATGTGTTGTCACATATTGTAATGTATAAACTGCTGTCAGGTTTGTTTAACATACACATGCGTTAATCAAATGGTGTAGCATAAATTTAGTTGTAAATGTTGAACTCTAACATTTGACGCAGCATGTTTAATTTGTCAAAATCCTGACTATTTCTGGTAACAATTTGTTTACTCCCTTCGACAAGAAAGCCATTTGCAGAGAGTTGTGTTTAATATTTAAGTTACGGCGTTCTATATATTTCACTTTAACTAGTTGTTTGATTAATTTGACATTTTGGTATAAAGAGTTTTAGTTAATATGTTTATTTATTTTAATATTTTAATTTATGGAATGTAACGTATAGAATGGAAAGTAAACCAGATTTGGCTAGCCTTTTTTTTTGTGTAAATCGATGGAAAATGAATATGAGTACATTAAGATTTTACAGTATTACTGTTGACTGAGTATAACCCCATGCTTGAGTATATTCACAACCAACCCCAGCTTTCTACAAATCCAAGCAAATAAGAAAAATAAATATTTATAGACTTAAGTGAAATACTTAAGGGAGATAATTTTCCTGGATACAAAAGCTTATAGAGAACCTTAGTTGCACCTGATAAACCACCATTTTAAGGGCTATAAAGATCAATCAATTTATTCCATAAAACTAAGGATTATGTACAAAAAGTTATGGAAAAGGGAACTCAATTTTTGTTGAGACCCTTAAAAAACAATAAAATAATAAGAATTTATTAATAACAATAACAACAAAAACAAGAATAAATTACCTAAAAAGAAGATGATAAATAGTGAAATTTATACAAGTATAAATCTATATATCATTTACAATATCTCTTTTCTTTTACAGCTGCCAACGATAATGAGGAGAACAATTCATTGAAGGACTACGTTCAGGAGAGGCAGTTTTTCTTGCGTATGCGGTCTGTGCACTCACGCCGTGGAACCAGCAACAAGGGGAAAGTGGTTGGTTATAGGGTGAGTACAGGTGGTAACAAAAACATAATCTATATTATCATTAGGGCTAGAAATCTCTTTTGTATCCACTAGCAAGCCTTTCCAAAATGAGCAAAATAACTTACAGATTGCTATAAAAAAATGTCAATACTGTGGTTATCAGTGACCTGATGTCGATAGAGATGTAAATGAAATAAGCCGAAAACGGTAAAGTAAAACAGCCAAAAACAAGTTCCAAACTTCCGTAAAATATACCTTCTATTTAAAATAAATAAATTAAGAAATAATAACGATGGTAAATGAAAAGAAAAAGAGCAGCTATGTTGATTATAAAAATGATTGTATTTAAAATAAATAAATTAAGAAATAATAACGATGGTAAATGATAGAAAAAGAGCAGCTATGTTGATTATAAAAATGATTGTATAACTAATTATATTTTGTGTGCTTTATTAATAGGTTGTACAATTTTCTGGACGCCTCAAACTCAAGTGCTCATCCAATAGCAAAGGGTACAGCGTTGAAGGCTTGATATGCCTCTGTCGACCGATCCTGCCACAACCAGTTGTAGAGATGCGGATGGATGGCAATATGTTTATGAGTCGACATGGAATGGATATGAGCTTTACTTTCTGTGATGATAGGTAAAGTAGTGGCAGTCCTGAGGGGTGTCACTCTTAAATATTTCTATATGCGGAGCTGCCGCATTTACGGGGTAGCACAAAGTGGGGGAAAATATTTCTAATTACAGGATGGATAAAGTATTTAATAATTTATCGTGCTAATAAACTAAGTCTCATTTGAGGCTTAGGGAGTTGAGTTGAAAGAATTAGTTACAACCTTGGCACTAGATTGGAAGGGAAGCATGTTAACCACCAAGCTATAGCTCCACTACTATATTTCTGAGGACTTGGTGGCACAAGTGTGGGAAATGATGGGGTGAAATTAGTCCTTGGCCTGTCCCATGTCAAAATGTCACAATTTTAGCTGGAACACCGAATAGCTCATCACTAAAGCCTAGTTACAAATATTGCACCCTCTCTGGTTTTTCCCTTGGTTTCTTCTATGATATGATTTTATTTATTATTTAGGATTATCACCCTAATTGGGTATGAACCTCAAGAACTAATAGGAAAGACCGCCTACCAATTCCATAATCCTCTTGATGCAAACAAAGTTAGTGATTGCCATGCAAAACGTAAGTAGCTATCGTACAATTTCATTTATAACCCTGAGAATAGTCATACAAAACTGCATACAATTTGGGATGGGTGGTAAAATCTTAAAGCCGGTTAAAGAAGGTTATTTAGAGTTGTGGAGATTTGGGTTATCTAGATTGTGAGTGCGCGTGTGAACAGGCCCCTGAATTTGGCAACATATGTTGTGATAGTGACCATGTGTGAACTCAACAGAAATATAATTTATTACAGAATTACAAAAATTGGCATCTCTCTCAATTTAGATAAGGATTGAAATTAGCTACCACATCATGTTACATGTTTTCAATGAAAATAGATAGACTTTGACCATTCAATAGTAAGCTGACCATTTCATAACATTATTTTTCAATCTTTCTATGCTAGTTATCGTGAAAGGATCAAGTTCCACTAAACACTACCGTTTCCTTGGTAAGAATGGTGACTGGGTTTGGATGCAGACAAAGGCAACAATTATCTACAATACCAACAACGAGGCACAGTATGTTGTCTGCATGAACTATGTCATTGGGTGAGTAAAAGCTCTATCAAATATACTGTGACAACAAAAAGTGATGTTCCCATATATGGACATGTATGATGTCATACTACTACCATATTTAGGCATATCACTACCATATTTAGGCATATCACTACAATATTTGGGCACAGCACACTTTTTTTGTCAAACTAGTTTGATAGTGTAGACAGAGCTTTATAGATAAATTTATACACCAATGATGGTGCTGTTACTATCTATACTTTTGTGTCACCAGTTTATACACATTTATAGGAAAAGAAACTTAATTTTTTAAAATCTATTTTTAACAGGCAAGAAGAAGGAGAGAAATTCCTTATGCTAGAACGTCTTCAAAATAATGAGACTGTTCTTGGAAATGGGGTTTCTTCACCAGGATCTGACATGATGGAGATGGAAAGAGTCACATCCTCTCCAGATATCATTGAGGTTCCGGAGTCATCGACAACAATGTGCGATGCTGACATTGCTAAATTGATACCGCAGCCGGTTCTTGATAATGCTGTTATCAAGAAGCCTTATTGTCCTCCACCAACATTGAACATTGCTGCACTTCTGAAACAAGAAGTTAATGACGATTGTCCAATTGAAATGGATGTTGGTATTGAAAAATCATCAGCTGTGAATCCTGCATCGTTTAATACCTTCCCAGCCCAACAATCTGCATCAGCAGCTGGCCCAGTAGTCGACACAAATACGAAGCCACTAATTGTCAATAAACCTTCTGTTGTTGGACAGGTTGAATCCAATAAAATAAATTGTCCTGTCTTAAAGGAAGAGGCTATATGGCCTGTTGAACAATTAGGTTCACCAATGCACAGTGAACATAGTTCAGAAGGTAGTTCCAATGAAAGCCCTCATGGCTCACCGGAAACTCAAACACATCAAAGTAGTAAAAGCACTACTATGTTGTCAATCGCGGAAGAGGATAGTGTTTTCAATGACTTGATGGAAATTACTATGGAAGATTTACAAAGCTCTGAATCACCAGATATTCCAGGAAATCTTCCAGCTGGTGTATCTTTCAATCTCAACAGTCCTGACAACTTAAGTCAGCTGATGAGTCCTGGCATCACGATGGAATCAGTCGACAGTCCGCTACAATACGACGACTTGTTTGATAAAGCGAATGTTTGCAAAGTGCCAGGTATTCTTGAAAAGCTTCTAACCAGTTGTCCGCAAAGCTGTGATATAAATACCGATACTAATACTGCATTGGAAGATGCAATGAAAATGAAATTTCCACCTAATAGCGGTCAAAGTAACTTTATGAATGTAACATTTACAAAAATTGACAGACCACAAAGCTCTAGCCTTCCAGAAGATATTGCCAATTTTACCCTTGAATATAACATTGAAAACATTATGGACAATTCTGCTGCTGATGCAATGATCTCAGCTGGTATATTTGATTTACCTAAACCAGCTGATAATGAAGGCGTTATCATTACTGAGCCCACAGATCATGATTTATCAACAGGCACTCAGCTGCCACAAGAATCTCTTGATGAGTCTAGAGGTTATGTGAATGGGCAAACGACAAATGATGCCCTCTCAGATTCACTTGATTATGTACGAGAACAAAATCAATTGGCAGCCTCACCAGAAGGCTCTGCGCATAGTTTACCATCATATATTAACTCTCAAAAAATTAATGTTTCTCCACAAGGAATTAATGTTACTCCGCAAGGAATTCATGTTTCTCCACAAGGTATTAATATTACTCCGCAAGGAATTAATGTTACTCCGCAAAGAGTAAAACATGCATCACAAGAGTTAAATGTTAATACTCAAGGACTGAATGTTAGTCAAGGACTGAATGTTACTTCATGTGGAGTGAATGTTACTCCTTCTGAAAGTAATGGTACCTCGCAAGGAATGAATGGTGTTAATGTCACACCACAAAGAGTAAATGTTGCCCAGCAACGAATGAATGCTCCTGTCCCACAGAACCACAATGTTGGTCATATGTCGCATCAAGTTCCTACAGCCCATGTAACAGATCGTATATCAAAACTTGACATCAAAGATCAAAGTTCACCTACTAGCATGGCAGGGCAACTAGATTCTGAATCTAAACAATCGTCAATACTTCATTCGTTACTCACGCGACCTGGCTGCAGTGGAAATGTACAAGGAGCTCATGGTGGTGATTTCAATATTCTGTCCAATGGAAATGTTGTCCAGGGGCCTGTAATGATGAACAACAACATGGAAGATCAGCAATTGCTGGAGCAATTCCAGAAACATCAAAAACGTCTTGAAGAGGAACAAGAACGCCAAAGATTACTTTTAATACAGAAACATGAGCAACAGAAATTGGACCTACAGGAGAAGCATCTGGAGACATTTCTGAGAAGACAGCAGATTCAGAGAGAAGATTTTGAGCAAACCAGGACACATATGTTCCAGCCTCAACAACAGCCAATGATGGTTAATCCAGTAGCAAGGGAAAGCCATCAGCAACAACAACCGGTACAGTTCAACCATCAACCTCCAGCAGTGCCGCTTGTGCCGGAGGAAGAAATGCGCAAAATATTAAGTGGTCCACAAATGAAATCAAACCCTATGAATCATATGCCGCAGCAACGTGTGGTTCAAACTAATGGAGTGCGACAACAACTAAGTAACAATATGTTATACCATGGACAAGTACCTCATGAGAAGCAGGTGAATCTATCAAATTCACAACCCATGGCTTTTACACAGCCTCAAACTTCTCAAATGATGAGCATGTCTCAGAATCAGCCAATGTACATACAACAGCAACAACAGCAACAACCTGCCATGTACAACATTGTCAAAGACTCTAACCAGTTCCAACAATATGATGGCCAAACATCTTTACCTTCCAGACTGCCACCGCCTTACCCTTTACAAAACCATAAACAACACAGTCTGTTACTGCAGCAGCAACAACAAATGCCGAACATACGGCAGCCCAACGAGATTCTCCACATGAATCAAGTGATAAACGTTGTAGACAGTACGGACTGTGACCTCTTTGCAGCTAACCACGCTGCCAACAGTTGCATACTTCAACAGTTTAACTGATTCTCATCAACATGTAGTCTGCTTTTTACAATCATGTGATCAATTTGGTTTTTTTGAACTGCTGAGAATAATTTTTTTAGAACTAAGAATATTTTAATTATGATTTGTAAATATGTAATTTTGTGCAGGAATTGATAAATAAGATAAACTTTTCTTTTATGCAGATTTTAATTTGTCCACTTGCTTTTAAGTGTTGTTGCTGCTATTCTATTAAGTATTATAACGTTTGGTAATTGTTTAACAATTTGCTCTTTCTTCCGATGTGTAAAATTGGTTGCAGAAATATATGTGAGCAGTGTTTATCATTACACAGTTGCAGCTACATTTTTTAATTGAATCTTTGCAGCTAAAATTATTTTACTTCAGCTTGTATGCAACTTGTTCTGATAAATGACATCAATGCTTTTGGTTGCAAAGATATATTGTGTATAATATCACTTTGCAGTTTGGAAATTCTCTTCTGTCAAATGTAATATACATTTATATGTGTATATATATGCAGCTTCTTAATAATTTTAAGTTCCGATTTGGTTTGCAAGTACTGCTGGTAAGTCAATTGGTTTTGCAGCTTCTTGCAGCCCAAGTTAGGCTTTCAACGATTGTGAAACTTATGGCTATGGTTGCACTTTGCAGCTTCACCTATTACTAAGCATTCATTCACACTGGAATTGGAGTGTTGCAGTGTTTTTACTATCAACATATTTCCAAGTATTTGGCATAGGAAGATCCAGTTGGAGGGGCTTGTGGTACCAGGCTGAGCCCCCCATCTTCCCTTCCTCACCCTTCATTTAAACATTCTCTATTTGCCACTCTTTGGCTTCCACATAAAGTTATAAAAAGTCTGCAAATTTGTATGTACTGACTTGGCCCATCCTCGTGTTAGCTATCACTCCATTTCCATGCAATTAGGCATGTTCACATCAAGATGTTACCATTTTATTTTGTAATTGAAAATCGTATGAATCGGCAGGTGTGAATGCAGCTTTACATTTTTGGGCATTTACATGGGCATTGAATGTTATGATGTGGTGTGTGTATATTGGTTTTCCATTAAAGCTTTAAAAAATATGTCAACCACCATGTTTGTTGAAAATCTACTAACATGGTTTTTTTAAAAAACCTAATAGAAATAATGAATGAAATGGTAGGGTGATCACAAAATTGTTTGTTTAGTGTACTGATCTGGTAGGCTGGCTGCTGTGGGTCCGTTGAGGGTCTATTCAAATTTCCTCAGTTTCCAGTTGAGCTTGAGAACCATTTTCCTTTATACAGCTTATTCAATTAGGGTGATTGCACTTTCTCCAAATTAAAACCCTCCTTTTTTTCTTAGTATCCCCTCTTAGGGGGATTATAAAACCATCAAATTATTACGGGTTCAAAGATTATGATATAGTTGAACGCACAATGATTATCGATTGGATAATCAAGATTTTTGTTATACATTAAGAAAAAAAATATATAATTTTGTTTTTCTATATGTTTATTTTCGCTGTTATAAACATTTTAAGGGCATTAATTAATATTACCTACAAATATCTGTTACAGCGGAATTCATGGTTAGGGACACCCCCTATTTAGAGAACATTTTCCTGTGAAATGAATGAATGAAGGGCAATGCTGTATATATTTGAACACTACAGTCAACTGTTGACATTTTGTTGTGTCCTCTTTAAGGCTCTATCAAACTAGTTTGGGAAAAAAAAGTGTGATGTGCCCAAATATGGTAGTGATATGACGTCTATACGGGCACATCACATTTATTGTCACATAAAGTTTGATAGTGTAGACAGAGCTTTATACCTCCCACATACAAGTTCTTGTTAGGTTTTGTTGTTTTTTTTAAGGGGAGGGGACATTGAACTACACAGTGAATATGTACATTAGATTTTTACAAAAATATTTAGAAACTGTACCACATATTTTGATAATTAATTTGGTACTAACAATGAATTTTTAAATTAATGATCTATTAATTAGAAAGCATAATGGGAATAGAAAATATTATGTGCAATTCATGTGACCAGGATTGTCATGGTAATGTTAAAATTGAGACATTTATTTGAATGAATTTTGTACAAATTGTATATACGTGTAATATACCTGATTTGTGGGATAAATTAAGGAACCATGTCAAAATTATTCTACTGCAGTTACTGCAGTTACTCCATTTTGTTTACGTTTTAACCTGTTAATGCAATTATTTAGCAAGCTTTTTTAGAGTTAACATCGATACATCCTTACCCTTATAAACCTCTACATTGAAACAACTAAACATATATGTTATTACAGTTTAAAAAGTAGTAACTGCAGTAGTGATTTTGACATGATTTCTAAGTAGATTAAAAAAGATTGCATTTTTAACCTTATTTTTCGTTTTTAAACATACCCTTTCTTCTGTTGTTTTGTTTATAAAAATGTATGTAAACTGCTTATATTTTTTTTGTTTATAAGTAAATTCTCATTTTTTAATATGGTGATGAGAGTAGTCACTAAGAAGAAAAATTGTGTGTTGAATTAATTATCATATCCATTAATAATCCTATAGCTAATTAAAAAAGTGTTTTGTATAATTGTTCTAAAGTTATCAATAGTTTTATATAAACATATAGCCCAGAGATAATATTGTAATATAATGTTATGTTAGCACTGTAAAAATGTGTATAATGAATTAATAACTATCACTACATTGACGTTTACAGAAATGTTGATGATGAAACTAAATCATGGATAATATTCAGTTATGATAATAATTGTCTATGATTTTACTAAGAGACCAATTATGATATTGTGTTTATTAGTACTAATACATATTTTTTGCTGCAAACGTATTTTAGATAACATAAAAGGCATATTCTGCTACTGGATACTTTAGGATGATTGTTTTTATAGTTTGGACTTTTTTGTAAAAGCAGTATCAAAAGCAGTATTTTTTACTTCTTTAATTAATCCTGTACTGTATACTATTATTAATTAGATCATTAATAATTACAGTAGATAATGTAGTGATAATTCTGTTCATAACATTGAACTGATGGTATTAAAAATGAATGTATACTAAACCTACAGTAGTTGTTAGAGTTGTTTACTTTCTACAGGTGAATGATTGTGAAACAGGGATTGTAAAGAGACACAAAAAATGATCTTAAGATAAGTGATGCCACAGCATATGATGAAGAACCAAGACTTTAGGTGAAGAGAAAGAATGGTGATAGGAAAGATCTAAAAAGCATGTGTAAAGATAAGTGATGCCACAGCATATGATGAAGAACCAGGAATGTTGAGAAGAGAAAATATGGTGATAGGAAAGATATGAAAAGCATGTGTTAGATAAGTGATGCCATGGCGTATGATGAAGAACCAAGAATGTAAGAGAAGAGAAAGAATGGTGATAGGAAAGATCTGAAAAGCATGTGTTAGATAAGTGATGCCATGGCGTATGATGAAGAACCAAGAATGTAAGAGAAGAGAAAGAATGGTGATAGGAAAGATCTGAAAAGCATGTGTAAGATCAGTGATGCCACGGCATATGATGAAGAACCAGGAAGGTTAAGAGGAGAGAAAAGATGGTGATAGGAAAGATCTGAAAAGCATGTGTAAGATCAGTGATGCCACAGCATATGATGAAGTACCAGGAATGTAAGATAAGAGAGAAAGAAAGGTGATAGGAAAGATCTGAAAAGCATTTGTAAGATAAGTGATGCCACAGCATATGATGAGGAACCAGGAAGATTAAGAGGAGAGAAAGGATGGTGATAGGAAAGATCTGAAAAGCATGTGTAAGATCAGTGATGTCATGGCATATGATGAGGAACCAGGAAGGTTTAGTGGAGAGAAAGGATGGTGATAGGTAAGATCTGAAAAGCCTTTGTAAGATCAGTGATGCCACTGCATATGATAAGGAACCAAGAATGTGCTACCACTATAACTCTGTTGTCAGTGTGGCAGCTTCTTGTGCAGTCTTGTCTTCAACAATGGATTGAAGCAGCAGGCTTTGTTTGCATTAGGTCAAATAATGAATGCATTATATTCATTAAATGGAGAAAATATTAGTGAATAATGAATAATTCTCAGTTTAATGGAAGTCATTCCCAAACAATATAGACCTTATAATAGTGTAGCATTTCCAAAGTTTATTGCACACAGAAATATATAATCAAAATGTTAACATTGCAGTAAATTATTACTAGTAATTCATAGTAATAATATAATATAAATATCATACTCATAATATAATTGTATGAAATTTTAGCAAAATAAGAAGACATTTTAAATATCGACAGATGTCATTTTTTTTATAATGATTTGACAGGTTGATTCTGTACGCACACTGTTTATAGGTGAAAGGAACCGAGTATTTACATTGACGTTCTAAACTTTACATTGAATCAACTTACATGGCAAGATTAAAATAATTTCTTTTATGACAACTATGTTTTTTCACAATAAACATCAACTATTAAGATATAAAATTATCAAAATATAATAATTACAGTAGAATGCATTCCTTAGGGACACTTTAACGTTAACGAACCAGGACAACATATGTAAAATAATGTTTACATCCTACTCCTATTTAGAGGACACCCTTATACGGGGCTGACCAATCACAAGCAATGAATTATTCTGTCACTTGTCATAGGTCAACTTGCTTGTGTCGCGTCTTAGTGGGAACCAAGCTTCAAAAGGCTTCCACTATACAGTACTTGCTTTATGCAACAAATATATGGAGGGATTATATGTTGGCACTTGAAATAGTATGAAAGAAAATTATTTTGGAAACTTTCAGAATAGAAAAATAGTTTTATACACATTAATACTAAATACTGCTAATAAAACTAATTAATACATTAATAATATTCATACATTTTTAAATATTCAAATTTACAGATTGTGAAGAATTTGATTCTCTTTAAATGATTGTAAACTATGAAGAGAATAAAAATATTAAATACAGCAAAAGTAAACATACAGTAAAAATATGAATTTTAAAACATACAAATAAAACTTAACTATAAAAAGTACTGTATTAAATACAGTCAAAGTAAAAATACACATATGAATACATATACATTCATTGCAATCAAATACTGAAACATAAGTATATGTTTACATTTTGGTACTTTTTTTTATTACGCCTAGTCTACAAACTTTGCCACTGTTTGGAGAGGATATTTTAAAACCACAATCTATGTTACTGTAGGCCATTTTTCCAGTCTGCAGAATTACATGATTAAAAAGGATTTGATTCGCTGAGTTCACAAATCAAAGCGAACTAGTTTGTCAAGCAAATGCATGACCCCAACTTTGCAAAACTTTACTTTTCTAGAGTTTCTAAAAATGTTACCAGTGTAGACTAGGCAATCACTCTGTCCACCTACAGAATCACATGACTACACAGACTGTGATTTGATTGGCTGAGTTCATAAATATCAGCAAACTAGCTAGCAGGGATGTGGCCTAACTTCTTCTGCAGTTTGCCAATGTTTTTCACCTGGTCTACATTAGCAACGTTTTCTAGTGTAGATTTATTTTTTTAGGTTGGAGCAAGGAAGGCAACAGCAAAGGGTGAATTCACAAGACGTACGTGTGATGTCAGCCAGAATGTGGATAGGCAAGATAGATGTGTAGGTATCAGTTTATACTATAAAAACTGTGTAAAATAATGGTGGTTTTTGACTTCACAATATTCAATACATAGTGCATGTCTTTATAGTAGAAATCCCCAACTTATTTATAACCACAAATATTAAAGATGTATTGTCCCCCAAAATCATGAAAAATAAAGATTTTTAAAATCGGACTTTGAATAGGCCATTTTGCAGTTTTAATGAAGTTGTTCACTTCCATATGAAAAAAAACGGGGGAAAAATATTATTTGACCTATAAAAAGACAAAATAAACAGTTAAATTACCCAAAAACTCATTGTCTTCCAGACAATTTGACCATTTTTTGCTTTAAATTACATTTTTCTCAGGTAAATACATTTTTTTCAGACCCAATTTTTTGTGAGAGTGAATAACTATTATGTGACATTAAAATAACATATTCAACAAAAAAATTTAAAAAAATATTTTTTTAGGGGGACAATATATCTTTAAACTGTATGTTTGATGTTTTGATATTAATTGCTTGTTTCTAACTACAAGTCATATATTGGATGACGCAGGATCACTTCCTGTGTTTCCTTTATCCGTGTACATTTCTTTCGCATTCATTTCAGCTACTCTATTTTTTTCCTCTTCCCGTTCCTTCATCTCTTCATCGAGTTCCTCTCTTTCCTAATAAACATAGAAGAAGAAATATTTTTAAATGATTTGAATTTATTTTTAATTGAAGAGAAGAGACACAAATGAATTTGACAAATGTATTGTTAAAGTACTTTGATGTTTTATAAAGTTGGGAAAGTTAAGAGATAGGTGACATCGTTTTTAATAGTCAAAATAATCCATATACTGTATCTATATAGATAAAAGTAAAGTGGAATCCCATGTTCAAGTAAAATCCCACCCACTAGCAATTTAGGCTAAATTCAGCAGATAAAAGACAGGTGAATTTCATTGTAAATGCAATTCAAATTGTAGACACACCTCTTCTTTTAGTCTGTTGTACTCATCAATAGCATACTGATATTTAGGCGACGTAATTCCGAGCCACCAAGCAAACTTCTCTCCTACTACATCACAAACTAAAAGAACAGAACAACAATTATTAAATAGTAAAGTAAGTTTGTGTTTTTGAGTGAGTAATGAGTTAAGTAGTAATGAGTTGAGTAGTAAGCAATATAAGCTGAATATATATGTATTATATTATATGAACACAGGTTATTTTTAATTGTTTATTTCAGAATAAAGTGATAATAATATTATTAGGTACAATACCGGACAATGTTTTTGTCGCTCCAAGCACACAATAATACCATAAATATGGGATCCAAGTCAATGTTTTCTGTAAAACATAAGTTATTAGTAAAAGTTAAGCTAATGAATTGGTGACAATGATCTGTAAGGAATAGAAGTAGAGGAAACAATCGGACATGAGGAGGAGGACATGAGGGTCAGTTTCTGTAGGTAGGGGTGCTACTGTACTTTTGCAAGTAACTGGGCATAAACATCATGGTCGGACACTGACCATTAACGCAGGTGAATGTTTGTTACATTGGGTAAGCTCAAGAGATAGAGTTGCGAAAGTGCAGTAGCAACGTGGTTAGGTTGTTATTCTAGGCCTGCCCAATTGTCATCAGATATTATTGAAATCAAATAGGCCTAGATGAGAAATAAAGAGTAAGAATATGGCTCCTCAAGATGGGTAAACATACAGGGTCTATTTTGGGTTCAGCATCAGTTTCATCCTCTTCTTCATCTGAACTGAACTCTTCGAGAATTCCATCACTAAAATGAAGCACTCGTTTTGGTTGCTTCTTCTCTTCCAATGTAATTGCTTCAAATTCTTTTTCAGGTGGAAGGGCTGCTGACAGTAACCCACCCTTGTTGCCTATCAACAAAGTCTGAAATATAAATAAGACACGAATTGTCAATAATAAATAATAATATAATTTTATTTATAATACTGTAAATAATTAATATAATTAATTAGGTTGTGAATTTTATGCCTGTACAGTACAAAAATACAGAAATCCAAAATACAGACTATCTAGTTAGGTCTAGGCTAGGGCCTAGCTGTGGTCACTAGGCCTAGTAGTATAGAAACTTGTTTAGGCCTATATAATGGGCCCGATCGTCCATGATGTGCCCGATCTTCTGTGCCCGCCTAGGCGCGCCTAGCCTAGATACTAATAAAACGAAACCGCGGCCTAGGCCTAGCTATTCTTGTGAAATACAAAAATAAATACCTCGTTTGAATCGGAATTCTTGGATGGTATGTCCGATTGTTGCTGCATGATGTTATTTTAATAGAATATTTTTTTACTGTATAACATGCGAAAGAAAGAGAGGGGGATACTTAATTCAGAGTGGGATACACAAAATGTTAAAATGTTTGATGATGATCGCATCAATCAACTTCCGGCATTTCTGTATGTAGCGCCGCCAGGCGTTTTGATACATCGCGGTCGCGTCTTTTTTCGGTCGCGTTAGTAAATCATCATTATGGCTAGAAAAATATCCCATGACATATATAAGTAAGTTTTCTTGTCGGATAAATACTATAAATAAATGTATTTTATCTAAAAACCTGACTTAGATGTTCAGGCAGATATTAGATACCTGATAGATATTACAGACTGTCACATACTCACACTTTTTTCTTCCCCTCTGCCTATCAATATTGGTATAATTTGTTTTATAATAATTGTATTGAATTGATTTATTGATTGATTATTACCCATAAAAAAAATGGCCATTTTTGAAAAAATCCTTGTACTATGTACTATGCTATAGTAACCAGTTTTATCGAAAAATAAAAAGGTCGAAATTTGGCAATTTTTGAAAAAAATCCCTGTACTATAGTACAGGGAAATTTTCGAAAAATTGCCATTTTTCGACCCTTTTATTTTTTGACATAAATGGTTACTATAGCACAATAAACATGCACAGAGTCCAATAATGGCTTATGCGCAAGTCAACTATGCTATAGTAACCAGTTTTATCGAAAAATAAAAAGGTCGAAATTTGGCCATTTTTGAAAAAAATCCCTGTACTATAGTACAGGGAAATTTTCGAAAAATGGCCATTTTTCGACCCTTTTATTTTTTGACATAAATGGTTACTATAGCACAATAAACATGCGCAGAGTCGAATAATGGCTTCTGCGCATGTTTATCTATGCTATAGTAACCAGTTTTATCGAAAAATAAAAAGGTCGAAATTTGGCCCTTTTTGGAAAAAATTCCTATACTATAGTACAGGGAAATTTTCGAAAAATGGCCATTTTTCGACCCATTTATTTTTTGACATAAATGGTTACTATAGCACAATAAACATGCGCAGAGTCGAATAATGGCTTCTGCGCAAGTCAACTATGCTATAGTAACCAGTTTTATCGAAAAATAAAAAGGTCGAAATTTGGCCATTTTTGAAAAAAATCCCTGTACTATATATAGTAATGGGAAATTTTCGAAAAATAGCCATTTTTCGACCCTTTTATTTTTTGACATAAATGGTTACTATAGCACAATAAACATGCGCAGAGTCGAATAATGGCTTGTGCGCATGTCAACTATGCTATAGTAACCAGTTTTATCGAAAAATAAAAAGGTCGAAATTTGCTCCTTTTTGGAAAAAATCCCTGTACTATAGCACAGGGAAATTTTCGAAAAATGGCCATTTTTCGACCCTTTTCTTTTTTGACATAAATGGTTACTATAGCACAATAAACATGCGCAGAGCCTAATAATGGCTTCTGCGCATGTCAACTATGCTATAGTAACCAGTTTTATTGAAAAATAAAAAGGTCGAAATTTGGCCATTTTTGGAAAAAATCCCTGTACTATAGTACAGGGAAATTTTCGAAAAATGGCCATTTTTCGACCCTTTTATTTTTTGGCATAAATGATTACTATAGCACAATAAACATGCACAGAGTCGAATAATGGCTTCTGCGCAAGTCAACTATGCTATAGTAACCAGTTTTAGCGAAAAATAAAAAGGTCGAAATTTGGTCATTTTTGAAAAAAATCCCTGTACTATAGTACAGGGAAATTTTCGAAAAATAGCCATTTTTCGACCCTTTTATTTTTTGACATAAATGGTTACTATAGCACAATAAACATGCGCAGAGTCAAATAATGGCTTCTGCGCATGTCAACTATGCTATAGTAACCAGTTTTATCGAAAAATAAAAAGGTCGAAATTTGCTCATTTTTGGAAAAAATCCCTGTACTATAGCACAGGGAAATTTTCGAAAAATGGCCATTTTTCGACCCTTTTATTTTTTGACATAAATGGTTACTATAGCACAATAAACATGCGCAGAGTCGAATAATGGCTTCTGCGCATGTCACCTATGCTATAGTAACCAGTTTTATCGAAAAACAAAAAGGTCGAAATTTGGCCATTTTTGAAAAAATCCCTGTACTATAGTACAGAGAAATTTTCGAAAAATGGCCATTTTTCGACCCTTTTCTTTTTTGACAAAATGGTTACTATAGCACAATAAACATGCGCAGAGTGCAATAATGGCTTCTGCGCAAGTCAACTATGCTATAGTAACCAGTTTTATCGAAAAATAAAAAGGTCGAAATTTGGCCATTTTTGAAAAAAATCCCTGTACTATAGTACAGGGAAATTTTCGAAAAATGGCCATTTTTCGACCCTTTTATTTTTTGGCATAAATGATTACTATAGCACAATAAACATGCGCAGAGTCGAATAATGGCTTCTGCGCAAGTAAACTATGCTATAGTAACCAGTTTTATCGAAAAATAAAAAGGTCGAAATTTGGCCATTTTTGAAAAAAATCCCTGTACTATAGTACAGGGAAATTTTCGAAAAATGGCCATTTTTCGACCCTTTTATTTTTTGGCATAAATGGTTACTATAGCACAATAAACATGCGCAGAGTCGAATAATGGCTTCTGCGCAAGTCAACTATGCTATAGTAAGCAGTTTTATCGAAAAATAAAAAGGTCGAAATTTGGCCATTTTTGAAAAAAATCCCTGTACTATAGCACAGGGAAATTTTCGAAAAATTGCCATTTTTCGACCCTTTTCTATTTTGACATAAATGGTTACTATAGCACAATAAACATGCGCAGAGTCCAATAATGGCTTCTGCGCAAGTCAACTATGCTATAGTAATCAGTTTTACCGAAAAATAAAAAGGTCGAAATTTGCTCCTTTTTGGAAAAAATCCCTGTACTATAGCACAGGGAAATTTTCGAAAAATGGCCATTTTTCGACCCTTTTCTTTTTTGACATAAATGGTTACTATAGCACAATAAACATGCGCAGAGTCCAATAATGGCTTCTGCGCAAGTCAACTATGCTATAGTAACCAGTTTTATCGAAAAATAAAAAGGTCGAAATTTGGCCATTTTTGAAAAAAATCCCTGTACTATAGTACAGGGAAATTTTCGAAAAATGGCCATTTTTCGACCCTTTTATTTTTTGGCATAAATGATTACTATAGCACAATAAACATGCGCAGAGTCGAATAATGGCTTCTGCGCAAGTAAACTATGCTATAGTAACCAGTTTTATCGAAAAATAAAAAGGTCGAAATTTGGCCATTTTTGAAAAAAATCCCTGTACTATAGTACAGGGAAATTTTCGAAAAATGGCCATTTTTCGACCCTTTTATTTTTTGGCATAAATGGTTACTATAGCACAATAAACATGCGCAGAGTCGAATAATGGCTTCTGCGCAAGTCAACTATGCTATAGTAAGCAGTTTTATCGAAAAATAAAAAGGTCGAAATTTGGCCATTTTTGAAAAAAATCCCTGTACTATAGCACAGGGAAATTTTCGAAAAATGGCCATTTTTCGACCCTTTTCTATTTTGACATAAATGGTTACTATAGCACAATAAACATGCGCAGAGTCCAATAATGGCTTCTGCGCAAGTCAACTATGCTATAGTAACCAGTTTTATCGAAAAATAAAAAGGTCGAAATTTGCTCCTTTTTGGAAAAAAACCCTGTACTATAGCACAGGGAAATTTTCGAAAAATTGCCATTTTTCGACCCTTTTCTTTTTTGACATAAATGGTTACTATAGCACAATAAACATGCGCAGAGTCCAATAATGGCTTCTGCGCAAGTCAACTATGCTATAGTAACCAGTTTTATCGAAAAATAAAAAGGTCGAAATTTGGTCATTTTTGAAAAAAATCCCTGTACTATAGTACAGGGAAATTTTCGAAAAATGGCCATTTTTCGACCCTTTTCTTTTTTGACATAAATGGTTACTATAGCACAATAAACATGCGCAGAGTCCAATAATGGCTTCTGCGCAAGTCAACTATGCTATAGTAACCAGTTTTATCGAAAAATAAAAAGGTCGAAATTTGGTCATTTTTGAAAAAAATCCCTGTACTATAGTACAGGGAAATTTTCGAAAAATAGCCATTTTTCGACCCTTTTATTTTTTGACATAAATGGTTACTATAGCACAATAAACATGCGCAGAGTCGAATAATGGCTTCTGCGCATGTCAACTATGCTATAGTAACCAGTTTTATCGAAAAATAAAAAGGTCGAAATTTGGCCATTTTTTAAAAAAATCCCTGGACTATAGTACAGGGAAATTTTCGAAAAATGGCCATTTTTCGACCCTTTTTTTTTTTGGCATAAATGATTACTATAGCACAATAAACATGCACAGAGTCCAATAATGGCTTCTGCGCAAGTCAACTATGCTATAGTAACCAGTTTTATCGAAAAATAAAAAGGTCGAAATTTGGCCATTATTGAAAAAAATCCCTGTACTATAGTACAGGGAAATTTTCGAAAAATAGCCATTTTTCGACCCTTTTATTTTTTGACATAAATGGTTACTATAGCACAATAAACATGCGCAGAGTCGAATAATGGCTTCTGCGCATGTCAACTATGCTATAGTAACCAGTTTTATCGAAAAATAAAAAGGTCGAAATTTGCTCATTTTTGGAAAAAATCCCTATACTTTAGCACAGGGAAATTTTCGAAAAATGGCCATTTTTCGACCCTTTTATTTTTTGGCATAAATGATTACTATAGCACAATAAACATGCGCAGAGTCGAATAATGGCTTCTGCGCAAGTCAACTATGCTATAGTAACCAGTTTTAGCGAAAAATAAAAAGGTCGAAATTTGGCCATTTTTGAAAAAAATCCCTGTACTATAGTACAGGGAAATTTTCGAAAAATAGCCATTTTTCGACCCTTTTATTTTTTGGCATAAATGATTACTATAGCACAATAAACATGCGCAGAGTCGAATAATGGCTTCTGCGCAAGTCAACTATGCTATAGTAACCAGTTTTAGCGATAAATAAAAAGGTCGAAATTTGGCCATTTTTGAAAACAATCCCTGTACTATAGTACAGGGAAATTTTCGAAAAATGGCCATTTTTCGACCCTTTTATTTTTTGACATAAATGGTTACTATAGCACAATAAACATGCGCAGAGTCGAATAATGGCTTCTGCGCAAGTCAACTATGCTATAGTAACCAGTTTTATCGAAAAATAAAAAGGTCGAAAATTGGCCATTTTTGAAAAAATCCCTGTACTATAAGTACAGGGAAATTTTCGAAAAATGGCCATTTTTCGACCCTTTTCTTTTTTGACAAAATGGTTACTATAGCACAATAAACATGCGCAGAGTGCAATAATGGCTTCTGCGCAAGTCAACTATGCTATAGTAACCAGTTTTATCGAAAAAAAAAAGGTCGAAATTTGGCCATTTTTGAAAAAAATCCCTGTACTATAGTACAGGGAAATTTTCGAAAAATTGCCATTTTTCGACCCTTTTATTTTTTGGCATAAATGATTACTATAGCACAATAAACATGCGCAGAGTCGAATAATGGCTTCTGCGCAAGTCAACTATGCTATAGTAACCAGTTTTAGCAAAAAATAAAAAGGTCGAAATTTGTCCATTTTTGAAAAAAATCCCTGTACTATAGTACAGGGAAATTTTCGGAAAATGGCCTATTTTCGACCCTTTTATTTTTTGACATAAATGGTTACTATAGCACAATAAACATGTGCAGAGTCGAATAATGGCTTCTGCGCATGTCAACTATGCTATAGTAACTTGTTTTATCGAAAAATAAAAAGGTCGAAATTTGCTCCTTTTCGGAAAAAATCCCTGTACTATAGCACAGGGAAATTTTCGAAAAATGGCCATTTTTCGACCCTTTTCTATTTTGACATAAATGGTTACTATAGCACAATAAACATGCGCAGAGTCCAATAATGGCTTCTGCGCAAGTCAACTATGCTATAGTAACCAGTTTTATCGAAAAATAAAAAGGTCGAAATTTGGCCCTTTTTGGAAAAAATCCCTGTACTATAGCACAGGGAAATTTTCGAAAAATGGCCATTTTTCGACCCTTTTCTTTTTTGACATAAATGGTTACTATAGCACAATAAACATGCGCAGAGTCCAATAATGGCTTCTGCGCAAGTCAACTATGCTATAGTAACCAGTTTTATTGAAAAATAAAAAGATCGAAATTTGGTCATTTTTGAAAAAAATCCCTGTACTATAGTACAGGGAAATTTTCGAAAAATATCCATTTTTCGACCCTTTTATTTTTTGACATAAATGGTTACTATAGCACAATAAACATGCGCAGAGTCGAATAATGGGTTATGCGCATGTCAACTATGCTATAGTAACCAGTTTTATCGAAAAATAAAAAGGTCGAAATTTGCTCCTTTTCGGAAAAAATCCCTGTACTATAGCACAGGGAAATTTTCGAAAAATGGCCATTTTTCGACCCTTTTCTATTTTGACATAAATGGTTACTATAGCACAATAAACATGCGCAGAGTCCAATAATGGCTTCTGCGCAAGTCAACTATGCTATAGTAACCAGTTTTATCGAAAAATAAAAAGATCGAAATTTGCTCCTTTTTGGAAAAAATCCCTGTACTATAGCACAGGGAAATTTTCGAAAAATGGCCATTTTTCGACCCTTTTCTTTTTTGACATAAATGGTTACTATAGCACAATAAACATGCGCAGAGTCCAATAATGGCTTCTGCGCAAGTCAACTATGCTATAGTAACCAGTTTTATCGAAAAATAAAAAGGTCGAAATTTGGTCATTTTTGAAAAAAATCCCTGTACTATAGTACAGGGAAATTTTCGAAAAATAGCCATTTTTCGACCCTTTTATTTTTTGACATAAATGGTTACTATAGCACAATAAACATGCGCAGAGTCGAATAATGGCTTCTGCGCATGTCAACTATGCTATAGTAACCAGTTTTATCGAAAAATAAAAAGGTCGAAATTTGGCCATTTTTTAAAAAAATCCCTGGACTATAGTACAGGGAAATTTTCGAAAAATAGCCATTTTTCGACCCTTTTATTTTTTGACATAAATGGTTACTATAGCACAATAAACATGCGCAGAGTCGAATAATGGCTTCTGCGCATGTCAACTATGCTATAGTAACCAGTTTTATCGAAAAATAAAAAGGTCGAAATTTGCTCATTTTTGGAAAAAATCCCTGTACTATAGCACAGGGAAATTTTCGAAAAATGGCCATTTTTCGACCCTTTTATTTTTTGGCATAAATGATTACTATAGCACAATAAACATGCGCAGAGTCGAATAATGGCTTCTGCGCAAGTCAACTATGCTATAGTAACCAGTTTTAGCGAAAAATAAAAAGGTCGAAATTTGGCCATTTTTGAAAAAAATCCCTGTACTATAGTACAGGGAAATTTTCGAAAAATGGCCATTTTTCGACCCTTTTTTTTTTTTTACATAAATGGTTACTATAGCAAAATAAACATGCGCAGAGTCTAATAATGGCTTCTGCGCAAGTCAACTATGCTATAGTAACCAGTTTTAGCAAAAAATAAAAAGGTCGAAATTTGTCCATTTTTGAAAAAAATCCCTGTACTATAGTACAGGGAAATTTTCGAAAAATAGCCATTTTTCGACCCTTTTATTTTTTGACATAAATGGTTACTATAGCACAATAAACATGTGCAGAGTCGAATAATGGCTTCTGCGCATGTCAACTATGCTATAGTAACTTGTTTTATCGAAAAATAAAAAGGTCGAAATTTGCTCATTTTTGGAAAAAATCCCTGTACTAATAGTACAGGGAAATTTTCGAAAAATGGCCATTTTTCGACCCTTTTATTTTTTGACATAAATGGTTACTATAGCACAATAAACATGCGCAGAGTCGAATAATGGCTTCTGCGCAAGTCAACTATGCTATAGTAACCAGTTTTATCGAAAAATAAAAAGGTCGAAATTTGGCCCTTTTTGGAAAAAATCCCTTTTTTCGAAAAATGGCCATTTTTATACGTCTATAAGATGCTTATAACGCATTATATGCACATATATAGCAATATCATTGCATAATAGCAGTGTTTTTAAAAGAGCGTTTTTTGGCCATTTTTTGAAAAAATCCCTGATAATACTATGACTCTGTAAGAGGATGTTAACGCATATAATACTGGAAAATTGTCCACAATTTGTTTCCATATTGTTCCGTTTTGGGCAGGATGGTTTGTTATTTTATTTTTTTTTCTTTTAAATCTTTTCGCGCCGCGGCTCTAGCCAGCTATGTCCCAAGAGGACATATTCATTAATAAGCTGTTTCATAGCGGTAGCTTTATTATCTAAGGCCGACAGTTTTGCGAATTTGTAAACTCGACTATAATTTATATGTCCCAGCTGCTGGACCAAAAAAACGTCTGGGAAAAGAGAGTCTATGAGGGCTCGCTGTTGGCGTATTTTTTTTTTCCAGGACGAACGTGGGCAGAAATCATGAATAATTCATTACCTTAATTATTTTCTATTATAAAGAATTGCAAGATAGCTGATCTACTTCCTAAATATACTAAACCTAACCCTCTAAATAATCTCTCTCAACTATTAAAAAAAACATGTTCATGAAAGACCTCGAACCGAGGGCTCCAGTGTAATAGGTTAAAGCCTTTACCACTAGACCAAACATTTCGGTTGGCAAACGCTGTTTACACTAATTAATCTCTCTGCATGCTTATATAGCGCCCTCTATAATGTTCCCTATTATGTCATAATTATTCATGAATTATTCATGATTTCTGCCCACGTTCGTCCTGGAAAAAAAAATTACGCGGTTGGACGGTTTTGGATTCTCGCGCTTTGATTGGTTGACGCGAATCAATAGACTGGAAGAATTTTCTCACTTGAAAGTCACGTTGTCTCTAGAGGGTATTCAGTTGCATGCCTACAGTACAGGTTGAGGTCACACACAAACAGGCTACAGCACATTAAAGTTAAAAATTGACCATTTTTTAAATGCCATTTTTGAATTAGTAGATTAATATTTGTTGGCAAATAATACATTGTTGGAAAGGTACACATGTCTTCTTTCAAATGCTGTGTATACAATTAACTATTGAAAAATGGGCATGTGATTCATAATTAAAGAACTATCTGTGATTTGTATGTATCTTTGCGGTTAAAGGACATCTTTTTAATAATTAATCATAAATTAATCAAAAGAACAATGATTGATTTTAAAATGTCGAGCGGCGTTTTTTGTAAGAAATATTTCTTGTTTTATTTGGGTTATCCCGGTTTTTGGGATTCTTGGTGGTTTTTTTACTTTCTTTTTAGATTGTTTCATTGTTTATTTAATTGTATCATACAATTTCATACCATTTAAATCCTTTTCATTTAATTCTTCTAGTTGGCAATTTATCCACAAAATAAAACAACACAAACTAAAACATGACTTTGAATGCAATTTAATGCAATAAAAGCAATGGGCACATGTAACCATTTTCTCGGATTACTGCAGTAAAATGTAATTAACCAATTTTACTCACCCAAAAAATCCCATATTAAATAATAAAAAAAAAATTAGTTTCATTATATACGGACAATACTTTAACATGCATAAGAGTATAACATTGAGGAAATAAATCTGTGTATTAAGCGTAACACACCCAAAATGCAAATGGTACAGCCCACAGTACAGTATTGTACACCAGTTGTTTTTTTTTAGGAAGGGCTACTCAAATTTTGATTTCTACATCAAATGGTTTCAAGTCTTATTCTCATCCATGGTCATATTTGCCGATTCCCTGTACTGTATGTATCTATAATTTGTCTAGTATCATATGAAGCTAAGTTTGTAATCTTATGTAGGCCTACGGTATCACATGTGAAGCCTGTATCATAGGCCATCTTGAACCTAAACAAAATACAGGCCCAACATGTGATACTGTATTACATTCTTTGCCTTTGATATTTGTCATATAATGACAACGCGAGATACAGCACAGAGAATTGGATTCCAATAAATAAACATATTTCCAGCAGCCTAATTTTGTGAAAAGGGTAAGTCCTCCTCTTCTTTTGAGAACTTTATAATCTGGTGTGTACTGTTTACTTTGCCATGCATTTAGCGATATGAAAACAACATTGTCAACCAGTTTAATTACAGTAAAATTCATGTACAGTACAACGTTAAGTTTGTTCGTATTTTGGCTAATATCTTCCGTCACGGCAATATTATTGCATCATGTTTTATGACTGGAAATAATATCATTAAACCATAATTACATATATATCCATAAATTAACTTTGTTTTGTAGACAATAAATTTAGAACTAAACAAAACTTGATAACAATGCAACTTTCAAATACTGTATGCGACAGAATCAATGCATTTTGGTTGAAGCAACTCTACCAATTTCGGTCGAAAAGCACATGCAACGTATTGGGGTTTTCAATCGAGCTTTAAGAGTCATTTTTCACTCATTCATAATTTTTTTAAATCCAAAAATGTAATGAAAAGCAGGAACAATTAAAAGAAAGTACATATTGTTGAGGGTTCACAGTAATCCCTCTTTGCGACGTCTCTATTTAGGGAAGACTTTGTTAGATGACAAAGGTGTTCTTTTAATGGGTACATTAATTGAGAAAACAATACATTAGACCATTTATGAAAATAGTCTTAAACAGATTAATCTCAGTCTTGACTAGAAACAAACAGTTTTAATGTAAATTAGGGCTTCAATTGCGAACAACAATAACCTTTTTATGCAAATTACAGTAACACTTTTATGCAAATCACAGTGGCATTTTTATGCAAATCACAGTGACATTTTTATGCAAATCAAAGTGACATTTTTATGCAAATCACAGTGACATTTTTATGCAAATCAAAGTGGCATTTTAGCAAATCACGGCGACATTTTTATATCACTGATATTTTATGCAATCCTTATCATGGCGAAAATCTTTAGCAAACCAGGGTGATTTTTTTTAAAGCAAACCGCAGTGACATATTTACACAAATCAAAGTGACATTCCAGAAAATCATGGTGACATTTCGGAAAGTCATGGTGACATTTCGGAAAGTCATGGTGACATTTCGGAAAATCATGGTGACATTTCGGAAAATCATGGTGACATTTCGGAAAATCATGGTGACATTCCAGAAAATCATGCTGACATTTCGGAAAATCATGGTGACATTTCGGAAAATCATGGTGACATTTCGGAAAATTATGGTGACATTTCTATGCAAATCAGCACTGTTTACAATAAATCTAACTGGGATTATATAATTAACATTATTCTTATTACCTATCAAGATTTTGATTTCTCACAAAAATAAATGTTTTTCTAAGAAATAAGTATGATCAACATACATAAGAAACAGGCTAGAAAAACAAGCTTTATTTAAATCGAGACTGCTTATTCATATTCAATCTCATTTTTGTTGTTTTTCAATTTTAGCCAAACAAAAATACCGTACCGGCAGCACCTGATAATTGCAAGAATTAAAAGAATTTCAATATTTATCAGTAAAACAATTTCTTTGTGACACCTCTACTAAGGGGACACTTTCCCGTCAAATGACCGAAGGGCAATATAAGTTCAACGTTATGGCTGACACCATCATCAAACATATTTCCAACAGCCTAATTTTGTGAAAATGGTAAGTCCTCCTTACTTTACTTTGACATGCATTTAGCGACACTTTATTGGTCCTGAAAGTGTCCCCTTAATAGAGGTTCTACTGTATACCAAAGATTAGTAGTATTAGTAGTAGCAATAGACTACTACATATATCCTGTTACCACCCAAAAAATCACACACTCAATTCTGTTGAAAAAAAAAATACATCAAGCATATCCACAGATACCAGTAAAAATATTTTGTTTGTCCCGCAAAGTCTACTAAAATCATTTTTATATAAAATTGTACATAAATAGAACAAGTATATTTAAATGTAACGTAGTTCAGTTAAAAAATAAGTATTGAAGTCACTATGAAAGGTACAGAGACACAGAGAGCTTTCCATTTGCTAGGACCTAGTTATGGATCAAACACGTCTGGAAACAATTCCATAATGTTGCAGCCGTAATCAGTGCAGTTGTATACCAGGTACCCAATAATACACCTAGGTGGAGAGAAGCAAACGTAAGTAAAGTGTCTTGCCTAAGGATACAAGCAATGGCTTTGGATTGGATTCGTAAACCAGTAGAGTTATAAAGACAAAAGGCATTTTGCGCACGAGAAGAAACATATGTGCATGTGCCGAATGTTAGACTCAATAGCACATACTTTGGTATGAGCATCTTTCTCGCATTTGATTCCTTGCTAAGTTTTAGCAGATATAGTCGACTATAACGAAACAATATGTGTAAAGCTCTGTCTACACTATCAAACTAGTTGACAAAAAAGTGTGATGTACTCAAATATGGTAGTGATATGACATCATCCTGTCCATATATGGGAACATCACATGTTTTTGTCACATAAAATTTGATAGTGTAGACAGAGCTTAAGTCATCGAAAATGGAAAGCTTTCTATTATAAAGAAACTAGAATAAAAACTTAAACAGAAGAAAAAGAGATATATAAAAAAAATATCAGAATTTTTAAATGCATTTTTCTTTGCAATTCACTATACACTTTAACTTCAGTCTTGTAAGATACGTGCAATTTCAATATCTAAATTGGTTTTAATTTTCAACACGAAAGCTAAGAATTCCTTCCAGAGGACGTCTCAATCACATCAACATCCAACCAGCTAAGACAGTGCATTAAAATAAATATCAAAACTACATATAAACTGTTGTTTACTTTTTCTCAAGGTTTTGAGGAGCAATTTTTAGTAGAAATCACATCAAGTGTTTATATAGTGACTTTAAAAAAATCGATTTAAAAAAAATTGTATGACAAGACCTTATTCACAGAATATGATCACACTATAATGCTTGGATTTCACCTGTTTGCACCCTAAAGCTTTCTACAAAATGAAATATGTTATCTTGAGTATCAACTAATAACAAAAAAAGTTTAATGGAAAGATACGAGGAAGATTAATCATGTATCATGCAAGAAATATTTTAAAAATGATACAAAAATATATTATTATAATCTAAGGAGAAAACATGTTATGTTGAGTGATAATTTATTTAGAATTTGGTGTCGAAATTGTGAAAAAAATTGCAATTTTTGAAATTTTAATGTGTTAATAAAAAATTAATTGGGTTTAATAATAAACTACTATGTATGAGACTTCACCTAAAAAAAGACCAACGTTAAATTCACTGCGGAGCCATACATATGATAATATCAATTATATAATATACAGCGCTATTCTAAATGAAATGG
Organism: Antedon bifida; assembly: GCF_963402885.1. Taxonomy (NCBI): domain Eukaryota; kingdom Metazoa; phylum Echinodermata; class Crinoidea; order Comatulida; family Antedonidae; genus Antedon; species Antedon bifida. Next base: position 19,220,245 of record NC_136234.1, on the reverse strand, counting down.
CTCCTGCCACAATGACATTAAATTCACAAAAATAGAAAAAAAACAACCAGTGTTTACTATTCAAAGTTATATACGTTTGAAACAAGATAAAATGAACAGCAAGAACCACAATGAATCATGGGTAACAGACCGGATAAGACAAGGTATGACAAAGGCAATCTAGCAACATGATGCTGAGCTCCAGAGATCAAAGGGTTTATCTTTGGCTGCGACACTATCAGTTCCACACCCTACAGACACCGCTCATCGCAGAGAATATGCACAT